>NW_020194278.1:0-2400000 GCF_002847465.1 Aspergillus novofumigatus IBT 16806
CCCTAACCCTAACCCTAACCCTAGCGGTTATGCTTCGCGCCCATCTCTAACCCATAGCGGTTACGCTTCGCGCCCATCTCTAACCCATAGCGGTTACGCTTCGCGCCCATCTCTAACCCATAGCGGTTACGCTTCGCGCCCATCTCTAACCCATAGCGGTTACGCTTCGCGTCCATTTCTAACCCATAGCAGTTAGTGGTTCCCGCCTTTCTTTCTCTAATCCACCTTTCCCCTACTCTGAACTCTGGTCTACTCTCTTATCCTTACTCTAATACTCCTTCTAACCCTCCCTCAAATTCTTATTCTAATTCTAAACTTACTATCCTTAACTATTCTTCTATTTCTCTCTCTACCTCTTCTTCTAATTCTTTCTAATTCTCCTCTTATCCTTCTTTTATTTTCTATTTTATTTATTTAATCTTCTATCTATTTATCTATATTTTCTTTCTCTTTTTAATCTATATTCTAATCTTTAACTTACTATCTTTAACTCTTCTTCTGACTCTTTTTTTAATT
The DNA here is from genome assembly GCF_002847465.1 of Aspergillus novofumigatus IBT 16806. Lineage (NCBI taxonomy): Eukaryota > Fungi > Ascomycota > Eurotiomycetes > Eurotiales > Aspergillaceae > Aspergillus > Aspergillus novofumigatus. Next base: position 517 of record NW_020194278.1, read on the forward strand.
CTTATTCTAACTCTTAACTTACTACCCCTAACTCTTCTTTTAATTTTTATTAAAATTCTTATTTTAATTCTCTTTCTAATTTTTTATTCTAGCTCTTATTCTAATTCTCCTCTTCTTCTTTTTTATTATATATCTATCTTTTTTTTCTTTATTTATTTATTATTCTAACCTTTAACTTACTATCCCTAACTCTTATTTATATTCTAATTCTAATTCTTATTCTAATTCTTATTCTAATTCTTATTCTAATTCTTATTCTAATTCTTATTCTAATTCTCTTTCTAGCACCTTATTCTAATTCTTTTTCTAACTCTTATTTTTTTTAATTCTTTTTTAACTTATTCTTTAATTCTTATTCTAATCCTTAACTTCCTATATTATTTATTTATTTCTTTTCATCTTTATAAATTATTAAAACCTAACTTTTTTATTCTTTTTTCTAATTAAATAATCTATATTATTTTACTCCCTATTCTTCTTTTCTTTCTAATTAATTAACTTTTATTCTTTTCTTTTCTCCTTAGTAAAATAATCTCTTATAATTTTATTTTATTTCTTTTTCTCTTAATCTAACTATCTCTTATTTTTTTATTTCTTTATATCCTTTTTTTCCTCCTTTTCCTCTTTATATTATAATTAAAGTAAACCTAAGCTCTCTCTATACTTTTAAACTATTCTATATATATATATATTTACTTCTTATTACCCTTTTCTACTTTATATATTATTTAAATAATCTTTCTCTTTATTCTCTCTTTTTCTTTATTTTATCTTAAACTAATCTATTTATTATTATTTTACTTCTTTTTATTCTTATATTCTATCTTAATTCTATTTAAGTAATTAATTTCTCTCTCTTTTCTAAACTATTTCTTATAAAATAATCTCTCTTTTATATTATTCTCTTTTATCTTCTTATATATATTTATTAATAATATATATCTACTCTATTAAACTTTTTTACTTTTTAATATATCTCTCTCTTTATATATTCTTCTTTTCTCTTAAATTATTACTCTTACCCTTACTACTTTAAGTTATACTTATTATATCTATCTAGCTATTCTAAGGTAATATTTTATTCTAAATACTTTATATATATTAAAACCTAAACTACTAAACTAATCTATATATATTATCCTGCTTATATACTTAAATATAAAGATATATATATAAAGTAATTCTTATTATTATCTTTTAAATTACTATCTTCTTTATTCTTATTAGTAGTTATATCTATCCTATCTTTAATTAACTAATCTATCTACTCTTATAGAGTATATTAAATACTTATATACCTAATCCCTTATTCCCTAGCTCTAAAAGCTACCCTTATCCTCCCCCTACTATAAAGGGGCCCTATTATTTTATAGATTTAGTATATCTTATTCTACTAGATATAATAGATAGGCCTAGATAGGTCTAGATAATTATAGAATTACTAGGCTAGTATAAGTTAAATATATTTATTTCCCTTTATTATATATATTTATATGTAAATATATATTCATAAATTAAATATCTCCCTAGATCTAGATGACTCTACTATATATATAGTTACTAACTAAAGCTTTACCTACATCTGAATGACCCTACTATATATATATTTTAGACCTGTTAAAGCTGAATCACCTAGTTAAGATAGCTAACACAGGGACCTATTAAGCTAAATTACTAGGCTGAGCCATACTGAATCACCTAGTCTAGATAGCCTATGCAGAGATCTATCAAAGCTGAATTTCCTAGTTAAGAGAGCCCACGCAGGGACCTATTAAAGCTAAATCACTAGGCTAAGCCATATCAAATCTTCTAGACTAGACCCCCCACACAGGGACCTATTGAAGCTGAATCATCTAGTTGAGATACCCCACGCAGGGACCTATCGAAGCTGGATCACCTAGTCTAGATAGCCCACGCAGGGACCTATCGAAGCCAAATCACCTAGTTGAGATACCCCATGCAGGGATCTATCGAGGCCGAATCACTAGGCTGAGCAATACCGAATCGACTAGTCTAGATAGCCCACGCAGGGATCTATCGAAGCCGAATCATCTAGTCTAGATACCCCACACAGGGACCTATCGAAGCCGAATCACTAGGCTGAGCCATACCAAATCACCTAGTCTAGATAGCCCACGCAGGGACCTATCGAAGCCGAATCATCTAGTTGAGATAGCCCACGCAGGGACCTATCGAAGCTGGATCACCTAGTCTAGATAGCCCACGCAGGGACCTGTCGAAGCCGAATCACTAGGCTGAGCCATACCAAATCAACTAGTCGAGATAGCCCGCACAGGGACCTATCGAAGCCGAATCATCTAGTTGAGATAGCCCACGCAGGGACCTGTCTAAGCCGAATCACTAGGCTGAGCCATACCAAATCAACTAGTCTAGATAGCCCACACCAGGGACCTATTGAAGCCGAATCACTAGGCTGAGCCATACCAAATTAACTAGTCTAGATAGCGCACGCAGGGATCTATCGAAGCCGAATCATCTAGTTGAGATAGCCCACGCAGGGACCTATTGAAGCCGAATCATCTAGTCAAGATAGCCCGCACAGGGACCTATCGAAGCCGAATCATCTAGTTGAGATACCCCACGCAGGGACCTATTGTAGCTAAATTAACTGGTCTAGGTAGCCTGCTTATAGGCCTCTCCCTACTATACTACTAAGTCTAGACCTACTCTCTAAATGAAATCCACAAAACATTAACTTCTATGAATTTTTAAAAATTCTAGGCTTAGTATTACTAAGCATACTATATATCATTCTTCTAGTTAAAATTTGGCCTATTAACTAAAAATAATTATAATTAGTCAGCAGGTAATAAATTTCAAAGTGTCTTTTAAGGATTTTTAAAAAATTAGGAATCATGCTTACATAATCAGACTATTATCATTCTATAGCTAAAAGTCCCTACTATTTACTAAAAATATTTATTATTAGTCACCTAGTACTAGGCTTTTAATAAATACTACTAATTATTTTTCTCATAATTTCTGCCTGAATTCTAAGGCCCTTCTAGGTTAATAGATGCCTCAGGCACTAATCCAGGCTAGGTGGTGGCCTAAAAGGGTATAGGCTTCCCGCAAATAATCATCTTGGCACACCCCAACAAAAAATTTTGACCTGGCACCTACCCCCCTAGTTTAACCACCTTGCTAGCGAATAATCAAGGATTTGATATTAGAATATAATAATTTAGCTAATTAGATTCATAAAGCATTTTAAACCATTCAAAAATATCAAGAATTGACTAAGCTATGGGCCATTGCCGTGGAGTCCGCCAAGGCAGGATGATCAGGACCGTGGAGTCCGGACTGGACGGGGAATGGACGTGGAAACTGCGGTCACCAGGCCCTGCGGTCGGCCCTATTTAGTATGGGAACCGTGGAGTCCGCGCACAACACCGCTAGTAGGGAACTGTGGAGTCCGCTAAGGTGGGATAGTCAGGACTATGGAGTCCAGAGTGGATGGAGGATGGTTGTGGAGTCTGCGCTATGGAGGCGCTGCAGTTGCCTGTATTTAGTATGGGAACTGTGGAGTCCGCACACAACACCGTATCTAGTAGTAGGAGTTCATTAATGCCTAAGGCAGATTGCAAGTACTGGTAGGCTTGAGCACTCAGTGGGCCTTGCCCACTACACTACCAACTCTTTGCCAAAGCATATGGAATTAGTTAACTGGGTAATCTAATACCTTTAAGGGACCTAGAATTATTCTATAAGATATACTATTAAATACTATAGCAGAGAGGTCTATATAGTAGCTAGTAATACTGCTTATAGTAACTATTTAGATTATAAGAGCTCAGAAGGCTATATCTACCTACTATACAGAGGAGCTATTAATTAGAAGGCAGGGAAGCAGAAGATAGTTACTATATCTACTACTAAGGCTAAATTACTAGCCATTTCAGGAGCTACAAAGAATATCTATTAGTGGAAATAATTATTTATATTAATTTAATTTAATCCAGAGCATTAAATCTCCATCTTATATAATAATTTATTAATAGTAGATCTATTTACTAGCAACAAGCTAAAGATACATATAAAGCTTAGATATATTAATATCCACTAGCACTAGCTCTAGCAGGAAGTTCAAGCCAGCTATATTTCTATTTAATAGATTAAGATAAGTAAGATACCTATAGATAGCCTTATAAAGATACGCCTGCGCTAGAAATACTATGAATTCATGAGGTAGATCAGCCTTGTTAATCCAGATCAAGATTAATTAATTTAATCTAAAATTAGTATTAGATAAATAAGATAGACATCTATAGCACTAACCATCTATCTCACCTTCCTAAATAGGGAAGTATTAAAAGTTTATTTAATATCTATAGCACTAGATTATAAATATTAGATTCAGCTTCATGATGCCTGCTTACCTGGGGGGTATATCAGCCATATCTTACTACTATTAAATTTAGTGATTATCAGATATTAATATTTAACTAAATTCTGGCTAGGCCAATCAGATCACTAGATTCTACCATGGATTCAACTCACCAGATTAAGGAGATTTTACAGAGTTTTCATTTCATTAATTATAAGTAGATAGTTAGACATCTAGATTGCCAGAAATCAGACCTTCTTTGATCCCGAAACATCCCGCTTACTAGCGATTCCCGTAGATTCGCTATTCTCGGGGATCGGTTGACACAAACCCAAACAAAGTTCAACAACGGCTGAAAATATGCCAAGATGAAGTTCAACAAGGTCTCAAATTCTATTTAGATTAGATTGGATTACATAGCATTTGAGACCTTGTTGAACTCTTTCTTGGCGATAACTTGAGACCTTGCCGAAGTTTTCCAAGACCTTGTTGAACTGCCTGCCCGACCCATTGGTCAGCTCCTGCGCCAACATCTTGGCCAACCCCCGGACATCAAATGCCCAGTCTAGCGTACGAAAATCTCCCGGGCATATCGTGTCCGACCAAGGGCTGTGCCTATTACTTCCGATCTTACGAGATTGATATAAACTCTATCTAGACTTGGCCGTCAGCACACTCTCCAATACCACTCTTTCCTGGTCCAACAGCTTCGGCCATCGTCCGCCCGCCGAGAACCCGCCAAGTGCGTTCATTGTCTTGATGCTGTGCCCCGCAAGGAAGCTCTGGATATACACGACAGGAAGAGCTTGGCAAATCTCCGGGGGAGGCAGTGCAAACCTTGGGAGCGTCCTGGGTAGCGGCAGCCGGTCATATGGAAAGCCTATGTCTTGTTCAGCCGGCAGTCGAATGAGCTCATCGTCTGTCCACTCCAGCAGCTGCCGCATCACCTCTTGACTTCTTCCCTCGTGAAAGGGCGCTCTGGGCGTGAGCTGGTCGTCTTGGAAGGGCTTGGAGCGGCAAAGGTTGCATCTACAAGGGTGGTTTGTGTGTTTGCTGGTCTGAGATCGGTATACCATCCCTGTTCATTGGGGTAGAGCTGGTCTTGGATGCTCTTGGACTTGTCTTGGCCGGACCGCATGACGCTCAACGATACCTCTCTTTGCCTTTCATACTTCCCCGGACCCAGATCCCCGCACCATTTCCACGTGGTGTAGCGTGGGGAGTCTGCGGGGTTCATTTGATGGGAGTGACAGTCGGATGAGACAGATGGTTGGGAAGGGCCTGGAGGCGACGGTGTGTGTAAGCATATAAAAGGCCCTGTCCCGGGGTCGGGTCGCCTTCTGAGGCAATGCTACATTATTTCATCTTGTCTTTAAGGAATACACAATCTTCTGTCCCTGCCACTCTTCTTAAGTCCAACCCAAGGACAGCTCCAACATGGAAACTGAGAAATCAGACAAGCATGACATAGACCCAGAGGACAACCCGACGGCTCTGCACCGCGAATACACAGTTACTTCTGAGGGTGTCAAGCAGCCCGCAAAGCAGACAGACTACTCTGGCGCGCAGAAAAAGACCGACCCTGTCGAGATTCGTCTCGTTCGGAAGCTTGATCTCTGGATTATGCCTACTCTATGGGTCATGTACTGGTTGAACTACCTGGACCGTAATGCGATTGCACTGGCTCGCCTCAACGATCTGGAAGAGGATCTCAACTTGTCTTCGTCCCAGTACCAGACATGCGTTTCTATTTTGTTTGTTGGGTACCTCCTTGGACAGGTACCTAGCAGTAAGAGCCACTGTCTCGGATGGATCTGTTCACTAGCTGACTGCTCCAGACATGATCCTGACAAGAGTCAGACCTTCATGGTATATGGCTGGCTTCATGGCTCTGTGGGCTGTAGTGAGCTCTCTCACTGCCCTGGCAAAGGACTTCAAGGGTCTACTACTTACGAGATTCTTTCTCGGTGTGACTGGTACGTGTCTACGACCCTTTTATACAGACTAAGACATGCTTACTCTTCCATAGAAGCTCCATACTACCCAGGTACGTCCTTCACCATAGAACTACCGCATACACACTAACCCCACAGGCGCCCTCTACTTGCTCTCCATCTTCTACACCCGAAAAGAGATCGCCACTCGCATCTCCGTCCTCTACACCGGCAACATCCTCGCCACAGCCTTCGCCGGGCTCATCGCCGCCGGCATTTTCCACGGCATGGACGACCTCGGCGGCATCAGCGGCTGGCAATGGCTCTTCATCCTGCAAGGCGCCGTGACCTTTGTCGTCGCCGTGCTCTCCATCTTCACACTACCTGACGACCCGCGCGAGACACGCTGGCTCACGCCCGAAGAGCGCGCCCTCGCGCACTCCCGCATCGTCGCCGACACCGTCGGCGCGCGCCATGAGACCAGCACGCTCAGCGGGCTCAAGGAAGCCGCGCGCGATCCGCGGCTCTGGCTCTTTGCCTTCATGCAGCACATGCATCTCGCCGCCAACGGGTTCAAGAACTTCTTCCCCACGGCTGTCGAGACCCTCGGCTTCAACACCACCATCACGCTTGTGCTGACCTGTCCGCCGTATCTGATTGCTGGCATTATATCGGTCTTTTGGTCGTGGAGCTCGGGAAGGTATAATGAGCGTACCTGGCATATCACGGTTGCGAAAACGATCGCTATTGTCGGGTTTGTGCTGGGGTGTGCGACGCTGAATGTCGGGGCGAGATACTTTGCCATGGTGGTCTTCTCAATTGGCACCTATGCGGTCAATAGTATCATCCTCGGGTGGGTGTCGAGTACGTGTGGTCAGACCAATGAGAAGAAGGCGTCGGCGTTGGCGATTGTTAATACTATTGCTAATGTGTCGTTTATATGGACTCCAGTGAGTCCTCCTCCCGAAAGCCATGTATAAGTCCTGCATTCTGACTCTCTTTCAGTACCTATGGCCGAAATCGGATGAGCCGCGATACACCATCGCCATGGCGTCGAGTACAGCATTCAGCGTAGCGTGTGCGACCAGCGCATGGATCATGAAGCTGTGGTTGATTCGCACGAATCGCAAGATACGGCAGTCGAATGATGAGACTACGTTGTATTATGCTTACTGATTGGATTCATGGGTGGTATTTAAGGCGCTGTGGAAGAAGTATGGGAGGTAGCTGGTGCAAAAACGATTTGGTCAATAACGCTATCGCAACTGCCTTCGATAGTAACGATTCCGTCGCAGGCACCCCGAGCGATATAGCCGTTGGAATAAAGGGTGTAATGAGAGGTAACCCCATGAGAAGAAGGCTTAGCTTTTAGGTGAACATTAGCAACGCGATTAACCAAGAGATAGATAAGACGCACCTTCCCAAAGCACCAAATAGAGAGCATAGTAGCAGTAGTAGTAGTCATGACCCCAAGGACGATCTTTGTCAAGTTATACCTGGCCCGGAACATATGTTGGGATACCCTGTATGTAGCACCATAGTCGCTTAAGCATTGCCCAGAGTTCATCGTCCACTCCCAGGAAAGATAGGACAATTTATGACCACAATTTGCATGTAATCTGACCTCTAAAGAGGAATCTCGAAGACTCACAAATCCGATTGGCCGATAAGGGCTCAGAGGTGGCATTCCGTAAATCTTGGAGTCAAGATCCGTCAAGTATAATAGTCGAAGCTCGTCCTCATGAGGTATCATATCTTCACCATTAACAGTATGGGCTGGCGTTCGGCGGTGATACTGAGGATCCATGAAGGATTGCGGCGATGTAGTCCAGGCGGACGCTTCTAAACAGGTCGGCAGCAGGAATGATTGACAATTTTGGAGTATCTGCGGTAATAAGGCAGTAATAGCTGATACAAGACATAATGTGGCAACATTGGGTTTTCGAAGAGACATGGCATGAATAATACTATTGCATTTTCCTTCGTGAGGAAGACAAGGTATGATCTCCTTCAAAGGTTGATTGAGCCACTTATTAACAAGGTTGTAGTTATGATCGGCCTAGCTAGGCCTAGCAGCGGGTTTTGCAGTTAAAACTGTAACCAAACTGGATCGGGTCCAGTTTGGTTGCGGGTTCTAAAATTTGAACTCGAAATCGCAGCAGTTCGGGTCTAACTATGATTGAACTCGCCCGAACTCGCACCAAATGCAACTCTAGTTGGAGTGCTTCACCCATAGGCGTCTCACCTATATGGAATGAGGCGGTGTCGCCACTGAAATAGAAAAATTGCCATTTATTTGAATCCAAAGCCCTGGAAGGGAACAGATACTAAATACTTCCAGCAAACTTTGCAGACGGATTTTATATCTTTTGCTCTACAACACCGAGTACTATCACAAAGGGGGCCAGGCTCTCTATGTTCCTATAGCTGCGCAAGGTCCCATGAGGGTGAAATTTCATTGATTTGGCGATGCCTCTTGCAAAGCCTTTCAGCTCACTGAGCCACCATCCCATCCATGTTTTGGTGTGGATCAAAATAACCAAATATCTATTTTGAACGCTGTGCAAGTACCTCATGACCTCATTATATTATTGTCATCCTAATTCTCATCCGCAAACGGTTAATACGGCCAAATGTATTGGCGGAGAAGAAAGCCGATCCCTAGGGTTAAGTGGAAAGTCAAGATCTAACTAAACCTTCGGCCATGCCGAAGTAAGTAGCTAGCCAGTGATTAGGATAATCCTAGACTCCGGGTAATATCATGCATAAAAATTTGCTCAAAGTTATGATTTCACCTACTCCGGATCTGATTATCTGCCTCGACTGTTTCATTGGTGGGATTAGCAAGAGAACTACAGGAGGACCGTTGGTTCATCGATAAGACCCTCAACTTAAGAGAGTCAACACACAGCGGAGGTGAGATAAACCACACAGACATGTGGAGATTCCCCCAAATCATCTAGGTCGTATAGTCATCTCTATAGGGCAACTCGGGATCGTAAAAGCTGGAAATACCGGAAGCCATAGTTTCCTATATCCTACCTATGGCACATGAATAACTGGACATTATAGATTTTGGAAGTCAGTACAGTTTCTGCGGGCGACACATGGCATCGACCCCTTCTCGCACTGACGACGGCTAGTGAATGAGGAGGTCCCTCGTTTGCTGCCTGTTCATTGGCCGCTGTGGAAGCATGTCCAGCAAAAGAAAAAGGTTCAGGGATCACAAGTCTGCAACAGTCATGACATGAGGCTAAGGTTTTGGTAAACTCTTTTTTCTTTTTTTTTTTTTTTTTTTTTTTTTGGTGGGTTTGGGGGAAGGCTGGTCGGTACCTAGTCTTGCCTACTTCCTTGCTGTTCTTCTTCTCTTCAGCACAGTCATCCTTCCTGGACATGAAACGGACTTCAGCATCATCATCCGCCTCATTTTCCCGCGGTTTTGTGTGATTTCTCTCCACCCTCGTATCCCCACGAAAACCTCAGGCATTGGCGTCTGTATCGGTCTCAAAGAAGGCTGTGCTCAACGGCCGACCGTCTCCTGAGGATGCCTTAAAAGCTCATCGTGAGATCGCGCGGAAGGAAGCAAAGGAGGCCCTTCGGAAGCTGGTTGGCCAGGAGCACGACAAAGCGGCGACTGAACAAGAGCTAGCTAGACACGGATCAGCATCTGTCGGAGACCCAGATAGCATCAACTACAGTTAAGCCGGATTAGGCTGCCCGATAGTTGCGTTTTCAGTGCACTTAGCCAGGCTGTATTTAGCCAAACAACAATAATTTCTTCACACATTACGGGATATGACGCTGATTTCAAAACCATCCCTATGGATTCAGTGTTCATGAGACCTATGTGCTCAACCAATTATTTGCCACAACTAATACGTCTTGCCATGATTCTGCAAACGATAGGTCTAAATATTAATATTTTATGGTTTGCAAGGAAACCTAGGATCATCATATGGGCCTAATGCTCACTGCTTGGTCCATCTATGGTCCGCATGGAGACTCAGTCTCCGCCACGGATCAGCACCTATTTTCCCCGTGGAATCATGCTAATGTCACTATTTTCATGAGTTAGGACAAGTCCATCCAGTCCTCCAAGATGTGGCAAGAGAAAAGAGAGTTACCATGATTGCACTTAGCAAGGTTGCAATAGATACATCATTATTAAATATTAATGATGTGATGCCTGACGCATCCATACTAACTGCTAGATGCCTGTTTAGTTCTTCTCGCTCTGATTGAGAGATATAAAGACCGCTGGGAAACAGTTGCTTTATTGTGCGCAGGTGTTTCAAATACGCACTTACTCCCAATCTTACTCTCAATAGCAGAACTCCACTTCTACAAAAATGGCCGGGAATTGGCAAGATAGCTCTTGAAATGGTGAAATTTGTCTGATGAATGGTCAAACCTACCTGCATGCAGAGTGCCGGAACGAACGCGGGCAATATGTAGACAGTTGACTTGATCTTGATGACCACATTGGAGACGAAAATGGTACAGCCCTTTCTGCCATTGTAATCTGCCAGTCATGCATTGACCGTGTTTTAGGTAGATTTTCATGGAGAAAGAGCGGCTTTACACATGACGCAGTTCCAGGCAGTATTAGGTTTACCTTTAGAGAAGGAGGTGCTAAGCAGCCCATACTTTGTGCTAAGTTTCCGGGCCACGCTGATGAAGCTGATATTAATACTGCTGAACATATCAGAAATATCGATGGCCATCTTGAGTTTGATCTTCCGTGATGCTGGCGCTATATGATACTGGGGGCGTAATTTCACAACCATAGTTATGTCCTCACCCAAATATGGCAATTTTTTCTTGTCTTCATCTGATTAGCATCTTGCTCGGGTACATGCCTTACTATGGTTTTTTGATCCTACGTCTTATCGTGGGTTTTTCCCTAGTGTAATGCAAATGCAGAGGCAACCGAGCTGAATACATATATCATAATAATTACCATTGAATTGCTATAGTTCCTTCATTGAGTAGTCGTCTTGTAAGTTGCCGTGTTTTCTACACGCAGCGCCACTACTTTGAAGATGACAAGTATGCCGCATATCGCGAACGTTATGCCCGACCAAACATTATAATGGCCCAGTACCTGAGGGGGTACTCATACTAATCCTACGAGCGAGCTCCGGACGACCCCGTCGGGCATTTTGTATGGGAACCAGAACTACTGATGGTTTTTAGTGAGTAATCTGGCTATAAGGCTCCTTCCTGATAGCCCTCCTACAGCTCGAATCCCGCTCCTGGCCTAGGTGTGGTTGATAACCAGGTTATGGTCCCTGTCAGGAAGTTCTGCGGGGATCTGGCCCCTGGCACTAAATATGGTTTAGTAGGATCTGGACCCACAGCAGCCGCTGGCCACATCCCACCAGCCCCACGAGGGCCCGGCGGCAGCTACCGGTGATAACCCGAGCCAAGTCACCATCGCCAATCCCACCAACGGCAGCCGCCGGCCACGGCGCGAGCCAATCAGATCAGCACAAGCCCACTCCCGTATAGCCAGGCTAGCAGGCCAGCTAAGGCCCAGCTAATGGCCAAGGGCGGCCCTAGGCCTTGCTCACATGGCTCTGGCTACAAGCCTACTAACCTAGGCCATGGTCATGCGCCCTAGATCTTACTCACGCAGCTCTGGCTATGACCTTGCTTATCTAGACCTTACTTTCATACCCTATACCTTGCTCACGCGCCCAACGCCTTACTTACAGAGCCCTAACTATAAGCCTACTCACCTCAATCTTACTTACATGCCTAGACCTTAGTTGCGCGCCTTAGGCCTCACTCACACAGCTCTAGCTATAACCTCACTTACCTAGACCTCTGTCATGCACCCTAGACCATGCTCACGCGGGTCTGGTTACACACCTACTCATCTATACCTCCCTTGTGTGGCCTAGACCATACTCACGAGGCTCTAGCTACAGGCCTCGTTACCTAGTCTAGACCTTACTCACGCGCTGTAAACCTTGGTTGCGTGGCTCTAGCTATGGGCATGCTCACCTATAGCTTACTAGTATACCCTATGCCTTGCTTATAAGGCCCTCACAGTGCGCCTGCTTACCTATACCTTAGTTACACACCTTAGAGCTTACTCACATAGCCCTAACTAAAAGCCTGCACCCCTATACCTTACTCACACAACTTAGACCTCACTCACACAGCTCTAGCTATGAGCCTACTCACCTAGAGCTTAGTCACCCAATATAGCATTAATCCATGGCTCCCTGAAAGCATCTGTTGCAGCTACCTGCTTTCCACAATCTAACAGGGGAGTTGATGTCGAACTCCCTTGTCCACAATCCGCCCTTGCACCATACCGGTGTGACTGGCGCTGTTGAAATCTGCTCTTTACATAGCTTGTTTGAATTGTAGGTTAACTCTCACAAGCTAATTGGATTTTACCTGCGCACTGTATGGTTAACAGTTACATGACCCTAACCTTATCTGAATGCCCTTTTCTCAATATATCCGCAAAAAATGGAAATCAACTTAGTTCCTAGGAATTTTATTGGGTGGGCTATATTAGGCAACCTAAAGCAATCATCTTAATGAAGCTCGTTGCCAAAGTTACCTTGGCTATTGCATCCCCTATCCATCGGAAGCTGACCCCAGTGCCACCATGAATTTCCGAACGTCTTCTGCCGCGGACAGATATCTTTGAGATCAAAGTCTAGCTTAAGTTTATATTTATCCCTAATCCCGCGCAATATCTTCAATGCTTTACAGCAGTCCGATGCGGTGGATGGTGTAGAGGAAAGGACATGTCTGGTTCCCACTGCTGAGGGTCCCTGCTTCTCATCGCGGTAAAATGTACTCAGAGTACCTAACTCTGGAGGCGCAAGATTTGCATCACTGTAGACGTAGTCTGTTACAAAATTCAAGCTATTGTTGGAAGCCCAGTAATTGACTACATGCGCCTTGCAGCCCTTCTCGGTGCATCCGTATATTTTGTCCGAGTATTCGTAATAGACGAAATTAGGTGAATCGGGGCGACAATGCGAGTAATTGGTCCCTGGAGAGGCTTCTAGCCACCTGGTAGTCTATTTGTCAACAACCGGACACTTTCAGGGTTACTTTGTTAGGGTTTAGTGTATGCCGCAGGGGAATGAATTCCGTACTAGCCGAAGCTCAAGAAACCTTCATTAGTAGCATAGCAAAAGAAGTTGGCGCCTTCCAGGGTGCTTTCTCGGGGCTGCTGAGTGCTCTAATTGGGATAATTGAACACAGCAACTGCGTTAAACAGGAAAGGCACTCCACCAGGAATGTTCAGCGCCCCAGGACGCGCATTGGCGACCTTGGCAAGACAGCCAAGGCCAAGAATGAAAGAGATGAATAGTTTCATGTTGCTAGCTGGATTACTTCTTGACTGTTGCTAACAATGACAGAGTCACCTTGCATTTGGGCAGTAGTACAGGGTTTTATCACCTACGTCCATTGGGCATGGAGCTGGAAACCATCATAAATACAGCTTCCTCCACAGCGTTGCTAATATGACTTCTTCTACTTCTTCTTTCTAAATGAGTTAGCCTCTGCATCTACCGTTTGCGTTGTGTTACGTTCAGGACTGGCTACTGGTTGTGAAGGTCTTTGAATCATTGGTGAGCCAACTTCCACGGTACCCTATGGGGTTAGTTGCCCGCTATAAGATGACCAATATTCCAAGCATCACCAGTAATGTCGAATACACAGTTGTCATCAAGTCACATTCCTCGAAAGCCCTTACATCGCATCCCATCCCCTAATGATGTCATGGCATGCACATCAATGACCATTGGGTTATATAGGTATCAGCAAGGGGTTCAAGATAAAGCGCATTAAGTCTAATGACTGACTGATCTGGTGTTGTTATCTTGTCCTTCTTCCACAATCAGCCTGGTGCTCCAAACCCTAACTAGGACTATATCCGGAAATAACCTTAAAGACCTTGGAAAGCTTGGGGGAACTGTGTCCTTGTCCTTGGCGAATATGGTTAACTTATAAATAGGATATGTGCTTTGTGAGAATAATAAGTTACCTGTTCTTGTCATATAAAGGACTACGTAGACTTGAGATAGTAGTATCTGGTATGGGATAGGTTTATATTTATCCAGTGCGTTAATCATGTAATGTACCTTGCGTGATGAGTATTCGCCTATTTCTGTGAAGACAGTCTATATCGCATTAAATAATACGAAGATTGATACCTTGCGGTCAAGATATTCATGAAGAAGATATTTTTTAAGCCACGGGGTACTAAACCAACTAGTAGAGTAGCCGTAAGATTAAACCGAGTAGTACTCCGTAGAAAAAGTCAATAAGCTTGTCACTATTTGCGGATAGACTTTATTTGGGGAGCTTATTAGGTATAGTAATGGCGATTATAGACTTCCAATTCCAGAGTTGCGATGCAACCAAAGATATTGGAGGATTTTTAATTATTATCCTCGCGATTCAAATAATTCGAAAAGCAAGGACCCTTACAGCACCAAGTCAAATGGTTGCTCCCAAGGGAACTCCTTGTTAGTAAAATGTCCGTTCTTGGCAGTCTGGTAGTAGATCGGATTACACAAGTTGAGGTCTTTCGCAATAGCTGACGGCCTGAGATCAAAATTCTTGCGGATAATCTCCTTCAACTGGTCTGCAGTGAGTTTGCTGGTAGCAAAAGTATCGATAAAAATACTCAATGGCTCCGCTATGCCGATAGAGTAAGACAGCTGGATGACGCACCGGCGGGCGAGGCCATGGTGGACAAGTGATTTGGCAATCCACCGCGCCATGTAGGCCGCGGACCGATCGACCTGTATTTTCCTCAAACAGGTTAGAAAGAGAGACTTAGGCCAGATCTTTACAGAATTAAGGGAGCATACCTGGCGAAAATCTTTTCCCGAAAAAGCGCCGCCCCATGGGCGCCCCAACCCCCATAGGTGTCCACAACAATTTTGCGACCGGTTACGCCGGCAAACTTGCCTGATGGGCTGACTCCTACATCTCCTGTCGGCTGGATCTAGTGGCAGGTGCTTTTAATGAGTTTCAGAGCACAGTATGGATCTTGAGCACGAGGACATACATGATACGCGGTCCGGTCATCCAGATATTTCGCTGGAATTGACTTGCGGACTATCTTGTCTAGTATGTCCTGCCGCAGCCTTTCGACCGTGACACCTGGTGTATGCTGGGCAGTAATGACCACGTTATGGACCCGAGTCGGAACCATTCTGCCTCTGTCCTCATCATACTCCACGGTAACCTGTGCCTTGGTGTCCGGTCGAAGCCATGGGAGGATGCCCTTGGTGTGGGCAGCTTTCAAGCCACGGGAGATCCTATGTGCTAGATCGAGGGTCAAAGGCCTGAAATTTCTTTGTTAGCGCTATTAATGCGGCGACCTCATTTCCGATGGGATGAACTTGCAGTAACTGGTCGGTCTCGTCAGTTGCGTATCCAAAAGCCATGCCCTGGAATATGAAGACCGAAAGTTTAGTTGCGTTGCCAATATCTGTCAGAAGGATCGACAGAGCGCTTTACCTGGTCGCCTGCCGGTTCGTTGTCGGGTGCTTCAAGGCCAGAGGATATGCCTTTAAACGGCGATGGGTGTAGCTCCACAAAGTCCATGACTTCGCACGTCTGATAGTCCAACTCCTGGTCTGGGCTGCTGTACCCAATGTCTTTCAGCACGAAGCGAACAATGGCATCGATATCCAATCGGGAGATGAAGTGGACAACGCCAAACACAATCACTAGCCCGGGCCGTACGGCAACCTCTATGGCAACCTTGCTCAGGGGATTCTGCCTGAGACATTCGTCGAGGACGGCATCGGCCACCTGGTCACATATCTTGTCCGGGTGGCCTTCACCTACAGACTCCGATGTGAAAAGAAAAGTGGACTGGGACTTCATTTTCCAGCAGTTCTGGGTAATGTGTCGTGAACTGAGATTCTAGGGAGAAAACTTGGGGGTCGAAATGGTTTCTTAAAGGTTCAACAGGGTATACCATTACTGGTCCCTCCAGTTCATCATGTATAGAAAATGTTGCGACATTCGAGGGTTTGCAAACGGCGCTTACTATGTGAGACTTGAGCTTCGCAATTGGGTTTGAGATGCAACCTTTCGACGTAATGAATACCCCAGACTGGACTTATTGGATAGTCACTCCGCGAATGATGACTCGGACGCAGAAAGGGAAACCTAGCATTCAATGCTGTGATGTCACTACATCACTAGTTCGCTCAATCTACGTGTCATCTACGTGCCAAGCAGCGCCGGTGTCCCTGTTAAGCGGAGCAACGACATAAAATCGTAGACGGGTGAAAGATCTTATCTCGATGCGGAAGTGCTCTCGTAGCCCGATTCGCCAACAATCTCTGGGTTTTGATCAAATCTTTGGTTGAATTTTACAAGATGAGGCAGGAATAGCATTGAATGGTACTTTGGGGCCCCTACTCAGGGATGCACAGCTGCATTCCGATCCACGCTCGACGAAAAGAAGAATTTGAGTTATGCTTCGGCGGCCCAGTCCGTGTGACTTGGTGGAACTGGGTGGGACTGGGTGACATCTGGAAACGATTTCAAATTAAATTGAACCTGCTCCACTGCCTTCAGACATGTACAATCGCTTTTACTCCAAATTATGTAGTTCTGTCAGCGAATGATGACGTATAGAATATTTGCAGCTGTTCGTTCCGCCTTTCCTCCAGAATCCATGATGCTGTTCATTCGTGTAATTGTATATACATGTCCTAGCCTTTTAAATCCGCTGTCTTGTCAATGAAAGGACGGCTAAATCACATATCAACATATGTCAAAAAGGCAAAATGCGTTTGTCATACTTGTGCGTTGTTCTCGTCCAATGTTTACTCTTTTCGGGGGTTGGATCAGCTAGAATACCAAAATCGCCAGCCTTCACTGTGCTCGTGAATAATACTCTAGTATCTACTGCCCATCGTTGAATCATATATCATGTTTACTGACAGTCTCATTTTGCAGGAACCGGCCGCTGTGCAATCCAGCCCTTCTTATCTGTTGCTGCGCGAAGCACGAACGCATGAACACGCTGCTGCGGCTTGTAACTCACTGGGGGAGGTTCTGGCAGGTGTCAAAGATGTGCCTTTCTTCCAGCCGTTGCTCTTGTTGCACCTGAGAGCTATGGATGAGGAGAAATCTTATCCCATGTGGTTGGAAGGAAACCGCGGGGCCTGCGTAGCATACAGTCTGCCGAATAATCAACCCTCGAGCATCGAGTGCACCCGTCGCATTCGCGCTCTTTGCACCAATAGTGCAGGATATCAGATTGGCGTCAGTCCACCGTCTACGAGTCGCCATGTATTCGTTGATACCTCTCAAGGCCTTATTAAGGGGTTCCGAGACCGCTTGACGGCACGATTCCAGGGGATTCCCTATGCGAAACCTCCAATAGACGAGCGTCGACTGAAGAACCCAGAAAGATTGCACAGCTTACTCGGACGAGAAAAGGAATTGGCATATGATGCTACAGAGTTCAGAGCGCTCTGTCCGGTACGTTGCCCGATTAAGGGTCCAACAAGAGCACGTAGTACCGTGGAGCTGACATTTGAAACAGCAAGACATGGCTCCGAACGCTACACCGGACCTCCCAAGCCCAAATTACACTATATCCGAAGATTGCCTGTATCTGAATATTTACACCCCAATGCTTCCTGAAAACGAGTCCCCTCATTTGTTACCTGTGGTGTTTTGGATTCATGGGGCTCAAATTATTACGGTGGCTCGTCCCTTCCTTTTTATCTTGGAATGAACCTTCCAACTCGCCGACCATTGGTGGTGGTCACCCTGAACTATCGCCTCGGTGTTCTGGGATTTCTCTCTGATCCATCTATGCCATCAGATATTGGAAGCAACCAAGCTATGCGGGACCAACTAATGGCTCTGGACTGGGTTCGGGAGCACATCAAATCGTTTGGTGGCGATCCTGGACGGGTAACGATTTTTGGTGAGTCCTCGGGAGGCAGTGCGGTGATGTCTCTCCTCCAGACAGCCTCTGCGAAAGGCCTATTTGCCCGTGCCATTGTTCAGTCTGGAAGTACATGGTCAGGTTGGCAAAGGCCGCACGTGCAGGCCCGCCTCACACGAATGTTTCTTGACCTAGCCGGTTGTGACGATCTAAATTGCGTGAAAAACAATCGTACGATGGGGGAGATTCTAGAATGCCAAGACCGGCTGTTCTCCAAGGCTCAAGAAGCGTTCCCTCGGGGGAAGTCAACTTTATCGAGCCTTTCCGGCCCTTTATTGATGATGATCTGATCACGGAGGATTGGGTTACTGCGCTGGAGAACGGTCGTTACCATCAGGTTCCAACACTTGTCACGTACACCCGGGACGAGTTCGGATTGATTTTGCAGGCCAATGAGACATTTAAGGACGGACCGGCAAAGTACTCAACGGCGGTTGAGTTTCTGGCCACATTTCTCCTGGGTGGGGACCGCACCAGAGAAGTGCTAGATACGCCGGAGTTAGGGTTCAACCGGTCATTGATCCATGCGCCTGATGTTACCGACCCCTTCATTCAATTTACTACAGATCTTAGTTACCGATGTAGCAGCGAGATCTATGCAGGGTTTTTGGAGAGGCATAACCGCAACGTCTGGGAAGTGTCATGGGATATCGGTCTACCGCAATTTCTCGGGGACTAATCTGTGGCAGTGGCACAAAGCGTGCCTGTCATGCCGCTGAAATCCCCATCCTTTTCGGCTCAGCCAATTATGCCAATATCAGCAGTAGTGTGCTCGCCTCCGTCAACTACTTCCAGCAAGCCCGGAACACGATTGACCTGTACAGCAACTTCGTGCGTGATGGCGAGTTGAGAATCAATGCGACCTACTATCCACGGCGTGATGGTAACACAGTCCGCAACGTCCTCCATTGGGACGACATGCCTGCGTCAACACGTGGGGGCGTCCACTGGGAGATCTGTCAGAAGATGGATGAGATGAATTTATATGATCGGTTACATTACCCGTATCTCCCCATCGCTGGCCACCCGAACACAAAGGAAGGTCACAGTTCTTTGCAGTATCCCCTGGTGGCTGGAACCTTTCATTAAGACATTCTTATTGTTGCCTCGCATAGTTAATAGCGAGAATTACGTGGTTCTTTACACCCAAATGACAATGATATGGGTGGGTAATGATGATGAATAGGGATAAGGTCGTCTGCATCAACCAGGCAATTATAGAGTGACATAGAACTTGAGGTAAACCCTAACCCATATGTGCGTGCATGAAAACTTGGGTTTTGTTTCCCCTTGCTTTATTAGATCTTGCTGTGACCAAATCTTGGTAACATTGTGGATGGCAGGAGGCTGAGGTACATAAGCTTGGCTCTCAGAATTTTTAGAGTGATAATTGGATCAAAGGCTGGGTCAACCGGGCACTCCATTACCACATTCCAAGTTAACAGTATACTACTACTTCAGTTTTACGATGACGTAACTGTTGAAATACTCTTATCAACATATAAATGGCAACCTCTGTTTGCGGCTTTCAAAGAATATATCACAGACTTCTTGACACTTTAGACTTAGCCGCCTGCCAAACAGAATTCTAGAACTTCTATACGTCTTATAGCTTAATGACAGGACTCGAAATTGAGTAGAATGAGCTCTTCGCCCTTGCTGGACAATGAGAGAAGCAAGGAGCCATGGATGGGTGACTTGCGATCCTCTAACAAGTTTACCACAGCCACGATGTCCATGGCGCTCTTTACGGGTATGTGATTAATATGTTTGCTATAGCACTTGGCAGCTGTCATGTCTAATAGAACTACTGCTGCAGATGAGCTCCTTTTCTCATTCATGGTACCCTTGCTTCCTTACATCTTTGAACAGCGCCTTGGGGTTCAAGCATCTCATGTTCAAGCATACACATCAATCTTCCTTGCCGAAGGCGCTTTAGTCGCCATCATAACCAGCCCATTCATTGGGCATGTGGCCGACCGGGCAAAGTCAAAGAAGGCCTTGCTACTCGGTTTGCGGATGTTGACGCTTGCCAGTGTCTTAGGTCTTGCAATTACAAAGTCGTGTACGTCATCGTACCTCGGAGATTGTTCTCACACTTACCGGCCAGATGATAGTGGCCGGGCTCTTTATCGGTCGATTTTTCCAATGTTTTACCAGCAATGGCCTCTGGATCGTGGGTGTCGCAACGATGGTCGAGAGTGTCGGCAGTGAGCATATGGGCAAGATTGCAGGGCTAACCTCAACCTTAACTGCAGCGGGGACATGTGCAGGTCCAGTGCTTGCCGGGTTTCTTTTCGGGCTTGGCGGGTATTGGCCTGCATGGGTGGGACCAGCTGTCTTCCTGGTCGTGGATGTCTTGATGCGTGTTTTGTTGATTGACCGTCCCAAAGCACCACGAGAGAGTAAGTGTCGCGGATACATAGATACAGAAAGGAAAAGAAGAAGAAAGAAGTCCACTAACCACGTTATGTCCTGCCCCAGCACAAATATCTAGTGATGAACCCGAAGTTACGGAGGACTCCCGTTTGCTAGATGCACCGCTAGTCCCAGTCGAAGAAGCAACTGGGTGGCGATTTTACGTCCGTCTTTTTCGCCAGAGTCGCTTTGCAGCAGGTATCATTTGCTACTCTATATATGCCGTATATATCGCCAGCTTCCAAGCTACCATCCCCTTGCATTCATGGGAGGCATTTAAATGGGGTGCCTTTCCTGTCGGTCTCCTCCTTGCCGCTGTTCAAGGCCCAGGAATGATACTGGCACCCCTAATTGGATACTGGAAAGACCGCTGGGGATCGCGAACCCCAACATCGATTGCGTTCTTGTCCATGGCACCATTTTTTTTGCTCTCGGGGGCAGCGGGCGACGAGCGCTTTTCGTGGTTTAATGGTGGAATTAAAGACAAGGCCATCTATAGTTGCTCCTTGGCCACGACTGGATGTCTTATGTCTTTACTGA
Organism: Aspergillus novofumigatus IBT 16806; assembly: GCF_002847465.1. NCBI lineage: Eukaryota > Fungi > Ascomycota > Eurotiomycetes > Eurotiales > Aspergillaceae > Aspergillus > Aspergillus novofumigatus. Next base: position 21,728 of record NW_020194278.1, read on the forward strand.
GTGGAGTAGGGGCAATGGAAGCGACTGGTGGGTTATCTGCGTTCTCTTTTGATAAAATATAGTGTTAATTAACCTTGTGCGTAGAAGCTGTTGATAAGCTAGAAGAATGTCAACCGGGCATTTTTGGAATGTACGGAGGCTACTCTCGAGCTGTCGCCATCACTAGCATGAGTTGGACTATGGGTCTGCTGGTTGGGCCCATATTAGCAGGGTTCGTGATGGAGAGATTCGGCTACTTTGAACTACAGTGTGTACTGGGTATTGCTTCCTCCTCGACGTTATTTTTATTTATAGATATATCGCTGATGCAATATAGCGACCATCTCCATCACCTGTGCCATAGTTGCCGCCGTTTACCTCAGTCCCCGTCCTACCTTAGAGGTTATCGAGGGAAATGAGCAGTATAGTAACCGGGACTCTAGTTAATACTTATTATTAGAGATTTCAGAGTCTATGTTAGTAGCTACTGCAAGACTGGTGAAGAATAACACAATGTTGATGCAAGATTGAGATCTTTCAGTAAAAGTACTTCTTCCTTCTTCCTTTGTCATGGCCCTGTTGCTTAGGCCACAATCATATTAAAAATACACTCCCTTCAAGAGAACTCATTTAATCAAGTTGATTGTCTTTCAGCCTTCAATACATACAGTATAAGTAGAGTTGCATAACCGAACCGCAAAAACCGCAACCAACCCTCACTGACCTTACAGAGGTGCAGGTTCGGGGGTAAGCCTAGGGAACCATTTCAGGTTTAGTTTCTCTACCCCAGAACTATTTCAGGTTCAGTTAAAACTGCTGGTTATGGTTTTTGCAGTTTTAACTAACCTATTTAACCAACCCACACTGTTTTACCTAGAAATCACTGAATTCTATAGATATTCTAATAATTTTGATATTACTAGATAGCTTGAATTAGGGGCTATCTGATGATGCCAAAATTATTAGAAAATACATAGTGGTTATTAAGATATAAGGGAATAATCATCTCTGTCATAGGTTGGTATGAAAGTGGTGCAGAGATATATATATAAGGATACTAAGGTCTAATAACTACTATACCTTTTATATAATTTTTAACCACCACCCATTCAACCCTATAGATATCAAATATGATATTTCTAATATAGATTAGAATGGTTATAAATACCATATATTTCATATAAATTTAAAATTTTATATAGGGATGCTTAGTAGGCCCTGTTAAGGACCCCCTGGAGGGAGGAATGGTATGGTTAAATAGTTAAAATTTATAGTTTAATCAACCCAAAACCAACCCAAATCTAACCATTGTTAGTTATGATCAGCCTAGCTAGGCCTAGCAGCTGGTTTTGTAGTGAAAACTGTAACCAAACTGGATTAGGTCCAGGTTGGCTGCAGGTTCTAAAATTTGAACCTGAAATCACAGCGGTTCGGGGCCAACTAGGCTTGAACCTGCCCAAACCCACACCAAATGCAACTCTAGTTAAATTATTATGGACTGATAATATAAAACTAAATCTTGGAGAGCTTCAGACTGGGGACTCAAAGGAGGGCCTTAAATCCTGTGTCCCGATCGCGGACCGATCGGACTCCAACATCCTCAGGCGCTAGCCACTTCGGGCTCTGGGCCAAACGGCGGGGATGAGGATTCCAAGATGCTTCTGAGAACTGGGGAAATCTCTCTTCCTTCATAATTTAACCCACACCACTGACAGGTAGATGATATATTCAAGGTTGAACAACCCAAGATCTGCGTCTGCCTCGATCTGGCAGAAACTTAGTTGACTCTAGAATTTACCATGAGGCAACCTATCATTACAGTAATATTATTTGTGTAGCGGCGAGGGTCCGGAAAATATGGTATTGTTTGTAAGGGGCCGGTAATAAACAGTTTCTATAGTAATAAAAGTGCAGTAGTTCAGGTAGTCTATGATTAATTTTAGCTTTTTTGTTAGTTTCAATTTAGATCCTCGATAGATGTAGTACTCTATACCTGGTATATACTATGAGTTCAGTCGGGCGGTGCGGGCAGGGAGGGCGGAAGCCTGTATGTAGGCTGGAGCGGCCCCCAGAGCCAGTTTGCTACCTACCAATCAGATTTACCAGCTTGCCAACGCTTTTTATTAATTTGCAAGTTATCCCAATTCCTTCGTCCCTCTATCTGGTACTCTGTAGACCAGGTATGACGTCATCGTATCTTCGCCGTTTAGAATCTATATAAAGACTCTATAAAGTCTGGTCCTATTGGAAAGTAAGCCGTCATATGCCCTTAAACCTCATTTCGTCGATAGCATAAAGACCCTAGGATGACACGCGCCTTGTTCTTCTGTATTGCTGAAGACGCTAAGCCTGTAAGTCTAGTGTGTTATGATTATAGGTGCCACGATGATAGCCTGTTGGAGGTCGGACCGAAGAAATCGAGGCTGACCGCGAAATCACTAGTTCGTACCTAAGGCCTTACGCGAATTCAGTACAGAGCCACAAGACTTTCCTTATTGGTACTATCTTGTTGAATCGAGAGTCTGCCCAGATTCACAGGAGCATTTCAGATCAGGTTTACAAGATGGTGAATTTTTCGAGTCAGACTTCATCAACGCCTCTAAAGAGGAATGCCAGAACTGGGCCATAGACAAGTGGCGCCAACCCACCAAATACAATTTCATCGAACAGGAAATTGTCACCATCGCAGATGCAAGAAGTGCTAAGGACGGGACTCTTCTCATGAGCTATTATTATGAATGTCCACCGGGCGTGTTCCCTGTCGAGTTTGACGAACATGGGCCCCTCCCGCCAAAGAACAAGACCTGGTACGATTTCAGAATCCATCATACCGATTCGGAACAATTCCAAGGTACTCTCTTAAATGCTGAACCAGACGTTTCCTATCCATTGTTCTTCGGCTACCCAGAGAAATTCACGAATGAGGCTGGCGCCTTCGAAATGAGGAAAGTGGAGAAGTTTTTGTCGGATGGGGAGGTCTAACTCTCTTCGAGCCTCTAATTTGATGTATCTATCGCCAGAGAGGAGAATCATCTGTATCTTTCTGTGTATATCCTCTAAGAAGCTCAATATAACTTGGCTCCTAAATCACTTCTATCCTACTCCCTTACCCTGTCCCCTTCGTTATCCTCTCTTGAGATCATGCAAGTAAAGTAACCGTAAATTGCACTTATCATTTTTTGGCTCTTCAAATATCCACTTATTCTCTGTGTTTGCTCCCTTGCCATAATGTGCATAGCATATAACATGACATGTTGCCGACAATTACGATTCGAAGCAAAGCTAAATGATATATATTACTATAAACTTGCAGATTTACACACACTAAACAGTGCATCTCAACCATGGACAGAAGCCTCTGCCTGCTGCTTCTCGAGGCCCATAATTAGTGATCAGTGGCTAGATAACTTAGTGACTAGCTGCAGAAGATGGAAAGCATTATCCATCGGAGCGGTCTATGTTGTCTGCTCCTGTAAATGGAAGAATTAGATCCAATTGTCTTACCTTTACCGTCTCCTCGCAATACATGGCAGATGCGGTCGGTAGGATGTTCCTCCTGCGCAATGGAATTAATGTTAAGAATTCGCGGATATCTAAAATCATACATGTTGCTTCTTTGTCGGACACTCATTCCTTATTTTCCGTGATCTCAGTAGCTATGAAGCGACTATTGGGGTAACGCAAAGCTCTAGGGAAAGCTTTAGGGTTTGCCACATACCATGCTATACCAGAGCTCGGTCTTACTTGGCAAGTATCATGAAGCGCGACCCCCATAGCCTGAAAAATATTTTGAGTACTATGTTTCATTGCTAGATTTACTGCGGATCCATATGATACCTTGGTGCAATGGTTGAGATAGCAAACGGCCATCACAGCAGCAATTTGTATCCAAATAGCTATTCCATCTCCAAAGCCTGAAAGATGGTCATTCAAGAATAAGGGCTCCGCGGCATTGGAGGTCTAAATTCTATGCCCAAGGTCGTTGAGAACTCTCTGATTTATCATTGTCATTCATTGGTAGCGAACGCCTATTTATGTGATTCGATTCACTCGGGACAACTGCTAAAAGCCTTGATCAGGGATACACGAAAACGATGGACAGTTTGTATTTCGAGATATGTAGTATATAGATTGCGGTGTACAGTTAAGGCACAAAGAAGAAGACGATAGCTATAAGTCGACCACGTTTGGACGCGGGTGGTAACGAGTCTGAGTAAAACCGCCAGAATCATGATTCACACGTGTATTGTTTGCTTCTGTATTCGAAACTCAACTCATAGCTTTTTAACAATGAGTTCCACGGTTTGATAAGCAGACACTGGTACACTTGTTGAGGACCTGAATGTTTGAAGTCTTGCCTGAAATTGCATTCTGGGTGCATTGATTCAAGACTGTCTTTGTTACTACTGTCTGAGCTTGTGTCATGAAACAGGATGTTGACTTGCTCGCACTGGCATAGGGAGCCAGGTCCTGTTTCCTGAGGCCAGTGATTTTATCGTGCCATGAGACGCAGCAGAACGAGTTTTTGCTGCTCAATCATGGCCAACATTCACCACTCCACGTGGGACTCCGCCACATCATTCTTCTTCTGAGCCTATCAATACCTAGATGAGTCTTGCGATTTTCGAGCCGCTGACTGCTTATAGGCCGCTCACGAATTGAATCTGGCACACAAACCGCCCCGCCCCCGGGTCCGCCCCGAGATTTGATGCTTGCTTCAATGCCAACAAGAAGACACGTGATGGAACCTCCGGCGAGTCATTTTAGCCTCTCTCATCAAATTCGGAATGTGCATTGTACGCCAAATAGAGCTTTGTATGCCAGGCGACGTCCTGTAAATTAGAGACAACTTTGCACGCGAAAATTGCCATACACCAAAATCAAACTCTTCAGTTCGAAATGCCCATATTTGTCAGATAGTCTCTTTTGCGGTGGACAAAAGTTTGCACACCAAATGGGATTGTAGCTCGTCTTGATGACTTGGATACTTTTCCATCAGGAGTGAATTGCGCATAGAAATTCATCGCCCGCTTCCACCCACGGGCCTTAACTCAACACCAGCTGCTCGCTTCAACTGCTCCAGTTTTTGGTCTACCTCCGCATTCCTGGATCCAACATGGATAGAGAACGGTGGCAGTAAGCCTCACAGATAGTGCCCCAAGGATATTTGACCGTCTTGAACGAAGCTCATCGCCCCAAGGATTCCGCCACGGCCCCGAAGAGATCGTCCTCCTTTTGAGGGTCTGTGATAGTAGTAGCCTGCAGGGTTGACGAAACCACTAGTTACATGTCTCATTGGCTTCACTTGTCTTTGGAATCACTCATGTGGCCCCAGTTGGTCAAATACACGCTTCCAGTCAGCGATACTCCGCCACCTTATCTTTACCAGGTAGATCTACGACGGCCCCTCGGCGAGACATTAACCTACATCGTTGAGTGCTGATGGCACATGTCTGAACCCGGAAAATTTAGGAAAAATGGGTATATAAGAGGCGCTCGGAAGGACTGGAAGCTGTAGTATCTGAGATCAACATCGAACATACAGACTTCTTTCTATTCAACCGTTTTAGGCCTGGTAGGGGATCGGCGGTGAGCTACCCCCATTTCGGCACCTGTTCTCTAACAAAAGCTTGAACAAAATCCCTTATGCACAACCCTATCCCTCTATGTGATCTATCCTATTCTGCTGTTTACCCCTTACTTTGGCTAAGGGAGAAAATCTGTATATAAGACTGATCGCAGAGGAGGAAGATAGAACTTCCCAAGAAACACTCTCTTGACTCTGGACTAGAATTCTAGCCCTACCTTTACCTCATCTTACTCTCTTCTTAGCTACCTATATTACCTATACTTACCCTAAGATCAGACCTAACGTTATTTTAGAGCTTAGGGTGCATTAAGAATCAACCGTGTACTATAGTAAGGTTAAGTATGCTGTATAGGCTGTATAGCCAAGCGAACAGGAAGCCCTGTACTCTACACCCTATAGTCGTATCCGGGTAAAAGCACACTGTATTATACAAGGGTTAACATTTATTGTTGACAAAATAAGTTGAGGAAAATTCTTGATTAATCGATACCACAGCCTATACATCCATACATCTTTGCAAGCGCTACATCCGTGAAGGCTTGTTCAAGTAGGTAAATTTTGTATTGTGCCAACTCCTACTCAGTAGATGATTAAAACAATGACATATATGCAATGGATTGACCGCAGGGTGATTTCTTTCTAGATTATATTCTTGGAATCTTTATCTTGAACTTAGCTAATTTTATGGCAACTATGCCTAAGCCTCATAAGCATTAATATTGAACTCATACTATCCTTTATAGGGATCTCAAGTTAGATTGTAACACATGCGCTGTCTATGGGACCAAACGGGACTCAAAAGCCATTTGACATTGTTGCTTTTGATTCGCAGGCTGAGTTTAAATGAACCAAAACCGATTCCAGACGGGGTTGTCAGGTGGGTCTAGCAGGCTGACATTATTGGCGATGCAGGTAGTTCCTTCGTTATGTTCGGCTTACAGTCCGCGAGGAGAAGTAACTGATGTCATACAGGTGCATCGCGAGAAGCTCGCCAGGGGCTTCAGCAAAGCATCATTCATTCACCTCTCTGCTGAACGGGCGGCAGGGAGAGCGAGCAATTGTCCATGATATTAATGTGCAAGTGCTGACGATCAGCAGTTTTCCAGAGTTGCATGCACTGGGCAGCCTAGACCGATTATTAGCAAGCTGTAGCTGGCAAAGTGCATCATTAGGAGAGCGCAGAATGAGGCATGGAATGGACACGGCGAGCTGTATACCTAGAGTACAATTATTTATTAGAGTTGGGATGTATGTTGATCATTAATGGGTCTAGGTCTTTAAGAGAGGTTAAATATTTTAGTTTCAGGCAGTGGTGTCATCCATTCATTCATCCATTTATATTATGTGATTGTTTTATACAATAATAGTGGATATGCAAAATTTTTATTAGGGCTAATACTATCTTATTTACTAAATATCTCCTATTTATCATATTTACTCATCAGCATTTCAGGAGTTAGCAGCCTTCTTCACCTCTTACTCATGCACTAAAATACCTATATAGAGTAAATCCCACCACCTCCCACCTTTCTATACACACTACCTCTTCTGTCCCTTAGATACAAACCCAAGCTTTTAGTACACCTTTTATGCTCTTTTATTCCACTTAGAGACTATTAGCTTAACTCAGTGTAGGCCTGCAGTTAGAAAAGCCTAGTCTAGCATCTATAAGATAGCCTCAGAACCATACCCCTTGTCTTAGTACTAGCGCGCAATAGTAATTGCTAACTTATATATATGATTATATGTAAAGCTAGGGGCTTACTCTTTTAATAAGATTATACTAATTATCTTAGGCACCTTATTAGAGCCCTCTTTAGGGATGATATATATTATAACTAATATAAATACACTAGTAAGCCTTTCTCATAACTCCTTCTACTCCTTTATGCTGAGTGGGTGTATAAGGGCAGTAGTAGCCATAGATCTAACTAAGGGGTTAGCATAGAGAGCTTAGAAGAATATATTATCTGCTAGGTTATCCTCTAGCATATAATAAAGGAGGCGTGCGGAGTAGTAGGGTTCTAATAGGAAGGGATCTATTATAACTATCTAAAGGAGCTGGTTGAAGGCTATGGGGTAAGTAATAGAGACTTAATATCTTAAAGGTTATTTAACAGAGCAAGGTGAGATTATATATAAGGGCAAATTTCTCCTTAGTGAGCTCTCATGCTTAGATCTCTGGGAAGCTAGCTTGTTAGTGAGTTATTAATAAATATAAATAGATTGCTAAGCCTATTCTAAGTCAGGGCTTGAACTAAGATAATATTTGCGGGTGTGGTTCCACCTCTCATGCAAAACTTACCTAATCTGTTACACGTGGGTTGAGTCGAGTGCAGAATGTCGAATCATGAGACATCAGGCACCAGGGAACCAATCAGGCAAATTGATCAAGGGCTAAAATCTCACTGCAGCTAGCTCTTTACTATTCTTTGCTTAGGCTAGCTCAACTTGCAAGAACATGGTTCAACTTATTCTTAATTTAGCAGGTGGATAGGAATAATTATTTCTATTAGGGGTTGGTATAAAAGTGTGGTGGTTTGTTAACCCAATAATTATTTCCATCAAGAATAACTTTGGGTTTTTGGAGTGAAACTCACCCCAAATTAGACTGGATCTGATTTGATTTTGAAGAGGCTATGAAGCCTCTCATCTCCTGACATGCAGGGATAGACATACGATCCGCGCACAGTAATCATCCAAGTCGACAGCTAGATGGCTACTGTTCTGGGAAATCTAGATACGCAACAGCTGTGCACATACCACACAGAGCATAAGGCATACATTGATAAATCTCCTATCTGCGAACGCACCATTGTGTTGGTTACAGTGTCATACTGCTGGTTAAGATTTGCGAGTTTTTAGTAACGCGAGATTCCCGAACACGGCAGATCATTAATTTGGACATACATTACGTGGGTACAAAACACTGAGCCCAACATTATGTGGGATGCAGCACAGGCACCACTCCGGTGCCTCGATATCTCTCCAGTAATTTACGATTATCCCGGCGTAGCACCCATCGCATCCCTAGAGCACTAAGCAGACACGCACCCGCAAACACAATCAGTAGGATCATGCCGGAACGGTAACGCGGCGCATCCTCGTTGCGAAAGAAATAAGCACTCCATATGTAGCTCAACGCCGTAATCACCTCGAGGATCGCAGCCGCGCAGGAGCATTTCTCAGGTGTTTGACTAACCGCAGTAGCAACCCACGCCCGCGGAAGCGGAAAGGCAGAATTGCACCCAGTGATATACAGGAACGAGGCCAAGTATCGCACCCCGGATCGCGACGTACACATTTCTACCACAATCCCCACGATCATCACCGTCATCGAAGCGGCAATGGGCACACTACGGCTGCGGAACTGGTCGCTTAACCAAGCGACCACCAGTGTAACAATCGCGGCAAGTATATAGGGAGGAACGGTACAGAGGAGCGTAACAACCGTATCTCCGATATGCATGCTTTTGACCATTTCCGGGTAGAAGCTGGTATAACCTGCGGTTGAGCCTTGGGTGCAGGCAACCAGCGCCTTCCTTTTTTTAGCTCCAGCAAGTGCGCAAAGAGCATGTTACAGACTTACCAGCATCCACACTCTGTAGTCTAGCAGAGCAAGTCGAAGGCCAAGCCAGACAGATCCATCGGACTTCCGGTACGAAACCCGATCGCGACGCATGCGTTCAACTGCCCATTCTCGCTCAGAAGCATTAAGGGGCCACTTCACCGGGCCCGAAGAAGCGTCAGGTGTGTCGGGCAGTACAGCAAATGCAATCATCCCAGCTATTAAACTTAGGAGTCCCTCGATGATGAACAGCCAGCGCCAACCGCCCATAACTTGATAGCCCTCAAACCGGGAAAAGACGCCGGCTGCAATCAAACCGGCGAATGAACCCGAGAGTATATACCCTAGGTACATGATGGCATATCGTAGCGCCATCTCCCGTTTCGTATACCAGCGGGATAGGAGCCATAGTGCCCCAGGAGTGAAGGGAGCTTCGAACAAGCCCAGGAGGAACCGCATCGCAGCAGCCTGCGAAAACGTCTGTGAAGCAGCCGTTGCTGTAGCTACCACTGACCACAAGACAGCGAAGGATGGGAGATACAGGGACGGTTTGGCTCGAGTCAAGAGCATGTTGCTGGGAATCATCATTGGTATATATCTGGCCAGGTCAAACATTGACAATACACACGGTTTATGTGCTATAGCTGGCTTACCCGACTGACGCCATTGAGACAATCGTGTTATATTGCGTCCCATGTAAGTCTAAGTCGCTTTCGAAGGTGCTCAGCTTTGCTTGACTAGTATCCAAGTCAGTTGTAGGAGGTCCAGGAGAACTGGGTGCGCTAGACACACGAAATATTGCCTTTGTCCAAGTTCTTTAACGTATGCATCAGCCACAAGATCGGCAACAGGGTACGGTCCAGTTTCCGAACTAACTGTCGGTTTAGGATACGAGTAGATTCAGAGTCTGAGAACAGGTTTGTCCTCTCGATAGGCGCGACCTCCTCATGGTGTGCAATAATGTTGCGATTTGACATAGTTTTATTGATCACGTCCATCGACGCTTTTCTCAGAAATGAAATAAAAACAATAGTACAAAGTATCCTAACATTTAGATGGGACGGCGAGGGTTGGCGAGACTTTAAAAATGATGCATTTCCGTTTTCACAGGCATGTCAATGCGTCAAACATATTCTACTCCAGTGGCAGGAAACAATCTTCCCGCAAAGACTAATACAAGGTTATACAGCTTCCTTACTAAGGTCGCACACCCACTGGTCTCCCTATATTAAATCAGTGACCTCCGCATTATGAGATATGAAGCTCTATTATCTACTTGATCAAGCCTTGATTCACGACACTAACAAACCAGACCTTAACTCCTATGCCCCGTACTATAATTCCAAGAAAGGGAGACCCCACTTCCAGCACGCCAATTTAGCTAGCCTCGGACTCAGATATTCTAGCCCATGACACTGTGATCTTAGTATTGGTGATATTAGTTACTGTGGGATAGCTTTCATAAACTAGTTTACAGGGTAATGGCTGGGAGTGCTATAAATATAATAGTGTTGTATAACTAATTAATACTACTACATGTAGTTCCATGCCCGCTATCTTTAGGAATGTCTAATTAACTTAACCTCAGTGCTAGAGCATAAAGGACTACTAATTTAATATGAATCTACAGACATTCTTGTCACACCCTGGGATCCGTCTCTGCTGTTCTCTGCTAGTCAACTACTTTGGGAACGGGGTGATATAGTCCCTGGACTATATCCGATACTTGCTTAAGGCCTACCGACCGGGTAGCCTAACGATGCAACAATACAACAATCTGAATAGGATCAAGGACAACCAAAGGTAACATAAGAATAATAATAGTAGAGATAGAAGCAAGGCCTATTGAGTATGTATACTTAATAGTAAGAGAGTAACTAATGAATCAGACTAGTGAACTTATACTTAAGTGAATAACTTATATTAAATACAAGGAACTAAACTAAGAGTGCTAGATGTAATAATAATAAATATCCTTATATATCTATAGTTCTTCCAGGTGATAGTGGTGATATGTGGTATAGTGATAGAATGGTAGATGATTATAATACCCTTCTATTATTAATTCTGTATACCCATCTACCACGTCACATAATAATGGTTTGTCAGGAAATATATTCAGTCATGCCCTACTAAACTGTTTTTCTATAGAAATTTATTTAGATTAAGTATTTCTCTAGATTATGTCCTGATTACTCTGGGATTGACTGGTGATCATTAATCCTTAGGTTTCTGCCTGTTATACCTGCCCTGTACTAGTGCAGCTGTGTTAGTGCCATAACATCACCTCCCCTTCTCTTAGTGTTTCATCCTTGAAACTTAATTTAAAAGGCAGTGCTTTCCCTAGGTAGGTGTGTTTTTCATTTCTAAACTATGTTTACTTATCATGCCTAAGTATTACACTAATACTATTCTTAAAGGTGTTCCTAAACTTCCTTATAACTATGACCAAGTCACTGGTCATATTTACTAGGAAGAATATATTATTAAAAACAGTTTCATAACTTCTTTTCCTTGTAATTATTATGTATTATTAGGTGAGGTTTATATAATGGATTAAACTCATCACTATTTAAAATATGCATTGTGTACCCATTAGGGTTGGTTATGTAAGAAAGATTTTCATTGTAAAAAAGAGTAGGACATTTTGAAGAGAGCTAAAAAGAAGATTACTTCTAAGCTATCTGCAACTAATGATAAGTTAGAGCTTCTCTACCCTAAGCTTTAATAGTTGCAAGAGCATTTAGAAAAGATCTAAAAGAAGTTAATAGAAAAATAATAGAAAGTCACTAAGTCCTTAGTATGATGGCACTGCTCATATTCCAATGGTATGGTAGTATTTCGATAGAAAACTAAGCATAGAGAAGAGAGAGAAGGAAAGTATGTATATGGTGGGGAGATATTATAAACAGAGGGCGGAGCGGTGTAAACTAGCCAAACAACCCTAAAGTAGTAAGCAGTTAAGAGGGGCAGAAAGCTCTGTGTAAGGACATCAGCAGGGAATATAGTGATAGATCATCATATTACCCCCCCTTTAGGTTCCGGATGCCCTTATTCAGGGTCTATTGTTGTCTGGGTGATTATTAAGGAATACATCATCTTCAGCTGCTTGCAGCCATTTAGGTAGGCGCATTAGTGGGCCCAGCATGGCTGGATATTAGGTGTGGAAGTCTCAGAGTAATATTAGGGAGTTTCTAAAGTTTCAGGCCGGATACCAGGAAAGATTAATATTATGATTAAGCTATCTTACCTAGTACTAGAGCTTGCAATAGTAGAGCTAGGATATAAGTATTTTATTAACCTCCTACTTATCTTTGCTGTTAACCTTAAGTAGGGGAGCTGGGTCCTGAAGCTGGCCCAGCAGGGGTGGTGTGGATGGGGCTTTATAAAGCTTCTTAGGTGTAAAAATAGGGTGGATTTTTATAGAATCAGGCAAATCTAATTAGAAGGCATTGCCCTTATATTTAGCAATTCAGAATGGTCTAGCAAGCTAGTTAACAAGCTTCTAACTAGGATGATCAACCTTCCAGTCTGATATAGTGATAAAGACATAATTATTAATATCAAAATTAATAGTACAGCGGTGCTTATTAGCCTATTACTTCTATTAGTATTAAGCAGCTTCTATTCCTTTATAAGTATATAACTAAATCTCCTCCATGCATTTAGCCATCTATTATGCTTACTCGCGATTAATATTAAGCTCTGATGGGGTGGTAGCTGCTGACTAGTTAAAGGATATGCATGGTTTAAAGCCTCTTTTAATAAAGAAGGGCAATACCCCTATAGATTTGCTAGGGAGCGCTACAGCAGTGAAATTTAGGATAGATAACTACTAGTCCTAGTTATCCTGGTAATAGTTAATAAATAGTTATAGTTACTACGCAATCCACTGGTTCATGACTTCTATTTAACTATTAGTCTATAGATAATATCCTGATAATAGCTTAAGGTGGATCTGCAAGACCTTACATAGTTTATCCTAGAAGTCTAAGATAAACTGACCTCTCCTATCTGAGATAATTATTTCCGGTAAGCCAGTCCACAGGTAAATATAGGTAATAAAGAGACACGCCATGTCATGAGCAGTAGTTATCTTATAATAGGGAATAGTAAAGGCTCTCTTCCCTAGTTAGTCCACCATAATAAATGCAGTATTAAAACCTGTCTTAGAGTGTAGGAATAAATAGAAATCCATAGCAATATATTACTAAGGTTAGTTAGGGATTAGAAGAGGTTATAGTAGGCCTGGTGGAGGGTCCCTACATATCTTTATTTAATAGTAGATAAGGTAATTATCTATATAGCAGTCTATATCCTGTCTCTAGGAAGTCTAATAGTAGCAAGCTCAGATAAGTTGCCTCATCTTAGCCTTACCTGGGTGTGCTGATGATGGTGGTTAATGGATCTTATCTAGTAGTCTAGTACATAGATCATCTTTGTTAGGCACTACTAGGCGTCCTTAGAAGAGTAGGAGTCTATCTTTAAGTTCCCACTAGTCACTTCCCACCTGCATGAGTTCCCTACTAAGCTGGAGACTGTTATGTTATCTATTTACTTCAGATACCTAATCTACTATTAATATTAGGCTGGGGTAATGGCTGCTAAGATTCAGGGGTCTAGGTAATCTAACTAAAGTATTAACTAAACTTAGTAATCATCTAACCCTTCTAGGTATTCCAGTCTGGAAAGTGTGTTAGCCAGTATGTTGAGCTTCCTAGGTTAAAAAGTAATTAGGAAGTAGAAGCTAGACAGGAACTTATTCTACCAAGCCTGTTAGGGGTTTAGTCACTACTTATGCATGAAATATTGTAATGCCTGGTAGTCTATAAAAATCTTAAATAGCTTAGCTCTTTGTAGGCCTTGTAGCTTAGCTCACTATTCTTCTAAAGCATGTATAATAGCTAATATTTCTTAGTTATAGATGCCATAGTTACACTCTGCTGGATTTATAGTCTTAGAGTAGTAGGTAATAGGATGCTACTCTCCTTCCTGCTACTAAGAGAGCATGCTAGTAACTACTTTATTAGAGGCATCTATCTCTAACTTTATGGGCAAAGATAGGTTATAATAGGTGAGAAGCAGAGCTTCTATAAGGGCAGCCTTTAAATAGCAGAATGCCTTCTTATAAATATCATTCTATATAAAGGGGATATCCTTCCTTATTAGTGCAATGAGGGGTTTAGCAATGTGACTATACTCCTATATAAACCTCTAATAGAAGTTATAAAAGCCTAGGAATGACTGGACCCCTCTTATAGTAGTAGATGTCTTCTATTTTTATACTATAATAACCTTCTCTGGGTCCACCTTAAGACTATCTGTTAAGATAATAAAGCTAAGATACTATATCTTCATTACATGGAATTCATACTTCTTTATTAAGGCTTATAGGCCATGCTCCTATAAATACTATAAAATAGTGTAGATATGGAGCTGGTAGTCTAATTCATTATTAGAATAGATTAGTAGGTTATTAATGAATACTATTAGGTATTAATCTAGGTAGTCCATGAAAATACTATTCATGAAGTGCTAGAATATGGCTAGCCTATTAGTGAGACTAAAGGGCATTACCTTATATTTAAAGCTGTCATATTATGAGCGGAATATAGTAAGGTCCTCTAAGGCCAGATCTATGCAAATCTAATGAAAACCCTGGCGGATGTCTAGCTTAGTGAAGATCTTCACACTGGAGATATACTCTAAGATCTTATTAATTAAGGGGAGAGGGTAACAGTCCTTATATATTATAGTATTTAGTTTATAGTAATTAATATAGAAGTATAGTCCTCCACCTAGCTTTTCTACTATAAGAATAGGAGAAGTAAAGGGAGCATTACTGGATATAATAAATCCCTTATAGAGGTTATCTAGTATATATTCCCTCACTGCTCCTAATTCTTCTGTATTTATCTTATATAGGGGCCTGTAGCTGACAGCATTCTCCTAGTCTAATTTAACTTTATAGTTAAATTCCCCGCGGTGGGGAGGCAAAGTATCAGAATCATATTTAGAGAAAATATTAGCTAGGTCCTAATAAGGTTTTGGTAGGACTTGCTTAACCTTACTTATCTCATCTTCAGCAATCACTAGACTATGGTTAGTTAACTAAGATGTTAAGGACTAAGCTGTAATAGTTAGCTGCTAAGGGAGGGAAAGGGATTATTTACCCTATTTCTTATTAATCAGTTTATTAAGCTCATAGAGGGAAGATAAGAAGATAGTAGCATCTTTCTTATGTGTATATTAGTGGAAGGCTACTACACCTATTATAGTAATATTAATAACAGTCTTACTTAGTAGGTGGGTAGGTTATAGTTATGATGTTAGTTCTATGCCTCTTCCTTATAGGGCTTATTCTATCTTAAGGGCGCAATGCTACTAATTAATTTCCTCTATTCTTATAGGTTAGTATTATCTAGTCTTATAGAAAGGTGAAGTGGTGGTTATTAGCATTACTAGGTCAGGCTCCTTAGGGGAATAAGGCTTGGGTGCCTCCTCAGGAGCTGCAGAAGGAAGCACTGGGGAATGAATATATAAGTGTTCAGAGATATCTAGGGACCCTCAGATCATTCTAAAAAAGGGGTGCCATGACCTTGTGCTATAGCCTTATGGTTCTCCTATTAAGCTATATATATTTAAAGGCTTAGTTACTGCCCTGGGAAGAACTACAGGGCTAGGGGTGGTTAGGGAGAGAAGAGAAGATAGAGCTAAGAGAGGGAAAATATCCCTTTTATACCCTGCCCATCACCTAGCACGGCGCATAATATCATGTTAGTGATCTTGGTTAATAGGTTGCCTAATTAGGAAGTTATAAGGGACCTCTTAGTTCATTTATATGGCTATCTTATCTTGGTAGGTGGGTGGTGTAGGCTAGATTAGTTATTTCTCTATATAATCTACTAGGATGTGGTGTTCCGCGAGCCATATCCTTCCTAGTATGATATTATAGCATCCCAGCTCTAGTATAAGAAATGGTATCTATCTTATAATATAATTGTCCATTACCATGGTTAATATAATAATGTGAGTAAGTGGAATAGACTACTTCCTATTAAATCCTATAACTATATACTCCCTCTCTAGGGGCACAGTAGGAACTCTAAAGTATTAAGAGATCTAGATAGCTAGGGGAGTGGTTATGCATATGTATGCATTTGCTCTGGTATTAACTAGGGAGCTTATAGATACTAAGAATCCATTAATAAGGATAAGTAATTTTGTTTTAAAACTATCTTCATTATTGCCTAATAGATTCCGTAAATCTAAGTTACATAAGTTGACTAATTTCTTGCCTAAGAAGGAGACTTCTCCTAGGCATTCTTATTTTCTAATTCAGGAGTGAGTTTAATAGGCTATTCTAACACCTTAAGCTACACAGCCTGCTTTGTGGGGTAGCTATGGTTAGTATACCTAATATAGAAGCATATAAAGTATTTACCCTCATTTATAAGGTGCTTCCTGGTCTTATCATCAAGGTTGCTAGGAGCCAGGGAAGCTGTAGCAGTACAGCCATAGATAATAGTATTATCTATAGAGGAAGCAGCTGCAGCTAGAGTAGTAGCATAAGATATTACTCTAGTCCCTCTGGTATAAGTATTAGCACTGCTGTTTAGATGAGCCTTAATTCTTTCTATATTCTTAATATTCATTACTATATGGCTGCAGTAGTCCATGAACTCCTAGAAGGTCTTATTATTATTATTATAAGCAGGCATAGTGAGCTCTTGCATATGAAGAGATAGTTTATTATATAGATTATCTTTCTAGCTCTCTTTAGGGATGCTTGCTTCTGCTGTAAGGTATAAGAATTTAGAAATAAAGTCATTCCATTTGGCTGATGGCTTTATATAGAGGGTGTTATATTTCTGCTTAGTGACTTACTTGTGATTAGGGTCCACAAATACATTTTCCAGGTGCTTAAGGAGGTCTGTGGAGTCCTGATATAGGTTAACAGCATCTTCTTATAGCTAAGGGGTAATGTGCTTCCAGGCATTGCCCTCTATGTGACTAGTTATATAGGTAATTCTTATTATGAGGTTGGGGAAGTGGTTAGCATTAGTAATAAGCTTCTGCTTAATAGCCAGTAACTAATCTTTAAAATAGGGGTCCTTTCCATTACTAAGGAGAGGGGGGTCTGGAATCTTTGCTAACTTACTACTAGTAGCTAAAGCCTGAGAACCAGTATTTCTAATGCTAGATCTGCAGGCTACCTGCAGGGTGAAGTTATTTTATTTACAGATTACCTCTTTAAGCTTCTCTTAGGCCTCATCTTATTCAAGGTTAGCAGCAATAAGCTAGGCCTGGGTCTATTTATGTTCCTAATAGATCTATTTATTCTGGCACTTGAGATCATTAGTCTTACTCTAGCTCTTAATAAGTTGCTTATTTAGGAGAGCTGCCTCTGCACAGTTCTGGTTTGCCTTTATGTCTAAGGTAATGTAGATCTAGGAGATAGCTTCCTAGCAGTGCTCAAGGTCTGTTCCCCAGTGGGTAGTGAATTCTTTATAGGAGATGCTATCAGCTAGCTTATAGGTGTCTTTATTAAGGCCGCCATTCTCTATCTGGTTGAGTAGGGCAGTCAGCCTTCTAGCAAACCTGAGCCTGGTCTAGTACACTGAGTAGAGGGGTTATGGGTTCTGTCCCCAGCTCCTTGCTGGTTCTCAGGCTCCTTAGTAGAAGCCACAGGTCTGGCCATCATTTATTCTTCATAATCCTAGTCAATAGATTGTATCATCATCTCTAACTATTGGCGTTGTTAGCACGCGAAGGGTTCTTTACAAGAGGAGGTAAGTTCAGTGCTTAATGTGAAAAAGAACACATTTATTGCTGGATCTTGAACCTTCTAATAAAAGAGATGATACAGGAAGTGATGCTTAGTTTTATATGATGGCACTGCTTATATTCTAATGGTATGGTAGTATTTTGATAGAAAACTAAGCATAGAGAAGAGAGAGAAGGAAAGTATATACATGATAGGGAGATATTATAAATAGAGGGCGGAGCAGTGCAAACTAGCCAAACAACCCTAAAGCAGTAAGTAGTTAAGAGGGGCAGAAAGCTCCGTGTAAGGATGTCAGCAGGGAACATGGTGACGGATCGTCACATTTAGCTTATTATTCATAACTTTAAAAATAACAAAAGTTTCTTAAAGAATGTAGTTTCAAAATATTAAAACTTGATGCTAAACTACTACAGATCTTGGATAAGAAGAAGTTATCTAATTAGTCTAATCCCACTGCTGAGGCCTAACAGCTGGCTGTAACTTCTGATAACCCTAATTTTAGTTAGATGATGATAGAGATTGATTAGATGCCCCTTCCTTCTAGGAGAACTTTAATTTCCCTTTAAATAGTACTATTAAATAAGTTGGTAGCAGCCTATTAGGTTCTTAATAGGCTCCCATATATTTTCTGAGGTATTATAGCCTTTCTATTTTATAAGATAGTATAGCTTTCCACTAACTTATTTATAGTTTAGAATTTATTTAACTTTATATTCTTATTCTATATTATCATTAATTTCCATATCTTTAGTAATTTTTGTGTTTTCTAGCGCTGGTTCTAATAATGAGATATAAAATACTAGATGAATTTTTAACATACTTTTTAGTAGTTATAGTTAATAGTTAACTAGTCCTAATTTTTCATTAATAATAAATAGTCTAATTTTCTGATGGTCCAGCTTCTGACTTAGTCTTTTAGTTTTAATATTTCTATATAGTAGGTAAACTTTCTCCCCCCTTTTTAGGTCTAGAGCACTCCCATGCTTCTTATTATAATAAATTATCATGCAGAGGTTCATAAATTTAATATCCCTTAAAAGTTAAGTCCTTAAATAATTAATAATATCTACTATTTCTGTGGCTTCTTCTATAGTGGGTACTTTATTCTATGGTTCTCTAATTAATATAGGGTTATATCTATAATTAGCAAAGAAAGGTATTTCCCCTGTTATTAAATAAATAGCATTATTATATGCATATTATGCTATTAGTAGGTAAACTACCTAATTATCTTATTAGTAATTTATATAGTATCACAGATATTACTTAACTATCTGATTTATTTATTCAGTTTGGCCATTAGCTTATAGATGATATATAGTTATGAGTCTTTGCTTAATTCTTATTAAGTCTGTTAATAACTACCAAAACTTTGACATGAATAACTTATCTCTATCTAATATAATGTATTATGGCATTCTGTAATTAATACTTACATGCCCTATAAGCAGACTCACTAGTTATAATGCTATTATATTTATTATTATTAGAATTAAATAAATAAACTTTATAAGTCTGTTAGTAACTATCATTAGGTAATCATACCCTTTTAACTTTAGTAGTAGTCTAATAAAATTAATAGTGATCTATTCCTATAGTTATTTTAGTGCTTCTGGTGATTGCATTTTGCTGTAAGGCTGGTGCCTAGTAGGTTTATCTCTAATATAAGTTTTACACTGATAGATGTAGCCCTATACTTTCCTTCTTATATTTAGAAAGTAGTAATTCCTTAAAATAGCTTTAGCTATTTTTTCCATACCTATATAACCATGCATTAGATTATCATGGTGTTTTATAATAATCTTAGTTCTTATATACTTAGGTATATAGATGAGTCCTTAGAAATATATTATCCCTCTGTCATCTATAGTAAGGTATTTATTATCTACTAAATTTTCTAGTATTTCCTAAATGATTTTATCCCTCTTAGTTACTTTAATAATTTTCTGAATAAGTAGGTCCTCTTACAGTTTGATTATTACTATAAGAGTTTGGTAGTTATATATCAGCAACCTATCTTCCTATTATTTTAATATAGCTAGTTTAACTATTTTTCCTTAGAGTTTATAATCTAGTCATTAACTAAGCATATTAGCTTATCTATTTTCTATTCCTTTGCAATGAATAATCTTAAAGTTATACTATAAGAGTATCTTAGCCCATCTAGCTTGCCTTCTTATTAGTTCTTTTGTTATTATGAAGAACATAAGGTTTTTATAATCTATTTTTATAGTAATAGTATGCTTAGCTCCTTCTAAGTAGACTCTCTAGACTTTAAATACTACTACTATAGCTAGCAGTTCCTTATTATAGATATCATAGTTGAGTTCCACTTAAATCAACTTCCTTAAGTAAAATACAACTAGTTATAGTTTCCTATCTTCTCCTAGTTAAGTTATTCTCATTCTAATCACATAGTCTAATGTATTAGTCTTAATAGTAGTTAGTTTTTCTAGGTTGTGTTACACTAAGATCAGTACCTCTATAATTTATTTTTTCATATTAATAAAGGCTTCTTCACATCCTTCATCCTATTTAAATTCTTTTACTTTCTTAAGTAGCGCGAAGAGTAAGTACATAATATTTATATAGCTAGTAATAAATTGTTAATAATAGTTAATAAGTCTAATAAATTATTAGACCTCTTTAACATTCTTTAGTTAAGGCCATTTAATAATTATCTTAATCTTATTCTAGTCCATGTAGATTCCTTCCATGAAGATCTAATATTCTAGGAACTTAGTCTCTTAGACATGGAATTTATATTTTTTTAACTTTAGCTTAATACTTACCCCCTAGAGCTTCTTTAGTACCTAGCTAACATATTCCATATGTTCCTTTTCTTCCTTGAAGAAGATCAAGATGTCATCTAGATAGGCTATTATAAAGAGATTCAGATACTCTTATAATACCTTATTAATAAATCTTTGGAATGACACTGGTGTGTTAGTAAGCCTAAATAGCATAACTAAGTATTTATAGTAGCCAAACTTTATTCTAAATACTATCTTCTATTCTTCACCTTCCACAATTTAAATATAATTATATGCATCTATAATGTCTAACTTCATGAACTACTTAGCTCCTTAAATTTAATCTTGGATTTCATAGATTAACAGAAGTAGGTAATAGTCTTTAATTATTATTATATTTAGTAGTTAATAGTCCACACAAAGCCATAGACTTCCATCTTTTTTCAGCATAAAGAGTACACCATGCCCTGCTGGTGAGGCTGATGGTCATATCTTTCCAAGTTATTATTATTTATTAATATATTCTTTTAGTGTGGCTGATTCTTTTTCTAATATTTAGTATATTTTTTTGCATGCTGGTGACTTTCCTTCTTATAATAGAATCTTATAGTCATGCTTACTATGTTCTAGTAATTCATAGTGTTTAGGTTATTTAAATAATATCCTGAATTTATTATATTCTTAGGGTAGAATCATTCCTGATCCTAATTCATTCCTAGTTTTAATATTCCTAGATTAACTGTTCCTAGGAAAAACTTTCCTGGAATTTCCATGTTCTTAATTAGTTATTGCTAAGAATAAGTAGGGTCCTGGGATAAAAGTATTTCTAGGAATACTTATCCTAGGATTATCTATTTCCCTAATTCCCATTTCCTAAGTATCTTTATCATTACTTTCTAGCATCATGATATTAGTATAATTATTATCTTACTCTAGCACCTATCCTAGTAGCTCTATTATTATAGTTTATTGCAATAGCTTTATTACTGCTAATACCACCATCATCCTTTAGCTAGTTGTTACTTCTTTCTTTAGTCCACCCTTTAACTGCTTAGCATCATTATCACTATCTTTCAATCTAACATACTGTAAGGCCCTGGTTTCCCCTTGAGTCTGGTCATGTTGTGGGCATTTATAGTTAAACTAGATTTAATTTATATTCTAGTTAATCACTAGGTTATGATTCCTAAGCTATAGAATCCCTAATACTACATCATACTATCCCATTAGTATAATATCAAAATTAATTCTTTTAAAGTGTCCTAACACAACTATTAGAACTGGTCCTAACTTAGTCATAATTATAAGAGTTCCTAAGTTCTCTCTATTCAGACCTGTAATTAGTTCAGGTACTACCTTTATTTTTCTAAGAATCCCTAGCTTTCTCATGAATGCTAGATTTATAAAGTTACCTATTACTCCTAAGTTAATCATCACTTTAGCTAATTAATTAAGAATATTTATAACTATCTTTAAGTACTTCCTATATTATACTATTACTATAAGGTATTCCATTTCCCATTTTGGTGCCCTTATCATCAGAGGTGGTGTAGGGAAATATCCTCCCACTAATTTGCCTTAATAGTATATCATATATTAATCTTTAAAGCATGCTGTCCAATGCATTATATTATATTCTAGATATTATCTATATCCTTTGTAAGAGCATTTAAGCTTCCAGCATAGATAAGTATTATTCTCCTTTATAATCACTAGTACTAATAGCTAATATTTTGCCATATACTTATTATCATAATAGATGCTATAATTATTACTATAATAGATAATCTATAACACCTATTCATGTTGTGGGTGTCCTTAGAAGTATTTATATAAACACTAGGCATAGTTACATTTCCTGTGGAATGGTCCTGGTAGTCTCTTTTCTAATACCCTCCTAAGTTCATGGTGATACTTATTCATCTACTATCTATATTTTTAATAATAGACTGTGTGGTTCCCATAGTGTGTTATATATTATTCCTAAGATTTAACTTAAGTCTAATATTCTAAGTTTTAATGTGTGCATCCTTTTACTCCTTATTTAACTCTTTCAAGGATTTATGTGTTTAGTTAGTGCACTTCTAGTTCTGCTAACTATTTTCTATCTAGCTATTATAGTTATATAGCATATCAATCTACTTTATTATTATTTTATAGGGATATATCTCTGGGTGTCTTAGGAATCTCATAGGACTACTCCTTATTAGGATTAAGGCCTACCTACTAAGTTCTATACTCTTCATTAAGTGGATTAATAGGTTGGTTAATCATAGTCTAATCTATTGCAGGAAAATCCTCTTATTCTAGCTTATCCTAGTTAGTTATTTCTTCACCAGCACTAATAATCTAATATGTCTTGTGGGTTAATATTATCTATTAGTAAATAGGCCCTCCAGGCATAATATTCTCCTAATTAATGAGACTATCTGCATTACTATTTAGTAATTTCTAATTAGTGGCTACAAGAATATTCAAGTCCTTAGTGGACTAATCATCTCTTATACTTTTATAATTAGTGGAGTTTTCCTTCTTAAGCTCTATTTTAATTTCTTTATTACTTAAGCTCATATATTTCTTATATAGCTTTTTAAGTCATTCATCAACCCTTTTTAGTTTAATAATACTAGTAGTGTTATAACCATCTCTACTAGTCATGGCACTAAGCTCCTTTATAGCTTATAACTATTTCTTTTCATACTACTTACCCTTCTTAGGTTATTGCTTGCAGTCTTTAGACATATGTCCTGGCTTTCTACACTAAAAGTATAGTCTTTCTTTTCATTACTATTCTCTCTCTTTATTTAAGAGTGCTATATATATTGCGTCTAACTCCATTAGCCTTGGTCTATAAGGATCTGAATATCCTTAGTTCCTTAGCTGAGCTGGTCTTCTATCATTTACCTAATAGTTTATGGTATACTTATTACTAAGGCTACTCTAGTTACTTTGCTCTTATTTACGCATGTAAAAATCTTGTAGTTTATTATTAATCTTAACTACTTACTTAATCATTTTATTAAGTTTACTTGGCTGTTCCATCCAGATCAACTTCTCTTGGATTTCTGGTTTTAAACCCTCTTCAAATCATGCAATGTTCATATCTTTGTCCTAATTTATATAGGATATAATCTATTGGAATTTTAACATATATTCCCCTACAGATCCTATTTATTTAAGTTACTATAGCTGTTGCTTGGCATTTCTTTCTTTATTAATATCACTAAAGGTGCTTTCTAGTTATTATTTAAATGCGCTGTAGCTGGTGAATATCTCATTAGTTTTATTAGCCTGGTTACCTTCTTTATCTTCTTAGTAATCCCTAATAAAAGGCTTGAACCAGTCAAATGCTGGTCTAGTCAGGTAGGTCATAGTAAATAGGACCTTGTCTACCTTATTAATGAGTTTCTCTTAGTTCATCTAGATATATATATCTAACTAGATGAG
The DNA here is from genome assembly GCF_002847465.1 of Aspergillus novofumigatus IBT 16806. Lineage (NCBI taxonomy): Eukaryota > Fungi > Ascomycota > Eurotiomycetes > Eurotiales > Aspergillaceae > Aspergillus > Aspergillus novofumigatus. The sequence continues at coordinate 45,853 of NW_020194278.1, forward strand.
AAATGCTCATAGCTTGGATCTGCTTCCATTAAACAGTTCTGGGGGTCTGATCTTGATAGACTTAGCTAAGAGTCAACCTTCCAGCTATTAGATATACTCTTAAAGCTACTCAACCATACTCATTAGGCCTTCAGCCATAATCTAAGGTTGTGTGGTTATTTGCTGTTGTGGAGTTGCCCTTCTAATATTTAAGCTGGTAGGGGTTAGTGCATTTCCTGCCATGATGTTTAATATCAAGAGTTAATTAAACTTCCTAAAGTAATTAATACTATATGGGATTTAATTTATCACACCCTGGGATCCATCTCTGCTGTTCTCTACTAGTTAACTACTTTAGGAATGGGGTGATATAGTCCCTGGACTATATCTAATACTTACTTAAGGCCTACTAACCAGGTAGCCTAATAATGCAACAATACAACAATCTGAATAGGATCAAGGATAACCAAAGGTAATATAAGAATAATAATAGTAGAGATAGAAGCAAGGCCTATTAAGTACATATACTTAATAGTAAGAGAGTAACTAATAAATCAGACTAGTGAACTTATACTTAAGTAAATAACTTGTATTAAACACAAGGAACTAAACTAAGAGTGCTAGATAATAATAATAAATATCCTTATATATCCATAGTTCTTCCAGGTGATAGTGGTGATATGTGGTATGGTGATAGAATGGTAGATAATTATAATACCCTTCTATCATTAATTCTGTATACCCATCTACCACATCACGTGATAATGGTTTGTTAGGAAACATGTTTAGTCATGCCCTACTAAACTGTTTTTCTGTGGAAACCTATCTAGATTAAGTATTTCTCTAGATTGTGTCCTGATCACTCCGGGATTGACTGGTGATCATTAATCCTCAGGTTTCTGCCTGTCACACCCGCCCTGTACTAGTGCGGCTGTGTCAGTGCCGTAACAAAGATATCATAGGATTATTGGGACTCTGCAAGGCCATATTATCAATTACATAAGTATAGGACCATCTTTACCCCTAATAGAAGGGTACTTGGCGCTATAAAAATAATATAGACTACTTATGCCATGTGCTCTTTAGGAATTAATTTATGCTAATAAATATACTCCCTTATAGGTAAAATATAGTGAAGTTATAGTCTCACTACTCTAGTTTCATCTTATACTTACTTTTAAACTGTGGGGAAATTTAAATTCAGCTGTATATTATGGAATTACAAATCATCCAGAGGCATTATTTAATGATATATTAGTAAAATTTAGTAGTGAACAGATCTCCCTTTAATGACACCTAGAGCAATGGTTTAGAGATCTAAAACAATCCATAGTTTGCACCCAGTATTTAGTTAGATATAAATCCACTTGTCTGAGTTATAGATGAGAAGAATAGAACCCTGATGTAGTTAACTAATAATATAAATGATGATAAATCTCCTAATGCTAGCGTACCTTAAGATAGTACTAACTATCTGAATGGAAAATGAGCAGTGGGCTCTTTTTATATTATTATAAAGGGAGAGAACCGTATTTACTTATACTTTTATTTAAATAACCCTGGTTGCCATGAGCTGCCTAATAATAAACTATAAGTGCTAGCTATTACTTAAAGCTTTTAAGTATTGCTAGAGTGATGATCCTGCATGGCTTAACTTAACTTAAAAATAGTTAACAGACTTATAGTTGAAATAGTACTAGATGTGCCCATAAGCATCTGAGTATCTAACTAGTTAGAACCAGATATAAAACCAGCTTAATAGCAACACAGGTGTTTGATTACTAAATCTTAGGACTCTATATAATTACTATGCACTAAGCACATAAAGCCCACTATTATTATCCTTTTTATGTAAGTTCCTAAATGGCTAATTAATTAATGAGATTATTAGACTACCTTATAAATAGCTAATATTATTTAATTCCTAGTAGTCTCTTAGGGTGTCCTGATATGGTATTTTATAGTATTATTGTTGGTGAGAACCATGGTATGGTTAAACCTTAATAAGAGGCAAATAGTGATCTCACTATGACAGCATAGTGATATCACCTAGCTACCCACTGCCTATAAATATGTCCTCAAGGTCACTCCTCACCTAGTTTTATAATTAATCAAGGGATTAAGAGAAATCAAGGAATTAAGACATTCAGCTAAGATATCCTTAGCTACTTCCTTCTACTATTCTTCCTTCTTACCTTGGCAAGCTATCTATTCCCCTTTGCTTTAGTGAACTCTACTAGTTAGTTATACACTACATACTACTTATCCATTCACATAGGTACCATATAGGCATAGACCATATGTTAGTAGTTACTACTAATATCTAGGGAGAATCAGGTGATTATTAAAATAATACTTCCTGTGGTGCTAGTATAGTTCTCTAGGCAAATTAGTTTAATCTTGATCTGCTCTAGTTATAGCTTCTAGGTGAAGTATTCAGCTATAACTACATAAGATATGCATCTAGTATTGGGAAGGATTCTATAATTATATTCCTTATTAATGATCCCTAATACAATGAATTTAGGAGTATCAAATCTGATAGCTTATCAGAACTATCTATAACCAGTAAGTATATCTTCTTTCTTAGGGTATAGATAATGCTAGCTCTTTAGCTGCATTAACTATTTAACTAGCCCCTATGAGAGTCTTTTTACAGGAGTAACTAGTTTTCTACCTTATTTACTTTATCATCTTTAAGTAGGGGTCTGATAGCTTAAGAAGTACTAGTAGCTTTAGCTCCTTACTCTATAGGGGAATAGCCCCTAGGTACTAGCAGCCCTTAATTATATGGTCTAATGCCCCACAGTATAGGTATCTTCCTTTACTATAATAATAGGATAACTTATTTTCATCAACCCATTTGGCATGGTGCTGCTAGTGGGCTAAGGTTATAGAGGAAGGCTCCCAGTCTATGATATTATTGGGGTTTATTACAGCTGAGATAGGGTTTACCAGGGGTGTAGGAATATAGGTAATATAACTATAACTAGTAGTCTGTATTTTCCTTCTGTACTAATTAGAGCAGCTAGTTCCCCTTGCATGTAGGGCTTCTACTTAGTTAGCTACTTACTATACTTAGTGGTAGTAGTCTGCGAAGGTCTCTTCCTTCCTAATACTAGTAAGTGCTTCTTCTACTTCATAGTTTAGGGTGCTATCTAGATAGTTCTTCTTTACTTTATTAGACTAAGAATAGCCTCCAGCTTCCATCAGCAGTTAGTTAAGGTCTGCTAATAGCTTATTAAATGGGCGGCTGCCTTAGCATAGGGTTTATAGTTCTTGTAAGGCCTTCTCACTTCTGCCCTGGTCAAGGAATATAAGATTAAGTTAGTTATATAAGCTATTCAATGTTGCCTATGTCATATTTAGATTATTTCTATACTAATCTATCTAGGGGCTAAGGCTGCAGCAGTATTTCCCTTAAGTCTACTAAAAGCATACTATAAGCACCCATAGAAGGAACTAATTGCAGCTTAGTTAAGTAATAGCTTTACCTATAGCTTAGCATGAAAGGTCTAGTATGTAGCCTTATTAGAGCTATTATATATCTCCACATTAGGTAGCGTGGGCTTAGGTCTTCTCATTAGGTCTTCCACCATAGTAGCTAGTAGGGTTATCTGAGGAGTAGATGCTGCTGTGGTAGCAGTTATTTATTATTCTTTAAGTTAAGTTTAGACTGGCTGACCCAATCCGCAAATCCATATCCAACCCACCCAATCCGCACTTTGGGTTGGATGGGGGTCGACTCTGATCCAACCCATATCCATATGGGTGGATGGCATCCTACCCATATGGATATGGGTAACCCATTGGGTGCACATGACCGGCAGAATAACAGATATTCATAATATTCTCTTAAAGAGAGGTCTTTCTACCTACTAAAAGTAGTATAGTCTAAATTCTTAGGTCTTTCCGCCTACCAAAAGTAGTATAGTCTAAAATCACGTGTATAATATGGGTAGAATGGTTATCCACAACCCAATCCGCATGGATATGAGGGTGGGTTAGATAGGTGGTGGATCAACCCAAAACCCATGCGGGTTGGATTGAACCCCCTGCGGATCCATCCAAACCCAACCCACGACCAGTCTAGTTAAGTTATTTAATTAATAATATTCTGTAGCTGTTGGGCTATTTAGGCCATGAGATTCATCTGCATATTATTCTGCTGTGATGGTTATTCTTTGCTAGGTCCTTTAGGGGATGTTAACATCCGCAATAACATGTTGTTATAGTTCATGCTGTCTGTATTGCCCATCTGGTTTGTCTGGTTCGTCTGGTTTGTCTGGTTTGTCTGGTTCGTCTGGTTCGTCTAGTTCGTCTAGTTCGTCTGGTTGTGCGAGCGATTTCTAATGTCACGGGCTAGAAGCCGGTTCAACCTATGACCTAGGTTTGGACAGTAAGAAATTGCTAAGGAAGAAATCTAGCTAGGGCTGCGGCGGCCAAACATTAAAAGGAGTATATAAATAGTTCTTGTGGTCATGTGACTGGGCAGATTACTACATTGATTAGTATGAGGTCATGTGACCTGCAGCTAGTGTCCAGTTTGGATGTGACTTCGCGAGGGCCGTACGATTTGATCGAACAGCCTGAGCACCCAGCAGGCCCTGCCCGCTACATGGTTAGCTTAATAGAATAATCACGCTAAGCTTCTGGCAGTGGGGCTAATAAATAATTAACATGAGTTTAGGGGTCAGGCTAATTTTAAGAATCTCTATAAAGGATATGTCAGTTATGTCTACTCTAGAAGGAAGAATATACACATTATACTATAAGCATTCCTTGTGATATACCCATGGAGTTATAGTCTGATAGGGGATAGCATCTACTATTACATTCATATAGGGAATGGGTGGATGATTTTGGGGGTACTTAGCCAGGGTCAGAAGTAGGGAAACTAGCTAAGATTCTATACTAACAAATTCCTTGATTCCAGGAGTATCTCCACACTACTAAGATTATCCTTACTTAACATGGATCACTGTCAACAGGATACCCATCCAATATTAAGAAACTGATATTGCATCCCGGTGTGTCTGATGTGGAGTACATGCAGTGGCTATGATGTGCATGTCTCACCTACCACCTGTATTGATTAGCAGGGAAACAGATACCTAAGTGGTAGCCTAATAATCTAGGACATTGAATAGGCTAGGGCGCTGTGATATCTTGGATGCTCTTCTTGGATGTTCCTTATTAGTAACTTATTAGTACTGCAGTATTTAAGTAGCAGAGCTATATAAAGCCTAGGCTTCCCCTTATTTAATTAGGGGTGAGATAGGTACTTTAACTATTCCTTGCTAACCTTTAGACTAATATCTACCATGAAGACTTCTCTAATTATATTTAGTACCCTCCTTAGCCTGACCTCTGCCCAGAATGCCATTATAAATAATAACTATAGCACTACTATATATGTGTAGTTATTCCCCTATAATAGCAGCGCCCCTAGCCCCCTAACCATTATTCCCTTAGGTGGAATATTCTTAGAGAAATTCAGAGCCTCTGGATTAGTACATTTATCTGTTCTACCCTAAAGCTAGATAATAAGAGAGGCTGACCAGAAGGAATACACAGACCATTAAGATTGCCAAGACTAAAATACTGGATAAGCCTCTCTTCTTTAGCTATTCATTCTCTTCTAACCCAGACTATGTGTACTATGAGTATTCTATATCTACTTATCCTCTATGAAATCTTCTACTAATAGCATTTTTTAGATGAGCTAAGTAATGAATGGGGTAACCCCTTTATAGTAAACCATAATATGCTAAGCCCTGGAGAAGGCTGTAAGGAAGTTAACTGCGTGGCTAATAATACTGGCTGCTACAGTATGCTAGCTTATAAGAAGGTCTATAGTTGTCCCTAGCTAGTTACTTTGATAGTATCACTGTGTGTATAACTATCCATCTTTCCTATACTATATAATGATTTAGGGGGATAGTTATTACTCTACTTACTTCCCTGAAACTATCACACTCTATCAAGGTCTTTTGTAAAAGTAAAATATATAATATACACAGCTATTGGCCCCGCCCTAGTCCTATGAACCAACTGTACCTTTTAGTCTTAATTAATAATAATCTGATTAGTAGTAGTCTTATCTATGGCTGGTTCTCAACCATACTTAGTAAGTATAAGAGTTCAGATGTAGAGCTTTCAAGGATGATATATTTAATAGCTTCTTGCTCTGCCATATCCTAGTTGCATGGGTTTTAATTGCAGGCCCTAGGTGGATATTGTACCTACCCTTATCCTGCGACAAGAAGCATGTGACGTCATTAGATAAAACCATAATTAGCAGCATCGAAGGTGCAGCTCTATAGCTAGCTATATATATACAATCTACTGGGCGGAGACATAACAATACCAGCTAGAGGACGTTGGACAAAGCTGTAGACATCCCTCCAACCGTAGTGCTTGACCATCTAGATAAGAGTGATACACAATGACGGCAGGTTGCAACAACCGTTCATGACCAAACTAAGCATATCACACTTAAAGTTTGCGAATGGCTCCTAGCTAGACTCACTTGCAAAACTAAGCACATCAACAGAGCCACCCAGAGCCTGGGTCGCGTAGTTAAAGATTCCATAACGGTATCCCATAAAGAAAAGATAGTCGGTGGTAAGAGTATAGGCGTCTCCCAGCTCGATGAATGTGCTCCCATCTAAGCTGTAGAAGAAGTGCGCTTCGTGGGAACCCACGGCGGCAGCATCAAGACTGACCTACAGCCACACCTTTGTTCGGATAATCAGAGTTGTTGCTACAGTTGTGCGTGTGCTTGTCGTTCCTCTGTATGTTCCCATGGCAAGACCATGGGTAACAACCACACGATACTCGGTGCCATTGCGGACTATGCCAATCCAAGCACTTGCGTCCTTCAACGCTGCTAGTCCGGCATGGTCGCCATCCGCCATATTGCTGAAGTCGATCTCCACTACTCCATAGGGATTTGCACCATGAAGATGGCGCGTGAGCGTGTTTCTTGCCCCATAAAGATTGGCTGTCACAGTTGCGGTGTGCAGAGTCAATCCAGGATTATGAAGGGAGAATTTTGTCGTGTCCGGATTGTGGTTCCATTGCCAGGCTGGACCAAGTGTCTCCCCCGCGAATTTATCCACTCCAGTCCATGCGGGGGCAAGGAGGAATCCGCCCGGTGGTGACCCCAAACCCTAGCACCATACAGATCCACTGAACCCGATATCCGCCGCACCTCCGGCCCCGTGGGGCCTCTGGGGTAGAGTCACGTTGTCTGGCGGCGGCGGCGGGCCGATAGTTCTTATCCACTGGAATATCAAGTAGTAGCAGAAGAGAGAACGGATGATGGGGCAGTCGACGGAGTTGAGGCGCAAAACTTTTGATCATCTTGTCATGTCTATAAGGGCCCATCCATCCCTTGCGATCCGCACTGATGATCGTAAACATCCGTTTCTCGATCCGCTGGATGTACTCCGCCACCCGTGTTTTCTGAGGTTCAATCCCCTCTTCATCAGACGATCTGCTCGTCAGTATCGGCCGTCCCCTCGGGCTCGGTGTCGGGTGTCGGAGTAGTGGTCGGGGAGCGTGGCATGGCGGCAACGGCGCTGGAAACATTGGCCCCGATGCTGAAGGATCTCATATTTGTACAATGCAGAGAAGCATCCGGCTGCATGCGGTAGCGACCATGTTTCAACCGGGCCCGTAATTGGATCGGATGGATCGTGAATCCGCTCCTGTATCTCAAAGATTAGCCGGGACGGTTGGCGCCCTGAGGGAGATGGTCTCGGAGCGGCCGACGTCCATCAAGTGCGGAACTCGGTGAGCTGCTGATATAGCTCACTGTCGGAGAGATGAAGAAGCCGTTGCTCCGGTTCAATTATATAGTCCGGATGGGACAGGGAGGGTTCAGAGTGGCCCCAGGGCTGAACAGGGTGATTCTTGATATAGGAGGCTTGGAAGAATGTTAAGAGGACGTCCAGTTCCTTATAATACAGATCCAGGCCTCGGTGGACGCTGGACTGCCACATGACCTAGCCACTCTCCTTGAATTTTCGCATGAAGCTGTTGTTCTGGGGATAGGGCAGCATCCAATGGCCCTGAATAAAGGAGTCTTTCAGGCCCTGTTTCCACTGACGAGCGGCGTCCTTGCCTTGGATTAGGGTAATCACCTCGAAGCTCTTCTGATACAAAAGGCGATAGGGCTTATGGTCCCAACCTTTTCGCTCAAATCGGCCGTCCCGCCACTCCCAGAGCTATGTGAAGAGGATGTTAATATGCTTGACAGCCATCCGGTTCCCCAAAGTGATGTGGGGTGGCCGGAATCGCTCCTGGAGCACGTCTTCCAGACTAGGCCAACAGAGCAGGATGTTACCGGCCAGGGCAGCGGTCGCGGACTCCAGCTTCAGCAGTGCCTTAATCTGCGTAAAGACATCTTTCCGGAAGGCGCGGAGGCAGAGCTACCGCAGATATTTCTGCAGATAGTCTTGGCAGGTTGGAATGCTGCTAAACTCGGTCATCCACTGGTGCATCGATGGAAGTCAATGATCAAGGCTTGTTTGAACTCAGCTTCCAGAGAACCTTTTCAGTAGTTATTTACGGCGCCAAGGACTTCCACCCCGGCCAAGCGGTGTAGTAGTGTGGTCCTAGCTATAATTAGTGACCCCGAACGCAATCATGTGCGCCCCGACATTGCATTAGCTAAATTGTGCCCAGTGGTGAGCGAGTTTTAACCATCTGATGCCCGCTCTGGATCCAACCTGAAATTCATCCCTTCTCTCCTCCGGGGCAAGACGCGCCCTGCTATCCATACTTTCAACGTGGTGAGACTTACTTATCATGGTATATCTATGTTTAATTATATTCTCTTGCGCTTATATCCCGTAAGTATACTCACTGAGTTTGCTCAACGATAGTCCCTCCCCTTACTTGCTCCGGGCACCGGCCCACACGGCAATGGAACTCGCAAATGAGGCGACCTGAAAGCTGCTGGTTGACAGCAGCTTTGGGGGAGACGAAAGCTGGCAACAGATTGTAGGTCAGCCAGCATCCGGTGCAGCAAGGAACTGGAAATCCATGCAGAGTGGAGAGACATGACGCTCCCGTTACTCATAGTGAAATGACTAGAAATAACCAGGTGATGTCCAGGTGTGGCTAGACCAGTTGTGTAGACTATACATCTTCTTCTCTGGGGCCTTCTCGGCCCACCCACCAGAGCGAACAGGAATGGTCAAGCCTCTCTCCATGTTCTATCGGAGCCTGGCTACCGCGATACAGTTTCCTTTGACCAGGGTCGAAATCCACTCATTGTTAGAAGGGTAATATGGTTTTTGCCAATTAGAGTTGGTCAAGGGGAGGTTAGGTGATTTTTTTTGGCCCATAAACCGACAGGAGCGGTTCGGCGATTCCTCTGCAAATTGAATGGGTCAAGATCCCCGACGAGTCAGCGCAGTGGGCGTTTAGCAAGGTTTGACCTGGGCAAAGCAGACCACAGAAATACCCAAACAGTAGCAACTATGGATAGATAATATTAACCAGCCATATGCTCCAAGTGCTGGTTTATCGCGGTTAAGACACATCTAGTAGGTGGTTGTTTTTGACTGGTTAACCAGGGGTGACGCCAGAGGAAAAGCCCTTTTTAGCTTACAGTTATTTTGACTATACAGGATACTGGGATGCGGCGCTAGGCCACCATAAAACAGAAGTAGGCCAAGCCTATGAGCTCTAGGGATTAGTCAAACTAGATACCCATTGGAAAGCATCAGTAGGTGAACCTAACTCCAAATACAGCAAATACTATATTACTGAACAATGACGACATTGTGGAAGCATTATTACATGGCTTATATGGAAGGAAGACACCCAGATCTTTGCTAGTCAACATGTCAAAGGACAAGCACGGCATTTCATCTGGGTTGCCCAGCTCCCCAACCTCGCGAATCCTGGGTCACCGCCTAAGTGACCTAACCCGCCTCTAACACCTTCTTGTATAATCTGTTTAGAAACCATCACTTGTATGGGGCAGGAGCGAATATCCATTGAAGATGGTGCAGTGTATGAAAAGACAAGGAAGAAAGATTAGCTGAGACTTCATTGAGCACCTTGGAAACCACAAGAATGAGGCTACACTGAAACCCACTGACTAAAAGTGGGTTGGTGGAAGAGCACAGTTCCACAATCTTTCGCAGGAGTATAGACTGTATGAACTGCCCTGAAATTTAACTAAGTGTCGCTTTGAGGTTCAGCCTGTGGGAACTAAGGTCATCTCAGAAACACTGGACACTCTATAAGGGGGAAATTAGTCAAGCCCACCAGCTGTAACCGTTACTTGGAGCAACTGGTTGGGAAACATTGTTTGTTGAACAGAGCTGTTGCGAAAGTAACACCTCCTGATAGTGCTGTTTGTAATAAAGGGAAACTGAAATGTAGTAAAACATAGTAACCTAGGTGAAGCAGAAGAGTAATTAAACAATCAGAACACTAGGAGAAAATAGCAATGCTTTTAGATTATTGTAGCATTTACCCGCATGTAAAGCAATAGCGGGAATATCTGATGTGGTTATAGAAACAATGACAGTGAGTAAGATTTAACTATTTTATCAAATATGCGAGGGCCAGGCGAAAGTCTGCAGATGAGCTGGGTATCCTAATCTGTTAATTGGCATTCTCACTGCAGTGGGTCGCACTTCTCCCTGCTCTGGTGCGGTAACTTCCTCGGCATCTTCAGCGCTTACTGGTCGGATATGGCCTGTTGCTGGTCAACTTTCAATCCTCTTAACCAGTATGAATTGCTCGGCAGGGTAATTCAGTTGATTGAATCCCCAGCAAAAATATCAGGTCAGGTCTTTGAGCATTGTACACCCCTAAGGCTGAGAGATGACGCCTCCTGCTGCACCATTAGGCTGCTCACCCCAGCTTAGTTCTGCTCAGTTCAAAGTCCAGATCACCCAGGAGCGCACAATGTGCTTAGTGAGCGCAAGGTGAGCAGCAATGAATTAGCTGCAGCAGAGGCCACATACCACGATGCTTTGTGCTTATTTCTCTCTCAGGGAGAGAATGATCATACAGTCTGAAATAGTCTCTTTTCAGCTTGCAAGATCTAGGTTCGCCTAACTGCTAGGCTTCAAGTCTAATACTCTGCATTTGTTGACTCAGTACTGCGTGCTACTGGCTCTTGAACACATTCTCCTATTCTGAATGTTTACTCTAACAGATGAAGCTATCTATGTACGGTCCATTGATATTAATAATGTTATACAGTATCTGTACTATTCTCAGAGTTCACTTTTTGAGTTAGATGATACAGGCCCGTAGAATGCTCAGCACTATGCAAGCCAAGCTTCCTTGTATATCTTTGCTCAGACATGGACATTTGTTCTGGCCTATAAGCGTTGCCCTAGAATGGCCAAGCTGTTCAAGAAATAGGATATAATTGGTTGTATCAAGACATGAACCTGTCTTTTGAACGCGCTCATCTGCCATAGAATGAGACGCCGTACAGTAAGAGACTCAGTTCTCCGCTTTCAAGCAAATTATTCCACTGTAAAGAACCCAGGGATAGTCCATTCAAAACTATCTTTAGACAGAGACATTATTTCCTACTACATCTCATTAAAATCAACTGGAGATCCATCCACTAACCTCTGCTGTGGGTGACCTTGCATAACTTGTCCCGTGGGTAACCACCACATGTTTAAGAAGGTTACTTTGTGTAATATCTCCCTCCCTTGAACATAACAATCTCAGCTACTTTGGCTCACCAAAGGAGATCTAAATATATTTCTAAATGCCTTATGACTTAACCAGCCGCTGTTCCACAATCCAGCTACGTAGGGGACGATTAGGATCACAAGCAGAGGAAGTAGATTTTTGGTTGTTGCTGTGAAGACTTAATCAGCGCGCTATAATGCCTTCTCTGTGTGCTGTTGCTATTTAGCAGTGGGACAGGAACTGCATCATTTAGCAAAAGGTGATGTGGAGATTATATTATTTAATGAGTGAACTATTCTTCATACTCCATCATTCCATGGATGTCCATTGTAGCCTGCAAAAAAACAAGGATAATTAGTAACTAGATCATCCTTCCTTTCGCATCAGTCATACTCCCCCTACCCTACTCCCCTCTGGTGTTACATCTGTGACCCACAACAGTCCACTGGCGAAGGGTACATGCGTGTGATTAGCGAAGGGTTGCTGCCATAAAACGCGCCTGACTGCAGTAACCTCTTTTTCCCAACCATGACATCCACTGCCTTCATCAAGGGTGGATGATCAGTCTTTACCTCTGTCATAGAGTGCATGCGCTCCTCAGACACGTGCACGTATAAGCGCCGGCTATAGACGGTTCTTCTCCACCTCATCTTTGTCCACAACCTTCGTTCTCTAGCGCCTTGCCTGTAACAATCTTAATGATAATAAGGACTCGGATGTATTCAATCCCGGACTCAGAAGGCGCAGTGACCAGACCTCTGTCAAGGATGTTGATCTGTTGTTCCATTATTCCATGATAGACTCTCGGAGTGCCCCGTTGGCATAGTAAGTGTGAAAGGCCAGAGAGCTAATATACACCCATTCTTTATGTTCAACCAGGAACACAGAGAGCTTTAAGACACTGATTACTGATCATATGGTTACTGTCGGAGCTATTAAACAGAGCAGCGGCTCAGCCGGAAGAGCTCAGGCAAGTGACCTGCTTTTTTAGACTTATCAGGTTATGGCCGTGGGAAATGGCCATGGGAAAGAAGTAGTCATTTGTTCTCTTGGTCATTGAGTGATATTGTAGGAGTGATTGATCACAAGCTTCTTTCAGTGTGGTTCAAAATTGGTTATCTAATCCTCTTCTTGAGGGTCATACTCTAGTACACTTAGATTGAACCTTGACTCCGGCCTGGATATTAGTCTGAGAATAATCTCATTACCTCTAACCAAGGTCATTTCTCATCCCTTCTTAGCTTCAGCAGCAGTTCCACCTCTTCTGTAGTCTATGGTTTGCCCTTCCTGGAGGTCCCATGGGCCTTACTAATATCCTACTGCAATTATTCATCCACTGCATGGATGGTTGAGCAACACTATGCCTGTGTATTTCTTTCCTCACATGTGGGTACAGAGTTAGGTGTGCATTATTGTAGGACACCTTCAAACAGCCAGGATAGAAACTGCAAACATCTATTAAGTAGTAGGGTTAAGAAATAAGAACAGAGGCCAGTAACAGAAATCTCTCTAGTCTGTAATCTATTAGAAACTTAGAGCCATTTTAGAGCTTGTCCATCTGATCACTGTTTCTAGCACTTAGAGTTTTTAGACAGCTCACTAGTGCTGCTTAGGTGGGACAGGTTAGGTTTAGTGTTGTGATTAAACAAGCGCAAATCTGGATGACTGTGGATGTGTAGATAATAATTCATCTAAATACCAGCATTGCTGCTGCCTGCACCTTCACTATAGTCTTGATGACTCTTATATGTGTTGTGAAGAATAGGTGGAGGTTTAGGATATGGATAGGTTGTCTCTGAATTAACAGCGCTGTCACATGGTGGGACTGGCTGGTGTTGATTGCTAGCCACCTAGGACCCATTGTTAGCAAGCATCACAGGGTTAATGGGAATAGTGCCCTGCATATCTGTGAGCCGGAAGATTTCTTTAAAGCTATCTTCTAGGCTAGATATGCTTGGTGATGGCAGGGCAGCCTCTATGATCCCCCCTAGATTACTGGATATGTTAGTTAGGGTCCTAGTGACTTCTTAGGAATCACAGTGTGCCCTATCTGTGTTTGAGGTGTGAGATGTTTAAGGTGTGTGAGGTGCTAGTTTGTGAGGAGGTGTTGTACTGTGCTTCACGCTCTCCAAACTTAGTGTATTTAGTGGTGTTATAGGAATCTCCCCTGTGTGATTTCGTGGGCTAAGGGGTGCATATGGCTGAATTTTCAAACTTAGATGCATGCAGACCTCGGCCGGTGGCTACACAGGGAGGTGATGCTGCGGAATAGGCAGAGTGCTTGGGAAGGACTCAGGATGATTTTTAGGACAAGGGGAGTTGCTGGTTCTTTGGGAGTGTGAATTAGGTGATTTGTGAGGGGGGAACGGCTTCCCATAAGGAGGAGCCCATGGCTTGAAGTTGTTTACTTAAAATATAGGGGGCATATTGTATTGTGCGAAATTAAAATATTTAGGGGTTGGGGAGGGGTAGTGTGCTGGGAAGGTAATTAGAAAGAGGGAAGGGGAAGGGCATGAAAATTAAGTAATTACTAGAGATTTAGAAGCTCTGTTGGTCTCCTTATAGATGCTCTCTCAGGCTGTCCAGTCAACCTTTCTGTTTCTCTCTCGGAAGAAGCGAACCAGGGGAATTTGTGTAACCTACAAATCCCAACCAGTGCTGCTGACGTGTCTATCTGCGTCTAGGAACGATGCCTCAGGTCTGGTATCTGCCGCCTTGCGCCCAACTGTATCCAGTTATTGCAGCTCACGCCTCGCCTGTCAAACACAGAAATGAAAGAGATGCGGCATTTTTGCTATTAGCTCATGACCAATGCAGTGATACAGAAATAGATTTGATCCTCAGAGCTCAAAAAACAGGCGTGGCGGGGGAGACAAAATCCAGTTCACAGGCGTCAAAAGGCGCTGCAGACTGGATGGAAGCCAGGGTGGGTACCCAGCTAATCCAGGAAGCTTCCTCTCCATTTGTGTTCCGGGCGCGGGATTCATGGAGTCACCAAAAACTTTTTATCAAAGTAAGAGCACAGATGATCCTCATGATTTCAAGGTGAAGGTATTATGGTATGGGATGTTGGAAGCAGCATGTAAATTACTGAATAGCTGGCGTGCCTCGTGAACAAGCCGCCATGGGTGCAATGACTGTACACTGAAAGCTATGGTAATTCAGTAACAGCGGCGAAGGTTGAAGTAGATAGCTCAAGCCAAGTCAAGCAACAGTACCAGGTCTCAGTCATTTCTAACTACCTGTCGGCGACTCCGTAGCTGCAGGGGCGAAAAGAGTGGAGTGGACGGCACTATACCAGGAAAGGGCAATCCTCAGATAACACAGCATCCCAGAAAAGAGACCAAAGCACCAATGAGTGATACAGTAAAGGAAAAAGGGGACAATGAAGTGCGTTATCATTCAAGGAAGCAGTATCAGCTTATATAGACAGAGTGCATGTGTCGAAGCGGCAGGAGAAATAGGGCAAAAGCGGCGAGACACAGCGCTATACTAATCTAGATCTAAAATATGAATTCAATATCTATAGGTTTGAATGGGTGGTGGTTAAAAAGTCATTTTTAAATATGGTTATTATCAACAGTTGGTCATATTGTCACGTGCCGAACCACCAGCGTACCCCAAGCGGGCCTGCTCCCTTGCTTAGATAATAGTTTGCCCGAACTCCGCACACGCAGAATAGAAATCGGGGAACCGAACGGCTTAGGGGAAACCAAGCGGTTTGTTCTGATCATTACACTATATATGTTTTTGTTAGCAAACCTATATATTCCCATAACCTAGTAATCATAGCAGCAACTTGCAGCCTAGTTGACGATACCTTGCTGGCTAGGAACCTCCCTAAGTAGCCGACCTCGCGGCTCCTTACAGGACTAATGAGGGATGTCCAAGCACACCGGGACCGGGACGACTGAGACAGGGCGACGCACCTGCGGGAGCGGGAGCACGCACCGGCGGCCAATGGCCGGGCCGGAAAGGCGACCGTACCCTTCGGTCGCGACGTACTAGGGTATAGCTTGCGGAGGTTAGTAACTGCTTTCCTCTAGTCCTTACTAAAGGGGCTTTTGATAAGCTCCTTAGTAAGGTCTTATATAGCTATAAGTAGATTAATAATAGGCTTTAAGATTCCTTAATTGTGAGCCTTGAGATGGCTTAGATATATGCTTGTATTGTGGTAAAGGTCCAAGATGTGGTTGTGCAGAGTTTTCTGTGGCCTGTTGCAGGAGACCGTCAGCGGCGGCCACCTGGGTTTCGACGACAACTAGCGATCGAAATCCTATAAAAATAGGCTTAATTGGTAGCTGTCGTCGTCATGAGAAACTGGGCGAATTTTCAGTTCAAAGGAACGTGGTTTGGGCGAGAAATTTAAAAATTTGTTCTGCGTTGAAGTTGTTTTTTCGGCAGGTGGATCTTCATCACTACATCCAAGTGAACTGCCGTCACCGGCAATGTCTATGTGAATTCGCGCTAATGGCTTAACAGCGCGTTGAGCGGCAGTGGAAGGAATGCTGCGTTTGCATCGCTTTCCGGTATCACAGAACGGCATAGTCTTTGAGCCTGTAATGCGAATGGTACCGGTATTTGCTAGTTTGAGCACGTCACGGAAACTAATATGACAGAGACGTTGATGCCATCCAACCATCGTGAGCGCTGGAGTAGAGGACTGGTCTTTCTTGATGCTAGGTTGGTCCTCTTCTGGTGACTTTCGAGTAGTGGCCGCCTATACAGGAGAATTCTCCTTAGCATTGACCTGAAATGTGCCACAGGTAGGATTTGCATATATTTGGAATGATAAATTATCCGGAGATGTTACTTGGAGGTGCTTGGGAAAAGTAGTTACCAAGGAAATGTCAAATGCTTGTGCCTCAAGAAGAGAAAAGGACAACAGTGAAGCATGGATTCCAGGGATATGCCGAACATCCCGTGCTTTAATTGTGCCTACCGGTATGTTAAGCTTTACTATTCCAATGCTGACAACATGATGGGAGTGATTGCCTGCATCATGAACTGGTTTCCCCTTGGAGACTTCCTGGTATGTGAGGGAATCATGTCTATTTGGCGTCATGTGCCAGGTTGCGGCTTATCAAGGAGCCATGTGTTGGGAGATCGTACGGAGTTGGCTTGGGCAGGCTTGTCTAACGGAACTAGTTCCTTGCCTTTGCTTTCCTCTGTGTTCGCTGATTTGGAGGTATTGTATCTCTCGGGTTCTCGTCGACGACGCGGTGGTACCTTCTCAGGGTGTTTTGTGGCCAGAGGTCGTTCCTATCTGTAATTGTCCGCTAATAGAAAAACGGAATACACTACCGCAACTGATACCTACGCCTGAGAGCTATCCATTGCAGTTGAGATTCCTTGGTCAAAATCAGACAAGCCACTGGCTGTTTCGTCAGTTGGGTCGCGCCAGCCCTCCCTTTCATCCTTGATCACCCTCACAAAGAGCACATCTAGTATCACCGCCGCTAACGCAATTCCGGCTCCAAAGAATAGTGCAGCTCTGAAACCAAGTACTTGGTCGGTACGATATCTGCTCACCTGCGTCTCTATGGTCCCAGCAAACCCGAGACCCAGACTATTTCCGTATAGATTGAGCGTACCGATTAGGGAGGCGGCAACGCCTTGTTGGCTGCGCCTGACGCTGTTGCTAGCCACTATTTGGGCCGCGACATAGACGAAGTCTGGGCAGAAAGCCATGAATATAGTAGCAGGAAAGACTTGCGCCCAGTAGATCTGTTGTTCTGGCATCGTAGCCAAGAGTACGTTCGCAACCATAATCGCCGCAGAGCCGATGGCCAAAATCCATTGTGCGGCGAGACGAGGAATTAGCCACGCCGCAATAAACGTACCGATGGTTGCGACGACTCCGAATGGAGTCCATTCAATTCCAAATTGCAGTATACTCTTGTCGCGCAGAAGCTGTAACCACGCTACCAGGTACCAAAGAAAGATACCGTTGGACATGAAGCTTAGAAGTACGACTAAAATAACAGCCGCAAAGGAAGGCGCCGTCCAAATGCCCAGTGGCATGATTGGGGTTTTGGTGATCCTGTACTCCCAAATACCGAATATGGCAAGCACCAAAACTGATGTAGCGAGCAAAATAATCTCGAAGGGAGTGCTCCATCCACTTGCAGGAGCCTGGCTGGGACTCTTTAGGTTATTTCTCAAATTGCACGGAATTTCCACTTACTTCCACGCGACATTGAAAACAATCAGACCGCTTGTGCCCAGCAACGCACCGATCCAGTCAATCTTACCATTTCTATCCACAGGAAAATCGGCTGGTAGCAGTAGAGCGAGAAGTCCGAAAACGAAAGTGCCCAAGATTGCCCTAGAAATATTTAGGTCCCGAGACTCCTTATCGAGGATGAATGGACTTACAAGCCAAAGAAAATCCATCTCCAGCTCGAATACTGAATAAAGACACCAGCCCATATAGAACCGAGGTGACTCCCAATAGGTGCTGACGCTCCAAAAAAGCCGAGCGTCACGTTACGCGCTCTACCTGGTGGTATAGTCGTGCTTATTAGAGCCACGGCGTTGGGCATAATCAAGGCGCCTCCAATACCGGACAGAGCGCGAACAACGTTGAAGGATAAAAAGGTTGTGCAAAAACCGTTTGCAAGAGAGCAGACAACCAACCAGGCTGCTCCAGCGATAAGAATGTGTCGGTGACCGTATACGGCCCCCAGTCGCCCACTAATCAGGACGAAGGTCCCTTGCGTCAACCTGGAAAACATATTGTTATTATGAGCGCTACATGGTTGTCCATGGTAAAAGGAACGAACGGATAGGACGCTGCAGCCCAATTGGCCTTGCCAGGACCAACTGCAGCACCTAATATCTTGCTAATCTCTAGGCCGGCAGCAAGACCAACCATGTTGGATATCATCTGGCCGTCATAAGAATGCGGAATTGAGGAGAGTAGCCTGGTAGTCTCCTCACCTGAACCATATTGCTCAAAACTATGAATATAATGATTGTCATCCTGCGTCTTTTTGTTGGGACGTCAGTAGGCACAGCCTCGAAAGTCCGGGGATGCCAGTCATGCGATGGTTGTGCCATGTCGGCCAGGTTAATCGAGACACCCCGTTCAGAGAGTTGCTCCATCTGTGGTGCCTGAGGGAAAGGGAAATCACAGAGCTCTTTTTTGATCGGTTGTAAAAGGGACTGGACTGTGACTACCTGACAATGACTGAGTGGCACCAGCTGTTTTATATGCCGTATAAATCAATGGCCACATGTTTCTTCAAGGGAGCTGGTTAATCTTTCCAGTCGGTTATGGCGCTTGCCAACAAGAGCTCATGTCGAGTAAACGGCCCGAGACTCCGAGAATTGCCTGGCGAGCCGGTATGTATTTTTGTCCAGTCTTAAGGCATGAATGAACCAGAGAACAGCCGAAATTCTACCGGCGACCTATCTGGTCACTCCGCTCCAGTACATTGTGGCGCTCACGCAATTCGCAGTCCTCGGAGGGTTTAGTTAACGTTACTTCGTATTTGCTTGGTAATCAAACTGGGCCGCATTAAGTTCGGCGGACGCCGGTGCACGCCCACGCGCCGCTCCTCAAATCCAAACGCAAAATGTAGCGGTTCCACAATGGTGTGGATGCGCTCTTCAGATCGAGTAAAGCATGCCAATGCCACTTTTAAACGTTGGAGGGCCGCTGCAGTTAATGATGCCCAGCCTGATTTTAGAGCTAATCGGTAGAGGCGAGCGTGACTCAGGAGTACTTCGTTGCAAACTTCATCCAGGTGCACATTGGGTAAAGTATTATCCAAGCAGTACAGAAGAGCAGAGACAAAGAGGCTGGGCGCCTTTTTCTGGCTTATGTGTTGAGGTTAGCTGACCGTTATCGATCGGGCTAGTAAAGCTGGGAGGCTCTGATGATCACATGCTCCGCATGAGAAAGATACGAACGGAGCCTCCACTACTAACCCCTATCCAATTGGATCAACGACCGAGGGGCTAGGAAATTTACCGCTGCACCTTGAATAGGTTCTCTGCAGTCACAATAGATAGTGGGCGGTTCTCATCAGCTTGGCCCTCCAATCGCATGGTTAGACTAAAAAGTAGCCCAATGGATAGCACAGAAAAGGAACGCGGATCTACGAGATCACTATTTGTATTAACTATCAGATTTTTGCTCATAATATCAAGTCTTTATAGACGGATTAGGCTATTATAAATGGGCTAACTTTAGGAGGACAGACTGGTCTCCCACAGTGTGGCACCTGTCTAGGTTCCCTGATTCAAGCGGGGTTAGTGATATTACGGATAGATTCTCCCAGCATATTACTAGAATGGCATTTTGTTGGCACAAATTTTTTAAGTATCGACTGATGCTAGTATGTTCGAGGATGTTGTCAATCAGCTTCTCTACCCTTATAGTCAATGGCCCGAGCCAAAGTCTCTTCTTATTATAGATAACGTATATTCTCACTATACTCACCCATTAATGGAGTAATACTTACTACTGTATACTAATGTCAATACATATCAATGACAAGAGAGCCCAATCTGGATCGTGATAGATGGTGATTGAGCTTTGCTGTATTCAGATTCACATATCGTGATACGTCCTGGCCGTGAAGCCTCATATTAGATGATTAAGAGACCTTAGTGAAGTCCTGCCCTCAAAAAATATTTTTAGCATCAGACACTAAGATCCTTTACTGATTGTGATGAAAGCTCCTTAACATATGATGCAACATTTACTATTTGCAGACAGGCTGATTTTAATGGACTGACCATCCATTGTCTTCTTCAGTCCTAAAGACTGCACGTTTGTCCCACCTTGAACAATCTACTGCCTGATCAACTCAGTCACGATAACAACGCTTCCTACTCAAATTGACAACATCCGTTGCAGATAAGTAGCCTGTAGCAAGGTATGGTTCAAAAAATTGTTCGCCATATTAGTACATAATAATCCCATCCGTTGTCTACAGTATAGATGTCCCGTTCGATAGCGTATTGTAAGATACCTAGTGGTGTATGTACGCCCGCCGACACACCTGGTAGTTGTACTTGGTACCCAAACCAGCAGTCTCAACGTGCTATGTATAGGACAGTATACCCATCTTTGTGGAATATATCGCAGATGAACATTTCAAACACAGAATCCGCCCTGTCCTCTTTCGGCTCGCATCAGTCTACAAGACTGTTTTCCGGAGATAAAAACTATCTTGTTTTTGTCAGTCATGCAGAACATTGATTCTTGCACTGCCCTGGGTCAGTAAATCTTGAAGTATTACGCTTCAAGTCATAATGTGCAAATGTCTAAATCACAAAAGAACACACGTCTTAGAGGCTATTAACTTCAATCTTCACCCCCGCATTGCTAAGTCGGTCGATGTATTCCTGCCCTAGACAGGCAGGCGTCATGATGCCACCTCCGAGCTTGCTCAAACAGTCACTGTTACCCCTCAGCAGAACCATCGCAGCCTCAGCAAGAGCTAATGCCGTCAACAGGTACGGGCTTCCGCTCCATTCGAACACAGCAAACACTTTCTGACGCTCTGCCGTGTCAGCGGTGGCGATGCCATGGTAATTCGCGTATTCCGTCTTCGCTGAGGGCGCACCATGCTTAGGAGGCACCTTACAATAGATGTATCTCATAACCCAGCGAAAAGGCGGGAAGCAGAATAGCAGAATACACATCTTCCACCTCCAATGGAAGAGTAAGGCAAGCAAAGGGTCTTCAAATCGCATGAGCTCTTTGAAACGGAAAGAAGGGCTGTACGATCTAGGCAGGCTCTCTGCGAGTAATTCCCGGCTGCGATGCACTAGAGCTGTGTCAATCCTGCCCTGAATGCATTCTGACAAGACCCCGAGTTCATGGATGCGATGGATGCTGGTGAGTCCTTCAAAGAATGCTGCATACTGAGAGATTGTGTTTGAGATGTTGAAACGAGAAGATAATGCGTATGGGCTTAAAGACGTAATAAGTTCGTTAAGTGTATACACTTCAGCAAATGAGAGCAGCGTTGCAATGGTTCCGGAGGTTAACTCGTGATTAATCGAGTGAATACTAGTGATAACCTCAGAAGTTGGAGAGGAGAACTTCTGTTGGATATGATTCACCATAGCCAGTGTTAAGATATCGGCAGGGACGCTCTCAATACCGCAATGTGTAATCATCTTTTTGAGAGCTTTGTTAGAGACAATATTAAGACCACGCATATTAGAGTAGATCTCACGCACTTACCATTGCGCCGTTTGCTTTCGCAGTGTGATGGTAACTATGAATCATCTGCCTCACCCAAGGTGTCTCGCCCGTGCTGACAGTTGTTAGAAGAAGTCAGAAGTTTAAGAGTGGACTGACCAATCTATATAGTGTGTACCATTTACTGCACACGCTTCAACCACTAGAGAGCCATATCGCATATATGGCCCAATGGTAGTGATCAGAAGACGCGTTCTCTTGGCTAGACTATGAAGCTGGCCAGAGTTAAGCTGGATCACTTCAACTCCTGTATAACTAGAGTTGGCGTCAGACCTCCCAGTGGGAAGGCAAGGCTCACCTGGCGGTTTTCGGACCGGGTCGCGAGCTTTCAAGCACTCAAATAAAATCGCCAACTTGTTGGCGTCTCTTCCGGCTATTGCCCAACGAAGGTCAGGTGGTAGCTTAGCAGCAATGTATTCGGCACAAAGCTTTCCAGTATGACCTGAGGCGCCGAGGAGTACGAGTTCATACTGGGCTAAGTTGGTTGCCATTACCAGATTGCTATTAGTATGTTGTGCAAAGACAGAGCACAGTTCTGACAGTGAGATGGTCTCCAGTTTATTGAGGTAAGTTACTTGGCTTCTATCTATAATTTCCCAATTTCCAAGCCACCATACGCCCACAGGGTGGTTGAAAATGGAGAGAATTTGATTGGAGACTTTCGTGCCTGAAAACCGGTTTTTCTGGTAGGATACTTACCACGCCCTTCGGACGGGTTGTATGTAAACCTCGTATTCGTGGCTTCTGACCATGCCCAGTTAGCGCATAATTTGACCAACTTAGCAAAATAATGCCAGCCGCCTGAAGCCTGTTTAAATTGAGGTTTAAGGGCGCAGGGCCCATTACAGTAATATGAATGCGTTGGAGTGCAGTGTAACAGATATTGCTGCCATCTTAAGAGCGAATATACAGATGAAGCCCTACACCGCCAAGCTGATACCCAAC
This sequence comes from Aspergillus novofumigatus IBT 16806, assembly GCF_002847465.1. Classification (NCBI taxonomy): domain Eukaryota; kingdom Fungi; phylum Ascomycota; class Eurotiomycetes; order Eurotiales; family Aspergillaceae; genus Aspergillus; species Aspergillus novofumigatus. The sequence goes on from NW_020194278.1 coordinate 68,690, forward strand.
CAGCACCAAGACTGCTAGCAATGGAAAGGCTGAACATTGGGTGTGCAGGCAAACTTTCTGTATATGCATGCAGCCATCTTGCTTACGCCTTCGCAGCGCATTTGTGAGAAGAGTAGTTGACTGGAGTGGGCCCAGTAAAGAAGGACCGCACGTATGATTGGCAACTTCTGAAACCACCTATCCCACTTCAGAACCAGATAAAGTATATAATTAAAGCATGGAGCAGCAAGGCCTGAGTCATTACATGCTTTCACTTTTCTCTTGTAATTCTTTCGTTCACTTCCACGGCCTTACTGGTAGTTAACCAGGCACGAAATTATATATTTCAGTTCATAAACACCCTTGACACGTTGCTTTAAGGGGTTGCCAACTAAATTATGAATAGTATCAGACAGTTTGAGCTCAATACAGTAAGCAGTCGTACCCATTGTCTACCATACCCAAGTTACTTAGCCGAAATAGTGGATCGACACTCATGAGAATCATGACACGTTGGACATGTCAACAACGGTTTCGTCGCCTGCGCTGTCAATTGACGATCTAATTGCGTTATCCACTGATTCCCAGGCAACTAGAAGAGCATTGTCACTAGGATCTGTTCCTCTGACCTACGGAGAGCCTAATGGAAGCGAAAACCTGCGACATTCAATTGCTTCTCTTTACACAAATCCACAAGTCACAAGCGGACATATAATAACGACTAGTGGGGCCGTGGCTGGCAACCACATTATTTTCTCTGCGCTGATATGTCCTGGCGATCACGTTATCTGCATGTATCCAGTATACGAGCAACTCTATAAGATCAGCCAAGCATTGGGTGCTGAGGTCACTTTCTGGAAGCTCGAGGATAGTAATGGTTGGAGCGCGAACATGCAATGTCTCCGCCAAGCTATTCGCGAAAATACCAAGATGATTGTCCTATGCAGCCCAAACAACCCAACTGGTGCATATCTACCAATCGCAGTGCAGCATTCTATCCTGGAATTGGCAGAAGTCCATCGCATCATTCTAATGGTTGACGAGGTTTTCAGACCGATGTTTCACTTCTCACCAAATCACGAGGAGGAGCCAGCCTCCTTCCTTGAAAGTGGATATGAAAAATGTATTGTCACAAGCTCTTGCAGCAAGTCATATGGGCTTCCCGGTATCAGAGTTGGCTGGATTGCGACTCTCTCCAATGACTTCATACGTCGTTTCACTCAGATTCGTAACTACACTACTATAAGTGTTGGCCTGGTTGACGAGATTATTGCCGCAGAAGTACTCTCACCAAGATGCCGACTAAGCTTGCTTCAAAGAAGTTTAGATATGGCAAAGGAGAATCTTAGATTTCTCAAGGAATTTGTTGCCAAGAATCAACTGATCACTTGGACACCTACTCATGCTTCAACTTCAACTTTAATAAGGCTTCATAACAAGGACGGATCTCCCCTCAATGATCATGAGTTTGCTCTAGAGTTCTTGAAGGCGAACAATATCTTATTCTGCCCCGCTAGCCTCTGCTTTGAGGAGAATAGCCAGGGCGGCCTTCAGGGCTATCTTCGCTTGGGTTTTGTGATGTCTCCCGAGACGTTTCGTCATGGCTTGGAGAAGCTTGCAGAATTCCTGGAGGCATGGCCCATCTTTCAATAAGGCTATTTGTGGATAACTGGGGTTGTGTGATTAGAATGACTGCGAAGAGTTCCCTCTACGCCCGGGAAAAAACATATTCTGCGGCGGAAGATATTAAAATACGGCGACGTCGAACTGGATCGGATTAACCTGGAACGTGCCGGCAATGGGCCGGGGGCCTTCCAAGTGTAGAGCTAGCCTCGAAAAGCCTACTTATATCTTAGATTGAATTCAATCTACTTCTCTGCAGAACCGAGCCTTGTTGTCTTAGTCTTCATCTTGGACCGGCTGGCCAAGGGCACTGGGCTATCCTTCAGAGCGGACTCTGCGCGTGCTAAGAGCCTTGTGATCATTGCCATACTCCTTGTGCTTGGGCCAGATCATGTCGTGTCCGCGATCTCCGTGCCTTCGTCCATCCACTCCTTCTGGTCTTCCGTTTCTCGCGCTCCATCCCTATTCGTCTTCCTTCGCCGGTGGGATAATCGTGATGGGTAAGGATTGGAGATACATAAGTAATTAATGTAAAGAAGCAAAGCTGGGTTCCTGATAGGTCTCATAGACTAGCCAATATTTTTTAGATCTATAAGAAAATTCAATATGTTGACTCTGCTGGAATAATCTCTAAAGGAACGCATGATGTCATGGCATTTGACCTCACACCTTTACCAGCTCGGGTTATAATAATGTTGCCGTAACCGACCCCTGCAACGTTGCGGCTTAGTAAGACTAAGCCTTAGTATTCGGGGTCGCGCGTTGCGCGACCCCGCCATCTCACCGATGAATTTTCTTAATATCAAACTATCATGAAGAATTAGGCAACCTTCCTGTCAAACTTTACTAATAAAATATATAGAAACAGCGACTACTGACTTTATCTATCTTTCGCCCTTTTCTCTGCCTTCGAACAGTGATTCCTCTAGCGAGGCAGTAATCGAATGCTCTGCTGCCCTGGAGTCGCTCTGGGGTTGACGGTAGACTTCAAGGTTGCCCTCCGTGGAAGAAGACGCCCGAGGATGCGTCGCTGCACCGTCCTCTAGGTCGATTCCCGAGAGGGAAGTTAATTCGCTGAGAGGTGTAGATGCTCTTCCCATAGTGAGTTCCGCTGAGGCATCGACAGCTTCTGAAGCAGTCAATGTCCCAGATGGCGGACTTTGATGTTCAGGCCAAGATTCCATCAAATAGCACTGCTTTAGCATACGAGCTCGCTTGTTGAGAGTCGCCAGAAGGTGCCGGTTCCGTCCAATGACTGTAACCACTAGTCAGCTCTGCATTTGTGAAAGTGCCTTCAATATAGGACTGGATCTGCCTTGCCTTGCATACATAGCCCGGTCATTCCATTGGGACACATCCGCAATGGTAGCTTCAATAGCGGTAGATTCCGCAAGGAGGTCCTTCGGATATGGCCGGGGAGCGATCAGTTTCTGATGCAAGCCAGATTTAACCACTTCATAGTCGAGCTGTGTGAGGTGAATAGCCACTTCTTGCATGTGGCAACGATAGGTGTCGTCCTCGTTACATTCAATCCGATCAAGATCGGCATGGCGGAGAACATAAACCCAGGATATTGAGATGTTTTTCTGGTCACTACTGCAGAGATGAATCTGACGTGGGTGGGGAGTGCTAAACACTTGCCTTATGATCTCTCCCAGAGCGTCGCTTATGAAGGGCGCACCAAGATACCGGGAGAGTAATGCGCCCTAATCTGACAAATTTTGGTAAGTCTGCGTTAATTCAAGACAGGAAATTAGCAAGCTTGGTATGTCTCGAACCGATGCAGCTGGACGTTGTTTCTGGTAGGTACAGGTTTGAAGAGTCTACCAAGAGGCACAGCCTTTGGGGAGTTCAGAGCCCGACCAGTCCCACTCATTTGAAAAGTTATTTGCCAATGAAGAAAATTTATGTCAAGGCTGGGATAACAAGCCCGTTGAATTCCAAACCGAATGAACGATGCAGTACACCTCAAAAGATATACAATACAGCGACGGTAGTAATAAAGGGGAGGGAAGAAAGAACAACCTCCTCACACGCCAGAGTACCCCCATATGCCTTGGTCGCTTGCGCGTCTGGGATGCGTGTCAATGCATAATCAGCGGCACGAGCCAGAAGTTGACCAATTTCTTGCTGGATGAACAACATTGAAGGTGACCATGGTGATGAACATCAACAATGCATCGAAAATATATAAATAGATCTCGTGATGTAAGAGGTACCCGTCATTTCCTTGGATGTATTCAGCTAATCGGAAGATGGAGCGGATCATGATCAAGAAGCTTGTCACATAGAGTATGTTTAGATGTTTGCGCCACAGAATGTCCGGAGAGCAGGAGCATGGGATCAGGTATCTCTTGAGCATCTAATAAAAGTGGGTCGCGGTGACGATAAAGAACCCAAAGAAGAAGATCTGAATCAAGAGGCCAACAATGATAATGTGTTCGCTGTTCTTCATACTGTCCAGGTTCCCACTACTCTGAATGCCGCCACCTAAACCATATCAACAGGTTGTTTGATGCTATAAGTCCTCACTATGAGATACCTACTAGCTCCTTGCAATAAGGATGAAAGCACATCCCCTGTCACAAAAATCTTGGTCAACCACTTTTTTTTCAACAACGCATGCGATTCGGCCTGTAACACCAGGATAATGCGACCCAGAAATATGTATATTAAGGCCGCTAGGAGAGCTGGCGCGAGCAAAAGAAAGAGTGTCTGCACTAGATAAGGTCCGAGGGTCCAATCTGGGCTCTGCCTGCTGGACATGGCACGTCCGATATATCCGATAATCTCACTAGGCAGATCAGCACGATTCCGGGCCCAACGAATGAAGGAGAACAGACAGATGCCCCGATAACAAAGGGAAAGAAAAACCATGTGTGAGTCTTGAATATTCGAAAAATATGATACGCGGTTGTGCCTATGAAAAGCAGGACGAAAATAACGGCGCCGCCCATGCTGGGGTCGTAGCGATAGAAGGCAAAGTCGACCCCGTTGGAATCCCTCAAGTCCACCATTTTGATGTGTATGGAAATCGGGCCCGACACCAGTTGCCACAAATAAAAGAGACAAAGAGACGGAGAAAAAGTATGGATTTCCAGGAAGCACGTCGCCAATGGCACCGATACAGGTCAGACTGGAGGTATAGTGGTGTAAAGAAAGGGTGGAAAGCCTCCTAGGACACATGAGAAGGATCATGTTGCTTTATAAGGAGCTCAAACTCCACGTTACATATTTTGAATTGCATCAAAAAGGAGACATAAATTGTGAATGAAAGTAGAGAACGGATCCGCACTAGCAAGGCAGAGAAGTATTGTAAAATATTGTGTAATAGTCTTAGGCTACTACTATGGGGCCAATGCTGAGTCGTGCTACTTCAACCTCTCGCACCAGCCGTGCCAAGGCTTCATATAGCTGAGAGAACATACTAAGCGCCTCGATGCAGTCTTCCAAGAGACTTGGACTCTTTTATGATCACTCCGATTGAGAGACATCTGATTTGCATTGCAGCCGGGCCGGAGAAAACAAACACGGGTGGGGTAGGGGGCCGGCGGATCCTTCAGTAGGTAAGAGAAAAACCGACTGCGCAAATAGAAACGGAGGCAGTGACGCCCGGGGGTAGGAATACCTGGGCAAATGAGTACAGGTATGGATTCGAGGCAACCTTCATCGGAGGATAGGCAGCGCCGTGGAGTAAGTGTCTGGAAGCTTGCCGCCAGATCACGAGCGGATTGCAGGGTACAGGCCTTCTGAGTTGAACATGGATGTGTCCATTTAAACGTCTTCTCAACTAGGCCAACCAGCCGAGGACGGAGTTATCCCCGAGTCCTTACTCGCCTGACGGCCGTCGATAGCGACGAGGTAAAATCATTTGAAAATTATGGTAGGACAGCACCACGGCCTCAATCTTGCCATGTTGTAATAAGGAAGGTTGATTATCCTTATCCTTATCTGAAAACTCGAGGTTTTAAATACTAAGTTAAAAGGTGAACATCAGGTTGATTTCCAATTAATCGCTTTGTATGCGGAATATATCCGAAGCTCTATTGTTCTTACTTGATAGATCCTCAATTTCACAACATGCCGGAATATCGGAATCAGCGTGACATCCTTGCGCGCTGATACAAACTTGAACATTTGAGGAAATACGGGAAAAATCATCCTCAGGATGTCGATCGCTTTTGCTTGTTCGCCAACGGCACCGCCCGAGGTTGTTTGTGATGAGAGCAATGTTGGAAAGTCGGCGAGGCGAGACATATGGTTCTATGGTTCCTAAGGACCCAACTGGTGTCCAGTTGGACTTTAATCGGCGATGGCTTGGCCCGGGGCACTGGGCGAATTCAAAAGGCGCGGGGGAGAACGTCCGAGCTGTGTCAAAGATGAGGCAAATAGTAGGTCTTTCTACTACCCATATTTACGGCAGTATCGCACCACCCGCTTGCGGCCGCAGCCTTTGGCTGGGCCACTTCTCATGGATCACGGGTGGAGTCTACCCAACCCGAAGGAGCGAAGAACCTGCATAAACCACTTAGGCATTCGAGTTGCAGAGTGGGGACATCTCTTCCCTGGAGACCTGAAGCCCTCACTGAAAATGTTTCAATTGCACGTAGCTGACCATCTCTGATTCATCATACGCCGCGCGGGCGCCGAGTTTGACTTGCGGGGTGAATATGTGCATGAGGTAACAATTATCTCCAGCAAGATCGGGTAACATCTCTTGCCAAACATTGCTTCCCTTGGCATGAAACGGCATCTCCTTGACCATGTGCAAGGAATGAACCAGTGTAGACAGAGATTATTGACCCTCGCTGCGTCGCGGCCAGAGTGCTACGGGGCTTTTGCGGCGCAGTATGTCCGTGGGCGCTGCTGCGAACACGGTATTGTCAACTGGTTTCGCTGGAGCCAGGAACGAAAATGGCCTGGAGGCAGCGGGAAAGCAGCCAGTTACCTTCTAATATTGCTCCAATAGTGGAACGTGCAAAACTCTCGCCAACCGGTTGGCATCGACAATGATGGCCCGCGGTCTGAACGACCAGGAGCTTGCCAGTCTAGACAGTGCTGTCGGCAACCTACCGCAAGATTAGCCAGTGATCATCATAACGACCACGTACGACCGGCAACCCGCGGACGATGCGAAGGAAGTTTGTTATCTGGCTTGAAAGCAGTATCTGTCCATCTCTCCAAGGCGTCTTCTATGCAGTCTTTGGCTGCGGTCACCAAGACTGGTCTAAAACATTATATCGCATCCCTATCTTGATCGACAAGCTGATACAGAAGGCTGGAGCCACACGTCTAGTAACACGAGGCAAAGCCAACACCGCCGTCAGCGATCTCTTCTCGGCTCTCGAAGCGTGGGAAGAAAACATTCTGCTGCCTGTCATCCGGGAGAAGTTCCTCCTTTCCAGAAGCAACGACGGTGAACTACTCGACCCGCATCCGCTTCAACTAAGCCTCGGCAAGCCCATGAGGGTGGGAATGCACCCGGACATTGTTGAGCCCAGCGTGACGGGTGTCCGGATCCTCGGCAGCCCCGGAACCCCCAAAAACGTCATGTAGAATTCCGCGTCCCCAGCGAACTCTCCCTCCGCCCAGGCGATCATCTGAATGTCCTCCCGGTCAATCCACCAAAGACGGTCTCGAGAGTCTTGGCTCGATTCAACCGCGCCGGATCACACTATCACGATCAAGTCATTCATCGCGTTCTGTCAGCATCACGACACGCCTGTGTCGGTACTGAGCTGTTTAGCTCGTATCTGGGGTTGTCCCAACCGGCAGCGCGGAATGTGAGGCAATAAGGATCCTCACTAGCCTGACTTTAACTGAACGCAACTCGCTGACTGAAGAAACTCCAGAACATCAACGCCCTCGCTTTTGCACAGTCAGATCAAGACTCGCAAGAGCTGCTCCATTTTCACGATTCCTACCATTCGCTAGTCCGAGATAAGCGTGTCTCGGTCGTGGGCCTCCTTGAACAGTTTTCCTTGGCTGCTCTGCCCGTTGCCACATTTATCTCTGTGCTCCTAGCTTTGCTCGTCAGGCTATACTCCCTTTCCATGGCTCCCACGTTCAAGCCCCTGCACGGTTCGCTCACCTTCTCCGTCGCTAACGAGCTCGCATGGAGCGGCAATGGTCGGCACTTGGGTATCGATCAAATTACCTCGCCTCGCTCACGCCAGGATCCAGGAGCTACACATTCCACCCCCCAGCGAAAGACGCTTTCCATCTACCAAGGGATCATTCCAGCACACCAATCATCATTCATCGTGATCTGTGCGGGGAGTGGCCTTTGCCCTTTCTACAGCTTTACCCAAGAACGCATTGTCTGGCTGCAACAGGGCAAAGCACTCGCGAAGGCACTGCTGTTCTTCAGTTGTCGCGGTTCGAGCCTGGATGATCTTTATTACGACGAATTATGCGAGTTTGAATCTGCTGGCGTGGTGACCGTTCACAGAGCGTACAGGAGAGACCCGGAACATCACCTGGTCAAGAGATGTCTGTATGTGACACATCGGTTAGTGGTAGAAGCCCAGGCCATCAAGAACCTCTGGGTTCATTGCGACGATCTATGTCTGCGGGTCGAAGAATGTGGCTAAGGGGGTCAAGACCGGTTGCAGGAGACACTGGGGACAATGCCTGAGGAGCGATATGTGACGGAGATTTTCTAGGTGGTAACGCGTGTTATCTTCATTTATCTGGGGTACAAATTTAATCTGAGCATATTGTTTCTAGAATTTATGTGAATGGTCATTTGAAACGGATGATATCTGGCATGTTTACATGATGATGGAATGAGATGTCAGTGGAGAATTCACATTGCTGAGATCCGATCTACCGATTCAGGTCCAAATCCTGGAACAATAAACCCAAGCAAGCTCTGGAGATTAAAGGAAGTCGCTATCGAATTCTCATCCACGCCAGGCACGCTCATCTCCGGCCTTACAGGATAGTATAGATAGTCCCTTGGTTCCCAGGACTCCATGACAGTATCTTGCAAGTCGTCATTGCTATCATTGTTATTGCAATTTGCCCGATTCGGACGGATCGGAGCCTGGTCAGAGTTAGACAAGGAAGGAGAGTTATGCGATACAGGACGGCGGCCTACCTCGGTGTCAACCACTGTGGGCGCAGGAATCGACATGTTTAGATCATCCAGTGACTTCTGTTGTCGAAGTTTACTGGCAAATTCCTTGACATACTGTCGCGCTTGAACGACGAAGAGGAGCTACGCCTATTCGCTTCATGAAGCGGTATACCGGGTCTGAATTGCACCGGTATCAAACAATCTATGGCTTGTTTGATGATGGGGTGCTGCAAGACCTTTGCAGTATGGGCTACACCCATTTGAAAGCCAGTCTTATTAAAGTTGTAAACATCCTGTTCAAGAATACCATATTTCACTATGGTATTCTTAGTAAGATTAAACCATTAGTTGAAGACTCCTGGGTCCTTCCATTTTGCACGCTGGTAATGACATTTGCGGGTATATTTTGATATAAGATCATCATGCTATTTAATAAAGTTGCTGACCCAGTTCTTTCCAGTAGACAGACCTGGGATACCAATGAGGTAGTAAGATATCCACCATTTTGCGTACAGTATCCTGAGTTGGTGATAGGCCGCACTCATCCATATCTAGAATCCATTTCTTCAGAGAACCCTCTTCTAGACTGTTAAGCTTCTGGCAGTTAGCTGGTATATTAACCCGTGCTTTGCGGCCGCTAATTCAATGTAAAATTATATCAAGGGACATCATATGCTGCTGCTGCTGCTGCTCGTATGCTTTCAAACTGGTCATTTTGGTATGCTTTGACCGCAAGAGGTATGCGATCTTCTAATTTAGCTATTGATCCAAGTTATTTTGATGCCATATTCGATGGGAAATCTAAAGGCTGCAAGGTTTCAGGGGTTCTGAGGGTGACTCGTTCGCTTGGGGCTCGTTCGGTTGTGGATTACGTTCTCTCATATCTTATCTATCTCCATCTCTAACCTTTCCATCCATATGATACAGCATAATTACAATGCCTCGCCCTTCTATTAACCTTGAGCCATATAAGGCTGAGCTATTCCATCTCTATAAGAATCCGGTGCATCTCCCCGGACACACCTTATTAAGGAGCATGGGATTGAGAATACTACAGGTACGATTGAATTACGCCTACACAGGTGGGGTATTAAAAAGCAAAAATCGTATGGCAAGCTCTGACGCTATGCTGCATGCCCCTATCAGGATCCTTTTCTTCCAGGCTGGACAGAATGAGAGCAGATAAGGAAGGCCGAACAATGTCTGACCCCAGGGTAGAGCTACCAATCATTGAAGCTTCATAGATCTGGGATGCGAATACGTATGTACATGTACAGGCCAGAAGGCTTTTCGACGCAGGGCCCCGTTAGCAAAGGTCTCCAGCGTGCTGGCGAGTGCAACAATCACCTTACAATAACTCTAATAGGCTCGTATTCGTAAGCCCTACCGGGTGTCCTTGTCAGTGTCATCAGATCCAGGTGGATTCCGCTTTGATCAACGGCATACCGGCTACCTTCATCGCGGTACAAGGATTTCTTTCGACATCCCTTTTCTTTCGACTGGGTACTGTGGAGGTGGCCGCTTGCGGTCATGTCTCTGTAGAAGACATCGGACAAACGAAGGACAGGTTAAAAATGGTTTCATGTAGGATGCTTTTCTTGCCATATACGGCACTCGAACCAGAGCCCTAAAATAATTCTATTTGTCAACGATGTCTTCTGGAGTAGGCCATTTGTAACCTGATGCGCGGCATAATCGGTTCACAGTAATTTTCACCCAAAATAGTCATTCTGAATGTACAGGTTCACCGTTGGCTTGACCTGCTCAACTGGGAAGCGAATCCGAAGGTGGTTGAAGGTCTAACCAAGAAACAGTATGTGATTTTGTTGTTCGCTTATGTGATTGTCGCCCCACTCGGTATACGTTATAGGAGTCTCTCGTATTCGCATTCTTACTTATTGATGCAGTACACCAGCGAGGCTCTTAGCATCTCAGTTGCTCAAAATTTCAGGGACCCGGCGCGTAAGCAGTATATATGTCGAATGCAAACAGGATTCGTTGTACCTAATGGCCCGAGGAAATTCTTTCTTTCTTTTCACCACCATCGGCTCCAACATGGCCTCCACTGCTCCCATGACCTCCAGTGTGCCATCTTTAGCGACACTTGGGCTCCTTGCCGTCTATACTGTCAGTGGAGATACCCAGCTTTAGTATCTGTTAGCTCAATCATGACACTAACGACAAATGTCCGCAGCTGATCATTTACATGTTCGGTAATGTGGTATACAATCTATGGTTTCACCCGTTCAGACAATATCCGGGCTCGAAATTCGATGCAGCAACCCGTCTTCCGTATACTTTTCGTCTCTTGCGGGGTTCGATCACCCCACGAACAAAGGAGCTACATGATAAGTATGGTCACGTTGTCCGTATTGCTCCCAATGTCCTCTCCTACACGTGTGGCGAGGCATGGAATGGTAAGCCTCTCGCAAAGGACTGCACCGACCATCTCAAGCTTTCTCTGATCGAATAACATCCATGAAGACATCTATGGCCTGAAGCAAAGGAGCATGCGTGGCGGTTTCCCAAAGGATCCCAAGTACTACATCAAATCTGCTAATGAAGCAAGTAGCATTGTACGGACTATTTGACCTTTGGGTATCATACTTATTCAGGTTTGATGTTACACGACAGCAAAGGACTTTATCAGTTAGTCTGCTCTGCTTTGAGTTCCTAAACAATCAGGCATCTTTGATTCTCTAACTAGCCAACAGAATCAGGCCTTCATATTTTTGCATTTAAGTACATGCATTCACCCTACACATATTATTGACCCTGAATGGCTGACAAAGGGGAGACAGAAGGCTCAGTGAGAGGCACGAATCGAAATTTACAAAAGAATATTAATGTGTATTAGTGCAAGCGCTGATATCAGCCAGAATCAGTATCCGCCACTGGAGAGAGCGTGTTGATTCTGGGGGCCGTTATTGGTTTCTCGGGCAGACAAGATGGCTAAACAGAATATGACAGAGGCTTTTATTGTTTGAACCAGGTCTTACTTCAGCTGTGTCTACGAGGGAACGACGCGGAGACGGACTAACAATGAAGAGTCAAGCTCAGAAGTACGACGCGAAGAGGTACTAAACGGATGCTTTCCACAGCTCCTACGTTGAATGAGTCGATGATTCAGGTCTGGCAAAATTCAGTCTCCCGTCAGTGGACAGAGCAGGAAGATGCATTTATGCCAATGTGCACGCACCGGTGGAAATTTGTGTTACGCCAAGGCCTCATAGTTCAAACAGGAACCCACAGAGAACATGGCCATCATTCAACTCTGCTATCATCACTACCATCACCATTGGGGTCCTCCATCATGCAGGAACCCTGTAGTATCTCCATCACGCACGATTGTTATTGCATGCTTGGCCTAAAAGTGTGAACGTGGCCAGTGGCTTCGACTGATAACAGATTTGTTGGTAGACCAAAAGCTTGAACTTAACACGAGAGGAGCACGATAGAGTGTTGGTCTTAGGGTTTGGGAGGAGCTCCGTCCGCTAGGTTCTAATCGACCGCTCAGTTCCCGAAGAGTCTTATGTGCAGCAAGAGTATACTTCATGGCTCTTTGGATGTTCATCCTTGCATATCAGACGTTGCACTTGACTTGAATACTCTTCCTGCATATTCACCGGACAGCAATGTCTCTCTGAAATCCGCGGCCGACTCGCTCTTGTCACTGGTGCATCAGGAGGGTATCTGGAATCGAATCACCATTTCTTTACACTATCTTAGCAGCGAAAAAGACTAAACGTAATAATACTAGAATCGGCGCCGCGTGTACTGAGCAGCTGGCACAACATGGAGTCCACCTCGCTCTGTCCTACTCGACCAACCAGACCGCGAATAACGAGCTCGTAGCGTCTCTACGATCCCGATACGGGACCAGCAGCTTCGCATATCTACTCACCAAGTTGAGGTTGCATGTCCAGATCAGATTGAAGCGATGTTCGAGCAGATCGATGCTTACCACGGCCACGGACCGGACATTCTGATCTCGAATGCCGGATACGGGAAACGCATTACTCAAGTTTGGGATATTGGTCTGGAGGAATTTCACAAGATGATGAATATCAACCTTCATGCTTCGTTCATACTTGTAAAAGGTGTTGTCGAGCAAATGAAGAGCGAGCGATGGGGTCGCATCGTGTTCATGTCATCAATTGCTGCATACGGGGGAGGGATCAATGGATGTCGTGGGTATGCTCGTTTTCTTATTCTGGCCGTGGATTAACGCCCTTTTGCCAGACTGCGCGGACTTCCAAGGCCGGATTGACTGGGATGATGAAGAACGTAGCTACGCGACTGGCCAAGTATAATATCAGCGTCAATGATGTTGCTCCTGCAATGATTGGGGATACGGGGATGATGGCCAATGCTGCAGCTGTTCCGGAGGTAGTAGCGGGTATTCCTTTGGGTCGGCTAGGGACGCCGGAAGAGACAGCAAATGTCGTGAGTATGTTGGTGAGGACAGGATACATGACGGGCCAGAGTTTACTGCTTGCTGGAGGGTTAAAATAAGCAGTTGACGCCGAGAATTTGAAAAAAAGAAAAGAGAAAGAAAAGCTCATTTGCTAGAGATGCATCACAGACTCGGGAAATTTTATCATGCTCGGATGACAGCGTAAATTTGTTTCGTTGCTGTAAGCGATAGAGTCAGGGCCAAAGTGTTCGAACAGTAGCAGGAGACTCGGCAGGATACGGGACCATGAGCAATTTCCCTGGAATGAGTCTCTTATCAAGAGTCTCACGGCAAAGATGACGATCACCAATGGCCAGAGATAAGATAGGGGAGACATCGGTGAATTGCCGAGAGTGCAGCGGAGCTACGATAAGAGACATAACAGACATAAAAGACCAAGCTGTTAGATAAGGTACAGGACTTTCACTATCTCTCCTTCAAAGAGAAACGCATATTTCACCAGAGCAACTGATCGTTCTCCTTTTTGGGAACTACCTGGCATAGTACCTACCCAAGGCTCACTGAGTGCCCGATCGCCACCACATCTCTGTTCTTGTGCAATATTGCGGGGGTGGAGCACGTCCAGTAGAGGGTAGGAAACTCGCGCTGGCTCGTGGCCAGATAAATAGACGCTCTTCCCCGCAATTTTCCAAACTCTATTGTCAAGCACTTCCATCATGTCCGTCTCTCATTCCCCAACACCACTACCGCCGTATCAGCCCTTCCAATGTGCCGTCTGTCATAGTCGGTTTACCCGGCACGAGAATCTAAAGCGACATGCAACCCTGCATTCTCGGTCTCTGGGCCAGGCCTTGCTTCCCTGTGACTATTGCAAGACGACGTTCTCTCGGTCTGATCTGCGCCATCGCCATATTAAGAGGAAACACCCGGAGCATGAGCTGAGACGACCTACAAAACATGCGAGACATTTACGTGATCATCGTGCCCATGACAACAGCAATAACAGGGAGAAATCAGGTTCTTCTGCAAATAGGCCTGCAATCAACGACGCGACTGGTCTTGGAGAGATTTTGCCAGATGTACCCGAGCTTGATTGGGACATCCTGCTCGGCGCATCGCTGGCGCCTGCGCTTCAAAACCAGAAGACCGATTCCCCGTCGCCTTTATCCAATGTGAATCCGACAAGCTTCCTCTTTGATGCGGATCCGGCCGATGACCCACTACCACATAATCTAACCCGAGTAGAGGACAACTGGATCCCCTCAGCTGTACAAATAACACAGGGATGCCACCTCTTCTTTACTCACGTTTCATGTTTCATCCCTTTCCTTCACAAACCCACTTTCAAGGCAACAAAACAGCCCCCCACCTGATACTCAGCATTCTGTGTCTGGGCTATCAGTACGGAGAGGATCCTGAATGCAGCAATCAGGCGGGGTCCGGCGCGATACTGTCCGCCCGCTGCTTCAACCAAGCTCGTTCTATTATCGCTTTCGACGACAATACGCTGAATGATCCAACACGAAGCCTTGCAATAGTTCAGTCATATCTTCTACTTCAGATCTGCGCGATGATGTACATGTGCGGCGACCACTCCGCCCATGGTTTGAAAATGCATTCCAATATGATCTCTCTCGCTCGGTCAGCAGGACTTATGCAACCCTTCGCTGCCTCATCACTTGCCACCGAAGACCTCAATTCCTTATGGCACGAATTTATCCAGGGCGAGACCCGCAAACGAACCCTTTTCACCGTCCACCAGATCGACGCTCTCTGGTATCAATTGCTCTCCATCCCGCGGTCAATCTCCCACCTAGAAATCAAACACGACCTTCCCTGCCCCGAGGACCACTGGACTGCGTCATCAAGCGCGGAATGGGCGCACCGCCAGCTTATATCGCGATACCATCCAGGAAGCTCAGTCCAGTACGCCGACGCTGTCAGGCGGTTCCTCTCCTCGGACGGAGACCTCGCTTCCATCCCGCACTTCGATCCCTTCGGCGCTATCAACATCGCCCACTTCCTTATCTCGAGTGCACGCGAAATCTCCGGCTGGTCAACCATGACGGGGATGCTGAGCATGGAGCGATTTGGAGCGTTGCGGAACTCCCTCATGGCACTATCTCCTTTTCTTTGCCAGCGGAGTCATGCGGATGAACTCACCGCGACAACGACAGCTACAACTCCAGCCGCTGCCTCCTACGCAGCAGTCTGGGAAAGCGCCATGCTCGAGCTACAAATGTGGTCTCCACTGCACACAGGCGGCGTGGTCGGAGCCAGCATCGATGCTTGGTTGAGTCAGTCGACGCAGATGGCGCTTTCATCTTGCGAGGTTCTATGTAAAGCCGATACTGCGCAGTCGATTCAGCCGCATGTTGACTGGTTCCTGAGGTACCTTGATACGATGCCGGCGCCGGAATCTGAGGCACCGTGGGTCACACTGCATGCGTACAGGGCGTTTCTGATTGCCTGGCAGTTGGTGAGAAACGGGGTACCTGGGGCAATGCAGGTTGTTGGAGTCGAGGATGGGCATGAGCACGGTGCATTGGAATGGGCGAGGAAGGTATTTCGAGGGAAAGAGAGATGGCAGATTGGAAGGCTGATTGCCGGCTGCTTGGATGGATTAAGGATATAATCTAAGTCGTATATACTTCTTATGTGACTATTTCGGGTACATGAACTCTATTCCAAGTTCTCTCATGATCTCGCAATATCAAACTCCGCCATGTACCAGTTCTGAATAGCCTTTGTATCGCCCGTAATGGCAACAGTATCATACCGCTTACTTGCGTCCTTTGCCAGCGCCCCATTGTTCACCATCCTCCCAATCCACTTCCCATACTTCCTCCCCGCCGCGATAATCTTCTCGACGGCAGCCACAAACTCTGGCTCGTCGCCGCGCGCAGGGACATATCCCAGAAGCGACTGCGCCAGGTCATTGGGACCAATAAAGACCATATCCACGCCAGGCACAGCACAGATCTCATCAACGTTCTCAACTCCCGCTCTCGTCTCGATCTGGATCATTGTAAGGATCGTCTCGTTCGCAGAAACCATATATTCTGGCGTGGTCAACCCGTGCCCGATAGCCGGGAACGCCGAGCCCTGGCCACGCACGCCCTGCGGGGAAACTTCGACGAGGCAACGACCTGTCTAGCTTCGTCCGCGGTGTTGATCTGAGGCACCATGATCCCGTGGGCACCAGTGTCGAGCGCGCGCTTGACGATGTCATGCGCTGGGCCGCGGATACGGATGATCGGGGAGACGCCGAGGGAGGAGATGGCTGCGACGGCGTTGTGCATTGCGTCGTCGCTGATGTGGCCATGTTCGCAGTCAATGATGATGCCGTCCACGCCGGTTAGGGCGACTATTTGCGCCATGCGTACGGAGGGGATGGCCATGAATGTCATGAGCGGGTATTCGCGGGCTTTGAGTTTGTTGAGCAGCCGGAGGCGGGGTTGGTGATGGTGGTCGTGTGCGCGGTTAGATAGGTCATTGTGTCGGTGTTTGCTATTCTGGATGGTTTGAAAGAATTCCATTATGTTAATACTAGCGAGGCATGCCTTTAAGTATAGATTTCCAGGACTTTTGCTCCCTGAGTGGTGTCAATGTACTGCATACTCCCTCATACCAGCCATCGCGGTATGGAGCACAGCGAAAGCTTATCGAGAGGAGCTCCTCCGCACTAGTGTAAGGCTGGCTCCCCCACTGCACTGAAGAACGCCGGGGCTCCTCCCTTAATCTTTTGACTAGCACTGCGGTCTCTTGGTGGAAAGCAAGACTTTTTGAATGGATAAACAGCAAGACTTTTTGTGTTAGGGACGGTTTGAGCTCTGAGAGCAGTAGATGACCGTCAAGGTGCTCTCTGGCTACTTATAAGTCATTGCTGTCCGGGAAGGGAGTCCGAGGATTAATACCTCATACAGACAACTTGCTCTGGACTTCGACAATGGACACTAAAAAGCACCCCCGTCTGTCCAAATCGCGGACAAAGCATCATGTGCAGAAGGACAAATCTCACCCCTGCATCGGATGCCTGAGACCCTTCGCAGCCTCAGCGATGATGATATGCGTGATCTCAACCGGAAGATCGTGCGCAAGGTAGATTTACTCGTCCTCCCGACTATCGGCATCCTGTACATCCTGAACTACATCGACCGACAGAACCTTGCCGCGGCCAAGCTCCAAGGGATCACCGAAGATCTGCATATGACCACTGAACAGTTCGCCACGGCCGTCTCCATTCTCTTCGTCGGCTACTTGCCATTCCAGATCCCGAGCAACCTCCTCATCACGAAGATCTCCCGTCCAGGCATGTACATATGCTGCGCTGTAACGGTCTGGGGCTGTATCTCGGCGGCGACGGCTGCAGTAAAGAGCTACGGTCAGTTGCTGGCGGTGCGAGCCATTCTGGGCATGGCCGAAGCGGTCTTCTTTCCCGGAGCCATCTACTACCTCTCGGCGTGGTATACGAAAAGAGAGCTTGGAAAGCGTATTGCGGGGCTATATATCGCACAACAAGTCGGCAACGCGTTTGGAGGACTCTTAGCGGCGGCCATTCTCCAGCTCAACGGTATGCACCACATCGCCGGCTGGCAATGGCTCTTCATCATCGAGGGTAGTGTGACGGTAGGCGTAGGCGTCATCTGCAGCCTTATCATGCCCGAGTTCCCTCACAACAGCCGCATCCTCTCCCCGCTGGAGCGTGACCTCGCCGTCTGGCGTATCGAGTCCGAGGCCGGAGCCGCAGAAGGCAGTATTGAGAACGAGCATGAAAGCGTCCTCCGTGGGTTTGCCAATGCCCTCTCCGACCCGAAGCTCGTCCTCCTCATCCTGGCCAACATGCTGTCGCAAACCCAAGGCTCTATTGCAAACTACTTCCCCACCCTCGTCGCCTCCCTGAACTTCTCGCACACGGTGAGCCTGCTGCTCACCGCGCCACCGTACATCCTCGCCGGCGGTGTTTATTACGGGGTAATGTTCTACTCCGACCGAAAAAACACCGTGTACCCTGTCATCCTCGTCTGTGCCGCTATTTCTATCACAATGTACATCATCTCCATGACCACCCTCAACGTCGGCGCGCGGTACTTCTCCATGATGGTTTTACCATTTGCGTCCGTCGGCCCGCAACTCCTCCTCTACAAGACTATTAACCTGCACCTGGCCCGACCAATCTCTAAGCGTGCGGCTGCCTCGGCCCTGGTCAATGCCATCGGCGGCACGTCGAATATCTGGGCCTCATATTTGTACTACTCGCCCCCGCACTTTTATGCGGCGTTTGGTGCTCTGATGGGTGCGGCTGTTTTGCTGGCGTGCACAGTAACGGTCTATCGATGGTTGGTTCGGAGGGAGAATGCGAGGCTGGATTCGGGGAAGCCAGAGGAAATTGCCAAGGTTGTGAAAGGGGGTGTGACGGAGGAGATGGTGCAAATGGGGTGGCGGTACGAGATGTACTGATTAAGTGCTGAAGGGGATGTGCGGATGCTCCTCTGATTAGCTACTTGCCTGATTAGCTACTTGCCTGATTAGCTACTTGCCTGTTTAGTGTCTTGCTCTGTATTTTTGTTCTGATGTCCATTCTGTTGATTTAGCATATGTGATAATCATTATACAGGAGTCTGGTATTGCTGTATAGACACATCCAGTTTTCGCTCATGCCAGTCTTCCCTGGCAGCAAGCTAGGTGTAACCTCATGCGGCAAATTCGGCTTTATATGTCTTCACTTATGCTGTTGTCTGGTTATTAACCATATAGTGAACGAATGGCACTATACTAATCAACAACTCATACGCGAATCTTTCTACCAATCAATTTGGCACATCGGAAACATATGAATTCTTCTCTTGAATGAGCTTCCAAACGGCCTAAACCTGCGCAATACATTCTATCTCAATCACCGTCCCGTCACCAGGAGGCAGCGCCTGAAGACACGAGCGCGAAGGCATCGGCTTCGGAAGAAAATCAATGTACACTTCATTCATTGCCGCGAAATCCTTCATATCGGCCAGATAGACATTGTACTTTACCACCTGTTCCAGGGACGATCCGGCCAGCTCGAGGACTTCCTTTAGGTTTTGCAATACCATGCGCTATACGGAAGATGGTTTAGCGTCAGGATGATTGTTGAGGTTGTATACTGCTGCATGTGAAGACTCACTGTCGCTTGCTTAATCTCGCCAGTAGCGGTCTGTCCAGCACAGAAGACGAGGCCTGGGATCTTGACGGCAGGACCTATAGGGATTAGGGATCCTGGCTGATTTGATCGACCGGTGAGATTGAATACTCACAGTTGTGTGGCTTGGGAGGGTACTTTTCGCTGGAGATCAATTCACGGGACATCGTGACAGACTGGGTAGAAACTAGATTGCAGTGATTGAAGATAGGATGTGAGATGATATACGACCGTAAATGACTCCTCAGCCCCCTTATGAATAAGGTTAACTAAAGACTGGTCCTCGCGTCTTCTACCTAACGTGTTGATTCTACTCCTCCCAAGGGGCGCTCCGCCCTAAGTTGGGAGGAGCGCCTCCGCCCCACAGTGCTGATCGAACCAGGGCTGTCCTCTCTGTCAAGGTTAACCTTATATCAAAGCTGATAAGATCACGTCTGAATAGTTGCAAGAGAGGAGCTCCAGAGGGAGAAAGGAACTGATGGAGTAGATTGATTGTTCACGAGGATGGAGGTGCAGAGGTGGGTATGGGACTTGTCCTGCCGCTCATATGATCAAGTTGTCCATCTGGAGATCAAATACGGAGAAAGTAGTGCCAATGTAAACATGCGACGAAATAATAGTATAAAGTGGCCGGGGAATTCATCGGATCTGTCTTTACAATCAACTACACTTACACCGTCAAATTCAATCAGACTAAATCAACCGAAGTCATGGCACCTACTGCTCCGTTCAGTCCCCCTCCCACTACTGGTAAACCTTTTGTCCCCGAATGGATCCCTCCTCCAGTGACCAAGGAAAAACACAACTTCGCACAACTCAAGTCGATTGACCTCTCCCTGCTGGACTCTGATGACCAGACTATCGTTGGGAATCTCATTCAAAAGGTCAAGGTAGCCATCCGCGATGATGGATTTCTGTTCCTGGAGAACTATGGAATTTCCTTGGAGCAGGTAGGAGCTCTCCTAGTTATAGGCGACGGAGAAAGGAGATGGCTGACAACTACCTCATGGCACTTAGCTCCATCGTCAATTTGCTCTAGCACAATATCTCTACAACAACATCAGCGAGGAAGACAAAGAACGCCTTCTTTTTGACCCCGACACCGGTGTTTGGTCCGGTTATAAGCACCCTTACGGATTCAAGGTTGGCCGCTACACTGTATAATAGCATTTTAATGATTATACTAACTATTGGTTAGCGCCATCGCGGCACCCCGACGGCATCGAACAATTCAACTGGTACAAGCCCGAGTGGGAAGACATTAATCGCGTACCCCGATGCCTCCACCCCTTCATGGAGGAGATCGAGGCATTCTGCAACTACCTCACCCAATCTGTCAACCGCCGGCTCCTCACCCTCTTCTCGCGCGTCCTTGAGTTACCTGACAATTACCTTTGGGACAACGTGCAGTCCCACGGCGGCCCAACGGGTGAAGGTTACTTTCGACACGCGCTCTTTCGCCCCGTCCAAAAACAAACCGAAGAGGCGTCCAAGGGTCTGCGCATGCACGGCCACACCGACTTTGGACTGACGACTTTGCTGTTCTCTGTCCCGATCTCATGTCTTCAGATCTGGGGCCGCGATGAACAGTGGTACTATGTGCCGTATAAGCCTGGTGCCCTGGTGATCAACATCGGAGACACACTGGAGATTGTCTCGGGGGGTCATTTCAAGGCAACTCGACACCGGGTTTTCAAGCCGCCGGCGGATCAGTTGAATGAAGAGCGTTTGTCGCTGGTGTTGTTTAACAGTTCGGTTGGGGATTTGCGGATGGCGCCGGCGTATGGTGAGTGTGCCTGTACTCTTTCTGGGTATATGGTCGTGCTGATATTGGAGTAGAGTCACCACTCATTCAACGGGAGGGCTGCATCGAGGAGCAAGGCGTCTACAAAGAGTTCAAGAACCTCACTGCTCAAGGAAAGCTGGTCCCTACCAATCGTCAATGGCGCGAGATTCAGATTGCCACCTGCACGGATCCGACCGATACCGTTCGCAACAGGGTCGGTGCAGACCAGGTCCTCATTGATGGCAAGATCATGCATCAGAGGGAATACATGGGTGTCAAAGTTGTTCTGCCTGTTTGAGAGTGACCGGCCTGGGAGGAATCGGATATTAAGGAAGATATTGTCTTACAGTAGCTAAACCATGAGGTTAATTTCAAATTATATTTCAGTCTTATCTCAGACATATTCCTCCCTTGGATTTCCCACTTTTGGCTACGACAGAAACCTGCTCAGTTTCTAGCGGAGTACAGGCAAGGGTACATACTATTTGGTTACTGCTAAGATTATCATATTCCTCTGGCTCTGGGAGAGTTTGGCTAACATCCTAAGTGAAAAGATGGTGAGAGATGGTACAGTCACTAGATCTACTCTTCTGGATGTATAGTTGATTGCCGGAGCTTATTCCTGGTAGATATGAATGTAAATAAGCCAGTATTTCAATCCCAGGGTTATATACCTATGTAATCTTCGATCACAACAAGAATTATATCTTTCAAGTTACAATGTCATTGCTCACTAAACAAGCCTGATATAGAAAGGGACACATGGTACTTGTAAGCCAAGAGATCACGAACACCCAGAAACAATCATAATCCATGTCAGAATTGATATAGCCTGATCCGGTATTTACATCTTGGCCTGACTTACTGCTAATGCATTTATAAGAGACAAAAGACTGTCTTACTTTTCAGGGGTAAACTCCCATCTATTAGGACCTCTGCAGCCACCACCTCCTCCCTTCTATCTCTTCTTCCTAGTGAAGATGTCTTGCTAAGGACAGTCTTTATACTTAGTATAGGGCTTCTGTTTTTTGGTTAACTCTAGGGATAATTATCTTGGAATGGCTTAGCAATATATTTTCTAACGTTGGGGAGAAACTTTGAATGTACTACCCTAAAAGTTATTATCTTATTATAATTTTGGGCGGTACACATACTGCCTAGTCCCGCTGGTATTAATAAATAGATTAGATGTCTAGGGCGATAGTCAAAGATGAAGTCACCTATTAGTGTCTTATTATACTAGTATAGGTAAGTCTTCTTAAAACCTCTGTCCACCACCTCAGGTAGGATCTTCTTAAGGCTAATAAGAAGTCTTACATACCCTCCGCAGAGATGAAGTTTGCCCATGTAGAGATGTCCTAGCTGGGTAGGGAGGAATGCTAAAGACGCCTGCCCGGACAATGACGATACACTGGTTCTTGTCCATGATGTATGAAGTCCATTCCGAGATATAGGGTTCCCTTATATTGACCCTTTTTGGCTTCCGTTCTCACCCTCAACGAGATCAGAGGCTTTTTCAGCCCTTCCCCTCTCTGATTCTGTCTGACAATTCTCCTTATATCGCGATGACACCATTCTTCCGAAAATCCGTTCAGACAGCACCCGACCCAGCTGCATGATCCGACCGCTTGAGCAAACCCTTATTCAAAACAGTCACGAGCCTTCAGATCTTGCTGTTCACCCTCATAGTTGGTCTTCCAGTCATCACCACCTTTCCTCTCACTATGAGTAACATTTGGGACATGATCCGCGTTGTTCTATTCGGGTCGCACAATGATGCATCTCGCGATGGTGCTCCTGCTTTTATTCCCGCGCAAGATATCCCGTTGATGGCAGGCAAGGTCATCCTCCTCACGGGCGCCGCAGGTGACCTCAGCTGACAAACAGCCATAGAGCTGGCTCGGTATGGCCGGCCTAGCCGCATCTACATCGCAGATCTGCCACGCAGCGATGACGCCAAACAAGATCTGATCCGCCAGATTAATTATGAGGCTTACAGAGACCCCATATCCATATCCCCCCACCATGGAGACGGCCGTCACAACATTGACTGAGATCTGATTTCTTGCTTTGGACCTTGCATCTTTTAATAGCATTTGAGAATGCGCCCAGAAGTTCGCTGCTCAAGAACAACATCTGGATATTCTCATCCTGAATGCAGGTATCATCCGCGTCCCTCCTGCAACAACCATGGAAGGCTACAAGATCCATTTGGGAATCAACTATCTTGGCCATGCCCTTTTGACCCGCCTGCTAATGCCAATACTGCTTCGCATAACGCAGCGACAGCCCGGCTGATGTACGCGTTGTTGTTGTATCAAGCAAGGGACACATTTCAGCGCCTAAAGAAGGCGTTGATTTCGACCTTGTCAAAACCAACTGTTCGAATCTGGTCAGTATTTTGTTTCTCTCTTCGGATGCTTGGCGTAGAGGAAAGAAGACATTGAAATCTAACTTTTTTTTAGCCATATCCAAAGAGCTATGGCCAGTGCAAAGCAGCCCTCATTGGCCTAATGAAAGGGCTCAGCCGCGACTGTCCACAGATTAAAACAGTCGCTATACATCCAGGGAGAATTCCTACTGGCATGGCTACGTCATTGTGGAAAGAAAGTAGTACTTTGACCAAGCCTATTGCACCGTTCTTCTGTGTGCTTGTGACTATCGGGATCAGAAATCATCTATGGGCCGCCACGAGCCTAAAGGTGGTAATTGGCACGTATTATGAACCTGTGGGCGTACCTGGAAGGTTAGAGGATCAGACATTTGCGGACAGGCTCTGAAAGTGGACCGATAAGGCCCTGGGCGGAATCGAGTCTCTTGAGTATCTTTTCCGTCCTACCGAGAAGATGTATGATCTGTTGGCTATAGCAGAATGATAACGTGATCTAATTCCAAGCTTCCACTGCTACTACTGAGGTACATCCACCAGCTTCTCGTCTGTGAACTCCATATACAAGTGCTGCTACGAAAGGCGACTGAGGTTTGGCAAGTGGAGACTACAAGGCTTCAGAATATAGGCCTTAACCCTCTCAATTCGAATCCTATACTTTTGCATGGAACGCTCCTCTCGAAATCGGGTACAAGCTGCCTCCCCTTAATCAGCACTCCGGGATAAACCCTTATTAATAAATGAACCACAGCCCTTATACACATCTTAAGTACCCTTCTTATCAAAGAACTAACTTTGTAATACTAGCGAATCCCGCAAAGAATCGTTCTGCAAAATTCAGCACAGAAGTTTTCGTAGGGCGTGGTGACAGAATTCCATCTGACAATCAAATATAGAATCGCATGAAATCCTTAACTGTAGCAAGGTCAGGTACCAGGTGGCCTTTCCGAAGGCCCCCATCTCTGAGTTTCTCATCCTCTTCAGATGCCCATCTCACAAGGCAAGAGAACGTCAGATTAGCAAAGACGGACATATGGAGACGATATAAGGACTCAAATAAAACTCACTCGGTATAATATCTGGGGCCCTGTCCCGCAACACTCCAGGTATGTGGTACTGTGCGCTCCGCTTCAGAGTAGATAAGCCGCGACTTCTTGACAGTCACAGTAGATCCTATCGTAAGACTAACGTAATTCCCGGGTCAGCCGGCCACCCCATCCCATTTCAACGCGTTTACACTTTCGAAGCTATCCAAATCAACCAAAATAGAGTATTATCTCATTAGATCTAGCTAGTATTGCGTGTAGGGCATCTAACTCTTGTATGCCCTATAATAAAGTAATTTAAACACCTTGGTGGCGCGCGTTTTGGTGGTTCTAAAGGTAAAGGCGCAGAATTATTAATGACCCTCAAACTCATTCCCTTGCTCATTTCTCGCCTGGATGAGATCCCTAGCTTCCTGTATACTGAGTCCTTCATTAGGAGTTATCTGATGTCTAGCTTGCTTCCTTTTCTGCTTCTCCTTCTCATTGGCTGAGCGTAGATCATGGTGGTCCTTTGCTAGTAGGGCCGCACTGTGCATAGCCATTTCGCAACCTTTGATAAGCTGCTGTATAGCTAATTTTGAAAGTGTTAAAGGGCTTTGAGAGCGTTGTTTTAGGGGCTCCTTGACTGAGGATGCTTGCTTGTGTAATTGCTAAAGTGTATGAGGCGTAGCAAGCCATGATGAACTGGTTGATTAACTTGCATGGCTTGAAGGGGAGTAGGGGTTGATATATAGATTTATAGCTTCTCAAGCACCCTCTTTGGAGGAAATGGATGAATTTTAGCTGCGGCGAAGCCATTCTGAATATTTAGAGGTTTAAAAACCTCTAGATGGGCTGCTGGATATGCTTTAAGGAAGTTAAACTTATTAATATACTTGTATCCTAAGCACATCTTTTGCTCAACAAGGCTGCTGTAAGCATGCTTTAAAGGGCCAAAATAACCAACATCTAGTGGTTGTAAGAGATGAGAAGAATGAGCAGGCATATAGATAGTGATAATATCATTATCCCTGCAGGCCTTATTAAACCAGGTGTTAGATGGCTCCTGTGGCCATCTAGAATAAGTAGATGATATCTTCTAACTGTACGGCTAGTTGTTGCAGGGATAAAGACCTTTTAAAGCTATTAAACACCTATCTCATCTATTATCTATCTATTTTAACTGACTTTAATTCTCTAGTTAGGTGGTAAAGTATGATCTTAATACCATCCCTTGATATGAACCTTCCCCTTGAAGATTATATAAGACGGAAGCACCTAGCTAGTAGTATTAATATATTTCATTATTATAACCCATTCCTGATTGCCTGGCTAAATAAAGTGAGGCTTTCCAGGCATATTAACTCTTATTACTACCTTAGTAGTCGCAATCAAGCCCATCACGAAGCCTGTTTCATCAAAGTTATAGATATCTTTATTGGAGATGCTGTATTGCATTTAGATCTATTATAGGTAGTTAAACCACCCTTTATGGATCCTCGCATTGAGCTTGACTGTAATTATATTATTAAGCATATTGAGTTTTGATCTCATTATGTTGTTTGATAAATGTAGACACCCAGTTCTTGCTAATAGGTTTGAATCCAGAGGTATTGTCTGCTTAGAGAAGGATATTGGCCATTTCCTGCATATAAGATGGCCTAGGAGGCACTCTGCGCAGATCCCTAGATAGTATCCATTCACTAATAATTCTTCCTGCGTAGGAGACAGTCGGTGATTATGGCTGTTTTTTTTTCAATTCGATATTGGCATCCATTCAGTCGGTCTTGGATAGAGTTGCATTTGGTGCGGGTTCGGGCGGGTTCAAGCCTAGTTGGCACCAAACCGCTGCGGTTTCGGGTTCAAAATTTAGAACTCGCACCAAACCCGGACCCGATGCGATTCGGTTGCGGTTTTCACCGCAAAACCCGCTGCTAGGCCTAGCTAGGCCTAGCTAGGCCTATACTAACTAACCATGGTTAGATTCGGTTCAGTTTCAGGTTGGTTAAACCGCTAATTTTAACTGTTTTAACCCTTACCATTCCCCCCTTCGGGGACCCCTCTGACGCCCCTATCAAGCATGCTTATATAAAATTATGATTTTTATATAAAATATATGGTAATTATCATCATATTAATCTAGATCTAAAATATGAATTCAATATCTATAGGTTTGAATGGGTGGTAGTTAAAAAATCATTTTTAAATATGGTTATTGTCAACAGTCAGTCACATATATATATAAACTACCACTACTTTCATACCAACCTATGACAGAGAGGAAATTCCCTTATATCTCAGCAACCACCAGGTATTTTTGAATAATATTTATATCACTAGATAGCCTGAATCAAAGGCTATCTAGTGATATTAATATCAATTAAAAATATCTAGAATTCAGTAATTTCTAGGTAAAACGGTTGCGGGTTGGTTAACCTAACTCGCAAAACCGCAAAAACCGTAACCGGCGGTTTTAACCAAACTCGAAGCGGTTCCACCCTATAGAAACCGAAACCGGTGTGATTCCCTAGGCTAGGAACCGAACCCAAACCGCTGCGAGTTCGGTGAGGTTCGGGTTCGATTTTTGCGGTTCGGTTATGCAACTCTAGTCTTGTAGGGTAGATCTAGGCACATTAAATATCTCTGTAGCGCGGCGAATGCTTGAAATTTCATTCTTCTTTAAAGTAGATATTGCTAGTTGAATCCTTCCCTCTTGCTCGACCAATTTTCCATGGGTTTGACGCGGTTTTGATGGCATGGTAGCTGTTTGGATAGCTTCGAAGGTGTAAACAGGTTGAGATTGGATGGGGGTGGCCGGCTGACCCGGGTGGCCAGCTCACCCAGGAATTACGTTTATATGAGTATAGGAAAGACAGAACGGCTGACATGACACTCCACTTGCTGCCCCAGGAGATGTTCGTATTGTTGCATCTCGTTTTCTGCGTACAAAAGTACATGAATAAAAATTTGACCTGTTCCTTATAAAGTAATAACAACTTTCCTGGCAGAAACGCCTGCTCTCTGGATTGTCCAAGCCATAGTGAATCTTATCCAACCCGTGACCGACTACCATCGGATCCGGCTTCGGTTTGAACTGACCACTGGCTAATGATGCCTCGGGCAGATAATCTCGCCAAACTGTTTTGCCTATCTTTTCTTTGGGAGGAAACGCAACACCGTATGAGGAAACTGATGAGTCAGTCAGCCAAGAGTCGATGACGCCTAGAGGGAAAGAAACTCAGACAGCTTTAAGATAGATACATATCACAAAAAGTGATTCTTATATTGCCCTTAAGGAGACTCAGGATAAGTCTCATCATAGTTTGGTTACACTAAAGCATTTATCTCAGTTCGATGCCGGGTGAGTAGAACCCTCCTTTAGACAGCACGCACTCGGAACAAAGTACGCCTACGCTATTACCGTTGCATCCAGGATCTTTTGGATAGGCCTTACCTATGAAGAGCTTGGCGCTCAAACCTGGAATCATGTCTATGTCAATGGCCCGTCAATATCTGCTGGGTCAACTCCAACACCATGCGAGGATGATGTCGGTGTATAGCGTCAGCATGACATACTAGAAAACGATATCGTCAATGTAGGTGGGTATTAATCTCATGGAATGCGCTAGGTATGCATGGAGTCTCCACCCAGCTTGGAAATGTCTTCATTATTTACCTTTTCAGGGATTGATCGGCGGCTGTTACGAACTATACAAGATCCACGCCAAACACACAGACACATAAGAGTAGTCCATAACATGCAGTACCAGCTCAGTGGTTGCAGATGAACACATGTTCATAATCATGATGATATTAGTTTACACGGCGACATACTGTTGAAATGTAATGCTCTGGACAAACATAAAACCACATCTCCCTCCATTACAGCGCAGCATTTTCACCAGACAACAACACACTCCCGCGATCAAATACTTTCACATCAACACGCTCCTGGATACCTAAAGTTACAATGGGCCGCACCTATTGCACTCAGAACCCTAAATTCTCCCCCAGCAACACCGTCAACCTGCACAGCTACCGCCGCAGCCTGCCCTTCCAGTGTGATGATGCTGGCTATATCACTACTTATAATAAGCTCCTCACCACAACCCATAAGAATGTTGAGCATTATAATTCCTTGGGCATGCTGTACACAAATGCCACATCCGCACTGCAGGGCAACTGGTTCTACATTGAGCAGGGCGACAATGGATTCCAGTTCAAGGAGACTGAGATGGGCAAGTATCTAGTGCTGAAGAGGGAGTATATTTTCTTATTCTTACATCATATTAGCACAAGCTGACTGGCTAGGGCTTAGTTGGATGGGACTTGATGATGAGGGAACAGACCTCTGGTTTAAGGAGTGGCTGGTTAAGGAAGGAAGGTATATCATCACGCTGAGAGGAGATAACATCTACCCGTTAGATAGACTGGGATATCATCTGTGGTTTGAGGGGGCACCGGACGCGGTGTTTCAGAATGATGAGGATGATCTGAATGTCAAGGGGGAGGGACAGCATGCATTGTTTTGGATTGATACGGTATTGGGGTTGTAGATTGTTGATCTGTATAGAAAGTGCTCTGCGGCATAATACTTTGCGTAGAGTGAATGAGTTCTACGAAGCTAGCCCACAGAATATATGACCTAGAAGCACTATAAGTTAATTAGAGAGGATGTGTCAACCATCAAACTACTACGCTAAAAAGGTGTCTAGACTTCCATTTCTAGCATAGTAGAAATGATAGTGCATATTTTGGTTGATACACCCCCCAGGTATAACGGTATAACTGACCTTCGCATACTAGCTTCTCTGGGTTAGAGTTGCATTTGGTGCGGGTTCGGGCGGGTTCAAGCCTAGTTGGCACCGAACCACTGCGGTTTCGGGTCCAAATTCTTTACATATATCCCTTGAACTAAGGACTTTCTGATTATGCCTGCTAAGCTAGTGAGTGTAATACTATATGCTGCTAACTTCTTCTAGAGCAGCCTGGCTCTACCCTTTCTTACACTGCCTTAAAACTACGACATTAGCTCATGACTGGCAGGACTGGGTTAAAGTGCTTGTAGGGGTCATATAGTGATAGTATACAAAGGCAGCCACTATAGTCTAAGGCTTTATAGAAAGCTTTCTTTATAGCATTAGCTCCCACCTCCATAGATTAGTAACTATCTCTCAGTTTCAGAAGGTGTATGGGGTGACAAAAACAAATTTTATCCTGCTCTATTATCATTATATATCAAGTCTTAACCATTGCTGATGTATATATACAAGCACCTTACTATTCTGACGAAAGGGAGCTGAGGAGCTTTTTAACTAAGTACTATGTGATAGCCAATGCTAATGCTCCTAAGGCGTGTGGTGTTTATGCACCAAATCCCTTACTTTGGCCTTAAACCTGCTACTGATGAGTATCTTTAAATTTATATACATTGATGATGGTCTACTAGATTCCAGCTAAGTTAGATATTATCAAGACCTGTGGTGATCTTGATGTGTTTGACTTTAGCATGAGGATCCTTTGCGTTGCAACTTCACGTGAGAAACAGAGCACAAAAAATAATATTCTATATGTCTCCGATGAAGAACTTTCCATGCCCTGTTTATTGTCCCATTAAATTTGAGTTGGCATCCCCAGGTTGATGTTTTACGTGACAATGGTATGGTATGATTAAGGTCCTGGGGCAAGATCGGGGCAGGCCATTGTGTAGAGGAATTGCGATATGACTGGCACGTCCTCTTTGAGGAGCCAAAGGCTCTTGTAATCATTGTTAAGGCCGCCCCTTGCCCGAGCCACGCATGCTATGCATTGTTGGTAACTTTAAACACTTAGTTCATACTAATGACCACGGCAGCATCTGAGCCTTGATGTTAACCTTTACATATCTCTCATGCGAACAGTGCTGAGTGCTGGAGCAGTTCCAGGAGTCTCTATAAGACTCCAGATACAGCCACTGAAATGGTCTGTATAAGTATCGTCGATAATACTGAGCATTCTATCATATCATGCTCATCTTAATCTATATATAAAAATGCGCATATATATATACACTCAATAAGCGACGAATAAGAATGTTTCCTTAATCATGATGATTCTCCAAGTTTATGACTAGGTACTGTATATTTTTTCACGTCTATGCCACACTCATTCTAATCCGTACCGGAATAATTACCCTCAAACAAGCAACTACTTCGTAGAGGCAATAAAAGCTTATATTCAATGGTTGCATGGCATGAGTATTAATTTTGTGGATTTTCAACAACGAATACCATATTAGTTTTGTATAAGCATGTAGTTGGTCGCTTATAGTGGTGACTTTATGAGGGAAGAGAATCAAATGTAAATTATGTTCAATCCGTATCGCCAGTAGAAAATTGCACATTCCACCCAAGTACCTCTATGTCCAGGCTTCCATGGCATACAGATTAACTGTTTTAAATCTTTGGGCACCAAGGCTGCTTTTTGGATATTCCTCATATGTTCAAAGTCTTCCAGAATCTACGTACAGCAATCACTCAAAAAATAGATAAAATGAAAGAAAATAGAATAAAAGATCATTTGATAATAATTCAAAATAACTGGGATGCCGCATGCCAAGCTGTCGTCGGGCCGCGCTTTAGCTTCCGCTCCAGCCATTAATACAACCCCATCGCATAAGTCGGACCTCGTGAATTAGTATTCAGAAACAGTTAGTTGTTTTGAAACTTTTCAAGACAGCCTACTACTTAATCTTTATCCTAGTAGATAGGGTTTCCAAAAACCCCCAAATTGGAGAATATACTGGCCATGGTTCCATGATACGGACTGAAGTCATACATTAGGTGTTTATATTAGCATCAACGACGTTTTCGGCCAATTACTAGATTAAGTTTAGCCACTGGTCAAGGTTTCTTGCAATGTTGCGAGGTTATTGTCTTGAATAATGGTCTGGACAGTTGGAGATCTCTTAGTCCTAGCACTAATGACCATGAGATGGGTTTCGTACATCCCAAGAAGTTGCTTATTCACTGGCTTGACCCAAAAAACACACCTGGCAGGGTTACATTATACATAACCTTAAATAGCTATGTACCGAATGCATACTGTATCTCATAGTATGTTACGTAGCAGTTCGATCATAAGCCTTCAGGCGCCCTACAATGTCATCATTATAGTAGATGTCATGGATAATGTCTAGACAGAATGCAGATCCATGAGCACTAAAGATAAGCATAAATAGAACGCTCTTTCCATTGGAATTGCACCATTTATCAGATTAACCGTGCCATTCTGGAGAGTATTAAATCAGATTTCTTCCTTCTTCCTTCTTCCAAGTCAAATAATATCATATCCACGTGGTGGTTTCATAACGCCTCTTTATAATGAAGTTCTCTACAATCCTTTTTACAGCTGCCACCCTCCTTTCTGGGGCAATTGCCGCAATTCCTTATGAAGAAGTTCACTCTACCGATATCTGCTGGAAAGCGTGTTTTCCACATAAGCCCCATTGTCCTCATGGATGGGTAAGCGGATAAAGTCTCTATTTGTTGCCTTATAAAAAAATGCTAATACTACAGACGCAGCATGACAAGAGGTTTCGAGTAAGAACTGAATCCGTCGAAAATTTTGTCCCGGATAAAGTTGCTAATATGGAATGGTAGCACTGCTGGACCTGCTGCAAGGATTCACACTCAGATGTGGACGAAGATTATGATCTCTATTGAGAGGCTTAGGCTAATATACTATTTCAACTCGCTGGTGTCATTGAAGCCTGGCGACAACTGTGATGGTCTTCCTAAGGATTCACGGCTATTGGGAAGAAAACTTTAATTTAGATAGTATCTTGAAGTTCGTGAATTAAGATGCAACATGATCTTTTGAATTGTAACGGATTAAGCAGTGCTATGCCTTAACCCCTTATTGTCATTATTTTCAGCCTTCTGTTTTCAGTCTTCTGCTTTCAGGCCTTGGACTGTTTTCATATCATCACCACAACCATCTAGGATATGCAGTGAAGATATATAGTGTCCCCTTATCAGATATTAGAGAAGACAAGGATTAGTCTTATTATTAAGTAATCTAGTATTTTCCCATACCATCCTGACCTAACATTTTATTATTCCTAATTCTTACCTAGTTAATAGGCTAATCTACATTCCAGGCAGTGCAGAACCTATGTCACCCCTCTGGCCAGTACATCCTGGGAGGAATATGTCAGAAGGTAAGGGCCCTAGGGGCGCGTGGGCTGCCTCTAAATAATATATAGATACACTAGGTCCCTACACACATAGGCATGGCGGGGAATGAGGCTGTAGATAAGGCCGGCGCAGGGGAGACATGCAGCCTAGTGGCAGGTTGCTTTAGTTATGATTTCTACATTCTTTTCAATATCTCTTATGTCTTATCTGTATTCGCGGGTTATAGGATAGGCGTCCAGATACTAGATTCCTGCTTCATTTGGCAAAGCGCCTGCATAGCTAGTCGCTTCTATAGACGGGCTCTAACAGGCTAATAGAAACTTGATTGATTGATAGCAGGCCTTGGTGTTTGATGTCGTTCAGTTGGTCGTTGACAATAGAAGTGACGGCCTGCGTTCTCTTT
Source organism: Aspergillus novofumigatus IBT 16806 (assembly GCF_002847465.1). NCBI lineage: Eukaryota > Fungi > Ascomycota > Eurotiomycetes > Eurotiales > Aspergillaceae > Aspergillus > Aspergillus novofumigatus. Next base: position 101,745 of record NW_020194278.1, read on the forward strand.
TCATTATCATCATCGTCTGGAAAAACAAAGGAGGTAAAGACGCGGTAGGAGTCGATGGCGGGGAAGGCTCTTATGGTTTCTTTAGACCACTGGGCAACGAGGATTTCATGGAAAAATCGCGTGGATGGTTCGGCCAACGATCGCCGACGAAATAGGGACCTTGGTTGATCTTGTTGGATAGAGTTGTTGATTTCAGCATCAAGCTCTGCCTTATTGCCATCGTAGTAGGCAGTGAAGCGAATTTTAGGGCCGGTCTCTCTTTCCCGCAAATCACGCAACCAGGTGCTTGCTGTCAATGGTCATTCGATTTGACCAGTTTGTCGTACAGAACAGTGTCATTGTGCGTGGTTTGTCAAACAGAGGGACAGCGATTGCATCAATCGCGACGCCCGCATTCTGTCTTCTTATCACAGCCCTTTTCTTCGAAGGATAATTAAGTTGTGTTGTTTCGCTGTGAGGAAAGTACACAATAAAGCCAGGATTCAGCGAAGTTCTTTTGAAATAGAGAGATACGCTTACCTCTGTAGTTAGGAATTATTCTAATTATTCCTAGATGTTATATACTGTTCCTTGCCTCTTTCTTATGATTGGAAAATACCCTATATTAATATCATATCCAAATTCCATGTCTACATGGCGATGGCAATTGGTTTACGGATGAAAACTGAGGGTCACCCGGCCCTTGGCCATCTTTCTAATCACGCCTGTTATTGTAACTATTGGCAGTTTCTTGATGCATGGTCTAAGCGTATATTAGGGTCTTTTTTTCTACCATGCACGACTCTTCTTTTAATGGTTCAATTCTATGGTTTGTAGGCAGTACATCAGTAAGATTTAATTTGGCAATAATCCTTTAGGCGTTCAGTTGGTCTGGGTGAGTGTCATAGAGCAGTCCTCAAGTGTTGAGCTGGTCTCTGCTGGTGATTGACGTCTGTCGCAGAGTCCTGCGAGTACGCCTTATGATAGTATACTCACTCATTAGCCATCCAAAGATGCTTGATGCAACGAATATGTAAAATTATTTGTTAACTGCATCCAGTCGCATCAACAATGTGGGCAGCACTTAGGTTTTTCGGTGCGTATCATATGACGAATAAGCTCAGCCTGCCATGCTTCGGGATATCATGCCTTGACCTACACTAGGTTGTGAGGGGACAGCAGCGCAAGTTGAGGGGTTGAGGTCAGTAAGAAATGTAAGCCTCAGATCAGTTTCAGACTGCAATCTCTTAAACAAGTCTGATTCCTAGTAACATCTAATAACATCAGGAAAAGCCAGAAGATACGATTATTCTTCTAGCACCTAACAGCAGCTTCAAGTGCCAGGGAGCCAGGTGCATACAGTCTAAGGCCCTCTTTCCACTGATCACAGTCACGTAGGACCATATCACGGATAAGTTGCTGCTTAAGCATTATAAAAAATATCAAGACTAGGTAGGTTCATATCAACCTTGAAACTTCTTTTGAGGAGAGGGGAGTAAAGAAAATACCCAGGGAAAGCTTGTGGTGTTTATATATACCTTTGCTATCCTTAACTACTTTTAACTAACCCAGCCTCCGATGATTCAAGTGCAAGCCTTTTTATCTATCATGCTTACAAGGCAAGCAGCCCGATGGGGAAAATATGGATATAGACTAGCCCATATGCTACCCTATATCGTTGAGCTTACCAGTACCACCAGTTAATTCAAACCAAAATCATATCTCTGCCCAGGCTATTAAGCTCTAGGAGTGACTGGTTAAGCAGCCATGACAATTGCCTCCATGCTTCAAGGTAAGCCACTTGACAAGCTCTAGCTGTTCTCCAGTTTCAATCTTCTTTATAAGGGGCTTGAACTTTACAATTGGGTAGTTCTAATACAGCTCACGATCCTTCCAGTAGATCCCCCACTGAGGAGACCTGATTGATGGGCATATAGATAAGATTCATCTACTCTTCTCCATATATGCATCTTAAAGTTTAAAGCACTCTTAACATAATATACTATTCCTTACTATATGTTTAGTACAGGGAATAGGAGATAAGGACACTATTATACTTACAACTAGGTTTTTGTATACTACTGTAGCATGTATATTCTTATATAAAGTGTGTTCCTTATAAATAATATAGGACTAAGTAATATTAAGCTGTATATTAATGCAAGATGAATGATAAATATACTATAGAACTTAGCTACCTAGGCAACTAAATATTAAGGCATAGTACATATCTATAGCTTAACTTGTGTCTAGAGGTTAAGGTGGAGGAAATAGGTGTGATTATACTGCTTGTTGTATTTACTAAACTTATATATATGCAGACTTGGATATAACATCTACTAATAGGAACGGAACTGGGTATAGTCATGTAGATGGTATTGGAATAATAAGATCTGGGTGGGTATAAAAAAACTAGCAGCCATTTCTAAGCTCATATCATTGAGATTTGGTAGTAGAAACCGTCATATAGTAAAGGCCCCTAGTGCACGTCTCATGTTCTGAAGGCCATGCCACGGCATTCAGGAGCCACCTAGTACAGAGGCATTTACTATATTTGGTTCTAGTGGGTGTGTTTCCGCAAGGTATCTAATGTAGTGATCAATATAGGCTATAAAATCAATAGAGTACAATTATTCGTTAGAGTTGGGATGTATGTTGATCATTAATGGGTCTAGATCTTTGAGACGGGTTGAATATTTTAGTTTCAGGCAGTGCTGTTATCCATTCATCCATCCATTTATTATGTGATTGTTTTATACAACAAAAGTGCAAAAGTAGATGCGCAAAACTTTTGTCAGGGCTGACACCATCTCATTCACTAAATATCTCCTGTTTATCATATATACTCATCAGCATTTCAGGAGTCAGCAGCCTTCTTCACCTCCCACTCATGCGCCAAAATGCCCATATAGAGTAAATCCCACCACCTCCCACCTTTCCACACACACTGCCTCTTCCGTCCCTCAGATACAAACCCAAGCTTTTGGTACACCTTTTGTGCTCTTTCATTCCACTCAGAGACCATCAGCTCAACACGGTGCAGGCCCGCAGTCAGAAAAGCCCAGTCCAGCATCCATAAGATAGCCTCAGAACCATACCCCTTGTCTTGGTACTGGCGCGCAATAGTGATCGCTAACTCGTGTGTGCGATTATGTGTGAAGCCAGGGGCTTGCTCTTTTAATGAGATCACACCAATTGTCTCGGGCACCTTATCGGAGCCCTCTTCGGGGATGATACATATCATGACTGACATGAATGCACCAGCAAGCCTTTCTCGCAACTCCTTCCGCTCCTTTGTGCTGAGCGGGCGTATGAGGGCGGTAGTGGCCATAGAACCGACTAAGGGGTCGGCGTAGAGAGCTTGGAAGAATGCATCGTCTGCTAGGTTATCCTCTGGCGCACGATAAAGGAGACGCGCGGAGCGGTAGGGTTCCAATGGGAAGGGATCCATTGTGACTGTCTGAAGGAGCTGGTTGAAGGCTGTGGGGCAAGTAATGGAGACTCAATATCTCAAAGGTCATTCAACAGAGCAAGGCGAAATCATATGCAAGGGCAAATTTCTCATCAGTGAGCTCTCGTGCTCAGATCTCCAGGGAGCTAGCCTATTAGTGAGTCATCAATAAATATGAACAGATCGCTAAGCCTATTCTGAGTCAGGACTTGAACTGAGACGACATTTGCGGGCGTGGTTCCACCTCTCATGCAAAACTTACCCCCATCCGTTACGCGTTGGTTGAGTCGATTGCAGAATGTCGAATCATGAGACATCTGTAAAGGCAGGGAACCAATCAGGCAAATTGATCAAGGGCTAAAATCTCACTCCCGCAGCGCGGCTCAGGACTACGGCAAGCCATTGGAACAAAACCGAAATATGACTCTAGGATTTCAGAGTATGTGACCGCCAGTAATTCTGCCCATGTGGGATTTGTTTATCTCTCCCCACAGATCTCCTTTATCATCTTATGGCATTTGATATCAGTAGGTGACATTCGATATTGATACTAGACGGCATATCGCTACTAGGTGGCATTCGATATCAATACTAGGCGGCATTCCATATCGATACTAGATGACATTTGATACCAATACTAGACGACATTCGATATCAATAATAGACAGCATATTGCTACTAGACGGCATTCGATATAAAATGTCATCTAGTATCGGTATCAAATGCCATATAGTATCGATATCGAATGCCGCCTAGTATCGATATTGAATGCCATCTAGTATCGATATCAAATGCAACCGTAGGGAGAGGCGGGTGGTGAGCTATAATTATCATAAAAATACTAGAAGTCCATATTGTAGCTATAGTCTGCTGTAGAATCAAATTTTACTGCTGGCAGAAAACATGAAAGTCTGACATACTGAAAGTCCTAATGTTGCTATTTCGGTTTCGTTCCAATGGCTTGCCGTACAGGACAATTAAGATGGAGGATGGCAGCAAGCATCTGGCTATTGCAGAGGAGGGCGTGGAGCCACTAAAAACTAGTGACAAGATCTGGAGGTCGTTTAGTGTAACTAGCTTTAAACTTATCTGGACTTAGAATAAATGCAAAAATCAATTAGTGAGTACTCATTAAAATAGTTTCTAGTGGTTTCACTACTAACTCCCTAGATCTGCCTCTGACCTGCCCAGTGCAAATTCACAATATCAAAAAATAAAACCTCACCAGTTTGAGTTCAGCGAAGGTTGGATTCGAACATTGGTGGTTCGGTTACTGCGACTCTACCGAAAGGTAAGAAATTAGTAGGAATTTAGAGAACTATAATCCCTAGAGAGTGAGAAATTAATAGGATCTAAACAGCTAGTTTTCCCCGTAGGGATAGATGATTGATGGGAGCCTAGTTTTTATCGCTAGAGGACCACCTAACCCATTAAGATCCTGGCCCTAACCCAGTCCCCAACTCCCCCAGCCCTGTTTGGATCTTCGGGTCAATTGCAATCAATTCGCCCGGCCTGATAGCTCCTTTTGCCCGCCACTCGCCGCCAATAGACACTGCTTCTGAGTTCTGAATATACTCAACTCAATGTCCCGAGCAACGTAAATACTCCGTGGAACAGAAGCGCAAAGAACTGTAAATCTCTAGGCCCTGAAGCTTAATATAAAAAGCATAGTCATCCTGCGATTCTCCCTCCCAGTATCAAGCCGCGAAAATGCCCGCCCCAGCCGACATCCAGGCCGCCACACTGAACAAGTTCCTCGCTGCATGGCGGGAGGGTAGTGCGCCGGATACAATGGCTCTTTGGTCCGATGACTTCAAGCAACGATTACTCCCCCTGTCGCTGGGAGAAAGCTCTTTCCGGTCGCGCGATCAGGCCGCTTTGTTTTACCCCGGGCTCGTGGAGAATTTGAGGAATTGGGAGGTAAGATTCTGCTCTTTTTCTCAGATTGGCGTATCCTACTCGTTGCTTGTATCGCAAGATTTCGTCCCCCTCCTTTCACCCGAACACCGGTAAGGGAAAGGAAAAGCTCACGGCCCAGTAGCTTCATATCAAGGAAATTGTGCACGACTCTGCTAGGGGCACAGCGGCGGTTTATGCGACTTCGCAAGCTGATACGCCGTTTTCGGGCGAGAAGTGGACCAACGAATACGCGATCTTTCTGTCTTTCTCTGAAGATGGGACCAAGGTCTGTAGACTGGAGGAAATGATGGATTCAGCCTTCTATCAAAGTTTTGTCCCTAAGTTCCAGAGGTACTTGATGGGGCTTGGCGGTTTGAAGAAGTAGATTCATCAGTTTTGTTTGCCGCGAGATGCTTGCTGTCTGAGGAGTCATGAAGAAAGGATGCCGGAGGAATTTGTTCAATAAGCTTAGTCCATGCATGTATATCGGCATATAGAGGAATGGTCCCGCCAGAGCGATGGTCCAAGACTGGAACCTGGAATGGTCTCCCAATTGATCACTGTAAACAAATATCCCATGCTCAGAGGCCTATATAGATACCCGTTCACGCCCCATGCGCGACATAACCCACTAGGCCATCTTGTCTCATCTCTCAGCGGCCAGAATGATGTTCCCCAGAACCTACGCAGTCCTCGGCTCAACAGGCAACTGCGGCACAGCGCTCATTGAGAATCTGCTTAAGACGCCTGATGCTCGGATTCACGCCTACTGTCGCAACCGGCCCAAGCTCCTGCAGATACTCCCTCAACTTGAAGAATCAGACAGGGTTACCATCTTCGAAGGCAACATCCAGGACGCCGAGCTTCTACAGTCATGCCTGCGCAACTGCCATGCTGTCTTCCTTGTCGTCTCAACAAATGATAATATCCCCGGTTGCCATCTTGCACAGGACACCGCCACTGCCGTAATCCAGGCGCTCCAGGATCTCAAACGCAACAACCCCACGTCCACCGTCATGCCAAAACTGGTACTTCTTTCATCCGCTACAACCGACAGTCAGCTCTCTCGTGACGTCCCATCCCTCCTACGTTTCATCCTCCACCGGTCTGCGTCCTACGTCTACGAGGACTTAGTGGTCACGGAGAAGCTGCTCCATGCGCAGAAAGACTGGCTAACCAGTATATTCATTAAACCGGGTGCCTTGTCGGTCGACATTCAGCGGGGCCATGCGCTGAGTCAGACGGACCAAGATGGCCCTCTGTCATACCTCGACCTAGCGGCCGCGATGATTGAGGCGGCCGACGAGGAGACGGGCTGTTACGACATGCAGAGTCTGGGCGTCGTCAATACAAATGGCAAGGCGAAGTTCCCTACGGGTACCCCGTTGTGCATCCTGGTTGGTCTGCTGAGGCACTATTTTCCTTTTCTGCACCCCTACCTGCCGATGAACACGGGGCCGCGGTGAGATTACGAATTTACGATAGACCCAATCGGATAAATTACTATCCGATCGGATGATTCAGTAAGACTAGAAAGCCGCGACGATAGAGGGGACGGTCTGGTTGAGGGCAAGTATTTAAATCAATAAAAACATACATTCTGTCCATGATGATCCATCTTCCCGACTACGTATCTGATCTCGTCAATCGCCCATATCCCCTATAGCCATGCCTGCACCAGCTGAAGTCCAAGCGGCAACCCTGGAGAAATTTATCCAAGGATGGGCCGGATGGACCCCAGACGGTTTTCTCGCCAACTGGTCCGAAGACTGCACGCAGAAAACACTGCCTTTCAGCTCAGGGGTGCCACTCCGCACCCGCGCAGACACTGAGAAGCTTTTTCCGGTTCTTATGTCCCTAATGTCCAATTTCACCGTAAGGAACGAAGCCTCTGTTGTCCAAAACCAGCAGCTAATGCCAGATGACGCAGCTGGATATCCATAACGTTGTCCATGACGCACCGCAGGGCAAGGCCGTCATTTACGCCCTCACCAAGGCGGACACACCATTTGGGCCGTACAGAAATGAGCATGCGATCTTTTTATGGTTCAATGAAATTGGTGACCGGGTGCAGAAGATCGAAGAGATGTTTGATGCGGTTGTAATGCAGGAGTTTCTACCAAAACTGGACAAGTATGTGGCTGACAACAAAATGCAGCTGGGAGCGAAGTTTAGTTAGAATAATGTGTGCATTGAAGTACAACTGAGTGAGGTTCAACAACTTACGCTTTGAATTTTGAATATGATTCTAAACTTTGCATAACCAATCCGGACATGATTAATGTAGTTCTAACAGTAGTTTGATATACATTATCCCGGTTAATATGTCAGTGACATTTGCTATCGTGTAGGAATCTGTTATAAGATCGGGCCTAGCCTATCTGATTAACGCGAATCCACCGAGACGCCGATTGTATTCCCTGTTCGCGCTGATCAGGGCTTGCTTACGTTCAGTAAATCAATTCCCCGAGTGCCGCTTACTTATTGGACTCAAGTCTACAAGAATTGAACGGCTTCTCGAACCATATAAAGCCAAACTTGTCAATCCTCTGTCCTCTACTTACCAGACTACACTTACCTGCCGTGATGGACTTCCAGATAATTTCCAGATTTACAGACGGAGGAGATTTCCAGTGGACGAAGTTTGGGACCGCTGCCTTTCTAGCTGTCCTCCTCAGTGCCCTGGCTTTCCTTTCCTATACCCCGCGAGTTCACCAAAAATCTCCTGCATTTACTTCTCACAAGTTACCGTTCATCGGCTCGTTGGGATTTACTACCGAGCAATGGTGAGTAGGAGTCCTTTACCTCGACTGGCCGGCACTAACAGGAAGGCCAGGAATTGGTGGAAAAGGGCCACGGCCGAGTCGAAAACCGGCAATTTCAGCTTCTGGCTGGGGCAACGCCATGTGGTTGGAGTGACCGGCGAGGCTGCCCGCAAGATGTTCTTCACCCACGAGGCGTTGGACTTCGTCAGCGGGGCGCTGATTAGACCGATCAACATTCACTTCTGGCCCCCGATCCACGACATCTTCAGGCCTGACTCCAAAAGCAGAAGTAAAAATACCTACTTTCTCCGGCGTCTGTATGAGTTGCAGAGCACCGAGCAGCTCAATCACTATCTACCCCAGTTACTGAAGGATGCGCGTGTAGGGATGGCGGGCCTCTCCCGTGTGACGAAGCCATCCGTGTCTTGCTGGGAGACTGTCTTCACGCAGGACGTTCGCCTGCTATGCACCGATGAGATCGTCGCTGATTCTAAGCTGCTCGCAACATTTGGACGCCAAGTGGAGACTCTTCTCTTTACGTTCAGCCATTACAATGTCTGCTTCCCCTGGCTGCCCTCGCCTTCGTACTACAAGCGCCGTCAAGCGCGATACGCCCTCTACAACCTCATGGAGGACATTGTGAACAAGCGACTGAAGAACGGTGCCCGGGGACCGAACGACCCCGTCCAAATCCTGCTCGACTACAACGACAAAGTGGACCACATCATTGAGTTCTTCATCAGCGTGCTCTTCATCGCCCCGGCGAATTCCCGCATCATCGGCGGCCAGATGCTCAACATCATGTCCATTTACCGGGACTGGCAGGAAAAGGTCTATGCGGACATCAAGGCCGCGGCAGCAGCGCATTCACCGGACAAGAACGCGCCGCTGGTGGACCAGCTCGCCTTTATCCCCCTGCATGCCTGGGAAAACTCTTTCCCATCGATCGACCTCTGCCTCCAGGAAACGATCCGCATGTGGACATCCTTCTCTATGGCCCGGTTGAACCTCTCGCCTAACCCGATCCCAATCCCGGGAAGCGATGAGGTCATCCCGGGTAACACGTTTGTCTGCTATAACTCGACCGAAGTCAATTTCAGCGACTCCCTGTACCCCGACCCCAAGAAATTCGACCCGGCACGGTTTTTGGACGGGCGAGAAGAGTTCCGGAATGAGGCCTACGGATGTGAGTGACTGTCCTGCTTTTGGTCTTTGTAATAACCCGGTTCCATGAGGCGATGCTGACGGATCGATTTGTAGTTCTCGGTTGGGGCCGAGGGCGTCACCCTTGTCCAGGGATGCGCTGGGCGAAGCTGCAGCAAAATATCATTATTGCTTATGCTGTGGCCATGTACGACTGGAGCAGTTGCGATGAGACCGGGAAGCCTACTCCCCAGGCGGTGCATGTTAAGGAGTTAAATGCCGCGCGTGGGACTGTCTTACCCTCTGCTTACTGCAAATTGGTTCCAAGGGAAAAGGTGTAGTTTCCATGCCTCAGAAGAACATTTGGGAATTATTGGGTGTATTGTGATGGGAAGGGGAGGATAGTAGGTGGACGACTGGTTGATAGCTTTCAGTATGTTTAGATCGAATCATATGTTCCTGCATATTTCTGTCCTTTTCCTGTATGAATGAGTACATTCCTTCGAACACTGAACAGTGAGTGAAGCAGATACCGACATACATCCTACAAATGTCTATTCAAACTAAACAACCAACCCGATTGTGAGGAACCTCCTATCTTGCAGAACCCTCTCCCTTAAGCCAATCAGTTCGTCAACATCCCAGTTTGCCCAGAGATGCCGTCCATGCAAAAAGGAGCTCTCCGGCCCGGCCAACCAAACGGCGAAATCCCCCGGCAGCGCCAGATCGTCCCATTTGTGCTCATCCTTCGTAAAGTGTTGCGCCACGGCCGGCGTGTAGAATGCCCCAGGGTGAAATGAGAAGATCCGCACTGGATTGCCGTCCGGCTCCTGCTCCTGCTCTACTGCGAAATGCTGCAAAACCTGTGCGGCAGCCGCCTTACTGGATCCATATCCGACCCGGCGCGTGGTGTGCACCTGCGCCGCGGCGGAGGAGATGTTGATGATCGTCTTTTGGCCCGAGGCTGGAAGGGGCGTCTCGAGGTAAGCTTTAGTGAGGTTGAAGGCAGCGATGACATTGGTGTCGAACGCGTCTCGGAGCTCTTGTTCGGTGATGGCCGTTGCCTTCTCGCGTCGGTGGACGACCGCGACGCCGAGAACCAAGACGTCAACGGGGCCTAGCTCGTGCAGGATTTCGGGCATCCGGACGCTGTCTGTGACAGAGGCCTGGAAGAGTACGACCCGCACGGACGGATAGGCAGCTTCGAGGGCGGCTTTGGCTTGTTCCTGCGGACTGGCAGACCGCGATACGATGGCGATGCAGACGACGCCTGCTGCAGCGAAGGCCTTGGCGATGCTGAAGCCGACGCCGCTTGCGCCGCCTGTTATGAGTACCACCTTGCCTTGACCGTTAAAGCCATGGTGCTTGGCGATACGATCGTAGGTTTCGGAGTGGTATATTTTGGTTGGGCGGGGCTGGGCTTCGAATAGAGACATCTTGTCGTGTATGGTTGTCCTTGTTGATGCGAAGCAGATGAGAATGTCAAACCTGGACTCAGGTGTCAGTATAGTTCCTTCTTCAGAGACATGTTCCCAGTCGGCTGGGCCTCGGGGGGTTGCGGGGCATTCGGGTGGTTTCTCAAATATGCCCCGCTGTTTTACACGCGATGATACAGTCACCGTGTTTTATTGAACTAGAAGCAAGGGAATTCGATGGAGAATCGAAATCAGATTGACTGACTTTCAGCAACTGTGGCGAAGTAAAGGGAAGAGTCGACGGTGTAGATGTGGTGATAGCATAAACAAACCTCATAGGATCATCATATTGCGAGTGAACACGGATGAATTCGACAATACACTTGGTTGGTCCAGTATGGACGCTTTTCGAAGCACAATACTTGTGTAGGATCGAAACATCGAGGAAATAGTAGTGGGCATTATACAAACAGTCTATTCATCCATAGTACAATAACTCGAATACCATATCAAACCGAAGAGGAGGTGCCTCTGTTGGCCACCAGTGCCCAGCATGCTCGTTCATCGCTGGACGTGTTCCAATCTCACGTTTTCTCAGTTGTCTCCTTGTCGACGTTCTTTGTCTCCTTCTCCCCGTCCTCTGCAGAGACCTTCCCTGCCGGCTTCTTCACGCTCCTCCACTCTAGGGCCGCAGCCCCGAGGACACTCAGACATGTCGGGATTAAACCGACACGGAACACCTCTCTCAGCGCCTCATTATATGCAACAAGAGCGATTTTACGCACACCATCCGGGAGCGATTGGAGCAAAGAAGTGGCGCCCCCGGAAGTGATCAAACTGATATCAACCCCTTCAACCCCGGCCAACCTCTTCACCAGTTGATTGGCGAGAACATTCTCTCCAGCCGATACGAACACTGACGCCCCCAGCAGAGTGGCGAACAGCATCAGCGCTAACCCGGTAGGCACGTCCTTCTTCGGCAGACTGGCCTGTGTCGCTAGGTTGGGTACCTGGAATGCCAAGCCCAGGCCGAGACCGTATAGGATCTGGTACCCGATCCATTTCCCGGCGCCTGTATCCACCTCGAACGTGGTGAGCAGTCCGTTTCCCACGCACATGAGGCATGTCCCAACGATGGCGAGCGGTGTATAGTAGCCGATTTTGGTGTTTAGGGTGCCACCGCTTATGGACCCGGCTACCATGGAGATCATCAGGGGGAGCGTGCGAATGCCGGACTCGGAAGCAGACGCTCCTTTGATCGACTGGAACCAGATCGGGAGGAAGTAGACTATCCGTTTGGTTAGCTCTTGCGTTTGGAAGAGGTTCATTGCGGGACTCTTACTGATGATATAGTTTCCACAGTTGATGGTCAGGGTCGCCCAGCACGCCGCAGCGACACTACGCTGCTTCATGATCCGTGGAGGCAGAGTGGCGGTCCTCGGCAGAAGGACTTGGACGGCAGAAAAGCCGACCAAGAGGACGCCGGCGAGAGTCAACAAGGCGATCACCCGTCCGTTACTCCACTAGAGATGGTTAGGTACGAGTCAAGCACGTCTAGGGTTAGGCCCACTCACCGGGTAGGTCTGTCCCCCCCACTGCAATGCCAGGAGAAGGCAGACGGTGCCCGGGACCAGGAGGACGGTCCCGGGGATATCCAGTTGCTTGATCTTTTCGGACAAGGGGGCCTGGGCGGTAGGCTGGTCGGGGATCTTCAAAAAGACCAGGATAACGAGCATGGCCACGCCCCCGACGGGCAGATTGATGTAGAAACACCATCTCCAGGTGACGTTCGAAGTAAAACCACCGCCGATCAACGGGCCCACGATCGAAGAAACCCCCATCAGGGCACCGAACATGCCTTGGATCTGGGGACGCTTATGGAGAGGGACGACATGAACGATGCAGACCACCTGGAAAAACCATGATTAACCCATGAAGAGTGAAGATAGTGACAAGGGGGTATCAACCTACCACACCGGCAAAGATTCCAGCCGCCCCCACACCGCAGATGGCTCGTCCCACGATCAGAGCAGTCGAGTTGGGAGCCGCTCCACTCAGGGCGGAAGACGCTTCGAAGATCAGGATACTCCACAGGAGGGTCCATTTGACCGAGAAGAGTGTATAGATCTTTCCGAAGATCAACTGCAGCGCGCAGCAGGTCAACAGATATGCGCTCCCGTACCAGCCGACGCTTGTGAGAGAATGGAATTCGTCTGTGATTCGGGGGATGGCCTCAAAAAGCAGTTAGCAGACGGCCGTTAAGATGGTCCTTGTGCAACTTCATACCGTGGCGAGGATGGTTCTGTCTAGTGCGACGAGGAACATACTCAGGAGCACTGAGATGATCACAATGACCGTCGTCGTCGTCGTCGTCGGCGGCGTCGTTGTCGTCGTCGTTGTTGTTGTTTTCTCGGGTTCGAGACTTCTAGGCTGAGTCGGTGCATCTGGTGAGGTTTCGGCGGCTTGCGCCGTGTCTTGAGTTTCTGCAGCCATGGTGATGGACTTTCTTGGACTAACACTCAGGGATAGTGCATGAAAACGCAGTTGGAGACTCGAGGCAATATAAATATCTATCATCGGACGTAGACCAACAAGTGCGGGAAGTGGCAAGAGACCCTCTTTCCGGGCATTAGTTGGACCCGGGGAGCCACAGATAGTCAGGGATGTCCATCCGGCATAGTTAACCTATGATCCTTTGCAGTGTGTTGTTCAATATTCACAGTCGCTGTCATGGGTGATCCAACGGAGGATAGTTCGGGAGTTAGAATACTCCGAATATAAGCCGCGGTTCATTCAAAAGGCCGAAGTAACCTCCGGCCGCCCCCATGTTTCTTCTGCATTTCCCATCTGCCCTCATCATCCTCGTCCCATCGCATCGCATCGCATTTACCATGTCCACAGATCATTCGGCAAGGTCGCCCCGCCTCAGGGCTTGTGTGAGATGTCAGCAGCGAAAAGTCAGGTGCGATCACAAATCCCCCTGTGGGAATTGTGTCGCATCTGACTCGCAGTGTGTCCCTGCAACGCTCACTCCGCGCCGTCGTCGATTTCAAGAGCGAGTTTTACTAGACCGCCTGCGCCACTACGAAGGCCTACTTCGCCAACATAACATCTATTTCGAACCCCTGCATCCCCAAGCCAAGCAGGAGCCTGTCATCGCGGATGTCCCTCGGGACTGTGAACGGTCAGAAACGGCGAGGGCACAGACCCCGGTCCAGTCGCAGGCAGTGTTCGACACCTGATTAGCCCATCTTTAACTACGGGAAGTAGCTAATTTTATTACAGCGACCTCTGGCAGGCCATTAGCCGAGTGGTATGTTTGATTCCTATTTGTCGTCTTTATACGGCAGCGGTTAACCCTAGAGAAGACACTTGAACCCGAAGATGACGACGGCGACAGTCCTGACGTGCAGGCCGACGGCGTGGAAAACGCCTGGGATCACCATGTCGACCAGCCGGAAGCGAACGATCAGACAGGCGACGATCTTCTGTTTGGCCAACCGCAAGCTAATGTGAATGTCCTCGCCCTGCATCCCGAGCAAGCCCAGATCTTTCGGCTCTGGCAGACGTATCTGGAAAACGTCAATCCCCTGCTGAAAGTGACCCATACGCCGACCCTGCAACCACGGATTGTCGACGCGGTCAGCGATCTTGGGGATATCCATCCTACCTTGGAGGCACTCATGTTTAGCATCTACTGCATCGCGGTCATGAGTCTGGCCGATAACGAATGTCACCGGCTGCTCAAATCGTCCAAGGAAGATCTACTGGCGCGCTACCGGTTGGGGTGTCGGCAAGTGCTGATCAAGTGTCGGCCCTGGCAGTTTACCAATGTCGACGGCTTGACCGCAGTGTACCTCTACTTGGTATGCGGACCGTCCGTGCTCAGAATGAGATGAGAATTACCACATATACTAACGGTTTTAGGTCTCCGTTTCGCCGCAAACCGACCCGCGCTCGCTCTCCTCTATGCTGGCCGCCGCCCTCCGGATTGCACAACGGATGGGGCTCCACAATGAGTCGACATACACTCGATATACTGCCGTGGAGGCCGAGATGCGCCGAAGACTCTGGTGGTCATTGGTGATTTTCGATCATCGCATGTGCGAGATGTCCGACTACAAGGTCACCACCTTGACACCCACTTGGGACTGCCGGATTCCGTTGAATGTCAACGACTTTGAGATTCGACCCGACACCAATTCCTGCCCCCCAACAGCGAGAAGCCGACCGAGGCGCTGTTCGCGGTCGTTCGTAGCGAGCTCGCTGACCTGATCCGGCATACCACCTTCCACATCAACTTTGTCAACCCGGTACTGGCGGCCGTGGCTAAGGCAAAGGATCCTGGCCACGTGTCCATTTCTGCAGACGGTGAGATGTTGACTATACAGAGGGCAATCGAGGAAAAATACCTCGCTTTCTGCGACCCCGCTGACCCGCTCCACTTTATGACAATCTGGACGACGCGCGGCTACCTGGCCAGAAACCGCCTGCTGGAGCACTACGCGCGACACTTGTCGTCGCCAGCAATGCAGCAGACAGACGCGCAGCGCAATGCTGCCCTTTCCTACGCTCTAGAGATGCTGGAGTGCGATACGAGACTGCGAGTCTCCCCTTTGACCTGTCGTTATCGGTGGCTCGTAGATTTCCACGTCCCCGCCCTGGCATACATCCACGTTCTGAACGACCTAAGGAAGCGACCCACGGAAAGCCACGCGGGGAAGGCCTGGCAGGCCATGAGCGAGAATTACGAAGCGCGCGCCATGCACCCCAAGCCCAGCGGGCAGGGTGTCTTCACCGTCTTTGCAAGGGTGGTTCTCCAGGCTTGGGGAGCGCGGGAGATATTCCTTCGGCAACGGGGCATGCCCGTGGAGGCACCCCAGATTGTGTTGGATATTCGCAGCAAAGTAGGGCAGACGAGTTCGGGCTCCTCCATGGTACCGAGCTGCAGCACCGGAGAACCGTCTCACAGCAGCATCGCGATCAGTGCCCATTCGGAGGCGATACCCGCACAGATGAACTTCACCGGTCACAGTGCCGACGGACAAGCCTTCCCCGGTCCAGATCTAGGTCCCAGCAGCTTCCCCGACGTCGCTGGACCGCCTGGCATGGACATTGATATAGATCAATTCTGGACTGCAATGGATTGGAGGTTGATGCATACACAGGCCTGGTGAGGTACGCATTTTCTAAGGTGGATGCTAGGTACTCCCAGTCATAGGACTCTCCTCTCTCAGCGCTTGCTCAATGATATCCCAATTCTGCGTTGTCCTTGTTCCGCTAAGCCAGTAATTTCCCTGTTCATCCTTCCCAACAATAGGGAACATCTCGGTGAACTTGTAAGGCGTCTGGACATTCTGGATATACTTCGGCCTCACCGGACCAGCACCCTTTAAAGCGGCAGCCGAAAAGTCCAACCCGAAGAAGTCAATCTTGGTCCAGTTGGAGAAGCTCAGCATGTGCACTGTCACGCATTAGCACACACACACCCTGTGCCTCGAAACCAATGATTGCATACTGGAACTATCACCAAAGAAGGGAGGCAGCTTGCTTTGACCGGACGAACGTAGCAGCGCGCAGTATGCTTCCGTCTGCTCGGCCGTAGTTTGCTGCTTAATGGCGCGTCGGATTTGCCATGCCGTATAACTCAGCGGTCGCCCGAGGACGTCTTTGACCGGGACAAGGACGTTGAAGAAGAAGGCACAGTTGGCGATGTACGGCTGGTCAGCGGGAAGATACTGTCGCAGGACCTTTCTGGCCGAGAAGGCGTTTTGAATGGCGACCTAGATCCGTCAATAGTGCTAAGAAATGGACGCATATTCCTTTCGGGGCCTTACTGTTCGGTCTGGATACTGGGATAAATGCGACACTGCCAAACGTGCCACCCACGCCGTCAGAATGTCCCCTTCGGACACGAATGGCCTCTCCTCACCAGGTCCGGGCGGAAAAGAAACCAGTTCCTTCATTGCTACCGCGTGCAGGTTCTCGACGAATCCAGCAGGTACACAAATAATGCGTGTTTCCTGGCTGCGAAAGAATAAGTCCGTGACATTGCTTAGCGCCCAGCGGATCATTCCCAGCGTGGAAGTCTTTCGGTCCGCCAGCGCATGTGGCGATAGGGGGTTCGTTCCAAGGTCCTTGAGCGCGTCCTCCCTGTAACTTACGGGGGTAGGAATCTGATCTTCTCTTCCCAGCATAACCAGATTCCACGCATCGAGGATGGCTTTCTTGGCTGTGGCGTCGAAGGCAGCATGTATCCAGTTCAGCGTGAGAACTGTCGCATCATGGAAGGAGACGACGTGTAGGCCGACAACTGACCGGTCTTCGTACAGGTAGTCGTCCAGCTTGGTTGGACAGTTGAGGCCCTCGTAAAGGGGCCGCAGGTCCTCGGCATTGCCGACAATGGCGGGCTGCGCAGATGGTTTTGGGAGAAAAGCCGAAACTGGGTGCTGTGACAGCGGCGTTTCATGATGAATATGGGTTTGCGCGATAGCTGGTCGTTGGCTTGAGAATTCAGTTGGGATGTGGAATTCGAGCTGACCAGCGGCCTGCTCCATGCAGATGTATATCAGAATTAGAACTTATTATACCAAATGACTTTTGAATGAGCACATACGTTCCTCCGGAGCCGAGCCGCTAGCTTTCGCCAACCTGCTCGCTGCCCCAGGCGCTCGAGCGCATCCTGTAGCTTCAAGACGTCAAGCGCTTGGTCGAACACGAACATTGAGTGCAGCACGAACGTCTGCAGGAGCAGAGTATCGTCGAAGAAGGGCAATTCGACCACCTCATCTCCGGCCACCACGCGTGGTGCTACTTTTGTTTGCTTGAAGAGATTGAACATAGCGAGTACAATACGACGGTCAAACCCAGCGTGGACGTGCAGTATCTCGCGCAGGACGCAATGTAATAATAACCATTTACTGGGGACACTTGGGAACATCTGGCCAGGTATCTGGTCTATTTGGGCCGATGTCAGATCCCCCTTGTATTTAATGTGCCGATACTCGGGCAAATGACTGAGGAGCATATCGAATTCACCCGGTTGACCGATGGACCAAACTACTGAACCAAAATCATTTATGATGTAGATGCGAGGATATAACGCTGAGCCTCGGCATTATACAGAAATTCCCATATCGAACACTCATATCGAACACTCACACAGACACACTACCATGGGCAGTATCACTGAGTCCCAGGAACCATTGCGCTTTTTTGCAACCGGCGATAAACATGAGTTCGATCCAGAGAACTGGACATCTCAAGATCCGCTTCCTCCGCGCGGCCCCCGACATACGTGCAGGTGCTGATTGTAGGTGCTGGCTTCGCCGGGCTAATGGCAGCGCTCGAATGCTGGAGGAAAGGCCATGATGTGGTCGGGATTGTCGAGCGCAACCAAGGCCCCAACTACAGCGGCGATCTCATCATCATCCAGCCGTCTGCACTGGAGATCATGAAGCACTGGCCCCAGATGCGCCGCGAACTGGAGGAAGACAAGGTCACCGTGGGCACATACTACTACCGCCATAATGGCGAGCTCGTCGATGGGCCCGCTCATCCAAACTACAATGCGCCCGAGTATGTGGCCGAGCGTGAGGCGCGGCCGGGCGGGTTTCCCTACGTTGGTGCTGTGCAGATCCGGAAAAAGTTCTATCGCATGCTCTTGCGCCAGGTTGCGAGGCTGGGCTTCCGGGTGGATTATGGTCAGCGCGTCGAGAGCTACTTTGAGGATGATAGTGCTGGAGTTGCCGGTGTTCGGATGACGGACGGATCCATTAGAAAAGCGCATGTGGGTAAGTACCCCAAGCGCCCCATTTATAACCATTTTGGGGGTCCATGATACTTAGTTCTGTGCAGTCGTCGCTGCAGATGGCTTCCGCTCTCGCTCCGAGCTGCTGATTGCCGATGAGTATCTGCCCACCCAATCCAGCGGCATGTCCGTGTACCGCACAGCCTTCCCAGCCAAGCTGGCGCTCGCAGACGAGGCGGTCCGCCAGCGCTGGGGAGGGAAGCACACCTATGAGTTCTGGATGGGGTCTGGCATGCACATCGGGTTATACCTGTCGCCCGAGCTGGCTGCGTTCGGCATCACGCCGCGCGACCATCTCCTCGCCAAGGACAAGGTTGCACGTGAGTCGTGGGACCCCGACGTGAGCCCGGACGAGGTGATCGACGTGCTGCGCCGGGCCAAAGTGCCAGGAGAGTCAGACTCCGACTGGCACCCAATCCTCGAGGCCCTCGTTCGCACCGCCCCCGCAGCAGCATCATCCACTGGCCGCTGCGCTGGCGCAACCTGCGTCGCGAATGGGTCTCGCCCGGTGGTCGTGTAGTACAGATCGGGGACGCAGCGCACTCCACAGTGCCATCCTCAGCCGCAGGCGGTACCCTGGCCCTCGAAGATGCTATTACGTTGGCTACAAGCCTGCAGATTGCCTCGAGCCCGGCCGCTGCCTCTGGACCAGGCGCTGGTGCCGGCGCGGGCGTCCCACTCGGCACTCGAGTGTACAACCTGCTACGGTACGAGCGCGCGAGCTGCACTCAGAAAATGGCCTTTGTCAATGCACAGGTTCTTGGCGACACCACAGACTGGGATGCTGTGAGAGCCGACCCGAGCAAGGTCCGCGTGCGCTATCCCAAGTGGTTCTTCCGCCACGACCCTGAAGGCTATGTGTATGAAAAGTATGGCCAGGCATTCGCCCATTTGGTCAGCGGAGCTGAATTCCACAACACAAATATTCCACCTGGCCATCAATTTGTGCACTGGACACTGGAGGGAATCCATCGGGAAATGGCGGCCGGGAAGAAGGTGGAGGACTTACTGGATGGAGATTGGACGTAGATGCTGATTCATACTGCATTATGACATTCCAGAGTTGTAACTAGAATCAGAGTAAACCGTCAGGGTCAGTGCCTGAGCACAATATCAAATGGCCGACCTCATACTCTTATTGTCCATTGCTTGAATAAGACCAGGTCTGAGTCTGGATTTTATCAGCATTCTACTCATTCATCTAAACCATATTTGAAAACACCAGGTTGGTATTAAGTTAATTACTGAGATTGACAGCAGCAAAGTTGGATATATAGATCGATATGTGCGATGATTCTTCTTTCAATAATGTGAAAACAAGTCCCATTTCACCCTTTATGCCGCGCCTCCATCCAGGGTTATGACCTTGCCATTAACCCACTCACCCTCCTTGCTAACAAGAAAACCAACGACATTAGCAATATCCTCAGGGAACCCATTGCGATGCAGGGGCGATGCATGTGCTGCCATCTGCTGCCTCTCCTCCGCCGTGAATTTCTCCCCGTTCGGGATATAATGGTGCGAGACTGCATGGAACATGTCGGTTACAGTGCCGCCAGGGGCGACCCCATTGACGGTGATCTTCTTGTCACCGCAGTCCTTGGACAGGATCCGCACAAACGAGTCGATGGCACCTTTAGACCCCGAGTAGACCGAATGGCGAGGCACGCTGAAGTCCTTGGACGTATTGGACGAGGTGAGAATAATCCGGCCACCCTCGCTCAGCACGCGGTACGCCTCTCGCGCGACGAAGAACTGGCCCCGCGTGTTGAGGCTGAACACCCGGTCGAACTCCTCCTCGGTCACGTCCTTCAGGTGCCCGAAGCTGACGACCCCGGAGTTGCTGACGGCGATATCCAGGTGCCCGAAGTGGGCGACTGCATCGTCAAAGAGCTTGGCGGTCTCGGCGACGCGGCGCATGTCGGCCTTGAAAGCGACGGCGTCTGAGCCGTGGGCCTTGATTTCGGCGACAACCTTCTCTGCGTGCTCGGCAGAGTTGGCGTAGTTGACAACGACTTTGGCGCCCAGGCGACCTAGTTGGATGGCGATGGCTGCGCCGATTCCGCGTCCGGAGCCAGTTACCAAGGCTACTTTGCCGTCCAGCCGGCCGGGAGTGTAGGGGATCGTCATGGTAGAGTAATAGCGGTTGTCGCAGGACGGGAATTCACAATGTATGGAGGATTTGACTTGAGGACGAATGCGATGTCACTCAGGAACCATCTAAGGCACTTTATTTATCAACAAAATCCCATTCACTATTGTCCCGAATTCGGCCCCGCGACAATGCAAATGTGGCTATCGGAACATTCCCAAGTATCGCGCGTGGCCGGGAGAAACGGTTTATTTATAGCGAGAATAAACTCCCCCTCAGAAATTGAAGGCAACCCCGTCTCACTCATCAGACACTCATCAACATGACCAAGACTGTTCCCCCGAAGACGCCGGCCTACGAAGGTGCGTCCAACTTGACCCCCTCATCCGAGACAGGAAATTGGACAGAAGCTGACATAGCTCAGACACCGTAGGGTGCCAGATCGCATTATTCGAATGGGCCGAGAGCTACGACACCAAAGACTGGGGCCGTCTGGCAAAATGCATCGCGCCAACCCTCCGCGTGCGCCATCCCTGTCCATATGCATTGTAGCGCCCCCTTCTAACTGCTCTAGATCGACTACCGGAACGTAATCGGCAAGCTGTGGGAGGCCATGCCCGCCGATGAGTTCCTGGCGATGGCATCTAGCGAGAAATTCTTGGGCAACGCGCGCATCAAAACGCAGCATTTTGTCGGCGCCGGGAAGTTGGTGCAGACCCATGAGGACCGAATCACCGGCTACCATCAGATGCGGGTTGCGCATCAGAGGTATAGTGACGATGCGTTGACGGAGGTCTTGTATACGGGCCATGGCCATGGAAAGGCTACTGTGCAGTTTTGCTTGGTCGATGGGGTGTGGAAATTTGCCGGCCTGGAGCCGGAGATTCGCTGGGCTGAGAATGATCTGGAGAAGATTTTTGAGTAGGTCTAGTTGCCCGTACGCTAGTATTCCCAATAGCATATTTATAGCGCTCGATCCGGAAGATCATAGGGCTCATGGATTATGAGTAGCATTCCTGGTGGATGGATAATCTCTCAGCACCCCCGTTTGCCCTCGCTCCCTTCCAGTCTTCTTTTCCTCTTGTTGTCCTTCCATAGCCGCTAACTAGTGTCTAGCTAGCCAATTAACCTAACCAGCCCCGTATTAGCTAGCTAGGTAAATCCCTCTGGTACTCGACTGTTACAGCAACAACTAAATTGTTCCGCGAGCGTAGTTTAGAGGTAACGACCAATTTGCCAAGGCTGTCCCGAACCGTGTCAATCGTCTCTAGCAACTCGAGCATCTCCATCTCGCCCTCGTCCGCCATCTGCCCGAGCGCCAGATCCCGAGAACGGGCCGTCGCCTCCACTTCAGGGTCAGGGAGGCTCCCGGGCTGGGGCAGAAGACGAGGCGTCAGGATCAGCAGGATGCCGCTACGCGACCGCAGAACGTCCAGGTGCACGGCAAGCTCCGTCATCACCGCACTGGGGGAGGACGACGCGAATGGGAGATGCAGGATGTAGACAGCTGCGCCCGCCGCCGTCTGCCGTGTCCCGAGGATCCGACTTGTCGCAGTAATCCGGGGATGGAACTCCTCTTGGGTGATGGCAACGGCTGGGTCGCTGATCTGGACGGTAAAATGGAGCGCCGGGTAAAAGTGCGCCAGGCGTCGAGCTATCGACGTGGACCACGAAGAGACGCCGACCTGCGCATGACAGTGGTCAACACGGGATATGGCATACTTCACACCCGTGGTTTCGTCCGGGAAAAGGAACACATGGAAATACCTCTATTATACTTCCATCGCGCCCGTTGGTCAGTTTGGGCCAGTCCAGCTGTGTGAGAACGGCGGCTATATCGTCGGCCGTATGTAGCCCCGCCGCGTGGTGAAGATATGCCAACCACTGACGATTCAGCTTTGGCCGCCGTTTGCAGGCGGTATGGAATTCCGTGCCCCTGGGCAAGGCCAGGTCGCATGGAGTACCATTGGATGGAGGCGAGCTCGATTTCTCTTTCACTTGGGCGGTTTGGGGCATCTGCAATGCGATTGGAGCTGCCGATTCAGAGAGAAACATGGCTGCATCCAGAAGAGAGGGGTTCGAGAAGAAGGATGCCGATAAGGGTGTATGGGCCACATGGTCCCGCTCTGGCTCGCGAAGGAAGCCCGCCGTAGCAGTCAACCGGATGATGCGGCGCAGGCGAGACTCTGGGACGTTGGTCAAGTCGGCGATATCCTTGATCGGCGCGCTCCCCATCAATGGGATGCAGGCCAGAATTTGGAACTCACCAAGCCACCGCAGACACGCGAGGATTTCGCTCTGGGAGTCGCGTTAGCTGAGTCGTTCAACGGCTTAGGCATGGTGGATGCACAACCTGGCTCGCGAGATGCTGCAGAAAGTCTGTCGGCCCGCATATCAACGTCCTAAGCTTGGTGGCAACCGCTAAGATGTTTCCCTTTGCTCTCTGGACTTCTTCTGGCTCAAAAGGCGACTGGTTATTGATTGCTTGCTGGGTGTTTCCACTTCCAGCGTAGCTCGCCAGGCTCGTAATGGCAGTGGCGAGCTCATTGCTGCAGCTTTGGAGCTGGGCCAGATCGTCCATCCTGTTGATGAGATGACGGCCGTGGAGGGACAAGCCAAGTAGACGTGACGCCCAAGACACTAACAGTGGGCCAGTTCCTTTCGGCTGAGGCTGTTGGAGCAATTTGTGGATCAACACGCACCTAGCATGTTACTTTTGGCCTATTCCGCGCGTGCCTCCATCTCCTTCTCTTATACGTGTCCTCGTACATGCACCCTTGCCCACGTTCGGCAATTTCTAATGTCCGAATTAAAGCGTGTTTCCAGTGGCCGAGATAGGTCATGCGGATCATTCTAGCCCCCGAATAGATTAGCATTCCACGATGTAACCATTATTAGTCATGTTTGTCCGTGCTTCCCAGAGAGTTGTTTATTATTATATTACTGGCTACCTCACATCCCAGCTGATACGACCCTGTTCCCCCTGTGGCTGACGTGTTCTTCTGCAGAATCCTTGCAGCGGACAGGCACCGAGCTGGCCGAAGTTGTTACTTCATGGATGGGGCAGTTCTGAGGCCTACTACTGTTCAAGTATAGCATGTGATATTTTCCTGGACCTTGGGCGACCGGTTTATATTAATGCTCATGCAATCAATGTTGGCCTAGTCGTGTGTAACTCTGTATAAGATATATCGTATTCGGTATTATAACTCAGCGCTCGCTTCGCCTAATATATGTACCCTATAATGATACGATTCAGGGTGGATTCCAATGATGCTCTTTGGTTTAGAGACGTGGGCTTGAAGGGTCCAGGCGGATGCCATACTCTATATACATATATCTATATATATATATATGTATATATAACCTCCCCGCAGCCCAGCTAAGAGCGCGTCGCTAAGATGACTTTGACCGGGAAATAGCCCTGTACAGGTTTCCCATCCGCGAGAAGATCGTCTAATTCTCGGTACATTTCCGTGAAGGCACCGGGAAACTGCGACACGAACGGGAAAGACTCAAAATGCTCCTTCACCCCCGCCAGGTCCGTCTCAAAGCTCCACCCCTCGTCGTCCTCGTAGATCTCTGCATCATCCGGTCCCGTGTAATTCGGTTCAGGTGTGGTTTGATGGACATCGTCTAGAGGCAGCATGCTCTGAATGCCCCGTCTGTCATGTTGAGGTGAACTCGCAGCGCGCCCGGGGCGAAAGTCCCTCGGGGCAGCGGGCAACGTTATACGTTCCCTGCGTTCGTAGCATAACCCGCGCAGTCTCAGTAGGGTCATTGGCTTTGTTAAGGAGCTGCCGTCCACCCTGACGGCTAATGCGATCCCACAGGCCCTGCAGCCGGACATCGTGAAACCGCGCAGGACCAAAGCCGGCCGTCACAAAAGTGCCCCCGGTCGCAATTGATGCGCGATAGCGGCCATGGCGATGTCTTGGGGGTCTGCGAAATGCATCACGTTGGTAGCGAAGACCATATCGACGCTGCCGGCCGCGATATCGTCGGCGTCTTGCAGCCGGGACGTGCGGAAGCTGAAGCCCTCCTCCCCTTGTAGGCGACGGCGGGCTAATTCAATATTGTTCGCCACGATATCGGATACGATAACATGGTCGAAACGGGAGCGCAGTCGCAGGGCATAGGGACCGTTGCCGGCGCCAACATCGTGGACAGTCCCAAAATGTCCGCCCTTGGCCTTGTGGTAGTCGAAAATGCGGTCGAAAAAGGAGTCAGGTACTCGTGGTCGGCCCTTCAGGTAGTTTTCCCAGAAGATATCGTCCTGCGCAAAGAACTTGTCATTGACTTCCATCTTGTGGTGTCTTTGTGGTGTCAGGTAAGAGAGCCAATCTTGCCAGTCTGCACACACAGCGGTATTCGCTACATCTTTTTGAGTACGGTTCGGCCAACGCCCTGACTACCTATGTATGTATGTATGAGAAACTGTCAGGCCGGCGTAATAACTGCGCGGTAAAGAAAGCCCGACGGCATTTACTCTTCGGACAGTTCACGCATGGCCTGACTTCGGCCCTTGTCATGTCGGGGTATTTGTCAAGGCCAATCGCGCGCGTAAGGGATGGAAGTTAACCGGTAGTATGCCATTCTAAATATCATGGTGGACGCAGTTAATATTCACCACATTTGTTTCCCACAGTACTATATGGATTAACCGTCAACAATGACTACTACAACAATTGAAGCCCCTGCCATAGCAGGCTTCCATCTCTCCCCCGAGAAAGTCCTCGGGCAGGTCGAACCCTACTCCCCAGGCGCGACCGATGCGGCAAGCACTCTGCTGCAACAGAACCACGAGAAGTGGCACATGTACTTTCGTGATGTTGCTGGTCACAACCACATCCCGCACGCCATTCTGAGTACTCTGGCAATGGGCGGGACCCCAGCCGACTTACAGAGGGCGTATGAAGATGGGGAACCCATTCAGCGGCCCTACCTCCTATGGAGGCCCCAACCGTCGGAAAGATGCGCGACCCAGCCGTGTTCCGACAACACATGCAGCGGCTGGATCAGTACTCGAATTTCCTGGCGTTCTTCGAGCAGGAACTGGAGCAGCCGGGGAGCTCGAAGGAGGCCGTTGTAAGCAGATACTGCTTTAGTCGCACGCCCCTCGCCGACTTCATGCTGGCTCAACTGTTCGAGGGCCTGTACCACCCGATCATCCATCTTGGCTTCGGGATTGAGTTCCATCTGCCTGGACTCGTGGCCGAGGGTCTCGCCCAGGCTGCGAGCCACGATCCCATGAAGATCGACGTCTTTTTCCAGGCAGCAGAGGCCCTGGCTGGGACCGGGTCGCTGGCCTCCAAGCCTCTGGTCGAGCTCTATCGCCAGGTGCGTGCCAGTGACACCCTCCGCACCGCAGCACGACTGTCCGACGGCCCCTGGAAGGTTCGTGACGGCGTTCTCGGCCGGGCCTTTGACGAGATCGTGAACGTGGCTGCCCAGTTCCAAGTGAGTTCCAACGAACACGATGTGCAGCGTGCAACGGTGGAGATGATGAGCTGCGCGGCCTGGGCGTGTGGTGGGCCGCATAGGCCGGGTAAGGAGCGCAAGATCGACTTCTTCTTGATGCACTGCGTGACCAGCTCCATTTTCTTCACGGTGCTCGGCCGCGCAACTTGGATCTCAATCGCGGACAAGGCACGCCTGGTGGAATGGAAGGCCCGGCTCGACCTGGTGTGGTACGCCGCGTGTGCAGCGCCGGAGCTGCGTGATGAGAACTTCCTCAACTACGAACCGACGCTCAGCCGAGGAATGGATTGGCGGCAACTGTATCACGCCTTGAACCGATACCACGACGACGGACATGTTGCCAAGTTTGTGCGCGCCCTCAAGAATGCCGAAGAGGTCGCCTTACCATTCGAGCAGGAGCACGCCGACATCTTGCCTGTCAAGGGAGATGCCTGGTTCCGAATTGCCCAGATCTGTTATGATTCCACCGCTTCGCATACCGAGGCTCAGAAGAAGTGGGTTTGGGGCGTTGGGTTCGCTCCCATGTGGGACTTGGTTCCCGACTTTGTGACATCTTCGTAGATATGTTGGACAGTACTAAATTCCTTTGATTGATATGAGCCGATGAGAACATTTTTTTGTGGATTCAAAGGTTACTTCAGTTGACACTCTAAGCCTAAGCTGATATAGTGAAGAGTAACCCTACTACTCCTTATTCGCATACATTTAGTCTGCAGTCCCGATAAACACAACACTTGCATCCAAAACTAGATATCTACGACTTGAATCCATCAACAGCTTCCCCATCTCGCACAAACTCCTCAATCCACCCGATAGTCACCCTATCGCGATCAGTAACAATGTCACCCCCTCCCGAGATGCTCAGACTCACAGCGTCCGCTTCGTATCCGCGAAGTTCTCATGGTCGCCAACCAGATGCTCCTGATACCAGGGATCCTGTTTCATCCGTTTATAATCCTCCACATTCTGAAAGACCACCTGACTGAAGCAGTCGAAGTCGGCGACATTTGCCATCTGCGGGTCGAAAAGCTCTGCCATCAATGCGCGCGTAGCGGCTTGGTTGTGGATCTACGTCCAAGTCTGGGTCAGCCCGAAGAGTGCATGATTCGGATATGGGCACATGTTCATGTCGAGAAGGAAAGGCTGACCTGTGTCCATCGCCTGATGCCATACTTGACCATGAGATGCTTTGTCATCGGCGCAGAGATGTGGACCATATGGTTGTGGTAGTCTTCCTCGGTCATGCCTGCTTTGCGGTAGCCACAGATAGTGAGGCATAGGTACTTGTTCTCGTAAGAACCAGAGAGCTCGGGCATTTCCGGGTGCGTGGAAGAAGCCATGTTGGGGTAGACGATTACTCAAAGTCGAAGTTCGCTTGCGCAGGGGGATTGGATATGAGGCAAGGGAAAATGAGGCATTTTCCTTTCACCCGACTGCAAGAATGGGGTGAGGACTTTTATCTAGACTGCAAGGAGAATTATGCCGAGGGGATCTATACTATATACCTCATCGAATAACTCAATCCGGCGGAATCCTGCTGCACACACCGACCGCCATGACGAAAGAAACGTACGTCTCAGCCACGGCCGTGGTCTCTGGATCGTTCCTGTCAGGTCAGTGCAGCGGACAGGCCCTCAAGCCGAATCGGTTCGGGCTAATGCTAAACATTGGTGCAGGGTCGATGATGAGTCTCTCAGCCTTGGTGATCCCCTTGTTCCTCGACACGATCGACGATGGACCTCAACTGCTACGGCAGTGGGCGCGACTCTACCACTACGGGAGCATCTATATGCCCGCACTGTGTGTCGCCACCTGCGGCATCTACGGGTATGTGGCGTTGAGCAAGAGGGCCGCAATTTCTCCTCTATGGTCCCCATATGTACTGGCGGCTGTGTCGACCTTAGCGATGGTACCTTTTACCTGGTGGGTCATGGTGCCGACGAACAATACCTTGTTCGGATTGCATAGGTCGGCGGAAAGCACAGAATTAGGTGTGGTCCAGGTTCTCGTGGTGAAATGGGCCTGGTTGCACGTTGTGCGGTCGCTGTATCCGCTGTTCGGGGCATTTCTGGGATTCAGGGCTTTGATTCGCGAGCTCCGGACTTGATGGCGCAATATCAACGCAATTTAGGCGCAGTCCTTTATTGCACTCGGCATAAAGGCTGGACGGTAGAAAGCGAGAATTGTACCGACGTTGGCTAAGCCTTGGAACGTAACCATGTCAGATGCTTACTCAAGCCTCGTGAGGAAGGCAAAACGTGTGGAACAACCATGTCCTATGGGACCGATGAATTTATTGTGCACTTTGTATGAATTGACGTACCCTAAAACTACGTACTTTTGTAAGAATAGTAAGGTCACCTGAACCGCTTGCGAGCCTTAATGTCAGGTATGGCTGTGTGATACAGTATCAAATGGTCATTACGGGACAAGAAATGGCATAGAATACTGTGTGTAATAGAAAGATCTAATCAGACAGCATGTATCACACAGCAAACCATTTTTTAACACCCCCCTCATATCGAATCCCACCGCACCATCCTCGGCCAGCTTGCGGAGCACCTCATCCATGAATGGCTCCAAAGCCAGCACCCTGATACCGTCATCGATTCGGTCCCCATGCACGGCCGCCACAAGCTCTTTGACTGTAAGCCTGCCTTTACCGGGCCCACCGCTTCCATTCCTACTTGCTTGTCTGAGTGCCTGCAGCGCCTGGCGCTCCCGGCGTAGCTTGCCGGCCAGTTCACTGCCAATTTTGGACTGCAGGTCGGTGATTACCGCTCCGTGGGCTGGGTAGCCCAGTTTGCAGCCATGGCTCTGCATTTGCTTCAGCGTCACCATCCACGTGCTGAGATGCTCAATAGCTGCGGTTCCCGAGCCCAGCACATTGTCACCCGTAAACATCGCCTGCTCTTCTTCCAAAACAAAGCACATGTGGTCATGCGAGTGGCCCGGGGAGTGGACTGCTCGCACAGTGGCGCCTTCTACCTTGAAGATCTGGCCATCGACGATAGGTTGCTGAGTCCTGTCTGGCGTGTTCTTAAAAATGCGTGGCGTAAGATCGGGGTACATGCGAAGGAGATCGGGAACTCCACCGGTGTGGTCACCGTGCCAGTGGGTGAGGAGCACGTCAGACAACAAGAAGTCACCGCCGGACAGAGTCTCCCTGATCAGGTCCGCCCATTCGGGAATTCCCTGGCCTGTGTCGATGATCAGGCGCTTCGTGCCTGTGCCGACAATATACGTATTCGTCCCTTGGAGGGTAAACTGAGCAACGCAGGGGCTGGTTAGCATATGGCAGAGATCTTGAATACATAGAATAGAATAACCTTTCCTGGATTCTGTCCTAGCACTCGAATTACACGCGGGCTGATCTGCTCCACGTTTGGAAGACTGCTCAAATGCGTCTGCTGGCTTTCGAGATACTCCTCGAAGGCACAAATATTCAAGGCTTTGTTGATTTGACGGTAGCCTCCTACACCGGGGGCCATGTTGAATTGACACTAGTGTAACGGTCGACAGTCACTGCTTGGATCAAGGGAATCTCGTTCGACATGCGATAAAGGGCGTGTCCAGCGCATCTAAACCACCGGCGAGGAGATATAAACCGAGAGATAGCGGGCTAATTATGAAATCCTGCTCTCGCCCCGATCCGGCATCGGGGTAAAGGTTGGGGCCTAGCGCATCGGGTAAGCCTGCTGGCTTGCTTGCATCGATCCGATGCTGAAGTGTATACAAATGCTGATGGATCTGGTTCACTTGCCACCGTCAATTTATACATCCTTCGTCGACCCTCCCCATTCCCCGACTTAAGACAACAGCAACCCATGACTATCGATATGGATTGGACGACGGAAACCCCCAACACAGAACCGTCGTTGGTCACTGCAACGCCATCGACCACCGAGTCGTTGGTGGATCCTGCCAAGATGAAGGTAGGATATTTTGGCAACGAATTCCCCCACGATGATCTGCACGATCTGTCTCGTCGGCTGTACAATTGGAGCAAGGACAGACAACATACCTTGTTGGCGACATTCATCAATGAAGCCACCGCAGCCGTGCGGCAGGAAGTCCGCTTATTGCCTGCTACATTGAGGACTCTCATCCCACCTTTCGAGACCATCTTCAGTCTCGTCAGTCATGCGGATCTCCGTCATGGTCCTCTGGGTGGATGTATCGATGGCATGCTACTATGTGCAGTTCAACTGGCCACATTCATTGGGTGAGTGGACTGGATGCCATGTCTTCAAAGGGTATTTCGTTCAAACTAACAGCTCATTTAGATACTATGAAGATAGCACCGAAGACACGTTCCACTGGCACAATGCCGATGCCTGCCTCGCCGGCTTGGGCACTGGTCTCCTGTCCACCGTTGCCGTGTCTGTCTCCCCCACATTGGCTGACATGCCAGTCACTGGAGCGGAGGTTGTCCGGATGGCCTTCAGACTAGGCATCTTGGTCCATGAGGTTTCGCGAATCCTGCAAGCTCCGACCTCTGACGGCGGCCCTGGGGATAGCTGGGCCTATGTTGTCCCGGATGCTGTTGCGGACGACGTTCAGTCCGAGCTTGACGCCTTCCACGATGCCAAGGTGCGTAAAAATTCGAGCCTCTTTCGCGGACCACTCAGCGTTGCCAGATGAATGACTTTATAACCCCAGAAAACTCCTGAATCAAGCAAGGTGTTCATCAGTGCCCTGAGCCGAACCTCCGTAACTATCAGCGGCCCACCAACTCGGCTCAAAGATCTCTTCCTCGTTTCGGATTACTTCCGCGACCGCCGATTCGTGCCTCTACCGGTCTACGGGGGGCTATGCCATGCCAGCCATGTATACACCAAGGAGCATGTTGACAGCATCGTAAATACCGAATCCAGCAGTCTTGTCTCACTAGATTCCCGGCTTGCACCGCGTGTGCCCATATTCGCCACCAGCAATGGAAAGCCCTATTCCGCGAAAACCGTGAGCGGCCTATTCCGCAATATCGTCGAAGAGCTGCTCACTCAGCGCATCGAGTGGGACAATGTCATCGAAGGGGTCATCCAACATGCTAAATGCACGGCAGTTTCTGAGGCGTTGGTGTTGACGTTTCGAACATCCCTGCCGGCCCGCGACTTGGTGGAAGCCCTGAACTCGGAGTCTCTTCCCTTCAAAGGACGGACGCAGGATCTCGTGCCATGGGTCACCAAGCCTCAGGCAGAGCCGCGAGGGCCGAGGGGTGCCCAGCAGGCAAAGATCGCCATTGTAGGAATGTCTTGTCGGTTACCTGGAGGGGCCGATGATACTGGGAAGTTTTGGGAAATTCTAAACCAAGGCCTTGATGTGCATAAAAAAGTCCCCGCTGACCGGTTCGATGTCGAGACTCACTGTGATCCTTCTGGAGAACGCCTGAATACAAGTCTGACCCCATATGGCTGCTTCATCGATGAACCAGGACTATTCGATGCACCATTCTTTAACATGTCTCCGAGGGAGGCAGTGCAAACCGACCCCATGCAGAGACTGGCAATTGTCACTGCATACGAAGCCCTGGAGCGTGCTGGTTATGTGGCTAACCGGACGGCGTCCACTAAGTTGCATCGAATCGGGACCTTCTACGGACAGGCTAGTGATGACTACCGCGAAGTCAATACTGCTCAGGAAATCGGGACTTATTTCATTACCGGGGGCTGCCGGGCGTTTGGCCCTGGTCGAATCAACTACTTCTTCAAGTTTTCCGGACCAAGCTACAGTATTGATACGGCTTGTTCTTCTGGCTTGGCCACCATTCATGTAAGTGATCCCCACATGCCCAAAGATTGCGCAGGGAAACGGACACTAATGGTGCATTATATAGGTTGCGTGTAATTCTCTCTGGAATGGTGATACCGATATGGCAGTGGCAGGTGGAATGAACGTGCTCACCAATTCGGATGCATTTGCTGGGTTAAGCAAAGGCCACTTTCTCTCAAAAACGCCAAACGCATGCAAGACATGGGACTGCGAAGCCGATGGGTACTGTCGAGCAGATGGTGTTGCCACTGTTATTATGAAACGCCTGGAAGACGCCGAGGCCGATAATGATAATATCCTGGGTGTCATCCTCGCTGCTGGAACGAACCACTCCGCCAACGCTGTTTCTATTACCCACCCCCACGCTGGGCACCAGGCAGACTTGACCAGAGAGATTCTATCCAAAGCCGCTATCGATCCGCTTGATGTTTCCTATGTAGAGATGCATGGGACAGGTACGCAGGCAGGTGATGCACAGGAGATCCAGTCAGTCGTCGACGTATTTGCTCCTTTATCAAGCACAAAACGTCGAGCTACAAAGCAGCCACTATACATCGGGGCTGTCAAGGCCAATGTTGGTCACGGTGAGGCCGTGGCTGGCTCAACAGCATTACTCAAGGTGCTGCTGATGTTGCAAAAAAAGACCATCCCGCCGCACGTGGGCATCAAGAACGCCATCAACCCGGGTTTTCCCAAGGACCTTGATAAAAGAAACCTTCATATCGCTTACCAGTCGACCCCTTGGGTTCGAAGCTCGAGCGACAAAAAATACGTGGCTGTTGTGAATAACTTCAGTGCAGCCGGGGCAACACAAGTATTGTTCTTGAAGAAGGACCAGTGCGGTCGATTCAGGATAGCGACAAAGACACTCGTCCAATGCATGTTGTTGCCGTGTCAGCCAAGAGCAAGGTTTCATTGAAGGGCAATCTGCAGCGTCTGATACATTACCTCGAGGCGAACCCAGATGTCTCACTTACCCATCTGGGATACACAACGACCGCACGGCGCCATCACCACAACCACAGAATAGCAGTGTCCACGTCGGCTGTTCCTCACTTGGTGCGCCAGTTGAACTCGCATCTCCAGTCAGCCGACACTCACAAACCTATTCCCTCAACTGGAGCCCCGCCTGTTGTTTTTGTTTTCACTGGCCAAGGGGCGGCCCATCGGTCTATGAACCTGGAACTCTTCCGTGATTCGCCTTGTTTTCGATCACAAATGTTGTATCTCGACTCGCTCTGCCAGTCTCAGGGGTTTCCTTCTATCATCCCTGCGGTTGATGGGAGCTATCCGCAGGATCACACTCACCCGCCTACTGTCACTCAACTGGCACTTGTTTGTATTGAGCTGGCGCTGGTAGCATACTGGGAGTCTCTTGGGGTGCGACCTGAGGTCGTTGTCGGACATAGCTTGGGCGAGTATGCGGCCCTGCATGTTGCAGGAGTGCTGTCTGCAGCGGACACGATTTACCTCGTCGGCCAGCGGGCCCGGATGCTGGAGAGGAAATGCCAGATCGGGAGCCACAAAATGTTGGCAGTCCGTGCCGCACTCGACGAGGTGCAATCAAAAGCGAATGGAAAGCCATTTGAGGTTGCCTGCCTGAATGGACCGAAGGACACCGTACTGAGTGGGACGGTGAGTGAAATGGAAGCTTTGGCTGAGGAGCTAGAGCAGTCGGGTCTCAAGTGCTACCATTTAGATGTGGCATTTGCGTTCCATTCTGCGCAGACAGACCCAATTCTGCAGGAGTTGGAAGAAACCGCACAAACCGGAGTCTTGTTCCAACCTCCGAGACTACCAATCATTTCGCCCCTACTTGCTAAGGTTATATTCGACGAGAAGACAGTGAACGCCAAGTATATTTGCCGCGCAACACGGGAGACGGTCAATTTTGTGGCTGCTGTGGAGAAAGCACTTGCTATGTCAACGGTGGATGAGACTATGGTCTGGATTGAGATCGGCCCGCACCCAGTATGCGTAGGGTTTGTACGGTCAATCATGTCCACTGTCAATATGACAGTACCGTCATTCCGCCGCGGAGAGAATAACTGGCAGACACTGTCCCAGAGCCTGGCTGCGGTGCACGCTGCAGGTGTAGAAGTGGACTGGAACGAATTCCACCGTCCCTTCGAGCATGGTCTGCGCCTGTTGGACATACCCACTTATGCATGGAACAACAAAACATACTGGCATCAGTATAATGGTGACTGGGCGCTCACGAAAGGTAATAATTTCTATGACTCCAAGAAAAAGTCGGCTGCGGCTGGGAGCCCTTTGGCTGCGGCGCCTGTTTCCAGCTTACGGACCTCATTGGTTCATCGGGTTATTGAAGAGTCATTCTCCGGCACAGCTGGAAAGGTCATTGTGCAGTCGGATATGATGCAGGCGGATTTCCTGGCCGCTGCATGGGGCCATCAGATGAATGGAGCTGGTGTGGTGACTTCGGTGAGTAGAACAGCCTCCCAGGAAAGCAAGGCAACAGGTATTGATGTGGTTTTTAGTCCATCCACGCCGACATCGCATGGACCCTGGGAAAGTACCTTTTGGATTCCCTGAAGCCCAATAGCAGGAAGAGTGTTGTTGACATGGAAATCTCCAACCTGGTTGTGCGCGAAGGCCTGGTGGCACAAAAGAACCGCAGCGTTCCTCAGCTCATCCAGGTCTCCATCTCGACGGCCGACGTCGACTCGGGCGTGGCCTATCTGGAGTGGCATAATGTCACCAATGACGGCGTCTCACTCGCCGATCAGGAGCCTATTGTGACGGCCCAGATACGGTACGGCACGGCGGGCGACTATCTTTCTTCTTGGGTGCCAGCCCTCCACCTCGTCCAAGGCCGCATCGAGGCGCTTTCCCAATTGGCGGACGATGGCATTGCCAACCGTCTATCAAACAGCATGGCTTACCTGCTCTTTGCTGACCGGTTGGTTGACTACGCTGACCGGTATCGTGGCATGCAGTCGGTGGTTCTGCACGGGCTGGAGGCCTTCGCCGACGTCAAGACCAAGCCAGACGATGAAGGCGGCGTCTGGACAGTGCCACCATTCTTCATCGATTCCGTCTGCCATCTCGCTGGCTTCGTCATGAACGTGTCAGACGCCATCGACACCAAGAACAATTTCTGTGTCACTCCTGGATGGGGATCGCTGCGCATGGCGCGTCCGCTGGTCGCCGGTGGGAGGTACCGCTCCTATGTAAAGATGATCCCTACTGCCGAGGATCCGACGGTTTATCTTGGGGATGTCTATGTGCTGGAGGGCGACGAGATCATCGGGGTCATGCAAGGGATGAAGTTCCGCCGCTATCCCCGAGTATTGCTCAACCGGTTTTTCACACCGGCAGATATCAAGAACCCTGCATCTGGATCCATGTCTTGTGCAAAGGGTGCCAGGAGCAGCGCCCAGAGTACAAAGTCGGTGTCTGCCCGGCACCGCTTCCAAAGCCAGCGAATGTGGCAGAGTCGGTGCCGACACCAGCACCAGCACCAGTACCAGCTCCGGAGCCAGTCCCTGTGCAGAGAAATAAGCAAGACACGGCTGCACCCCCCGTCGCCGCCTCAGACAGCACTGCAGCAAAGGCATTGGACCTTGTGGCAGCCGAGGCAGCCATTGAGCTTTCTGACTTGCAGGATGATGTCAGCTTTGCGAGTCTCGGGGTTGATAGTCTGATGAGTTTGGTTATTGCAGAGAAGCTGCGTCAGCAGTTGGGGATTACCGTGAGTGGGAGTCTATTTTTGGAGTACCCGACTGTTCGAGACTTGCGTGTGTGGTTGGATGAGTACTATAGCTAGATTGAGTAGCACCATGATAGATTATGTTATTTGCGTGATATTTGTAATCAACTTGCTCCGCATGAATCACGAGTATGTGCTTTGTCAGAAATGAGAGGCGTCAAGCTTTCATCCAGGAAGAGTAAACCGGCAGGAGGATCAATCCCGAACGACGAGAATGGTCTAAACATGGGAGAAGGCACTTGATGGTTCTATGAGCACTATGAAGGAGATAAAAAGAAGCGCGGCGTGGCTGAGACATGAGGGTCCATTGAAATATAGGAGTACCAAATCATCCAGATATATATATGCATAACAGAAACATATGCCTTTGATAGGGAAATGTCTGAGTCACAAAGGGTTTGAGCCAAGTCCATCCTATCGGGTTTGAATATCGGGACTTTCCCAACTTGGCATGAAAAAGTTCTGTGACTTCGACACCATCGGGTTCGCATCACTCAGATCGATGAGTGTATAGCGACAAGAGAGCACTGCTCTATCCATTGACACCAAGTCTTCTTCAACATCTAACTTCGCATCATCTCTTCATCTAGTCATGTAATTCGTTACCACGGGGTCTATACACCCCACCCTTAACTCTGCCGCAGGATATTAATAATCTCTGAAGACAGGGTAGTCAAGCGCCTGCGCAAATCCGTATTCATCTGGTGGACGGTGGTGGGCGAGAAAGCGACAGGCGATGATGAAACTGGGCACTGTTGGCCGCGCCTGACACAATCTTCCAGCGAGTCCTCCTTGAGTAGGCGCTCAACCAGGTTCACCGCCCCCTGCACACGATGCAGCTCGTTGAGGATCAGCTGCGCGGTCGTCCGGCCCGAGCTGTGGTCGTCATCGACCGAGCTGTTGAATGGTCGATCGGGGTCTTTGTATTTGCCGTCCAACCCTAGGTCTCCGGCGAGCTCGCGCGCGGTCAGGGCGTATCGCTCGAGGACCTTCACCACGGCGATCGACAACATGGGTATTAGATAGGTCATCTCACCACATTCGCATTTCAGGATGGTGTGGACTATCTCCATGGACTCTCTATTCTCTGCCAACAGTGCTTCTAGCAAGGAATCGGGGCGGGTGGGTGTGGAGCCTGAAGCGCTGTCGCGTGGAAAGCCTGATGAGGAGGAAGACGTGGATGAGGATGCTCGCGAGGAAAAGAGTGTGTTAATGAGGTTTAGTGCTCGCATCATGCAGCCGCAGATAGCATGGCACTTTGATTTGTCGCTGCATTTCGGCCCGCCCTCCGCGAGAGACTGATCCCCCGACGATGAGGGTCTAGGTGAGAGATTGAATTCGAGCTGCGACTGCCCTGACAGCAAGTCCGGATCGGTACTGGCGCCATCGGACCCAAAGAGGCACGCAATTTCATGTTGCTCCTGAGCGAAATTTGATAAGATGGGGTCTATTAACCCTAGTTCTGAGAAGTTGATGGGCGTTGCGAGAAGCTCTGTGAGACAGTCCCTCATCCCGGATAAACCAGGAGATAGAAATGAGTCAAGGGGAGTTAGAGGGCCCGCAAACATATCCATATGGAAAGACTCGGCAGGTTCCGATAGTCTGGGGGACGGTGTCGGATCCGGAGGGACCAACGATAGATCTGCATGTTGTACATCGCCGGGAAGAGCTGTACTTTCGAAATTGCGGGAACTGGATAGTCCGCTGCTGCTGCTCCTGCCCTCGTGGCCGTTGTCTTTCTCTCTCTTGCGTCCAGGACGCTTCATAATAAAATACTCGCAGGTAATTCCCCGTTTCTCGCACCGGGAGCAGGTTGGTTTCTCCTTGGGACATCGGACTTTTGCCAAGGCGCAAGCTTGGCAGCTGCCACGAATTTTCGATGTTGAAGAACTCATATCTCGGCGCGTCGATGTTGTCAAAATGCAGGTCTTGTGATTTGCTCATTCAGTAGTCCCGCATAATCCTAAGTCGTTACTAATGGATGGGCGTGGCGAACAGGAGTGCGCATAGAGCATCTCCAGTCTCGGGACTCGCTATGTGAAGTTGAAATGATCGAAATCTTGTCTCGGACAAGATTCTGACCGTGGCGGGCTGATGTCTGGGCGTTCTTGTTGTGAGGACTATGGCAACGGAGACATGCCAATCAGCGAGAATTGATGCACATAAGAAGAGGACAACCACAGTGGGGGCGGCCCAGCCTTCCCCTCTCTATTTATCCAAGGTTGAAAGTCCAGACATTATTAAGAACTATAACTCTGCCTCGTATTAGTTATTACGGCTTACCCATTTAGGAAGATTCAGCATGGCCCTCCTCCTCGTTATATCTTCCCTATATGGCAAAATGATCAACCAGTGATCTACTCTCTCTGCTATCAACAGGCTTGCTGATCTACTATATGACGTTTCAGATCACGAATACCAAGGGGTGAAAAACATCATACACGCCACAGCCTAGGGTATATAGACCGCCTAAATAGGCACTCGTTAGAAGAATCAGACCTTTTTTGAGTTTTGTTGATATACTTTACTGCTTACCAACCTTATTCGGAATTTACTTTTCCTGCCTATTAGCTGATATCTTCTCTTACTACCGCGATATCCGGAGGATTGCGTTTGATACCCCTAATCTAACCCCTGGGATGCGATTCCGGTAGTATATATATACGTCCATCAGATACTGATTAGAAAGGATCAAATCTTCGTTGGTTTATCATTTGTGTGCGAAATACTGGCGATTTCGGAGCCGATATCCGTACGAACTTTTCAACAACATCTTATCTAGTCAGCCAGAGGTGTAACAAATACCTGGGGTGAGCGCCGGGGCCGGATCCCCCAGGTCGATTGTGGGAAAGGTGGGTAAGAGAATAGCCCTTCTGAAGCGCCCTTCCGGGACCCAGGCATGGATGTCAGCCACCTAGGGGGCGATAAATATATTACTATCAAAGTACGTCAGGATACAGAATGAAGGAATCATTCATTTCCCGTATTCATAACGGAGCCAAGAGAAACAAACCATTCATGTCATTAAAATTTGCCCATTTTGAAGCAGCATGTCTCAGGGCGTATCCCCTCACCTCGTATCAGATTGCAGGTCAGCTAATCCACTAGGCTGATTGGCCACTATAAAATAGTGGCGTATTTAGTATCCTCTGTATTAATGTTCTGTCCAATCGGCTTAAGGGATCGACGGGCCCGCAATCTGATACGCATTGACCTTTTGACACCACTGCAGAGTCTGCAGGCGAGAGGATAGGCCTGTCCCAGAGCTCGACGGCTGTTGGTGGGACCGATACGGATTTCCCCGTAGGGCCTTAAATGTTAGAGTTACGGCGCTAACAATCATCCAGTTAGTTGCTTAGGTGTCCAACCACGGAGTAATAGCTACCAAAACTAAGATATGAAGTAACCAGATAGAACACATCTAAACCTTGGGTCCTTAACTCTCTGACTAAAGGTGAAATCAATCAGATTTAGCTAGAGTATAATCCAATTGATTTAATTAATTCAACAGGCGGATGAGACACTAAAATCTGACAACATTTAGGCATCAGCGAGGGGGGTGATCCTGTTAGATACGACCCTACCAGTAGCCTGCCAGCCGTCAGTTGGAAACTCAGATCTTATAGGGTCAGTGGGAGGTGCAATTCACTCAACTCGTGTAATCCTAGACACATAAGGACACCCATGCAATCTCTTTCCACAATGTAAAGGCATTGGTCAGCCAAGCCCCGTTTCGCTTTGGGGGCCCCAATGCCCTTAGGCTGATTGACATCCACACAAGCGCATCAACTACGTAACATACAGGGATCTGGCCATTCAACGTAGGCAAATGACGCCATTAAATGAAAGCTCTAAGCGATATCACTGATATTGCTGAGTTTTCCACGAAACTTCGTGTTACGACCCCGCATCGTCATCAACAACTCCAACGCTTAATTATGTCTAGGTTACATCTTGCTTGCGAAGCCAAGGCGCTAGCTCTATACTAGACATGCCCTGGGTTGAGTCTGCAAGATGTAAGAGACCGACTCGTCCCAGGGCCAACCCGCCCACCGTGGGAAGCCCGAGGGCAACATCAAGTAGGCCATAAGGAGGAACGAGACCCGACAGTTTGTAATATGGCCATGACTGTATAAGCTCCAGCGCTGAGGATAGTAGCGAGACAGGCCCCTGCTGGTTCTCTGCCGAGAAAGCAAACGGGGGTGCCATACACGTCCACCGCGTGGCCACCATGTATTCCCGGGGGTGCTATCAGAGTTCTCGTAAGACATTAATATCTAGACGAGCTGACATGCAGGAACTAGTGGTGGAAAGAATCTCACTGTCTACGCGTTGCTAATATACACACCCTATGGGAGTGCAGGAAGATGCCTTTGCTAAGCTGGCCATTATCAGGCTTGTGGGTGGGGATCTTTTGATCTCACGGCCAGTATCAGACGAATGAACAGTGCCATCAAGGGTTTCTGGGGGATAGATAGGCTTGGGCAGTGGCGTCTTACCAAGCTCCCGCATCTCACGGTATTTTTCGGTGCCTACCTTCCCTATCAGGGCCACTTGGCAGTGATATTTTCCCAGCAGAGCTGAGGCTTTCTGTGCTGGTTCCGCCATGTTCTCCAGGCTGAACTCGGAGATGTCAAGGGTGGTATTACTAGTGATTAGCATGGCGAAGGGGGATTGCAGATCAGTGATGACTTTCTAGGTTGAAAACTGTGAATACAACCAGTGAAAACCCGTCCCCATGAATGTTTCTTTTTAAAAATTATCCGTCAGCCCCCTGTCGGGGCTGCCGTCACTGGATGCTACATAACTATGCAAGCCTTAGCGTCGGGGATCTTTCCCGTTAGCAATGTTCAGCTAAACTGTACTTTGTGAGGTATGGCTAACAGCCGCAGCACTAGTTAACTAACTCGCGTCTCTCCATGCTGACTTGTCCCGTTGTCCGTCATTGACCCGATAGCTGTTCTCCAACCGCTGGGAAGAATATGAAACCATTATCCAATGGCGGCCTCACGGGGTAGTAGAAGGTTTCGGGATGGCTACATTGTCTAGTTTTATCTCTGGATCATGTTGGTTATCTAGCCCAAAAGTGGCGCCTTCTGAGTTCGAATTGACTTTGGACCTTATGCGTCGCCCTACTGAAGGGTGGTAATTACCTAAGGTTATCCTTGTCATCACGCCGAGTTGTACCGAATATTGAT
The DNA here is from genome assembly GCF_002847465.1 of Aspergillus novofumigatus IBT 16806. Classification (NCBI taxonomy): domain Eukaryota; kingdom Fungi; phylum Ascomycota; class Eurotiomycetes; order Eurotiales; family Aspergillaceae; genus Aspergillus; species Aspergillus novofumigatus. The sequence goes on from NW_020194278.1 coordinate 142,483, forward strand.
TGATTCGATAGCAGGGTATGACGGCGAGGTATGTTTGATGCACCGCCTTGTTGGTGTCTTCTGATCTAGTCAAGGCCTTCTAGCGCTTACGAATTTTGTTCAGGATGTCTGCAAATCAAGCTCCGATTCTTGGAATCATGGAGATGAGCATGCTTGGTGGGAATAAGCATTACCCAAGTCGAGCGCCCGAAACCCGGGTGGAAAGAATTCTCAGTATCTTGTCCTCACCCCTCTTAAATTGCTTTTTCGGCCGACCAATCAGCCTATGGGACTGTTCATGCAAGGTAGACTGGTTGGGGATTGGATATGGATTGATCTGTATGATGTTCGATCCAACCCATGCAGATTATGGGCTGATCCTCTAGCTATCTGACCCACCCTTACATTCACGCAGGTTGGATTGCGGATAAAAAACATATCCATACTACCTAGTAACCAGGTTAGTTGACCTCTAGTATTTAGATTACTAACTATTTCTCTAGAATTCTAACCACACTCCTAGGATACTATATACTTTATGTGATAATATGGTAACTAATTATATAAATATTATATATCACCTATTATATGAGCTAAAATAGCCTTTATCCACAGTGGTAGGGGTACATCCTAAGGTTAGGATGAAAGAAGTGCAGGGCTATGTACGTCTTTTAACACCATCTTAATTACCCTTATCTAAAATCCAAAGTCAACCATAACTCTAGTTTTTCTTAGATGATCTAATATTTTATTTTATATATAGATAGATATAATCATTCTCTATCTAATATAGGGAAATAGATGCTATGCTGTCTAGCCCTAGATATGGTTAGATATGGATTTGCGGATTAAGTTGGGTAATAGGTCTACAACTCTACCAGTCTAATACAAGGACCAAGATGCAGACCCTTAGGCAACTTCTTCTTTCTATCTTATCATTATCAAGCTGTTCAAACCTTAAGGTTCAATGAAGGACTCATAGAGCACTCAATAGATCATCAAAATACTGTAAGGGTTTTATGCTACTGGGTCGTACGAGATCCGCATAGCCACTTCCAGTACAGACATGAAACTTAGACTGCGTATATGATCCCAAAGATAGTTCTTGTATGTACCTGTCGAATCCCATATAATATTAGTGATTTACTTGTCTATAATGATGTTTTGTCTCTTTCCGCGTGCATTCTACGCGACTGTCCATTCCAAATGCCAGATTGATCCCTGCGGAATGTGACTTCACCATTGACATGTGACAGTGACTGTCTGCCCCCGGAAGGTACGAACAAATCAGAGCGTCGAGGACCCGTTTCCAATTGACCTGCATAAGATCAGCCTGTGTCGATGATGCTGATCGCTCAGTTGTGTTCCCAAATGTACGACGTCACAGCGGCGCTCAGGTCGACGTGGCAATGACAATTCAAACACAATGTCTGCCGCGTCTATTCACTGTTCTCCTTCAGATTGGCATAAAGAAAGAATGACGGACCCAGTTGATGGTCTGATTGATCTGACCATCCACACTCTTCTATCGAGTATGGGCAATTACGAATTCGGCGTCACAGACGTACCCTTCTTTGTCGCAGATCTAGGGCAGGCCATATGTCAACACCGCCGCTGGTAATCGGATTTACCGAATGTTCATCCGTTCTATAGTATGTATGGTACGTCAAGCATCGGATCCATTACGAGTTGTGGTACTAGACCCAAACTGACGATTGGTGCCCCAGCGGTGAAATGCAACCCGGACCCTACGCTGCTCCGACTGCTCGCTGAACTCGGCACTGGTTTTGACTGCGGGTCGTCCTCGACCTCGGAGTCGATCCATCACGCATCATATTCGCCAACCCGTGCAAGTCGGCCTCCTCGCTCCTATTTGCTGCCAGGGCGGGAGTTACTCTGACTACCTTTGATAATCTGGACGGACTGGAGACCATTCAAACATTTCTTCCCACTGCACGGCTTATGCTACGGATCTATGCCTGTGATAACGATGCTCTCATCAAGCTGGGCGAGAAATTCGGCGCTCCCGTTGAGCGTTCATTCGTTATGTTGCAACCTGCGCGAGAACTGGGCTCGGAAGTGTGCGAGGTGAGCTTTCATGTTGGTAAGTTCTTTCAGTGACACTTCCTCACTTCGTAGTATTGATGTAGAGCAAACGTACAGGGGCTTCGAACGCGTCGGCATATGCGAATGCCATTCAACATGCCCACATGGTATTTGAGCTGGGCAAAAGCGTGGGATATGTCATGAACCCCCTAGATATTGGTGGCGGCTACCAAGACAGCAATTTTGAGAAGATTTCACGGTCAGTACGAGAAGCCCTGATGGAAGGCTTTCCGTTCCAGACACGGAGTATCGCAGAGTCAGGGCGCTACTTTGCCAGAAGTGCCTTTACGCTCGCTTGCAAGGTTCTGTCCAGCCGGTGCGACATCGCCGAGGCAGCTCAGGAACGCCCAGATATTCTTTACCAGAACGACGGCGTGTACGGGAGCTTTATGAATGTTCTTCTTGAGAAGGAAGTGGTGCATCCGTCGTTAATTCCCTGCAGCTCACCATACATCTCGGGGACACAAAGCGAGCGCGCGGACCGCATCGTTACTCGATCTGGGGTCCTACCCGTGACAGCGTCGATTGTGTTGCACGAGAAACTACATTAGAGGCGGAAGTTCGCGTGGGGAACTGGCCTACATCAGTCTTCGCCAGAATTCGGGTCTATGTCGATGATATGACTTTAATAGACTCAGGCGCTCACGCCCGGGTAACCCAATGCGGTTTCCGATCAACGTTTTCAGCCTGCGGTGGATGGCAGCGAGACTTCGTACTCTTTGCAGCTCAAGTTTATCTAGTGACATGTTAGCAATATCTAATGGTCAGTAGAGTGCTTATGAGCAGCCTTGACTGGCGAGCTGTCTGATCGAGTACGCTGCCGCTCTCCGAATATACGCACCACAGGTCAGAGAAGAAATTTACGCTAGTTATTACACGAGCTCAATTGTATCGCATGCTGCCATAGCCCTCTACCATGAAAGATGCACCGACATAGCTTCCGCGAACATCCATCGTTTCTAGAAGCATTCCAACCGACGGATAGAGGGGCTGAAAGTTTCAACAAGAATAGTCCCGACAAGCTCGTTCGGCTGAATTGACGCCGAAGACAACTGGACTACCCCACCACAGGCCAATGTAATCCTAGCTTTGTGGGATCTTGTCCAGCCCTCTGCGCATACTGATGGTATCGGCATACCCCAAGCCATCCTGGCGGTTACTCTGGATGGTCTTAGTGCCTCTTCGCTTTTTAACTAAAGCCAGTACTATAGGATCACCGCCGCCGGGCTAGATTGACAATGAGGGGTACATGCACCAATTCCAGAATGACCCCGCAACGGGGTTACTTGGCTAAAAGCATGATAAACAGCCATATGGACGTGAAGTTCAGCATAGCCTTTCTATTATGTACTTGTTAATACTCCACCAACCATAGACCCCTTATGCTTGGATGTTTACGGTATGGCTGTGACTGAGGCGGCTACTGAGATTCCTCCAACCAGGCTTGGACGATCCTACATGCGGGCCTATATATGGTCAATTCTGTCTGCATGAAATGCTTTGGATTCTGGTTCTAAATCAACTCAACAGGCAGCGACGATGAAGTTGGCTTTTACCCTGCTTGTGTTCGCCCTGACACCCAGTGTGGCAGTCAGCGCGCCACTCCAGCAGCGTTCTCGAGCACTACTAAAGAAGTTCACTTCCCTCGTGGTATTCGGTGATAGCTATACCGATAACGGGGTCCGATCATACAAACCGCCAGTTGCAGCTGAGGTACAGTCCCCAAAGATTTTATTGAATCGGGGTGCTCACGATCTCTCCACAGTCAACGAAGAGAAGCACCGGCGGTCGTGTATGGCCCAGTTATATACGCCAATACACCGGCGCGAACATATACGACTACGCCTGGTCAGGTGCGGTCTGCGATGCCGTTGTCGCAAACACTGTCCGCAACGGCGTGAAGCAGAATCAAATCAATACCTTTCTGGAGGATAATGACTATGTCAGTAATACAACCGGAAAGCCCGCCCTGGCCAATCCGCCAGATGAAACCGTCTACGCCGTCTGGATCGGCACCAACGACATCGGCTACGGAGGCTTTCTCACCGAAGTACAGCCAGCCGGAATGCCTCTGACGTATATGACCGACTGTGTCTATGCACAGCTTGATCGGCTGTACGCGATAGGCGCGCGAGCCTTTGTGCTTATGAACATGGCGCCACTAGACTTGACTCCATTGTATGCTCTTCCGCAGAACGGTGGCTCGTTGAACGCGCAGTACTGGACCGATAAAGCGGCTTATGATTCCAATATCACTCGCTCCAGCGAGAAGATGCGCCAGTATGTGACAATGGTCAATGCTGTGTATGACTATCAAACACCGTATGATGTTGTCATCGCGGATCGATATCCACACAGCCAGTTTGCTGTCTATGATGTGCATGCATTGGTGAGATGCGATATGCCAGTACCTCTAGGCTGTGGCACCTTTGGCTGATCAATTCTCAGATGACTGACATTTGGGCAAACCCCTCGCACTATTTGAATGGCACGGCGCCGTACAACGTCACGAGCTCTGTCTATCGCTGTGGAAGCCCCTGTGCGTCTAACGCAGTTCGAGACAGTTACCTGTGGTATGATGATCTTCATCCGTCGGAGCAGACCGACCGCATCATTGCGCGTGAGTTCATCAACATCGTCAAGGGCAAGAGTAATTGGGCAAAATACTGGAGAAGTTAGACTTGCCAGTAGAATAGGTTCTGCATTCCCTTTGATATTGACTGGATCCTTTTCAATTTGCGGCACCTACTATAGTTGACTGCCGTCATGTCGGTAAATATAAATCCTGTTCCATTTAGGATCCTGAGCCTCGATTTAGTGGCATGAGGGTTCTTCATCTCGTCATGAATATGGCAACGCCTTCTTCCCTCATCCCTCGGCGATTCAGGTCGAGTTCAGCGATATATCAGCCTATAGACAACATCCATACTGACATTGAATTATGCCGTGAGCATACCTTTTTTGGTTTTAATGGTATCTCTCTGCCATCGTCCTCGCAGGCAGGTTGCTACTGCTGAATATTTAAGATTGGACCGATCGCACGCGACGAGGAATAGATTGTGCTTTTAACAGCACTCATGATTGAAAGAAAGACCTAGTCCCGTATTCTGTCATTTCTGTTTAGTTAGAGACCAATTCATTCGACAGCATAAAAGGCCAAAGGGCCTAGAATAACCTGGCATCCTCTGACTGACACGACTGACACACCCTCGCGAATAAACACTTGTTCTGACAGCCACTTGGCCATTCATGCAAGGGGTTGACGCAGTCCAGCTAGCTGGTCACGCGCTATATCCAGTTGTTACGGAATTTTATCGGTTCAGGCCCTTCTAGCAGCGAGTAAGTTCGGGGATTTGCGTCTCAGGTAGGGCGCGTCCCCGGCTTGTGAAGGAAAGTCCGGCTTTCTAAAGTATGGTTGGCTTATTGACTTAAATGCTAGGCCTGAGCCCACTTCTTTACCGACTCTGATCACTACATAGACGTTTGAAAAGGGTTTCTGCTGTCATGTAGCCGCATGGATATTGATCCACGCCATCCTAAGCAGATCAACACCCTTATCATCGCTTCCCTGGCTGCGATGTGACCTGTACAAGGCCACCAGCCTTAGCGATAATGCTACAGTACCGCTTACAGAAACCGCTCTGCCTCTGGAAGACATTTTCAGAGCATTGTATAACGAGATCAAATAGCTAAAAGTATACTTCAGTCACATACAAAGACCACCCATGCAACAGCATTTCAAGGCGGAGATACTGCACCCGGTCGAAGATTTCCAGGCTGCTGTAACAAGGGAATATACCTTCTTACTCAAAGACGCATTTCCTCATCGGATCAACGAGGCTGCTGGACTTCCAGGGCCACAGCGCGCACGAGCCCGCGAAGGGGTAACCCGGCTCCTTCGGAAGATGGACATGCTGAATGGGAATATGAATATCACCGCGTGGGCCTATCAGAATGCCATGGTTGACCTGCGGCAGGTGGACGCCCGCGAGAACATATTGACGCAAGGCAAGGGCGATCTCGGCTCGTTGGTTCAGGAGCATTAAGGATGATATCGACGCCGTGCTTGGACAATTCTCATGCCATGGCCATCCTCTCCAATACGTGGGGAGTCTGATTAGCCATTCAAGGAGCTCATAAGGGAAATTCCGTCAGCAATCTGGACGACATCGATGTCGACCTCTTTGTGGCACATGCTGAGGAGTGGCGCAGGCACCTGCCCGTGATACGAGAACAATTCCGGGGAACTTCAGCAATGGGAAATTACACCCAATAGGAATGCATATGCATGAGTTACAGAACCTCGGTTATGCGGTAGGCTGCGAATCTTACAGGCAGGGTCAGAAAGTCGGAGATTTATTGGGAAGACGGAAATCGTGCTTCGAAATAGAGCGCGTATTAGTCAGTCGTGGCTTGTACCATACCAAATATAGCAGAACTAGCCACAAAACGGAATCAAGCGCCACAAATGTTCATTCTCCGCCTATCTCAATTTTCCCCAACATTCCTCTCCCCTTCCCCATGAAGAAGGGGAAATTGGTACTTTGAGTCAATCTCTGATCAAAGAATTCAGAGACAAAAACAACGCATGCCTAGGAGTTGCAAGGAGCTCGGCTATGAAATGGAATTTACATGAAGCCAGACCTATGCAAGTAGTGCACGGTCACCTGCCTAGAGAGATATTGACCTACGCACGAATGGATATTCATCAGCTACTTTCTAAAAGAAAGAATGAGTAACTTTGTTGGTGCAGGTGCAAGGCCTGCAGAAACAGCGAATTTGCATCTTGAGGAAGAAACAACGCTCTCGCCAGGGACAATCTCCAGCTCAGATGAGTACGCAGCAAACCCGCGATTCCTGCAGCTCCAGGAAGAATTGCGCGATGTACTGTTCACAGCAGTGGCCAGTCATGCTCCCACGAGGCATCAATCACCGAGACCATTGGATCCGATCGAGGACTCTGCGTCGGGGCTGTTGAGGAACAGTCTGGATTTCGCACAGGTCTCGATCCCGAAGGTCAGACTGATCCACTACCTGAAAAACTGGATTATCGAGTGCGCTCCTCATCTGGATAAGTTTGATGAGCAAAGCCATTTCGGTGTGCATATCCCCGTCCTCGCTCAGAGCTCCCCTGCTTTGTTTTATGCCATCTTGGCGTTTTCAGCCCGACAAACCGAACGCAAGGCTTGCCTGGACAAGTCGTATGACAGTCTGGAGCTCTACCAACAGTCGATTCGGCTGCTGAGCCCGTATCTGCAAGCAAAAGATCCTAACGTGCTCGTAACGGTCTGTATCCTGGGGTGTCTGGAGCTGATGTCCGTCAGCCCTAGAGACTGGAGACGGCATGTCGAGGGCTGCGCGGCTCTCTTCGACGCGTATAACGTCAATGGGTTCTCTGGTGGTCATCTTCAGGCGGTCTTCTGGTGCTATGCGCGAATGGAACTGTGTGGAGCGATCATTTCAGAAGGAACAGAAGGCACTATCCTTCCACTTCACAAATGGGTCCCTCCGCAGGCCGCTGACTCCGAAGAAGAGCGAGACATCATCATCAAGAATCTGTTTTGCCAGGACGGCTGTTTGAATCCTGACAGACATGCGAACTGGGCGGTGTATCTCTGCGCGAAGACGTGCAATCTGGCATGCCGGCGATCACGGTTCCTAGAACTTGGCGAGCTGGATCAGAATGACACGAGGCCGTTCTCCGAACAATGGAGACAGCTCTGGGAAGAACTGCAATTCTGGAACGACCACCGGTGTCCGGCCATGCTCCCGATCAGGACCACGACTACTGGCGGCGATCAGATATTCCCTGAGATCCTCTTTGCACACTGGGCGGCAATCTCAGGCAACCAGCTCTATCACACGGCCTGCATCATGATGCTGCAGATGAAACCGGCAAACACCCCGCTTGTTTCTCCAAGCCCGCACTCTTCCCCTGTTTGGCATGCTCGGAGGGTTTGTGGGATCTCATTGACGAACCCTCACAGTGGCAACCTCATCAACGCGATTCAGCCACTCTATATTGCGGGAAAGCTCTTGAGCCATCGAAGTGAGCATCTCGAGGTCGCCAGATTATTCAAGAAAATTGAAACCAGCACTGGCTGGGGTGCCCTGTGGAGACTGAGAGATCTTGAGCGAGCATGGGGATACGAGACTGGTGAAATTCTATCTGCTATCTGAGTCTGTTCTTCTATGTAATATGATGCCTCGGATAAATATAGTTGTATTCAGTGGATCCGTATAGAACCACACTATCCTCAGGCTAGGTATAATGTGAGGAACATGTGTATAATTTACATTATTCCAGCGTGATTATTACCACTTCTGAGCCCCAAGTCATTCCATTCAATAGAGGCGTTTCGCTACCAGTCGTTTTATGCGGGAGTCAACTTCCCCGGATTCTAGATGGCTCTAAGATGAAAATAATACATGAATCATTGGGACGGGAAGAACCGCGTCAGTAAACCGGTATGCCAAGTTGGCCCGGGAAACCACATCATGCCTCTAATCCCGCAAGTTACTAACGAGTGATGTGGGGTCAGTAAATTTCCGAGTCACGAGATGTCTTGAAGCAAGGATGGGTGGAGCTGTCTGCTAAGCTTTTGCATGAAGTATAGGCTCTGATACCCCTTTATGGATAGGGCTTACTGTCGGTGGTCTCCGATGAGCCCGAATAGGAAGTTATAGCCTACGTGTCTAACCCATGGCACCATGTTTGTGCGGGATCCCCACATTTTCCTCCCCCCGACTGGGCCAAAGCAAGAGATTTCTCTGGGGAATTCCTGGAGTGAGCCGATCTTCATGTGGCCAGGCCGTTTCCTGTTCCTTGTGTTTATTCTGGAGAAAACCTCGCAAAGTTAATGATCGATCGGAGAAGGGGAAATGGTTATAAAGTCATGTTCCCCTCTGTCCGGTCCTTCAAACCCTGTCTTCAAGGCGATTCATTTGCACGCAATAATCCCCTCTGAATTTGGGTTTACTGACCAGACCTCAACATGAGCAGTCGTTCATCTTCTGACCTGGAGGCACCTGTCTCCCAGCAAGCGGGCTACGCGGAACATCGCCAAATGGAGAAGAAATCAATGTGGCAGTCGTTGCGGGAGAACCCCAAGGTTCTATTCATTGCCTTCTTTGCCTCGTAAGTGTCACGAGCTGCAATATCAAAAGATTTTCATTGACTGACAATGGGTAGGTTTGGTGGATTCGAGTATGGCTACCAACAAGGAGTGCTCGGACAATCCTTAGTGATGACTCGGTTTACCGAAAACTTCCCATCGGTCGTTCATTCCTCTGCGGCTACCGGATGGCTCACCTCCGTTCTTCAGCTCGGCGGTATTGTGGGATCGCTATCTGCCGGCGTCTTTGGCGAGATCTTCTCGAGGAAGTACACCATGTTCGCGGCCTGCTGCTGGGTCATCTTGGGAAGTTATCTGTACGTTGGTGCTTCAGCAGGAATGGCCTCGCTCCTGTACGCTGGGCGATTCTTTACCGGTCTCGGAGTCGGTCTTTTCAGCGGTGTCGGCCCCTTGTACAATGCCGAGCTGGCCGCTCCGGAAATGCGCGGTCTCCTGGTCTCCTTCTATCAATTTGCAACTATCCTCGGGATTATGATATCCTTCTGGGTGGGCTACGGCAGCAATTACATTGGCGGCACTGGTGAAACACAATCGGATCTGGCATGGCGTCTGCCCTCCATCATTCAAGGAATTCCGGCCTTTGCGCTGGCCTGCGGCATCTGGTTTATGCCCTTTTCACCTCGGTGGCTGGTCAAAGTCGGACGGGACCAGGAGGCTCAGTCCACTCTCGCCTGGATGAGGAAATTGCCGGTCGAGCATGACCTTGTCCAAATGGAATATCTCGAGATCAAGGCAGAAGCATTGTTTGAGAAGAGAGCCTTCCCCAACACGGCGGAAAAGGGAATTCTGAAGAACCAGTGGGCGCAGTATGCCAACTGCTTCTCCACCATGGACAACTTCAAGCGTGTTTGCACCGCCTGGCTGGTGATGTTCTTTCAGCAGTGGAGTGGAATCGATGCCAGTATGTCTTCCAACTCTGTGTTCCTTGTTCTGAGCTGACATTCTCGCAGTCATCTATTATGCGTCCAACGTCTTTGTCAGTCTGGGACTGACAGGCGGCACCATCGCTCTCCTGGCAACTGGTGTCACTGGAGTTGTGTTCATCGTGAGCACTGTACCAGCTATGGTAAGTCATCTATCTCGTGCCATCCATTACTGGACGTCTACTAATATTCAATAGTTGATCATTGACCGGGTCGGTCGGAAACCCATGCTGCTGGTCGGCTCGGTGGTAATGTTCCTGAGTATGGTGATTGTCGGCGTGATTGTTGCCAAGTTCCAACACGACTGGCCGTCTCATGTCGCAGCCGGATGGACCGCAGTTGGTAAGAGTTCCTCGATAGTCTCATTTGAATCACAACACTGGCTTACACGCTACAGCACTGATCTGGCTCTACATCGCTGGCTTTGGCGCCACCTGGGGCCCAGTCTCATGGACTCTCGTCTCCGAGATCTTCCCTCTCTCGATCCGCGCAAAGGGAGCTTCCATCGGAGCCTCCAGCAACTGGGTCAACAACTTTGCCATTGCATTTTTCGTCCCGCCTATGCTGAAGTCATGGCAATGGGGCACATATATCTTCTTTGCCGTCTTCCTTCTGGTCGGCATCTTTTGGGTCCAGTTCTACCTCCCGGAGACCAAGAACGCATCCTTGGAGGAAATGGACCGGGTGTTCAACAGTCATACTGGCGAGCGCGACGCCCAGCTCCTTCGTGAAGCCCAACGCGATGTGGGGTTGACGGCACTGCTGGCCAGGGCGGATGGAGGCAACGGTATGTCGAAAGGGCCAATTCCGGAAGAGAAGTTTGTGGAGAGTGTCTAGATGGTGCTCTCTATTTTATGAGGGATGAGATTAATGCATTTGTTTGTAATTATTATATTTTGCTTGCTGCGTGGGATCTGTTTGCGGAGATATATATCCGGATGTTGCTCTATCAGCAGAGTTTAATCAAAAGATTCGCCACGTTTATCTCAAGGTCCCTTGTAGATCCCTTGTAGCACTCAATCATGTTATATGTAGTCTACACATAAACAGCCACATTACAGTATTGATATCCTGGAATACTTAGCCTGTCACCATACTACGACTATATTGAATTATGTTACCGCTTGCCCTATTTGGAAGCATATGAATTGGCAAAGCACTGCCACTCTTGGCCGAATATTCAATAGCATTCAATCATTTGGAAGCCCCGCAATCCGACCCCTATCAAAGGCTTAAATAGGAGATAGATAGTCATTCGTTTAGAAGAATCAGACCTTCATTCATTTTCGATTGGCCATAGAAATTGCTAGCGATTCATAAATCAATACAGTATTATCATTTTCAACAGTTATGAGCCCGGCTTGTCCTTAAAGAACGCACAGATCAACTTCTGCTATCATTCTTCCAAGGCCTGTATATTAGAGAGCTCTATCTCATAGTATTAGCGAGATATCTCATTGGAATTGCCTGATTCAGAAGAATTAAAGATATATCAACACCGCCGTCACCCTGAAGCCAATATAGACTATTATACTAAACCAATCAGATCCACCACAAAGGTCTCCATCATGCTAGATAAGCCCAATGATTAGTGGACATGGGACTCACATATAATCAGCCTAGCCCAAACCCATAGAGTACTTAATATACTCTAGGGAGAAAGGCCTTACCCCATTCCACTAATTTAACCAACTCATCCGATGGTTCTAGCCAATCAACAGGCAAAGTCAGCCTTAGCAGAACCCCAAGCAATAGAAGCAAGCCAATCAGATAGCTTATTAACTGCTGCAGCCGCCCTGAAGGCTCCAGCAAAGCCAACCAATATTGAACTAGTGATATATACTAAAGAACTAGCAATCTATAAGGAAGAAAAGGAGTAATATCAACTAGATCATCAAGGCCTCACAGCTATCTGGACCACCATGGAGCAAATAGTAGCCAGGGAACATCTCTAGTAGCTAACCAGCTAATCAGATAATAAGGTTAAGAGATATCAAAAGCTTAAGGCTGACCTAAAGCCTTTAATCAAAATATAAATAAACAATATCCAAGAAAGATATTAAAAGCTTGCCACTAAGCCAGCTAATTAGAATGTGTCAAGCTAGCTAAGTAAATAGGAGAAGGTGCTAAGCATGTGTACTAAACTAAATATAACATAATATACTAGATATATAGGCACCAGGACCTTCCTCATAGCATTAAAAAAGATCAAACCCTAATATGCTAGCATTTAATTAGATCATCTACTAGAGGACAGCAAGCTAAGTGTCTTTAATAAGATCTCTTATTATCAAAAACACTAGGAAAGCCTTAGTCAGAGAGAATAGAAGAACATCTTTACCACATTTAAGGGACAATCCTCTAACTAATTAAATTCTAATTCAGCCAATCAGAATCATGGATTTAAACAGCCTAAGCAAGATGACTGCCCCTATAGAGAAAGGCACTTATTTGATAAGTGCCTATATGTGATTAAATTAATACAGCTAAAAGGATGGAAGCTAAATCCAGGTATTATAGAATAATTTAAGAAGATTAAGCAAAACCTAAGGGTAAAGCACACAATGGATGAAGTAATTAAGCAAGCTAATTAGAATTAGAATCAGGATGCATCTCACACAGCTATAAGTATCATCCAAAGTGATTCCATAGTATTCTCACTAGGAAGCAATGTATATAAGCTGTGAGATAGTTAGATCATTAATTCAGGAGCAGATATTAATATCTATAATAATCAAACTTAGTTCCTCACCTATGAACCAGTAGAAGATAAGTATGTGCATTTCAGTGCAACAAACATGCAAATCCTTAGATATAGGAGGGTTGAACTAAAAGCAATTAGAATAAATAGAATGCCGCATATCCTAGAACTAAGTAGAGTAGCCTATATACCTAAGTGCCATACAAATTTGCTTTTAACCTTTCACATGAAGAAACATGGATTTTATCTTAATCAACACACCAATATCATAGAAGATTAGTATAGGAAGCTGATTTGCCATACAGAAATGAGATGCAATCTAGAAGTGGTGGAATATAATCTAATATTAAATATCTTTACAATAAATCAATATTCAGAGAGGCTGCATGAATCCACCAAAACTAGCAAACAATAGCATAAATAGCTGGCACATTTAGGAGATGAAGCCATACAGCATCTAGAAGAGGCATCTATTGGTGTAAAAGTGTTAAATTATAAGAGATCAATCTGTAAGACGTGCAGGCTAGCAAAGGCAGCTAAACAGATATCTTAAACACCCAGAGAGAGATCAACCAAGCTATTTAAAAGTATTCATTTTAATATGATTCCAATAACTGTTGCCCATAATAGTGATCACTAGGCCACTCATTTCATATACAAATCAACTAGATAGCATGTCATCTACACACATCCAGATAAAGATCAGCTTAATAGCCTAATAAAGCAATTCATCTAATGGGTTAAAACATAATTTAGCCTCAAGCTAAAGAAGATGTTCTCAGACTGCAAACTAACACTTAGGAATAAATATATACACACTATAAAAGATAAAGGCATTGAGATCTTCCATTCAACACAATATATCAATGAGCAGAAAGGGCTAATTAAACATTCTGGTAAGATAATCATTAAGATGGCCTAAAGCATGCAAATCAGTACATAATTACTAGAGAAGTTATGGCTGCATATATTCCACACTGCTATTTACCTGCAGAATTAACAGCCGCGCAGAGAGGCAGTAGAGGAGAATAGGCAGAAGGAATGGATCTGGATCACACTATATAAGAAGCTCTATAGGAGGAAGCCATCATTAGCAAATCTATGTGTATATAGATGCAGAGCTTACATTAGACACCATAAGATTCCAAGATTAAAGAAGCTGGATCCGCGCGCCTAGGTAGGCTATCTAGTCAGCTATACAGCATCTAATATATGGAAGATATAGAATCTAGTGACTAGAATAATCACTGATAAGAGAGACATGACATTTAATAAAGACATCCTATTTGATCCAAATCAGCCATTCCACGCTGAAGCAATCAAAATATCAGATCTGCCAGAATTACCTATTGAAATCAATGAGCTGCTAGATATTGATGATTTGCCCAGCTTAATGGGAAGTGCAGATGATGAGTTGGATGAGGTTAAAGCTCAGGGGGTGAATAAAGCAATTAATATAATAAGTAAAGGAATAAGTAGAGGTGCTATACTAGATAAGGAAGGTAGTCAGATAGCAGAATTACCAGAAGCAAACCTCACACCTCTAACTCCCCTTACTACGCTAGGAAGATCTATCCAACATAATAAACCTATTAAATCTATTAAGCAAGAAGGTGATCTTATACCACACCTATAGCATACAGATACAGGCTAATATGGCATTCCTAGAGGCTAGATTAATAGCCCGCGGAGAGAACAGCCTGTTTAACTTAATTTAATAACTCTGAGATCTCCTATAAGAATCAATGATTCCCCAGAGCCTAACACACCTGTAAGACTTATAGATACACTTCCTAAGTCCCTAGATTAATTATAAGCAGAAGATTCGCCTTTAAAACAGCTATTTAAGGAAGTCAATAGACTGAGTATTAAACTAAATAATTAAGACAAGCCAGACAATATTAATAATATCCTATAGAAGCCAAAACATAGCATAAGCACTAATTTTTTACTAGATAATATTATTAAAGGAAAACAGGAACATCAAGCTCTATAACATGCATATACTAGCACTTAGATAGATAGCTTAAAGGAATTCCACTCAGTATTTGTATCATTCAGAATAGGCCTATAAGATAAGGCATCTATAAAGAAGCAACTTCATTAAGATGAAATACCACCTGCACCTAACAGCTGGAAGGAAATGCAAAAGTATCTACTAAAGGAACTCTTTAAAGCAGCTACAGAGTTAGAACATAATACATTATTAGCTTAAGGAACTTTTCAGAAGGTTAGAACACCTAGAGACAGGCAGATCATTCTGCTACAATAGGTTTTCACATACAAATTTAATCAAGAAGGATATTTAATTAAGGCTAAGGCATAAATCTGCATACAAGGAGACATACAGTAGATAATACATAATAATACCATAGCTGCTACTCTTGCTGCACAAATGTTTCAGACATTAATAGCTATTACAGCAGTATTTAATCTTAATATATAGCAAATTAACACCATCAACACCTTCATTAATAGCGAGCTAGACGAGGAGGTCTATACCAGAATGGCAGAAGGATTCTCTAAATATAGCTATATTTACCTACTAAAGCAAGCTCTCTATAGCCTATGCAGGGCACTGCACCTTTAGCAGAGGGATATTTTAAAAGCCCTCAATGAGATTAGCTTGCAAAGAATTAATACAGACTCATGCCTTTATATAGATGATAAGACTGTCGTCCTAGTGTTTATGGATAATATACTATTTCTTTACTATCCTAAAAGCAAGAAGCATGCTGACAATCTAATTTGAAAACTGCAAGAATAATATAAATTCTAAGATCTAGGCAAGGGAGAGAGCTTCCTAAACATTAAGATCACCAGAGATCAAATGAAATGGAAGCTATAGCTTAGCTAATAGGCATATATTAAGAAGATTATTATAAGATATCATTTAGATTCCACTAATTAGAAGGCATAAACACCTGTAATAACAGATCATCTACGCCCTTATGATGGAAAGGCTATGGCGCATGAGATATACTACTATTAATCTAAAATTAGATCAATTCTCTATGCTGCAGTGATTACTTACTTAGATATTGCTAAGATAACATCCAATCTATCAAGATATCTATTGAATCCTGGACTAGCGCATTTTGATGCAGCCAATCAAATTATTCTATATCTCACTTCAACAAAGGACTACGCATTGGAATATAGAAGTAATTTAACAGGGAATATCTTCATTATTGCTAGTAATGCTGCCTATGCAGATCATTTAGATCATAGTAGCAGCGAAGGATATCTAGTAAAGCTATTCAGCGCCGCTGTGGATTAGTGCGCAGGGAAGTAATAGACTGTTACTACTTCCACTACTAAGGCTAAATTACTTACCCTTTCAGAAGCCGCGAAGAACATCTATTAGTAGAAATAACTATTCCTGGATATTAGATTCAATCTGGAGCATGAGATATCAATCTTGTGCAATAATCACTAAACAGTAGGGCTTCTGCGCAGCAAAGAGCCTACAATTCACACAAAGCTATGCCATGTTGATATACACTAGCACTAGCTTTAGTAAGAGGTTCAATCAGGCTGCATATTAGTCAATTAGATTGAAACTAATCACATGCCGGCAGATGGCCTTATAAAGATATTGCCAAAGAATAAGCATACGGACTTTTATAGGATGGTTAGGCTCATAGACTAATCAGGAAGCAGAGATTGAGCTTCAACCCATCCAACACTATTAATTCAACACGATTGCCCGTTCTAAGAGATGGATATAGCTTCAACAGCTATGGAATAATGCAGCTTCGCCTAACAGTTCAGCTGGGGGGGTGTATTGAATTATGTTATCACTTGCCCTATTTGGAAGCATATGAATTGGCAAAGCACTGCCACTCTTGGCCGAATATTCAATAGCATTTGATCATTTGGAAGCCCCGCAATCCGACCCCTATCGAAGGCTTAAATAGGAGATAGATAGTCATTCGTTTAGAAGAATCAGACCTTCATTCATTTTCGATTGGCCATAGAAATTGCTAGCGATTCGTAAATCGATACAGTATTATCATTTTCAGCAGACTATAACCCGCCGCACCGGCATCAGCAAAAAATTAGAGCTCAGACGCATGGCGGCCAGCCGAACAATTGATTCGATTCAAATAGTTGTCAGAGTTACTCATCTGGCAATATTAAGAATATTAATGCCAGCGACTGTAAGTCAAAAAGAGAGAGGCATCAATCTGTATGCGCAGACAAATCTGTAATCAAGAAAACACTGAAAAGCAGAAAGGGAAAAGTGAACGAAAAGTATTACGTAAAAGAAGTACATAATTCCGATGGACCTAGCATTATGATTGGCCAATACCCGGCTGCCCTTTATGCCTTAGTAAAATTTCCGCCGGGGTGTCCTGTCCTCCCCAGTCCCACAATCCGCCCGAGTTGGAGGGAACCAAACGAGAACCGGACATCCCTCAAGCCGCTTTTCATCGGTCAGCCGAGGAGGTCCAAGCCTGCTAGTTCCGGGGTGCAGAGGCTCAAAGCCCCCTTTTCGACCGGTCTCTGCACATTCTCGGAAGCATCTGGGGAAGAACCGACTACCACGATGCCGACGAAAAGAACTACCCCAGCAGGCAAACAACGGGTGCGCACTGGCTGCTGGACTTGTCGCAGGCGCAGAAGAAAATGTAAGCTGGCGGACACCTTACTAAGCTAAGAGTGGTTAAATTCTGATGCCATCTACTCAGGCGATGAGGCCAAGCCTCAGTGTGAAAATTGCACTGCAAAAGGCTTCGCCTGTAAATATCCCAGCAAAGTCACCTTTGTCTCGGTTGTAAATGCAACGGATCTACAATCCGATGCGACAGGAGCAACCTACAGCACCATCACAGTAAGAAGAGAATCGCCAAAGAAGTGCTCGTCGAGTCCGTTGACTGACCGTCGATAGTTTGTGGATGAGACCCCCGCCACAACCCCTTCACTGCATGAGAGTGGGACGTTAGAGCACGAGCAGAGTCCAGCCGAATGTCATGAAGAGCCGCTAGAACTACTTCCAGCCCCCAGTCACGCTACGACGCATCTTCCTTCGAACAGTGCTATTCCTACTCAGCAGGCTCGGCGCGAGGTTTCTTTTACCGCTCTGTCAGATTCAACCGGAAATGATCCTGAGACAGGTTTACTTCGACATTACTGCTATGCACTAGCCCCTTGGATTGATGTCGGCGATCCAAGCCGTGCGTTCGGCCTCGAGTTCCTGATCCTTGGAAGGCGAGTCCGACCGCTTCTTGCTGCTATCCTCGCGCTTGCTGCGGGTCAAAGGTCGCTTGTAGTGCCGAGGCATGCAGCCGACGACCTCGCCAGGAGCCTCAGGTTCCGCGAAGAAGCCCAGAACTGCCTTCCTTTGCAAGATAATACTATCCAGCGAGTACGAAACGTATTCTTTATGCTCCATGACTTCTTTTCCTCCCGTCCATCTCAGTGGAAGACTTTGGTGACTGGTCATATCAATGCGCCAGGAGGCCGCGGATGCCTGGCAGCCTCTGATGGAGGGCTCAATGAACCGTCTTTTTGGGTGAGGCTTAGAATCGGTGAGTGGATAAAACTTCTTGGGGCTTATTGTCAGAAGCTAACACTGGCCAGATCTCGCTGCATCGATTATAAACTCTGAGCCTCCACAAATGCTAATTCCCCCGCCAGTACCAACTTCAGAGCCAAGTTCGATCAAGCAGGTCTACCAGCATATTCTCCTGCTTCTCGCGCATACCTTGAGCTTCATCTTCGGAGGTCCAACGGCATATCTCGAGGGCCCGGGCCAAGTAGACACGGTTCCCGCTTTGAATCCCGTATCACAATGGAGCTACCTGTGGACGGAATGTCGGAGATGGTATCAAAATCGTCCTCTGCAAGTGCAGCCCGTCTTGGATGTTCGAGCTGCGCATGCCGATGAGATTGATCCACAGAACGCTTCTTCCTTCCCCATCTTGGTCTACACCACACCCCTCGCACTAGTCGCCAATGCCGTCTACCACGTCGCCTCTTTTCTCCTCCTGACTCGCAAACCTCGCTTTGTGAAAACGCTGACCGGCCCGAAGTGTCTGTCGTCCTCTATCTGGCATGCTCAATCCATTGCCGGTATTGCAACTAGCAACGACACGGTAGAGCAGTGGGACCCGATTCTCATCGCGGCGCTGCTTCTCATAGCCAAGGATATGACTCACCATTTACAGCAGTCAGCGGTGTTGAACCGGCTACGACGGATTACCGAGTTGACAGGGATCAACCTGGACTACGAGATCGAGTCTCTTCAATCCCAGTGGCGCATGTCACGATACGAAGAACCAATTGCTTGATGGCAGTTACATCAGGACTTTTTATTTCTACCTAGTGACTGTCCAAACTGTCGACTTCTGAGGCCGTGGGAATGCTCTGCATCGCACCAGGCCTCTGCACACATAACGCCGCGGCACAATTGGCCCGTCGCACAGCCTGCTCAATGGTGTTATCAAATTCTCTCAGCGGTGCCGATGTTGCGAGAAATTCAGCAAATGCCGCGGCGAAATACCCAACAAAGGTGTCGCCTGCGGCCGTCGTGTCAACCACCTTCTGTACCCGGACTCCATCGACGAAGCCCTTTCTGCCGGTGCAAGTCGAGAAGAACACACCCTTTGCGCCAAGGGTAATGAGGACGATCTTGACGTTGGCGAGAGCATGGAACCGCCTCGCCAGGTCTTCCGGCTGCAATTCGTCTGTCATCTGCGTGCTGATTCCTGAATCTGGTGCGATGGATGCCTGCATTTGTACCGCTTCGGTCTCGTTCATGACCAGAACAGAGGTGTTGGAGAGCGCATCAACCGGGACGCCATCTGCGAAGACCGGGGCGGGATTGAAAAGGATATGTGTGGGGTTCCCTGGCTGGTTGAAATGCTTCATCAAGTCCAGAGTCGTGGGTCTGGGAATCTCGCCTTGTAGAACAATCAAAGCCGGAGATTGAGGGTAGGACCGGATCGTGGCGAGGATCTTGGAAGCATCGTCCATGCCCGCATGATTGGCCCCCGGGACCACCAGGATCCTGTTTTCGCCGTGCGCTGAATCTTCAACGATGATCGTTGCCGACCCTGTGCGGCTGTCTGTTTTCTCCTCAATATACTTTGTATCTACACCGGAATCCTCTAGCGTCGGTCGGATCAGTGTTGCGTAGTAAACGTCGTCGGCGCCCACAGCGCCAATCATGCTCACAGTGACTTTTGAGGCGGCACTGGAGGTGAGCGATGCTCGACCGCATGCGACAGCCTGGTTTGCACCCTTTCCACCGGCAGTCACGGAGAGGGAATTTGCTGTCAAGGTCTCGCCTGGCCCAGGACACCGGGATGTTGATACCGCAAAGTCGATATTCAGCGAACCGACGACGCAGATGTGGGTCGTGTTGGATGGCATTGCTGCGAGATTTGATTGTGCTGTCTAGAATACTAAGAAATCAATGCTTGAGGCAGATAGAAGAGTACTTGCAACTTGGATATTTATGTCGTGTCTTCATTTAGCCCGCTTCTGCCCAGGTGGAGCCGTCCAAATGCGGGAACCGTAGGCTATGCCCCTACAATCGGCCCACAGCATGTAGGCAAATAATTGTTCAATTATTTCAAAATTATCTCTTGTTCTAGAAATTTCAATCCCGTTGCACTATTTTAATGAACGCAGAGCACATAAAGTCAGTCACGCACTCACTTGTTATATGAGTCTGGGTAAGATATACTATTCAGCAACAAAATTGAATCCGTAACACTCCCCTGTGCACCTATCATATATTACCTATTTATTTGGGTGCTAGAAGCCAGACATGAACCGCATGATATTATTCAAACAGTACGAATCCAATAGTTAAACAGGAAGCTCTGGCTGTCATGGGCGTCAGTAACATTGAAAGGTCTAGTACTACAGAGTATGTTCTCGATAAAAGCCTTCATGCTTGATTGGCTTAGGAGCATTGTGAAGCTCAAGACTTGCTTGCCAAGGAGAATGACAGTGGCGAAGGATTAAGGTAGCCAAGTATGATTGCAAGTTATCAGCATTTAATCGGCATGTCATAGATCTTTCGGATACTAGATTCCTGCTTCATTTAGCGAAGCGCCTGCATAGCTAGTCGCTTCTATAGACGGGCTCTAACAGGTTAATAGAATCTTGCTTGCTTGCTTGATTGATTTACTGATCTTTTAGGCACATGAAAAAGTCTATTTTATAGATTTAGTCGGGTGCTACACAAAACCACAAGATACCTAGAGGGTTTCATGCCCTGCTTTGCCCTGCCCATGTAGGAGATAAACGCTAAAGAATAAAACAGAAATAGAAGAGATGCCAGAGTCAACACCAGCCCCAGCACCGTCGATCGAATTGCCTTTACCGCCAATCTGAGCACTTTATTCCTTAGAAGTGGTTTTAGGTATGAGACAAGAAAAGCCTCCAGTCTTGCAAGTTAAAAAGAGATAGGAATCATCCTCCCTGAAATTTCTTCCTACTTACTGGTTCATTATGAAAATGACGCCTGACTCTTCAGTATTATTTTGTTCCTGTCTATGCTATGCTAACAACATGGCAAGATACTTCTTCAAAGTGGTTTTGGTAATTCATGATTTCTGCAGGCAGCCACAGAAGTCGAGAAAAAATCCTCTGCAGTCCCATTTTAGGCATCTATGTTCTGTAAGGTATGAGAGGCATTTTTGGGAGCCAATGGATATGCAAACCTTAGTCAACGGGAGGTCCGCATCTAGCGGCCCTGAATGATAGCAGAAAGTGATGGAAACTGGAATGAGAATAGTGTTGCGATGTCAAAGGTTCAGAAGTCAGAATGATGAAGATAATAGTGGTACCTAGAAGAGCTGTGCTAAATGGTACTGATGCTGCTCCCGGGGGTCCATCAAATGGACAACTTCGTTCCCCTGCCGCGAAGCGTAAGAGAGCAGTGCGTATCATGGTATATTGTTATAGGTAGCAGGGGACAAATCATAAGGCAGCAGCCTAGAAGGCCCGTGAGGGAATTAAACGCATAGATCCAAGCTTTTCTTGGACGACCATGACAGACTGTCAACAGATTCGACGAACCTGAATGGCTGAATCCACAGGGCTGGACCGAATAAGGTCGTCTACAAGTCTAGAGTTCCGAAGCTAGGAAGTAAATGTATACAGAACATTTAGTGCGGCGCACATAAGACGTTTGTACTCCCCCGTCCACTTCCCTTTGCTCGCCTACTTGGTTGATCATCTCTTCATACCATATACTGATACTTCTACTTCATCATACAGCCAATTTTGACACTTAGGCTAAGCAATACTTCGATGAATAGCCTTCCTTCTACTACCTTGTGCCGCTGTATCACTGCAGTAGAATGCCATAACCACAGACCCAACGGTGTCTGCCCAGAGCTCCTAGAAGAACGTCGCCCGCCGTAAGACAACAGTTATCGACGACAAATGCTTCGGAGGGTATCAATATAGCCTCAGAAGATGGAAAAGATTGCCTTTGTGTGTTCGTATATCCCCCATCCCCGAGAATGCTCTTCGGGATGCACACGCTGACATGCAACAGATTAGTACAGTTCCTTTAGATTTCATACATCCGCTATTTCATACTTGGCCTTTGATATACAGCCAAAAAAGGAGGGTCCTAAAACACAAAAGAAAGAGCTTATCGCCAGGCACAAAATGAATCGCTTCATGGATATCCTGAGCAAGCCCGGAGCCAAGGGCGACATCCAAGGCGTGGCTCCCACTCAGTTCACCGAGAAAGACGGCCTTGCAATCGACAAGCCTAACGCCACTGGCTACGCACCGAAAAGCAAACCCAGAATGCTAGACCGGTGGCTTGACTTCGTCGTTCGAATGTCTGGCTCAGAGCCGGTGTTCTTCTTCATCCTCACCGGTCTCCTCGCCTGGGCTTTGCTTGGGATCAAGTACGGGACCACCGACCTCTGGCAAGTCCTGATCTCCGACATACAGGCAATCGTCAGCTATGTGTTTGACTCATTCCTGGTCAGACAGCAGCTCAACGCATACGAGGAGGAAATGACTGTGGCCGCCGAGTTGCAGTCGCGCATTCTCAGCCACCGCAGGATGCTGACGAAACTGGAGTTGGAAAGAGACAATAAAGATCCGGAGAAGCGAGCCCGTCTGGTGACGATCGTAGCTCAGTACCGGGACGCTCCCGACTTCAGCGCAGAGCTACCTACTGAAAAGCGTTTCGGACGGACCATCACTTGGTTCTCTCATGTACTGGGTCATCTAGGCACCGTCGCTCTATACTGGGTTGGCGTCTTTGTCTGGGTCGGCATCGGACATCTGAAAGGATACAGCAACGAGTGGCAGCTGTACATGAACTCGGCGTCTTCGGCGTTGATGGTGTTTGTCTTTGCATTCCTGCCTAACATCCGTGAGCGACACTCGGCCTACACCCTTAGTTGTCTGAACGCAATCTTCAAGGTTGACGCAACGCTCGAATTTCGCCTCCGACTCCTCACTGGCGATAACATTGACAACGATGTGGTCGTCATCCCAGCGCCGAAGGTCAGCGGAGTTCAACGTGCCATCTTCTACTACGCGGATCTCGTCGGGACGCTGGTCGGCATTACCATCCTGCTAATCATGATGATCATATGGGTGGCGATAGGACCTCTACTGCAATTCAACGCAAACTGGTGGCTGATCATTGGCACTTACGCTGGTCTCGTTGGCATGAACGATGGCTTTGTCCTCCGAAACTTGCAAGCTCGCCTTCGAGACTTTGCCGATCTAGAGATTGAAAAGATCGAAACGGAAGACAGCAAACTCTTTGAGAGTGTCGGTCAGGCCATGCCGGTCAAAGAGGTCACTGAAAAGACAGGTCTGACGCACCGCGTATCCGATGCGATGAATCGGGTCTGCGCGCATGAGATCACGGTCGTGGCTGGCTTTCTCGTCATTGTGTGCCTCATTGCTGGAGCAAGTGCAATGAAATGGACAATGACAGGCCAATTGCTGTGCAATGTCCCACCAAGCTTGATTGAGTCATTCTTCATGATCATCTTAATCACAGGTCATAACTCGGCTGATGATTGCAAGCGAGTGGATCTGCGGAATCTCTATGAGAGGCGTCTGGATCTTCTGGCTCTTGTCAATGGTGTACAAACACTTCGAGAGGAGAACGGCGCACAGAGGGACTAGTCGTTACGGTATTCGCTCGCCTGAGAACATATCGTCGTTCAATTTGTGGATTGGAATAGTTGTTGATTTGCTCCTACCGCTTTCCTGTATCTCTTGACTGTTTCAGTTTTCGGCATTGTTGAGCTTCCTCGAGGCGACTGCAGCCCAGTTGCAAAAGTCCATGTATTTCATCTTGATTCACACTGTGTTAAAGTGTTGCTAAGTTAGTTACTGATACAAATACCACGAGCATATGTACATGCACCAGAGGATCATGGGTTATAGTTTGCCAATAGAACACACTGCCCCTGCCAGTCTCATATCACCATCCTACAAGTTGAGTGCGAACTGTAGTCAAGGACCTCGCGCAGCTATTGTCTTGCTTTTGTGACACAAATGCCTGTCAAGTATGAGTATCCATGCTGCGAGGCCGAAGAATACCACCAAATTCTCAAAAAGCGCCGGGGAAAACGTTTTCAATACTCTGCCCAACTTAAACCCCAGTCATGACTGCCTTTCTGTATGAGAGACGAGATCATGCCACTTGGAGAAAACATTATGTGGGTCATACTTCTTCTTCAGAGCCTGCAATCGGGGAAGATTGTCCCTGAAGAGGTAAGTTGCTCCAATCTCATGGCCTGCATGGGTTGTCAGCATGTGTTCAAGATAGAACAATTCCTGCGTGCCTCCCACCTGCGAAATTCGCATTGGCCTGCACCACAGGCTCCGTTTTGCCAGCATAACAATCCGATCTCTTGATCCTCGAGAGTAGGGCTCGCATATATGTATGCATCGCCGCGTCGTGCTCAGGGTCATACCAGCAGAGAAGCAATGCAACGTTGTAGTATCGTCCTCGATCTGCGCAGGCTGTCGCGTCGATGGGGACACTTATGGTCTTCCCATAAGGTATGAGCTCAAACATAAGCACGCTGTTCTTTGATCGCGGGTATTTGTCCATAATCGCGTCGAAATGTTCCCATAAATCACAGAGCATGTGGTGGTCAAGTGGCATGGATACTTTGGTCCCACTGAAACACTTTCTACCCTCCGGGACTGGATCGACATTTGCTATTCTGTTGAGCTCTTTGTAGGACATCATAGACGTTTTGTTTATTGAAGGGCCCAGAGACATCAACGGCGCGAAGAACACCTCAGCTTTCTCTTGACTGCCGTTATAGAATGGCAAAACCAAGATACCAGTACGATCAGCCGCTGATGGCGCCGCAAGTCCAAAGAAAAAGCCACTGTCTTGATCTTGCCGCTCATGGAAGCGATTGGCGAACTCAAGGATTCCCGGTAACCGATCTACTGTGAAAATGAGCGTTCCTCCATACACTGGCCCAGCAAGGTCGTAAGCCCGGAAAACCAGCTCCGTCACAATCCCAAAGGCTTGTCCCGCTCCACGCACTGCCCAGAATAAATCTTGGTGATCCTCGTCAGATGCCTCCACGATGGTACCGTCTGCTAAGACCATTCTGACACTGACGAGATTGTCGCTGATCAGACCGTATCGCCCAGTTAACCACCCGAAGCCACCCCCAGTGTCGTCCCTGCAACTCCTGTGTTGCTTGCAGTCGATCCGACAACTGCAAGGCCATAAGCAGCAGTGGACTCGTTAACATCGTCCCAGATAGCGCCACCCTGGACACACACAGTTCGGGAGGCAGGGTCAGTTAGAACCCGACGCATTTTAGTCAGGCTGATGACCAGTCCGCCGTGGGTGGCAGACGAGCCAGTGGTGGAATGTCCGCCGGCCTCCGTGACGAAGTTGATATGGTGCTTTCGCGCAAATTGTACTGCTTCAGATACTTCTGATGTCGAAGTCACTTCGACTATAGCGCCCTGGCGAAAGTCAGTCCCCCGCCATATGAACAATGAGAACATGGAGGAACACACTGCGTCTCGTTCGCAAGTATCACTCCATCTTTTAATCTTTTCCGCATAGTCCTGAGATCCGTAACAAATCACATTCGCTCGGGTCCCTTCCAACCACCGTCTCAGTTCTAGTACATGCGAATATGACATGAACGGCATGATGTATCTTGTCCAGAAACGCTGCGCGAATGGGATGCAGTGCAGACACTAAGTGAACTGCAAAATACACAATAGAACAAAAGACCTGCCACATGGAGATGCCCCGTTTTAAACCAGAAGTAGGGAAGGATTCCTAGCCGTGCTATTGGACATAATTGATCAACTTCGTCATGATCATTCTGTTCGAAAAGTATCACTCGGTCAGACCACAGAATGAGGCGGGGTCTCGCCCGTAAGTACCTTGGATAAGGAAAGTAAAATCTTAATCCTTGAATAAGATTAGCCATGCTACAAGACCTGATATACTGACAGGTCTGAGCTACTACTTGTCCGTCTATGTCTTGCTCAAGAACATCTGGAGACACCAATGATATTCTTAAGGCTCTAATTTAGACTTATAATTGCAAAGATGTCATATGTAGAACTGAAGCTATTTAACTTGAACGATATTTTCCAGTACCTTGTAAATATTTCCCTCGACCATTCACACAGTACAGTCCTGGCATACGTCACAGACCTCGACTAAAGCCATCTGGCACAGTGGGCAGCTATTATGAGCTGTTAAAAACCATCTTTCAAGGCAAATATCATGGAAAACATGTTGACACCGCAGAGTATGAACTGGATGATGTCTAAGAACCGGATCTAAACAGATGGAGCTGTCGCCCACGTTAGCAACACATGCCCGTACTTTTTGGATGCTCAACATTATGGATCATGATCTTACCATGTGATGCTGTTGTACTGGAAATACGGAACTTCTGCAGGTTGCGTCGATATCAGCCAGGAACCCAGGAGCTCTATAGGGGCTGCCTCTTGAAGCTCGTTTAGATTGTCTGCGATGGTTTGGCGAATTGATTGTTCATAGATATTTTCCGGGTCTTGATTTTCATTCTGAGGGGTGCAATACGATGTGTATAGTATCCTATCCATTTGGTCAGTGTTCAGATTTGGACGTAGGGACAGGCATTATGATTATAGTCCATGGAATACCAGAGTGCCAGGATTAGATAAAAACTGCCACATGCGAAAATGGCCAAGTACAATTCTGTTGGATCATTCGTGTCATTCTCCAGGTCATTGTCAGAAGTCAAATAAGGCGTAGGTGTTTGCTTCTGTAACCTGCTGTGCAGTTCCATAGTGACCCATCCTGTCTCGATCGATCATATATCTGGAGAATAGACAGCAGCCTTCGATGTATTATCAACGAGTCTGAGACATCCAGGCAATGAGGCAGCTGAGTGGCATGATTTCATTTATTCTAAAGCTAGCTAAAAAAGGTTTCCATAAGAAAGCTTAATGTTTGTTAACCCCCCATGAGATCCTTGGGAAATAGCTATGTTCTGGACCCAAATATTATTTAAACTTAACGAGGTGGCGAAATAACTCATATGATATTTCAACTTTAAAACTACCTCCTATTCAGCCTGTCTGAACTGAAATGATTGTTCCTATTTTGCCACCCGCCTCTCTCTGAATGCGGTGGCATGATATTAAACTTTGGAGTTGACAAGTCCAGTGTCCCACCCTTATAGAGTCATATAAAGAGTATTGGAAGACATCAAACTTGATGACAAAATGATGGCTGACCTGTCTGTAGATTCATCCTGTAATTGACAAGACGTGGCGCAACCATTATGACTCTGTACCTGTATAAATTATATCCATCAGGCTAGAATAGACTCCTTGATATGTTTCATTGTGTTGAGGTTTTAGATAATTCTTCACAATCATAGTTTAAAAGTAAAGGGAATTCCTAAATACCCTGCTATGTTGATGATATAGCATTCATTTGCATCACACTTACCTAAAGTCGTGCAAGAATATTATGTGAGCCTTGTGAGTGAAGATGGTCGATTCGTGAGACTACAGATATATAAGAGATTAAAATCAACCAGGTAAACAGTGACATCGCCGGACTTGTTTCGGTAAGCAGGATTTGGGTAGATTGGGGGATAAACCCGAATCATGGTCCAATGTGCGAGTGTAGCAGCAGCATGTGTATGACACTCTTGGGCCGAAGTAGCTAGGACGTTCTCTGCAGTGCAACTCTATCTGCTAGATTTCCAGTACCAATGGTATACTTAGTCAGCTTCAGGCACAGGGGAGTCTGTTTAAATTAAGACCATATGAGTGGCATTCACATACTCCTAAAGCCCCAAGAGTCATCTCTCTTTATGGCAGTCCGCACAGCCATAATGAACCACCGCGGCTGTTCACTGGTTTCGCGCCATGAGCCAATACTAAGACTGGTCAGTCCGTCGACCTTTGCATACGGAGACTAAAGCATGGCGGAAACGGGAAACAGAGTACCAAGATGTGGACATTCAGGAGTCATAATAGGTCATTGGTGCGCATTAACGCCTACCAACAATGTGCAGCAGGGGTGTAGGTCCCCGCTCTGACACTTACGGAGTATAGTTGCCCATATCTTCTGGACCACAAACTACACGCCAGCCCAGTGCTTCGGCAGTTACCATCCGGGCAGCTAGGCTTGCTAACTAATGTTGGCTAATAAGCCATCTTAATGTAGATAAAATCAGAGCACTACCCAATACAAATTGGGAGCTGGCCGATAGCTGCCGGTCCATTCCTCTATTCAAAGGATCAGAACTATAGACCACCGATTTGATAATAGATAGAATACAGGCAGCGCTTGATTGCGACTATATATCTCATACATCATACGCCAACAGTAGTCGTCCCGTGGAATTCCTCGTGGGCTGATTCTTGACGTTCGGCTTTTGTAGCATCCTCGTCAGCAAGTTTCCGTGCTGCTCTCTCCGCGAGCACGTCGCTATGAAGCAGGTAGGCTCGCTCCATGTCCCAGTAAAACGGGCTGGATGTGGAGAACAAGGCGTCAATCGATTCCAGGGACCGATTACACGTTTCCGGGTATAGCAGGTAGACAATGGGAATCCAGAGAAGGTTCAGCCCAGCGAGGAGGAAGTAGCTTCGACTCTTCAAGCTCCCAAACATGATGGGATTGACTAAGGTAGTCATGCCGACTCCAATAGCCCAACCGGTGATGCCGAACCCGTTCCCTTGCGCTCTGAGATCCGATGGGAAAATCTCCGTGGGCACAAGGAAGGCCACCGTTCCCCAGGTTGCAGCATACCCCAGGTTAAAGAGGAAGAGCATTGCCACCGCAGCTGGAGCATACTGCGAAGCTTTGCTCGGGTTCTGAAGCGAGCCTTCATACACGCCACCGGCCTGTAACAGTAACTGATTAATTCTGCCCTCAAATGTTAGTTATAGGGCAATGGCTGAGACTTACCACAAGATCGACAATAAACAGGGCCAGGGACCCTAGCATCAGACACTTTCTCCGACCAAGTCTATCCACAATCTGCGTACTGATGAGTGTACCGAGGATTCCGATTGTGTTCAGTCCTCCTGCGAGACCGTTCTGTGTAACCTCACTGTACCCGGCTTGGCTGAGAAGAACGGGAGAATACGCTGTAACAGCCTGTGATCGTTGTAAGTCGTCTACTCTAAGACTTTGCGGAACGTATAGACTTACTGTAATACCCGTCCACGAAGCCATGATCTGAAGCCAGACACAAAGCCACGCCCGGCGACCCAGATTCGAGCCGGGCCTGCCACCCTTACCGATCAGGATTTTGACAAACTCAATAGGAGAACTGGGCTTGCTGTCCTGAGAGGATGCAACAATCTCCATGTATTCGTGGTCAATGTCCGCGGGGCTTGCTTTATGGGCGCGGACCCTGGTCAGCAGGTCCCGAGCCTCCTCGTTACGACCGACTGATGCGAGATAACGAGGGCTATCCGGTAGCATTTTGATGAACAAGACCAGTATCAGGGCTGGGACACATTGGAAGGCGAGCAAGAACCGCCACCGGATATCGGAGTAACCGTGATTGACAAAGGCCAGCCCAAAAGACATCCAGTATGCGACGGAAATTCCCAAGTCTAGAAGACATCAGTCAATATTCCTGCCGAATGGCATCCCGCAGATGGGACTTACAGTTTGCAATGAAGACATAACCCAAGAAGCCTCCACGGTGCTCTGCTGAAGAAGTCTCGGCCACCAGAACGGGCGTGATACCGGTCAAAGCTAGTAGCGACGAAGTTAGCAACTTGCAAAATCTATCCTTCGGATGCACTAGGACATACCTCCAGTACCGACACCTGTGATGACTCTGGCGACCAACATAAAATCAGAACTCTGGATTGCAGCTTGGAGAGCACCTCCAACCAATGCAAATATAGAGCCCATCAGTAGACCGTTGATACGGCCAATACGATCAGCCAGCCAGCCCCCGGCAAAGCAGCCAAAGATACATCCGAGATAGTAGATACTGACAATACCTCCCTGATGGGTAGTATCAGTCACCTTGCCATTTGGCTCGCCAATGCCAACCTCGGTAACATAAGTGGGCGCACTGTTGACGCCTCCCATAACCCCTTGGTCATAGCCCTCGAAGAAGATGCAAACAAGGGAGAAAGCTTGAATAGCCACATTGAGCTGCGACGACGAAAGCCGCTTCCAGAGGGTGGTATACCCCATGATGCATGAACCTTTGCAAAATATATCAAACTGTTGAAAGATATCAAAGCCCTGAGTCCATTCACAGGCCGTTGGAGCTTGCAGTAGACACGAGACTAATGCGGAGGAAAATCCGGGGGGAGGAGATCGATTTAAATATTAGTCGGAGCCCTAATCCTGCCCTCCATCCCAAACCCCAACCAAACCGATCCATAAAACAAGATTGAGGCGTTTTGGAGCAGTTTCAAGCGCCATCTCGTCGAAATGTACTCCGTCTGTCCGCGGGATGGCGAAAACTCGGGGAGAAGCCAACAATGCGGAGAGCGCCGCAGTGTGGGTTTGGGCCGTTTAAGCATTTAGCCGTTTACCCTTTAAGCATTTAAGAGCACAACCGTTTACCAATTTACGCGTCAGCCAATGAATACGCATGGAGGCTTGATATTCAGACCAATGATGTCCGTGGGCCGGCCTGTCAGGGCTGGTAGTACTAGCATGAAGGCAATTAAGACGGAAGCTGGGCCCAGATCGCAAGGGCGAGCTGACGAGTGGTCACAAGCAGACCTGTCTAATCTATTTAATCCCTCGCTCCGTCCACTGACAAGGGAACGTCGGGTTTAATCGCTATCGGTGCATCTTCTCAGCCACGCAATATGTCTGTCAACGGCGCTTCCAACGGTACTTGCAGCCGCCCGACCCTGGACTTGACCGTCCTGGGCTTGAACAGCGGCACATCAATGGTGAGTAGGGACGGAATTATCGCAAACGGGAGACTCACTCACAGACTTATAGGATGGAATTGACTGCGCTCTGTGCCACTTCCGTCAGGAGACTCCCGAGTCGCCCATGCATTTCGAGCTTCTCAAGGTACATCAGACCATATCCTCAGTCACCGACAATTAGTGATAAGAAGACACTAACAGATCATGACCTGCAGTATGGCGAAATCCCCCTCGAGCAGACCATCAAGAAGCGGGTCATGAACATGATCCTTCACAATAAGACCTCCCCCTCGGAGCTATCGGAAGTAAACGTCATTCTGGGAGAGACATTCGCAGCCGCCGTCAAGCAGTTTTGCCAGGAGCATGAAGTCGACATCTCGACCATCGATGTGATTGGATCTCACGGTCAGACCATTTGGCTGCTCTCCATGCCAGAGCCCGGCGAAGTACGCAGCGCGCTCACTATGGCCGAGGGTACTTTCTTGGCTTCTCGCACCGGAATCACCACCGTCACCGACTTCAGAGTCAGCGACCAGGCTGCCGGTCGCCAGGGCGCACCTCTGATCGCCTTCTTCGATGCCCTGCTCCTACACCACCCCACAAAGCTGCGTGCCTGTCAGAACATTGGCGGAATCGCCAACGTATGTTTCATCCCCCCTGACTCGCACGGAGGAATTGATGCCTGCTACGATTTCGATACCGGCCCGGGCAACGTTTTCATCGATGCCGTGGTCCGCCACTATACCAACGGCGAGCAGGAGTACGACAAGGACGGCGAGATGGGCGCCCGCGGCACCGTCGACCAGGAACTCGTCGACGAATTCCTCCAGAGCCACCCCTACTTCCGCCTCGACCCGCCCAAGACCACCGGCCGCGAAGTCTTCCGGGACACCATTGCATTCGAGCTCATCCGCAAGGCGGAAAGCAAGGGACTCAGCCCAGACGACGTGGTCGCCACCGTCACCCGCATCACGGCGCAGGCCATCGTCAACCACTACCGTCGCTATGCGCCCAAGAACCTTCAGATCGATGAGATCTTCATGTGCGGCGGCGGAGCCTACAATCCCAACATCGTCAAGTATATCCAGAAACACTACCCATCTACACGTATCATGATGCTGGACGCTGCCGGTATCCCCGGCGGCGCCAAGGAGGCCATCACCTTCGCCTGGCAGGGCATGGAGGCGATTGTTGGTCGTTCTATCCCCGTCCCCACCCGTGTCGAGACCCGGCAGGAATATGTTCTGGGCAAGGTATCGCCAGGCAAGAACTATCGCAAGGTGATGCGACAGGGTATGCTGTTTGGCCAAGGCCGCGACCACCTCTCACCGGTGAGTGAGATGGTAAATTATGTCAAGGGGGAGGTGTTTGATAATAAATGGTGATAGGTACCCGGGTTATGGATATGAATATAAGTGTATTATAGATTTAACAATGAGTAATGAAGAGTTTGCTGTTAGAAAATAATGAGGAGTTTGGTTTGACCAGTTGACTGACCTACAAAGACCATGATACAAATAAGATTAAAACCAATCATACTCTCCTTTGCTGGGATAGCGCAAGATTGCACAAGTCGATCAAGAACAAGGTATCTTTGTATTATTTTGGAAAGCATGAAACCATTATCGACCAGGTTTATAACTTAATATGGACTGTCACACGATCAGTGCCTCTTTCATACCTATAGTTAGGGTTTACAGCTTAGCATGGGCTGCAGAATGTGTCAGTGTGGGGTATGGAGAGAGGATGATGCATCCATTAGCACGCCAAGTCTTGTATTCAAGGCTAGAATTCCGAGTTTTGACCGAGTGATGCCGACGGGAGCTATGTATCCCTGGTTCCCTACCACTTGATAACAGGAATACCTCGGTAGTTAGTTAGTTAACTCATATGTCATTGGTCAGCAACCGCCTCTGCAACGGACGCCACGGATCATCAGGTCGACGCGTTTAACAGTTTAACAGCTTCATTTCCCCATGTCACACCATCGTGGGAATGTCGCAACGTCCGCGGAAATTTCAGCGTGCTTCTAAAGCGTGTTCGTGTTCCCTATCAATATCCAGTGGTTTTTTCCTAACAATCCATAGGTGACTTCTGCCACAGACGTAGCATAAAATGCAATAAGATCAACGGCCCTCTGGCTCCCTGCCAGAACTGCGCCGATTTTGATATACAATGTACATATGATCGTCCAGCCAGGAGGCGAGGAGCTCCGAGGAATGCCAGTTTAGCAGAAAGCAAGTCTGCTCGGCCACTCAGCTTGGATACTGCAGGATCATCGTCGTCGCATTCAGCTCGTCTAGATGTTGTCAGACAGCCTGGTGCTGCTGATTCCCCGTGGGACATTCTGAATGGCACCTGGACGACCGCTCCAGCCTCCAATGACGGGCCGCTGGTGAACTCATGGAAGGCATTTGCTATTGGCTGTCAGAGCACTATTAACGATCTCGCCCACGTCTATTTCGAGATTGTATATCCCATGTACTTATCTCCTTGTCCAATTTACACCGGGACAGTCGGACTAATCCCCATTTTTGATAGATTTCCATTGTTTCATCGGTCGTCAGTCCTGATGCAGCTGGAAAAGAGGGAGTACCTTAAACATCGGGGATTATTCGCGTCGACAATGGCCATGTGTGCCTTGGCCTCTGCGCGGGCTCGTGACGGGGCCCTATATTCAAAGCGCTGGTGTCCCTCACAACTAGCGAATCCTCCGTCCGAGGTCTTTTGCGCTGCGGCAAAAGAATCTATTCCGCGAGACCTGGCCGCAGCAAAGGGTACAGAGTACCTGCGGACATGTGCCATTCTTAGCATTGCCGGCATCCAGAATGGACAAATCCAGGACATGCAACAGTACGCGGGGATCTACCATACACTGAGTGCAATGGAAGGGCTGCATGACGAGAAGCTATGGCCCAAAGACTTGAGCCCGGTGGAGGTTGAGGTGCGGAGAAGGATGGTACGGCAGACGTTTCCCCGTCTCTTCATTTGCATAACACTGCTCAATGCCTAACAGTCGTTGCTAGTTCTGGTCCATATATACGTTAGATGTCTATTCGTCCATCGTATGGGGCGGAGTCATCCGCTACCGAGAAGCCCAGTCTAATGTACAGTATCCGAGTGAGGAGGATGACGATTTTATCCCAGACATGTTGTCCGTGCCAGGGGATCCCACTGATGCTTACGGCGGAAAAGGACAGCCGAGTCAGTGGATGCGTGGCTGGAACTTCACCACCGACCTTTACCGAATACTGGAGCATGCCGTCGATTGCCAACGGTGGCGGTCGCCTTCGAACACTGATGGGAAGACCGGAGTCTGGTCGTTATTCCGTCCAGCTCCGATGGCCGCAGCCTCAGTCATGGACCACGTCCTTTCCATGTACTCTGCACTGCCTGCGCAGTTTCGGGAGACTCCGCCAGTCACTGGTGACCCCGCTCAGGACATCGTCGGCTTCCAGTCCGCTAACATTCAAGCAACTCTGCAACTGCTGCGCATGGTCCTATTCGCAAACGAAGACCCAGGGGCGGACGGGAAATGTGACGTCGCAGGGCAAGTCCTAAGCGTCTTTTCCAAAGTGCCTGTCGAATATCTGAAAGCTATCAGTTCTCCTTTGGTATGCTATTCCTGCCACATTAAATCGACGGCCTGTACTGATTCTCGAAGCTGCATCATCTGGGCGGAATTGGCTATATTCTTGGATCGGTAATGGAAGGAAGTCTCTCTGAGAGGTCCTATCGACGAGTTCGCACGCTCCTGTAGGTCATCCCCTGCAACTTCCCACAGACAAACCGAGACTCAACTGTGATAGATTGGAAATGGCCCAGCTTTTGCATCGGTTGGAGTCAGGGCTACGACGGTCCACTGGTGCCAGTGAACGACTCAAAGCGCAGGTAGGTCGCATAGACGAGTACATGCGCATGCAAGCATCGTCGACTATGTCTACACGAAGGTCATCCATTAACCCCGACCATATGCCGTCCGAAGATCATCAAGACAGCATCGCGTCCATACATGCACCTCTAACCGGGTTTGAGGACCCGCTCACTCAGTTCCAGCTGCCGCCAGAATTACTGGATGACTGGCCGTGGTCATTCGATACAAGTCCGCCCGAGGGAGTGTTTCCAATGCCGTTCATTAAGTGATGGCCGACACACGAGGCCCTTCTCTTTGCAAGGATGCGTACCTTTTCCTGAATTGCTCTGTGCACAAACGGACGATTTGATAGCAATTAAAGATGCAAGATCTATTTCATTCTTGCAGACCAATCCCAAAACGTGGCTGGTTCACAAAGATGGCTACGCGTCTACCTCCCTCATTTCATCAGGGGTTAATGTGCTTTTCCTCAAATTCGGCTATTTTCTGTTCCGCGAATTCTCCAGAAGGATAAAAGGATATACTATCTGAAGCCATTTACCTCGGGTAAGACTGCTTCAATCAACGACACCTGGCTCCTGCAGTCCCAAATCTTCTTCAGCTTCAACCCTGCGGCCTGGAGAGGACTCTTAAACTCCGCTGGCGTCCGTTCAATCCCGTTAATACACGACATCATGGTGATATCTCGGCTATGACTGAACCGCGTGTGGTAGCCGTAGTTGGCCGGCAACGGGCTCGGGGCTGAGTCCAAGTCAGGGTCGCCGATGGTCGTATTCATGACCTGATCACAGATCAACAAGCGAGAGTGTGCCGCCATACTCGACCGAATGGCGGCCAGAATGCGCACGCAATAGTCGTCCGACCAGTCATGGCTTTGTAGTGTGCCCAACGTTAGCAACCGTCGAGCATGGGAAAGGACAGCCTTACAGGACATATCGCAAAAAGTAAATGTCGGCACCCTCGGCGGGGTTTGTATCGAAGAAGCTATGCTCGACAAACTGCACTCGTCCCTGATTCAATGCTTCCAGGTTCTCCCGGGGCCAGACCTTCTCCAGCCCCTGCTTGACGACCGGACCACGGTCTTGCACAATGAACCGCAGCTTGGGGTAGACCTTGCTCAGTTGAAGGGGAAATCCGCCGACGCCTCCCCCGACATCAACAACTAAGGCATCCCCTAAGGAGGCCCATGGGAAATCTGCGTGACGTTAGCGAGAAAGCCGATCCGATGATGTCAAGGCGAGAGCTACCGTAAACATGGGCTGTCCCGAACACTCGCCCGCCGCCAACCATGGACAGACCCATGATCTCCAGCTCCGGTCTCGCGACCAGTCCATCATCTTCCCATGGCGGGAGCCCCATAACTAGATTCGGAATCCCCGGATAATGGCCTCCAGACTCCAGCAACTTCTCTGGAGCCACACGTTCCTCGATCCACTCCCATCGGGTCTTTTTGGTGCAGACGGCATTTTGCCAAGCTGTCTTTGCAACGTCGTAAGAGGGCCCGGTGTCTGGGTGCAGGAGGGTGTGTGGCAGACGATCGGAGGCCGTGAAGCCCTCACTATTCACCAGCTGAACGTAGGCGCGCAAGGGCTCATTCGACACCAGTGCCGCAGAAATGCCATTGTTTGCGAAGGTATTCGGCCCGGTTTGCTTGAAAATTCCAATCGAATACAGGTATCTCAAAATGCGAGCTGCAGATCGCGTCAGTCGCCTGTTATCACAATGAGAGAGACCTTGCTCGTAACCCTCATCCCAGAGTCAGACTCACCCAGCTTTCGGGGTTCGATTCTGGCCTTCTGGCTGATCTGGTCGACGTGTACGCCGCCCTCATCACCGGCTGCAAGGAGATCAGGAATGCGCCGCTCAGCAGCGATATACAACGATCGAGATTCCTGAAACTGCGTTGCTACTTCCAGGATCCTTGCGCTCGGATCCGACACCAACTCGGTCAGCTTGCCAACAGCGGCTAGGATGAGCCGCCGAGCATCAAACAGCTCCCGACTAGGAAGCATTGGAGCATTCTGCTTGCGAGAGCCTTTTGATGCCTGCACCTCCGCAGTCCATTCCGCAATAATGGTCTGGACGGTGCTAGAGATAATGTCGGCAGTCTGAAGAAGTTGCGCCGCGTCGCAGAGAGACTTTGGTTGCCGTTCCATCTTGTTGTCTTTTATTCGTTTACGCTAGTTGATCAAGGGACACTTTTGTTCCAATACAGCAGTGTCGAGGTACTTATCCAGATGGTAGCGCAGACATTGTAACACAAGCATTCCTCTTACGCCGCACTCGGGGTGACATCTGGTGGATATGGAGCATGCCCGACAAAACGACCCGAGGAAAACCACCGAGCGTAAAGCACCTCAAGTCTAGTCAAACCGGGGCTGGACATTAGCCGGGAGCCCACAGTTGTAAATACGCTGATGTTCATTGCAATTGGAGCCCCGTGTCTATAAGGAGAAGGAATGGTTACGTAGTGGAATGCTCTCCTCGATGTCTTTAGCTGGGATTAAAAAGCAGCCCCCCCCCCCCCCCAAACATAAATGCGGAGATAATGCAGTACCACAGATATATGTACTCATGTGTATTCGATTGCAAACCACTTTTTCTGGCCTCCTCTAACCTCAAAAGCCACCCGGTCATCCTGTGCCAGCTTCCGCAGAACCTCGTCGACAAACGGTTCCAAGGCCATTGCTCGCACCTGCTCATCCAGGTCATTTCCATGCATGGCCGTCACCAGCTGCTGGACGGTGACGCTGCCTTTTCCCCGTGCTCCGTTACGTTGGTCCTCTGTTTTCATCCGCTTCAACGCCTCTACGACCCTGTCCTCCCGACGGGCCTTCTGCGTTAGCTCCAGGTCCAGCTTGCCTGGCAGGTCGCGTATCACTGCGCCGTGAGCCGGATAGCCCACTGCACAGCGAAGCGATTGCATCATCCGTAATGAAGATATCCAGGTACTAAGCACCTCGACCGCGCTGCTTCCATGGCCCAGGACGTTGTCCCCGGTGAACATGGCACTTTCCTCCTCGAGGATGAAACACATATGGTCATGAGAGTGGCCTGGGGAGTGTACGGCACGGACAGTAGCCCCTTCCACACGAAAAACCTGCCCATCTAAAATCGGCCTCTGGGCTTTGCCAGGGGTATGCTTGTAGATTGAATCAGACAGGTAAGGGTATAATTGGAGAAGATCCGGAACGCCCCCGGTGTGGTCACCATGCCAATGGGTGAGCAGAATATGAGACAGCTCGATCGAGGAGGCGGCCAATGTAGACGAGATCAGGCTGGCCCATTCGGGGATCCCCTGTCCCGTGTCGATGAGCAGACGTTGGCGGCCGGTGCCCACGATATAGGTGTTTGTTCCTTGGAGCGTGAACTGAAGTCATTCGATCAGCCTGGAAACTACATGTGTTGAAGCCGTTGCGGCTCTGCGTACCTTGCCTTCATTCTGGCCCAAAACACGCAGCACGCGGGGGCTGATTTGTTCGACATCCTCAAGGGTGGGCAGCCGTGCGTGCTGCTCATCCAAATAACCCTCCCAGGCACATATGTTCAGTGCTTGGTTGATTTGTCGATATCCTCCTCGTTTCGCATTGGCCATGATTACTGTTCCTATGTACAAGGGGGAAGTATGCGCAAAGAAGTACAGGGGAAAAATCAAAAACGAAAGCGAAATGTAAGAGGTCGATGATTACTGTCACAGTGGTCATCGGCCTCGGCCTAATTGGACCTGAGAGAATTGACCGACCAGTCGGACGTCCAAAGTATATCGACCGAGCTCTCTGTTACCCGAGAGCAAGACGGACTTCCGAGCATGGCATGTCCTGTTGGGCTTGATGCATGGCCCGCATATAGACATGTCTGTACGCAAAAAACCTACATTGACTACACGATAGCCTCTTTGCTCAACGGAATTAGTATCTAGAGTTAGCAAAGATACCTCTCCGATTCCTGTATCTGCTGTGAGACCGTGAGGTTTATAGCAGCGACGATGAGGCCAGTAGACTTTACCCCCTCGTCCGAATCTCCCACAGCAGAGAAAGGAATGAAGGTCGTCTACTTTGGTAACGAGCTTTCTCAAGATGGCCTCCAAGGCATCTGTCGACGACTACACGCCTACACCAAAGACCGGCGTTACCCGCTCCTGGCCCGATTCATCGAGCAGAGCACCTGGGCACTCCACGACGAAGTTCGACAACTACGTGCCGCGCAAAAAGCCTTGGTGACCCCGTTTGAGAGCGTTCTACATCTTGCCGAGCAGCCTGAGCTGTGGGAAGGACCTCTCTGCGGGTCGATCGAGGGCGTTCTTCTTTGTGTTATCCAGTTGGGAACGTTTATCGGGTAAGTGGGACAGGATCATAACAGCAGGCAATACTAAAGACATCAGATACTACGAAACGTCACCGAATGAGTACGCCTTTGACTCCGCACACACCTATCTCACAGGCCTTGGACTTGGCCTGTTGGCGTCGACGGCTGTCTCTCTTTCCGCGACGCTGGCGGACCTTCCCTTGGCCGGGGCAGAGGTGGTCCGAGTGGCTTTCCGTCTTGGAGTGCTGGTTGCCGATGTCTCTCAGAATCTTCAACCCGCTGATGCGACAGGCGATCGAGGCTCATGGGCCTACGTGATTCCCAATGTCGCTCTTAAGGAAGCAGAAGAGGAGCTTACTGCTATCCACACGCGAGAAGTGAGTTCTACTGGAGTATTCACCATATTTACCAGCTAATAGCCGTAGAATACTCCCGAAGCTAGCCGGATCTTTATCAGCGCAATCAGTCGGACGTCAGTGACCATCAGTGGGCCACCGGCTCGACTCAGGCGCCTCTTTCGAATGTCTGATTTCTTCCGTGACCGCACCTTCGTTACGCTTCCCGTATATGGAGGGCTGTGTCACGCAAAACACATCTACAGTTCGCAGCTTGCCCGGTTAGTGGTTCAGGGGCCGTCAATAGCGGCCTTGGACACGCGCTGTATCGCCAGATACCCGATCCTCTCGACCAGCAGCGGCGAGCCCTTCCCTACAGAGACGACGGCGACGGAGCTGTTCGAACATGTTATTACCGAAATCCTCACGGAAGCTATTGAGTGGGAAAATGTCGTTCAGGGAGTAGTAGAACGGGCCAAGCTGCTCCCCATGTCCGAGGTCCAGGTCCAGGTCTTCCGCATCTCACTTCCTGTTCACGACCTCCTGTCAGCCTTGCGGACCTCCCTAAGGGAAGGAGTTGAGGTGGCTATCAAGGACCTCGATCCATGGATCACAAAGACGCGAGACGATGAGCGACCTACACCGCGCGGTACGGCGCAGTCCAAGATCGCCATCGTCGGCATGTCCTGTCGCATGCCCAGCGGAGCGACCGATACGGAGAAATTCTGGGACATTCTGGAACAGGGGCTGGACGTCCATGGCAAGATCCCTCCGGACCGATTCGACGTGGATAGCCATTATGACCCCGCGGGGAAACGCGTCAACGCTAGTCACACACCGTATGGTTGCTTCATTGACGAACCAGGCATGTTCGATGCCCCCTTCTTCAACATGTCCCCCCGAGAAGCTCAACAGACCGATCCAATGCAGCGTCTCGCCATTGTGACGGCCTACGAAGCCCTGGAGCGGGTAGGATATGTAGCAAACCGCACCCCATCGTCCAACAAACACCGCATTGGCACGTTCTACGGCCAAGCCAGTGACGATTACCGCGAGGTCAACTCGGCACAGGAGATTAGCACCTACTTCATCCCCCGGCGGCTGTCGTGCATTTGGACCGGGACGGATTAATTACTTTTTCAAACTCTGGGGGCCGAGCTTTAGTATCGATACGGCCTGCTCCTCCAGCTTGGCCACCATCCAGGTATGTCGGAAGTTCTTGATCATCGTCCTCTGACTAACCTCTTCTAGGCAGCCTGTACCGCTCTCTGGAACGGCGACACCGACACGGTAGTTGCCGGAGGAATGAATGTTCTGACAAATTCGGATGCGTTCGCCGGCCTCAGCCACGGGCATTTCCTGACCAAGACTCCCAATGCCTGCAAAACATGGGACTGTGAGGCGGATGGCTATTGCCGTGCGGATGGAGTGGCCTCTGTCGTAATGAAGCGTCTGGAAGACGCGGAAGCAGACAATGACAACATCTTGGGAGTTATTCTTGGGGCCGCGACGAACCACTCTGCTGAAGCCGTCTCCATCACCCATCCACATGCCGGCTCCCAGTCCTTTCTAAGCCGACAGGTGCTCCGCAGCGCTGGCATCGATCCAATGGACGTCAGCTTTGTTGAGATGCACGGAACTGGGACCCAGGCCGGGGATGCGGAAGAAATGAAGTCAGTCAGTGATGTTTTTGCCCCGGCTGTTAAGCGGCGCAGTTCCAAGCAGCCAGTGTTCATCGGTGCAGTCAAGGCGAACGTCGGCCACGAGGAAGCTGTAGCAGGTGTCACCGCACTGGTGAAGGTTCTTCTCATGTTCCAGAAAGAGACCATCCCCCCGCACGTCGGCATCAAGAATAGCATCAATCCTGGATTCCCGAAAGACCTAGATCAGCGAAATTTGCATATTCCCTATGAAAAGCAAGCCTGGCCCCGCGGTCCTGGCAGGAAGCGCATCGCGATGGTCAACAATTTCAGTGCCGCCGGGGCAATTCGACCTTGGCTGTGGAAGAAGGGCCCCTTCGACCAAAGCCGGCTGGCGAGATCGACCCCCGTCCTTGTCACCTAGTCGCCGTCTCGGCAAAGAGCAAGGTCTCCCTAAAAGGGAACCTCGAACGGCTGCTGGGCTTTTTGGACGCACATCCGGACGTGGTCTTGTCTGACCTGGCGTACACGACCACGGCACGCCGTCATCACCATAATCATCGAGTCGCCGTGGCCACTTCGGATGTCGTGCATCTGAAGAATCAGCTGTGCGCAAGCCTCGAATCCGACTCTGTCAACACCCTTCAACCGATTTCTGCTACGGGCCCGCCCCCATGGCCTTTGCCTTTACCGGCCAGGGATCCTCATACAAATCATGGAACCTCCAGCTCTTCCACGACTCGCCGTACTTTCGCGCGCAGATCCTCCATTTAGATACGCTGGCGCAGGGGCAAGGGTTCCCTTCTTTTGTCCCTGCCATTGACGGCTCCTATCCCCAGGACCATGCCCATTCTCCCATCATCACACAACTAGCACTGGTCTGCACCGAGATTGCTCTAGCAAAGTACTGGGCCTCACTAGGGGTGCAGCCGGATGTGGTGGTGGGCCATAGTCTGGGGGAGTATGCGGCCTTGCACATCGCTGGAGTTCTGTCTGCTAGCGATGCCATCTTTCTTGTCGGACAGCGTGCGTCCCTGCTTAAAGATAGGTGCCAGCCCAGTAGCCATCAGATGATGGCGGTTCGGGCGTCCCTCGCGCAGATTGAGCAGTTCGCGGGGAGCCTGCCATATGAGGTTGCCTGTGTCAACGGACCCAGGGAAATGGTCCTCAGCGGCACCCGCGAGGAGATGGCGGCGGTGGCCAAGCCCCTGCAAGCTGAGGGATTCAATTGTATTGTTCTGGAGGTAGCCTTTGCCTTTCACTCGGCGCAGATGGATCCCATCCTCGACCAATTTGAGGCGCTGGCGGCATCGGGCGTGGTCTTCCAGGCACCTAACCTGCCGGTGATCTCGCCGTTGCTGAGTAAGGTGGTCTTTGATGAGCATACGATAGATTCGCTATACGTGCGGCGGGCGACGCGCGAGACCGTCAACTTCCTCTCTGCGATGGAGATGGCGCACAAGATTTCCACCATTGACGATGCCACCGTGTGGGTTGAAATCGGTCCACACCCTGTCTGCGTAAACTTCGTCAGATCCTCCCTCCCCACGACCAGCGTGACAGTGCCGTCGTTCCGCCGCGCGGAGGATAACTGGGTAACGCTCACAAACAGTTTAGGGGTTCTCCACTGCGCCGGAGTGCCTGTGGACTGGAATGAGTTCCACCAGCCGTTCGAACGTGCCCTACGGCTATTAGATCTACCGACCTATAGCTGGAACGAAAAGACATACTGGATCCAATACAAAGGGAATTGGGCCCTCACCAAGGGAAACACCTTCTACGATGACGAGGCCCCACAGGCCAATGCCCTTGCTGGGCTGGCACCGGAGCTGAGGACGTCCACCGTCCAGCAGATCATCCACGAGCAGTTCGACGGAACGGCTGGGTCGATCGTCATGCGGTCAGATCTCATGCAGCCAGATTTCCTAGCGGCAGCGTATGGACACAAAATGAATGGACGGGGAGTTGTTACCTCGGTAAGTTTCTGTCTCCCTTTCCGTAATCGACAACTAAACATCAATAGTCGATCCACGCCGATATCGCGTTCACGCTGGGTGAATATCTCTATAAGAAGTTGAATCCCAATCAGGAACTACACATGAATATCGCCAACCTGGAAGTCCTCAAGGCTCTTGTGGCGCAAGAGAACACCAAGTCACCACAGCTCATCCAAGTGTCTGCGAGCACCGAGAATATCCGGTCCGGACAGGCACATCTGAAATGGCGCAACGTGGTCAACGGGTCTATTGAGGAGCCCTTTGCCAGTGCGACTATCTACTACGAGGAAGCAAGCGAGTGGCTGGCATCCTGGCGTCCTGCGGCGCATCTCGTGCAGGGCCGGATCCATGCGCTTGAGCGGCTCGCAGAAGACGGCGTGGCCAACCGCTTCACCCGGCGCATGGCCTACGGACTGTTTGCCAGCAGCCTGGTCGACTATGCCGACAAGTACCGCGGCATGCTGTCAGTGGTGCTGCACGATCTCGAGGCATTTGCAGATGTCGTCCTCACCGTAGAGAAAGGCGGCACCTGGACCGTTCCTCCGTACTTCATTGACAGTGATGTCTGGGAGCGGATCAGCCAGCAGGGCGGTCGGATCCTCGTGAACATGGCGGAGCATCCGCAGGATACTATTGATGTCATGAACCGCAGTTCGAAAGAGTACAATGTGGCTCCGCTGGAGCCGCAGTGGTTTCGACCGGGGGCATTGCGCATCCGGCTGAACATGGCCCAGGGCGGCATTACAGGCCTTCTACCGCCTGAGCGACAGCATGAAGTGACGGATCCTGACTTCTCGGGCCCTACTGATGTGATTGTGTATGAAACGGATGAGGAATGGGCGATTTGAAACTGACTTTGAGGGGTTTCTGCAGCATTTCCGTTCGTTTCCTCACGCAGGTGTCAATCCAGAGGCCTTTACGGGACTGTTACAGGAGCTAAAGGACCTCTTGGGCCAGGGGAGATGTCTGCGTGGCTGTTGGCCGGCTACTTTGATTCTCGCAACGCGGGCGTTAGGATGATACTATACTGCAGTGTAATGCAGTCAATTATACAGCATCCCACCACCTTGAATGCATAATTGGCCTCTAGCCTCTTCATGGTTCTTCTGCAAGTTCGCTTATTAGTGGTGTCCTAAGTACCAACACCTAAGTTGGATCCCCATTTGTAAGGATAGAGCCATGTATAGGATGATGGTGATAAAAATATTATGTTGTAAAAGAACTCCTATATACTGCAACCGTGTATAAATACCCAGAACCCAACCAAATCCAACCAAATCCATCAAAAGCGCACTCTTCCGAGGTGGTCCCCCGGGCCAGAATGATAGGATGCGCAATAAAGTGAGAATTAGGGGACCTAGTCTATCATCTCTATTCTCTATGTGGTGCTTTTATCCAAATCACTCATGAAATATACAAAACAAAATATCGCTCGCAAAACGCAGGTATCCAACAGCTCTAACAGCATCAGCCGGGCAATCAGTCAATGTACTTGGGAAGCGTTTTCATG
Organism: Aspergillus novofumigatus IBT 16806; assembly: GCF_002847465.1. NCBI lineage: Eukaryota > Fungi > Ascomycota > Eurotiomycetes > Eurotiales > Aspergillaceae > Aspergillus > Aspergillus novofumigatus. The sequence goes on from NW_020194278.1 coordinate 187,364, forward strand.
ATGCCGTCCCGGGCAATGTCATTCATAGCGGTGGTGATCTCCTTGAGGAACCGCTCGTCGCTGCGCAGGTCGTCACCGAACAGACTCTTGATGGTGAGCAGCTCGAACGGGTCGTTGCCTCCGGCGCGAGCCTTGGCCTGGAGCTCCTCGCGCATCGGGTCGACGACCTCGAAGGGCTTGCCGCTGTCGTCGACACCCTTAACGTAGTGGAACCAAGCGGCGGCGACGAAGCACAGGCGGCGGAACGGGCCAGTAACCCAGATGGCCTCGGCAATCGAGGGCATGATGAACTGGGGAATCTTGCCGGAAGCGTTGAGACAGATACGGGGCAGCTGGTCCATGATGGTGGGGTTGGTAAAGCGTTCGATGAGGGTGTTGCAATACTCGTCGATGTTGACGCCCGGAATCTCAGGCAAGAGAGGCTTGACCTCCTCCTGCATCATCTGCCAGACGAACTTGCGGAACAGCGGGTTCTCCATGACCTCATGCACGTACTTGAAGCCAGCCAGCTGACCGGGGTAGCCTAGGGCCGAGTGGCTGCCGTTGAGCAGGCGCAGCTTGTGCTTCTCGAACTGCTCCACGGCGTGGACATCCTTGACAACCTGGACACCAACCTTCTCAAATGGAGGGCGGCCGTCGGAGAACTGATCCTCGATCACCCACTGCGTGAAGGGCTCCGTGACGACGGGCCATGAGTCCACAATGCCGAAGTTATCTGCGAGTGCCGTTTTGTCGTTCTCTGAGGTCTGAGGTGTGATCCGGTCGACCATGGCGTTGGGGAAGGCGCCTTCCTCGGCAATCCATTCCGCAACCTCGGGGTTACGCAGGCGGGCAAACGACTCGAGCATATGGCGGGTGATAGATCCGTTCTTCTGCATGTTGTCGCACGACATGACGGTGAAGGGCTTGAGACCCTGCTGGTAGCGCCGGGTCAGGCCGGCGTAGAGGAAGCCGAAGGTGGTACGCGGTGCCTTCTCGTTGGCCGGGTCGAGGTCGAACTGAATGTCCGGGTGCTCACTCTGCAGCTCATGTGTGTTCTCGTTGTAGTAGTAACCGCTCTCGGTGATGGTGAGGGAGACAATTTTCGTGTCCGGGTGTGCCATCTTGGCGATGACGGCCTCGCGGTTATCAGGGGCAAAGAGGTAAGAGTTGATGCTGCCAATGACGTGGGCAAAGCTGCCCTTGGCCGAACGCTCAATGAGGGTGTAGAGGTGGTCCTGAGAGGCCAACGCGTCGCGCATTGCGGAGTCGAAGGGCTGCAAGCCCACGCCGCAAATGGCGTAGTCAGTAACACCATGCTTCTGCATCAACTGGTCGATGTAGACAGCCAGGTGAGCCCGGTGGAAACCGCCAACACCAATGTGGACGATTCCCTCCTTGACGGCGCGACCGCGCTGGTATGTTGGAATCTTCACCAGCGCGCCACCTGCCGCCGCAATTTGCGACAGATTCTTGCTATTGAGCTTGAGGGGAGCCATTGTGCTCAGATGAGGTGAAAAATGAACGACAAGGGTGAGATTGTACGAGGGGAAGAGTTTGCAGCAGGGTCACCGCTGCTTTTGACTGCTGATCGCGGGAAAACAGAAAGGTAGTGTTCAGGAAATGGGCATTCTTACATCATGGACTGGGCCTTCAAATAGGGGCCAGTGGCGGGGGATAACTTACTCATCCTCGCCATTGCTGCCCGTACAAGGTGAGCGGTGTACCAGAAGTACTTGATAAGGAAACTGGAGAAAACAAGAGATTTTAAGTAACCTTGCATGAGCAACACAGGAGTGGCGTCATTGTAAGAGTTTTCTGCCGCTTCCAGAATGAATTAGCTAAGCTTCTGTTATTAATTGCTATTGGATGTGGCCTTCGTATCGGCAGCACTATTTAATAGCACTAAGTACGTAGTGTCTCGGGATTTGCCAACCGGGTCTGCAAACTCTGAATAGTACGGGTTAGGGATGCCACACCGACTGACTACGTAGCTATTTCCTCGGAACATACGGAGTAGTCTACCCGTCAGAATTTGAACCATCCCGCTGGGTCTAATATTGTATGAGTCTGGATTTGAGATGAATCAAATTGAGACAAAGGCATGACCACCACCCGATCACCTTACACGTGTCCAGTTTCGCAGAGATGAATGGTATAGTATAGCATTGCCTGACTATTGACCGACTCATCTACCTTTGATAAGTCTCGAACAACACGACTTTCGACCTGTTATGGTCCAAAAAAAAAGAGAAAGTCTTTTCCGCTTTCTTTAATTCCAGACCTCGCCTCCAGTCAACCCCACGCGGCCACGCCATTGCCCCAATCCCGAAGTTGAGATTGGTCCATGGTGGAGCATGGGGTAGCTATCCCTGCAACTAATGGAGCTAGAAAAACCAATCATATCATGTGAGCCTTCCACGGCCCCCTTTAATCTACGCGCGGCATCTTCCCGACAGTCCCGGATAAGGTACAGATTGCATTATTACTCCGTATTCCAGACTATTTCCTTGGAGAATAACAAGGGACCTCACATGACCCTTCTGTTTGTTTGACCCTGGTCTCAGCCATGCACTATTCCTGGCAAAATCCAAGATAGTACAGAGCACTATTGAAGTGTACACATATCCTGATTCAGTGGATTCAGAGATGGAAAGTACTTGGTATTTTCTCTTTGATCAATGGTTCTTTTAACGTGACTTACTGGTCTGATGGACTTCTCAACTTCAATTAAATATGCTAAATCTATGTAAAAGAGTTAAAGTGGTCAAGGACAAAGATGATGTGCGTTTGTGGTTGGCGGTAATATAATCACCATCAGGATTGTGCACTAAGATTGAAGCTAGTAGCTGGATTATAGTTTCAGTTTCCAGTCGTGAACTTGTGATCCTACCGGGATGAACTCCGGAAGGAAGTGAAAGACCGCAAAGGGTGAATCGAGATTCGAGACTGCTCTGGCCCTACGGTGCCTGTGTGGCTGGTAGCCGACGGATTGGGGGCTGGAAGGACCGGACAAAACCTCCCCGGCCTTCACGCCGATGCGGAAGATGGAATGTCTAAGCAAGGGATTGAGGTCCCGTGATACCATCGAACTCGATCCAAGCTAACAATGGTCTAAAGTCAGGGGAAACAGACAGGAGATTGACATGGATGTGAGAATTAGAAACCGAAGCCAGAGCTTGGTGGAGCTGCGGCTCTGGATCTAGAACACTGCATGGGGGCTGCAACGCGGGATAATATCAGGTCATGCGCCAGAGAATCCTTATTTCTAAAAAAGGAAAAAGGAGCGAATCAAAAGGTGAGATAAGCAAGGGGGACTCGGAGCATCAGATATGTTGAAAATCACACGCGTCCTGCATAGCTATTATTGATCTACATTGTACGCTCTTCTATCAGCGCCAAATATGAACTCAGGCTCGGCTTGTATAAATAATATGGAGCCTCACATAGTATGACTTGTGGAAAGAGCGCTCCATCTTATGATTTCCTAGATCTCGTCAACCATCTTTTCGGATAAAGCTTACCTCAGTGTTAGACCAACATTGTTTGCGGGTACTACAATTAGCCACACGTAAATAGGCACAGTAACTTCTACCATGGCACCCCGTTTGACCCGTATACAGGATTGTGGGTGGACTTCTGCTGATGTCCCCGAAATCAAACACAAGGAGGCACCAGCCGAATTACGGGATTCTGTGGGTATCTCACTCTCTTATAGTCCAGAGAACCTTCTCAGTGCCTTTATCTCAGAATATCAGTGCTCTCTCAGCCTTTCACATAGCATCATAACGCTCCTCAATGCCAGTTGGCTGGTCACTGTACGCTGCTTCTCTCCGGCCCAGGACGTTTACCTGGGTCTGCATTCGCCCAACATCTACTTCATCACCAGATTAGCACAAAGGGCAGGTCGTCAGGTCGCCATCGAACTGAACTGCGAGGCCCAGTCAAAAATCTAGTGCGAGATGTTTCCCTCCTTCAGTCTGGGGCGACGTCACAGATGGCAGTGGGCGACCATCCTTCTGACGAGGCGTCGGAGAAATTTCTGACGACCACGATTTGCTACGCAGATGCATTATCTGCCATGACAGAGGGATCAAGCAATAGAAATCTGAAAACAGGAGTATATATTTCCGTTCCACCAGCCGTCGCCACACACTGTGTACATCTGATCCGCTAACAGATCATAACCCCTGACAGCACATCAATTCCAAGCTCTTCCTGGGCATCTCGCAAGCAAATGGAGAGCTCCAAGCCAAGCTCACCTTCTCTGTCTCCGACATCTCTAGAGACCTTGCACTTAGTATATTGCATACCTTCAATATGGCCATCAGGACTGTGCTTTCATCTCCATTACAATCCCTGGGAGAGTTAGGTCTGTGCTCAAAACATGATCGCCAGTTGTTGCAAAAATATACTGGGAGTGTATCCGAACCCTATGAAGTGCTGCTGCACGACTTAGCCTTGCAGCATGCAAAGCTAACCCCTGATGCTCCGGCTGTCCATTCCTGGGATGGTGACCTGACCTATGCACAGCTGGATGATGCCACCTCCCGACTAGGACAGTTTCTGGCCAATATGGATGTAGGCCCGGGAACCTTTGTAATCAGCTGTTTTGAGAAGTCTACATGGGCAATTGTTGCCCGCCTGGCCATATTGAAAGCTGGCGCCGCATATATCTCTGTTGACGCGACAGATCCGCCCATTTACCTTGAGAATGTGATTCGTCGCGTGAATGCAAAAATAATCCTCACCTCTGAGGCTTATCAGTCCAGATACACTCCTTTTGTCCCGTCCATCATTGCAGTTACACCAGAAATGGTACGAGCTCTTCCTGTCAGCACTAGCATCATCTGTCCCCTGGTAAAGCCAAGTGATGCCTGTCTCATCCTGTTCACTTCTGGGAGTACTGGAGAGCCAAAAGGGATTATCCAAGAGCATCGAGCGTATGCTACGGCGGTCCGGGATTACAACAAATTGCTTGGAATCAGCCGACACAGCCGCGTGCTACAATTTGATGATTACGCGTTTGATATCAGCAATAATGACTATTTGACCACCCTCACTGCTGGTGGATGCTGCTGTGTTCACGCACCGAGCAAGTCTATATCTACTCTCGTGGAGGACATCAACGCCCTTCAAGTTAACATGACCTTTCTGACCCCGACTATCGCCGCTCAGATTTCCCCGCAGGATGTGCCAACGTTGGAGTTGGTCTGCCTTGGTGGTGAGCCGATGTCAAACGAGCTCCTGATGAGATGGGGGCCTCGTGTGAGACTGGTGAATCAGTATGGGATGGGGGAGGCTGCCACCTTCTGCGCTTATAACGATGAACTCCAACCTGGCCAGAATGCTATCGTCGGGCGCAGCGGGAGCGGAGCCATTTGGATAACAAGTCCGGAATCTCCAGAGCTCCTTATGCCCGTCGGGGCTCTTGGTGAGATACTTATTGAAGGCCCCCACTTGGCCCGAGGATACCTGGATGGTGCCTGCCAGAAGCCTGGCGTTGGATTCCTACCACATGCACCAGCCTGGCTGAAAGATCTCCACCCGTCTCGGGCAGCCACATCGAGGTTCTATCGCTCTGGAGACCTGGGGAGATATACACATGCCGGCACCGTGGAACATATGGGCCGCAAGGACACCCTCCTCAAAATTAATGGTTATCGAGTCGAAGCCACCGAGGTCGAGTACATCCTCCGTAGGTCGTTGGGCCATGGGGACGCGGTCATCGTGGACCTGCTTGGCGAGATCGATGGCCCACGAGAGCCGTTTCTAGTCGCTTTCCTGTGGTTGACTAACAGTGAGGACCATGTCGTCCCCGTTGCTTCTAACAACTCGGTCGAGTTTCTCCCGGTCACCAGTCACCATTCGGCTCATAAATTGGTGCAGAGAATGAAAGCTGAGGTCGTGGCTGCGCTTCCCGTTCACAAGATACCGGAATACTTTATTCTCGTCAGTCAGATTCCCAAAACCAGGTCCAATAAAACTGACCGCCGCAAATTGCACCATCTCGCGCAGAAGTCGTACTTGTCGGGGGTTCTAGGTAAGATCTGCAACAAATAAGGGGTACCTCGATCCTCATTGATTACATGTGAATTTGCATATGCCACTCAGTTTGTAGCTATGAGATTAATGGATAATGACTAGTTCCGGTTCTAATGCTCATACTTGCGTCTGTGTAGGATGGGGTGTCAAGAGCTCAGAGTTGAAAATATATAACGGCCGATGGCTTCCCGCAATCACTGTGTGGCTGTCTCTGTCTGCTATTGCTCCTGTCCGTCGATACCAGGTGCCGTATGCGGCCAATGCACTTCTGCGCTCTGACACAGGCACTTTCCACATCTCTCAATAACTACCAACATCGCTGTTTTTTATATCAAATCGTGCCAAAAACTAGCTGAAAGGACTTTTTGAATATGCTAAATCTTATTTATTACACTAGCGCGGTGCTAGGCCTTTTAGTGCAGGTCTCCACTCTGTAAATCGCAACTCAATCAGGACATCAAAATTCCAAAAAGGGGTCTTCCGTCTCTGATCGTCACTTCGTGCTGCGATCCATTTGTGGACTTTACACAAATTCTCCGAGCATCATGCAACTTTGTCTGCCGTGGGGGCTGCTCCTAGGCCTTTTATCTCTCGCTTCTGCAGCTGCAACACACAATGGAACTGAAGGAATCGATCTGTTTGAGGTCCACCTTCCTGTAGACTGGAAGGATGCAGTTGCCAATGGGGTAAAGTTTGTCTTCGTCAAGGTGGGTGAGATCGGTCAAACCGATCGATGTGTTCATTTCCAATGTATATTTGTATATGAGTGGCCCCGGACTTACTATTGAACGACGACTCGCCACAGGCAACTGAAGGTATCAACTACCAAAACGTACGCTTCCCCACTCAGACTGCCGGTGCACTCGCTGCAGGGATCGTCCATGGCGCAGTGCACTTCGCATCTGCGGCGGAAAGCAGCGGAGCCGATCAAGCAGACTTCTTCATCGAACATGGAGGGAACTGGACCGCGGATGGACAGACGCTTCCTGGGGTGCTGGAGATGGAAGGCAATATTGCAGGGAAGCTGTGCCATGGGATGACGCCAATAGAAATCACGGACTGGATGCTTGATTTCTCTCAGAGGTACAAGGTCCGGACGGGTCGAACGCCGATTCTGTTCCTCTCGGCGGGCTGGTGGGCAAAGTGCGCCGGGAACAATGCCACGTTTGGCGCGGACCATGCATTATGGTTGGCGAATTGGGCTGAGGAGATGGGCACGTTGCCGGTAGGCTGGGAGGAGGCTACGTTCTGGCAATATGCTGGTTGGAGTGAAAATGGAGGAGAGGCAAATGTGTTTTTTGGTAGCTCCGAAGACTTAGTAAAGTTTGCAATGGGAGCTGATGCATGATTAATGTATATATGTATCTTTCCCTGCATCCGGCTCCACCATGCTGGCTTGACTCTTGTCGCCTACTCGATGCACCCGATGCTGCGTCGTCATCTGCCGTTCACAGTATTACATCTGCAGCCGATTTGCCGCTGTATTGAGATCTCTAGTCATCTTGAAGTCATGGAGTGCCCCTAACAGTCAATCAATGCAAAAGAGGAGCTGGCTATAACCTATTACTCTTTATTATCTAGTACATACGACCATAGGGTGTGGAAAACAGGGCTTCCCGTCCGCTCAGCCGTACTTAAGCCACACGCCGGCCGGTTAGTAGTTGGGTGGGTGACCACCAGCGAATCCCGGCTGTTGTATGTTTTTTGCTCAGCTGGTCTTTTCCTTTTTTGCTTCGTTGGATGCCATTGCTGCCCTATGAAGCCTTTGAGGCACATGCAGCTGCTGCCTGTGCTGCCCAATTACTGCCCTGACCGGTGCAGCAAGCAGTGCAACCACCACGAAGTGCTTCACCAGCCCAAAGCCCAATCCTCAGTTAGCACCGGTAACGAAGGCAACAGTTGGAATGAGGTGTAATGTCCGTCTGTGTCTTTGCGTTCTACTCTGCGGTCAAAGGTATTGCACTAGTTGTAAGAATAAAGGCAGGGAACAAATGATGAGAGCCCGAAATGGGAACTAGCTCTAACTCTACCTTGAATTTCAGATCCATACAGATCATATAGCAGTACAGAATCAGTCATGATAAAGAGAATATTTTCCACAACAGCTCCTATACATACCGGAATTTCCCTTTCAGACAGAGCTCTCTCTATTCCACTGAAACATCCATTGGATATTCACTAGGGACGAATTTAAGATGCTTCTCCAGCCGATCGATTGATATTGGTAGCTGAGACACATTCATCAACCCAACTGGTTTTATTCATTCCCATTCTCTCCCATAGTTGAGCGACAGCCACAACCAGGACACATTACATCCCGTCCACTGCCTGGGATAGATCCCACTGGAAGGCAGCCTTCAGGGATTCAAGTCCAACACTTTAACCGGAGAGGCAAATTGAAGGGACCTTATGTGTGCCCCATTCCCTTTGCCATTGGTAGGTCCCTCGAGCGGAGGGCTCCATTTTTCGCCTTTCAAATCTACTTTCCTATCATCTGTATCACTGTTAGAAAGTGGCTTCTAAGCTCTGTGTAGATGCAGATGGTTTCTGCCTCTGCAGAATTTCCTTCCCTTTAGCAGTATATTTTCCTGCCTTTACTGTTGGGCCGCTGTGGCCCTCACTGCACCTAAGGAAACCACTTTATTCTCCTTTGCTAGATGATGGATCTTGCTTGGATGTGTCTGCACTGATTGTGGCTGGTGCCAGGGAGGGGCTGACACGACTCTAGCTTGGTGAAGTTGCTGAACTTTTTAGACTTGAAGTTCAAGAGCATGGTCACATAAACTGGAGGCTTGGCAAAAAGCTGGTGTGGTTGTCTTATAACCAAAGTAATGACACTCATGGCAGCTACATGTGCCCATATTATAACGCCTTTACTGCTTAGTTAGCTGTTGCTGGTGGTTGTCCTGCATTATTTATTTAATGGTTTTAAGGTCCTTGTGGATGCGGTCCATGTTAGCAGAGAAATATATCTGCAAACTAGTTGAGATTTCTTGTAGCTCCTGGTTGGACTCTAGTTAATCTGGCTTGTTGCATGCCCTAATCTGGGGTTTAGAATGAGCATGAGGCCCTTGGACATATACACTTGCAGTTGGTGCACCCCCTGGAAAGCACAGCAGTGGTGGGGAAAGGCACGGCTGTTGAGTACTGGAACTCCTGGATGATCTGGGAGCCCTATATAGCGCCCCCTTAGTGGGACCCCCTAAAACTGTAATCGCGGACGTAATGGGACAAATGATTAAGACACAGGGCGACTTTGCAGCCAAATAGGACACCCACATAGTATACACAGATGCGAGTGGCTTCGATGGTGTGGGTGCAGCAGAGGTTATTCCAAGGTGTAGAGCAGCGAGGAGATACTAGGGACAGGGAGCCAGAATGGTGGTCTCTGGGGCATCACAATGGCACTGGAGGCTTCTGTGGGTGTACATGGACCCGGGTTAGGCCACTGCAGCATCCTGACAGACACCCAGGTTGTGACACTAGCCATTCGCAACCTGGGCCGCTCGGCGGCTCATACACTCTCAAGGAGATCTCGAGCTCACTCCGCGACGAAGGAGCACAATTACAGTCCGCTGGGTCCCAGGACACGCAGGCGTCCAAGGGCGGCGGGATCACGGACATGACGGCCAAGGAGGCTGAGATGCCAAACGTTGGACCAGAGCAAATCCTGGCGACGGAACTGAAACAGAAGGAGAGGCAAGAGGCCCAGCTAGCATGGGAGCGGCAGCGGCAGCGGGATCACCGCCACGCGCCGCCTGGCTCTCGCGGAAGGCGAACCTCCATATATGGAGGAACATGCCTGAGAGTCGCGCCTTAGCCCTCTAGTAAGACTGGCATTCCTTTATCTCGATACGGTCTTCGCTGGTGTTCGTTTCTCTATATACATTTCTTTACTTTCTGCACTTGGTCTAGCTTACTTGATTTTGGTTGCGCAGTGTTAAGTGTATCTACATCTAGACAGTAGGATGCTTGCTGTTGGACGCAGCTCCCGGGCGCAGCAGGACCTGGAGAGGGCAGCTGTATGGGCATGAAGATTACTACTAGGAGGCAGATGAACCGCAAGATACGACATAGCAACCTTCTTATTACATAATCGTAAGCAACAGAGAGCACGCAAATAAAACAGGACGTCATGTAGCTCTTCCAAAAGCAAAGCCAACGGCCGCACAGTAGCAATAAGGACTAATGATGACTAGGATAGGATTTTATGACGGACTACTGAGAGGACTGCCAGGTGGTGGCTTTTTAGCTTACGCCTCCTTGCAGCACGAGTAGCAGTTAGCTACAACCAGCAGACCCAAAAATAACACATTGACTAATTGACATATCGACAGTGTACAGCGTAAGCCAGAGACCCATTGGTGTCCTCAGACCGTAAGATAAGCTTAAGTTTTGTTCCATACAATGGCCAATTGCAGCAGTAACCGAGGACAGGTGCGGCTTATCTGTTTTCGAGAGTCATAAGGGTCCCGATTGGTCCGATTCTATTTGCAATCTACCCCTTCATCACCAGTGAACCATTTTGACGCACATGCTACAAACGTGGGAATGGAAAAGGGAACAAGAAAGAAGGACCGACAAGCTTTCATTGATATCCCCTATTCGCGAACCAGAATAAAGGATAATCGCCCGGACGAGTGGAGTAGGGCAAGCATACGTTCATGGATGGCCACACAGCGATACCCATAAGGCAGCCACAGCGAATTTGCACCGTTCAACATGATCCACTGACTTTGTGGAGATATGTTTAAAGTAACTGGAAGGCTATTTGGTGTACAATTGGTGTGACGAGCCCGGAGGTTGAAAGATTGCTGGCGAGTTCGTAGGGTAGAACTGTCTTCACCAAAATCAAGGTGAGCGACTGACCCCGCTGCCGTCAAGGTATGCCGCAGAGTGCTCTTGGCTGTGTCCCAAACTAATATTGTCCCATCTCTAGATCCAGACGCCAGTAGCCTGCCATCTGGGGAATATGCCACCGATACAACTATCTCCGAATGGCCTTCGGAGCTCCACTGCAGGGTACCAGTGATAATGTCCCAAACTCGGACAGTCTTGTCCGCGGAGCCAGATGCGAGAAGTCTGCCGTCCGGTGAGAATGATACTGACGTAACTGGGTATAAAGAGCCGCTGAATTCCTGCAGGTCACCTGTCGACGTGTCCAGAAGTCGGAGCAACCGAGTACCGGAACCCGGCGCCAGCAGCTGGCGATCGGGTGAGAATGTTATTGAGCCAAAACCACTTGAATTGCTCTTGGAATCCTTCTGTGGTGCACCCGTCGTGACGTCCCAGAACCGGACTGGATAATATCGGTGTTTAGATACAAGCAGTCGTCCGTCGGGTGAGAACGCGAGTGACCCAACTATCAATGCATGTATTGTTCCCAGCAGGGAACCAGTGGCGGTATTCCAGACTCGGACTGTCCTATCAGTGGAGCTAGATGCAAGCAGCCGGCCGTCCGGCGAAAATACCACTGACAAAAGCTCGCCTGTATGTCCCTCAAGAACCTGCTGCGTTCTGCCTGTGGCAGTGACCTGGAGGCGGACAGAATCATCAACGCCGCCGACAGCCAGTAGACTGCGGTCAGATGAAAATGCAATTGGCATTGCGCGACGTCGGACTTTCTTGTCAGTGCTGCCAGTGGCCAACAGCTGGCCGCCTGGCGTGAGTGCTGCTGACTTGATCCAGCCTGAATGGCCCACGAGAACCTGCTGCAGGGTGCCGCTAGTGGTGTTCCACAGTCTCACTGTATTATCTTCGGATCGTGATGCCAGCAGCTGGTCGTCCGCCGAGAAGGTCACTGACTCAACTGAATCTGTATGGCCAATAAGATTGTGAAGTAGGGTGCCTACCGTAGTGCCCCAGAGTCGCACCGACTTATCGAAAGATCCGGACGCCACTAGTCGTCCATCAGATGAGAATGTTATTGCACTGACTTCTTGTGAATGGCCCTCGAGTGTTAGCTGCAGATGGCTAGTGGCCGTCTCCCAGATTCGGACTTTATTATCAGAGGACGCAGATGCTAGCAGCCGGCCATCAGGCGAGAATACCGCCAACTTGACCACATATGGATTATCTTCGCCGGTCTGCTGCGAGATGCTTACGACGGCATCCCAGAGTCGGATTGTACTGTCAATAGATCCGGAGGCCAATAGTCGGCCGTCTGGCGAAAACGCGACTGATTCGACCATTCCTGAATGCCCTATGAGAGTTCGCAGCAGGGTGCCTGTGCTGACGTCCCAAAATCGGACTGGATTATGCACGAGGCCAAGGTGGCCAGATGCTAGAAGTCGGCCGTCAGGCGAGAACGCCACCGAAGATACTGAATCGGAATAGCTCCTGAGAGACAGCTGTACGGTGCCGGTGGCGACGTCCCATAGTCGAACTGTCATATCTCCAGATGCGGAAGCGACTAGTCGGCCATTAGGTGAGAATGCTATCGACGAAACCGAGTAGGAGTGGCCCTTAAGAATAAGTTGCAGAGCGCATGGAGCTGTCTTCCAGAGTTGGACTGTCTCATCCAAGGAACCAGATGCTAATAGCCGACCATCAGGAGAGAAGGCAATTGACGTAACCCAGTTTGTATGGCCCTCGAGAGTTTGCTGGAGAGTGCCCGTACGCAAGTCCCAAAGTCGGATTGTCTTGTCGTTAGAGCCAGATGCCAGTACTTGGCCGTCAGGTGAGAAGGACACTGAATTCACCTGGCCACAGTGGCACTCGAGAGTCTGTAGCAGCTCGCCTGTGACGGAGTCCCAGAGTCGGACCTTGCCACCAGAGCCAGACGCCAGTACTCGGCCGTCAGGCGAGAAGGACACTGACTTCACCTCTTCAGAGTGGCACTTGAGAGTGTGTACCAGCTTACCTGTGTCGGAGTCCCAGAGTAGGACTGTCCCATTATAAGATCCGGATGCTAGCAGCGGGCCGACAGGTGAGAATGCCACTGAGTTCACATCATCCGAATGGCCCTCAAGAACCTCCAAAGTTGCACACCAGGTTTCTTCAGCTTGTGATAATTGGCAAGCCCATTCTGGTAGCTCCTTCTTGAACTCTCTGCTAAATATCGTCCGTCCAGGGGCAAATAGAAGCCCTGAGCAATAGATTTGGAGAGGTACTTTGTCGGCTATTTGTCGATTTGCAAGTACAAACCTCTTGGCGTCGTGGAGAAATTCGGACATTTCAGTATCGTTATCATCCTATAAGAGTCAGGTGAATCTAATGAAGACCTCTAGATAAACATACATCAATAAGTGTTTGCAATGAAGTAAGTCTCTGCACAACCTCATTTGCGTAACCCAGAATGCTCATTGCCTCCATCCAATGCAGGAAGTGCTTCCGAAGGAACAGAAAGGCTCTATCCTTTCCAGAAGCAGGATCCTTGCTTTGCGTCAGATGATGTGTCCAATAACGGCAGCAGTATTGTAATTCCGGAGGGATATACTTGACGATAGTCTGACTATCAATTGCTGAACGTTCTGTGCCATCATTTAGCTCGCATATATTTTTTCGTAACCCTTCACACACACGGAGACATTGCGTTGCCAAATTCTGGTGCACTTCCTTCGCATCGATCCAGAACGGAGTCTTTCCTCGTGTCTCTAAATCGAGAAGGAAGTCCCGAAACGATAAGTGAAAGAGCCGCACCGGCTGGGCCCGGTCATTAGGTACATTAAGAACCGACGGTAGTGAGTTCAGCCTCCGGCCAATACGGCTTTCAGTGGCGCCCAGCAACTTGGAAAGCGCGACAACTGATAGTGGGCTTTCAAGCAGCGCAACTGCACCAACGACTTCTTGGAATTCTCGAACTAGCAGCCTTTCCTGCAGCTTAGTCTGACCTTTAAGAAGCCGATTAAGCACAGGAAGATACGTTCTATCGAATCGAGATCCATCATTACGGCGAGCAAGGATTTCAGCCAGACCATCAACCGGGTCCCATCGAGGGTCTTCCAATATGCGGCACGCTGTAGCGGCGAAGATGAACAGAGAAACTGATAATTTCACCAGACTATGGGTATCAGTTTCCCCAGGCCAATCGACAGGAAGGGAGTGGACCGCCCGGATTGCTGAAAGTCTGTGTTCCAAGAACAAGGATATGTCATGCGCTACCTCTGGCTCGGGGATGTCATGGAGAACGAGATCTTCATATTCCCCGATTGCGACCTTTGAAAATCCTAGACGAATCCCTATTTCCGGCCTACTTGTCACAAATATTCGGAAGCGCAAGGCTTTGGAGTTTCGTAATCGTGGAAACAATTGAAGAATCATTCTGATATCCTCGTCACACTCACACTCATCCAGTGCGTCAATTACCAACACCACGGTCGGAGGCTGATCATCCGATAGCCTTAAGCTCATTATTGGTTGAAGAAGTAGTTTGTCGAATTGCTCCGGTAGTGATTTCCCAGTGATATCAGGTTCGTTTTCAAGGGCTTTCTGAACACTTGGGATCAGCTGAGGCACGCGTGCCACTAACTGTCTTGTGATTGTCGGAAAAAGCTTAAGGGCACTTCCTCTGTCCCCTTCGCCCCTCTTAAAGAAGAAACTGGCTCCTAAAATATGTGCCTCTTTGAAGGTTTGTGCCACCGTCCGGGAGATGGTCGACTTCCCCGTTCCAGCCATCCCATTCAACCAGAATATGTATTCCCCTTGCGGTGATCTGGCCCACTGTCTAACCTGACGAAGGAGCTGGGTTCTGGTGCCCGGAAGACATCCAATCTCGTGTTGATCCATGTACGAATCAAACTCGGCCCCTGGGGCAACGGGCAATCTGTCAAGGCTTAGATTCCAATGGATACTTGCCGTACTTGAAGCCACTCCGGTTAAAAGAGCACTTTGCCAAGATCAGCCCAGGAAGCTAGAGAAATCCAATATTGGAACATACGTTTGATCAACCTGGAGTAATAGGGCGAAGGATGATTTGAATCTCTCTAGATTCCGGATGATTTTGTCCACCTCTGAGCGATGGAGGGGCCACTTAAATGCCCGGATTCCAAACCTTCTCATAAGGTCCTTCCCTTTCCCCGGATCAATTACCTTTTCGAGTGTTGAGAGCTCCGACATACAACCAGAGACGCTATTGATGAGCGACAATGACGAGGCTATCCCTGTACTGCGAGTATCTTCAAGAAGTTCCCTCATCCTCAGCGAAATCGTTCTAAGGTCCTCGACCGTCTGTTGCAAGGCGGTGATGTCGTCGCGTGCGTTCTTCACCTCTCTGAGGTAGCCACCGCATATTTTCAAGACACTCCCGGCCAGTTGGATAACTGCGATGACACTTGCTGCCGCCGATACTCCTTCCATCTTGAACCTTCCCAAAGCAGTGGTCTCTCTCGGCAATAGTATAAGGGGGAGAAGCAAGAATAGAAGCAAGAATAGAAGCAAGAATAGAAGCAAGAATAGAAGCAAGAATAGAAGCAAGAATAGAAGCAAGAATAGAAGCAAGAGAAGAAGAGAATGCGAACAATGTGGATTTTAGAGACGCCGGAGGGGCAGCCCATAAAAATGAGTAGATAAGTGGACGGCAGTGTCAAGATATCCGGTTATTGGTGGGGTTCCGTAGGTGAGCCCGTATAGCCTCAACTCTTCCGCGGCAAAATCAATAGATCATGTGAGAGCAAGCTGATAGAGTAACTATATCCCCATAAGAATATCGAACATAGCCTACATCCCATCTAGATGGTTAGCCAATAACAGGAACTGAACGTCGCTTTACAGGCAAGATTATGTGGTGCCGATTTTGCCTATATCTCCTGCCCCATCATCTCGTCACGCGACCTCAAGGCGGCACTGGAGCCAGACGGGCAGGCGTCTCATAGATTGTTGCTTGGTAGCTGCTGGCTCCATTCAAGCTTCTGTACCTTAGCGGCAAAGGTCTATTTGTTGTCCTCATGTGTAGATATGCCCTGCATTCATCATTCACCGTTTAGAAATGGATTTACTGTCATGTTGATACTCTCACTAACAATATGTAAATTCCTGCATTCCGCTCATAACAGATCATAAGTCTAACTACCTGGCTCTCAGCTTTACACGTCATGTACCCATCGTGCACTTCTTACTGGCCTGTAGGGTTATCAACTTGCCATGAGCTGAAGACAACTAGCACCAGGGATAAGAGTAAGGTGAGCTAGGAGGGTCTTCATGCAGCCCATTAATATATGGATCCCCTCATGGCTTATTTCTTCCTCAAGGATCCAGGTGTTCTTAAAATGAAGAGACTGAAGTGAGCCTACGTGGAGCTATATGTATTCTTTAAGAGTGGGAGCAGATAGCTAATAGTTTGCCAGCTCAAGGTGATGGAGAATTGGAGATACAGCAAGGATAGCTGATTAATGAAGGGCATTATTGCTGGGCTGTCTATAAGTTGTAGCTTCTCCACCTTCTGCAATGCCTTGGTGGCTAACTGTTGTAGAGGATGATCCTCTGTTGGCGCTTGAGAGTAGAACCCACTTATCTTAAAAGTGTGGATGGTCATGTTGTTTTCCTGGGTGACTGTGATTGCAGTCAGTAGCTTTTCTAGGTGGTTAGGGAATATAGGGTATCCATCCAGGAGCATCTGGTTTGCGAGTGATTAGAATTAGTCTTTAATGCCATCTGTGAAATATAATTAGATGGTGTGGAGATTTATAAAATAGGGTAATAAAGTGACTAGGGCCCTAGTGTCCTGATTAAACCTTATAATATGCTGTTGCTCATCGCATTAGAGATGGAAATATGACAATATTATTAAGTATAGGAGGCATTAGCTCTTATAAATACTATACATGCCTATCTGATCCTGAGTAAAATTGGTTAGAGTGTAAAGATAAGAGTGAAATGTATCCTAATGACTGGTAACTATAGAGTATAATATCTGTTAAAGATTTCCTTCTATAATATATGCAGGGAACTTATGGGGGTCAGCAAGAGTGGAAGCCTTGTAACTAATTGTCTTCAAGTAGGGGGTGAGGTAGGATCTTGATACCTTTAGCAGGCGGTCTAATCCAATAGTTAAGAATCCAACACTGAGGCATTAGAATAGTAAAGGGACACATAATCGTTGTAATAATCTGTTGACACCAGATAGTGATATCAAGTCTGCGCTTTCTGGAATTGGCGATATGATAATGCCTAATAGCTCAATTAGCAAACACTCCAGCCTGCTGGGGATCGAATTCAACCCCATTAATATCGGATGTTACATGTACTCAAACAGAATTCAGTGCGGTGTGAATACATGCACCATCGCCCCATATGGGAGACTCAAATGCTGCTTATATTGTTTGCGTTGCTATCCTACCCATGCTAATCAGGGTAGTATAAAATTACACGTACAGTATAGAGACAAGTGGTCAACAGCAATACAGCAATACAGCTAACATAGCTACTAGGCTGGTTAATACTTAATAGTATGTTTCCATATTTACGATACATGGAAAAAGAATGGGAAAAGAATGAACAAAGAATAAAAAAGGAATCAAAAATGAGTCAAAAAGAGTGAAAAAAGAATGAAAAAAGCTTGATTAGCCAAATTCAATTTTAACTAGGATGAACAATGCATAAAGCAGGAAGTGTTTCATTGAAATGATGTAAATCTAAATGAAGCAGTGTAACAATTTTTTTTTCCTTTTGTCTCTTTTCTTTCCCTTTCCTTTCGCTGAGAACCATCGCATAAATTGTTGAGTAGTAAGCCAGCAAGGCATGGAAATAGCCAAAGAAAGTCTGGGCCGGCCTATGCCTTGTTACAACGGGCCTGTTAAGAGCAACAAGACTGCTCACTCAACCTATCAGAGTATCCACTGGTTGTCAATTACTCCAAACAATCTTGAAGCTTGTAGATCTGATAATCTTTTTTAGCTAATCTCTTAGATTTCTTACCTACTCTCTGTTTGTTGGTATTAGAGACCTTAAGTTAACATGACCTTCTGGGTTTAGGCTCTAGACTAGATTTAGAGGTTTCTAAATTAGCATCACTCTTAGAGCTATTGCTCTCTTGCTAGTGATAATAAGAGGAATGCTTTTAATGCCCTCTGTGTTGAGATTTCTTCCTTAGCTGGGTTAAATTTGTATCGCGAAATGTATGGGGAAGGAGCTGACGTGGTTGTCCCGGGGACAATGGAAAGCTGGCTCGTTAAAAGCAACGACAACAGCCAGGACATTATTGCTCGCTTTGCAATCCACGCGATCCTGCCTCCCGAAGTCAGCGGGGGAGAAAGATTTAACACAGCTGATAACTGTCTCCCATCGAGCTGGTCAGAGAAGTGGCCCATCATTTGCGAATATTTCGGCTCACGAGGAGTTGCTCCAACGAATGGATCTGGGCCGGATCCACACGGCTTCAGTGAGAATCGGAAGGAGTGGTCGAAGATGGAGAAGAAATATGGCCTACAACCGGACGTTTCGGAGAAAATACTCGGAGTGTCGTGAGATTCCCAGTCTTCATCATGACCACGTTGAATTTTGCTCGACAATTGAATTTGGACAAGATGCATCAAGCTTGGGGCATGGCAAAGGAAGAAGTAACTACTAGGGACGCATGGTACGCTGCATACAATCACTTCCGAAAGGCGCGCATTATTATTTTTTGAAAGATGCGATTTGAATTAAGTATTTATACAGCTGATTAGTTCTATAACATTGACTTTTTGTTTATAATGACTACATCTCACTCCCTCTGCCCTCCCTAAGGTCACATGAACTGCACTGATATAAAACATGAATCTTGGCTCTTTTATCCTTGCTACAGTAGAAACCTTTTGCACACAATCGTCAAAAGTAGAATATCTCATATTTGATATGGTAGCTTAACTCTGACCTTGCCTATTTTAATATCGCCTTCATATTTTTCTAGCGCTACTGCTTTCGTATGTATGCATTGCTATTACTTGCAGCCAACACCCTTTGTGAGCTGCCTACATCATTCGCAAAACCGACTACCACACTTACATTCGACCATTTGTACGGTTAAAATCTCACCCTCATTGCATCACCACTCCCACCATCCTACAGTCCATGCGCATCCGCAAAATAGGTGGATCTTGGTTAGCGCCTGATCCGACCCACAGCCACCTGCAGATGGACCATGCTTAACCCATATGGGCAACCCGGTCCTTAGGTGCATCTGCTTAGAGCACACTATTGGTCTGTTTCGTCCAACTGGTTCGTGTTGGTGTTGGATACCACAATCTCCATCATGACATAGTGGACATATCCTGCAATTACCTATCTGTCAAGTATTCGGACACCTTGAGGCGTAATCAGCTTATATGGATAAAAATTACCCATATATCATACTGCTCAATGGCATTGACTCTGTTTAAATGCCTCCGACGTCATGTTGTGAGGTGGCTTGATGATTATCACTGATCCATATGCTGGTGAGTGCAGTATTTGGCATGGCCTATCTCTGGTTGCCTCCCGCCCGGGGCGAACCGCTGATCCAACATAAATGATGCAATTGGTGCTATAAAAAAAGTAGATCTTGACATCACACTGATCACTGCTCATGCACAGTGGGTTCTCAAAGAGTGGACTCATAGTAGGACTGAGACCTACAGGGCAGAGAGTGTTTGTGGGCGCCTATAGCTAACTTGGGCGGCCCTGAAACTAGGTGGAAGGGTCAGTTATGCACTGACAGAGCGTGCCATGATTCCAGGAGCCAAGCTTAGTGCGCCGTATTTGTATGGAGCAAATCAAACTAGTAAGTACCTTAATAACACTTAAGTTATGCATTTTTTGGCATGGGATCTGCTTTTCAACTTCAGGTGCAATACTACCAAATGTTTAATTATTCCACGCGACTGAATGCCTGCGTGCTGTGATCTGCAGGCCTAAAAGTTCGGAGGATTGAAGCTGAAACCTTTATGCCCTAATGACAATGAAGATCTATTTCCTGTACGTTGCTTCCCGGTTCAGCTCTGGCGGGGTACTGTCGATCGCAGGCGCTTAATTCGTGGGCATCTGTGGGAATTGACTTGTCAAGAAGTTAGTTACTAACAGTGAGTGACTGAAATGTTTAAATACGGGCTCATCCCTCGCCTTGGGATTTAGAAAACGGAGGCAAACAATCTCGGCTCAATTCAATACCTTGGACTCTTGCCAAATCAACACTTATCTTAAGATTCCGATTTAACTTGGTGCTTTCTTTGTCATCATGCCTGCTGATACAAGTCAAAGTAAGGGAGCTACTTCCCAGCCACCGACAGACGCCAAAGCGGACCCCAAACAGCAGAAAACCTTGAAGGAAATAGAGGGTCAAATTAAGGAATCGGAGGAAGGTGAGAGATGCCGGTTGTCGTTTGAGCAGCATAAGTTCCCCAAAACTAACCAATGTGTCAAGCAAACAAAACCGACCTCCAAGCCATGTTCAATATCTATTTGTTTGATAGTGTGACCAAGACAAGCCAGATGGAAAAGTTCGTCACCATCGGCAGCATCAAAAATGTCGAGGACACAACCTTGGCCGATATTCGGAAGAGTTTGATCAGCGAGAATGCCCTGTCCTGGAGACAGTAAGTTGACCACCTACACGAGGTGTGACTTACATAAACACATAATAACTTGTGGATAGAAAGTCCAGCAAGTTCTGCAATGATGAGGGAGCTGAAGTGGACGACAAACTTCGCTTCGATGTGTACCTGGACTTTCTCAACAGCAGCGAGGAGAAGCCCAAAGATGAAGAGGGTTCAACTGATGACAGCGGAGGTAATGGTAAGAGAACAAAGGGAAACGATGGTCGTCCCGTGAGAATACCACCTGGATTTTTGACCAAGTACTATGCTAATCTCGAGCTGGTAGATCACTCGGGAATCAAACGCCGGCAAATCATACAAAGTCTACTTGAAGCTGCGTAAAATCCCAACCGAGTTGGACGAGACCACCAAAGATTTCCTCAAGGAGAAATTAGACATCTCGCTCAATGTAGGTGCTCTGCCATCACTCACAGATGCTTGTTTATATTGACTGCCGTACTTAGAAACCAGGGTTGACATCAGCCGATGTCAACAAGCTTACGAGCTCCTACAATCACAGCAATTTCCAAGCTCTTGCTGGCAAAAACACCACGTAAGATACTAACCCCCGCGAATAGTATTTTACTGGGACTGAGGCAAGCTATAACCAGCCATCCGGCGGACATGGGTGAGAGAGAGTGGTACATCGTCCTTCAGAACAATTCCATTCTCCATGGCAACTATGTGAGGGAGCTAGTCAATGGCCAGAGGAAGGTCGAACGTGCCATGTACCCTGGTACGTGAATTCATAACTTTAAAGGATTGACTGACTTGTGACTGATATCTGACTGGCGAGATAGCTTTTGCATTGAAGCCGCGAAAGTTCCATGACTTTGAAATTGTCTTTAATAGTGGTGGCAAGGACGGTGCTACCCATTCAGCTAGTGACAATGAGCCTGTGGTATGTGTCCCCTTCTCTTGGTCGCCCTATGCTAATTTTGTACTATCACCAGGTGCATCACCTGAGGATTCCTAGATTTCTTGTACAAGATGACTCTTACATCAATGTCTCTGAAAATAAGACATCAGTGGCAGACGCAATTGCCGACAGTTCGCTCTCTGAACATTCAGCTGAGGTCTCCGTGTAAGTTTTCTATGAGAGCACAGGTCCCACATACTGAATCTTGCTAATAAGTGCAGGGGGGGAGGAGCATTCGGCGTCACTGCTGGTGTAAAGGTCGGGTACAAGTCGCAAGCAGAGGTCAAAACAGCGTCGAACACAACTTCAGACTCTATGCGCATGACAATCACATATAATGTGAGTTACCTAGGCTTTCACATTCAATACGGTCGCTGAGAACCGTCACATCATAGTTTCCCCGAGTTGTCCTCGAGCTTGATGGGGAAAGCCTTGATATCTCAGACGAATGCAAGAAGGACCTCGAGAACATCTCTACGCCCGAGGCAGTGCAATTCTTCAGAAGAAAATATGGTACTTTCCCTAATACCTCTGTGCTGCCCCCGCAGGAAGTGCTAAATTATCACAGGGACTTTCTTTGCCTCCCGGGTTGAATTAGGTGGACGCCTCCATTCGTCCGAGAGCAGCGATTCCTTTGCACAAGGTAAAGTAGAAGAAAGAGCCCGGGCACTGAAGATTTCTGCTGCCGCCTCCTTCTCTTCTACATACGTTCAAGGCTCTGCCAGCGGTAGCTATGAAGATTCAAGCAACCATAGCTCAAATCGCCAGAACAGCAGCTTGAGCACTAATATGGCATGGGAGGCGAAGGGAGGTGATACTTTATTGTGCAACAAGTGGGTTGCTCCGCGAAAGCTTTCCTATGAGTTTGCTGTGAACTGACGTTTTGTTACATAGCCCTCCTGCCTGGTGCGCTACGGTGGCGTCTTACTACAATTGGAGGATCTCGAAGGTAAGTTCCTCATCTCTGTCAATATCACTAAGCCATAGCAGTGCTAATAGTCCTCACAGCAAGATGACCTCCTTTCAATGGAAGACATGATATCACTCATTCCAGGCTATGAACACGTCAAACAGAAGTTCAACAACTTGGCACCCCTCAAGGAGAGCAAAGTGGCAATAACTCCCCCTCTCCCTAAGGAGTGGGATGGCTGGGTCACATTTTGGTTGAAGCACCCCAATGAGAGCCTATATCCAACTGTCTGCGACAATCCCTCATCCAATTCTTTGGGTCTCGGTCAGTGCAGTCACATTATTTCCGGGTGGACAATAACTAATATTTATATATGTTCAGATTCCACGTTTATAACACCAGCCATGGCTCAATTGCTCGCAAACGCCGCCTCGAATTTTGCCTCGTCGCATTCCGTTGAAATGAAACCATCACTCGAGGACGATTCGCAGATCTACCAAGCTGGCACCAAGTTTTATGAGGTCTATGATGGAAAAACCGTCCGGTACAGGGTATGTCTCTTGAACCTGCACTAGTTCGTGTCATCATTCTAATGCCTATAGTTCAAACCCGGCTTCCAATATGTTGTCTGGAACAAGAAGACCAACATGTACCTGGGAGCGAAGCCTCCTATTCCTGGGGTGACCCAAAAGTCCGAACTATGCACAACGAACTGGGCGAATAGCTGCACCTTCAAGTTTACGCATGCCTTCCCAACAGACGAGATCTACATTTCGAATCGCGATCTTGTCCGTGTGGAAATCTTCGATTCTCAGGGAAAACCCATAGGCCCTCTGAAGGATATGCCACCTCTTGGTTCGTATGGAACAAGCGGTGATATTTTCCAGTTCCGTTACTTGGGTGAACCTTGAGCAGTTCTGAACTTTGAGAGATAAGTAGGGGTTTGTACTTACACTAGACAGCTGTGAGTAGATAGTCATCGCTTCGGCTGTGCCAGAGCAAGAGCTTATGACTGCCAGTGCTTCTCTATTCAAGTGGTGTGGATGGTGTTGTACGGGTATCTGAAGGTCTGCGGATCCTAGATAGGGCAATCGCGAGACAACCGAATTCCCATAAACTCTGCCCAATATAACTATCTAATTATAGAGGAGAGGGTTAAGCATCGATAAGTATAAATTTATTCTCTATCATACAGCTATTACCTATTACTTCACCAGAACCTTCATAGACATCCTAAATTATCTACTGTTTCTGTGCAACATAACTCCACAGGTATAGGCTACTGTGGTGTATTAAGCTGGTATTGATTGAGCTCATGTATTGTACTGTAAGATATTGTTTTGATGATGTCCTCGACTGGCAGGGTGACAACAGGAACAGCTATTAGACCTATGCATCACTCGTGCAAGGTTTGAGTCAAAGATGGAGCACTATGCCAACCCGAGTCCTGAGACCTATAGTGGACATACAGAGTCTTTGGTGATCACTGAGGTACAACTTTATGTAGCATGCTTACCATTGTCAAAGCATAATCATGAGCTTTAGAGATGGTTTATATGGCGAAAGACGTGATTCGGCACTATCATGATTGACTTAGCCATGAGCCGCATACAATTTTATAGTCCCTGATTCTTCTTAATTTGGGTCCGTATGCCTGCGCGACAGGGCCTCTCCAGCATTCGTACAGAGGTTACTATTTTTATATGAGACATATGGTCATCATGATCATTGTCAATTTGTATCTGGCTTGAGTGAGTGATGCTTGATGAGCTCGTTTGAACCACAGTGGTTATCAACGACTGGCTACAAATCTATAAAGCAGTACTTGATGGCTCTTTGGACGAGGGACACAAAAGCCTCGAGAAGTCGTTCTTATACCATCTCCTTTTACCCTTCAATTCATCCTAACCTGACTGTTGCTGCGTAATCCGTGCTAGAGTACTCTCAATCTCTCCCACTTTTCGAGCGCCTGGACATATCGAGACCGCACCTTTTCCAGCCTCGCGCGCATACGAATATCCGTTTCATCTTCCCCGGCCACGCTATTCAGCTCTCTGTCATCCAGATTTGCAAAGGTATTGACAGAGACAGTGAGCATGGGGCATTTCGGTCCCAGCACATGTCTCTCGACGACCTGCATCGCTACATTGTCAATGAATCGGTACAGTGCAATTTTGTAGTACGACTCCAGCCTGGCACGGACAAAAAGCACCTGGCTCAGCAAAGTCGAGATAAAACGTGGCTGGTGGCCCCGCTTATGGCGTTAGGGATCCCCTCACTCTCCCCGTTCGTTGCCATCGTCGACTTCTTCCCGAGTAAGATTTCGCCTCGTTGTTTATCTGCAGCTATCGTCTCAGAGATCAACAGGGGATGGCGAGTGACGAGCGGTCGGGCTTGGTTATCCTCGATGAGCTCCAAGAGAGCCGCATCTGCATCTCTGTTCCACTCTGCCAGCGTCTTCCCAATGATGCGACTCACTTCAAGTCGCACTTTACTATTGGGTATGGCTATCCTCGAAAGTACATCGTGGCAGTCCTTTGTGAGGTCCTTCACGTCTTCAACAAAGCTCCGAGCAATCCTCTCCCAATGGGTTGTCAGCTTCCGAAACATCCTTTCCTCCACATCTGGGTGAATACTCCCTGGGAGGCTGCGCCCCTCGCTGATTTTGGCTTCCTTGTATATCTCGGAATACATACCAGGGGCATTCATGACCTTTTCTTCCCACTCTTCCGGATTCATCGAGCTGAGAATTTCCAGGTCGTCCTGATAGCTCGAAAAGAGAATGGGCATGTTATCTGGGTTCACCATCTCCTTATAGAATTGATCAAGACGACGCTGCACTCGGTATCGCAGCATGATCCTCGGATCCTCTGAGGGTACATCTTGATATTGGCCTATCAAACTCGCATTGGCCAATTTCTGCATTTCATTGCAGAATTGGAAGACGAAGTATCTCTGGGCTTTGGGGCTATCACGGGCCTCTCCCATTCTGCTAAGGTCTGACTCGCAGTCCTGAAGTTTGCGACGGATTTCCGCAATGATCTGGGGCAGGCCTGACTGTATCTGGGCCCGCCGCTCCTTGTCGACGTACTTGATCAACGAGCGTATGCCTGTCCTATCCTTGCCCACTCCCTCCCAAGCCGGCTGGGCGAACTCCTTTAGTTCTCGTTCGTCGCGCTCGGCGTCTGTGATATGAGCTTCGGCAGGTATTCTGTTCCGCAATCCGAACCAGCCGTGGTCGAGATGAGGAACAGTAGGCAAATCATTCTGTAGGAGTTTGACCATCTAGGATATGGGAGCACTTAGCAACATAAGGCACCTACAAATGGCCGGGCGGTTATACATACCCAATCATCGGAGCCTTCCTGCTTGCGATCGCATTTTGTGAGCACGCCAATGCATCGGCTTTCCAGTCCGGGTACATCTTCAATCAATTCGAAAGTTTTGTGCCGCTCCACGTCCACATTGTCGATAACCACCCTGGACCCAAGTAGTTAGCATTTATCATTGACCACGGATCTCGTCTGGCTCTGTACAAAACGATGTTCCGCTCATTCGCTAGGTAGCTTCGAGCCAGTTCCCAAGCAACTGCCGCATTAGGCTGCGCATGTGCCTCCTCCTCTGATACACCATTTTGCTTCTTACTTTTTTGCCCTTTCCGAATGAGACCTGGGAGATCGACAATCGTCCAGTGCATCTCGTCCGGGCCGGAGCGCTCAATTCGGAGTGTGGCGTCGCTCAGACTCAACTGCTTCCCTGGCTTCTGCTCGCCGAAAATGCACTCCGTGGCCTAGCTGCATCAGTGATGAGGCAGATCAGTCTTTATTTGTTCAACGTACCTCCTCTATGATCTCTTCCATCACTTCCGAAGTCAGCTCTTCCTTTTCGATGATAAAGTCTTGTATGCGAAGGAGAAGCGCCTCGTCATTTTCGGACAGTCGTCCCGGCACAATAGTAGCCTTAACAGGATATTTATTTGAGGCGGAGGTCTGCCTGAAGGAAATCTGGATTGGGAAACGAGTGCACATGGTGTCCTTGACCGGAAAGGAAACCTCGGTTATGGCTTGGAGCACCGAGCTCTTACCGGTGCTCTGGTCTCCCACCACCACAAGCTGATATCGTTAGCCATGGCCATGTCACCATTAAGCTGCGGGCACTTAGCCTACCTCGGGCAGATCAATTGTGCTGCTTAGCCCTAGCTCCTGGAGCTCATCAATGAAGGCCAGCTGCTCTGAGCTTTCGACTCCGACAAAGTGGCGCACTCGTTTTCCCATTCTGGCGGCTTTGATAGGATACTCACGATTGCAATGCTGTTACGGATTCTGCCTCTTCCGTTGTTTTCCTTGTCCCGGTCAAGGGGAACCCGTCGAATTTATGTCCATACTGTACGCGGCCACTCGGAACTTTTGTCTGCCGTTGCTTTTCTCAGCTCCAGCCTTGCCGCAGTCGCGATGCATTAGTAGGTACACTAACAGCCACTAAACTTGGATCCCAGTACCCGTGAGAAGCGCCTATTTGTTGCTAAGTGAGTAGCGTGCGGTCCGCGCCGCAACGATCAGTGACTGTGGACTTCACCCCTGATACGAGTAATCCCCTGAGTCCCATGTATCCACATAGCCACGAATAGGGTCAATAGTCTCATTAAATTTGTTCTCAAGTCCCACTCTTGGGTCGACTTGCGTCTGGCCGGGCTCGGCCTTGTAGGAACAAGAGCATCGGTGAGCGAGAACTCAATGACACACACATTGGAGGTCTGAATTTTTGAACGACCAAAAAGCTCCATAAAATCTAATAGAGGCGCCAAGCGACTAAAGGTAGAATGTAGCGGTAAACAAATGAAACAAGCAAATAGAAACACCAGTCCATCTTCCCTTCAGGCACTGATTTTGCGCTAATTAACTGAAGACGCACTGTTCAAGCAGATGTCGTTGATGGTTGCTTGGGCTTATAAATGTGGGCATGGCTGACACTCATACAATATTAATGCAGTTAAAGCTGCAGCACCTATGAGTTTCATATATCCCACTGTACCGAGTCTGTGTCAGCGGGCATGGAGACCGCAGAATGGACTTGGATACCTACGCAAAGGTTGGATGATTTGCACTATGATGGCGTTCATACACGGCTGCAGGTTTTGCATAACTAGGCATCAACACCATGTGTAAAATATGCTATTATTAGGGAGTGCTATCCGCGTCTCAGCAGCACACCAAAACCACCATGTACCTTAAGTCTAATATCTTAGGTATTTACTAGGGGTAACTATATTTAAGATAGTAATATTAAAATATTAAAAGAAAACATCTTATAATTAAAAGCCTTTTATAAGTTTTACCTGAAAATTAGAGATATAAGAATATATGAAATTTCTGTCTTGAAAGCCTCTTTCTTAGGGAAAAATATAAAGAGAGATTATTCTATTATAACACTTATAATCTTAGTTTCTGATAATAAGGAAGTAATAGAAGATCGATACTTATATATCTAAATAATAATAAACTAGAAAAACTAAGAGTATACATACCTAGACTAGATAATCTAGATGTACCTTTCTATGGCATCGCCATATAAAAGGTACATGGTCGTTTCACTGTGGTTGGTGGTTTTGGTGTGGCTCACCCTTAACGCGGAGGGTGAGCGTAAGGCACAGATACAACGGTTGAGGGAGAATGAGAAATGAGTCAGCTGAAGGGACCATGGGTCTTTCAGATGGCTCTCAGGAAGCTCTACTCTCTAGAAGATGGTTGGTTTTGACCACAAATATAGGCTTGGGTAATATATCCTAGCCTGGGGCAGCTTCAAAGAGAAGAGCGCAGAGTTATCCCTCGGGGCCAAGATGATGACTTGTCAGACAGGTCCTAATCGGCATATTGGCAGGATCTGTTCACTATATCATTATTACTCTAGGGGTCCCTAATTCTTCAAAGATACGCCCGAAGTCTGGCTAGAAACCTGATTTCGGAAACTTCGGATATATCTAGATAGACTTTCACTCCCCGATCGACCCATCCGACGCGCTAGCCCTGGCGTGATTCACCAAGGTGCGTATTCCAACCCAAATATTGTGATACGTCAAATCCCATGACGTCGACGATGTTTCTGAATGATGTACCTCAACCACAAAGCGAAGAATGCAGCCCTGGAGCTGGACAGTGTCAGTGGGGTCATTTGAGCCTGATCAATCATCACCCGATGAGGTTTGATTGACGTTCGGGAAATGCAATTTGTGGGGTCTCAACCTCAGCGATTGGTTGTTTCCGCGCTTCATTCTATACAAAACCAGGTATGCGAATGTGTGGAGCCCCGAGTTGGGGTTTGATGACATGCTGACATCAGCTGTGGCGAAAGGGTACAAGAAGATATAAGAAGCAACTGCATTACTTTTTGCATTGACTGGATGAACATTCAAAGAGAACGCAAACGCACAGTTGATTATACTATCAGGAATTCTTTTCAAAGCACAATGGCCGAAGATCGCATCAACGCCCTCCGTGGCTACAAGGCGTAGGTTGATCCTGTTCCGACCCTTCGAAGTATTGAGTCGCCTAACAAGATGGTAGTACCTTGAACAACCCCAATGTCTCAGAGGAAGCCAAGCAGCACGCTCGGGATGTCATTGACAACGAACTGGGCGGCGACCAGGCCCAGGATGACTTCTACCAGCAACGAGGTGACGACCAGAAGGACCCTAACAGAGTCCAAGCTGGATTGAAGGCGTATGTTCCCGCCCGTGCACGCCGAAGTTTGCCAGACTAACTTCATCTAGTGCCACCCGTAACCCTGGTGTCTCACAGGAGGGCAAACGCAGCGCTGCTGAGAAATACAAGCAGCAGTTTGGTCAGGCTCCGGATGAGTAAACTACTCTGCCGGTTTTGATTGTATTACAGCCACCAAGTGTATATTAGCATCTACAATAATGATATTCGAGCTATATGAGATGAAGCTATCTACGCACGAAGCAGAAGATAAGGTGTTTGTCGCTCTAAGCCTAATCTGGCGGCGTAGGCGAGAGAAACAATGAAATCTATCATTGGGGCAGGGGCTTAGGCTTGGGTGATTGATAGGAAAAGTTGATGGATGATGGATCGTCCTCCTTTGGAGGTATTGTTTTGTATGGGATCTTTGAAATATTCATATTCTACTCGCCACATATAGTAGCGAGAAGCAAAACCCAAGTGAAGTGACCCAAGACGTGGCCTTCTCAAAGACGAAATTCCTGACGTCCGGGAGGATCTCATGGGGTGCATTAATGACGACTAATATATTCATTACGGCCGTGGCGAGGGTCAATGATAACGGGGACATATTCGTCCAACAGCGAATTGTAGGCATTGTCAACCTTGTCAGATTGTCTACTCCATGGGAAATACCGAAGGTGGAGGACCCTCCAGTGGAGGCCGGGAGCCCAATGTGCCTCCGGGAAAGACATGATTGGAGATCATCAGTGGTCCGCTGAGCACGGCGCTAATCAAGCAGGGATTTTATTTCATCTTCAAACCAACAATAATCCTGGAATGAGTCGAAAACCCAGAAAACCAACGTCATGTCCTGCAGTCAAACATACAACCTGCTCTCAGCAACTCACACAGCGCACGCCAGAGCTGATATAACCCCACATCCAGCTCCAAGCTCCGAAAACTGCCGTGATACCAGTGAAGAGAATCAAAGTCCCATATTGAGTGCTAAAGCCAGTTCCAGCGTTGTTGGTTTGCGAGCCACTCAGCGATCCCTGCTTGATTAGTGCCGTGCTTAGCGGACCACTGATGACATTGCCAATTCCCCGCCCTCCCGCCAGCAAACCAAAGACTAAGCCTGTCTCCAAGGAGGTGGAAGAGTCGCGCTTGATTTGTTTGATCGCACCCGACCAAGTGGAACTGAAACCACCCGCGAAGAATCCATAGAAGATGGAGAATAGGGTGAGCAAAGCAATAGCCGTCTGAGGCGAATCAGACTCCGGAGATGATGCCATGCCCCATAGAAGGAACACGGATAGTGCTGAGCCTATCGAGGAGAAAAGCAGAATATTCGACACTGCGAAACGATCACAAAGCATTCCCATGCAGATACCACCGACAATGGAAGTCGCGTTGAAGAGCGAGACTAGCATTGTGCCCATCGTTCTTGACAGACCAACTGTGGTGGTCGAATAAGATGGCAGATACGTGGACGGTAAGAAATATCCAAAGCTTTGGATGATATTGCCTGCCTGGAGCGTCCAGAAGGCGGCCAGGCGGAGGAACCTGAGATCCAAACGCCGGGCTGATGCAGAAGGCGAGACAGGGATTCGAGGCTTCATGAACGGCAAAGATACTAGGGTAGTAAGCAACTGTCATTTGTGTTAGAAATGGATGCAATATGACAGTTACAGACGCTACCGGAGTCGGTTCGCCTCCGTTGCAATAAATGTGCAGTTGGGAACAAAAGGAAGCAATGAACCAGGGCGTCATACCGTAGTGACAGTCCAAGCTCTGAAGGTAGTGCTAGAACCGAATTTGCGTAAACAAGCATTCGCCGCAAAGGGCAATGTAACGCCAGTTACGCTCTTGGCAGCCCACATGATACCGAGGGCAAGCCCTTTTTTCTGGATGAACCATTGGTCCATAAACAGAGACGAGGGACTAAACATGAGCGCATTGCCGATGGCGCACATGATACCCTGAGTCGCAATGAGATGCCATACCTGCCGCGAGAAGGACGATAGAAGCGAGCCGATCACGGTGATACATAGTCCTGTCGGAATGCACCAAGCTTGAAGGTGTGGATACCGCGTCAAAAGGGTAAATGTCACAGGTGATAAGAGGTACAGAAGACCCTAGTTAGTTGCGTTAGACCATATTGAATCCAATGACATGTGTGTGGCGCTTTTTCAATACAGTTGATGTAGTTCCCACAGTAGCAAGGTCGCCTTTATTGCCCTGTAAGACATCATGCGTGCTGTAGTATTCCTGGAAAATACCGAAAACAGTCGAGAATCCTGGCGTGTCAAGTTAGTCGTTGACAAACTCTGGTCATTCGCGCTTAGTGCAAACCCCAGACTGGTAGCTGAATGAGACAGCATGATGCGAGGAGTTGCCAGGCAGCTTTGCCTCCATCTGCGGGGGGCAGCGAGGGTTGCTCTATCTCTGACGAAATCACGTCATGGGAAGAACGACGGGTCGGTATCTCGCTGAAAGAGATGATCTCGCGTTCGGTAGAGCTCATGGTTGCCAGGCATACATATGTCTGATCAAAATATGGCGAATGGAAAGAATGTCTGAATCTGAAATCTGAAATCTGAAGCATGATGTGAGATGATGTCACGTGGGCAGTTGCCCCTCTCGGACTGATCCTTGACTCACAGCAGCTGCAGATCTGTCTAGATGTAGACCAAGAAAGGCACAGGTTTACGAGCTGCTATTGGCCCGGCGAAGCCAGCACCTACAATGAGCCCTTGCACGTATGTCTGGGGGCCGCGGAGGAACCAGATCCCAAGATGTCTAGTTCTTTGGATCAAACTCATGTTTATCACTGGTTGCAATAAACACAGTGGTTACTGGGGAATCAGTGATACTGCCCATGGTTAGCGTGAGTCTAGTATCAATATCGAATTATCATATAGTATCAATATTGAAGCATCAATATCAATACCAAGTACTCTATACCCCTACTGGTTAATGATTTGATATTGATACTATGGTGCTTCAATATTAATACTACATAAATATTCTGATGTTTGCAGAGATATAAGCGAATAATCGTCTCTCTCAAGGGTTAGTATGAAAGTAGTGGAGGATATAAATGTAGATTAACCTTTGATAACCACCATTGGCTAAGAATATTCCTCAACCGCCACCTACTCAACCACCTAGACATTGACTCAGTTTAGATATGGACTAAAGTGACTATAATTACTGTATTTTTTATATAAACATGCTGGACAGGCCCTAGGCTGCTAGTGCCTGTGTGGCAGCAGCAGCAGTGTGGTGGGAGGTAATCATGGTGATAAATTTATTTTAGCCGGTTTGTACAGATAATAGTCCGCCATAAGAAACGGTCTGACATACTACCCCGCTTCCTGCATGATTACATAGCGAATGGGGCTGAATCTTTAGCAAAAGGGAACCCGTATAATTCTATCTCTGTGCTTATGGAGATACTGCTTCTGAGTCAACCTTTTTATTTTCTCTCACTGATCGACAGGCCTTCTACCACCATTAGATCCTTAACACGATCCTGTGAGTCAGTCATATTGGAGTATCAGGGCAGTTAATACGCCCTTCCTGTCAGCTATTGATAGTTCCTTTATGGAATACGGTCAGCAACTCCTTGCATCTACCATGTCTCCAATATCGGACTTGAAAGCATATATTTTCCGACTATTTGCCAGCTTCACAGCCACCTATAACCCAGTCAGCGCTCCAGCAGCTCTTACAGATGAACGTCCCAAGCCCCATTTTCGTACGGACAACGACAGTTCGGACACACTCACCCTCCCAGATGGTCGAAATGTCGGTTATGCACAATATGGTTCGCTGACCGGAAGGCCTATTTTTTACCTACATGGCCTCCCAGGCTCTCGCCTAGAGGCTGCGGGTTTTGATGAGCTGGGCCTAGAATTAGGCGCCCGTGTCATTGCTGTGGACAGACCTGGTATAGGATGGAGCTCACCACACCCCGATCGAACGCTCCTTGATCATCCAAAAGACTTAGAATCCCTCGCGAAGCACCTTAAGTTGGATCATTATAGTGTTTTGGTACGGAGAGCGTATTAGTCCTGAGAAGGCCCGAGACTGTTTGCTAACACCGTTTGCTGGCGCTGCTGGATAGGGAATATCAGGAGGCGGACCATATGCACTTGCTTGCGCCGCGACATTACCGCATGAAAAGCTTAAGTGTGTTTCGATTGTCTGCGGCCTAGGGCCGCCTGACATCGGTATGAGTGGAGCAGATTGGGTGCACAGGCTTGGATTCCCACTGGGTTTTCGCTATGCGCCTCTCAGCGTTGTCCGGTGGTTTTGGAAGCTAGAGGGGTCAGGGCGCTTAGATCTCAGTGACGAGAGGCGTCTTGAGCTTCTGCTTCAGAAGCCAATCGCTCATGAGAAGGACAATGACTTTATGAAGACGGACTGGCCCCGGTTATCTTTGCGATCGACTCGAGAGTGCTTCGCACAAGGGTTCCATGGGGTGTGGCAGGATGGTAGGTTGGTGTGCATGGACTATGGTTTTCGAATAGAGGATATTCGTCCTGAACTACCTATGCAACTATGGTATGGGAAGCTTGATACTTTTGTTCCACCAAATCATGGTGTGCAGATAGCCGCCCGGCTGCGTGGTAGAGCATATCTCAGGCTGGAGAATGAGACACATGCAAGCATTGTGGTGAACCAGATGAGGGAGATATTGGAACATTTAGTTAGAAGCACTTGAGCCAGCCTGCTTTTCCATACTGATTTTCCGGCATCTCCAAACCAAACCTGCGTCACTGGGCAAGGATCCATGTACCGAGGAGTAAACGGATCTAGTAGTCCATCAGAATTAAATTCTATTTTCTTAACAACTTCTGGATATATTATTTTCAAAGGAAGCTCAGAGGGTGACAGCACCCTAGAGAAATCAATTGTCTAGTGTCTGGTACGTCCTTCTGCAATATTGGTAAGGAAAGTGACCTCTAGGCCCTTCTGCTCTTCAAGACATTTAAGAGAACTTTAAGATAATTTGTTAGGATCTGCTGGATCTTATAGAAAGTTTCAGGCCTGCAAAAGTAGAGTTTCCCAGCACGGGCCTATTGCTCCTGCAGACGAACATCATGATCTCTAGAGGACCAATGGCTCCCATGACTGGACACTCTATTCTTGGAAAGAGAATCGATGTCCGCAGGCTTACCACTCTTGCTCATAGCAACCCAGCAGGCATTCCGTAGAATTGCACTATATCTCTTGAACCGAGATTGCTATGTTTGAGAAATATACATAAGGGAACTGCCACCTGCCATCACACAAGACCAAAGTGATTCCTGGACCAACTTATGGTAAAATCCGATTGAAATTATGTAGTGGAATTTTTTAGACATGGCGCGGAACCAACGTGATTATCTCTCATGCTGCATGAGGATCTGCCCATACTGCAGGACAAACTATTTTAAAGCCAGCTGTGTCTAAAACATCCCAAAACTTACACCTCCTGGGCAAGGAACTAACTGTCCGTTCCATTGTCCCGGTACGTGAAGGCGACCTCCTGGGAGACTTTGCTGGTATGATTGGCTTTTCAAACAGCTTTAATCCTCGATAGTATCCGAGGGCCAACTGAGAAGCTTTAGGCTTAACTACGCCAGGTCACCAGACTATTGAACAAAGAGGCGAGTCCTGAAGCCTGGTGCCATGCAATTGTGCGTCTGCAAAGGCAACTGATTTATGAGGAGGATGAAACACAGCCCAGAAGGTCGTGGAGTGTATCTGTCAGGGATCTTGAGCCACCGCTCGTTCCAGAGATAGTCTGGGGACTCCCCCCACCCGGAGAGCAGTAACAAAGAATTCTTTATTCCCGCTGATAGGGCGAATGCCTAAAGAAAGCTGATACTCAAAGGACCAGTCTCTCTGTCGAA
Source organism: Aspergillus novofumigatus IBT 16806 (assembly GCF_002847465.1). Classification (NCBI taxonomy): domain Eukaryota; kingdom Fungi; phylum Ascomycota; class Eurotiomycetes; order Eurotiales; family Aspergillaceae; genus Aspergillus; species Aspergillus novofumigatus. Next base: position 222,283 of record NW_020194278.1, read on the forward strand.
GCCTTATCCGAAGACACTTGGACCACAATCTCCGTTCGAACAGTCACCCCATTAGAGCCATCCTGCAGGTCACTGCTGCGATGTCTATGGTATGCTCTACTGCTGGCTCTTTTCCACTCATCATCCGTATGTTGGACTGCCTCCTCCGCTGCAGAGACGGACATGACCACCGCTCCCCTTTTTTGCGTATGCGGTTGTGAATCCAGTTCCAGGCCCGGGTGGCTATTCTTGGACCGACTGTTGGACCAGTAGCCACCACTTTGTCCTTTGTCTGTTGACGCCATTGACACGAAGAGACGGATCATCGGCGCGAACGTGGCGAGGAGGATGCTGTAGTTCTCTATCCTTTGAAATGTCAGACCACGCTGCACCAGAGGAGTTTGAAAGTATACTTACTTGACCCATAGAATAAAAGGGACAGTGTTATCTGAGGACCGTTAGCGTCGCCTCCAACAATATGTCCAGTAAGACTCACGTGTGATATCGTTCCGCTCTCCAAGGGTCTTGAGCAACTACTCGATTGGGTCAGCGATGGGAATAATCCTTCTCGACGGCTGCATACATATGTTTTGACAATAGAAGCAATTCCCGATAGCAGCAACGGCCCGCTGAGGCTAATAGTCTGCCAGATCCGACGAAAGAGCGCCTGTCGTGGCATTCGCCGAATGCGACTGAATACCGGCTTGTGCTGTGCTTGAGCCGAGTCCGTTGCCCTTATTGTATAACGCCACAGTTGGACCGCTGAAAGTGCCGTCAAAAAGAAATCGATCGTCGTGTTGAAACCTGGCCATCCATCAGTACGATGTATAGTGGAGACGGCAGCTGGTGTTATACCACCCTGTACGAATCCTATCGTTGTTTGTACTGCCGGTGATTGGCAGATCACGGAGCCATCGGCTGGTGGGTTATCCCACATGTAGTGGAAATAGCTGACTCGATTGACCTATTGTTGTTACCAGGGAATTGCACCGGTCAGCTATTGTCAGGAACCGGAACTAGGGAGGGGGAGTTCACATACCGCATGGTAGGGATTGGGGCCGCACTGCACGATAATCTGAACGGCAGTCACCGAGTTCACCACGACCTGTATTGCCATGCATACGATGATGGATAGGCGGATCTGCTTATCAACGCTGCTAAAGCACGTGTAAAGAAAACACATCATGCCGGAGCGACTCAGCATGGAGGCAGTGACAGCTAGATGACAGACCATGAGTGTCTACATCGAATGATAAGGAAAGCCACTCACCTAGAGGCTGGGAGATGAACTCGTTCTTCAATGCTAATTTTCTTTCCGCATCCGACAGGAACCACATGTGCCTCCCGAGACCATTTTTAAAGCTTGTCGATGTGTCAGAACAGATCAGGTGAGGGTTCTGGCTAGAACACTAACCTGCGCTGGATAAAGACCATGTGGGCGATATCAAACGCATATGCACTGCCGTATAGAATGTCCTCCAAACCCCATACTCTTTCGGGGGAACTAACACGAGGCAGCATCCATCGAATCCATGTCTTGGTTGTATACCGAAAGGCCAACGCTAGTCCTGCAACTCCTGTCAAAGCCTGAGCGCGATTCTATCAGTCATCTCTCCCGTGCGTAGGGAAGGATAGTAGCAACTAACCCACGCTGCATAGATGTACGGACCAGCTGTTTGAAAAATTGGCTTAAGTATCAGTATTCCATCTATACCTCGCTCTCTGCATTCGCAACCAAGAGTCAAAGGGTAGACACTCACCGTAGTTGGTATCGTTCTCTAATGCAGTGGGCATTTTATTGCCAGGGCTGAGCAGTGCTTTGAGCAGAGTTATTCGCAGGGCAACTGAGGGGACGCGTGTTAACAAGAATAGGTATATATTTCCGTGGGATTCTAAATTTCACTGAACTCCTGACTAGGAGCTTTGAGCATATTTCGAACAGGGAAGAGGGAAAATAGAGATCTAGCATATAATGAACCCATACGCTTGGCTTCAACCATTACCGTACAACAGGGACAGTCGAAGAGGTGATTTTGACACAGTGTCTGTTGGAACTGCAGGCCTCTCGTACTCGTCACCAAGTTGCTCCTGACCAGCATTGATGATACCCCTGGTTCATACCACGATCACATGCATCACCTACCAAGACAATGCGTTCGGGAAATAAAGCAGGGATGATTGAAGCAGCAATAACCAAAACCAGATAATGCAAACAGACCATGGAGGAAATCGTTCCGGAGAGTAGCCCGTCGAGCCTATTCGGGGCTGGTCCGATAAAATCGACTGATATCCGGAAGTTAGCCAATGCCGGGATGGTAAATATCAAGGGAGCAAGGTTCGACTCAGGTACTTGGAAGCCTCCTTAACAGTGAGCACTTCTAGGATAAATAGGCACACGTCATCCTCATTGGTATATGGCATCCACTATGTGCATGGGTCAACGAATCTGCGCTGGTAGTGGGATTAAACTACAGGGATGATACGCCACTAAGTATCACGGTCTTCTTAGTGGACTTTGCAGTGATTGAGACTTATCCCTTCTAGGGATACGAAGGACAAGGACAGTATCAGGCCACAAGCAAATCCCGATTCTGGACCAGCCTTAGTTGCAGGAGAATTTAGAAGCCGTCGAATTATGTTGCCACAATTAGACCGAATCAATCCCACACATATCCACAATTTCTTCCCTGTTCTTTACAAAAGGTCTACCAGTTATAGTATTTTGCCGGAGTCGAACCGCACTGTGGCAATTAAGAATCATTGGACAACAGACTTGACACAGGGAGATATCCATCACCATAGTCTGGCAGAGACAGGGATCATAGAGACAGTGGTTCCATTAATCTCTATTTGCCGCAGTTGGAAAGTAACATCTAACTAGCAGAGCTTTCTACCTTCCTCATTTCGATCAAGCCCTCTCCAAACGGCGGATAAGCCTCAAATGTCACCCGAAGCCCAGCCAAGTCAGCCATTTGATGCCATTCTGTCGAGCTTCTCTCTCGACCTCCATACAAGGCAATCATGGCAGCGTGCATTTTCGCGTAATTGACATTCTTGGCAAACTCATGAATCAGCAGTCGCGAGTGAGGAGCCATAGCATCCGATATCTTCTTCAGCAAGCGCACGGCGTCCAGGTCCGGGAGATTGTGAAGAATATGAGCCAAATGGTAAACCAGCGCCCCCTTGATCGGTTGGGGGCTTTCATCCTTGTAGTTCCAAGTAGCGAGGGTGACCCCAGGGATATCGGTGATATCATGGTTGAACTCTTGGACGATCAAGCCCGAAGTCCGAAGCTGGGGAAATGCAGCCTTGAAATCGAGCAGCATCTCGCCGCGACCTCCGCCGATGTCCACCATCGTGAGCGGGGTGGAAGGATGCGCATCGTTAAGGACGGATTCCAGACCGTACCCTAGGGCTTGGAGACGGTCAGGAGCAGTGTTTGTTTTCATAAACTTGCCCACCATGAAATGGTTAAAGCTGTCCATGCGGCCTTCTGTAGCCATAATGGAATAAGTATGTTCTTTCGCGAGCTCTTCTTGGCCCATTGATTTGTAGGCAAATTGGAACGGTGTCTCCCGCTCTTTGAATGGATACTGAAAGTTCTCTGCCTCGAGTTTTCGCATCAAAAATGCACCGGCGAGAAGGGCTTCCGTGGTACTACTAACAGTTAGCCATGGAGGTCCAATCAATGGAAGCTGAAAATAAGATCAAGCGTACAAGTGCACAGCTCCATGTTGGGCGGATGGAGTGGCAGCCAGATGCTTGGTTATGGCATTGGCACGGTACAGATTCTCTCCGGCAAAATCAACAAAGCCAAAACCGGACATGGCATACAGCGTATCCTCTAGACGAAGAAAGTTAACGCCGATTCGACACGTCTTGTCTACTTGGAGGTCATCTCACGAATCAAAAGTAAACCTATGTCACATATTAGGACACGTGACATTCATCAGGACAAGACATGGTACTTACATGGTATATCCTGTCTTGTTTTGTCGTCGGACCGTTCTTGGAGGGCCGTCAAGACATCTTGTCCGCTCACCGGCTTGTCAAGATCTGCCAAGATATCGAAAAGCTGAAAGCGAACCGCAACAGGAACAAAGCCGAAGGCCGCAGCCTAAATAGTCAAGCATGAGTTATCGCATACCGGCTTCCGGGGATCTTGAACCGACCGAGGTCACTGTGCTCGCAAGAGCTGCAGCAGCAGCAGGCGAAGACATGATGCTTGATGGAGGAGAGGCTAGCGGAGTGCTGCTGCAGATAGCTGCGGCATGGAATAGATATCTTGATCACGGTCTCGCAGCTTGTGTGGAATTATCCCATTGTTTTTGGCTCCTTTCCTGATCCGCAGTAAGATTACACTAGAGGTACATTAAAAATGCCGGTTGCGCACTAACTTAGACCAGTTTCAACATAAATTAAACCTACAAGGTTGCGTCTACCTGATCCCTGCTGTCACTTTCAGGCTAAGCAGTACTAGTATTCACTATCAATTTAGTGGGCTGCGCCGTAAATTGGCTGCCCCTCATCATCATGACCATTTGCTGTGATTGCGCCTCTGGTGATAATCACTTCTGCGGTCGGTTAACCGTCTAGATCCCATAGAAGACAGACCGGCCTGGACTATTCCTTGCCAAGATAATTAACACGATTGAGTCGTCCAGGTGGTTGCTTGCGCAAGGCTTTGTATCCTCGTCCTGGACACTATTGGGCAATTCGAACAGCACATTCCTCCGGCCGCGTGGCGTCTCTTGTTGGTAACTGCCTCCTGATAATTTTTCCGCTTTCTAGTCATGTCGAGTCCTTGTCAGACTTATATCGTATCCTTGTTGTGACTCCGCTGTGCAATTGCATCCATCCAGAACCTCAGATCTTGCACTGTCTTGCCTGCCGAGTTGCACATCATGAGTGAGACCAGGTTCGAGGACTCAGTCAATGCAGGCGAAAAGCCCAATATGAGTACAGAGGGTACTCAAACAAAAGTAGAAAGTCATGTTACCGAGATTGATGACGAGGATGGCCGAGATCCCCGGAAATGGAGTCCAAGGAAGAAGCTTCTTGTGTTTGTCGCACTCATGTCAAGCTCTATCTTGGCTGATGGGTACGTTGCTGTGGGATTGCATAATCCCCATGTTTTACATGCGCTGATCAATTCCAAAACAGAGGGATGACCTGGGGTGCGACATTGATCGTGCCTCAAGCGTTGGAGTGGGGAGTCAGCGTTGATCATTCCGCGACCAGTATGAACTACGGCATGCTGTTACAGGGTGTTGGTGGTCTGATGGCCATACCATTGATAGAGGCGTATGGACGGTATGTCTTCGCTTAGTCCATCAGTGGCAGTAATGACGGGTGCTAACGCCAGGAGTAGCCTCCCGGTGTGGTTGTGGCCGCAGTTCGTCACCACTTTCATGGTCCTCGGAGCGACGTTATCCAACAACTATAGCACCTTCACTGCGTTTCGCTCTCTCCAGGGTCTCTTTGGCACGATCCCACAAGTCGTCGGTTTGCCGATTATTCATGACATGTATGAGCCGAAGGGTATGCAAATTTCGAACTCATTCGAACCAATTCAGCATGGCGGTGGCTAACAATTCATCTCAGATTGGCCTCAGATGATCAATATCTGGTATGATCGGACATGAACATATTTACATCTGAATCTACTAACTGACTTCAGGGGCACTACCTTCTTGATCGGGCCCTTTCTAGGCCCTGCCCTGGCCGGATATATCGGTGCCGGCAGCAATTGGAAGGCCTCGTTTGGCGTTCTGACGGCTTTCTACGCGCTGTCGACGGTCCCGATCTTTCTCTTCGGATACGAGACTTACTATGCCAGAGGACATCAATGCCAGCGAAATTCGCGCCTCCAGTCAATGGTTGGAATCAAAAACCACAACCTACCGGTCGGGCGCACTCTGGCCTACTGGACCAAGACCCTTGCCATACACATCTTCAAGTTCCCGCTCCTCTTGACAGGAATTGCAACAATGGTCAACTTTTGCTGGCCGATCGGTGGGTTCGAACTCCGCAACATAAAGATATATCTGACAACTGCAAGGTATAACTGTGACCGTTTCCACGTTTGTTGCGCAGCCTCCGTACCTTTTCAACACAGTCCAGTCGGCATCACTGCGATGGGCCCCAATCATCGGAGGCTTACTTGGTGAGTAGCCTCCCGAGATCCTTGACCGAGGTCCTGACCGTTATAGGATATGCCTTTGGCTACTGGTTTAATGGTTGGATTGAAAACTCTCGCCAGCAGACGTGGCGTCCCGAGTATCGACTGCATGGTGTCTGGGTTGCCATTGGAGTCATGGCTTGTGGACTGCTCACATACGGCATGACCCTGAACTACCATAAGCATTGGATTGGTCTCGCATTTGGCTGGCTAATGGTTGTGTTTGGCATGATCTCCAGTACAGTGTGAGTCTGCCTTTACCCACAGTATGACCTGATGAGCTAATTACTGTATGCAACAGCTCGATCACGGCATACAATCTGGAGAAATATCCCGACCAGTCAACAGTAGTCTCAGCCATCATCAATGCCTGGCGTACAGCCAGTGGCTTCTCAGTCGGATACTTTCAGCCCTCCTGGATCGCGAAAGACGGGACTGCGGCAGTTTTCGGAACACAGGTGGCGGTAGTTGTTGCGGTTCTGATCCTCACAATCACCCCTGTCATAGTCATCGAAGGACGGAAACCTAAACCCACCATTGGCGAGGCATGATTGAGGGCAGAGATTCTTCCTCTGTTCCGTCCATGTTGAGTTGGCTGGTTGGCTCATGAGGAGTCTAAGAATAATACAACGTTTTCCTCTGTTCAATGTGGAGTCCTAGAGCCCCGTCGTCGCGGACGTCGCCTTCTCAGAATATATTGAACATATTCCACGTGGAAAGTGAATTGTTAGGTGTATTGTCCCACAAAGCAGCCTGTTCCATACTGTCGCCCATGAAAGCATCATTGAATAGGCTCTCATGGGTATCTTCAATAGACCAGGAAAAGTCGTTCCATCCCCATCCATTTGGGACAGCACTCGCGCCGTCCATGACAGTGGGCACTTGGTAGCCGACCGGACCCTGTAGGAAAGAAGCGGACATGTCGTCTTGACTCTGAGCTTGAGAAGAGGGAGCCAATGAGGACGACGCTATCGTGTTGGTCGCAGTCGACTGTGTGGACTTCACATTGCGACGGATGTGCAGCCTCCCGAGCAGAGGAACTTGCAAGGTCAGTGTCTGCTCAAAGGCAGTGTTTTCTTCCTGTCGTAGAAGCTGATTAAGGGCACATAGCGTATTAAAGGCTTGTTCGGCAAACTCAAAGCCCGTGGGGTCCTTGGATCTTTGCCCCATAATCTGGATTACTTCGGGAATCACACCCTGAATCTGGCTGGTGTCGACATGAAAGCTCCGCCGGTCCGTCGGAAAGGTGTTGCGGGACAAGAGCAAGAGTACCGCTGTAGCTGTGAAAGCCTGCAAGTCTATTACTCGTCCAACGAACACACCTGGAGGCAGTTTTCGTCTGAGGAAAATATAGCGCCTTGCCACGGCAGCGCAAGCGTCCATGCAGGGTAACCGACTGTATAAATACTCCTCTCGCGAATCTTGACGCAATGCCATGGGAAGGTATACTCGCATCAAGATTGTATAGTGAAAGAACTGTACTAGGTGGGTGGCGGTGACCGGGGATGCCTCGTTGACAAGCCACCATGTGCTGGGCGTCTGAGCAGCAAGGGTGCCCAGATCCCGAGCCATCTCCAGAGCAGTCATGTGGAGTTCGGGCGCGGGTCCCTGAATGGCACTAGATTCATCTATCTCGTGTATTCGGACAGCGATATGGAGCAACTTCGTGACATATACATCAGGCTGAACAACGCCGTCGACGATAAGTCGTAGACTGGGTGAGGGTTGGTAGCGCCGAGTGTCAGGTGGGAGATTCAAAATCATTCCAGACAGTCTTTCAATATTGCAGAGCAATTCCCAAAGTTGGGCCATGCGGTAGGAATGCTGGTCATCGGTTCCGCTGATCTTGTCGAGACGAACTGCCTGATGTATTCGAGGCAAGCCCATCAGTTCTGCAATGGCGACGAGCCGCCGTATTGTCAACCATGACTTCTGGAAGTTTCCTAGCCCGAGATGACTACAGAATCAGCATGTGTTCATGTCGCGTGACTGAATCATAGGTGCGAGTCTCACAGTCGGGCAAAATGTACGGCCATTCCAAGTCCTTCACCAGTTGCAAGCAATCGATCATGGCACAAGAGCGTACTCTCCATGGTATTTATGATTTTTCGACAAAGGTCCGACCGCTTCTGGCATTTCCTGAGCTGATCGTCACGATTTTCGGTCTCTTGCGGAAGTTGTTGGGCCATGATCGCCAGCGCTAGGAGCCAGGATGCCAGAGTAAGGATGTTCACATCAGGACTACACATCTCCTCGTACCCGACGACGAGATCTTGCTGTGAGACAACTGTGCAGGGTTGCGGTAGGAGGGTATGTAGCATGGTCAGCCAATCAAATGAGGATCCTGCAATCTCGATCACCTCATCCTTTGGGGGATTAGACTCTGCAGACGAGGCCTCACGAGACGCGAGAAGTGTGTGGAGACTTTTCCCTGCGCTTTGTTCTCATTTTGCGAGGTGTCGGAACTGAGCCAGTCATTCTGGAAGAGTGAGCGTAGATGAGATGGACGATCTGTCATGGGAAAATCCGACCCGCTACTTTCGATATCGGACTCTTGCGCATCAGGAGCTTGAAAAGTGTCAGGGTATATTACCCGGGACGGTTTACTCCCAAGCTTGACTTCAAGGCTGTTGACAATTTTCGTGAGCTGAGTGACCTGAAATGCCAGCTGTGTAATCCTTTGTCGAGACGAGAACCGTGCTCGAGAGGACCTCAGTCGGGTCGAAGGCTGGGCAACACAGGCTGAACCTCGCTCTTCACATTGCCGACACGATTTAGCATCTTCGGAGATTCGGACGCATCGAACTTTACGCCGTCTGCCTGCCTTGGTGATTAAAACTGACGAAACATAGATGATGTTGTCTTATGCTCGCTTACACTCTGTGCAGCTTTTTGTTCCCTTCCGCGGCGCAGTGAGATCGCTTTGAGGACTTGACATTGCCGAAATGACTGGCGCCTATTACTGTTTGTGATAAATCGTCGGAAACACCGAGACAAAATTTCCTCCGAGCGTTATCTCCGAGATGATGTAGTTGAAAATAGGGAGATGAAGAGCTGAAGAGGCAAGAGTCTTGTTCGGTCGCGGACGAAATTTTGGGGCCGCGGACGAAAAGTGCGAGCCGACCGCGCCACCTCTGTCACCTGATTGGCTTCTCTTTCTGTCGTCCCGAGGCTTCACTACGCAAAGGCCACCCAGGTTGTTGGCAATAGGGATTTATACGAGCTAGCTGGGAGCTAAGCGATGGATAATGACAGTCATTCGCGTTGTCGGGGCCCAACTCGCCGAGCACCGATCCTGGTCCTTGATCGGCATTTGGAGCCAAGTAGGTATATATTCACAGCGTGATGGGGACGCTGCTTGGACATAATGTCGCAACTCTCAACATCAAACCTGGCCACTGCTAAGGCAGCATCTCGACGAGACAGTGTCCAACGATGCTTGACAAACGAGGAGGGCCGTATGCGTCGCCCAACGCTGGACTTGGGGTCTACCCAGTGTCATCCCCGACATTCCCATCTGTGCCGTCTTCCTCGCCCTCTACATCGGATTTGCAGCTGCGAACATGACCATCCTCCAAATAAATGGTCGAAGAAGCCACAAGTTCCTTATGTCGGGAATGCTATTTGGCTTTTGTATGGCACGGATCACCACCCTAGTCTTGCGCATCGTCTGGGCCAATCGACAGCATAACATCCGACTCGCCATTGCCGCCAATATCTTTGTCAATGCCGGTGTTCTCCTAGTATACATCATCAACTTGCTTCTCGCACAGCGTATTCTTCGAGCGAAGCAGCCTCGGCTCGGCTGGAATCCCGTTTTGCGGGTTGCATACAAGATCCTTTACGCCCTCGTCGCTGCAGCTTTGATCATGGTCATCACGGCTACTGTTGTCAGCGTTTATACCCTGGACAAGCATACGCAGTCACAATGCCGCGATGTCCAACTGGCAGCCATAACTCTTCTTCTTGTCATTACCTGTCTTCCTATCCTGCATCTCCTGGCTGCGTTTCTGTTTCCACGATCCGACCAGGAGGAATCATTCGGAAAAGGAAGCATGGCCAGCAAAGTCATCATCGTGATCCTATCGTCTGCGCTGTGCATCCTCATCGCGGGCTTCAAGGCTGGCGCAAACTGGAGTACGCCTCGGCCAGTCACCAACCCCGCCTGGTTCCATTCCAAGGCCTCCTTTTACGTGTTCAACTTTGTCCTCGAGATCCTTATCCTTTGTCTTCTGACCTTCAGTCGCATCGACAAGCGATTCCATATTCCGAATGGATCTACAAAGCCTGGTGACTATAGTCGTCTCGGACTGCAGTTGGATAAAGGAGCAGAAGAGGATCGGGCTTCTGCTTCTGTTGAGATGAAGAATAGTGCATAACCGCCATGAAGCGGATGTCAAAAAGGGGTCAATAGAGTGAAGGGCCTTAAATAGTAATATTAGAACTTTAACGATATCTCATATCAATACTGATGATGATCAAGAATGTAATTAAAATGCAATCCACCAACAATCAGACTTTCTTTAAATAAGTAATGTTATAGACCGAGCTCCAATGACTCAGAGGCATGCTAAGCAATAAGGACTGTCCGGTTCAATGTCTCCATAAACGGAAAAGGGCCAGCCTGCAGGTTCTAGTCAGCACCACTTTTCTCGTCAATCAAAACTTGAGGCAACTCACGCCAACCAAGGAGACATGAGCGATGTTGAGTTGCGCCGTCCCTTTTCCAATAGACTCGGGAATATTCACGCTGAAGTTCTGATAAGGTGGCTGGCCGGATTCATGATACTCTGGCTTGAAGGGACCGTTATATAAAATAGCGCCCATGACGTCTTCCGAGGAATAACACTTGGAGTCCGCGCAAGATGATAGACCGATCGCAACGGCTATTTCCTGAGACCCTGTGAGGGAATTCTTAAAAGCATTACTCAGCTGTTGTCCTTATGTTGGAGGCTGTCAGAAACATACCGGTCTTTGGATTTGCACCACAGTCGAACTTCCCAGACTCAAGTTCTCTCCTTCGCAGGGCAAACCGATGGCGACATTCTGGGCAGACACAGTCGTCGCAAGAAATACAAGGAAGCAAGGGACCTTCATGATGGAAAATAGCGATCTCACGGAACTTCTGTGGTGGTGGACGCTAACTGACAATGAATTTGTTGTTCCTGCTACATCAGTTTGAAGCGGACGGATTGTTGATGGTTCTTATAGTCTGCAGGACATCATGTCGTCAAATTTGCGTATACATCCAAGCATCGAATGTGCCAAAATAAAAAGGAGATCATTCGATGAGTCTCAGCGTGTCTCACAATTTGAGGCCTCCTGCAAAGCTACCTTGCACAGCAGGTGTCCCAGTTGGGCAATCTATGCTGAAGATCCAAACAACATGAGATCACTCTCTTTCGTCGACAGGGGTCACGTGGTCTATGATGTCTTGATCACCAAATGCTCTCGCTGTCTTTCATTGACCAGCTCAGCTATCATAATAATACAGGGGGCCTAATGTCAACGGGAAGATGGCCGTTATAAATAGAGTCCAATTCAGAGATTGGCTGTGAGACATGCACTGGCAGATGACAGAGGAAGCGTATCACAATTTGATTGGTTCGAGTGCCGAAGAAAGTTCGGCTGTTGAAATAGCCAAGCGTTCGAATCCCGCCAGGCGCAAATCCTTTCATCATTTCGCCTGCCACTCGTAGCCGACCAACCCGCTCTTATTATTATAAACAGACCGACAATACACTTCACCAAATTAGCCTTTTCTATCTGTAGGACTAAAAGCTGTTTTACGTGGGTTGACACATGACTCATGCGGACACATGATATATATTGAGTGTCTCGCCTGCCAAGAAGACTGGTTAAAGACTACTTGACATATTGGAAAACCACCATAGAGTACACTAACTCTAAATTTTGGTATCAATATTCAAAGGGAGCACGGAGATAGAAGATAGTTTAGTATGAGAGGGAAACCCTGCGACAAGGCGCTGATATGACCTCCTGACAAGTCTTAGGGCTTCAAGCACCAGATGCGCAGGACTGAAACGATGTCCCTCCTTCTCTCATATATATATCCCCTCACATTGCTCGCACAGTTGGGCCTTGGTGGTTTTCGGTTGCTCCTACAAGACACCCTGGGGTCTCTAGGCTCCATTAGTAAGTCTGTTTAACTTATAGGGACAGTTACACGCGTATAGAGGGCGCCACTACACAGGTATTCATGCTACTCCTGCTCCTCCTACTACTATCCCTCAATATTGACGTGTTATTCTGAGCACTGGACACGTTTAGCGGAGAAAAACCAGTGCAGATGTCGCCTCGACAGACGCACAATATTTGTTGACTGCTTTTAAAAGTTTTCCTATAATGAAGGACGTAGCCCTAGTTGGGACATCATAATTGCAAGTCATGAAAGTTGATACGATGTGGTGCAAGTCGCACTCATAGATTGATTGACGACTTGATTTGATTTCTGATCCCAGGGACGTTATATCTAACCACTAGGCAGAAATGAATAGTCATGAGTTTCTCTACTGGAATGAGCCACAGTCGATGGCCTTCTTCATCGGCGCCACCTCAGAATACGCTCTGTTACGGCGACGAGTGCTTCTTCGACCTTCTCTTGGAAGGTTAATACCTACCCTGCCTTGAACCCCGGAAGTGCTTCAACGAGATGGTCGCTCATTACAAATAGCGGAGCTAGTGTCTGTAAACACAAGAGCATAGTAGTCGTACGTATCTGTCCGCGATATGAATAAATATCCTCTGTCAAAGTAACCGTATTTCCTGCATCTGGATCCATCATAGAAGTTTATCATAGAAGATGCTTTGAGAACGACATCAACCCTCGGTATTTCAACTGGAATCAAATAACAGGCTTGACAGGGCGGACAGGATCTCAGAGAGCCCAATGTTGAAAAGCAAGTTTGTCAACCTGCTGCCGTTGTTTTTCATGGAGCTATGATTTCCAACTGCATGACCATGTTCTGAAAGCAGTTAATAGGCCGTTTACAATTGACGAGGTATATTCTGCAGACTCGTAGCACGAAAAAAGGCAATAATTCTGTTCTTTCTTACTTCCAACTCTACAATTCTGCGTGCTGGGTCTGAGTTCAGGGCAAACCCAAGCAATGCCTTGGCAAATCTGCCAAACCGAGGAGAGAGATCTTGTATGGCTATTCCCATGCCAATCATCGTGTCTGCCTTGTCGATCCTGTGTTTCAAAGTTGTTGGTTTCATCAACTGTAGCCGCCGCCACCAACAGGCTCAAGATGGACCCTGATATTTTGGCCCCTTGGCATGGTTATCGAGGCTGAGTCGCATCCATGCAATCCCCCAACTTTCGAAAAGCCAACATGTTGGTTAATAGTTATCAGTATATGTATGTTATTGCGAATTGCTATTATTGTTTGTGTCAGCCTTGGGAATCATGGGTGATTGAGGCACCTACATAATGCTTCGGCAATGGTCTCCAAATGTCCGTGTATTTTCGTTGACGAAGCAGAGGGACTGTTAAAGAGTCGTTCACACACCAAGAGCTCCATTGCAAGTATCAAATCATGACTGGCCTACCTTTATTCTCGCGTCTCTCCTCTCGCCGCTCAGATTCGCTCAGTGACACAACCCTAACTGAGCGACGGCTTTCTGATCTTTCCAACAAGTCTCTACATACTTATCATGAGCCAAACCAGGAAGCTCCTCGCCGGTGGGTTACGAGCTTTAAATCAAGACTCAACCCTACAGTCGTGGGCAAGAAGAAAGCCCGCAGAAATCGTGCTCTTGTTGTAGTTGCGATTATCCTTGCAGTGGGTGGTATAGCTGTACTGTAAGTATTGTTGTCAAGTAAAACCTTTCCTACTGACACTTCTAGGGTGTGGTTCTCACTTGTCCTCACATTGATCGACCGACTCACACCTACCGTCCCTTCGAACGGACTACAGAGGATCGTCGAAACATGGAAACGCCCGGCGGACTCTGTCTCCTTACTAGCTCCCTGGCCGAAAGACTTCAGTCAAAGCATCACACCGGTCCAATGCCACTCCCACAACGATTATTGGCGCTCAGTGCCTCTATACGAGGCCATCGCGGCTGGCTGCACAGGCGTCGAAGCAGACATTTGGCTCGAGGGCGGCGATCTGCTCGTCGGTCACGGGAAGCGCTCTCTATCCCCTGATCGTACACTGACGAGTCTCTATATCGACCCGTTGACATTAATTCTGTCAAACCTAAACGCCAATTTATCTGCCAATAGCTCGGTAGGCGTATTCGAGGTTGATCCCACAACAAGCCTTACTCTCCTGATCGACATCAAATCGGACGGAAATGCCACTTGGCCGATCCTCCTCGACCAACTGGGTCCTCTACGCTCAGGTGGATGGCTATCCCGCTGGAACGGGACGAGCAAATCTCTTGTCCGTGGTCCTGTCACGGTCGTGGGGACAGGAAATACCATGTTTGAGTTGGTAGTCGCAGAGGAAGATCGATATGTCTTCTTTGACGCCCCGCTAAACGAGCTTGCTCAAAACACCGCCTATACAGTAGAAAACAGCTACTACGCCAGCGTCTCGCTGCAAAAAGCCCTAGGAGTTGTATGGCCCTGGGGCCCAACAGACAATCAGAAACAGACCATGCAGAAGATGATCAGCGCTTCCTCGGAAAGAGGGTTACTCTCTCGGTTCTGGAGCATCCCCTCTTGGCCAGTCAGCCTGCGCATGAGGCTATGGCGGTTTCTGGTTGATAGTGGGGTTGGCATGCTGAATGTAGACGATGTGGTTGAGGCTACGAGGTGGAACTGGGACTGGTGTATTGTGGCGGGGTTGGTGTTGTGTTGATCTTTGGGGCCGTTTTATCATCTAGATGCAATACCCTGTCAATTATATGCCAAGATGTTGGTTTTCTAGTTCATGTTGGTTACTCCATACGAAGAGACTCTAAGCCACGTTTGCCTATGACGCCTAGGCAAGATAATCAATTGGTGTTCGCAACCTTGATCTATATGAAGGAAGTCAAGAATATAACATCAACAACCATATTTGTCCATAATGGCTCTGAAGAAGGGTCCTGCAGAAGTTGTGTTGCGGTCAGACATTCGTCTTGGGAATAAGTAAATACTCTATTCATAATGGAGGGCACAAGTTCTCGCTCAATTGGATCGGCGTCGGGACGCCAGTATGCAATTGTCGATGCAAGGTCATGCTTTGGATCGGGCGTTATCCCCTGATCATACCAGGAATCAAAGCCTCCCGGGTGAGTGTATAAGCCCTTCCAACTTTCAGGCAGTGGACCCAAACATCTGACAATACCAGATATTAATCCACCTTTAAGGTGAGTAGGAGAGGGCGTATAGCCAAGATAAAGCTCAGCGAAAATGATCATGTAGCTCCACATGTCGCAGGCAAAACTTGAATCTTCCTTATGAAGTCGATCAGGGGAGCAGAATTGCATAGGCAGATAGCCACGTGGAGTCACAAGGTCGCCGAGATGCATCGCCAGACCGAAGTCACTGAAATAGAACTTCTCTGTGCGTAGATTGTCAGGGTCCTCAATGGGCCGAACAAGCTCTCCCTGCTTCCAGAGCTCCACATAGGGTATGATTCGCTTTAGTGGCCGGCCAGGCGCATCGTATTTGGCACTTCTGTCGAGATTATGGAGAGGAACCATCCCAAACATACAGTTCCTCTCGTTCAAATCTGGCGAATATTCATTAGATGCGGGTCTAGTTGAAGACAGACTTCACTCACCACGGTGTACAATACCGGCTTTGTGTAAACTTTCCAAAGCTTCTAGCGGTTGCCGAGCAGCAGACATTCGCGCCGCGCCATGGGCATATTTGTCAGGATAACAGGGTAAAGGCAAGGGAAACACTAGAACTCTATGATAAAAATTGTTTCCAGGAAGTGGAAACGTCGCCGAATACATCACAAGGAGACAGGTATCCTGGATGTTCTGGATGATTTTGTCCTGCATACGGATTTCGGTTTCTCCCCATTCTCCCGAAGACATCACTTTGAGGGCTACATCCTTCTTGTCGTGGAGGTCACGGGCCATCCAGACTGTGAAGAAGCCCCCCGAGCCGATCTTAGTGTTCTATCAGGTTTCTTTCATTGAACTGATATTGCATTGCTTGCATTTCTCATCAGTTCATGTACAAATAAGATAGAAGACACGTGAAGTTTCCTTTACGTCGTACTTATGCCAGGGCTCAACAACGTCTTCGAGATCAAGTTTCTCGTCTTCATTGCTCGCAAAGTCGCCAAAGTCTGCCGTGTTATCGCCCTTGGTGTATTGGGGTGCTGCTGCCAATATCCCCATACCTGGCAGCCACTTAGGATCTTGGTGAGTATGTATTCATGTCAGAGAGTGTGATGGTGGGGTGGTTCAGGGAGCAAGACGGGGGTGCTATAGCGGGGTTTGTGGCACAAAGAAGGCAGGAAGTTGTGCGAGGCATAGAGAATCCAGTTACAAAGGTATATATTGCCTCCGTAGTGTTCTGGTATTGATATTGCTTTCTGGTGGGAAAAGTTGTTTCCATGCTCATTTTGCCAGGTTATCTTTGAAGTAGGAAGAAGAGGACGTCGGCAGCTGAACCATGCGGTCTTGTCTCAAAGAACGAATCGTTCGTAACTTGGAAGATTTCGAGAAGAATAAACTCAAAGAAGCATTTGGGACAAGAGTAAGCGCCCCAATCAAGAGAGGGATTCACTAGACCAAGACCATGATATCACTGTTCTCGCTCATGTCCTTTCATAAAGTCGTCATCTAGAGCACTCATCGTCTATAAATTTGAACTTCCGCTGTTAATAAAGAAGCTGGACAGCTGATGCTCAGTGTAGGCCCTCGTTAAAAGCCCCAAGCATGTGCGTCCTCTCATCTTCTGTAGACGACGGTTTGCTTAGGCAGTGGGGTCCCAATTTATGCCACTGCATACAACAGTGGATGATCCCTGTGTATAGCCCGATTGCACATGTAGCATCGGTTATATGTTGAAACTCAATTCTTACAAAGCGGGAGGCCCATTTAAAATTTGCCATGAGCCGAAATAGGTTGACGACAATGAAGAAGACGCCCCCAGCCATGAGGGAGATAGCTCCATTCTATTGCCAATCAGCATTCGAACGGTCTAATAGCAAAAACATGCGACGACCTACCTTGCAAGAGAGTCTTAGATCTTTTTGTTTCCAGACCACCATGACCATCTCGAACATGATCTCCAGGGAGACGGTCGAAAAGAGAACAGATCCTGCGATATAGAAGTTAAGGAGGCTGCTGTCTCTTTTCACCTCGGGGATAACGAGCAACAGAACAGAAACAATGAATAAGATGACCAAAATGCCCCTTGCACGTTCAACGCAAGGACAGACTTGGTGGCCCTATTGCGGCGCGGTGAACTGGCGGCATTGTAAGCGCGTATAAGCCGATATAGTACATTCGCAATAAGAATAACGTGGAGATACCAGCAAATATTTCCAACTATTGCCATGGCGCGACGGTTTCCCGGCAGTTTTCTCTCGGGGAACAGAACGCGTAATGAATCAGACAGAAGAAGCGATATAGATCTGTGCTGAATCATTAATGAAGAAGGTTCTTGGTCGGTATGCGAATGTCATGATCATGGAGATACTCACATTATATGACTTAAAAGGCAGATGAAAAGGGATTTGAATGGAATCGCGTTCGGATGATGTCTCGGTCTTCTGATCAGACATGAACTGCTGAGAAATGCAAGCAATGCAATTTCAGTCACCATATCAAAAGTAATAGCGACAATGTCCGCGATTCTTCTTTCCGGTGACGCATATCTCAGTTGAAGACTCGCTGAAGGCATGTTGTGCGGTGAATATGGTAAGGCCGAGGTGATGAAGCGTGCACTCTGTTACGGGTGAAGTTGGCTTCTCAAGCTCTCTTATGAAAAAGTTCTCTATAAGGGAAAGAGAAAAGGGCAGATAGTCCCAGCAGCCCAATATACATAAAGATCTGTTTTAGGGCGAAGAGAGCTTGGTGGAACGCAACTATTGCCCGGCCATATGCAGTGTTTTTCGACGGCTTTGGGGAATGAAGCGGCAAGGCTGTCACTGCTAGATTATGTATCTATGGCTAGCACCAAGTTCATGCTAACTGATCGACAGTCAGGAATATTGGTCACTTTATCCATGCGGGTCATGGACCTTGGTGTGCGACGCTGAAGGGGCCACAACGCCATGTTCCATGTCCCTTGCCTTGGATGTGTAACAATCTGGCATACATGATGAGAGACAGCATAGGCAAGACAACCCCATAAGCGCCCTCGGGGATCCCCACTCATCAAGATCGGGTCCTACCCCGAATAATCGCAGTTTACGTCGAGCAACAGTTCTGGGAACAGAAACGAGCCTTGTTCTACACACCTGCTTACTGCCTGGGACTCAGCCACGCTGCATTCCTGGCACCGCCAGTTGCCTTGCGTTGCCAAGGAGCAAAAGCATTACAGTATTTCGACCAATGACCGTAGATCAGCGAGCGAATCAGCGTTAATTGTGCCCGACCTATCTGTCCAATGATGTCTGAGTCTCAAAAAAGCAATATGATCTGTCTCTTGCTGTTTCTAACCGCAGGCTCCCTGCTCCGCTCTCTGCTTTACTATTCTGAACTCCATCCTCGCCAGTTACTACCTACACCGATTTTGAACTCTTTCAGTTCACTATGGTAGAATCTGGGCAGGTATACCCATCTCCTACATACTCCCACTCAACTCTCTATCAGAGTAACATCGCAAGGATCCTCAGCCCAAACGCCACGGAGGCGGATACGTCCCGCCAGGAGGGAAATATCAACCTCGACGCCAGTCAATTCTGTTGGAAACACCAGCGCTTCGACCGAGTTGTCTATGAATTCTACCGTCTCTCGACAAACCAGGACTTTGCCCTTCGAGCGTGGTGGCCACGGCGGAAGCTATGTTCCTCCTAAGGGCAAAGAGACACCTAGGGCTAGCTCGTAACAACGGGGTCGCCCAGGAGGGAGCAAGCAGGTTTTTGCGTGCGAGACTATACTGGAATGCGCTGCTTGGGACTCAGCTGCTCTATTACCAAGCATCTCTGATCAAGGCTTAGTTATAAAGGATTTGTTCTATTCACCTGGGTGAATTCATGAAAAGAGCATGCCAATATCTACCATGATGTCTGACCCAAAGACACACTCCCATACAGTCTACTTCCGAATGGCACGACAGCTCGAGCCTGGAAGCATAAGGTGATTGACTATATGATATATATCACGAAAGTAACTATTGCAGGGGTTATAGGTGCCGTGCTTTACTGGTATAGATGTGTGCAATGTTACTTTCACAGGTACTTATATTCCATCTGTCAAGGATGCCTGCGGTGGCCTGGCGCGAAAGCACATGACATAAGAGGGGAAGACTAACTATTTAAAAGTATCAACACGGACAAACTCCCCCACATAACCAAAAACTTCCACTGCGTCAACGTCGAATGCCAGACTGATGTCGCCTTTTTCATATGCTGTGAAGAGGCCAGTCGAGTCCGACTGCAATGCCAGAGTAATGACGCCCAGGACATCATCCTTGACCGAGACTTCCAATCTACTGTCTGTTGTAGAGAGATCTGGGTTGATCTGCGACGTCTCCTCAGAGTTATAGAACACTCTGGGAACTGGCGCAAGCTGGAAAATGAGATTTGACTTGGCAACGCCGCTGAGTGAGGAGCCTTTCGGAAAGTATGCGCCAAAGATGACAGATTCCGATGCACTCTTGCCTGACACAAGCATAATTTTTGCTGTGCTGATCAGGGACATGCAAGTGGCTACCTGCCGAATATCTATATCCCGAGAAGAATACAGTCTCTTTTGTGCTTCGATGGGAAAGTCCTGGGGCAAGGCCATTGATAGCTGACTTAGGAGTGGGAGATTAGTGATCAACCCCTCTGGAGGAGGCTGTGTCTTGATTGAAGGAGCAAACAGTTCCCTAAGCAGAATCTGTGCGTCTCCAACAGATGATGGGGGTTTCGCAGACGGCAAGGGTTTGATCGAGTGTAAAGGCCCCAAGACTCGGGGCAGTCCCAAGAAGAGGTTTTGCTGATGCGTGTTAGCATATAATCTTTTTGTCAAACAGAGCAGTTTGATACGCACAAGTGACCTGTCAAGTACTTGGTCAAAAGTAGCGAACGACACACCAGTAGCATCCGCTGCACTTCGGTCGTCAAATGCGGCCAACAGGCGGTCTGTCACAGTTTCAACCTGTGACAGACATGAGGTGAATTCATCTGGTTCAATACCGGCCACATGCAACTGCGTCAGAAGCATCAGGCGGAGCAAAGGTCTAAAATCCTTCAACGGGATCAATCCATTCGTCAACGTTGAGTTGGACGACGGAAAATGTTCAGCCGGAGGATACTCAGGCCCTTTGGTCACAGCGGTCGGAAACCATGGATTGCGCCTGAAATTACCATACGTGATCAGATCGAGCGCTTTCTGAAGATGAAAGTCATCCTCCACCTTGCGATGATCTGGAGTAGTGGCCTGCATGTCTGCCATGCTCTGAAACAGTAAGGTGCGTTGTGCGGCATTGAGACGATCAGGGTAGATGAGTGACGCTTTGCCGTCATCTTGTTCAAGAAGCTTGCCTCCATTCAATCTTAGCAGCATAATCAGTCCTGTGCGCAGGACGTCCTGCGACATAATACCGTGTGGATCGTTGTGGTACGGAAACGATCCAAGTCGCAGGAGGCAGCGATGTAGAATTGGGGCAGCTTCACGGATACACGCTGCCAACTCTGGAGGAAAGGTGCTGATCATGAATTCCTGCAGGTCTGACACCGTCCAGACTATAGAATGTTACTCCCATGAAGTGGATCAACAGTGCACTCAGACGTACATTTCTCCGATTCTGACTCGGTACAGAAGATCTGGAAAATGGTTTGAAACCATTCATGCTTAGCATCACCCAGACAATCTTTCCAAAGACACCATTTAAGTCTCTCGTAAAGTTCCTCTGGAGACGGTCAGTATTCGCCGCCACAAAGAGATGGATAGAGTCCGCCCAACCCCGGGTTTGCACTGGCGGGAGAAACTCCTCAGGAGATTCTTTGGTTGCAGTCTGACCCATGGCTCAGGTTCGACAGAAATCTGAAAAGAGTTCTAAGTTTTCTAATTTGGAATTTTTGATGAAAACGAGATGGAAGTCAATGGAGAAATCTGGGGTATCGAGAGAAGAGAGGGGAATGATGATTGATGGCATTTAGCAAGGATGAAACCAGCAGATCAGGTGACCGGACAATGACGAAGTGAAGTTGGTCGAGTCTGCCTTGTCTTGACATCTGCGTCCACTCTCTGAGCTATTTTCTTCGCTCTTGGGGGGAAAAACCAACGTCAGAAGATCCCTGCTGCGGAGCAATTCTGGCCCCATCAACCAACTGAGGCGTCGTTGGCTCTCAATACCACTGAGGCATCCAACATCTCCAACCTGGTCAATCTGTCCGTGGAAAACGATCACCAAAAGACAACCAACATGTTGCAATCTGCGATGACGGGGCGATGCGGCTGTGATGTTTCAAGTGTGGAGGCCATGTTCTCGCAAAGTTGGATGTGTTGAGACACCAACCGATCATATGATATCAATTTAAACCTCTCTCTTCTCCTCCGGCACTGAGCATTATCCATCATCTCATTCTCTGATTCACAAGGTTCTACAACATAACTGCTATACAGGATGCGTCTCCACCTGTTCTCGTTCATCTACGTGGCCATCTTTGTCTCTATCGTCAGTGCAACAGGTTGCAGCAAATGCCTCAATCAGAACGAGGACAATATCCGTCTCGGCTGCTTCAACAAATGCAAAGAGGCCTTCAATCCCAGCAGCAGCGAGTACCATGCCTGTCGCGAACAGTGCACCGAGTTTGTCTTTCAGGATCACTGCTGCACGTCTTCCTGCAGCAGCAAATCCAACGTCTGTCTGAATGACTACTTCCACCGCGTGGGCCTGACTAAGCGCGACTCGCTGGATGAGGAAGCCTATTATCGATCTCAGCTGGATGCGATACGAGAAAATCCAGATCTACTCGACAAACGAGCGCTGCTGGTCGGTGATGCTCCGTACCATCTGATCCGGAGTACCGAGGACCTGCACTCGCTGAATCATCCGGACTTCAGTGAGACGATCGTGTACGATATGTTCGAGCATAATGTCGCAGGGGCTTTGGGTCGTCGGATTGACCAGGGCCAAACCTGTTGCTGGGTCGCGGGGGCGGTGCTGCAAAGGGGCATCACTGAGATAGGGGCAGGATGGACAAGTAATGACTGGACGGACGAGCAGCGCCAGGGTCTGGTGCTCGTCAGTTTTGGCGTTGCGGCAGCTTACGCTTGCAACCTTGTTTACAATGTGCAGTGTCTCTTGTTCAATGCCAGGCCTGCGCCGCAAGTTTGAAGGGAAGGCAGTTCAGGTGATCTGGTGAGGGATCTTGGTTGGTTTCATGTTGCGGTTGCATTTGATAGGTTATATTTTCTTGGTTATTTATTATTGTGGCTGTACTTGTGTCATGATCACCACTGTTGCCTTGTAAGAAATTAACATCTGACCTTGCTAAGCTATATATTAAGCCCCGCCACCCCATCTTAGCGCTTTTGCTCCATTACTTCTTTTATCATTTTTCCTTCCTCGGTCTCAGAGGGTTCAAGCTAGCTTTCATACCTCGCTTCCAATTGACAAAGCATTTGGGCTTTACCATGGACCAAGAATCCTCGACACCACTCTATCTTCGACGGGCTCTAGCAATCGGCCTGGCGCTCACTGCACTCCGTCAAATCAAATCCCTCCGTCTATCCTATCTGTTTCCATTCTCGAATCCCGTCGCCGATGAAGTCGATAAAATGTTCGCTTTCGCGGTGAATACAAGCACATTGTTCTTCGCATGGTGTATCGCCGAGCCTTCTATCACCCCCCTCTTCCGATAACGAATCTGAACGTATTGCGCTATACCCTGGCCGGTCTTATTCTTTCTCTCACCGTATGCGGCGATAGCCCCCTCAAGCGCCTTCTTGCCGGACTCGCGCTCGGGGCATGTTGGATCCTTGGATGGACGATCACCTCTGTCGAGCAGCGGGCGGCCTATTGGCGGTTCATGAGAGACGGGCTAGGTTTCACGCTAATTAATCTGTGGCGGAAGGCCACTCTTTAGAGGCTCGTTCTGTTTTGACGGTGTTCTTGGCGATGCATGTCGAGGCGGCTGTGTCAATTCCGTTGGACTTTTTGTTAGTTGGTTGGTTGGAGAGTTATTTTTGGCCAAAATGGTGACGTTGTTGGCTTTGGCGCCGGGTATTTGTCTTGTAGGCGGTTGCGCAGATCAGTCATTATGCCAGTCAGCTACCAAGCTTGCTCTTTCTCTCTTCCTCTCTCTAAGAGAGGTATATCAAGTCTCCAGATAGTATACTGTATTGAGGTTAGCAGTTCTTGAACTTTTGTTCTTTCCATAGGTGCCGAACTGAACCGCCAAAATGAGAACCAATCAACCCGGGTCAGATATGGATTTGCGGATTGGGTTAAACAGTCTAAATATATGGACCCATCATAGTGTCCATGTTGACATATCCATCGTAATCATGACTCCTAACCCACGCCAGGTTCCATGAATTGTACTGGGTATCTTGCAATACATCCTTGTCGGTGCTTTCCTCCAATCGTCCCAATCTACGATGTAGCTGTTACTGTGTGAACTGGGCGACATCTATATCGTAGCAAAAGGGAAATGAAGGGTTTACTTACCATTACTGGTTTTCATGATTCCAAACAAGATTTCGGATACCACAGCCTTCGTGGACGATGCCATAGGAGACGTATTCTCTTCCATGCTGTCAGCTATGTATCCCGTGTTTCTCTCCTCCTCAAGGGCGTTGCCATAATCTCATCAATCAAAGTCGAAACTTACATCCATGGTTTCTTGAACGATTCCCGAAGTTGATCACGTCCTGCTCTGCTCATGCGGCCGGACCAATACCCAGGGGTTTCTCCGGCGATTTTCTCCATCAGGCTGTAGTCGATATATCCGCCTGGTGCCTAGTCCTCATCGCCTTGGGTTTCGGATTCAATGCGAACAATTTCGCCGTTGATGAACAACCAGCTTAGGTGAGGTAATCGAAGGCACTGAGCTCTCGTCGTGAAGGTGCCCTCATGTCCGGATCTGCATGTTGCGCCCTGACTTGGCGAGACTTGAAGGTCGTATTGAAGTACGGTATCCTAAATGAACTCAGAAGATAAGAGTATTACAATGAGACAAGGAACATACTGCATCCGAGCCTTAACAACGGCTTCTTGACTTGGGGCATCGATGTTTGAACACACAAAGATGCTACCGGCCTCGGAGGGCATCATGCACTTCTTGACGTCAGCTTCGGTGGCCAGGTCTTCATTCTCTGCAAGCTTTCGATCGATAATCCATGTTGACGGCTGAGGATCCGTAGACATAAGACAGGCGATCCACTTATCCTCATCGAACCAAGTGATTCCCGAACGAGTGTTGTCCATCACTGTCACGGGGAATCGACTTGACAGCGACAGTGGAACGTTTACGTTCAGCTCATAAAAAGATGGTTTACGAGTTCTGCGTCCTTGCATGCTCGACGGGGACTCCTCATAACTTCCAAAAAGTGGCTTAGCGTGTTTCTGCCTGGGTCATGAGAATCCAAGCAAAAACATTTCAACACTTTGCACCAACTGTTAAGTATAGAGAGGGTAGGTAGAGGTGAGAAGTATTCATCCAGCAGAGCGAGCAGCAAGTCAAAATCTTGATTGGTACGGATATGAAGATTCAGTAACAAAACAGACAGCAAAGACATCACATTCCACATGCACTCAATTCTAAATACCCAGGAATCCAACAATACATCAATATCATCGCAATGTACGAATACTGAACACTCAGTGGATATCGTCCCACACCTCGGTGGTGTAAACCATGCAGTTGTTCCAGACGATATTGTAACTAGGGTGATCGCGAGCGTACTTCAGACCTGCAAAAGTCAGGTACCTACAGAAAGCCACGTCAGGAAACAGTCCAGTAGACATACCTTGGTTCTCGATATACGCATCCGTCGCCGTGGTTTCCCCGAGATACTCGTACTTATTGTCCTTGCTAACGCGCACCCATTCTTTCTTCTTGTAGTTGAAATAGTGGTTCGCCCACCAATTCTCGGTCACCTGAGACTCTACCTTTCCACCGACGGGGGTCTGCCCGAGCTTCGTCTCTGCCTCGTCGCTGATCATCTCGAAGGCTTTGCCGGAGAAAGCCTGCCGTCCAGAGCGCGTGTTAAGGTTGAAGAACTGGCCGACGATGAGCCGGACGTGCGAGTAGTCGGGCAGACATCTGTATTCGCCGTAGACGGGGGCCCATTTCTCGCGAAAGGCGTAGCGTTTGCCGTGCTCGAGCTGGACGCCCTTCTCGGCTGCAGCTAGGGTCACGGCCTCGTAGTTGTCTTTGTCGACCTGTTCTTGATTGGGGAACCTGTCTGGGTGCTGTTCTGCGACGCAGAGGCTGAAGATGGCAAATAGGAGGATAAGGATGGAACTGAAGGCTTTCATTGTAAGGTTTGATACTGAGGTCTGATTTAGATGTGGTTTGTGAAAATGATAGGAGTAAGGGCTTAATGTTGTTCGACTCGTCGTGGATTCTCAATTACAACTGAATTCTATCCCTTTTTATAAAGCTCCAGACTATGAGTCTTCTACGACTCTATACATCTACATTATTCCCGCCCCCAATGCCATGTTGCATGGAAGGAAAAGAGGTCTTTGCAAGGCGCTGTTTTTACTCCCAACAGCAGCTGATTCATGGGTTGCAGCAATGCCACCGGTTGGTTATTGACTGCAATGTAAACCAACTTTACCCCACAAAAGCCCTAGCGTTAAGGGGCCACATAAAAGGCAAAAAACAAGGCTGTTCCATAGGTGGACAGGGTCTATATCCCTGCCAAGACCAACATGTTGGAGTCTTCTCCAGCGGCCCTGGCCAAAAGGCTGGGGAGGCTTAGGGCTTGGCTGTTGGATGGGGCAGCGATGAGCCGCGTCTCATCCCTATGGTTGTTTCACATTAACGCGGCATCTGCTTGAGATCTTCGGGAGAGGCGATGCTACCGGGTGTCATACAGAATACTTGCATTTGAACATTCTATAACATCCCGCAGGGTCAATACCATGCAGTAGATATGAAACTCGCCGCCCCCAACAAAGGATTCCTTGTTGGTCCATGCGTTCATGCGATAGCCCTATTTATGAGCCTCTTCTCAGACAGCCTTGCTATCTTTATTCCGCTGTGAGTTGACCTAATGTTGGTTGATCTCCAGCAATAGATCATCTGTAGGAGATGTGAGTATGCCTCGCTGTAGCCCCCAACACCAACAACCAGAGTCTGAAGATCGACTTCGCCATCAGTCGAGGGAATTTTGCTTGCCTTGCGGTATCGATTGAGGACATGGATGGCGTCGCAATGAAGACGTGGAGACGAAGGGACTGAGTTGGTTGGGAAATGGCTGTGCACCGTGGAGACACTTCAAGGCATCATCTCAAGCATTTCCTTCAGTGGAAGTCAATGAAAGTGAAAGATATAAAGCCCATGGCATTTCCCGGTCCTCTGGCATAATCATCAACAACAGCAACATCACAAATCCAGAACAGCAACTCAAACAATCATCTTTGATCGCTTCTAAGATACTCATCAATACAATGCATTTCTCCAAGATTGCCATCTCCCTTGGCCTCCTGGCCACCGCCGCGACTGCTGCTCCCAGATCCTTCGAGGAGCGCTCTCCTATCGTTGTGCGAGATATCGTCGACCTCGGCGTGACTCCTCTGGGCGCCGGAGACCTCGAAAAGCGCGACATCATCGACCTCGGCGTCACCAACGACGGATTCGATGACCTCGAAAAGCGTGGAAAGAGCAACTACATTTCCAGCTGCGGTAAGAACTGGATGCCCATCGAGGATGACAAGAGCAAGAGCCACTCCGGCTACCGGTCGGCCGTCGAGCAGTATTGCTACCATGTCACCCATAGCCAGGACGGGCTGCCAACTGTCATTGGAGCGGGACAGAAGCATGCAGCGATTGTCAAGAACGGATACTACCTCAAGGGGGATGTTCCCGCTGCTGTGGACTGTGAGTGCCGTTGATCCGAGTTACAGTGATACTGGCTGACTGGGATATAGTTGAAATCCACAACAAGATGAAGGACGGAGATCACACTCCCAACCAGGCCGACTGCGAGACATACCTCATGAAGATGGCCGATTCCAGCTCCAAATGCTACGGCAGCAAGAACAAGGATACCAAGGGCGGAACCTGGCAGATTGGCGACAACGATGTCAGCTACCACGCCCTTCCCAACCCCAACTCTACTTAGATGAATCCATCGTGAGACGGAGAGGACTCGAATCAATGACTGTTAGATTGCTTGATTGTTGTTCCTGCTTTACTGATATTCTGTTACATCTCTTGATTGCCTTGTTTCGAGTTTTGTCTAATTTCAGTTTCCAAATGAATATCGTTGCTCTTCTATGAATACAACGTCATATCCGCATAAGAATCACACCCATAGCCATACGTCACCCGTATATATTCAGCTATAGTACTACGAGAAACCAGGATGTCCAACCTCCGCCAAAGCCTGCTTCACCACCTGCTCAAGATTCCTCTCCGGCAGCCCTAGCTCCTTGTTTCTGATATGCCTGACGGGCTCAAAGTGGCCACTGTAGGGCCCCTTGGTAAATCCGATATTGATTAGGCCATATCCTGCAGACGCTTCACCATCTCCCCACGCCTCCTTCAAAGCAGGAATAGCCTCCTCGGTGCTGATCGACTTGCGCTCCCACTTCTCGCCAGTAACTCGCTCAATAGTCGCAACAAGCTCCTTCTGCGTAGTGGCAAAGTCACTCGTGAAGACAATTTGGTTAGCCGTCATGCGAGGATTGAGGAGGACGCGATTCAGCGCAAGAGCCGTGTTATCCAGCGTGGTAGTCGAAAAGTAACCCTCGCCGTCGTCGGTGAAGGTGATGCTCCTATTGGGATAGTTTAATCCGAGGAAGTTATTGCGCAGGGACCTTTCCACAGTCAGTCATCAGCCTCACTTATTTATGTGTAGATGAAGAGCCAATACCATCCTATCCACATGCCGCACGCGATAGCCGTCCAGGTTAATCCACTCGACTCCTTACTACGCAAATACTGCTGCACCATTCCCTTGTCTTTGAATACAGGGGATAGTTTCTGCGCCTCGGGGTTATTGTTGTCGAGCCCATACTCGGATGGCACATAACGCTTGACACCCGCGGCGATCGCGGCGTCGATGAACTTGTGCTGCTCGGCGACGGAGAAACTGGTGATTGCGTTCACGACTGCATCTTGGCCCGTGAAGGCCTTGACGAGGTCCTCAAGAGGGTAGGAGTCGGCGATGGTAATTATAGACGCGGTGGAAGGAATACTGCCGCGTGCCTTGGATGATTCTCTAGTGAGAACTGTGACGTTGAACCTGGGTTCGGACAGAAGAGACTTCAGAAGGACACTTCCGAGGGAGCCACCACCCTGCGCGTTGGATTAGCTGGGTACCTCTAGTAGACATGCGTTGACTTACTCCGACCAGGATTATATTTTTGTATGCGTCTGTAGCCATGATATGGTGGGGGCCCTATAGTTTTGGGGAATACAGATTGTGTTTGGAATTCCATCAGTCATTTTCCATCTGGTTTTATATTGTCCCTTTGGTGATCAGCTTGGCATTTGTTCAGTAATCAGTATACCCTAGCTTGAATAATTGGGGTATCCTAGTCGCTTTAGCTGAGAATTCGGCTTGATCACTAATATACTCCCATCAGCAATGATATCTCTGCGCCAGTGGTATCCATCAGGTGGCAAGGGTCTAGTGGTTATAGGCATCTAGTATTGTTTGTTTCTGATCCTCAGACATTGACCCAATCAAACCTTCCTATCAAGAGCGGCACTACCTACGAATGTATCACTAGCCTCAGCCGTGCGAAAGTCCTAACAGATAAACTGTATTGGAGCTAATTTAGTGCATCAGAGACTGGAACCCACTATCTTCACAAATGCTAGTCCACAGATCGACGTAAAGACGGAGACCTTGATTAAAACCTGAAGGATTGGAGGGGCACGGAACGGGGTATGACAATCCGTGCATAGTCAGCGAGGGTCTTCCAGTCCGCCCCATGTCGACTAGGAATAACTATTCATGCATGGACTGACTCGATGATTCCTCCTGCTGCAGATGACCAGGATGATACTGATTGCGGTAGACGGATGCGACATGGCCGCTGCCTAAAATGGACATGCGACTGCCAATTTGGGAAGGCCCTAGGGATTTTCTATCTGGCCAATGAACAGGCCCTAACGTGGGCATTTCCCCACTGGCCCACTCACTCTAATCCTGATAAGGTTGCGCGACTTCCAGATCGGGGATAGCGATAATGAAGCATTGCTTATCAGATAATCTCATAAGATGCCATTTATTACGGCGGCTGAATCCCTAGCTATCTTCTTGATGACAAGCTAGCAGACTAGTATGTTCTCCAGTGGGGCTCGTAACATAATCATGCCGTTATCTCAAAATCATTGGACCATTCTCTGTTGCCGTCCAGAATTCCGCCCCAGCTAGCGGGTCCCGCTTCTTTACGGCGGAAGCAATAAACTACTTATGCGGTCCCCCATGGTCATGTCGGCGTGAGATGAACCGTGAGGTTGGAGGCGAATTCTGAGACAGTGCATAATAGACAGACAAGGATTCATGGCTCGACAGAATTTAGACTGTGTGCCTGACTCCTCCCCGACACCATGCTATAAAGCATCGGGCTCATCGCCTCAAATAGGCATTTGAAAAGTCGTGGCTGTCTGCTTTGAACTATACCGTGGAGGATCAATTGTGAATCATGGATGCATCCCCGCTTGAAGAACAATCCGACTGTCGGAACACACCCGAACCTTCCCCTCCTATTAAAACCTCCAAGCCTCCCAAACGGGGTCGACCTAGGATAGATCGTCCTGGAGAAACAGCGGGTGAGGTAAGGACTTGTGAACGGCGTCTGTTAGGTCTATGTCTAATTCTCCTCCAGAGACGAAAACAACAGATCCGACTTGCACAACGAGCCTACCGGTTTCGCAAGGATCTCAGAATTACAGAACTAGACCAGGAAGTTGCCAAGCTTGAACAGACCATCCTCGCAATCCGCGACCTCTATCTCAGCGTGCACACTTCTGTCGTGGACTCTGGAATTGGAATGTCCCATCCGTTTCTCGCGCAGTCCATGCAAACGAATCTTCAGCTCTTGCTTTCTCTCACGCAGTCGGTATCGTTTTCGTCCACGTATCAGAGCACAGACGGTTCATGGGACGAGACCTTTCTCAGGCGCAAGCGCCCGCTCCCGTCGCCTCCCGTGTCGAGCCAGAATCCATCGTCCGACTCTGAAACATTGAAGCTTCCTCTCGACAGCACGTCCACAAGTCCGGGAGAAGGCTCGCGCCCGTCGCCGAACCAATTCGTCCTAGATCCGCTTCTGCTCTGTGATGAATACTTCTGGGAGCAACCCGGCATGGGCATGAACAATGATGAGATATCTCTTGGTCATTTGACTTTACAGGAATTCTCTTCGTCTCACTCTTGATCTTGTTCTCTTAGCTACTGCGACAGTGAAATCTGAAACCCTTCATCAAGTAAATCCAATACAGGACATCGTTCATGCATAAAATTCTTGCACCAAACGAAAAGGACGAGCAGGTATCCCACATCACCCAACGTGCCATTATCTCCTTCCTTGCACCTCCCTTTTACATGTTCACGCTAAGTATTGGGTTGATGTAGCGCCAGATTGCCGAATCCCCTTCGTTCTCCATGTCAGGGACTCAGGATGTTCAGCCAGCGCAATATTCCAGGCCTCTTCCCAATCTTTCTCACGAGACGGATCATATAAAAACCGCTGCATTATTCGCCGTACGTGGTTCCAATCACTTGCCGAGTACCTTTGCTGGATTGCCCTCCGCAGCAAATGCCGCTGCTTGTCTCTGGAGATGATCCGGCTGTTTTGTGGTGTCGCAACAACAGTACACATCCATATCACACACTCAGTAAGGAGGGGATCATTCCATACCTCAGCAACGGCTGCTAATACTTCGGCACGTCGCTGAGGCTTACGAAAAATCAACGCTGCCGGATGAGTCCCCATAGCACTGAGGTCATCGGCGAGACATGCCAGGGTGACACATATGCACTTCTCAAGGTTATTTAGATTTCGGGACATGGAGCAACGCCACGTTTGTCGGACTGTGGGCTCGCTTTCCTTGCTTCTAGTAAGCCAGTGTGAAAAGCCCCTGATAATTCCAACCGCCTCTTCTGACAGATAGCGATAACGGGCCAGGTCGCGAAAGCCTGGCGGTAGATCTAGAGCTGTCTCCTCCCGCACCGGCAGAGGAGAAGGCAGCCCCCAGTTGCAAGGGAAGCTTGGCCATTTGTGATTGTTGTCTGGACGTGAAACTCGACCATGCTCTGGGTTACAAGCAGACTCATGCGAAGGTTCCTCCCAAAAGCATTCTCGTCGGAGCTTCCGACGGCATCGAACCCTCCACGGAGCTTGACCACCTCTCGCATCCCATTCAGATGGACCGGACCAAACTCATAATGGCCCAGATAGTCGTCCACCGGAATTAGCAGAGCCATCCCCTGTATCAACACGTCGTCCACTTGCTGCCGGGACAAACGGCTGTGCAGATCGAGCAGGACTTTATTCCGATGGAACATGATGGCACGACTGGTGTTGCCGGTAATGTCCTGACATTCCAGACTGCACAGGGTAAATGCTGACAATCCATGCAGGATTAGATCGTGCTTTGAGGCCCACGAGAGAAGTCCGCGGCCGAATGATCTCGTACCCACTTCTCCCAGTCCAAGAGCCTTTGCGTCGTGAGGGAGAAGGATGTCGAAATCTGACTGATATCAATACCGGTGCCCGCCCTGGAGTCCGAACAGGACGGAGGAATCACTCACAGTAGCTGAGAGCGCGCGCAGTCAACGGACCTCTCGAGGCCAATTCGCCGAACGGGTAGAACCTCCCAGCCCCGACAGGCGTGGGAACAACCAGCGCTTCTGTCGTCGGCTTCCCGGGTGCCTGACCATCGTCTTCTGGCGGCTGGTGCCTTTTATCAATTATTGGCTCTTTTGAATCGGGACGATCTGGAATATGGAGCCACCGCAGGGTCCCCTGCCTCCCCCTGTGCTCGACCTCTTCTGCCCTTCGCTTGTGACTTCTGCTGCTCGCCTCTGTTGCCACAAAAGCATTGATTGCTCGCCGCGTGTTGGTGTCTTTCGTCTTTGATGGTCCGCGATAAGGAATGAACATGGTAGATTGCACTTTGGACCTCACGGTCGCATTACCACACCTGCAGGATACTCTGCTTGGATGGTGCAATAAAACGAACGCAGTGTCCCAGTTGTCTTATATCTCTTTGAGCAAACACGCAGAGATTGTCGAAGGTCTGTCGTCGGGCATGATTATGAATTTGTTGCGTGGCACTTTTCCTCGGCTGCTATTTTTCTCGTGTGGCGCTTATTGTCCCCCACTAGTCCATATGAGCCTTCTGCCATCGTCAACCTGACAATCTCCAGTTGCACCATGGGGACCGTCCCCTGATGCAGAATGTGCATATACTCAATACGGCGCCATTTCTGGAAAGGTCCCCAATATCTGAATTGCCTGCCAAGGAGTGTTCTTGTTTGCCGGTAAATCCGATGGCTTGCATTCGCTGTGTCGCCACTCCGTACTTTGCCTGCATCTGATTACCAATCTGGTAGTTGGATGGCTATAACAGGTTTCCACACTTGTATTTGATCAATAATCATTATGGTTCATGCTTCGGTCTTTGATTCATTGTCATCGGCCTTTGCCTGCGAATCTCTAGCTGCGCGTCTTGGATTTGCGTCAATATGACAAGATCCTGGAACAGACCCCTTGATTTCTAATGGTCAACTCTGGAATAAACAAAGTATTCAATGCTGCCATCATATTCTATTGGTTCCACGATCAAAAAATATTAGCAAATGCACCAAGTCACTCAATGGCCAACTTTGTCGGCAACCGTGGAAGGTATCACAGTTATAGCCACCTCATGTCGACAGATATACATGCAATCATACAGCCAAGTGACACACCATACCCTAGCCCGCATCATCAGAGCACCGCATACACAAATTGAGATCAGCTTCAAGATCTCCAGACGACTGTGTTGCCAATTCCTGCAGATTCTTCGACCTTCTTTTCAACTGCATAGTTACCACTTCCGTCATCGGAGCTGAAGAGATAGCGCTTAAATAACGACATTTCGACTGAAGTATGTCCCATCCGGAACGCTCAATCATGTTAATTCTCCAGCTCCTCTCCTCTGTTGTGAAAATCATTATTTCACCCGTCCACAACACGCTGATGGAATCCTCGCCGTATCGAGTCCGATAGAGCTCCACCAGATCTGGTATCAACGACATATCGAGTGGTCCGAAAAAGTTATACTCACCGTAGAGGTCCCCATCAAAGTCGATATCCGGCTGCTCCTCACAGGTAATATAGAGGTCATACCAAGTCTGGAATGACATATCGAACCACCTAGAATTTGGGTACCCAGTCCCTTGCTCCGCGACGTATAATTCAGGGAACAACACTCTGCCACCAAGCTCGTTTGCCCAGCAATCGATCGTGACTATAACATTGCGACACTCGCCAAGCAGCTTGAATATCTTCTCGATCGTTGGACTGATGTACTCCACCCATTCACCCGTTGGCGACAGATTTTCCCAGTCAAGAGGCCGGTATACATCTAAATCGCGAAGGTCGGTCACCCACCTTTTACCTGGACGTCCATCTTCCAGTATGGGAGCCCATTCCAGACAGCAATAGCATATTTCGATCCTCCTGAGGTTTTTCCGGTTGTGCGGACCGATCATCACAAGCCACTTGTAAAGCGTCTGCCAGTCTTTCTCTCCGAGTTTAATGGAGGCTTCGAATAGGGTGTGGGTGTAGAACACATGCGCAGCTTCAAGATAGACTTGCCTGTTGGTGAGGAACAAGTCCGTTGCGAAATATTTGTAACGAACTGCGGCATGGGGCCTTCTTGTCTCTGTGCCATTCTGCTTGTCATTTGCGCTATTGTTCTTAGACTTTTGTAGCTCAAAGTGTATAGGGATACCAAAATATCTCCAAAAAAGGTGTTTGTAAATCTCGATACGCAACTCCGGCGGAAGATCAAGGAAGCTGATGGGATTACTGATCCCCATGATGAGACTACTCGACGGTCACGCTGCATGGAAGACAGGATAAGCATGTTTGATTGTTGTTACAACGTAAGAAGAGAAGTTCATGTGGTAGTAGGATCTCAAGTAAACCCGTATTTATTACGACATCGTACCAGAGATTGCACATGGCCTTAACCAGCGTCGGACATGCGATTCTGGCTTAGTGAGAAAGGCTACCACGGACAACTTCTCATCTTGATAAGGCTGTGAAAAGTGTAATCTCTATATGCAACACTAGACGGATTATGGATTACACATTAGATCGAAGTTGCGCGAGGTTGTTGGATTTCCGCATACTGGAGGTGAGTGGACTCCAAGGCACTCAATCAACCTCATCGTAGTCCTGCCTGACGACGATAAATACTGTAGCCATTCTTTTCGGGTACGAATTCAGTAGATTTGTTTCTTTAGAATGCCTGTTTTGCATATACTTTATTCACGGATAGAGGGCAATGTCGAGTAATGCACGAAGAATCTAGAATACCGCACATTTATCACATGCTAATACATCATTGGCAGGTATGAGTGGCATCCATCCACATGGTTATTTAACTTGTACGCACACTCTTCATGGATATGGATGACCCATTAGGTGCCCACGAGCTTGGGCCTTTTAGAACTCCTATGCTTACCATGATGGTGGTGGTTAGCAATATATATCACGGCACCACTTTTCATTCTGACCTTCGAGTCTATCTCCTACCCCCTTAATTAGACTTATTTGAGCCTATAAAACTAGTATTATATAAGATCTATATAATTAGTTTTTATATTATTGAAATAAAATATAGAATATCCGGACGGCTTTAGGTGATCAGATAGACTGTGGTCAGGTGGCTACTGGAGCGTGATGTTTTGGTCCTTTGGGCGAGCGAGAGCCTAGCATGTACTTCGTAGACTCCTTTGGATCTTCATAACAGGAGAATTTTTTCTTTATATCCTCAGCGGACAGATAAAGCCAATAACGAGCCATCTTCTGTGTGCTATTTGTTTGTTCCAAGAAAAACCATGAGAAAATCATCCTTTTTGCCCCCTGGGCCCTTACTCTCGTCTAGATGTTTTCCTCACCGTGGTCTTGTTTCTAAGAAGGCAAACCAGCCGTACAATGATCCCTACCATGAATCAGGCTTTTCCAGCTTGATGTTGCCAGAGCGATAGCAGCCCAGTTTGTGATTGCTGTTCAATATATTCATTCACAAAAACTCGTCCATGGAGACCTCCATCGCGGAAACATTCTCCTCCGACTGTCCCGTGAATTCGATGACTTATCCACTGAAGAATTGTACGAGCAGTATGGGGAGCCGATACGCGAGCCAGTCAATCGATCTAATGGCCAAAAGCTCCCGGCAGGTATCCCGCAATATGGTATATTTCCTGTCTGGCTGGGGAAGCAAGTTGAAAACATCGCACTTCCAGAAGCCAGGATCATCCTTTCGGACTTTGGTGAGGCATTCTGTCCGGCGCAAGAAAAGAAATTTGAGTCCCGTACGCCTCTCCTGATCCGTCCTCCAGACGCCTGGTTTGAGCCAACTAAGCCTCCGGACTTTTCATCCGATATCTGGACACTTGCCCGCACCATCTTTGATATCGTTGCCCAAAGGCCAGCAAATTGACGCACTTGGCCCGTTGCCGACTGAATGGTGGAAAAAAACCGAGGCAGGTCGAGACAAATTCACCGAGAATGGAGAGCCAAATAACCGATCTGCATAAGAATCATGGGAGGATCACTGTGAGACAAGCGTGCAGCGAGCACGTATAAAGTAGGGAATGCCGGCTCTTGACTCAAGCGAACGAGATTCTCTTTCCTCCATGTTGCGGTCAATGCTTTCCTTTATGTCCGAAGGATCGTCCTTCTGCGCGACAAGTTCTTGAATCTCAGTGGATGGTGAAAATGGGCCCTACCTGAGTATGAGAAGTCGCACAACACTGAACAATAGCAGGATGTGCATGGCCTGAATATTCTGGTTTACTAAACCCATCATTGTAAGCCCACATTATCTAAGACGCTGGGATCATTTTCCGAGCACAGTCAGCATGCCAATAGCATCCTAACGCATTGCCTGCCTATCACTCTTGCACCTGATCTAGCCAGCTTTGAGCCCATGCTGCATTCTAGTGAGATATTTGCCAAGTCTGACCTGCCCAAGCTCCAAACCCGCAATCTACCTTCTGTCCTTTCAGCCGCTGATGCTCGACTTCCTCAGGATGCAATAATGCACCTATCAGGCTGACGGTAAGACCGTTGGGGTGTCAGCTTACGGGGCAGTGCTGATATCAGCGGCACGGAATTGCGGAGATAGCCCCAGATGCGACTAGCTTATAAGCCCGGTATCCAAATCCTCGATCCTTTGGCTTATTAACGATAGGGCCTTTCCCCAGGGCCATTGGAACAAGGGAAGTGATATATAAATGTGGCATTCTTATCTTGATGCAGCATACAACTCATACCTCAATTATCTCGTCCAACTGAGACTATCATGTCAACTATCGACAAAGTCGCCATCATCGGCGCCGGCCTCTCAGGCCTAGCCCTCGCTCTAGCCCTCCACAAGCAATCCATCCCTTGCTCCCTCTACGAAGCCCGCTCAGCCCCCTCGATATCGGTGGCGCCATCATGATCTCCCCAAACGCCCTGCGCATCCTCGACCAGCTAGGCGTCTACGGGCGCATCCGCCCAGAAGGCTACGAGTTCGACAAACTCTACTTCCGCTCCCCGGACGATCAGCCAATGGACACCTTCGATTTCGGAGGCACAGAGAAATACGAATACCGCGGCATGCGCATCTACCGGCACGTTCTCATCCGGGAACTCTCCGCCATGGTCAACGAAGCGGGCATCCCCATCAACTACCACAAGAAATTCGTCGGAGTACTCGCAGAGACAGGGGAGGATATCACCTTTGAATTCGCCGACGGCAGCAGCGAAACAGCAACTTGCCTCGTCGGCGCGGACGGCATCCACTCCCGCGTCCGGAAGTACCTCTATCCAGACCTAGAACCCATCTTCACTAACATCGTCGCCGTAACCGCCGCCGTACCGACAGCCCAGCTCCAGATCCCGGACGGGTATTGCCTCCCGGTGACGATCCTGAACAGAACGCATGGGGCATTCGTCATCGCGCCGCAGTTGGCCGATGGCTCGGAGGTTCTCATCGGGCGCCAGAAGCGGGCGCAGCAGTTGAGTCGAGAGGGGTGGGACGAGCTCCTAAGTAATAAGGACTGGTGCGTGGATTTCCTGCGGGAAGGCGCGGACTCGTTTCCGGAGATCGTGCAGCGGGCTGTGGCGGATATCACGACGGACAAGATCAATCTTTGGCCGTTTTATGTTGTGCCGAAGCTTGGGACGTGGAGCTCGAGCCATTGCAGGGTGGTGATATTGGGGGATGCGGCGCATGCGATTCCGCCGTCGGCGGGGCAGGGGATTAATCAGGCGTTTGAGGACGTGTTCACGTATGCTTTGATCCTGGGACGGTCGGATAAGGGGTCTCTTCAGCGGGCTCTGAAGATTTGGCAGGAGGGACGGCAGCAGAGGGTGGATAAGGTGCTGGCGCTGAATGCGCAGATTGATAAACGGAGGATGCCAACGATGGGGGAGGAGGCAGAGAATAAGCCGTTTGATTTGGAGTGGTTGTATAAGCCGGATTTTGTGGAAATGGTGGACAGCTGGCTTTCCAAGATGCCATCTGATGGTAATTATATTGCATAGATACAGCTAATCATTACAATGCAATCATTTCCCTCCTCAGTTGAATATAGACATAACCCCTGAAAAGACATTACTCAACAACCTCAAACCGGACAGACCGGTCTACACCAAACGTATCCCTCCAATCATCCCACAACTTCTCCAACGCCTTGATATACTCCCCTTGCAACTGATCAATATACTTCTGATCCGGATCCCACCGCTGCTGCGTCACCGCAATCGGCTTCCCAACAACAACATCCACCGGCCGCCGATACGGACAGAAGATATTGAATCTTCCCGTGGAAAACGCAACCTTGTGTCCAACAGCCCATTCCCACACGCGAGCCACAAGCCCCGGCACAGACGACGAGGACACATCCACACGACCAAACAACTCATTCTCCCCGAAAGCAATAACAGGGACGAGATCCGCCCCCGTCTCAACCGCCACCCGGACAAACCCCTTGCGAATGCGGACGACCACCTCCATTGTCCCCGGTCGGGCAATGTTATACTCGCGGCTCCCGCCGACGGTGATGGTAATCGCGCGGCCCATACCTTGCCCATCGTGCCCGCCTCGCGTCAGGTGTCGGATACACGATGAGCGGGACACGCCGCTCACGCCGGTGGAGAGGAGGTATTCCCTGTAGAGGGGCTGATAGAACGCCTCGTCTTTCATTAGTAGCGTGTTCGTGATGCCTGGGAAGAGCTCGGAGAATCCGGCAACGTCGGCTGCTAGGGTCCCGACTGCGCCTCGGAGGGCGATACCGTGAGGATGGTAGCCGAAGATGTACTTTTTGCGAGGGGAGAGGGGTGCCGAGCGGTAGAGGCGGAGGGGGAAGTAGGAGGTGTAGGCCTTCCAGATCCAGGATTTGCGGAAACGGTCGTTGCGGAGAGAGAGTGTGCCGGTTTTGTGTGCTTTGGCGAGGTATTTGATGTAGAGGATGTAGAGGAGGGCGAATAGACGCAGGCGAGGGACGAGGAGAAGGGAGTATCCAATAATTGGGAAAAGAAACCAGGCGTTGCATAGTGTAGTCACGACGAGGGTTTCTTTGATATCTCGGAGGATGGGGACTCGGGCAGCTTTGCTCTTGGTTTCAGGGGGCTGCGCGGTTTGGAGCACCATCCCTGTACGGTTCTTGATCTCGTAGAGGGGACACTTGGTGTCTTCCACCTTCACCTCTGGCATGTGCATTGTCATCTTCTCTGGGTTGAGCGCCAGCTCGACAATCTTCTCGGCAGCCGCTACACGGCCTTCCTTCCTGTGGCAGAGCTTGGCCAGCTCGAGTGCCTTGGTTTTGTACGACTTGTTACCCATGACCTTGAGCAATGCCTTGCTTAGCTTTTTGGCATCAATGTTAGGCGCACGGCTTTTGTTGCCATAAACTCCAATTCCGAGCCATTCTGCTCGGGCTGCATTCTCGTAGCAGTCCTGCCACGCAGGCAGTACCACATGGGTGACACCATTTCTATACTGTTAGTTAGTCTGGAACAGCCGGACAGGAAGGCCAACTTACTGAATTGCTTCGTACCACGAGTTCGCACCCCCATGGTGAACAGAGCAGATGATCTGGCCCGTTTGCAGCATAGCCATGGGCTCGACCTCAAACCAGGGTCGGATCCGCGCGCTGTCCGTCTCGACCTCAGCCTGAAGGGGCTTGATCGACTGAGCGTAGACATTCTCCTCGTCATGCGGATGCTTGGGCAATTTCCACAGAATCTGAACCTTCTCTCCCTTCCAGGAAGCGAGGAACATTTTAAGTCCTAGGGCAATATTCTCTGCGACCGTTGGGTCTGGTGCGTATAGTGTCCCCAGATTAACCAGGACGGTCGGCGCCTTGCGCAGCCAGCTTGCAAGTTCTGGGTCCTGTTTTTCTACCGATGCAGTAGGAAGAAGGATTGGTCCGCACGGGAGGATGTTATCCGGCACGTCCATGGGCCAGTCCAGCTCTTTCAGCGCCGGCGACAGATGGAAGCGGTCCGGTCGCCAGGCATCCGCAAAGGGGAACCGACCATGGATCTTGTGTCGGATGCGCCATTCGCGGATTTCACGACGGCGACCGCTGCCGTGGTACATTTTGGCTGTTTTGAGCACGGCCAGTGTGTTGAGCGGGATGAGGTGCGGAGGAAGCGGGTAGGGGAATCCAGTTCCGGGTCTATGCAGTCAGTACAAATCTGGCTATGTTGGGCGAGGGACCTACAAAGGATATTTCCATAGAGCAGCCGAATGTGGCTGCAGGCCGAGGACGATATGTGTGAGAGATGTGGTGTTGATCAAGATGGCCGTGTAACCAGCGTTATAAGCGGCATCGCGGCCCTGCAGGAAGAAAAAGTCGGCTGCAATTACCGAAGGCTGTACAGAATTGATGATTTCCATACAGCACTGGTAGATGTCGACGTATTCGTCTTCTGTCCAGCCCCAGATGTCTTCGCATAGGGACTGGAAGCCAAGCACGG
This sequence comes from Aspergillus novofumigatus IBT 16806, assembly GCF_002847465.1. Lineage (NCBI taxonomy): Eukaryota > Fungi > Ascomycota > Eurotiomycetes > Eurotiales > Aspergillaceae > Aspergillus > Aspergillus novofumigatus. The sequence goes on from NW_020194278.1 coordinate 262,902, forward strand.
CGCCACTGTACCCGGGAGGATGGAACGCTCCGCGCTTGCCCGTGCGGATGAAGACGTCTGTATTGGAGGGGCCGCGAATGGGATGGAAATGTATGCGCGATCGAAAGGAGTCATTGTATGAAGGGGCATTATCGTTCAAGAGTTTGTTAACCCGTCTTTCCAGCGCAGGGAATGAGGCAATATGGACGTCTACATCTCCTCGGACCAGCAGCTCATGGGTGATGGCCAGGATGATATTCGTCTGGCCATGTTCGCTATTAGCGAGAAATAATACCCGGGTAGGAGTAGCCATGAGGACTGAGTTGAGGCAAATGTTAGGGATGGAGACAAGGTGGTACGTAGTGGGACAGGCTTTTATATGCCAATCAATCGACCGAATCAACCCGTGTGATTCAGGTAAGTAACCGCAAATGTAACACCAGTGTTCAGGAGAACCTCCTGACCTTAATTCGGTGATCAAAATTGGGGATCTGATTTTCGCGAGTTTGTATCCAGGGTTCGTTTCATGTGTCCATCACCGGCGGATCCACTACTGCCGGAGGAAGCGCAGATCGGCATCGTCCTCACATCAACCATCACATCAAAGCGATCACACCATAGAGAAGTGATAGATCGAGGGAGTTCGGGCAAAACCGAGGCAGTATCACATTATGAGCAATTTCCACCCGAAACTCAGGTGAGCAAGTCTTCGCAGTGCTTACCAAAATCTAGCCCTAGCTGATCTGATCCCGAGGAATGGGATTGCAAAAAGGATAAATAGTAGAGGGTGTTCTGTAAGCTCGAGAGGATCATCATCCCCAACACTCGTTTACTGCATTCTCAATATGGTCCTCGTTGCGATGTCGCTGCCCTCGGGGCCTTTCCCTGAACTCGCCTACCCGGTCGTCCCCTTTCCGGTTCTTGCTGTCCTTCTAGTGCCATGCCTTGTACTACTGGCCATACGCCTGGCGCCAAAGGGACCGGTCATCAAAGGCGTACCTGGATCATTCGTTGACCTATATCTCTGCGGTGTAAGTTCCTATCCTGCAGGGCAACTAGAACCGCATCTCATATCCGCAGATTGGCACCAAGCTTGCCTTTATCTCCGGCCGCAGTGCATACCACTTTCATTCCCTTCATCAGTCCTACGGTATGTACTGCATTACTTGCTGGCTATTGAGTGATTGAGTCTAACAAACCAGGCAACATCGTCCGATTCGCCCCGGTCAAGCCACCACCAACACCGTCAAAGCCCTGCGTCAGATCTACAGCACCGGCACTGGCAAAGGCGCTGCGTTTTTGAAAACTGGCTTCTACAGAAACATCTCCCGTCGTAACGTCTTCACCGCGGCAGATCCAGTGTACCATGCCTCGGTTCGCAAGCTGTTCGGCCCCTCGTTCACCCCTGGCTCTATGCATGTCCACGCCGGTGTCATCCGCGAGTGCATCCTTCGCTTGCACGAGGTGATCCGAGGCAAACTTGAGACGCACAACACTATTTCGCTGAACGAGCTTCTCTACTGCCACTCGGTAGATACCGTCTCCGAGGTCCTCCTGGGTAAGCCACTGGGCTGCCTGAAACGCGGGAAGCCCTACTTCTGGACCGAGCAACTGCCGCGTATCTTCTACTGGGCAACAATCCGAGACCAGTTCGAGGGCTCCGGCATCCCAACAGCAATCAAGTGGCTGCTCCGTCGGATTCTACGCAAGGGGATCCGTCTCCGCGCCGAGCAAGCCCGCATGCGACTCATCAACGAGTAGGTTCTGTTTCTGGTAATTGTCGCGAAACAAGCTAACGTATCAGACAACTGCGCGCATCACACACCCGCCGCGACATCATGGTCGAGGTGATGGAGCGATCGGGGGGCAGCGATCTCCCCGAGGACGAGATTGCCGAAAATTTTTCGGCGATCATGCTCGCGGGCTTCCACACGACGCAGAACGCCCTCTGTGCGGTCATTTACCTGGTGCTGACCCACCCGGAGACGCATGTGAAGCTGGTGCAGGAGTTACAGGCGGCATTTGCTTCGGCCGAGGATATCTCGGGGGATGTGGCGGCGCAGCTGCCCTATCTCAATGCTGTGATTACGGAGGCGTTGCGCTTGTATCCGCCTGTGCCATTGGGTGGTCCGCGTGTTTCACCGGGGCGTATGTGGAAGGGGTGTATATCCCGGCGGGGGTGAGTACATTCTTCAGTTTCAGACTTTAGTCCCTATGCTAACGTGATATAGACTGAGATCTGTACGTCGTTGTTTGCTCTGCATCACAATCCGGAGTACTTCAGCTCTCCCTACGAATTTATCCCGGAGCGATGGACTGAGCCTGGATCGACAGACCAAAAAGAGGCGGTTCAGCCATTCCTAGTGGGAAGTCGGGCTTGTATTGCCAAGTACTTTGCCAAACAGATGCTACAATTGACTCTGGCCGGCTTCTTCTTAGAGTTTGAGGCCGAGTATGTGGGCAAGGTCAACGACTGGCAGCGGCAGTCTCGGTGTTATGCCTTTTGGGAAGTGCCGGACCTCAAGGTGAAACTGAGGAAGCGATTGGTTGACTGATAAATTGTACTGTTTTCACTTTTGTTTTAATTAATGTGATGCATCTCATACCCATAGTTAGTTAGTCTGATTAGTTGTTTGACCTTTCTCATAGCCAAGACCACTTCGTACCTACTCCGTATGCACAGATCCAGGAACTGAGTCTAACGGCGCGATCCCGAGGCCCACTCCTCATAAGTTTCGCACAAACCTTAAGAGCAGCCTTATTGCTAAGCTAAACTAAGTCTAGAGATCGTTCGACTTTAGGCTGTTTAATTGAGTTTCGCGTTCGACCCAAATTTCAGACTGTTTCATCGTTCGCCGCTATAAACACCGGATGTTTGAACCATGGAACGTCGACACCTCAGAGTTGAGGTATCATCTTGCCCTATTATTTCATCTATCGCAAACACACTTCCATCAGATTTACATAGTTTCGGGTACCTGGAAGGCTGGAACTCAGTAGTTTCCATCAATAAGATTGATTGATACCAGCTGAAGAAAGGCTCGTGTGGTGCTGAGCCAAGTGAGACGCTAGTTGCTTCAGCTGTCGATCATCTCCGTGACCATCCCATCAAGTTAAACTTAAGCAACCATTTGACTTTACGATGTGACTGAGCACGGTCTCATAAGTCAGTCACTGATCGACAAGGCGATGATAATATCGCAGTCACCGAGGCTACGGCACTTAGGCTTCGGCAGTTGAAGTCCGAGGACGCTGTCAGTTCGTGACGTCTGGTTTTTGAAACTCGTCTAGACCCCTGCTGGTGAAACGTTCCACCATGATACATTGAGTAACGACTGCGAGAAAGTATCACAGGGTCTCAGACATGCCCCGTCTCCTGTCGACAGCCACATTCCTACATACCAGATATGTCGTAGCTAAGATGTCCACTCCAGAGCGAAGAGAACATCCACGATGAAGTCAAAGGAGGACATAGAGTTAGAAGATCTGCCAAAAGTAAGTCTACTGCACTCTTCGACAGCAGCCAACTAATGAAGTAGTCTCCCGGCGGGAGTTCAGCGACACTCTGCCTGTCTGAAGCAGAGAAGGCCATCCTGCAAAGACAGATCCACGCACCAGACTCGCATGTAGGCTTCTTTGGTATATACCGATATGCCTCGCGATGGGACATTGCCATCCTCGTCGTCAGCTCGGCCTGCGCCATCATAGGCGGCGCTGCACTACCTTTATTCACTGTACGTATCCATCATCCGTCACCATGTTTGCAACTGACATGATAGGTCCTCTTTGGCAACTTGACCTCAACCTTTCAAGATATCGTCAGCGGACAAATCACCTACGCGCATTTCCACCATGAGCTCACAAAGTACGTCGTCTACTTTGTCTATCTGGCCATCGGGGAGTTCGCAACCATCTACCTGGCCACGGTCGGTTTCATCTACACCGGCGACCACATCGTGCAGCAGATTCGCGTCGAGTACCTGCGCGCTATTCTTCGACAGAATATCGCCTTCTTCGATACCCTTGGCGCGGGAGAAATCACGACCAGAATCACGGCCGACACGAACCTCATCCAAGACGGAATCTCCGAAAAGGTCGGCCTAGCGTTGACCGGACTGTCGACATTCGTCACGGCGTTCATCATCGCATACATCAAAAGCTGGAAGCTGGCGCTGATCTGTAGCGCCACGCTGGTCGCATTGCTGCTCATCATGGGTGGCTGCTCTACAGCCATGCTCGGCTTCAACAAGCGCGCGCTGGCTTCCCAGGGTCAAGGCGCCAGCTTAGCAGAGGATATTCTCGATTCGATCCGGACGGTGGTCGCATTTGACGCACAGGAGACGTTAGCAACTAAATACGAGAAACACCTCAAGGATGCAGAGAGACCGGGGATGAGAGCGCAGATGATCTTTGCGCTGATGGTGGGAGCATTACTCTGTGTGATGTACCTCAATTATGGACTGGGATTCTGGATGGGATCGCGATTCCTAGTCGACGACGGGAGCCATGTCAAGGCTGGTGATGTGCTGACTATCTTGATGGCGATCATTCTCGGATCGTACAATCTGGGCAATATTGCGCCCAATACCCAGGCACTGTCCACTGCCGTCGCGGCCGCAACCAAGCTGTATAGCACGATCGATCGGCAATCCCCTCTGGATGCGTCACTAGACAAAGGAATCACCCTGGGCCATGTCCGGGGAAACATCGTTTTGCAAAACATCCGCCACGTCTACCCTTCCCGGCCGGAGGTAATCGTCGCCCACGACCTGAGCGTCGAAATCCCGGCCGGCAAAACAACAGCCTTCGTCGGCCCGTCCGGATCCGGTAAAAGCACCATCATAGGGCTCGTCGAACGCTTCTACAACCCTGTAGCGGGGAATATCCTGCTCGACGGGCGTGACATCCAGCATTTGAATCTGCGCTGGCTCCGGCAGCAAATGTCTCTCGTCTCGCAGGAACCACGCCTCTTCGCCGCCACCATCGCAGAGAACATCCGTGTCGGCCTCATCGGCTCGCAGCACGAACATGACCCGCCACAACAGATACACAAACGAATCGAAGGCGCAGCCCGCATGGCGAACGCGCACGATTTCATCATGGCGCTGCCGGACGGGTATGAAACCAACATCGCGGGTTTCTCGCTATCCGGGGGTCAGAAGCAGCGCATCGCGATTGCGAGGGCCATAGTCAAAGACCCGAAAATCCTACTGCTAGACGAGGCGACCTCGGCGCTGGATACAAAATCCGAGGGGTTGGTGCAGGCGGCTCTGGATAAGGCGTCACAGGGCCGGACGACGGTGGTGATTGCGCACCGGCTGTCGACCATCAAGGAAGCGCATAATATCGTCGTCTTGAACAACGGATGTATTGTCGAGCAGGGCTCGCATGATCGTCTCATGGACAGAAGGGGAGTCTACTACGGCATGGTCAAGGCGCAGCAGATCAAGAAGCGCCTCACACGGATGAGCCAGATGCCCCGGAGCCCGATGCAGACGTTTTTCTTTGATCTGGACTATCCGACCGACGATGACGTTTCCGAGTATGACCACCAGGACGACGCGTCTGACATTGGGCTGAAAACAGGCGAGAGACTGAAACAGCGGATGTCGAGGATGTCAATATCGGCGCTGCCGGTGCACTTGCACAAAGCCAAGGAGATATCCTACTCACTGTGGACACTGTTTAAATTCCTCGCCTCGTTCAACCGCCCCGAATGGCCGCTCCTCGGGCTGGGATTAGCTGCATCCGTCCTAGCCGGAGGCATCCAGCCCTCGCAGGCCGTCCTCTTCGCCAAAGCCGTGAGCACGCTGAGCCTGCCACCCTGGGAATATCCCAAACTACGCCACGACGCGAGCTTCTGGTCGCTCATGTTTCTCATGCTCGGCCTGGTCACATTTATTCTGTACGCCTTCCAAGGAAGCTTATTCGCCTACTGCTCCGAGAAAATGGTCTACCGCGCGCGCAGCCAGGCCTTCCGGGTCATGCTCCACCAGGATATATCCTTCTTCGACGAGCCGGAGAACACCACGGGCGCGTTGACAGCCACCTTAAGCGCAGAGACAAAGCAACTGGCCGGCATCAGCGGCGTCACACTCGGCACCCTGCTCATCGTCTCTGTGAACCTGGTCGCCTCGCTGGGCATCGCACTAATCATGGGCTGGAAGCTCGCGCTAGTCTGCATCTCCGCTGTACCTATACTCCTCCTCTGCGGCTTCATCCGAGTCTGGATGCTGGATAAATTCCAGCGACGCGCAAAGGCCGCGTACCAGCAGTCCGCCAGCTCGGCCTGCGAGGCTGCATCGGCGATTCGCACCGTCGCATCGTTGACGATGGAGGGTGAGGTTCTGGGCTCGTATCAAACCCAGCTGCAGCACCAGCTCAAGCGGGATATCCTCCCTATCGTCAAATCGTCGCTGCTGTACGCCAGCTCCCAGGCGCTGCCGTTCCTGTGCATGGCCCTGGGGTTCTGGTACGGTGGAAAGCTTCTGGGGCATGGAGAGTACTCCCTATTCCAGTTCTACGTCTGCTTCAGCGAGGTGATCTTCGGCGCTCAGGCGGCTGGGACTGTCTTCTCGCACGCACCGGATATGGGCAAGGCGAAGCACGCCGCGGGGGAGTTCAAGCGGCTCTTCAGCGGGGAGACCATGCAGTCGAAGTCTGCGACTCAACGCCAGAAACCCCAGCCGGATATGCGAGGGCTGATTGAATTCCGCGACGTCTCCTTCCGGTATTCGAGCCGGTTGGATCAACCGGTTCTACGCAGACTGAATCTGACCGTCAAACCCGGCCAGTTCGTGGCGCTCGTCGGCGCCAGCGGCAGCGGGAAGAGCACGATCATCTCGCTACTTGAACGATTCTACAACCCTATGACTGGGGGAATTTACATCGATGGTAGAAACATCGCTACCTGGGATTTAACCTCGTATCGAAGCCACCTGGCGCTGGTCAGCCAGGAACCAGCTTTATTCCAGGGGACGATCCGCGAGAATATCCTCCTGGGGAGTACCAGGCCGTACACGTCTGAAAACGAGCTGGTTAATGCGTGCAAGGACGCAAATATTTACGATTTTATCATTTCTCTCCCGTACGTCCCACCCATATCCTTTATGTACTTATACACTGCTAATGCAGAACAGACAAGGCTTTGAAACTATTGTCGGCACAAAAGGGGGCATGCTCTCCGGCGGCCAGAAACAGCGCATCGCCATTGCGCGCGCCCTCATCCGCGATCCGCGGATCTTGCTGCTGGATGAGGCAACCTCGGCGCTGGACTCGGAGTCTGAGAAGGTGGTGCAGGCTGCGCTGGACGCGGCGGCACAGGGCCGGACGACTATTGCCGTGGCGCACCGGTTGAGTACCATCCAACGGGCGGATGTGATCTATGTGCTGGATCAGGGGGAGGTGGTGGAGTCAGGGACGCATGATGACCTGCTTCGGAAGCGAGGGCGGTATTTTGACTTGGTCAATCTGCAGAATCTGGGATGAATCAGTCCGTAATAGGCAGGCGTTCAGCGATCAGCGTTTGTTTTTCGATCGTTATATCTCATGAGTCATGTAGTTTAGGGCTGGATGAAGCGATTATTGTTTCAGATCTGTCAATATCAAGTAATCTCTCTAATTATGAGTCCAAATTGTTGGGACTTTGGGCGAGTTCAAACCGCATTGGGAAATTCGTCCGAGATTCCCCAAATATCGGGCGAACCACGAACTATCAACAACACTATTATGAGACATGGCCCACATCACAAACAGGTAATCGGCATGTTCAGGGACGGTACTCAGGTCTTGGTAGGAGACTCAGACTCTCAATCTTCATCAGATCAAGAACTAACTATCCAAGACATTCTGAAACTGTGAGGGGATAGACCCCAATGGGATCCGACTTTATTTCCTGGATGTTCTGCCTGGACCTCCCATCGGATTCTTATTCTGGCGCAACTGCCGAGGATGGGTCTCTATCCAGCCAAGAACCGTAGATATAAAGACCCTTGTCCAGGGCAAGGATTGTGATTAGCAACTCTCCCAAGACAAGGGCCCAAGACAAGATGAACCTGCGCCTATTGACCCTTGCCCTCGCCGGCCTCGCCGCCGCAAGTCCAGTTGCCATCCAGGAGAGACAATGTACGTATACCCTTGCCATCTTTGCGTCGTGGTCGTGTCTAACCTGAACCCAGTTTCCTCAGGAAACGAACTACGCGATGGAGCCTGCAAACCCATCACCTTCATCTTCGCCCGCGCATCCACGGAGCCCGGTCTCCTCGTAAGAGCAACCTGCATGCTATCCAATACCAACACTAACATATACAGGGGATTTCCACCGGCCCAGCCGTCTGCAACAACCTTAAAGCCGCCAAACCAGGCCAGGTAGCCTGCCAAGGCGTCGGACCAGCCTACACAGCTGATCTGGCGTCCAACGCACTCCCCGAGAACACCTCCCCGGCAGCTATCAACGAAGCCATGGACCTATTCAAGCAGGCTGCGTCGAAATGCCCCGACACGCAGATTGTCGCGGGCGGATACAGCCAAGGCACAGCGGTCATGGACGGCTCCATCAAGCGGCTTCCTGAGGAGGTCAAGGAGAAGATTAAAGGTGTTGTGCTGTTTGGGTATACGCGCAATGCGCAGGAGAGGGGGCAGATTGCGGATTTCCCGAAAGACAAGGTCAAGGTTTACTGTGCGGTGGGGGATATGGTGTGTGATGGGACGTTGATTGTGACGGCGGCGCATTTCACGTACGGGGCGGATACGGGTGATGCGGCGCGGTTCTTGCTGGGGAAGTTGTCGACGGCTTGAGTCTGATCCATATCTCATCCTCTCTTTAAGTATTGATGTGGTGTTGTCGGAGTCAGGAACCAATAATTGAGTAATGAATCTGTGTCCTGCGTACATAGTGTTTACTAATTACAGTCTGAAGTACGTCTAATGCTAATCTGAGCTATCGAGGATGCGAGATATATATTATGAACCTTACTACGTCTCTACTCCCTTAACTTAGATTCCCAATGGAGGCTTTAGTGGATTCATTGTCCTAAAGTAACATAGGGCATATTGCCTCTTTATTGTTTAAATAGAACCTTCTTTGCTGTCCATGCCTGCTATCCTCTATACCACTTGAGGTGTTTAGGTTGATGAGACTGTTTTTTTACATGTTTTTCTGTTTTTCTGTGTTTTTGCCCTCTCCTTTCCCTCACGCTGGAACCCGACCCAACTCGGTGCCTTGGCTTTGGCCTTGATCTCGGCCTTGTTCTCGGCCTTGTTCTTGGCCTTGTCCTTGTTCTTGGCCTTGTCCTTGTTCTTGGCCTTGTCCTTGTTCTTGGCTTTGGCCTTGATCTCGGCCTTGTTCTCGGCCTTGTTCTTGGCCTTGTCCTTGTTCTTGGCCTTGTCCTTGTTCTTGGCCTTGTCCTTGTTCTTGTCCTTGTTCTTGCTCTTGGCCTTGGGGGGTCATTCTGCGCCGTCGGGGTTCGTTGAACGCCAGCGCCCAAACCTCATATTGCTCACTGGTTCCATCGTGGGGGAAGGGGAGGACATGTGTCGTGGAGTACCTATGACAGAAACTATTAGTTTCTATTACCAACAACAACCATGGCCATGAATTTATTTACCGTCTCTGGATCCACATAAATGCCCAGTAGACGAGCACAACTATTGCGGCTATAGCCGCAGCGCAGCTAATCACAATGCCGGCAAGCATTGGCGTGTCTTTTGCCACAAATGTGGCCGCAACGGGTGCGCTGGTAACGCTTACGGAGTTGTTGGACATGGTGGTGGTGTGTGATGTGAATATTGAGCTTGCTTTTCTTGACGAATATTTCAGGCTCTTAGAGGCAGAATTACACAAAATGAAGTCGATTTCACTAGACGGAGAGATTGACTACGACAATAATCCAGAGATGGGTGGTGTTATCACTCGTCTCAAGGGAAGGAGTGGCCCAGCTTTGGTCACCGAGTAACGCATGCTGCTTCCGTCCGGAGTGATGCCCTAATTATTGCATATGAGACTCGACTTACAGGGCCTTCAAGAGAGACGTACTGCGATAGATGAAGTCATTATATAGACACCTCCGTCAGGATTCTTGTCGAATATTGGCTTAGCCGCTTGCATGAGTTGCAAATGCGACATAGTGTTCACTTTCCAACACTGCGTACGTTAGTTTCTTGAACAAGGACAGCCAGGCCGTGCGCGTCTTTCCTTGTCCCATTCCTCGAAAGACAAGTCATAAATGTCCTGCTTGTCAGCGAATCGAGTCCACCCAGCATTTGCAATGACAATATCCAAACCCGATAATTGCTCATTAGCCTCCTGAACGATACGTTGATTGTCCTCTGGGAGCTCGGCGTCCTGTATACCGTTAATTCTCTTCTGAAGTGATTTCGGGAGTTGACCTGACCCCCTGGAGAACAATGGACTTGATAGAATACCCCTTTGCCAATCGACTGGCAAGGTCTTCCGCGACCCCACGGCTTGAGTGGTAGTTAATGGCTACATTGCACCCCTCAGCTGCGAACTTTTGGCATATCACAGCACCCAAACCCCTGAACCGCCGTTAGCTTTTGGGGAAGAAGGCATATTAGATGCTACCTTGAGCCTGCCGCGACGAGCACATTCTTCCCTTTGAGACTATATGGCATCGTGTGTTGGGTTGCAATCGGAGGTGGACGATGGTTGAAGCGAGATGACTCAGTCGATGACAGCCAAATGTTGAGACTGATGCGGGGTAGATTTGGCCCCTCTCATCTATGCCATGCTGTCGCCAGGGATACCTCGGGGCGAACGGGTACCCGAGATAAACGGATGAGCCGGTTAAGCCATCGTTGTCTGCAATTCTATGTAGCCTGAAAGTCGAGAGACTAATTCTCTGTGGATTGAGGGAAAGAATGGAAATGTGTGCTCTATGGAAGGATAGGCACCCCGCTAGACAAAACACCTACGATTTATCAGAGCTAGGAGTTAACTGACAGCAAAACACAATGCTCAATTTCTGTACATTTTGCGTTGATATAATCCGTATAAAGCATCATGAACCTATCCTATCTAGACCGGCCGAAAGCAACTTGTGCGCCTCCTCTATCCTTTTTTCCTGCGCCAGCCTCTCATTTTCGGAACCCAGAAAAGTTGTCGGTGTCCTCCGAATAGCAACCAAAGCCTCTTTCGTGTTTTCCATGGCATCACATATGATTTCCCGAGTTACCTTGAGGCCCGGATCGAGCAATCGTGTCACAACCTCTGCGTGACCTGACTCCCCCGCCAACCCCAGCGCTGTCTTGTCCCAGTTGTTTCTGTGCCAAATGTCCGTACCTGGTACCTTTAATAGTATATTCACAATGTGACTTTCTCCTTCTTTGGCGGCGAGAAGCAATGGGGTGTCTCCCCATCTATCTAGTGGGAATAAATCCACATTATGATGCTGTAGGAGGAGCTTCACCAGTTCAGCTTCCCCATTAAAAGTAGCGTAAGCGAGGGGAGTCATGCCACCGTAATCTCGAGCGTTGACATTGATATCTGGGCGAGCTAGTAAAGCCTTCATGATCTCCGGATCCACACACCGTTGGTTAGCTGCGCAGTGGAGCAGTGATTGGCAGCCGCTAAGTTCATCTGTTTGCAAATGGACGTCTACATCAGGATGCTCTAGAAGAGCTGTGACTTTACCAAGATCCGCTGACTCGACGGCAAAGTATAAAGCAGTCTTACCGTCACGATCCTGATAATTGATGGGGGTCTTCTTGAGAGAAAGTAGGTATCGAACCACTTCTTCACTTGAATCCTCGGCGGCACGGAGGAAAGCCGTCTCCTCGTAGCTGGACTCGTAGTCTTCCAGTGTGTTAGGAAATGCCTCGATTATTGTCCTCACAATGCTGGCCTTGCCGCCCGTCAGTGCACGCGGAAAGACAGTGGACAACTCCCTGTAAGCCTCCGGATGACGATAAAGTCTCTGGAAGACGTCTTCCCTGCCCATCATCGCAGCCACTTCTAATGGACTCCCCCCAGGAGCGCCTGCCGATCCTGCATGGTATATAGGTCTAGCCAAAAGATTCACGACCCCGTCCATGATATTGACATCGATTTCCTCTCCCAGTAACAGCTCCTTCACCACATTGTCAAATCCCCTTGCCGCGGCCCAGATCAGCGGTGCTCTCCTCAAACGGTCCCGAAAATTCACGTCCACTTCTCCAGTTCTCAAGAGCTCCCTCACGGCATCCGCGTGCCCTCCCCTAGCAGCCCAGAGAAGTGGCGTATCACCAGCGGTATCGACCACGTCAGCGTCCGCTCCAGCCTCTAGAAGATAGTTCACAAGAGATGAATGCCCTCCTAACGCAGCAAAATGCACTGCAGTATCCCCATTTACGACAGTCCGCGCATTCAGGTTGACACCCCTGTTGATCAGAAACCGTATGCTGTCTCCTTGCCCGCCAAACGCAGCCGCCATAAGAGGTAGATGGAGCAACTCATCCGGATCAGCAATATTTCCTATACGCCACGCAAGCAGGTCCTCCATATCGTTAATTCTGCCCAAGTACGCAGCCGCCATCAATGCAGTACCGCACCATCCCTCTCTGTCGCAGTCGAGGCCATCATCAATAGTTTCTCCTCCAGCCCCTGCCGGAGCCAGAACACGATTGATAAAGTTAGTCCCCGCCAAGCCGACAAACATGGATACCATGCCGGTTAGATACCTTGTTCGGAGCTCCTCGGGGTCCGTATCGCCCCTGTGCAAGAAAAACTCAGCAACCCCGTCCACACCCGCATTGATCGTGTTGACAATTGGGTAAACACTCCTCGTTGTGCCCCCTTGAAGGCGACTACGCTCCACAAGCGAACATAGTAATCGTCTTGCCATTGCCATAGTTGAGGGGTTCGGCGCCCCATCGCAAATGGGAAGCTTGCGATCGATGAGCCCGGCTCTAATTGCCGTGTGGAAACGGTCGATCACGATATCGTCGAATTGTTCTGTACAGTTAGCAACTGCATTCTGAGTAGTTTGATATGGTCAAGGGACGTACTATTGACGAATCGTAAGTTCAGAAACCAAAGTAGATCTGCGCGAGCGAGCATGACCTTCCTCCACTTTTTCCATCGCCAGCCCCATCGCCAGCTGGGGGTGGTGCGGCCGAGGATATTGTGGATGATTTCTGGTGGGAGAACGGCCATATTCATCCTTGGAATGCAGAGTAGGTACGTTTAGAATACCGATGGGGTTTCCAACCTGGTGGGGAAACCAATGCAAGGAAGATCTTGTACTCAGTGACTCATAATTTATTGACAGCAGAGGCTCTGCAGTCAATCTGCCAAGCATATTCCCCTCCGCTAGTAGGTGCTTGACAACCAATCGTGATAGTGGCGGTGACGATAGTAGAGGATGGTTGATAGTCGAGCGTTGGAATAGATGAGAAGTTATGACCAGACGGTGCCTGGACCCACAAGGACAAGGTGCTAGAGAAGAACATGGATTTGATTCGAAAGGGGCGAGAACCCACTAATCCAATGAGTTGATATAATCAAGATCAGAGCAAGTACAAAAACATCATTTGGCTCTAAATCACTCAGCAAGTACGGATCATATCAATTCAGCAAAGCTACAAGAGCAACCACTTCACGTTCCACCGTCAATCCTCGATATCGTTGATGATATCTACTCCCCAGATACAAGCGCGGTATACTCGACGGCTGTACAGATCCTGCCCATAGATGACATTAAATTTGACTGTATCCTCTTCGACCTTTACGTCGATATCCGGGATGTGGTCAGAAGGTGAGGTCCCATTCGTAGCGAGACAACATGGGCAAAATTCAGTGCAATGGGAGTGATAAGGAACCCTGTCAGTCTCTCTCTTGCGCGAGCAGCAGCCGCACGTTCTAGAGCAGCAGCCTCCTCGGGCTGCACATTCGTATAACAGCGAGGTACACAGATACCACTTGGGGTAAGATCTCCAGGAGAAGAATGCTCTGCGGAAGAGACCACTAGGCATATGCCACCTGTGGTCGCCCTTATCACTCCGGCACTGTGTATACATGGCCACAAGACGTTTGTGATGCTTTTCAGTGTCATCCAACTCTGATTCCAGCTTTTGGCGATATTCCAAGTGTGAGGTTTGAGTGAGAGCATTTCGCCCCCATTCCAGCCTTTTCTCCAAGAAGATCAGTGCTTGAACAATACGCTGGGTTTGTCTCTCCATCTCAAGGAGACTCTGACACCATGCCAACACAGAATAATCCGGCGGCTGTGTGTGGAACTGAAAGAAACGAAGAACACGCGCGGATATTTGTTTCCCCTTTCGATCCAGGAGTGCTGCCAGTCGTTCTACCTTCTCTTGGTGACCGAATAGGTTGTCTGGCAAGCCTTTCTGAAGGCCGATTCTGTAAATAAACCGCGCCTTATCAGATTTGTCTATGGGTGACAGGAGGAATGGTGTATAGTCCTGCAGAACCTTTGCTTTTTTAAGTTTCTTCTCCCAGTACTCAACACTCTCTTCCTCAGGCTGAGACTTCGTCAGTGGCTTGAGAAGCGATCTCATCTTGCTATTAGAAGGCATGGTTTTGAACATTACTCCTGAATAGTCTGTGAATGCTGCTGTATTTGTGAAAGTGATGAACAGGCAGTAAACAAGTTGGCTGAGTCAAATTAGGGGAAAACTGAGAAAACTCGGATCAAAGACGCGATACTGACATCATGGTTCATCCAAAATATTCACTTTTTGCATGTCCTATTCACTAGCCCAGTAAGTAGTGAATAATAGAAAATTCACTCCATCTCTTCAGGCATAAGGGTAGACCTTCCCCCGGAACTAACTCTCCGTACTTTCCTATCTCTGCAACATAAGACCAAGGGAAAGATAACATTCATCCCAGTTCCTAAACTCCACATTTCTATGCATTTATTCTCAATGATAGAGAAGAATATCTCTATCAGGACTTGAGATGCAAAGAACAGCGCAAGTTCTACCGCCGATGATGCGGACGGTTTTATCTTCAGCAGTAAGATGCACAGGGTGAGCTTACCGATTCCTTCCTGCATTTACCGCTGAAATTGCATACTGAGACGCTTTCGCTTTTTACTAGACAAAATCATGTCCTCGACAAGCTCTTCCGACAGCGGCAACAAATCGCCCGGTCGCAGCAACTTGACAGTGCCCGGCTTTTCGTAGGGCTTGTGACAGCTCTACGGGCCAGTAGAGGCTCCCCCGGAACCGCCATATTTACACTGGTTCGTCAGTTGGACAAGAAACACTAATCATGATCCTTGCTGGTGTTGATGATGGACTCTAATGTTAAGCACAGTATAATCATAGTATCAAGAGAATCTGATACTATCTCACCATGTCTGTCAGAAACCCTTCTGATAGCGCTTCCAACTCCACCCAGGAGAAGGCCCCCGACGCCGCGCTGGTCTATAGGCCAGTAGAGGCCCTGAAGGCATGGGCAAGAGATGCTAAAAACCACCTGCCAAAAGACAAGCAGGCGGAGTTAAAGGACCTCATCAGTCAGATCGAGGCCGGGCCAGAGGCCGGAAAGCCGATGGCCATCCGCAGCCTGCGAGAAAACAAATCCGGGAGATATTTAAGCTCGGGCAGGGCAGGGGGATGGATGTCTCCCGGTACAAAATCCCAGTGCCGGAAACTGTCAGTAAGTCATAGATCAGTTCCTTCTATGCAATATTTATGGCCGCAAGTAGCTAATCTTTTGTGTGTAGCGGTCCCTGAACAAGGTGACCAGGGTGAAGGTGTTGTTCGATTCTGACTGCTGTAGATATGAAGGGTACTTTGGGGTTATTGCGAGATCCTTGGTTATCCAAAGAAATGCCGGGATTGTGGTCTGAATGACCAGATAAAAAGGTTTGAATTCCAATTGCTCGCAACAACCCCAAAGTACCCTCCAAATCTACAAACGCTGTCAGCGTCAGTGACGCACCCCTCGCTGCCACATTTACAGTGAAAGATGCCCCAATGCTCCTCGGCATTGGACTTGCTGCCGATGCTGCAGTAGCAGCATTAGTTATACTGGTGTACTGGTGTGTCGTGAGAATCCAGTGGCGGTAATTAAAATCCATCGCCACGGTTGATGTTGGTAATAGATACTAACACTTTCTGTCATAGTTACTCGAAGTCACATGTCCAACAGTTTCCTCACGACACAACTTGAGGGTATTCCAGTGCACCTGGAGTAACGCCTGCGAGCTTTTTCTAGGGCCTCATTAGGGGCCTGTTTAGACACGGCAACAACAGGAACATGGTTGTACTTCCGACTGCTTGACGATGAAACATTTAAGTTAGCTGGCTATGGGTATAGATATTCCCCTTCAATCTTCGGAAATGGGTAGAGAAAGGGAAGTAAATTTGAGGCGGGTGCAGAGACATACCTATCTTATTCCGCATTAGGATTGTATGTTAAAGGTTCTACGAGGCAGCACAGTCTTGATATGGATGGATGTGCACACATGGGCTTTCATACTCTATACTTAGATTAGACTGATGGAAAACCAAGTTTGTCATTGCTCATTGCGATTTGCGGCGATTGAAGGTTTCCACCATGGGTTTAGCCATGACTCTCTCGTTCTTCAACAAAGGATGCAGAATATTATTTGGCCCTACGCTGACCGAACTCTTAAGATATAAAATCTTTCTTTCCCTCTACTCCATGCCAGCAAGCAATCTCCAAGTACTTCGACGATACGAATCTCTGCATCTCTACCTTGAGTTTATCAGCTTCGACATCAACGGGCCTAGGTAAGAATATAGGACTGACGGGATCCTCCCTATTGCTTACATCTCTGGAGAACAGCCATTGTACATTGATGACATTATTGTCTTCTCGTATTTACAACTGCTTTCTGGGCGCTTCCCCACCCTTTCTGGGCGGCGGGCGTTGCGGACCACCTCTGTACACCCCATCCTCATCTGCCAGGCTCCACAACTCGCCCACATCCGTGGTTGCAATGGAGACTGACACAGCCTGACTGTTGGCATAGCTAGCACAGAGCCGTATACTCTCCAGCGAATCTTCAATACTGTAAATAAGGAGCAGGGTATCCTCATCTGAGGCTGTCTTCTCGTCGGCAACAAGGAATGTAGTATAATCTACTACAGTTTCTGATGCGTCCTCCTGTAGGAACTCGGCGATCTTGCCTATGTCCCAGCCGAGGAAAGGATACTGGAGGGACTCAACCGGCGGCATAGTGACTGAGTCTTCTGTGTACTTCTGGAGTTCGGCCGCGTCGGCTGTCATGATAAGAATAAGGCTTGGAGGTGAATCGATTTTGCTTGAAGCCTCGTATGCTGTTGAAAGGATGGACGTGATAACCTATTATGTCAGTTAAGATGTGCTTTTTCCACCCAGGATCTGAGAGGGTTCCGTACAGTAGGGGACACCTCGTGGGTGCAGATGATGGGAATCAGGCTCATTGTGAGTGGCTTGCACCTCGTGATGTCTGTTATTGATTCTAGAGTTGGGAGAGAGGATGGAGGTTGTTATGTGGAAGAATTAGAGGTACTGTGGGGGTGGTAAGACGCTGTTGCCTACGTTACTTGAATAAACTGATCGTTGCCTGCTGATTAATAACCACACAAACTTGAGCTGTGACGGAGCTGTATTAGCAGTTCTAGTTTATGGGGCGAACGATAAGGCTGATGGCCGCGCTGAAACATATCTCATGCTGTTCTATGTACAGCCATTGACCGAACCATCGGTTTCGCTATTTTACGCAAAATGTTGCCTATTCCTGTTTTACCCCAAGCAGAAACTAGATTGGAACGGGAAGGAGATATGCCGCCATTGACTTGTCCAACGGTACACTTGGATGCTCCCAAACACTCTCTCTGCATGGAGAGGCAAGGGGCGCTATTCGGAGCACGCTCTATATTGCAGCCTTAGATAGGAGCGTTATATGGTTACAGCTGTTCGCTCAGGCCCCCCTCCCCGTGCCGAAGCTTGTCAGCTTCGTGGCTTTGCTCGTTGTCGGTTTGCTTATTGCTCTTATAGTTGGCGATTAGGTCTATGGCTATCCAATAGACGTATATTCATCGCCACGGTTGGTGCAATTCGTAATTCTGCAGGTCGGTCGAATCCACTACCTGGCTGAGTTTCTTTGAACAGAACTGTCTAGAAGAGCAGGACGGATGTATTTAGAAAGCCCTTGTCTTAGGAATGCTGATGTCCCGTTGTGAAGCGAGGCAGGCGGTTGTTGTGACACTGCCTTTGGCTCGACCAGGCTGGCCTAGATGGGAGTTGTCTAACTAGGAGCAAAGACTTGCATTGGCCCCGTAACCTTTGTATAAGCTCCCTACCTTGGCAGAAATGAGTCTTTGCCCTCGACTGAATCGAGCCCCTAGGGACTGAGGTTGATAAGGCCCTTCCGTTTGCAAGTGAAAAGGATCGATACGAGATTGTGGAGTTGTTTCTTGAAAAAAAAAAGGACAGACCACCCCCCGGAGACGATAAAAACTGCACTCCACTCTTGCCAGCGGTCATGATAACACAGATAGATTCTTCAATCTCTCTTATTCAGACATGCTCAGTCACCTCGTGGGCAAGCTGAAGACGGAATATGCACAGATAAAGACCTTTCCCGTGGATATACCCAGTCCACCTGCTTTAGGGGTCCGCTAAAGCAGCAATGCGTACAAGGCGAAGAGTAAGCGACGGCACTGCATCTTCAGAATCCGACTATGTGAAAGAAGGAGAGAACAGCTACCATTTTGTATTTGTTTGCCTCAGGCCCAGGAGGCCAGGACAGTATACAAATCAGGTGACTTTGCTAGCGCTTGAAGCATCGCACATCTAAGGTACCTTCAACAAGATCCCAAACACACATCCACGACGACCCTGCCTTGATTCGATAGCTCTTTCCTATGTTATCCTTCTTTTGCGTGGTGGTATGTTTCTGCCTTACCTGGTATCCGCCCATCCTCTCCAGACCCAGCTGCCCCGTTTTGACGAGGCCAGCCAAGGTGGCTTCGTTTCTGGTAGGCACCGATGTCAAAAACTCGCCTTGATGACTCTGTGTTGACATCAAACGGGATCAAATCACTGCTGAATCAAGTTTGCACCACGACTCGACTAACTTTTCGTTATAGGACTTGCTTGAAACGTGGGCCGAGACCAACACCTTGCTTTGCCTTGACGTTCGAGCACGTCGCGCTTCCCCCGCAGCTTCCAAGAAAGCACGATAGTATCGCCCAGACCAGGACCTGGTTCAACGCCTTCGCCGGTCGGTGAACAACGTCAATATTGCCTGTGATAAGCCGTCGATCTGGGATCCTATGGAGAAGTTGTTGCAGATATGCCATGTCTTGTTCGCAGCTACAGGCACTATTCATGTATCTATTGACACAGATCTGACTCGCATGAATGGACGATACGAATGTCATCGCAGCTATGTTCGAGCACAGCAACATAGTTATGGTTACTCTCCTAGCCCGCATATGCCTTTGGCATCTCGAATACGCGATTTCGAGGCAACATGTGGTATGTGCCTCTTCTTGATATTTCCGAGCAATTTTACAATGCACAAGTTAATAAAATTTCCAGGTTTCGCGTGATTAATGCCAGCAAGATGTTTGCAAGTGTGAAGGTAGGGACTGCTACAATTATATATATCGCTTCGATCGCGAGGAAGCTATAGTTGATGATCCATTACCACGCACAAAATGAATGCACTATATGCATATATACATCTCTGGTGTGAGTTTCGAAAAACATACAATTATACATTAAAATTATGAGAGGTCAAACAGGTGTTTGGGTTCCCGAAGTTCCTTCGATCGCGCCCCCAAAACGACTTCCTCGCTTCAACCTCGGGCGGAAGGGAGTCCACCACGTGTCCGAGTTTGGGGTCAGAAGAACCTCATTTTGATCAATCAGAATCGACGACTTCCACTTCTCCTTGAAAAACCCGCTGGAGTTGTTCGACGAACCTGGACCTCGAGCAACGTAGCTGTGGCTCTGGTACTTGCCCAGCCAGAGCATTTGTTCATGTTCTCGGAGGTACCGATCGGAAGAGAAATTGTTGTACACATTGGACCGACCCAGCATGCCAAGCTTTCGACGCTGCTCGGCCTTTTCGTACATACGCCGTGTGATCTGTTCTACCTCCTCACGCGAAGGGCGCAGGGATAAAGTTGGGGGTACATAGCCCTCCTCGTCCTCGGCAAAAGCGCTCCATTGGCCCAGTAATGCCAGCACCCTGATTTGAGCGCTGGCAAGGGATATAGCGTCGTTGGGCGCGACCACTTCGCTGAACTTTTTACCCGTGGCGCGGTCAGTGACCACACAAAACGATGCACCTACGTCGGTGCAAACCACAGGGACACCAGTCAAGGCGGCCTCGCCCATGGCTAATGGCAGACCTTCGGAAATGGACGAGTTCATGAACAACCACTGTACTGGATCAGCCACAAGATCACCGAAAGGAAAAGGCAGAATACAACTTACAGCGTCTTGGAGGACCACAGACGGATTTCCCAATCCTTTCAGGACAACATGCTCACGCAGGCCCTTTGATGCGATGATTTCCTGACATTCCGACGCGTAAGCTGGCGCACGCTCCATGTCTCCGTAGATGTGCAGCCGATAATCCTTGAAGCCCCAAATATTGACAATGAGGTCAGTTGCCATGATCGCTGTCTTGATGTCTTTCACATATCTGCCAGACGTCAGCTAATTCAATCCTGCAATTCAAGTCTCGAAGGACATACCGAATATGTGACAACATGACTACCGTCGGGGTAGCCGTCTTGATCGTCTCAATTGGCTTATATTTGTCCATATTAGTGATCCCGTTCACAACTGGGTCGATCTTTCGACGGAAGGTCCGGCGATGCTGGAGGGCACCTTCGCAGGTTCCTAGTTCGATTTCCCATCCCGGATTGAAGTATTCGGCACATGGAAGGACAACGTCTGCGTGATGCTGGATCAGAACACACGACAGATGTCCTAACCCCATCAGAGTGGTATTTACGAAGGTCGAATCGAAGGACACCGCTGATGACAGGAATGTGGTCATCTCACGGAAAGAGACACAATGGTCCCAGACATGCAAGGCGCATTGACGCTTTACCTTGCATAGGACACCGTATGTAGCGCCTGTGAAATGATGCGAAACCTGGAAAACATCAGGAATCTTGTCGGGAACGGGGATGGAGAAGATAAAAAGGTCTACCAAAGTCAGTGATCATGAATACATGACTGGCAAGGGAACGATTAAGAACTTACAGCGGTGCCACATGTCCAATGCCGAGTCAAGTTGCAGGAGCGTGGGTCTTTCGGAATTCAACCATTGTGAAACAGGAACAGCGCCGGGCGTGTCTTCGCTGAGCCACATTTCTCGCCACGCCTGTTTGACAGTATCACTCATCCAGACATCGTTCCAACTGCGGGACGACTCAAAATACGTGTTCAAGTCCACCAGGGCACGCGTCGCTTCCTCGATATGCGAGCGGGTGAGCTGGACGGCTCGTGAACACCGAACTATGCTGGACAGAATGGGAAGGAAATTGCGTCGGATATCTGCCACCGTGGTGTCGTATGACTTCTCGACCACCGCGGAATCCAAACAATTTTGGAACACACCGTGTGTTGGGTTGAGGAAGTCCAGACCCCATTGCGGCAAAACAGTCAGCGACTGCACGTTCCGTTCTATCTGGAATTTAGGGACGCCAAAGTCATTCGCCGCCTCAGCGAGGATGTGCCACCGGATATACTTCAGATCGTTGACCATGTCCCTTCGGCATGCAGAGACACCTCCTGGCTCATTGGGCCAGGTGCCGGTGTCCATCGCCAAAACATGCAGTTCGCTGTCGGTATCTTGCAGCTGAGTTGACAGTGTACGTGTGTTGATCCTTGCGTCACCCCTTGGCCAAAACTGTACAGGTCGCTGATTTTGAAGGCCAGTTGTGTCCATGAACTGATTTCCGGATCAATATCAACACGAGCCAGAATGGTGTCTACCTGGGCGTCAAGATAGTCCGCTGCTGAGACGAGACGACCCCAGTCACGCCGCCTCCAGTACGGACGGAGAATACGATCAGATCGAAGCAGAATCTCGTCTAGCCACCGGGCAGTAACTGCATCAAACTCCTTGGAGGCCTTCCATGATTTCCAAAGCTGTGTTCGAGCACGCGAGGTTGGAATTGGATATTGCTTGACATTTAATCGCAGATGGCGGGCAATAATGTTTGTTTTGGTGGAAGAAAACGAGACAAGGGGTTGTCATGCAAGAAGGTGCACCCCGTTGGCTTCTCGAGGACATGGAACCAGTCGTCACAGATCATGGGCGGCGTGGGAATGTGTTCGCCGTTCAGAGTAGTCGCAATGATTGGATGGAACTTGTGATCATACGTCCACTGAGCATTGTAGACATCGCCGTCTTGGATGAACACAGCCTCAGTGACCCGTGGATACGGGATCCATTTGTCCAGGCGGTCCGGACGCGTCGGTGGAGGCATACTCCATGCGACCTTGATTTTGATATGCGGAAAGACATACTCGGCTCGAAGCAACTCGTCGTCGAACTTGGCGTTCTTGCGGTACCAGTACTGGAACTGAACCGGATTGACTCCTCTCATGGCGGAGCCGGTGGTGATGTATCCACGCTGGTCGTATTGGACGACTTGTCCCTCCAGGTCGCCGGCTAGGCATTGCCGTTGCATGGGGAGCTTTGCCCTGGACGTTTCGGGATAATCATATACAAACTCGTTCTGCAGAGTCCCCTTGCCATCATATAGTTCCCGACTGCGAAGTATGAGCTTGTCGGTGTATGTGTTGATGGCCACCAGATTCTGCCGTTGACTCGGTTCTTGCTCATGGTGACCGGAGTATTGGTAGAGTCGAGAACAACCGTCTGGCTCGATATGCATGAAACAAGTCGTGAGACCGTTCAAACTTTCAAGGACGATACGGTTCTTTTCCAGCACCGTCTTCTGTCCTTTCATGTTTTTGTACAGAGCGGAAACCTTGTCTCGACCATGTAACTGCAGAATATTAGCGCAAATCAAGATTACAGAAAGGATGACATACCAGAACAAGGGGGAGGATAAGGTCCTGCAAGGCCTTGCAGAAAGACCAAATAGCAGTCAGAATCCATGTGATGGGCCAAGAGATGACCAGCGACTGGCCACGAAGGATATAATTCAATTCTCGCTGATACTCGGGATCTGCGACCAAGGAGAGCACAGTGAACTTGATACAGGTTCGAATCTTCTGAAGAAACCTCATGACTGTTACTCGGATAAACTCGGTAAACCCCTTGTTCTTGAGCTCGACCTCGGATGACACCGTGGTAATCAGTTGATCATAGCTTGAGTCGCGGAAATCTGACCTGGGTCCAAAATCCTCATCATGGGCAGCGATCGCTCCGGCGTACTGGCCTACAAGTACGGCCAGGGAAGTACTCAAGCTATATCTCGCAACGAGACAATGGAGGTCCACTGCGTCGGCTGTGCCAGCTCGAGAACGGATCCACTCCACATCTGGCGCAGAAAGACGAGTTGGTTGGCCGCATGCTCTCTCTATCAAGAAGGCGTGGACATGCCGAGGCATGAGATCCCATTCCATTTCAGGATCCATTCCCAAAAGAAGATGGCGGAGCATTGTCTTTTGAGCGTTGGCAATCACCCGTTTCCTTTCCGAGGAAGAGCTTTCGAGCTGGCGCTTGATGCCCTCGGGAACGACAAGCGCACCACTGTGGTGATGCTGGGCTACCAAGAGCTCCGCTAGCATTGCATGATCGCGAGAAAGTCCCAGTCGACTTTCAGCCGTAACATGAACCAGAGTCTCAGCGATGGCTTGGCAATTGCGACGAATGTTCACGACCCACTCATCCCCAACAAGGTCGAGGCTGATCAGAATGAAGATGTGAAGCCGGTCTCCTGTTCTTTGTGTGATCGCGCGCATGGCAGGGTCCTGTGGTGGCAGCAAGAGATGACGTGCCGACACAAGCTCGACAACTGTTTCTCCCGATTGCCATAGTTCGGCTGTGCGATGCAATATTGTCTCCGCTTGAGGAAAGGCTTGTTGCAAGCTGGGCAACGTCTTGGTCTCGCCCTTCGAACGAAGAATATGCATCACCTCCGTGCCAGGGTGTTGAGAAGGATCCAACTTGTACCGGAGCTCGGGAGACAACGCACGAATTGCGTCAAAGGTATTTGATAAAGTATTTTGTGAGAAATCCGGATCGGGCTCCAGTGTGCTGCAGGTGTACGTGACAGCATCCTTATCCTTATCAATGCCGGTTAAGTTCTGACCACGGGGCCATGCCACGCCAGCCCTCCAAAAAGACACAATCGCGGTCGTCCAGGTGCCAACTGCCAATCCGAGTACACCGCTATAAGCAAACTGCCGCGGGAGGACTCTCAGCAGGATGCAAGCCAGAAAACCAACAACAGCGCCAACAGTGAGCGCCCGATCCGATCGGGATCCAGTGTAAATTCTGTTATACTGATACCAAAGAAGACCCGTATATGCACCGATATACGCCAGGTACATGATGATGGCACTGCGGGAGCCTTCGAATGACCAGACTAGAGCGCAAGTGACTGCAATAGCCCAGATATGGAGGAAAGAGAACTTGAGCAGATTCCGCCAGTACAGCGACCGTCGAGCACATGCATCATTGCGTGTGGCCTCGCGCAGAAACTCGAGAGAGGGAATTGGCTGAGGTGTCCTCTGATGTGCCAGCGTCCACAGCGGCTGCGAGACGCCATCGAGGATGACGGCTCCGATCAAATAGTAACACAGACCGAAACCTACAGCCAAGCGATATGTCTCACTTGAAGCGGAGGAGAGCCCAACCAGTCCTTCGCCGGTGAATAGGGCTGTCCACTTGTCCATGAGGGCGATGATGAAGTAGAGAATTCCGCCCCAGACGTCTTTCCCCGTGTGCCGCCAGTGAAGGAACGCATTATGCAATTTGAGTCCCTTTTGCATGTCGCCCATGGTGTCGACGGCGGCTTTGAGCTGCAAGTTCCACGTTGGACTGTAGGCAAGAGGAAGCCTCGTCCGGGAGAATTTGCAGTACCACACAAGCAGAAACATTGTGGCGGAATATTCGTCAGCGAGACGCTTGATGAATGGGTCGGCCGTGGACCTGGTCCAGAACCAATGCTTTCGTTCCTTCAGCACGCAGGCCAACAGGGTCTGACGGGCCAGAGCAGTGGATGCCAACTCCTTGTCGGCATCACCAGTAGACGCACTGGCGAGATACGTCCGCTGGTACCAGTCTACTACCTGGCCGTCAGTGATGCAGGGAATATGCAGGTACCAATTGTTCCACTTTGCAATCACACGTCGGGCACCGAGCAGTAGTGCTGTCAGGAAGACGGCCAGGACGCAGGGATATATGATTATGTCGTGTTGGAGCCAAATGGTAAGAACGGGAGAGACGAACAAGATAGGAATGCAGCTCATAATAACCGTGCGGCCCTGTCAAGGTCAGTAGTTATCCCTGTTATCGTGTGCATGCAAAGACTTACCGACTGGAAATGGAATCCAGGGAGCTGATAGATTGACAATGCAGACAGTGTCATCAGATATATTGTCAACATCACTAGGTATGCGGAAAAGACAACACCAGACACAAAGCCTTTGGCGATTCCTATCCCAATGAATGTAAAGATACCTCCGACGGAGACAACTGCTACGCCAGCGATGAAGCGGGTTAAGACGAACATGCTCATCGCGGGAAACGCCATGGCATATAGGTAGTAGCTGCCTCCCGAGCTGATCCAGCCGCCGAAGCCACCGCAGAGTAGCAACGCAGCCATCAATGCAGTGGTCGCCAAAGTTTTATCGTCATTGCTCATGAAGGTGGTAAGATACAGGCCTCGTCCGATGGTCGTCAGGAGAGTGATATCGATCAGCGCCGGAACCGCAAAGATACCAAGGAACGTAAAGCGGTAAGATAATGGGAGGTCCTCCTGTCCTCCATTGGGATCCAGATCGATATCCATGGACGCATAAGCAGTGGGAAGCTCGGTAAAAGCTTCCTCCCGTCGAGGTGGTTGGTGCTGGCGATAGTATGCGCGGATACGATCGGACAAGATTTTGCCAATGGCCTTGGGCGTCATGTCGATGTAAGCATCGCATCTGGCTCCGACCGCATAATTTTCAGCAAAGCAAGATGTTTGCACATGGTGAAGGTTCGGACGAGGGTTACGATCAAGAACCTCGAGGTAAATCTCGTTCATGGCCAGCTTACGAAAAGCGCAGAAAACGGACAGGGCCAGAAAGTCTGCCCTGACATCAATCTGCCCCGGTTGCAGAATAGCCTCCATGACTTCGGTGATTTTCGCCAAGCTCGTGCTGTCTGCCTCGATGAGTATCTCAGGAAGGCGAGCGTCAATCTCTTCAAACAGCGCCAGAGCACTTCTGGGTTCGAGCGATGCGCAGCCCTGGTCGTGGTACCAGGCCAAACGCACTTCAACAAGCTGCTTGGCGGACACTTCCCCGCTGAGATAGCCCGTCGAGGTCATAGCTCGCAACTGGCTCAGAGTTGGGACGTCCAGGAGCTGATATTCACAGCAGGTGCGAACTTTAGCCACTAAAGCGGACGACTCTTTACATGTCGACAATGTTAAGCGTTGCATCCAAAGCAGCGCCTCCGCGGGACTGAGGTCTTCGATGTCGTTCACCAATCGAGGAGGGAGATCCCATTTCGGAGAAAGAGTGTTTCTGGCATCTGCAAGGGCGATTTCCGCTTTGAGGCATTCATACCGGCTGAATCTGCGACGCGATAGGAAGGTGTGCAAGATGGTCGCTGTCCGATCGACCGTCTTTCCGGATATGAAAATATCCAACGAGCCCGTGAGGGCATCGGCCTCGTACATACCCCAGATCTGGGTCCCACTGGGCGTGCGAAATCCGGAGTGTAAACCGACCCAGATCCGAAGTTTATCATTTTCCGCACCGTTACCAGAAGAAAGAAGGTCAATCAATTCTTGGATCGTGGCAGACATGGCGCCTGCACCGATGGAAGTTTTCTGCGATTTGAGGAGAGCACGCAGGTCCGCCGCCATACGTCGTAGCTCCTCTACTTGAATCCGGTCGAGAAGATCTAGGTCGCGAATGCTGCGTTGCGCCTCGAGAAGGTCATTGATGTCTTTCTCGGAGCAGTCATGACCCATTTGAAAACAGCCCAGACCGCTGTAGTCGACACCGTCGGGGGAGACAGAGAAGGGATTCATGTGTGCGTAGTCCATTTTCGATGGCCAATCAACCTCATCGATGTCAATCGAGCGCGCATCAACCAGTGACCGATGCCGATGTGTAGGAGGAACAATGATCATTTTCTCGAGGAGATCCGGTACGAAGGTCCATAGGCCATCGTAGCGAGCATCATGTTCAGCGGAGACTTCCGTCACCTGCACGTGCGTCAGCCTTTGCACTTGCTACGATGGAGTGAATGCTCACCTTGTCATTGAAGCGCCAGTTATCGTGGGCTTTGAGCACAATATCGTCCTTCAACCACATCAATGCACCCAAGGGCTCGTTCTTGATTGTCCGACGAGCGGCAACTTCGGCGTCTGTCAGAGCGGACCGAGGACCAATCCAGTTCATGGCGCTGTTGTAACCGCACCACTTGAAGGTCCGTCCGAGAACATGGTGGGAGACGTCCACATCATCTTCGACTGTCTCCCACATGGCGTGAGTGCAGCCTCCCATGGCTTTTTGGGCAGCGACAACTCGCATGACCGTCCGCATCTTTTCCATCTGAAAGTAGTCTCGCTGGTTGCCGCTGGGAAATATTGTACCGTTGCGGTAAACAACGCCGCGAATGCGGCTTATGTCGATGTCGCGGCATTCACGTTCGCTGAGATAGTCAGGCGGTGACATCTCCAGCCATACGTCAAGACCAATACCATTAAGGTATTGGACCAATTGGTTGAGTACAACAGGTTGGAAATGCTTCTGCCAGTCTGCCAGGAGAACTCCGTGAAGTGGGGACTCCCTTCCTTGTGGATGGCTGAAGTTCGAGATGACTGTTTCGGCAACGACACACAAACACTGAATGACTTCATCGATTGTGATGCTTGTCTCGATGTTTACCAAACTTTGAACATCCACCCGGCCAACGACGTGGGTGGAGGAACAATAATTGTATATACCGCTCACAATCCCATGCTGAAGAGGGTCTACCACGATAACGTCCCATCGCGATAGTATGGACAATTGCTCTGGACTAGGAGGGCTGGATAGCGACCCGAGGTACACTCCGAATGTCTTCAGTTCCACATTTGCAGGGCTCTGCGAACGGAGAGGTTTCGTTTCCCTCTTCAAGCGATCAAGATAGCGAGTGATGGCCACGGGGGCGGCTGATAGTTGGCGTCTCCCCTATACCAGGTATCAGTATCCATGATGAGAAAGAGTATCTACAAGAGGAAGTGCGACGTACCTTCCAGCGAGCATGGAGCTTCTTTCCGATAATGAACAGGAAGTATAGACAACCCAGGACGATGGTGGTCAATAGCAGTACAGCGAGTGCTTTGTCCCACCAGGTCTTGAGCATTCCATGCCATCCAATAGCATGGAGACCCAGATATTCTGTCCCCATGGCAAATGACACTGGGGATCAGGGACGCGATAACGAGTGATATGCACAAGACTACAGGTGCATGGGCGTGCGGATCTATATGACGATGATATAAGGCCGAAACCACCACCCTGCCTGCTGTCTATGCTAAGTAGAGCCTGACAGACTCAGTGATACATCTCTATGACTGATACGACGCCCACCTATGGTGGCTGAGCTACACAGTGCCCGCCTGAGCTTGAGAAGCAAGAGAATTCTGTTCTGATTTCAGCTCGGGTGCTGGGGCCCAAATTTACGAAAGGAAACAGACCAAATTAGACCGGCGCTAGTGCTGCAGTGGTTCGATCCAAAAATAATTCTTTATCAGGAACGAGTCTATGACTCTGCGACCAGTGTCTGAGTTTGGACGTGGCATACGTCTAGCGAGTCAAGGGTCTGGATGTGTCTTGGTCGTCAGCCGCTAATTCTCGCCAAAAGTTGCCATTACTCTTGGCCGTCCGGTGAGACCAGGCTGGAGAGATGAGGAAGGTTCGTTCTCAGGTATTTGTAGAGAATTGATATCGCTGGAATTGTTGCTGGAGATCCGCCTTTGCGTGTTATCACCATCACTGTCGAGAGGCTTACGTGCTCTTCCCTCCAATCGTTCCACCAGGCTCACCTACAATGGCTGCTTCGAAAGCTAAAGGACGACGCAATTTGTGGATTGGTATCGGCGTCGCCATTGCCATTGTGGTCATTATTGTTATTGTCGTGCCATTGGCAGTTATCCTGCCCAAGAAACATCATGGCAAGAAGGCTACGATCTTGTTCCCCCTCTATATCTGGCCCGAAACCGACAGTACGTGGGACCCGCTGTACGAGCAGTAAGTTTGCCCTTGTCAGATCCGGAAGAGTTGGTAAATTGATGTCGTCAGAGTGGCCAACTACCCGAATCTGAACTTTACCATCATCATCAATCCCAGCAGTGGTCCGGGAAACAGCTCGCAGCCTAGCTCGCAGTACGCACACCAGATCCAGCGGCTGAATGCGTACCCAAATGTGCGGACCGTCGGATACGTGCGCACAGGGTATGCCAGCCGGAATGTGACAACCGTGCTGCAAGAGGTGGGCATCTACTCCGGCTGGGCAGCGGTTTCGCCAACTCTTGCCATGCATGGGATCTTTTTCGACGAGGTGCCCAGCGAGTATACCACATCCTCAGCCGAATTCCTGGCTACGATCAATGAAGCGGCCAAGAACGCCTCTGGGCTGAGGCCAGACCGAACGGTAAGCATGTCTCTGTTTTCGTATTTGTGTTTCAGTACGCTGTCCAGACCTGCTTAAAGTTTCCTGGTGTACGAGACATGCTTTGAGGCTCAACTAATGATTCATCACTAGGTGATCCATAACCCGGGCGCGATCCCGGACTCCCGATATAGTAACATCGACGGGACCGATGTGACAGTTGTCTTTGAACAGTCCTATCAGGAGTATCAGACCAAGCATGCGAGTCTGATGGCGCTTCCTGCGAACCGGACGGCTTACAGCTACATGGTCCACTCGGTGCCTTCCATGAATAATGGCACACTCCGCGGCTTGGTCCAGGATCTAAGCGAGCGCGCGGAATATCTGTTTCTCACGACGCTGAGCCAGAATTTCTACGAGAGTTTTGACCCAAAGTTACCCACTTTATGTGCTGTCATGCCCAGTTGACGTGGATGAAACCATGGTTATTGGATGCGGGGAGCATTGTTTTTGGCTTTGGACTTTTGATATCACGTCACAGTAATCGCAGGTAACATAATCAATTAGCTTTGTCAGGATTCCGGCAATAGTTACTTGATAAGTGGCAGGCAGGTGAGCCATCGTATTGACCAAGCTTTGATAGGCAGTGTCGTGTCGGGCATAGAAGGAAATGTGACACCACGACTGGCTATCAACGGCACCACATGGCTCGATCCCTGCATCTCGTCAGCACTAGGCTACCTCCTAGTAGTAGCCTCCAGACTAGTAGATAGATAGATAGATAGATAGATAGATAGATAGACATGTGCGGTCGCAGTGCGTTCCTGTTCCTCGTCCCTGTCAATCAGGGCATCTATTTAGCGTTCATGCTATCGCTTCACACTAACCATCCACCCGATCTGACCGAATAATCGCCATCATTTCGCCATCTGACTGATTCTTACGACTTCATCACCATCGGCGCAATGCCCCCAAAATCAGGAGTTCTCGTCCCGTTGTACATTTACCCTCTATCAGCGACGACATGGGCTCCACTATACGACGCGTGAGTCCACCAATCTCAATTCCTAAAATCAACCAGATCAGTATCGGTCAGTATCTTACAATACTGGATTGGTATTCACCTCGTTAGTATAACTGCCCACCCCGATCTAGACTTCCTGGTGGTCGTCAACCCCAACAGCGGACCGGGCGACCTCCCCTCCCCGAACAAGGATTACGCCCGCGAGGTCCCCAAGCTCAACGCCTTTCCGAACGTCTACACCGTCGGCTACATTCGTATCCACTACTGCGATAAGCCTCTGGAGGAGGTCTACGAGGAGATCGATCGGTATGCTAGCTGGTCGGCCTGCGATGGTTTAGGATTAGGTGGGATTCTGCTTGATGAAACGCCAAACCATTATTCGGAGGAGAGGGAGGAGTACCTGCGTGCTTGTACGGAGTTTATCAAGGGGAATGAGGGGATTCTGCGCGATCGGATGGTAAGTAATTTATTTTTTTTTCTTCTCTTTCTTTTCTTTTTTTAGTTTTTGGGTTTTCTTTTCCGTGGGATTGAACAGAATTGAATTGAAATGAGTTGAGTTGAGTTGAGTTGCCTGCTGACAGGGATGATGCTGGTAGGTCGTCCATAACCCAGGCACACCCCCCGATGCCGGGTTGGCCGACACCTGTCCGGATCTGATTCTGACCTGCGAAGAGCCGTACGAGAGGTACCGCTCCGACGAGGTGCAGCGTCGACTGGCCGAACTGCCCTATGACCAAGTCCGATGCGGGTACATGATCAATGCGGTGCCAGTCGGCGAGCTGGTTGGCCTGGTGCGCGAATTGCGCGATCGCGCGGCGTATCTGTTTGTCACGGAGGTGGAGGGGGATTTCTACGAGCGATTTGGACCAACCAGTTGGATGCAATTGATGCATGCGCTGAAAAGCGATTCAGATTCGGAGATAGTGTAGTGTATGTACTGTGTATCTTAGTGGTCTAGGCCTAGGTCTCGGCGTGGATCGAATAGATCTGTCATTCTTGCGTGTTTAGCTGTCACCGGTGCCAAAGTTAGTACGCACTAGTGAGAAGCCACAGTGCGCTGAGCGCCACAATGAATCGCTGGGTCTCACTTTTGGCTCTATGCCGTGGATAAGGTGTGGTAATTGGTCGATAAGGGTGAGACATCCACCGACGCCTCATTGATATGGCGTTGGATATCCGTAGTTGCCTACTTGGCATCGCCAGCGCAACCGGCATAAGCTGACTGCGGCTGCACCGTGCAAACGTCCACGACGGTGAGACTGGGATTAGGCAAATAATGGTGGCATGATAAGGAAAGTATATTCCTCGTATGAATCGAATTGTTTCAGGATGTACAGGATGTAAGGTACGGAGTAAGGTACTTACGGTATGTATTGTATGGCTTAGAGTCATGGCCTGACATACCAATACCAGCCATGTCTCGGCTATCATATCCAGCTGGATTGCTTGAGATGAAAATAGTATCATTGACATGAAGTCATGGAAACGTGGATGCCATGATCATGACGAGGATGACTGCGATCCGTTGGACTTATTGTCTGCGATGAGCCTTGGGCTGTAGACTGTAGTAAGTCGCTCCTTTGGTTGCTGTGATATGGTATACCTGTCCCAGTATGACTTCAAGTTCACATTCTGAAAGAAGCCCGTCTGCTTCTCCTCGGATCTTTTCTGAAGTCCCAACTCCAGACAGCGAGACGGATGGCTTTGATACATTGACACCAGTCAGTGATGGCGAGGAGTATGTCCTTGTCACTGGCGGCCTAGGATTCATCGGGAGCCATACCTGTCTGGAATTGATGAAAGCGGGTTACAATGTGCTCATCGTCGACGACTTGAGTAACAGCTACCGTCATGTCTTCTCCCGGATCCTCCTGGCCGCGAAACTGCACTTTGACGGGACGGATGGCCGATGTCCTAAGGCGACACTGTACGATGTCGACTACCGCGACATGTCCGCCATGAGGAACCTCCTCGACACGTATCAGCTCGACCTATCCCCAAGACAATCGAGCATCATCGGAGTCATCCACTTTGCAGCCTTCAAGCAGGTCGAAGAGAGCATCCACACCCCGCTCAAGTACTACCGCAACAACATCAACGGGCTCGTCGACCTCCTCTTCCTGCTAGACCAGTACCGCATCACCGCCTTCATCTTTTCCTCGTCTGCCAACGTCTACGGCAAACTCGCCGAGAACCGCCCCACCCTCCACGAAGAGGAATGCACCCATCAATCTGAACCCAACCACTTAGGTGCGTCTCACTCCTCCGAAACGAACATCTCCCAAATCACAAACCCCTACGGCCGCACCAAACTCTTCGGCGAAGCAGTCCTCGCCGACGTGGCCCGCGCAAACCCCGCCTGGACCATCGTCGCCCTGCGCTACTTCAACCCAATCGGCTGCGACGCGTCCGGCCTCCTAGGCGAAGACCCCAAAATCAATCCCTCGAACCTCGTCCCCGCCCTCGTGGACATCCTCACCGGCAAGCGAGACGAGCTCCTTATTTACGGCAGTGACTGGGATACACCTGACGGCACCCCGATCCGGGACTTCATCCATGTCACGGACGTGGCGAGGGCCACACCGCGGCATTGGCTGCGGCGCGGGAGGGCCGTGTTCGAGATGGGTTCCGCACGTTTAATCTCGGGACGGGGCGTGGGCATTCGGTGCTGGAGCTGGTACAGGCGCTGGAAAATGTGTCCGGACGGTCGATTCCGAGACGGGTGGTGGGGAGGAGAGCGGGGGATGTTGGGTCATGCGTTGCCAGTGCGGAGCGGGCGGCGGTGGAGTTGGGATGGACGACGGAGAAGTCTTTGAGGGATGCTTGTGAGGATTTATGGGGGTATTGGCAGGAGTAATGGGAGGTATATTCTATAGATCACTAATATCATGTGCTAATGTGGATCTTGCACTTCTAAATAGTAGGTTTGTAGCGATATATATTGCTTGCTCATGCCCATGGATTTATGAATTTTACGCATGCAGACTAATGCTGTATAATTCATAACTACTATCTAATGATATAGAGTATTAAGATGTGACTGTCTAAAGTGTTATATATAATAATCTATCGGAGTGAATGACTATTGTCCACCAGACAATAGGTTCATGATATATGACGTCATTTATATCAGTGCCTTGCCATAAGGTAGCATCCTCCTCTCTCTTCTCCATATCCACCGTGTCTTGACCTGTGAGATGTCTCAGGATTGAGATATTTCCGCCTTAAAGGAGCACCTGATTGGCCAATTGATTGCCACTTGCAATAGCGTACCAAGAAATCCGGGGATTGGCCTGAGCACGTTCCCATGCCTCCACTCTGATTGGCTGGCTCCACAGATGGCCTGATGGGTTGCCTGATTCGGTCGAGATTGGATAACTGAAGAATGTTCGCTGCATGCGCACGTGTTTCTCCTGAAGCTTATCTAGCCTTTGCTGCCTGTCATTTTCTTGTCTGTAATCATCTTCCTTTCTGATACCTATCCCTCCAGAGCTATCGCAATGAACGTCTTCCACGAGCAGATAGGGCATATCGCCCTCTACACTTCTCCACGAACCAAAGAGGGTGCCACCATCGCCATGCTGATCGAACTCATCGGGTATGCCACACTACTCCCCCACGATAGCAGCTTAGTGCTAACAACACAGACAACCGCGTTGCATCCACCTCGTCCACAGCATAAAAGAAATCAAACACGACGATGCAAGCGCGTATACCAGCCTGCCCGTCCTCTTCGACGTAACCAGAGAAGGCAAAAAGACCAGTGCATCCGGCTTGGCCAATATCAGCCGCTACCTTCTCACCAAATATGACGCCGAGCACCACTTTTCGTACAAACAGGGGTCCAAGGAAGCAGAGGAGGTGGATAACTGGATTGCGTTCCTGAGCAAGACCATCCACGGCAATAATCCAGAGGAAACCTTTACACGGAAGGCCCTGCGGCTGTATCTCTATCTTGAGGAGCATTTGCAGAAGGCGCGGAGTCCGTATCTTGTCGGCAAGAAGTGGTATGTCTGTTGCCTACCATCAACCGTGCAGCGTGCTAACAGATGCAGTACACTGGCGGATTTGGTGATTTTCCCATATGTAGCCGGCGCGAGTCAAGCGAATCTGGATCTTGAGCGCTTCCCCGAGTTGACGACTTGGCATGATCGACTTGCTCGGAATCCTCATGTGGCCAAGGGCATGAAGGATGTATATTTGGAGGCGTAATCTCGTTTGGATTAATGGCCTATACGTGATACATGGATTAATTTGTATATAATGATTGGTCAACTAACCCCCGCCCACAGCATCAAGAATGTCAGTCACCTTCTTAATATCCTTATTCTCCACCTCAATATAATGCCTCATCGCCAACGCCGTCACAACCACCATCTCCACGAACCGCTCATCTCCTTGCACAAACACTTCAATCTGCTGCCCCTGGCCTTTCAAGGATAGCTTCTTGTGGTATCTTGCTAACAACCGCCGCTCGTTGTCAAACAACTCCAGTTTACTCCCTCCCCATGCATCGGGCTTCCATTTGAAGTGCCCTAGAGGTGGGTAATCGAAGTGGTGGTTATCGCTTTTGAGGAGGTCGCGCTTGAGTAGGAATTCGTGGCCGTGAAGTGTGATGTCCACCTTGCTAGAGGGGAACTTGTGGACGGTGCAGGTTCCGATGGGGATAGGCGCTGGAGACCTTGGTCCTGGCGGTGGGAGACGCAAGACGGTAAGATGTGGTTTGGATTTCTGGGTGGTGAGGTGGAAGACTGGTCTGTCTGCGCAGGTGACTGTTTCTCCCGAGCTGTCGAGGGTGAAGGTGTA
The DNA here is from genome assembly GCF_002847465.1 of Aspergillus novofumigatus IBT 16806. NCBI lineage: Eukaryota > Fungi > Ascomycota > Eurotiomycetes > Eurotiales > Aspergillaceae > Aspergillus > Aspergillus novofumigatus. The sequence continues at coordinate 298,452 of NW_020194278.1, forward strand.
GACGGGCTGGGGGATTTGCTTTTGGAGAATAGTTTGTCCATAGTATTTGGTTGGTTATGTATTGGAGCTGTTGCTGAACTGAATTTCATTTGGAATAGCCTTTGAAAGTGCTGGAACCGGTATATATACATTGTCATGGCGATTTCCATCATAATGTGTTTGACCCTGCCCGTGGCTGTGACCTGATGGTTTGCCCTTTTTGGCAGCAGTGGAATCTAGGCTAGTCCCAAAAGAGTAATTATTGTGCATCCCGCTGCGGTGCCAAGAGCTGATCATCCGTATTCCTGCACTGCCTGACACCGCCTTGACCCATGGATAGAGGCACATAAATTACTGCTTTGGGATAGTCAATGATCCCCTTAGACGATATTTTCCGCTTAGGCCAATCTAAATCGGGCCAGTCACTCGCCACGGCACTGAGGCTGATTTTGTTCGAAATGCTGTTTCGTCATGGCCACTGCTCAAACACGGCCTTATGGTGGGTGTCTCTTCCGGCTCAGCAATCCTCTGAATCTGGAGTTCTTCACGAATCAGTCGACAAAATAAAGACATATCTCAGAGCCGTTCGTTCAGGCGGTTGAAGCTGTTGGTAGACCTGGCAGTCTCAATAATGCCGTCAGCGCTCTCCAGCAGAGTAGCGGCAATGTTACTGAAAAGTGGGACGGAAGAGATCGATCAACCGGACTCTTCCAGATAATGGCGTATCCCTCCCCGATACGTATCGCTCCAGATATCCTTGTCATGTCGCATGCGACCCGTCAGTCTCGGTAAGTCCATAATATCCAGCGCGACCATGGGGTAGAAATTCGTCAAAAGGGTCTCAACCGCAACATTAAAGTATCCTTTAAAATTTTGACCAAAGATATCTTCATCTTCTTTGTCAGGGTGAGCTCAGGACGTGGGTAGTGCGCGACCCTGGAGACTGCAACCACGTATGGAATCTCCTTTCGGTCTCTCAGGGGCGCTGAAGAAGGAAGTGGTGAATTGAGGACTGACTCTAAGGCTGGGGGAGTCACCATGAGACAGGCCGTCGTGGTGAGTCCAGTGGGAAGGTCTCTCCACATCTCGTCGAAGCGTCTATTCCAGTAGAACAGAGAATAGAATGATATAGTATGAAAGACGTACCGAGAAACCTCAACCGGCGACGCCTCCTCCAACGAGGAATCCTCCACCCACCGAAACCGCAGCAGTTCAATCGCCCGATCCGACTTGGGACCGACTTGATTAAGTAATTAGGAAGACGGGAGAATATATAGATTTAGCTATTCAGTCAGGTAAACCACGAAACCAACGCAATATCGTCATTTTTTATGAAGTACTCCGTACGTAGATTCTGGATTCAACGAAGGCAATAACTGGAGGGCAATTAAAAAGGAGAGATGGACTCAATTGTAAATTGAATTGTTAGCTTGCAGAAAAAGATACAGAACAAAAAAGAATGCATCATCCGTGAATCGAACACGGGCCTCGTCGATGGCAACGACGAATTCTACCACTAGACCAATGATGCTATTGCTTGGCATATACGACTATTTAGTGCTACATGAAGGAAAAGGAGTCCAAAAGAATTTTATTTGACCCATACTATTGATAACTGACCCTAGGCTTTCATATGACCACTACTTGGTCAATCAGTTCGTTGGTTCGCCATATTGATCTCATTGGGCCCAGTTAGACAACAAATGTCGTATTCCTAACAATGTTCCACTGACAGAAACCGCGACTACATCACGTAGTCATCCTGGTTCACGATCACGATTAATCGCGCAGGCAAGCACCTTCCTAAAACGGTTTAGCGAAAGGACTACTCGAGTGGTCCCAAAGAGGCCACTGAAAACATGGCCTATCGTCTCAGGTTCAAGCATCAACAAGGTAACAACATATAGAAGACTCAGGCTATGGATATCGGCACGTCTTTATTGACGGTCCTTGCCAGTGAGATTGCCCATTTACTGAAAAATCGCTAGACATCTTAAGCCTTTTGAAGACGCTTTTTGAGCTTCCAGACTATATACCCTCGGCTGATCAGTTTCCGACCGTGCAAGATGCTTAGAATTCTGCCAGCAGATGTAACCTTTTACTGTCCCACATCCCAACAACAACCAATCCTCGGCTCAGTCGGCTGTTCCTGGGGAGGAACCTTGGAAAGGCTTGGAATGATTGGCGGGGTGGAGCAAAAATGCTTGTACTAGCTTGACCAAGATAAGCACTCTTGCCCCTCGAATAGGCAACCGAAAAACTACCTTGAATCTATGGAGTAATTCAAAGACAAGTATGGCGCCACTCCTGCGGGCTTCCGATGGACTTAATCAAATAGATTGAACTAATTTCTTTAATGGTGTCTGCAGGGAAAATCCCGCAAAGAGATGCTGGACTTTGCAAGGTGCGATGCGCGTGTCCTTGCTCTGTCCACGCCCCTAGCATCATGCCGGTTGCCGTCACATGGAATGATAATCTCGCCTTTTCGAGCCAACTGACATGCAAATATAAATATCGATCGGCGGCTGATTCAGATCTATATCCTTTGTCTTTTATCTTCCTATCCGCCCCTGTGAGTTCGGCTCCGCAGTCCTCCCGCAATGCTCTCCTCAACTCTCTACGCAGGGTTGCTCTGCTCCCTCGCAGCCCCAGCCCTTGGCGTGGTGCACGAGAAGCTCTCAGCTGTTCCTAGCGGCTGGGCACTCGTCGAGGATGCATCGGAGAGCGACACGATCACTCTCTCAATTGCCCTTGTTCGGCAGAACCTCGACCAGCTCGAGTCCAAGTTGACCACGCTGGCGACCCCAGGGAACGCGGAGTACGGCAAGTGGCTGGACCAATCCGACATTGAATCCCTATTTCCTACTGCAAGCGATGATGCAGTTATCCAGTGGCTCAAGGATGCTGGGATCACTCAAGTGTCTCGTCAAGGCAGCTTGGTGAACTTTGCCACCACTGTGGGAACGGCGAACAAGCTCTTCGACACCAAGTTCTCCTACTACCGCAATGGTGCTTCCCAGAAACTGCGTACCACGCAGTACTCCATTCCCGACCGCTTGACAGAGTCGATCGATCTGATTGCCCCCACTGTCTTCTTTGGCAAGGAGCAAGGCAGCACACTGCCACCTCACGCGGTGAAGCTTCCAGCCCTTCCAAGGAGGGCAGCCACCAACAGCTCTTGCGCCAATCTCATCACTCCCGACTGCCTAGTGGAGATGTACAACCTCGGCGACTATAAGCCTGATGCATCTTCGGGAAGTCGAGTTGGCTTTGGTAGCTTCTTGAATCAGTCAGCCAACTATGCAGATTTGGCTGCTTATGAGCAACTGTTCAACATCCCACCCCAAAATTTCTCGGTGGAATTGATCAACGGAGGCGTTAATGACCAGAATTGGGCCACTGCCTCCCTCGGCGAGGCCGATCTGGATGTGGAGTTGATCGTAGCCGTCAGCCACCCCCTGCCCGTAGTGGAGTTTATCACTGGCGGTTCACCGTAAGCCAGTCCATCCAAGTGAAGGAAAGCATGCTAAAATGAATCAGTCCGTTTGTTCCCAATGTGGACGAGCCCACTGCTGCGGACAACCAGAATGAGCCCTATCTGCAGTACTACGAGTACTTGCTCTCCAAACCCAACTCGCATCTTCCTCAGGTGATTTCCAACTCGTATGGTGACGATGAACAGGTGAGCATCCTAAAAATTCTGTTGTATAGGTAGACACTAACCTATTAGACTGTTCCCGAGTACTACGCCAGAAGAGTGTGCAACTTGATCGGCTTGATGGGTCTTCGTGGCATCACGGTGCTTGAGTCCTCTGGTGACACCGGTAGGCATAGATCCCCTGGTAGTCTGTTCCGTGCTAACATGATCAGGAATCGGCTCGGCGTGCATGTCCAATGACGGTACCAACACTCCCGAATTCACTCCTACATTCCCTGGCACCTGTCCCTTCATCACCGCGGTTGGTGGTACCCAGTCCTATGCTCCTGAAGTGGCCTGGGACGCCAGTTCGGGCGGATTCAGCAACTACTTCAGCCGTCCCTGGTACCAGTATTCCGCGGTGGAGAACTACCTCAACAACCACATAACCAAGGATACCAAGAAGTACTATTCGCAGTACACCAACTTCAAGGGCCGTGGATTCCCTGACATTTCCGCCCATAGCTTGACTCCTGAGTACGTGGCCCTGCTTTTTATTACATCCGGACACCCGCGTTCTAACCGCATATAGCTACGAGGTCGTCTTAACGGGCAAACATTACAAGTCCGGTGGCACATCCGCTGCTTGCCCCGTCTTTGCTGGTATTGTCGGTCTCTTGAACGACGCCCGTCTGCGCGCCGGCAAGTCTACCCTTGGCTTCCTGAACCCATTGCTGTATAGCATTCTGGCGGAAGGATTCACCGACATCACTGCTGGAAGTTCAATCGGTTGTAATGGTATCAACCCGCAGACCGGAAAGCCAGTTCCTGGTGGCGGTATCATCCCGTACGCGCACTGGAATGCTACTGCCGGCTGGGATCCTGTCACTGGTCTTGGTGTTCCCGATTTCATGAAGTTGAAGGAGTTGGTCTTGTCCTTGTAAATTTAAGAGGCGTAGATGAGCAATTATAACATTTTCTTCTCAGAGTTTTGTTTATTCAGTGCTACTGTATATGATATTCTCGGTACGTCAGGCCCCGTATGTCTGGTATTGCGGATATAGCTCACGTGCTACCTATAGCATGCAATAGTGGTGGTCTGGAGAGATGAAGGTTGATTTGAATGCCTACAGCAAGGCTGTAAATGATGAGGCTGTTTTGTCATCGCAAGGCTGATAACGCGTTGGATAGCGAAGCAGCCGTTGTTCCAATGCTGTGGTTGGCTCGACGACGGATCGAAATGCTGGTGTGCGTGACAGCTGCCCAAGTACCTAGCAGGAGAGCCTTGCATTAGCTGCTTGGCCGCTGGCTGTGCCGCTCTACGGATTCTCCTATAAGCCGACGACCTCGTCAGAAACCTGGAAACGCGTCCCTGCTCTCGATAAATCGACTTCGACATTTACAGCCAGAAAAACATTGGGTAACGCCAGTTGATGGTCAGAATATGAACAACACTCAAGTTGATCAGCCATCGCCACCCCAGTCGGTACACGATTCCGAAGACGAATCGCCCCCTGGACCGGAGCACGCCTCGACAGACGGCGAGCCATTGTGGGACATGGAAGCTTCTGATTCAGATTTCTATACATATGGGGCGAAGGCTTTGAGAGAAGTAGTCCTTCGATCTGGTCACCATGGTTATTCTGAGATCAAAGCGATGCTGGACAACGGACGAGTGGAGGTGGAAGAGAAGGGCCCGGATGGCCGAACTGCCCTTTCGGTAACCATTCAGGAACGCATGTATGACATTGTGGAATTGCTTCTGAAAAAGGGGGCCGACCCCAATACTCGGGAAGATCGAAACCGTACCCCATTCTTTTGGGCCACTACGCGAAGCATAGGTGGCACTATGCAAGGCATATTTGCCTTCCGTTCCAGTTATAATGTCATGATTGAATTACTCCTGCAGGCCGGGGCAGATCCGAATTTAACAGACGACGAAGGGAACTCCCCGCTGGCGTTGGCTGCTGCTATAGGAAATGAAGAATTCGTGAAGCTGGTCGTCGAGTCTGGTCTTGCCAAAATCAACACGCAGGGGACGAGGAGAAAACTCCACTGATGTGTGCAGCAACTGGAGGATGGCCAAATTGTATGAGCTACCTTTTATCACACGACGCCGATATGGGCAGTTGTACTTGGTGGGAAAGATTCCTTCAGACGAGGTCACGGAAAAGAGAGAAGCAGCCGGGCCCATTTCCGTTCCCGAAGCCCGGGTGGCAAGATCGTACTGACTTGGAAAACCTCTTATTTAAGCTGAAAAGGCATATCTTCTGGAACAAGGTACTTCCGGACGGGTGCACGTTTCTCTCGTGGGCCGTGGAGTTTGAGGACGAAGAAATTGTTAAATGGCTTCTGGATACGGGAGCGAACCCCAACATTCGTGACACGGTGGAACCTCGGATGACCCCCTTGATAAAGGCATTGAAGCTTGGCAACATGACCATGGTCGACCTGCTCAAGGAGAAAGACAAATCTTCGATGCATATTTTGGCGGACGAAGCTGATGATATAGGTGAAGAGCAAGCCTTGGACCTCGCACGCAAGCTTCTAGGTCAAGGGTACGAACTCAACAAGCGGGATTTGAAAGGTCAGAATCCCGTCCACATTGCATGTCGTAAGGGAAGAACACGCTTAGTTGAGGAGTTTCTGCATCCGGATTATGGTGAACAAAACGCCTTCGTTCATCAGCAGGACAATAGCGGGAAAACGCCGATGCAGTATGCAATCGACAACGAGGACATTGTCAAGCTTTTGATCCAACACGGCGCGGACCTCAGTGATGTGCAAGCTGCAAGCCTGTTCAAAATCAGAGAATCAAAGCCGGTCTGCGTCCAACTGACTAGCAATCGTCGGGCCCATTACCAAACTCTTCTTCTGATCAGTGACAATGATGAAGCACGAGAGCTGTGGAACCCGCAGCCTGGACACATCAAATTACGGTGATTTACAGTGTAGCCTTTCGCTCTTCCCTAGTACTGACTCTGCCAGTCTCTTCGATAGAGGTTCGAAAATACCAGACTTTCACAGCTTTAAGGTCAAGGAAGATCCTGTTTTACGTCGTGGATACTGTCAATTCTTCCAGTCAAAACGGTCAAGTCAACCGGGTGAGACTCAGCTGTTCAAGCTATGTATATCTTTGCCTGGTTTGACACGCCGTTCTGAGCGACTTCCACTGGAGACAAGCCTTTCCGAGCGATTTCCATTGGAGATAGCTTGGGCCATCAGGGAAATAGATCATAGTCTTGCATATGGATACATCAGCACGCTTTCGAACTCTTCAATACCTGAGCATCATGGAGGACTTTCAGAGATTTGATGACCGAGGTTGCCGGGGAATGGAGGGAGAGAGTGTCGGTTCTGGTGGATGAAATCAATAATATTGTAAGAGTGCCGCGATCCCCAAAGTCGCGGACTGATCTGATTCTCTCCCAAATTGACAAAAAAAGAGATTAGACCAAGTCGAATTACAGGGGAGAAGCCGGACTGTCCTCAAGTGCTTACAGAGAAAGGCAGAACAACACGCAAGGCTGCAAAGCTGGTTCAAAGCCCACGTAACTGGACTCACGCATGTGGTGAATATCGACCCATATTTGCGGAAAGAAAAGGGCCCGCTTATGGAAATAATACGGGAGATGGACCAGGAAGTCAGTTCGGGACTTGCTCGCATCGAGCAAAGTATTCGTGAGTTACTGCAGATTGTGGGTGCACCACCCCGCCGTCTACTCTCGATCCAACTGACCGGTGGTTGATAGGAAATTGCATGGATCTCCATTAGCGAGGCCAAAAGCATCAAACGGCTCACTTGGATTACTGTAAGTCAATTCAAAACCACTGGTTCGCAGACTAACTCGCCAGTTCATATTTCTCCCCCTTATGCTCGCGTCGGTAAGTGCATCCACAAGCAAGGGATTCATGCATGTCCTTCCGGGTTGCTGACACATCGCATCTACCAAGAGCCTTTTCGGGATGAATATAAACCTTCTGAAAGACAATCCCAACTGGAGATGGTTCCTTCCTATTGGAGTGACGTTGGTACTTTTGACATTCGCTTTATGGCTGCTCTTTGACTGGGTAGGTACTCGCATACATGCTGAGATGATGTGAATGGTGTCTAATCAAAGTGGCCTAGGCTGAGCCACACTTGGAGGACCGGATGAGGAGATTGATAACTCCCAGGGAAAGCCCCAAATATACAACGGCTGATGATGACGACGGGACGTCCCTTGTATCAAGCGTTGTGTGATATGAATAAGGTGTACATGTTCCACTATTCTGGTCTGTTCGGAAGGCCGGGATCACCGCCCCGTTCGTTATGTATGTTTATATCTGATCAATATCCTGAACTCAATCTCTTTCCGTTGCTTTCGGAACAACTACATGATAGTCACAGTTTGAGAGAACAAATCTATGTCCATCAAATAAGCAATAAATAACAAGTCTTTCTTAAAAGAAAACCTCTGCCAGTCCCTTTTCAGTCCCTGTAATTAAAAGTAGAAAAAGAACAGTGCTTTACCTCATATCAGCTATCTTCCAGGAGTTTAGCATGCTCTCTCTCAACAGCGTCTCGAAGCAAGCTTTGCTCCCATGGCCGATGTGATGACTTTGGAGAGCCAGGAATTTTCATAGTAGAGAAAGTACATACACTAAGAGGAGTGAATGTTTTAACTTCATTGTCTCACAATAACTTGGATCTGAAACTTACAACTGGAAGCAGTGAATGCTACAAGTCGGGGCATCTGGTATTTCCTCCCTCCATTCCCACCCGGACAAACGTTGGCAGGAACAACTCAACGTCCACAACAAAGTCAATCATCTCATTAGTGGATAGAGATACATTTCATCAGATAAATATTTTAGCCCAGTACCCTCCGTCATGACATTATCCAGCACTCTGCAAGATCACCGTTGAGAATCCAAAATACAACCAGAGAGAGTCACTCTGCTTTTCCTTGATGGTTCTTCTGCCAGGCCCTCGAGCCCGTCTCTGACATGGTTGCCGGACAGATCGGCGAAGAGGTCGGCAGCCGAGCGAGACCCTTTGTCAGGGTGCTAGTTGAGGGTTGTCCACCACAGATATCGGTAAGTTCCGATCCTGACGATCTTGACTGTGTAGGAGGAATAAGGACAGTAACTAACTTACGTCTAATACAGTGGTAGTTCGGACTTCCCCATACACAGGGGCTGCGTCTGCGGGCCGTGTCTCCATCACCACCGACCCCACATTCTTCGCTGCCAGCAAGGGCCCGAGACGGGGTAGTAACATGGAAAGTACTACCCCGTTGGCTGGGACGCATGTTGGGACAAGACCGATCTCTCCGAATCGGACGAGGATGTCCTTGAGAAGCCCAAGTTGCCCGATACATGGACGAAGCTTGACTACATCCCTGCGAAAACACCTTTTTATACGGGAAGCCAGCCATTACATTGCATTGAGGCGAAGACAAAGCCTCAGGTTAATCCCGCAGTCAAGCCGATCTACCACGATCCCAATCACCCGGACACCGATGTCGGCCCCGGCCGAGAACGGCCCAACTCCCTGCAGCCTGACTTGACCGCTGCCGACCTGTTCGGCGGCGGCCCTGATGAGTCCAACAGGTTGGAAGCATTTTAAAGCACAGAGCAGTAAGATTGACGTTTTCCAAACCTGCTTCAGGACTATGACTGAAACATGTACAATGACAAGAACTCGACGAATATGCCTTCCACATTCGCGACCTTGCTCAAGCCCTTTTCCGAGATTTTGATGAGTTCCATGTAGACAGTAGCATTGGGGTTATTGAACGAAAAGGCGAGTTGGAAGCCGCTAGAGAAGTAGTTAGATCAGTGGAGCATGGAATGGTAGAGTGTTCAGGATCGTTGCTTACCGTTGCAGGTTGGATGGGATATCCGCTCCGAACTGCTCCACGACGTCGTCAACAGTGGTGAGCTCCGCCACGCCCCCCAAGTTGGGAATCGCGGTGAAGGCGTCGAAACGGCGGGTGCTTCCACCTCCTTTGTGTACCACATGGCATCAGAAAGAAGGAGTTGACCGCCGCACATAGTCCAGGAACACTCCCATCATGGCTGCGCCGTCGTATTTTTCGGGCTTCATGAAGTCGCTGAAGGCTTGGGCGTGAGCCCACAACGAGGCGTCTGTATAGTCCCACATCTCATCTTTGACAAGGGCAGTTAAAACAAATAAAGACCATCCCCAACCTGTCTCACAACACCACCATCATGGCTTCCAAGAAGCTTTTCCGCAACCATGCTCTCGGCCTTATCGAAGTAGCCCTGAAGTGGCTTTCAGCGACAAGCAACATCTTGAAAGCGGAGGTTGATGAGATCAAAGAAACATTTGAGCAAGTCAAGAAGGTGGCTGCGCGTGACCGCAAGCTACCTGGAGTAGCTATAAGCGACCTGACACTGGAGGAGGTTGAGAGCATTTTCTATATCAAGAAGTTGACTCCAAAGAACAAGCAACCAGGTGATAAGTGGGATTTAGAGCCTTACAACAATGTGATTAACGTCCAATATCCTGATGACTTTTTGGAGTTTTTTATATTCCTTAGTAAATGCCCTCTTCTCTTAGAAATAGGATGTTTACTTATTCACTAAACCAGACAAGGCCCTTGACTACCTTAAACTGGCCCATGAGGGCTCCACAAAGGCTGAAGTACTAGTACGCGCACAGCTCAATGTCATTCTTGGCTTGGTGCTGGGGTTCACTAAGCAAGACAGTAGGATTATACCATATCCAGTCTCGTGGGGTTACAAGACCCCATTTTGGAAAACAGTCCGCATAAGGTTCCGGGAGAGGTTGCTGCGTGGTCAGCCAGACTATGCACTGTGGTATGGGGCGCAGGCGAACCTTGAGACCAACCTGGTTATTGTGGAAGCCAAGACCCGGGAAGAGCTGGGGAAGAGCTGGGGAAGGGTGAACAACAGTTACTGGGATATATGGGTACGTCTGCTCTATCACAGTGAAAGCTTTGCTACGGATAGCCAGACCTTCAACTTCTACCGTATCAACCAGAGGAGCAAGGTGAGTTAGGAGACACTAATACAACGCTGCTCATGATTTCCCAACACGCCAATGGCCACGGATATTGCGGCACAGGCAGCCATTGGAAAAGGACCACTACAAGCGAGGGTTCTTTCATGTCCATTCGGAGTAAATGGAGAGCCAATCTCTAGGCTTCCGAGGTATCTTCTCGTGGCTGCAGATTGAGGATGGCAAGCCTTGCGACGAAGTGTTACTGTGTGGATATGTGGATGGGCGGTGATTTCAGTATTAGCCACGCATCCTCGGACTCCGTAGATAGTGCAACAAAGAGGGGCGGCGCTTGCTGTAGCCGGTGGGGTGGGTACCTGACCTCAGGCTGGCAAATCCCCCGATGCACCTGAAAAAGACTAATGCGGGGCCGCACTGGCTGAGATCTCTGCATTCAAAACCCCCTGAGAAGACAATACAGCCTGTGCATTATCGGTTCCACTCCGAGCGTCAGGTAACATTGAGGTTCCAGAATCCAGCCTGCCGCCTACAGACAAAGAGTTAGCAAGACTTCACCCGCTATTGCCCGTATAGGCCCCACATTCAGCTGCTTCCGCCCACTCATTCATGCGGCTGTTCCAGGCAGACGTCTGCATGAGTCATGAGTACACATGAGTACATGCATGCTAACTAGTACGTGGTAACTTAGGAAGCCACTAATGGTTGTATCCCTTAGCATGCCACTGAGTTATTTTATTTAGCGTGGAATCCACCAATCCACTATCCGAAATGATTGGTCAAAACATCAATACAGAAGGTACCTGCATGGGGGAACACCCAAGGGGATGGTCAGTGACCAGGCTAAATTTTACTGACATGCATTACATTAATATTGGCCTCCCCTCATACTCTCACCAGCCATACTCATCTCCATCTCTGCTTCAGACTGTTTGTGCTATCTTGTGTGCTCTACTACCTACTCATCACTTCAGAGTGATTCCTAAAGACAGTTGTCTATTTGACTATTTACACACTCACTCTCGTGCAATACACCACAGCAACCAAACCACACAGAGAAAAAGAGAGCCCACAGTCTGACATAATGGCGGCGCCACCACCCTCCTATACCAAGGTCACTCACTCTGCCACGTATGCCAGCATCAATCCAACTCAGCCCGGCCTGTCCACTGCGGGCAAGGTTGTGCTGATCACTGGCGCATCTGGCGGCATCGGCCGGGCCACCGCCGCATCCTTTGCTGCATCGCGTCCCCGAGCTCTCATCCTCTTCGGCCGACGCGCCGACGCCCTGGCGGAAACCGCCACGGCTGTTCGAGCCGGCCACGCAGAGGTGACCATTCAAACTCACACGGCTGATCTGTGCGATGCTTCGGGCGTACGCGATGCCATGAACAAGGTGGCTGCCGAGTTTGGCGGTATCGACATCCTCGTCCACTGTGCCGGCTCACTGGCCCCCGTGGTTCCCCTTCTGCAAGCCGATCCGGCTACTTTTATGGACGGCTACAAGACTACTGTTGTCGGTACGCTGGTGACGGCACAGGCTGTCGTCCTGGCAAACAAGACGGTCAGCGCCAACACGGACAAGCCAGTCACCTTTATCAATCTGACAACAGCCGGCATCCTATTCCCCCCTTTTCCCGGCATGGGCGCCTACAGGAGCAGCAAGATGGCCGCCGTCAAGCTCTTAGACTCCTTTGCCGCCGAGAACCCGCAAGTGCGTCTTCACAATGTGCATCCCGGACTCCTCCAAACGGCCATGTCTGCCAAGCTAGCTGAGACGATAAAATTGCCATATGACTATGATGACAGTAAGTATAAACTGGACCCGTCCTTTGTCGCCAATCTGTTTCTGTATGCAAGTAACTAACTGTCATTCTTTCCTTCGCAGTCTCCCTTCCCGCCGATTTCCTCGTCTGGATTGCCTCCCCCGAAGCAGAGTTTCTCAGAAACAAGATCGTCTTCGCCTCTTGGGACGTTGATGAGCTCAAGGGTCGCAAGAATGAAATCGTCGGTTTCCGGCCGGGAGCTGGCGAGCTCGACATCGGCTACCAAGGATTCCCTCGGTTTATGGCTGGGCAGCCTTTGCCCGGCACCTAGTAGGCGACCGGTACTCTGTATGTGTAGTCGCCATCGCAGGCTGAAGGGACTGTGCTTGCGCAGCGTGACTAAACCAGTACATGAAGTATTTTCACAGGGGAGAACGAGCGCGAAGGCGCCATGAAAGGAATGCCAGAATTATGTTGCTCAGTTGAGCATAGCTTTTAAATGATAAAGATAGAAGACGAATAAAGATTAGTCATCATCAATTTCCAACTTGAAGGGCTGCGGTCATCCATTGAAGGTCACCCGCGGGAGAGTCCGATTTAGACCGGTTGTGGATTGGATATAGCCTTGATCCGCATGGGTTGATCCATGACCTATCTCACCCACCCCTTATATCCGCGTGCTTTGGATTGTGGACAATGGACAGATATATCTATATTACCTATTATATTAGCTAAATAGCCTTATATAAGTGGTTAGGGCGCCCCTAAGTTTAGGATGAAAAGTAGTGTGGAGTTATATATCTTACTACAACCATCATCATAGCTAGGGAGGATCAGGAACACCTAAGAGCATTAGCAGAACAAGTCAAAGTACTCCAAACACCTAGCCACCCGCAGGGCTGATAGTTATGGGCCCAAATATAATTATTCTACAGTCAGCCAATCAGGAAAATAGCTCTCTATACAGAGTACGCATTCTGGTTGTATTTGCGAATGCAAATCATTAATGACTACTTCGCTGCTCCGGAATATGTACCACAGATAAGACACATGTAACGAGCGGGATTATATTTCTACTAGCTAATTCTAGTTTTCAGAGAAATCTAAGGCTAGCTGTGAGTGAAATACCCTTAGCTTGCGAGGAAGAGCCTGCTGGTAGTTAAATGACCAATCGCCTAAATAGTGAACGTTGATATTATGGCCTCAACAGATGAAATCCCGGCTGGAAGTGTAATCATAGAAATTTCACATACTCACAAAAAGCAGGAGCGCCATTGTTTTGGTGAGTGGTCCCACGCAAAGCAATGGATCGTGGAAAGTAGAAATAAAATATATATCTGGTGTGTTCAAAAAGGGATATTCCAGCTGGGCGGAATTGTCTAGTGCAAGATCACTGTGCCGCAGTGCAGTCGGAGAGACCGACCCCAATCCTTTTACCCATCCATGTAGCCATGAGAAACCAGGCGAATTTCAGTTCAAAGGAAGTTGAATGGGCAAGAAATTTCAAAAATTTGTTCTGCGTTGAAGTTGTTGTTTTTGCCTGTCCAGCCAGATTGGACAGACTCCTTCCACACCTACGGAAGGATAGCTAGGTAACCTCCATGAAGCCGACAGTTCTCCCAAAATGGATCAAGACCTAAGGAAGCCATGTCAGGGGCAGTATGGAAATCTACAAACAGAATGGACGAAAGGGTTAGTATCCTTCTATCTCGGGTCTGCGAGGGAAACCTAATAATAAGAGTTTAGTTTGCATTTGCTAAAGTGACAATGGGACAGCCGAGCACGTCGAAGTGCAGACAACGTGCCCTTCTCTGAGAACAGACAGTTGAAAGTCATGCATGTTGGGACAAGACCGACCTCTCCGAACCGGACGAGGATGTCCTTGAGAAGCCCAAGTTGCCCGATACATGACTACATGCAACCCACCCCTGCGAAAACACCTTTTTATACGGGAAGCCAGCCATTACACTGCATTGAGTCCTCATCATGAATCGACCTCCAGGTCCAATCGTGCTCTCATCCTAAAGCACATGGGCGAACCGGGACAATGGCGGATTCCTACACCCACGCCGAACGATTACATTCAAACCGCTCTTCCCAAAGAGCAGGGATCCAGATGTGGACATTGTTACTGTTGTGAGCGGAGGTGTCACAAGACAGAAACGGAAGCAGTTTAAAGCACGGAGCAGTGAGCTTGATGTTTTCCAAACCTGCTTCAGGACTATGACTGAGACATGTACAATGGCCAGAAACCGCAGACAATCTCGCGGAGGCGTTTGGCCAGTCTGACGATGCCACAGCATATACTACCATAACTGTGATATGGAATCCCTACAGTAGGAGTACATCGTCCGGACACCTTTTTAGCTAGGGCTATTGCATTTAATAGATGCGTTCTATCTTCACGAAAGCCCATCGAAGACTGTATAATTCAAAATGGCATAAACATTAGAAAGCTCCGACCTGCAAGGACAGTGGCATCGTTCCGTCAGCCCACATGGAACTTTAACAGAACCTATTCCTTCGTGGCACAATGTGATACTGATGCATAAGTGGCCAATGCATACTGCAGGTCTGGCTAAAATAAGCATCATAACCCTCCATCCGTGAGATTTAAGCGTGTTTGCCCCGATTTGAATGGAGAAGAATGGGAGGCCAAAGGATTAAGTAAGAAATAGTAAGGAAATCGGCATGTGTTGTACCAATGATTGTAGTCAATTCGAGACATGTCTTAAGTAGTGTCTGAAATATCCGCCGCCGATTGGTGATTGAATCCCCGGTGGCTCCAGAGCTGCAGAAGCGATGAAGAACCGAGTCAGAATTCATCGTGAACCCCGGTCCTGTGTCGCAATCAGCTCATTGTTGCTTCCACAGTCTGTGCAGAAATCTATATAAGTTATAACCCCTCCTCTTCCCCCTCGTTTCTAATCATCAACAGTCAAGACAATCATACCATCAAAATGACCATACTCCACCTCCTCACCGGCCTTCTGGCCTTTACCTCCACCGCCCTAACCCAGTCCATCACTCCCCCGATGGCTGCCCCATCCCGACCTGGACAGTAAACAACTTCCACTGGTACAACGGCTCCCACAGCCTGGACTGCGTGCACAACCAAGCCGACATCAACGCTTACGGCTGCCTCTGCCCCGGCACCGGCGGCTGGTGCGAACCCAACCAGGCCACCTGCAACGGCTCCTGGGTGCCCCTGTGCTGGACCGGCATGCCAAACTACCATCCCTGGGGCTACGGCCCGCTCGAGACCCTCGACATTGACTTCACGGACGGCCTGCAGTGCCACGACGAGTACATCGGGTACCGGGTGCACGATATCGGGAACGGGGAAAGTAACTGCGGCTATGGGGACCGCGGGATGGGGCGCATTGTCTCGTTCTATGGGAGCTCAAATTATGAGACTTCCGTTGGGAGGATGGACTATGTCCTTGGGGCGGGGCATGCGCTGACATGCAACAATGGGAGTAAGATTACGTACTCTGGGAGCACGGAGTTTGAGCTGCAATGCGTGCATGATGCGTTCTTCAATGCGACGTGCACGGCGGAGGAGTTTACGATTCCCGTGTTGGCTTATCAGTGGGTTTCTTGATAACCAGTAGGTGTATGCATCTGCATTTATGTTGATGGATTTATGTACCTCTATGAATCAGACAACAGACAGCAGACAACAGACAACTATCTATGAAGAGTCACATTCCAAGCTGGTAATTCCACCTTGCTCGCCTTCCCCTGCGCATCCACTTCAAACACAAATTCCGCCAGTGATTTAGTAGCGTATCCCCCGCTGCCGACGACAATCCAGTCATTCACGTCAAAGTTTCTCTGGAATAGTCCTCCCGACTTTTGCTGTGTAGCTGTATATGCCCTAAAGGCCACCTGTCCGGCATTCCTCGACATAATCGTCGGCACGAGCCTGGAGTTCTCGTTCCCGAGTAATTTACCCAGCAGGGGCATGAGATCCGTCCCGTTGCTGACCCACGAGGTAACCGACAAGCCTGGATTGCCCGAAGAACTAACATCCAGTGCGAGAGAGGAATTCAATCGATCGGTCGTGAACCTCCCCGCAAAATTCTTCTTTGCTTCAGACGCAGCCTGCTCCATCAGCGCAGGGAGGACCGCCTCCGTTACAAGATCCGCCAGGAGACTCGTCGCGTCCGATCGCGTTGCCAACGCGCTGGCCCCGATGATACTAAACCCAGCTTCCAAATCAGGAACCAAGACCAGAAAACTGCCGTAGTTCCCTGCATCCCCGAGCTTGGTGTATAGATCCGTGACCACGCCGGACTGGGCATGCTTGTACCGGTATATCTCCCACGGTCGACCGACGGAATACTGCAGGTCCGCCGTGTGCGAGATGGGCTTCATCCACCTGCGTGTGACGACGGGTGGTAAGAGCGTGGAGTTCAGGATCGCCGTCCCGAATTTTGCTAGGTCGTTGGTGGTCGAGTAGATCCCTCCTGACGACTTGGAAATGCCACCGTCGTAGCCAAAGCCCGAGGCGAAGTCGCCTGCGATCACAGACCGAGAAAACTCCGACGCTCCCGGGACGACAGAGTAGGACGAATGCATATCCAGCGGATCGAAGATACTTTGCTTGTATATCTCATCGAGAGACTTCCCGGTCAAGTTGGCGAGAGCCAGGCCGAGAAGGATGAACCCGTTGTTTGAGTACGCCGGGCTCGTCCAAGGGAGATACACAGGTGCGTCGTTGGCTCCGCCAGCGGTATACAGAGGCGCAGTACACGGCTCGCTCACGTTCGGCAGACACGGTGACAGTGACAGGGCGTCGTTCAGGTCGACAGGGGGGAGTCCGTAGGTTGCTGGATCGATGGCTGCAGGCACGGGGTTCAAGCCGGCCAGTATCGCAATTGCGTACTGCAGGAGTAGATCACCGCCGTCCCATGGCAGTACATCGCGCGCAACGCCGCTGATTTGCGCGGCAAGGGCGCTGGGGTGATTTGGTTCCAGGGGGTAGAGTAGACTGAGTCCGTGTTGGCTCTGGGCTTGACGTATTCGGCAAAGGCTGGAATAATTTCCGACAGAGGCCGTTCCCATTGCTCACTGTCGAGCTCACGCATCGCAGCAAAAACGGTGAAAAGCTTCGAGAGACTAGCCACGCGGTAGATACTGTCTCCGTCGACCTTTTTGGTGCCATTTGGGGCATTCTGGATCTCGGAGGAGGTGTAGTGAAACTGCAACGACTCCGCTGCTGGGTCATGGGTGGAAAACAGACCAACGGAAAAGGTGAGGTTCTTCAGCAAAGAGGAATCTGAGGAGGTCTCGCCGTGTAACCTCGCTGTCAGACTTTTCCATCCAGCTGCGACTCGGCTTGACTTGCTGCTGAGGTCTCTAGGGGCAGGATACACCGGACCAAGGAGGTTGGCCGCGCCGGTGCTGCATACTGCAAGAAGAGAAAGAGAGAACAAATGCACTCGCATTTTGCTATTGTAGTGGTTGAGTTGCTGTCTGTCAACGACAATCACTGGCCACCACGGCCGTATTTATACCTCGAATACAGCCTGACATACTGGACATACACTTCAGCATCATCTAAATACGAAACCTGCTCATCACCATGGACATCTGACGTGCAGCTGAGTCTGGAGCCTCAGCCGGTCTTGGCCATGTTATATACCCAATTCGGTAGTAATCCGCAATAACGCCCCAGCTTGCCCAGTTTGGCAGGCTTGCGCCACTTTCAATCAGCGAATCAACAGCACCTTCAATGAGCATGTAGTAAGCTTGAATATTAGACTAGATTAATACATCAATGCACCTCCTGGCTGATTACTTCCTGTTTAGAGGCGTATCCCCGCTGCCACCGTCAGCAGTCAAATTGCTCCTATTCAAATCAAATAGCGCGATTCTAAAAAGGTGTCCGGATAATATACTTCTTAGTACAGGAATGTCCTATCATATTCATGGTGATAATATCCCAGCTACTTCCTGATCGCAGAGTATGAAATCACACTGTAGCCAAGAGATCCCGCAGGCTCGAAAACACCGTGACCATACAGGTCAGTCTGGGGCTGTCATTGGCTGTATGTCATGAGAATTTGAGGGTGAGACTTACAAGTCCAGGGAAGATATAGACAGGAAGATAAGTCTGACTAGACGCGATATTCCTATCTTCTGCTTTGTACTCAGAAATTCAATTTGAAGGGATACACTTGATACTCAAGATAGAATGACGACCAGCATAACCCAACGCCAGAGACTGCACCAACCATGGTATCCAGTTCTTACACAGAATAGCCTACATGAGTCCACTGTATGTGTCTCCCTCCTGCAGTAGCTTCCGCTCTTCGTCCACGTAGTCCCCGACACTTTTTCTTTCGCCTTCCTTGACCGGTGGATTGGGCTGATCACCCTGCTGAGGCTGAGCCTCAGACTGTTGCTCCTGTGAATTATTTTGCCCTTGTTTGTTGTCGTCATGTCCGTGATGGAACATCCGGTCCATGAATCCGGTGCGGTGTGAGGTATGTGTGTCTTTCACATCAGCGGGGCATACTATGAGCCTTGCAGAGATGGCTTACTTTCGGACATGGTTTCTAATTAGAGAATAATCTCCTAGATGATGCTTTTACGGGGAGAATATTGAGTATGGGGTCTTTTGAAGGTGGTGGATGGAGGGAGGCGTTTATAGGAGTGTAGACGTACGTCATCGACAGAACACATAATCAACTCAGTTCAGAACACTCGCATAAGATGGGTATCCACACAACAATCAATCGATAAAACCATCACGTTCCACTGAGACATCGATTTCACTCAGGGTCTCGGTTTGGATAGTTCAACCTAATCCATTATCTCACTCTCCGCGCAATAACAATCCCCAACAATGTCAGAAAAATAATGGCCACAATAAACACCAGCGCAACCATCCGACAGCATTCCCGCTCTGTGTCCCTTCTCTGTCGGCGCTCGAGCTGGCGGTCGCATGTCTCGCAGTGCACATGTGGTTTTGTAGGGTCTAATTGCGAAAGCTCATTTGAGGAGTCTTGAGGGTGGGACTCCACATCGTGTGGGTTTGCGATGTTTAAATTTTCGCCCAGGTCGTTGTCGGGGACAGCAGCGTATTGATGCTGAGATAGTCAGTTCGAGGCTCTAACTACATCAGCGTAGAGAAAACATACTGTCCTTGACGATGTGGCTGTCGGTTGATTGATAGGTTCTGTGTCAAATAGTTCATGGTAGGCAGGCGCTGGCTCTTCAGAAGCTTTTGGGCGATTCATATTGATCACTTTTCGGCGGCAAGGTCGACTGGATGGCCGAGTCAGAGTATGATGTTGTATATCTGAGGTCTGTCGATGATTGATATCATGGTGTTGATGATAATGTTATAGCCTGGATGACCCAGGCTTACAGCACAGCCACCACGAGGCTGAGCATCGACGCTATGTCCAGAGTCCACCTACGGCACGAGATTGCGAGCAGTCATCAAAGGCTTAAATACGAGGGGTAATTGGAGGGAAAGCCAGGAAATTCATCTTTCGTAAGCACTAACGCCTGCATCAGCCGCAGATGAGCCACCGGTCAGACACTGACCAATTCAGTCTGTGTGCCACGAGTGGCAAGTTGCTACGAACTACGAGTGACCATCTAAACAATATCGAAGGCGGTCCCAGGGGGCTATTTGAGTGTGACTACGCTGTTCACCAAGTCCACCCTGTGGTATCCTTCGCCCAGTTCGTTGTCAGAGATGGCTGGCCAAATCAAACAGAACGTAGGACTTGTCATGCCACTCTTCGTTTGTATCAGTGCGGCCTGCGCGTGGAAAACCTGAGAAATGCCTAATCGTTGTCAGCTTATAGTGTTCGCTACTCAACGACGGATAGAGCGTACATATTCCCGGTAACCTCGTCATAGATGACCTTTGACATGGTTGGGATACGCGGCAGGTAACCACACTTCCTCAGCTTTCTGGTTTTCATGTCAATTGAGAGCAGGCCATGTAAACTTACGGATAGGCTCCACGAAATTTATCGCGGATCGCCTGGCGTGACTCAAGATCTAGCTCCCAGAATTCTTCTTCGCTTAGAGGTTCCCCGGGCACTTTATCCCAGACCACATAAGTGATATAACCCCCGGAACAATACTATCTTCCGCTTGCTTTCCCTCTTGGTAAGCAAGGGGATCAAGGACAATATCGCATTCCAATATCTTGAGCGCTTTCAAGGTCCTCAACTCAACGTGCGGCTGTGGCTTAATGCTTTCGTCGAATCTGAGGGCTCTGATATTGAGTGCCAATGACAGGAATTTGAAGATATATCCGCATAAAAGCCTTCTTGCTAGGATTGTCCTTGCGATGGCAGCGAACGGAAGTCTAAGGCCATCAGTAACATGCGGCTGCGTCATCCATTGAGATCTTCCAGAGCTTATTATCGATCACCCAGGTTTGGCGAGAGAGGTAGAAAGGAGGCTCGGATGGCGGATCGAGAGTGATGTCCATGCCTTCAGGGCTGCACAGGAACTCGGCAGTTCCGGGATTGTCCATGCTGGCTTGATGAGTTTGCAACGATCGATGAAGGTGTATTGATGTGAACGAAAGCCTAATAAGTCTGGCGTTTGGACAGGACTGAAGAAGACGAGAGGTGTTGATGGAAATAGTGTCATAGATAGGTAGCGGCATCCACTCAGCCAAACTGGGAAAGCTCTAGGCCCTGTTTTCCTGGTCATTCGACACTTATTAATTAATATTATTCTTCAAACCGCCTCTGGGTGGTTTCTACAGGTTCGAGCTGTACGCAGAAGGCCTGCCAGCGCACGAGCTGGACAAGACTGGAGTGACATCGTGAGCTAGACCCAAGTATCATATTATAGAGGAGCATAGGAGCCCGAGCATCACATTCACATATACGAGTATACACCGTCAGCAGACGATAATTCGAACAAATTCGGTCTCGCCAGTCAAGGATCCACCACCACCAGGTGTAGGGTCCGATCAAATTCTCCTGCCGGTCTCTCGAGCGCCCACTGCCGAATAGCCTCAAAGTCCCGACAAGTGTGCATATTATCCGCCCTCACTGTGACCATCTGTTTTTCTTTATTCCACGCCCACACGTCGACGGTGATATCGGCGGAACACATCAGACTCTGACGTATCATCTCGATACAGTGATCAAGGTGATGCATAGCCTCCTCGTCATTGGGGTCATGCATATCAACACCCCAGAGTACTTTGCGGAGCATATCCTGCGCGCCGTCAGATCTTTTCACCAGCGGATGAAAGAAGAACTACCAAACAGTGCAACTGATGAAACACATCGAGTCCAATCAGATAGTACCCGGAACTGTACCCCGAATCATCAGGAATTGGGACAGTCTTATTAACCAATTTCGCCGCCTCACTGGCAGGTATCTTGACCATCGCCGGCGCTGAAGGCTCAGCCTAAGCCTAGCAGTGCATTGGGGGAATGACCTACCAACATGGATATCATCCCACGCTTTATTGTTCTCTTCCGATGGCGGACCCATGTAGATTGACTTTTGACCTCCCCAGCCGGAATTGAACGCAACGTTCTTGTATCTGATGACATCTTGAGCAGGAGCTAGGGCTCATTAGCTGTGAACTTGCACATTGTAAGCTGCTTACAGTTAAACCATATCAGGTATTTCTAATCCTGGACTCGTCCACACTGCAATACCAGCTCCTATAGCAAAGACAAAGAGCGAGACTATAAGGATGTATTGAATGGCGATAATCTTCCGGAACCGGTGATATTCTCTGGCACCGAATGGGACTGCTTCATGCAGGCATTCTGATTGCTTTTCATTTACGAGTGCCTCCCTACCACTAGCATCGCTATTGATGGAATCTCGATAGTTTTTCAGAAACATTTGGATAACTAGATAATCACGATGAAGCAGCTTAGGACGAAACGACGGAGTGATGGTGCGACGGCCGTGGCGTTCGGCATAATATATGCATATTCCAGTTATCTAACCACTACAACCAGAAGAAGCGTAGGAGAAATAAAGGAGTCTCTAGACCTCGCACTAGCCATAAAAGGTCATCAATAGGAATTTAATATGATTCGATTCGCCTTGTGGTGTATCCTGGCATAAGAGCTGCTTGAGGGGGTTTCTTTGTTCTCGGTGTGCGGGGGTCAAGTCCTTAGGAGTTATGCTGGTCATTCCATGGAATGGCAACTGCCGGACATACTGCTTTAGTGATGAGTGATAATATAGGGAGATAAAGTGCTGATCTTGAAGTATTTGATGCAGACCGAATTCTCACTAAATAAATGAAGTCATTTGCAGAGTTTGGTATATAAGTCTCCGGTATTGATGACATGTCAACACCTAGTCGAGGATCTATGCGGAGAGTTAACATGCATTGTCTTGGATGGCATGTTCTCCTTTGGTACTGGCGGAGTCTATCTGAGCTAACAAAAGCGTTGTATCTGTTCCAGAGCGTCAAATCAACAAGCAAGATGGTTCCGTACCAGACTGTATACCTAATCTACTCCGTGTCCGATAAAAGGATATGTCAGCTCCTGTTTGGAATAATGAGTGAATGGACAGATAGATCTTAACTGCGAAAAAATACCTAGTGCAGAACATCGTGGCCCCTCTGTAATAATATTTGCATTACCACCTTGCTCCTTCCTCCTCTAGCACAGCTTCATAGCCCCTGTGTTCGTCAATGATCACCTAGTCGTTATGACTGATTTACCAGGAGTATCATCTATACTAGAAGATTGATCCTTCCTTAAAGCGCGGATATGTGCTGCTGAAAGGATCTTTCTAGTATAGTCTCAACAGGAAATTAAAGGTAAAAGCTATGATTGAGAGACTGCCATTAGTAAACACATTTCGAGGATGGCAGCAGAAGGAGAGAAAAGGGAGCACTGAATACTACACGAGCGAGTGCAGGAGCAGTAGGCGGACCACTTTGACCTACTATAATTTTATGAATACTAAGGCTAAAGCAGTATTGACATCTCGTAGGGTCGTGGATTGATTGTCTTTAATTGTCGAACCACTATTGCATAGATATACTCTGGCGGGAATCCCTACATTTGCCTCTCCCCTTGACTTATTGCGTCTCGTCTATAGCCAGTCGAACGCTTTTCCAAACGTCCCAATATCTAATGTTAGTATCGCTTCCATCTTGTGTGATAGGCCAAATCCGCAAAAACACCTTAGTTACCCACGGATACACACTCTCGTTGTAGGAAAACTGGAAACTGGAATTCCGAGAGCTTCGCGCCTCGAACTTGTCCCGGTGCTCGTAGCGGAGATCGCGCTCGATGGTCCACTCCGAGGCAAAGAACCTCACAAGGCGGGAGAACACGCATCGCGGACGGTAGTGCCGGTCAGCTTGCCCTTTGATTGACAAGGTCAGCCGTTCAAGGAGTGGTGCATCGTGGGACTTTGCGGCCGAAATGACCTCGAAGATCGAGGACGCAAGTGGTTCGTCAATGAGGGTATTGACCAGGAGTCTCCGTATGTGTCCATTGCGGCTTCGGTTGATGCCTTCGAGGTCTTCCTCGGTGTATTGATTGTCAAAGTCGTCCCAGTCCGGGTCGATGGAAGTATTCTCCTGGTACAAGGTCGGATCAGATACGTTTAATTCCAGGTCGAGGAACTTCAGGTTTCTGATTGTGCCCAAGGCCTTGTAGAGAGCTACTTCCCGAGCGTCTCCTTGGGTGCGACGGATGGAGATGCTCATCTTCTCCAGTAGAGGACAATATATGCCGAGCTGGAGGACATCGTGCTCGCTGAAACATTGCCAGGGTCGACTGTTGGTGACAGACAGCTTGCGCAAACGCGATCCGTGATGTTTTGCCAACATCCCTATCGACAGCTGTGAGTGCCATGCAATCAGATGGATCTCCGATAGCGACGGTAGACTCTGAAGAAATTTTGTTGCTTGCGGGTAAAAGCCGGGTGCTTGTTCTGATCCGGCCTCTGTAGGACCGAGGAACAAGCGCAGGGTTCGAAGGGCTGGGAAATGAAGATGATCTGCCCATGCTGCGAATGCTTCTGCCGTGATGGACGATCCCAGATCAAGAATCCGCACTGTGGAGAAATTAATGTACGGAACCCATTCCTCCAGTGCAGCGTCAAGCATGGGGTGGTAGGAGTGTTTGACTCGAAGGCATTCTATTGCGGCTGGACGTTTGTCGCCTGGGTTTTGCATCAGTTTGGTCATGCCAGCTCCTGACGCATTATATGTACGGTCGTCTGACGCCCTTGGATACATCACTTTTAGGTTGGGGCGAGGCCTAGGATTCGCACAAAGCTTTGTTTCTGCCAGATACCTTCTGGTATCGACGTGTCGTAGTGGGGAGTGATACTATGCAAAGACGGCGAGGTGACTAGGCAATATTCATGTTCCTCAGCTGTAGGCTCCCATATACTCCGCAGCACGAACGAATGCAAATGCAGTCTACATTCGGGCCGGTATTGATGCAATGCTTGAAGCAGGCAAGGAGGGAACTGTTCGTAATGCAAATGGTGAAGATTTTCTAGGGTAGGTAGGCTCTTAATCAACCCCGCGACACTTTCCCAGCATTCAAAGTTGTTGTTTTCGTCGCGATAACATATGTCCCACCCTGTGCCGTTGAGCTCCTCTTCAAACTCGTACGCATCTTGCGGATCGCGATTCAACGGTGAGAAACGCGAGACTCGAGCTGGGAACCACTCGTCATCATCCTCCTCTTCAGGGGGATCTCCCAAGAGAAAGCCCTCGATGATCAACCGCCTGACATAACGAAAGGCATCAGCCTTTTGCAACTTGGCACAGACCGTTGCTACTTGATTGTCAATGCGTCCACGGTGACAAAATTGCAAGCGCACTGTATGAAAGACAAGTGACTTGGCTACCGACAAAGCTAAGGCGAAGCATCGCTTGTTGACTCGGAGCAGGCGAAAGACACTGAGTGGATGCACGTCAGCAAGTAAGCGGACAACTAAGGAAATAATCTCTGGAGGAAGGGCCTGAAAAGACATCACGTCATTTCAGAGGAAAAGGAGGACGAGAAAGAGAAAGCTCGTAAGATCCTTCGTGTTGAGCCGAGAGGCCCGAAAATCCGAGATAAATAATCGACCCCACCAAGAACGGGAATAATGTTGACTCACCGACCTTTCAACTTCACCCCCTGATCGTCATCCGAGGAAAACGGCCCCCAATTTCTCATCGCCACCTCAGCCATGGCATCAAAACCTCATATTCTGCTGTTTGGGGTCGGTAGTGTTGGCGCCATTCATTTACTCCAATTGCAACGCGCCGGATGCACCGTGACAGCAGTGTGTCGGTCCAACTACGACGTCGTCAAGGAGAAGGGATTCACTCTGAGAAGCGTCCGATTTGGCAATGTCACATATCGGCCAGATCACATCGTTCGCAGTATTGCTGAATGCCCAAAGGACACTGTATATGATTACGTCCTGGTGACCGCGAAGTGCTTCCCCGGCAGTAAGCCGTCACTAGCAGATCTGATCAGACCGGCCATTATTGGCCGTCCAGAGACTGCCATCGTTCTAGCACAGAATGGCATAGAAATCGAGAAGGATATTGCAGACGAATACCCGGAGAATCCCATCCTCAGCGGTGTCGTCTACCTCCCAACCACCCAAACTAGTCCCGGAGTCATCGACTACCCAGAGATGCTAAACTTGATCGAAGTGGGAACGTATCCCGCCAATGCACCCGCTACACACAAAGCAGCGGCCAGCAAGCTCGTTGACCTCATGCATCAAGGCGGTGGCGAGGCTAAATTTTACGACGACATTCAGATCGCGCGGTGGACCAAGCTGCTCGTCAACGCGTCGTGGAACCCTATCTGCGCGCTGAGTATGTGCTCGGACGGGGGCTTTCTCCTCAGCTCCGAGCCATTCGCATTCGAACTTGTCTGGGGAATCATGATGGAGATCGTGGAATTGGCGAAGAAGCTGGGGATCCCCGGGGTGGACGAAGAAGCGGCCAGGGTTCGGCTTCAGATAGCAACACGTCGGGCGAAAGAAAGAACAGGACGCGATCCCAGTATGCTGCAGGATGTGAAACAGGGTCGGCCATTTGAAGTCGAAGCGATTGTTGGGAACACGGTGAGACTGGCTCGGAAACATGCAGTGAGCATGCCCCGGTTGGAAACTGTGTATGCATTGGCAAAGGGAAGATATGAAGCCCTAGCCCGCAATTAACCTAGCGAGATTAGAGTCCAGTTAATGATACATTTATTGAATAGACGCAAGGTACTGCAGCAGATTGATTCTAACCAATGAGATGTTAGCTTTCTGGCTGTTTGTATAGACATCCACCTCTACATGCTGCAGACCCAGAAGAGAAGTGAATTAGAAAGTGTATGCATTATCTCAGTCCCGCCATAATATCTGACCTCTTTTATACTTGCACTATGCTTAGCTTCCACAACCTGCTTACAAGCTGTTAACTCGAATATGCCTATGCTAGAAATGGTCGTCTCGACGCCTTTTTGGCGTAGTGGTTTGATGGCCAATAACTATCTACTTTCTCCCTCCTCTGTCGCCCTTTCCAAAAGTCTTTTTTTTAATTCTCTCTGTGCCTATCGCTTGATTGCCTTCTGTTAGCGTCTTCTACCTTGCTTTGAGGCCTGTCAGGCTGTTTCCTTCTTACAGGAATGTGATTACTTGCTATTAATCTCCCATTATGGTTGGCTAACACAAAAGGATGGCATTTCTAGTGATTCCCATCCGCTATTTCGTACACGACTTGACCAGCTTGTTCAATTCATCTAAGCTCGTGTTGCAGTGTTCGTCGTTCCATCTATTTCCTCTTATATTTGGGTTGCTACATCTAAATGTATGTTTTTCCCTATCCGAATCTCCGAGCCAGACCACATACCTGGGAATCTCACCTTTCCGCCTAGAGTTGAAAGTTGGCTCTGACGCTGACATTTGCAGATGACGAGCGGTTCGAACACGTCACCGTGCAACATCGACGGCAGTTGGGTATGATCATAAGGCCGTCGAAAGCCTCAAGAACACGACGCAGCTCTGGGACCCATATTTCATGGGTGAAGAACACTTCGGTGGTACAAGCAATGAAGAGTCCTAGACTCTGAGACTACAGGCGTCATCCGGGAAAGAGTTAATAGCAGAGCCGGCTTTCACCCCATGAAGGTAGCTGGAGGAACTCGCCAAACCTTCTTAATCACTCAATGCAAGTCCGAGAACACAGTTTGAAATTCCTGGGTCGAGGACCTCTGCGCTCGTCCGCATGACGACCACCGATGATGAGTCGGAGTCTGCGTTGGGGGATTCCTGCGCCTTAGGTAAAGAGGCAGCAGGCTCGGGACAGAGCCTGCACGTAGTCAGACAGGGTTTGAAGGCCCCGGATTATGAAAGTGCATGGTCGCTTGGGCTGGATCGTCTTCCAGTCCTCAGAACAGGCCATCTGACGATTGTGCTTGAAAAGTACTGGAACAACTTTTCCATCATTGTTCCAGACAAAGAGGACACCGATCTAGCTGAAGTCCCATGTGCCATAGGGCGCTGTAACTCGTTCTACCGGCTGCGAGAAGGAGATGGGAACGTCCAAACCTGAACGAATTTGGGCCTGCGGGATTCGAGATCCGACTAGCGACGTCGCCGATAATCGCGAGTATGGTTTATTGCGTCCTGGTGTCATTGTTGAGCTCTGGAAGTTACCATCCACTCACATTGGGTATCGTACGACCTCCGGCGTCCTGCAACGAATACGTCAGGTTGCTTGGAAGCTCCTGGGATGACCCTCAACCTACATAACGATCAATCTTAGCAAAAGACATAATTTCACTATTTTGATTTTTGGAGAGTCAGCAGAAGGATTGATGCGGTTTTCATTAGAAACCCCCCTCTCCCGCCGTCCGGGTGCACGTTCAACACACCGAGGTCCTTGATGGAGATGCGGGCCCGAGATACTTGGTTGGAAGACAAGTCAGAATACAGATGCCATCCCTAGGCGCGAGATCCGATTGAATTTCGCGATGCTTGTTGGCCGCCGGCCTACTACCGATCTCGAACAAGACAACTTCATAGACAGGAATCTTCTGATGGCATTGATCAACAGATTCTGGCGTTGTCACGGCCGGCGTCTGCGTGCCGATAGTCGCGTCGCTTTTGACAATTTGCCTTCGTCAGGGAAGGTGGTGAAAGTGCATTTGGCGGCATAGGAAGCGAGGTGTAGACTATGAGTCTCTCGCATAGGTAAACCAACAAAGACCAACAAAGAATTTCTTTTCCATAACATACGCCAATCCATAAGTTACATTATACTCTCTTCCGCATCACACATCTGCTATCCCTATCATGACCACACCTTGCCTGCTCCTCCAACTCCCGTGCATGTCCCTCCCCAGCCATACCCACATCCACTTCCTCAAACCCCATCCTCGTATAGAACCGTCCATTAAACCCCAAATCCCGATACGTCGTAAGAGAAACATACTCGTACCCCCTATCTCTCGCCTGCTCTTCCACCTCCTCAAGCATCATCCTCGCTATCCCCTTCCTCTGCCAGTCTTCGTGGACGTCCATCTCGGCGAGGTACAGCATTCCGTCTAGGTCTTGCACAGCGATGAAGCCTACGGCTGTGTTGTCTGAGGTCACTGCCACCCATACGTTCTGCTGCGCGATCATTGAGCGTAGGGTTGTTGGGTCAAGGGGCGGGGAGTCGGCGATCCAGGCGAGATTGACGGTGCGGAAGAGCTGAGCGGCGGAGGTTTCGATGGTGTTAAGCTGTGTGATGTCTTCTTCAACAGCTAGGCGGATTGAAATTTCGTTTCTTGGTGGAGTAGTGGTCATTGTGGTTCGTGGTGGTTGCTTGAGTATAGGTACCGGGAGATGCTGGTGCAGGTTGTATCGTTTTAGTTGGTTGTTTAGTATTGCCGGGGCCGTGACAGTAAATTTGAGGAGATAGGGCTGATATGTAGACTCAAAGTACCCACTGTTAGCTGATCTTAGGCAACACTACAATAATCACCAATCAAATACGAGTACGAGCGTGTGCCAGTTCTAGAGAGTTTGAGTCATACTAGATTCTTGGACTATGAAAAGCGAGCAACGTCAGGAATCCTTATTAGCACAATCTTCGAGAACTAAGCAATGGATTTTTGTGTGTCCACATTCATGAATAGTCATCATCTCATAAATCGTAAACAAATTAAGCCCACGAAAGCCGCTGAATATCCTCCGGAATCTGCCATCCATGCGCAATGCACGCCCTCTTATACGCTTCAACCGCCTCGCCAACAGAATAGTCCGTGCGAGACCGGTTCAGCGCCAGACGCGCAGGACGGGGTTCGGTGTTGGTGATTGCCATTCGGACCTGCAGCAAAACGCTCTCGATAGATGCCGTCGGGAGCCAGCCTGAATTGGTCAGAAGTTCCATACACATGGC
Source organism: Aspergillus novofumigatus IBT 16806 (assembly GCF_002847465.1). Classification (NCBI taxonomy): domain Eukaryota; kingdom Fungi; phylum Ascomycota; class Eurotiomycetes; order Eurotiales; family Aspergillaceae; genus Aspergillus; species Aspergillus novofumigatus. The sequence continues at coordinate 328,202 of NW_020194278.1, forward strand.
CCCGCCGGCGGTGACGTGCCCACCACCGCCGTTGGCAAACTCCAGGAACCGCGGCCGGATCACGCGGACAAATGGGGGAGACATGGGGAAGCCCGGGGGAAGCGAAGTTCGAGCACGACGCTTTTCATATTCGCTTGCTTAAGGTCTTTGGCGAGCGGGAGTTTGGGGTCGAAGCTGTGCAGCTCCACGATCCACTGGTATACGGTGGTTATAAAGTCTGGGTCAATGTACCAGCCCAGGTCGTGAAGGGGCTCTCGAGCTTGAACTTTGAGAGTCGCTTGGAGATGTTGCTGTAGAACCTTGGTCGCTGGTGTGGTTGCATATTGGGGAGGGGAGAGCAAGGGAAGGGACTCCTTTCTGAGAGTTCCGGGCTCGAAGTCACTTTTCACACCGTTCTTGGACGGCTTGACTGTCGGGGGCTCCTCTATCTCGCCCTCGTCTTCTGAGAGAAGAATCTGAAGATCGTCGAATGCTGTGGCCACACTAACAACGTCATCTTCCTCCGAGACTATACTGTTTTTCGAGGTGTCAGGGGTAGGCATCTTGTCGGCATCCCGCTTTCGCTTCTTTCTTCCAGGAGATGCGGATATGGCAAGGTCAGTATCGGTTCGGCTAACGACCCCCAGGCTATTTCTTCGCTGGCTGTTCAGAGCAGAGATGGGAATGCAGATTGAAGTTCCATTTGGCCCCTGGGCTGGGTACTTCGGATCCTGTTTGTACATGGCTGATGGTTTTGCATTTGCTGTTCCATCGCCAGGTCCTGCACCTTGGCATTTGACGAAGAGATATCTCGGCTGTATCCAGTCCAGCTGAGTGACGACGTAATGCGGATCGGTATGTTTGAACTGAGTTGGCGCGTTGACCAGCTCGTTTAGCGAGACAAGCATCCTGATCTTCAAATTGCTCTGAGGCCAGGAGTAGTCGAGTCCTTCCAGCGTGTAACCTATGGATGTATGGAAGTTATTTGACAGGTAAACCCCATCCCCATAGGCGCGTCCGTTTATAACCTCTTTGAAGTGCAGACCTTCTCTGAGAATACTGTGCCAGTTCCACACTGGACTTCCGTGCCAGGCAAAGATGGTTGGGTAATCTGTCTTGGTAATGGCAGCGTTAGCGGCGACGGCGGCTCTGAAGCGCTGCTCCTTGTCTGGGGCCCCTTGCACAAGCCGAAACTGCTTGTATGACTCCATTCCAGTCACTCGATGGTCAGAATGCGTGGTATCATCCTCCAGGATAAAGGAACGATTCGACGCAACAACCCAACGCAGCACGTCAAGTGCTGCCGGGGAAATGACATCCCTCCAAGCAGCCAGCCTTTTGTTATCGGAGTCCGCAACGAAGGCTTTCATCTTATCAACATTGGGGAGGGTATCGAGGAGCAGTCTGATCGCAGCTCTTTTCTCATTGACGTCAAGGTCATCGAAACTCCTCTCATAAGCCATGAATTTGACCTGTGACGGGCCAGGCAGAAGTTCAGATGCTGAGAGCTGCTGTCCCTTCACGGTGGGAGAGGAGAGCTGCACCTCACAAGTACCTACATCAATGGCCTGTACTCGACAGTGCCAGGGTCCATCCTTCAGATCCGTTCCAGTCTGGAAAATGACCACCCAGTCCCCAGGTTTCAGATCTGCGCGCTCATCCAGGCGACAGGCCATTGTTGCAGGGACCAAGTTGCCACTGTGACAGGTTGGGACCTGAGAAGACTTTCTGTCCTTTAGTATTGTCAGATGATGTTCGACCTCGTCAAGCCTATTCATGTTTAAGACCCCTGGGACTTTGAGACCTAGGCCTGTGGGAAAATCGGTGAGTCTACCGGATACTGCGCGAGCATATGTCAAACTGATGAGCAAATCAACAACACTAGGTTGGAATTGAATCTCGTGTTCCAAGCTCGGGCCCATACCGAGCGCCATGTACTGGAACAAACACAAACTGTTGGAGCAAACGTACGGCTTGATTGCTTCAAGACTGTCGCGGATTTTGCAATGGCAGACCAGGCAGAATTCTGTGCACTTCACAAAGTGGCGAAGAGTGAACTGCATCGCTATCAACGGCAGGGATAATTTATCAGCCCCCTGGCCTTGATCTATATAGTCGTCTTGAAATAGGGCCGGTGCGGAGGCAATCCAGGTGTCTGGCTCGAAATAGTCGTCGGGTAGAGCTCCATGTTCCGGCTTCCTGCCTTGATTCTGTTGAATGTAAAGCTCAGCGCCGGTCCATGACAAGCCTAAATGATATCGCAGTTCCATAATCCGGAGGAATCTCTCGTTCAGGAGCGAATCCAGCGGTTGCTCGATAAACAGGGGTCTCAATCGGGCGGTCCCTGTTAGGACTTCTTCAGCGAGTGGGAGATTCCCTTGAAAGGCTCGGATGGCGTCTTCGGCAGTTGGCTTATAAGAATCACATAATCCGACGTGGAACTGGATTGCAGGGTACTTTGCATTTCCGAGCGCCAGCAGTTCCTGAAAATGCACATAGGTCCCTGGATAACGAATGAGCAGAACCAGGTATTCCGAAGCGCGGACGTTCCATGCTTCCATGGCCTCCTCAGATATGTCTAGTCTACCGATGCGACAGGAGACTGATACGATTATAGCGCCTGTCAGTTTTCCCAGACAACCCACTTTAAGACCAGCATTTTTCACGGCGCGAAGGTCGCGGCGCAGGGTCTTCAATAGATGCTTTTCATCTGTCCGCGAAATGCCAAATACCGGTTCATTTTCCATATCCCAGTCAACGTCGTCGTCGTCGTCGTCGAAGTCAGTCTCGTCAACCCCATAGCCAACCTCCTCGTCGTCATCGGCTTCGAAATCCGGTTGCCGTAGCGCGTCTTGGACGAGCTCGTCGATGTAAGTCAGGAAATCGTCAAGTGAAACTCCTGAAAACCTGGACTGAGCATTTTCTAGAACTGTAGCGACCCTTGAAGGAGGATCTTCGGACGTGGTGAAGACAAAGTACGTGTGGTTTTCGGGATAGTCTTGTGTATCTACCGAGGTGTTAGTTGGTCCCGATCGTGAGTAGGTCCTGAAGAAGCCTTACCTGATACTATGGCTTGGAAATCAATCCTGGTGTCTGTTGAGGAATCAGCGAACGTAAAAGTGATAGAACCATCATGATCCCCTGCTCTGACACCGTTCAGATGAGGGAATCTGCCGGGTACTTTTACACCAATCAGGTCTCTTTGAAAGACTTTGCAAGGCATGATGCCTCATGCAGAAGAAAAGCCTGCAATTCGCAACATATGACCTTCTGTATTTCGGGATATGTCTCTGAGTTGATGGAGGTGATTGTAAAACGTGGTTGACGTTGGATGTTCGATGATGTGTTGCGTTGTAGTGAGAGAGAAGTCAGTCAAAGAACCAGAGGCCCGGTTGGCATCCCTAGATGCCTGTCTAGGCTGCAGCGGTCATGGATACCTAGTTTTCTCTCTGTGCACAACCATGGTATCGCAATTTCTATCCCTAAATGGTCTCACGCCTGCGCAGTAAAGGAATCTGGTAGCATTCCTGCGGAGTGCGTCATTCTTTTCCGTTCTATATCTTAATCTACTGCATTGAGTTCGGTTGTTTCTCTTTGTTCGACGGCTCCCGACTCATTTCCATTTGACTCTTGAAACATTTACTCTTCCCCAGGAACAGTCCTTCTACATCACTTAGACACAAAGAATTTTGAAAATTGACTCGTGATGGTATACAAAGAAAGTAGCTTGATATTGTCAGCTCCAACAAATCCATCCTCATCTGGTGTAGTTCTGCCTCAGGCAAGATTGCCCCTGAGTCGGCGCTTCTGATTGGCCAGCCCCTTACCAAATGGTCCTCTTGTCACATGACTCGATTGAAAGCTGCCCAACTAGGAAATAGGGCACAGTGTCAGGGCTATGAGGATCATGCACATTTGCGAAGTTGTCGAAGTAGATTACTGCTATTAAATCCAGACATTGTGTCATCTATTCTCTGGTCTACTATCTGTTCAGAATATCAGACTTCCTTTCTTGACCTCTTTGATTTACCGTGCATTATATCTATATATCTTACCGCTGTAAGTACCAAGGACGCTCCCGCCATCAAAACACGGGACTGCCTTCTTACATTTCGTCAACGTCCAAAGTAGCTTTGGGGTGCCCATGTGCTATGCTCCAAGTCATCACCACAGACCGAATCAAACTATCCTTCTGGCATAGCAATTACCTTGCTGCTGACCCCGCGACCGTGATCCTTTTGCCTCTGCCTTGATCCGATTGAGTAATGGGAGTTGTCACTTCCAACAAAATGTTATACGCCTGAAAAGGGAACGGCGTACGGGAATACGTCGATAACCGGACTGATTGGATCAACGGGAGGAAGCTTTCCTCCTTCGATATAAACGCGTGCGGTGTGAATGAGCGGTCCTGCGCCCCTCTATGCGAGGGACCGCCACCCTTGCTCAAAGCAGGATAGATAGCACTCCAAGGTCTGAGGGCGTTATTGGGGAAGTTGTGCGATGTGATGGCTGCTTGAACTCGAGCAAGGTCGCCTGGGGCTTGAACGTTCTTCCATGACGTGTCAGGTTATCGCACCACTTTTCTCGACATGGAAGGCTCTCATGTTGGTTTAGTCACACTTTCTTGCGGACTTCGACTATATAAGGTGCTCCTCCGGGCTTGAAGAACTCCAGCTTATTTATGACCTCAAGAGGCAAGGAACCCTCGAGAGAATTGGCCATATCTCGCAATTAATTATCACGAAGAGCGGACCGTCAGACAACTGTTACAACGATGCAAAGAGCTTGGTGAGCGGTTATGAAGAAATGACGGGCATGTTCTAAGCGTATCACTAGGTAACAGATATATTCACATACAGAAAGAAATGAATCAGACATTAACAGCCTGCGCCTGAGTCTGTTCCACGTGCTCGACCTCCACAACCTTGGCCACCTCAACATCCGACTGGGGTTGACTCTTGGGGTAGAAGTCGATCTTACCTCCCTCCCGAATCACCCCCGTTCGGTCCAGATAGTTGCGACTGCGCACATACGGGTCTAGCCGCCAGTAATTCGACCACAGCTGCTCAATCAACTCATCCCGATGAGCCTTGGCAGCTGCCGTCTCCGCCTCATCCTTGTTCTTGATGGCTGTAACCCACTTGGACGTGGCGTTGAGTAGCTCGTCGCCGATGCTGGCGCGTTGGGCCAGCAGAGCATCACGCGCGGTTGTGTCTTCCATGCGGTCGTTCTCGTTCTCATCAGGCTCCACGTACTCGTACGTCCAGTCTTCGGTCCCGCCGAGTTCCTTGACGATCTGATCGCGGGGAATGAACTTCTCCATATCGGCAATGGTTTTGGTGAATTGGATCTTGGAGACAATGACAGGATCCATCCAGCCTTTGATGAGGCGCCAGATACCTGGTCTCGTCAGTCGACACTCTTTCTGCAGTAGGAAACAAACGTACCTGAGAACACCCATGGTGCGTTGTGAATGAGCAGCACCCCCAGTGACTCAGGGTAATTTGCTTCAAAGCATTTAATAATGAACTTGACGGGAGGATATTCCATGTTCGAGAGACCGAACCCGGTCATATCGAAGACAACAGCCTGCACTTCGTCAGTTCCGTCCAGCCAAAGCCGAAAGCGAGAATATTCGCTTACAGCAGTCTCCACCGGCGGCACGAGCAACAGCCGCACGGACTCGATAACGTGGATAATAAATTGGTTCAATGTCTCTTCGCTCTGCGCACCAGGCTTATGCAGCTTCACCCGGATCACGACGATGGGCCGGCCCAGCCGATCAACACCGTGCACGTACGCCTTTCCCATCCGCATCTGTGCCAGAAAGTCCTTGCCATTCTTTGCAGCAACAGCGTTGGAGGTATCGCGCGACGCCTTGAGCGCATGTAGCTCGCCCTTGGCGATGACTTCCTCATCGACGTGGAACTCCTTCATGCGCCACAGGATGGCATCTAGCATCATGACGAAGGCCTTGTTGACGTCCCACTTGCGCGCGCGCAGGAAACGCAGCAGCAGCGTGTCTGTGTGATCGTGTCTGGCGGTGCTTAGGAGTCCATCTCGAATTTCCTCAGGTGTGATCTGGGTGAGAATATGTTGGACTTGTTTGATCTCGGGAGCGTGCAGCCCGAGCCCCTGGAGGTGCTGAGAGACCTGAGCAGCGTAAGCGGGGGTAGTGGCGGTGCTGCCCTTGGAGGCGGTCGTGTTGGTCCGAGCGAGGGAGTTGCGTCGGTGCTGAGGGTCATTTGTGTCTGTGGTGGTGGTGGATGTCAGAGCGTCAGACAGAGTCAAGATGATGGTCCATAACTGCTCGAGTTTCTTCTGTTGATCTGCGGAGAGATTTCCGAGGAATCCTTCGGGGATGTTCGAGTGCGCCATTGTTTCGAGCCAGGACCTGAGTCGAAGAAATGTCTGGACGGAGGTCTGGCCGGTCAGGCTGGGCCGACCCTATATATTAATCCAGACCAGCCTTATTGCGCACAGGGCATATGAAAGCCCCCGCATGATCGGCATACCTCGGTTTCCATTATTGTGGGAGACATAAATGTCATGATAAGCGCGCTACGAGGGATCAGGAACCGTTGATCTGTCCCCCGCGATTGTGGATCAACCCCATGGCTTATCCAGTTTATCTCTCCAAGTCCCAGCTCCCAACGCATGTACCGAACCTAGGCTCAATACATTCTTAGTATATTCGGAGTCTACATGTGCCATCGAAGATCCTTGATATGACGCGTGCATGTTCCCAATTTCAGCTCCAGCAAGTCCGTGTCTATTGGGCATCCCTTGACTCCAGCGTATGCATATCTCCGCCCCGTGTACGCGCCGATCCGCGGAATGGTGCTTACCTACAACAACAGCCTGTCCTCAAAATTGGGGTTTCAATTTCAATTTCATAGCCCTAGAATTCGAATGAATGACCTTCAATATCGTTTCTGAATCTACCCCGGAGTCGACCACCCCGCATCCACGGTAATTCCCCAACTGTCGATCGCCCACATCAACAAAACATTTTGTGGGTTCGACAGGAGCAACCAATTACGCTTTGATAGGAATAACACGACCCATCGGCAATTAGATACGTACCAGCGACCACAAATTGGAGCGATCCACAAGATCCAGATTGGAGTACTCCGCAGATACTTGCGAAACTGTTGGAAGGTGGACGCAGCTAAGCTTTATTCGGAATGCACTGCGAGTTTGCCAGAGCAGCTGATTGGTCCTGAGATAGATTGTCTGAGATTCATCATTTCTCAGTCTTAAACGCACCAGGAGTGAAATAATACTCGTTTGGGAAAGGAGTGCGATGCACTCCAGGTATGACTACGGTGCCATGTATATCCTTGCCGCCACGGTTCTCGGGGTGTTCAGTCTCAGGGATGCATCATCTGCCCCGAACTCGGGGGGAGAAGTGGGCTCGTCCTGACCCGGAGATGGATAGTTGTATCAACTCCTCGGTTTCATCTGTTTGGGATCACCGGCTAAAATATCATTGGCATATTTGGTTTACCTTCAGCGACATGTTCGAATTCGAGAACTTCTCAAAAGTTCACCTACCGAGTCTTTCAGCACTGGATGCCTCAGACTTCCCTATCGAACCTGGAGTGCATGATATTGCATGTATCTGATATTACACTATCTCAATGTCGCTGAGCCAACAGGTTGAGCCACTGTTCACTCGATAAGGCTCCTAGCAAGAAGCGCCTGAGGGAACATTCTCGCACTTGGAGCTCGTCTCCCCGCCAGTGATGTCCACGCCCTCCCAGGTCCAGTCACTGCAGCTACCGTCTCCGCAAAGAATGTACACCTCGACGGCGTCAGACTCGACTGTACCAGTGACACCGTCGATGGTCAGGTCAGTGATCGGAACACCAGTGGTCGGGGTACCCGTCGGGCTGCCGTTCTCGTAGTCCTGCTCGATGACGATACCATAATCCGTGATACCGGACAGCTTGATGTTGGAGTAGGTGACCTCGCTGACGGAGCCGGTGGCATCGTACACGGTCTTGATTCGGACGCCATTGGCCGAGTCGGTCACAGTGGAGTCAGTGATGGTGACGTTCTTGACGGTGTTGTCGTCGCGACCGCCGACCGAGCCGATGGACAGACCGTGGCCGCCGGAGCAGGTACCGCCGGAGAATTCAATGTTCTGGAGACAATTAGCTTCAACGCCAACCTGCAAAAAGGACAGTGGAGCATACCTCGCCCGAGTTGATGGCAATGCAGTCATCCTGGTTCTTGACGGTCGCGCCGCGGATGTAGACGCCGGTACTCTCGCTGATGTCGAACCCGTCGGTGTTGTGCCCGCCGTTGTCATCGCCGTCCGAGTTGTCGATGGTGATGTCGATCAGGTAGAGGTTGGTCGCCTGGACACTGATGGCCTGCACGGGGGTGTTCTTGATGGACAGCCCGGTGATGGTCGAGTCCTCGAGACTGTGGGCGTACATGAACTTGGGCTTGGTCTTGCCGCCGTTGGTGCCCTCGCCGTCCCACCAGCGGGAGCCCTCGCCGTCAATCACGGCGCCGGAGTTTTGCTTGATGGTGATGTCTTTGCCGCCAAAGCGGATCAGGGGGCCGCTCCACTCTTTGTAGCCGAAAGTGGTGGTGCCTTCGAAGACGATCTTCGGGGGTTAGTATAGTGGATATGGCAGGGAGATGAGCCATGGCGTTGACATACGGTAGTTCCATCATCGACATCAGACAGATCCAGTGTCTCACCCGCAGGAACCTCGATGTTGTCCAGGACAATCTCGGAGCAACCAGAGGCGCTCTCGGTGGCCTGGGAGGCTGCGGTGAAGGTACAAGTCGAAGACCTCTTGGTCAGATCCGACACGCGAGACGGAGCAGGGGCAGCAGCGACGAGCGAGCCCAGGGCAGCCAAGCCAAGAAGCTCAACGGAACGCATGATGAATGAATGAATGAAAGTTCCGATCAACAGAACAGTTTTTGGTCGGTAAGGATGAATCTGGTCAACAGGTAGGAAAGAAAGGAAGGACGGCTTGGAGATTACAGCTTGCTAGGTAAATCAATGCTTCTACGACACACTCCCTTATATACCCATCGACGTTCAGCACTGCTCAGTGAAACAAAGCTTCCACAAACTTGGCTCCAACTTGGCTCCGGCCAAGCCAGTACATGAACGCCTGCAACATGAATGATCATTGGTGGAAATTACAAAGTTCTTCAACCTCGAACGGCTATCGGAGGTTAGCCGGGTCAAGAGGATGCTTGGTCTGGAGATCGTCGTCATCAAGGAGCTAGGGCGTGGTGCGGGATATCAGAATGCTCCACTGGGAGTCAATTAGTGCGGTGGATGGGCGGGCCCGTAGGGGGTTTCGGTGTCGCACGAACACATCCTGAAGTATTTCCTTCCATATCTTTCTTCAGCATAGAATTAACCCATTGCAGTGATGCTCTGGGATCATTTTCATTGCTATCGGCCTGCGTACCACAGAACGCCTTAGCATGCAGCAGGAAGCTTGAAAGCAACATCATCTTTTCAAGGATACAGTAGACGGTTTCAGATTAATTCTCTGTTCCAGTCTCCAGTATCGGTGAAAAAGCACAAGTACTGTCTACTCATTCCCTTCCTGAATGGTGGAACAATGTCCATTCAGGAGATTATAGTGACGATCGGAAGTCATAACAAGCATTCGCCAGGTGTATAGTTCGCATCCACCTCAATATACATAGATTGATTGCCGCGCAATGCTCTAGAACAGACTATTTATCCATCAGTCAGAAATCCCGAGTCGACTATTTCGGTATGATTCAATGGGTTGAAAACCAGACATTGATCTACGCATAAAATTGCATGCACCAATAACACGAGGAAACCCGCGCAGAGGATATAACACAAGAACTGTCTAGATCTTTTGTGCTTGTGAAAAAGAGGGGCTAGACTCGCGCCACGAAATGAGTCCCCATGTTGCCGGATGACGCGGCCATATATTATGGCCCAGGAAGAGTAATGGGGGCTGGAGTGACTGCCGTCAGTGCCATCACTCTGCGTCGAGATTGACGGAGGTGCGCTCTCTTCTTCTGTCCTATTTGAAGTCACACCAATGACGTCCCATAGGTATTGAATCTTTGGACTTCTGATCAGCTACTTTGCTACTATCGGTGCTGTCTTACCTCTACCAGTAGGCCATCTAACTGATGTTCCTATGAGCCCTTGAATATCTACTTGACCGACTGGACTCAAGTGGTTCGGACCCTGGCTCATGGAAGAACCTCCAGCTCGTTGATGGATGCAGGCATGAGAGACAGTATGTGTAAGATGTTGATCCCAAGTTTCCAGCCTTTGGTATACATTAGCATCTTGGTAATAAAGCTTTCCATTATGCGCTTTAATTGGTAGACGATCTTAGCCTAGATATAAAGTCATGCATGCTTCATGAACGATGCCATATTCAAGGATCTGATTTTGATACGTGGGAATGTCCATGTTTGTTGAATTCTAGAGTCTTGTTATTTCGCTTAAATGCGAGACTACCATAGGGGCGTACTTTTCTTGTCGGCTTCATGGCTGGCCTGAGTCTACTGTCTCATACCAAAGTTGTGGAATTAAATGAATGTTCCGCGGAAACTCGAACATGTTCCATGGCAATAGGTTTGTCATTCCTTGAATCTCTTTCTTTATGGAAACGCATTTAGGAAACCCTCGGGCCCGCATGGAAGATGATACTCCTTGTCTTGCTACCTGAGGCTGGGCCATCTGTGGTGTAGCTGTGATGGGCATTATTGGACAACGGCAGTAATAATCCTGCCAGATCAGGCATCATCCACCCCAACCCTTCCTTTCCAGATTTTTGCCGTCGAAGACTCCTGCCCCTTCAACGGTTTACAGGCTATTCGTCTCCACGCTGAAAACCACCCAAGTAGAATGACTCGCTAAGCGAGGGGTACCTGAACGTAGATGGTCATCGGCACCTGGACCCCGGATTGCAAACCAAATACATCCTTTCGCTAGATCAATCACATGCCAACCAGCGCGTCATGGAACAGACAGTTCATACATCCATGGATGGCCTCGCCTCTTTCCTCAAAACCGCAAGCTGGGAGAAAGACGACCGGGAATCGTTCACACCGGACAGATTAAGTGACTAGGAGGGAGCCAAGAATCTAGGCAGAAATACAGGACTCCCCGATGTCGACAATGGCGGGCTATTGGTCAATAAGCTGAGATTGGAAAAACCTAATCTAATTGCTGTTATCGATCTGTGTTGCGGACCAGGACTCAGGGCTTGCAGCTTGGCGTGTGTCGGAGAGAGGTCGTCAGGATTCAATGGAAGATAGGTCAGCAGGTGTCCAGCCATAACTAATCTATAACACAATATGACCTACACCCGTTAAGGTTGAGCATGGGTCGGGGTTGAGCCAGGTTTGGCCGAACTCAGCGACCGCTTTCTCCAACACACGCTGAGCAGCACATGCGGGCATATATCAAGTAGCTTTCTTGGTATTGACTGAAAGGATGACTTGCGGCTATTAATAGAAACATGGGTAATGGACGACAAAGAAGCTGATATATCGTCCCTTATAGAATATCAAAGTTGAGACTTAGCAAGCACAGCCAGAATTCACATGAAAGACAGCCTTGTGCTTTGAAGTCTTTTAAAGGGGTTAAGTATGAGGAGCCTTAGGCATCACTCCCTACTCCCTACGGACCACCTTATTGGATACTGTTAGGCACTACTTATGCAGCTCTAGTCACCTGATTTGTTACTGGACTGGGAATTCCCATAACAAAAATTAATATGACAGCAGTCCATCCAGCGTTTATTCACAGCCCAGACAAAGGAATCCATTCCCTCCTTTGTTTATCAGGCTGAGCAGGTATTCGCCTTCGGTCATCAAAAAAATATAAGAATTCCGTCCTTCCAGTCCTTAGATACTGGTTTTAGATGCAATAAAGTCGCTATGGGTAGTTCTGTTGACCTGGCGTCGATGGACGATCTAAGCAATCGCTTTAATAATTTCTTTAAGCAGGACGCGGAAAGGGCCCAGCTTATCGAGGTGAGACGCCTCCACCGCCCCGTTTCGCTCTCCAGCTATGTCGCTCGTGAAATTGCTGATTGTGACTAGGTCGTGTTAAGAAAAATCAATGAAGATAAAGGCCGACTGGATAGCCTTACCATCGAGCTGGAGCATGAGCGAGAATCCCGCCTTAGGTACCAGGTAGAGCTCCGCGATCTGCGAGAACAACGGCAAAGATGGGAACAGCTCTATGTAAGCTGAAGTCGTACATAGTATGAACTGCCTTAAGGTCTAACCCGACTAGAACAAAGACCCATATGTGGCAGTCCTGGTTGATGGTGACGGTGCCATCTTCAATAACGAGTTGCTGCAGGACCCTCGTCAGGGTGCCTCTGAAGCTGCTCTACGACTCACCGAGGCGGTGAGAAACTACCTTAAGGATACACCTCTTGGCTCCGATGACGTTCCCATTGTCGTGCGGATCTTTGCAAATCTGAACGGGCTGGCCAAGTCGCTTTTACACCACAATGCCATCGACTATGAGGATAAGATGCGGGTATTCGCCGAGCAGTTTACTAATAGTCGTGCCGAGTTCGATTTCGTCAATGTCGGTCACGGCAAGGAGAACGCTGACTCTAAAATGAGAAGTAAGTCCTGATCAGATTGGTTGACAGGTATCTTGCTGACTTGATATTCTCGCAGAGATGTTCGGTCATTTTTATAGAAACTTCCAGTGCAAGAAAATCTTCTTCGCTGGTTGTCATGATAACGGCTATCTTCATGATCTTCGCGAATACGCAGGCGAGTCGGGCAGACAGCGCATCGTTCTTTTGGAGACTACTCCTGCGCAGTCAGGCTTCACTCAGATGGGCTTCGAGATGACCCGATTTGATTCTGTTTTCCGCAGTGATGTTCTCGGATCACCGCCCGTCCCCCTTGCGCCTTTGACTGCTCTCAGAATACAACCAATGACTACGGCCCCTGCCAGCAGCGGAGCTACTACACAACCACCGATTGCTCCTCCGTCTACTGTTAGAAAGGAAAGTCCTATCGCGCGACCAGCAACGACAAATACTGTCCGCGCCAACTCTCCCGCGGTAGTCCCGCCCGAGCGCCAAGCATCCCCCGCAACTGGGACAGTGGTTAGCTCCGGCAACGGTGGTGTCTCGATTAAATATCCCACATACGCCACAGCCAGCGGTGCAAACGGTCACCATAACGTCGTCATTGCAGCCAGTGCCAAGCCTAAAGAGCCGCGAGTCATGTACTACAACAGCAATGGGCAGCGCATCGATCCTCCGAACAACCGGCCCGCGAACCTGAACGACCATCGAACCTACAATGAAAAGTGCCTGAGAATCAAACCAAAAGTCTTCTGTAACGACTTGTACCTGGCAGATGGCTGCCCCAAGGGCCCGAATTGTCCATTGGAGCACGAAATCAAACTGACGCCTGGAGAGCGCGCGGTCCACCGATGGAAAGCGCGGGGCAGTCTATGTACTAGCGGTCCTTACTGCGAAAACTATCGCTGCTATTTGAGTCATCACTGTACATTTGGAGACGGTTGCACTCGGGGCGCGACATGCAAATTCAAGACAGCCCGCTGGGGAGATTTGCATCATTCCAAAGTTGATTTGAAACCTCTGTAAGTCATTCCATCCTCCTATCTTGATGATTCGCTGACATATTCCTAGTACCAAATGGGTTGAAGGAAACGATTTCCCAGAGAAAGTTGGATAGCCGTCACGGAGAACATATAGGAGAATGTCAAACTCGACCTGCGCATGCATCGTAAACGGGTTCTCGTGTGCTCACAGCGTGGAACATCAGTTCTTTCTATCTCTTAACACGCTTACTCTTCGTGATGAGCACTGAGTCATCTTTACCTTGGTCTACTTTCGACTGTCATTTCATATCAAGTATCTAACTATTATTCCATAGTGCTATGATCACGTCAATCATCATTCGTTGGACCCTAAACCTAGCCAGAATTCCCAAACTCATTAGACTGGAGAAACTACACTAAGTATGGACAGATGGGATACATATGACTTGTGAGCCTTCTAGTCTGTAAGAATCCTCTAATCCAATGATCTTCCAGAATGCAGTTCTGAAATGACAACACTTCTAAGTCTGAATCAATAATAATAACCGCATGACGGCATCCAGCAATCATGCCATTTAAAAGAAACGCAATATAGCCTGCTATACCTCCCAAAAGTAAATCTAGTACGACCACCTAAAATCAGCACAATCCGGCCCCTCATGCAACCTCTCCGTCGAGACATCCTGCGCGCGAACTGTTCTCCCCTGAGCTCTATCCCTCCGCTTATTATCCACCATCATCCACCCACCCAGCACCAACGTCAACAGAATCCCCGTTCCCCCAAACGACGCGGTGGTAATAAGCGCAGGCATATACTGCGGCGCGTCCTGGCTGCGGAAGATATTCGAGCTCACGACGCCCATGAGGTTCGCGACCGGGACGGCGATGCTGGTTAGTACAACGCGGCGGCCCTCGTTTGCGATGTTGTTGTTGTACCAGACGTCTAGGAGGACTGATGGCGCGGAAGTTCCCCTTTGCCTACTGTTAGCTCATCAATGTAAACTGAGGAGGGAGGGAGGGAGTGAGGGGACATACCAAGTCATCATGAACGAAGCAAAATACGCAACGTGAATATCCGCCTGGACGTCAATCGCCGCGTAGATGACGAACCCGATAAAAGTGAACAAAAACCCCAGCGCCACGAACGGGAACCGCCAGCGGGTCCAGTCGCTGCAGAAAGCAAGGATGAGGAGCATAGCTGCGCCGGAGACGTTGGGGGCCACGGTGTACAGATTCGTCTTGACGGTGTCGTAGCCGAGGCGCTTGATGATGGAGGGGAGGAAGAGCTGGACTGATTGGAGCGGGACACCGAGACAGATCTGGATGGCGAGGATGAGCCATGAGGTCCAGTGGCGGAAGATCTTGAATGCGTCGCGGAGGTTGAGCTTCTCGTTGACGATGGCGGAGCTGTCGCGTTGGAGGCGGAGGTATGCGAGTTGTTTTTCGTCGGGGCTGAGGAAGGTTGCGTGTGCTGCAGAGCGAGGGAGGTACCATAGTGTGAAGAGTGCCACGAGGATTGTCCCTCCCCCTTCGATGAGGAAGAGGTAGCGCCAGGGTGCTAGTGGGCCAGATTGGATCCGGAAGACGCCAAATGCGAGCAGGCCGGAGAAGGCTGAAGCGATGCTCTGCGCTGCGTAGAAGATGGCGAGCCGGCGGGCTAGTTCGCCACGGCGGTAGAATCTGGTCTGTCAGTTATGTTCGTTTGAGGCTGGTAGAAGGACATACGTGGTGAGGTAGTAGATAACCAACGGAAAGAATGCGCTCTCCGCCATTCCCAGGAACCAGCGGATCGCCAACAGACCACTGAAATTGAACACCGCGACGACAAGGACGGTACACAACCCAAAGGCAAACATCATGCACGGCAGCACGCGATTAGGGCCGTACTTCTTGCCTAGGATGCCGAGAAACGGCGCCGTAAGGACGTACGGAATGAAAAAGATGCTGAGGATCAAGTTGTATTCGTTTCCCTTGAGATTGAGCGTCTTCTCCAGTCCGGCAGTCTTCGCGTTCCCCACATTGGACTTGTCAAGACTGTTGAAGAGGTACATGACGGCCAAAACCGGGAGAACACGCAGATCGAACTTCCAGACTAGGGCACGCTCAGCGCGAGGGTCGATATCTGCATCCGGAGGGGAGTCATCTTTGGAGAGGGCAGTCTCCGTGGGCTCCACGGGGTATTTGGTGTCTAAGGAAGTCATGATGTGTTTACGGATGCTGCCATGTTGGTATGGGCTGCGTCTCGTCCATGTCTATATACTGGCTCAACGTCCTTATCTCTCATATCTCAGGAAGATCCGGAGATGTACTGATATCGGGACAATGTACCCCATATTTCGGTCTAGATAAGCACCGGCCAATCAAACCATTCGGTGGCGCAAACCTTAGATATGATCAATGTGAATTGTTCATCCAGCGTTGATAATGTCCAATTATCCACCACTACAAGAGTCGATAACGGGAAATGATTCCGATTGTCTACCATCCAGTTGTTCTCGTCCAGACATCCACAATCCTCGATCCTTCACCATCCTCGCTCGAATCAACCACCAAATACCACCCATACAACGCCCCAGTCACACATGCATGATTCGGAAAAAGCCTCACAGACTGCCCAATCCGGAGCGGGATTGCCGGCCCATTACCGCCCTCCCATGCAAGAATCCCATGCTCCTGACTGATCCGCTCGACAATCAGGCGTGACCCGCCAGTTCCGCTTTCGCGTCTCCAGTTTCCGACAACCGCCCAGCCGGGATACGACTTGCACGGTTCCCTACCTAGAGCCAGTGTCCCCGCCGCCACCAGCGCCTCGGGCTTATCCCGCTCCGCCTCGTTGTAGACGCTGCATACTTCCGCAATCACCGAGATGGCGATTTCCTCCTCGAAGCTACCCGAGCTCTGCGCATTCGTTGCGAGCTGTTGCATATCGAGGAGAGTATACACCCCCGCATGCAACTCTACCCTAACCTTATCCCCGATGTGAGCACTAGGATCCCGCAGAAGGCCCTTCAACGCCTTTGCATCAGGAGTTAGGGAACCATCTTCATGCAATAGGCTCTGTGCTGAGACAACCTGTGGCGTTGCGCCCACGCTGATAACCAACTCCCTGTCCGGGAGGAGGGAAGCATGCTGGCGCAGCGCCTGTCCGCATCCGTCGATCTCCGTTTTCAGGTAGGATATAGCTGCTTCGGGGCTACTGGCTGCGTAGCTCAAGCTGCTGTGCGAGTAGACCCCGATCAGGGTAGCGTGGCCTAGTCTCTCTTCTTGTAAGACTTTCTCAAGAAGTCCGCTTTTGTTAAGCATGTCTGGCGGGACACCAGCTCGGTGGTATCCCGTGTCGATTTTGATAAATACACCGGCGGGGAGGCCGGCGATCTCGTGGAACTGGCTCAGATAGGATAGTTGATCTGGATGGTCGATCATGACGGAGACTGGGAGATCATGGTCAAGATCAGTCGTGCGTAGCTGACGGGCTAATGCCGCTAGACGAGGGACCTGGGACGGGACGAGCGGAATGCCGTAGAGGACGTTGACACGGCGGTTTTGCGCTTGAAGCTCCTGGAGTAGTGGGAGGAGAGTCTCCAGCTCGGCGACCGTCGAGACGACGAAGTTTGCGTCGCTGGATTCTGTGCCGACTTGCAGATGGGCGATTTGCGGTGTCTAGGTATCGTCAATTGGACGTAGGGAATCGCGGTGGAGCACGTACCTTGTGACTCTTGACATGGGCGCGGAAACCTACGCCTAACTGCTTTATTGTCTGCAGCATGGTTTGACAGTGGCGTTTGATGATTGCGATGTCGAGAACGACTGCTGGTTTGGGAACGTCGCCGATGTCTTTTCCGATGTAGAGTTGCTTGAATTCCTCGTTGGAGAGAGAAGTCCTGGAAAAGGGGTTTGATGCCATTGTAGACGTGGATGGGTTGTTTCCTCTGTGCTGATGGTATAAATGCTAAAACAGTTGCGCGACCTGGCTCTCGAAAGATGGTCAGATCACTGCGGGGATGTTCTCCACTTCGCTCACCATATTCTGAAAGTGGACGTATTTAAGACCGGTAAAAACATCAGGCTGAACTACCTTCCACTACAAACGTAGACTCAATGAGTCAATCAAACTCAGTCTTTTATCGAGTCTTTTATCGAGACGACGCTTCATTGCAAAGAATTAAATTCTTTTCTTCCACCGCGGTGGTCAGCCAAAATACAGTAACATATCGCCCAATATCAATGACTTAGACCAGCTGAAGAGGTCGTTCGGCTGCAAGTCCCAAGCTTAAGGCTCAGACGACACTTGGTTACCTAGTAATTTGCGATTTGCCTCGATCGTACGACCAATGCGCGACCAAGCCCTACTCTTCCGTGGCGCACTCTTCCGTGGCGCAGAGCCCCCGGGCCTAGTACCATACTGATCAAGTAAATCGATCCCACAAGAAGCACACCGCAGCACAGCAGAGTCTATCCGGTTCTGGTGCTTGCAAGCCCGACACTGCCAGTATAGGCCCGATGATCCTATTTCCAAGGATTTACGTTTGTGCGATAGCAGGCTCTCAACAATACCACGATGTTGCCTCCTGATTGCCCATTCCAGGCTGCACATCTCCGCTGCATCCTGGATAGTAGGGTCTGCGCCTGCTTCTAACAATCTTTGCACGGTCGCTTCCTGGCCTCTGTAACAGGCGACGATGAGAGGAGTTGCGTCGTTACGGCCCCCGGCGGCGTTGACGTTCGCTCCAGACTTGATGAGTCGGTCCACCAGCGGTAAGATGCCGTACGAGGCAGCATAGTATAATGGCTCTGTGCGGCGGGCTTGTTCCGCGGGAGCTTCATAAAGAAGGATCTGGATCCAGGACGTATAGTTTCCCCCGCCAGGGAGGTGGCGGGTCTCAAAGAAAGATAGAATCTCGTCGATTTCAGCATCAATGAGAGGATAGCCTGGTGGCCAGGATGGACTGCAGTGGCTCGCCCAGTTCTCGGAGGCGTACTTGAGCAGCGGGTACGCTTCCCGACGCTCTGCGAGAGAGTCAAAGTTCGAACAAGGCTGTTTGAACTCGTCAAACATCAGGTACGTCAGACATTTTTGCCAGATGCGCCGTGATCCCTCGGTCTCGTCCAGGCTGTAATACGCTGCTGGCCCGTCTTTGATTGCATCCGATGTGAGGAAAGCTTTGACTGAGGAATGCGCTAAAGCAACAAATGTAGTACGCTCGTCGTAGACGACCAGCCCTTGGCAGATTGAGAGAACGGCGTGTGGGTCAAAGAGCCTACAATCGTCGTCAATGCTCTTATCCCCTTTCGACACAACGAGTGCCTCGCTCAGCTCCGACAATGTAATCTCCTGGTAACCCGAACTAAGCCAGAGCAGTGTTTCTCTTGCAATTTCCCGGTCATACGAAGGGATTCGACATAAGATAGTTTCGTAGGTGCCGTGCAGGCTTTCCGGCATACTGTCCAGAGCGCGGATGACGTCCCGGCCAGTTTTCTGGGCACTTAAGAGCTCGATTTGACATTGCACATATCGAAACCTGCAACAATGTGTTAGTATGACATCTTCAGCTTGGCGATGCGCATTCGTACATTCCGCCTGCTTTCTCAAGCAAGACTGTCTTGATGCGTGATTTGATATGCTCCGGTAGCCGTTGAAGAGCCGGGGCGGATTGCAGCTGAGTATTGAGAAATGCCTCAATGTCAATTCTATTAGTTGAAGGTCTCATCTGCGCCCTGAGGGTACTAATGGTGGGATTCGACACCGGTGGTGAGGTCGTGCTCGTAACCATAATCCGAATGTTGTCTGATGATTCTAGGAGGGTGAGCAGTGCTTCGAGGATTTTTGCACTTTCACTGCTCTCGTTGATCGCATCCACGACGATGAAAAGCTCCGACAGTGCTTTCGTGTATTTCAAAAGCAGCCTTATCAATACGTCTGGTAGAGGAAGGGCGCGTTTCTTGAAACTTTCTTGCAATTCGTCGAGGATGTCTGGACAAGTTCCAGATAGCTGCACCAGCAATGCTCCTAGGAGGTAGACGAGCTCCTGCGAGGAACTCAAGTGGAATGAGCAGTAGTAGTAGATCACTGTGCTGGAGGGACGCTTGGAAATAGAATTGTTGACAGCGTCGATTGCCGTCGAGCTGATGGCAGATTAGCAACCGCCATGGTGAAGAGTTTCCAAGATATACCATAGGACAGTCTTTCCTGATCCCGCTGATCTTGGTCAGCATATCTCTACACTCGACAGCAGACGACTCACATTTTCCCTCTAGGGAAAGCAACCGGCACTTGCCCTCCCTTGCAATCCACGACTGGAAGGGCCCGTGGATAAACCAAGCTCCAGTACCAGCCTGGCACAGCGATCGAGCCTTGCGATGCATCGAATCGAAATCAACCGGACATATCCACGTCTTAATCTTCTCGTGCGTTTTCTCTTCAAAGAATGAGACACGAGCAAGCAAAGTATCAGATAAGTTGTGACCTACCTTCTCGTAATTGCCTCATTTCCCTACTCCAGTCAACCACAGCGTCAATAGAATGTGCCGTCTCCTTCTCGACAGCCCTAGACAATCGTCAACTCCGCCCATGATCCTCAGCCGGAAAAGCACACGCACGATCGATCATTCAAAATCACTAAAATAAAATACGTCTTCAGCCTTTCCAGCTGGGCAATATTCCCCTCCAGAGCCCCCTTCCTACCGGGCCACCCCAACTTCCCCAGCCGCGACTGCCGCATCGTTCTTCTCTGCAGATCGTCCAGGATCTCTTCCAGGACGGTATTCGCTTTCAGTAACGCATCCCGGAACGTCGATGTCCCATTTTTCTCGCTGTGGTCTGTCTGCATCTGTTCGAGAATAGCCTTCAGAGCGAATAGTTCCCCGAATAACTCGCGGATCTCGCTGTCGGCATTGTTGACTTGCTTCGCAAACTCGTATACTCTTTTTGTCGTATGTACTACCTGTAGTATCAGGCCGAGAATGGAGATCGGGTCTGCCATGGCCGTCGTCGTGGTGCCTGAAGCTACTTTACCGGAGGCGAGTAGGAGGCAATAATGTCTAGTTTAGTGCAGTGGATGAGGATGAGGCTGAGGCTGAGGTCAAGGTGCATCCATTAGCTTGCAGTAAGCGACGAATCATTTGGCGTTAATGGATGGTCGCGCGGGGTATTCTATTTCTGCCCTCATTTTCTTCTTAGTGAATGGAATATTTGTTCTTTGTTCTCTTGGTACTTGGACCAGGCTGTCTTGGGTTAAAGGCGATCTCCTGGAAATTGCAAGCGACGCAGATGAACTTACAAGCGCCCTAGAAAGACGCTACAATGCTTGTCTGTATTAGTATTGTTTAGAGGCCTAGGGATTTCAAAAACATATTCATTCCATACTCTCACAGTATTAAGTCGAATGGTATTAGTAAAATAATGAATACAAATGAGTCGAGAGGTGTTTCAAGTGAATATTAGCAGTGCGCAAACGTACTTGCAGCGACAGAGAATAGAGAACAGAACTCTCTCTTTCGTGTAAGGAAACTGGCATTTGACCTCGATCCCACGAAAGCTATTAATCCCAATCAATGCCTAGATGCATCCATCTCTGCAAGCACTTGGTCCACATGCTCTGCAACATTATATGAAAAGACCTGCTGCGCGAGATTGTTCGTCACACTCGGAAAGAAGCCTGTGACCAACGTTAGCCAGATCCTCCAATCCAATTTGGCATACATACCCATGATCCACATAATCGAATACATCAGATACTCCTCGATCACCCCCATATCTCGCTTTTTGTTTTGCTTCTTCCTCGCATCATCCAGGATGGCCTGAATCCGCGGCCGGCGTAGATCCATATACTGCTTTGCTGCTAATTTAACTGCCTCCTTGCACTCCTTGACCCCGTCGTCCTCCACCTTGCCAAGGAAGTAACTCAAAAACTTCGCAAACGACTCTACATCTTCCAGTGCCTGGGACGATCCCTGGCCTGAAGTCGACGGAAGCGCATGCGCCGCATCCCCGACCAGAACTACACCATCTCGCTCCCATGTCGGCAACTGTGGCGACGTCCAAGTTGGATAGATACTCTTCACACGCGCGGAGTTGAGAACTTTCTGCACGACGGGATCCCCCCAGTGTTCATGTCGCTTGTGCAGCTGCTGGAGGACATCACCCATGTCCAGTGATTTGGTGTCGGGGCACTCGTCCACAGAATAGGTCGACCACCAGGCAAGAAGATCGCCCGGCTCAGAGACATGATGCGGTGAGTCCCGATGCGGAGCGGTCGACGAACTGGTGCTGAAGAAGTAGCCGAAGAATCCATTTCCGCCGAAGATGAAGTTCATTGATCCTTTCCCCACAAGATCTTTGACCTCGCTGGACGGCAGAAAGCCACCAATACCGCAGACACCTCTACTCTTGTCAGCTCTGGTGCTTGGAAGAGAAAGGATTGCTCACTCATAATGAGGAGGGAACGGGTCCTCCTCCGCCTCTGGGAAAAGAGCCCGTTTAGCTACGCTTTTGATTCCGTCAGCGCCAATCACCAGATCTGCTTCGTCAGCTGGACTGCCATCTTTAAAATAGATCGTATTCCGATCATCAGGACTGGCGACGACCCGTTCCACACGCTTCGTCACTATATCCCCGTCTGGGATCCTCTCGCGCAGAGACCGCCATAGCCATTCGCGACTACAACCGACCATGTGCATCGGCGGCTCATCTCCTACACCTGGAGCAGAATTATCCATACGGATGAGAAGATGACCATGCTTGCTTTTCAGATTTCCGTGCGGGGCTACGTATCCGCCTCGGACAATGTCGCGGAGGAGGTCCTCGTCCAGACGCTTGAGGACATGCAAACCATTAGGCCCAATACCTAGACCTCCGCCGACAATAAGAGTAGATGAATGTGTGGCATCCTCCTCTTGGCTACCCTTGGAGGCGTCGAATTTGCGATCCTTGCTGGTATCGTGAGATTCGTAAATGGTGATTGTGTGGAATCCACGGAGGTGTTTCTTGAGCTGCAGATAGGCGGTGCATCCGGAGATGCCTGCTCCAATGATGGCAATTTTCATTTTGATGGATCATGGATTCATGCAAGATGTTAATGACGAGATGAGGTCTGAAGCATCACAGATCAATTTGTCTGCCTGGTACCCATGCTGACTCATCACGCGGGTTCCTTAACTAGGCGAAACTTTGTATGGCTGCAAAGAGAGGAATCTCGCTAGCACTGAGAATACGCAGATTCACAACTAACAAGGTCAAGTACGGATAATTGTAGTGTCCGGTTGCATAGATATCTGCAAGCATACCATGTTTGTACACGATGACATCGCTGTAATTTGTTGTTTTGGACTCGACCATCTAACCGGTCCTCTGGCAAGTATAAATATATATTCACTCCTTGGTCGAATGTCACAACGCCATACGCTTTCAACGCAAGACCTTCCCTCAATAAGTCTGCTGGTTCTCGCTCAGAAGAGCTATCTGAGCAGCATAAGGGAGGAACGCCTAGGCTAAACAGAGACCCTACCCAAGCCTAGGGCTTAAGGCCAGACAATCATTGAGCCATATCGAGGCGATTACCAAGACGCAGGATATGCATGACCATCTTGGCTGAAGCGAGTAAAAATGTCCGTCAGTATATACTTACTATTATGAAGTCCCAAAGTTCTTGGGAAGTCGCTCCTTTCTATAACACTCATTGGTACAATATCGCAGCTTAACTCGTGGCCGCAGCTTGGGCATGCCCTGCCTAGCTTGGATAACCCACGGACGCTTCTCATCGGGCAAATATTGAGACAGTCCTGATGAAATCTTCTTGCTCCAACAGCTGAGGGAGCCAAGCGGAACCCGGGTTCGTCCCAAGAATGTTGAGGTTTTCTCTCGTGCCGACTGCCACATGTACGCGAGGATGGTCTATTCAGCCTGTCTTTCCCATGCCTCCACGGCTGTTTGGAATTAAGGACTGATAAATGCTTTAAAGAGCATGTGCACGGCTGATTCCTTTTCTAATGCGTGTCCCTGGATAATGCTTGAAAATCTCTCAACCAATCCTTGTCGTCAACTTCAACCATCTGAACAGGCGCATCGCCCAGCAACCCGAACAGGCCAGATCTCAGAGCCGCTTTCCTCCTGATATGCAGAGAAACAGCAGCCATGGCTACGGCTAGCGCGCTTTGACTTTTTGCACAATACGCAGTATTGGCCACATCCTTATTCCTTACACAGTGTTACAGAAGCCACGGGCTGTCAGATGCATCCACACCATCCAGCAGCGCCTTCAGCCTAAAAGGGTGAATAATCTCCGCCACGACAGAAGGCTGCATTCCCAGATCCTCCGCCCGCCATAGGAACATGCCAATCAGACTCGAAGGGTCGTCCGCGTTTTCCCAGACAACGTAGCGCCGTCGCGTCCAGTTGAGATGCAGCACATCCCGACGCGGCTGCAATCATACCGACTCCAGGCTAGTCGTCTCTACCAGGTCAAATCTCCGTCTCGCGGTTGACGAATGCAAATGACCGGCGGCTGAGCGTTTTTTATGCGGTCGGCCCAGCAGGCTTGACGGCATTCGTTGCCGTCGAGAAGGAAGTCGGGGGTATCTTCTTCTGCTATACGGTGGGGGAGGCAGTGCTTCCAGATGAGACGGCGTAACTCTGTAGGCAGTTGCAAAAGGTAGTGGAAGACGACCATTTGTAGTTATTTCATAGCTCCTAAGAAGTAGATAGGAAAACGTAAGGTCATGTCGATTTGTCGTAGTCTCGTAGATGGTTGACTAAAGAGCTTTTATATTTGCAGGCAGGATCCTGGCTGGTGGCAAAAGAACAGGCAGATATTTTCTCAAGACCTCTGCAAAAGTTAGTTAAATGGTTATTTCTCTACTGCACCTGAATCTAATTAGATTAGTTAGGGTAGATACAATGTATCATTATACTCTATACTAGCATAGTCTTGTAAACAGCTATTTGGGTTTCAGTCCCTGTTTACTTCAAGATTTGGATGGTAGGACTCCCTCTCTAATAAAGTATTATCTAAGACTATGGCGGTCCTATTATTAATACATCAAGTTCATAAAGAAGGGTAACCACATCTGATCATGTAGGCTCTTTTACCATGCATAAATAATCATTAGATGTTACCTAAGTGTGGGAATACCAACAGGCAGCAGTCTACTCTGGTAACTACCCTGTACTCATATTGCTCTGTTAGAGAATTTAGTCCAACCATAATTGCGTTAACACTCATAACTACGTAGGCTTTCCTAGGCTGACATACCATCTACCATCCCTGGTGGATTGAAACATATTAATTTTTCTTCTCATCTTATGGCCCCTCGAAAGTATAATAGACGTTGCCCATAGCTATGGGCCTCTTAAAACCCGCAATCTGAAGGAAAGTGATGCCCTTAGGAATGCAGATAACTAGGCATGGATGGCTACGGTAACTTTTCTGTCGTCCAACTTCTTGAAAGGGTTGCTCTAAGCCACCATCACCTTCACAGATATCTTTATAAAAGGATAAAATGAGATCCCTTGAAGATGCTCAGGAAAAGATTCTACTCTCTTCGGTCGGTATGGTAATCCATGCTGAGATTGTAGAACAGTACTACCTCCATTATGGTATTTAGTTTCCCAGAGTGGAGGGTTGTACTAATTCAGGTTATGGAGTATTCCTTTGGCTACGTGTGTAGAAGCTCGGGTTTCTCACATACATATGCACTGGATTTGATCCTGATATAAATATCACATTCCTATCATGGTAAGTTTTATCTTTGACATGAAGCTACCCAACTCAATCTTCCAAATTTCAATATCTCTTTAAAAACTAAGACTTCCACTATACTGTTGTATAATACGACCAAAAGGATCGATCAAAGTACAATGTCCGCATCCATATCACACCTTCAGTCAGGAGTCAAGGTACCAATGCAGAAGCCAACTCTCTAGCAGTAGTCGCTGCGGTCATTGCCGCCATCCCTGCAGCCACCACCGCAGTAGGTGATGAAGGAGATATCACCATTGTCGC
Source organism: Aspergillus novofumigatus IBT 16806 (assembly GCF_002847465.1). NCBI lineage: Eukaryota > Fungi > Ascomycota > Eurotiomycetes > Eurotiales > Aspergillaceae > Aspergillus > Aspergillus novofumigatus. The sequence continues at coordinate 353,762 of NW_020194278.1, forward strand.
CACCATTGCAGTGAAAGAGGGATTCACGGATATGGCCGTCGTCAGTGGGCTGGCCGGCAACCTCGAGGGCGCCATTGACCTGGGCCCCGTAGTTGCCTATTGAGAGGGCCTCATTAGGGACGTTGAGTCTGGACGGTGGAGGCAAGTTCACAGACCAATGTTCAAGAGGTTCCAACCACAGTAGTTCAGCCCAGTCTTGCAGTTCCTTGCGGCGGCAAAGGGAGCCAGTGCAGCGAGAAGAGTGAGAGGGAGAAGGGCGGTCTTGACCATGATGACGATGATATGTGAGTTAAAAGAGAAACAGATCTTGTAGAATCAGAATCAGAGTGAGATATTGATGAATGAAGAATGAGATGAAGACTCAGGATTGAGGCGGATTTGTTCTCAATCTTATACCCCAAGGCTCTTTAACTTCACTCCGGATCAAACTGTATATCCCCAGATTGACGAAGTAACAAAATCATTAAGGACAATCAATGCATCATAGCACGCCTAGTTGGACGCCTGACGCCCTTCCCAAGCGCCTATTAGATATGTTTGGAGAGGTGAGGCATTTGTTGTCCTATCAGGCCATCATACATGTGTTTAGAGGGTCCACTTGGCATACTAGGCTCATATTCTTAATGTAGTGTAATCTTCTGAGACATTTAATATATTCAAACGCATGATGGAGAGGACTCGTTGGTCCAAAACTATATGGGCCGATGGCCCAAGCAATTAGTATACAGGCTCCCCCTTTCCAAATCTCTCTTAATTAGAAATCTACATTCATCAGCATGTCAGGTTGGTAAGTATAATCCTGGTCTAAGTACCACTCAGCAGTCACTACAGCCTCAATAGACTAAAGTCAGGCCCCTGCATGGTCTCTGCGCTAGGCGATCCCTTCTTTATAAGTGTACATAATTCTTGTACTATTGACAAGCATCTACAAGCTCCAATGAAGCTGGTGTTTACGTGTTGGGGTCTGCAACTAGAAGCGCCCCTCCCCAGGGCTCATCCTCTAGTGAATCAGGCCTCCCATTGTTGCTTACCAAGGAACCATCTGCAGTACCTGGTCTAAACAAGAGCGTAACCCTGGCTGACATTGCTGCATGGCAGAGAGCAGCTCTTTAGTCTCACTCAATAGTTAGACTTGTTCCACATCACTCTTCATAGGCTAAAGTGTTATCATAATTATACCCTTCATGCGAACGAACAAACTCGTACTATGAGAAACCATTCGTAATTCCTAAGATTTGTAACATGGAATCTCACTATGCACAGTGTGCTTAGGCCGACCGCGACCTTCAGCGTGCCATATACAACCAGCACCTAAGGTTAACTCTATTGCACAGGTTTGACCAGATCGAAAACCTGTTAAATACAGTGAATAATGTAGGCATCTGAATTCAAAACTTGGCTAAATCTATTTACGCTAACCGGCACAGGAATTCAAGCTTTGCAAAGTGGAAATCGGATAGTTGGGAGACTCTACAGAGACCACGACTCCTCCAGATACTTCAGTGAGTGCTAGTTCATCTTTCCAGACCGCTCAATCACGTCCTATACCAAGTGAAAAGGGCGTAGCTGCTCTACGTGTCCCGCCAAGGCTACCCTTCCTACAACTGCCGTGGGTTCAATCAGAAGCAGCAACGTCGCAGCTGAGAAGGCCAAGGCAAAAGCCTGACTGGACAAAGTTGCCCAGAATCATGGGATACAAGTACGGCGTCTCTCACATATAAAACTTCTCATGGTGTGCGCCTCTGGATGCCGTACTGACTGGCTCATGACTGCCCGCCTCTTCTTTGCGTAGCCAGTCTGTTTGCTATGGCTTAACTTCAAGAACTTCTAACCACAATGTGATGAAATGGAAATGCTCTCCCTTTTCCAGAAGTTGGCTCCATTAATGATGTTATGGATTATCAGCGAGGCAGTAGTCGAGCATTCGCGGATTCTGAGACTACGTCAGATATTATAGCTGAGAGATTCTCGCTGTTAGAACGAGGTAGCTCAGAGTTCAAGCGTTAATATGAGATCCTTCAACGCAGATTATACGACGGCAGCGACTGGCACAGGATTGCTCAAAAATTTGGTAGTGCTATTATCTACTTAGTCCCATCCAGAAGGGAATTTGACATTTCTAACTTAGCACATGTAATCACCCTCCTCAGTATTAGTACCAAGCTGACATTAACTAGAGTCTAAAGGATATTAACACACCACTTTAATAATTTTCTAGAAGTGCTTCGTGAAAAGCGAGATGACTTCTTACAAAATTATGTCTAATATCTGGATAGAAAGTTAAGAGATCTTTCACATTTAGGTTAGTGCAGTCTGCTGTGACTGAATCAACAATCCTAAGTGAAATTAAAGGGAAAAAATTTAATTTAAATAAACTGCTCTCACTACTCCATCCTCTTTGAGCTCTCTTTGGAGTTAGCAGGTACTAACACTGGATGAACAAGAATGTGACTCAGTCTACAGCCTTTTATCTACATGCAAACTAATTGCTAACCTAAATTCTGAGGTTGAATTGAAACTGATCTGGAGTGCTCCATCTGCATTTCATAGTTTGGGGGTTTTTTGTCTTTTGCTAGTAGTCTGTCGACGTATGGTTTGATCACTCGTGACCCATGTTCATGAACGAATGGAGCGCCACAGCTAGTTATGGCGTTGCTGCGGAAATGCTTGGCAGGCACCGGTAGGAATGTGGAACTAAGCTTTCTTCAGTTTCTCCAGCCACATCCCACTCAAATAGTGGCCAGCCCTGAGGTCCCTCAATGCCTCAGCGTACCAAACCCGTTTCCGCATCGACCCACCCCTTCGATTGTGGCGTTCCATGGCCAAGGTCTCTTTTGAAAGCTACCTGATCGTTTCGTCTCCAGCCTACAAATGTCAACACGATTGCATCTCAGAATCAACCCAGAATATTGTAGGAAGGTATTATATAGTCTTCCTAGTTAGCTATCTCAGCAACCAAAGCCACTAAAAACATAGATACATCCTGTATCCAACATTTTTCCGTTAATCGACGTAGTTCACCGTTCTAGAACAAACTCCTGCAGGTCGACAACAGGGTGACGTGGGAGGCAGTTGATTGGCATAGCTATTCCCAAACATGTCATCCAGGCAGCTAGACGGGTTTGCATGCAAGCGCCCAGTCCACATCTTCTAACCCGGCCCATAGAACTATTCCCATTGGGTGGTGAGCAGCAATCTTTGCTTGGCCATAAGCGCTAAGACAAGAGTAGATAACTTATTGCCATTCATTGGCAACGAGGGGACTTCCCTTGCCCCATACAAAGCTCACCTTCTCTCATGCAAAGTTCGCCTTGCCCCATGTGAAGCTCACCTTGTCTCATGCAAGGTTCGCTTTGCCCTCTTAGAAGTTCACCTCCTTTCAAGGAAGTTCCCTGCATATATAAAGAAATTCTCCCCTCCCGCAAAGTGGAGTTTTTTATCTCCCCTCATTTTCTACTTGCTGTATTCTTTGAAATATCCATCTCAAAGATCAGAAACAATCTTTCCCTCACGAGCAGCATCGAATCATCCTCCATTGCCAAGGTCCTCTCCAAATTTTTTGGATTAGCTTAGGATAGTAAGAGCTCTGCCAATCTTAGCATAATAATCATCCTGAGTCTGTTTGTAACATACAAGTTTAGAGGATAAGAAAGCCCAGAATCCTGATCTGTCCGCTGAGAATGTAAAGACGCGCCCTGTGTCCCGAATACGAATACCAAAGCAAACATCCGCCTCGCACAGCTTGCTGTATTAATGTAGTTTTTTCTCCAAATTCAATCTTCGTCGGCCTCTTTTTTGTCTAAGAAATTTCCTGTCAGACCCAGACTGAGTCGATAATTTGCTACAATTTTTATCATTATAAAAATGAAGAGAACTGGGAAGATAGCTCTCAGAATCCGGTGGGTGATAGACTATGATTAAGAATCAATTGTCTTATTATTATGTACACAGCCCTGGAAATCACGCTTGCCAAAAAAGCGTAAAATGCTTTTTCAGGGCAAGTAGACGGGGAAAGAACTCTCACGGTTTGTCGTGTGGTCTAAGAAACCGTCCAGTTTCTATAGTCACCCTTTTGGACGAAGGGTATCATCGGCGCTAACCCAGGAGATGTGGTAGGCGGAATGCACACGGTGTCACTAAGTACCTCTCTCGCCATGTCTATCATCATGATGTTGGTGATGATAATGGCCAAAGCTCCAATCACTGGAATACAGCCGATGTTTCCATTTACCCCAACCCACATCAACGCTAAAATGTCCTGTATGCCCATGGAACGCTTGATTGCTGTCTTTTTCGCCGCACTGGGCGCTGCTGACTACCTCCCAATCAGCATCGCAGTTATCATGGGCATCTGCTTGCTCGAGAGCATTGGGATTGGAGTGACTGTCATTTCGGACAATGTCATTGGACGCACGTGGTGTAGCGTTGTATTTGCCTCCTATTACGTATTAGCTTGTGATTTGGACCGGGGTAGGGATGGATAGAAGATGTACCATTTGAGACTTCCCGCTTTGCCGGTCCTGTCTGAGCACTTTCTATCTTGACTGCTTGAGACTTGGTGTTCTGATTTTGAAGGGTAGACATGTTTGGTAGTAAGTAGAGCCCAAGCGGAAGAAAACGTCCTTTGAGATGCTGCTTCAGAGATTGAGGGTCGGTGGCTATAAAGAGAGAGCAGAAACGAATTTAAATAGACATAGGAAGGAGATGAGGAGGAGGAGGAGGAGGAAGAGGAGGAGGAAGGAAATTAGGTGCGGCCCGTCATGAAAAGAAAATGCCTTCACACTTGTCAGTCTGAATTGCTAACCATCTATCTCACCTTCCTAATAAGGAAGTATCAAAAGTTTATTTAATATCTATAGCACTAGATTATAAACATTAGATTCCGCTTCGCGATGCCTACTTACCTGGGGGGTGTTTAGCCATCTCTTACCACTATTGAATACAGTGATTATCAGATATTGATATTTAACTAAATTCTGGCTGGGCCAATCAGATCACTGGATTCTATCATGGATTCAACTCGCCGGATTAAGGAGATTTTATAGAGTTTTCATTTTGTTGATTATAAGTAGTTAGACATCTAGATTGCCAGGAATCAGACCTTCTTTCATCCCGAAACCTACCGCTTACTAGCGATTCCCATAGATTCGCTATTATCGGGGATCGGTTGACATGTCTGCACTTCAGAGGTGATATTTGAGTCCATCACATTTTGACAGAATCAGGTGTAGATTTGATAGAAGAGTCTTGATTACAGAGGGGAACATATTAATGCATGGCAAGCCTAGTGTGGTGCACACGATGGTGCAATACGTCGCTATACAGGCATCCGATGATGTGATGCCTGCGGGGACTTATATACCAGTTACCCCCACCTTGCAGTAGGCAATCAAAGATATCCTAGAATTGACGCCACAAAATGGTCGAAATTCAGACACTCAGACAACCTGATATTCAGTATCATCCAGATTACGAAAAGTATCTCGCGCGCGGGCAGCGTCGCAAGGCAACCGAGGATCTGCCCAAGTCTCTTCCTCCTGGCTTCCCCGAGAAACTTTCTTCTCCTCTTGTCTGGGAGGGCAAGGAGATAGAAAAACAAGATGACTGGATCTATAAGCTCAATGACGCGCAGCGAGAGGAGATACACGCTGCGTTGAATAGCTTCAAGTGTGAGTTATCCAAAACCAACGGCAATGGCCTGTCTAACTTCCACAGCCCTGGGCCTTGGTGCCGGCCACATCAACCAGGAGACATTCCCCTTCCCACTCTCCATCCAATACTGCGGGAACTATCCCACGAAATCCACAACGGCCGAGGCTTCTTCGTCCTCCGCGGCTTAGACGTCGATCGGTACTCCCGCGAAGACAACATCCTCATCTACGCCGGCGTATCCTCCCATATCGGCAGCCTCCGCGGCCGGCAGCAGGACCAACGACAAGAGGACGGAACCTCCGTCGTGCTCGCGCATATCAAGGACCTGACTCGCACCGATCAAGCTGGGAATATCGGCGGGCCCGGCAGTACAGCCGACAAACAGGTCTTTCACACCGACGCAGGGGATATCGTCTCGCTGCTCTGTCTCCAGACAGCCGCAGAGGGAGGCGAAAGCCAGATCTCCAGCAGCTGGCTCGTGTATAACATTCTCGCCAAGGAACGACCGGATCTGATCTGGACGTTGGCGACGGATTGGCCTGTGGATGGGTGAGTGCGCGCCCTCTCACCTGGTTAATATCTTGCTTACAGCGCTAGCTTCAATAACCCGGAGCGCCCATATACCTCGCGGCCCTACTCTACCACCAGAACGCAACGGCATTGACACCCGAGCGCGTCCTCATCCAGTACGCCCGCCGCTACTTCACCGGCTTCCTCGCCCAGCCCCGCTCAGCGAATATCCCGCCCATCACCGAAGCGCAGGCCGAAGCGCTCGACGCGCTGCACTTCCTGGCCGAGGAGCACAGTGCCGCGCTGGATTTCCAGAAGGGCGATGTGCAGTATATTAATAACTTGAGTATTTTCCATGCGCGCAAGGGGTTCCGCGATGCGCCGGGGAAAGAGTAAGCTTTGCCCCGGGCAATGTTTATACGATATATATATGATATACTAACCGGTCGCAGGCGACATTTGCTACGGCTCTGGCTGCGGGACCCGGAATACGCCTGGGAGACGCCTGAACCTCTGCGGGAGCGGTGGGATATTGTGTATGGAAATGTGACACCGGAAGAACAGGTGTTTCCTTTGGAGCCGAAGGTGCAGAAGAAGAATATAAGTGCTTAGTCCTAGCTCTATAGCAGTTGAGCGTATGAAGCAGGTCTCTTTAGTACCAAATCAACTGTGACAAGCTCTGTGGCTGCAGGAACCGACTTGGTATATACTTGGCGAACTTTACTCGAATCATCCTTTGTCGATTCCATATTTAAGCTTTCTGGTCCTTGGCTGTAACTTTGTGATATAAAAGTTAGAATAGCAATCATACGGATTGTGACTCGTGTACATGGGGAGCATAATAGATTCGATACTGATTCGACTTTGACACGAATAGATGCCATCACCGCTGAGAGGATGACCCTGTGGGCCATCGGAAAACTGAATCGGCAGTTGATCCAGCCTCGGCAAGAAATGACAGCTCTCTTCGGCGAGTCGGACAGAAACAGACCAGAAAATCCCCGGGTTCGTGGGGGATCAGCGTATCAGCGAGTGGAGAGTCCTCCCCGGATTCCCACCACGGCAATCAAGTAGCAACAACTACCGGGCACTAGACTGGATAGCTTCATTAGGAACCAATAGTCATCTCGACTATTGGGCATCACGGTGTGGTGATCCCCGCTTCTCGATCAGCCATAAGGGGCTTCTCCTAGATTCAGTCAGTCCCAGGACCTTTATTTATTCGTGTTCTACCATTTCCCATCATGCCATCTATCGATCTACCGGAACTGGCCTCTGCCATGGACGACACATCCAGAAAGACAAAATCGCAGTCTGACTTTCTCGAAAAAGCAGAAGCAGAAGCAGACATCGACATCGTACCAGACCCAGCCACCGAATTATCCGAGCCTCATCGTGCATATCTCCTACAGCGACATGGCACCCTCGACCTCGATCCCCTCCCGAGTATGGACCCGGCAGATCCATACAACTGGCCTTTATGGAAGGTAGTTTTGCCCCTACTGTACGGAGTAGCTGTGACAGCAACTAAAGAAAACAGAGAATAACCAACCTCCTCCTGGTGGCCTTCCACGCCTTCATGGGCACCTTCATCGCAGCAGGCATCATCGCCGCGTACGAAGACATCGCGGTCGACCTGGGCGTGTCCATCCAAAAAGTCAGCTACCTCACCTCGCTGCAGATCGCCATCCTGGGCGGCGGCCCGCTGGTCTGGAAGCCCCTCTCACAGCGCTTCGGACGGAGGCCTATCTTCCTGGTCTCGCTGGTGCTAAGCTGCGTGTGTAATATCGGGTGTGCCAAGAGCCCGGACTATGCATCTATGGCGGCTTGCAGGGCGCTCGTTGCCTTCTTCATCTGTCCTGCTATGGCCATTGGCAGTGCAGTCGTCGCGGAGACGTTTTTCAAGCGCGAGAGAGCGAGGTATATGGGTGTCTGGACGGTGATGGTCACGCTGGGGGTGCCGATTGGGCCGTTCATCTTTGGGTTTGTTGCGCAGCGCGTGGGATATAGGTGGATATACTGGATTTTGGCAATTGTACGTTCTTTTACTATCTGAGTATGATCTACCACTGACTGAACCACAGACCAACGCCGTCCAATTCATCCTCTACCTCGTCTTCGGCCCGGAAACCCGCTACATCGGCACAGACATGACCTCCAAAACTTCCAGCCTCCAACGCGAATACCTCTCCCTCCGACGCATCGACCCCTCCCCCTTCACGGTCCGCGAGTTCTACCACCCCCTAACTCTCTTCACCAACATCCCCGTCCTGACCGCCGCGTGCGCCTACGCAATGGTCTTCCTCTTCGGCAGCGTCCTCAACTCCGTCGAGGTCCCTCAGCTGCTACAATCTAAATTCTCCCTCAACGCCCAGCAACTCGGCCTGCAGTTCCTCGGGCTGATTATCGGCTCCCTCCTCGGCGAGCAGCTAGGCGGCCACGCCTCAGACACATGGATGGCCTTCCGGGCGCGCCGCATCTCCCGCCGCCCGCCGCCTGAATTCCGACTCTGGCTTAGCTATATCGGGTTCCTGCTGACGATCGCAGGCATGGTTGTCTTCCTAGTGTGCACTGAGCACGCGAAGCACGGAGTGTGGACTGTGTCGCCGGTGGTGGGGACTGGCGTCGCGGCGTTTGGGAACCAGGTTGTGACGACGGTGCTGACGACGTATGCGGTTGATGCGTACCCGGCTGATGCGGGGAGTATCGGGGTGTTTATCAACTTTGTGAGGTCCGAGTGGGGGTTTATCGGGCCGTTTTGGTTCACGGCTATGTTTGAGCGTGTGGGCGTTGCGAGGAGTGCGGGTGTGGTGACGGCGTTGATTATGGGGGTTAGTTTTGTGCCGACGGCGTTGTTGCATTGGAAGGGGGAGAGACTTCGTCTTCGTCAGAAGGAGTAGAAGTAGATTGCATTGTATGGAGTATAGATGCTATAGATTACTCTCTAAAGCCCTCCTCTCGTCAACGGTCAGGTCGCTCTTTGCCCGACTAATCCTCACAAATAACGCGTTCACCACTAGTCCCAGCCCTGACAGCGCTACCTGGAACCAGAACGCGGCTTGGTAACTCTTCCTCAGCCCTTGATCGTCGGTGTTGACCTGCACGATGTCCGCGAACCCCAGATGCAGCGCAATCCCCAGGTGCAATGTGCAGTTGATCAGCGCCCCGGCCAGCCCCTGCTTCTCCAGCGGCATGTTACTCGTGATGAAAATGTTAGTAACGTTGAAGCTGATGTCGATCCCGATCGTCCCACAGATCATGGCCGGGAAGACAAACGCCCAGTAGCCTCCGTTCTCCGGGAGAAGGGCAAAGAAGAGACCTGAGCCGATGTATCCCAGGCAGGAGATGAGCATGAGGATCGTACCGGGGATGCGGTGCAGGATGAAGCCGCCAACCGTTGAGATGAGGAGGCCCCCGAACGCCATGGGGACTGTCCAGGCGACGATCTGCAGCGGACTGGCGTTCATGATGCTTTGCATGCTGCGGACGATTAGCGTAGCTACACAACATAGATCAGGAGGAGACGTACTATAATGCTCCGTACAGCAGAAATATCCCCAGACTGCCATACAGACAGACCAGCGAGAAAAGCAGCGGCTTCATGTACTTCACTGCAAACACATCCGCCGTCACCAGGGGATCCCCCACCACCCACCCCTCCACATACACAAACACCACGAGCAGCACCACCCCCAGCGCAAGACACACATCGATATACACCGTCGCCCACTGCCTCGGCGCATGCGCACTCCCCGCAATAGCAAACACCAGCAACACCAACCCGGGCACCAGCACCCCCGCCCGAGCCAATCCATCCCAACTTTTCTCGTTTTCCTGCGCTCCGCAAAATCACTCGGGATCGAGAAAAACGAGGTCGCAGCCGTCACAGCGGCAAGAATCCCCCGATAAAGAAATACCACCTCCAACTGAGAAACCTCCCGCACAGCCCGGAAAAGAAAATCCCCACGAAGAACCCCAGCGCCGCGCAGGCGCCGTACACGCTAAAGACGAGGTTCTTCCGCGGTCCGGGGCGGTACACGCTCCCCAGGATCATCATGCCAGACGGTAAGAATGCAGCGAGGGCGAGGCCCTGCAGTGCGCGGCAGATGACGAGCATTAGCCAGGTTTGCGAGAAGCCGGCGAGAATGGATGAGATGGTGAGCCAGGCGGCGCCGAAGAGGTAGCATGCGAAGCCGCCGTACATGTCTGCCAGGCGGCCGAAGATGAGGAGGGTGGAGGTGACTGCTAGGGAGAGGGCTGTGGAGGGCCAGATGGAGGAGGCGAGGGGGATGTCCAAGGCGGAGATGAGGGTTGGGAGGAGGATGTTGGAGCCGGAGATGTAGTATTCCTAAACTGTCAGTCAGTCACCAACTGGAGGCAGGGAGTGGAGGGACATACAGCGAGGATTTGAGACATGACGATGGAGAAGCAAAAGGTTAGTTCGGACCACAGGCTGGAGAAGCAGGGTGGGCGCTCGCGGCCTAGTCTTTCGATGCGTGCTTCGCTGTCTTCTTCTATATCATGGGTTGCCATCTCGGCAGGGTCCTTTGAAACTGACTTGTCCTCCATGGTCTTGATCGTTCGACTTCGTGTAGTCCACGACGTGGATTTATATCTACAGGATATTCTGATTTCTAAGCATGGCCGAATCTGCTCGTCCATCAGCCAAGACACTTGGTAGAGCCAACCTTCCAGAATAAGTTTCTACTCGGAGAATTGAATCCACCTTCATCTACCATGCAAGATAATGTCATAGTCCATAGAAGCTTGGCCTCTTGGCGCTGACTCTGGGCTTCCGCTTTAGGAAGTTGTGAGGAGTGGGTCTATATACGAGATCCACCACAGTCTGTTGCTGGCCTGCTTCAGCGCATTTAAATGCCAATTTCAGTTCATATCTTGTCGTAGAATGGTAGTTACTTATAAACAGAAAGATTTTCAATATAATCGCCTGTTGAGCTTTGAGATGTTGTGGCTCTTGCGGAAATTTCTCGATGCCGCACGAAATTCACTATGATTTGTCTACAGATGACTATGGCAGACTACAAGACTTACTTCGTGCACGAGTAGCTATAATATCCGGGCAAGTCTTCTAATTGCTCCATTGGGTTGGTAGTCAAACACAATTTTGGAAGACCATGAACGCCGGCAGCAGAGCACACACTCATGACTACGAATGCTCTCATCCAGGCCGAGCACAGCGCTAGACCGTGGAGACCGAATCTAAGCTTCGTGACCGATTCTCGCTAACATCTGATGCCAGAGACCTACTGTTTATTGAGACAAGTTACGATTCTCTCAAGATCACTCATAACGGAGCACGCCGTTCTTCAGCTGGCAATAATCTGGCAATGCACACTCCATGCACTTTTACATTAGCGCATGAAGCAGTGCTTTTTCGAATACTCATTGCTGTGTATAGATTTATATTACGATGATGGCAGGGTGAAAATAGTGTCAGATTGTTTGACACAAAGCAGTAATTATGACTCGCTCTGGTTTACGGAGTGTTGCATATGTACCCATCGCTCAGCTTCGGAGGTGTGTGATAAAGAAAGTAAGGAGGAGTTGACACAGTATCAAAACAGAGCCGATTGTCTACTCATTCACTGTTATTGTGCTGAAGGTAGGTTCTCGACTCCATAGGTGACCGTCAATGTGAGGCATGGGTGCCTGGGAAGGCCAGTACTCTCTGTCTTCTCGTCTCTCTGTCTTCTCATCTCTCTGTCTTCTCATCTCTCTGTCTTCTCATCTCTCTGTCTTCTCATCTCTCTGTCTTCTCATCTCTCTTTCGCGTCTCTCACCTTGCCAGTTCTCGTCCCTCCAGACGCTAAGCTGTGGAATACTTCTCTATCACTTCTTCCATTCTCTATCCAATCTGAGCCTCAAAGCCAGTCAATCATGGCATCGACAACTACCTTCCTCAATCTCCCGGTAGAGATACACCTACTGATCCGCGAGTACCTTGACCCTGCCTCGGCAGTGGCTTTGAAAAATGCAAATAAGTACCTCCGGTCTACCATCGCCGTTGACACAACAGAGCTTGAGCTTGAAGAGTGGGAAGCATTCTACATCACCCTCGAAATGTGGCCAGAGTAAGTGTGGCGGGTGACTGTCAAAGAAAACAGTTCAGGTGGGAGGGGATAGAAGGTATTATCCTTACGCTTACATTCCTCTAGATACTGGAACCATTTCTTCTGTCTGGACTGCAGAACATTCCTCTCGGCAGACAATTTCTCCGATGATCAAATTTTCTGGGACTATCGGAAGAATTGCCATCGAGCTCCTTGGAGATCCTGCATATCCTGTGGAATGAAGAACGGGACGTACCAACCCTATGCTCGGCCCATCATGATCAATCAGATGGCCCACTATTACTGTGAAGGGTGTGAAAGGCTGCAGGGCAGAGGTATACGGAGTAAGTCTGGGTGACGACGGAAAGGACACGGTTATGCGTGGCTTTTGCGCCAGAAACTGTGGCCTTTCCACGCTGTGTATCGCCACTTTTATAAGAACTAGTCAACCTTACTCAGTTCGTCCTAGCGCCATTCACATCTTACTTCTTTTAAGACGAGCCCGGCGCATACACCATGATTATAAGGAGCAGAAGCAGAGCATTAAGGATGAGGGGAAAAGATATAAGAGGCTTTCCTCTTCCTTCTTGAGATGTCGTTCCTCAAGATATTTAGAGACTCTAATATTGTGCTGATATATCTTGGTCAGAGTGCCTGCAGTCTTATATAGTTCATTCCATCCAAACCCAACCCACGACCAGTCTAGCTAGGTTCTTCTGTGGGCATTGATTCCAATGTGTTATTATAGCTCATAGTCTGTCTGTCTTGCTGGTTCGGCTGTCTTGCTGGTTCGGCTGTCTTGCTGGTTTGGCTGTCTCACTGGTTTGGCTGTCTTGCTGGTTCGACTGTCTCGCTGGTTTGGCTGTCTTGCTGGTTTGGCTGTCTCACTGGTTTGGCTGTCTTGCTGGTTTGGCTGTCTCTTTCTTCTCCTAACTATCTTAGGGCGAGTGATTTCTAATGTCACGGGCTAGAAGCCGGTTCGACCTATGACCTAGGTTTGGATAGTAAGAAATTACTAAGAAGTCTAACTGGGGGCGTATCGTGGCTGGACATGAAAAGGGGAGGCTGGGTTATATGACAGCGTTGGGTTATTACATTAGTTAGTATAAAAGTCACGTGACTGACAGCTGGTGTCCAGTTTGGATAAGACCTTGCGAGGGCTGTTGAACAGCATGAGCACCCAGCGGGCCCTGCCCGCTACAGTTAACTTCTATTGCAGTTAAATATTTCTATAGCTATTAATTAAAACTCTGCGCTAAGGTGGATGCTATAGTTAGGTAGAACTACTACTATAGTATTATATAGCTGGCAACATAACATACTCTGGGGTGCTAAACCTGATGAATTAGAAAAACTTAGTGAACTCCAACATACAACAGCCGGGATTCACTGGTGGTCACCCACCCAACTACTAACTGGCTGGCGTGTGGCTTAAGTACGGCTGAGCAGACAGGAAGCCCTGTTTTCCACACCCTATGGTCGTATGTGCTTTATGTTTTAGGTATAGCAAATGATATCCTGAGAGAAGTTTGCTGTAGAGACGTGTGACAGATTTTGGGCTGCTAAAGAACGTACCACTTTCTTCAACAAGAGTCACGATATCCTTTCTTGCAGCAACATAATCCAATATTGTTGGGGTTGCTCACTTTATTAAATGAGAGGCAGAAGAGGAATAAAAGGAGAGAGTCGGACACTTCGTCTTCATAAGTTGCGTCAGAGACAGCACTAATTCTGCAGCGATACACTGTCTGCCGTCGACCTCGGGCGTCGCGCTTCAGCCTCTCGACTTCAATTTTCAGATAGTTCCGCCTCATTAGTTAACTGATTACTACTTTTTTGCCATTCAGTGCTATCACACCCTCTTAGCTTGGTTTGACATGTCTGCAAATAAACAGCTTCTACAGTACCCAATCTCCTCTAACAACCCCTCAGGTGGGGCTGTACTCTGCTCATAGCTCACAAATCATGCATATGGCCTCTTGTTATAAAAGCTCAACATTTATAATAATAAGTGTCATAGAGTGGCTTTCCACAGTTGGGCTACGATGCTTGGAAGATGGTATCCCATAACTCCCTGTGAATGCAGTCAGAGTCACCGGAATAGTCAGCTGAACAGGGCGATGAATGGGTTCACATCAGAAGCAGGAAAACAATCCACTACCCGCAGTGGAGCCCCTAGCTTATTGGTGAAGAAAGCAGCAAGGGCCCAGCAGCACAAAAATAAATAAAGAAATAAAACTATACAACGGGATATATATGTCAGTGCTTACCCCTATCAGTGTCTATTCCCTTTTGCTGCTTTGCCGCCCAAGTTCTAGACTGCACCGCCCTCTACAGCTAGGAAGCTGTACATCCTGTGTTCTGCACTTCGCCACCTCCTTTTGCGCCCGTGAATTGGAGCTTGTCACGTCCGCCCAACTGTCCTTGATTTTCGTGAGAATGAAAGTTTTGCTTGCCTGAGAGATTATCTGACCATTGATCCTTATTTGATAGACAATGCGGGATGGACAACGAGAGGGCGCATAGAGTTGGTGATATCAGACTATTCTGAACGGACTAGCATGCTTTCTCACTTCTATAATTAACGCCTTTTCTCACATTTGAGAAGTCCGCGTGGCGGCAGAAGTGGTTGAAGGACCGGATGATGATGTGGAGAGGTTTCCCGGCGGCAACGGCTACTGCCGCGTGGTTGACAGAGACTTCACACAAACAACACGTCGGCAGACTTCGTTAAGTACGTTGACTACAAACGCCAGGTGGGCGCCGACCTGGTTTCTCTCCTCCGACCACTTACGCAACATGGTGCCAAAGCACAGGGTCAATGCAAGGTCGGCCTCAGCGGTTGCTGTGTCAGGATTGGACAGGATGTTTGACTGAAGGATGAATATATGGATAACTGGGTAGGACGAAACGAGACTGAGGTTTTCAACGGGTTAGCTGCTGCATTCTGCCTAGGTCCTCGGATATACGCACCTGATCGTGTGGTAGGGGTTGCCCGTTGGCAATTTGGACCAGTGCTCTAGTATATTAATTGACTGACGGGCTGCATAAAGCGACGATTCAGGAATCTGCTGCAAGGGATAGGATGTTTTTGTAGATTGTTCAAACGATATGATTAATAAGTGGCTGCTGAAGAGGAGGTCGGCATAAAGATACGTGTCTGTTGGGTTTACTGCAGCTCTAAATGAACGCTCCTTCGTTTGTTAGTGGAAGACTATAATACGGATAGTGATACCGAAAGACGTACCAAGTCCCATTCAGCTACCACAGATTTAAGCTCAAGGACAAGTTCTGTTACTTGGTCCTCCGAAGCATGACCGTGTGTATCGAGGAATTCCAGAAACCTCAAAGTAATGAACGCAAATCTCATACTAACAATGAAATACACTTGAAGGGTAGATTCTGGTGTGACCCCATCCGGATGGAGAGGCAGGTCAGGAAAGCGCACGCACCAGCTACCAAAGGGTATGACTGGCGACTTGCCAAAGAGCTGCCTGAATAGACAGTCGGTCTGCAGTAGCTGCCAGAACGCATATCGTTTTTGGCTTTTGGTCAATGTGCAGTCAGTCGACGTACTACTGTAATCCCCTGGCGCATCTGAGCCCTCCATGTGTTCCGCGTCAACCGTGAAAATCCCCAACTGTCGTCCAATGGAGCACGCTCGACGGAAGCAATCCCAAGAGAGATCGTAGTTGAAGAAGTCGGCCGCCAACCAGCTCTTCAAAGAGTTGTTAATTGTGTCCATGTTCGAAGAGGGGAATAAACTATGTTCGATCCTGGCAAAAATCAAGTGACTCACCAGTAAAAATGCCGCTTGGAAATCTATGGGACGTTCCCCTGCTTCATGCTGCCAACGTTCTAGTAATCGAATAGTGGACTGATACAGAGAGGTCGATATTTCACGGCGTTGATGGCACAAGGTAGCATCCAAGAGCATTCCACGAAAGATGACATGATGGTAAATGATGAGTGCAGATGCGTCGATTTGAACATATGCCAGGCCAGATACTAGTGTAAGCTTAAACATCAACTGCTCGTCTATCGGTAGTTGGGCGTCCAAAGCTCGAAAGTTTTCAAAATACACTGTAGAAGTAGAATTAGTGCTGAGTTCGAATATATCCTATGTCCTTGTTAATGAACGGGCCAGACGGACAGTTCACCCATCGCATCGCTGTCTCTTCCGAAATTTTGATGACATCACACGGTTCAACCGCCTGCATCATCCTGCACAGTTTCGCAACATGAGGAAAACCGTTCATCATCTCATTAAGCTCATATTCTCGGGGCGACCAAGGTTGTGAGACATGCGTCTGGAGTGCATCACGCGCTTTGGCTATTGCGTCAAGCACAACAACCGAGAAGCTAGGGTCTAGTACGGCGTCAGTTGAAGCTCACAAAGGTCAGCGGGGAGAGAAATCCCCCACTACTTAGTCCAAGGCTCTCCAAAATGTCATGGTTTAACTCTCTGGGCGTCCGAGCTGTCGGATTCGCCGTTTGTGTACGATGAGGCGATGGGACGCTCTCCAGAGAGAACCCGCGGTTAATGGAAGCTACGTGTTCCTCGACGCTTGAGAGGCGCTGTAGAATGTCAGATACGGTGTCATCCAGACTTGCTGCTTGAGCACTGGTTTGAGTTAGCGACAGGCATAGGATGGTCAGGTGATTGGGGCTCGGAGACATCACTCACCGTTGCCCCTTGGGTCTTGTGGCCCGAGGGGCATATTCGCAATCAACACCTCCTTCCACGCATTTGCCGCACTGAGGTAAGGTTTTGCTGCACCGAATCTGTGCCAAATTTAGTTTACCATGAGGTGGTGTCCGTACGGTAATCTGCACCCATTTGCTCAGTATCTACCTTTTTTTCCTTGCATCTCCGGCACTGGAGGCTTGATTAATAATAAGCAGAGACATTGTCAAGAGACCTTACCGAGATTGGATTCATGGGTACCGTCTGCTCGGTCATTGCTTTTAGCCTTCAAGAGCACTGACGACGAGAGTAGGCAGTGAGAGGAGATTTCGGCCGCCTTGAAAGTCGTGATACATCAGGACTCGGGGTCTCGGACTCCGGCCTCTAATTTCGCCCCACCAGACGTTTTATATGATTTGAGGTCAGCCGACCCTTAAAGTGTGGTTCAGTCACGTGATCTGGGCTTGTCTCATTCACTGTATCAGCTATCTTGGCACTGGCCGAACTTTTCCGAAAGGCCGGCTGACCTGTATCCTGTATACGATTTCACCATAAATTTGCACTTAGTAAGTTGTCGTCCAATCCGCGCTAATCAACTTGTATGTTTATTCTCAATATTCAACTAATACTGCGTCACGCCCCAATCGTCGCGTTCTGCATAAATCGGAGATCGCTAACCAACAAAGATATTCAAGCATTGCCGAGTACCTCCCTGATTTACTCGATCCTGGAGACTCTATTAAAATTGGATCTATAAATACTGTCTGTTCGCTCAATATGTCTACCTTCTGAAGTTTGCTTAGTCTCAGTGCTGTCGATTGATGAGAGTAGGAGAGTGAGTGAAGACTTCGGATGTCATGAGGAGTGGACAAGACCCGCTCGGGGTCTCGGACTCCGGCAACAACAACAACAACAACAACCCTGTCCATTCTCCTCAAGAAATACTGGAAAGTAGACTCTGTATAAGTTCTCCACAAGTGTCCGACTTAGCGGTTCATTGGTTACCCTAAATTGGGGGCGACACGGAGACTCAAGCTCTTTGTAAATTTATAAATAAGTGATTGGCCACTGCATGTGAAAGCGGCGTCTTAAATATCTTTTTAATCATTAATTGCACTGCAGTCGCGATTGTAATCTTCTACATCCAGATCCCAGCATAGCTCCTGCTGCTTGTGATAGTCAAATACGGAGTTAAGCTTAAACAACAATTCGAAAGGCCCGCTATTCAGGCGAGGAAGAGACACTTCCCCCTCCTTGAAAGAAAGAAAAAGAAAAATAAGAGAAAAAGAGATAGACAAATGGCTTCTATTCCACATAGCAACTCAGCAGTTAATTTTCCAACACATAGTGCACCGACATAGAATTCCAAACTAGTGCCCAGTAGCAGGACCGTTAACATTTCCTTGCTCCTCTGGTAAGTGAATGGCGAATAGACATGGTGCAGTTGGTATATGCTTACCCTTTGCTGTGACTCTTAACAGGCCTTCCCATTTATTCGAATTTCTCACCGTCCACAACGGCGTCTGATCCAAAGACGCCTAAGAGATACAACGTCCTTGCCAGAAAGAGGAAGGACGGTATAAGGAAATTGGCCCAGGTTATGGTAGTCCAAGAAGAAGCTGCAGCCATCCCTTCTCTTCCTAAGCACCAGGCAGTGCTGCTCAAATGTCCTAAGTCTCCCCACCATAACGCTGAGAGATATGCCTTCACGACCTTTAGTTCACTGGTTGTGTTGAGCACAAAGATATTGATAAATGCCAGCAGAAGATAAACATTGCTCAATTGAAGAGCCAGAATGTGCTCAGTAGGAAGTAACCCATGAGGCCGGGAGGCAGACGATAGAGAAGCAACATATGTTGGGGTCGAGATCACCGAGGTTGCGAAACCTGCAAAGAGGAGAACAGGCTCTATATTGCAGAAGATGTAGCGGGGAACGGGTTTGAGGAGGGTGGACATGATCAGAAGAGGCCAGCAATGATACAGACGTTGTACCACAACTGTAGGTGATAAGGGCAGTATATAGATTCCCAGTCAATATGGATGAGATTGCGGTGCTCGGACACTCGGAGGTTTGGGTAGCCCGGAAAGCCCACCACGGCTGTCTTGGCCAGAGAGTCGGACTCCGGCACATGTCCGTACAGAGACGCATGATGTCTTAACGTTGCGTTTTTGAGTTCTTGTCTCTGCTATAAAGCTGGCTGGCTCACCGGCGAGGTTGGGGATGGGGTCTCATCGGCTTAATTGTTTTTCTTCTACTACACTGCACCCTTGAAATTGTTGCGCTCATCGTCTCGCAGAGTTCCGTTTCCGAACCATCCCAATGCCAACACTTGGATTGGCAGGTGGCACGTCACCCAGCCTTGGGCGGGCAATCGTGACCGCGCTGTTTTCTGCTCCACATGGGCCGCAATGGAAGATAGTTATCCTCTCCCGCTCTCGTCATCGTCCACTCTGGCTTCGTGCTGTTGACCCCGAAGAGCTGCGCGTCCAGATTCGCACTGCTGACTACCTCTCTGTGGAATCGGTTGCCGGCGCGCTTAAGGGCGTGGACACACTTATTTCAGTAACATCCGCGCTAGATGGGTCCCAGCGACAAGTCCAGCTAAATTTACTCCACGCAGCGGTTAAAGCTGGCTGTGCACGCTTTGCGCCATCACAATGGGGATTTGGGCCGACCGGATTGGAAGCAGTCAGCGCCACAAAGGGAGCAGTTGAAGGCGTGTGGGAAGAATGCATGAGATTTCAAGATAAAATCGAATGCACCAGGTTTAACCACGGCTCGTACATGAATTATTTGGGACATGGAATTTTTCCTAACCCTGAGCCACCGCTGCCGGAGGACAAGCAACTTATCAGGCTGCAGGAAGGTGGCGGGTATGCAAAAGGTGAAGATGAGGCATGTCAGGGCCTTCACCGGCAAGGAGATATGAAGGATGGCTCCGGGGCATTTCTCATATCGCTCAAGAATGGCATCGCTGAATTACCTCAGACGGACGACGGCAAATGGCCCCGGATTACCTTGACTACGATGAGGGATGTGGGTCGCTTCGTCGCATATTCTTTAGAGCTTCCCAGGTGGGAACCCAGCATGACCATGGTTGGTGAAACTCTCACCATGGGTGAACTTCTTACTCATGCGGAGGCGGTAGCGAAACGCAAGCTTGATGTGACGGTTGTGAATTCGAAGAGCCTTGAAAGAAAGCTAAAAAGTGTCTCTTCTGATGATTTTATGGCTTGGCTATGGGTTGAACTTAAACTCGCATACTGCAGAGACCGGCTAGACGAAGGGTACCTGGAACCAGTTGTTAATAGGCTGTGCCCAGAGGTGAAACCTACGTCGGTGAAGGAGTACTTGCAGAGCCACTGGATGGATGCAGATTAAAACCAGTTTTGGAGCACATCCTCTAGGCCTAGTGGTGGATTTTACAATGAAACTCAAACTAAATCAGAACAGATTAGGTTTGGTTCTGATTTCTAAAATTTAGACTAAAAATCACAGCGCTTCAGTTCCAACTGGGGTTGGACTTGCCTGAACTCAGACCAAATGTAACTCTAGTCCTTTCTGTTGTCACCCAGACTTACTCCACAGAGTCTCTACTTAATAAAAGATATATTTTATACCTAGAAATATTCATTCTAGCCGCCCTTAACTTTCTATGATTTGCTTGTTTCCTACCGACCTGCTTCGGAAATAATTTCTTAAATTTTTTTTTAAACACACACACAATGCTCGGCTATTAAGAGCTTGTACGAAAAAGATAACCATCTGTCAAGAGGAATCAGGTTCTAGCAGATCAGTATATATAACTACATCACCAGGCTGAGTCATCTTTTTGATCTTGTGGCTGGGTTTTATGAAGGGTGTGAGGAAAGGATTGACCCCATTAGGTTGTTACTGGAAAAGCGTTAGCGAGATACCAGAATTATAAATGCATAATGCATAATATGCATCTACAAATATTTTTCCATGATGGATTTCAATCCCTCATGATCCACTGCTTTGACTATCTTTCCCTAAGGGCCTTCCATGTCTTCAGCGCCTACTAATGCATTGTAGATTGCTTCCTTAGTGGCGTCAGCTGTAGACTGGTCGTGGATTGGGTTTGGATGGATCCGCAAGGGGTTCAATCCAACCCATGTGGGTTATGGGTTGATCCACCACCTATCTAACCCACCCTCATATCCATGCGGGTTGGATTGCGGATAATGGATATATCCATACTACCTAGTCAGGTGACCCCTAGTATTCTAATTACCACCCATTTTTCTAGTATTCTAGCCACACCACTAGGATATCTATATATTTTATTTATTAATATAATAACTTACTATATAAATATTATATTCCCTGGCTTGTTTTACGTCTGAGGGACAAGTACATAGTGGAAGTGAAGCATCCTCATAACCGGTATATATACAACTCCAATGTAAAATAGATATCTTGCAACGGCTTCAAAGTAAACACCGACGTACATGCTGCTGGATCTATGGCCAATGCTCGGGTTGGCTATAACAGAGTCAGACAATTTTCTCTAAGGTCCGTATACGGGTTGTACTGTTTGCTGTTTGCTCCTCCATCTTGATTCCGATGGATGACTACAGCCATGATTGGCGCAGTGAATTCCAAGCCTGAGACTCAGCCCTATCCATGTGAAATTTGTTTGCTTCTCACTGGATTCTACATAACTACCTGCACGCCAAAGATAATAACGATTCATTCACTGTAGATAAAGGCGGGTTCCGCTGAATCAAGGGAACATTCAGACCCTTACGTATACATGTTCACTCCACAGCCAATGAACAGTGAATGACACTGGAAATATCCAATATAAAAGGAGATATCGAATGATCAGAGCCCAAAATCTCAACAACTTCGCCACTGTGCTCTCATCATGGATGTAAACCTTCTCTATCATGCTCTGCTTCTCTCTTTCCACTACCTTTGCATTCTTGTATCTGCATATCCATACAAAGCTACTAGCTTTCAAGGCCTAAAGACCGAAAATATCTGGAGAGAGATATTGAAATTCCAAAGAGCCAGCATATGGCAGACTCTACCGCCTCACCCTTCATGAATCTTCTTATGGAGGTTCACCTTCCCATTGTCGAACACTGCGACCATGCGTCGAAGGTCTCCCTCTACTAAACCAACAAATACCTCCGCTCCCTGGTCAACGTCCAGACGCCGGAAGATGCTACGCAACAGGAAGCCTTCCTACAGGGTTACGAGCTATGGCGCGAGTGAGTTCAGCTCCACCCTAGACAAGCACTATCGGAGCTAACAATTCCAGGAACTCCAACAAACACGCTTGCTTCAAACGGCGCACGATGCTGGCAGTCGAAAAGTTTGACGACGGAAAGGCTCGTAAGCCCAGCCATAGCCCCGTTAAGTGTTTTATGGGCAGTTACTAACTCTATACTAGTCAGAAAACTTGTGATCGCGCTGTATACGTGCCAGGTCGACGCTTTCCGACTATTGCACTAGAAGTTGGTTATATTGAGAGTTTTCAGAGATCACGGGCAGCCGTGCCAAAAACGGCCCCGAAGCTGAGATGCGCTTTTGCATCCGGTGCGGATTGTCAGAGTCGCCTCTATAGCCCAATGGCGCCTGTTTCGATTCGGGGCAAGATTTTACCGATGTGTGTCTTACACAGCAGCGAAAGATGCAGTTGAATAATGCGATTATGCAAACTCTGGTCAGAATGCATGACGCTCCACTCAGGATCCCCCGCGCACGCTCATCCAGATCGTGACAACTTGAGTTCTGGATCTACTGCTTACCTTATTTACTGAGACAGTTGATGTTCTCCAGGGTTGGGTTTACCCGCTGCGCATGGTGCCGCAAGCGCATGAATGTCTTGGCTTTAAGAAGCTCGAAGTGGTCCACATAGTCCGCTGCTCGGAGTGTGGTTGCAGAAGAAGGCTTCCTGATATTGGGCCCGAAGGCAGCGCTGCTCCTCAGACTGCTCAAACGCAGAGTTCTGAGGGTGATACAGGCCAAGGGAGCAGCACGCAGAATTTTGAGGACAACCTCCGAAACCTCCTGGTTTGAGTCCGCTTGGATAATAGTATGTTACCGAGCACTTGAATCAGGAACAACTATTTTTCAGTTACTTTTCTAGTTTTCATGATCAAGCGACTTATTCCGACATCACTACATTATTAAAATGTGCAGGGGGAACTACATTGTATATGAGTGCACACATTGTGTCGACGTCGCTTTTGGGTTTTCAGCATCATATTGTCAGTTCTTCCATTTCTCCTTGCCAGCAAATGCGCGGCGTGCCGTTCAAGTCAGGCAGTGAAACCACGAATTCATGTGGTGCATGAAGTGTTTGCGTACTTCGTTGAATGACTATGACACAAACAGTCCCCAGCCGAAGGTGATCAGGCTGTCTGTCTATTTTCGGAGAAAGTTCAAAGACTTTACATATGTGATCAGTTTGTACTTGCAATCTTCTTCATTACGTATCTTTTCATATCTGGTTATCATGTCGTTGGCGTGGAATTGCAAAGCTAGGGAGTGGTTCGATTGCATTCAATAGTTGTCTGTACAAGCAGCTTACAATCAGCTTTCACCAGTAGACTTCATCTCCTATTGACTGGGACAGATTATTCGGGATATGAGGAACAAAAGTGAGAAAGTCTGCATGCTACTAGCTCTGCACTTCCTGGCAAGGGAGTATCTGTGCTTCATGACGTGCTCGCTGAAGCCCGTTTACAAGTGTTGCTCTTCCTCCCATCCTTCTAGGCTATGTAACGCTACGTAGCCGATGTCCATACTTTTTGCGACAAGACAATATGAATGAGTTTTAGTCCTCCGTTCGCTAATATGACACGGAATTGAGTCCTACAGGGAGCACTTCGGAAGCTCACACACTCATGCCTTGACAGAGATTAGCCAACGTGAATTTTGCCAGGTACGATGCACCTCCTCGCTCCCTTCGCATTTTACGTCCATTCTTGGAAGGCTTACATGCTTGGCAGGGAATCTGGAAAACCTTCTGATAGATGGGAATGCACGTCTGTATTCATTTCATCAGTCATGAGCAAAAACGCTGTAAGGCCAAGGCACTGGTGGCCACCCCTAACCAATCCAACATTTGTCGCTGAATTTGCAGACAAGGGGTACTGCTTCAAGGCCAGCAGGAAATTGAGGCGGGTCTCTATCGCAGAGTTAATTGCAGTTCACTGACTGATCCTATGCATGTCCTTGCCAGACTCGCAGCACTCGTGAAGACACTCCGCCTCTGGACGACCTTCAGTATATTGTCTCATCGGGTGGACAAGTCGAACATCCTCACTCAATGTAACCTGTCCCTGGCAGCAGGAGCTACCATAAGCCTGTTCGTCCAGTTCATGTACAAGGATCATGAACACGAGCGGGATTGGTAGTTTGCGATGCATATCGTATCGTATTGACGGACCGGCATCCTGCAGGATGAACCATACCTCACGACTATACTGCAATGAAGAGCGCCAAGCTACGAGCGGAATGGCTTATTAGTTTGACAAGGTCTCGGTCTAATTTCCCAGTCGTATTCGCTAGTCGCTACTTGTCCTAATAAGTGATAGAATGAATACGACGTGAATGTCGATCGTATACGAGGTTTGTCTGATCAAACACGAGTTTATATTTAGGTAGCTACAAGACACGCCCACGTGCGTTGATATTCAAGAATGTCTGGATAACGCATTCAGGAGGCTTTTTCTGGCTATGACTATATAATTTCGACCGGTCTCCTGCTATGGCGATACGTTGTCCAGCAACTAGCAACAATGCAATCGATGCGCTTCATCATCCTGGCACTGCTTGTGCAGTTCCTCCCAGCATGGGCAGTCAACGACCCGGCCAAGTCGGCCGCCCCCTACCACGATGAATTCCCTCTCTTCCGCAGCGCCAACATGGCCTCCCCGGATAAACTGTCTACAGGAATCGGCTTCCACTCGTTCCGCATCCCCGCCGTAGTCCGCACCACAACCGGCCGCATCCTCGCCTTCGCCGAGGGCCGCCGGCACACCAACCGGGATTTTGGCGACATCAACCTCGTGTACAAGCGCACCAAGACAACCACGAACAACGGCGCTAGTCCATCAGACTGGGAGTCTCTACGCGAAGTCGTCGGCTCCGGCGCAGGCACCTGGGGCAATCCCACCCCCGTCGTCGACGACGACAACACCATCTACCTGTTCCTCTCATGGAACGGCGCCACCTACAGCCAGCACGGCAAGGACGTCCTCCCTGACGGCACGGTGACCAAGAAAATCGACTCCACCTGGGAAGGTCGCCGACACCTCTATCTCACCGAGTCCAAAGACGACGGCAACACCTGGTCCAAGCCCGTCGATCTCACCAAGGAACTCACACCCAACGGCTGGGCCTGGGACGCCGTCGGCCCCGGCAACGGTATCCGCCTGACAACCGGCGAGCTGGTCATCCCCGCCATGGGCCGCAACATTATCGGCCGCGGCGCGCCGGGCAACCGCACGTGGAGCGTGCAGCGGCTTTCCGGGGCCGGGGCGGAGGGGACGATCGTGCAGACACCCGACGGGAAGCTCTACCGCAATGACCGGCCCAGCGAGAAGGGGTACCGGATTGTGGCGCGCGGAACCCTGGATGGCTTTGGGGCGTTTGCGACGGACACCGGGTTGCCGGATCCGGCGTGCCAGGGGTCGGTGCTGCAGTATAACAGCGATGCGCCGGCGCGGACGATCTTTTTGAACTCCGCGTCGGGGACGAGTCGGCGGGCGATGCGCGTCCGGATCAGCTATGACGCGGACGCGAAAAAGTTCGATTATGGGCGGAAGCTGGAGGATGCGAAGGTTACCGGGGCGGGCAATGAAGGGGGTTATTCGAGTATGACCAAGACGGGAGATTATAAGATTGGGGCGTTGGTGGAGAGCGATTTCTTCAACGATGGCACGGGCAAGAATTCGTATCGGGCGATCATCTGGAGGAGGTTCAATCTGTCGTGGATCCTGAATGGTCCTAACAATTAGATGTCGTCATTTCATCGCGATGGTGGGAAATGTTTACATGTATAGAACCGGCAAGGGAGTGTCTCATCCCTTGCCATCCCTAGTTTGGCAGAAATAAATACTTCCTCCCCTATTCTCTATTCTTCATAATACTTACTCATACGATACACAATAGCTACAAAAATGCATCTCTCCTGGGTCATGCTCTTGGTCGTCTCGGCCGCAGCAAAAAACACCACTGTCAGTAAATCCACTCTCGCTCCAACGCAGCACTGACAGGGATGTTGCAGATCGGGCTGGAAACTATCGAAGAGGGCAGTAAAACGGTCAGCGTGCCTATGGGCGATTGCCATAACATCGATTCCTAGTACGTTTGACATGCAAACAGCGCATGCAGTATGGTGCTGACTGACCGCTACAGTGAGGTGACGACAGTGTCAGTCAAGAAGCCATGTCGATTCTTCACGTACGCCGTCCCAATTGAGTCCTCAAAGTTGATGACTATGCTGACCAAAGCAGAGGCCCCATGTGTATCGGACGACAGACACTGCTGAAACCCGGCGTGCACGAGAGCGACGAACCGGTACCGATCTGGAGTGTGTTTTGCGAGGACGAACCGGAGCATAAACTGGAGCTGTAGCTGTGGCTGCCAGCATGTACGTACAGGAAGGAAGGCAATAATAGCATGCAATCATCGTATGATTTGTGGATATTCTCCTAGAGATCGTTCAGGTATTGGCCGATTATTCCCGTGCAAACAGAGCAACGTTACACAGCAGGTGAATCTAGCTGTCGGGCAGATTTAAATACTGGATATGCCTCTATTTTTGGTCTTCAGCAATCATGCTTCTTGTTTTTCTTTTTGCCCTAGGCGTGGTTGCGTCCTCTGCACTGCCCTGTACGCTCCTCAATGCGCGAGTTCGACGAGAATGGTATGTGATGCTGTCAACAGAGGAGAGCAATATTGATTGAATAGGAGCGTCTTGACACCGCACGAACGACGGGACTACATTGACGCGCTGTTCTGTCTACGATCTCTTCCCTCAATCCTCCCAAATGATCAATACCCCGGAGTCCAGGATCGATTCGACGACTTTGTAGCGTACGTTCCATCCTCTCGTCTACACGCATTGATTCATTAACGGATGGGCAGAACACACATCAATTACACCTCGCACATCCACAACAACGGCCTCTTCCTCCCCTGGCACCGTCACTACCTGCACCTCTTTGAGAACGCGCTCCGCACCGAATGCGCCTACAACGGCACCATTCCCTACTGGAACTGGCCCTCCACCCCAACCTCACCGTCTCCCCCCTCTTCGACAACTCGCCCACCTCCCTCTCCAGCGACGGCACCTACAACCCAGACGAGCGCATTCTCTGCGACGAACAGGTAGGCTGCATCGGCCGAGGCACCGGCGGCGGTTGCGTAACAGCCGGACCCTTCACCTTCCCCTCCTGGAAAGCAAACATGGGCCCGCTGAACCTCCACGGCCTGGACGAGCTGTACGGCCCGCTCGATCCGTCAGCCTTTAGATACAACTCGCGCTGTCTGATGCGCAGTTTTAATGCTGCCCCGCTGCTCCGGTTTGCCGGTGCCGACGCCGTACAGCGGATCCTCGCCGCGCAAACGATCCAGGAGTTTCTAGCGGTGCTGGACCCGAGCACTGCGGGCCGGTTGGGCGCGCATGCCGCGGTGCATGTTGCGCTGGGCCCGACGATGGGGGATGTGTTTTCGTCGGTGCAGGACCCAGCGTTCTTTCTGCATCATGCGATGGTGGATCGGCTGTGGGGGATGTGGCAGGATGGAGGTCCGGAGCGCCGGTATGCGCTGAACGGGACGGCGTGGATGTTTGATCCGCCGTGGGCGACGAATGTGACTGTCGATACGGTCGTGGAGTTTGGAGTGCTCGGTGGGCCGAGAAAAGTTGCAGACTTGATGGATCCATTGGGAGGGGAGTACTGCTATACCTACTCGTGATCTAGTGTATCTGTCTATGCATGTAAAGTCCGTCTCAATGCCATGATTCGCGCTGTCCCGGCATCAAACTCCTCCGTATCCACCTCCCCGTTGTCCAACGCCTTGGTCAATGCATCCACGATCGCCTCGCCCTGCGTGACATTCCTCGCCGACGCAAGAATCAGATCCATCCCGGCCTGCGCAGCAAGCAACCCCCTTGCCGCATCATCGCCGTACGCTCCCAGCGCCCCAGCCTCAATCGCATCCGTGATGGTCACGCCCTTAAATCCAAGCCTTCGTCTCAGCTCTCCCTGAATCCATTTCTCACTCAACCCAGCCGGCTTCTCATCCAATGCAGGATACACAGCCCAAGACGCCATGACCATATCCACGCCCGCCGCAATCGCAGCGCTATACGGCGCTTCATCCACCCGCCGCAATTCTCTAAGCCCAAGGTCAATCCTCACGGGCATGAGATCCGTATTCGCATCTGCGCCTGCAGCCCCAAGACCAGGAAAATGCTTCGCCGTAGCAATCACTTTCTGTCCTTGCTGCGCGGCGATGAACGCCTCCACACAAGAAGCTACCAGCTCGGAAGTATTCCCATACGACCGGCCGTACTCGTCTAGAAAGTTCCCAGATGAGCGATAGACGCCCAGCACAGGCGCCAGATTCGCATTCACGCCGTATTTAGCCAGTGTAGTCGCAGCCTCAGTTCCAGTGTCTGCAGCTGTAGATGCGGGCTCCGCCGACAGACCGACCTGCTTCGCAGAGAGTGTCGGACCACCAGGAAGACGCCGGACTTTGCCGCCTTCTTGGTCGGTCATGATGAGCAGGGGCGTTCCATTGTAGTCTGGGGACGAGGCATAGGTTTTTTGGATGTTGGCGATCGTGGTGGGGAGGTTGGCGTCGATGTTCTCGCCGAAGAGGATGAGGCCGCCTACTTTGCCCGAGGAGATGAGGGTGAGGAGGCTTGCGGGAGGGGAGGGGCCGGGGTAGGAGTAGATTACGTGTGTTGCTGCTTTTACAGTTGTTGTAGTTGTAGTTGCGGTGGCGGTTGCAGTGTAGACTGCGCTGAGGAGGAGGAGTGAGAGTTTCATTTTGATGTGTGCGTGGTTCTTGGTGATGCTGATGGTGAGGAGAGCTGGGAGGTGGAAGTGATATATAAGTACTTTGAGATTCGCTAAATGAAGCCATTCGGGGTTAGATTAGTGCACCCGAGGTTGCATGATCGGCGGTTTAGGTGGTATAGTCTGGTCATTGGGGATACTAATTGGTTGATATACGATGATACGATGCTATACGAGCGCATAGAAATACACTCAAATGAACGAGTACTGACGGTGCAGCATAAGATGTATCTGACCAGTCCTAGTGTGACGGTGTGAGCCTGTGATGAAGCAGATGGATAGATAGCCCTAACTTACTTTCAGCAACAACAATAACCTCATCTTCACCGTAGATACTCATCTCCCGGAAATCAATGGACCCTCCGGCCAATTCAACCCAGCAAACCTCTTCACCACATCACGAATAACCTCATAACAAGCCCCAACCCTCACCACCCGCATACTCTCAAAATCCACCATGGTCGAACTCGCCCGCGGCCAACCGTCCCTCACCCGTCCATAATCAACCACAATATCCGCCGCCTCGCGAACCTCCTCCTCAATCTCCTCCACCACCGTCTTCGTCCCTTGCCCGGTGAGATTCGCACTCGAACCTAGCAACGCCGTGCCGGCAGCAGCAGCCACCCGTACCAACTCTTCCTGGAATGGACCCCCGTTGACAAGCATGGCCATCGTGCCGTCCATCAAACTCGCCGACAGCGTTTCTGCGTCTAGTCTCGTGATTAACGGGTGATCATGCCGGAACGGAGCGATCACCCCAAGCGGGAGGTTGAGATCCACGGTCAGCAAGCGCACGAGATCCATTTTGTCCGGCGGAAGGACATGGATCTCGCGGTGGAGCGCGTAGCTGCCTATGATAGCGTGGCGCTTATGGGGCTGGCGACGCTTGACTGTGTAGATGCGCTGAAGTGCGGGAGCCTTTGTGGCTATTATCCCGTAGCCGACGCTGGAGGGGATGATGCCTATCCCGCCTTGGGCGAGGACGGAGAATACGCGGGCTGCGTCGGTGGGGATATCAATAGTCGTCCGCATTGCTTCGCTATTGCACTATGAGTGACTTTGGGAAAGAAGATCTATCCAAGCATACTACAGCGCAGGGGGAGAGGTTATATACTGGGAGCCAGTCGTACATGTACAACATCAACGATCCATTGACTTGTGTACTCCGTACAAGGTACAGGATGCTAGGCTACTGAGTAACCTTGAACAGCGCACGCTCAGACTCAAACTCCCCCCTCTGGTCAAGCTGCTGCAGCTGCGAATCCGTCACTTGGTCGCGCGGACACTCCCAAATCCCATGCCAGATGCCCTTGGCCTGCACTGCGTACTCGTGTCCTTCTTCTAGTGGCACATGCGGGATGGTGATCGTCCGCTCCATGGAGCTCTCCGCGGGGATTTCGACCAGATCGTCTCGCGAGGGAGGCAGCTGGCGGTTGAATTTGATGGTGTCGAGGGTGATGGGATGATCGGTGGTGGTGTCGTTGATTTGGAATACGCCCAGGAGGTTGGCTTTAGGGTCGAACGGGGTGCCCCAGTTGAGGAAGGTCACTGGGGTGTTGGCTTGGTTGTGGATGGCGATGTTGATGGGGAGGCTGATGGGTTGAGTGGCCGAGGGCGGGACGGGCGAGAGGATTACTTGGAGGTTTGTCATGTCGTGTCGTCGTTCTCGTTCAGTTCGTCAGTTGTCACTTTGTCAGTTGAGATGTGAAATGAAATAATGTCTATCTGATGCTGGAAGTGCCGGAGGACACTGTGGAGGGGTATGGAGAGGAGGGACGAATGATGAAACCCCAAGCTTTACATGAAGACAGCAATCCACCAATTATATACACAGCGGGAATTGCCAAGCTTTAAGGAGGAAGATAACTGGAAATGGAAGAGGGGAGGTGAAACAGGAAGTCTTGGGTTGCATTTCGTCAGTATCAGCCGGATATTAAGGATTGATAAAGTGGTCATGATCGGCACTTTAATCTATGCTTCTGTCTCTTTCAGTCAATGATGCGAGTCAGTCCCGGATCTCTCTGACAATCTGGAGTCGATGAATCCACTCGTTTCACTAATTCTCAGGGGCACCTCAGGGTCTGACCGTCTGAGTCTAGATACAGCAGATCATGTCTAGACACATCGTCGTGTCAATCAGCGGTCAACCAGTACATTGTCATCAGTATGTGAATATCAACAACACAAAAACAATACTGATATGATCACGATACTGAATG
This sequence comes from Aspergillus novofumigatus IBT 16806, assembly GCF_002847465.1. NCBI lineage: Eukaryota > Fungi > Ascomycota > Eurotiomycetes > Eurotiales > Aspergillaceae > Aspergillus > Aspergillus novofumigatus. The sequence continues at coordinate 384,973 of NW_020194278.1, forward strand.
ATCACACCGGACTCTTGCCGAAGACCTAGTGAATGAAGACTTACCCGGCAGACAGACGTCTTATCTCGACACAGACACTCCTCTTCAGGCATACGGACTGCCGGCTAAACTTCTTCATCATTTACATGCCGGACCAACCCTCTTGGCGTTCCAATCCAAAGCGTCAACGCTGATATACCTCGAGCAAATAAGAATCTCGTCCCCCTGAATAAACGGTCCTCCGGCGGGCCAAGCATACTCCTTGGCCTTTTCTCTTGGCCGCGATAGTGATGCTTCAAGACGCCTCGCGGAGTGGTTATGTCGGCATGTAAAACGCCATGGCGGTCTTCAGACAATTGAGGTCTTGTCATCCTGTCCAGTCGAGATTCGAGACTGGCAGACGGGGTAGATGTAACCTCCTTTTTTGGGCATATCTCCGTTCGTTCCAAGACTTGTTCCTGATATCTATACTTCGGTCGCCAGTATCTGGAGGTCTATAAATAGGAGGATGGTCCCAGGTCGGTCTGACAGAAGCATCAGCGAGAGCAAGAGCAAGAGCAAAAGCACAGCACCGCATCAGAAAGCTTCTCAATCCAGTTCAATTCATCATGAAGGTCACTGTTCTCGCTTCTGCCATTCTGGCCCTCATCAATGGTGCTCTCGCTCTTCCTGCCAACGCCCCGACCCTTGATGTCACCCTGACCCAGGTCGACAACACTCGCATCAAGGCCACCGTCAAGAACAGTGGCAACGAGGAGGTCACCTTTGTGCATCTCAACTTCTTCCAGGATGCTGCTCCTGTCAAGAAGGTCTCGCTCTTCCGCAATGGTATCTCCTCTTCCGACACCCACCCCTCCACCCCAAGACAAGACATACTAACAAGTCAGCCACCGAGGTCGAGTTCACCGGAATCAAGCGTCGCCTCCTCACTGAAGGCCTCTCTGACGATGCCTTGACCACCCTCGCGCCCGGCGCCACTTTCGAGGACGAGTTCGACATCGCCAGCACCGCCGACCTCACTGAGGGTGGCACCGTGACAATCCGCACCGACGGTGTCGTCCCCATGGCCACAGACCGCAAGGTCTCCGGCTACATCCCCTACCAGTCAAACGAGATCGAAATCGAGGTTGACGCCGCAAAGGCCGCCAAAGTGCCCCAGGCCATCAAGCTCCTTGACCGCCGCACAAAGGTCACCTCCTGCTCCGGCACCCGCGCCTCGGCCCTCTCCACGGCCCTGCGCAACACCGTCTCCCTCGCCAACGCCGCCGCCAGCGCTGCCTCCTCCGGCTCCTCTGCCCGCTTCCAGGAGTACTTCAGGACCACCTCCAGCAGCGCCCGCGAGGCTGTCGCCGCACGCTTCCGCGCCATTGCCAGCGAGGCGTCCTCCCAGTCCTCCGGCAAGACTACCTACTACTGCACCGACCCCTACGGCTACTGTGACTCCAACACCCTCGCCTTTTGTCTTCCCTCCAGCAACGTCATCGCCAACTGCGACCTCTACTACTCCGATCTCCCTGCCTTGACCCGCTCCTGCCACGCCCAGGATCAGGCCACCACCAGCCTGCACGAGTTCACCCACGCCCCGGCCGTCTACTCGCCCGGCACGGACGACTACGCTTATGGCTACCGGGCTTCCACCGCCTTGAGTGCCAGCCAGGCGCAGCTCAATGCGGATAACTATGCCCTGTTTGCTAATGGTACTCCCTTTCCCTCTCCTCTTCCCCCTCATTCCACTTTCAAGTGCTCAAACTAACATGGTACAGCCGTGAACCTCAACTGCTAGACAGTCCGAAGACAGTCACAAGAAACGAGAGATGAGATAGTGCAAGTTCACTTTTAACATACAAGTCAATTCATTCATGTTCATACTTCATAGCATACCATAATCATCATTTCAACCATAACCATAAGCATAAGCATACCCCTAAGCTATTTAGGCACCATTGTTAACCCTCCGACAAATCCCTTCGAGGCATTTACTCCCACTATAGCAGCAATCCGCATCACCCCCACACAACTGGAAATCCTCCGCGCAGCCCGGCCACTTGGGATTCGTGGGCCGGCATTTCGTCGCGGCGCAGTAGCCCGAGCAGCAGGTGAGACCGGTGCCGAACGAGCAGGATTCTAGTCGACTGTCAGCTGGCCAGTGATTCTCATATGTAGTGAGAAGAGTGGAGGGGACTTACGGTATACCCCTAGGCAGGTCGGGGCGGGGATACAGGTTGTTAGGCTTGAGGAGGGTGAGGTGCGGGCGTAGGTTGTGCAGGTGCTTGGGGAGGGACAGGGTTTGTCGCCGCAGAGGTTGTTGGGGCAGCCGGGGGATGCTATTTTCATTAGTATTCTCTCTGTAGGATTGTAGTTGGGTGTATACCTGCTGCGAGGCTGAGGAAGAGGATGGTGGGAGTGAGGTTGGTGAGATGCATTGTGCTGTGTTTACTTTGGTTGTACTTGTGATGGTGATGGTGGTGATGTGCGGGTAGATGGTGAATATATATATCTACATATAGATCAGTGTGTCTATGTCTTACATCACGATGTATGACATGAACACCTGACAGATGGCCTGCCGTCGGCCACTGACTGTCAGAGTCAATGCTGTTGGTTGCGTTTCAGGGTGTTTGAGACCTGTCGAATTGGAGGTTGTCCACCTCGTATAGAAAGGTTGCTTCCATGTCATGACGCGAATATGTCAGAGGCAGTAGGTCTGAGCTGATGCTTTGCTTGCGGATTCTGAACACTAATGATTAGGAGTATGTATTCGTTTAATAGAGGCGATTGGAGGTCTGGTTGCAGCACAGCGGTTGTTAAACCTGTTTGAGATACAAGTCGAGGTTGTTTAAAATAGACAGAGCACAGAGCGTAGATGCAAGACGCAAGTAGCTCGACGCATTGCAAGCTCCATGTCTCTATCAAGATGCAGGAATACTGTTACATCTCGTGCTCATCAACTGTATATCAAAGTACCACCAAAGAGAAATGCTATCTATCTTCCGTATCATTACATTCTGCTGCTCAATTATCGAAGGCTGATCAGCTTTTTAATAGTACAGTAACAACGGCTATATACATACACTATCATACACCACCCCAACTTTATCACGTAAATCTAAACAACCCCCGAAGCCTTTTCCCCACTCTCCCCAGAAATCCCGCCCCGGGGCCTCTTCAAACTCCTTCACGACATTGTCGTAGTGGTCCGGGTTCGTCGCCGGCCGCCGCAGCTTCGGCGGTAACGGATACCGTCTCGCGTAGCGGTCTTCCAGTAATGACGAGAGGGCATTCAGCGAGGCCTCTGAGATTTCTGTTTTGGGGGATGGCTGTGCTTGTTGGGGCTGCGCTTGTTGCGGTTGTGTGGGTTGAAGGCGGGATTGGAGGTAGGTTTGGACGGAGACGGAGGCCGGGCGGACGGCGTCAGTAGGCCAGTGTTTGAGGAGATGAGAGATGCGGTTCTGTATTGTCTGGGGGTTTAGAGTCTGCAGCTGTTAGTATGGTCTTTACATGGTGGTGTGGACTATGGACTCACTGGTTTGCTCATAATGATAACTGATGTGTTTTTGTCTTTAGTAATGCAAGAACAGGTAATTTAGCCCAAAAGATTCTGAGAGACGATCGGAGAATCAAAGGTAAGGCGATACTTAGAGCTGGGGTTCTGTCGAGCTTTGATAAAACAGATGATGGATTGATGATATCGGAAAATCGGAGATGCCCCAGATTCCAGGCCACCATTTCAGCCACAGGAACCACACCAGCCACAGTGATGTCCAGTCACCGCCACCGCTGGCTGCCTGATTAGTGAGGAGATTACGGAGACGGCGGTCGATCCCCTTCCATCCACATCCTAAGTCCACGCCTCACAAGTATCATATCGACTGTTTCCTGCATCTCTCTGCACATTCTTTCATCTGCTTCTTTCTGTCTGCTTTCTCTCTGTCCCACAGTTGTCATTTCTTTTGTCGCAGTCCCGAGTGTCTCTACGTGCACCTGCTCAGCTCGTCATGAGCTCGCAGCGTTATCAAAGGGTAGGCAGCACTTCATCTATATAGACGTATTTATATCGATCCCCTAAAGATACTGACTACTTCCAGGTTAATGCCCATGACGAGGACGACGAGGTTGATTCCCATTCGTCGATTCCTTTGCAAAACGCCCCTTCGCCCTCGTCTCCGCCGCCCTCGTTCCACTCTCGTTCCTCTTCCTTCTCATCAAGAAGACTTCTCCAGAATGACCCCCATCGAAGCGATGCAGACCAGACTCTTGCCGACGCCTTTGGTGACGCCAGCGATTCCGAGGGTGATGACGAACCCGATGACCGACAGCGACTGATGCGGGCCCATCCGGAGCAGCCAGCGGGCAGTGGCGGAGAGGGGGCCCCTTCATCTGCTGCCAGCAACGAACAACCATCACAGAGAAACCCGTCGAGCTCGACGCTTCAGAGACGACCAACAATACTGCCCAGTTTCAGCACACCCTCGTCAGGCGCAGGTCGCGTGATCAGTTCGTCAAATGACGGAGTCTTTGCCAACCTGGCGGCCAAGCCAGAACGGGGAGAGAAGAACGAGGATCTGCCTCCGGTAAGCATACTATCTGATAGTGATATATTCAGGATACTGACGTCTATAGTCCTACGAAGAAGCAGCTGCAGACGCCACCCCTCCGTACTGGGAGACTACCATCTTGGCTCCCGGCATCTCGTCTGATGAGGTTTATGTGGATGGACTGCCGGTCGGCTCGATCTTCTCCTTCGTTTGGAACGCCATGATCTCGATGTCCTTCCAACTGGTCGGCTTCCTCCTGACCTACCTCCTTCACACCACACACGCCGCGAAAAACGGCAGCAGAGCTGGTCTCGGCCTTACGTTAGTGCAGTACGGTTTCTACATGAAAGGGGGGAGTGATGGGGGATCTGACGGTGGTGCGGACTATGTTCCTCCTCCGGATCCCAACAGCCACAGCTTTGATCCAACTTCAGTGTCTGACGGTTCCGGTGGCAACGGCGGAAGCGGTGCGATATCCGACATCACAACGAGCGAGTGGATTTCGTATGTCTTGATGATTGTCGGTTGGTTCATTCTGATACGCGCCATCAGCGACTTCTTACGGGCCCGGCGGCATGAGCAACTGGTACTACAAAGCCCCGAGCGTGGTCTCAGCGTTCCGGTCATCGCGGAAGGCGAACGGTCCGAGACGGTTGTATAGGACAGCATCCAATCGAGACAGGTCATTCCATCTCGAATAGGTACAGAACAGCGGATCATTCAGCGGACGGATTGGAGTTCATATATCTGATATCCTTGGTTTATCTGGTCGGGCAATGGGACTTGGGCCTTCTCTCCTTCATTTTTAATCACGTCTCATTCAGTAATTATGAATTCAGCAACGGGCATAGTTTCTTTGTAGCTATTTTCGTTTCAAGATACCAATTCGATGGAATTTGACTTGTGCCATTGGGTCCATAGATCTGCATTCGTACTACTCCAGGCAGCGATTTTCGTAGATTCGCCGCACCTTACGTGTCTCGTACTCCAAAGAAAACTTGTCTTTTCCGATCCTTGTTATTTCTAGACCTATCTCTACTTGGCCGGTCATCATTTCTCTCGATCTACTGCAATCCATGCAGATCCTCGCTGATATATAATCTCTTGGCGGTTCCTCCGCAACGGCCCAATCCTCCCGGCTTCTCCGCGATTGTTTGTTTTTGCCCAGGAACAGCCCTCCCAAGACCCTTTCAGGCGGCCAGTACAGCTCATTCCGTGCGCCCCGTCACCTACCTGCCACTGCGACTGTACATAGTCAATCAAATGGCCATGGTGGACGGTGCGGCGGACGCAGCTTCTGCATCCTCCCCCGCCTCGGTCCATCCCAATATCCCTCAGCCTCCAGTCGAGGCTCGTTCGCTCTCGTCCATCACTACCATCGCCTCAAACCCACCGGCCTACCCTCGGAATCCGGCGCAAAAGAAGCTAGATCCTCTCGTTCTCTATATCGTGCGCGTACCTGGAAGCAAAGGTATTTCCTAGGAACTGCCCCGCGCCTGTCATTCAAGTCTACTGCATTTGGGGAAGACCGACCGTTCTGACTCGAATAGATGTATTCCTCTCGCCATTGAAGCCTCCGACGAAATCAAGCATCTCCGCAGAAGCCATCAACGCCTCCCTTTACTACCTTCATGTTGCGACGCCAGAGGACGAACTCCTGTTGCAGGAGGTTGAGGAGGAGCGGGAAAAACAGGCGAAACTACGAAAGGAACAATGGAGCGACGGAGCACCGCCAGAGTTTGCGCGATTGAACAATGTCCGGCGAAAGCCTGTACCGGGTGGTCCTCTTCCACAGATACCATTGCAGCAGGAGAATTACTCGCCGTACTCTGCTGCGGTCGACTCTCCGCCTCCGCCGACCCCGCCCCGTCCGACGCTTCGTCAAGGCTTTCCTAGTTCGGAGTCAGCTACCGCTGTTTCGGACATCTCCGACCATCTGGGCGACTCGCGTGGAGATACAGGAGAGACTAGAGCATCCCCGTTACCGCGCAGGCCTCTGCCGTTTGTGCCAACAGAGGAAGCTTCTTCAGATTCGATCAACAACAGTCCGGCGAAGAAGAGTAATCGATGGAGCGCCCTATCGGGGTATCTCAACAGTAAAGGGCTCGATAACTGGAAGGAGAAGTATGAAGCCTTGTCCGCAGGACGTATTAGTCTGGATGCCGGTCGGCCCGAACTACGACCGCATACGTCTGACGGGGCCGGGTCGAATGCTCGCCGAGCATCGCCGTCAAGGAGCCCAGGGCAGTCTCCGCACAGAAGGCCGCGCGAGCATGGCCAGGCCTCAGATCGACAGGGATTTCATATCACTCTCATCCGCCGCGATCCCACTCACGGCATTCAATGGAACGTTGCGACCATCTCCACGTCCAAGACGGACCGCACCGTGGTCAACATCGAGGTCTCGACACCGGGGTATAACCGGTTCCTAGCCCAGGATGAGCCTTTTTCCCTGCAGAGTCTGGGCATAAACCTCCCGTCAGACGGACAGTCTCTGCCCTCATCCACGCTCAAATTTCCTACACAGGCGCACCCTGAAACACGGGCCCTGGACCCGTCCCTGCCGCGCAAATTCCGCCGCCAGCTCTGCGTATCGCGGCCACATCACCACAGGGACGACTCGCGAGGCTCCCTGGATATGCCTACCAACAGAGCCTCACTGGACACCTTCACTGGCAGTCCGACCCGGCCGCACCACCAAGCCCACTCCAAGCTGAAAAGCGGCTACTACACCTTCACCTCCCCCTGGAACGGCATCTGCACCTTCTCCACCAGCGTCAACGGCCGCAGCCTCAAATGCAAGCACATGATCCCCACGCCCTCATACCCAGGCAATGGAACGAACCTCTCCACCCCCAGCGCTCCAGCCGTGACCGTCGCAGAAATCCGCTTCAACACCCCTTTCCAAGCCGGTCATCACCACCACCACCCATCCAACTCCGCCCACATCTCCCCTTCACCCTCAGCCAGACCTCCTCAGACACCCCAGGCCACTCTTCCTCTCCAAGCCAAACATCCCATCCCAACGGACACGGGGTCATCCCTCCTCAAAACGCAACTCTTTCGCCCACCTCCTCAACCCAACAACCTACACCAGACCCCGCTCCCACTCCGGCACCAGCGTGAGCACCTCCTCCGTCTCATGCATACCGGGGCACACACACCCACACAGACAAAGACAAACCCACACCCGCAACCCCTCCTCAAGCAGCACCAGCAGCGGCGCTGCAGACGACCCCGACCCCGACCGTCTCGACTTCTCTCTCGCGCGCGAACCAGCAGGCGGGGGACTCCGCGGCAAAAGCGCCAAACTAGGCAAACTAATCATCGAAGATGAGGGGATCAAGATGTTGGATTTGGTGGTTGCGGCGTGCATGGCTGTTTGGTGGAGGGGGTATTATCATTAACCTTGACTTGACTCTAGGTAGACTTAGCCTTGTTTTGGTTTGGTTTGCTTGCGGAGCAACTTATGTTTTGGATAAATAGTTGGTCTATATGCTGTCGCCATATATTGAAGATTTGATAGGATAGGGTAGGATGGGGAGAGGGTGGTTATGTAAAGGAGGTACTTGATTGTATATGATTGGATGATAATGATTGATGCATGTTTTGTTTATAGAGTTTCTGTTGAATTGATGGGTCATGTATGTACTTTACTGAGCTTGAGCTTTCGAGGCGAACACAATGTGTGGTCATGTATCTGCATTACATTGGCACCGGTATGGACATAGTTCAGTTTCATCCAGACTAGGATGGCTACTTATTTTGCTATATATATATAGTGATTTGAGGTACTAGTGGGAATGCCCTAAGAACAGAGGTATAGTTGAAGTGATGATATACTAAGTTTATGAACAGTGCAGCAATTGACATGATACCGAGACATCCTCCAACGACAGCAAACGTCTATTGGACATCCATCCCCCGCTGCAATGACGATTCCAGATCGTTCGCGTGGCCGCCCGCGGCGTGCACCTCCTGAGGCTTGGGCTCCTCCTGCTTCCAGCCTCCCTGCTGGTGGTCAGGGATGGGGACATTGGTCTGTTGAGCAATCTGCTGTTGCTGCTGCTGTGCGGCAGCGGCGGCCTGCGCCTGGGACTGCTGCCGGACGAGGTTGCGGAAGCGCACCACTTCGTCGTAGATCATCTTGCGCATCTCCTGCACGTCGTCGACGACCTCGAAGTGGAAGTCGAATGTCGTCGGGCAGGTGGGCTCGTCGGAGGCGTCGTGCCAGATGTGCAGGTATGGGTGTTCCAGCGCTTCCTCAACGGAAATACGCGACGCCGGGTCAAAGGCCAGCATGCGGTCGAGCAGGTCGAGAGCGTCGGGGTTGGCGTTGGGGAACAAACGCTGGAAGGGGATCTTGGGCATGAACGGCAGGTTGCGGACGTATTCCTGCGCACGAGGGGATCCAATGCGGCTGAGAGTCTCCTCGTTGGGAGTACCCAGGTAGTGCAGGATCTGGTTGAGCTGGTCGACGTAGTCCCGGCCTTTGAAGAAAGGACGGCCGCCGAGCAGCTCTGCCAAGATGCATCCTACGGACCACACATCGACTATGATCGTCAGCATACCGGCAGTCTAATCGCAACGGAAATGAGTCACGACATACTAGCTTTGGTGTAGCTCTGGAAGCTCAGCATAATCTCAGGAGCACGGTACCACCGGGTCGCAACATATTCAGTCATGTAGCCGGCGTTCTCCTCGGGGTCGATCGAAAAACCACGTGCCAGACCGAAATCGCAGATCTTGAGCTCGCAGTCCGCGTTGACCAGCAAGTTACCAGGCTTCAGATCTCGGTGCAAGACATTGGCGGAATGGATATACTTGAGTCCACACAAAATCTGGTAGATGAAAGATTGAAAGTGTGCGTCGGTCAGGGGCTGTCCCGAACGGATGATAGCGGCCAGGTCACATTCCATCAACTCTGCGTAAAATCAATCAGTGGCTGCTACGCACCATAGCCGTCGTCACACTGACCTTCGTATAGATAGGTTTCGTTGAAATTGTCTGGTCGTGGAATGTCCATATCGTATAGACAGGTGATCTGCAGTACCGATCAGCCCTACCGATCTTATGAGCAAACAAGCAATTGACGTACATTGCGGTGGCCGCGGAAGTGCTGCAGAAGCTTAATCTCTCTCAATGCCCGCTTGGCCAGAATTTTCTTGCTGAAGACATTGGTAACCTTCTTGATAGCGACGCCCTCGCCAGTATGAACATTCGTGGCAGCACTACAGTCGAATGATCGTCATCAGTACTTAATTCAATGGTAGATCCACGACTCTTGACCACTCCTTCTGATGTAGCTCTGCCGTAACAGCCCTCTCGACTGATACAGACAAAAACAGATACCCCGGCCCAGCCTTGAGAATGCAGATAACCTACCAGACGATACCGTACGCACCCTGGCCCAGCTCCTTGGTCACATTGTACCGTTCATCCACGACAAAGTCTTGATTGAAGACCTTGAAGACCTTCCGACCCTGTAGATCAGACATGACTCAAATCCGACAGCTTTTTTTTGTCCTGGAGCGACCGGCGTATGATCGACGAGAAAAGTCGGGGCGGAGAATCGACAGACGAGTGTCGTATGTGGCCGGACTGGAAGTCAAATCGCAATGCTTCTGTGCCAACGAGAGTGAAGACGAAGCGGGTATCTCAATGGAGCAAAAGTCGCAGCTGAAATTGCCGAACAAATTTAAGGAGAAAAGAGATCCGGTGCACCTGAGACAGGCTTGGTGGAAAGGGAGCTGTCAGTAGTTCGAGCCCCGCAGTACAATGTGCAGCCGCAGGAACAGATCGAAACCTCGGTGGAGCGACGGAAAGAGGGCAAAACAAAAAATGAAAGGTGTTCAAAAGGAGAATGAGGGGTAGGAGAGGAGGAGAAGGAAGAGAGCAGGGAGGGTTAAAAGGAGAAATAGAATGTGTTTTGATGTGAAGCTGCGCAGCTGGGGATGTGACGGGGGAGTTAATTAAGGAATGATTGGGGCCTGCAGCTGCTGGAGCGCCGGGACGTGCATCAGCTTAATCAATAATCAATAGTAATCACAGTGCTCCGCCGCAGTTGTAGAGAAAGAAAGGGAGACACCATCAAGATGATCCTAAATCATGATAAAAAATATATATAAAAGAAATGAAAGAGGTCCTGCATTTACGGCGAGTTCATGCTACAAAAAGGACTTGATGTCAAAGAGAAGAGGTGACATCGAGAACAAAGGAAGATAGATGCCTGAGGGCCGTCCGAGACAGAAGAGGGGCTGCGGTGGGGATTCCCAAGGCTCCATATTCCATATTCCATAATGGATGGCTCTTCTGTCGTGAAGCTTAGCCAGCCAGGAATCACAGCGCTGAGCAGCCTGATCATACGGCTCGAAGTCTAGAACAAAGGGCAAACTCAATTCGACAGTTTATTATTCGCTACGTAGCCAGAGACATCAAAGTAACAACAACTCCGCCATTGCTAAGTCGCATCAGAACAAAGAACGAGTATGCTTCGACCTTAATGCTAGAAGTCTCTGAGAGTATTCTGTACCGATAAGACATTCAACGATTTTTGTAGAAGAACTTGGACAGAAGGCAACGTCACCCAGATGCAGGTGTCCAGACTACTTCCAATACTTCGGGAGGCTTCTCAGGCCCCAAGTCATGAATATAGACCTGTCGAACAGACCCTGCGTGTTGAGTTGCGTTCTGCAAGCGAAAGGACACCTTGCCTTCATCCCTTGGGCGAAATGGACCCAGACTGAATGCGAAGCCGTCCCCGCCTCTGTATTTACTATCCTCCCAGGTCTTCTCCATCAGATCAACATTCCTGGGTGAAGTATACTTAATCATGGAGAACCCGTTCACGAGGAACCAGTTGTCCTTCAAGCGCCAACGGTGCAGTTGACAAGCGTCGCCGCAGACGGCCGCAACCTGGCCGAGCCCAACCATATCTGCATGGAACCATGATTTCCAGTGATGGACCGACAGCGGCAGCGGGCGACCGGACTCGTAGAAGCCAGAAGCATCCCCTTGGAGGTCCAGCTGATACAGGTCGCGGTCCCAGGTGAGTTTCGTGTGTGTGTGCGTGTAGATGCACCTGGCGACTCTTCGGTCGCCGGTGGTTTTGAAGCTGTTGCAATCATCGTACACCTTGTCGAGTTGCTCAAGGAGTGGTATTGAGAGGAAGATCCCACCACCTCCAAAGGCCATATAACTCCAACTGAACACTTGTGCGAGATCCTCCGTCACAGCCCCGACATACTGTGGCTTCGTCGCGTCGTAGGTTGCGAGTCTGTCCACCAGATTCCGCATAGAAGGGAAGAAGGTGTCGTCGTCGATCAAGACAGCCCACTGCGTCGATGCATCACGGTGCTTGAGCAGAACCCGGAGTAGAGAGAAGTACTGATCCAGTCGCTCCTCATCCGATAGAATTATAGTCAAACGGACATCCAATTCCTTGGCTCGTTGCTGCACCCTTCTTATTGCCGAGCCATCGTCGGAGTCCACCGAAGCATATATGCGAGCGTCCGTTCCTGCCGCCCAGTGTGCAAATGCAGGCAGGGAATCATCCAGCCTTCCCAGTGTTGTCGCAACGCCGAACAGGATGTGGGACGCGTTGGGTGGTGCGACCGGTAATGGAGCTTGAATGGTCACTGCGGGAGAGCATGTCTCCGGTGACAACGGTGCTTCTTGCTCGGCTGTGTCCAAACGAATCTTCTGATAAGCGGGGAAACGAGTAGGCAAGGTGTCAGAGAATCCCGTAAAATTCGCTGTCCGCCTCACGGCTATCTCGAGCCGTGCGTATTTCGCAGTAGAATTGTACCCGTGAGATCTCAAGAGGTCGAGGTCGACATAGCAAGTGCCTTTGTTTTCTATTTCGTTGTTGCTGGAGGGTAGCGAGGGAACGAGGCCAATATCAGAGGGACTGACAGGTCTGGAGTAGAACACGAGGGAGGCGGACACCAAGATGAAGGCGGCAGCGAGGGCAAAAAGTTTCAGTGGGGATGCATGTCGCAATTGACTAAACGAATGAAGGCGCTGCATGATGATTCAAGCATGACTGTTGATGTTAGATATCGCCTGCTTGCAGTGAAGTCAGGACTCGCTAAAAAAGGAGCGCAAAATAATGGCCTACCATCTCCCCTTCTCCCTTGCCAATGCCAACGCCAGAGATGATCTTGGCAAATACGACCTGGTGTCGTTGATGGCGACTAGTCTACCCTTGACCAGACTGACCAGTCACTATCACCACTTTGATTAAGGGGTGATCAAAATTGCATAGGCCCACAGTACTCATGGTGGGACCACCAGTTGGTATTTAGCGATTCATGCAGGCTGCTTCGATGTATCTACTGTCCAAAATACATGGTCAGAGAACCCCAAGTTTTCTAGATCAGAACTCTCTTCATGTCTTTATCGCTAAATACTCCAGATCTACTTTTCTGTAAGAGAGGCAAATCAATGCCTACGTAAGTCATAAACCTCTACGCGAGATCGCTGGCCGTAAAAATAGCGGCCCTCGAAATACGCCAACCAATAAACGCTAGATACCAGTGTCGAATCCTCTACAGAGCATTCACCAGTCTGCGCTCCTTTCTCAGAGCCCGGAGCTTCTGGCGAGCCTCTTCAAGAGGAACCATGACGCCCTTGTGCTGTGTAGCAGGGTCGTCACGGTTACGGATGTTGACAGAGCGAGACTCCTTTTCTTGAGCGCCGACGACTACCCAAAGTCAATACCGTCCAGGAAAAAGATGAGGATTCGCGATAAGACTTACCAAAGATGAAGTTGTACTGCGCTAGCTGACCAGTACGGATCTTTTTCTGCATGGTGTTACCACTGATGTCAATGTCCACATTCAATTTATCGCCACGCAGGATTTGCTGCAGCTCTTCAACATAGTCGTTCACAGCAGGCATGACGGGGACAATCAGAATCTGACGAGGACTGATCCAGAATGGCCACTTGCCGCCAAAGTGCTCAATCAAGATACCCAAGAAACGCTCAAAGCTACCAATGATAGCTCTGTGAATGACGACGGGGCGCGCCCGACCCGGACCAGGCTCGTTGGACTTGGTCTCGCCTTCCTTCTTAGACTCTTCCATAACAGCCTGGCCCTTCTCGTTGGTCATGTACTCGAGCTTGAAGTTGATTGGTGCCTGGTAGTCCAGCTGGATAGTAGCACATTGGAACTCTCTCTTGAGAGCATCAGCAATGGTGATGTCGATCTTAGGACCATAGAATGCACCATCGCCTTCATCAATCGTCCAGTCTTTACCCTTGAACTTGGTCATCGCAGACTTGAGCTGCTCCTCGGCATAGTTCCAGGTCTCGAGGTCACCGAGATACTTCTCTGGGCGAGTGGAAAGCTTCAGCTTGAACGTAAAGCCGAATAGTCCGTAGATGGACTGGAGGAAATCAAAGAGACCCTCGATCTCGGAGGCAATCTGCGACCAGTTAGTTGACTATAGGACATGAAGTTTGCTGTAAGATCCCTCCTCACCTGATCATGGGTGCAGAAGATGTGGGTATCGTCTTGCTGGAACTTGCGCACACGGGTCAAGCCGCTCAAAGCACCGGAAGCTTCGTTACGGTGCAGAACACCAAAGTCCGCAATTCTCAGGGGGAGTTCTCTGTAACTCCTCTCGCGGTGGCCGAAGAGCACGAAATGGCCCGGGCAGTTCATGGGCTTAAGTGCCCATTCTCTTTTCTCCACGTCAAGCTTGAACATATCATCCTTGTAATGCGCCCAGTGACCAGATGTCTTCCAGATGCCGACGTCGTACATGTTGGGAGTCTGAACTTCCTGGTAGCCGCGCTTGCGGTACTCAGCCCGCAGAAGAGCCTGGAGCGAATTGAAAATCTTAGTTCCGTTGGGAAGGAGGAAAGGACAGCCTGGAGAAACTTCATCGAAGAAGAAAAGCTCCTGGTCCTTGCCGATTCTCAAGTGATTGCGCTTCTCCGCCTCCTCCAAGAACTTCAGATGTTCCTGCATCTGCTTCTTATCGGGGAAAGCAACACCACGGATACGTTGCAGAGAGTCGTTAGTCTGATCACCAAGGAAATATGCGGAAGAGTTCTGGATATAGCAATCAGCAATGGACTCGGCAAAACGGCTTCCGCAGGATCGTGTTCATACCTGCATAATCTTGAAGGTCTTGATCTTTCCAGTGTTCTGGATGTGGGGCCCTCTGCAAAGGTCGACCAGGGTACCGCATCTATAAACGGTACTCTTTTCTCCGGTGACAAGCTTGTCAATGTAGTGCAGTTTATATTTGCTGTAGGCAAACATTTTCTTGAGGTTTTCCTTCGTAACCTCCAATCGGTCGAAGCTTTGCTTTTCCTTGAAGATCCGCGACGCTCTGCTATCCAAGGCCGGCCAGTCACTCTCTCGTACAACACGGCTATTCTCTAGAGTCAGACTCGTATTCCATCACGAGGCACACGTAGGGGAAAGTAGGCATGGCAAACTGACTTGTCAGGCATGGCCATATCGTAGAAGAAACCTTGAGGAGTAGGAGGTCCGTGGGAGAGTAGGCATCCATATTCGCATTCGCATGCTTCACCCAGGCAGTGCGCGCTCGAATGCCAGAAAACATCCCGACCTTCGGGGCTGTCGAACGGAACATAAGAGACGGTGCAGTCGCGCTCCAGAGGGCGGTTCAAATCCCAGAGCTCCTTGCCATCAATTTTCGCGAGAACGACATTTGCGCTGATATCCTTGGGGACGTCTCTCAAAAACGATCCGGGGGTGGTCTCCCAGGCTTTGGCGGGGACAGGAGAGGGGTTCCCGTCGCCGAGATCGAGAAGGACATTAATTTCCGGGTGAGGCTTGTTCTTGAGCTCTTCAAGATACTGTTGCCACAATTCTTCAAATAGCTTGTTCCGTTCAATTATGAAATCGGGGAGAGAGTCGTTATTCGAGGCTGCATTAACTTTCGCAGCCTTTGGCGGGGCAGTAGCATTGGCGTCCTGGGCCACTGCAGGCCGCACTGGCAATTCTTTCGAGTCTTCGGGAGCCATGGCTGTATCCGTAAGTTCAGACCAGCGGTTCGGGAGACGCGCACAATGAGTAGGGGGCAGGGCTCAGAACGATGACTCTTCTTCGGCCGATGCGAAGAGTCATAATAATTCAAAACGGAGAGGGGAAGGAAGGCGGTGAAGCACGTGACATTAAACTGCCCTGGCGGCTAGCGACACTTTACCGTTTCGAGGCTCCCACCATTTGAAAACTTCTCCGGACTCCGAACTCCAGACAGCTCCATCAATCGCAACACCACAATCAAGATGTCGTTTCGTGGAGGTGGCCGTGGCGGTTTCGCCTCTGGCGCCAATCGTGGTGGAAACTTTGGTGGACGCGGTGGTGAGTTCGAATAGTTGCCAAAGTGGAAGATTGATGGCTGCTAACGAAATTTTCGTCGGGCAGGCCGCGGAGGATTCCAAGCACAAACTGGGCCGCCAGCACAGGTTCTGGGTAAATATACATTTGCGGGTACATCGGGGGAGATGACGGATGACTGATTTTTTGTCAGAGATGGGTACTGTCATGCACGCTTGCGAGGGCGAGATGGTTTGCGAATCAGTGAATCCCAAGATTCCTTACTTCAACGCCCCTATCTACCTCGAGAACAAAGTACGGCATAGGCTTGCACCCTACCTTCTGTCGCAATCTTAGTGACTAACCCTTTTCGTCAGACCCCTATTGGCAAGGTCGACGAAGTTCTCGGTCCCATCAACCAGGTGTACTTCACCATCAAGCCTCAGGAGGGCATTGTTGCGACATCCTTCAAGCCTGGCGACAAGGTCTACATTGGAGGAGACAAGCTTCTTCCGCTTGAGAAGTACGTTCTGCATCGCCTTGACTTGCATGTTTGCGTGACTAACTGTCCAATAATAGGTTCCTTCCCAAGCCTAAGCCCCCTCCGGGTATGCCATTAGTTTCGTCCAGTTATCGTACACTTATTCTAACTTTGTCTAGGCTCGAAACCCAAGAGGGCCGTCGGTGGCAGAGGTGGTTTTACTCGCGGAGGCGCCAGAGGTGGACGTGGTGCACCTCGTGGTGGCCGAGGCGGCGCCCCCGAGGACGTGGAGGACCTAGGGGAGGTGGTTTTGGTGGAGGTGGTTTTGGTGGAGGCGGTTTTGGTGGAGGCGGCTTCCGTGGTGGGAGCAGAGGTGGTGGCAGAGGAGGACCTCGTGGTGGTAGTGGAGGTTTCCGACGATAGACAGTTTGTTTTGACTAGTACTGTCTTATTATGGCGTTATGGGAAAACGGGAGCTCTTGCAGGAACCTTTATTTTCGAGATATTTTATTATGCATATGAAAGTTTGCTGCTTCAGTTTCTGTGATGTTGTAAAATACACAGCGCGAGTCCAAGTTCGTCCACTTGCAACAATACTACGTCAATTATCCTTTTTAAGTAGATGTTAACCAGCTTGTAGCATCATCGGATGCTAAAAAGCTGGAAATTTTCCCTAGAAGCATGTGGCTTGATCTTGTGGCGCAGCTTGCACCGCCTTTCCAATGACGTCTGGACCGCCCAGGAACCAGAGAATCTGTGCGTTTCGTCAACACTGGAATCCTCAACCTGTTTCAACCTGCTACTTACCTATAAGAGCCGTCTGATCGCTTTGAACTTACATCTTAGTTTATTTTTCCGTCATATATCGTCTACTCTTGTTCATACAGATCGAGCATGTCTCGTCGAACAGCAGCCATGTCGTCAAGTCAATCTTCAAATAGCGGTGTCGCAGCTTCGGGCGATGGAGGTGAGTTTGGATCACCAGCGGGTGCAATTGTCCTGCAACATGCTCACCTATTGATTGCAGGTCAGGAAAAGCAGAAGATGCTCCTCTCGTCGGAGACGGGTCACTTTAGCTTGGTCAGGTTGGTATTTGAGTGTCCGGTGGGAATCAAGATATGTTGCTCATTTAAATTTCCTGCAGGGCGTTGCATCTTGCTGATTTGGTGACCGAGCTCAATGGTAAGATCGGTTAGAACAACATTATCCGTCTTCAACGCTGACAGCACTTGATAGGATTCTGTGGAGGCAAGGCCGCAATCTCATTATAATCGAAAGTATGAACCGACGCTGACTAGATCTCGAACAGTCATGTCCGTATTCTCGTCGATGCGTTATTGTCTAGGAGACCCACATGATCATGGTGCTGTTTGGGCCGCTCTTGGTTTCATGCCTTTCGGTTTATTTTTTGATTTTATGGATGGCAAAATCGCGAGATGGAGGAAGAAGTCATCCCTCATGGGACAGGAGCTTGACTCTCTGGCAGACTTGGTATGGCAAACTTCGCACTCCCCGAGGGGCAGCGGACGCAGCTGACCTTTATCTTTCCGCTCTAGATCTCCTTCGGCCTCGCACCAGCCGCATGCGCCTTCGCTCTTGGAGCCCGCACCCTCGTCGACCATTTTCTGTTAGCGTTCTTCGTCCTTTGCGGCTTGACACGGTTGGCCCGATTCAACGTTACCGTCGCCGTCCTTCCCAAGGATAAGACCGGCAAGTCCAAGTACTTTGAAGGCACACCGATCCCGACGACATTGGGCATCGCTTCGCTCATGGCCTACTGGGTATCTCAGGGCTGGATTCTCGAGGATCTTCCTCTTGGCCTCGCCGCCCAGGGCACGCCATTTGAGTTTCACCCCGTTGTTCTGCTGTTTGTCCTGCACGGCTGCATGATGGTCAGCAAGTCGATAAAGATCCCCAAGCCATAGAGGGGTTAATTATCTGTACAGACGAGTTCAGGCTTGGCTGCTCAGAATTTAAGTACCGTGATAGAGAGATCTTTCTACGTACATATATACTGGAGAGGACGTGAAGAATTGTTGATACAATTTTGAAAAGTTTGCATTCGATTTGTCTGCCTCAGCTGCATTCCTTTGTACCGGTTAAGCTGTTGTCGAGCTTCGTCGAAACATCTGGTAGAACCCCGGCTCCAGTGCATCAAATGAACTTTTACCGAGCACTTCCTTATCCTAGTCAGATACATCCATTTTTCATATCGAACGTTTGTCAAATACTGTTATACAATTATGGGAGGTTATAGCGGATACCATATCCTAGCATTTCTTAAGAAACTGGGATGGATGACAATAAGGCTGTAGTATTAACACATACTGCGACACATATATATACAGCCGGCTGCGCTGCGGCTCAGATCTTCCACCAACATGATGAATATCTGCAGCTTATTCCAGAGCATGCAGCTAGATCCTTTAAATCTACTTCTCGGTACAGCAGATTAATCATCCAGATGTGTAACGTGGATAGAGAGCCTAGTCAGCCCTCAAGAGTCTTAAGTCTATTGATCGACGATGAAATGCATCGCTGACAGCGATCCCCATCAATTGCCTCAAACTTCCAGTCAAACTTGCAAGTTGAGAACAAGGTCGACGACTGAGTACGCAGGAAAACAAAACCTAGAGTCCCAGATGGGCGCGAGGTTGCCATGGGAGTCAGGTCTGGGATGCCGAAGCCGGGTTTCTACTTGTCAAGCAGTGGAGTGAGGCAACAGCAGCTTGCTTTTTCACAATCTTAGCTCCAGCGTAACTCAAAGAGTTCTAGACAGTCACAGTGAACTCGATAAGTCGATAGATCATCGGGTTAAGACAAAACTGGACTGGATGCAAGCCTGACTGTTGGGTTGTGGGTCAATTGACAGGTTCTAGACCTGCCCGAGGGCTTTACGACTTCGTCGGGACAAATCTACATATCCGTACAGCTTCCGGTTTTTCCGTCTAGGTATTCCATCATACGGTGGCTTGCACGAGTTGAGGTGAACGTGAAATACTGGTGTATCCGTTTGTGGTATTGAAGCTTGTTCTGGAAGGATGATAATGTTCTTAGGTAGAATCGTTGGTGGCCATAAGGAGAACAGCACACGACCAGGGTCTATCTGGATTTGGTTCTCGGGATGTGAGCAATGATCTGTTAATACTCTGTATTAGTGCGACTGTGCGAGTTGGTATTCCTGGGGAACCGTTCGTACTTCCAAGATCTGGTGATCTGAGGCTCTGACAGAAGCGCAGATAAATCCGTTGCTGTTTCTTGACCATGAACGCCGACGCGACTATCGAGTTGCTCTAATCGCGTCGAGTTCTTGCGGAAAGTCTGATTGAATGAGGAAGATTCGCGAACTGAAGCAAGGTGAGCCTGTCTCTTCGAGCAACCCACTTTATCTCAACGTCTCCAAGGAACATTCCTCTCGTTTTCTGGAATGGCTGGTTCTTCCATAACGTCCGTACAAGGAGGTATTCCTCGGCATGTACTCCGTATGCCATGTCATTCGGTGGAAAGGATTGTCATTGTCATTTGAGTCATTTGGCGGACTCCCAGGGTTCACAAGAATATTGACTGACCGCAATAAGGATGATGGGTTTTAAGAAATTGCAAATGGAGCGGCGCAATGACGACCACAAGTAATCCCAGGAGCCATATCTCAGATGAACATAAGCTGAGGGCTTTTCTCCGTACTGGGCTACGAATAGTCAGGAATGAGGGGCAGTATCCTGCTCTCATCACAATAGTAACAACATCGAGTTCGCACTGCTGATATACGTGTGCTACTTTTCTCGGCCTACGCCGTTCTCCCATTCAGCAAAAATGATGTATGGAATCCTTTTTGATTGATCTCCATCGACATGCGTCCGTTGGACAACGTAAGTGGCGAAGCCATGAACTATTATCTTCGATCTACCGAGTAAATCACACCTGTTGGACAATGAAACTAGTTCATCATCATCGCTCACAGGAGAATCCGTTCTGTCATTGGCCGAGCCTTGTCGATCAAAGGATGAGCGATCGAGGTATTATCGTTGTGTGTTCGTTGTGCGTTACATCAGTACCCAAAGGTGGTGAACCTTACAGTTTCTTTACAGGTTCCAGCGACCCGCGTTAACCTGCAGAAGCCACGAAGGGGTTCAGACCCACACAGTCCGGGAGTGGCCGCTTGGAGCCTTGGAACTTATGGAAGCTGACTACCAGCAGGGAGTTTTGCACGAGTTCCAAGGTTAGAGGGGAACCTTCGGTTGTAACCATATTGATGTGATCCTTATTGTCCTTGAAGAAATGTGACACATGCTGATCTGGGTTATCAGAGGGTAGGGTAGTCTACGGAATCGGGGCTCGCATCACGGGTCTGTGTGTGTGCGTGTGTGTGTGTGATCCATCGGGGGCGCTTGGCCGAAACAGGGATCGACGACGCCGCGTCCTTGTCATTCCAATGTGGCTGCAATGGCTTGTCGGGAATAGAGAGTGAGATACGGAGCATCTATCTACGGCAATAAGTAACAAGAGAGACGACACAATGGTAGGCAGATAGATAGCTTGCTAATAGATGGTGGGTTGACCTCGAACTTCGACTCGGGGACGAGTTGAAAAGTGTTACAAGGGCAGCAGGATGCTCTTGAGGACAGGCAGTGAATCACAAGTTATCTGTTTGCTTTGTTTCATAAGGATAGTCCAACCATGCGACAATGAAAGCCTACACTGGCTTTGAGGCCAATAGAGGAAAGTACATGACTTGCGACTACTACTGTAGCAGATCACTGATTATCCCACAAGATGGACTTGCATGAACTTTGCCAGTGTACTCCATACTCCGTATCTGAAGATCTCTTGTATCCTCTCCTCAACTACATCTATTCCCTCTCGGTCCTGGAGCTTGATTCCTTTCTGATAAGGAAGACTAGGCACTATACAGGTACCTATATAGGTACCACATTGTACCTTTGCCATGGCTGTGTACCTTACAGTTTGCAACTACCTTACTTAGCACTCCAGGCAATTCATACCTCTACTCCGGATTAAGTATTCTGTACCTTACTTATCTACCTTACTCCGTACAGCAGCAGCCCCTCTTTCAATTGATGAAACTGAAAAGCAGAGCCACCACAATTCAGCAAGCTAATGCACGCCTTTACCACCTCGGGCTTAGCCTGCACCACAAGGGCTCCCTTTTTCCGGCCGGGTAACCAAATATGGAAACGAGTTACTGTACCCCTGGTCATAAGCACGGCAAATGCGCTTATATAAACAGTGGTACTTCATATCATTGGGCAGAATTATGAGTGGAGCTCTTTACGCGGGATGTAAAATTACCGTCAGAGGCGAACCAGGGTAAGGGCCCGTTTGGACACTCTTCCTCCTTAGGCACAAAAAAAGGCGTACCGTGTATGCTTCCCAATCCCTAAGGCAGGTGCCTTTCCTTTTAGGTGCGGCAGCGGTCGCATTGTTTACTTACCCTGTATACTCCGTACCTTAGGCTAGTACCTCCTAATAATAATAGCTAATCTGAACCCGGAGATTATCGCTTAAGCCAATAATCCCTCGACTGTCCATTCAATAATCAGTCCCTCTCACACTATCATCAGTCACAGTCAGTCACTCAGTCACTCTCTCTGTCTGCCTTCCGTCTTTCTCCAGGTCCTTCTCCTACTGCTTGTCCTCTTCTCCTTGTCACCCCTTCCATAATAATCCTTTCCCTCCACTAAATTTCCACTCGTTTCTATCGTATGTTGGAAGGGTTCGACTTCAGTAGCCACCCTTTTTGTATTCTTCGTCGACGTCCTTGTCGTTTCTAATTTTCTACTTCGACGCCTCGCTTTCTCTGTTCTAGCTCAGGCACAATTTTCTCTTATTGACGTGAAGGAGGTGGTTGCTTGACTGATCACACCGTGGTGCGAGCAATTAGCCCCGTCCAGGTTGCTCATTTCAGCTTCCCGACAAAAGGGGTTTGTGAAACAGCCGGTCCTCAACTTCTTCCCCGCCAAGGGACCGTCTTCTCCAGAAGGATCAACACCGGCTTTTCATCGATATCACCCTCTTCGCTTCAACTTCGCCTCAACTAAACCTCTTTCGTCGCTCTTCTCTGGCATCTCACGACCGTCGACTCGTCATATCAATTGTCTAAGCTGGGTCCGACCGTCGATAAATCGCGACGACTGTTTCTCGTTTTCGTTCCTACCGCTCGCTACTCAGGAAGGATAAACGGGAAGTAGATTGAAGACAACAATCGCAAAATAATATCTAAGGGCTACGCTGGTCGTCCCTTGTCTCTCGTTTCTCACCAAACCTCATCAACCGCTTAACGCCTCGACTCTCGCTTTTTGATATTACAGTCACATATACCAAACTCAGAATGAAGCCTTTCACTGTCCGATCCGCTTTTACAGCCTCAGCGCTGCTCCTCACCACCAACCTTCCAGCAGTCTTCGCCGCCGAAATGGTAAGCGAGGGCTGTTTCAGTGACTCCACACCCTTGGTAGACCAAGGCCCCTATATGTATCAGAGTAACGGCTACTGTCAACAACTCTGCTTGAAGAGCAACAATCTTGTCTTTGCCTTGACGAAGGGATCGAACTGTCTCTGTGGAAATGAGCTTCCCGCGAAGTCTGCTAAGACGACCGATTCGGATTGTAACGTCAAATGCGCTGGTTGGCCTGATGTCATGTGTATGGTCTTCCCTATAACTTTTGCTGGTTCCGTTGCCGTGCTGACTGGATGATTTAACAGGTGGTGGTGCAAATACATTCTCTGTCTACCTGACTGGCCTAAGTTCCAACGTTCCGTACTACCAAGATGATGATGAGTCTGCCAGCACCAACTCGAGCTCGACATCAACGACGAATGGCGGGTCGACTGTGACTACTGGCAGTCAGGGTCAAGTCGTCACGCAAGGGGAGCAGACAGTCGTCGTCACAGCAGCAGCAGGCAATGGGGTGGGCGCGACAAACGGACTCAACGAGGAAAAGAACAAGGATGGCCCGAACACTGCTGCCATTGCTGCTGGTGTTGTTGTCGGTGTGGTCGGATTCTGTTCCCTTGTCGGAGCTGGATTCTTCCTCTGGCGTTTCAGGAAGCGCACAAACGTGCAACCGCATTACTCGAATAACGCTGGCGCCACCGAGCACTTTGGCAAGCCCATGTCGCAAGATTCCATGTCCGATTCGCGGTTCGATGGCGACTTCATGGCACAAAGGCGGCAAAGCAATGGTAGCATTGATGATGATCAAGACTTTTCCCGTCGTATCTTACAGGTGAGTCTCTTCATTTCTGCGCTTGGAATATTTTAACTAGATGCACTGACTCGAAATGCTAGGTAACAAACCCTGACCGACGTTAATTCGACATGTATCGAAGCAACCCCTAGCCGTATTGCACCAAGCGCAGCGTCCAAGTTCACCAAGGCAATTTGAGTCATCGCATTTGCTATGAATTCAACATACTGTTACGAATTCCTCAACGTTTTTCCTACCCAATCACTGGAAGATATTATTCCTCAGCACTTTATCGAGCTTGTCCTCCGCGCGTTATGAAGAGGCTTATTCTTGGAGGCACCGACTTTCCAATCTGTTCGATATTGGCAAAACTCGGAAATCCTCAAACCACGACGTCCTCTTTTCTATGAAAGATGCAAATCAAGGAGCTCCCGGGCAGGTCACACCGTTTGCACAGGATATTCGGACGATATCGCATCATCCCAAATCAATCATATATACCTTGGATGTTACTTCCGGCAGGGTCATCGGTAGGGTCATGGGCCCAATATTGTACTTGGACGTGTGTCAAGGGACTTGTATTATTCAAAAGGCGTTCCACAGTTGGCATGTCGATTCATATTTTCTTCTGTAATCAGTTCATTTTTCTTTGGTTTCCCCTCTACTTAAGCTGGACTATCTCTTTCATTTTGATTTCTTTCTGTGATGTCACATTTTGCTTTTCCGAGTCATCACTCAACTTTCTCCTCGTCCTGGATTCCATCTCTCGAGTGGACTGAACGACCGGCTGAACAGGAGAGTCATGGACAGGTCTTGCAGTTAATGTTTGAAATGAATATGGATACCACCTCTAAGCACCCATCTGAAGTTAATAATAGATCAGTTTACCTTATAGTACGGTAGCATTTCAACCCAGTGACTGCACTTCCAACGCCTTGCTGCCAGGATCCATTCATATCGAACCCGCGTTGCAGCTGCGTGTCTGCTATCAACCACAGTTGAATTCGCGGGATATCTCTATAGTTTCTTCTTGGCAATTTCTCTCAAGATCTGCAGAAAATTATACACATCCATTCATGAGTAGATCCCTTGAGCCCGACGACTTTCGAAGTCTCTGAAGGCAGCCTACCTTAGCTTTCGGTCGAAGTATTGACTCCGCCCAATGAACCATCTCGATATCCCCTTAGGTCCTCTCAAAAGTGCTTCCCTTCGTCAATCTGAAGCCATTGCGGGCTGCTGCGCGGGTTGGTTCACACCCTCTCCGCATATGAGGCGACTAATGTGCCCCGTCGTATGTTATCCAGAAACTAAGAAGCCTATTCGGTGGTAGAGCAGGGATCAAAAGCATCCCGTGATTGACATCTGGTTCTCAGGAACGACGGCTATGGTACGCTATTTGTGCTTGTGCTGTCTGGTCGGGTGCTTACGATGTCCTAGATATACCAGAAAAATACGCCATTGATATTGACTGACGATATCGATACTTCTGTCGATAAGGCATATCCATGGGAAAGGGTCCGATCATAGGTTGGCTCGCGATCGAGAGTTATCTATGTTCCTTTTTGCAGATTTAGGAGGCGTCATGATATAACTGAGGAAGATAGGGGGGCGATTCTTATCGCAGAACCTTGTCTCGGTCGTGCTCCGTGGTGTTTGTTTTATATATGCGTCGGTTCCTTCAGCAATGGAGGTGAAGCTGATGGCTTCTGTCTTTTGTATTGCGGCTGTCCTCCAACAGTGCATCCACATACGAGGGCCCCTTCTCTCTACATTGATGGCTAACAATATATACTTTGGAGAGGTTGACCCACGGCCAAATCTCGCCATCGGCAACTTTGTGAAGTCCCTTTCGGATATGCCGTCTATCAAGCATTTCCAATTGAGAAGCGGATGGCTGTAGGCCTTGAGCAAAGGCCTCTTCCGATACCTCATGTTTCGATCGGATCTTGAAAAGCACTCTCCGATGCCTCCACTACCGCCGAAAGCAAATACTCCTGTTCATGCACAAGGCAAGGATTCTTGGTCATTTCTAAGTCGTGAGGCCGATGGCAAAACATCCCATTGTTTCTCAGACCGGTCGCCTTTAGGGCTCCATATCATGCAAACTGACACCCATTTCAACCTGGGGCCCCGAGCATTGTCTTATCCGGGCGTTGTTATCATCTTGAAGTGATCCTTTTCCGCACCAAGGATGAAAAATCACCTACAGAAGCACTCGTATGCGTGGCTTCGGATCGACTCAGCTGCAAAACTTTACTCGCCTGCAGGGGCTTCCGCTGTTCGCTGATACGGGATTGACTCATCTCGCTGGCATGAGCCCTAAGAGGCTGTCTTTCCGCAACGTTATGACCTCATATCGGGATGAGTTATGCTGACATGCTACCAGATGGGATAACGTTCATCGCAAAGGGAGTAGAGCCTTTCAATGTCGAGGGTAGGGGATCTCTCGTAGAGCTCTGGTGCGTGACCTTATTGTGCAGAAGTCTGATGGACGGTTTCCTGCATTGAGAGGCTCGACTGCCCTCTTACAGCTGAGGAAATCCTCAGTGCCCGATGAAGACAAACTAGGGTCACATACGGGTCAGGCCATGTTTCTTCGAGTGGCAGGCTAAGGTCACTGAATGAAAAAGCTTAGGCCGACGCTTATTGAGCCTTTACCAGGCGACAAGTATAATCCATGCTCCTAGCTTTTGTTGCATACCTGACTCGCATACCGACTACCAAGACAGGACTGTCAGCTAGACTACATAAGGCTTGACCTCGGGTAACTGGGGGGGTGGGAAAGCCAAGGGCGGAAACCCCCGCCATCACCAAATGCGCCACGCTCTCCGACTGGTCACTACGGATCGAACGGCACACTGTCTCGGTTCTTTGATTCATCCTTTTCATTGATGTGGAGACTGAGAAGTCTTAGTCGTTTTGACTGTAGACTTTGGAGTCACTATGAATCGTATCTGGCAGACTCAGAAGAATGGGTTCCGCATGCGGAGAAAGACCGAGAAGAGGGACTGCTCTCCCACTAAGAGCAGCATCGAGACAGAAAGCGCGTACAAGAAAATTGACATCTCACTGGCAGAAGACAAATCCCAGCTACCATATTTTGAATGCTCAATTAAATATTGAAGAGGAGATTGTTGTCTGGCAGAAAGTGGGGAGAATCAGTCCTCGAGTAGATATACACCTGCCTCAAACGGCGCCAGCAGGGAACGCTCACTTCTTTCTGTTTTCACGTCATAGGTATTTCCCTTTCACTTCCTTCCTTCTACGACACTTCACCACACTCAAGAGGACGCCTTGACATATCTATCCTCTTGAAGTGAATTACTCCACTACTTTCTGAAGAACATGGGGAAGAGTCGCTGCTCTCTTATATATCCACCAGTCTTATTAACTGACATTGCTACAGTTGCAGTATTTGCACACTATCTTCATTTACTGCCCTATCATTCCGTCATCCTTTCTTCTCGGCTTTTCGCTCTTCTCTTCGGACGAACTACCTGTTGGGTCTTCCCGGATCTCCCAAGATCTCAAGACTGATGCTACCTTAGATGGGGTTGCATCGTGCGTCATCGATCTTATACTCCCGTCGGTTTGCAGAGGAACAACAGTAGGAATTTTTCTTTCACGACAAACGAATTCCCCACACATAAGAAATGACTTCCGGGGACTTGGAGGAAGGTGTTCATGAAATCACGTCGGCGGAAACCGCATATACGGATGCTCCAACAGTCAAAAGGCCCGGAGATGAAGACGTATGTGCCGAAAAAGATGGCCATTCTTCGTTCGCTGCATCGCCCGCGCAGTCGGCCATGGATATGAAGGGCACAGCGATTGATATTCCATATGCAGAGCATGAAAGCTTGCCGATAGCGGTGCCGAGGCTGAAGCGCCGAGGGCTTTTCGGACAACTTACCCTGCTGGCAGAGGTTGAGAATCCGAAGACGTATCTCCGAAAAACGAAGTGGTTTATCACATTTATCGTCGCGCTGGCAGGATCTACGGCTCCCATGGGTAGCTCGATACTATTCCGTAAGTGGCTCACAGTTCAGCTGCCCCTAGGATTGAACTCGTGGTGGCCAACCCACTTGTTCATGCGCTCCCCTTGTCGGTGAACAACTCTCGTTGGTGACTTCGCTACCCTCACACTTCGAGAATTCCTCGCTGACCGAAACGGTCGATATATCATTCATTAGCACGTGCTAACAGGTTCTTACAATAGCCTCTCTTTCTCAAATATCCAAGGAAATGGACGCACCAACCACTGTCGTCAACCTGAATATCTCGCTGTACATGCTGAGTATGTCTATCTTTCCACTTTGGTGGTCGTCTTTCAGCGAGAGACTTGGTCGGCGAACGATATACCTCGTATCCTTCGGTCTCTTTGTGTTGTTCAACGTTCTGAGTGCCGTATCCCATTCCATTTCGATGCTAATCGTCATGCGCATGTTGAGCGGTGGGGCATCGGCATCAGTTCAAGCAGTTGGCGCAGGGACGATAGCAGATCTGTGGGATCCGCATGAAAGGGGACGCGCAATGAGCATTTTCTATCTGGGCCCGCTGTGCGGTCCTTTGCTCGCTCCCATCGTGGGGGGTGCTCTGGCAGAGCGTTGGCAATGGAGGAGTACCATGTGGTTGTTGGCGGTTTATGGCGGAATCATCGTGATATTCATCTTTTTTGCACTTCCTGAAACATTGGCCAATCAAAAGCAGCGTGATGGGGATGAACAAGCACCCGTTGAACGACAGCTCAGTCGGATATCTTCACGCCAGGTCGTTCACCTCACTGCCAGATGGTTGAAGGTCCTCAAGATGGTTTTCCTTGACCCTCTTAAGATCGTTCTTTACTTGCGCTATCCCGCAGTGCTTTTGACTGTATACTACGCGAGTATCACCTTCGGCTCCCTATACGTGTTGAACGTTAGCGTTGAACATACGTTTTCAACGAACCCCTACAACTTTAGCACCGTTATTGTTGGGTGCCTCTATATCCCAAACTCGCTGGGTTACATAGCTGCGAGTATTTTCGGCGGGCGATGGATGGACAAAATCATGCAGCGTGAGGCGAAGAAGGCCGGTAGATATGACGAGGACGGCAAGTTGATCTATCGCCCGGAGGATCGCATGCGTGAGAATGCTTGGCTGGGCGCATTTCTGTATCCTGCTGCGTTGATCTGGTACGGCTGGACTGCCGACAAGGGGGTCTTCTGGTTTGCGCCGGTTAGTTGGTCTAGCACTTTGTTTTACTGGGAGGGTGAGAAGCTAACTTTGTCTCCCAGATGGCCGCCAACTTCTTTTTTGGTGTCGGATCAATGCTCATATTCAGCATGTCAACGACAATGTTGACAGAATTCATGCCCAAGAAATCATCATCTGGTGTCGCATTGAACAACTTTATGAGAAACATATTCTCATGCATCGGATCGCTAGTGACAGCCCCCATTATTGATGCCATTGGTAACGGATGGCTCTTTATGATCCTTGGACTGGTCGCTTTCGCCAGCAGCTCGGTGATTCTCGCTATGAAAGTATTTGGACCTCATTGGAGGAAGTCGATGGATGCCGTGAGTCACTAATCTGGTCTTCTTTTGGGCCAGAATGCAAAAAGATACCCCAATAACGTTATTTTTATGAGTCATGTTAGCATAGCATAAAGCGATGAATCGAATTGTCTGCTCTTCTGGCGCCTGCTGTAGGTGATCTGTAAGCGCGCAATTGCATTTTGATACAGAAATAATAACTTCAGCGCAGCGTATTGACCGTAGCGAGTGACAGATCCTCTGTATTACTATGCTCCATCCTTCGCTCTATTGACCTTGGAGGATGATGGTGATTCTGAGCGTAGGGAAAGCGCCGCCATGATGAGCGGAGGCTATTTGGATGGTCTGGTTGATTTTGGTAGCAATTGTTGGATGATCAAAAGCTTCAGCACATAATTCTTCCTTGTATTGGCATGCTGTGAATCAATTGCCTTAGGAGCAGAGAATACTTCTGAGGCAAGCAGTGGTCGGTGATGGATCAGGGATCATCCGCAATCATGCAGGTAACCACCGCAGGCAACTCTCTCGATAACCTACTTACTATCCATCTTCTACATATCCAGTTGCATCTGGCTCTATGATTCGTCGCCCTGCTTATGGCTATGGATAGCAATCAACCGACTTCTCAAGGTCTATCTATCTCAAGTCAAATTTGCTTTTCTGGTAGCATTGAATGGGCTGAGATGCTCTTTTCGGGCTGCTGCTCAGCGTGGCATACTCAAGATAGCTCCATGCATTATTACTATTCTGCTCTTCTTTGCTTTCGGAGAGGCGTGACGAAGAGCCCTTTCAGTTTCAAATGGGCCCAAGCCGTTCTGGCTAGTTAGTGCTCCATAGTTAGGTGCCAATTGACCACTCATTGACCGCCAAAGCAGCAATCCTCGCCTCATTTTTTAGGTGCAGAAATAGTAAACAAACTGGCTTATTACTGTGACATCTTTTGGTGTTTCACAATCAGGAGTTCTGGGTCGTTCTATAGCTTCTAGATTCGTCAGATTCCTTTTTTGGCAACATCATAATCATGCGGATGATAATATCAATGGTATTAGATGTTGTTTCTTCAAAGGACAACAGTAGATGGAGGTTGGGATTTGGTGGTAATTTGGCCATTGCCTAAAGCAGTCTAGACTGATCTTCAAATGCTGAAGTGTCTCGGTGGAGTTGGAACGCCTTCTCTTTCTCCCCTCAAGACTCGGTTTCATCAAGATTGTCTATTCTACGTCCCAACCATCATCGTTGATGTCGTAATCACAGAAATGAATCAAGCTGGCGATCATGATTGACACTTTGCTGCAAAGAACAGGACAGAAGTCGATCATGCACTCCAGTCTGATCCCAGTCATTCTGGCCGGCGCTTCAACGCACCACACATTATGCACCTTATTCCGGCCACCGCCCGCAATTTGCGTTGGGCAGGAATCGGTGATTGAGGAGTGTCCCTGAGAGGTTGGACATGTTTGTCATTCTCGTTGTCTGGCCTCTGAAGGCTTGCTGTCTATCTGTCTTCTAAAGCATAGGACACAACCCGAGTCCTTCCTTCTGCATGACGGTTCGATCTCTTTGGCATCTACGATGCCATTAAGATGATGTTTATTGTCTAGCATATGAGCTACCCGACGAAAGCCCTCTCGTTGCTGATCGTTTCAAATCCTACTGATCTACTCTTTTCGGCCACGCGCGTTGGCTTAGCCGCGCGAGGCTATTGCGGGTTATGCCCAAAAACAAGAGAAAGCAACACAGACAATCATGATTTATCTATCGGTGGCACCACCCCCACCAACCCTGCGGTACCCAGTTATCCACCACCCACGCAACTCCATCACTGGACGGCTTCCCTTTCTCGCCCCGCTGCCTGTGCTGGCTACTGCATGACCGTCCTGCTTTGTCCCGGCCCTAACGATGCTTTCGGGAGGGGGTCTCCCAAGCTCTTTTCCTAAATTCGTCAAAGGCGATTGGATCTGTGAGACGTGGCCCAATCAAAAACCATGCCGTTGGGTAGTTCGCCGGTGACGTCCATCCGGCCTCAAGACTCTAACTGTAGTTTGACAGTATTCTATCCCAATGGGTACAGGCGGACGGCTATACGTCGCCTCGCCTTGGGACTTGGGGCGGAACCACCATGCTGTTGGCGGAGGGACAAGACGTGTGCTGCTTGTTCCATCCCGATTTGACCTCCCTAGCACATGAGCGTCTGCCCCAATTCATCCTTCCCATGCCTGTTCATGTCTGAATCTTCCATTCCGTTCTCTCGCATCATCCTTGTCTTTTTTCATCCGATTGACCCTTTCCTACCCCTGAAGAGAGTGTGACAGGAAAGGCGTACTTTATCTATATAAATCGATACATCAACTGGGCCGAACCGAGAAGCTCATAGCTGGACGTACTGTGACTGATCCGATGCCATGGCCAAAAAAGCAGCAAAGAACAAAAAGAAGAACAATAACAATAATAAGCAACGCCTACCAGTGAACGATAATAAGTTTTCCCTCCCTGAAGACAACCCTACCCCGAGCCCGGCCTTGAAGAGGCCGCCGAGGCTGGGGACCATGGCCAACCTACAGTATGCACAGCTTCCCAAGTTTGAATATCAGACATTCGAGCGTCAATATCAGACCTTCGACCGTCAAACTTTGCAATTTTCATTTTATCCCGTCACTGCTACTTCTTCGGATGGTCTGACATCGGATAAGGATCAGGATACCACCAATAATGCGACCAATCCAGAGAAAGGCCCATCCCCAGAGAGTGCTCCCGTAGAAGAATCAAGTAGTTCTCCCGATGACGCTGCGCCTGCGGCGGAATCTCAAGGTACGTATGCTTGTCAATCGCCATCTCTCTTTATCGGGGTTCACCTTTGCTCACATTCGTCTAGAGTCATCTGAAGCGGCAGCTGCCCCACCTCAGCCAGAACCGTCAGCTGAGCCTGCACCGGAAGCCAAGGAAGAAGCAGAACCTGCGCCAGAGGCAGACGGTACCGAGCAGAAAGCCGAAGACGCTGCCACCCCCGATGAGTCCGAGACGCCAGCAGCCACTGAAGATGCCGCGCAAGACCCACCGCCCGAGGAAGGTGATGGTGCCGCAGCTGCGGTAGATGAAAGTCCTGCACCGGGAAGCAAGGAAGGAGACAGCAACGGTATGCTTGCGGATACCGAAATGCATAAAACCAGCTGACCTCATTCCAGGGGATGATTTCCCAGAATGTGATCCGTCCGCGGAGCTCGATAAGGTCGAGGCCGAGAAAGAGGAAGCGGCACGGCAAGCGGAGGAGGATGCAAAAGCAGAAGAGGAGGCAGAAGCAGCCGCAGCCGCAGCAGGGGTCCCTGATGACGTCGATATTGATACTGGGAATGAGAACTCACCTACAGATAATCTAGACAGCGAAGAAGCTACTCCCGTTCATGACGACCCACCACCGGCCGAGTCGGCAGAAGAAGATGCGACGAAACCCGACACGGAGGATAGTCCAGCTCTGGACGAACCTGCTGAAGAACAGAGCGATCCGCCACCCGAAGCAGAGCAGCCCGTCGCTGAAGAACAAGCCCCCGCCGAGGAACCACCTGCTGAGGAGCAGCCCGCTCCTGAAGAGCCTGCACCTGAACCTCCTTCTGAGGAGGAACCCGCCGCGCCAACGGAGCCGGCGGAGGACAACACTCCAGAAGAAGCGGTAGCTGCCGAGGATGCAACTGCAGACGATGTTGCAGACGAAACCGCAAAGGAAGAGCCCACTGCCGAGAATGCTCCTGAAGAGCCTGCGGCTGAAGATAGCCCAGTCGAGGACAAACAAGAGGAGGTAACCGAAGCTCCCGCACCGGAAGAAGCAGCAACTGAGACACCGGCTGTGGAAGAAGCTGTGGTTGAAGATGCTGGCGCCGAAGCGGCTCCAGAAGCACCGCCAAGTGATGAGGTGGCTCAACCAGAGGAAACTCCTGCGGAAGCTCCAGCAGAAGAAAAGGAAGAAGACGCACCTGAAGAACCATCGGAGCAACCTCCGACTGAAGAAGTTGTCGAAGAATCTGCTTCCCCTGAACCTGAGGCTGAAGAGCCAGCACCTGCCGAGCAGCCCCCTCCTGCAGATGAGCCTGCGCCTGAAGAATCTCCTGCTGCTGAGGAGCCGGCCCCTGCTGCGCCTGAAGCCGAGGAACCTGCGCTACCGGAGGAGACCCCAGCTGAAGAAGCTCCTGCTGCTGTTGAGGATGTGACCCCTGAGGAACCTGCTCCCGTTGAAAAGACACCGGCAGAGGAACCCGTTGCTGAAGAGCCTGCTCCGGCTGAGGGACCTGCTGCGACTGAAGAACCTGCTGCGACTGAAGAACCTGCTGCGACTGAAGAACCTGCTGCGACTGAAGAACCTACGCCAGCTGAAGAACCTGCTGCGGCAGAGGAACCTGCTCTGGCTGAAGAACCTGCTCCGGCTGAGGAACCTGCTGCGACTGAAGAACCTGCTGCGGCTGAAGAGCCTGCTGCGGCTGAAGAGCCTGCTCCGGCTGAAGAATCTGCGCCAGCTGAAGAAGCTGCTGCGGCCGAAGAGCCTGCTCCGGCTGAGGAACCTGCTCCGGCTGAAGAATCTGCGCCAGCTGAAGAACCTGCTCCGGCTGAAGAAGCTGCTGCGGCTGAAGAGCCTGCTCCGGCTGAGGAACCTGCGCCAGCTGAAGATCCAGCTCCAGTTGATCCACCTGCGCCTGTTGAAGAACCGGCTCCCGCTGAAGACCCTACTGCCTCCGAGGAGGAACCAGCCCCGTTGAAGAGCCTGCTCCCGTTGAGGACGTTTCTACTGAGGAGCCAGCACCTGTGCAAGAACCTGCTGAGGAACCCACGCCGGTTGGAGAGTCCGCCCCTGCTGAAGAGCCTGCTCCAGTGGAGGAGCCTGCTGCTGCTGAGGAGATTCCTCCTGAAGAGCCGGCTCCTGAGGAACCTGCCGCCGTCGAGGAACCTGCTCCTGTGGAAGAGGCTCCTGCTGAGAAATCTGCTCCCGTTGAACCTGCCCCCGTTGAAGAGCCTGCTGCCGCCGAGGAGATACCTGCCGAGGAACCTGCCGTTGTCGAGGAAGACGTTCCTATTGAAGAACCTGTCCCAGTCGAAGAAACTGCTCCTGTGGAAGAGGCTCCTGCTGAGAAATCTGCTCCCGTTGAACCTGCCCCCGTTGAAGAGCCTGCTGCCGCCGAGGAGATACCTGCCGAGGAACCTGCCGTTGTCGAGGAAGACGTTCCTATTGAAGAACCTGTCCCAGTCGAAGAAACTGCTCCTGTGGACGAAGAAGTCTCCGAAGAGGCTCCAGAACCAACGCCCGTTGAGGAAACCTCAAGAGATATCGATGGCTTGGAGGCCTTGGAAGCAGGCTTGCCAGCTGTTGTTCCAGCCGCCGTAGCAGCCGAACATGCACGCAGGAGAAAGAGGCGGTCCCCGGATCAGGGACAGAGTCGACATTCGAAGAGTTCTTCTGAGGAAGTACGAAGATCATTGCCACGGCAGAAACTTGAGCGAAGTGGCAGTCTCCTTGATCGGTGGAACAAAGCCCTCGAGGAAGCCAAGCGACAGCATGAAGAAAAGCTAAGGCAGGAGGAAATACGGAGTAAAGACAAATTCCGGGCTCCAGAGAAGGCAGAGAAGGACAGGCATTCCTCGGAGCGAGAGCGCTCTAAACGAAGCGAGCGTTCGTCAAAAGAAGCTGCCGTGGATGTCAAGCCCAGTCGACGAAGATCCGAGCGCTCAGCCACCTATGAAGTCGAGCGTTCTTCGCGGGAAAAGGCTGCCGTGACTATCGAGCCGAGCCGACGGGTCAGCGAGCACTCGAGTAGCCACGGAGGCGAACGTAGAAGTACCTCCTCAAGGGATGGCCATGCATCGGGTTCGAAGCCGCGAGCCTTCCTGAAATACATGACAGCAGCCGAATCAGAAACGAATGGTCCCCTTCTCAAGATCAACGGCGACAAGGCTGCTGCAAATGTGTTTGAGCGTCGGTCTTCCACAACCCATTCACACAGTCACCGTCACTCGCACGAAGGAAGAGGGTCCGACCGGTCCGCGAGCTCCCATCATACGGCGGAGGAAGAGCAGGCTCGACGCGAGAGAAGGGCGCGACGAAGGGCTGCAGAGGAAGCAGAGCAGGCAAAGGAAAGAGAAACGTCCGACCACCATCGCCACCGTCATGGTGGAGAAACGCGCCATCACCATCACAGGCGCCGGAGAGATGAGCCTCCAAAGGAAGAGTCGAAGCTCAAGAATATCCTCAAAGCAGTTGTTGCTCATTAACTCAGGTGTCATTTCACTTGTTATCACGGCCTACCCACCTTGATTTTTACTCCCATGTTACCGTTCGGGTTATTGTCAACGTGATGTTTCCCAACAATCTCGCATCGCATCGAATGTTCTCTCGGCATATTAGCATAAGCATATGTGGTGTTTTGTGCTTTTACTTCGTCTTTTCTGACTTGTATTCCATATATGTTTTCGTGAATGCATCTAGAGGGGTTTTGTACAGCAATCTTGTCGAGCGAGCTTTTTGACATTGGTTGTGTATTTAAAACGTGGGCTCCTCCAGCGGAACACTGTTTCGGAATTCGTGCCTATTTGCAATGCAATGACTTTACTTCTCTTCCTTTGATTTGAGCCAGAGCATACAGATGCATCCTAGTCGTCTCTTCTACCTTCCGTCGCCATTAGTTAACGTACGGTACAGTTGTCAGATATCACAATACCGGTATTCAACGTCTCTTCGTCATTCGTCATACTCCTATGCACTTGCAACATAAGATTTAACTTCTGCACTGCACAGTCGGCGCCTGCGCCCGCGTCTACTGGACCCTACTCATTGCAGTGCTGGCATATATCCGTCGTGTCGAAGCGAATCCCGACCCGAGCCAGGTGGTTAATGCCGTATCCTACTCAAGATATCTGGCTCGGCTGAATCAATACGTGACCCTCCCTCTGCCTCAGTCGAACACACGTTCAAGACAGTTCTGTCTCGTCCCTATGACCGTGAGGAACATCTGTGTTCGCTTAGGGTCGTGCATGATCAGCAGAAATGCCACTCACATCATCTCATCCTCTTGGCATCTTCTACGGACGACTCCTCGGAACGCTGTGACTGAGGCAGAAGACGTGGCGAGGAGACGGTCATCTTCAACTGTCGCGGTATGGGGGAAGACAGAAGACGAGTGGAGAAGAAGAAACGGGGTAATGTCCGCCCGTCCACGCAGAGTAATCCGACGTCTGTGGCGACGGGGATATCCAATCTCAGCTCTGAGAGACTAGTCGAAGGGCTGACCATGTAGTCCAGTCATAGAAGTAGGAAGACTGATGACGACGATCGCAGCTGGACTTGTCAGCTAACAGACCAGTAACGCGTTCTAGCTAGACATCTGACCGTATCCTCGTGGCCAAGCGCATGATATCATGATACCGTAGTCTCACAGCAAGCAAGACAAATACTCAGCATGGTCTGGAGTAGATATCACCATCTCATCTCACCACCCTGTCTTAACAAAGAGCAAGGATGATAGGAAAGATGATGTCAGCTCAGCTCACTTGTCGAGTGCCATGTAGCCACACGGGTTGTCTACCCGATGCATGATGACCCGGAATACGAGCAAATCACCGTGTTCGTTCGGCAGGAGGTGTTGGTTCGCGAGGGTCGGCCGGATACGATTGGTGGTAGACAACCATCAATGTTGGTGATCGACTTCTTTGCGGATATCCTATAAAAAGCTGTACTCCATATGGCATGTGGCGGCCGCATGTGTTAATATGCGAAGTGAAGATTGAGACGAAGCGAATGGTGTGAAGAATGGTCTTTTAGCAGGTAGGTGGTAAGCACTATCGACTGTCTGTGGGTGCGGGTGCCTTGATGATAGCATGATTGATCAATTAGGCAGTTGGTAAAATATAATTTCAATCGCCTTAAGGCTCATGCACGTCCATTAGTGGTTACCCATTACCCATTACCAGTTTCCCATCCCGAAAAATGAAAGTAGGTACGGAGGAGAGAATCCTGGTCTATAGCTGGCAATTGGCTTGGCTTGACCAATTAATCTAATTTGTCTTTCATAAATTTTCATGCTACGCTGTAATTTATGTAGATGGGATATAACAGCCAATTACTGAATAAATCTCTGTTGGCTTGGACTTATGCTGCTGCTGTATTGGCCATGTTGTGTTAGACACTATCTGCATCCAAGAAAGGAATCCTATCCAAACGCGAAGAAGTAGTTAATTATCTGTTTCTTTGCCTCTTCTTCACAGTTTTTTTTGGTTAACCACCTGCTTTCTTTATCTAGCTCGAGGAGACCCATCTTTATCAAAATACAAGGCCGTTGAAGCGGGGAATGACGGATCTGGTTCCGGCTAGTATATTTTAGTACAGTTGGCGCAGTTCAGGGTGTTACCAAAGCTTCAAGATCTACAAGCGTGACACTGGTGATTGGGATGTCAGGGTAGTCTAGAGACCAGATGCCGCTCCCGAAAAGTGTCTCTAAACGGGAGCTAGATCTGTCTTCATGGGGAAAATGCTTCCACATCTAATGGCAGGAACATATGTCGGTCTTTGGCTGGTAGAGAGGAATATACTCATCCAACAGTTTCAGAGCGCATAAAGCTCAAGGTAAGGTCATTGTCTGATTTCTCGACCAGTAGATATGTATACAAAAAGCAATGCAGAATGGAGATTGCCAAGGCTTGGGCACTCTTTGCATGCGCTTGGATACAGAGCTGATTGGTATGGCGCCGATCGCGCACCGCCTAGTCAAGCGAGACGGAACGGTGCTAGGCAAGATTAAGTAGTCACGACGACGGAAGACTGCCGAGCCAGTGAGCCACTGTCCAGGGACAGCAAGCTAATAGGTAGCGTTAAACAGTTAAACAGCGATAGTACGGAGTATTAGTGAATCATGCAAACGGCGTTTGCTGGGCTGGGTTGACTCGAAAGCTTTGACAATTCGAGATTTCTCGCCGACTCCTACTCAATCGGGTATATGTTCTGAGATAAAAGGAGCCAACCTTGAGATCGTTGTCCAATACTCCAATTCATTGCTAATTTCGGTCGCGGCACTTGGCGATGACGGGCCGCTATTTCACTACTGGTAGGAGCACAGACGGTTCCTGCCGTTTGGTTTGCGGTGGACTCGAAATCCTCGAGATAGACACCTAGATAGGAGACATCGATGAGAAACTATCGTCAACACAAGATGGAGTTTGGTCTACTGGTAGACAAGGTTCAGTACCAGAGTCCGGTTCAGTGGAATCCACGCAGATTCAGAAGACTGTCTCAGTCTTGGGATCAACTAATCTAACTGTTGGCGAGGCATTGGCTGCAAGCCGCAAGCCACATTGAGTTAGTGGTTATTGAACCTCAGATGATGTTATCTCGGTGATTGATCTTACTTGGTGGCAGAATTCTTATTGATAACGACACTTGTGATTGGTGAGATTCTGCTCATTTCAGGGGTCGTCGCCTGCTCAGGGTCCAGTCTTACAAGACCCTCTGGTGTCCACGATTCTATAGATGCCTGACGACAATGAACGTCAAAATAGGCAATTGGTATGAGCCCATTAACTTGGTCGAGCCGGAGCCAGGGAGGGTCAATAATTGCACCAATTGGAAACCCGAAAAGGTACGCCGGAGTTCTCTCCGCCATCCGAAAAGAAAGGTCTTGCTTTCTCCACTGAGGCTTTTACGTTCCAGCTTCAGGATCAGGATCAACAGTGGACTCAAGCTTGTAATTTTCTCTGCACCCTAGCCTAAGTGTAACAGATACAGCCCAACGTTCTTGGTGATTTACATGACCCAACTCGCAGCCTGAGGCAATCAGGCAAGGCTGAATCTCCCTGGAGAAAGGTTAACCCTATGAACAAGGCGCAGTACCAACACCAACCTTTCTCATCCTTCAAGTTTCAGATTCCGATGCTTTAATCGAGGTCTCCATGATGACGGCAGATTTACCTATGTCATGTTTGAGATAGATGAATGACAGGAGGTGGTCGCATGGCAGTGCAACATCCCTACAAACGGTGCACCCGTGCAGGGCTTGGCTGTGAATTGCACTAAGAGTCGAGACTGGATAATAATAATACCGCCATGATGCCATCGGTATCTAGTTCGACGCTAATAAGCCTCATCGAGAATAGACCGCGTCGGGCCCGAGTCCGGAAGATTGGCGAATTTGGTAACCATTGCAAATTAGCTATCTAGCATTATCTAACCTTTAGACTGGGAGCACAATCAAATGACCCTTTCGACCGGGGCGAGACTGGGCTCCGGCTGCGGGATCCTTGTCACGGAGTGCTTTGTCTACCGATTCTCCGACCTCGAATGTAGCTAACCAATCAAGATACAAAAGTCAAGGGTGCGGCTTGATCAAAATGGGAGGCTATACGACGGAACCAGGTGAAGGGCAATGCTTATACAGGTCAAGATCCTCACCTCATTCCTCAGTTGCCCTCTGTTTCAATGATAGATGTTTATGAAGCTCTACCTTCTTATCCACAACTGTTTTACAGCATCCGTGGTAACCTGTCCTGGGTACATCGTCTGTACTGAGTTCTTCAAATTACAGTTGACTATTGTACCTTACCGATTACTTGACCAGGCAAGGTGCGCTTGGTTGAGAAACCCACTCCACCGACTTGGCTATACCATAAAAAGGCTAGTGGTTTCTGGGTTCCATACAGCTTCCATGATGGTTGCACAGCGGTGACACCAGTGACACCACACTTGACACTAACAGAGGCCTTTCCCCACAGACAACCACGTTGCTGTCTCACTCTCATAACAATCTCCAGACACACGTGCGACTAGCAGAGCACTTGGGTTTGGGAATCTCAAGGGTCGCACATCTCGCAACCATTCATCCTTCCCTTACCTTGTGTAACACTGGATCTGGACTTGAATTGCCTGCATCCTCGTAACAGTCTACCTTTTTAGGGCACCACCTGATTCGCCGGGAAAGCAAGCAAGTATAAGGAATTAGAAGGAAAGAAGCATATTGGCCGCTCGCTCTCCAGTTGCCACCTCCATCAACACAATAGACAATAAATAAAGCAATTACGGAGATACTAGTCTAAGTAGTCCGTAGACCGTGGTTTATCAGTAGTAGTGTCTCAACGCACACTCGTCTCGCCTGTCTCCTTGATCCACCGGCCCGCCTCGAAGGATTAGGAACCTTGCATCATTGCAGGCCAACCACACCACGTGATGACTCTGCCAAAACCAACACGCCAGAATCGCTCAGTGGATTCGACAGACTGCAGCCTGGGCTGCGTTGTGTCAGCGTCGAATGTTTCATCCATGCATGCACTTGCACACCTTGCACACACCCATGACGGCATGGCTTGTGCGAGTACAAGTGGAATGTAGGTAATGTCCTCCCTAAATCCTGTGGAATGCGGATGGTGCTTGGTACGGGGTACGGAGTAGGGTGAACAAGTGCGAGCAGGATAAGGTAAGGTAAGGTTTCTTAGATCTGAGGGACTTAGAGCCAATGAGCTTCGGTTGCAATCTCCAAGGTTAGCCCACAGCCCTACTACTACTGAATAGCTATGGAGTACAGAGTAATACTTAGTACGGTGTACTTCAAGATTCCATGGCCATACATTCAGTATGTGTAAACAAGACCAGTTATGCAGAAATCCAGAACTCGAACGACGTCCGTGTCCGTGTCCATGTCCGACGCTCAAGACCACATGGCCGACTGGCAAATATCGGTAATGGATGGTGGGCCACGTCTTACCCTACCCTCCATCAACCCATGTTGCCATGCTCACTGCAGCATTCCCAGCTAATGCACTCTAATGCGGATTACGTGACTATGTCCATGTGGAAGTGACGATCATTCCCGGGAAGGAGGGTTAAGTACTGTGTATTGGATAGACTGCCTACAAATCACCAGCGCAGTGTTGTATGTTCATCTGGAGAGAAAGTTACGGAGGACTGGTTTCCGGGGTGATTGGCTAGGTTTTGCAGGTGTGGCTCGCTTGCAGAATGAGCCGATAGGACTGTTTGTCTGCAGAGTGAGGATATGATGATGATAACTGGGATGCACTTTTTTTGTTGGATGCATACAGATACAAGCACCAGGATTCGCTCATAATGAATTGACCGAGGCTGTAAATAACGACGAGACAAATGTCTCGGTCGTTGGATCCGAAACCAACCGATGCCTTGATAGACCTTCGCTTATTGTACCAAAAATCGATCGTGGTTGTTGATATTCGAATGATGCAGAAATCCTGGGAGATAATTCCAGAAGCCAGAGGACTGTGCACAATGGGACAAGCTTCAGAAACAACAGTAAACCCAAGGTACTTTTTTTTTTTAAAAAAAAAAAAAAAAATTTGCATGTCACAGGCTAGAGACGGTCGTCCATGTATATACAAGATAGAGTACTGATCACCCAGATGAAACAAGCTAAGCCTATGCTTGGATGCTCAATGACAGGGAACGGCCCACTCCTCCTTAGTCGTTGTCAATTTCTCCAGGAGTCCAGGGATACTGAGAATGCATTATTACAGGGGCCAGAATCTGGATGCCTTGACAGGGAAGCGAAGTCTGGAAGTACGGAGGTGAGGTGGTACAGAATCGACCGGACATTTGGGGCAGATTGCCGGATCTTCCCCCGGAGGGCTGCATAGGTATCAGTCGATGGTCAAGTGTTAATATCGACGAGTTGTTTCTCGAGCACGAGCACGGAGTCCGGAGTCCGGAGGATAGTGCAAGCGAAGGATGCAAGGTGCTTATGGCATTATCCACACGTGGATGTGCTTGTCCACGTTTACGGGGGCACCTTACTGCTCCTTACTCCTTACGTCAAGCCGTGATCCATGCCTCTGACGCAGGAATGTTACTCAAGATATCTAGATCTTTAAATAAAATCGAGTAGTGAACGAATTGTAAATACGAGACGGGTCCCGAATACATAGACCCTATACGGAGCTATATTTAACTACAAATACGGATGCCACAGCCTGGGGAGGCAGACTTGACACGGGACGAACCTTCTCCAGTATCTAAAAGAGGAAGTTCGCGACTAATGCTGGACTTATGGCTATTCAACAGAATTGATCTATCAGCGAGATGAAAT
Source organism: Aspergillus novofumigatus IBT 16806 (assembly GCF_002847465.1). Lineage (NCBI taxonomy): Eukaryota > Fungi > Ascomycota > Eurotiomycetes > Eurotiales > Aspergillaceae > Aspergillus > Aspergillus novofumigatus. Next base: position 427,083 of record NW_020194278.1, read on the forward strand.
CGGGACTTTCCTGAAAGGGTATGTGTTGGTGTTGATTGCGGGGCAGTGTCATGGCCACGAGGGCCAGACAGACGCACTTCTGGTTGGCTCTTCTAACTTGTAACAAAAGCGACAATAACAAGGGTTGGGAAATTGGAACGACCATTTGGAATAACTTCTTAAAAGACCTAGAAAGGTATTCAGGGAGAACAGATGGCAGTACCCGTTTTCTTTTGTTTTCTTTTTCGCTGGTTGTCAGAAGCCGAATGAGCCGCCCGAGCTGATTCAACCTTGGCGGACGTTTAGGAGCCCATAAAAGTCCAATTAGCATGCCAATTGAGTCAATAATAGTTAATTTTGTTCAGCTTGTGATTGACTGTGTCTAGGGCTGACCTGAGCGAAGCCTGAATGCCTGGTGTCAGCGGTGCTGGAGGAGCCTAAGCGAACAGAAGAAAAACAAAAGCAAATATCCCTGCAGACAAGCGAAGTAAACTCAAAATGGATAGAGAAAAGTGGTATAATTAGCACACATTCCATAGGAAAATGCAGCTAAGATGGAAGTATTTACGAAACAGCCAATCAGACGCACTCCTCAACCAACACTTTCGACCTCGCCCTATGGACTGCTATTATTATATTACCCTCTCGTGATTATTTGTTTTCTGTTGGTTTTCATGCTGCTGCAGCGGTCCAGGATGGCCTCTACACCCTTGACCGTCGGAAAATCATCTCGTCATTATGACTTTGAGGGTACCTATAGTCCGTCCGCTCCTCCATAGTGGTAAGTACTTAACCTCATTTCAAATGGAAAGAAAGGATTAAGAGAAATATGTAAAATGCACAATACGTGGTGTCCAGACAATGCTAAGGTACAATTCTTTTGTTCCCTCAGGCATTCTGACCTCTAAAAGCTGTGGCTTGGGATTCAAGATCTAGTCTAGCTTCTTCCCTGTGCATAAGAATCAGCCTAACCAAAAACCGTTGAAGTATATTTGGGGCTTGGTTAATCCTGGCTGTACACGTTGTTGGCTCGAGGGTAAAAATAAAATAATAATATTTCAAATCTTTACAGGTCCATGTTTTTCGAATGCGCCTCAGCCGCATGAGCTAATTCGAGCCCTTCTTGGTCCAGTGTGGATGTTGGTCGCCTGCTTATGGCTGGAAATGGGGGAGGCATTATTTTCAATTCTATCCAATACCTTTTTATCCAAATTTCAGGGGAAATTTTGACTTTCCCGTAAGGTATTCGCTGTGTAATGTAACCTCCGCAATCTGCCCTCGTTCTACTGGGGCCCACCATGCTTTATTTCTAATCTATTAAACTTTGAACTTTTGATGCTTCACTGATTTCCACCTTCGAGGTCCAGAGTCGAGGTTGATTCCAACGCAACTAAAGACTGTTGGACTTACCTAGTGTGGCTCTGTAGTATTTTTACTCTAGTTTCACACTAATTCTGCAGCCGGGAAACGCATCGATAACAATATGTACACCAATTTTACCGAAGTCATCCAAGGTATACCTAACTAGTAGGCACATAGCCATGCTTGTATGATCACCCTGCAGATTGATCATCAAACCTGCACCTCTCGCTTACTTACATGATTTGTTTCTATGTTTGACCAAAAATAATCATCATCGATAATAGCATTGTTTCAGGTTTTTTTCTCCCCCTAAATTCTTAACTAACTTCTTCATATCAAACCATCCAATTGTGGGCCTGGGGGTGAGGAAGATCTTCTGGAGCAGGCTGACTTGGTACCTCGCATATCCACTCCGACGGTTCAACAATCTATATCAACTTCCTCATTCTCACCTCCATTCCCCCAGTCTCTAGAGTCGTTTGCCACCATTCCGTGAGTTTCATCTTGACTAGTTCCTTTTTCTTCCCTCCACTGCATCTCGGTCACTTGCATGCGAGGCTTTTTCTCTTCCAACATCTATTCTTACCCTCCTCGCCATCAACCAATCTTATCGCTGTTAGCTGTGAGGACTCCAACAATAACATTATCACAGCCTACCTCCCCCACACATTGTCCAGCGTACCTGCCTCATGCTTAGAGGTGCTTATTCAAACTCTGAAGCTATATCTTGCTCTCTGTCGCCAGTCCATCTATCCACGTTCATCCGCACCTCAAACACATCTTCCGCAGCAACTGCTTATCAACCACGACATTCTGCCTCCAAAAAATCATTGTCCTCCAAAGCCAGTAAACAAACCACCGTGACCATGCGTCGGAGCAATGCAGCCTCAGAGATTCCTCTTCCTATCACTTACACACCTACCACTCATCGTATCAGCAAAGCCAAGAAGGGCAAGCGTGTACATGCTTGCGAATTCCCAGGATGCAACAAGGTTGGTCCTAGACACCATCTGACTGTGTTAGGGACATCTACTAACAAGGTCTTAGGTGTTTACCAGAGCAGAGCATAGAAGGTAGCATAGCCTCTCAATTGTGTGACGGAACACTTACTTACCATCTTATAGACGGCATGAATTGAACCACAAGCCTGAAGCTTTATACCGCTGCCCTCATCAGAACTGCAAAAAGGAGTTTCATCGTTCAGACTTATTAACCCGGCACTTGGCAAGACAGTAAGTCTCATCCCGGAATGGGGCTCTTCTGGAGGCGCAACTGACACTCGACCTCTCAGTGAGCTTGAGGCACAGATGGAGAGCTCATCACAATGGGACCGAGATACACAAATTCCCACTATTTCAGAAACCACTCGAGTGTCCAAGTGCATGCCGATAGATCCAGCCATAAACACATACCTCGCTACCACACAGTCACCAAGCACAATGTCCGTCGGAGCCCTGGTGGGCTCGTCCATGCACCCGAGCCTCACGAGCAACTGCAGTCTCTTGTGGAACTCGATGGACATGCACTCAGCTTCTCAGGTACCCATGTATGGCAATCACCAGATCTTCGAGTCCGTTGAGGACACTCGTTTCTACGCAACCCCGGAAACATGCCCGTCGCCCGCCTCGGATGGCACCTCGCTCTCTCTCCCGCCTCATAGCCGTTCCTCACTCTCATCTACCCCAGCTACAATGGTCGATTCGTATCCAAGTAGCATCATCGACTCTGATCTGACGTCCTCGCCGGTTCCTATGCACTCCACGTTACGTGGTTGGGATCCTGCCGAGGCCAATCTCTCCTCAATGGTTCCCATGTCGTTGAATGGAAGCCTGCTCTCTCCAGTACGTTGCCATGACTCTCTGTATTACTGAGTCTTTGAACTAACAGATTTTTAGCCTATTACTTGCCATTATCCTTCCCCTACATGGCCATCCTCACACCATGTCGCCTATGATGACCTCCATCATCCCCAAACAGTAGCCTTTCAATCTGTACCATGGAAGTCCTGGACGCTGTAACCGGTATACCCTCGCAATCAATCCCGCCATCCCTCACCATCTATATCACCAAAAGGCTGGTTGCAAGGATTTCCAGCTCCTATTATATCCTCCACGACCACACTCCATGGCAATGTCATCAAACATGCCTCAATCCTATCCTCACCTACATCCTCTGATAAAAAAAACCTCATGGCCAGGCGCATTCTTGTATAGCTCACCACAATCATATATCCAGGCTTCAGGTCCTCATCCCGTTGGTTTATGCGATGTCTTTTTTTTTTATTTCCCTTATGTCCTTCTTTATGTTGCTTAACGAGCATATACCCACGATTCGCTTTACAGAACTGCAACAATACGATCGTTTCCAAGTATTGTACAATTACATTACAGCTTCCCTTCGCTTGCACGTGTCTCTGGACAGAAACGCCCTTATGATAGATCTTGTTTGGATTGATTTATCCATTTGCAATGGTGGATTTGGTTCCATGCTTCATTGGCAGATAGATTTTTCTTTTGCTTTAGCTGTTTATCAATCGATACTGGTGTTGATGAAACAATAAACGCATATCTCTACAAAACTTAATAGATTTGGCCTGACCTAAGTTATCCACTTGCATAAAGAATTCTTTCAGATCTCATTAGATCTGGAAGACATTCATACCGGTAATTACCACACATTATTCTTCCACTCTCTTCGCTTTCGATCTGTTATTCCATCTAACATCCTCCTTTCGGAGCGCATTCCTGCCTTGATAACCATGATTCCAACTGGTATCTCTACGACTGGCTGGAGGAGGACCACGAGAGATTGTGGATGTTGGACAAATCCAGGGCAGAGATTCAATACCGGAAAGATGCCAAATCGGGAGATTGCGATGCAATATACCTTAGTGTATGGGGCTGTACTGTACTCGTCCAAATAGGCTTTCTCGGAGATAGCAGAACAGGATGCGATCGATTACTGCGTTGAGTAGGCGTGTCTGATGAGCGAATCTGTTTGGTTAATGAGTATACTGTGTGTGCATTTGGGGATGGGTATTGTCAAAGAGGTCGAGGGCTGATCATAAGATCCTGGACATGATTTCTTTGGCTCGGTATGCCGACAGGGTTCTGTTGCGCTATTGTCGGTCCTCATTAGTACCTATCATTTCGTATCTGTTTACAACGGAGACTTCAACTTCGGTATTAAAAGAGTATAGAAAGTCACTATGTTCCAGTGCCCATACTGCACTATCCCTATATACTCCGGCTGATATATGTTAAGACTTGCTATGCATCACTGTATAGAAGCGAGGTCATCCTTGGATGGGATAACCCTGCAGCACCAGCCGCACCAGCTCCGATTCAATCCCTGCTCTTCTCGAGTCAAATATTGACCGGTATCACGCTCATCCTCATACTCCACAACACAAGCACCGATAGTGACGCGCTTCTTCGCTTTTTGCTTGACTCGTCCGCCTATCCCAATGATTTCCTGTCTGAAGTACCCCGGCTTTTCTTCATCACGACTGTTACTTCTTTCCAATGACCGATCCCGGAGAAGTTCATCCTGCGGACTGAGGTGACCGTGTGCGCGCGCATTGCCCTGATGATGGTTGTGCGGACTTCCTGAGGGCGACGACTCGTCTGCCTCACACTCCACCTCCAGCTCAATCTCTTGAGCAGCTAAGCAATCCTCTTCCCTCCCGCATTTCACCCCTTGACATCCCTCACCAATCCCGGTGCCTAGGCCGCCAAGATATGTGCTATACCGAGTGCGCCAAGTCCACACACGGCGGTAAGTAGTGTCGCTACTGCGCAGGGTCTTTCCGCATGGATGACAGAGCCATACCAGATCTTCGCACGAGCATGGTGAATGTATAAAAGCTGATGCCGTGAAACTGGAAAGGTCTGGCGGCACCTGGGTTTCAGAAGTAGTTGTACTAGAAGGGCTCCGGGTAAGATGGGCGGCCAAGGGTGCTGTACGGCAGGTGGTACACAGGCGACGAACGCGATCTTTGAGAATATTTCTGGGAGGGGTTTTGATGGTGCAATTCTGTGGACGCCATTAGTCGCGCTTATCGATGACACGTGCTTCACTCGGTCATACCCTGCATATGATCCTGGAGCATCTCCGACATTCCGCTACCATGTCCCGAGCACATCTACCAACCTTGCCCCTGACCAGTCTACCGGCAGTCAGGGTTCCCTGACTCACAAGCCGGAGGACAGATCTCACGCTGTCAGGAATAGCCGCCCTGCCATCCAAGAGATCCGACAAAGTTTCAACATACTCGTTCTCGCAACGAAGGGTCTGCTTCACGAGCTGATGGCGATATGGCGCTAGATTTGCATGGAACTGACGGCAAGTTCGGGAGAGGGCATAGAGTGTATTGAGATCGACTTGTTGGGCGATTTCCTTGACGATTCTGCAGCTTCAGTCAGCAAACAGATGATTTTGCCAGAAAATGTCGGCCAGTATGACATACGGATAGCAACTCAAAGCAGCTGAAAACCCATTACGATTCAGCATCTCATGAGGGCCGTCATTTTTTGTATGATCGTGCATCGAACCAGCAGAATGATCATTGTCAGGAAGAGTTGGCGGATCAGAGCCAATAGCCTTTAACTTCGACAGCGCAGGCTTATCTGGCTGAAGGTACGCCTGATAGGTGCCATCACGGGCTCCGGGGAAGACATCATGGTCATAATCGACAAATACCACCATTATGCCATCAAAGAGAAGGGAAAAGGAGGACGCGCTCGGCTCGAGCCAGCCCCAGAGATGGTAGACTCAGTCTGGAGCAGAAGAACTATTGAAAGTCCAAATCCAATATAGACAGCTATCACACCGTCAATAGGGAAACGCTGTCACTCTTGTATAGCAGCCATCCGTGCAGAATATACAGTGGAATGATGCGGATGAGGACGATCACTCCGTTGTCGGCGCGGGGCGACGGGGCGCCAATCGTGGTCCGTTTCGGGGATGGAGAAGCCGAAGGCGATCGGAAGACCTTAAGCGTGACAAGGGTCTCTTTGAGGGTTTGTATACACAGTCTCTGTGACAATACTACTTGTTATCCAGAGCATCAGCGTCTCAACGCGAGAGGTGGTTATGATATGACGCCAGTGTCCCTTCGTTCTTATCGGAAAGTCACGCGTATCTCTCCCGCACTAAACCCGAAGCAGTACAGCTGCCCCTCATTCCCGAAGAGGAAGGTGACCCCAACTTCTCCATCTTCTCTGTTTTCCTCGGCAAGATGTCCAACGCTTCGTTGAGAACAAGCAAAATCGAGGCATCTGATGCGGGCGATGGATGGTATTGATGATGACAGGAAGATAATTCAAGCATGCCATATCTCAACTAATGTTGCGTATGTTTCTTCTGCGAATGGCGGAAAGGTATTTCGGAATTCAATCTACCCCAATAAATGATAAGGTTACGGCTGTATTCGAGCGGACGGCGTAAAGGAGCGGAGCATCCCGATATTAGTACGGTAGTATGTATGAGTCTTCGTCTGTTGTCCTACTTAAGAGTCGACCTCCCCTCATCGCTTAATTACAATCTTCTGCTTGGTCATTCTCACTGTCTACTGCTCTTCATTTGCCATCGTCATTTCTCTCCAAAATGCCTCTCAACTCCCACGCTGTTTATTCCAGACTGAACCCGGACTTTGTCCCGTTTGCCAGTAGAAGGAGTACTGTCCACAGTACCAAAGGCATCGTAACATGTACTCAACCTCTGGCAGCTGCTGCGGGTCATAGAATCTTGAGGGAAGGAGGAAATGCTGCGGTATGTGTGCAGGGGACATTTCTCCGGCCATCAGTTTCACTGACTATTATGTTTCACCAGGACGCTGCTGTAGCAGTGGGTAAGTGCTGATTGCAATAGGCGATGATAAGCAGGTTTGACTCGTTTCAACAATAGCCGCCGCATTGAATATCACCGAGCCTTCGTCAACCGGGATTGGTGGAGACATGTTCTGTCTCTTCTATGATGCGAAGTCAAAGAAAGTCCATTCACTCAACGGTTCTGGCCGATATCCCGCCAGCGCGACGCTCGAGAAGATCAGGAATGATTTGAACCTTGGTGCCAATGAGAAGAGGAGCATCCCAATGACCAGCGTCCTATCGGTGACTACCCCCGGCGCAGCTGCTGGATGGGTAGACACAGTGGAGAGATTTGGCAGTGGCAAGCTGTCCTTGGAGCAGATTCTGACGCCAGCAATTGAATTGGGTGAGCAAGGGTTCGCGGTGTCAGAATTATCCTCCTACTTTGTAAGTTTATCCTTTTTTATTTGCCCAGCTTTTGTAGTAATGTACCGTTCTGACTGCTTTGGAAGTGGCGTGAGAGTGAAGATCTGCTACGAAACGCATCTCCAAATTTCCGGGAAATGCTCAAGCCTGATCCGAAAGCCAGAGATGGTGTTAGAAGCCCCCATCCTGGTGAAATTATGAAGAATCCGACATTGGCTAAGACCTTCCGGAAGCTCGCTGCGGAGGGTAAGAAGGGGTTCTATGAAGGCGAAGTTGCAGAAGAGCTGGTCAAGGTCGTCCAGGACCTGGGTGGCTATATGACGCTGGATGACCTTAAGTATCACGCTGAGACCGGAACACAGCATACTGAAGCTATCTCCCTCAAATTCACGGGCCAAGATATTGTCAAAAAACAGACCGCTGGAACGGACGATGAAGCAAACCAAGGGGTGGAAATATGGGAGCATCCACCCAACGGCCAAGGCATCGTTGCTCTCATGGCCCTGGGTATTCTTGAGGAACTCGAACGCACGGGAAAGATCCCCGTGTTTACCGAGAATCAGCACAACTCGGCAGAGTACCTTCACGCAGTTATCGAAAGTCTTCGCATTGCTTTCGCCGATGCCTCATGGTGGGTCACGGATCCAGACGTGGAAAAGGTACCGTCGAAAGAGCTGATCTCCAGGGAGTACCTGGCCGGACGGGCGAAGCTGTTCAACCCGGAGAAAGCAGCAGACATCGTCGATCACGGTAGTCCAGCTCACAATCACTGCGATACTGTCTACTTCGCTGTGACTGATGAAGAGGGCAACGGTATTTCCTTCATCAACAGTAACTACGCTGGCTTCGGTAGTGGTATCATCCCTAAAGGCTGTGGCTTCACGCTACAGAACCGCGGCGCCAACTTCTCTCTGGACCCAGGCCATCCTAATGCTTTGGCTCCACGAAAGCGGCCGTACCACACCATCATTCCTGCGCTGATTACCAATTGCTCAGACGGCTCTCTTCACTCGGTTTACGGTGTCATGGGTGGTTTCATGCAGCCACAGGGTCACGTCCAGGTCCTCCTCAACACGCTTGCGTTCAACTATCATCCTCAAGCAGCGCTGGATGCTCCACGGATCTGTATCGCGGCCGACTCTGAGCCTGGCAATCAGACAGTCTATATCGAAGAGGGTATCAGTGACGAAGCTATTGAAGGCCTCAAGCGGCTTGGACATCAAGTCAAGGTTCTCGCCGGGTGGCAGAGGGGAATGTTTGGTCGCGGACAGATCATTCGCTGTCATCACGACGATGGCCAATTGGTCTACAGTGCAGGGAGTGACCCCAGAGGCGATGGAATGGCGATTCCTACGGTATAAACTGATTGGCTCACCTTTCTGATACAGGCTGAGTCAGTGAACCTGACGTTATCGCAAACCTCCTCTGTGAAGAATAGACTTGCAAAGTGATTATGTCTCCACAAGCTTGGAAATATTGTTAGTTTCCGCTTGTTCCGGGGCATAATTCCTGTGATGTTCCCTATACATGTTGGACACCTGCTTTCGAGAATCAATCAGCTTCCTGTGTATATTGATATAGCGGGGTACTCTCGAGATCGCCCAAGATTTTTCCGATCACTGACTGGTCTTCATTTGCTGCCGAAGGTAACATGCCACCTCAAAAATATTCAGCCAGGTTCTTAGTACAATTATGCATACATGAGGATTTCCTTCTACAGAAGCAATATGGTTGATCGCCTGGCTTATAAACAATTAGTCATAATGAGAGAATACGAGACATAGCCGATTGAAATCCTGGAGAAGGAGTGAGTAGACTGGCCGAAGTCACCGAACGGTTCATTCGGGCTTCCCAGAACCACAACTTACCCCGCCTGGTACTATATAAGGCTTCGCACCTTGATTCACGGACGGAGCTGCATTCGAGCAATGTTGAAGGACAAACCACCATAGGCTCTGTTTTATCTCACTGAATCGATAATGTCGAACGACCCCAAACTGCCTTCGAGTATCCCAGAATTCATAGCGAAATACAAGGAAAATTACGTTGAAGCATGGGCTGAGCTCTGGAATAAGAGTGAGGGTAAACCTCTCCCCTTTGACAAAGGTTTTCCCAACCCAGCATTTGAGGATACGTTGATCGAGAAGCGCGATATCATCGGTGGCCCCATCGGCCGGGATGCGCAAGGCAACACGTACAGGAAGAAGGCATTAGTCCCAGGGTGCGGAAGAGGTGTCGATGTACTTCTCCTGGCCAGTTTCGGGTATGATGCCTATGGCCTGGAATATAGCGCCACTGCCGTTGAGGTGTGTAAAGAGGAACAGGCGAAGAATGGGGATAAGTATAATGTACGAGATGCGGAGATTGGGCAAGGCAAAATCACATTCGTGCAGGGGGATTTCTTCAAGGATACTTGGCTGGAGAAACTGCAATTGCGTCGGAATTCTTTCGATTTGATCTATGACTACACGGTATGTGGATCTCAGAAGTCCTTTGTACAGTGCACTCGGCCTGGTTTCTATCTTCTTTCTCAGGAGCAGAGTTCAGTTAGCTCCTATCGCAGTACTGTGCTTCTCTCGCTAAACAGCTGTGTTTGATAGTTCTTTTGCGCCTTGGACCCGTCAATGCGTCCGCAATGGGCACTCAGGCACACCCAGCTTCTGGCAGATTCGCCGCGTGGGCATCTCATTTGCCTTGAATTTCCAAGGCACAAGGATACGTCACTACAGGGCCCTCCATGGGCCTCTACGTCCGAGGCTTATATGGCACATCTGAACCACCCTGGCGAAGAGATCCCATATGATGCAAACCGTCAATGTAGCATTGACCCATCAAAAGCGCCAAGCCCACAGGGGCTTGAGCGAGTGGCATATTGGCAACCAGCTCGGACGCATGAGGTAGGGATCGTTGAGGGAGAGGTCCAAGACCGAGTGTCGATATGGCGCCGCCCGAACTAGGTTGATCAATCCTTTTGTTCTTTGTGCCGTAATCCGGGACCCCGACAACGATCGGAGATGCTTAAGAGCAATTAGCACATTCGAAAACCAGATATCAAATCGCATGTTTCTCCCTTTTAGAATGGCTGCTCTATGATTGTTTCGTAAGGGCATTATAATGCTCTCCCAGCCCGTATGTATGCCGGTAGTATGCCAACCAAATGACCCGCTTGTTTCTTTCTTCCTCATCAATCCCATCCATATCGCCGGATTCAATCCTCTCTATCCTGCCATCGCCTTGGATGACATTAATATTAACTCCATATGCCCGAGCGATTGCCTGCAGCTCCAGCTGTCCTCCCCACTCCGCCGTAAGCTTGATCTTCCGGGTATACGAATCCAACGGCTCCTCCATAAAGGGCTCGAAGTCATCTTTGTGCTCGACGATGAAATCCGCCGTGACTGCTCGAACCGCTCTGTAGCCATCATGTTTGGGCGAAGCAACCGTATCAATCCGAGACTGTGTCTGGGGCTGAATGACTATCCGTTGTGGATCAGGCCTGAGCCCAAGCCCTGATTCTTCCAGCTGATTGGCAATAGCTGAATATAAACAGTGCCCATCTGGGTTGATTTCCACCTCTTTCAAGCCCAGTCGTTTGTAAACAGCCTCCATCACCTCCTTTTCGTTCCCACGATGGTCAACCTGTTTCGCGGCCTCTTCTGCGGCAAGCGCCGACTGAGCCGCCTGTTCTGCTGCCCGACGTGCCAGACGAGCCTTTTGTCGATTCGGTTTCTTCGTACGCGGGGCGGAGGCAGGTGAGGAGGTTGCCGTCGAGTCGATCGTTGAAGGCTCCGGGAGGCTGTCTGTGCCTTGTGTAACATCTGATGTAGGTTTCTCTACTGTATCTGCATCTTCGACATCGGGATCGCGAAGACTAAGGTCTTCGAAGCCATCGACTGGCTGGACCGGCTCGCCGTTGAGCGCTGCAATTTCGCCTTGGTGACGATCGGAGAGCTCTCGCTGCAGCCTCTCGCATTCCTCGTTGATTCCGCGACGTGTCTTCTTTGTAGCTGATTTCTTCTTCTGCGTGATGCGTGCCTGAAGATCTTTCTGCTCCTTGCGCTGTCTCGCTAATAGTTCTTCCATTTTTAGATAAACGCAGGCAAAATGCAAGGTAAAGCGAAAAATCTATAATCTTGGGGTATGAGAGCAAGAATAAACTGAGTAAATATGCGAGAATGTAAACGATATCAATTAAGATATGCTGAAATCGATAATGCCATCTATGGGACCAACGCCATACAACTGTAGAACAACTGCAACTCAAGTGAATAATCATAAAACAGTGGGCTCGCCCCTCCCCGCACAAGCGCCCAGACCGGCCCTGGATTTTCCTAGATTAGGCATAGCGTCTACTTGTCGGTGCTTCTGTTGTTCCTGCTCCGAACAGCCTCGGTATTCTCCGCCAAGCCTTGCAACAGTCTCTCGGTCGTCGGATAAGCATCGTAGCTAGACTATATGAGGAGGGCTTCCCTCGCCTCGACCATAGTGAAGAAAGTCTCCCTTGAAACATTCTTCCGAATTTATTTCCTTCATTCTTTTTCTTTCCGCCCCTAGAATCTCGTTTTTGACACTGTTGCAATGGATACCCAGTCTCTTTTCAATGTGGAGGTTAGTATCGGTGCTCTCCGCTTGCGCACCATCATTTTGCATGTTGCTAACAATTATGTAGGGCAAAGTGGTGCTGGTCACCGGCGGAGCCAAAGGCATTGGGCGTATGATCTCCGAAGGTTACGTCACCAACGGCGCAACAGTTTACATCTCGTCTCGAGATGCCAAGGCTTGCGAGAAGGCCGTGCAGGAGCTGAATGCTATTGGCCGGGGAAAGGCGTATGCTATTCCCGCGGACTTCTACAAGGAGGAGGAATGCAAGAGGCTAGCTGAGGAGATTGCCAAGCGCGAAAGCAGTAAGTTGGTTTTGGGAGCCCTGCTCAGGCGGAAGGCTAATCCCATGCTCTATCAGAGCTTCATGTCCTCGTGAACAACTCCGGGTCAAACTGGGGTGCTCCTTACGATGAATATCCCTCATCTGCATGGACCAGAGTCCTCACTCTGAACCTTCAACGAGTCTTTGATCTTACCAAGCTCCTTACGCCCCTTCTCGAGAAGGCTGGTGCGCCGAATGATCCAGCTCGCATAATTAACATCGGTAGCATTGATGGGCTGAGAGTACCGGCTCTGGAGACGTTCGCATACAGTGCTAGCAAGGCTGGCTTGCATCATCTGAGCCGTGTCCTCGCACATCACCTTGGCAAGAGGAATATCACGTTCGTACACCTTGTGCTAACTACGTGCGTCGAAGGCGGCTACTAACATGGCTTTCTGACAGATCCAACACTCTGGCGTGCGGTCCCTTCGAGAGCAAGATGATGGCCGCCACCTTGGAGAAATTCCGGGATGCTATCGAAGGTGCTAACCCGCTGGGCCGTATTGGCACGCCTCAGGATGTTGCTGGTGCTTGCCTTTTCCTCAGCAGTCGGGCCGGTGCGTACATCAATGGTGCGACGATCGCGGTGGACGGTGGTAGCGCGATTGCTGCGAAGATGTAGACAACATACACAACCAGCTTAGCGCAGACTAGAAAAGCAAAACCGTTTGAATGGACACGCTTATCATAACCTATTCAAGAAGGTCTTGCCGAGTTTATCTCAGATCATTGCCTTCGTTGTGGCTGCCTTCCACTGTTATGAGCAGTTGAGCAGGGGTTGCATACAAGAAGTCTTGGTCTTCTGGGAATAATAATAGCTACACAGGGTCAACAATATCCACGTGTCTAATCTAACTTCTGCACTTCAGCCGATCCCTAGGAGTTTGCATGGCACTTCCGCGAGATAGTCATCCTAACCCCATTCTTAGAGAGCGTAATATTGTCTTGGCGTGGATAGATCAAACCGACTCCCTAGTATCAAGGGGTCAACTGAGCAGATCTTCTGACGCCTTCATGCCGTAAAGGTTGTGGTAGGTAAAAGCAGGTCCCGCCTTGACCAAATTGAGGTTTTCAGGCTGACAGATCGTCCTTTGCGACTCTCAGATCTCATCATTTCCAGCCCGATGGCGGTGGCTCAGTAAAAATATCTTGAGAGCTCGTATTCCCACAGCTTTTAACCAGTGGATAAGATAATTGCCTCTTACATCTGAAGCTTTATAGACGCAGGGGAGCTTCATAGCTGCGTGGGGTTGCTGTTTGGTGAGCTTTGGATTGGTCAGGCAAATCCCTCAGCTAAAGCGTCCTATAGTATAAAGCTTGAGATGGACAAATTCGGCGTGAGTCTAATATATTAACCTTCTACTTCAGGGCACTTATTGAACGAATCAAAAGTTTCTAAGAGTATTCAGCTTATCATTGGTTCCTAGACTCGACCCTAAAATTTATCGGCGTTCTGGTAGCGAGGGAAATATCCCAAGTTGCGGTCGAGATCTATATTATTGAGAGCTAGGAATGTGGAAGCCACCACTTAATTTCATAACCCTGCATTGTACGTTAACCTTATCTGATTTACATCATTCTATGCAAGCTCATGAAGAATAAGATGCATACATCGTTACACTGGGCATCTTAGGGATTGTTATCCTCTATCCATACGGCAACCTCAGTGCAGTCGATGCCTACCTTTTCGGAGTGAGCTCTTCGACAGAATCAGGACTGAACCCGTTGGTTGACCTCACTCCGAAGTTCATGGAGACCACTTGCTGATAAAAAATTGATCAAAAAATAGTGTTGACGTGAAGGAGCTGAAGACCTATCAGCAGCTATTTCTGTACTTTGTGCCGATTGTGGCCAACGCTGGGTTCATCAATCTTATAGTGGTCGTTGTGCGACTGCACTGGTTCGAGAAGCGTCTGAAAACACTGGGTATGTGTTACACCTCATCTATCCCGTTACAATCCGATCTATGTTTCCTTGTTGCTAACTTCGTGAAGCGCCTACACTTCTGCAATCAGAATCATCGCGCTCGAAAGATGCAGAAGCGCAACCAGCCAAGTTCAATGCCGATCGGCCTTCAGAAGCCAATACAGCGCAGATGCAATCGAGTGCTCTATATGATAGTCACTTGAAGCTGAATAAGTAAGTACTTTCACTAAATTGTTTTAATTCCGACTGGGTTGTCTAAGCACCAAGGAGGGGTTTTCAGGGAACATGATTGCATCGTCTCGAACAATGACAACAATGGCGGCGAGAACCCGACCAAACACAGACAAATTTCCTTTGCAGACAACTCAAAAGCTCTACACATACCCTCGCCGCGCGAACGCGATAGAGGTAATTCCTGGTTCTTAGCTGAGTAACTCAGGTCTGCGCTAACAGGGTCAAGGTCATGCTATCACGGAGATAGACGACCACGGTATGATCTCTATATCTTCATAGAGACGTAAACCACTAATACTCTGTGTCAACACCAGACCATTTCGAACACGCCGATGATGATCATCAGACCGATATAGCTCGCCACCGAACTTTGGTCAGTGGCATCCCGTTGGAGCGCGTTGCTTCGTCGATGTTTGTGCTTGGATCTTATCCCTCTAGATCTCAAGAGCGACAGACTAGAAGAACCATGTCGCTTGCTAAAGACCCGGAGCTGCCGCAACTTTCCTCACAAGCCAGTCTCGGCAGAAACTCAAAGTTCTACAACCTGACCCCTGAAGACAGAGAAGCTCTGGGAGGAATAGAGTATCGCAGTCTTAGGCTACTTCTCAAGATAACACTGGGTGAGAGCAGACTTGAGATATTTTCATACGGAGAACCTGACATATGTGCATAGGCTATTTTATTGGCCTCCATGTCTTTGGCGTCATTTGCCTCGTGCCTTGGATTCAACATGCGGATCCCAAATACAGGGACTATCTGAAGGAATGCGGACAAGGAAACGTCTGGTGGTAGGTTTGCTGCTGCATGAGCATTTGACAGTCCAATATCAGCAAGGCTTACTATGCTCGCCGCCGGTAGGGCCTTGTACACGTCCCAGACGATGGTTGACAACCTAGGATTCACACTCACTCCTGACTCGATGATATCGTTTCGAGATGCAGCATTTCCGATGTTCATCATGAGCTTTCTCGCCTACGCAGGGCATACTATGTACCCCTGCTTTCTACGCCTCATCATCTGGATCATGTTCAAATGCGCCCCCAAACACTCCTCCATCAGGGAGCCGCTGAGCTTCTTATTGAATTATCCACGCCGTTGCTATACGCTGCTCTTCCGTAGCCGACCTACATGGGTGCTCTTTGGAATCCTTTTTGTGTTGAACTTTGTGGACGTCTTGCTCATTGTGGTGCTTGATCTCCATAATCCGGCCGTCAACACTCTATCCGGTGGGCATCGCATCCTCGCGGCCATTTTTCAGGCTGCTTCGGCACGCCATACGGGAACTTCGTCCTTCAACCTCGCAGAAGTGAACCCTGCAGTTCAATTCAGCTTACTGGTCATGATGTACATTTCGATTTTTCCGATTGCCATCAGCATCCGTGCTTCGAATACATACGAGGAACGTGCTCTTGGGCTATATCCCTCTAATCAGGATGAGCTGGATGAGAACAATGGGATTAATTACGTGACGACGCATATGCGAAATCAACTCAGCTTTGATCTTTGGTATATATTTCTTGGGATTTTCTGTATCTGTGCCACCGAGGCACGGAGGATCATGGACCCTTCGGAACCTGTCGGTTTCCAGTCTTGTTTCGCTTTTAGGGCTCGCATCACTGACTTCTTGCAGGGCTTCAGCGTGTTTGCCATATTCTTTGAGGTCGTCTCTGCATAGTGAGTACAGTATCTATTCCTTTCCTTCCGAAGATGTCTGACGAATTGCAGTGGAAACGTTGGTCTCAGTCTGGGATACCCCAATGTGACCACCTCATTTTGTGGACAGTTTAGCGTCTTTAGCAAAATCGTCATCTGTGCCATGATGATACGAGGACGCCATCGTGGACTGCCTGTTCAACTCGACCGCGCGATACTGCTTCCTGGTGAACGCATTGCGAGAGATGACAGACTCGTTGATGAGTCTTTTGCTGGACGTCGATCTCAAACACTGAACAGTTTTAGACGCTATCATACAAAATAGTGAGGGATATGGAAGTATAATCGAGGAATGACATCTCCAAGCGAGTAGTCTGAATTAATATTGGATTGATGTTGGTGATATCTCTGGTATAGGCCTTCGATCTATCATATGCACCAGTGGTCGACACCGGGAAAGTTTTATACAACCGTTTTGATCGTAACCAACCGATTTCGATGCATTTCCCTCTTATTCTTCGCTCCGATCTGTCACTTTATGATTTGTTGATTCGATAAGATTTATTTCATTCAGCCCCTCCCCCTCCGTTTGCACGTTCTCGATTCGAGCATATCCTTGTCAAGACTGCTATCGATAACTTTCTTTGACGCGGCGGATACCCTATAGGCTACGAAAGATAGTAGTGATGAGCGGCAATGATGTAGTGATGGAGTACTGTGGAGCGGCGACATCATCAGTTCACTTATGCCGTCATACCAGCACAATGAACCTCTTTATCATTGTCGGAGTTGAATTGTTCAGGTAATACTCAAGAAAGCCCAGCTTCGGAAGTCACTTGGACAGGAAAAAGAAAGAAAGCCAAATCAAGCGGAATCCGAAGGAAAAAGGAAAAACAAAAATAACAGTGCATCCCCCCACGGCGCACGTTGTCATTCCTCCGTCCGTCGTCTGTGGTAACTAATAATTGATCGGTGTGGCCAATTCGTGTGGAACTCCCCTTTGTCTATCTTTCTCCCTTCGTCATTTATCACTGAGGACTCTTCACACTGTGTTGCAATCCGGAATTCAGACACCAAGAATCATAGCAATTTTTAAGGGACACAGCAAGAACGCCACGGACGACTTTTGGCGTGGTCATTGATCTCGCTTTACCTCGTTCAGCCCAACAATCCTTGCTCTGATCTTTATTTTAGCCTTTTTGACTCCGAGATCGCTTCCATTTATTCTTCCACGACCGACAGACGATGAGCTCATCCAATACACAGCATCGACGAACTAATTCTCTCGATCCGTTTTCTGATCCTGACGTTTATTATGGAGACGAGGACTCAGTTGCGCGGATTCGAGACCGCAGGCGTGCGTTTTCTTCGGTGAGTTACAATATGCTTGCGAGAGATTGGAGACCGGGGCATTTTGCTGATCGATATCGGTAATATACATATAGACTTTGAAAGCATTCAACCGCGAGGATATTCAGGATCTTCTGGGCAAAATCCCTGCCAGGAGAGGCAGCCATGGTACGTATCTGAAGCCCCTGCGAAGAACAAACTGAGAACAAAGTTGCGGTGACTGACCTGCACGTGCTCAACAGATGAACTCTCCGCACACCCACGAAAGTTCCTTATCGACGTTGACGCAACCCTGCAGAGCTTGTTGGAAAGGGAGGATACGGACAGGAACATGCAGATAACGATTGAGGATGTTGGACCGAAGGTATGTGATTTGGTCTTGCCATTGGCCCGGAACGGTGTAAGTCATGTTTCGAGCGACGGCTGATTGGTGCTATTCAGGTGTTATCAGTAGGAACCGCTGCGTCATCCGGGTACAACCGATTCGATGTGCGAGGAACGTACATGCTCTCCAATCTTCTCCAGGAGCTCACCATCGCCAAAGACTATGGGAGGAAGCACATCATTCTCGACGAAGCTCGTTTGAGCGAGAACCCTGTTGCGCGTCTATCTCGCCTTATCAAGAATTCATTTTGGGACGCTCTCACACGTCGCATCGATGCTTCCAATATTGAAGTCGCCGGCAGGGATCCCAAAGACTGGACTGATGACCCGCGGCCCCGGATCTATATCCCCCACGGTGCCCCGAGCAGTTCGAGTACTACAAAGGGATCGCCAAGGAGCATCCTGAGTTGCGACTTGATGTGCAGATGCTCGATGCGAACATCACAACGGACTATGTGAGGGATCTTAACTCTAAGCCCGGATTGCTCGCGTTGGCAATGCAGAAGAAATACAATGAATCTACACAAAAGACCGAATACGTTGGCGTGCCGTTCGTTGTCCCAGGAGGAAGATTCAACGAGCTGTATGGGTGGGACAGCTACATGGAGTCTCTAGGCTTGTTGGTCAGCAACAGAGTGGACTTGGCCAAGGCCATGGTCATCAACTTTTGCTTCTGCATCAAGCACTACGGCAAGATATTGAATGCCAACCGCTCATACTACCTCACCCGTTCACAGCCACCGTTCTTGACCGACATGGCCCTGCGTGTCTATGAGCGTATCAAGAACGAGCCGGACGCAATGGATTTCCTTCGCAACGCAACACTCGCTGCGATTAAAGAATACTACAGCGTCTGGACGGCTGCACCGCGTTATGACGAGCTGTCGGGTCTGTCCAGGTACCGTCCAGAAGGAAGAGGTGTTCCTCCCGAAACTGAACCGACTCATTTCACGCATATCCTCACTCCGTATGCTGAAAAGCACGGTATGACGTTCAAGGAGTTTGTCCAGGCTTACAACGAGGGCAAAGTCCAGGAACCTGAGCTTGATGAGTACTTCTTGCACGATAGGGCAGTCCGTGAATCAGGCCACGATACCAGCTATCGTCTCGAGAGAGTCTGCGCGAATTTGGCCACGGTAGACTTGAACTCTCTTCTGTACAAGTACGAGGTCGATATCGCTAGGATTATCCGGACCTATTTCAAAGACAGGCTAGAAATCCCCCCGAATTCCGCACTGAGTCGACCAAGGATATCCAAAGTGAGTCATCCTCCGTGTGGGATCGTCGTGCAAGAAGACGCAAGGTGCGGATGGATACCTACCTCTGGGATGATGAGAAGGGCATGTACTTCGACTATGACACGGTTCTGCAGAAGCGGACGACTTATGAGAGTGCGACAACATTCTGGGCCATGTGGGCCGGACTGGCGACACCGCACCAGGCGGCAGAAATGGTGCGGAAGGCTTTGCCTAGATTCGAGGTATATGGTGGTCTGGTTTCCGGAACCGAGGAGTCCCGCGGTGCTGTCGGCCTAGACAGACCTAACCGGCAATGGGACTACCCGTACGGCTGGGCTCCGCAGCAGATGTTGGCGTGGACGGGCCTGCTGAGATACGGCTACCAGGAGGAAGCTGAGCGTATGGCCTACAAGTGGTTGTACATGATCACCAAGGCCTTTGTCGACTTTAACGGTGTTGTCGTCGAGAAATACGATGTCACTCGGCCTATCGATCCACACCGGGTTGATGCCGAATATGGCAACCAGGGTGTAGATTTCAAGGGTGCGCCTCGAGAAGGGTAAGTGTGCTACGTCTTTCTTCAGCCATTCACACCAGATGACTGACGATTGAATACAGGTTTGGCTGGGTGAATGCCAGTTATGTGTACGGCCTGGAGTTCCTAAACGCCCATCAACGGCGGGCGCTGGGAGCTATCACCCCTTGGGAGACGTATAGCAAAGCCATAGCCGTACAGGACGCTTATTAGAATCGGTGATTCGACGCTTACTACTTCCAGTTTTCAGACTTCTCCTTTCTTCGGAGCATCTTCTACTACTGGTTAGAGAAGCATTCATCATGATTTGCGGCAGGTTGATTTGTCGTTTCGTTAGTATTATCGTTTTAATCGTCAATCGCGGCTCGTTTCTCAAGATTCAATTCGACTGAATCGGATGCAGAAGACCCTTTCAGGCACCATGGAGTTTGATGTTTTTCTGGATTTTGCAGATGCTATCCTCTTGTCGTCCCAGTCGGCATGTTTCTTCCAAGCCATGTCAGCATAAGCAGAGAAGAACGCAAAATTTATTTCCTCTACTAGCTCTGTCTTACCATTTGAATTTCCTTCTTTCCAAGTCTAGTCATTTACCCAAATTGCCATCTGTTTGCGAGGGACAAGATAACTTGTCTCTGGCGGGAACATCCACATAGAGTACTTATTATAGGTATAATCGATCTGATCTCAATAACATGACCTCATTCACAGGTTTTGGATTCTGATGGATCTAATCGCTGCATAAAGCCATCATCACATTGCCAAATCTACTTGGGAGATTAAGAACATATCTCCGACTCATGTCATTTCTGACTACGTCATCTCCGCTTACCCCTGCCTTGGAGATTGGTAAGCTGTAAGCTATCTCCGCAGTCAGCAGGATGCATCCCCGCATTACCCAAGAGTACCATCTTGCAGCTACCAAAGTGCCCTCCCGCGTGGTCCTACGTATAAATAAAACACACATCTTCTCAAGATGCACACCCACAAACTCAATCCTGAAATCCTTCACACCGACAACCATGTCTCCCATTGACAAAAACACACCCGCCCACGTACTAGTCCAGAACTATGCCAGCCACATCAAAGGCAAAATCATCCTCACGACCGGCGTCTCCCCGGGCAGCCTAGGCAGCCACTTCGTGCAGTCCACCGCAGCCGCCGAACCAAGATGTCTGATCCTCGCCGGCCGCAACAGGAGCAAAATCCAGCAGACAGCCGACGAGATCAAGGCCTCGCATCCAAACGTCGAGACCCGCCTCCTTGAGATCGATCTTGCCTCCTTGGATAGCGTCCGACGGGCAGCTGCGCAGATCAACTCGTGGGATGATATCCCGGCGATCGATGTAGTGGTTAACAACGCCGCGGTTATGGCGACGGAGTATGCGCTTTCGGCGGACGGGGTGGAGTCGCAGTTTACGACGAACCATCTCGGGCCGTTCCTGCTTACGAATCTGATTATGGGGAAGGTGCTGGCGGCGAGGAGTCCGAGGGTGGTCATGGTTGCTAGTGATGGGCATCGGTTGAGTGGGATTCGGTTCGCGGATTATAATTTTGATGTGAGTGGCGCTTGTTCTTTTTTACTGTTGTAAGTAAGGCTGACAGTGTTTTCAGAATGGCAAGGTATACAATAGATGGCTTGCATATGGGCAGACCAAAACGGCGAATATGCTCATGGCCGTCTCGCTGGCTGAGAAGCTTGCGTCCAAGAATCTTCTCGCATTCAGTCTGCACCCCGGGGTGATCTTCACGAATCTTGTGAACCACCTTCTTGAAGATCTGGAGGGGAACTTCGAGGAGCTCGGTACGTGCCCTTCATTTCCTAGTCTCATTGTTTTTTTGAGTCTGACTGGCAGGACAGCTGCTCTCGACCGCGCACAGGGTAACCCCGAAGGATGGAAGGGATTGGAGCCGAGACCAATAGAGACAGGCGTCTCGACTCATGTCTATGCAGCGTTTGATCATGACCTTGCTGGTAAGAGCCCTATCGTAAGGTTTTAGTTGCCAGACTGACACAGTCAGAACACAACGGCAAGTACCTGACCGACTGCCATGTTGCAGACCCGTGGGTCGACACCGTCAAGCCATGGGCTACGAGTCCGCTCGAAGCAGAGCGCCTGTGGAAGCTGAGTGAGGAATTAGTAGGCGAGAAGTTCACATACTAGTCTAGTCCAGGTGCCTGTTCGAGCAATATGCCTCGTGTCTGTTTATCAGATTAGATACAAATGTAATTGTACTCTGATATACGTTTTGCATGTGAACATTCCACACAGTAGTCTACTTAGAGCATCTCCGCCTCCAAACGGAAATATGCCCAAAATAGCCACTATTATCAAGCGTCGAGTCGTCAATCAGAAAGACGATGATGGGCATTCTCGTCGACAATAAAACGGGCACAGAACGAATTCCACCTCCTTGTTTTCCCGAGGCTGATTTTCGTGATCCTTTGGACAGATGCGAGTCACTCCTGGACGAAGCGTTCCGGGCCTGTGATTGGTGCTCGCTGTGCCGAGGTTGATGCCTACCTAGGTACCCTAGGTACTTTTCGATATGTTGCTGTTTTGTTTCATCTTGGATACAGAGTACATGTTGAAGTATTTGAGGCTTTCTGTATAATTGTAGTGTTCTTATATCTACTTTCTCTGACGGAATGAGACCATTTGCCCTCAAGGCACGATAACTATGAGGAGCACTGCCTGAGGCATTAGACACCTGAGGTTGAGAATGATTTAAGCTCTGCGATGGTAACCGTACGTATGTGGGGTACAATTACCGGGGTCTGACATCGATACCTGAGATGACTCAGGTTCTGATATCGGCACCGAGTTCACCGGATTCTATGGAGCAGAAGGACAGGAACATTCGGGGATATTCCTTTTCAGCATAGTAGGATTTGATAATGTTTGACAAGGTCGTCGAAGCTCCGAGAATCGGTGTCAGGGAGTGTGCTTTTGAACTGTCAGATGCTGGAGTACGATTTCCATTGAAGATTGGTACTGTCATGTACTGTTATGCCAAGCTAGCACATGTTTTTACGTCATCCTGTCGCATTTGAGATTCTTGCTTTCCAGCTTCATGGCAATTCATAGAAATTCGAATCAATTTGGTATTACCTCGAGAGGTACTCAGCTAGTACAAACGTAAAGCTATGAATACTAAATTGACATTGTTATCAGTCAGTGGCATGCAAAATGGTTGTGTGGCAATGGGTGTCGAATACAGGCTGTCCATTAGACCGAGGATCATCAGCAAGTCTCGATCCTCTCTCCCGAGCCACCACCAGTGAGCTTGGCCGATTCTCGGGGCTAGCTTGTGAATTTGGGACATGTTAACCCAAATTTCCTGATGAGCAGGTCGACGAATGATTCCCCGCGGTTTGCGAAACTCTCTGGTACTCTATTCAATAATAGTGCAATGCTCATATGGCCGGCCCGCATTGGATTCCTCGTTGTCCCGCTGAGCCGAGCGATTACCGACCATAGACCTTCTGACGCATTCGCGATGGCGCATGCTTCAAATGTAATAAGTACCCTGGCTTTTGGCTTGTGATTCTGGATTTGAGATTGCAATTCTCTTTTCTACCTGTTCTTCTTCAGCTTCACCTACTTTCTTCTCTCCTCCCTGGGTACGGTTCTCCTTTTATATCTTGTCTTGCATGTTCCTCCTAGTGTAGGGTTAGCTACTGTTACGTTACTGCTGTGAATCAACCTTTCTGTGGCCAGTTCGCCCCAACTCTCTCTGTTTAAATCCTCTTCATACCTGTCACAATGGGTTTCCTTGAAGACGAAGATCAGAAATACTTGGACGACGTCCAAGCCGTCAAGGCCTGGTGGAAAGACTCGAGATGGAGGTACACACGACGCCCGTACACTGCAGAGCAGATCGTGGCGAAGCGTGGAAACCTGAAGATTCAGTACCCTTCCAATGATCAGAGCAAGAAGCTCTGGAAAATCCTGGAAAGCAACTTTGAGGTACGCAGGTTCGAATGGAGTGACAGAGAAACAGCACTGACCTTAATTCCCTCCAGAAAAAAGTTGCCAGTTTCACCTATGGCTGTCTCGAACCAACAATGCTCACCCAGATGGCCAAGTACCTCGACACCGTCTACGTTTCCGGCTGGCAGAGCTCTTCCACCGCCTCGTCCACCGATGAACCCTCCCCCGATCTCGCTGATTACCCCATGGTAAGCTCGTATTCAGCCTCGGTCCTATGATGAAGCTCCGTTGTTGCGCTCGTGCTAATTCCGTATTGCGCAGAACACCGTCCCCAACAAGGTAAACCAGCTGTTCCTGGCACAGCTGTTCCATGACCGGAAACAACGCGAGGAACGCATCACAACCCCCAAGGACCAGCGGAGCAAGCTGCCCAACATCGACTACCTGCGCCCCATCATCGCTGATGCCGATACCGGCCATGGTGGTCTCACCGCTGTCATGAAATTGACCAAGCTGTTCATCGAGAGAGGCGCTGCCGGTATTCACATTGAAGATCAGGCCCCTGGTACCAAGAAGTGTGGTCACATGGCTGGAAAGGTCCTTGTCCCTATCAACGAGCACATCAACCGTCTGGTTGCCATCCGCGCGCAGGCGGATATCATGGGTGAGTAGACACATGCAGAATGCCATTCCACCAGAATATCAGCTGACAAGACCCCAGGAACTGACCTGCTTGCCATTGCCCGTACCGACTCTGAAGCCGCAACACTCATCACCTCTACCATCGACCACCGCGATCACGCCTTCATCGTTGGCTCCACCAATCCCAACCTGCAGCCACTGAACGACCTCATGGTGGCGGGTGAGCAGGCCGGCAAGGCTGGCGAAGAGCTCCAGGCCATCGAGGATCAATGGATTGCCCAAGCTGGCCTGAAACTGTTCAACGATGCTGTTGTCGACACCATCAAGGCGGGCGTGCATGTCAACAAGGATGCCCTCATCAAGGAGTATCTGACTGCCGTCAAGGGCAAGAGTAACAGCGAGGCTCGTGCTATCGCCAAGGGCATCACTGGCGTTGACATCTACTGGGACTGGGATGCTCCCCGTACTCGGGAGGGCTACTACCGGTACCAGGGAGGAACGCAGTGCGCTATCAACCGTGCTGTTGCCTATGCTCCATTCGCGGACCTGATCTGGATGGAGAGTAAGCTCCCCGATTACGCTCAGGCGAAGGAGTTTGCCGACGGTGTCCACGCCGTCTGGCCCGAACAGAAGTTGGCGTACAACTTGTCGCCATCCTTCAACTGGAAGAAGGCTATGCCACGTGAGGAGCAGGAGACTTACATCAAGAGACTCGGCGCTCTGGGCTATGCCTGGCAGTTCATCACCCTGGCTGGTCTGCACACTACCGCACTCATCTCCGACCAGTTCGCCAGGGCCTACGCGAAACAGGGAATGCGCGCGTACGGCGAACTGGTGCAGGAACCTGAGATGGAGCAGGGCGTGGACGTGGTGACTCACCAGAAATGGAGTGGTGCCAACTATGTGGATAACATGTTGAAGATGGTCACTGGCGGTGTCAGCAGCACCGCCGCCATGGGTAAGGGTGTGACAGAGGATCAGTTCAAGCACTGAGATGGTGGATAGTCAAGAACCGCCTGAAAATTTCTCATGACACTGACGTTTAATCTTTTTTGTTTATCTGACACCTTGTTCTTGACGCTGTCAAGTCTTGTCAGTGTACAGTAGACTGTACGCATTGGGATCTTCGGAGTTTTTGTTTTGAAATGTCTTCTCATACAGAGAAAGCCAATACCTGGATGTTCGCACCAAAATCGATTCATCGATTCGTTCGGGCTCTGTTTTCAAGTATTCCATAACACATTCTCTCGAAATTCCGCTCATTGTAGACGAGCTCTCAGTGAGAGCACAGATCTTGAGGATTATGGCCACTCCTGAGATTCAGAATTTGCATGGAAGACTTCTACTTTGTACTCCGAGCGGAGTACTGTGGTCTTAGCAGGGTTTGTTGCTGGTTAGTTATTGGCCACCCAAGATGATAGGATCCATGTGCCTGATGATAAACGGTGACTTTTGGACGGAAACCAAAGCATCTCGGCCGAACTATTGCTCCGGTCAAGTTGACAGATTGAGAGAGCGTTGCGAGGGGCGTTGCCGATCATGTGGAGTTACCCCGAATCAAAGTAAGCATAACATGAAGATTCCATAGTTAGGGATGGTGCTGCAGAATGAAGCCAGCACCTCTTCTATGGAATATCCTCTAAGGACTGAGGTTATAGAATCGAGTGATCAATTGTATGAAGCTGATTGCCCTTTTAGTGGGTGGATCAATGTCATTTGTGATGGTGGGACAGTGCAACCATGGATGAATGGATGAAGGGGAGAGAGAATGGGGTTGCCGCGGTTCAAAGATGCACAAAACGAGGGGGAGAGCATTAAGCTTCCAGCGGTTTGACGCATTCCTTGACGGACATGATCATTCTAGCCATCCTGAAAACCAAAGAAATGAACATATTTCCGGGCTTAGTTTTTGAACAGATAGTTAACCTAACCTAGGTACGTAGTAATAACTATAAACGTTAGTGTTCTGACCCTCTTCTCCTTAAAATAATCATCCGCTTGTAGTAAGCTCCATCTAACTAACTACGTATATAGCTCAGCTTCCCTCCCGCTCATCCCCGCCTGAAATTCTCTTCTCAGTTGTAACTTGTAACTCTTCAACGTTTACCCCTTTTCCATCATGGTTGCGTCGGACATTCCCCCACTCCAATTTACTTCTATTGAAGATATCCAGGAGCGCGCCTCGAGACTGCGCAAGTCGTTTCTAGAGCACAAGACGCGCGATGTCGAATTTCGTTTGAAGCAGCTTCGCAAGCTCTACTGGGCGTGAGTGAACCATCCACTCTTTCATTTGTGCATTTTTGGACTTCTTTCTAATGAATTATGCCCTTCTTTTCAGTATCAAGGACCATGAGGAGCAGATCGTCGAGGCCTTGGCCCAGGATCTGGGCAGGCCACGTTTCGAGTCCGAAGTCTCCGAGTCTTTATGGATGGAGAACGACATCGTGTTTGTGAGCCGGAATCTTCACAAGTGGGTTAAGGATGAGAAGGCCGAGGATATCGACTTCAACTACAAACTTATGAACCCTAAGATCCGTAAAGACCCGCTGGGTTGTGTTCTGGTTATTGGGTATGAGCTAGCCATTTACGAGTTGCCGGAATATAAACTAACGTTCGGTGATTCGAGTATAGTGCATTCAACTTCCCCTTTCAGTTGACTCTTGGACCGGTCATTGGCGCTATTGCTGCTGGCAATACTGTGGTAATCAAGCCTAGTGAGAATGCCCCAAGAGCGCTGCCGTCATGCAGCAGATTGTGGAGGCCTCTCTCGACCCTTCATGCTACACAATGGTTCAAGGTGGACCCACAGAGGTCCAGGCCTTGCTTGCTGAGCGATGGGACAAGATCTTCTTTACCGGAGGCGCCAACGTTGGTCGTATCATCGCCAAAGCAGCCGCTCCTCATCTGACTCCGGTTGTGCTGGAACTGGGAGGTATTAACCCCGCCATCATCACCAGGAATGCCAACCCTCGACTGGTCGCGCGCCGTATGCTGTGGGGTAAAACGCTGAATGCGGGCCAGATTTGCACATCGCAGAACTACCTCTTGGTCGACAGAGCCATCTTGCCCGCCGTGGTTGAGGAGTTCAAGAAGGCCTACAAGGAATTCTACCCCAAGGGCGCTAAAGCATCGCCTGATTACTCTCGCATCATCAACGAGGGTGCCTTCCGTAAACTCAAGTCCATGATCGATAACTCCAAGGGGAAGATCCTCATGGGAGGAACCATGGACGAGAACGAAAGGTTCATCGAACCGACCCTTGTCCAGGTCGATTCGCCCGACGACTCTCTCATCATCCAGGAGAGCTTTGGCCCATTGATGCCCATCCTTCCCGTCGACAACCTCGAGGAGGCGGTCAATATCGCCAACAGCATCCAGAGCACTCCCCTGGGTGTATACCCCTTCGGTAACAAGGCTGATACCGACAAGAGTAAGTCCACCACGCATTCCCCTGGGCAACCATACTTGCCACAGGACCAACCCAACTGACGTGATCTACAGTTCTTTCCATGACTCGCTCGGGCGGAGCTGCCGTCAACGATGCCGCCCTGCACATCCCAACGCTTCCCTTCGGTGGTGTCGGTGAGAGTGGCAACGGCGCCTACAGAGGAAAAGCCAGTTTCGACGTCTTCGTGCACCGCCGCCCCATCACCACCAGCCCCGGCTGGCTCGAGGCGATCCTTTCCATCCGTTACCCCCCGTATGCCGGCAAACTGAGCAAGTTCAAGGTCGCCAGTACCATGGTGCCCGATTTCGATCGCGACGGCAATCAGCTCCGGTTCGGCTGGCTGCGTACCATCCTCACTCTCGGCGGGGGAACCGCGAAGGCTGGTGCCGGCAGGGCCGCAGTTGTTGCAGCCGGTGAGTAAATTCTCTTATCTTGTCTTCCCACAACCCTCTCCGCCGCCTGTGAAGTATATCGTTGTTCCCGACTTCTCACTTCTCCGCGTTACTCGGCAGACCGAGAGTGATCTCTCCCCGACCCCGCCCTTCACACCTTCAAAGCGCTCTCGAGGAGTCTTCCTCCTGTCATTCACTCGCTCTACTACATTTCCATGCCTCATATTTCCTTTCTGCTTTTTGTTCAGTTCTTGGTGATTTCTGGATACCCGGCGGCTTGGAGATACCCTTACATTCGACATATACGGATAATGATCTAATCATCTAATATCTATAATCTTGATTTAATGCATCTACTTACGTCTCTGAATATCTAGTGGCCTACATTGTACTACAAATTCTCGAACGTCGATCATCGAAACTCTAAGATGGTGTGACGGATGTGTCTTTTTCTTTTCTTGGTTGCAAATCGCTACTCCATACGGCATTCTTGTCACGTTTCTTATTTGTGTGTCATACAAAATTGGTCCATGATATAGCCTGAATCTGACCGGCGATCTTGAATGTGCGCATGTCATAATGTCATGAGATGTACCGTTGTCATGAGAGTCCTCAAACCCCAAATTTATCTTCGTAGCTAGGTCCTGCGAACACTGTATATTGCAAAGTAATGATATATCATAGCTCATCTCATGCATGTCTAGATCGTGATAGCTTCTGTCTAGGTAGCACGCTGGACTGATGCTTAGCATCTAGCTTCCACGCCCTTTCTGCTGACGCACAGATACTTCACGCCCTTGTATGGCTTCACGCCTTCTCCGAGGCCTCGACTGCGCCGCGGGTCGATATTCAGGCTGTCGACTCGGAGCCCCGACGGTAGCCAACCTTTAACCGAGAATGAGACAGAAGCGGAGTTCGGCATAAGGCTGGCATTCAGCTGTGCCTTGGTCTTACGAGGTGGTGTATAGAATAAGGAGGAAGAAGACTGGGAGGAGGATTGTGCAGGGGCGGGTGCGGCTGGCGATGATGACGATTCCGGTGCAGGGCTTTGAGGCTTCGAGGGATTGGGAGAGGTTTGCGGTACACTGTCTTGATCGGAGGCGACGAGCGCGCTGGCGGCGGCAGATTTGGAGGATTTCTTGGTCTTTGTAGTCTTTGTTGCCTTCTTCTTTTTCTTCGTTTTCCGTTTCGTTGTACCTGTTGCGGCTTCCTCCGCGACCTGGTAAGACGCTGCTGTTGAGGCGTCGTAGTACCCTTGCAAGAGATTTGCGTCTGCGTCAGCCCCCTCGTTGTCTTCTTCAAGCTCATCGTCCACATTCTGGTGTCCGACAACCGTGCAGCGAAGAGTCGCCGTGCCGGAAACAGTTCCGGAGTCTTTGGTAGGTATGCGCCACTCCAGTGTATCGTTGCCGGGCGCGAATATCGCTTCTCCGCGACTTGCCTGCATATCGGTGATGTTTCGAACCGTCTTCGGTATTGGTACCTTAACCACGACCTCTTCTAGGACGGGTGCTGAGGAGTTCCCGCCTCCTCCAAGGAACGAGGGAGTAGAAGTGCCCGATCCGCCCCGCCCTGCTCCGGGGCGGTTGAAAGATGAGTATCCCGGAAAGCTTGTATTTAAGATCAATCGGACCTCAAATTCCGATCCCGTCGGTCCAAGTGATTTGCGTACTTCAACAATGGCAGGTAAGAATACTTTCTCCATATGCGTGGGAGGTTGGTCGATACTAGGATCAATAGGGAGCAGATCCACTTCATAACCCGCAAGAATAAATCGGCCATCTGGAGGCACAAAGCTGAGTTCGCCAGGTCGCTCCCTCCATCGAGCTAGTCGGACACAGGGATGGAATACCGGCAGGTCTATCTTCTTCCCAACAGCCTGGGGACCGCTGGGAGTGGTTAAAGTGAGGAGCAAGTCGGGTATCCCGGATATTTTAGCCGTGAACGCAATGGTTCCCGATACCAGCGCAGACAGAAGCCGTCCAGATGGAGCAATCGTGACTGAGAGTGATTCAATAATGTCGACGTATAACTCATTCGACGTGTGCCGCACACCGGCCTTTCTCCAAGGGATCGCAGGGCCCTGAGCGACATTGGCGGATGATAATGGGTTTTTGAGAGGGTTGGGATGCCCTAATATAGGTGTGGACGACCTGTGCGCAGTGTAACTCCGTCAGTAAAAGACTTCATATTTTTAGAGAGCCGCATCAAAAGACCGGCTTGCAAGAGCAACAACCCCATACTCACCCCGGTAGTCCAACGCCTCCTAACAACTTCCCCATCCATCCCGGCATCTCCACAACTTCCTGCAGCGCATTTGGCTCCGTATTGCATACGATGCCCGCATCGCACATTTCGTGGAGCAATTGTGCGACCACATCGTAGTTCGCCTGAAGCTTGGAAGAGAGTAATGGAGCCCCGACAAAGTCCTCAAGCACATCAACTACTCGGTGCAAGAACTCCAGCGCAAGAAGCGGCTCGGTATCAACCTCGGAAAGGGCCAAAAACAGCAGATTTGACTGTACGATAGAAAAGATCGTCACCGGGGGCGAGATATTTGGAATGTAGAGGAGTGACGGACGCGGGGGTGAGTGGGCGAGATAGAGGGGGAGGATAGCTGCCGCGGAGGGCGGACGGGAGCGATATACATGCTCCACGAGCGGGTTGCTTGAGAGCTCAGACAGTCAGCACTCATGGAATTGGACCTTGGGAAAAACAGTAAAAGCAGCGCATACTTGTGCTCATCATAGATGTAGAGCGCATCGACCTCGCTCATCATGCCGGTGTGTCGTGTGTCTCAATCGGTGGGGAAGCATTAGCGGAGATCAGTTACATCCTCTGGTTGACGACATCCAAAAAAGTCACTGTGTTTCTGCCGCCGAATCCCGCCTCCTGGTATTTTTACAATACATTGGGAGGAAGCTCCTCGAGGCATTCAAAGTTTATGTCCTCCCAGGTTGCTGATTAACTTCGGGGATTCTTTTTGAAGAAATCCGCATCTGAATTCCATAATTCCATCCTGTTCTGAGACTGTTTCGCCTACCTTCGCACACTGATAAAGTCCGAGTTACAAATGGCGCCGTCAGAAAGTCAGAGCGCTTGGGATGCTCAATCAAAAGACGCAAAGCGTATTCTAGCAGAGGACAAGTACGATGATTGCCTCTCCTGCCGAATAACAGGTACGTCCCTCTCGTCCTTTCTTTACTCCCGCGCATAGAGGGCGGCTTGCTCACTTGAAAACACATAGGTTCGGCCGCGTTCATTGGCCTTGGAGTATACAGTTACTACACGGGAATGAATAATCTACGAAAGCAAGAACAAACAATCATGCGGAGTGCGACAAAATACAAGATGGGATCTCGGAAATTGGGCATTGCAACTATATCTGCAACATTAGTAGGCATGGGAATATGGAGGGCTTTGAATTAATGACCGGCAGCAAAGCTTTGGGTATTGTGCGAGCTCATAATGTACATTATTGAATATCGATGGTATACTATATGTCCTGGGAAGAAGGAAAACAAAGGATTCCTTGGTGCGCATGCAGACCAAAATTCAAAATATATACGATTGAAGGTTCACAACAACTGCCTCACTGGGTATCGCCATATCTGATATCCTCTATAGGTTGAAATGCATGAAACAAACAAAAGCACGAAAAGGTTTTTGGAAAGTGTGATAATGTGAAAGAAGGTAAGAATAGAAAGATGATGATGAAATGCAGAGAAAAAAGCACCAGAAATCACAAGTAATACTCCCACAAATGCACCGAAAATCCACAGTATCAATCAACCGCTGCGTGACTATAAGAATAAAATTCGTCCCATCGTCGACAATTATATTCTCTAGGCGAAGCGGCCGCGTTTGCCACCTCCAAACATGTCTTTGTTGTTTCCCATACCAGAGAGGTCAAAAAAGTCGGGAAAAGTGAGCTTCCGCTTCGATCCTATTCCAACAGATGAGTCGCGGGGAGAGTTTCGAGTATTCGGTCGCGATAGGTTGGTTTGGCGGTTTTGCTGTCGGGAATTTCGGGGCAAGACGGAGACGCTGACGGGGGAACCATCCTGAGAAGATGCCGTAGAGCTATCTGAGGCTTGCATGTCGACGTCGTGTTCCTGGTATTGAGGGAAAGATGGTCCTGCCGTAAAGGTGAAGATAGCATGCCTATCCAAGCCGTTGATATCGTTGGTTGAGGGGGTAGACAGCGCTGTTGGCTGCTGCTCCGGGGCGGCGGGCTCGTCCCGCTGAGACAATCCAGGTTTCTGAGGAGATTCCAACTTCGTTGACTGCCGGACAGCTTCTGACTCAGGCTGCTCCTTACGAACTGTGGCCTGCGGAGCATTTCTGGACTTGTCAAGATCTACACGCTCGTCATCGTCGCTAGGTGTACCAAGGCCGTCACTTCGCTCAGTCGCCCACTGTCGTACTCTCCACCCTTCCCCATCGCCGAGGCCAAGGTTTTCTTTGTCTAGAAACTGAAGAAGATCTTCAATGGCTTCTTGGTAACCTGCTTGTCTCGCCTGGGCTTGTTCCAGTACAGCATTCTTGTAAAGGTTGGTAACGGACAGCGCAGCAGCTTTGAACGATTGTAGGAGCTGTTCGGGAGGCTGCGGGCGAGGCGTCGAGCTCGGTAAAGACGTGTTCAAAGATCTCATGGAGTCCATGATTGTTATAACCGCAACAGAAGCCGCCCTGATGGAAGATTGAAGACGGTAGTCGCTTCGGTGCCACAAGGAGGGGTGAGGTGAACCAGTGCTCCGTGAACAAAGGCCAATCGAGTCACGATGATGTAGCCAGAACAAAATGGTAAAAAGGACTCTGTCAGGCACTGAAACCAATAACTGGCAAGGAGGTAGGTAGGAAAAAGAAAAAGGGAAAGGAGAAAGAAAGGCGACGTAGAAGCGCGGATGCCAGCAGGTGATTGATGGATTGTAATGATGCTCTTGTGCAGGTGATCTTTCTTTTCTTTGCTTTGTCCCGGTAACGTGATCCACCGCGGGAAACTCCTATTCCGCTTCAAAATGGCTCGGCGCTGAGTCATCAAGAGCTGCGCGCTTCAGCCAATAAGCGCGTCTCCTCGCCGCGCTGCTCCGATGAAATGCAAGTCCCATTTGCCATCCCAGCGCGACTGGCGAACATTCTATCGCTCTTCAGTAATCAACTCCCTCTCCTGTCCTTGTACCCTGAGGCTTAACGGTTCGGCCGCCATAACCATCATACAAAGTTGCAGGACAGTCGAGCTATCATTGGTTCCATCTTTCCAAGTCCTTCTTCGGTCTTTTGTCTTTCTCTCGAAGCACTCCTGAGTCGTGTTTCGCGTCATAAGAAACGCTTGCGCCCAGTGCGCGGAGAACCAACATGGCTCCTTCGCAAGTCTTCAACTCCGACACACCTTCGCAGGCAGACACTCCAATGACGGATGCAAACGAAGATGCTGTCACGTCAGTACCCGTTGATAATGTAGACGCGCAGATGACGGTAAGTCTGATTTCGAGCTTTCTGCGCCTTTGGCACTTGACTTTTATCTATCAAATTATACTAATCGTCGTCGCTCTACAGAGCTATCAAGATACTCCAGACTACACGGTAACTGCGCCCAAACCCATTGATGTCGGCAATTCCACCTCTCTAACGACTGGAAATCAGGACTCCGACACGAACCCTAACACAACGGCAAGCAGTGTTGCTGGCGATGCCGCTCCCATTGACGGCCGGAGGAGGAGATCCGAGGCTTTCCAAATGAGGAAGAACATGTTTGGCAAGAAGCATGGGCGATTGGACGAGTCAAAGGTGGGTTTTGCGTGTCCAGCCTCATTTATTCGGTACAGGCACTTACATTTGGGTTTGCGCATCATAGGAAGACGACTCTATCCGAAGATTTCGTTATCTTCTTGGCCTCACCGATTTGTTCCGCCACTTCATCGAAACTAATCCCAACCCCCGAATCAAGGAGATCATGGCGGAGATTGACCGGCAGAACGCTGAAGAAGACGCCAAGGCTAAGAAGAAGGGGTCTTCACGAACAGGGGGCGCAGGAAATGATAGACGTCGCCGAACCGAACAAGAGGAAGATGCAGAGCTGCTAAAGGACGAGAAAACTGGTGCCGGAACTGCTACGGTCTTCCGGGAATCCCCTCCCTTTATTCATGGCGAGATGCGCGATTACCAGGTTGCAGGATTGAATTGGCTGGTCTCCCTTCACGAGAACGGCATTTCTGGTATCCTGGCTGATGAAATGGGTCTGGGTAAGACATTACAGACCATCTCCTTCCTTGGGTACTTGCGACATGTCTGCGATATCACTGGACCTCATCTTGTCGCGGTCCCCAAGTCCACCCTTGATAACTGGAAGCGTGAATTTCACAAATGGACGCCAGAAGTTAATGTCCTGGTCCTCCAGGGTGCCAAGGAGGAACGTCATAAACTCATCAATGAGCGACTTCTTGACGAAGATTTCGACGTTTGCATCACCAGCTACGAGATGGTTCTCAGAGAGAAGGCGCACCTTAAGAAATTCGCTTGGGAGTATATTATCATCGACGAGGCGCATCGGATCAAGAACGAGGAATCGTCACTAGCCCAGATCATTCGTGTATTCAATTCGCGCAATCGGTTGTTGATCACCGGTACACCCCTTCAGAACAATCTCCATGAGCTTTGGGCTCTTTTGAACTTCCTATTACCGGACGTGTTCGGCGACTCGGAAGCTTTCGATCAATGGTTCTCCAGTCAGGATGCCGATCAAGACACCGTTGTACAGCAGTTACACCGCGTTCTGCGGCCCTTCCTTCTCCGTCGTGTGAAGAGTGACGTTGAAAAAAGCTTGCTGCCAAAGAAAGAAGTCAACCTCTATGTGCCTATGTCGGAAATGCAGGTCAAGTGGTATCAGAAGATCCTCGAGAAAGATATTGATGCGGTCAATGGCGCTGCTGGGAAACGCGAATCAAAAACGCGTTTGCTGAATATTGTCATGCAACTGCGCAAATGTTGCAACCATCCGTATCTTTTTGAGGGCGCCGAACCTGGTCCTCCTTATACGACTGACGAGCATCTCGTGTATAATTCCGGCAAAATGGTCATTCTGGACAAGCTCCTTGCACGCATGCAGCAGCAAGGGAGTCGAGTTCTCATCTTCTCACAGATGAGTCGTGTGCTCGATATTCTGGAAGACTATTGTGTTTTTAGAGACTACAAATACTGCCGGATAGACGGTACAACGGCGCATGAAGATCGAATCGCCGCCATCGACGAGTACAATAAGCCGGGTTCAGATAAATTTATCTTCCTGCTTACAACAAGAGCAGGAGGGCTGGGTATCAACCTGACGACTGCGGATATTGTCGTTCTTTACGATAGTGATTGGAATCCTCAGGCTGATCTGCAAGCGATGGACCGTGCCCATCGTATCGGTCAGACCAAGCAAGTCGTGGTGTTTAGATTCGTTACTGAAAATGCCATTGAGGAGAAGGTCCTGGAGCGAGCCGCGCAGAAACTGCGCTTGGATCAACTTGTCATTCAACAAGGCCGTGCTCAGCAACAAGTCAAGAACGCAGCCTCCAAGGATGAGCTGCTTGGCATGATCCAGCACGGAGCCGCAAACGTTTTCAACACAAAAGGTGCAACTGGCACATTATCTAATGACAAGCAGTTGTCTGATGATGATATCGATGCTATCTTGCGCAAGGGTGAGGAGCGGACTGCTGAACTGAACAAGAAGTACGAGAAGTTGGGTATCGATGATCTGCAAAAATTCAGCTCTGAGAGCGCATACGAATGGAACGGCCAGGATTTCACAGAAAAGAAGAAAGATATCGGTATTAACTGGATCAACCCGGCAAAGCGGGAGCGAAAGGAACAGTTTTACTCCATCGACAAATACTACCGTCAGGCGCTGGCCACCGGCGGAAGGACGGCGGAAACAAAGCCTAAGGTTCCACGCGCGCCAAAGCAGATATCCATCCATGATTGGCAATTCTTTCCCCCGGGTCTCCAAGAACTTCAAGAGAAGGAAACAGCTTACTTCCACAAAGAAATTGGGTACAAGGCACAGCTTCCTGAGGGCCCTGAAGAGGAGCTCAGTGAGCGAGAAGCTGAGCGTGACCTGGAGCAGCAAGAAATTGACAATGCCGTTCCATTGACTGAGGAGGAACAGGCAGAAAAGGCCCGGATGTCCGAAGAGGGTTTCGCGACATGGAATCGCCGAGACTTCCAGCAGTTCATCAACGGGTCTGCCAAGTTCGGCCGTACTGATTATGAAGGGATCGCTACCGAAGTGGACAGCAAAGATGCAGCCGAAGTGGAAGAATACGCTAAAGTCTTCTGGAAGCGATACACCGAAATTCAAGACTACCCCAAGTATATCCGTATTATCGAGCAGGGTGAAGAGAAGCTCCGGAAAATGAGCCATCAACGCAAGATGCTTCGCAAAAAAATGGAAATGTACCGCGTTCCTCTGCAGCAGCTCAAGATCAATTACACAGTGTCTACCACCAACAAGAAGGTTTACACAGAAGAAGAAGACAGATTCCTTCTTGTGATGCTGGACAAGTATGGAGTCGATGGCGAGGGCCTTTACGAGAAGATTCGCGATGAGATTCGCGAGTCTCCCCTTTTCCGTTTCGATTGGTTCTTCCTCAGCCGGACACCAGTGGAGATCGGCCGTCGCTGCACTACGCTATTGAACACTGTCGCTAAAGAGTTTGAGGTTGGAGCGAATGGCGAGGCCAGCAAGGGCCGGGGACGTGATCGTGAAGAAGAGGATGAAGAGAACGAGGAAGTCGGTGCACCAGCCAAGAAGAAGAGCAAAAACGGCGCAGTGGTAAGTTAACTTGCTTTCCCTACAGGCGTGCATGACCATAACTAACACGGATGCAGAACAAACAGGTCAAGGCCGTCAAAAGTGGCAGCAAAGCAACTTCCGCGTCAACCTCACGAGCAGCCAGTGTTTCATCGACTACTGCGTCCAAGTCCAAGAGCAAGAAAAAGTAGTTCAGTCTTCTTCTCCATTCTCGCTCCGATCAACAAAATCTTTATGACTATCCTGTACCTTATATTGAAGATTATTTGGCCATGGGATGGGTTGGTATTTTTTCGAGAGTTTGGTATGGCGTTGGCAATAGATGTCACCGATGAGTCGTGGTTCATGAAATTTCCTTCTTTCATTCACAAGATGAATTGTACAACAAGTACCTTTTCGGATCGGTAGTACTCGGTATTCAAAAGGCATCAGATGTAGTAATTTCTTGACAAGACTCTCATTCAAACCATGGTAGTCGGCCTACTTTCTACGGCATTATATCATTGAGTCGTCCAGCATGACAGAACTGCACTTAGAGAATAAAGATGTTCATACTCTAGGGGTATTGTACAAGCTATATACACATAATGGCTGTTAATTCACGTCTATTCCCTGATCATTTATTCACAGTCTTCTTTGGCGGCGCCTCGGTGATCAAGATTGGGATTCGTAGAAACTGTTCCATCAGAATCGCCGCAGCAACACTTACGTTGAGGCTGTCAACTCTGGCGGGATCCTTCTCATATCCCCACTCAGTCGCGTTTCTCGCCCCGGGAATGCTGACAACCGAATCTGCGTGGGACTTGATATGGCCACTCAACCCAGACCCTTCACTGCCCAGCATGATGACGCTAGGTGCCTGCGTGACCGCGTTCCTCGTGAGGTCGATATCGCCGGTTGTGTCAGGATGACTAGAGCCTGGTACCGGTGCATCGGCTGCGAAAAAGCGCCATCCGTTGGCTTTGGATTGCTGGATGAAGTCCACTTCGTTGCTGACTTTGATAAGAGGCATGTTTTCCGCGGCTCCGGCGGATGCTTTGATCGTTATCGGGGAGAGGGGCGCACAGTTTCGGCCAGCGAAGACGATGGCGTCAATTCCCAGATAATAGGCAGAGCGGATGATGCCGCCAAGATTGCCAGTATCGGTGATCCCGTCAAGGAGAAGGACGACCGGATATCTGCTTTTGCCTGGAAGGGCGCGGACGGGGATGCGATTGTTCGTGCTGTTCACCGTCGCTTCCTCTTTTGACTGTGGTGCTAGGACCACGCGGAACTCATCCGCGCCCAAGGTCGGAGTGGCGCAGAGACTCTTCACGGGCAGTTGTGGCAGAGGGGATGCGTCAAGTATACAGCCATTGTGGGGTCGGCCAGAACTCATCTGATCAAACAGCCGGTCCCAACCTGCATATGCCATTTTCACCTTGATGTTTTTGGAGAGGGCGAGTTTGCGTAGCATAGATCTTGTGGGACCAAGCTCCTCGTTGTCTCCCTGATATATGTACAACTTGTACAGCTGGCGTCTGCCGCTGCGCAGCGCCGCCTCCACGGCGCTGGTTCCGTAGATGAATTCAGACGCAGGAGTGGTGTACGGAACAGAATCAGGAACCAACACATGTTTCCTCTTCTGCTCGGGTTCCCCTTCTGCGAAACGGTTATCGCCCCTTTTCAGCCTGGATCGTTCTTGAAGATCCCTCTCCTTCCTGTGTTCTTTGATGGTCTTGGCCCGTTCGTCGGCTTGTATTCTAGGTCGCTTTGGCTCCGGTAAGTTTGCACCTCGTTTCGATCTGAGCTCACGTAATCTACCTGTCTTAATGAACTCGTCCTCGTCGAAAGCTTTTATGCCGACATCTCTGCGACTGTCCGATCGACCAACGTGCCTCGTGCCACGGCTTTGGTCTGAGTCACCTGTGGAGCTCTTCTGCGGTTGGTTTCTTCCTTCCACCGATTGAGTCTTGCGGATGCCGCGACCAATGGCCGAATTCAAGGAGGCATTGCGAATGGAACGCAGTGGGATTGAAGGAGCTCTCGATGAGCAGGTCCCGAGGGCTCTCAAGGGTGCATTCAAAAACATTTCAAGTGCAAGATAGAGTCAGGCAATGAACTGCCTTTCGATTATGAAGATTTAGTAGCACATAGTCAGTGACGAAGAAAATGAGGAAACTGTGTTCAGAAATTGTGTATTTCTCGATCTTCCTGTCTTGAATTCTTTTTCCCCCAGCAATCAGAAACTGATAAGATAAGCGCATCATCATTGTTCCGGAACAATTTCGCGTTGTCTTCCGACGCGTCAGTTATGAAGACCAATTCATGGGCCGTCCTAATATTACGCTTTTAAGCATGTCAAAGGGATTATCTGCGGTCAAATATGTCACTGACCTTGCAAAGCCCTTTCTCATTTGTATTATGTGGTTGCCCACTTCTTTTCGTCTCTAATTAGTTCTTTTCCCTACTCTTCACTTAACTCGTCGCCGAGTACTCCGTACTTCGTGTGTTGTGGAGCATCCCCTATTGAAATGTAATGGAGCTATATCACGGAACAGCGTTTCCTTCTAATGGAGACGATGACAACGAGGATCTTGTCGCGGATTTGCTAGCTAAATTCAATGGTTCGCATACGACGTACACTCAACGGGGAAGACCTCAATCTACGCTTCAACGAACACCCCAGCCAGGGCCTCAGCAAGCATCTCAACAGGAGCAACCCCTCTCGCCGGATCCGATGCCTCGTGAAATGCGACTTGCTGCAGTTGAAGTACCTCCGATCGCCAACCCAGAAGAGTATGAATTTCTTCCTGGTCATTTTGCGGTCCACTATGTGATCAGCGAAATATCACATCCTTTAAATGAGCCCTCGTACCGCGTGCGGTTACGAAGTGGTGAGTCGGACATAGTGAGACTCACTTGACATATCTCTCACTATGCTTGAGCTGATCATTCAATCTTCATCTATATAGGTCACCTTCTCTCACCTTCAGACACTTGAGAACGGTCCCGAGGCCCTACTCCACTTCCAGAACACTGATTACCGCTCGTCATCTCCCACAACTTCCCACATAACGCTTCACTCCTCAGACAAGGAAGATGTTGAATCTGGAACCCGAGGTCGTCGATCTCGACGCGCAAAGAACGCTACCTTCACGGATTTCTTTGGTCCCCTCAGCAGCGACGACGAGCCTGTGAGGGATGCTTCGAGTGATGATATTATCTCTTCCTCTGCTATCACCTCAAGGACTCGCCGCCTCAAGAGAGGTGTCCGCAACCGGGTGTCGCGCCGATCAAGACAGCAGTCAAGTTCAGAGAGCGAGTACGCTGAACCTAGAGGCGAGCGCTTCTCAACTCGTCAGCGGAAGACCTTGCGGCGGAATCTGCGTGAAAGGATGGAAGATGATATCTCTGAGAAGGAAGACTCTTCAAGAGAAAAGAGATTTGTCGGAGCCAAGGAGACTTTTCAAAAGATACCTTCAGGAGATGCGTTCCGCCTTCGCCATCATGGCATCTGCGAGGTTTGTGGAATCGAAGGCGATGATGGCACTAGAGGTCCTCTTGTTTTCTGTCAGGGCTGTACTAGTGCCTATCACCAAGCCTGCTTAGGCCCCAGATCGAATCGTGATCATCTAGTCACCAAAGTTGCTGATGAACAGTTTGTTCTCCAATGCCGTCGCTGCATAGGAGTCTCCCATGCAAAGGACCCCATATCGCCCCATCAAGGCTGTTGTATGAAATGTAACGATCAAGGCAAGATGTC
The DNA here is from genome assembly GCF_002847465.1 of Aspergillus novofumigatus IBT 16806. Lineage (NCBI taxonomy): Eukaryota > Fungi > Ascomycota > Eurotiomycetes > Eurotiales > Aspergillaceae > Aspergillus > Aspergillus novofumigatus. Next base: position 467,860 of record NW_020194278.1, read on the forward strand.
GAAGCCTCTCCGCGAGCGCTTGACACCGAAGCAAGAACAGCAGATTCGCCAGGACAATGGTGGGAAAGATCCGATTACCCCTGTGGACATGACCACTGTCAACAATGTGGACAATGTGCTATTCCGATGTACAGCCTGCCACAGAGCCTTTCACTTTGAACACCTACCTCCAATTTCCGATACGACCGATGATCCTGCAACGGCCCGCTTTGAAGAATACTCCTATACGTGGAAGTGCCACGATTGCTCATCAGTCCCCGGCGAGATCGGTGCTTTAGTTGCGTGGCGACCAGCAGACACCCCAAACCATGTCACTGGGTACACTGCGGACGGGGTGAAGGAAGCGGATAAGGACTATCTTATCAAATGGAAGGGGCATTCCTACCACCATACGTCATGGATGCCCGGCAGCTGGGTCTGGGGTGTTGTTAGTCCTGCTATGCGAAGAGCATTCTTCAGGTCAGAGAAAAATTTCCAGCCCCATATGACGATAGAGGAAGCGATCCCTGAAGATTTCCTGCGCGTTGACATTGTCTTCCAAGTGTACTATTCTGAAGAAGTGGAAGAGCGAAGCTTTGAGTCAGACCTTGATAGGATTCACAAGGTAACCAGGGCGTACATGAAATTCAAAGGCCTGCCGTATGAGGAAGCAGAGTGGGACTCCCCTCCTGATCCTAGCCAAACTGAACGATGGAATGATTTCAAAGCTGCCTATGAGGACTGGGTTAAACGTGATTACATCCATATGCCAGAGCCAAAGGCACTTCAGAAGCATCTTGCTCACATTCGGAAGCAAAATTTCAAGTCTCAGATTGTCAGAGACACTCAGCCTGAAACGATGACTGGGGGGCAGCTAATGGACTACCAGAAAGATGGTGTGAATTGGCTATACTACATGTGGTTTAAGCAACAAAATGCCATCCTTGCGGACGAAATGGGACTAGGAAAGACTATTCAAGTTATTGGCTTTTTCGCGACTCTCATCCAGTACCACAAGTGCTGGCCCTTCCTTGTTGTTGTACCGAACTCAACCTGTCCAAATTGGCGCAAGGAGATCAAGTCATGGGTTCCCTCCATCCGCGTCGTCACATATTACGGTTCAGCGTTCGCCCGCAAATCGGCCCAGGAGCACGAGATGTTTTCTCAGGGCGAACCAGATCTTCGATGTCATGTTGTAGTCACATCCTATGAGACTATGATTGATGACGCGTCTCGACGAGTTCTCATGAAGATACCGTGGGCAGGTCTGGTAGTTGACGAAGGGCAGCGCTTGAAGAACGACAAGAGCCAGATATATGAATCTCTGTCGCGATTCAAGTTCCCCTTTAAGCTACTCCTCACAGGTACACCACTCCAGAACAACACGCGGGAGCTCTTCAATCTACTTCAGTTCTGTGATCCAACCAAGGACGCTGCAAAATTAGATGAAGAGTACGGCACACTCTCAAAAGAGAACATTCCTGAACTACACAACATGATTCGGCCATTCTTCCTGCGACGTACAAAAGCACAAGTGCTCACATTTCTTCCTCCCATGGCTCAAATCATTGTGCCTGTGTCCATGTCTGTTGTTCAGAAGAAGCTGTACAAGTCTATTTTGGCGAAGAATCCGCAGCTGATAAAGGCAATTTTTCAGAGGAACAATAACTCTGAAGGCGTTAAGCAGGCAGATCGCCATAATCTGAACAATATCCTGGTGCAGCTTCGAAAATGCCTATGCCATCCTTTTGTCTACAGTGAAGCAATCGAGGAGCGCACTGCTAATGCTGCTGCAGCGCATAAACACCTGGTTGAGGCATCAGGAAAGCTCAAGCTGCTTGAGATTATGCTTCCTAAGCTCAAGCAGCGAGGCCACAGAGTTTTGATCTTCAGCCAGTTTCTCGATAATCTAGATATTGTTGAAGATTTTCTGGACGGCCTCGGCCTTTTGCATCGCCGTCTGGACGGACGAATGACTTCATTGGAGAAGCAGAAACGTATTGATGAATACAATGCTGATAACTCACCATATTTTGCATTCCTTCTTTCCACCAGGTCCGGTGGTGTGGGAATTAATCTCGCCACGGCAGATACTGTTATCATCATGGATCCAGACTTCAATCCTCATCAAGATATGCAGGCACTTTCTCGCGCTCACCGCATCGGTCAGAAGAATAAAGTTCTTGTCTTTCAGCTTATGACTCGCGGAAGTGTTGAAGAGAAAATTATGCAGATTGGCAAGAAGAAGATGGTCCTTGATCATGTCCTCATTGACAGGATGGTCGCGGAGGAGGATGATGGGCGGGACTTGGAATCTATATTGCGTCACGGAGCCCAAGCACTGTTTAATGATGACGACTCAGGGGACGTTCAGTACGATTCGGAATCTGTTGACAAGCTCCTTGATCGGAGTCAGGAAGAGCAAGCGAGGACGCCTGACGAAAGTGCGCCTGAGTCTCAATTCAGCTTCGCCAGGGTCTGGGCGAATGACAACCAAAATCTGGAAGGCCAACTGCAGGACACTGAAGATAAAGGTGAAGATCCCGCAATTAGTAATACGCTATGGGAGAAGATTTTGCAGGAGCGTGAGCAAGCGGCGGCAGAAGAGGCCAGGAGAAAGGCAGAAACGCTGGGCCGCGGCAAACGAAAGCGAGCAGCAGTAGACTACGGAAAAGACACGACGGACGTCTCGCCTGTGAAGGTTCGCCGCGAGGCCGACAATGACGTTGAATACAAGACGGACGAGGTCATAGAATCTGAATCAGACAATGACCCTGGGATGGATTCTGACGAGATGGACCGGTCCTCCAAGAAATCCAAAGGTAACGCAGTCCCCCGCCTGAGCACTGATTCCTCGGTACTAACCACGCGTACAGCCCCTCCCTTCAAACGTATCGCTGCCGAAGAGGACGGAGTCCCTGCATACGGTGCAACAGGCATGGACGGCAATGTGGAGGCGCGTCACCAGCCCTGCTTTGTCTGTGCCAAGCATCATCCGGTGGGCTCTTGCCCCTTGAAGCAGGCCGGCGTTGAACATTGTGGTCTATGCGGGCTTGCGCATTATGGGCTTGCACGTACTTGTCCCCACCTTCGGTCTGAGACACAAGTGGCAAGGATGTTAGACGCTCTGAAGCACAGCACTGAGGATCGCGAGCTTATTGAGAAAGCCAAGAAATACCTGCAAGGGATACGCGGCTCCCTTGCACAGCGTCGAAGGATTTTGGCCAGTAGGGCTGCAGTAAGCCAGGTTAGTAATGGAATTCCTCGTACAACCAACACCGGTTCTACTGGGTCGCCTGTTATCGATCTGACCGGTTACCCGGCTGGCAATGGGACAACGTCCTTCGGCCCGAGTAAGCCCGGACAAAGATTCCCAACATCAGAAAGATAATCTGCGCTGTTTCTCTATTTTTCTGTTTGTTTCGGCGCTCTTTGACTTTCTATGGCAGAGGAATGAACTGGAATGTGGTTCTTACATAGGGACGTGCATCAATGGCGTACACGGGGATCGGAATGGAATCTTTTCTACGACTTTGATACCATGATGTACTTTAGTTTATACCCTTAGATCAGCGTGAGAACGTCTATTCGAACAATATGCAAGTCTTGAGCCTGGTAAAGCTGGCGGGCTCCAACAGAAGACATCCTCAGTAGTCAAAGGTGCAACCTTACGTCCCGAACAATCAGCCTCATGATCTCATCCATAGGATCCGCCATTCAAGACAATCAAGATGCTGAAATAAGACAATACAAAAAGAGTTTGGCCTTCTCTACTCTTCCAGAAAACCGTTGGCCTGTTCAGAGGAGACTCAGGGAAGGGAGAGCAAAAAGCAAAGAAGGCGAGTGGGAGAGCAACTGCAGCCATCCGTTGAGCTGTTGTACCGATGCCAACACCATATGGTCTAGGATGGAGGCAAACAGGCCATGATTGTTTTTAAAGAACTAAGCTTGAAGCTTTTTTCCTTCTTGCTCTTTTGGATCCTTTGAATCTTAAAGAAAAGTGGTTCTCTTTCTTTCCTCTCGTTCTTTTATTGTTGTTCGTTGTCTTTTTCTAGAAGCTTGGTCAATATAGTCTTTTTGGTCTAGTATTCAGACTTTGGGATAGCTTCATCCCATCTGCCTATATACTCTGTTTTCCTCCTGGCGGCTGATCTTTCCTTCTTAGACGTGTTTCTTGAAGCCGCTATATACGCTGCCTGTCATTGATTTAGTAGATTCATCCATATTGTGATCACAACACATAGATGGTAGTGTGCTGCTCCAGCCTCTGCCCTATTCAGCAGTGAATGTCCAGCTCGCTTCACATCGCACACAAAACATCAGAATACCTCGCGAGTATTCACTCAGCGATAGACGCGAGAAATATCCTAGCTGGTCTCTTCTCACGTCCCTCTTTCTCTCTCTCAACACCCACCATTTGCAAAGCTGTTTCATCATTCAACTCCACAGCGACACTTACCCTGTTATATCCTCTGAAGCGATCTCAAGACCACATCTTTGATAACCTCTCAGATCTTCTGAGTTGCAGGCTTTCTGAGTGTCAAAGTCAAGCTCAGGAGGGCGAATCACGACGTCATGTCCTCCCCTCTGCGTCCTCAGTTTTTCTGCGCCAGACCTAATGGCACCCTTGTTCCTCTTATTGCTGTTGACGAGCTTCCTATCCACGTCAATATTCGTTCGGCCCCACGCGTTCTTTCTCCGGGTGATACCCAGGGCATGACCAGCCTTGGTACGGTGGGCCCTCGTTGCTCGTTCTATGTTGTGGAGAGTACTCTTCCTTTCTCTCGTTTCCAGTTTCCAGTCGATGTCCCCAACGTCCCCGGCCAGCGTGCTAGGGACTATGGTAACCAAGGCCAAGGTCCCGCGCCCAGATACATGCCGGATGAAAGCGGTGTTGCTCCCCAGCAGCGACTGGCTGTTCAGCCTATGTATCCGCAGGGCAATGGTCAGAACTGGGTGATGCCTACACCACCTCCTAACCACGGCTGGATTGTGCCTGCTAATGTGGGTACTGCTCCTAATGCTGGCACTGTTGCGGGTCACGCTGCTGGAAGCAATGGCGGAACCCCCAGACAGGTGAGTCGTTCCTCGGTTTAGGACAAGAGCAAGACCAAGACTGACTATGGCATAGGGTAGTCACCAGAAAAAGGAATACTGTTCATATTGGATCCGCCACGGGGAGTGCGACTATCAGCAGCAAGGTAGGGTCCAATCCATGACCACAGGCAATCGACAAGTGTGGCCTAACAATCATGTAGGCTGTCTGTTTAAGCATGAGATGCCCACCGATCGCTCCATGCTCGAGAAGCTTGGTCTGCGCGATATTCCCCGTTGGTACCGCGACAAGTACAATGTCCCAAGCCTTCTGTCTGGCGGAGGCAACCAGACCCGTGAGTCGCGTGCTCTGGCCGGCTTGCACGATGATGGTGCTTCCGACCGCGGCGCTGCGAGGGGCTCTCGTCTGGCAATCGGTGCAACTGCTGAGCATTCCGATACTGAAAGAAGCATTAAGGGCAATTGCGCTGTCTCCATGCACCAGCCGACTCCTCTTGCGCTTCCAGGTCGCCCCAACTTCAGCAATGTCAGCTCGCCTAGAGGTTCTACTCACCATCACGGTTCCAAGCAGGCCCAGGGTACACAGCTTCAGACTTCGAGCTCACACGTCCGCAACCAGGGTGGCCTAGTTCATGCTTCCGCTCCCCAGAATCGCGGTACCAATGCGCACAATAAGAAGATCGACCTGCTCTCCTTCGATCCCCTGCCTGACTACGCATCCGCCGATCTGAGTCGTTCTGGTCAACAGATTATCTCCGATCCCACAGAGCGTGCCAAGCGTGACGAGTTCTTGCGTGGTCTGCACGACATGTTCGCAGCTACCGCCCTGCCTGGAAAGACCAACACGGTGCCCGCCGATTCGGACGTCTTCGCAGGTCAGCCTCGCAGTAAACGTGTGCAACCCAAGTCTCGTCGCCTGTTCCAGGACCGTCCTGCCGCTCCTAATTCTGCTCCTAATGGTGGTACGGAGACCAATGCCTCGGATGCCAACCAGATTCGCCAGCAGAGTGTCCGTATCTACAACCTTGCTGCTGAGGCTGTCAAGGACTTCGACGATGACGATGACGATGACGATGACGATGACGATGACTTCTTTGTGGCGCCCAAGACCGGCGTCGGTGTCGTGCAGGGAACCCCCAGGTCCTCTGAGTCTCCCCGCCACCGCCGCTCGTCCTCGACCGAGTCGTGCCTCTCATGCTCTGAGCCCAGCCCTACTGCCTACCTCAACAGCCGCGCCAGAAAAGACGACGACGACGACGGACGTCTCAAGCCGCTCCTCCCACCTATCGGCGTTTTCACTCATAAGAACCCTACCGTCCTCAAACGTCCCGCCGTCACGTCCCCGATGACATTTTCGGCATGGGCGGAGGACCTGCCAAGTAACCCCATATAAGAGAGAATCCTTGCCCGGTTCGCCAGTTGAACGACTGTCTCTTGCAGTCGGGTCTCACCCTCGCGTGACAGCAAGCGGACCGTGGCCACTCTTCTTCTCTTTTTAGTCACTTTCCCCCTACGATGCCACGCCAAGCTGGTCTGGGTGGCTCGTACAATATTCACTCACTCGCCCATGGTTAAATATACCCACCATCCGATGGCGGAGGGCAACATGGAGAAATGGAGGTCATTCAAGTCGACAGCGTCAGCATGGATTCCGATTGTGGACATTCGTCGACGGTCTGACATCTTTCCTTCTTCACATTTCCGATTCCTGATCTTTTCCTTGTTGTCACTCTCTCTTGATTTCGTCGGGTGACTTTGAGTCTTCAACCGATTATTTAATTTACGAACAGAGGAAGGATATGAGATTGAACTGCTAGTTTGGAGGTCGTGAACAAAACCATTGCGAGGTTGATGAGTTGAAGTTGGCTTCGACTTTGGACCACGCCGGAATTTTGTTCTCGTGACTTTTGAACTTGGGCGGATCTCTCGTCGTCCTCCTGTGTCTGTCGTCTGTTATAACGACGGTTGAGGGGTATCTTATATCTTTAAATAAAATCACAAAAAAAGGGATGGCCTTAATGACATATGATCGTCGATTGCATTGGACATGTTGGAAGCTTTTCTCTGATTCCTCTTTCGTAGTACAGGCATGAAGCAGAAACGTAGTATACTTACATCCCAGTATAAAAGATGGGAAAAGCTCATGAAGTAGAATATTGTACAATAGTGTAAGTGATAGTCTATACGACCGTTTGACATGTGCGCCCGCCCTTGATATTTTCGAACTCAAAATCACGCAAAGAAGACATCCATCGAATACATGAACCAGACAAGTTCAATATACCACCGCAACGAGGGTCTAACGTACTCTCTTCTTCAGGCCCTTGGCTCCAACCTTGACAGCAACCTTCTCCCGCTCCTCAGCGGCTCTGGCGCTCAAGGCAGGGTTCAAGGAAGGCAGAGACAGAGTGGCCTGAGCGACGATGGCGTTCCCATCCACGACTGCCCGCCGTGTTTGCTCGTTGAGCTGTCTCTCTCTCCGTGTGGCCTCGAGTTGCTTCCTCCGCTGCTCTGTCATCGCCCACTCCTCGGGGAAGCGCAGTTGAGTCTTGGGCTTGTGATGGCGGAGGTCGAGCGGGATGTCTGCGAAGGAGTCGCCTTCCTTCGCCTCTTTGATCAGGGTGTTGACAATGTCACCCAGGTATCGCTTGTTCTGGGCGCGAGTTGTGAATTTCTCGCAGGACATGCGTACAATGTCCGTATCGGGGTTGTAGCGGGTTGCCACGAGTTTCAGGAAGGTCTGGCGCTGTTCCTCGGAGAGATATCTGGGGACAAGATCTTTGCTGGCCAATTCGACGACCACCTTGCTCTCGGCTGGATGCTGTTCACCCATATACGTGGTGTAGCGGAAGCGCAGGATGTGAGTTTCAGGAGGCAGTGTGAAAGGTTTGGCGAGTTCTAGGAATTGGAGGCCAGATTAGCATTGAACCATAGTCGCTTAGAAATGTTGGAGCTTACTGCTCAGTAAGGGCATATCCCAAGCTGCAATGCGAGCATATTCACGAATCTCCCGGTGCAATTCGACTTCCGCGTGCGCCATGGAGGTGATTTCGTCGTCATGGAAATCGTCGTCTGCGTCCTCCACGAGGCCGAATTCATCGTCTTCTTCCTCCGCCCAGAAGCCGCGGGACTTGTCCGGAACATCCTCAAATCGCAACCCTACTTCCTTCTCTATGTCTCTCACACTCTTCTCGATCTCCGCAAATTTGGCCGCTCGCACTTGTGGGTCGTTGAATTCTTCGATCATGCGACGTTGCTCTGCGTCAAAAGCCTCCCGTTCCTCCGGGGATAGCATATCATACATTGACTGCTCCTCCTTGCTGAGAAGATCTGGCGAGTACTCCGACACGTCAGGCAATTTATCCTTCGGCGAACGTTCTTTGGTAATTGGCGGATCTTCCGGCATGAATTTGAAGGGTGAGACAGAGAATGGGCGGGATTGAATAGCAGCGGGACCTCTCCGAGCGACTGAAAAGGCCGTACGGCCCAGATATCTTGCGACAAAGGCCATTGCGGGCGAAGATTGGCCGTGGGGGGTTGTCGAATTCCTCCTGGGATTTGCATGTCGGAGATGTTTTCTGCGGATGAACTTCGCATGGCAACGCTTATCCCGTTTGGGATAAGCGCATTCACTGCTGCCATCATATCAATGCATCACTCCGAAGTACTGCAACAACCATTCATCATCTCCTTTGTCTGACCTTGATGTTGGTTGATAACGGACTTGCATATTTATTCAAAGGGCATATCTAGCTTAGGAGCTGAAATGCTTCGGCAGCCCTGTCAAGGCATCGATCAAATACCCTGTCAAACGGAGTTCCTGGGGACTTAGTTTGCGGTCATGTCAGCGAAGCTCGCGATCAAAGTATGCTTTGTGACAGTCGGCGCAACTGCTTCTTTTGAAGAGCTTGTACGCGCTGCGCTGGATCCCTCATTTGTGACGGCCCTGGAGAAAAATGGCTACTCGCATTTACTGGTACAATACGGCAAAAATGCGGCGATTTATGATAATTTCCTCAAGCAGTATCCACCTGAGCGCAGGCCCTGGCGCAGAATAGATATCGGTGGTTTCTCCTTCCACGAGCATGGGCTGGGAGGAGAGTTTGCATTGGCTCAGGCGGACATAAGTAAAGGACGAAGTGGTGGGTTGGTTATCAGTCACGCAGGTATGGATCATCTTTCTAGGCCGTTAACCAGCACTGGCATCTTCCTGATATCTGACATGGAATACTTGTTAGGTTCTGGCACTATTCTCGAGGTGTTACGGATGGGCATCCCCTCATCGTTGTGCCCAATCCTTCTCTTCAGGACAACCATCAAGAGGAACTAGCGCGCCAGTTACAGAAACAAGGATACGTGGTTGCTAGTCACTATCAGTAGGTTTCAGGTTCCGCTATATGTGCTCCAGGCTTTGCTAATTACCTTGCAGAAATCTTTGCCAAGCACTACATCAGGCTGAACAACTGCGAGCTCGCATGTTAAGGTGGCCGCCTGTTCGTGGCCCTGGCCAGAAAAACCAACCGACACTGGAGCAAGTAATGTCTGATGAGATGGGATTTGTGGATTGAAAAATACCGTCAACTCCCTTATGATTGATGATTTATGCTACCTCTTGGCTACTCTCATATGAACTGCGAACGATCACGTCGCCGCTACTCCTTCATCCTCGGTGCTTCCAACTGTTGGAATTGCTCCAAGCTTGACCTCAGGATATCTGGTCCAAGCTTTTGTGCCTCCTCCATGGGCCTCAAGGCAGGTTTGTTGGTCGATCGAGCCGTGTGGTCAAATAGAAGAAAGGCCGATGCCTTGTTTGTTTAGTGGACGACCGTCCATGAACATTGGATTTTGCCTGCTTAGGTATTTATATTGTTTTCAAGCCTTCAGGATCCGTTATCGTGATATTCGGTGATAAATTTTTGTGTCGCGACAAAATAGTCGTAGGAAGTACATCTGTAGCAGCAATAGTCGGCTGGCCCAAGCTCCTTGTTGATGGGAAACTGAGCGGACGCGAAGAGTTGCGGGATAACATCCCCTCTAAAAACAACTATTTTGCATACATCGCCAATGTCCACGCTGATGAACTAGAACTCACTTCACAAGCTGACAGTTATAATCTTTCACATTTACCGGTCTTACGAATCACAACCAGCAAGAATAGGCCTCAGGGCCATTGGCACCACAATTCGCGCCGCCTCCCCCTACCGACTTCCTCCCCAAACACAACCCTTCTCCTCACAGAATGGCCGAGGCAACCCTTCACAACGCCCCCATTGTCATCGACAATGGCAGCGGCACAATCCGCGCCGGTTTCGCCGGAGAAGAGATCCCATCATGTTTCTTCCCCTCGTTCGTCGGGCGGCCAAAACACCCCCGAGTGATGGCCGGCGGTCTAGAGGGCGACGTGTTTATCGGGCAACGAGCACAGGAATTGCGCGGGCTGCTCAAGATCCGATACCCACTGGAACACGGCATCGTGACGGACTGGGACGACATGGAGAAAATCTGGCACTACGTGTACGAGAACGAGCTGAAGACGCTACCGGAGGAACACCCCGTGCTCCTGACGGAGCCGCCGCTCAACCCGCGCAAGAACCGCGATGTCGCCGCCCAGATCATGTTCGAGACGTTCAATGTGCCGGCGCTGTATACGTCTATCCAGGCGGTGCTGTCGCTGTACGCGTCCGGGCGCACGACGGGCGTGGTGCTGGACTCAGGGGACGGGGTGTCCCACGCGGTGCCTGTGTTTGAGGGTTTCGCGATTCCCAATAGTATACGACGGATCGATGTTGCGGGGCGAGATGTCACGGAGCAATTGCAGTTGCTGCTGCGGAAGAATGGGCATGTGCTGCATACGAGTGCGGAGAAGGAGGTGGTGCGGATGATCAAGGAGAAGGTCTGCTACGTGTCGTTGGATCCGAAGCGGGAAGAGAAGGACTGGATGAACAGCTACCACAAGTCGGAGGCGAAAGCCGTCGACTACGTATTGCCTGACGGGCACAAGATCAAGGTCAGCCCTTCTACCGTCAAATTCCCGGGGACCCGAACTAATCAACCAGAGTAGATCGGCCAAGAGCGCTATAGAGCCCCGAGATCCTATTCGAGCCCGAACTCATCGGCCTCGAATACCCCGGCGTTCATCAGATCGTCCAAGACGCCATCACCCGCACAGATCTCGATCTCCGGAAATCCCTATACCTCAACATCGTCCTCTCAGGTGGCTCAACACTGTGCAAGAACTTCCCGGACCGGCTAATGCGCGAGATCAAGAGATTGGCCGTGGAGGACATGAAGATCCGCATCTCTGCTCCGGCAGAACGGAAATACACCACCTGGATCGGCGGTGGTATCCTCGCCGGGCTCAGCACATTCCGCAAGGTACGTCCAAGTCACTTCGGGACCCAATACCCAAAACAGACACAACTAACACCTCCATCAGATGTGGGTGAGCGCAGACGAATGGCATGAAGACCCGGAGATCATCCACAGGAAATTTGCCTAAACATGTCTCTCACACCAACAAATGCGGTAGTCCTCGGCCTCTCCTTTCCTCCGGCTTCTGGCCATAGACACCACCCCAGCCGCCACCAAGTCCGGCGGTCTCAAATCGAGCCAAACCACTACCTGTGGCAGCTAGGCTTGGGCTTTTGATACCCTTCTTCTTCCCTCTTCTTGAGCCATTGATGCATCGTTCATCCCATCACGCACTATACCTTTCTTTTTCTGTTGATGTTGGGCACAATGGAACATACCACATAATAGCGCCTCAATCTATGCATGAAATCCATGTCCCCGCTGCCCGAATCGATCAAACAGCAAGTAATTTACTTCACGCTGCAGTGGGGTTGGTTGGGTTCAGGTAGTGTTTGCCCTGTACTGTATCAGCGGGAGCCGTCGGAAGGCAGATGTTGTACATAATAGACATTGGAATATAGACGGAATGAGCGCATGTCGTACGATGATCAAATGTATGCCATATCGTCAGTACGGGTACGTAAGTCTGGTCTAACTTTTAAGGGATGACATGACTACGGACTACTACAAGTCACTGTAAAGGTTACTGGTAGAGCAAAGATCCAATAACAGAAATCTGTTTCCTGTTTCCAATTGGTGTGGCCAACGCCAGTGGTACGCTAAGCTAAGATACATGAGGGATGCAGATGCAAATGCAGATGCAGATGGCCTCCCCGATGCCAATCCAAAAATCTGGCATGGCACAAACACGCTGAATAGTTTGAAAGAAACAGAATGATATGAGTGATGGGAGATAGGCGCAATTGATGTTGAAGATCCTTGGGGAATCATAGACAAAGGAAGCAGATTTCAGATGTATAGTAGCAGGGGTATCAGGCCGATACAGTAATGTTGAAGCAAAAAGGATAGATTGTAGCCGCGGATTGTCGGCCAGGACGCTCCACAGCAATCATATCGCACGAAGGATGTTGAAGTTGGATTAAGAAAAGCGTAGGTGATAGTTAACTTCCCCAAGGAGATGATAATCGAAAAAGGAAAAACTTTTTTTGTTGGTGGTCGTAAATCGTCATGTCGTTAGGCGCAGAGAAGCGCATTATGCAAGAGGGAATGGCAACCTCTTAAGCCATACCCCTGATCTTCCCCCAGCCCTTCTCCAGGCCACGAAGGGCCTTTTCCCGAGTGGAGCCGGTGCTGCTCGCTGATGCCGTGCTGCTGGAAGAAAACTTGCGAGTGAGGATGCTGCCGCCGCTAATGCAGCCATCGCCGTAGATCATGTTGCCGGCACCTCCTCGGCCGACATGGTAGACAGGAGCGGCACGGCGCAATTCCCGTTCCAGTTCCTCGTCAAAGCTGAAGATTGCGCGTTCACTGCTGCTGCGGACATTCCCTGCGCCGCCGCGGCCGGACTTGAAGGTGCTGGGGACATTTGAATCCAGGCGCGTCAGAGAGGCGGGGCCGGTGGCTGTTTGCGAATCGGTAGTCTTGGTGTTCTTCAGGCTGATGACGTTGCCAGCACCTCCGCGAGCTGTATGTACGGCTGGACGGCTGGTGTGAGGAACGGACGGGTGAGGTTCAATCACGCGGTAGTTCATTTTCGCAGGCATAGTGTCGGTAGTGGTGATGGATGTCCTTTGACCGGATTATACTCAAATCAAGCTCGTGGTATGCGGATCGTGCGATTGACTCAAGAGCCAACTCTCAGCAAAGAACCATCTAATGGATGAAGCTCAACGTCTAGTCTATAGCTGACGTGACCGCGCGGAATTGTAGGCGACTTCAAGCACGCAGAAGCAGAATGCTCGAATATCAAGTAGATACGTCTTTTAAAGATTGAAGACGTGTAAGAGAGAAGGTTAGCGATGAGTATTAGAGGACGCGAGGTAACAAGGAGAAGAAATTTCTTTGTTTGCTGGATGGAGACTGTATAGTATGGGACCCAAACATTCTGGCGGGGAAGGTTTTATATAGTTATGCCCCTTGTGCCGTCATGGTCTACCATCATTGCACCAAATTGCACCATTAGTGCCTCAGCTGGGGCGCTCCTTGCCAGGCACAAGAGTCACGGACAGAACCAGAGGGTCACACGCGGTGCTGTTTGTGGATATTGGATACCCAAGTGGAGTTGGTGGTTAGTCTTGTCGTGGAAACCAAAAAAAATTTTCCCCAGCGAAAATTCTCTCACGGTCGACGTATCAGGTAAGCCTCCGAGAGTATGCGCGCGGTTCTTCGGCAGGCTGTAAGGCGGCAGCAAGAACAATTCGCTGATTCAGCAGCGCAGCAACCAATCAAAAGTAAATATGCTGGAATTCTGTCAGCAGGTCAGTCTCCTATTGGGTAAAACGTCCAGTTGGCAGCCAGTAGCCCCTGCTGCTTTAAGAAATTCCTGGAGATCATCTGACGAGCACACCGTCCCTCCGCGGCGTGGCAAACGTAATAGAAACGGCCTTTGGAACCAATCATGTGCTCCCTAGGATTTTCTGGGGTAATGGAAATTGCTGGATGGTCAGTCACGAGTCGCTTTGAGCACTCGCCTCTTTCCCAAAATGCCACCGAAGCAATCCAGTGTTGGTCACGATGAGGAGAGCAGATGGTTCTAGACATGGTAGGAATGACGATGTTTCCAATTCCCACTCCTCACCGTCTCCGCCGATGCTTCAGATCCTCTCCGTTGGCTATTGCGTCGCAGTTCCTGGGGGACGGATCATGCGGCGAAATCCTAATTAAGGTAGTCTCGTGGCATCTTTATTTGGTGAATCTGCATGGGGAATCCCAGACTATCGTTTCTCACCATCTACAACAGATTCTACGTAGTCTAAGATAGATGTAACATGGCCTATTGTTATTGGACCATGGATGGTTGCTGTCGAGGCGTAAAGAAAGGCGGACAAAGCAAAAAGAACAAAAAATAAAAAACCCCGCATGTACCGAAGTCCATGTACAATTGCATCATTCTTGTCGCAGAAACTGCCATCTCTTAGGACATTCCAAGCCATCATTAATCTCCATGGCAGGCTGCAGGATATTCTCCCTGTACCTACCCTTTCTGAGGCTGAGGACTTGCTGATGGATCTACTGTCATAGCACTATTTTCATGGCAGACAATAATCCACCCCATGACTTGAGTAGGAGAAGAGTCTTTTCAATAGTGATGTCTTGGAGGAGGAGCAGGATGCAAAGTGTATGGCTTGGCATTTGTAGATCCGACTAGCCTTGCTCGAGTCTAGCGTCAAGATCAAGTCAGGGGCGACGATCGAGTCAAGGATGGAGGATCTTAGAATCTTCTCAATCTTGGATTCTACCAAGTATCTAGTTCATTCGGAGGCAATCCTCATCGGTCTCACGGAAGGAGCTGCTTCGTAATTGACACCGTCATAACTGCTACCTGTTTCTGTCTACTCCACATAGACATACTATGTACTGTTGGAGACTTATGACAGACCTGGAACCGCAAATCGACAGGAGAACAGACACTAGGCTCAAAGAGGACAGCTTTCCCCAGACCGGAAGAGCCTGGACTGCAGAGTGCAGACAAAGGTGGATCTCAGAAATGACGCACGGAAGGGAAAATTTTTTCTCTCGTTCTAGTTTTTCCCTCTGTAACCCACTTACTCTGGATCAATCAATTTCCCCTGAGGGGTAGCAAGTTTTTCTGCGACTCCAACCAGCAAAACTGGCCTTGCGCTTTACCTTTACCAGTCATCATTTCAACTTGACAAAATGGAATAGTCACTGGTGGTTCTCGCCGAGTGACCACTGACCAGTACCAGCAACCGGATCACCTTACCGGCTAATGGCCGGTCCATCCAACCCAACCCGAGCACTCCGAGGCTTCTCCAGCCTGACAAGATGAAACAGGAAATTGCCTTCCCCGGATTTTCCAGCCCCAGCCCAGCGTGGCTGCGTACCACGTACTGTACCTAACTGTCATGCTGGCACCACCAGCAGTCAGCATCCCGTGATATCTCCCCCTGATCTCACCAGCAGAATAGGGGTTATCATTCATGGCATTCTAAAGGGTTCAATACCCCTCGTGGCAGGTCCCTTTCCCCCTTAGATTTGGATCCTCCTACTCTATTGAGGTAGTCTACTGCTTAACTGTTTGGGGACTTGGGTTTGGTGAACCCCTCTTCCCCAAACTCCAACGGACTACCGTAGAACAACTATACTTTCTAAGGTAGTCTTTGCAGTCGGAGATCACCTTCCCAACAAAACCGCCCCATTACCCTCCACTTGTCCATTTGCGACGTGTGTAGCACCAGCATGCACATCAGCATCCAGTGTCACAGTCGTACAAAACTGCATACTCCGTACACATCCCCAGTATGCGGCATTTCTTTCCCCTGCATCATACTGCGGAGTTGAAGTCGTCAAGTCATTATTAATATTAGCTAAAGCCTGAAGATCAGAGGGACTAGAGCCCTGTGGCCGGCTTATTCTTAAGTAACAGAATGCCCCGGTCTGGGCCGGCTTGGGGTTTTGACCGCTCCGGTTCCTGGCGACTACTGGTTAATCTCCCGCTGGATCCTTGACAGACCTAAGGCCTCAAAGTCAGATTGTCACTCGAATCAGCTGGAGCGGGGTGAAAACGTGACTATGGTGGTCTCAGGAGGAGGCCTCTGGTTCATCCTCGATCACGTCACGGCGGGTTGTCTGGACACATCAGGTTTGCGTGATTTACGCAAGGTCTCTTGTCGTTAGGGTTCGGGTAACCTGCATTTCTTGCGCTCTGCTTGCACTAATAGTACTACGCTCACCAGCAATCAAGTAGAGAAGAGATCAATATGGGTATCAATTGCGTTAGACATAAGCCAGGAAGAGCGGCAATCACCAATATGAACCCGCAAGTCCATATATAAAGCAAGATCCCGCGAGCCAGTCGCAGGTCATCCAATAAACACAAAAAAAAAAAAATTCAACATCCCACGGAAGTACAGCGAGTCAAATTAGAACCACCCCCACCCCCGTTCACATCGTCTGATAGATCCGAAAACTGCGAAACTCCCAATAAGCCTGGGAGAAATTCTGCGGGTTGCGAGCGACAAACTCCTCACATGTTGCTGGACAATCGTACAAATCGTTGTAGTCCTCCTGTTGGGCGCCCATCTCGCCGCACAGATCAATGTTGATGATGATGCTCTGGTTGCTAAAGTGAGACGGGATGTCGCAGTGTGTGCTGGGGAAGTCAGCCAGAGCTGTGCCCCAAGAGGACGGGTCAGGCCTGCGCTCCGGATTCGAGATGTCGTCTGGGATGGAGTCGCGAGGGAAAACCCAGACTCGGATTCCGGCTTCTCGGAGCTCGACCGCGTATACCTGGAAACCGAGTCAATATTTTGATGCTTGAAAGACAGAACGGGGGACCATACACCACCGCCATTCTCGTTGAACTCCTCGCCATACGTCGTTGGGCGAGCCTGGACAGCACAGCCCGCGTTCCCGTGCTTATCGTCGCAGGTTGAGTACTGCGCGCTGCCTAGCTGCTTCCGTCTTCCCTTGACGCTGCAGGCCTTGTCGGTGTGCAGGGTGACCACGTTGCCTTCTGTAGCTCTGTTTGTTGTTTCGAGGACGTCGATTTCCCCGTTGAGCGGCCAGTTGTATGTGTCCGCTAGCCATAGGGCGGGCCAGGTTCCACAGCTGTAAGGTGTGTGGATAATGTCGAAGATGAATAGGCCCGTGTCGTAGCCTTTCTTGGACTCGAGTCGGACAGACTTTCTGCCTCGGGGTGCGTATCGGGTTTTGTTGTCGACTCTGATGCTTACAGAGGAATCTGTAGAGCGTATCAAGTTGAGAGACTCGGCTTGTTTACGATCGACATACCTGTCGATTGTAAGCGCGAGGTCAATGCAGATTGCCTAAGGTTGTTTACTTACTCGACGAATCCATAGGTAGGGTCCTCGTCTGTGAAGTGCCAGAAGTGATCAAAGAAGGAGGATGGGTGGTACTCGTCCACCAGAAAATAGTCAAGAGGTAAATAATCTGGATATCGAGTATCCCTCGTTCCTAGGACAATGCCTACTATTACTCCAGCTAGAACTGCAAAAAGCACTGCAACAAGAACGAGGATCTTGACTGCACGGCGCCATCCGCTTGGGTTGCAGCATGAACACTGAGCTGGGCTGTCGTTCTTGCAAGGTTTATTTGACTGAAACTCATGAGATGTTGGATTTCCCTCAACCTTGTATAATGCCTCTCCTTGGTAGAAACTGCTTGTGTCGGCCATGGCTGCTAACTTCTGATCTTGACGTTTCGAGACTTGCAAATGTAAGCAGTTGCAGCACATTACAGTCCGTCGATGAAGAACACGTTGACACGTCGAACACATCGACGACATGATGAATCACAACTGAGATGATTCAGAGAGGTTCCCCGGATCTCTCACAATGCTCAACCACAGATCGCTCTAACTATGAAGAGTGGTTCAGGCAGAAATCATTGTGAGAACCATCACATAACGCTACTGATCTACTAAGCATGAGCAAACAGCTTCAACAACTCTTGTCATTTAATATGGCCAAATTGGGATATCCTCCCTGAATGAGAAAGGAATGCGGATGTAGGACGATACTTGTTCGCTCGGCTCGCGTATTCCATCCCAGTTGAGCTCTATGAGGACGTGCAGCGCATGGTAATGCAATGTTGACTCATGCTGCTGCACGAGTGATGGTCAACAGTGCTAAATTTTAGCTCGCAATTCCTCCAAATTGCCATGGTTTCTGCGTACTGCTTTGAATAGCATTAGCCATGCCTGAGATAATCGACTGAATATGTTCATCATTGCAACCTCGTAACATGGTGTTGCTTTCAGGCAACGGCGCTGGCCTTGACACCTTCGAGCCCGAGGACATCACCAGATTCTGCCACTTTACACCGCTCTGATAACCTCCTCCGCTCCGTAGCTAAATTTACTTGCGACAATGCTTTGATTAACAACCCGACTTTGCGACTGAAGTATTGGCAAACGAGACAGGAGTTGTACTGCAATCTGAGGGCTGCTCATCTGATCAGCAAAATCTGTGTTGACTCCTCGCACAATCCTCGTCCAACGCGCAACGCGCCTTTGAGCGCCACCCATTCGAACTTCTCCCATACGATTGCAGAAGCAATCACTTCTACATTTGAAAATGCCAAAATATAAGTATCTCTTCCCTATAACGTGAAGATCCAAGCTGACATCCGCTGTACTCTTCTGTAGGTCTTCTTTTCCGGTCGATATCAGACGTTCGGATGCGCAATCGCATCCGAACGCAGTCATCTATCAGTACGACCTCAACCTCAGCTGTGGTGATTCTAACGGTGGATTCTGTATACAGGTGACTACTGCGATGTATATCTCACGCACGACTCGATGAGCGTGCGTAAGGCTCACAATTCGGGTCGAAATCATTTGAGAAACGTGGTGGAATACTATCAACGTATGCACAAGTCTACCCTCTCCCCAACCACAGGCTGTCGCTGACGGTGCTGACAATTGGTACAGAGATCGGACAGGAAAAGGCACAATCCGTCATTGACTCGATCACGTCTTCATATGCCGCTGAGGGCCAAGCTGTTCCCAACCCTGCAATGGCTCCCCCGGGCGCTTTTCCCCCACCGTTCGGATTCCCTGGTATGTAACATTACCTTTGCTCAGGGAAACAATCCT
Organism: Aspergillus novofumigatus IBT 16806; assembly: GCF_002847465.1. Taxonomy (NCBI): domain Eukaryota; kingdom Fungi; phylum Ascomycota; class Eurotiomycetes; order Eurotiales; family Aspergillaceae; genus Aspergillus; species Aspergillus novofumigatus. The sequence goes on from NW_020194278.1 coordinate 487,004, forward strand.
CTTCTCTTATGTTGGAAAAATACTTACAAATATCCCTGGCTTAGGTCGCCCCGGTCAACTCCCACCTCCTCCGTTCGGCATTCCTCCCCCCGGAGGGGCCAATGGAGTTCCCCCAGGCATGCCCATTCGTACGTCCACACCCTCCATGTCCCAATTCTCTGCTCCCGATTTATCACTGACACTCCAACAGCACCACCCGGCGGTAGAGGCCTCCCCTTCCCACCTCCCTTCCCCCAGCACCAGGCGGCGCCCCAGGAGGTTTTCCCCCTCCGCCTCTCGGCAACATGCCCCCGGTCAAGGCTTTCCCCCGTCCCGCCACCAGGCGGCTTCCCGCCTAATTTCCAGATTCCTCCTCCTGGCGCTGGGGATTCCCTCCTGTGCCTCCTCCCGGCCAGCCCGGTTTCAGCCCGAGCCCGGGGCCCGGTATGTCGGGTCCCCCGGCGCCGCCGGGGATGGGCTCCTCGAGTCTGCCGGGACCTCCTCCGGGACTAGGTGAAAGGCGATGATCGAGTTTGCGTTGGTCATTGTGTTGTATTACTTGTGATGTTACTCGGGCTTTCGTGTCGGTAGATCTCTACGAACTTTTTATATTTGTTCTACTTCAGCGTGGTTTAACAGGATGTTATACGAATGCATTTAGTGGCAATGATTAATCTTACTGCAATATAACCTTGCCACACGCATATACGTTCGAAGGTCCAATTGAGGATCATTCGGGTTTATATCATTCCAACATGAGTCCACACTTGTATCCAGTTGTGGTAACCACAGACGTATTCTATAATAATGAGCATGTTGGGATACCATGCGTGTCTCACGCAGGTTCTAGCAATATGATTCCTGTCCTCACATGGAACTGCGATATGATACACCACCGGACAATGCAGAGCACAGACGACTCTAGGTCCCTAAAATACTTGCGAAAAGTCCACAAACCCAGGTCCCGATATCCAAATCCAATGCTTCAGAACGCCAGCTGTAATCGCAAGGGAAAAAGAGAACATCCATTAAGGATATAGTAAGATCAATAGCCAGGGTGGGGGGGAAAAAAAAGGACTTTGGAGTATATCACAATGAAGCAAAAGGAAAGGAGGTAGAAAGGGTGGACGAGCAACGAAAGGGTTAAAGGAAAATATCAGAGTTCAGAGGACAGGACAATTGGTCAGTCCACTCCCGCGCTTACGCCATAACTTCATTTCCAGAAAGGCTTAGAGAAAACATAGTCAGTGGGATCCTCTAATGATCATACCCGGCCCCTCTCTGCCATGGACTGGCATTGTGCTGGGCGCGGTAGGGAATTGGCGATGGTGAACGTCCATAGTTAGGCGGCCCCCGTCCGTCGCTGGGGAATAGAGGTACCGAAGGATCAACTGGAGAGACTGGGGCTTGGCGGTGCGGCGTCGTGTCATGAGATGCTTGCAGATTATGACGTCCAATGCTGGCTCCATTGCCGCTTGAGAAAGAACCATTGTCGTCGTCGAAGGGACTTGACTTGTACGAGGTGTCCTTGACATCGCCGCGTGCAGTGGCACCTAGGGCGTCCAGCTCCGTAGTCAATTGGCTCTGCGACTTGATAAACGAGCCGCGGTCGTCTCTCATGGGCTGGTAACGGGTATCGGGGTTTTTCGATACAATGGCGTAGATGGATGCGATAAGCACCAGAATTAATAGAATCAGCGACAAGACCGCGTTATAAACGAAGAAGATAACACCCATGACGCCAGTAACGATTCCTGGTTGGTTGAAGACCTCCGAGAAAAACAGCAAAAAGATGGCATTGACGAAGTTGATGGCGGCAATAGTAATGTTGTAGATGTTCGTCTTTTTGTCCATCCAAGGCCGCAGAACGCTGACGGCAATGAGCATGGCGGCCTCGATGATGACCAGGGCGACGGTCTGTACAACAGGAGCGGGTTGCCCAAGGCCAATGAACATGGCCTTGATAATAAGGTACACTAGGACCGGCACCACGAAGTAGTAGGCAGTCGCACGGTATTGCACGTACAGAAATCCCCACTTGTTCAGGCATGTGGGATCAGAGTAGAGGATGTATGCTGGGTTCTTGTGCATGACAACCGAGCGCTTGGCCAGGAGGATCACTTTGAAAGCAGCCCAGCCCAGAGCGCCGAGCACTGACAGAAACATGATAACCGCCAGTACCATCTCAGCGGCCGAGTCATGCTGGGTAAACTCCCAGAGACACAGCACGCACATCTGGGGGAAACCAATCAAGGTCAGTCGGAACAAGATGCCTCGTGCCACGACTTTCCAGCCATTCCGGAAATCAGAGAACTTGTCACTCTTCATCCTTCCATTCTTGGCGAGGATCTCACACCCGCCTTTGAAGAGAGCGACAATGACCATCACTATGAAGACGAAGAAGACAAAGAAAATGAGACCCGTAAGGAAGATATTGGTCTGTTCAATGCCTGCTATGAAACCGACACGATCAATGCCGCGCACAACGACGGTTGAGGAAGTAGCCGCGTCGCTGGCCGCACTAGCTCTTTTCACGATTTCGTTGACGCCCCTCTTCATCAGGTTCGTTGTAGTCTCAATAGAACGTTTTCGGCGTTTCAGGACTTCGACGGAAGTGGTAGACAACTCGGACAGAAGGGTTGAAGGCGTTCCACCGGTCGATCGTAGATACCAAGTACAAAGGGTCTCCAGGAACCCAACGTGGATGATACCCATACTCCATTGGAAATTCTGCGTCCATGCTTCGACGATCGGCGGCATTGCAACGGAGACCATGCCGAACATAGCCTGCGACTGCATGAAGCCGAAAAGAGAGAGAGCATTGGCTGCAACATGAGCGGCGGTATTTGAGTGACCGAGACCAGAAGTGATTGCGGAAGCAGCAAGACCCAAACCGGAGATGATAGCTGTTGTCCAACCGACGCCTTTCTGGTAAACCGTCTTGCCGTTCGACAGACTAGCTTCAATGCAGGTGATACTCTTGCCAGTTTCTGTAGAGTTGATATAGATCCGGACCTTGGCATCAAGATCTGGAACCGTGTATGCGATGCCTAATGGTATGGTTAGCGAGATTACACCCTTTTCAGACAGCAGTCAGTGCAGGCATCCTCACCAGGAATCTGTTTAGCCACATCCTCTGACACGATGATATTGGCGCTGGGGACATCGATGGGACCAGCGTTCATTGGGCAAAGACCCGCCAGATTCATTTCGCAAGGATCCAGCTCTTTCCTCATTGCTTCATATCCATAAGCAGTGAGAACAAGCTCGGCGGTAACCTTACCGGAGATCGCAGCGACTCCATCAAAGGCAAAGGCTAATGATCGATTGTTGGGCGTGAAGGTGACACTGAAGAAGGTTGCTGTGAAGTTCGAACTGTCTTGGCACAGGTTCAGGGCATTGGACTCGATGAGCTTAGTCGCAGACACAAGCGGTGTTGCGAGAAAAGCGACGAACAAACTGATTATTAGCGATATCAACCGCATGGTGGCAGGGCTTTGTCGAGCTGTGTTCTTGCACTCGACAGCGGGGAAGGAGTTCGTGGATGGAGGTGAGAATAGAGCACAGTCAAAAAGGCTGGAATGATAACTGTCGAATGGGAGGTGGTACTCCAGAGTACCAAGTGTGGACCGGCCGGATGCGGAAATGTGGTATCGACCAAAGGTTGTATTGTAATAATGTGGAAGCGAGGGTAACGAGCAGTAGAATTCAAATAGAGTGCCGATTCAAAATTGTTCGAGTAAGACCGGGGTGTATTGCGGCTTGTTGTTCAAGAAGTCATTTGAAGGGACCATAGACCGATATCCAGCGCGACTCTTCTAGGCAAGGTAAACGAGAGAAAGGATCGCACGAATCGATACGGCGACGAAGCGATCGATAACAAATTCCGGGAAAGAGTGACGAATGTCGCAGTGTATATAAAAGAGTGTCGAGAGCGATATTGAAGTCGTTGGAGGACGATTGAAGCGAGCGGGACGGCGAACACACAGTGTATAGCCTAGAAGGGTAAGACAACCAAGGGGACGGGGTTTCCCTGAGATATGATGGCCGTCGTTCTCTATCCGTCTCTTTCTGTTTTCCCTCAAGACCCTTCGAGATTTGGAAGAGTAGTCAAGAAGCGGCAAAGAGAGATATCAAAAGAAAGAAAATAAAAGAACGAGGGTAGTAGGAGAGGTAGAAATTGGCACCCTTTCGCTCTTGATCTCTCCAGAAACACAAGAAAACGGAGGGGGTGGATGGGACAGAAGGTCTGGTCGCAGGAGAGACCGCAGGAATGCCGATGAAACACCCTCGAGAGCTGAGTCAGCACGGGGTTGTGTTGTGAGGTGGACCAATGACAGGTGATCACTGCGTTCATTAATTAAGGTCCCTGAGGGTCGCAGAGTGAGTAGTATCAGGCAGCTGTCCTTGGGTCCAGTGGATTTGCTGCCGTTTCAATTCGAGACAGATTTTTAGGGGCAGGGTAGGTAACAGGTAACAAAGGAAAGGAAATATTGGAAGATTAAGTCTACAGTGTGCTTATGCAGGGAAAAAACTAGGTTTTACCTTATGCCGAAGCTCCTTCAGCATGACAAGTCTACAAGCGCAAGATGGTGGATGACCGTATCAGCCATCGAATTTCTTGCTGAAACTGCCGTAATGCTCAGATCATGCTCTGTAGGTACCTCACCTCATCCACTGTCTCGCAAAAGTTCCATTGGCGGACAACCACCCACAGCATCCACCACCAGAGCAGATCAACCCAGCCTGTGCTGAGCCTCTGTGTGTCCCAATAATGCACGCGCGTCTCTCAGGGGCGGCATATTTGCTGGACCAGAACACCAGATCATTGGTTATAATTTTAATCCATTTCAAATTTGCCTTTGCGTTGGCGGCAACAGGAACACAATATCCTTTGTACTACGGAGTACTTAAAACTTTTTCATCTTGGTGAGGTTTTTGATTCGTTCTTTTCCTTTTTCTGGGGATATTGGAATACTACTAAACCCCCGAAAAAGACAAAGGGAGCAGTATTGTCATTCATGAAGGCTGGGTATATCCTGGATGGTACCAAGGACCCCACGGATTGCGAGATTACATCCATCGAGCGTTCCAAAGGCACCAGTGGATCTATCCCATTGTTCCGTTGAAAGTGATATGCTCATCGTTACTCGCCTTGGCGATCCAGCGTCTGTCTATTACCTTACTGTACGTTCTTAGCAATCACCCAGCCACGTCCAGAGTCTATCATTAAACTGGTTCAGAACTTCAGGCCAAGTGTTGCCATACGAGGACTGTGAACTTCCTCAGTTTTGATCGTGATACTGGTCTTTCTGCTGGTCATCTTTCGACCTTGGGTCATGATTTCAAGCGGATGCTATTAATAACTCCGCCACCCACTCAAACTTTAGTACAATCATGCAAACAAGCATGAGGTTATCCGTGATTGATTATCATAATGATAATATTCATTTCTTTAACATTAACAGTATCATTTGAAAGCCCTCTCTCAAGCAAGAACACCACTAGATCATTAGTTTGATGTATAGTCTGCACAGTAGTGTATCGTCCTCCCATATAAATCTGGTTAGCGCCTAAGTCCTGCGTTCTGCACAGCCTCCAAACGACTCCTTGGCGCATTTAACGATGATTTCGGTGGCAGACATTAGGATGTCAGCTCTGTCTATGGGTAGAGATACATGATTTCAGTTTCATTTCACAATAATGATCTGGAGGACAATGCACGCGATACTACTTCAACTCAAGCATCATGGTCCGGTGATAGTCGCACATTGCCGTCCCTGATCTACATCAGAGGCTGGAGGTTGGAGCCGATCCTCCCACTGGAATGCGCGCCATGACGTTCATCCTCACCGATCTTCACCGATTGCACTTGTACTTGTCATGCGATGACGACTCCAACAATGAATCAATAATATCAGGAAGGAAATCAAGGAATAGTACTTCGTACTTCGACCCTTGGGGACTCAAGTATCAGGACAAACAAATCGCAAATGAAGTTTCAGTGCATTTGAAACTCCAAGTCTTGAACAAACATCAGGTCATAGGCAGCAGGAATTGCTATTTTTAGCATTCAATGCTCAATCCAAACTTCGTAATAGAAATTGCATAGACATCGTCCTTTATTATGGCTCTGGAACACCATGCACAGTTCATTTATTCTTCTTACATCTAGCCGAGACTGAGATCAAAACATAGTCCGTCGCCAAGTACTCGGCTCCAAGTGGAAACTGAGCACTCCTCACCTTGGATTCAAGGCAGCAAAATTAATCAGTTGAATGTCTCTTGGCTCTCAAGGTCACATCGCTCCTATATTGCACAGCCCCGGTGAAATGACAATGTTAGCAGCAGGAGCTGCCATGCGCTCTTATGCCTTCATTGGGAAGTGTTGATGGGGCCTCAGCCATAATAGGAAGCACTGCAGCTTGAGATATACAGCTCTCCCTGTGATCATTAAAGGACGTCTTGGTAACAGAAAACTATCACTCAGACCGCATGCGAGTCTAAGTACAGACTAGCCAAATCTCGGCTTCGGAATCAGCAACATGTACTGAAGTCAATAGAGCACGTCTAACCGAGAGAAACCAGTCAGTTCGGAGGAAAGATGTCCCCTAATTCGTCATATCCATCCCTTGGGCTTGACTCTGACTCGCGTAAGACTCACGAAGAGATTAACTCTCCTCTCAGCGTGGTCCTAAATCACGAAATTATATAGCAAGGTCAAATCTGTCTACATCTGCGGAAAACAACCTTGAACCTAAAGTAGGATGAGAACATGGCAAAGCAGGCAAGGTGCTCACTATGAAGTCCTTCGCTCATTCGCTTAGTCCAAGCATAACCAAGCTCAGGTCTTTATTCTGATCAGATCGTTTGCTGCCAATCTCAGCATGCTTCGCTGGGACAGGCGTAGTACATCGATTGATATGTCATTGATTGGGGCCTCTATATTAGTAGGTGAACTTTGAAAATGAGAAACGTACAACATCAGATATATTGTTGTCTCAGCAGATCAGATCGACCTTGTTGAAGATACGATTATTGTTGTCAGAATAAAGTAGACATAGGACTACCTTAACCAAAATCTCATGTTACCTTGAAATGGGCTGTATATGAGATTTATGCCTTAGAAAAGTGGCAAGTAATCTGCTGACACATCCGACAACTATCAGGGCCTATCAGCACGTGACGTGGAGTTTCTGCAGTGGGTCGACCCCAAGAAAAAAAAAGAAAAAGACAAAAAAAGAGAAGAGAATTGTCAGTTCACAGCTTAGGCTTTTCTTAAACAGACCACTTTCGGACTCCAGACACAACTCGTCTCTTTTGCGATACGAGGCAGTCGAGATGCCGGGCCCTGTGGATACAGCGAAGTCGATTACGAAAAAGCGCAAGAGAAAGCACGGTGGAAATGCTCGTGCAGCAACTGAGACTGACGATGCGAGTACTCCGCCTGCCATTGAAAATGGAGCTGTGACCGATTCCCCTGAGAAGGGGGAGGATACTAAGAAGGGCGAGAAGAATGGACAAAATAAATCCACTAAGAAGCGCAAGGTCAACCACGCATCCAGCGATGAAGAGAATGAGAGCGAGGAAGAACAGGGCGCTCCTTCTCAAGCCAATGGAGACAGCGACGACAACGAAGACGATGGCGACGACCAGTCGGAAGCTGAGAACGGAGACAACGGGGATAAGAAGGATGCTGAGTCCACAGATCTTCCTTCGGCGGACGCTCTTCGTCTCCCAACGGTAGAGGGGGAGCCTCAGAAGTTCACAGAGCTGGGTTTATCGGAGAAGACATTGAAGGCCATCAATGATATGGGCTTTGATACCATGACCGAGATTCAAAGACGAACGATTCCTCCACTTCTCGCCGGTCGGGATGTCCTGGGTGCCGCAAAGACCGGTTCAGGCAAAACCTTGTCCTTTTTGATTCCTGCTGTCGAGATGCTGAGCGCGTTACGGTTCAAGCCTAGGAACGGTAAGAATATCCTTCCTTTTTATGTGAGAGAGCGGCTTACTGACAGATCGATGTCGTTTCGTGCAGGTACTGGTGTCATTGTCGTCTCCCCAACACGCGAGCTGGCCCTTCAGATTTTCGGTGTGGCTAGAGAATTATGCCAATACCAGTAAGTGACTTACAGCACCGACTTTAGTACTGGGCAGTTGTTGACTTGTGCTCATAGCTCTCAAACATACGGTATAGTCATTGGAGGTGCGAATCGGAGAGCCGAGGCGGAGAAGCTTATGAAGGGTGTCAACCTCCTCATCGCAACCCCGGGACGTCTGCTGGATCATCTGCAGAACACTCAAGGTTTCATCTTCAAGAATCTGAAGACACTCGTGATTGATGAGGCGGATCGGATTCTGGAAGTGGGTTTCGAAGATGAAATGCGCCAGATCGTCAAGATCCTGCCTTCCGAAGAGAGACAGACGATGCTGTTCTCTGCCACCCAGACGACAAAGGTCGAGGACCTGGCGCGTATCTCCCTTCGACCCGGTCCTCTCTATATCAACGTCGACCACCGCAAGGAACACAGTACGGTCGAAGGTTTGGAACAAGGCTACGTCGTTTGTGAGGCGGATAAGCGTTTCCTCCTTCTCTTCTCTTTCCTGAAGCGCAACCTCAAGAAGAAGATTATTGTCTTCTTCTCAAGTTGCAACTGCGTCAAGTACCACGCCGAACTTCTGAACTACATTGATCTGCCGGTGCTCGAGCTGCACGGCAAGCAGAAGCAGCAGAAGCGCACCAACACCTTCTTCGAATTCTGCAACGCCAAGCAGGGTACCCTGATTTGCACTGACGTGGCTGCTAGAGGTTTGGATGTGAGTCACTCCTCCACAACGCATCGTCTGTCTGCTTTATGCTAACCATCGTTTCAGATCCCCGCTGTGGACTGGATTATTCAGTTTGACCCTCCCGATGACCCGAGAGACTACATTCACCGTGTCGGTCGTACCGCTCGTGGTGCCAATGCCAAGGGTCGCAGTTTGATGTTCCTGCAGCCGTCCGAAGTCGGATTCTTGAAGCATCTGAAAGAAGCACGCGTGCCCGTGGTCGAGTTCGAATTCCCGGCGAACAAGATCGTCAACGTCCAATCTCAACTCGAGAAGCTCATTGGCCAGAACTACTATCTGAACAAGGTGAGTTGCGCTTTTGGGCCCGTGACGCCACTTAAGAAGAACAACATACTGATATGACTCCAATCTAGTCCGCCAAAGAAGGTTACCGCTCCTACCTTCAGGCGTATGCCTCTCATTCCCTTCGCTCTGTCTTCGACGTACACAAGCTCGATCTCGTCAAGGTTGCCAAGGGCTTCGGCTTCTCCACCCCACCACGCATCGACATCCAGCTGGGAGCTAGTCTCGGTCGCGACAAAAAGCAGCAGCAACAAGGGCGGCGCAATTACGGCAGCCAGCCTCACAGCAAAGGGTTGAAATTCAAGCGGAAGCATGAAGACTAATAGACTTTGATCTGTTCATAGAGCGTGTCTGGAAAGCCTAAAAGCAACCATGTTTGATCATTGTGAATATTGGCGTCATGTCTCTTAGGAGTGCAGGAGTTTATACATATTTGTGGATATATAATTTGTCTACATACTCTAGTCTGATGGTTACTTCCTCGAAAAGTCTCTCCTAACCATATGTATTCGAAGTATCTAGTGAAATTACTGGCTCGAAATCTTCCGACTTGACTACCTATAACCCTTCAAGGATCACAAGCATCAGATCACGGTCTTCTTCAGGTGACCGTGTCAGATACTCATGACGCTTCTGGGTCCTAAGCCTACAACAAGAAGACGACCAGCTAGACGAGAGATGAATCACCTGTCCGAATGTCGGGCGATTTCTGGGAGTCACGATGCCGATACTAGATAGCTATATCCCCATAAATGGCATCGATTGATCCCTTGATGCAAGGTGAGCCATGTAAGGTACAGTCCCGCACCAGGAATTGCCCCTATGCAAGTAACCCATCGGCCTTTACTTTTTCTGTTCCTCTCATCGGAAGTGTAGAAAGAGTACAGGGAACCGAGGATATGCAAGATTGACTTGACAGTATGGAGAACCACAATATTTTCAGGCACAGGAGGTAAACATGCCTGTGCGATCGATTCCGAAGCGATCGGATGTGACTGGTAATTTTACCCTGTCATCCGATTAAATATTGCTTAATCTCTAAACTTTCCGTTCGCTTTGAAAAGTAAAAAGAAGGATGGATGGTGATACCCGAAGCTGCAAACAAGAACCCGGTGGCTGGTGATGTCGGCCGCGGTGGCTGGGGAAACTGCATTGAATCAACCAACCACAATCACGGGCGTTAAAGGTGGGATGTGATGAGTTGGCGGGCATATGGAGCCATCACGCCCAATGATGCAGAGAACACGAGGGTCGTCCTGGCGATGGCTGATCGGCCTTTGGTAGGGTGTCAGATTTTTCCATGGGATTGGGGATCGATTCAGCATGAAGGAGGAAATGAGTTTCTGAGAGTCAAACTAACCTTCTAAGGTACTTTTGGTTTGAGTGTTGTTGCCATGAGCCAGTGCCGGTGGTTCCTGGAGAGCGGGTCCTGATCCCGCGCCGACGGTGGATACTCAAAGTTTGTGGTCCTGTTTTGGAGGTAGATACAAACCTCACCACCCAGTCTGATGTTGAACGGCTCTGAAAGAGTTCAGATCGTTCGTGGTAAGGTGGACATTATTGTGTCTTTGCTGGTGACCGGCTTTCTCGTCAAACTGATGACTCGAGATACTCTTGTCGCTGGGTCCCAATTAGGGGTTCGTCTGTACTACCAGCACAGGATGTTCAGAGCACGAGCCTGAGAGGACATGAATGATACTGATCGGCTACTATCTGCCTCTTTCGAGAATTGCCCGAGTCGTTCATTACTCTCGGAAAGTTATTATTGATGGCAGATTCAACATTTATTAGGAACGATAGTGTGATGTGCGCCGCAGACCGGGACACAGTTCTATATAATAATGCAATTGTGGAAGAATAGCAACCTACAGTACAAAGTAAATGTGATCTCAAACGACATCAGGACACACCGACTGAGAAATATTTATACAAGATACTCTGTACAAAGTCCATGGAGCGTTCGATGGCACAGTAACAATTCCCTCAGGCTAAGTCTGCGTACTGTACAATTGTCCCAGCCACCTTGCAGGGTGATGAGATTGGGCGTCACCTCGTAGTCTTGCCAATCAGAACTGTAACGGTAGCTCTTGTTTCCTCCTATTACAGTGAGTGCTACTACTCGGACTAGGTACGGAGTATATACCTTGCATTACTCCAAGGGGACATGGACTCATCCGAGGAAGGGCTTCAAATATAAAAATTGTAGGATGGGAAAGGGGCAGAAACATTGGAGAAGTAAAGTCGAAGTTCCGAGGGTAGGAAAACAAGGACGGATTCGCCTTCGAGGGTTTCCTTCCCTTTTAAATAATAATTGACGCTCAAAATTCGACGCGAATCAAGAACAGCCGTCGTTGCTTGTGTGTTGCCGCTAGATAATAATCTGGTTTTCTGATCCTCCGCCAGCTGGCCGGCTATCATCATCCCATCAACACTAGGTTGACTAGCTAGCTAGATAGATCTTGCCTTCTGTCTTCTCCAGCCTTCATCTTTTTTCCCTTGTCTTTCTGGTTTTCTCTCATCTTCCTCGTTTGCTTGCTTTCTGTCTGATGATCACTGTTATCTTTTTTACCTTCTGAAAGACCATGATCGCAACGTCAATCTTAGAAACAGCGAACCTGTGACTTTTTCGTCTCCACCACCTTATGCGCCAGATCTCCCTGTTAGATACGGTCTGGGGATTGGGCTCTCTTATCGGTCAAGCTCTATCTATTCCCTACTGTACGCACGTCAATACCTACAGGCTACAGCTGCTGCTACGGTCAAGTGAGAGATCGCCGTAGTCTAGCGGCGACATTCAAAGGTCGAGTTAACGTCTGTCGGCTCGTTCACTTGTCTGTTCGACTTTCTGATTTTATTACTGTCTGCTTGATTTCTTTTTTAATTTGCTCTGCATTGGTACGCTTGGTCTCCTTTTCCTTTTCTCTGCTTCTTGTGGTACCAGACCACTCATCTTCCCTGCAACAATTCACTTGCCTGCCTCACTCTTTCCCGACCCCACCACATCACCGTCCACACTGCATGTCTACAATCTGTAGTGACAAACCATCGTTCAGCTCTCTGGATCTCGGTGTCAGCCCCTCGTCATCCTACCCGATTGCCTCCATTGCCTCGTCAATCCCCTTCAAGCTTCCCTTACCCTCAGAAGTATCTCAACAAAAAAGACACAGACTACTATGATCTTGTGTGGCTGACGACCTCACGTACTGGTTCCTACCAATATGGGTGTCGACACCCGCAGGCCGATCTTGCCCGCCCCCACTGAATCCATCGTCGATACCACTGGCGGCAGTGCTACAGGGACTGATTTAGCCACTGACCTCTCTCGACGCACAGACAAGACGTCGTACTCAATCCCTGACGACGGAAGCCCCGTAATCATCTCCACCCGGCGGAGACACCGTGACCGGGGCGACGATTCCAAACTGTCTCGCTCATCGCATCACTCCCAGACCTCCCTTCTTATCGAGTACTTCGAAGGAGGGAAGGGTTCTGGTTCTTTGACTTCGCGGCCAAGCGTCCGTGTTCGAGTGACTCCATCGTCGGCTCGGAAGGCGAAAGAGCAAAAAGATCATATCCAGATCAGCGAGTCGAGCGGGAACCGAAAGCCGGTTTACTCGCGCCGCATTTCATTCAGCTCCCCTTCGAAGCACAAGTCCGTGATAGAGCCAGATGATAACAGTATCTCTTCCTCCAACTCTGCTATTGACGAGAACCACCACTCGTCTCGGCATCCCCCGGTGGAAATCGAGTTTGTGAATCGGGACCAGGGCAGTGAGCTGTCCAGCCTTTCGCGGGACAGGTATATCCAGCCGACATCGGATATCTCGTCGATGCCCGCGGATAGCATGCTCGAAGCCTCCTCTGCTGGTCCACGACGCAAACGAAGCTCGAGTCTTGATAGGAAACCCCATCACGAAACCAAGGACTATCTCAAGACTCCGACCCGCCAGAGAAGCCGCAGTCTGAGTACGGAGAGGATTGCTCATCGAGTAGCTGAGAAATTGAGCAACGATCCACGCGACCGCACCACCAGCAAGAAAAGCAGAGCCTACCGAGACGACGACATGGCGAGTCCTGAGTCCAGTCTGTTGAGCGCTTCAGCTGTTTCTCACCGCAAGTCCGGCGACCAATACTCTTTCCGGTCGGGAACTTCCAAGTCATCCCTCAACAATCCAAAACTGCTGGAGACGGTTGAGGATGCGATCAGAAGATTGATTTTGCCCGAGTTGAAGGAACTCAAAAAGGACCAAAAGGTCATCTCAAACACTTCCAAATTCGAACGTGATCTCAATGCTTCCCATACCTCCTCTGCCAGCTCTCGGTCTCGGGATGAGCTGGGTCGGCGTCTATCCAAGCATGCCAGTGCGCCAGATGTCATGAAACCAAAAGTTGTCCTGAACAAGAATAGCAAGGACGAAGGGATCATACTCTCGGGCGAGCCGGTGCGGGCAACGAAGGAGCGCCGCACAAGCAAGGATAGCGAGAAGAAACTCGAACCGACCTATGCAGTCTGGGGCAATCGTCCCGAGCTGACCGAACAAGACAAGTTGCGGAGACAGAAAAGCAAAGGATTGCGCCATGCGGAAAAGGCCGCGATTGTAGGCACTGCATTGACCGCGGCCGCTCTGAGACGTCATGAATCGCAGTCCAGCATCGATAAGGATGAAGGCAGAAGAAGTGGCGACAGAGACGGCGCCGAGGAGATCAATGAAACAGAGCTGGTTTTCCAGAAACATAACGTGGCGCCCATGCCGTTGCGCAGTGCCGTCGAGACGGAATTGACCCGGGACTCTCTGTTGTCTCAACGAAGCGCAGAGACTGAAACTCCACACAAAGAAAGCAGAGTCCAGGACGTATCTCGCAGCTCGCCCTTGCAAGTTAATTCTCCTATCTCTCGCACTCCCAATCGGACACCCATGGGCTCGCGGCATGAATTGGCGCTGAAACACAGCAACCTTTCACACCACGACCTCTCATTGCACAGCACTTCAAATCCTTCTCTTCACGATCGGGATCACTCGCCCGTCAGCGAGGCTGCTGCTGGGGCTATTGCTGCTGCGGCTGCGGCTAACCTCTTAGACGTCCATTCCGACCGTCGAGACTCCGACTTCAACAACGACTCGCGCCGACGCACGCTCAGTCCTATCCAAAGCGTAGCCAGCTATCAGAGTGACTCTCAATCCCAGCAGTATGCCACTCAGCCCGATCAACATGAATATTCTGAAGGCGAGAGGGAGCTGGAGCCGCGACTGTCGATTGAATCGCTCTCCTCGGCGCCAAGCACGAGTCTCGCGCGGTCAACACGACCAGACGGCTTGACAAGTCATAGTGAGATTCTGAAAAATCGGGACGAAATCGATCATGAGTTGGGATATGAGGAAACGCCGAGGCTAACACCCCAGAACGAGAGCTGGCATGAAGGCTCGGAATTAGACGGGCCCAATAACCGACACTCTATAGCAGACACTATTGACAGCGAGGGCAAACGGTTGACCAATTACACTGATGAAAGCGAAGTCAGCTACATCAAGAAAATTGACGAGGGCCAGCGTGTTGCTCAGGGGATCGGTGCAAATCCTCAATACGTCCAACCCATTGCCGTTGAATCAGCGGTTGCTTCGCTCCTTGATCCTTCAATTCTGGATACCAAGTCGAATCAGTCAGGCGGGAACCTTTCGCAGCAGAATCTGCCTCGCATACAAGACGACCGCAGCCCTGAGCCGCGCCAGCAGACAGCCCATAGGTCTCGCCAGGGTAGCCCTCTCAAGCAACGCCAAGATGCATCCAGTCCGGATGAGACGTCTTTCCCGAGAAGAATGGGCGCCACATCGCCTCCCCAAAGTGTGACTCAGTCGCTTGAGGATCGGACCCACTCGCCTCAAATATATGCTGATGAGCACCGCAGTGCAGGAAGTCCCATAGGCGATGGTCGCGACGTGAGCCCCGACTCTGAATCGGAGATCAATACAAATCCTTCCATCATCCAAGGTCCGATAGGGGGTGTTGCTCAGGATAGCAACTGGACGTATCACCAGACGGCGCCAAAGGGTGATCAGTCGCCGCATTACCACGAGCATGCTGGCGTGGGTGCCGGTAGAGCGGGCTTAGGAGTAGAGTCTATGGATCACCATGGTTACCACAAGGATTACTACGCTGCGGACAACTATGGACCTGACAGCTACTTTGATCAACCATATGGTGGTGGTCACATGTTCGGCTCGCCTTTGGGTGCCAAGGACGAGGGCTATGTATCGGCCGCCAATCCTTTGTCACCAGGTGCCGATACTCCCGAGCCGGTCAGTAAGGGATTTGGTGGAATCGATGCCAATGGCATGGGCCTTTTCGACACTCCCCTGGAGGCCGACGACCCAACGGGGCCTTCTCACCAGAGGAACCTAAGTGGCTATTCCCACGGCATCGGTTCTCCTCTGTATGATAGCGCTACAGGGAGAGGGATCGACAGAATCCAGTCAAAAGATATCATTGCCCTTATGGATCATGTGAGTATTCCTCTCTCCCCCCTTTTTAAAATACAGAACACTCACTAACGTTTCCACTAACTAGCTCACCGTTCGTGACGCTCAGCGGAATGCCAGGGACACTGAGATCCTGGTGACCCTCGTCAGAAGTGCAGCGGAGATGCGCAATTCATTCGAGGAAATGAAGAAGTTCATCGCTCAACAGGACGGCATGATCATGGAGGCCAGCGACAAGCAGCATGAACGTGTATACAAAGCTGTCGGTGGACCGCGCCCACTACCTGCCAGCGGCTCAAGAAACTTCCGCCAGGCGGCGGAAGATATGGAGGACATGCGTTCGAAGCGAAAGAGCATATTCAAACGGGCGCTCAAGGGGCTGAGTCTCAAGTCTTCGAATGATTTGACCAAGATCGAGGAGATGCTGGAACAGCTTCTCGAGGAGGTTGAAGCCCTGCGCGCAGGTCAAGACGACAGATTCGCCCGCAGTGTCAATCGAACAGCGAGTGTTGATCCGGAAGGGTATGAGCCTGAGGGTCTCGCCGGTTCTGGCTCTCCGGGAACAGGGTACCTCTCAACATCTTCTCGACCTTTCCAAGAATCTCGTGGCAATGGACAAAGAAGAGAGCTCGACAACCGCGTCAGCACAGTCCCAGAAGGCGATGAGGACGACGATTACGACGATCGCGGAGAGTTTCTGAGCCCGAACATGCCGTCCCAGGAGAAGGCGGATGGACACCGTGAGGGGATTGAATCTGCGCCCCTTTCAACTCCACCTCGAGTGCCGGTGGCTTCGGGCGCTCTCAGCAACGAGACTAGCCCGAAGACGGAAAAGGCACGCAAGCACAAGTCGAGCAGCTCTTCCTTCTTTCCCAAGATCTCACGATGGTCGAAAACCACCGCATCTTCTATGGGAGATAATATCCGCACCAGCCTCCAACCCGGACGCAAGGAACGCCCTTACTTCGATGCGTCACGTTCTGGATCCGATATCAACGGGCCCTACAAGACGGCTGACTGGTACGATCCGGAAGGCGATGACCGGCTGCGGTCCAACTACACCCTGAACGACCAGCAGCAGGCGAATCGACCTCCGTCGCCTCTCGTCCCATCACAGGTTTCCGAGGCTCCGAAGTACCGCGCTCATCGCGACAGTCTCGATCTGCAGCATCCCCAACCGCGCCAAGGCCCTACCGGGCGCTACCAATCCCAGCTAGAGACGCAGGCGCAGATTTACGGAATGCCAATGACCGGAGCGACTTCGGATCAATGGGGTTCCAATCCCAGCATGTCCGCCACTAATCCGAATCAGAATCGATACAGTGGCGCCAGTCGACTTTCACCAATCTCGGATACTGGCTACTCGCAAACAAGTTCGAGAGCTGGGCAACAAGGGCCCCCGAGACCTCCCAAGATCATGGACGAGGGTCCGCTCGTCCCTGAGAGGCCTCCCAAAGTTAAGGAGGAGGAGCGATCATACGCGGAGCGTGTTGCGTCCCAGGTGAGCTCCCTTTGTCTACCACATCAGGAACGAGAATGATACTAATTACCTTACCTGCAGAGTTCTGCTATGCGTTCTCCACGTGGCACGCCGCCTCCGCGCAAACCTACCGGGCCTCGACCTCTCAACTCCGGCTCACAATACAGTCCGAACCGCAGGAAGATGAGTCAGTATCGAGCAAGCCCCGACCAGGTTGATGTTGAACACAACCATTGATCGGTTGTCACGCAACATCACTCAGACAGAGGCTTTGAGTGACGCTTCCAAGACGATACCCAATCTCAACTAGGGATTGTGATCCTTGTGCTGATCAATGTTTAATGACCTTAATGACCTTTGCAGTTGATCATTTACCTGATAATTGACGATCCCAGCGTTCCTGCATATCACATCTGCAGCCTCTTTTTGCCCTACCTGATGACTTGCTTTTGGTGGAACGGGTAGAAGTTGTAAACATTGATTTTATGGCATTACATGTACTTTTCTGTCCTATTTGCGCACGAATGATTCCCTACTCTCTTCACGTTCCTGCATATTTTGTTTATTAGCAGACCAGTCTTGTCGGTCACTTGTGATGATGCTTGTGATGAATGTACTTTGCAGTCACATGCATAGCCTGGACATAAAAGCATGGTCGGACCCCAATTCTTCCCATCAGTCACTCTTCCACTTAAGAAAGCCAGAGCTTGGATTCATGATCCTGACAGGATTATCAAGGACTGTGGCCATCATAGATGCAGTGCGCAATCGAAATGCGGGGTAAGTTATCAAGAACGACATCATCCCCTCACCTGATCTCCCCCGTCTCCAGAACCTCTGAACTTCTCTCAACCACAGCGACGACAACATTACATTTGTGACAAGAGACAACCTTTTGGACCACAAACATGTCTGACTATTTGGACCTCATTATGTGTTCCACCTGCGGAACACAGTACGATACCACCTCCGAGTCCTCCTGTAAGATCTGCGACGATCCACGCCAATACCTCCCTCCAACTGGGTAGGCGTCGCACCCAGCACTCACTTCAAGTAAGGTGTTTACTAACGTTGTCAATGAAGCCAATCTTGGACAACCCTCCGCACTCTACAATCAGCAAACCAATACCACAACGACATCGCCCCCGATCCGGACCACCCAGACTCCCTGATAACCATCCACACCAGCCCCAAAGTCGGCATCGGCCAGCGCGCCTTCCTCTGCCGCACAGCCCACGGCAACGTCCTCTGGGACTGCCTCTCCTACATCGACGAGGACACAATCCGCCGGATCAACGAGCTAGGCGGCCTAGCCGCGATCGTCATCTCGCATCCGCACTTCTTCGGCGCGAACGTGCACTGGGCGGAGGTGTTCGGGTGTCCTGTCTACATAGCAGCGGAGGATAAGGAGTGGGTGATGCGCAGGTCGGAGAGACAGGTGTTCTGGGAGGGGACGGAGTTACGGATCCCCTTGCCGGGTAAAGGCGATGGGGATGCAGATGCGGACCTGGTAGCGGTGAAGACGGGGGTCATTTCCCCGGTAGCTCGGTACTGTGGTTCAAGCCGTTGAGGAAGTTGCTGGTTGCGGATTCGATCGCGGTCGTGCCGAGTGGCGTTTATCATAAGGATCGGGTGCCGGGTACGGCGTCGTATACATTCATGTGGTCGTATCCCAATATGGTTTGTGGTTCTTGCTTGGTTGTTGGTATAGGTTGAACTGACCGGACAGATTCCCCTCCCGCCTGATGAGGTGCATAATATTTGGAAGGCTATCAAGCACACAGAGTTCGATGATGCTCACGGTGCCTTTGTCGGTTGGGACACCCATGGCGATAGCAAGAAGCGCGTTCTGGAAAGTGCAAAGATCTACGTTCGGGCAATGGGATATCTGGATCATGCCATATACCAAGAACAGTAGCCCTGCTGCTCTGTTGTTTTTGGATGAATTCTTGCTGATTTGAGCTATGGAATCGGGTATTAACCTGAATGCTAACCCTGTTTCTGACACATGAGACTCCAAGTAATGATGAAAACACGCTTAACTCTCCATTACTCCAGACAGGAAAAGCAAAACCAAGAGCAGAACAGAACAGACAATTCAATGTCCAGTCAAACGTCGGAAAACGGCCTGACAGAAGTGGTCCCTCGGCCTCTTATATGGTGCGGTGCCGTGGCAAGAGAGCTAAACTCCAGCCCATCACTGATGGGAAATTTTCCAGGAAAACTTTCCACCGAGTGGGTTGCTCGCAGAGTCTCCATTTCAAGCAGCGTCTGGTCGTCCGCAGAGTCATCAGCCAGTCGAGGCTGCTGTCCCTCCGTGGACTCCATCGACATTGGCCGACTGGTGGTGCTGAATTGTGGCCTGCCAGACGCAAGCTTGGCATACTGCGCCGCCGAACCTGCCATATGTTGCTGCATACTCGAGGAACGCGAGTACATTCTGCGCACAGAAGTACTTCTTTTTATCGTCGTGTTCGAGTAAAGCGAATCGCTGCCGGCCGCTGGAATCATTGAGTCCATGCCACTTTCCGATTTGTTTTTGGCTAGCTCAGCCTCACGATCCACGAGTCCCTGGGACATGCGGACTGCAGGCTCAATACTGGAGGAGACTTGCATCAGCAGACTGTTCTGGTTGGACGATGTCCTCTCAGTAGACTGTACTTCCGCCGCATTTGTCGGTCTCTGGGACTGCTGAATCGAAATAGAATTCGTTGCGATGGAGGTTAAGGGAAGGTCGTTGGAGAAGAAGTTCCCGATAACCGGTACGTAGTAGCTTTCCGGAATTGACGATAGAAAGATTCGTACGATTTGCTGCTCTCTGCGATGAATGGCTCCCCGAACCGGGTGCCGTGCTGCTGCTTGCTCTATGCGAAAGACCAGCGCCACAGCATGCAGCATCTTCAGCGTCAACAGTGCTCCTATTAGCTTGAGAGCCTGTGCCAGACTGATTGCTATAGGTCCATGTTTCTGAGACAGGTCCTTGGGTGCTGAGGTCGTCATGAATGCGGTCCTTGGGATGAAGCGGTATTATCTATGCTGGGACAGGATTGTCACAAAAATGAATATAGAGCAGGGAGGCCATAAAAGGATCGAAATACTATCCATTATACAAAGAAGTAAGAGTTCCATTCTCAGGGAATTCTGCCCAAAAGTAGCAAGCTGTATTCGGAGGAAGGAGCAACCAGCAATGGCATTTTCAGCATATGGGATATTGTCCCGAAAAGCTCAGTAACGTAGGTCGACTTGTAAAATAATGGCGTCTTTACAGCTCAAGCATTATGGACAGCAATATATCACTCCAGATGCTCTTCTGGGAGATACCGCTGGCCCTGTGTACTGCCACTGCCTATCTCCTCTAATCTCCCTATCACGTCACTTGATTCGATCCTCACCACCATACCTTAAATCTCCCGCACCCAAACAACAGCCATTTCATTCTATGCTTGCATCTCGTACTTTCAGCCGATCCTCATCTTCAGTCGTCTCAATGGCACTCTCACTTGAGAATTATGCCCTCCGACAACGACGCTTCGCTCCCCTCAACCCAGCCCTCGCGGAATCTTCTGATGCGCCTCGGTTAAAAGGAATTGTGTTCGATGTAGACGGCACACTATGGTGAGACTCCTACTCCTAAGAGAAACCAATCTGGCGTATTCTTCTTTATTATGATACAAGATGCGCTTCACGCTCGTTGAGTTCCAATAGAATACTGTAGTCCTAACTAGCCGCAACAGCCTACCACAGAATTACATGTTTACCGAGATGCGGTAAGGACTCATCAGCCAATACCCAATTCAAAAGATATGACTTGCTAACAGCCCATAGTAAAGCTCTGGGCATCGACAAGAAAGTCGACATTCTGCACCATATTCGGGGTCTTCCCACTGCTGCCGAGCGCACCGCGGCAGCCGAAAAAATCAAAACCATCGAGCGAGAGGCGATGAAGCATCAGCAGCCTCAGCCAGGTCTGGTGGACCTAATGGACTACCTCCAGTCTCGGGAGTTACATAGGGCCCTCTGTACACGCAACTTCGAGTGCGTCGAAGCCTTGCCGCTGCTTTTCTAGTCGCTCATGGCGAGGAAGTCGCTGACTGTGCTGTGTATGACAGGGCGCCGGTGATGCATCTCTTGCAGAATCACCTTCCTTCTCACGTTTTTCTACCCATCATTACGCGGGAAACGCCCGGTCTACTTCCCAAGCCTGATCCGGCCGGGATTCTACATATTGCCCGGGAATGGGGACTTGACAATCACGCTGGGAATTTGATCATGGTAAGTCAGCATCTTCTTGATTCGCTTGTATCCAGAACCTAATTCTGTCTTTCCTTGGTAATGTCGCAGGTTGGTGACAGCATTGATGATATGACTGCCGGTCATACGGCAGGTGCAGCGACTGTGCTGCTTGTCAACGAGCACAATTCTCATCTCAAAGACCATGCTCATACGGATCTTTATATCGACCGTTTAGACGAGCTGATTGACATACTAGAAAACGGCTTCGTTGGTCACCGGGGAGGAGATAAGCCACCCACAAGTGACAGGGATGGATAGAGTATACAGAAGAGCCCTCAATCGTCGCATAGTCTGGTTTTGTATAAAGAGTAAACTGGTGTACTATACACATGCGGGGAGTATATACAGTCCGCGAATGGGATGCAAAGGCGTATTCTCAATGCCTTTATGGATATAGACTCATGAAAACATGGTCACCGTAATGGTGCCCGAATTGGGACATGATGGAAGATAATGCTAGCCAAACAAAGCCCCCAAGTCAAGACTCGAATAAAAGGTGATAGACCCATAACGCCATTTCCCTTAATACACAAACAATAGCCGCATGAATATATACAAGGTCATCTGGCAAGGTCGAGTCACTCACAGACTTTGGCAAAGTAACCAGGCCCCTGCACTTTCATGGGTATCGTTACACTGTCCATTTCATCATAGTCTGTATCTGTCCCAGTTTTTTTTCGCGGCACTTGGCATCGGACGATAGCCATCCCCGTTGGAACCTCCGCTGGCACCACCTCGTTTGTTCCCACCACCACCTCGTCCGCCTCGACCACCCCGACCCCCGCCGTTTCCTCCGCCTCTTGTCTGACGGGACGGCTCCGGTCGATTCCGAGGAGGCGAGCGAGGCGGTGGCTGCCGGCGGTCATTGGCTCTGCCCGGCTCGGGCGCGCGTTGGGAGACATGGAGCGCTGGCGGGAATTGTGGCCCCCATAGTCCTGACGGTCTCGGTACGTCTGACGGGTATCCCGGTCGGAGGCGCGAGGGCCAGCAGGTGCAAGATTCTTGCCCCTTCCTATCCCGCTGCCGATTCGGATGTTGGGCCGGTTGCCGTTCGCGTTCGCGTTTCGACCGCCGGGTTGCCGGCCCGCCCTGGGCATCATGTCCTCGCTGTCTGAGGATGCCGATGGTCGGTCTGCACGGCCCCGGATTTGCATGCCGCTCTGGCCTCTTCGGGGGCTGGTCCGCCTTGCCTGCCGCCGGTTACTGAGTTGATGTTGGTCACCATGTGCGGGTCGATGCCTCGGAGTGTGAATGATGAGGAGACCATCGATCGTGAGAAGGACGGGCAGTCGCCTACAAGGTGGCGGTTGCTGGTGCAGTGAGAGCATGAGATTGAGACTAGCACGGGCCCGGAGGGCAGTTCCTGCTGTGGAATCTTCCACATCATATCACACTGGAGCTCCAGGTGGCTGGACGATCCACAGAGATCGCAAGGTATCTCGGATGCGGAGCCTTTGAGGAGCGACGAACATTGCTCTTCATCGTGACCGCGTTCGCGACATCGTTGACATCTCCGCCAGGATGGGCAGAATATGCTTTGGTGCTGGTTCCAGGCGCCACAATGTACGCACTATAGGTAGTCAGTAATTGCTAATTGCATTTGATAGACTGCAGTAGACCCTGAGTGTCATGGGAGGAATATGCCTGACACTCAGTCGACTGTTTCTGGAACGTACCTCCTTGGAAGGACACACTACTGCAAGATGTCCCTCTTTTAAGCATTCGGTGCACGATATAGGCAACTGAAGGTTGATGTCGTTGATTTCGCGGTCATAGAACAAGCACCTGGCCTGTACCTCCATATCATTTCGATCGAGATCCGCGAGTATTGTTGGAGCGACGGAGTACTTTTGGGAAAAGAGACGATGTGATTCTTCCTTTGATATTGTCGATCGGTCGCCTGCGGCGGTTCCATTCACCGAAACAGGTTTTACTTCAGCAGATAAGCCATCTGTTTGATCATTCTGATCGCCAATATTCAGCAATATAGAGTCATCAGCCTCGGAATCCAGAGATACGGAGTCATCCGAATCTCCAGATTGATCCATGTCACTTGACTCTGCTGATGTCTCCTCGTCAAGCTCCCCTTCCTCCATGTCACCCTCGTTTTCAACCAACGTAACATCCTGATCGCCACCGTCACTAGACACGGAAGCACTGCGACTGCGCCAGAATTTGTCGTTGACGGCCTTGAACTGAGAAGAAGCTTGTTTGTCCTCGCCCGTTCTGTCCGCTCGCCTAGATAGCGACGTTCTGATGCCACTCTTGCTCGCCTTGTTCCAGTTAATGGCAGGTACCTGAGGATTCGTCCGCGCGGCGTTCTGTTTCTCTGCATCGGACGTAGTGGATTTGCCGTCGTTATCGCTGTCGGACGAGTCAGAACCAGAGCTGGACGCGCTGTCCGGATCTACCTCCAGCGATACGGCAGTGAAAGCAGCACCTTGAGGGACAAAGTCTCGCACGTCCAGCACCGCAGATTTGCCATTTCTCCGTTGCCTTTTTCGAGGATTCGGATTTGGATCCGACGAGTTGGGGCGCGACGAGTCGGTCGAGTCATTCAAGCGACTGCGCTGGACACCAACAGAGGCGGTCCGCGAGTCATTTTCATTATCGGAAGATCCCGCCATGATGCCTCATCGAGGGTTTGGGCGCCTGCGAGGGGTCAGGAAGTCGCCCTGGTGGGATAAAGGTAATTAAGAGATGGATGGACATTGTGCATTCTGGGGTTGTTTCCGATCGAGAAATTTTACGGTAACCGATAGAGACCAGGAACGTCATTTGTCGCCGCTGGAACATGGTCTACGGTGAACGTGAGGATGATCAGGGAGTATTGGAATCTATCTTGGAAGCCATTGTCGGCCTGCTGTTGTGATGTTATCCATTGTGCATGAATTAAGTATCGATATGGAGCTGCAATTGAATATAGCCAACGGTTTGGAGGTAACAGCTCCGGACGGCCTACGGAGGACTAGTAGATAGTGTGGCCTCAAGTCCCATCTGTATAGCCAGGGGGAGATAAAAATAACAATCCAGATTGATGAACATGTTTATTTTGTAGTTTATCTACAGAGCAGTCTAGAACATATCCAATATAGAAGTGATTAATGAGGTCCTTAGGCCTGGCCTCTGCACTAGTTAATTGTTCTTGTTTGATCTTCTTCACCATCTTCTGCTTCTCCTTGTGAATCTCCAATCTTTCTTCCTTCCGCCGACCATCTCTTCTTTTTGCCCCTCGACTTCCAGCTACACGTCGACCCTCTCCTAGGGTTTTCTTGTCACTCACTGCTCGAATTTCCTTTTACTTCTTTGGTCTATCATAGTATCGCCATTCATTGTATCCTTTTTCTTTGCTTTTGACCAGTCTGCAAGTCTTGTATTTGCCAACAGTGCGGTTGTTGTCCACTGACCCCTGTGACCCTTCATACTGCCGGACCTCTAAGATCTCGCGGTCGGAAGTTCTACGAGAGTCTGCATTCTCATTGGAAAAGAGTGAGATTCTTCAGGGAGAAAGAAGAAGGCCTGCGTTCATTGGTGGTTCCTGGTCTTGCTTTTTCTGCACCTCCCGACTTATCTCTGGCAACCTCTTCGACCTCGCTTCGTACGACCTGACGAAACACCGCCAAAGTGTCTTCCCTACTCGTTCCCCGTGCCATCTCCTTCCCTCCGGAAGTCGACACTGGTTCGCGCCGGTTGTCTCCGGACTCCAATATGTCTCAATCCAAGGCTGGTCGGAGGAGGAGATCGAGCAGTATCATCTACCAGGAGCCGCCGGAATCCATCGAGCATACCAGTGATCAGGCTGCCCTGCCGAACCTCAATGCTAACTGGGTCAATGCCAAGGGTACGTGAGCTACATATTGTGTACAAGCGAGTCCATGTTATTTGAAGGGACACAGCTTGGTATGGGCAAACAGCTGACTCGAGCTCGTCAATTACAGGTGCCTGGACAATCCATTTCGTTCTCATCATCGCCTTGAAGATCTTCTACGACATCATTCCCGGCGTCTCGCAGGAGACATCATGGACCCTTACGAACATCAGCTATATGTTCGGCTCCTTCCTCATGTTTCACTGGGTGCGGGGTATTCCATTCGAGTTCAACGCTGGAGCATACGACAACCTCAACATGTGGGAGCAAATTGACAACGGGGACCAGTACACGCCAACAAAGAAGTTCCTCCTTTGTGTCCCCATTTGTCTCTTCCTACTCAGCACACATTACACACACTACGACTTGACATACTTCACTATCAATTTCCTGGCCACTCTAGGTGTTGTCATTCCAAAATTACCATTTGTATGTCCTCTCCTGATTGATCGCGTGGTCATTGCTAACCTGGACCTTAGTCACACCGTCTGCGGATAGGTCTCTTTTCCGACTTACCGGATGAGTCGACATAGTATCTCCTTTCCTACACTACCACTTGGCGTCTCAGTGTTTCCTTTTCTCTGTCTTTTACGAGCACTCCATTGCTTGCTATATTAGTCTATTGGACAGCACCGTCTACGGGATCGACTTCTCTCTCCAGCTTTACAACTACGCTTACAACAATTTCCTTATCTGCTGCATGTTCGTGGTGTGACTGGGGGTTTGGGGGTAATTCAATAAAGAATACTTGATATATGAATCGGCGAGAGCCGGATTAGAGTGCGGCAAGGAGCAGTTGTTCCTTGTACTGCAATAAAGCCGTGTTTTAAATACCTACGAGTCCATCATTAGCCTCATCTCATGATTAGCCAACGCTTGGCTGGTGAACCACCGTTTGCTTGCTGAGTTCGACCAGTCCAGGCCTCCATTATACGTACGGGTGTTAGAATGCGTCGATTTTAGCTTATATAGACTACCTGGGCATGTCGCCGCACTACTTGTCCATCCAGGCGTCTCCGAGTCTATACCACAGTGGTCCGTCCATATGGCTGCGCGTGTTTCTGCAACTGTTGGGCTACGCCGTATACCCTGATGCTAATTCCTAGCATGGAAGAGTGAATCCAGCCAAGCCTCGGTCAGCTCAATGTTCGGACGGTGATCCGATCCCGGAGACGTTGCGTCCGAGACAGCGATTCAGATGCCTAAACGCCAGCGATGTATGGTCTCCGTACGTGGTAATGGTGATATGATACTCTATGATCTTAGTAGTTTGGAGAACATATTGTTATCTATGCCCCATGTATTGCGTTGATGGAGCGGAGCACTATTTCCGCTGTCTTTCGTGTCGGGTCAATATATGATTTGCGGTGCGGACAGAAGTCCGCAGTCAACAGCGCAGTAACCCATGCCACTATGCTAGTGAGGTAAACCATAATTGTATACTATAGAGATGATGCGTCAAGACGAAATATGTGAGAAAAAGGAGCTGAGGAAAGGGTGATGCAAAAGGAAACGGCAAAAAATGAACAAATCAAGTCCAGACGCCAGTGGTTGGCGCTGCTGGGAATCGAACCCAGGTCGAGACGGAGCTGTGGGGAGCCACAACGTCGCATGATAACCACTACACTACAGCACCTTGATTTGATGACAGGGCGGAGGGCTCTTTGCTTGATATAGCAAATTATACTTGCAGTACAAGAAAAACAACGATTCGCATTCTCCTGCTCATTGTAACCATCGATACATGACGAAGAGCCCGTCGCTTTGACTAATACGATGTTGATGTACATCAAAACATATAAAATCGGCCGCCCTCTCATAGTAGGACGTATATGAAACCCCTCCGATAAGCGTCGCGGGTTCGCGTTGACGCGCCTAATCGATAACCAAATTATGCGCTCACTGTCACCCACCGAGAAACTCACCGTGAGCAAAGATCAATGCCGATGACGATAGCTATGGCCACAGGAGAAGGGGCGTCGCTGCCCCTATATCGCCCGACCAAGGCGATGCCCTACGAGCTCGTCCAACACTGTGGCATATTCCTTGAAGAAAAGCTATGTTGGTTTGCCCGCTCACCAATTACCAATGCCACGCACTGACACAGAGCCATACCAGACACACAAGCGCTCAATCTTCTACTGAACATACTGTCGCCCGGTGCCATTGCATCAGGACCCGTCTACGTCCCCTCCCCGCAGTACCTTGCAGTCGCAGCCACGTTTCTCGTCCACCCATCCACGACCAGCCGAGCCAAGACAGCAGAAGAGGAAGAGGCCCCGAACGCAGCGCTGCGGCTGCTCCGGCTCACCAACACGCTTGTCGGGCCGATTTCTGCCAGATTTACGGCGGCGTTTGCATTCAATCACTTCGAGTCATCTCGGCAGGGAAGGCGGCGGCGCGTAGAGGACGACGAGAATGCGAATTGCGATATCTCGAACGATGACACGAGGACATTGAACATCGACCTATGCCAAGCGGCATCTCTCTGGTCTCGCGCTGAAGACTTTTGGCATGCCGTCGGGTGGGCCTTCAACTGCTCTGTCCTACATCCGGAACGGTGGGCAAGATGGCAGATATGGCTGCAGTTCATGTGCGAGGTCCTAGAGGACGACTGGAACGAGCGCAAGAGGCAGAGCGCGGATGCCGTGGATGAAGGAGCCCGTCGCAAAGCGCTCGAGAAAAGCTTGATTTTCCGGTACATCGCCGGCGGGAGCACTCCGTACGGGCGGAATCGAAGAATCCTACGAGCCATCTTCGCAGATGGCGGCACGGCCTCCGTCAATGAATTCCGCGAGGTGTTCCACAACGAACTGAAGACGCTCAAGCGCGAGAGCAACAATATCAAGAAGCGCGAAGGCGAGGTCAACATCGACGAGGACCAATTCGGCGACTACCTGTCCAACGAGGACGAGGACGGGTCCGAAGCGACAGACTCCGCGGCGCCAGCCCCAGCCAGACGTCCAACCCGTCAATCCAAGCGCAGCAGACGAGGCGACGCCCCAAAGACACCCCAGCCGCCGACGCAGTCACCGCCGACACGCCCAGCACCATCCAGGTCCACGGCGGCGTCTCCCTCCTCGGCGGCTTCCCATCGCTCGCCCTCCGCCAACGCCTTTTGCACCTCCTCTCCGCCGTCTCCGAGGACCTCCCCGCCTCTTTCACCACCCTCGAGGAACTCTACCACCTCTTCGTCGAAAATATCCGCCACCTGCCCCTCCCCATCTACCAAGCGTTCGTCAGCCCCTACGTCCTCCCGCACTTCTCCGCCGCCGCGCAGACCACCCTCTGCGAGTTCCTGCTGTTCCGGATGCGCGAGAACGCAGCCCCGGACACAGACGAGGAGTATCTGAACCAAGCCAAGCTGGAGGAGTGTTTCCTGCCCTATGCGGCTAGCACGCCTAGCATCGTCGATAATGCCAAGATGTCCATCGCGCTGGAGTCGCTTCTGGTGCTCCTGGCGGATAGTGATATGCTGACTGTCACGCCGGAGCTGAAGGCTGCCGTGCAGGACGGCATCATGGCGCGCGCGGAGAAGGTCCAGGTGGAAACGAGGAAGAACCAGAGTAGTCGCAAGACGGAGGATATCGAGTGGTGCTGGCTGCTGGAGAGTGGAGAGCGGTTGATGTTTCTGGTGGATGAGGTTCTTTCGCGGAAGGGTGCTTCTGCGAAATAGTCGTCGTGGTCGGCACGCTGTTTCTATATATCTTTATGTCTCTATTTTATGATACCCCTGCCTCGAACCGGCCATGTCTAGTTTTGATGTCAATTGATTTCACCTAAACATGGTATCTAATGTTAAATTGCCTATGTACAAAGGATCGGGAGCAAATCGAGATAAAGACAACAGCAACGTCAAGTAGCGCAGTATAACAAGGTAGGTGACCTGGCCATGCCATCTATGGCGGCGGGCGAGGCCCAATGATCTGCCGCCTTGCTCCTCCTACACCCAGGCCGGGTCCGCCTCGGTTCTGGTTATCACCGCCCATGAAACCGTACTGGTGCACATCCCAGGCGCCCTGGCCTGGTCCGACGCCAACGTTAGGATCTTTCAGACCCTTTGCGGCTGCCTCGCGCGTCTGCTTCTGACTCTCTTCCCACTCACGCTGGCGCTCGCGCTCGCGCTCCATTTCCCGCTCCAGAAGGGACTTGGAGGCCCATCCGCCTGCTTTTGTCTTCTGCTGCGCAGCAGCTCGGCGGTTATTCTCTTCGTCGACCTCTGCGGTGGTGGTGTAGTCCTGTGGGCGGTGAGTCGCGGGCTTAGGGGCGACAGGTGGCCGGTTAGATGCGAGGAAGCGGTCGACACGGCTTTCCTGGCCCTGGGACTTGTTGGCATAAGCGGCTGGGTCGGGGAGCGGCCGAGGTGATGCGGCCGCTGACTGTGACGTTGTCGGTTCCGGAAGTGGCCTGGGCGGCATCGGAGGCGGCGCATTGCTGGGCTCGGACTCGGACTCGGCAGTTTCATCGTGGGTCTGATGCTTCTGCCATTCGGTGCGCAGCATTCGGCGTTCTTGCTCGAGAGACGATAGGCTGTAGCTGGGCTTCGGAGGAACAGGTACAGGGCGGGGACTCTGCGATTGCGACTTGCCTGCTTCTTTCTCCTTCAGCTCCTGACGCTCACGCTGATACTGGCGCTCCCGTTCCTGGGCGAGCTCCAGCTCCCGCTCCAATTCCTTGACGCGCTGGCTCTCCCTGGACTCGCCAGCAAGGCCGGCTTGATATTGACTGAGAAATTGCCCTGTCAGACGGACATCACCTGCCTCCCGCTGACACTGTCGTGCTTTGTTCAGTCTCTCCTCTGCCTCCTTCTCTTCCTGTTGGCGCTTCCGCTCCTCTTCGTCCCACTTTCGCTGTTCCTCATCCCACCGCCGACGCTCCTCCTCCAGTCGACGCCGCTCCACCTCCTTCAGACGGGCGGTCTCTTCTGCCCACCTGCGTTCCTCTTCCGCCTTGGCGCGCTCTTCCTCCGCCTCCCGCTCTTGACGGCGGATACGTTCAGCCTCTTCTCGCTCGATGCGCTGCCGCTCCTCTTCTTCACGCCTGCGTCTTTCCTTCTCTTCCACGCTTGGAACAAACGGCGAAGGGGTCGTGATCTGCCGACGAGCGCCAAAGGCCACTCCTTGGTTGCCCTGACTGGCACCGCCCATGTATCCATATTGATGGATATTCCAGGCCGGCATTGTCACCTGCTCGTCTGACTTCTTGCTCCAGCTGCTGACAGCCGGCGACTTGGCGGGGCTAGATGTCCCAGAATTGTTGCTAACATTGCTGAGTCCTCGAGATCGTAGAGGAGTATTGGCTGATTGGCTCGAGCCGGTCAAATGAGGACTCACGGCGCCTCCTTTGCTCTGAACACCAATTGCCCGAGGAAATTTGCTGGGTTGAAGCGCATTAGCCCTCCTACTGAAGGCCATCAGACACTGTAGGACCTGCGCAGGGTCCTTTGATTCGTAGAGATCGACGGTCAAAAAGACATCGTGTGGCGGTAGGCTCAGAGGAGGTATTTGACATGCGCGTAGGAAATGCGAGATGTTCTCCATCTGTACGAAGGGCATAGATGACTGCTTATACTTGACGCCTGGGGAAACGGCGAGGTTGACGAGTCTGTAACATTCCATCCAATTAGTACTTATTTGCAGTGTTTTTGTTTGGAAATGCTTGCCTGCAAAGTGCGACGCCATCTTTAAGCGCATCCAGGAGATCCCCCGGTGGAAGTCTCTCATGGAGCGTCTCTTCAATCCATGTGCGGACCTCTGCGGCAGCCTGCGGGGTATAGCGGGACAAGCGCAAACTGCGCAGGTCATTATCTAATGATGTAACTGATGCCATATCGGGCCGAATAGAAATCAATGTGACTCTGCGTTCATACAGAAAGTCCACTGAAGACTTGAGGAACCAGGATCTGACAGATCGAGGGATGTGAACCCCTGTTTATGCTGCCCGACAGGAACGGTGGGAAGAACCGCGGATTTATGTGGGCTTCAAGGGGTAGCGTATTAGGGGGAAAGAGGTTCTAGAAGAAGCTTGATTAAGGGGGGTATTGAGAAACGATGAACGGAGAACCTATGTATAAGGAGATGAAGATGGAAAGAGACTCTACAAGGATAGAAGCGATGGTGAAATGAAGAACCGCCCGAGAAGAAGATAGTTGACGCTGAACTATGGAATGGAATGTGGTTGTCGGCCAAACAAATTACGCCTGTCGTAATCCCAATACGATTACGAGCACTGCCCGATGACGTTTTTCTGCGCCCTCAATATTATCGATAGCCTCCATCTGCGTCGCAACGCAGCAAGCCACATTTTCATCGCACCCTGATCGGTGTTTGTTCTAGGCTGCCATCAATAGTTCCATCTTACCTGGGTCCTAATGAGTCCAGTGAACAGCTTGTGGTTCAAGTGGAAAAGCCTTCGATTGCCGTGGCGAAGATCCTTCCTTGTCGGTAGGCATCCCCAGCACTAACTGTCTATTACAATGTTGCCTCCAGGTCCTCTGACATCTGATTACAGGCACCGACTTATCCGGAAACACATACTGGGAATTCAAAGACTCACTGAATGCTGGGCGATACCGGCGGATCGTCAAGTACAACTCCAAAACCCACTATGCGGACGTGCAAGTGACTCGTGAGTGTCCTGAAACATCTAAACAATTGCAGTGAACTTGTCTAGGTAAGCTAACAGAAAGACCTTACAGCCCAGTGGCACCAATGGCTCCGATACGTCCGTGCCGACCCTCCCTCGCTTGAAGAACAGCAGCAGGATGTCCTCCGTCAGATTCAAATCAAGCAACTCGCCCAATTAGCCGATATGCGCTGGGCAAGCAAGCCATCCTACCTCGACAAGCCGCAAACACAGCAGCCAAGGCCTGCGACCAGAACAAGCGATGCGACGTTGAACCCACCGATGGGAGCGGTTGGCGAGGGTCCCAAGACGCATAACGCAGTTTCTGGCGCTGAGGCTACAAAAGCAGCGGGAACGACGACGCCAACACCAACACCAACACCAACACCCGATGTGGCATCGGCGGGAAGGAGGATCCTTGGGCTAAAGCTCGAACGAGCGATAGTGAGAACTGGCAGCCCGAGTCCTGGACACCGTCTTCTTCGCGGAGGTGACTAGGCAAACGCCAGTCGCTTTCATTTAGACTCCTAGATCCCTTTCCTCAGAAAAGCTGTTCGATCTTCTGTTTATATTCAGTTGGCAATCTGGCGTTCACTGCACATTGTTCGGAACATTTGAGGGGATTTTTTTATATCTGTATATCTCATCAACAATCTTCGTGGAATACATCTGCCCTGTACAATATACGACATCTATCTAACACCATCTTCTTCCATATAAACTATATGATTGTACTGAAGGCAACATCCTTCTGAAGAGAGCCGGGAACGAAGTCCATGGCATTCTACATCCGACAGGCCTAACCCTAACGGGAATTCTCACTTTCCAGCATGTGTGATGAGAACATGCTCAAAAATTCAGCGAGTGATCCACAGGTAAACCGGACAGCTAGTCATAATCTTCAAGAGCAAGGGTGTGAGATTTTGAGAAACATTAGGATAATGTATTCCATGATTAGGTATGTGTGTTTCAAAACGCTGTGGAGATCTAAGCACCATTTTTGAAAGCCACCTCCGCCCGAAACCCCATGAAAATAAAACGCCCAAACGACCATTGCAATAAAAATCAAACAGGTATAGAGCGGAAAACACAATGTTGAACAGATATTAGGTATACATGAGCATGATTTAGCAGAGGACAGCCTCAAGTGCTTCCACATCTCCGCCAGCTTTTCGTACTGCATTGATGGCAGCCTCGCTGAGCTTCCGGCGTCGATCGCGGGCCTCCTGCTCGCGTCTTGCTTTAGTCTTGGAACTCCCACTTGGAGCGACTCCAGTAAGGATTTTCTTGCTGTCGTTTGGAGTGAAGTTGACAAACGACACTGTCAGCGACTTGTTGGATCCCGATCGGGGACTCGACGAGTTTGGCCCTTTGACGGGCTTAGGTGTGTTCATTGACTGAGAAGACAGCTTCCTGCCGTGGTAGCCGCGGCGGTGAGGACTAGTCTTTGTGTTGGCTCCGTTACGCAAGGGTGATCCTTGTGTTGGTGACCCGCGGCCTCTTGGAGACAAAGATGGTGATCGTGATGATGCATGTTGAACAGGAGGAGTCGCGTAGGCGGACAAGTTCATATACTTTTGAGGAGTGACGGGAATGTGGCTGTATGTAGTTTGATTCTCCTGGGGCATACGGGCCGAAGCCACGACAGACGAAAATGATGGGTCTGCTGAGGTAGACCCATCGAATGAGGAATCAAATTGGATCATCAATCCCCCCTGCATTAGATCATGCTGGTTGTTGCTTTGAATTGACCTTTGTGCAGCCGGAGAGGACACCACGTGCTGATATGAAGGATGTCGCGGTACTCGAGAGGGCATGGATGGCCACCACGCTTGACCATCGTGGGCTTGGAGCTCAGGCGTGAAAGGGAGTGCAGGGCCCCCAAGGGAGTCGGAATGCCAAGAGGACAAGGATTGAGGATCGGAAGAATGTGGAGAGGAAAATATGTCGTCGCCTGAAGGGGGGCTCGATGTGGCCATTGTGGAATTATTCGATTGACTTAAATAGTTCTGCTGCTGCTGCTGCGCCAGCAACTTGGCTGACGGTGATGGCATAGAGATTGCTGGTGACTGGTTAAAGATGCCAGTCTCGTAATGCGAAGGCATCTCTGCAGGATTTCTCGACAAGCCCTCGGCCGAATGGTTCATATGGGTGACAACATTGTCCGCAGGGATGTTCTCATGCTGCACAAGAATATCAGATGGAGGGGGTGACAGCGGCAAGTGCTCGTCCGAGCTATGAAGACTGAAGTTCTGAAACCGCTGAGCCCATGCTTCGGGATACATCATTCTGCCTGCCTGCAGCTGGGAAGGGCGCATCAAGCTCGGGGAGAAGCTCTGCTTGCGCAGCAGTTTACGCTCATGGGAATCTCGGTGACGACGGATAGATTTCGGAGTGACCAGAGCACTTTTGGAGGCTTTGTGGCGGGGAGTTGCGGGAGGAGTGGACGGTGATCGGGAAGATGCTTTGCAGGTAACTGCAGGGGCAGGATGTGAAGTAGGAAGAGCTTCAAGATGGAAGCTTAGGTCTGAGACAGCTGAGGGATGCACAGTGTCCTGAAAAGTAAAGCTGCCTTGGCTTGCAGATGAGGCTGCATCTTGCGGCAGAGACCATAAGTCTGTGACCCACGGTTGCGGTGACTGATGGGTGGGTTTGGTGGGGACTGGGGGTGAATGATCGCCACAATCGCTTGACAACGAGTCAAGAGAGAAGATCTGGTCAAAGTCGCTTGGAATTGAAGTGTCTTTGTTGCCATCGACCATCGATGAGTCCATGTCGACATACTGACTGAACAAATCATTGAAGGCATGATCGAATGGTTGAGCGAACATCTTGGGTCGCTCTGTCTTTCCGTTTGCGGCAAAGAGCTGAGAAGTGTCAGAGACCGGTTAACGGGTGCCAGGCGGATCAGATATGATTGGCAAGGAGACTGCGGGAACAAAGTATGGCTCGAAGAGAGTTCGGGTGTCGATCCGGTGTTCCGTCGATGCAATGCAAAGCAGTTTGGCTATGGTGGAATGCAATGTAGGAATAGTTTGATAGATTGACAATCAAAGAAAACACTGCAGAAGATGCAAAAAAGACAAAGCAAACAAACAACAGACAGACGGCCCTATTTGAATTGTCGCGATGGCTGCCAGCCTCGAGGATTCTGCGTACATTCCTTCTGCTCTAAAGATGGGAGAGGAATGTGCATGGAGGAGTCGGAGAGTGCCCCAGATGCCCATACCAATCAGAAGGCGTGGGAAAAAGCAAGTGGTTGATGCGAATATCCTACCCTTATCCACTCTCTGGGCAAAAGTGGACTGGGTTGTCGTTGGCCACCCGCTGGAATGCAACCCTCCCTATACCAGAACCAGAAAGAGGAAGAATCAACAGAAGAGGAATGTGTGGTCCTCAGCAGCCGGGCAAAGCTCATCACCTTGGGGAGAGCTTATGACAGCTGCTCGATAGCGGTCCATGGGACGGGAGGCGATCATGGGATATCCGTTAGCTTGAGCGGTATGATCCGTAAGGAACCAGAGAAGAGTATCCAGGATGGCGAAATGCCATTATCAGTGTCGATTTGGTCAATCCCCAGTGTTCAAAGTGTAAGCGTCATACGGTTTTTTCCTACACCGTCAGCACGCATCACAAACAGCACACTAGCCAGCACAGGGCCACAATGCCCTGGTCTTCTCCTTTGACTCCTTTGGATCCTGCTTAATGGTGATGTTTCAGTGGAGCTGTTGGTTAGGCATGATTCGCTCCCTTCAACGGCACAGCCGTCGATAAGCTTGTTGCAAATGTGTCTCTGGAATGCGAGGGCTGGGAAGAATGCGCGCCCACGACAACAATGCAAAGAAACAGCCTGGCTCTTGGGGTCCAGGCACACACACAGTTCTCGCAGCAGTCAGTCTCGAGGCATGATCTATGAGAAAGATCTGTGCGATTGCCCTCATGCCAAATTTTCTAAAATTATCCTGCCCTATACACGTAACGGATCTCCACTAGCGGAGGGAAGAACTAATTCTCGCCTTAGACCGTCATGGCTTGCAGACTTTGCCCTGTCAAGAAGTGATTTGGAATTATTTAGAAAGGTACTCAATGAGAATCAGCCTCTAGGAGGCACGAACCAACTGTGCCATGGTGTGATCCGTTCTTTGTTCTCTGCGGAAAAGCAACTCATGTGGTTGGCAAGCCCACTAAGTATGATCCGTAGAAGGAATCTCGTGCCCAGAGTTAGGGTGTTCATCCCCAGCCAGTTTCTTTGTTCTCCAAAGTCTTCTTTGTGCCCCATAGCCATGTGGTAAACTGGGAAGCTCCCTGCTACTAGGACGCACATGATGCTCAGGCTTCGGGGAGCCAGATCTTGCACCTAGGGACCATCAAGCTCGAAGGAGAGAGGGCTAAAGATAGGACAAAGGTTCAAAAACCAAGAATAGAAAGTGTGGGCCTTGTTTTCGCCTTGTCAAGACTAGACAAGATCTGTCTGAAAGCGTCGCTGAATGTCCTGCCAGTGCTTAGCAAAATTAGGTTCTGGCAAGGGGGATCATCTTCTCGGGTCGATAGGTAGTAACAACAGCAAGCCACAAGAAAGATTTCCATGGCTAGTGGTAGTAACCTTGGTGTTAACAAGACGTAGACCACTGTTCAAATTGTGGTAGAGCTTAAGCCCTCAAAGAGAGGCAATAGAGCACGGTTTCATAATCACAAAGAAACACCTTTGATAGATGGGCAGGCTTAGTAGAGGGCAATGATTCGAGCTCATTGTGGCAATCTGCTGTGACTTATTACAGTATGAATATTGGGTCGTCAGCTCTAGTATCATTCAGTTACCATCAGCATTTGCAAGCCTCGTCAACGGCAGAGATTAGTATGTGTTCAATAAATCCTTGGTGATATCTCGAGTCTGTCATAATTTCAGAAAGACACCCATCATCATACCTAATAATAATGGACAAGCCGAGTGGCTTCGCAGAGAATCATAGGTAGGTAGAACTCATCTCTCTTAATACCGGAGGAAATTTACTCCGGTTCTGGTCAGCACAGGCAGCCGCTAAGCAGTTCTGGGAAGCCTCCGGCTGATTGTATTGGGAGGCAACAGGAGGTCAGGTGCCGATGACGGAAATCTGACTCCTCGCAGCCGCCACGCAGTTGACCTCTTTCTTCCCCTTCACCAAGGCACTGTATATTGTGCTGGACTTCCTTGGCTTATCCATCGCATTTTCTTTGGCTCGACGTGAAGCGTCGATGTCAGTCAGTGTCTGAGATTTCTTCGTACGAAAGCCGTCACCAACTTTCGACTGTTACCCCTCAAACCCCCGCTGTTGCCAGACCATCCCACGCAAGGTGGGTATGACTTCACAAGGACGACTTGGTATCATCAAGGACTCGAACTGATCGCAACTGCTTGTAGAAGCAGATTCAACCCGTTATTATCGCGACTGAGATACACGGGCCCCAAGTTACAGCAGTGCGCAACGCGTTGTGCTTCCAAACATCACATACCAGCAACCTCGCGCCTTAAAGATTTCTCTTCATCATTCGATAGCCTATATGTCTTACACCAACGAGACTATCAGAACCAGATTTCTTTTGCAAGACAGACAAGGAAACAAAGCGAAAATTCTGATTAAACGGAAATCAGTCGATCACAATTGCATGCTCTATAATCATCACATTGCCCGACTGGTCAAATAAAACCTTCAATATCATCAGGTGCTTCTGCAATGGGTCTCAAGTTTATTCCAGCTGAGGGGGTCCTCGTTTGCCTCCCTTAGGTGAATAACTACATTCACACACGAGCTTCACCATGGACTCCCACCGATTCTTCGGAGGCCTTCGAAGCCACACCTTGAGATCACTCTACTACGAAATCCTCTCCTTGCACCCATATCCAGTTTGCGAACTCCTATCTCATTGAGACAAGGATCGCAATATCTTAGTCACGCCGTGATTTTGCCTCCAAGAAATTAAAGGCTACTCAGCTCATCAAAATGAGCACGCACACATTGAACAAGAAGTCCTGGGAGTCCCTCTCTTCGACTTTCTCCAACCTCGAAATATCCGTTTCCCAGGACAGCTGTTACGCCTCGGACGAGCTCTCCATCAGTCCGACCAATCCTATCACTGCTGGCACGTCGCTAGCCTCCTCCTTTACGCCAGCCCGCCAGGATTCTCTGCACTCGCTATTGAAGCCCATTTTGAAGAGGCCGTATTCTGATATTGAGGAAGATGAGGAACCTGAGTCTGGCTACGGAACAGACGATTCTGACTACGATTACGCTTCTGTGTCCGATGAACATGACGACGAAATGTATGCGGTTTCCACATGGGACGAGGCCTCGGATGTCTCCGATGCCATGTCGGAAACATGCGATGACGATGGTGAATCAGTGGACGGTTCATTCATTTCGTTCGAATCCGTGGTGCGTTTCGACACCAACGTGCGTTATATTGAGGCGCCAGAGCCCCAGGAAGAAGAGATCGAGACACCGCGAACCGAATTAACCTGCCATGAATTAATGGAAATGGCGAGGGCATCTGGCACTCTTCGGCTCCAGGGTGAACAAGCCGCCAAGTCTGACTCGAGTGAGAAAACGCTGGAACATGATGACCTTGGTGATTCAATCAAGCAATGGCCAGAGGAACACCCGAGTGATATTGTCGACTTGGACAAGAGACTATTCATTGCCTACATCAACGGCATCAACGGAATTGCCGACCCCGGATACAAAGCGCGTCTCCGCGAAAGAATTGATGATATCAGAAAGGGACATGCGCAATCTCCATACCTGGAGTCTGATAACGCGCAAGGGGTGTACCTAGATAATGTACTGAACCACGTCCTGGGTACATTCCGCAACATTATTGTTCAGGAGGAGCTTGACGAACTGGCCACTCTCACTGAGCGAAGGGAAGCCCGGCAACAGAGCGAGGCGACTGAAGGACTCGGTAACGAGCTACTGGATAAGATTGAACATCTTCTTTCTGAGAGACTGGCAGGAAATGATGTCGAAATCGGCCAGGATGAGCTAAGCTTTTTCGCTGGCGGCGTTGCTTATGCTCTTCAGAATTGGGCCTCGTATACATCACACTGAACAAGGCTTCGTGGACCAGAAGCTCTTCTACGATGTTTGATGAATGAAAAAAATGGCTATATGCACTCAATAACGTTATGAAGCTATGTACATAAAAGTCCACCACGTCATTTCGGGTACTCGGATATCATTGCTCTGCTTACTTCCATTTCTGACCCCCTGTAGCTTGGCTGTGGTGTATTCTTGGGGCCAATTTCAAATTCTGGAGAGGCCTGCTTGTGACACCACCATGCAATGCAGCGTCGAAGACCGGATCTAATCGTTAGACGGGCGGTTGACCAAATCCTACCGTCTACCATCTCATAATGCCAGGATGTTCCAAGACAAAACTTGCATGGATCAACCCAGACATATTGATCAGTGACTGTCGACCACATGTGACCAAATACCGTGAAACGCTCTAAGTTGGTCAAGATAAGACGAAGTCTGGCTTATGGCCGAGGCTGCTTCCAATTCAGACCAAGGAGGTTTGAAGGGCGCTAGCGTGGCTCAGTCTCAAGTAGTGTTGGAGTGAGGACTGGGTAGGGTCTCATACAGTTTCTTAGAATCATGAGTACCTAGTGATATCTGGGAATACTTGCTGGTCGTATACACTGCGGCAGGCATATTAATGATAGGTAGTCTTCACCTGCCCACTGCGAGCCCGAGACGACGCCGACTAGTATTATTATGATATAGCAGGATGCTATCACTACCTAGTGAGAACAAAATCTGAGGCTATTCTTTACGTGCAATGAGATTAGAGAAAAAAAACAAAAAGGATATGGTAAGACTGGGAGTCGAACCCAGGCCTCTTGCGAGAGTGCATGACAAATCTAGTTTTCTAGAGAAAGCTAACCAGCTTGAGTGCACCACCTTAACCACTCGGTCATCTTACCATTTTGGGTGAATGTTTGCGCAACTTTTTACCTTATCAAGAAATAGAACAGTCAAAACAGGCAGAACTGATGTTGATTAATGAGACGATCGGGGATCTTGCAGGGCGCAATAAGGTGACAATAAATGTTTTGCTGATTGTTGATGCTTAGGGTGTTGGGAAAAGATTGTCTGGACCAATCACTTAAGTTGTTCATTGTTCTCCAGGTACGGAGAACTTTAATTGTGGTAGTATTGTACGCCCTGAGCATAGATAGCAAGATGCTGCGTTATTCGGTATGGTAATGGTAAGATGACCGAGTGGTTAAGGTGGTGCACTCAAGCTGGTTAGCTTTCTCTAGAAAACTAGATTTGTCATGCACTCTCGCAAGAGGCCTGGGTTCGACTCCCAGTCTTACCATACAATCTTTTTTTCCCCAGGTTTCTGGGCACTTGAGAGTGTGCCCAACATTCAATTCAGTGCGTGCCTTTCAAAAGACCTATTTTTACAGGATCTAAAGACTAATTCTTAGTCAAGTCTATGAATGGCTGCTATCGCAGGAATTACTCTGCAAACGTGTGTAAGACCGTATGAGATCAAGTCAGCCTGCGCATCCAAGATCCCGAAGACTGGCGGTGCAGTCATCACTCCAGTATCAAAAGGTTAACAGAGCGAGTACCGAACTTCAATGGCTTGGTTTCCTGGCTCCTGTCCAGTCGCTCAGCCGGTCAGCCCTAACACATGCTTGGCAGCTGGAGACTCCGAAATGATTACGCTTCCTGTCTAGGTGAGTCAGACCAATTAACTATCCATGTTCTACGAGTTAGTAGTGAAGAGTCAAAGTGTCTCAAATAAGCGAGTAGATCCATGATTAGAAGTTTAGCAGTCCCACTACTTACTGCCACCCTCGCCCAGGATAACAAACTGTATCGGAGGAAAGCGTGCCAATAGAATGGTCCGAATGGCGCGATCAATATGGTATGCTCTCCGATCTCGATGAGCCATTTACATTATGGAGGAGTGTATCAGCTGAACTATTTATTAGCTGCTGGGCTGCAACCATGGTTCATAAGCTTTCCGGCTAAGTCGCAAGTCGAAATGTCGAATACAATTCCAGACTGGGCAAACTGATAGGCTGTTATTGACTCTGTGTCTGACTCGTGGATGGATCCATTGGTTAAGAGGCGACATCGCTGATCCACAGTCTGTATTCCTCCAGAGCAAGGCTTGAAGGCGTTCTGAAGACCACGTGTGGCTTACGCTGAATGATTTTTGTTCTACTGCGACAGGAGTGAAGCATGATTATGGCTCTTATGTCATCCCAGGTGTGAGTTGGTGATACGGTCATGCAAAGATAAGACAATGCGAAATTAATGACCCAGCTCTGTGTCACTGCTTGCCTTGTTAACAGTCAAGACTCAAGTGTAGAAGGTGATCTTAGAAGGAATAGGACTAAGAGGATCTTCAACTTGACATGCGATCTATGGAAAATGCAGAGAGCCATGGAAATGATGAATTGGTATTTGCTGTTTCTGGTGGACCAACCCCGTCGCCGTTGTCTAATAGTCTGAAAAAAGAGTTTTCAGCGGATGATATTACGGAGTGTCTACGGAGCCGACTACCTACCGCTCAGACTAGACTGTTACTTTGGTTTGATTTTGCCATGGTGGAAATGCCATCAAAGCGAGTCTGGAAGAGAAAAAGCAAATAAGATCCGTTTGAGCCTGATCCGATGGAGTGCTTCTTATCTTGGCAAAGGATCTGGAATTCAGAAATTAATTGACAGGGGTGTCGGTGTGTTCTCTCCTTCTTCTCCTTTTCCATCCAAATTCGCTTTCTTCCCCTGACCCTGGAATCGGGACGCTTAGATGGTGGGGCTTTTTCTGATCCACTGCACTTTCGTCTTCTTGCATTCGCCCCCATTTTAGTCTTTCCTTCCGAAGTACTCTGTACTTAGGACTGCTACCTCAGGAGTCGTCTACCTAGGTCCTCCATACCTCTTGCCTGTAGAACTGCCAACCGGTATAGTGAAGTGACAAGTTCCATGCAAACCAGGTTGCTTCTTAATTTCCAGTACTGCTCCGGGTATAGTGCTATCATGACTGCGAATTCACAATTTACTATGTGCCTCTGGAGGTACTACCAGGTGGACTGATAGGCATTGTACAAAGTGGCAACAGCCGGTGTCGATCTCAGGATCAGTCCCTCGTGTTGAGGGAAACTGTATCCAACCCGTGGGCATGTTGGTCGTGCTGCAGATGTATGTAGAGGGACGAGGAGTATCTACGCTGGTTTATAAAAATGTAACCTCATCAAAGTTGCCATATTGTGATACTTCTGACGTTAGAGCCACGAACTTTGTTGTAGTCTAGACATTTGCCATCCAGCATCCATCATTAATATTATCCCTGAAAATGCCTATTATAAGGATAAACATTGTTATTTCCTTCCCGTCGTCTTTCTACTACTACTGTTCTCCACTCCCACTCTTGATCCCAATCCTCAAACCTCAATGGTAGAAATGTCGACAGTCTCCACCTCTCCTGATTTGCATCTTTACCTCCGTGTCCTGACTAGGTATTGTACCTACTGACCACCGAGCACTTAGCACTTCTCAAAACCAGATACCTAGCGATAGACCGGGCAAGTCATACCCCTTTGAACTAGTACTCTGTAGTTACCAAGTTCGGAAGACCTCCTGAATTCAAAGTTTCGCCAGTCCCCGGTGCAACTCCAGATTCTTATTCTCTCTTCCTTCTAGCTCTCTTCTCGTTCCCTCCTCCGAGCTTAGCCAGTCCATTCTTTCGCATACTCTCTTTATCAGGTCTACAGGTCTTGCTTCCTTTCGCTTCTTAAGTATCCGACCACTGTCAACTCGCTGGAATGAATAAATGAATAGCTACTCCTTTTAGCAACTGACGGGTAGGCTTTTTGGTCCATTGTCCCATCTCCAACACTTCCGTTTGCAGTGCTATTTGCGTACCCCATCATATGTTAGCAGCCGCAAGAATATGAGCCCCCTAAAAAGCAGGCAGTGCGCACAGCAACATTATCTGTCGATAAGGCTGACGAGATACTAATTTATATTTGGCTCTTTCAGAATGATCTAGCGACTCCGTTCTGCATTTTCGTATTTCTCTTCTAAGAGACACCCCTTCTACTCGAAAGCCACCGGAACCGCGGAAGGCCGCCATTAACTGCATGCGATCAATATAAAGAATCATGCAGCACAACAAAGGCCCCGAATTCGCCGAGCTGGCAAGGACACTGTCGCGCTCGCGCAGCACTAGCATGTCCAGCGACTCCCAGCTATCACGCATCCACCTTCTCTCTCCACCACCAGTGAACCCTCCACCCTCTTTCATCGCATCATCTGCAGCCTCTCAAATCATCACCGCCGACCAGGAGTTTAACACTGCGGACTTTGTGACTAGCGAAGAAGACAATGGTGCGAATGCGAGCGCTCTTGTCACCCCAGAGGCTCTTTCGGCTTTGAACGGGTTTCTCGACCACCTTCTCTACAACATTCTGGCAACCGCCAAGTCGACTCAGTTGGCATGCATTCGACCGGCGATAGCCGACGTCCTCAAACCTCGACTCGCGAAAG
Organism: Aspergillus novofumigatus IBT 16806; assembly: GCF_002847465.1. Taxonomy (NCBI): domain Eukaryota; kingdom Fungi; phylum Ascomycota; class Eurotiomycetes; order Eurotiales; family Aspergillaceae; genus Aspergillus; species Aspergillus novofumigatus. The sequence goes on from NW_020194278.1 coordinate 530,404, forward strand.
AAGTAGTCTCTGCTGCGGATGATGAACTGCATGAGTACATGGGCGGCGAAGAAGACGAACAATCTGAATTTCGCGGCGGGCAGACTTCGGGCAATGACTTTGACCTGGTCCGTTCCTGGAAGTTGACTCGGCTTCGATGCATGGTGTACACGAGGTTGGGCGACATGGAGGAAGACGATGAAGATGAGTACATCGCGCAAGACCGGCTTATCGAGTCTGACGATGGGATTCCGCCGAGATTCGACAGCCACGTGGGCAACATCACTCCGGCCGCGGCGATCTTTCTAACGTCTATCATCGAGCACATTGGAGAACAGGCCCTCATCATTGCAGGGGAAACTGCGCGGTCCCGGTTATCTTTGAAACTTAGCGACAATCATGACGAAGTGACCGAATCTGGCGCAGAGCGAGGCAGTATGGATAGGCTGGTCGTGGAGGAACTCGACATGGAAAAACTAGCTTTGAATCCGACCCTAGGAAGACTGTGGCGAACCTGGCGAAGACGTGTTCGAACACGTAGCTTATCTCGGACGGTTTCAAGGGAGTCCTTCCAGCGTCGCAGATTGACTGCACCCTCTGCAGGCAGCAGAAAAAGCAGCATCGTTACTGTCGATGAATACCCACCCAGTCTGCCCGTGTCACCGGATGTTGAGCACAGCAAGGAGCTCGATCCAGCATCTGTCGCTCTGCCAATGAGCGAGCACGATGTCGAGGAGATTGAGTTCCCGGGGTATGTGGCTGACTTGCATGGCAGCGAAGTGCATGAGATACATGAGGTTCGGACCATGCAAGCTGTCGTAGCTCACAAAGTGCGACCACATAGCCTTATGGTACTCACCCTAGCACCTCCGAAGTCTCCTTCCACAGGGAACTCCCCGGTTACTCCTCTCAGCGCACAGAGTGCCAGAGTTGTTCGTCACGTTCGATCGCGGTCACTACCCAACAGTTCGTACCCCGAAGATGACATTCCAAAAGATACCCGGCTCCGCAGGCAAATTCTCCTGCCACAGCCGAAGAACAGAAGCGCCTAGAGACGATGTATGAGCACGATGAGGATGACGAACCAGCGGCACCAAACGGATCAGTCTCACAGAAGATTACGGTGACCTTACAAGTCAAGCAGATTGAAACAGACTATTCATCCGGTGAACAGAACTGCTCTGCTGTTGTGCAGGATGCGGCCTCGGCATCCTCACCGTCGGCGGCATCAGTTGACGCCGTCACAAGTCAAACCAGTAGCACGGACACATCCACGGCATCATTGAGCGATGAGCAAGAGTTAGTTTCCGAGGTTATCGAAGGACATGGGTTATGCGAAAAGCCAAAGCTGGCCGCATTGCAGCGACCTAAACGAGTTACCAATAAGGATGCTTCTGAGGATACCCCTGCATCGCCAGCGGAAGAAAAAGCGCCGCGGGCTGTTACTGTCGTTGACCATGAACCGCAGACGCAAGGGGAAGCGCCAAGCCATCCGGCCCCGCCGGCAGCTCTGACGCCTCCAAGACCGCTGATGAGGACTTATCAGCCGCTCCTCCCAGGGCGTCTGATTCTACCGCGGACGGCAAACCCTCAAGATTGGCACCGGTGACAGCCCAATCCTCTAGAAAAGAGGTCACCGAATCGGTTTCCACAGCCGGAGAGGCAATTCTTCCTGAACGTGCGCGGACTCGGCCCGTGCCCGTTGCCTTGTCCTTGAACACCGCAGGCCAGCAGTCTTTCGGGGCAACGAGTCCGGGATTAGCTACCCCTGGCAGTTCTGGGACTGAGCGTGCAGCCGTTCAACGGGTATCACGCCCCTCAACCTCGGTAGCCTCGTCTACTTACACAAAATCACGCCGGTCCGACAGTTTTGGCAGCCATCGGGAGAAGCGTCCAGTCACGGCCGGATCAACGACGTCGCAGGTTTCGAGCAAGCTCAAGGGCCTTATTAGCCGCCAAACCGACTCCGCTACTTTCCTTGTTCGCAGCTCTTCAGAAACCAGTAGGGCATCCGCTGTCACCCATGACTCAGTATATGATGATAAATCGGGATTGGATGAATTAATCCAGAGCGAGGAGACGATCCATTATACCCTGACACCCAAGAACATGAGGGATATAGAGGTTTGTTCAGACTGAAAACCCTCTTTTGCAGAACCCCATAGCTGACTCGTGAAAAGAACTTGGACTCCCCAGATGGCAGCCTCAGCGATCACCAACCGCGGATTTGGCCGATTTTCTTAAGAATACTGGCCCTCCTGGAAGCGAAACACCTAGGCCAAGGACATCCAAATCATCCTCTAGGGAAGCGACCGACTTTCCAAGGGTATCGAAGTCTATGTCGTCCGAGAGGGCGAAACATATACCCATTCAGATACCTAGCGTAGCTCCCGAGCAGAGAGACATGAAGTCCCCCCGCAGCGGCGCTCCACGTCTGGAAGCCCGTTCAGCTGTGGCACCACGAGGGCATGAGACAGCCGAGTTAATTGAATTTCTTCGGGAAGGACCGTCGAATACTGGAGCTCACCAGGTGCCACGCACAGTTGCCTCGTCCATGGACATGGACGAATTGAGACAAGACGCTCCTTCTGTTGCTAGCACACAAGGAGGCTCAGTGGCTACTCGGTCTTTTACTTCCGTCGGTTCTCGTACGGCCCTTCTCGAATCCGCCAACCGTTCAACTGCACAAGGCCGCTCAGTCAATGCGGCCAATCTGGCCAGCAGTAGGGACTCTACCGACCCTCAACCAGCACGGAAGCAGCGTCGGGTGCGGGATCCTTATGCCATTGATGACTCGGACGACGACGAATATCTTGAAGAGCTTCTAGAACCCTCGAAGCCTAAACGGGAGGAAGAAAGCCTGATAGATTTCCTGCGTAATGTTCCTCCGCCAGAGGCTGAACCCCAGCCTCTGGCCTTGAATATGCCTACATCGAAAAGTACTTCCACAGGACTTGGAAGTGCCTCAGCCATGAAGGCACGGCTTCTCCGAAATACTTCCTTTGACAAATCCCTTTCCGGGAAAACCTCGAAATCATCGCTGCGTCAACAGCAGGAAGGTTACTTGACGGGACAGTCGAATTATACTGTCAAGGTTGGCATGGAGCGCAACGGAGGAGCAATTCATGCTGGGTACGGGTTGTCCACCGTGCCTGAGAAGCAGACCGAAACCAGTGCATTAGCCAGCTTTCTCAGAAGCACCGGTCCGCCGGAGCCTCCTGCTGGTCGGCGACCCTCCTTGTCTGGCAGCAGAGGCAAAGATCCGAGTGGCTTCTCCCGTCTCTTTGTTCGTCGCAAGAAAGTTGAGGTTTGAAGCATCAGATTATATATACCCTTTCCTCTTCTTTTGTTTTTCTCCCCGTCTTGGTCTAGACCAATATTCCAATTCCTTGCGACTATGATATTGTTATATGGTTGGCAGATGACATGTGTCTTTGAGCGTTCTGAGCCAGTGATGAAACGTTCCTTGCGTCTTATCTTTTCTTTGTGATACTCCTTGCAGTGATATGCCTACAATTTCTTCGCGCATTCAAACTTATGGTGGCTTTTGTCGCGTCGCACTCACTTGGCTACCTCAAGTGTTCCCTTTCTTGTCTCATTGTCCGCATTTCGACTCTCTGGACTTCTTGAGGGAAGTCTTGCACTGGAGTACGATTGTATATATAAAGCTTTGGGTCGCCAGTATTCTGGCGGTTGCTGATCCAGTACATTCTCTATCTCAGCAAAATATTTCATATCATCCGTGATTATATCCACCATCAGCCATCAACAGTAGAGACTCGTAGAGCGTTGACGTCCGCAGGGAGGCATAGGCGTGCGTCGTCCATGTTTCGGTGGAACTTTCAGCGCAAGCAATTTCATAGAGGACGGCCTGATAAAATCAATTCAAGTCTTCAATGCGAAGGCATAAGAATGGCATAGTTTTGGTAGCGAGCCAGTTGATACTACTGGAGGAGACGGAAGATCTTTAATCCGACCACTCTCCGTAGACGCGGCGTGGCATCAATAATGTTGTAGAGCCCCATCGCTGCTCAATATACCGACAGAACAAGCCACAACCTCATTGTCGGCCAATTTACTCATCGACAATGGGTAGCTCGTCACAATCCAGCACGAGGACACTCCTCGGTATCTTCTTCCTGCTGCTTGTGCAGCTCTCCTCCGCCTTGAAATTCGACCTGCACGCCAGCAGCGGGCACAACGAGCGATGTATACGCAACTTTGTCTTCAAGGACCAATTGGTCGTTGTGACTGCTATTGTGAGCGGGCACAAGGGTGATGGGCAGGTTGTGAATATGCACGTATGTTGATTCTTACCATTGCCCTGGGAGATTTTCGGGGTCGGGTCGTGGGAGGCTACTTTCCGGCTTCATTTATTGCTGTTTATCGGGTTTACTGCAGCGATGCTTACTGTTGTACTTGCTATAGATTAAGGATGCGCTTGGCAATGACCATGGTCGGCCTAAGGATATCGCGGGCGAGACTCGTCAGGCATTCACCTCTGTTGCGGACACGGCGTTTGATGTTTGCTTTGAGAATAAGCTGGTTTCTCACCGTGAGTTGCCCTCTTTACTTAGCTGCGCATGATATCCGACTCGATTGTTTTGACCACCGAGCTGATCCGAACGTGTCCAGATGGTGTTGCGAACCCGTACAAGTCTGTCGAACTCGATGTCGAGATTGGCGCCGACGCCCGTGACTGGTCCAGCGTTCAGGCTGCGGAGAAGCTCAAGCCCGTCGAAACTGATCTCCGTCGTATCGAGGAGATGGTGGGGAGATCGTCAACGAGATGGAGTACCTGCGGGCCCGCGAACAGAAGCTGCGGGATACCAACGAGAGCACCAACGAGCGTGTGAAGTGGTTTGCCTTTGGCACTATGGGGATGTTGGTCGGTCTTGGTGTTTGGCAGGTTGTATACCTCAGGGCTTACTTTAGGTATGTTGAGTCCCCGTGTCGTGGAGGGTTGATGGTGTCGAGGCTAACTACTGCTCTTGTTTCGAACAGGTCGAAGCATCTTATCTGAGATCTTGTCGTGTTTTGTTTTGGATCCCCCTGTTGTGTGGACAAGGCTGCTCATGGTTGATTCTCCGTTGAGTTGCATGACAGGCACGGAGTTCTCAGTCGCATTTGATGGATTCGGCCTCGTGTAATTTCAGGTATATTTATGGTGCATTGCTTCGATTTCCGTACTTATGAAATGACACCGGTAATGAATAGAAGTGCTTCCAGTATGTGCTCCTGTTTCGTAGTACTATATCATCTAGGATTGAGCGTCTCACGCCTTCACCTTGACTGTTCTCTACCTTAGTTTATAACATGAGATGCCGCTACTCGTACGAAGTAGTTGTGAAAGGGTTTTGGCGATGAGACCAAGCTGTTGCAACATGCAGCCACATCTGCAACCCTCAAATCCATCTAGTTCACACATTGTATCCTTGCTGTCGGTAGTAACCTCGATCAATTTCGACTTACACTGGGTTACCTCTCGTATACCGATCTGATTTGCATGTTTAATTGATGCAAACGGTGCAAACAGCACCCAGCATTGCCGCGGATGATGTCAATTCCGTGTCATTATCTAATGTACCTACCTTGGACATTTGGGCTTCATTGAAGTTCATTGATTAGAGACACTCCCTGTTAAGCTCCTATTTTTAAATTCATATTGACTAGGAGCTTTACAATGTCTGCCCCACGGCTCATTCAACGCCTCTCGCGGCCGTCAAGGTCGCCCTTCTCTCTCACAGCAGCAATTGCCCGCCGCTCCTTCGGCAGCTCGGCTGTTCGTCTGAATGATGGCGATGGGAAGGATCGCGCGCCCTCTACAGCTCCGGAGCACCGCAAATACCAGACTTCGAGGCCTCCGAACCAGGCTGTGCCCCATTCAACTTCGACTATGACCAATGACTTCCCCAGCGTTGGCGAGAGGACCCCGCCCCGGAGGTCTTGAGCTCCGTCGATCCGAACTATAAGCCGGTAGATCCTTATCCTGGCCGTGTCGAGCATTACACCGGTGGTAGACAGCAGCCCGGTGCGCAGAAACCGGAGCTTGGTGTTGGGGAGATGGAAGGGATTACCTTCAAGGTCGAGCCGCTGAAGCGAACTGGGGAGGACCCGGCGACCATGAGGGCTCGCTTGTTGTGTAAGTTTGGTCCTTGCCGTTCGCTTCCTACAGCCCTTGGTTCTTGAAGCTAATAGAGTGACCAAATGCAGACCAGAGTAGAAAGCGAGGTATCCTCGAGTCGGATCTGTTGCTATCCACGTTCGCCGACGTCTATCTGAAAGATATGACGCCAGAACAGCTCCAGGAGTACGACCGTTTCCTGGACGAGAATGACTGGGACATCTACTACTGGGCTACGCAGGACCCTCCGTCTGTTGCGGACGGTCCAGCCGAGGATACCGTCACGGAGACGTGGAAACGCACCGGAGCCAAGAGTGGTGAGTGGAAGCAGACCGTTGGTGCTTACAAGGCTGCGTATAGGCCTGTCCCTTCGCGGTGGGCCGACTCCGAGGTCCTCAGGCTTCTGAGACAGCATGTGCGCGATAAGAGCGCTGTTGGATTCCATGCCGCGAAGAACAAGAAGACTGGCGGTTCTGGGCTGGGAAGAATGCCCGACATCCAGGTCTTTGATAAATAGGCTTGACTGTTACGTCTATTGGGCAGATCAAGGTATGACGCAAAGGGACGGATATATGTGTACTGTATATTTCAGCTTGTACTATAGTATGCCTTGAATTTTTTGATGCGCTCTGTATGAGACATCGATGTCTTGACAGCATTGTCTCTTATGGTATCTCATGGTATATGACTATAGTCCTCGGCGTATGCTATGTTGCTGATGACTGTATGCTCAAATTGGCCAACTCGCGGAATGCAATACGATCCTCAAAAAATCTGGATGAATGAGCTCATCTCAACCTGTTTGATTGCAGTTATGTATCAGGATGTTTACTACTGCTCCGACCGACCTGTATAGTTCCTGGTCATGTGACTCGCTTAGGCTTAGGGCTTGTGGACCACACAACCAGCGGCAGAACGGGCTAGTTTAGGGCTTAGGCGGGCAACGCTGGTTCTGCTCCTCCATCCTCGAGCGCTGCGATTTTATCTCAGGCCCAGAGTCAACGACAATTGCTCCGCCCGCGTTCATCCTCCTCCCTCCTCTCGCGGCCCCTTCATCGTCAATATGGCTGAGCAGATGGTCCTTCGTGGTACCCTTGAGGGCCACAATGGCTGGGTTACTTCCCTGGCCACCTCTCTGGAGAAGTAAGGGAATACCGAATATTCGAAAAAATTGCATGAAAATCATATGCCGAAAGGATGAAGAAACGTTTGTTTTGGAAGACTTTGGGCATTGATTGAGCACGTGGACAAATAGATTCTGACTTGGATGTTTCGAATAGCCCCAACATGCTGCTCTCTGGCAGTCGCGACAAGACCCTGATCATCTGGAACCTTACCCGCGACGAGCAGGCCTACGGTTACCCCAAGCGCAGCCTCGAGGGTCACTCCCACATCGTCTCTGACTGTGTATGCTACCCGAAATCCCATTGAGCTTAGAGAGAGTGGAAGGACTGGGAATTGCTCGTGGAGGAAACCGAAAAAAAATATGACGAGATTGGCTGACCGCGTGTGTGTTTCGTTCCGTGCAGGTCATCTCCTCCGACGGTGCCTACGCTCTGTCCGCCTCTTGGGACAAGTCCCTCCGCCTGTGGGAGCTCGCTACCGGCGAGACCACTCGTACCTTCGTTGGCCACACCAACGACGTCCTCTCCGTCTCCTTCTCCGCCGACAACCGCCAGATCGTCTCCGGTTCTCGTGACCGCACCATCAAGCTGTGGAACACCCTCGGCGACTGCAAGTTCACCATTACCGACAAGGGCCACACCGACTGGGTTTCTTGCGTCCGCTTCAGCCCCAACCCCCAGAACCCCGTCATCGTTTCCGCTGGCTGGGACAAGCTCGTCAAGGTACGTTTATCCGGTCTTCCCTGGCGCGATGTATACCCGAATTCGAAACTGTCTGCCCAAATGATGTTTTGCATAATACGTATTTGCTACTTCAGAGCCTTCTACGGCCATGAGACAAATAATCACCAATGCCCTGATGGACACTTCGCAATTTTGCACTTTTTACATGGGACCAGCTCATTTATTCACCGCGGAGATTGAAGCTAACACGAACGTACCCATTAGGTTTGGGAGCTTGCTTCCTGCCGCCTCCAGACCGACCACATCGGTCACACCGGTTACATCAACACCGTCACCATCTCCCCCGATGGATCCCTCTGCGCCTCCGGTGGCAAGGACGGCACCACCATGCTCTGGGATCTCAACGAGTCCAAGCACCTCTACTCCCTCCACGCTGGCGATGAGATCCACGCCCTCGTATTCTCCCCCAACCGCTACTGGCTCTGCGCCGCCACCGCCAGCTCCATCACCATCTTCGATCTCGAGAAGAAGAGCAAGGTTGATGAGCTCAAGCCCGAGTTCATCGAGAAGAGCTCCAAGGCCCGTGAGCCCGAGTGTATCTCTCTCGCCTGGAGCGCTGATGGCCAGACTCTGTTCGCTGGTTACACTGACAACAAGATCCGTGCCTGGGGTGTCATGTCGAGGGCATAGATGATTTGACGAGCGTTTAGGCGGAGGAGAGGAAATCTATGTTTTTTCTTTGTTCTAAAAAAGAAAGCGCTGGCATTGGTTGGGATGTATGAGCCATGAGCAATGAAGCACTCCGGGCCTGGGCCCGGGGTTTTTCTCCGACATGTCTAGCTTACTTGATTCGTCATAAACTTCGTACGTCTGGAATCTTGTCAAGGTCGGCATGCCGAATGTTCTAATACCAATTAAAAAAACATACTATAAAAATCTATTTATCTTCCTACTCTTCATCGTATCACTGCCTTTGGCAAAGCACAACGTGTGGGAGCTTTATCTACAATGCCCCGACTTTGTCAACTCAATGCAGAAACATGGCAATTACACCTGACAGTCAATAAGGTAGCAATCTCGAATTGTTTTCAATTTTAAATACTGTTGTACAGTCATGACATGGCCTCTTTAAACATGAAATGTCACTCATTTCTTCAATTGCGCTAGAGCTTCATCCACATGGGCCGCATTCTCTTCGAGTCCCAACCCCCGAGCCAGAGACTTGGCCTCCTTCCAATACTGTTCGGCTTCCTTCCGCTTGCCCTGAAGATGGGCAATTTCTCCCAGGTTATACATTGCCGCGATACAGGACATATCGCATTCCTCGTCGCGGATAGGAGGCTGCAGTTTAGCAGCAACGTCTAGAGCCTTCTGCGCCCACTGATTGCCCGAGTCGATGAGTTGTTGAGGTGCGGTAGTTGACCCACGGGAAGGAGTCTTCTTGTGTAATTCCCCGGTGATCGCGGTGGACACGTCGGCGAGGAGCGTCACCTGCTTGCAGGAGGGTGTGCTGCCCTCGTCTGTGCGCAGGAGGTCCAGCGCGCGGAGCAAGAGCGGCATGGCGAGCTCATTCTTCTCCTGCTTTAGATATGTCTGTCCCAGATCTGTGAGTGCGGTGGCAATCTCGGAGAGGTTCAGCCAGGCTGTGCTGTCGTCTTGCGAGGCACTCCCGACTGGGAGACCGAGCTCCTGGCGACGGCGGAGCTCCTTCAGACACAGTTCCACCGCGGCTTCCTGGTAGCTTTCGGCCTTCTTCTCGTCCTGGATGTAGTCGCTTGCGTACAGCTCTGCGAGCTTCATATGGATGCCGACAACCTTCTTCAGGACCTTGTCTCGCTGGCGGTCTTCGTACTCGTCCAGCTCCTTCATCTTCTGATACATGGCTAGCGCGTCCGGATCATCGATTTGAATGGACTCCGTCACCGCTTCGGTTTCAGGCTTCTGTGCATCCTTCTTCTTTCTACCTTCTTCCACCCACTTCAGGCACTCGGTCTTTGTGCGCTCGAGAACTTGGATGGCGGGTTTCGCCAGCCCGGCCTTCTCGAGCATCATCGATACCTGGAGATGTATTCCTAACATCTCATCAGAGAAGGGATGCATGCCAAGCTCGACCGCCTTCCTCAAAGCCTCCTTGTATGCTTTCAGCGCCTTGGCTGGGTTGAGATCAACTTCAGTGTAGTATACGGCCGTCCGGAGGGACTCGGCAACAGGAGGTGGAAATTTGTGATACTGCGGGCCGACGCGTGTCAACTCAATGTAGGATATATATGCGAATATGGCCGTAGCTCCGGCGACGGAGATAATGGCGAGTGGGAGGAGGATCGGATTCTTGCGCCAGATCCCTTTTGACGCTTCCTGGAAGCCGCGCTTCATCCGCTGTCCATAGCTAAGATGTCGGCATTGAGGTAGTAACGAGAATAAGGTCTGTGATTGTCTTTGAAGTGATGATCTGGTGCTGTTTCCGGACGCCGTGCGTGTTGAGAGAGCTTTGTTGCATTGTAGGTTTCTCGGCCTCGAAATGAAGGCGCAGGCGCGCCGTGATGCTGCATTAAACATTGTCTGATTTTCTGTGTGTCGTCAGATCATGAACGGGCACCGATTGGGAGTTGGAGTGGTGAAACTGTGGTGGAAAGCGATCTAAAAACTGCGTGCGAGAGAGACTGAAATTCAAATCATCTATCCAATTCAAGGATTCTAGTGGTCCGAGCTTCTCCGCCTGCGGATATGATATGACGTCGAAGTCATCTCTCGGCGCCAGCACTATCGCTCTATCAATATCTATTTCATCTTTAGAAATAGTAGTTCTACATCAACGTGCACAATAATTTCCTGGTGTAGGAACGGTGGGCGCCTCTTAAGATGTGTGGACGGTATGCCCTTGGAGTGGTGCGTAGCCCGGTTATCCCAGTGCTTCTTTGTCTAGTGCTGATCTTATCGCTAGCGGATGGCATTTGTCCGACGCCGTCTGCAGGAGCAAGGTATGCAGGTTGACGAAGTCCCCGAGGATGATGAAGTGAGAGAAACGTACAATTTTGCACCAGGGTCTAATGGTGCTGTCTACCGGGCCGATGTCTCTGACCGCGGGTTCGTTGATGGCGAGCAAGACACCGCAGACCACCCACAGGAGCCAACTCCAGAAGCTGTGGACAGTGTAGAAAAAGTCCATGATAGGAAATGGAGGTACAAGATTCAGAGCATGAGGTGGGGGCTCATACCGTTTTGGACGAAGCGGAAACCCGATTACGGATCTCTGATGCGAACCATCAATTGTCGCGATGACTCTCTGATCGAGGATCGCGGAATGTGGACATCCATGAAGCGGAAGAAGCGATGCATTGTGATATGCCAAGGCTTTTACGAATGGTTGAAGAAAGGACCTGGGGGTAAAGAAAAGATCCCGCACTTCATCAAGCGCAAGGACGGGGATTTGCTGTGCTTTGCCGGACTGTGGGATTGCGTTTCGTATGAAGGTACTCAATTCTAACTGCTGTCTTTGCGATGTTCATCGTTCGCTGACGTCCCGGTACAGGCTCAGACGAGAAGCTTTACACATATACCATCATCACAACTTCTTCAAACTCGTACTTGAAATTTCTCCATGATCGAATGCCAGTGATACTTGAGCCCAACAGCGAAGCGATGAAGATGTGGCTGGATCCCGAACGGACAACTTGGTCCAGTGAATTGCAGTCCATTCTGAAACCGTATGAAGGAGAATTGGAATGCTATCCAGTCTCCAAGGAGGTCGGCAAGGTGGGAAACAATTCGCCCGACTTCATCATTCCGATCAACAGCAAGGACAATAAGAGTAATATCGCCAATTTCTTCGCCAATGCGAAGAAGCAGAAGGGTGGAGCAGTATCTTCCGCCAGGGAGGAGGACGCCAAGGAGACCTTGCACTCTGCCGAACAAAAGGTGGTGAAAGATTCGGATGAGCCGCGCAAGACTCAAGACAGTCAATGGAGTGAAAATAATGCTCCGCTGCCAGAACCAGGCGTCAAAAGAGAGTACCCTCCGGACGGCGATGACATTGGCGATGAAGCCCCGAAGAAACAGAAAACCGAGCCAGCACCCTCGCGCTCCCCCACAGAAAAGGCGCATGAGCCGAAGGTTAAGTCTGAGCGGAAGACGACCACGTCGAGTAGAAAAACGCGAAGTGCGACACATAACGACAAGCCTCTAAAGAAGACAAATGGGAAGACGACCGATGGCTCTCAGCGAATCACAAATTTTTTTCAGAAATGACAGCCACGAATGCACTGCCATCATGATGGTATGCCTAGTGTTTCTGCACCGTTCAAAATCAGGGAAGGCGTCATTGTTTGTAGTATGATCAATTCAGCCTCAACACGCGCAGGCACTGCCACTGCAGTGAGGCATAGCGGCCGAATCACCTAATGAGCAATGAATGTAACGAGCCAACTGTCCAGCAGTTTCCGTATTCAATGTGTTCACACATGTGGTATTATAGTACAAGTGATATCATGGTGTTACATAGCTCGGTATAACCCCGACTTGAAGCTGGGGTCGCCCTATTGTAGCTCACGTAGCCTTTGAACCAGCTTCTCTCTTAGGAAAGGACTCAGTCCGAGTCTGCAGCGCAACATGTCAGCTTCAAAACTAGTCAAAGGGCGAGAGAACTTACATTCCGTCCCTAGTGACGATTCTGTAGGTGCCTGCTTCCTGGTTAGCTTGATCGAGCCAAATCCGTCTGGTAAGTATATAACCGTACCGCTTGGCTGATAATTCCCATTATCTCCGACAAATTTCCCGTTCGCATCAACTTCTAGACTGCCGAAGATATCCTCGGGCCTGCCAGCTCGTTAGTGGTTCCATTGGACAACTCGGCGAAGAGAATCGCTACCATGCAATACGACCATACTCCGGGGTCTTCTGCTGTCGGACAGGTGTATCCAGCCGCCTCTACCAGCGGAGCCGACACCACCCTGGCCACTGGCTCCTCCACTAGAGTCCTTGCTTTCTCGCCGTCTTCTGCCACCCTGTCCTGTCATTAGGACACCTCCCGAGCCTATATTAGCCCCGGCTGTGGAAACCATAACCTGAGCTTGAGAGATAGCATCCGGATCTTTGTGGCCGTACTCAGAAATGACCTCTTGTAGGATCTTCAGAAAGTTGGGATTCTCCCTGAAAGAGTCTGTCGAAGGAGGTATCTTGGATGTGACTCCAATGGCTGTTTTCGGATTGACAGGCTCCGAAGATAGGAGCGACAAGGTATGGCTTCCACTCTGGGGTTTATTCGAGAAAACATACTGTGATTGTGAGCCCGAGTCTCGAGAAATGGCAGACACTCTGGCTACCGAACTTACGATATGGGGATTGCTTTCCAGGGTAGACACTGTGCGAATCTGGCACCATTTCGCTAACCTGAGCGGCTGTCGCGCAAAGGACATGGACGAGATCATATTGGAAATATATCGCTGAGTCGAGAAGTAGTCGATCAGTCTGCACAGAATTATTTGGAGCTTCAATTGCTGCTTTGCCTATGACGCTATCGAGACAAACAAGACAAAATCATGTGATCCCGCGGAGTTCGATGCCGGCAATTTATTGTAGCTCTTCCGATGTTGCTCCATGTCTTTCCTCCCATTGACGATTTTTGCTGCTGGCTTCCTTTCATTCTTTATCTGGATAATTGAAAATGCTCCTTTCAGAAGCTTTCCCGTAGGATGCCGCTGGTTTAGTGATACCTGACGTTTCGACCGTGGTTTCCTGCGCATCCCCTTGTAGCGTGGGAAGTAAGCATCGCAGCCTTAGTTTGGTTGTTGATTGTACCTCATACTTTGCATGATACCCCAATTGATTATAAAGCAGTCATCTCGAGTGGCTGCTGGTTGTTCCTTCTAATGTGATTTTTTTTTATCATCAAATAACGGACAAATATGGCGACACCCTCTACCAAACAAAATCCGGGAACAACCCCAACCCACTTGACCTCTTCTCCTCGACCTACTGGCGCGCATATGGCAAGACCCATAGCGCATAAGTCACCATCAACAAGGACTCCATCAGCATCGGGGCATGGCCATGGTCATCAGCCAAGTGTATCCTCTCACCAATATGCTACTCCTCTTGCTGTAACAACAGGCATTGAGGATACTGTCACCTTCAGTTCACCATCTGCCTTGCTAGCGCTGGGTGGCTACGGTGCGATCAGCCCATCTCCTGCCGGTCATGATGCCTTAGTTGTTCCGAGTATGAATGAGCATGACATCCAGGCGCTGGGAATGCAAGGTATCAAGCTAGGATCCGCTCGAGATAATGACGAAGAGCGGAAAAGACACATTGAGGATGTTGTCCAACTCCTACGGACTCGTATATCCGGCAGATCAGTCTGCAGAGAGGGAATTGAGCGTCTAGTCCAGCTCGAAGGATTTGAATCTATCTGGCAGGAGGACAATATTAACATTGCCGGAAACTTTGTTGACCTTGAGATTGAATTTCACCGCGGCCAGAACGTTGTGAAAGACGTCAGCCTTAGCTATGCCACACCGGACACTACAGATGGCGAACGACGGGAAGAAGCTACTGCTGTACTAAAGCGAGATCTTGTGCAAAACCCGGAAGATGGAGAACGGGGTTTATGGAAATCTTTGACCGGATTTCATGGAAACCTGCAGTGGCTGTCCAAGCATGACAGACTCAGTCAAGAGGTTAATTGCTTTGAGGCCATTGAAGGCCTTTATCAAAGCCTGAAGCGGGTATGGGATGAAGAGCAGAAGCTTCCTAAATTCTCGGGTGTTTACGAACATCTATGCGCTGGATCCATTGGCCGACCAAGCCTTCACAAGGGAAGTCGACTCGGACTAAGCTTGGACTATTGGATCCACCAAGCGCAGGTCTTAGACGCGAAGCACACGGATTCACCTCCTGACGCCATGGACATTGATAGACCAGCTAATCAAGCGCTTGATGAAGTTGCAGAACCACAAAATAGAAAATGGTTTGTAATGATCGAATGCGAAGAAGGCTATCCGTCACTTCGTGTCTCGAAAGAATGGGTGGACTCTGATGTTCTCACAGTGGTCAACAATGCTGCAAATGGCTCCTCCTCGAATGAGGCTGCAGCTTCAGATATTGCAGTTGTCAACTGGGCTGACCCGCCTCCTACCCTAAGCTCGGGTGGCTCAGACGCAATGGCACTAGATTCGAACATGCTGGGCTCCTCTGCACTGAACCGCCGTTTTGTCGCTCGAATGGAGCCACCTCTTGATGTTCCGATCCTGGCAGCTTCAGACATTTACAGGCATCTAGGCATTCAGCTTCCACACGAATTTCGAATGGTCACATATGACGGTCTGCTAGTTCCTGGATGGTCACCATTATCAACAACGGGTGCAGTGGGTCTTGGCGCTGAGGACATACCTCAGCCCGGCCGCAAAAGGCGCAGGACGTCAGTTCAAGGCTTCGACCAAGAAGGAAATCCCTGCACCAAGCATCATAGTTACACTTTTCAGGCGTTTGAGTCGGTTGCAGGGCGGACGATGCGTGACATCCCCTTTTCACATCCGCGGCAACTTGCGGAAGTTTTCCCAGTAAGTACAAGCTGTGCTCGCGCTGCGCTAATATGCTAACACTTGTGCCCTCTCCAGATTTTGCGTCAGTATGCATTGCTCGCGAATCTGATTCACAAAATATTTAATTCGCCGCAAAAGGACGATGGGTCAAGAAAGGACGCCGATCCAGCCGCAGAGGGGATTCCTAGGCAACCGAATGCCTCAAAAGCGATAATGCCAACGAAGAAAAACAAAGTGATCGTTCTGAGCAATAAAGATCCGAATGAGCAAAAGCTCGACTTCTTGTTGAATGGAATCAACAAATCAAATGCTACTGCTACAGGTTCAGGGAAAGACATTGCAATGTCACCGTCAATAAGTCTGCGTGATCCTGCTGCCCATCAGGAAGAGGTCAAGGTAGATGTGACATTACGGACGCAACTTGGACAATCACCAGTCATAATACTACTTTTCACCGTGGAAGATCCTCGTTTGGCGAGTTCCCCTGCAGAGACTGTCCTGAGCAAAGTCTCTATCAGTTTGGAGATTGGGCTTAATGGCCGCATTTCAGTCGTGGACATGACTGGCCTGCTAGATGATGAAACGGCCGCAGATAGTGAAAAGGGTGCAGAGAACAGTGAGTCATACAAGCTGCAACAGAAGATAGCCAAGGTGCTGGAAATCTCCCAAGACATCGAGATATTGGTAGAATGGGTTGCGCGGTGGGTACGGCAGCAAAAGGGACGTGGGTGAAACCTGTGACGAATGGCGGAGGCCTTGAAGTGGAGAGCAGCGTCTAATCAGCCTGTCGGTTGGCTTGCCGTCGAATGCAGGACCTTGACTTCCACGTTGCAATATACTACTGTGTGTCGGGTGACGAGACTGCATGCATAGCACTAGCCTTGTAGTGTTGCCATAAGGAATCATGGCAACAGGTGCTGCCTGACTGCTCCAAGGCTACTCCGCGTCTACTCAACGGCCCCGGTTAGTCTGTTCAAGCAGGAGGTCCACGAGCCACACTTGAAGCTGGGATCACAGAGGTTGGGCCAACAAATAAGCTCCATGTACCTCCCAAGTGGATTACAGAAGGCGCGCAATGGAGAGCGACTTACGAATGAGAGTCGCAATTGTAGGGGGCAAGATAGTACCGCATAAGTGGTAACTAATGAACTGATGACTACAATTCCACAATTATCCTTTCATAGGAGGAAGCCTGCATTAACAGCATCAAATGGCAATCTAAAGATATGTTCATCCACAAACCAACCCTGCCATGCCACGCCTAACCTCCTTTGTGCGTACAGTTGCTTACCGGTAAAAGCAATATATACCACTGTGAGATGAGACGATATGGCAGCTCGGGGGACATCAAGTGTAGACACTACGTGCCTAAACAGCCAATATGCGCGATTTGTTAGTTAACAATTTTTGATATGTCAGTATCATGCAAGGGACTCTACACAAGCATCGTTTCCATTACGTATCAGAAGAATGCCTTGAAGATGTCTTCACGAGTTGCCATGCGAAATGCTTGACTCCTTTTTTGGTGCGAGGCAAGGGGCGTGGAATGTTTGATCAACTGCGCGAATTACTGTACCTGACTATCTACTCTGTACTGCCTGCAGTGCCACATTTATACACCGAAGATTGAGATTTACGTGGGATGAATCTGAAGCTGATCTTTCAAGAGATCACCTGGATGGTAGGACAGGGTTCAAGAAGTATCTAGATACATGATGTCTGTGACCTCGAGTCGAGCATTCTACCTTCTACGATGCGAACTCCGATATTAGGTGGAGTACTGCGTAGTAACGTGCAAATGGTGCCTGAGATGTGATACTATCAAAATGATCAGGATCCAGTCAGCGCAGTTTGTCATGGTTCGACAAAATCATCCAATCAGCGTGTTGCGATAAGCAAACTTTCTGAGCGCGGAAATGACTGGGCAAGCAGCGGACGCGTTTGGCGATGGAAGAACGATAATAATTGTAGTTTTTACTGTTTCAGAATTTCATTTGAGATTGCTCGACTCGAAATTATTTATTATCCGCTGCCTATTGGACGATGCAATGAGCGATTATCCTTCGCAAATGTGTGAAGGCTTTTAGAGTAGTCGGTGAGGGATATATTTCCTATTACCCGCATATTGTTTTTTGGACTATCATTCATGAGATTGACCGTTGCGTTTTCGACTTTCGAAAAATTACGTCCATTTTGAGGTTTGCGAATTGCAATGGACAGAAGTTACCGAGGCGACGGTCATAGTCTTCTTTTTGTCCTCGGTCATAAGTGCCTTCAACGGGATATATTCCTGTTTGGACTTTATGAATTCGAATACCTCGTCAACAGTCAAAATTGACTTCATATTATTGCATATGATCAAGGGCGAAACCGGAGAGGCGGACGGATGATGTATTCGACTTGTTGGAGGATGAGTGACGCTAAGCTGCACCCGGCTAGAAGGGTGTTTGCGGACCGCCACACACATGTTCTATTTATTACTGCACTAGCCGCACCACCTGTGTGCTATTGATAGAGAACGATGGCTGTGTTTCATGATCTGGAGAATGTCTCTGATTCTCGTACAGAACAGAAGCTTCCAGGCTCATGGTAATAATAGTGATTATACTCTGTAGTACGGGGTACGGTGTCTGCAAGGTTCTCGATTCTCCAGACAAAATGTAAATCGGCCACAGGGCTGAACCTACAGCCACTCGTCGGCAGCTGATTCCTGAATCTCCCGATTCGACTCCGTTGTCGTTGGCCCTCTTGTCAAGACAGGCCGGGAAGACTAAGGATTCGCATCACCCAGATCGGACACTAGCAAGGGCCGCCACCCAAAAGTCTGGAGAAGATGGCTTCTCCAGAATCATCTTGACGCAGTGACTTTTCTCACAATCTATCCTATCCAGTTTCCGATGACCCGTTCCCATCGTTCGCCAATTTCGAGGCGGTGCAAAACGCACAGTTATCCAATTACTGGTCCTCCGAACGTCCTAAATTATACTTAGTAACACCAGTCCGGTTTCGGCGGCCCTCTGGCTGGTCCAAGGACCGTTGCCACGCCCCACATTCGGCACTCGTCTCTGGGTCGTGTATGTAATAGTTTTACCGGGTAAAGTGTAAGGTACCCAAATCAAAATGTCCCGCCTGAAGGGAATGGTTGGGCTGCAGATATGGTCTGAAATCGGGTATTGATTCCTACAACGTTGGCTCTGTAGAGAGAAGTTGAGCAGAGATGACACGACCGAGTAATAGTTTCTCATTCGGCCGCTAACTTAAATTTTTCCTGAACTTTCTGACAGGGGATAATGTGGCAGGCGCGCTATGATCCACCCACGCGACATGGCGGGGTTTTTGAGGGGCAGTCATAGATAAGGAATTGACTAAGAGTATCCAAGCAAAACCATGCGCCGATAAGTCGCAGGTACGCGATTTTGCGCCGTCATATTACACTGCAATTATCTGCTGGAAGTATTTGAAAATCACTGGTCGCTTGCAACTGATACCTTAGCCTGAGTGAGTATCTTGGATCAACTGTGTGCCCAATTTCTTCGGAATCATCTCCGCGGTTCCATCTTCTGGAGAGATAAGCCCTCTGGGAGCAATTAGGGAACTTCAACTATTTTGTAGCTAACTGGTCAGATAGCCTGTGAATGTCTTCTTAAGGTGTGATGCATCCCGTAGGCTATTATAGCACACCTACCAATGAGATTTGGCTCTATTGCATTAGGCGCATGCATGATTCGTACTAATTGGGCCTTGCAATTGATATGCATCCGTTCCTGGTCGCTGTTTGATAATACCTTTTAGCAACATAATCAAGCTGCTATCTTTACGACTGCAGCATCATACACAGGCATCAGGCAATGTCCTTGATATTGCTTTTGAGACAGAGTCAGCCGACACATCATGCACACCAGTACGAATGTGTATCGACGAGAATCGCGGCGGATCTTTATCAGAACGCATTATTCGGGAGCAGGTCGTTGCTCTGGCGTGGGGTGGAGAGTCCGGGGAAGTTCCATCGCCTGGGCGGCTGCAATCGATATTTATCGCTTTGACGGTAAAATTATTAAATGATTTATCAAAGAACTCTAGTCCATACACTGTATACATCTGCCTATCAGAGACGAAGCATTTCACATTACATGCACATGCCACTCTGCCTTGCGCAATGGGAGAAAGGGGGAGTCATTCTTGATCCATCTGATTTCCTAAACGGGTATTATAGTTTAGCATGATGGATTGCAGTATGCATCCATACATGGAGGTCATTATTGAATTTTCGAGATCATTCATTGAGTGGAGAAGATCTATTCCTCAGTTACAATATCCTTTCCACAGTGGTAGAGATAATTTTGATCTGTTATATGGTCGGTTGTGATGGTGATGAGTATGAGGGATATATGGTTGGTATGATAAACTCTTGTACTAAATTCCGCCCACACTTTACTGTTGCCTCATTCCAGTTGAGCACCAGAATAATGCATGATATTATCCAGCATTTGAAATTGGTGAGAACATTAGAAAGTAAAAGCCCTCAAAATCTATCTCAAATCAACAATTCTAGGAATACTTGCAGAGGCCAGATGGTTCGATCATGCAGGCAGGAATAGTCAGAAGTGGATAGTGAAGCTGACTGGTGGGAATTTGTATTACGGGAAGGCGCCCAGCAACCAGCGGGTAAGGTAATTTTCAAACTGTTTCCCTATCTAAATTTCAGTTTGATGGATCTTCCAGTGGGATTATTCTGGGTGCCTTCCTCTTTCCCGTAAAATAACTGAATTTTGCCCCCCGGCGCCCCAAAGAAATCGATCGCCCTCATGTCGTCCTTCTTGCCTTAAATTTGAAGGATATCCTCGCCCCCACCCACATTTCCACTGTGACTCCCATACATCCATTTCGCCTCATCTCCATCCTTTATCCTCTTCCTCGTTATTTAACACTTTAACCCGCTCTCTCTCTCTTATCTGCTCTTCAGTATATCGTCGCTTCCGTCCATCTCTGGATTATTGTCGTCGTCAATCTCTCTGTCTACTGGAATCGACTTCATTTTAAGTAATTGAAGTCTTCGCTTGCTCTGCTTCTGCGAATCTCTCTATCATTCATACCACACATTCTGCCAATCATGGTGAGTCCTTCAATACATTCGAATACGATGTTTAGGGTGATTTCGTGGAAGACTGGTGTTCTGACTTGTACCCTCTTGCTACTAGGCTGAAACATCAACCGTCATCTCCAACACGGAGAATGTGCGTTTCCTCTTTGTTGATTTTACAATTTTTCCTTCGGCCGCCTCTGCGGTTTAGAGGAAACAGTCATACTGACTTTTGTGTGCTGGCAACAGCTCATGAAATACATGAGCCTCGACCAACGGGGACATGTCCAGGCTGAGTATGTCTGGATCGACGCTGTCGGTAACTGCCGCTGCAAGACCAAGGTATGCAACTTTGTTCCTACTTTCCAATCAAATCAAACCCGATCCTACGTGTTACGTGGAAGAGCGATTGTGGGCATAGACTCCGTGTGAATGGGACAGTCTTGGCCACGAGGATGGATACATGGATATTGCTGGTTATGGTCGCTGGGATGCAGGGCTTGCGAAGTGACATGAGGCGCGCTGTTATCTTAACGCGCGCGCTCTTTCGATAAGCCCTGCGCACGGTGACTGGAAACTGCAAGCCATGATTTCATATCTGCACCTTCCCGTGACACGTGACAGGCGATACAAAGCAGCACGATCTTGAGAAGCATGTTTGCTAATTCGAACACTCGTCCATCTAGACTCTCGCCACGCCTGTTAAATCTGTCGATGAGCTCCCTGAATGGAACTTTGACGGTTCTTCCACCGGCCAGGCCCCCGGTGACAACTCCGATGTCTACCTCCGCCCTGTTGCTATCTTCCCTGATCCGTTCCGCGGTGGCGATAACATTCTCGTTCTCTGCGAGACCTGGGATTCGGATGGAACCCCCAACAAGTTCAACTACCGTCATGAGGCCAACCGCCTGATGGAGATACACGCCAAGGAAGAGTTCTGGTTCGGTCTGGAACAGGAATACACCCTCCTCGGCACTGACGGCTGGCCTTACGGATGGCCCAAGGGCGGGTTCCCCGGTGCTCAGGGTCCTTACTACTGCGGTGTCGGAACTGGCAAGGTTTACTGCCGTGACATTGTTGAGGCTCACTACCGCGCCTGCTTGTACGCCGGTATCAAGATCTCTGGTATCAACGCTGAGGTCATGCCCTCCCAGTGGGAGTACCAGGTCGGTCCCTGCCAGGGTATTGAGAGTACGTCATAATCATTTCACTCGCATTGAATTAGCCAGTACTGACCAACACAACAGTGGGTGACCAGCTTTGGATGTCCCGCTTCCTGCTCCACCGCGTCGCTGAAGAGTTCGGCGTCAAGATTTCTTTCGAGCCTAAGCCCATCAAGGGTGACTGGAACGGAGCCGGTCTCCACACCAACGTCTCTACTGCCTCCACTCGTGCTGAAGGCGGTATGAAGGCCATCGAGACTTACATGCAGAAGCTGGAAGCCCGTCACAACGAGCACATTGCCGTCTACGGTGAGGGCAACGAAGAGCGTCTCACTGGCCGTCACGAGACCGGCAGCATCGACAAGTTCAGCTATGGTGTCGCCGACCGTGGTGGCAGCATTCGTATTCCCCGCCAGGTTGCCAAGGACGGCAAGGGTTACTTCGAGGACCGCCGTCCCGCCAGTAACGCTGATCCCTACCAGATCACCGGCATCATCGTCGAGACTGTAAGTTTGCACCTTTTCATGTCAAGGTGAACTTTGCTAACCACTCCATAGCTCTGCGGTGGTAACTAGATATCTTCGATATCAAAACAAAATGTGCAAACATTTCATTAGCGCTAGTATACCCGCCGGCGTCAACTGGGTGTAGAACTACAAGAGCGGCCTGGCAACGTGTGGAGCAAACATAGATTTCTTTTCTCGTTTTTCCCATCCTTAATGTCGGTATTTCAGGTTGTCACTCTTACTCTCGAGATGCCAGAGCTTGCGCCTTTGCGTTCGTTACCCACTGCTGCTGTTGCATTTTTAATCAAATTTCTTTGTCTTCCCATGTGGGTTATGTGTCACGTACAGCATAGAGGACTTCTTTCCGAGGTGAAATGGAGAACAATCATTTGATCAGGACAACTAAGCTTATATACAGTGGCAAGACCTTCTTTATGGTAGTAGTATACCACTCTACAACATTGTTTAATGCTGTTTTGCTGCATGGGTCCTGCAGTAGATGAATCAGCTTCGCTATATAACGTAATTCCCGGGTCAGCCGCCATCCCAGGTCAGCCGCCACCCCCCATTCGAATTCAACGCGTTCAAATTCGAAGCTATCCAAACCACTACCATGCCACGAAAACCGCGTCAAACCCCTAGAAATTTGGTGGAACAAGAGGGAAGGATTCAGTTAGCAATATCTGCTTTGAAAAAGAAGGAAATTTCTAGCGTTCAACGCGCTGCTGATATATTTGATGTGCCTAGATCTACCCTCCATGACCGACTCAATGGATGCCAATATCGAATTGAAAAACGCAACCATAATCACCAACTATCTCCTACGCAGGAAGAATCATTGGTAGAATGGATACTATCCAGGGATCGACGTGGAGTGCCCCCTAGGCCATGTCATGTGCAAGAAATGGGCTAATATCCTTCTTCAGGCAGATAATCCCTCTGGATTCAAACCTATTGGCAAGAACTGGGTATCTATCTTTACCAACCAGCGTGAGGAAATCAAAACTCGATATGCTTGACGATATAATTATAGCTGAGCTTAATGTGAGGATCCGAAGATCATTAAGGGGTGGTTTGACTGCCTATAACAGATTCAAATGCAATATGGCATCTCCTATAAGGATATCTATAATTTTGATGAAACTAGCTTTGCTATGGGCTTGATTGCAACTACTAAGGTAGTTATAAGAGCTAATATGCCAGGGAAGCCTCATCTTATTCAGCCAGGCAATTGGGAATGGGTTACAATAATTGAATATGTTAATATAACTGGTTGGGTGCTTCCTTCATGTATAATCTTCAAGGGGAAGGTTCATATTGAAGGATGGTATTAAGATCATAATCTACCACCTGACTGGAGAATTAAAGTTAGTGAAAATAGATGGATGATAGATGAGATAGGCCTTCAGTGGCTTTAAAAGGTCTTTATTCCTGTAATAACAGGCTGTATAGTTGGAAGATATCATCTCCTTATTCTAGATGGCCACGGGAGCCATCTAATACCAGGTTTTGATAAAGCCTGCAAGGATAATAATATTATTGCTATCTGCATGCCTGCCCATTCTTCTCATCTCTTATAACCACTAGATGTTGGTTGTTTCGGGCCTTTAAAGCATGCTTACGGAAAACTTATTGAGGACAAGATACGCGCAGGATACAACTATATTAATAAGTTTGACTTTCTTAGAGCATATCCAACAGCTTATCTAGAGGTTTTTAAGCCTCAAAATATTTAAAATAGCTTTGCAGCAGCCAGAATCTATCCTTTTAATCCAAAGAGGGTGCTTGAGAAGCTAAATATCTGTATATCTACCCCTACCCCCCTCCAAGCCGCGCAAGTCAATTAACCAGCTCATCATGGCTTGCTACACCTCATACACTTTGGCAATTACAAAAGCAAGCATCTTCAGTCAAGAAGCTTCTAAAACAACGATCTTAAAGCCCTTCAACGCCTTCAAAATTAGCTATACAGCAGCTTATCAAGGGTTGTGAAATGGCTATGCACAGTGCAGCCCTACTAGTGAAGGAAAACCATGATCTACGCGCAGCCAATGAGAAGGAGAAGCAGAAAAGGAAGCAATCTAGACATCAGATGACTCCTAATGAAGGACTCAGCATACAGGAAGCTAGGGATCTTATCCAGGTAAGAGATAAGCAAAGTAATGATATTGGGGGGTCATCTACTGGTTCTATACCTTTACATTCAGAACCCCCAAGACGCGCGCCACCAAGGTATTCAAATTGCTTTATTATAGGGCATATTAGAACTAGATGCCCTACACATAATACTAGCTAGATCCAATGGAATAATATATTATTTTGGTTGGTTTGGATAGCTTCAAATTTGAACGCGTTGAATTCAAATGGGGGGTGGCGGCTGACCCGGGATGGCGGCTGACCCGGGAATTACGTTATACGTATGGTGTCAATCTGCCAAACTTCTCGCCACGTACCTCGACATTTCCATATGGCTGTGGCCTGTATACCTTTCTAAAGGCCCTAGTGTCTGCTAAGTACTTGCAATGCCGCTATTCAATATGAAGCTGGGGGAGAGACCCAGGTGTGAGTATAAAAAGACAAACCTCCAAGGAGTTGGAGCTGAATATGGAGGTGGCTACCAGCTACCTAGGTTGTGACTTGTGAGTGCTCAGGCTAGGTAAGCCAAACCAAGCTAAGAAATCTGCTCCCATGAACACGCCATCATATAAAAAGCAATCCCCAAGCTCACAGTCCCACTCTATCCCCTGGGGGTCGCAGTCGGAGCAGGCGTCGAGATCGGCAGCTAATTCACAGCTCAGGACGTCGGTGTAGACCCGACCTGCGTGGTCGAGGAAGCTGGTCCCGGAGAGGGCCCGGAGAGGGCGGCGCGGCCGCCTGAGGTTGTTGACCGGCAGCGGGAAGTCGTTGAGGCCGGTGATTGTAGCGTTGAGTGCAGGCTTGTGGAGGAGGTTCGCATTCGCAAGGGGAGCGCTGGCCCCGTCCTCTGGATCTTGATCTTCGGAGCCGGCTGGGTCGCACTTCCGGAGATACGGGAAGAGCCCGTTGGGAGGATCGTCATAGATGAGATGGCTACCGTCGGCCTGGGGCAACCACACCCTTGGACTCCCCTACCGTGTAGGTATTGCCTCCACCCACCCCTCCCCCCCTCCCGGCTCTGGACGAAGGAGAGCTCCCACGAGCCCAGCGGGAAATTGCCCACGTAGATCTTCTGGCCCGGGCCTGGCGGTTGGTCCTTGTTATTCGGGGCCGTACGAGGGGGAAAACCGTGGTGGCATGGTCGACGTGACGGCCGAATAGACCGGCGGGTTCTGCTGCAAGCCCGCGGGATCCCAATGCAGGGTGTGCGCCCATTTTGCGGTTCGGATGGGCAGGGTCGTCGAACCAGAGATCCCCACTCCCGGGTGCTCTGAAGCCCTGCCTTTTTGACGGCCTGGCGATCCTGTTGGCTAAGCTGGTTGACCAAAAATGCAGCCCGGGCCGTAAGCTGCAGTGCATGTGTTGTTGCAGTCGTAGAACTCGGTGATGCAATAGTCGGCCTTCATGGCGGCTCCAGAGGAGCTGGTGACCTCGACGCCTAGATGACGGAATTAGCAATTGACGGGGGCGATTTGGACGGAAAACGGAAACATACAATAGGTTGGGTTTGTGTTTTCTGCGTCTGCTTCTTCAGCTCTCTGATGGACTGTCCCATTTCGGCCCCGTGGTCTCTATTCTCCCTCCTGGGGGATCAAACGCAAGGCCGGGCGGTCGTTGTAATTGGCCTGGCCAGGGGCGCCGGTTTGGCTATTCCCGAAAGGATATTCTTCGACCTCGCAGCCTATCAAAATCCCCCAGCAGGTCCTCTTGGTTGGATACTTGGTTGGATCGTTCCGGCGCGGGTTACCTCATTGCGTTTGGCGCCGCCGTCGTTCTCGTCGATTCCGTGGTAGTCCAGCCATCGGCCCGTGGCGTGGACCTTCTTTCCCTGTACGTCAAGACGGAGGGTGCCCCTTTTTGTCCATTGCCGAGCGGGCATTGTTGCAGACGTTCGGCCACTTGTCGACATCGCACACGAAAAACGGCATCGCAGACTGCTGGGTTCGGGCCGGCCTTGTAGGACGGGGGCGGACACGACCTCCTCTTACCAGGTTTGGCTAGGCCGCTGTCCTCACAAAGTGTCGTAACAGTCAATGGCATCCAGGGTCGTCGTCGTCGTGAAACTGGGAACCGGGGTAGTGGTGGTGGTGGTAGTGGTGGTGGAAGTGGGATTTCCAAACACCTCATCGGGATCATACTGGCCAGGGATAGGGATAGGGATGATATGAAGATGCTGGGCTTGAAAGGGATCTCGGCAATTTCTGATCCATGGGAAACCGAACAGCTGTGTAGTGAGGCACTTGAGGCTGCAGTAACACTAGTTATAAATTTGAGTCTCGTTCGCTTGGACTGACCAACACAGAAAAGGTCTCGGTAGTTAGCTGTATGGCCACAGTCCCCAGAGGTAAGACCGTAAGAGTATCCTGTAGGCGAGACAGACTCGATCGGGTGTAGACTAGGAACTGGAACTTCGTAGCTTCAGTTCTTAGCTACAGTACTAAGCAAAATGAAGCTCTAAACTAGTCCTTTGGCCTCCTTGGCTGGGACTGAGTGGACCTCAGGCCAACTAGGGTTACTATCCGTGCCTATAGTGGATACATCTAGTAGTCTAGTAGTCTAGTCTAGTACGAGCAGAAAAGGCAGCTTCGAGCGTAGACTAGTAGCCATGTCCATATACAATAATAATAAGGACCCATCTCCGCAGTGTTATCTTCATCTATGAGCAGAACGCCCATGCACCAACACCTCTAGAGGACGGCAAGCGGGATACGATACTCTCCACCGTCTGGACAGGAATGTCGCAACGATACTGATCTTGGGCTCCCTAGTCCCCGTGGTGGTTCGCTGCACACCCGAGACCACTCGCGTGCATCGTGAGCTGGAGACATTTCGCAGCCGAGGGCAGCTGTTTATCGAAACCTGTCCGCCGCCTTCCTACTTTCTATCGGCCGGTAAGCGCTAGAATCGGAGATAGAGTCAACTGAGTCTTTTAGCCGTGCCTAGGACTAACGCATCTGCTAGTGGACCACTCGAGCCCCCTGCAATGGGCCCTTGCAGCAGCGCATGCATGGTTCGTGTGGACCCTGCTCGATTATAGTCCTCGTTTTCGCTTAGTGACAGGTGCTCCAAAGTCTCCGCAAAACACCTTAAACTAAGTCTCTTGATACCTATTAGTCTTTTTGATAATATTTGCATTGTACACTGCGTTATCACAGAGCAAAGAAGCCAGTATCTATCTTTTATTTTTCCAAGTCAATCGTGAGCGACCGATATATTTACCACATGTCTAAACTATGCGCCCCTCCTGAAGATGCGGAAAAGACCCGAAGACCCCAAGCCCTGCAAACCACGCTGTTGAGCCTCGCGCCTAGCCGCACCATCGACAATCTTCCCCGGCTCATCCCCTCCGCGAGCGCGCCTCCTCCGCTCCGCTAGCCAGAGACCAGTCTGCATGATCACCGACGAAAGGATACTAGCGCACAGGATACCCACCATCACAAGATTAGATTTGCGGAACTTGGCGCGGCCGGGGGCGGCACTATCGCTGGGCCAGCCGGTGTAGAGGGCGTAGGTGGTGAGGATGCTGCCGAGGTTTCCCCACCCAGAGACGACGGCCGAGGCGGCGGCGACGCCGACTTCGCCGTGGCGGGGCTGGAAGACCTCGGTTGTCCAGGACATGGTGATGGGGACGGTGGGCCCGAGGCCGAAGCCGACGATGAGGAGGCCGCCGTAGCGGGGCCAGGGGTTCGAGGCGGAGCCGGCGTAGGTTGTTAGGAGGAGGCCGAGGATCTGGAGGCAGACGGGGAGGGAGAAGAAGAGGGCGCGGTGTTTATGGAACCGGTCGGAGAAGGGGGTTACCAGCAGGATACCGAGGAGATCCATCTACTGATGTCAGTTGACGCCTTTGGCACCCGGGGGTTTGGTTGGCAGGGGGACTTACAAGCCAGATGGGGGCTGTGAGGAGACTCAGGTCAATCCCGCTTAGGGACTGGTCGATTCCCCTGATGATGACGGTGGCGTAATTCTGGACGCCGATGCCCACGCCTACTACGCCAAAGTACATGACTAGCAGCGGCCACAGGCGCCAGTCGAGGAACACGCGGAGAAGGTCGCGGAGGGACCACTGCGGACGGTGGTAGACGCGCTTCAGGTCGTGGTAATGGATCTCTGCGTCCCGGCCTGCGAGGGCGGGCGGGCTGCGCGGGAGCCACCGGAGATACTTGCGCTGGGGAGGTTCGACGCCGGGAGCCAGGGGCCGGTCGGGAAGCCACCAGAGGAGGACGATGCCAACAGCAATGGTGATGATGCCGTAGACGAGGAACATCCATTGGAAGCCTACGAGGCCACGTTCGCCGTCCATCTTCTGGAACCCTGCCGAGACCAGGCCCACGACAGCGGCGGAGATCTGAGCGGCAGTGAAGTATTGGCCGATGCGCTTGCCCGTCCTAGAGGGAGGGTAGAAGAGGGTGAGGTAATAGGTCATTCCGGGCCACATGCCGGCAATGACGATGCCGAGAAGAAGACGAAGGAGACTTGTGCGTGGTGTCAGAAATTGCAAACTCCACCGGATCAGAGATTTAAACATACTATAAGCTCCACGCTGCTTTCATGGCGGCCATGCAACTGCCAATGATACCCACGCTGATCACGATCCGACTCATCCAGACATGCGGGCTGAGTCTGGTCATCACCAGATTCGAGGGCAAGTCAAAGACCACATAGCAGACGTAGAACAAGGCGAGACCGGTCGAGATCTGATGAGGCGTCAGGTGCAGCACGGACCCGAGGTCGTGGCCTACGTCCATGTTCATCGTCTGTGCCAGACCGACATTGGATCGGATGGCAGAGCAGAGAAAGTACAGTACCCAAAAGGCAGGGATGATTCGATAGTCTAGTTTTCTAAATTGGCTGTGAGCTTCTTTCTGTAGCATCACGGCAGGCACTAGGCGGAGACTCACCTATAGACGCGCTCAATCTCAGCGACGCTGGGCTCATCGCCAGATTCGACGTCATTCTGAGTGTCAGTTGATGGTTCCCGGACATTCTCGGTGTCTTGATGCTTTCCCACGTCTTGGGGACGGATTTCTGGTTCTGATGAGGACATGTTGAGGAGCTGGTGTGAGTGGTGGGATATCAATTATGATTAGAGCTGCATTGATGGTGCAGGCGAGTATACAGAATTCTAAAATGATTGAATCAAATAGAAGAACAAAGAGACCGGTCGAGTCGGGACCACAGGATATAACGCAGAACCTTCAACGTATGGAAGAGGTCTGCAAGCCCCGCACGGCCAGATAGGTCGAAGCGTCAAATATCAGGATTGCAATGATGAAGATTGTCTTCCCACACTGGCTTGTCCGAGATGGGTCTAATGATTTCAATTAGCATGTGTCGCTGCCCAGATAGACATTAAGTCTCATTCTTCCGGAATAGGCAATGAGAAAAAATCATCCATCAGGATACTGAAAATCCCCTCCAGCGTATACTGTATGTAGATAGACTTGCAAGGAAACATAGTCTCATTATTCAACGTACCTGGTTGATGACGCAGAGCCGAGGCTGATATTAGTACTTTATTCGCAGTAGTTAAGTCCGTCAGGACTCAGAACAAGCAGAACGAGTCCAGACACTCGTCAAATCAACAAGATCACAGCAACAAAAAAGTATACCAAGAAACTCAACCAGGATATCTGAATATCCCCAAGTCTCAAGTCTCAAATCTCAATATTAATCTGATCGTGGAGCGGAGTTTGCAATCCGACGATCGGACTAACTTTTTTTTACTTTTTTTCCTGAAGCTTCGACGCTTAAACCCGGAGCGGAAATTCCTCCCGCCAAAAGCCAAACTTTGTTTGAACGACGGGTTATCTGGATAGCTTCATCTCTTCGTTTCTATTCCTTTAATGGTATCGCGAAGAAAAACTATATTCAGCGGACCTACCCCACACTCAACGACCGGCTGGTCACAACGCCAATTTCCCAACACTCACTCACTGCAGCAGACGCCCCAAACCTTGAATGAGTCACAGTACGTATATAGTTTAGCTTTCGAGCTGCCGATGTCGGTCAAAGCCACTTCTACCGATTCCGCTCTGGTGCGGGATGTTGGTGGTTCTAGATGCTCTTATCCGTGAATTTCGTAAATAGTAAATACTGATATTCGTCATGCCCCCATCGAAGGTCTGGTTTGAGTTGCTACTTTGCGTGGTACTCCCCAGCTTTTCTTTCAACCAACTTATATGAAGGACTCGATCGGACCAGAGCAATGCATGTCATGCTGTAATCAGCTGTATGATGAATCGATAGATGGAAAGTAGTGCACCAATGAGAGGGTTGTATCCTGCAACACAAACTCTGAGAAAAAGACTAGATGTGATGCGATGTGCAGTTAACCCGAGGGGACGGCTACGACGACGGAAGACCTATAGATATGTACTTCTACGATGGACAGGAAAGCCTGGAATCTGATGGTCAAAATGAAAAATAAAATCTAAAATCTCAGTACAATTAATTCAAGCGGGGTATATATATAGCCATGCAGTAGACAGTATCAACCGCCCGACTCATACAACATTGCCTCATCTAGAGGTCTATTATTCGTTGCGTCAATGATCTAGGCCTTTTCCATGCGCTCCACTCTTTCGGAGCTCGTGTTCTCGTCGCTGTTGCTTCCGGTTTCCTTGTGAGCGTGGCTCAACACGCTTGCACGGCGCACGGCGTCGTCCTCAATATCATCCAGAGTGAGCAAAAGTTCGCCCTTCTTGCCATACATGTGTGGCTCATCCCTCGCAACGCGAACCACAGAGAAGATGCTCTTGGTCTTTCGGAAAATACGGTCCATCTCCTCCAGAGACCGTCTGGTAGTCTCAGGGTAGAAGAAGTACACAACGGGGAAGATGGCGGCGTTGCTGTCATTGGTTAGCGGTCTGTACCGTAAACAGAAGAGTGGAGGGTAGCTTACATGACGGCAAAGATAATGTAGGTCCGCCATTTGATGTTCTCGAATGCCACCGGAGTAATCATGACGACCATAAAGTTGAAAATCCAGTTCGAGGACGTAGCCAAGGCATTGGCCGGGGCGCGAATCTTCAGAGGCACAATCTCGGCAGGGTACAGCCAGGTCATACCCAACCAACCAATGGCGAAGAAGGTGTTGAACACGAAGAGGAAGACGGCACAGGCGACTTTGGATGCGTCGGTGCCGAGACTGGCAGTGACGGCCAGGATCACCATGGAGATCGACATACCGGCGGCGCCAAACAACATCAGGGAACGACGACCGAAATGCTCAATGGTGAACACGGCAATCCAGGAAGCAATGAAGTATTCGGTTCCGTTGCAAGCGGCAACCAGCCGGGACTTGATCATGTCCATGCCCAGCTGCTGCTCCAGCACAACGGGAATGTAATAGGTGATCAGGTTGATTCCGGAAATCTGCTGGAACATCTGGTTGACGTAGGCGAGCACGGTCCGGTGGAAGTGGCGATCTTCAGTCATGGTGAACATGTCGCGGAACGAACCCTTGCTCATCTCCAGGACGGTAGCCTTGATGGCGGTAAATTCGGTCTCGATAAAAGTTTCATCGGCGTCGCTACCCAACAAAGCGGTCAGAGTCTGCTTTGCTTCATCCTCGCGGCCCTTGAGGACCAGCCAGCGCGGTGATTCGGGAAGCCACATGACAAAAACCAGGATAATCGCTGCAAAGAAGATCTGGAAGGCCAAGGGGAAACGCCAGGCCACTTCGTTGGGGTCCGCAAAAAGCAGACCAAAATCGATCCAGTAACTGATGGTAATGCCGCAAGTGATCATGGCACCCTCGATCATGACCATCTGACCGCGGCGGTTGGACTTGCAGCATTCCGATTGCCATGTGGGCACTGTCGAAGTGTTCATACCATTACCTGTTTTTCGTCTAATTAGCACATGGGTCCTCTTGAGTTCGGGAATTATGCCTGTACTGGCAGGCGAACTCACCAAAACCGGTAACCAAACGACCGACGATCAACTGCGGGAGATGGTAGGATGTACACTGCAGGATCGCTCCAACCACCATGATCAAGGAACCGAGGAAGATTGTCTTGCGGCGACCCAGCCAATTACCCACCCAGATTGTAGGAATCGATCCGGCGAAACATCCCAAGTTGTAGGCAGCAACAACGATACCTGAGCCAGATTGTAAGCGCCAGACCGAGAAAACAGGGCAGTCAAGACCTGGAATTGATAACCCACCTTGGCGCGTAGACTGGGCACTTCTTTCAGACGGGCTTAGGCTTTCAAAATGAGGTCCGTTAAGGGCGATTGTTGGGAAGTATTTGATGAATGACTCCAAGGTCAAAAGACCACCAGTGACACCTTGATCATAACTAGTCGGAGAAGAGTCAGGTATCGCCAGCGGAAAGCGCAGAATGCAAAATGCCAGAGAAAGATGGATCCATCCCAGACTCACCCAAACAGCAGAAAGTCCATACCGGCAATGATACCGATAGCCAGCTGGAGCTTGTGGCCTTGAAGGCCCAGATACCGTTGGGTTCCCATTCTTGCGCAAAGCACTGTGCCTCGATGCTTCAGTGAATGCTATACAAGATCCGTTCGAAGAATCAGACAGCTGAAAGGCTAAAACCCCAGAGCAGACAGACTCATGTAATGGGAGGGAAAGTCCAGGACTGATTTGAAGGAGGGAACAGAGAGAAAAGAAGTATTCGGAGAAAAAGAGATCAGCGTCGCACGAGGGAAGCGGATGGGGTTTTTAAAAGAGACGGATTATTAAATATAAGTTCAGGAAAGAAAGAGCCAATAATGATCATTAATACTAGGATCCTGGTGAAAGTATGAGCTCAAGCATGAAGCAGTCACAGAGAACCTAAGGCAGGTACTTTGCCCAAAGCAGCAATGAGCGGGCATGATTTGGTATCACAGACAACCTCACGGGCAAATCAGCGAATACCATCCTGGAGGAGATTGGATAGGGACGGTTGGAAATGAACTCCACCATCTCCGGATCGAGCCAGGCAGCGAATTTCCCCGTCATTTCGTGAGTCGGGTAGTGGCTCGTTCATTGCATTGGGGTATGGGGGTATGGGGGTATGGGGGGTACAGAGGCGCGGTGTATACAGATTCCCCACTTTGACCCCGACCCTGATGAGGAGAAAGTCCAAAGGACGATGATTGGTGTGGCTTGATTGATCGGCGGGGAATGGCCGGCGTGAAACTTAGATTTAGCATGTAGAATTGTTGATTGAAAACATTATTATTACTCGATATCGATATCTCCCCAATCCCTATGGATTATTATGCCGTCATGGTGTGGGTTTGATTCTCTTGGTTTAACCGCAGACGTCCATGCGCTAACCTGTTTTGGGCAACCCGAGGAATACTGGTCCAGAAGTAAGAGAAGTACTGAGTACTTCGAGCACGGGTAGATACACGAGAGTGAGGAGACGATTCCGCGGTCGGAAAAATCGCCGGTTCTTTGGATTCTTTTGTTGTGTTTCTCTTTGGTTTTACATAAGATGTCACGTTGGAGAATGGAACAATGGTCACTAAACATGTAATTGTCCCTCGCGCTCCTGAGCTCGTGATTGCTCGCGTGGTCCTTCGCGTGGCCGTCACTTGAATACTAGATATACTTCGTACCCATGGGGCCATGGTCGACTACTATGCCATCAGACATAAGCGCCGTCAAGGTGGGTTGATCTCGATTGACATCTTATGACTGATTATTCATGAATCTGGAGTTAGAGAGTCTCGGAGACAACTGATCCGTACGGAGTAGTCCATACTCTCTACGTCTTCCGTAAGGACGCCAGACAGTAGTACGTATCCTCATTTGCCAATAACAAAGCAGCGGAGACGAACTACATAGGTCCCTCGTGTTTCTCAGATGCTGTCTCATGCGATGATGCAAGTTCACAGCTAGTTAGTGAAGAGAATTGGCGCAGTTGACTAAGTTGAGTGAAGTTCAGGCCGATCTCCAACGTCCAAGGCCGAAACACGGGCCGGAGAAACCCAGTCCGGGATACACAGCATCTTGGCCGAGAACAGATCGGCCCCACATCCAAGACCGGGAATCTCTCCAGAAGCAAAAGAAAAGAAAACGCAAGCCTTCAAGGAAGGTCTATGCTCAAGCGCGAGAAAAGAAATGTATTGTCAATATATATATATCTCTCAGTAGAGACGCATGAGTCCTTTAGTCGTGAAGTGTAGGTGTAGGATACCATTTACCAAAGTACCTTACTTCGGCAGTTGGTAAGGTACCTTTTGGTGCCTTTGGTCCACCTTCCCCAGGTCGCTTCTCTTCCCGTGGACGCCCTCCTCCCGCCCTTTTTGACTTTGCCCACCAGCAACTCGGACCAAGTAACCACTAAATCGTACAGAACGCGAATAGTCGCCTACCCTCCATCAAAGTCCTCGACTCGGGAGCCGGGAGGCTCAAGCACTTGACTGAAATGGAACGTGCACCGCCGCTCCACCGACTCTTTCGCTCTGATTGACTCGTTTAGCCGTTATCGATGATTGATGTCGCACCGCTGCTATGTCTGCCTGCGCTGGAGACCCGCCGGAACTGCCTATTCGGGCAATTCCGGGCCTGATCATATCATATCATACCATCTCGCTTCATTTCGCTTCGTCGTTCACGGTCCGAGTCTTTTGACAAGTGCCATAAATCATAATAGGCAGTTTGGATTTCCATTGCTCGTATCTGAGTCCTGTCTTGCTCGCCATTGACTGCGTCTTACGTTCGCTGGAGCTTAAGCGTCACGTAGTATTCATAATAACGCGTCTTTCAGCCTAGTGCTATAACCTTTGACTTTCACCCATCCATCAAGTCGTCCGATCTAGATACCCACGGCTTGAACCGAACTTCCCCTATTTTGCAAATATGCAAACGGTGGATTCCAGAGTGAAGATGGCCTAATCTACGTTTTGACGATGTCGCAGAAACGCGGCGGTGCTTGGCGGTTGGTTTCATGGCGCTGATGACGGTAGTGGCTCAATTTTCATGTGTCCACCGAACGCTCTGAACCTCTTCATTAATTTACAAACCTACACCATCGGGACCTTATACTAAGCTCCCGTATTCGATCCACGATACGGTGACGCCACAGTTCCAGCCGGAAATCCTCCAAGACCCTAATCCCATTCAATTTGGGCTATCACATATATATATGTATATATTCAGGGCTTTTCCGCACATCGTAGAAGTGCATTTCTGCAGTTCTTTCATTGTCATGGCCTTTCCCCTGGGTTAACTGCCATGGCATCACATCTAGTTCCCTCCTTAGAGCATTATGTTGCAGGCTACTTACCCTTTTGATTGGTGCACTACCTTCCATCTATAGAGTCACCATACACTTCTCTGTCCGTGCGACCTCGCCATTCATTAACCCGGGTTATCCAGTCACGAACAAGGGCTTCAAAAACACTTGTCTCGTCGATAGGAAGGCCATGCGTACCACGATCTAGAACAACATAGGTTGATCGTGGATAGAGCTCCAGCAAGCGAAGGCTGTCTCGATAGCCAACGCTCTCATCTTGCCGACCACATATAACAAGCGTGGGTGCAAAGAACTTGGCACCTTCATTGTCCAAGGAAAAAGATAACTGATATCGATGTGGATCTTCTCGGATCGGATCTAACACCTTACTGTCGGCTTTCCTCTCCGCTGGAAGCAAAACATCCTCGTATTTTGCCTTCAAATTTTGAACGTAAGCAGGCGTTTGAACGAGAACGTTTCCAAGAAGACCCTTGTCTTCGGCCGACATGTCCGACATGAGTTGCTTATTTGCAACCAGAGGTTTGAAAGCATCGAGATCGCGCATGCTGTCCTTTGGCTCTATGAGCGGTACGCGCAATAGTAGACCATCGACTTGCTCAATATATTTTTGAGCTATCGCACGTGCAAGGTACGCGCCACATGATGAGCCGACAAGTAAGAATCTTGACCTCCCAAGTCGAGAATCAATGAATTGCACCAGGCGAAGGTAGATATCGTCCAGATCCTTGACATTATTTGCAGGTGTTGCGCCCATGCCTGGAAGGTCCACGTAAATCCGGCGAAGTCCCGGTGTTTTGCTGAAAACGGGCTCAAAGTCCAGCTCCTCGACTCTTGCCTCCATCTTCCATCCATGAATGATCAAAACGGGAAGTCCTTCGCCGATTTCATGTGCAGATAGAATAGGTTCCATTTTGTTACTGTGGTGAATTTGTGGACATATGAGGAGCAGGAACCAGAGTAGTCGATCACAGGGGTACAGATCATTTAATTATAGACAATAAACAAGCCATCTTATGGTGCTGACACAGTGCTGCTTACTCCTAAGTTAAAATGTGGCCAGATTGTCATCAGTCGCCTAGTTTGCTCAATTTGCATGAGTCATGACTAGTCATCCAGGCTTTTCATCCTAAGGTACGTAGGCCCTTGTATCTTTCATATAATATTCTATTAGTAGGTATGACTGGATAATATCACCAACAGGAATTTACACCAACCACATATTGGATCTGTCGGTTCGGCAGAGTATCTCAATGTTTCCTGACATGGAAGGCGATATCAGGCACCACAGTATCAATGTTGATTTGATAAGATCGGTTTTCGAATGCATCCACACTACTGGGCGATCCAAGGCCGAAATGCAGGTTTGAGCTCTACGTAGGACTACAAATCCGGCTACAGGGGAGTCGGGCCGATCATCTATATGTTACATCGGAGGTCATTTCATATCAAGTCGTAAATTCATCATATCCGAGACCACAGACAGGAAGGCTGCCTTCCGTCGACAACATCACAAATAGTCAACAGTCAATGCGAGCCCTCTGCCCGATTGCACCCCGAATGTCTTCCTTCAGATCTGGTTTGGAAGAGTTCCGGGCCCGCCCGGTTGAGCTTGGATAGCCAGCCGCCAGCGACGGCAGCAAAGACAGGAGGCTAGCGAATATGGAGTACACTGGTAGTAGCATCAAGGTTAGACCGGAAATGGTCAAAGCTGTCGAGCAGACAACATCCAAGGACGATCACGACGCTTGCGCATGACATCGGATCCAGACATCGTCAATCGAACGGCAGATACCGCCTGGCACAGTGTTCTCCACCATGCGCCCAGGTTTACCATCCACCACCACCGCCCGACCAACCGCCCGCTTCGACATCTCCTTCAGTATTTTCATTGGTGACGGGGCAGCGGTGTCGGTATTCCAATCATCGCCCGCGCCATTGGCTTGGGTGTCGTTGTTGTCCTGACCGAAACTCTCACTGGCAGCCTGGGGGCAGCGCTTGACGATGTGGCCCACTGTTACATTGGTCAGCATGTATCGTATTTTCTGACATCCCTTGGCAGATCACTTACTTTCACCACAATTGTTGCACTTGACCTTGGACCACTCCTTCTTCTGAGGGCAGTCACGGCTAAAATGTCCGACTAGAATATCATCCATTAGACTTGAGGTACGAAAAACAGCCGATCATATGGAATCTTACCTTCGTCACAGTTACGGCAAGTCACGGTTGACACATCACGAGGTTTGTCACAATCTCTCGCCATGTGGTCCTCAGATCTGCTGCAATTAGAATGTCGACGGTGACAACAGCTCCTTTCTCCGAGACTTACCCGCAGTTACGGCAGGTTCTAGGGGCAGGTGCCTGAGGACAATCCTTTGCAAAATGGCCCACTGCAGTTCATTAGTATATGCATGTGTGGTGGTCAGCGTCGTTCTAAACATAGCGCTTACTCTCATTGCAGCGCTTGCATTCGACCCCCTCGGCAGAGCGGGGATTGGGACAGTCGGCTGCCTTATGCTCCGGGGATCTGTTCAAGTCAACGCAAGCCTCGAAAGATGAAAAGAGAAAGAACGACATACCCGCAGTTACGACAGGCAAACCTGTCGACGCGAGGCTCAGTGCAGTCGCGAGCACGATGTCCGCTGGCATTACAGTTGACACATTTGACTTCGACCCTCTCCACCAGAGCACGCTCTTCCTTGCAACCACGAGCAGTGTGACCCATTTCTGCTATTCTTTAGCATTATTCCTAATAGCAGCGACATCCGAGCAGAGAAAGTTCTGCTTACCACCGCAGTTATTACACTTGGGAATTTGTCTATCGTAAGGGAATCCAGCGTCCTCAAGGCGCTCAAGGTTCTCTTCAGGGTCGGCGGGCCAGCGTTCCTTGAGGTTCGCGCGCTGCGGCTTAGGACTGAAGTAGAATGCAACGACATACTTGCAGTTCAACTTGCCCTGGAGGTTGATCAAGCTGATGCTGTCGCCGACTGGTTTCTCCTGCAGTGATAGACACCATCAGTATTTCTCAAGGAACGTACAACATCAAGAGCTTTCGAACAAACCATGGCAATGAGGTAAATGTTGAAATTCTCCTCACGCATTTTCTTCTCAATGTCCACAAAAGTGGCCTGAGGAACCGCCTTGGAATAGACCTTGAGGCCCTAGAGGGTTGTCAGCCACCAACCTTCGTGTTTCAATGCGTATAGGTCAATTTCATTGCCTACCTCACGGAAGTCCTCCAGATCTCTCTCGTCACTAGCCTTCTTGAGGCCAGCCCAGGCCTCCTCGGGAAGCTTGTCAGGGATATCGTTCAGATCGAATTTGCGATTCTCGGTGCACTCGATAGTCTTGTGACCTGATGCATCTTTTGTCAGTCACCTTTATATATCTGCGCACGGCCACTGACATACCTTCGGACTGGCAGTTCTTGCACACATCAGGTGGTCTATCAGGACACTCCGCAGCCGGGTGTCCCTCCTTGCTGCAGATACGGCAAGGACCCTTGAACACACGCGGCTTGATGCACTCTGCCTTGGAATGACTATACAGCATTAGCATTGACAAACATTGACTTGTAGCGTAGAGTTACTTACCCCTCCTCGCCGCAATTGAAGCAAGCCATACCCTTACGAGGTTCGGGACATTCACGCGCAAAGTGACCATCACCTCCACAACTGGGTCTTGTCAGCAGCAGAAACGTCATAGACCTTCCCAGGGTAGGAAGACACATACTTGCCCTCTTCACCAGCACCGAAGGTAGGCTCGAACTGACCACCAGATTGATCACCGCCCCATTTGCTCTCGCCGAAGTCTCCAGCAGGGGTGGAGCTGATTGGGTTGATATTCTCGTCGGCGAAACCTGCTAAACAAAAAATGAGTATACACCTTTCCGCAGATGTTATCCTTATTCCTTGCCGGTACCGGCACAAGTTGATGAGGCTCCCCGCAACAGAGCAGGACGGCCAACACAGACTGTCCGCCACGGCTAGAAAGGAAGTACGAAGGCGTACGTACCAGCGCCGTTGTTGTCATTCCAGCCGCTTGTTTCACCGGTATTCCAGGCATCTGCCTCGCCGGAGTTCCAGCCAGACATCTCGACTGTTTGTTCGCGCTCGAAACTAAAAGAGAGGCAAGTTAGGCGACAGTGTTGTCAAGGGTATTGCTTCGCAACAAGGGATTTTGTGAGAATATTAAACATGTGTCTCTCTTGAGAGAGAAATGGAAAAGGCAAATTGTCCTGATGCAAAAGTTTCAGAAGCACACAGAACGTGGTTTGAGGGGCCGATGGAGAAGTCTCCTGGCAGACTTGACTTGATCAAAGCATAGTGGAAAGACTTACGCCTACACGATTCTCCCTAGAGGAATCAAGAGATAAAAAGGGAACAGATTTAGAAAGACGTAAATATGTAGAAAGGAGATGAATGGAGACGGGGAAGAATAGAGAAAATGAGGAAGAAGAGTAGGTGAGCTCGAGGAGCAACAAACAAACGACAACAACAACACCTCAACCTTTGTTTGTTTCCTGAGAAAATCTTGCCCAGATGAGCAATATTCACAAGAAAAGCTTCAAGCTGTTGCCTGCCTGTGTCCTCAGGCCAACAACCGAGCTATATGGATTTTGTGCTAACGCTGACGAATTTGCAGTCTGGTTTACATGGTTCGAATATTCGATTGCCATAGTCTCACTTATATCAAGTAGGCATCTGCGAGTGACCTCATGCTGTATGGCTTCATTTCCTCTGTCTGCCTATAATTGTTTAACAGCAATTATATTGGCACCAGCTACTGATAGGCTTAAGGTACTTTTCAAAGCCATACTAGTCCAGTAGCGTGATTTAGGCAATTCTACATTTCTACCATGAGACAAGAGGTATTTTAGAAGCCATAAATCATCATATTAGAACCCTAGTTACAGAGATACCTGGGCAAGTTCTAGCCAGTAATGGTAAGAACAACACCAAGATGGCGATGAGTAAAAGTACACAAGGGTCATCAGCTCCTACTCGAGAATCCTCATGCCATCAACCAATCCTTTTCCCACGGCCCTATGCAATGACCAAGCGGATGACCAAGTCGAATTGCGAGTAGCGTACCTGGCATCACTCAGGTTTGATCATTGCCAGCCGCGAATACTTCAGCCACAACGTTCAATTTCTGCTTGAGCTTTTTATTCTCTTCGGTCAGAGCGTTGAGGCGGGAGATATGCTCAAGGCAGTGTTCGCATTCGGTATTGGTGGCTCCATTGGCGGCATCGAGAGCACCCTGGTTCTTCTTCTCGCTCATCTCCTTCAGTTCAGCCTCGAGCTTCTTGACCTGATCGATTTGCTTCTTAAGGTCGCCTTCGAGGTTTCTGTTATGGAGCTGGAGCTCTCTAATTTCCTGTTTCCATTCGGCTCCCTTCTCCTCCAGCTTCAGTAACTCCATCATAAGATTCTCATTTGTCTCGTCCAACTGCGCGTTACGGGCACGCTCTTTCGGGAATTCTCTCATGGCCATGGCCGCCTGCGTAAACAGGCGTGCGCCATGCTGCATGGATTGGTATTCGTTGCTTCCAGAGTCCGTGAAAGCAGTGGTGGCGGAAAAAGGAGGAGTGGGAGGACGAGGAGCCATTTCTTGTTCAGGCTTTGATGGCGAATCTTCGTTGTTGGTACTAGGTTCTTGATTCTGTGCAGAATGACGATTGGTTGCAGGAGATAAGCTTGGACGAGCTCTCTGCACCGGTGACTCGATTGCAGAGGTTGCGTCAGATTTGTTCGTGTCTGCTGCGTTCTCAAGAGAGCGAGAATCTGAAAGTGTTGGCTGAGATGAGGCAGATGCAGATTTAGTAGTTTTGTTAGATTTTTTCGCGTTCTGCAGTGTGTGAGGGTCAGGGCTAGCGGGTGTTGTGCTGAATGGATCGCGTGCACCAGGTTGACCAGTGAATTGAAGCTTTGTACTTTTGGATGGGCGCTTCAGGCCAGAAGCCGAGCCCACGACAGTATCGTTCAGCTGCTTGCGAGGCGTATTACGAAGCTGTCGAGCAGTGGGAGAGCGGCCAATGTCACCTCTAACGCTAATGTCCCCCCGTCAGAGTCACTAGCCTCGCTAGGGTCGAAGTCTGGGTCGTTGACATTGTTTGCTGCGACATCACCAGTCTTGGTTTGCTTGCTGGGGTGTGTCTCGTTGTCTCCGAGGTCCAGCAGACGTTTGTTCCCTTTACTGAGCTGAGTAGTGTTGGTCACTTTATTCTGATTGTTCGACTGGTCAACACGAGGTATATTAGCATGGACTCCGACTATTGTACACGATATTACAAATGAGATGACATACCATTTCCTCAGTCGCTTTATTACCATTGTTCGCCTGATCAGCATGAGGTATGTTAGCATCAAGCTCTGACTATTACACGAGATACTCCATGAGATAACATACCTTTTCCCGGGCCTCCTTCTCACGTTCAATTTTCAGGTCCTATAAGTATTAGCAATGCATAAATTGCTTTGTGTCATCCCAACTCACAGAGTACTGCTTGCAGAGAGCATTCCCACTGCGGCCTGGAAAAGCCTACAGAAAAGGTCAGCTATAGTCCTTCAGATATATGAAGTATGGTCATGTTACCAGCTTGATTTGATCCCAAGGCAAGTTAGGATGTCTGTCCCGGTAATTGAGAAGCCGAAGTTTCTCTGACTCTGACCAGCGAGTTCTAGGGATCTTCGTACTTCTCGGCATTGAGAACGACAAGGTCCCGAGGAAACAAAGGGGAAAAAAGAGCAAAAAAACACAGTCTGAGGAAAGGCTGTTGGACCAAGCCTTTATAACTGGGCTTGTTATGGCTATGGGAGATACTTTCAGACTGGCTGCGTTTGTCTGGGGCTCAGACTCTCAGACTCTCCGAACAAGACAAAGAAGACTAGGATAATCCGCTAGTGAGTCGATGTATCTCCTCTGAAAAGGTGCTGGTAACCAACAGAAACCAATTAGGAGGATGAAGGGCTGGCAAGGCTGAAACCAGATGAAAGGGTCAATGCCTGAACAGGTTGAGATCGTGCGAAAAAGTCCTGCTGCGCCGAGACTCTGTGAAAGATTCTGTCTAGCCGAGACTTTGAGTGCATCTAGCAGACGGTGAAGTATCATCTTAGGAGAACAGAACGGGCAGATTGTCTCTCTTCTATGCTTAACAAGGTCTATCGAATCATTGAGTTGAAGTTGCCGACTATGAGAAACCTATATAACAATAGCGGAGTGTCTACCTCCGTTCTTGAGCTGGTATTGCCTCTCAGGACAATATGTCATTGATGAGAACCATTAGAGAGAGCTCTATATTGACACATCACTGAAAAAGGAGGTATGTGAAAATCAAAACGAAAAATCCTATTCACAGACTGCCTCTACTGACCAAATGACACCCGGATAGTTAGCTATATCAAGGCAGAACCAACAGCCATTGAAAGGAGAAAAAGCAAAACGCAGCCGTTTACGCATGCCATCATCTCGTTTGAGCTAGCTGCATAGCCCAGTGGATTTGTTTATGTAGCACGAGGATGTTGAAAGACCTCCTATCGAAATTGCGGCACAGTCAACTTGCATTAGGGGTGAAAAAACTTTTTCGATTCTGCCTTGCAATTGACATGGATTCTTCCAAGGCAGACGTTAGTGTCAATGTCGCTTGGTTAGGATATGGTAGAATGGGATTTCTAGGGATTTTTGGATTACTATTATTAGGACTGTGATGGAGAATCTAGCATGATCTGAGCGAGTCGTGTCTTGGGTTTGATAAGTCAGTGTGTGATAGTATATCAAATCTGT
The DNA here is from genome assembly GCF_002847465.1 of Aspergillus novofumigatus IBT 16806. Classification (NCBI taxonomy): domain Eukaryota; kingdom Fungi; phylum Ascomycota; class Eurotiomycetes; order Eurotiales; family Aspergillaceae; genus Aspergillus; species Aspergillus novofumigatus. The sequence continues at coordinate 573,736 of NW_020194278.1, forward strand.
AATCCGACGACTAAGGTAGGCCTGAGATATATAAAATTAGTGCCTGTTCTAAGATGCAAAGTTCCTAGACTAGAATCTGAGTAGCATTATCATTATCTTGGTCATAAACTTTTTTAGACATTTCTGCTGCCCTAAGCCGACAGTCCTGTGTAATTATTGTCACTTAATCTCAGCTTAGGCAGTAACATTTCTAGTCATAACTAAAGTACCTTAGCTGACGAGATCAGCTTAGTGTCTGTGTAAATGACAGATGTATCCACATACTTGGTCATCAACCATACTAACCACAGTAATCTCATGATCTCTTGACCTGCTTGCTTATCACATATGTTTTAGTATAAAATTGTGAATATTCATACAACGCTCCAGCTATTCTCATCCCTAGGAATGACATCAAAGTAAGGATAACCTTGGACTACTGTCCCTAAAAGAAAATGACGCAAATCATACATGGCATAGATTCGACTGCAGTTTACTTGAAAAGTCTGCCCAGCAGACCCCCAGCAAGGTTATTCACAATGTTGCCCCCAAACGCCCTGCTAGCATACGTAGAAGCCTGGCTAAAGCGGTCGCAACGGGAGAACGCAACCGTATTGGTGATGGTCAGCACCAACGCAATGGCTGAGATTGAATTAGCCTCAGAGGTCGCTACAACAATTGATATCAGAAAGAACAACTCACCCACTAGGCTCAACCAAATAACACTGCTCAACCTGACAATCGCCAGAACGGCGAGTCCAATCCACAGCGCAGGTGTCACGTACAGACTGAGCCAGAAGAACCTCTTGTCTGTGGCCGAGATGGTGCGCGTGGCCGGGTCGGAGGATTCAAAGACCCAGTGTGAATCACCGGTAGTAGTGTTGACTTCGTTCCACCAGCGTAGACCGACTAATCGACGTCCGGCGATGTTCTTCAAATAGTAAAAGTCCGCGGAGAGGAGGAGGAGAGTTAGGATGAAGACAAGGACGCTGTGAAGTGTGTTAGCGGAAGAGAAGCTATGAGACGGAGTGACCAGTAAACCCCCTAAGTCCTTGGGAAGCTTACAAATTCTTGATAAATAAAACACCGAATAGATACATCAACAGCGCACTGGTGCGGAAGCCCAGGAAGAACAGAAGAGTGATCGGATGGGCGCTGAGACGCCAGTTCAGTTCACCCTGCTGCGCCTGGAGAGGTTGATCCATGGTGCCGTACAAAGAGCTCTCAAACTCTTGCTGAACAGAAAGGTGGCTAATCGCTATGGAGCTCTCTCGTTATAAACATGGGATCAGCAATCCGCGTGACGTGTATACATGATGCTGCGTGTCTCCTACATACGTAGACAAGGCGGTAGATGATGGCAGAATCAGCTCCACAGCGGAAAAGCAAAACAAACTGTCTGTATGGAGGAAAGGAAGCAGTGAGATCATGGAGTACAGATCGTTTTGTCTAGAGCCCGGCTTGCATGTTTAGATGGATATAATTGGACATTGAATGACCAACGGATATAAGGCAAAAATATAATTGCAACAGAATTTATGGCAAGTTGACGTCGATTAAACGGCCCGGGTAAGCTTTCAGGACCCTGTCCGAGAAACCTTTTTAAGTCCGGACTATATCTTATCTCAGACCGAGGATATAGCATAGCAACATCCTTTTCATATTGCATGCTCTTCAGCTGGCAATAGGTGCCTTAAAGTCTCTTGAATTACTCCGCGCATATCATCTTGAGTTAAATCACATATATTTACCAGACAGCCATGGCGTCGAGGAATACCCTCCGTCGCGCCCTTCTATACAGTACGTTAATCTACGGAACAAGCTCTCCCCGCAGTTGACCATCCCCCTCTTGGCACATACGAAACGACCACGATCCTGAGTAAGGCTCCTGGCTGACGCCTAACTAATAGTTCCCGGATCTTCCCAGCGCTTCATTGACAAATCTCGCTCGCTGACGGCGGACTGCGTCGCCTATGACCTGGAAGACAGCGTGACTCCGCACAAGAAAGCGGAAGCTCGCTCGCTGGTGCGGAGAGCGCTTGACCAGCCCGCTCCCCCTGGCATCCGCGAACGCGCCGTTCGCATCAACTCAGTAGATAGCGGTCTCGCATTGGCAGATCTGACCGAAGTCGTATGTGAAGATCTCGACTTCTCCAGGTCGATAATCAGCTAAAGAGAAGAACAGCTGCAATCCCCCAACCTCAGCACTATCGTCATCCCAAAAGTCAATTCCGCCTCGGATCTCACCTTCGTCACTGATGTCGTCTCCCACACACTCTCGCAACAGGCACACTCGCAAGAGGCAGCCTCACGGCCCCCTATCTCACTTTTGGCTCTGGTTGAGTCGGCCAAATCCCTGACGAATCTGACCCAGATCTGTGCAGCGACACCACTTCTCCAAGGTCTGATTTTCGCGGCGGAGGATTTCGCCCTCGACCTCAGTCTTACCCGCACACCATCTCTAACAGAATTCTTGTTTGCCCGGTCCGCCATCGTGACTGCAGCCCGCGCTGCGAATCTGCCGTCTGCGATTGATCTGGTCTGTACAGCCTACAAGTCTACCAAGGGTGATGGGTCACCGCCGGCGGTTTTGGAGGAAGAATGCCGCGGAGGAAAGCAGTTAGGATTCAATGGGAAGCAGTGTATTCATCCTTCGCAGGTAGAGACGGCGCAGCGTATTTTTGGTCCGGAGCAGGCCGAGATGGAATGGGCTGTACGAGTGACGATTGCGGATGAGAAAGCGGCAAAGGCAGGCCGTGGCGCCTGGACTCTGGATGGTAAGATGATTGACATCCCTGTTGCGGCGAAAGCACGCGCGATCGTGAAGAAGGCCGAGGCTTGCGGATTTGATGTGGAGGAATTGCAGAATAAGTGGCGGCATCAAGAGCCTGAATGAAAATGAATTTGTCCCGTGTCACACCTCTGTCCTTGCCGTTTACTTGTAGGTCCTCAGCGGTTTTACTAGGAAGGTTCATGACTGATCTTTAATAGCTGATGACAGGATAAACGTTAGGTGTGTTTGATAAATGTATGTAACTCGTATATACGTCGTAATTGAAGTACCATCGCAATCGAGGCGATGCCTGTCCATACAGCAAGCAACGCAAACTAGTCAGCACCATGCGCTCTGCATGGAGTAGTGCAGGAGAGAAATTAATCTCATAATCGTGGTCTGCGTGCGGTGGGAATATGGTGGGATACTTTGCTCTCCCGACGATGGTGAGAAGACACTTTCCGTCAAGGTGTTGGGATTGAGAAGTCCTTCGAGTCATCTCCTCTGTGCAATAACGGACAACAGTGCATGGTATCCTTCAAAGACAAAGACAGGCGTTTATGAACTCTTCGACTCCAGATCTTCGCGCTTCAACAATTGAATCTTGCCCATGGTCATTACGGGTTGACTACCATTGCTGTCACCACCCTTCCCAGCCTCGCCCTCTTCTAGACTTCTGGCGAGAGTCTTGTCATAGCTGGTGGGGTCGATTCCCAGGACGCCACCTACATATCCTCCCCTCTCCCCGGGCACACTAAACTCACGGTAAAGGTACTTCCACTCGTTGAGCCAAGCCTTGACAGCCTTTCCGATCTTGTCTTTGCCATTCTTCGAGTGATGACCCGTGCCTGTGATGGCGTAGATCACGGGTCGTCCCTCACGAGCATGCTTCAGAAGGATCTTCTCTAAATATTCAATTGCCTCTTCAGGTTGCAGGCCATGAAGGTCGACGTAAAGTTCTTCGGACGACTCATCCAAACCGGCACCAAGAAGGTGCTTGTTCCGCTCTTCGTACAATTGCCGTGCCGCTTCGCGGTGGCACTTACGCATCGCTTCGTTTTCTGCCTGGCCTCGAAGAGACAAAGCTTTAGCGGCTCTAGCATCGTTCCGGTTCCAGGCTTGAGCAGCGCTGAGAGATATGTTAGTCTGCGCAATATATCACGGTTACTTCAGTCGCCTTACCTTTGAAGAAATTTGTTTCTCACTGTACCGTGGCGGATAGCCTCCGTACGGTATTTGATATACTGCTGGTTGACTCGGGAGCCAGTCTCAAGCCAAGGAATATTCTGCGGAGCTGGGATAGACTGCGCAGCAGCACTGTTTTCGCGGCTTTTGGTCCCTTCTCTGCTATTCTTGGACGTGGGTTTGCTTTTGCCAGGAGCAGGGGACGGAGACATACGGACCACATCCGCCAAAGATGTAGGCAAGTTCTCTTTGACTGAACCGGTTTCTCGGTTATTGCGTTTCCCGTGCTTCTTACTAGCATTCTTTGCGCTCACTGCAGCAAGCGTGGGGAATGCATCTGGATCATCTACGGAAAGCGCTGCAGGGTTCAATTCACGTTGTTGGTGACGGCTCGTTGGGCGGGAATGTGGACGAGACCCATGGCCGTTGCGTTTCCCTGGGGTGAGCTGCATTGCTTGTGGAGATTTGTTTCCCCCAAGACCTGATAGATGAGGATACTTGCCCAGGTAGTGATTCGTCCATTGTTCCCCAGCTCCTCCTGCAGAATGTAACGGAGGGAAAGCTTCTGAGGTGTTCTCTACATTAAATGTTGGACCGCCCTGTTGGTTGCTCTCCCCCACACTGAGATTCGAAATTAGTGCTGAAGGGTCGTGGGAGAAAGGACATCCATCGCCCGCAAGGCAATTGCCCATGATCCAGTACCTTTTGAAGCACGTGTCAGTGTGAAGCCCACCCGCCATATACGTTTCATTTACTTACTTGCAGACATGATTGGTAAGATCGTGGCTGAACCGACAATCTGCACGAAGGCATTGTCCGGTAGACAGCCAATACTTACAAACAACAGGGCTTCGGTTGTGATTCGGCGACGTGCTTAATCTCGGTTGCTCCATGGTCATAGATTTGCCGACGACGACACGACCATCATCCGACTGACTGAAGCTGCCTCCACTCTGATCCTGTGAGAGAGATGCAATAGTCGCGCCGAGATCATAGCCATTTGCTTCTAACGCAGCCTCAATCTCTTCATTGGATCTTTTATCTCCAAGCACAGTGCGCAAGATATCGTGGGGGCTCATATCGGGAACAAATTCCGGGGCAGTGGCGCTGAGGGCACCGGAGGCGCTCATTGTCCCCACAGAGGAGGTGGTGCTCTGCGCATCGTCTGCAACAAGCCAATCTACATTGCTATCGTTGCCAAAGTCACTGTAAAAGTCCGATACTTGACTCTGGTCCGAGAATTCGTAAGCGTTAAGGTTCGGCGAATGGGGGATAGGTTGCGCAAGGGCTAATCTTGGGGACGGTCGCGGGGAGGTGAATGGTGATACGGTCGATGAAAGAGGTGCGCGAGAGAAGCCTCGAGAGCTTTGGAACCAAGATGAGCCGCCAGGGCTTGTGCCGAGGTTGGAGAGAGGAGATAAAGGTGTAGAGGAGCGTGCCATCTGCCATGGTGCTGGCGAGGTTCGGCGAATCACCGTATGACGAGGAGGGGGAGGAGAAGAGTCGGGTAATGTGCGATTCCGATGTCGCCAAAGGACGTCGAGCACCGCATTCTCCAGCGATGCTCCAGACAAAGATGTTTTCTCCCGTAAGAAACTCTCAACTTTCTCTGCCTGTTCTTCTTCATCAAGAGCTTTGTCCTGAAGGATCTGAAGACAACTGTCAAGAAGGTCGTCGGATATCATCCTGAGTAGATGCTTCGATGAAGCGATAGGCGACTAGGTGTGAGCGAAAGAAGCGGAGCGACGTAGGGCGACGCAGTGTTATGAAGATGAGGGGTAAATGCCGTCAAATTCTCGGACGGCGATAAGAGCGTATTCGAAACTTGAGATTGAGCAGCCTCTCAGAGATGCACATCCATTGTTCTCCGAAGATGGGAAAGCGTTGCGAATCACAATCGGTTGGTTGTGGTATCAGCTAAAGGAGGGGCGTACACATGCGAAAGGGGGACAGATTGCGGAACACTGAATATGAAGATCACATCGCATCTGTCAAAGGAAAGAACCCATCAAAGACGATGAACGAGAGGGGTGAGAGAATTCAACTGAACAGTACAAAATGAGAGATCAACGCTTGCACAACAAAGGAAGAATATAAACGAGGATGAGAACAAAAAGAGGAGGGTGGACGAGAGAGATCGGGAATCGTGGTCAACGGAGCTTAAGCTACTGGCTGGATGGACGGGGACTCAGGCAGGGAATTGACAGCCATAACACTGAGGCGCTAAAGGCCTCAAGCTACTGGCTCCCAACAAGGAATCGCCTTTTCTTTCTTGCGATGGAGGAAAATGTGCTTATTTTTCAGATTCTTTCCTAATCTTTACAAGATCAGCTCCAAAAGGTTCGAGACACTATCTTCACAGTTATTCAATGTTGTCCTTAACCACGAAATGAGGTTCGCGGATGTGGGGGAGGATCTGGAACCTCAGGCCCAAAGGCACCAAATTCCTTGGCTCGAGATAACAAAAGGATCGTCAATCAGCGGAGGAGCTGCAATACTTACGACATCTTGAATATCCATTATACTTCTGTCCGGGGCGCTCACAGCTGATGTACATCATTGACGATCTGCTTGACAGGTATTGTAAACAGAGAGACATAGTCATCACCTAAAAGACAAAGTTCAGTTGCGCCTGAATCAAGTGAAAGTAAACGATGGCTTAGTAACTCACCTGCACCACGTAACTAACTAGTCAACTAGCGATTAGATAGGCTCTGTGTACAGTCAGCAGCTGAACCCTCCAACTTCAAATGGCCAACAACATCACGGCGTCAGCCTAGAAATCATCTCACTATGACGGTTAGTTTGAAGGGTTAATCAAGTTGGGTAACAACATTACCCTAATATCCTTCGATTTCAACATCTGATGGGGGTTTCCTGACTTCACCTCGATTCCTCTCTCGGCATCCCCTGCTTCGCTGCTCATCGAGTATTCCGTTACTTATCCACCTATTTTTCTGCACACTTTCGGCGCTCCCTTCCCTGGCAGAGCTCAAGAAGGCTCCTATCTTTATGCGCAGTTGATCGCAATCTTGCGATTGGCATATTCTCGAGTGTTGGCTGGCGTGTGTCCATGCTCCTACTCCTCTAAGCGCTGATCCCTGTCATTGCCGATTCACGATCATCGAAAGACAATCCGGATAGGATTCCATGCTTTTGAAGATGCCTGCAGACTATACGTCCACTGCGCGGGCTTTATCTCTTCCAATGTCGCCTGCGGAATCACTGTCGCCGGCCGAAGAAGATACACAGCCATTATGGAGCCATCTGGCCTCCAGCAGACGCCATACTGCCAGTCCCTCTGCCCGGGCATCAACTGGTCTCCGTGATCAAGTCGTCAACCAAGCCACGAAGATGCTGCGACGCACCAAAAAGACATGGCGGAGACTAACATTCTGGCAGAGAATTGGGGCTATTGGGGCGGCTTTGCTTGCCATCTTCCTAGGATTGGCATTCATGATCTTCACGGGACAAGTGTTCTTCTGGCTGGGGCCTGTAGCTGAAAAATGGGAACAGTCATGGCTGGCATTTTTCGTCCTCTGGCTGTGCGTTTTCTTCGTTTCTTTCCCACCGCTGGTAGGTTGGTCGACGTTTGGAACGATAGCTGGTTTCATTTTTGGCATATGGAAAGGGTAGGTTTGATTTATTTTTCGGCTTTATTTGATCGATTACTCTGAACCTAGACCTAACCCATATCTTAGCTGGATCCTCTATGCCACTGCAACCGTGCTCGGGTCCACATGTTCTTTCATCGTGTCGCGGACGATCCTGTCGAAATTTGTGAACCGCATGATGGAACGGGACAAACGATTCGCGGCTCTTGCGTTGACACTCAAGTACGATGGGCTTAAACTCTTGTGCATGATTCGCCTATGCCCCCTACCATACTCCGTCTGCAATGGTGCCGTCTCGACCTTTCCGACGGTCCACCCTTTGATGTATGGACTTGCAACTGCTCTCATCACACCCAAGTTGCTTGTCCCGGCTTTCATTGGAAGTAGGATTCGGATTCTTTCCGAGAAAAACGAAGAGATGAGCGCCGGGTCCAAGGCTGTGAATATCTGTAGTATTATCCTTACAATTGGAATTGGTATCTTTACAGGCTGGTATATATACAGGAGGTAAGTTTCCCTGGGCATTGACACTGCCTTTACTCTCCACGAGGCTAACAACTATGGTTATAGGACGTTGGCTCGCGCCAAAGAGTTGGAAGCCAAAGAGAGAGCAGATATACGGAGGTCGTTACAAGCCGATCATGCTGCTCACCGTCCCCATGGTTCTTTCTCCGAAGACCCAGACGTCAACACGGCTGCCACTACACTTGCTCGCGACGAGGAGGAAAGGATCGGGTTCAACGACTTTGATGATGACAACGTCGATCTCGTTATTGATGACGAGAGCGGCAGCGAGAATTCGTCCAATCGCGCGAAAAAGCAGTTCCAGGGACCCTATACGGATGAATTCACAGACAATGATTCAGACGTTTTCGGGGATGGCGATGGGCCCGACAGTCAGATGCTCCGTCTCCATACACACGTGCGATCGGGCTGAGACCTGTCACGCTGTCCAGGAGTCATATCTTCACGATATATACCTAGCTTATGATGTACACACTGTTATAGTATAGACCTGCCAATTAAAGCCATGTCACGACGACCTCTCACACACGTAGTGTCATTGCTGCATAAAGAGAGGACATCAGACACAGTTCAAGAGCTTAAGACACTCAAATTTCGCTTGGATCAGAGGTAACGGGTGAAGATTTTCTCAGCCCTAGTTGTGCTCTAAACAGCATATGCAAGGTGAGAAGCTCGTACCAATTCACTGGGTAAAGCTATTACTGGCTTGGGGCTTGCAATGCTCTTTCATGTAAGGAAAGATAAAATTAATGCTTGCATAAGTAACATTATCAGATATGTATCTGATAAACAAACCCAGAGGAAGACTGTGAAATGACCATTCTGAGCCGATTGACGATGTGAAGAAGAGAGAGAGACCGTAGAATGCGGCTTTCCTTCTTCAGACTGAGAAATACGCTGGGTTCGCCCGAAGCTCCCGTCCAGCACCATCGAGTCTCCCTGCTGAAACCACACTTGCAGTGAGAACACAGAAGCATCGTGCATAGTCTTCGAATTATTATTGCTCTCTGTTAAAGCACGTCCGTCGATGAACTTGTTTGTCTCCATTCAATATCTTTGTAAACTAGATCGAAGGGCGTGCGTTCTATGATGACCTAAGATCATACTTTTTCTGTCGACCCGCAGTGGTGTTCGATCTATCTACTCTTCGCCTCAAGGTAAGATGAAACCGAGTACATATGTTCTTGCGATACGAAACATCTTTGTCTTTGTTTAGAACCCTCATGTGGATGATCACTCCGCTCTGACAATCTCATAGGAAGTATCATACCTTGCACTATTCCAAGAACCCTTTCCCTCTGTTTCGGCGCCCTCTAGGTGGACCCACCATGGATGGAAATCCTGACATCTAATATCGCCATATTCGTCTTGGAAAGGGAAGGGCTGCTGGTTTTCGACACCTAACAATAATCGGCTTTCATCTGAATCGGTGGAAGCCTACCTGGTTAATATCAACTTTCAAGTGGTCCCGTCCAATGTCCATCAAACCCCTTGTTAGCGAGGATGGAGACTACCGCATCTATGGGACTTCAGGGTCTGAATGGCTTGTCCTACGATTTATCACAATTTGACCATTACTTATCTCAGGCAACTTCATACGTCAATGGTAACCAACACTTGCAGTATCCCTCATTATCAAATGAAACGATACCTGGAACTGGTGACCGGTCAGAGCCTCCGGCGAAGCGGCTTCGCCGCTCTCCTTCGTGCAATGCATTAAATCAATCGAATGGCGAGACGTCCAGTCCTGCCGCAATTACCCAACCATTAACAAGGCCTCAAGATGTCAATGGAGTTCTCGATAGAGTCGCTGGTGGATCTGAGACCACGGATTCTATGGCACATGACTCCAATGAGGATACGAGTAATATATTCAGTGGCTCAGCAACCTCCGTGTCATTGATATATGAACCTAGTCAGAAAAACTCAACTCCACCGTCAACTGTCAACAATGTCCCGTCCACGTCTTCTCTTACCACAGACTCCAGAGGTCTCAGTGGCAGTGCAGACTATGCCAGATATCGACCAAGGTCGTCCATACCTTCTAAGCTCACAGGTGCCGTTTACGCTCAGCAGTGTGTTACCGCAGCGTATGCATGCAGACTCAATCCCTACTCTCTACACAAGAAGGAACAGGAAGCATTACAGGATCATCTGTGCCATCTGCATGTCACCGCTTATCTGAATATACGAAACGGAATCCTACGCCTCTGGACGCGAAACCCAATGGTCAGTGTCACAAAAGATGAGGCTCTAGGCTGTGCCAAAGACTACCGGTGGATGGGATTGGCTTCGTTTGCCTACGAATGGCTTGTACGGAATGGATACATCAACTTTGGTTGCGTTGAAATACCACCGGCTCTAGTTGCCCCTAGAAAAGGGAGACGCAAGGACGGGCCCGTCATTGTTGTAATTGGGGCTGGAATGGCTGGACTGGGTTGCGCAAGACAATTGGAAGGTCTCTTCAAGCAGTATCATGATCCACTGACGTCACCGCGGGTTGTCGTATTGGAGGGGAGGCGGAGAATCGGAGGCCGTATATATTCTCATCCTCTACGGAGCCTTCAGTCGTCCAAATTAGGCCCAGGATTTGTGCCCAAGGCCGAGATGGGTGCGCAAATCATCGTCGGTTTCGAGCATGGGAATCCGTTAGACCAGATAATTCGGGGCCAGTTGGCGCTACCCTATCACTTGTTACGTGATATATCGACTATCTACGATATTGACGGCTCGGCGGTCGATGAAGTTCAGGACGCCATGGATGAACGGCTGTACATTGATGTTCTTGACCGCTCCGGACTCTACCGTCACAACGCTGTTATTGTACCTACCGCCGAAGGAGACAGGGGATTGATAGACTCTGGCCGCGACTTAACAATGAGCGACGGTCTCACCGTAAGACAATACGAAGAGGCTCGCGCCGCTGGTACCGTTGAACTTTTGTTCCCCAATAAAAAAGTGCGACGAGGCGTGGGCCACAAAACAGCGGACATAAAAGCAACTGTGCCCCCTGTACCGACCGATCTTGGTCCCGCAGAAGAGCAGCCCGCAGCTCTTGCTTGTCAAGCCATGGGATGGAAGCTGAGGGATGGGGTCTCCCCAACAGCATCTCTGAACCTAGACCCTGTTGCCAAAGCTTCAGGGTCGCCAACTCTGGGCGCCGTAATGGATGAGGGGGTCAAACAATATCAACGCATGCTTCCTCTTACACCCAAAGATATGCGATTGATCAACTGGCATTTTGCAAACCTGGAATACGCGAACGCTACCAACATCGGCAAACTCAGTCTCTCTGGCTGGGACCAAGATTTGGGCAACGAATTCGAAGGCGAGCATTCACAGGTCATAGGCGGCTATCAACAGGTACCTTATGGCTTGTGGTCGTTGCCCACGAAACTCCACGTTCGAACGAACAAGATCGTGAGCAAGGTCGCCTATGACTCGACGGGCTCGGGGAAGCGGAAAACAGTGGTTCATTGTGAAGACGGCGAATCGTTCGTTGCAGATAAAGTGGTATTTACGGGGTCACTTGGTGTTTTGAAGCATGGCTCTATAGAATTCTCGCCGCCTCTTCCTGATTGGAAGTGTGGAGCTATAGAAAGGCTCGGTTTCGGGGTTATGAACAAAGTGATACTCGTATTCGAGGAGCCCTTCTGGGATACCGAGAGAGACATGTTTGGGCTGCTACGGGAACCCAAGAATGGAGATAGCATGGTGCAGGAGGACTATGCTGCCAACCGAGGCCGATTTTATCTTTTCTGGAACTGCATGAAAACAACAGGCCTACCGGTTCTGATCGCCCTGATGGCTGGCGACGCAGCCCATCAGGCGGAGTGCACACCTGACGGGGAGATCATTGCAGAGGTGACGAGTCAGCTTCGAAATGTCTTCAAGCACGTCGCGGTACCTGATCCGTTAGAGACCATCATCACGCGGTGGGCAACTGACAGATTCACTCGGGGAAGCTACTCCTACGTAGCTGCGCAGGCGCTGCCGGGTGACTATGACCTGATGGCGAAGCCGATTGGCAACCTACACTTCGCAGGAGAGGCCACGTGCGGCACCCACCCGGCCACCGTCCACGGCGCCTATCTCTCCGGTCTGCGAGCTGCATCAGAGATCATTGAATCCGTCCTCGGACCTATAGAGATCCCGAACCCCTTGGTTCCCGAAAAGGGCAAGACAATCGAACTGGGCACACCAGTAGCAACGGCGCAAAAGAAAAAGGAAGCACATTTCTCAAACGGTTTCCCCGCCCCCGTTTCCACATCAGCAGATCCCACCGACACATCGGCGCCCGCACGATCAAACAACTCCTTCTCCGGCGACACGGCTCTCCGACAAGCCTACGAACAAGCCATGTGGGCAGCCATCCACGCCGAGCTCGGCCCGCCCGAACCGCGACCGGCGCGAACTGGCCTCAACCCCTTTCTCCTCTACCAGAAGGACTACTGGGGTAAAGCGCGCGCTCAATGCGACGGAGCCAAACAAGCCACGACCAAGGACCCGAATGCCAAAGCTGCGCGCGACGAAATCCGCCAGGCGTTGGGCCTCATGTGGCGGCAGGCCAGCGAAGAGGAAAAACGGCCGTATATCGAACAGACGGAGGTAAACCGGCAGACCAACACGGAGATCTGGGATCGATGGAAGCAGAATACGAAGGAGTGGGAAAGGAAGTCGCTCGAGGTCAAGGAGCGGTGGTGCGCGGCCAATCCGTTCGAGTCGTGGCAGCCACCGGCGAAGAGGTGATGCCTAGACTTCAAGTATGAGTGACAGTTTATTCTTTTTGTGTCACGGTCACATGGGTATGGAGGGGCTGGCGCTGGAAATGTGCTAAATATGGTTTTGTTCTTTCTACTAATACTGAGACAGCGTTTTAGCTATGTAACAACAGTATACTCCTAGACCGCTGCAGACAGAATTGATACTAGTCCGCCATGCTCAAGCAGGAGTATATCGATATCAACTGGGTTTTCCCCTGCAGAAGATGTACCGAAATCTAAGTCTGAATTCCAGCTTTGGGATTAATTCTATGTCTATTCTATTTGTAGAAGTAGATTCCCATAAACGATCCCTTCTCAATCCGGAGGCCCCGTAGATGGTGGGACAAAAAAAAGAAGTCATTAGGAAAATTGCAATAAACGCTGAAGTCTAATGGGAAGAACCAACGCGTCCATGAGGATCATAGAAAGAGGATATATCAAGATGATATGTCGAGGCAGACGGACAGGGAGAGTGCACAAGGCGAGGTGAAGAGGCGTGGAGAAGGCGAGAAGGATGCAATGCCGGGATAGTTAAGATGCAATAATTCGTTTAGAGGAGAGGGTTCGACTTGTATTCTGCAACGGCGCCCTTAGGGTCCTTCTTGACTTCACCGTTGACTTCCTGAGCGGCGGGCTGGACGGTGGAGTTATCGGCGGACTTCTGAGCGGATACGGCGACGGGCTCTTCCTCGGGGCCCTCGGCTTCAGAAATGAACTTTTCGGCCTCGAGAGCAGCAATGCAACCGGATCCTGATAAAGGCAGTTAGTATTACAATCAAGCAGAAACTTAAAATCGGTGGTCACAAACCTGCACTGGTGATAGCCTGGCGGTAACGCTTGTCCTGCACGTCACCACAAGCAAACACACCCTCGAGGCTGGTGTAGCTGGTGCCTGGCTTGGTGATGATGTATCCATCCTCATCGAGATCGATCTGACCCTTAACGAGGGCGGTGGCGGGGTCGTGACCAACAGCATAGAAGAGACCGTTGGCGTCGACAACCTCCTCTTCGCCGGTAACGGTGTTCTTGACTCTCAAGTGAGTCATCAGGCCGTTAGGCTTCTTCTCTCCCAGCACCTCAGTGGCAACGGTGTTGAAGCGGACGGTCACCTTGGGGTGGGCCAGCAGACGGTTGGCCATCGCCTTGCTGGCACGAAGTTTGTCACGACGGACGAGCACGGTGACACTGCTGCCGTACTTGGCCAGGAACATGGCCTCTTCGGCAGCGGAGTCACCCCCACCGATCACGTACAGGGGCTTGTTGCGGAAAATGGGCACCGCACCGTCACAGACGGCGCAGGCGCTGATTCCATTCTGCCAGTAGGTATCTTCGCCAGGCAAGTTGAGACGACGAGCATTGGCACCGGTAGCAATGATGACAGCATCCGCAGTACAAGCGGGCTCGTTATCAGGGCCATCGTTCCATTCTGTCCATAGCTTGAAAGGTTTCGAGGACAGGTCGACCCTGGAGATAGTCTCCGTGATCACCTCTGTGCCGAACCGGATGGACTGCTTGCGCATGTTCTCCATGAGCTCTGCGCCACCAATGCCATCGGGGAACCCGGGGAAGTTCTCGATGTCGGTGGTAGTGGTGAGCTGGCCGCCAGCGGCCGTTCCATTGGCCAGCATACCCTCATAGAGAACAGGTTTCAGTTCCGCTCTCGAAAGATAGATAGCAGCGGTGTGGGCAGCCGGGCCGGAGCCGATAACTATTAAAGGACAGCACGTCAGCAAAACGGGTACAACCAACAAAGCAGACAACTGAGATCGTTGGGTTGCAGGAGGGGTAGATACTTACTGGCAACTTTTGTGTGCACCATTCTGGAAGCGGAGGTTGAATTGACGCGCAACGGCGTCGATAGCGAATTTGATAGAACCGAGGTAGGCGGGGAAGACTTTTGATGTAGTGAAGACGCAGCAGCGGCAGTCAGTCCAAGAGAGGATCGCAGAGAAGAGGAAATCCGACGAAAGGCGAAGGAAAACAGTTTGACGGTTTTTGTGAGGACTAAAGGGAAAAGAGTTTATCGGGGGAAAGGGGGGCAAAAGGGGAAGTCTCAAGCCAACTCAGAATCAGGAATTGATCGGGGGTGAAGAAAGAGAAACGAAGGATAAATGGCGAAAGGAAGAAGAGGGGCTCAAGTATCGAAATCTGGTCTGGTTCGGTATTAGTGATGGTGATTCTCATGCGGTTGGTTATGCAGTTCTTTTACGGTGGGGATGGAACAAAAAAAGTGGATCGACGGATTTGATTGATAATAAATGATGTGATCCAAGCACGAACGGCGAAGGATGAGAGCAGTTGATAACAGAGGAATACGTACCTGAGAGAAGCTTTCTGTAATTCCTCGCAAGACACTTGTTGATAATCTCTCGGCGACCGAAATTCTGCGCTGCATGAGATCATCCAGAGCGTCGATTCTTAGGAATCAATCCCCGGCGAGGCTTGTCACGTGCCCATGCTTAGCAAGCGAACTGGCCGAGACCTTCGATCGTCACCATCACCATCGCCATCAGGAATTGCAGGAAGAATACTGCTACAGCGTAAAGAGGTACGTGGCTGATCCATCGATCGGCTGTCTGATAACTGATTCCATTTTCTATCTCACAAGGTCCTTCGTGCACATACGGAGTACTGGGGCTGTTGCTGGCGGTTGCAATCTCGGCTTCTCGAAGCATCTGGATATCTGATCCGATCCACCTCATTACCTAAGCATGTCTTCATAACTAACTGCATGGGTGATAACATGGAGCCTCGATTAACATCAAATGAAGACCCTCAAGACCATGCGTGGGACAATCAATTATGTACAAAATAACAAGTTTAGGGAGCACATGTCAAGCGTGAAAAATTCATAAGGCATTCAATCGTCAAGAGTCATGAAAGGTCATCGTAAGTTCATACCAATCGTCCAAACCATTTCTTCTTCCGCTTCATAGTCTCCTCCGGCCAATCATTGACGGGCCCCGGTACTGGTGCATGTGCTGGTGCATGACCCATGTGGCCCATTTCCTCCGGCAGCCTCTCACCAGGCTCATCGAGATCACTTCCCGCATAGTCTTCATAGTCAGGGTCATCATCGTAATCAGTATCCTCCACATCACCAGGGACATCCTTGGCGAAGCCACGCTCTTTCTTACGCCCGACAGCCAACCATTTCTTCCAACCTTTGGCAACCGGGTTGGCCGGGGGATCGTATTCAGTGCCTTCATAACGCAGCATGGGCACAAGGAGCTTGTACGGCGTCGTGATACCTGATGGATCTTGTGGGCTCAGCTCCAGGTTGAGCGTGATAGCTAGACCCTTCTCCAGATTGACATATGCGCCTACACCGTCGTCGCCCCTTTTCGCAGTTTTCTTGGCTGCCTTCTGGCTCAAACTCGTAGGGCGACGGTGGAAGGGGCCTGGGCGAAATTCTGATGCAGGAGCAGGGAAATAACCGCCTTCGGCATCAGTGGGAGGAAATGGTCCGTCCATACTCGTACCGCGACCAGGTGCATTTCCAATATTAAATTCTTTTGTCGGTGGAGGTCCACGCTGGGAGAGCCGTCGCAGCAAACCACCCTGAGGTCTGTCACCTCGCCCTAAGGACAGAGTCCTCTGCAGTTTACCCGGATGCGGCTCCTCAGCCGGTGGGGGTCCACGCAGCGAGAGCTGTCGCAGCAAACCACCCTGAGGTCTGTCACCTCGTCCTAAGGACAGAGTCCTCTGCAGTATACCCGGACGCGGCTCCTCAGCCGGTGGAGGGGCCTCTTCGGATTCCGGCGTACCTGGAGGTGTGGAGCCTATCTTCAGTCAGAGAGATTGATAGCTCGTAAGGAAAGGAACATCGGCTCACCGGGTTGATACTCTCGGATTGCGCACCAATTTCGGCGTGGAAGCAAGCGCTTGTTGTTACGCGGCTTGTTGTTGACGTCGTGCGTGAAGATGGGGATCATGTCTTCATCTGTGTTCGTGTCCATGTGGTGAATGTGGTTTCTCTTGTTCAGCATGTCCGATACCATTTCGGCCTCTGGCATGTCTGCAATCGCAGAAGATATGACATTCGGCATGTATCGGTAATCCTTGTCTTTGGGCAGGTTGAGTTTAGGATTGGAGTAGAATTGTCCGATGGCTGCCAGATGGACATCGCCGCTGGAGCGTCATGTTAGCTTCCTGCCAACATTCACTGACCAGGAGCAGATTCTCACCTCAAGATAGTCACCCGAACCGACTTTTCTGCTGCAAGGTCTTGGAGGTCCTCAAGCAGATAGGTGCGTTCGGCTTTGTGGTGTTTAGCCGTCCAGTGATCGTCGAATATCTCTACCTTGCTGCCGTTCTTGTTTACGAAGCCTCCGAAAAGCCCGGCCTTCCCCAGCGATTTGCGACTATTGAGAATGTTTTTGAGCATTGCCTGTTTAAATTGTCAGAAAACCCATGTCACGGTGGGTCTACGGGGTACAAACCATTCTTGGATATGCGACGGGAACGCTCGAGAGCACTATCAGATGCTTGGTTTCTCCACGAACAATCTCACGGTGGCATCGGTCCCAGATCAAATCACACGTCTGCTCGCTGAGTATCTCGTCACTCTGAGAGATTGGTCAGCATCTACCCTTCTCCTGTCCGCCAGGAAAGCACATTTTTCTTACCAGTCGCTCCGTCCTGCAATCCAACCCCAGAAAAGCTACTTCCTTGCCCATAGACATGAACACGTTTCGACTTCGCTGGTTGATATAGGGTCCCAGCTGCGCACCAAGCAGCCAGCTAGGCTCATCTGCTTCTGTCTCTTCAGTTACGCTGTGATGCTGGAAGAGCAGATAGTACTTGAACGCTATTCTACCCAGTCCCGAAATCACCGGTGTAGCCATGAACTCGTCCGGATACGAACCGAAACCTTCAATGATGTCGTGATCGTTCCAGATATTGACCATTGGGATTTGGGAATTGGCCAGTGAGAAAAGGCCCTGGGAAAACCAAGCCGAGTAGTTCTCGAGGTAGAAGCTTTCTATCTCAGCTCTAAATTCTGGGTCAAATGGCATGTCGTACTTGTCAGTCAGGTTCTTTATCTTGATCCATTCTTGGAATCGGGGCGATTCCACCATAACGTTGTCGTTGAAGATCTGGTCACCGCCCCCGATTATGACGTGGAAAGGGCGAGTCTGATGCTCATTCAATACGTCGCGCCAGAGAGGGTCAGGACCGCAGAATTTGTTGGAATCAACTCCTAGGCTGAAACCATTGCAGCTATGGAACATAATGTTCATAGACTGCCCTCTGGCCGGTACCCAGAATCCCAAGGCCGGTCCGTGGTTCAAGCGGTATGCGATTCGTTGTTGCCTCTCGCCTAGTTCTATTTCAATGTTGAACCTCCAGAATGTGACATCTCGAGCTGAGTCGGCGTACAAGCGCGCTCCGGGAATTTCTTTGTATGTTCCCACTGTTTCTCCGTCCACGGGATGAAGCCTGTTGGCGGGGATCGACTGCTTGACGCCGTCACTGCTATAGTGCAGGTTACTGGGGGACATCTCGTAGATTCCATCGTCATTCTCCACGAATGACAAATCCACTCCTTCCTCGGTATGGTCGATTGGCTTGACATAAAGTGGCCTGCCGTCCCTACCCAGCTTCATGAGACCTGCTGTGGGATCGACGTACTCTGGTGCAAGCTGAGCGCCACTGACTTCGACAGGCGGAGGCGGCAGGAGATCCATCGGCTGAGAAAATAACCTCAGAGTGGGCGGTGGCTCATAGGAAGAGCGTGAATCTTTGGTGACGATCATAATACTACCCCTCCAAGTCTCCTTGTCGAAAGGACCGCTTGGTCCGTCAATACTGACTCGCTTCAGTCCTGTGTAGCGGAGCAGAGGGCCACATTTCAGGAAGATAGGAGGCTGGAAGCTCTTATTCTCTGCATGGATCCCATGGTTAGTACACCGAAAAAGAGAAAAGAGAATACGGACGGGATAAATGAAAGAGTTCTCAAATACTGGGTAGAACCACTGACCTGTCAACTTCTGAGCTGGCTTCTGATAAGCGCTCGGGAGAGCTCTGCTCTTCCTGCGATTACTGCCACCACCTTCCCACCAAGCTTTGCTTCGATCAACGTCAAGGAGTTGGAAGTCGAAGTCCGAGGCACCCAGTCGAGCAACCGGTGCGTTCTTCCATTCCGAAAGCGGAGGAGGCGTTGGCGGAGGCACATTGAACGAAACAGTGTTTCTCTTGGGCTTTGTGTGTGGACCTAATTCGTCCTGGGAAAGATCGCTCAGTACAGCGTTATGTGTATTTGTGATTAGGTGTCCTGGTTGCTGGGAAGCTATGCCTTGTGCATAAGGGTGATTTCCTCCAAGTCCCCCCTGGGGCGGTTGACTCTGTTGGACCCGAGTACCAGCATAGGGTTGCGGGTGCGCCATCTGTGCCACACTTGACATTGCATGATCTTTCTGTGATGGCCCAGGTACCGCAGAGAAATCTCTCCCATCTCGAGACGTGTTAGGATCTCTCGTGGTGTTCGGGGCATGACCTCCGGGTCCGTTTGTCACCGACACAGATCGCCTGGTAACGCTACCATGATTCAAAATTGGCCCCGCTAAGGGCTTTGAATTTCCAATCTTCGGGGCTTGCATCTCAGGAGCGACCGACAGGGCTGGTGGTCCTGACTTTTGGGCGCTAGACTTTGCCTGTCCTGGTACTCCCTGGTCACGGGGAATCGTCGCTTCGTGCCCCCGGTGAACAGTGCTCTGGCCAATGCTCTGTTTGGTCTTTTGGCTTCGATTCTCCTGCCCTCCTTGGCTGACATCTCGCTGCGAGACCAATTGCTGAGGCATCCTACTTCCAATTGTGCCTGCGGTTGAGTTGCTGTCTGCAGGCTGCGTGAGAGAGGCATTTCGATTCTCTGCTTCCATCTGTTGACGTGCCAACCTTTCTTTGAGCTTCATCTCAGCCTCCAAGACGCGCGCCCTTTTTTCCTCTTTGCTAATCCCGTTCAATGTAACTTCGAGCTTCTGAAGAGGGGACCTATCTGGGGCGAAGTCATGCTGCTTATTCGTTGAAGACCGTAACGTGCTAGATCGACTCAGCGGCGATATTTGGTTGACAGAGTCTACCGGCGATGTCGGTTTGCCGTCCTCCACCTGCCTCGCTGATCCCGAGGCAGCAGCTACTGGGTTGGTCGGACGCCTCGTAGGTGCTCCATTTCCTTTAATGGAAGGAGGGGTGGATGTGAGATAACCTTCCGGTGGGATTATGTTACCCTCTGGGCGGTTCTGAGCTCGTGCAGAAAATGAACTGGAAACCTGTCTTCTCCGTGTTGCAGTAGAATTGCTGCGATAAGGATGCGACTGGCCATGCGGGACCTCTGGATTTCTTAACATGTGCTTGTCATCGTGCAAATAGTCCCTATGGGCAGTTCTGATATTATCATCATGATGCTGACCTCCGTTGGGTGGCATCTGTTGAGGTGACATGGAGTCTCTATCGATAGGTCTTCGATAGGCTGCTGTGGCCATTTTGCGACTCGGTTATAGGCAGGAGCAAGTCTTAAGGAGCCGTACTCGAGAGCATGATAATCAAGTGCCTAGTCCTGAGTGACGATTGTCAGATTCGGTCCGAAGAGTTGTATCAGGGGGTAGAACGAGTGCAAGTGCTACGAGAACTAAAGACATACCTCGAAAGTCAATTGCCTGCGATTGACCTCTCACTTTAGGATTGCAATCAGGACCGAGAAAATGAATGTGTTGGCAATGATACTGTAGATAGGCGAATCAGTCAAGAATAACGAAGTCTATCCTGGACCTGTACGCCTATTCGAAATTAAGTCTGAGCCCCGAGGCTGTGGAATGGCAGGCAAGTTCGGTGCTGGTCGTGAAATGAAGTATACAGATGTGGAGTATACAATGGAAACAATGGAGAATCTTAATGCACTTTACGGAAGGAAAAAGAATGAAAGGAAAAGAAGACGGCAGAATGATCAAAGTAAAATGTGATATGGAGTAATGCAAATATTATGCCTCTTGCAAGATTGATCGTGCAAGGCCAGGCAGGTATGGATTTAGATTAAACCTGGTGGCTGGCAACTTGATTTAATCGCCCAGCCCTCTTTCTTTTCTACTCCTTCGCCGCGGGGCTGTTGTTGGACTATGACCTGGACTTGGACCTGCAGCAGAATCAACCCTGCCAGGCACCACCGATCTTCTATTAAGGGATCCTTGATCCTTTCACTGTCTCTCCAATATTGTTGATCATCGCTCGTGTCCGCACCACTCCCTTGTTTAAGAACGTGCTCAAGATACAGATAATGGGAGTGGATAATCCGCATGCCACGCTGCTCTGACAGCTGCCCAATTTTATCCTAAGAATAACGATCCTGAGGCAGTTGGAGTATATACGTCAGCTCAATGATCCAAATTGAAGCTGAATGTGCCACACAAAAAGGATAGTCGGTGTTCTGCTATTGCTGCTACTAGTTTGGATTTGGGGGTGTGAAGGTTGAGTGTTCTGGTGCCACAGATTTATAGAAGCATCCAAAGCATTCAAGCGTCAAGATGGCATCCCCACATCCAGGAATTGGATGCAGCAGAGTGACAGTGGAGTTAAGGCTGTCGGCCACTTAGTCTTTGACAAGGATCTAAGCAATCGGAATGTGGTCTTTCGGACTGGTTAGGATTCGAATGAGCTGCCTATGGAGGTTTATGATAGATGATGGCCCACCTTCAATACCTTTAGACAGGTATTGTTCTGCAGAATTAGTAGTAAGCGGGTAGCTTTCTTTCATCCGAAATCAATAAGAATCAATACAATCTCTATTTTAGCCTTCTGGAAATCATTTTGGTGGTCGCAGAACCGTCTCTTTGTCTACTCTTCCTTAGCGGTGAAAGCCCCTTACTGTCTAGGCTACGTAGTGTCATGGCCCCCAATAGAGAGATAGATCAGCTTGAATAGGTGACACTTGGTAGTTAAAATAGACTCGAACTCCGCAACTACTATGTTTTCTCAGTCACCGACATTGACAAAGCTGGGGTTTTCATGAAGCAAGGACTGGTATTCGAATTATTCTTCTTCTTCTTCTTCTTCTTCTTCTTCTTATTATTATCGTTACTTGTTAATAACTAACTTGGACTCGGGAGGTCCTCTCTCCGGTAGCTGATCCTTCTGAGTGGATTTGTCGCCTTTCCGTTCATGGCAGCCAATTCGTTGTCCTTTATTCCGCCTCACTGAGAGGACATTTTCCTTTTGTTCAATAAGACGTCCTATCCATTCAAAATGCGATTTTTGGGGAGTATAGCTCTGGGCTTGAGCTTCATCTCTGCGACCTCTGCAAACGTCCAGCCTCGATCCTACGATACCCACGAGTTCTTCGCTCTCCACCTCGACGACTCCGCTTCGCCATCCCATGTCGGTCAGCTCCTGGGAGCCCGCCATGAAGGTCAAATCGGAGAACTCGCAAACCATCACACATTCTCTATACCTCGGGAGAGCAGCTCAGACTTAGATGCGTTGCTGGAACGTGCACGTGCGAGGAAGATTCGGCGGCGTTCGAGAGATGATGCCACGTCGCAAGAGGAGAACAATGATGCACTGGGTGGGATCCTCTGGTCACAGAAGCTGGCACCCAAGAAGCGTTTAGTGAAGCGAGTACCACCGCCTGAGAAGACTGTGAGAGAGTTCGCGACCGGAAAAGAGGACCCGGTAGCTGCCCAAGCTCAGAAGCGAATCGCCTCCACGCTCGGGATTACGGATCCCATCTTTAATGGACAGTGGCACTTGTTTAATACTGTACAGCTCGGTCATGATCTTAATGTTACTGGGGTATGGATGGAAGGTATAACTGGAAAAGGCGTCACTACGGCGGTGGTCGATGACGGATTGGATATGTACAGCAATGACCTTAAGCCGAACTACTTCCCCGGAGGCTCTTACGATTTCAACGACAACACCCCAGAACCTAGGCCACGACTTAGTGATGACAAGCATGGTACAAGATGCGCTGGTGAGATTGCAGCGGCGCGAAACGACGTTTGTGGAGTTGGCGTTGCATACGACAGCAGGGTTGCTGGGGTCCGGATTCTCTCTAAGGCTATCAACGACGCTGATGAGGCGACGGCCATCAACTTCGCCTATCAGGAAAACGATATTTTCTCGTGCTCTTGGGGTCCTCCCGATGATGGTGCGACCATGGAAGGTCCTGGCATTTTGATCAAGCGGGCCTTTGTCAATGGCGTCCAGAACGGTCGCGGCGGGAAGGGCTCGATATTCGTGTTTGCGGCTGGGAACGGTGCAAGCTTCGAGGATAATTGCAACTTCGACGGCTATACGAATAGCATTTACAGTATCACTGTGGGCGCTATTGACAGGGAAGGGAAACACCCTAGCTATTCCGAGTCTTGCTCCGCACAGTTAGTGGTCGCTTACAGTAGTGGCTCGGGCGACGCAATCCATACCACTGACGTCGGAACTGACAAATGTTACTCTTTTCATGGTGGAACATCGGCGGCAGGACCTTTGGCCGCGGGCACGGTAGCACTGGCTCTCAGCGCTCGTCCGGAACTAACATGGCGCGATGCGCAATATCTCATGGTGGAAACAGCCGTCCCGATTCATGAAGACGACGGTAGCTGGCAGGTCACCAAGGCTGGAAGGAAGTTCAGTCATGACTGGGGCTATGGCAAAGTCGATGCGTACGCCCTGGTTCAGAAGGCCAAGACCTGGGAGCTGGTGAAGCCGCAAGCCTGGTTTCACTCCCCTTGGCTCCGTGTGCAGCACAAGGTCCCTCAAGGCGACCAAGGTCTAGCCAGTTCGTACGAGGTGACTGAGCAGATGATGAAGAACGCGAACATTGCGAGGTTGGAGCATGTTACTGTGACCATGAATGTCAATCATACACGCCGTGGTGATCTTAGCGTCGAGCTACGCAGTCCAGAAGGCATTGTCAGCCATCTGAGCACCACAAGAAAGTCGGATAATGAAAAAGCGGGCTATGTCGACTGGACTTTCATGACTGTTGCTCATTGGTAAGGAGCCTTTCCCCTACAGCTGGCGATTCCAGATTTCTAACCACTTTTTCTTCCCTGCAGGGGTGAGTCGGGCGTGGGAAGATGGACTGTAATTGTCAAAGATACCATTGTGAATGAGTTCACCGGAGAGTTCATTGATTGGCGACTAAATCTCTGGGGAGAGGCTATCGACGGCGCCAACCAAAAGCCTCATCCCTTTCCCGATGAGCATGACGACGATCACAGCATCGAGGATGCTATTGTGGCTACCACCAGTGTGGAAACAGGACCTACCAAGACCGGTGCCCCGGACTCCACGGATGACACCATCAATCGTCCTGTGAACGCAAAGCCCATCGAAACTCAGACACCGTCACCCTCCGAAACGGCCGCAACCGAACTAGCTCCACCCGCCGAGACCAGGCCGGCCGCCACGGCGACGTCTTCTCCCACACCTACTGCTGCGTCGGACAGCTTCTTGCCCAGCTTCATGCCCACATTCGGGGCTTCCAAGAGGACACAGATCTGGATCTATGCCGCCATCGGCTCCATTATTGTGTTCTGTATTGGTCTGGGGATCTACTTCCAGGTCCAGCGACGCAAGCGCATTCTCAATAACCCCCGTGACGACTATGATTTCGAAATGATCGAGGACGAGGATGCGCTCCACGGCGGCAACGGGCGTTCGGGTCGCACTCAGCGCCGAGGTGGCGAGCTGTACAATGCCTTTGCAGGAGAAAGCGATGAGGAGGAGCCTTTGTTCAGCGACGAGGATGATGAGCCTTACAGAGATCGGGCTCTGAGTGAGGATCGTCTCCGCGACACCTCCAGCGATAACCGTAGTCTGAGACACGGTGACCACTGATGCATTTATCCTTTTGTCTACCGTGGAAAATCCCTTTTCTTGATTTTTCTGTTTCCGCACTTTGTAGGCGTTCGATTCATCTCCAATGCGATTCAGCCTGGTGCCGAATGAAAGATCTGTATATAATCATCTTCTAAAGAACAAAGTCAGTCATGAACATAATTTGGAGATAATACATCGCTAGCAGTAATTATAAAATTGAAGGTAGTTTTGGCAGATGGAGCAGTAATCATGGATAAACTCGATGGCTGGATGGTTGGATGTTCCTCCAGCCTTGGCCGATGACGCCGTGGTTCTCCAGCTCCCCGGCTGCTCCACCAAGCTGGTTGATGGCTCCTCCGCAACTCTCCATCATCAGCTACCACCAACCAGCAGCTGATAGGATATATTCCATATTTCTCATTTGTCATCAGTCTCTCGATACCAATAGTTTCTCAGGTCTTCGTTCATCGGTTCCGTCGAACAGTGTCAGTACAGCAACGCCGTAGGCCAAGACACCGCCGGACGGCAGCCCCTCGATGGATCAGCACGACGACTTTGATAGCGTCTCGTGGAGACAGGACCCGGAGAGCGACATCTCTCGGCCCACCACATCAGGGACAGATGCGGATGAAGCGCAAGAATACAATCGTGATACCAATGGCAAGCGGAGGATGAGCTCAGTTCACGAAGACCCGCCTCAGGCCGGGCCGCTGGCGGACGCCGTGGACCTGGCGGGTATCGGGGATGGGGTACTGGAATGTCGAGTCGATTCCCCTTTGAAAGAGAATGATGGAACTAAGGATGCGTACATTTCGTATCTCGTCACTACACATGTGGGTTACCTTTTCCTGATCAGTGGGCCTGTGCCCGTTTGCCGGTTGCCTGGCTGGAGATGCATGCGAATGAAGTATTGACAATATGATAAAAATGCAGACCGATTTCAAGTCCTTTCAGAAGCCAGACTTTGCTGTGCGGAGGCGATTTACCGATTTCTATTTTCTGTACAGGACGCTTTACCGGGAATATCCTGCCTGCGCGGTCCCGCCACTGCCAGAGAAGCATAAGATGGAGTACGTGACGGGGGATCGGTTCGGGCCGGAGTTCACTACTCGTCGCGCTTGGTCGTTACATCGGTTTTTGAAGCGCCTGACATTGCATCCTGTCCTTCGTCGAGCCCCGTTGCTTGCTATTTTCCTCGAATCGCCAGACTGGAATGCGCACATGCGACTGCACTCTACCCGCACCTCGACGGGTAACTCTGACGGAAGCGGGACAGGGATATTTGACAACTTCACTGACACATTTGTCAATGCATTCACAAAGGTTCACAAGCCAGACCGTCGATTCATCGAGGTCAAGGAGAAGGCCGACAAGCTGGATGAGGATCTCAACCATGTTGAGAAGATCGTTGCCCGAGTAGCGCGCCGGGAGAGCGACCTCGAGACAGACTATAACGATCTTGCGACGCAATTCCGGAAACTTGTGCCCCTCGAGCCGGATGTCGAGGTCCCGCTACAGATCTTCGCGGCATCGGTGGAGGAGACCGCGCGGGGGTTCAAAACGCTCAAAGACCACACGGATCAGAACTACCTGGGCTCCCTACGGGATATGGAGGCATACATTGTCTCCGTCAAAGCCCTCCTCAAGACCCGCGAGCAGAAACAACTCGACTTTGAAGCGCTGGTAGATTATCGCAACAAAGCGGTGGCTGAGCGGGACTCGCTTGCCGCCAACCCATCTTCCTACTACGCCTCTAACCCTCTAACGTCATCGCCAGCCTCATTCATCCGCTCCAAGATGGAAGACATGCGCGGGGTCGACCACGAACAGTCGCGTCGTGAGCGTGTCCGGAAGCTGGAGTTGCGCATCGACGAGCTCACCCGGGAGGTGGAATCGGCCAAGACCACATCAGAGATGTTCGATGAAGAAGTTGTCCGCGAAGTAGCCGACTTTGAACGGATAAAGGCGGTCGAGTTTCGAGATACGCTGGGGGCTCTTGCTGAAAATCACATCGACTTTTTCCAGGGTGTGATAAACACTTGGGAAAGATTTGTTGCTGAAATGGAAGGGGACCTCGATAACGATCCAGAGACGTCGGAACATGGTCGCGGAGAGGGAGTGGCCGCATAGAGCAAAGGGGGACTGTGAGGGTACCGGACAGATTTTTCATTACTGTGTCTACTTCGTTTATTTACAAGGCAGCGATTCTTGTTACTGTGTAATCACCGGAGGGCGCGTTTTCTACTCTGTTCAATGACAGCTCTTGCGGCGGTATAGTTTGGTAGTTATCAGTCAGTCCCCTGCCGTACCCTCAAATCGATACTCCAGGTCAAGTCTGCACGCTGGGTAGAAGAACTTTGATATCTTGAGGCTTAATACACCCCCATCTACCAGTCTCGCTTCGACTGAACCTCGGCGCATTCAAAGTCAATCGGACTCGGATCGCCCTGAGGTTCTAAAATAGCTGGGTCCAACGCCCTCGTCGTGCGTCTTCGGGCTCGCTCCTGCAACCATGTCAGTCGCATTGCTCCTTCTCTGGTAGGAATCACACACCTCTCTGTATACCTGATTCGGCGTCTTCTCTTTCGCTTTCTCCCCCGCCGTCAACTGAAGGTAGATCTCATGGTCGTATCCCACGGCATTGGAGTTCCCCGCATGGGACTTGGAATGCGCGCCTGCGAAGTTGGCGCTGAGATGGAGTGTTGACGGCGTTGATGCTGTGCGTGTAGTGCTGGGTTTGGAGGTAGAGGTAGAAGTAGAGGTCGATGTTGACGTTGATGTAGATGCCATTTGTTGACGGCAGAAGCGTAGTGTGTGGTGGTACTACCCGTCCACTGGCGATCTTGATCTTAAGACCAACTACCTTAATAGAATAAGAAAGATGCTAGGATCAAAGAAGCGAATCAACAGGCATAATTGAGTTAGTCAATTGTGGCCTTTAGTTTAACGGAGATCATCTGCCAGTTACAGTAGTTGTTCACGAGATATCGGCGTAATATACCTCTTGCTATAAACCATCTGAGCCACCTCCTACGAAGTACTTCCCAGTCAACAGGGGAAGTGGTTTTACAGTGCATCCGCAATGCGTCTTGGGTCTCAGGCATCTCAGTGGCAATGAGGGCCAGCGTTTCAGTGGTAATTGCGGCAGAAGACTAGACTCTGCAATGATCATTCAGCTGCAGTAGGATTCGTATGAAGGAAGTTGTACGGGTTAGTCCGAAAGCAGACTCGTCGTGGTGGCGGAGTTGCAGTCTGCCGCAGCACCGCATTGTGCATTGGGTGTGGCAGTGAATTGACGAAGAAGTGATAGGACAGTTAGAGATCATGTCTGGTTATGTTGGTGCTTATTCATCGGGGGCTGGTCCCTCGGTGTCGACTAAGGTGATCTCCGTGGGCGGTTGTAGTCTCGGATATCCTGATTGAGCATCCAGCATTGGACAGGATACGGCCGAAAGAGAATTGTTTGCTGTTGATGCAGCTGTGTGACAAAGCTATAGCTCTCTATCAGTTACCGTTTTGGTCCTGAAGAATTTGCTTGATGGCATGATGCTCATCATCGTCTTATGCTAATAATACCACAGTGAACAGTGTTTGTTGCGTTTGCATCTTCGTCGACCGGCTCAGCGCATCACCGAAACGAGATGATCTGATGATCGACTTTCAAGCTGTACTCCATACGCTTAAGCTCACCATGCGCCCTCTTCCTCGGTCGGCTCTTCGGCCCTATATCTGTCCATACTGTCGGTCGGGGGCAGTTACACGCAGGAGATTTGCGACTCAGTCCTCCTCTGTACCCGAGATCTATGATGTAGTTTGTGTCGGAGGTGGTCCTGCTGGCCTGGGGCTGTTGGCCGCTCTCAGTATGGCATCCTTCGCACTCAATTCGCGCAATTGAAATGATACTCGGTGATTTGGCCATACTAACTTCATGCAGGAGCTTCTCCAGCCACTTCAAAACTCAAGGTCGCCCTTATAGAGACCCAGGATCTAAGCAGAGCCCGCTCGTGGAAGCTCGAACCGCACCAGTTCTCCAACCGAGTCAGCAGTCTGACACCGTCATCTGTGTCGTTCCTTCAGAGGATTGGAGCGTGGGATCATGTCGACGCGAGTCGTGCTCAGGAGTACCAGGAGATGCAGGTATGGGATGGAGAGACAGGATCGCGCATATCATTCGACTGGTCCATGGAAACATCTCCCTTTGAAAATCTCCCCACTGTAGCGACGATGACGGAGAACGCGAATCTCGTCCGCGGACTGCTATCGCGTATCGAGGCATCAGGCGAAGAGAATCTATCCATCTTCTCAAACACAACGGTCTCGTCGATAGAGAATGGCATTGACGACTCCATGGGGCCGAATCTGTCGGCTTGGCCGGTCCTGTCACTCTCTCCTACTGGCCCCGCGGGACAATCCCAGACGCCTTCGCGCATCGCAGCCAGGCTCTTGGTCGGAGCCGATGGTATCAACAGCCCCGTTCGTCGTTGGGCCGGCATCATGACGGATGGCTGGGACTACGATAGGCATGGCGTGGTAGCCACCCTATCTTTGTCGGATCCAGTTTCGCCTACATTTCCCATCGGCACCAGTACCGCCTACCAGCGTTTCCTGCCATCCTTAGGGGGTCCCATTGCTCTGCTCCCTCTTCCCAACAACACCGCAACTCTAGTGTGGTCCACCACCGTCGAAAATGCCGCCTACCTCAAGTCTCTGTCGCCTAGAGCCTTCATCGCCAT
This sequence comes from Aspergillus novofumigatus IBT 16806, assembly GCF_002847465.1. Taxonomy (NCBI): domain Eukaryota; kingdom Fungi; phylum Ascomycota; class Eurotiomycetes; order Eurotiales; family Aspergillaceae; genus Aspergillus; species Aspergillus novofumigatus. The sequence continues at coordinate 603,122 of NW_020194278.1, forward strand.
GGTCAACGCTGCTTTCCGTCTTTCCATGGCCGATCTCAAGTACATGATAAACATGGAACGCCCAGCAAACCCAATGGCAGATGCTGAGAACCCCCACGAAGACGAACTTACATGGCGCCTGCAACATACCCCTCAGCCATCCCACATTCCGCCTATGGTCAACGGAGTTCAAGAGGGCAGTGTGGCCTCCTTCCCGCTGCGCTTCCGCCACGCATCGACCTACATCTCGCCCCGAGTAGCTCTGGTCGGCGACGCGGCCCACGTCATCCACCCACTGGCGGGACAGGGTCTCAACCTCGGTCTCGGGGACGTGGCTTCCCTCTCCAAGACGATCGAGTACGCCGTCAACCACGGGATGGATGTAGGTGATATCCTGACTCTGGAACGCTATACCGCAGAGCGATACGCCACTAACGCCAAGATCGGCGCTGCTTGCGATGTCCTGCACAAGCTGTATAATGTTCCTGGCCAGGGGCCGGTTACCTGGGCTCGGAGTTTCGGTCTCGATGTCATTGATCGCTTACCGTTTGTCAAGAATTTCTTGATGAAAAATGCACAGGGATGAGGACTGCCTCGGCGTCGACGTCACCACACCTCTCACTTCTATTATACATCGCTATTCATCTGTATGTTAGCTTTTGACAGAGATAGAATCCTTTAGCGTACGATACTCCAAATGTACACTATGAGGGTGGGAACCCGGGTACCCGAATAAAAAGAAATGAAATGTTAATAAAACTTTTGCATGTCATGCTCCAAATTCGACTGCAATCTAAACTGGGTATTTTGGAATCTCGCAGGTACTTCTCGGTCCTGCTGTCTCGTTTTCTACATGCTCCTTTTTATGGTGAATGGCCTGCTATATGCGACGTATCCCCGCTTAGACCCCCGCGTCCTCGGTCTTGGGAGCTTCAACCTTGACGGCTTCAAGCTGTTGTGTTACGCCCGAGATATCCGCCTTAGCTGACGTCTGGCTCTGTTTCTTGGCCAGTCTGGCCTTGACTTCGTCGGTGAGGGCGGACAGCTCGACCAGGACACCTTCCTTCTCGGGGTGGCCTTCCTCGAGACCCAGTTCCTTGACACGAACCTGGCCGGCGGCGAGTTCGTCCTCGCCCAGGATGACGGCGAAGGGGACGCCTCCTTGTTCGGCAGCCTTGAATTGTTGGGGGAGCTTGGGCTTGATCTTGTAGGAGAATTCAGCCTACACGGGAACGGTCAGCTCTCTTTCTGTTTGTATTGTGTAGAGACAATCGTGGAGAGACTTACCTTGATTCCGGCGTTCCAGAGTTTCTGGCATACCTCCATACGCTCCTTGAGCATACCGGTGAAGCCCTTTCCACCAAAGGCCATGACAAAGACATCGACTTCGCTGCTGCGCAGTGCCTCGTTGCTCTTTTCCCGCTCGAGTCTGGCTTTGGTGATGGAGAAGATGCGGTCCACTCCGAATGAGACACCAACGCAAGGAATCTGAGCCTTGGGCAAGAACATGCCAACGAGATTGTCGTAGCGGCCACCTGCGGCAACACTGCCAACACCTAGTGTGGGATCGTTTGATCTGTCCTCATCTTCGAGGTTCCCGCTCTTGGACTTGTCCTTCTTTCCGGACTTCTGGAGCTTCTGTGCTTCGGGGGCTGAGGACGAGACGGCAGGCGCAGAACCTTCGGTAACAACCTCGTAAATGACACCTGTGTAGTAGTCAAGTCCTCGCGCCAGAGACATGTCAAAGGAAATTTTGTCGAGACATCCGAAGGCTTCAAGGTAGTCCATGAGCAATCCCATCTCCTCCAGACCAGCCTTGGCCGACGCGTTCGCAGTTAAAGACTCGTCCTTCCATAGAGATTCGAGTAGTTCCCGAGCGCCCTTGCCAGCCACGTACTTCTCAATTCTGTCGGCCACCTCACCATCCAGTCCCTTCTCCTCGACCATTTCCTTCCGCACATCGGCCCAGGACATTTTATCGAGCTTATCAACGGCGCTAGAGATAGGACGGATCTTCTCGGGCGGCACACCGCAGACCTCGAAAACACCGTCCAGGATCTTCCGGTGGTTGACCTTGATAGTATAACGACCCTGCCATCCAAGTTCCTCAAACACCTCTGTCACGATCCGCAGAATCTCAGCATCGGGAACCATAGGATCAAAAGCACCGGCGATATCGAAATCACACTGGTAGAACTCGCGCATGCGACCCTTGCTCACAGCAGGCTGATCACGGCGATACACCTTGGCAATGTGGTAGCGTTTGATACTGCGCACGTCGGGGTTCATGGCGAGCCAGCGGGCAAAGGGCACGGTCAGATCGTAGCGAAGAGAGCAGATCTCGCCACCCTGATCCTGAAGGTCGTAGATAAGCTTGGAGTCCTCGCCATATTTTCCGGCCAGGATCTCACGCAGCTCGAAGACGGGTGTGTCGAGCGCCGTGCCGCCGTGACGCTTGAAGACATCGGCAATGGTCGAGAAGATCCGGTCGCGGAGGAGTGCGTCGGACCCGGACCAGTCCTTTGTGCCTTTGGGCGTCTTGAGGTTGAAGGAATTCTTGTTATCCTTTGGCATCGTGTCTACCGGGCGCGAAGATCTGAGGGTGAGGGAAGAAGAGTGGCGGTAGTGGGGATGGTGGGGTCGCTGGAGGAGAGAGTGAGGGTTGTTGGGCGGACGGCCGCTGCGCTGGGAAGGGGCCGACGGACAGGTACAACGACAATGGGATCAACAATTGTTCGTCGTGCAGAGCGCAAAAAGCCTGATTGAAAAGTGGGCTTCATCCAAGGGATTGGAGTGGTGAAGCAGAGCCGGCTAGTAAACAATAAATCGATGACCCTCTATATATCTCTGGCCAGTCTGATGATCTGATGTTGTTTCTGACTCACTTCCTTACTTTTTCTGGAGAGTTGCTCGAAACAGCAAGTTACTCCGTGTCCGGCTCTCAAACAGGGATTCAGGGCTTCCGCTTAGGGCAAGTCACGTGTGGCTCTTTTCACTCTCCGATTTACCTTGGTAGACTTCTACTGGTGATTGGGACCTTTGCTCTGTTATGGTTCTATTAAAGAGCTTATTCAGGACAAGACTCAGAGATGAGAAAAGCTTTGAAAATTCAGCAGTCTGAGCAAAGAGACTAGGTTTTATGCAAGCCGAACCCAGTTAACCCAGTACTCAAGATCGACAAACGCAGTGTACCCTGCGCAGTGATGAACCAGCACAAGGAGAATTTAGGCTGTCAAACTGGTCTCTACTCAATCTCATTCTCGACTGAGGGCTTACTTATTCACCAAGATAATCCAGTTACTTCGCTCTAGGAGTACTTCTGATGACCCCTATTTACCCACGGTGTGTGAAAATTGAAGCCCTCTGTCAGAGAACGGGGGCGAATCCTGACAGTCATGGAACAGGAAGATACGGACAGAAACATCACAGAGAGTCGAATTCCACAACCCGGGTACATGTTCTGAAGGTTTGAGACTACCCCATAGTTTCCGTAAATCGAGCTTCAAAGGAGTGGGGTAGATGTCCTCCGTACGATCGTCGATCTACATACCAAAGTCCTTGACAGCTAACATGTCAACGTCGTTGACAGAGCTCTGCTTATAATTATCAGTCTTGCATTGTCCATTTTGCCTGAAAGTACACCTGAGCACAGTTATCTGCTGCAAGGTCAGCCGGTTGCACAATCAAAGCTGATCCCGAGCACTTAAAACGAGCATCATCCAGACGGCCTAGCCTACTCGTGCTTGCTGTTGGATTCAGCATTATTATCCGTGTAGCTAAAGTACGCGGCTGAACATATTGACCAAGTTCAAGACCAGTTTTGAAATGCATACCGAGATCTTCCCTGAGCCAGTAAATCCGAGTACAATGAGGTATTTACGCCCCCACATATTTGTACTATGATTGGCTCAAAGTTTAACCCCACGCGAGGGGGTGGCACATGGCCCAGAAAACCAAATGAAAGTTGGCATTTTCATTCGTCGTCTGCGATCAGCCCTTCCCCAGGTCCCATTGGATGTCACTGCGGGAGTTGGTCCTTGGGCCCAGTGCGTAGGACTCGGCCCCTGGTTGGAATTCTAACTATTTCTAGATTTTAACCAGCCGCTGCCAACCTGCCACTCAAGAAGCAGGTTATGGCTGGCTCGCAACCACTAAACTACGGTCGGTCGCTCTTATTCTTTTAAGAATGCCCAGGATAATGATCTATGTTTATTGTTCCAGGATGTTCTCTAGAACTAGTTACCGTCAAAAGTACCTGACAACTTTGCAGCGTACCTTAGGTACCTAGATCAGCTCCAGCCTATTCAGGTACCTTTTGAGTTTCGTACAGCAGCAAAACATACAGCATTGTGCATTTCCTGTATTGCCTAGTATCACAGAACAGTTGAACTACGGGCTTATCGAACTGTGGGGTTGATAAAATTTGACGATTGGCTACGTACATAACCGGAATTGTCTTATCATCCTTGTGTTTCCACGTGGTTCGGTGGCTGGATTACCTTGACACATACGATACAATACCTTACCTTCTCCCTCGATTTTCGAGATACTACTGATAGCCATATCGACTCAGTCCATATGCGGGGGAAGTTCCATAGAGACTATTTTTGGCGGTAATTCAACCTCTCAACAATAGGATAAAATAACGAATTTATGGCCTTAGGTCTCAGGCTGTCAGCACCTTATTAATACGTAAGGAGTGCCAAGATGGCCGCTGAGCTCAGGCCGGTCAGAATCCATGCTGTATTTCACCACAGGATTAGCAATCCAAGAACTCAAATTCAGCGATGTCCGCCTTGATCGCCGATATGGAGTAAAAAATTGCGAGTGCTCAGATTCCTGAAGTCCAGGCGAAAATGATCAGGCCCTGAGAATTGACTTACGTATCTGTATCAGTGGAGGATCACTTGGCCTACGCCTCCAGGAACTCGATCCGCTGTGTGCAACCGTAACACAAGGTAAGGCCAGCTAAGCCATTGACATAAGCCTGAGCCATTGCCAGTGGGCTGGCATCGAATCAGAATACCCTTCCTAACGAAGACCAGGTTTGAAGGTGGCTTTTCAAAGTACAGTGACTTATCTACGCCATGGCATAGGACTCTGGCCTCTGCTATTCTTAGTGATATGTTCAAGGTCGGACTGGTTTTCCGGAATGATATAGTCACTTCATGTACACAATGTGGTCGACTTGGGGCTTGAATTTATCCGATCCTCCTGTATCAATCAGTTCAGGATGTACTCTGCAGCTGGACATCCAAGGCAGCAGTTCGGACACAGTGGGTCGACTGACTCGGAGATTCCACAGCAATAGTGAGTTCCTTGTTCCTTGGTGATTGATCCTGAAGGGGTGTATGGACTACTATATCGAGTTTTCCACGTAAGTAATATTGAATTGGTAGGAAGAATAATCTGATGGCGAGTTAACAAGTACCTATCTACCTCCAATCTGTAAGAAAGGCAGAAAATACCCTACAGCTTCGGGTAAGCCGTTTAGTTACAGACACCTACCTGTACTGTCACCGGTATTATGATAACATACTCCGTTCCAGAGGTATTGACAAGAGTTCTCTCCATGGGTGACAGTTTCTTTGGGGATATCCTGATCTGATCATATCTTACGAAAAGGAATATTCAAAATTTAGATTAATGACTCTTGCACATAAAGATCACAGCTTTATAAATTTGCAGTCTCTAAAGAATCATACTACTACCATGTAAATAGACACTCGAACAATCGTCTGACTCCAGCCCACCAACGACGAGAACATCCACCGACCCAAAACGGTTCATTCGCCCCCCAAACTCGCTCGGACCCGCCCTTTACTCTCTCCGTCATAACTAAACGACTAGCAGTAGACTAACTAGCAGTCTAGTATGTCTAGCAGTCCGGAGATTAATTTGGTTCGGTCTTATTAACTCCCGTTTGTATGGAGAAACGACGGTCAGTGAGTGCTTCGTCGACGTCTTCGTGCTGCTAGCCTCTGTTCTCAGATAACCGCCTGCCCGCTCGCTCTTCTACCTCTTCCATCTTTCTATCCACTCTCTAATCTCTGTACTCATATCCTTCGTAACGAGTTCTTGCTGTCAATCTGTCGCCTCAATTCGGTTTTCTCACTCTTCACAACCTTCGTGGAAGCCTCTCTCAACCGCTGTATTCCTCAACCTATGGGGTAGTCCCGCCTCTCTCTCTTCCGCTACCGTTCAACGACGTTCCGCCGCGATACTCTCTCTTCCTCTGATCAAATTTCCACGCTTTTTCACTTTCGAAGTTCCGTCGGTTTTTCGAAACGTATACTGTTGATTGAGACACTCTGGAATTCCTCATATCTCCTGCCCTTGATCGCCATCTGTTTCTTGTTCGGTCACTCCCCGCTTATTCTACCGCATCCTCATCCCTCGGGCGTTCCCTGCGACGAACTCCGCACACGTCCAGCGTTGCTGGCATCAGCCTCCTTTCCCGCGGAAGTCACCAGATGAAGCCAGATACTACGAATAGAGATACTTTGTGACAAGCATGGGGTCGTTCCTGAGGAGTTTTCGCCATAATGGGGTATGTCCTTTTACCCGTTTCTGTGCCTATTGTCTGGCTTTCTAGGCCGGAGGGCTTTCCTTTTGCCTGTCGCTATGTTTGTCTTCTACTTGTCAACTTTAGGAAGCTAGAGAAAGATGCTCTCTATCTTCATCTTCACTGTTTCTTCGTTTCCTCGCCGCGTTGGTCAATTGCTGATTTGTCACCTTGTTTACCTAGGGATCTACTGCGCCTTCGGTCGGAGCGGTCCCCGCAAAGAAAGAAACACAACCTCCCCCGATGACGCCTCTTGAAAAGAGGCTACTGGACATGGGCCCGATTAGGGAGGATGGAAGCGACAAGTTTTATGGCATGGAAAATGTAAGTTCACTACCGTACTACCGGATTGCCGTTCTATTGTGCGCTCAGCTCAATTTGCTGACATCTCGTCCTGCTTTAGTATGGAAATACATGGTAAGTCATCTCGCGCATAACATCGAGTCGCCCTAGAAGGACAAGAAAGACTATCGAAAGAAACACTGCTAAAACTTTTTATCTCGACAGCTACTGTAATTCGATATTGCAGTGTCTTTACTACTCGGTTCCTTTTCGCGAAGCGGTAATCAACTATCCTACAAGGACGCCGATAGAGAGTTTGGAAGCAGCGTTAGCGAAGAGTCTCCGTTACCCGAACCCGAACGCGCAGCTGGAAGCGGAAGCTCAAGCTGAGAAGCAGAAAGCTGCCAATGCTCAGCGACCTGGCATGCCGCCGAATCCGCAGCAGAAGCCCGAGGACAAGGACTCGCCGGAATATAAGAAGAAGATGGCACTGCAGACACTCCCTCTCCTGGAAACACAGAACAACGCCGCAAGCTACGGCATGTCTGAATCACTTTTTACGTCTTTGAAGGACATTTTCGAGTCCGTCGTTGGGAGTCAGTCCCGCATCGGTATTATACGTCCGCAGCAGTTCTTGGAGGTCCTCAGGCGAGACCACGAAATGTTCCGGACGGCCATGCATCAAGACGCACATGAATTTCTGAACCTATTGCTCAACGAAGTTGTCGCTAACGTCGAAGCCGAGGCTTCCAAACAGCCTCTGGAAAAAAGCCTTCCTCCGCCAGAGACTGCTGACTCCGTGGATCAATCGTCGAGTACCGGTTCGAAGACCCCCAATACTACTCGTTGGGTTCACGAACTATTCGAAGGACTCTTGACCTCAGAAACGCAGTGCCTTACATGCGAAAAGGTGTCTCAGCGTGACGAAGTGTTTTTGGACCTTTCCGTGGATCTGGAGCAACATTCATCGGTCACATCTTGCTTGAGGAAGTTCTCCGCGGAGGAGATGCTCTGTGAACGAAATAAATTTCACTGTGACAATTGTGGTGGTCTTCAAGAGGCTGAAAAGAGGATGAAAATTAAACGCTTGCCGCGCATCCTAGCATTACACCTGAAACGGTTCAAATACACAGAGGACCTTCAGAGACTGCAGAAACTGTTTCATAGAGTGGTTTATCCATATCATCTCCGTCTGTTCAATACGACCGATGATGCCGAAGACCCCGATCGCCTCTATGAGCTGTATGCGGTTGTGGTGCATATTGGTGGTGGGCCCTATCACGGACACTATGTTGCAATCATCAAGACTGAAGATCGAGGATGGCTACTTTTCGATGACGAGATGGTCGAGCCGGTGGACAAGAACTATGTCAAAAACTTTTTTGGCGATAAGCCGGGTCTAGCATGTGCTTATGTTCTTTTCTACCAGGAGACCACCCTTGAGGCTGTCTTGAAGGAACAGGAACAAGAAAATATGGACTCGAACCTGGCCGCTACCGACACAAACGACACTATCTTGAAGCAGAACGGGTTCCCTCAGTCGCCTTTGGCTCACGTGCACAGCGCTTCTCAGATCCCTTCTCACGAAGATAACCTCCGACCGAATGGCCTCAGGCGAGCCCCTACCGCGCCTCAGCTTTCTACTCACGACGAGCACGGAGACCCCGAGAGCACTCCTTTCAGTCCGCTTTCTCCGCTTTCTCCGATCCCTCCTGTCCCTCCCATTCCCGAGAGGGTCGCCACAGTTGCAATTCCACCAAAGAATGATGCGCTGGCCAAGAGGGAACGGGCCCGGGAAGAAAAGGAACGAAAGGCGGCTGAGAAGGAAAGAGAAAAGGCTGAGAAAGAAAGAGAAAAGGCTGAAAAGTTGCGCCGCAAGGAACAGGGAGCAAGACTGAAGGAAAACCAACGCCGTGAGGAAGCCGAGCTAAAAGCCGCTCTAGAAATGAGCAAAGCATCCAAGGCCGAGGAAGACCGTCGCCTTAGCCCTGAAAACGGCAAGGAGAAACAAAGTGGTGGTCTGAGCCGACTGAAACGGAGCAGCAAAAGCTTGAGCCACAGGCTCGGCAAGGACAAAGAGACGCGGAGTGTGTCGTCGGATCTACCGTCGGTACCTATCCCCGAGCATTCAACCCCAACCCTTTCGCAAAGTGGGCCGACATCAGAGCAACAACAGCAACAACGACAACAATCACCTCCAAACCACGACCAGGCCCCGAATTCTCCCCCGCTCGTCAAGCCTACGATAAGAGAGGACGAGCAAGTGAACCACAAAGACTCCAAACATGAACGTACCGGACATGGAAAATGGAGAAGTTTCAGCCTCAGAAAGAAGTCGTTCAGCATTTTGTCATAGCGACCATTATCTCGAAGGTCGACATTGATACATTTCAACGGCCTTGCATAGTTTTGCACATAATACCCGGATTTTTACCGTACATATATTCGCTTGATGTATCATCATATTTTCCCCTTCGGTACCGGTATCTATGATCTGCGGCGAGATGACACCTACGGCACAGTTTGCTGTCAAAGTAGCTGCGATTTCATGAGACCGATCTTGTCTTATTTCTCTTTCCTTCGATGATCTTCACTTTTCACGCATCTATGTGTCTATCTTCTTTTCCATATGGTCGATGTTGTGATACCCATGCCCGGGTCACACAGTGGCGTACATGAGGCGTTCAGCGGATTCTTTTTACTTCTTCTTTTTCTTCAAGTGACACGGGAACGGTGTACAGGTAACATTTACTTCATGGTCATGAGAATATTCGTACGGCTTTCGAAAAGTCAAAGAGTTCTCTTGGGACATGTGGGTTGTGGATCTACAAGGTGGATATTGTCTTCTGAACCCGGCAGGTACTTTGTTACAGGACCTTTCTGGTCTTCCATTGCCATAGAACAGTCAAGATTTATCTGTTGCGGCGTCTTAAAAGATCCATGTATCAATTAAAGTGCACAGATGCATATACGACTGAGAACACCAACGATGGTTCGTGAAAATACAATTAACGCATGAATCTGGGACAACTTGCTGGGAATCAATCATATCATCTGTCATTCATGCAGTTTTTAACACGAGATCTCGTAGTCGGACAATCACTTATGAGGTATCCTATTCCTCATGGCTCACTCGTCATATGCGGTAGGGCTCTAGCTTCTTGTGCCCATTCCATTGTGTAGAGACAGGTCGATCATGCGTTTGAAGGACCCCGAGAAAAGACTATTATCCGAGTCTTTCTATAAGGCGAAAACAAGGTTATGCAAGGGCATCATTCACCCAAGAATGAGCTCGTAGATGATTATCGTCGTATTGATCACGATTAGGGGTACTGCAACCAGATCGAACGGTCAGCTTAGCCTCATATAGCCCAACTTCTAATCCAACGAAGCAACAAAACAGACAAGGGAGTGAACGGCGGAATCGGAGTGGCTTACTTCGCATCACGGTCCGAACACTAGCGATCAAATTCACGGATTTGGCCTTGATACTTGTGCTATCGTATGTCGCGCCGAAGGCAGGGTCTGTCTGTGTGCGGCCCCATCCAACTACAGCAGTTGGTTAGTCTCAGTGTCGGTATTGTATTGGTAAAGCTTGAGCAAGCGCATGAAATTAAATTGCGGAGGAGGGATAGAGCAAAGGAGATAGGATAGCGTACTTCTTGCCAGAAATCGATCTTCAGAGAGGACGGCCACGGCGTTGATTAATAGACAGCATACTGCGCCTGGTGTTAGTTGACTGAGGCCATATGGGACGGGAAACGGTGCGTACCATAGACGAGTTTTCCGAGGCCGAATAGGAACATCTTTGCGACTGCTCTGTATGCCTGCGCGTGGTGAGAGGGAGGCGTGGAGGGTCGGAGTCGGACTGCGGTGATACAGTGGACAGGTCGAGGCGGAGATGACTTACTTGGCTCGGCGGTCGATGTTTCGCTGACGTGTGGGGAAAGAAGGGGAGCTCTGCTGGAATGACTTCACTTGGCCTGCGGAAACGGGGTTTATGCTTAACGTTCTTGCTGCAGTACAATGGGGAGTAATGCTGGTAGGAATGATCCGATTGCTATGCTCGATATGTGAACTTACTAATTTGCTGATATCTCGTTTAGTGTTTCTGTTGTTGATCGTGTCGCTTCCGGTCCTTGTTTGTCTCCACCTGCTCGTTGCTCCCTACACCAAGGTCGAGGAGTCGTTCCATATACAGGCTGTACACGATATTCTGAAATATGGCATTCCTACGGGTGATGTCTCTGGTATCCTAGCACATTATGATCATTCGACGTTTCCAGGAGCGGTGCCTCGGACCTTTGTCGGGGCTGTTGTTCTGGCCGGGCTATCGCAGCCGTTCATCTGGTTGAATGAGAATATCGATAAGCAAACTCTCGGTATGCATCTCTCTAAACTTGCGCTTGGTTAGCTAGTCTAGCGGAACTGATTTTATTCTCACGTAGCTCGAGGTATCCTAGGCCTGTTCAATGCTGTGTCGCTGATATTGTTCGCGCTCGGCGTACGGCGAGCATTCGGAAAGTCTACGGCCATTTGGTATCTGCTGTTCCAAGCGAGCCAGTTCCATGTCATCTACTATGCCTCGAGGACCCTCTCCAACATGTTCGCCTTTGGCATTACTACATTGGCAATGCGGGCTCTTCTCCCGGAACCTGTAGCTCTTGATCTCTACAGGAAGAGATGCAGAGTGGCGTTGTTCCTGTTCACGATAGCTGGCATCATTTTTCGGTCCGAGTTGGCTCTATTTCTGGCCGCGCATACACTGTTTCTCTTTGCTACGGGTCGTATCCGACTCGTACAGGAGATCATCCTGGCGGGAGCTCTGGGTCTTGTGGTTGGACTGGCCATCACTGTGCTGGTGGACTCGTTCTTCTGGCAGCAGTTCCCGTTGTGGCCAGAGCTCGCTGCCTTCAAGTTCAATGTCCTCTCAGGGCAAGCCTCCGCATGGGGAACGCACCCGTGGCACTTTTATTTCAGCAGCGCCATCCCGCGCCTGCTGCTGAACCCCTTGACCTATCTACTCGCACTCCCCTTCGCCCTCACGCATCCATCCACCCGCTCTTCCGCAGCATACATCATCATCCCCTCCCTTGTCTTTGTCGCGATCTACAGCGCTCAACCGCACAAGGAATGGCGTTTCATCGCATACGCAATCCCACCCTTAACCGCCGCCGCTGCCCAAGGCGCTTCCTACATCTGGACGCACCGCTCAAAATCCCTCATCTACCGTCTGCTCTCCCTCGCCCTGATAGCCTCAACAGCCGCTTCGTTCTTCCTCTCGAACTTTGTCCTCCTGCCCGCCTCATCAGCAAACTATCCCGGCGCTCGCGCCCTCAACATCCTCCATAACCGCGCCAACAACACCAAACCCGTCATCAACGTCTATCTCGGCAACCTCGCCTGCCAAACAGGCGTCACCAGATTCCTGGAGATGCCTCCTCCCCAGATCCCCGTGGAACCCCTGCAAAACAGCGAGCTCACCGCCCTCGAGAGCGCGAGTTCACGTTCAGGTTCAGTCTGGCGATACGACAAGACAGAAGACGAGACCGCCAAGGCCTTCCCTCCCTTCTGGAAACGGTTCGATTACGTGCTCATTGAGCCGAGCGAAGAGAAGAAAGTCCGGAGGGCGTCGGGCCGGCCTCAGAGCTGGGAGGAGGTCGAGGTGATCCATGGATTCGCCGGGCTGAAGGTCCTGCGTCCTGGTGAGGGGCCACTGGGCAGCTGGAGGAGCGGGTCTTCGGCCTCGTGCTTGGTCCCGAGGGTGCTCGGTATTGGACGATGGTTAGGGATTATGCTCGGAAGCATGTCACACGTGGGTGGTGGGCGGAGTTGAGGATGGAGCCCAAGATTAAGATCCTGCGTCGGATCAGGTGATATTGGTTATTTTGTAGTGTAATGTTATTTTCTATCTCGTTGGGGTAGGCCATGGACAAGAGCCAAAAAGTACACCAAAATCAAATTATTGGATATCACTGTATGCACATGTGACAACAAGGATAAATCGCCGTCTTAATACCATTATTACAAGCGTTCTAAGCAGGCCCGGGTATAGAGCCAAGAAAATCAATCCTCACGGCTTTCCAGCCGGCCCAGTCTCTTTTCCAAGTCCCGAACCCATGGCTCGACTAACTCGATGTTGCTCTTCATTGCTGCCTCACTCTGCCCCATCTTCTCCTCGACCACTTTCAACCCTTCACGCCATTGCTCGATCTCCCGCGTCATCTCCGCATGTCTCTTCTCGAGCTCATTGAGTGAATCCGCTGCCTGCGCGGCGCCCGCGTGGATGGCACGGAGGGAACGTAAGCGCTCGAGCACGCTGGGTAGGATAGGATGAAGGGACTGGATAGTAGGGAGAGTAGCGTAGAGGGCTTGGATTTTCGTGGCTTGTTCGTCACGCTGAGTAGCTGCTTGGTCGATTTCGGTGGCCGACCCGGATGACACCGACATGTCGGAGGTCTGCTCGATCGTGGAGGTCGCGATACGGGCGTTCTGAGCGGCTTTGGCGGCGTCAACTGCACGTTTCCGTGCCGAAGCCAGTGCCTCGGTATCCGCGGTCAGTCTTCGTACCCGGCTTGATAGGGCCTCGAGGTGGGTGGTTGTGAATGTTGTCGACGGTGCAGCGGACCCAGTAGTCGGTACAGCTGATGCCGGGGTGGGCCCGACAAGGATATTGGTAAGTGTGGATAGTCGGGAAGTGAGGTGGTCCAGGGCAGGAAGGACGGGCTGAAGTGCCGGCTCGGAGATGCCGTCAGAAACAAAAGGATTGGAGGAGCTAGAGATGCCCATGGCGGCTTCAATTAATGCTAGCCGGCCGTCAAAGGCTGCAGCATGTGCCAGAACGCCAGCGGACGACGGAGTCACTGCATCTTCTGTCGCGATCGTCTCGTCAGGTCCCTTCGATCCGCCAGGAACGTCTTGGGAAGTAGTCGACACGAGCTTCTGGGTCAGCGCTGTGGCCGCGGAGTGCGGTCCTGACGCATTTCGAGAAGATCCATGAAGGTTGTCCAGCGCCCGGCTCAGTTCCAGTACACCGTCGTCTACCGCTTCGACAGGTTCCTCGGTGGATTCCGCTTTTGTTTGTCGCGATGCCATCTCATCCTTCAATTCCTCAACTTCCCTGCGCAGACGGGCCAGCTTTCTCTCGAAGCTCTCCTCCTCCGTGTCGCTGGTATCGCCCACTTCCTCTATCCCATCAGGACCTCTCCGTCGTCGACGGCTTTTGCTTCTGTATGATTTTCGTTTGAGGGCAATGCTATCGGAGAAGTTGACATCGCGGGCGTCTACAGTAGCCCCCAGGAAATGAGCACGCGCGTCGTCGACATCGACTCCGTGTCGGTCGATGTCGGAGTTTGTGCCAGTGTCATCATCCGCGTCGGAGGCGGTGCGAATCGTGGCAGTCTTCAGGTTTTCGTACGTTAGATGGTGAATTCATAGAAGTATGAATTTGCTTTCGTTTGGCAGGGAACTAACGGGAAGTGTGGATGCCTCATCGGTCAGATCTGGGGTTTCATAGATATCGGGAGCTGGATCCTAACGAGACACGCATTGTTAATTGAGGCCAAGGACGTTGACACGAGTGGGGTGAGACTCGACTACTTACTAGGTCAGGAAGACCGGCATATTTCTTGTTAAATGACATGCCGCAAGCTTGTAATGGCAATCTGCTTATTGAACAAATTTGAATAAATGCTGATGTTATTGCTGACCCTGAGATCACTTAGTTTGCGTGTATATTGACTCGGTCTTTTGGTACTCCGCCTTGGCACGTGAAAGGGGTATCCACCCCTGGCGGCCTGAACTGTCAGGTACGTACTATCAATAATCACACCCCACCTTTTACGGAGTATTGATTCCACACTTTCATATGATAGTGGTTACTGCGTCATACCAAACATTAGAGGGGTGGCCGGAACAGGATATTTGCATCGGGCATGGGATCCGAGATGGACTATAATTAACGATCAAAGCCAGAGGCTGAACCTGCTGCACTCTTCCGTACACATGGCAAAAAAAGTCAACAAATAGTAATTGAGATACTATGTAGTCGCAATGAGGCTAACAGGTAGCCAACCCCGCCACTGTCACTGGATCAATGAGACGACAGGTTCATACCAACAGTCTGTGCAGTCTGTGCAGTCTGCGCAGTCTGCGCCAGTAATAATCATGAGAAAGACAGAGTCGTGCAGTAGTACAGAGTAGTATGGATGTCAGTCTTGCACGTGTCAGCCTCGGTGATGAGCGGGGGAAGGAACGAGACGGGAAGGGTACCTGAACGGGGGAAGTTGTGGAGAGGTTGCCCAGACAGGCACATGAAAGACATTGTGACTACTGTCCCCCGGACGGCCTTATTTTAATCCCCATTCCTCTCCCTCTTCCAAGGGTCAAAAGACAACATTTTTCCCTTCCCTCGATATCTGTAATCGCTTCGAATCCATCCCTATCCTATCATCTACCATTTACTACCCCTCATCATCCATCATGGCCGCCCCCGCAGACGTCACTATCAAGAACCTCAATGGAGAGTGGACGATGGTATGGGTTGTACTCAAGTTCTATTTCGCGTCTTGCTAACCATAGATCTCAATCTAGGAGAAAACCATCTCTGACCCCTCCGACCCTATTCTCGCGTTTGTATGTCATGAAAGCCATATTCCCTGGTCTCTTGAGTTTCATTGCATAACCTAGCTCTGATCGCTTCATTGTCATTCCATGCTTACTGATATCCTCGTTCAGCAAGGTGTTAGTTGGGTCACTCGCAAAGCTATCTCATACGCCACTGTCACCCTAATTGTCAAGGAGTATGCCGACTCGGAAGATGCGAAGCTCATGCACATCGATATCGATCAGGTCTTGACAGGAGGCATCAAGGGTACTAGCGAGAAGCGCCACACCGATTGGGTGGAGCGCGAGCACAAGGACCACATTTTTGGCACCCTCAAGGGACGGTCGCGGCTGATCCGCGGCTCCAAGGGCGATGATGGCAAAGTCCGCCCTGCCGTCGATATCAACACCAAGATCGATGACCCCAAAGTGAAGCAGTTCCTGCGAGGTGAGATCCTCATAGATGGTAGCCCGAGCGAAGGTTTCCTCGTGGACAATGTGGGTGAGGAATATGGTGAAGGCGAAGGTCTCTTCCTGCAGAGCTTCGTCGTTAACCAGGACGATGGAGCCGGCTGGACCGCAGAACAGGTTCGCATATTTGACAATCTACCCGGGGTTGGCGACAGATACTAACCTTCATATAGATCTGGGGCTTTGAGACGATCAACGGACAGCGTTACCACACTCGCCGTGTGGTTGTCGCCAAGGATGGCGAGTACAAGATGGCTCGTCTTGCTTATACCTATGTTAAGAGGCCGGATGCGTAAACATTGACCTCTTTACTAAGTCATGTATGATAGCGCCAACGGATAGGTATTGACCAACTGAGGGTCAGGAGGTCTTGTTGTGTTGCTCGCTCTTGAGCTATGAATGTCACGTTATGTGCAGCGGCCTTTGGTCAAACCCCCGAGCCTATTGACCTATTGTTAGTTATAGAATTGACTATGTGTCCATAGTCCCCTGCTTTGCATCAATGTAGTTTTCGGCTGTTGGGGTTTTGTCCAGACCGATTTCATAAGTTGCTTAAGTCTCGGGCACCTGGCGTACACACCAAAGGCAGGTGAAGAAAGAAAGAATAGGCGCAGCTATCTACGCATAGATAGAGAGTAATTAAATCGACCTTTGCCCCTAGGCCGACCATTTGATTTTCCTTCAGCCAATCAAAACTGCTTCACCGCAGCCTCTTATGGTGTGCAGCGACTAGGTAGGTAGGTAGAGGTACCTTACCTACCTACAATAGAGAGGTATACGGTGGATCAAAATACTACGCGAGGATAATCGTGCAGCTGACTTCATTGACATGGTCTCGTAGCCAAAGCTCAGTACAATTTCCCGTTTGTCCAACAACAGGTGATACACAAGACTCGGAAGCTAATCGAGAACAAAGGCCTATGCTTGTGGGACTATGCAGAAAAAGATGTCAATTTATTCCCGAAAGACGAGGAACAAGGCAGACGCGTGCATGTCGTCAAATGGTATATCGAATATTAGTTTTTGCAGTTTTGGTATGTTTTGGTATTTCTTTCCCCGTTACATATTCCCTTTTTGGTTCTTCAAATCCATCTGATGTGCTTTCATGAATGCGTGGGCATCACAACGTGGGCCTTGGTGCTAATGGCATCTTCGCTGCGCCACAGACTGGTTACAGTCTTCTGCTGGGTGTAGAATTGCAGGCCGGGCTTGCCGTAAAAGGTGTTCGCACCGCCACCGGCGATACTCTTTTTGTTGCCGGTGAAGGAGAACATGGGCAGGGGCACGGGGATGGGGACGTTGACGCCGACCTGGCCGGCCTCAATGTCCTTCTGGAAGCGCGAGGCGGTTGAGCCGGAGCAAGTGAAGACGGCGGCTCCGTTACCATACTCGTTCTTGTTGATGAGTTCAATGGCGTCGTCCAGAGTGGGGACGTTGAGGCAGACGAGGACGGGGCCGAAGATTTCCTCCTTGTAGCATTTCATGTCGGGGGTCACGTTGGTGATGATAGTTGGGCCAATCTGCGCAGGCAATGGGTTAGTGAAAGCGAAACGGGAAAGGATTTGATCATAGGAGGGTGAGCTTACAAAGTTGCCGTTGGGATACTTCTCAGGCTTGTAGCCCCTGCCATCCAGAAGGATGGTGGCGCCCTCCTGTTCGGCACTGGCAATCAATTCTTCGATGCGCTTCTTGCTCTCGGGGCTGATGACAGGGCCGAGGTCGGCACCCTCTTCGAAACCGCCGTTGACGTTGAGAGCCTTGGCTCGCTCGGCCATCTCGGGAAGCCATTCTTTGGTTTCGCCAACCATGACAACGGTGCTCAGGGCCATGCACCGTTGTCCAGCGGCACCGAAGGCAGCACCGACTATGGCATTCAGGGTCTGGTTCTTGTTGCAGTCGGGCAACACCGCGGCATGGTTCTTCGCACCCAGGTTGGCCTGGACACGCTTGCCATTGGCAGAGCCCCGGGTGTAGATGTATTCACCCGCACGGTTGCTACCAACGAAGCTGATAGCTTTAATGGCTGGCTCGTCGAGGATAAAGTCAACGGTCTTGGCAGAGCCGTGGACGATGTTGATCACACCTGGAGGAAAGCCGGCCTCCCGGGCCAGCTCAGCCAGGATCATGGCAGCACCGGGGTCCCGCTCCGAAGGCTTCAAGATTATGCAGTTACCGGTCATCGTAGCGATAGGAATACACCAAAGAGGGATCATTGCGGGGAAGTCTGGGGTTGGAGCGGTTAGTCACGGAGAAAGAACGGGGGT
Organism: Aspergillus novofumigatus IBT 16806; assembly: GCF_002847465.1. Lineage (NCBI taxonomy): Eukaryota > Fungi > Ascomycota > Eurotiomycetes > Eurotiales > Aspergillaceae > Aspergillus > Aspergillus novofumigatus. The sequence goes on from NW_020194278.1 coordinate 621,287, forward strand.
ATCCACCCAGACAAGCGGTGAAAGGCAAGGACTTACTGAAAGGGCAAATAGCTGCAACGACTCCCAGGGGCTCCCTGTAGCTTCTAGTCTCCATATCCTTGGCGACTTCGAGGACTTCACCTGTCAATTGGGTGGTGATGCCACAAGCGGTCTCTGCAACTTGCAGACCGCGAAGGACGTCACCCTTGGCATCGGCAAAGGTCTTACCCTGCTCGAGGGTGATGGACGCTGCGAGACGGTCCCAGTTCGCACGGATGAGGTTGACAAACTTGAACATGATCTGCTGCCTGGCGATAACGCTGGTTGCCCGCCAGGCAGGGAACGCCTTTTCCGCGGAGGCAACGGCGGCACGCAGCTCCTCATCGGTGCTTTGAGGCACGCGGGTGACGAGATTGTTGGTAGCGGGATCATGCAGATCAATCCATGCGGTGGCCTTGGAAGACACAAATTCGTTATCAATAAAGTTGGTGGTATCAATGGGGTTGGCGATCGGCGTGTGATCCGTTGGGTATTCGGTGGCGGTCGTAGCCGCGGAAGCGGTTGCGGGGGCGAGCTGTTGCGCAGTGGCGTGTAGTCTGCGGGTAGCAACAAAGGACGATGATGATGCCGACATTGCTGCAGAAGCCCGCTGAGAAGACAATACTGAAGAAGAGGAGCCTGGGGAAGTTGACAGCGACCGCGCTGCAGATGAAGCTGCTATCCTGGCGGAAGAGACGGTGGCTACGGCCGTGCGGGGAGAAGCAGCGCGGAGAGCGGGGAGAGAACGAGCAAAGGACCGACTGGCGGCCATGACGAATAAAGAAGGGTGACGGTAAGGGAGGGTTGAAGATGGAAAGCGTGCGAAACTGGAGTCTGGGGTTGATGAAAAACCAAAGGTCACAAAAGAGCTTGGGGGGGATAGAGCAGGATATAAGTCGAAAGTCCAAGGAAGGGAGCAGCCGTTGAGTTGGACTGATTCCGGGGTTATCTGCGATCCTGAGGCACATCCAGCAGCGCCGAGGTCAACCGAACCCCCTTCGGCGAGAAAAACCAATCATAACAGCAGGAATGGCTTTCCTTAACCTTCTCCACAGGCTAGGTCGGTTTATTCATCTCGATGGATCTGGACTTGAACACATACCAATACAGTGCGATCTCCATTTCTAATCTCCAACAAGATAATCAACGTTGATAAGGTCCGTCAACGCTTATCAGAGTCCATCTTCTACTATCTACATATGCTTCTCCCGGTCTATATTAATTAGATCATATCCGCAAGCTTTCTGCACTTGAATCGAGGGTCCGTTTGTATTACTTGTAGCACGGATAATGTGGCATCTTGAAGGCCCACTATGGCTAAGACCTGAGATCTGATGAAATTTGCCATCTCAAATTGAATACTAGTTTACAGAATCCATCGCATCTACCACCCCTTCGGAAGTTGGCAATGGTCTTCTTTTGTTCTCATATCTCGTCACAGGTGGCCATCTTCTCTCAAGAAGTCTTGCCTTACCTACCATGAACAACCAAGGATATCAGAGTACAACGATAATTTGAACGCTGCAATAAATATAAAATTGGGATCTTCAACGTCTTCTTTTCCCATTCTTAAGCGTTTGGCTTGATGGTTTATTATCCCCTGTCTCCTCCCCAAGCATCGGCACATCTGCTTTACTGGGCAGACGACCGGGTGTTACGCTTGGTAGCTGCGCCCTTGGCAGTGTCGGCCGCAGAGCTGACGGCTTCGCTGGCCTTCTCCTTGGCGGCAGAGGCGGCCTCCTTGCCCTTCTTAGCGGCGGCGGCAGGGGCAGGGCTGCTGGCTCCAACAGCGCCCACAATGATGAGGATCATGGTCAGAAGGAGAGCTCCCAGACCACCGGCGACCTCAGGAACTTGCTTGACAGCGTTGATGGGATCTTGCTTGGCAAGACCCACGAAGTAGTCGACCTTCTCACGAACGTATGTCACTGGGGCCTCCTTGAAGCTGACGCTGGGAGTGGCAGCCTTCTCCTCGGGCTTGGGCTTGGAGGCTTCCTCCAGAGCGACTTCAACGGGGTGCTTGAGGTCAAAGGTCTCCTTGCGGAGCTTCTCAGCATCTTCAACGGAGTGACCAATGTAGATGTTGTCGAAAAGAATGTCGTTCTGCATGGTCCAGATCTCGAAACCAACCTGCTCGCTTGTCAGAACGGAGCAAACAACTGCGGATACGGAATGAAGGAACTTACAGCGCCCATAGGCTCGAAGTTAGAAGGAGTCTTGTCCTCGAAGTAGGCGGGGTTGGGGATCTTGCGAGGCTTCCAGATGCCCTTGTAGGCAGGGTTGTCAATCAAAGGAGCGGTCCACTTGCCCTTATAGGCGGGGTTCTTCTTCATGGGAGGAGTCCAGGGGCCACATCCGGAGACTTCGTTGCACTTGGGGTTAGGAACAGTGGGAGGAACCCAGTCACCGTCCTCCTCGTCATCCCAGTCCTCAGGCTTCTCGGCCTCGGGGTCAGGAATGCTGGTGGGCTCGTCCTCTAGCCAGTCCTCGGGCATAGTCGCCTCCTCATCCACGATCTCATATGGAGCGTCTTCATCCCAGTCGTCAGGCTTCTTGGCCTCCGGGTCGGCGATCTTGGCTTCGTCGACCCAATCGGCGGGCTTCTTGTCCTTGGGTCGTCGATCTCTTTCTCCGGGTTGACAGGGGGGCGAAGTCCTCAAGCAGGGTACCGTTCTTGACAGCCTCGCCGTCAATCAGGATCTGGAAGGACTGATCGGGCTTGACGATCAAAGTGTACAACGAGGTGAGCTTGGAGGTACGAGCGGCAGGAGGCGCGGTCATGTGCTTCTCCTCGTACTCGCCGGTCTTGGGGTTCTTGTGACGGAAGATGAAGTGAACCTGAAGTATTGTCAGTTGATAATTCGTAGAGAACCTTGCCTCGGTAACAAGGCACTCATTTCATACCTTGTTGGTAGCACCACACTTGTCGGGACCGAACATGATCACGTAGGGAGTAGCGTTGGAGAACTCCTCGGCGTGGAGCTTCTTGTTCTCCTGGAGGAGCTTCATGTAGGCACCACCGCAAACAAGGGAGTCTTTTTGTGAAGAGGCGTCAGTATACTTCGAGCAATTGCCAGGAGCTGATATGACCTACTTTGTGGCTTGACCTCGTACTGGACAACCAGAGTCTTGCCCTTGTTGTCGATCTTCTTGGGGAACTTCGCAGAGATGGCATGGTGAGCTGCGACGTTCTTGACAACCAGACCCTTGTCGCCAACCATGCCGTTGAGCACGGTAGGTTCCTCGACAGCCCATTCACCGACGTAGGCCCAATCCTCCTCCGCCTTGGAGTCCTCCTTCTTGGCGTGAGAGGGAGTCCATCTCGAGTCCCAATCGGCGGTGAATTGCTCGAGGAAGGGAGCTTCAATGGTAGTAGGCTAATAGAGAGTCGATCGTCAGCGATGCGGAGCGATGGTGGGGAATACTGGATTGACGGGACGTTACTTACGGTGAAGGTAGGCTTTTCCACGAGCGAAGAAGCGTCGGCCTTCTTCTCAGTCTCCTCAGCATGAGCTTGGCCCATCAAAGTGGCCGAGGAGACGAGGGCGCCAGTGATAGCTGCGTTGAAACGCATGATGGACGACGGAATCGAGATTGATATTACCCGAGAATCTCTGAATACAAATGATGGACAGGTAAGCAAGCAGACAAACAAACAAGCAATTGGATCCTCCGTAGAGGCAAACAATAAGGTGTTTGGTTTGGGGGAGGGAAGCTGTACCACAAGATGATCCACACAGAATGAAGTAAGGGAAGGGGGAGAAGGGAAGAAGAGGACAACTGGGCAAGAATAATTGTTATATACCTTGGTAGTAAGAAGGGATAGAGGTGAGGCCAGGTAAGATGGTCCACTGACTGACTACACCGAGCAATTAGACTACACGAGCATTAAATATGCAAGTGACAAAGCAGCAGTGCTTCCAGTGAATGCCGGGAAGTTCAAGGTGGCCTCTTCTTTGCTTGAGCCTGGATTGCTTCTTGGGGTAAGGTCCCGCCTGCCTATTGCGGTTTAGCGGTGCTTCTCCAATGTTCTGTCAATAGCCAGAACTGATCTAGCTTTCTAGCACGGAGGAGTTGGTAGATATCAGCTATCAGATAGTGTCTTAACGCAGATCATTAGGAGGGTAATGGACCTAACTCACATCTATATTATAATCTTAAGCTTGTAACAGATATTCTGCTCCTGTTATGTCCAGAATTGATCATGGATCATCCACGAGGAGTCTACCGCCTGGTCAATTGGACAATCTACTACGGATAAGGCAACGGAGATTGCGCGACAGAGTCCCCGCCAAAAATATTTCCATTCCCCGCGCAGCATAACCACTTCGTTGCTCCTCTATATATCCAACCTTTTGATTCCAGTTACCCTTGTCTGGGTATCTCTAAGTCATATTGACTCTTCTCAAGTGTAATTATTTGAATTTTATACCATTATCCCAGCAATCGACTGCGTAACCCTCCGTCTGCCATCAGCATCAAGCTTGCAGCATGGCGCAAGAAGTTGGAAACAACAACAACAATGACCATCTGGTCCAGTCCTCTGACCCAGAGCACCCCGCCAACCTGATCCCCGAGCTCTGCCGCAAATTTTACAATTGGGGTTGGGTCACTGGTACTGGTGGTGGAGTGAGTATCCGCGTCCTTCGTCACGAAAGCCGACCGTCGCTGACGAGAGCATCAATCAATGCATAGACTTCGATTCGTCGCGGCGACCATATCTTCATCGCGCCTTCAGGAGTGCAAAAGGAATTGATCCAACCGCACAATATCTTTGTCCTGGAGTTTCCTACTCCCAAGTACCCTCCTTCCGACCGCAAGTACATCCGCAAGCCCCTCGAACTGAAGCCGTCCGCATGCACTCCACTATTCCTTACTGCTTTTGAGCGTGGTGCTGGCTGCTGCATCCACACGCACTCTCAGTGGGCCGTGTTGGTGACGCTCCTGGTCGAACGCGAGAAGGGTCCCGACGCTTGCTTCGAGATCAGCAACATTGAGCAGATCAAGGGTATTCCTCGAGGCAAGGGGAAGGGCATGCTGGGCTTCTTCGACACCCTTAAGATTCCTATCATCGAGAACACTGCCTTCGAGGAGGATCTCACGGGAAGCTTGGAGAAGGCCATGGACCAGTACCCGGACACCTACGCTGTCCTGGTGAGGAGACATGGAATGTGAGTTGTATCCGCTGTGTTATATTGAGCCATTGAAGCTGATGATCTATACAGTTATGTCTGGGGTGATGACGTTGCCAAAGCCAAGACGCAGTGCGAGAGCTTGGATTATCTCTTCCAGCTTGCTGTCGAAATGCACAAGCTCGGCCTTCCGTGGGTCAAATAAACGCTCACGACAGCGGGGATACCATCAGCAGGATAACGACGAAGCACGCGACATGATGACTAGGGATGCCCAGTGTATATGACGATACATGAAATTTGTCTATAGAAATTTGAGGACCTCTCGGCAGGTTAAAAGACTAACGTAGTAGTACTTGGTCCTAAGCCGGCGACAATGTATAGACGCGCCCATCTGCGTTATTTAACCCACGATCCGATCAATCACAGTAATACAAGCTCAATAAATATCTAGATGCCAATTATCCCTTGATCACCTGTTTTGTCGGGAAATAATGGTATCAAAGCTCAACAGTAGCTTCCTAAGCAACCCAACCAGGGAAGCCTTGGCGGGGAGCCAGGCTGGGACAGAGTCGCAGGGACGACCGCGCGGATCATCCGTCCGACTCCTACATACAATCTCCAGCTGTCAACTGCAATCGCTAACCCCTCATCGGCTCTGGGCCTTGTCCTCGTTTTGAGTTTTTCATACAGACTATTAGTCTTATCGTCTCTGAAATATTAGCACCCATTGCCTTCATACCCATACAGCTATCATGGATCTGGACGCTGGAGACTCCCCGTGGGGCGGTAAGCAGGCAGCACAGTGTCACCACTCAACTCCAAATTGCCCTCTCTGATTGTAAGCATAGATGTGCCCTCGCAGTCAAGTCATGGTACACAGAGACCGGAAACTGAAGAAGTCGGTATGTTCACCCGCGGTATTGCATACCGCGCACTCCTCATCACGTCCTGCAACATGAGCTCATCGCTTCTGCAGCACCGGAACGATCAACACAACCAGCCAGCCCAAGCGCTACCCGTTCACCCGTCCGACGAAACCCGCGAGGTGCTCGCAAAATCAGCGCGCAGGCCACCAGGCTGGAAGCCGTGGATGACGCCGTAGATCCGCTTGGTCCGCTCGGAGACAAGCCCACCGATAGTCTCGCTCCAGTCATTGAGCAAGCACCAACACCACCCCAGAAGGAGCCTTTTGCAGGTCGCGGTGCTCGTCCGACGTCATCTACATCACAAACATCTAGTGCTGGTGGGTTGGGAGACTCGGTACATCTGGAAGAGGATGGTGCGGGGTTCAGGGGACCGCCCCCTGTACAGCTCCCGGCAGACGCGGACGGGACGAAGAGGCAATCTCAGCCCAGTATCAGCATTGAAGAGGCTTCCAAGCCGACATTCGAAATCACAGTGGGTGATCCGCACAAGGTGGGAGACCTGACAAGTAGCCACATCGTGTACCAAGTTCGAACGAAGGTAAGCTCCCCTCTCTACATTTCCATTCATGTATGGGATGCAAGGCGCTGATACGCAGTACAGACAACATCGAAGGCGTATCGACAACCGGAGTTTACCGTCAGCCGCAGATACCGCGATTTCTTATGGCTCTACAATTCCATGCACAATAACAACCCCGGTGTTGTTGTACCTCCTCCGCCTGAAAAGCAAGCTGTTGGCCGTTTCGACACGAACTTCGTTGAGTCTAGAAGGGCTGCACTTGAGCGCATGCTCAACAAGATTGCGGCACATCCAATCCTGCAGCATGATGCGGATCTGAAGATATTCCTGGAAAGCGAATCGTTTAATATGGATGTCAAGAACAAGGAGAACAGGGAACCGGATCTAGGTCAGAACAAGGGAATGTTCAGCTCCTTTGGAATTAGCGTAGGTGGGAGTGGAAAGTTCGTAGAACACGATGATGTGAGTCCCTTGTGGTTTGCATACAGTCAAGCCGTTAAGCTAACTTGAGTATAGTGGTTCCACGATAGGAAGATATACATGGACGCGCTGGAGAATCAACTCAAAGCTTTGCTGAAGGCGATTGATGTTGTGGTCGCGCAGCGCAAGGGATTGGCAGAAGCGGCTGGCGATTTTTCGTCTTCACTTCACGCTTTGGCGGCTGTCGAGTTGTCTCCGGCCCTTTCCAGTCCATTGGACGGACTCTCAGATTTGCAGTTGCGCATCAAGGAACTTTATGAGCGTCAAGCTCAGCAGGATGTTCTTACACTAGGAATCACCATCGATGAATACCTTCGCATCATCGGAAGCGTCAAGACAGCTTTCTCTCAGCGACAAAAAGCCTTCCATAGCTGGCACGCGGCGGAGTCTGAGCTGCAAAAACGGAAGCATACCCAGGAGAAGCTTCTCAGACAAGGAAAGACGCAGCAGGATCGCCTCAATCAAGCCAACGCCGATGTGGCCGACGCGGAAAGGAAAGTGCACCAGGCCAGGCTGTTATTCGACGATATGGGCCGTTTGATGCGTAATGAATTGCAGAGATTTGAGAAAGAAAAGGTGGAGGATTTCAAGTCTGGCGTCGAGACATTCCTGGAAAGTGCAGTGGAGGCGCAGAAGGAGGTGAGCTTTACCGAGCTACTCAAGCTTCTGATCAGATTTACTGATAGTCTTACAGTTGATCGAGTTGTGGGAGACGTTCCTCTTGCAGTTGGATGCTGGTGAAGAGGGTATCCCCTTCTTTGCGTCCCCTCCTGTTGCAGCAAATGCTCCTGCGCAACAGGCGACAGACGAAGCCAGCGGTTCGGCCCCGGTAGCTGCGGAGGAGGCGACGTAGCTCGCCCTGGGCTAGCTCCTGACCTTTTCTCGCCATGTATAACTGAATTGCGATGATTCTTTGGCCTAGTTTGACCCGGATCTACGTATCGCTTCGCTGGCGAGCCTCCATAGCCCTTAAAACCGCACTCACTTGTTCTACCTCGCGCTGAGCACGCAACCCAGATACCGTTCGGAGGGTCGTATGATTGGTGCTTTGTCTGAACCCGGTTTCTTTAATATTCTGTCGGATTATCACTATGATTGTCTTCCGTGTAAACTATATCTGACTCCTTCAAGCCCTGGTAAAAATGACATGTTCAGGGTCCAATTCAATAGTATGCTGAAATCCCTTCAGATGGTATGATGTACATGTATATGGGCCATAAAACCGACAAGACGAGTAAACAAAAACCGTGGAGCCAAAAAGAAAATAGAGGAATCTCTCCGTGCAACATCAAAGGCGGCCTTCCTCCGTCAACGCACCATAAAATCCCAGATGAAGATTGCGTTGAAGCCATCCGACCTCCGTTGCGTATCATACACTCAAACCCACCGCACACTCAGCCCCAAAAGGATCAACCTATTTCTTCTTCTTCGGAGGTTCCTGCTCCATCTCCTGTCCAAACGAACTAATCAGGTCAAGCAGATTGTCGTCTTCCTCCTCTGCCAGCGCGGCCTCAGCAGCAGCAGCCGCATCAGCATCAGCCGCCTCCTTGCCCTTAGCAGCGGCCTTGGCATCCGTCTCTCCTTCAACAGGCGTATTCGCATCCCAGCTCCGTCCAAACTTGGCTCTGAAGGCAGCGAGTCGACCGGCTTCGTCCTCCTCGACGTTCATCAGCTTGCTGGACGACGGGTTCCAGAGCAGCGAGTTGCGCGTGTCTCGGGTCGAGCGGTAGATGGGTGTCGGGGAGGTGGTGCGGTGTGTGAAGGTGCTGCCGTCAGAGAGGGTGATGAGCTGCGTGAAGGTGTAGGGGCGCTTGGGGCGCCGGAGGAGTGTGGCATGTCGGCATTGCGAGCAGATGTAGGTGGTGGATGTCTGGACTCGGGCGGTGCTGACCGCGCTGCGGCGGAGTGGGATGTGGATTGACATTTGTGTCCGCTGATAGGAAACCCAGGCGTGCAGGTAGTTGAATTTCCGGGGGGTTTCAATTGGATTGGGTAGCACGAGCACTGTTGCGATGGTTATCGGTCGATGGGTTTTGGCCGTGAAATTTCGCGGATCGTTCATGGATCTGGGGTTATGTAAGCAGATAAACCTCCGCTTCTTTTTCTCATCGTCCCCGGCCGCGGAGGTTTCTGGGTGGATATAATCTGCTGCCGAAGTGATAACGGCTATCAATTGAAGGCTATCGAAGGATTTGCTGGGCTTTCAGGATGAGATTTAAGAGACTTTATGGTCTTTTCTCTGATCGTTCCCTCGTGCATTCGCCCTGAGCTCCACTCGTCCAGAGCTCCGTCCGCTCTCCCATCGGCGGGATGAAGCTGCCATATTCGCTATCCGTACTGTCGGCCGTAAATATCAAAGTGGGTATGGAAGATTTGCCCCAATTCCTTGCACATGTCACCTGTTCATCGTCTAACCAAATACGACCAGAGCAACAATCTATACTGGCTCTACCTAACCGACTGTCCAACATCACCATCCGATGCGGAGCACCTCAGCAACCATGGCCGCGCAGACAATACGGAACTTCGGCCCATGCTTCGCAAGCTGGCAGTGAACCCAAGAAGCCGGCGTCAGCGCGGCCTGCGCTTTCACTGACCGACCAAGTCCGCCTGCTCATGCGCCGTGTACCCTACCCGGTCGCCATTATCACAGCCACAGATCCGCAGGGCCCCATCGACAAAGCCTTCCGCGGCATGACCGTCTCCTCCTTCAACACGGTTACCCTCCATCCCTCACCCGTCATCTCGTTCAACGTGCGCCGCCCATCAGAGACCCTAACCGCCCTCCAGTCCTCCGGCCGGTTCCTCGTCCATCTCCTAGCCCCGACCCCGGCAACCGCAACCCTGGCCCGGGATTTCTCCAGAGGAAACCACAATCTAGCCCTCCTAAGCGGAAAGGGAGACTTTGAATTCGTGCAACATATCTCTGCCGACGGGTCCGTCACTAGACCGCTCCCCATCCTGCGACGGAGAGCCATCAGCCAGACAAACACCGAGGAGGAGAGCATCGAGGACTTCCCGTTTGTGTTCGAGTGCCAGCTCAATACTCAGCGAGTGGAGATCTACGACCACACAATCGTCGTTGGGACCGTCGTGCAAGCGCTCTTGCGGCATCTTCCTGAATCAGAGACGGCGACATCAGTATCGTCCGGCTCTGCAAAGGATTTATGCCTGACATATGCTAATACTAAATTCTGGGAAATGGGCCATGAAATATAATTATCGATCCTAGAGCATGGGTTGCGGCTGGGACCCATGACTGCCCACACTCATATAATTGCTTCCTGCCGTCGGCTGACAGGTGAATCCAATCCATCAAGAGCGCGGTGTGTCATTCAAGATTGCACCGCATATATAGGTTTTAGGCCATTTGTACATAGAATTCCCCTTATATGTAAGATGGGGGGGAACAGCCACTTATCGAAAAGACGCGGAAAGAAATGTACAGATTATCTATCTTTCACACCTTCCCAGGTTGACGGATCTGTAGCGTTGGATTTGTAACCCAGACGACGCTGGCATAACTACTAACTGCCGACTCTCGCTAGGCAGATTCTCTACGGCAGGTCGGGTGCTGGCACCGCGAACATTGACCGACATATTGATATTGGACGCTTCATAACGACAAGTGATGGCAAATGGTAGGCTTTTTGATTCTTTTATCCAAGAAATCTACACAGGATGAAGGACACAGGATCGACTGTTCTCAGGCGACGGGAATTGAGCGGAGCACTAGAAGTCGGAGAGAACAGGAATCCCCTCTCTTGACATCAAGCACCACATCACACCGAGAGAATAACACAAGCAGAAATTGGAGACAGAACACACAACCAGGAGTACCCTTGGGATCCGCACAGAAGACTCCGCGAGAGCCTCTTGAATCAGCCCATGCCCTAGTTGGTTTTACCGTACACAGAGCTAGGACTGCCGCTTCCGCTACCACTTCCACCAGTTCCATTGCTTCCGCTACCGCTTCCACGGCTACCCGCCCGTTGGAAAGGGCTGGAAACAGGTCTCAAGCCCGAATTCAGAGCGGTATTGCTATCGGATCCCGGGCTTCTCTTGTCAGCAAGCAGCTCAGACAAGTCGAGCTGGAAAGGCTGACGACGACTTGAGTCCATGAAGTCGGAGCCATAGAGGCTGCTGCGGGCAGACCGGTTCGAGAAAGATCGATCACGATAGACAAAGTCCGAATCGAGGTGAGAGCTGGCATTGACGAGGGGGGAAGTTGGAAAGTTGAGATACGACGGCTGCTGCACTGGACTCGTGGGGTGAGAAGATGACGCACCAACCGGAGAAGACGCGGTCTGAAGGGGACTGGACTTCAAAGGCGGGAAGCTGAGCCCTAGCAGTGATCTGTTGCTCGGAGCAGTCGATGTCAAGGCGCCCAGTGGCAAGGCCGACTCGGAGAACGGATTCGTCCCGGGCAGATTACCCTCGGGGGTCAACGGACCAGGATCCAAGAGCATCTGCTGGTGTTGCTGCTGGATGGCTTGCTCGATAGCGTCACATTGTTGCCAGATTTGTTGCGCGCGTAACTGGTACTCTTGCACAGACTGCCCAATACTGGCAAACTGCTCGTTGAAAGTCGCTTCGAGTTTTGCTTGGTCCTGCTCTCGGGCAAATTGTTCTGCTGCGCGACGCTCGCGCTCGTTGAGCCCTTGCGCATTAGCAGAGACAATCCTCTCATATTGTTCGTTGATCCTAGTACGGCGGCTTTGAAGACGCTCCCGCCTCTGAATCGCAGAGCTCAACTCAGTTTCCAACGAGGAGACTTCACGGGCAACAGCGGACCGAGCAGAGGCGAGCTCCTCCTTTGCCGAATTGAGCAGACTCAGCTCGTGTTCGTGTTTGGCTTTCTGGTCCGACCACTCTCGAAGTTCTTCCTCGGGACATTCTCCAGGTTGTCAAGCTGATCCTCAAGCAAGGCAGTGGCCTCTTCCGTTTGCCGAATGTTCCTTTCCAGTTGCAGCGAGCGTTGTTTCTGCCTGTTTTCATCTGTTCCGCTGTGTAGACGATGGTTGTAATTGTCAAGCTCCTTCCTGATTTTGGAAATGACAAGCTTGTGATCGTTCTTGGCCTTTCTGAGCCGAGATCGCTTCTCGTTCAACTTGGCTTCAGCGTTGACAATAGAGTTCTTCAGCGTAGTCGTTGGGGATGAAGGACGATACGACGGCTGCGGTGGGGTTGATACCGAAGAGACTGCTGCTTTGAAAAGTTAATAAAACTTTACATTGTGTGCAAAGGTCCACAAATGGCCGTTCTTACCTTGTTCTGCATCATTGGTCGCTGGGGTTTTGACACTAATGACACATATCTCCTCATCGGTATCGCTCCGCACAAACGAGCAAGTGTAAGCACAATTGGGTGCCAGACCAGAAATCTCGCCCCGCCAATGTACCATACTCGATCCTTTCGGTGCATCGTGCACTTTGCATATTGTAGCGGTGGCCCAAAGGGCTCCATTCACGCACACGTAGAACGGTTCCATATCCTCGCTCGCTAGACATCCAGCTTCGCAGGCTCCCGAACCGCTTGAATCATCCGCCGAAGAAAAATCACCAGCCGCAAATTTTATCGTTGAACTGTCGATTTCCGTAATCCATACAAGTCCATCGTCCAGGGAAAGTCCTTGAAGATCATCCTCGGTCATGGGAAGACCGCGAGCTGTCTTCGACAAAGCCCTAGAGTGTTCATACTCTCTCATGACGGTGATCTTTGTGCTTGCCAGTGCCGCCCAAAACGGTTGACGACTCCGCACCTGATTTGCCTGTCTCCTGCGTTTCTTCGCCGAAAGTAATCGATCTCTCCCATCCTTGTGCGCTGTCGGGGTGACAATCTGCCCATCAGCACCGATATATGACGAGACACTGGCCCCTGACTCGAAAGCAGAATCGATCTGTGTCTGCGAGCCGGCGGATGCTTCCGTGTCGATGCGCTTGCCGGTACGAGGAGGGTTAGGCGTTCTGTTCTTTGCCATTGACCGTCTCGCCATGGCGGTGCCCGCTTGGGCCAGTATATGGACTGCGAGTAGACTCCGAAGCCAGCTCGGCGACGTCTGTGGTTCGGTGCGGCGAAACTCAGTAGGCAAAAGATGCGAATATTGCGACAACATATCGGGACTGATGATGTTCGACGAAAGAAGATGACCTATAACAAAATCCTGTATACCTTTGCTCCGTACAAGGTGCATTATCAAAACTATACCAACACAGAGGGTGTTCACCCCCCCGTTCTTTCCAAATCCTCCTCCACCTAGCGTGATGGCAACTTGAACGTGGGCCAAGTCCAGCGCGAAATTCTGCGCCCAGGTCCACATGAACAAGCCCCATATCAGTAAACAGAACCCATCCATCGCGATCATTGTACCGAGGGAAGGAGTTCCAGCGGGGCCTTGAAAGATGTCGAAATTGGACGTCAAGGAACCGGTCGACGCACCACTAGGAGGCAAGAAGGTCAAAGAGGCGAACAAAAACTGAACCAGAGTGAGAACCATGGGCGGGAGTTGGAGCAGAAAGATCAAGATCGCGATCGTGTCGTACATGGGGCATGATTTGAGGATGGTCGACGCGAGTTGGAGAGGGTTAATTGAGGCATTCGAAGGCGACCTCTTGGCACCGGTCGCCGACTTCTCAGTACGACGCGAAGCCAGTCCTGCAACATCGCCACCGGTCTGCGAGGCGACACCATTGTTCTGCACATACGACATGTCGGCATTTCCCTTGGCGTATCCGTTCAAATGATCAGGCGCATTGCAATCCGCCTTGGAGCTATCCAGCGTTCCGTTGAGCTTGGTCGGTGCTGCGGTCGTTGTGGGGATGGCCGGATCGCTGGAAGAGCGAGACGACGGCAAATCGACTTGAGAGGAGGAAAGAGAACTGGACGCAGAGCCGCCGTTGATGATACCGTTTAGATGTCCATTGGATTTCTGTTTGGCCACTTTTTTCCCCGTATTTGCGCTGCCATTCTCATGCCGATTGCTATGACTCTTCCTAGCCGTAGCCGATGAACGTGGCATCGACAGAGGAGCCTAACACCCAGGTCCGAGTCAGCTTGGCAGATTAAAGCCAAGGACTTGGACCAGGCAGGTGAGTGAAGACGTAGACAATTTTGAAGGAAAATGGAAAATGGAGGAAGGACGACTTGGAAGGGGCGAGCAGGAAGGGAGAATGGCGATATCTCAGGTTGGCAATATGTGCGGGAGCGGGATGGAAAGGAACGACAAGAGGGGTCTCGCAAAGGCGGTAGAGGAGACTAATGGTAAATGAATAGAGAAAAAGGAAAAGACAAGACAAGACAAGACCGTAGAGAAGGAGGATGAGAAGGTGAGGGCTGAGATAGCGTGGCGGGAGGGCGGGTTTGGAGGGAATGGTAAGGGAAAGAGGAAAGGAAAAAGAACGGAGGTTTTTTTGGTTTGGTTTTCTCGGAATCTGGATGGACGAAACGAGGCGGGAAGGGAGAGAGAGAGTAGCCTCGTAGGAAATCTAGTCTACCTTTTTACCGTAGGAGTCTAGTTCACAGGAAGGTTGGAACTGATCGTCAGAACCGGACCAGAAAAAGAAAGAAAAGAGAAGACGATTGAGCCAATGTAAGCCACTCAGCCAGATTTGCTACTGGAACTTTGGGAGAGAAAAAGGACCCTCAGCCCAAGGCAGTAAGGCTTCCGCGTCTACTAAGCACCAGAAGAGTAAAGGGCTGCGGCCTGAGGCATCATAACCAACTTTTAAATGGCACTTGCTTGACCAGTTGGCGTGTAATGTTGGAAATACGCAATACAGTACAGCAGATCCCAGACGGCCGGATTATAGACTATTATCACCTGACCAGATGGGCTGATGGAAGAGCGCAACCCAAGGCAGCGTTTCATTCCGGTTGGCTGCCGAGGTTTGTTATTTTTGGGATCTTCAACCAGAGATGGAGCGATTGCTGGTATGTTTCTGTCCTACTCCTGCAGAAGGAATGAATCCGTGACAAAAACGACACTCTTCAAATTGACATATTCTGATTACTCTCATTCGTTCATAATGTGGCTATGTTATGACAAGTCAATCTGACATAAACAGATCTGCCTATTTTACTCCGTACTGCAGAACGCTTGTTTCAAAATGATTACGACGGTAACGGGGTAAGCTTCTTCTAGCTTGGCGGCTATCTGATAAACTCCTGCAAGTTTCAACCCTCCCGTGATATCTCTATAATCAACCTCAAAAACAGATAGATATTCAGGGTCTAGGATCTGTCCAAGACGAGGTTCTTCTGATTGATGCCAAATCGTTTAAGAAGTCCGTATAATGGATTCACCAAGTCCTCTGGCACTACGGTACTTGTGTGGCCAAGATACTGACCGGCTGATATACATGCGTCCACTATGTCTGAGATAAACGGAAATGATTCGGCCTTATTTTTCTCATATATCACTGCTCTTAAGCACGACTACGTGTCCGGCATCTATCGCAATGAGATTGCTTCCTTGATTGGCTTGATAGGTCAACAATGCCATGGCCCATGGTACATGACCTACTGCTTACTTTCCAGTTACCCCTCACTGACGCAAAAAGTGGCCATACAAATATTCGCTTCTCTGTCAAGCTATCTTCTGCCGCCATGCGCAGGGATATGCTGTGCTCAAAATCATTCAAAGCAGGTCGATCATCCGACGATCAAATCCTCCGCTTCTGAGCGGGGTCGACTTTCCCACTTCGACAGCTACAAAGGGCACAACGTCTGATCTGGTAGGCAAAGGTTGGAACAGCAGAGATTTTTTCACCAGATTCGAGCAATAGCTCTTGACTCCGATGGTTGAGTTGACCGTTTGTATTCATTGTCTTTAGGGTCATAGTATGGCTCAGTGCATGATAGCCAAACAAGTACGGAGTAGAGAGGTAGATGAAGATCTTTTGCACTCAGCATATTTGCCTACATGACTGTTGATTCTTGATTGTCAATCAATCTTCCTTAAGCCGGTCTTGATTGGATCAACTGGAAGACACTGGGAATAACGATGAATGATCGACAGGTTTTACCCTAAAGAGGATAATCGGGCCAAACTTATTCTGGGTATTTTGTCGGAAATGCCCCGGCGCCAGGGTTTATTGAGTGTCATATGATACTAAGGTTTTGTTCGTGGCTTAAATTTACCTAGGTAAGGTATCAAATCCACGGACCTGGATGTACGACGATGATGGTTCAGCGAAGACGACAATTGTGTATGGCGCCATCCCCTTCCCTGGTACATCATTGTATGGCTCGGTACCCATTGTACCTATATATACGGGGCTGTAAACATAATTGCAATTCCCTTGGTTGTTTACTTAGTGCTCGTCGAGATCGAGCCTTATCAACTAAGGGCAACAGCCTGAACGGTAGAGCTCAATGCGTAAATCGATGCAGCATCACAAGCGTCGGGACGCCTTCTCCGCTCTGAATTGCATCTGTTAAGCTTGTGCTGATGCATGTATATTATTTAGCAATAGTGCTCACCTCGCGCTGTATTGGTTTGGCCTGCATGGGAATGATAACAAGCATCCGGTGATTGCACACCTCTACCAGTTAGAACCTTGGGCATTAGTGGAAAATCCCATGCATAATTTCGACAAACGCGACAATGCACGGTAACACACACGGACGAAAGGTCCCGTCGAAGACGACATTTCATGCTTTCTCTCACTCTTCATTGCCTGTCTATGGCTGTCCTACTCCAGGACAGAATTCTATACCCTCTAAACCATATAAGAATAAAGACCTTGAGCTAGCCACCTCACCTTAGAGCTAAGGCTTTCATTTCCTCGCAGAACCCATATCCTCGACAGCATCCTCCCGATCCCAGCTTTCCACTTCCAATTTGCGGACTTGCGTCTCAATATCAAGGATCTGCTGCTGCCAGTGTCTCCTGGCTCGCTCTTGGAGATCCCACATGGTCAGAAATTGCGCCTCGACAAATGGCGGCAGGGTAGTCTTCTTGTTCTGCTTGTAATCGTACACGACAATATCCTCATGCACGCGGGCAGCAGGTCGCTGACGCGCTTCGGATAAAATTATAGCCTGAAGGTCGAACGCGAATTGAGATTGCTGAGCCGAGGGGTCGTGGACTAGTTTGTGGTAGACGGTGACTTTGTCGGGGTACGTCATGGGCTGCAGCAGCAGGCGCACTTCGTCAGCAAAGAATCAGAGGAAGAAGAGGGATGTCCCCGTACGAATTTGTAGTCGATTTTGAGACTGCGGACAATGACGCCAACTCCTTTTGGGCTAACCAGATTCATCCAGTCTTTCCTGTGTGCTGGATCTATATGTACGGCGATGTTGCGAATGAAGTACACCCGTGCGGTTTCGGCGTATCGGAGGTACGTGACGTTATTGACGTGTCCTGGATGGCATTGTCACCAATCTCAGCTACATCTGCAGCTGTTTGTAATTGTAGGGCGGAAGGTGCACATACCCTGGTCAATCGTCAGGCTGTCTTAGTATAAACAACAGGTGAATCGGGTAACACTCACCATGCTATCCTGTTGCCAGCGCAGAACGTCCTCCGTCAGCATAGTTCCATTACAAGGGTCCTGCTTCCATGGGCCCTACCATTTCTCCCCAAGCCACCGTCTGCCGATATAAACCCCTCCTCTGTTCATCTGTCAGATAGCCCTCGCTGCCGGCGATCAGCTCGCGCCAATCCCGCGCAATGCGCTGAAGTATGTTTCCTGCTTCCTTGACCTGTGGCGGCTTCAGACCGAACATCATGCATTTTCCAATCCGTCTTTTGATCATGGTAAGCCATCGCGGATCAATGGGGTGAGGTTTGGATGGGGGTTGCTTCGAGGCCGAGGAGTGAGCATCCTGGGAGGTGGGCGATATTGAGAAGAACCGGGGATAGCAACTTGAGGCTTGAGACGTGATCGCAGTGAGGCGCTGTCTTTTGAGTGTTTGAATTGCGATCATCATTCAGCAGGACTATGTACAACAGGGATGGGAGAGAGTTTGGGAATGGGATTGTTGCTGGTCTAGCTCCCACGGACACTCCAAGAAGCATGGGGCGGACGGTTAACCCCGGGCTCTCCCCACTCTCCACCTTCGCAAATGCCGAAATCGAAGATACTATGTACTAACCTGACGTGATTGCCGGGTCAATGGGCTAATGGACTATCATCCAGGGATGTAGATGAGCACTATTCCTGAGTAGCATCTGTGATAAAATCATAGAGGTGGCCTAGGAAGTTCAATTTGAAGAGCAGCACTGTTACTACTTTCCATAATAAGCTTCTCCGCACCGCATCAACTATATATATTCCGCAACATCTCTAGGGCAAGCCCACAATAATAAGTATAAGTAAGAAAATATATCCTCCAGGCGCGAGCTTTCTACTAATAATCATTACTCATAAATCTAAACAGATTGACTTCAAGGAAAATTCAGCCGAGGCTGTATGCTGGGTAGTCCCTAATCCACACCTAATATAGCAGGCCGCCCGCCAAACGACGTCACCGACATCTTCCGGCCGCAGAACAACAACATCCCGACAACGTCTTGCAGCCATCCCACCCAGACACTGACCCTCCTTGTCTTTAATTCAATGCAATAACAATGACGAATCCAGAGCTCCGTCGACAAGTCATCAATATTTACAAAGGTATTTGCTCTGCATACTGTGTTTCGTCCTTTCCGCTATTTCGACACTGAACCGAAATGCCCTTCATTGAATGACTATATGCGTTTATATCATTGAAACTAATTCAGATACTGCAGAGCTTCTCTACCTCGGGCGAGAATACCCTCTTGGATATGATTATTTCAGGCAAAGGCTGCATAGAGCGTTCTCCGGCCAAGCGCATCTGGCCGACGAAGAAAAGATTCGGACAGGGATAGCGAGGGCACAGTTTGTAAAAAAGGGTATGATTGAAGTCTTCGTCTCCAGAAATTCGGGAGTCTCTGGCGTGAAAGTTTCAACCGCTAATTATCTACGCATCAGAGATTGAAGCTATGTAAGAACGCGGACTCTACCTTCACCCACACCACCCCACCAACTCCGAGAGCCTGCCCTTCCACAAACCACTCTACACCGACTCCCGAGCAGGATGGATTCCAAAGGAACAATTTATTACATATATTCTAGGATAGCCACTGCTGGACCACCGTTTATCATGAGGAGATCGTTCATATCATGCATCCACACACCCGAACCTTCAGACATGATGCTGATGAACAAACCAGGTATTATCTGAAGCGGTACCGCACGCTGAAACAGAGGTATGAGGATAAATAAATACAGTGGCGCTGCCTGAAACTAGGTGAAGGTTTTGAAAATATACAAATGAAAACACAGAATAGACTTGGGGGTATCACCAATTAGGGTCGTGAGCAATAGTCGATGGACTTTTCTGGCATCCAAAACACCAAAGCCTCTTTATCTTTATGACTCCACCGGAAGTTTCGTCAAGCAGGGTCTACCTTTTTCGACCCCACCAAGCACTCACTTCCAGACACTCTCCACTCGCGAGACCTCCTTTCTGAAACAAGTCGTTTATCATCGCGGTCCACCACCTGTCCCACTCGTCCCTGCTTTTCCCGCTGGCCTCCATGAGCATTGGCTCCATGCCTTCGATCATCTGAATAACAGTCAGAAGTGCAGTTCGTCGGATTGACATCTGCTCCGCGGTCAATTGCTTGCGTGGGCGACCTCCTTCACGTTCCCATCGCAATTCACCCAATGGAATGGCGATACGACGACTGTCCACCTTTTCGAGGATGTCAACTTCAGCATTGAAAGACAACCCAATTGTGGCGCACGGTATAGCAGTGAGTTTTCGGCGATCAAAGGCTTTCTCGACCCACGAATTATAATCCTGGAGAAACTTGTTCTGAGCTCCGGTGAAGGGTGTGGCTGGTGAAAAGGTATACGTCGCGGTGCTGTCCGCGACTTCCTGCTCCCTTGAAGCTAGTTTGCGAGCTGGGGCCGGATTCGGAAGCAGTGATCGAAATACCCAGTCAGAATCCCATACTTCCAGAAATCCTCCAGACTTGAGAACACGCAATGGTTCGCTGAGGCCAGACGCCTGCTGTGCTGGACTAGACGGACACATTCCCGCGTCTTTGATGAACACAAAGTCAAAGTAATCGTCCGGGTACGGCAGGCGAGGCTTGCGTAGGTCATGCCGCTTGAAATGCCAGTTCACGCCTTTCTTGCGCAAATCGGGGGCCACTGAGACGAGGTCGATGCCGTGAAAGGCGATGTTGCGATGGCCGCGACGGCTGAAATAGTCATGACACATACTGGACCATAACCCCGACCCGCATGCGATCTCCAGAACCCTTTTGGGGGGCTGCTCGTTTAGCGATGGCGTACAAAAAGGGCCTCCGAAGACACGAATGAGCATAAGGGAGCGCAATGTCTGGCGGTGAATTTCTGGCAGGTCGCATGGCAAAGGGTATAGATTTTCGGGGTCTCTGAGATAGGTGCGGTCACCTTGGCGGATGAGGGGGTAGGAGGTGTAGTCGTTAATGGACGAGAGGGAGGATGTCGAAGTGCCTGCCCACGTAGGACCGGTCGAGCTCAGGGTGGAATGAAGGTCGGACCCGGAGGCCACGGGGGTGAAGGTAGTTTGCATCATATCCATTTCCGAATTGAAGCTCTATTTTATTCTTCACCAGTCGAGAAATGACGAAATTCCGCGACGAGCTATATGCATTCCGGCCCCTTCGAAATATATTGTAGGAAGGAGAATTGAGCGGAGTGATTATACCATTGTAACAGGAGGTGGTGTGAGAACAGTAGGAACGGACAAAGGATCAAGCGTCGCAGCAGGAGACGAGACAGGAGGGGCAACGCAAGAAACGAGAGCTCAGGTAAGTTAATTGAAGCAGGTCTGGACTGCGGAGAACGAGAGATTGATCCATGGGACTAGAAGACATGAAGAGAAGGAGGGGGGCAAAGACCATCGCAAAATTGCGCCTCAAGTCTCCGTCCGGTCCACGACCCTAAAATCGGCAGTCGAACTCCACTGGGATGACTCCGACAAAAATGCCTAAGTCTTTTCTTACCTACTTCGTAGGTCTGGGAGACTGGGCCTCTCGTCGGTTGCCGGGAGTCTAAAGACCAAAAGGAGAAACTATAATGTCGTTTAAATTACTCCTCCGTAGTTACCACTCAACGGGAAAACTACACTGAACGGTCGCAGACATGAGCACGATTTCAAGGCAATCCAAGACACAATCAAGACCAATCGCTCTGACCATTATTGTTGATGTTAAACTAGGATGCCACCGTCATCACTCTCATTTTACCCGGTCCTTTTCTTGAACGGAGAAAAAAGCGATACTCCGTGTGTGGCGGAATTCCAGGCCTGACCCTATCTACTCTACTCCGTTGGCTTGAATCAGATATCCCCGCTGGCCCACGCCCATCAACTTGATCAGGGGCTCTTCTTGTCTCTCGTTCCCTTCGTTTTTGAGTTTCTGTTTCGGTTACATATCCAGACTCCAGACAATGGAGGCTGTAGATAAATAGATAGATAGAAAGTCTGCACAGATACTCTGCAGGGACTGCTAGTAAAAGTACATCCTACACACTAGTACAAACTACTACACAAATACTGTGTTGAATGCAGATGCAGGAGCATTGACCATGTTACACAAAATGAAACGATGGAACGGCAATAGTTGATCATCTCATGATTGATACTACATTGTACTATCCAGTCTGGTGGAGGGTAATACTACCTATCCAATCTATCCCATAAGGAGAGATCGTCCGAACAGGAACTCGATGATGAATGGCCGTTGAACTAAGAGGTAGAGACTTTCAAGAAAACAAGTTCTCCCCCTTGTCATGATAACAATATTATTCAAAGTATTGACCAACTTCTCACCCAAGACGGAAATTGGTAATGCAGATTGCCAACTGTAACGGACACCCAGTCCAACCAGAACACGCCTTGGTCTGTGTTCCCGGGCAGGCTAACGTAGGTACGGTACAGCCTACATGAGTCTAGTCACACTAGTCGTTCTAGTTCAGGATATTAGTTCTCTCATTGGAAATCTCGATGTCACCGCATTGTGCCTGAGGAAAGTCCAGGAGAGACAAATACGAAAGAGGTACAATAGTCCAACGTCTTATAATTTTCATGTGATTAGCTGGGTACTTGTAGCTTATCTACCTTGTAGCGCAGAAGGAAGTATCATCCGGTGACAGATGGGGTGCAGAATCTGACACCTCTATCCGATGTATCTATCCAACAGTGCTGAAAACGGCGAACAGGCTCCGGACGGGCTCCTGCAGATGGAAGTCACGGGTGGCGGTCCGTTGCAATAAGTACACGTGCCTGCACAGGTCACATTGTGTACTGAGTACACTAGTCGCCAGCACCAGTACCTAGGCACTCAGACAGATTGGTAGTAGCGTCTACGGGTATCTACTCCGTAGCTTCAAGGGCTTAGAACAGAAGGATGAAATAGAAAGCTGTTCAAAGGATCCACGGAGGATTACCATATACCGGGGTTACGATCCCCTATCTCGAGGCAGACATTGCGAATGAAGAATGCTTCTCCAATTCTTGACTTATCTTGGCATATTATAGGCGATCAACATGGCCGACTGACGAGTGACGACTCGGATTGGCCACGTCCTCCTTAATCGTGAGAGTGTCTGCTATCCCTTGATTTCGATACTAACAATTGACATGTCGTCAAATATGTGCAATAATTGTCCGTCTCTTCCTGTCATTGATACATTGATCCAACAGCTGACTACGCCATCTGCACGATTGTCTTATCCATCATATTTGGCCGTCCAGTCAAATTATGGCGTACCATTTCCGGACTTGATATCAGCTGCAGCCGTCGAGCTCAGTTGTCTCGTACAAGTTATCAACTACCCATCCATGCGCAGCTGAAGGATTCACAACTGGCCAAAGTCCGACCGTATCTCCATTACTGCAAGCAAGTTCGGATGATAGTAAACTTATGACCTCTGCAGCTAGCACACAGTACAGTTGTTCTCTTGTTCAGGCGACACTGAAGACGAGACAAGTACATCCGTGGTCAGAAAGTACTACGGTGAAGCCGGACTTGTGGCGGCGTCTGAGCATAGTAGATCGGCCTCTGTTCTCGATGGTTGATGTCGGTGCACTGAGGGCCCCTGTCCCAAGCAAGAGGTCAAACCAAGCAAGGTCGAGTATAAAGCGCTTTAAGCAGCTCACGACGGTGTACTGGAAACACAGAAGAGGCTAAGATATAGTAGGATGTTTACAACATCGTACAGCATATATGCTTGTAGAATGAGGCTGAATTGTCAGATTATTCCTTGTATTGATAAGCATGTCTTCTAGGATGACAGTGACATTTCCGCCTTCCAGAAATTGTTGGCTAGCATACCGAACAAGAATCGAGGACGTATGGAGTAGAGTAGCACAAGTCGGGAGACTTCGACGCGGGAACAGCCTCGATCATCGCTTTCGTCTTAGTAAGCCATAAGTGCGACCCAACTGCTTTGACGACCCGAAAATACCCATGAACAGATTAATATAGGCGCTGATGGGATCGATTTCAAAGATCTGAAGCCAAGTGTCGAGGGGAAAGCTGGAGATTTGGCGGGTTGGGCTGGTCTTGGCCCTGTCATTGTTGGCGAATCATGTTCTCGCTCAAAGAATCACGTGACCATACGACTCCCGCCTTCGATGCAAACCACTTCGCAGCATCAAGGCGACAAGACTGCCATCTCGACCAGACCCCTTGATGCTTCTACTTCATCAATCGATAAGGATACTTGTTCGCATTTTTTGATCTCCTTGGCCCATTCACACTTTGGAGCCTTGATAGCCATCTGGTACAGGCTCATTGCCCGGGACCTCCTCCCTCAGCGCTTGTGACTCGCTCGCCCGCCCGCTCTCCCGCCCCTATCGTTTGACAATCGCTTGCTCGGTCGGCAGATTAGCGAATACTAGAGACAGGAAGGAGGCTGTTTGTGGTGAATTCCGCTGCAGTCAATACTTCGGAAGGACTATCTACGGGGCGGTTCCGCTTCAGGACCCCATGTTGAAGAGAAGGAGAGACCGTATTATCCGATCCTCGACTCCTCCTTTCTCGCCCTCTGCTACTCTCAGCCCTGCGTCGTCGACTCGGAGCATCTTCACAACCTCGCTTCAAGCAACCCGCTCACGGTTTCATCTGCCACGTTAAATGGCAGATGGTACCTACAGGTTCCAGCAGCCTGGGGCCGGGCAATTCTTCTTTCAAACGCAACCACAACAGCACTCTCACCAACGACATATCGCACGAAACGGGACGAATTCACCCACTGGAAGACTGAAGTTCAACCACGATACTCCCTCACCTTCCCGATCTCCTCCTCTCAGTCAGGCCGCGGCTCTCAATCCGTTCAACATGTACAGCCAAACTCATCAAGGGCAGCATGTCATGATGAATAGCGGCCAAGCACATCAGCGGTTTGGCATGCAGATTCCCAAATTTCAGTCGCAGAGTCATCACCCGCACCATACGCAGCAACCTCATCACCACACGCACCACAATCAAGCTTCACACAACATCAACCACCAACACAACTTCTCGAGCGGGGCATTGGCTTCCGCGACTCCCCACTTTACCCCGAGCCACATCCAGAATGGGGCTCACACTAATGTTGACGAAGATATTGACGAATCGATGAATGAGCACTGGCAGCAACAACTTCAGTTGGCCGCGGAATCACGGCAGGCCAGCTCGCCCCACTATCATGCCCGATCTGTCGCACAACAAGCCAAGGGCATCCAGATTGCCCCTAGCCAACCGGAGACACAAGAACAAGTCTCTGACGGGCAGAATGGGGTGGTCAAGGCCAAGGCATCTTCACGGCAAGGTTGGCACGCATTGGATTTCGGCGGACAGGGACTGCGCGCGCTGTCCACGTCTCTGTTCAACTACGTTTTCCTGGAGAAATTGTATCTGAATCATAACAAGCTGAAAGCCCTCCCGCCGACCATCGGGCAACTTCGGAAATTAAATCACTTGGACTTGTCAGGCAACGACCTCACCGAGCTTCCAGAGGAGATCGGCATGCTCACGAACCTGAAGAAGCTCTACCTATTCGACAACAATATCCGCACACTTCCTTACGAGATGGGCTACCTTTACAGGCTTGAAACACTTGGTGTTGAGGGCAACCCGCTGAATGATGTCCTGAAGTCTCACATTATGAAAGAGGGTACCAAGGCTTTGATCAAATATCTCAAGGAAGAGATGCCAGGTTAGTAGAATTGCAAATCTTTTCAAGCATTCTTTCGTGCACAAACATACTGATGCTGATGGCAGTTCACCTCCCACCCCCGGACCGGGACTGGATTGTCCTTGACGAAACCGCCAGCTCCTCGAACCATCGTACTGACAAAGTTACTGTCTTGTCATACAACACACTCTGTGATTCCTCCGCGACCCAGTCACACTACGGCTACGCTCCAGCTCGCGTTCTATCATGGGAGTTTAGAAGGGAGCTCATCCTGAACGAGCTCAGGTCTCACGATTCGGATATCATTTGTCTTCAGGAAGTCGACCAAAGAAGCTATAATGAATACTTCCGGGAACAGCTGGCTTACAATGATTACAAGGGTGTTTACTGGCCACGAGGAAGGGCTATGGGGATGCAGGAGGAGGACGCCAAATGTGTGGATGGATGTGCGACCTTCTTTAAGGGCAGCAAGTTCATCCTTCTCGACAAACAGCTGATCAATTTTGGCCAGACAGCTGTGCGGCGCCCAGACGCAAAAGGTCAAGACGACATCTATAACCGACTCTGGCAGAAGGATCATATTGCAGTTGTCGTATTCCTTGAAAACAGGCAGACCGGTTCGCGGTTCATTGTCGTGAATGCCCACCTCTACTGGGACCCAGCGTTCAAGGATGTGAAACTGATTCAGACGGCTATTCTGATGGAAGAACTCACCAAATTGTCGGAGACGTATGCCAAATGGCCCCCGTGCACCGACAAGGCGGCTTTCCGATTCTCCAAAGAGGAGGGGCAATCAGAAACGCCACCTCTGGAGGAACCGGCGCCATCCGTGCAGTATGCCAGTGGCGATCAGATCCCTCTCCTGATGTGCGGAGATTTGAACTCGTCTCCGGGATCCGCAGCATACAACCTGATTGCGCACGGCCGGCTCGACGAGGAGCATCCGGATTTGGAGAAGCGTCTTTACGGCAATCTCAGCAAAGTCGGTATGACGCATCCCTTCAAGCTGAAGTCCGCATATGGAGCTATTGGCGAACTTCCCTTCACGAACTACACGCCAGACTTCAAAGATATCCTTGATTATATCTGGTATTCTTCAAACTCACTTCATGTTTCGGCGTTACTCGGAGAGGTGGACAAGGACTATCTACAGAGGGTGCCCGGATTCCCCAATTATCATTTTCCAAGTGATCATATCGCATTGCTGGCGGAGTTTACAGTTAAAGGGAAAAAGGGTAAGGTTGTGGAGGCGGACTTTGGGCCGCAACGGAATTGAGGGAATGGAGCATGTTGAACGTCATGAGACTGGTGTTTGTGTAGCCGGTTTGTCTTGTTCTTTCGGAAACTTTGGGGTCCTCTCGTGTATCTCTGGTGTTGTTATTTGCTTTGCTCTGTCGTTTTCTACATTTCCTGTGGTTACATTCCTTGCGTTTGCTGTCAACCGAGGGCACTTGCTCAATTGAACTCGCTTGTCATGTTCTTGGAAATTAGTCAATTGCGCGGTATCCCTTTCTACTCCTGGATCTTCTGCGCCTTTGGTGTCTTCTTGAGTGCTTTCACTGTCAACTCAGTCATGCCTAGTCACGATCGGCACCATAGGCAGCGAATGCGGCTTGAGGTAGCAGGAGAACATCGCCCTGTCTTTTCATCTTCTCAATCTAGGCGAATGTGGTTCATCGTTGCCGTGTACGTCTTTGATTTCGCTACTTCATGAATAAATGCCGTGGCCTCTCGGAGCCAGAGGACTGGCTTGCTGCTGTTTGAATTATCAATCGCTGGTGTGATTGTAGCGATAAGTGAAATTCCCCGAATGGGTTGACGATGTTGTACCTCCTACGACCTACAAACAAGTAAGGAATGAAGATAGTATACATTCTAGGCTAGTTTATTGTACAGTGCAGGAGGATGATGGGGATGCAATGCGATATTCTGTCACAAATGGGTATCCTGACATGTTCCTCATCCAGAAACAGGCAAAATAGGCTACTCCTTCGACGAATCTTCTATCCTTCTCCACACGCCGACGAAACCTCCGCCCACGATCCGGGTCCCGACTTTAGGTCGGCAGACCAGCACGCTCTCCTCTTGCCTTGCAGCTTCTTTAGGAGCGGCAGGCGCACTTTCTACGGCAGCATCAGAAGAGTCTTCCTCTGTCTCCGCCGAGTCCGCGGCCTCAGTCCACGAGGACGGGTCGGCACGCGACTTCTTCACGGCAAACCGCACATCCCAGAGCCGACCACTGCTGATGCCGGAGCCGAGCTCCACGACCTTCTCAAGGATGAAGGGGAGCTTTTGCCGCCGGATGAGGTCCACGCAGTCACCGACCTGGGTCACGCTCGGCATGAACACGACGAGGATGCCGTCCCTTTTCAGGATGGGGGCGACGTGGGGGATGCGCAGGTGCGCGGAGGGCATGTCGAGGATAGCGTAGGAGAGGAACGGCTCGACTGTGGGGCCGCTCGAGAGGAGGGATCTCGACGCGCGTGCCTGCTTCTGCTCTGCGATCCAGTTCTCCACGTGGCCGACGTAGAAGTCGACGTTGCCGGCGTAGATTCCGCGGCGGAACCCGCGCACGATCTTCTCGGCGTGGACAGAGAATTTGGGGGACACGTCTACGGTGTGGATGATGGCTCTTCGGTGGGCGCGCCAGGTGTCCCATTGTTGTTGTTGTTGCTGAGTCTGGTGCTGGGCGGATTCGTCTGGTGATTCTTGGGCGGTGGTGCTGGTCGATTTGGGGTCTGCCTTCTCCGCGCCGGTTCCGGGCCGGATCGGTCGGCCCTGCAGGTATTGGATCTGGGATTTCTGTGGTACGGGAGGTGGAACTGAGTTGGCTGCTTGGATCGCGCGCGCAAGGTGTAGAGTTAGGGAGCCATGACCCGTGCCGGACTCGAGGATTTCCAACGGTGGCTGTTCCTGGGATCCTTCTGCTGGGGGAGTGACGTGGATATCGAGGAGGGAGACAATCAAGTTGGCATCAGCGGAATAGATCTACTGGGACGTTCGTGAGTAGGAGCTTAGCCTAGAGAGCAATGGCGATTGATCTCATACTGGTGTGACGAGTCGCGGTGTCATGGAGACATATTCGTCGAGGGTCGGAAGGCTGAGGCGGTAGTCAGGGCCTGCATTGCGACGGTGAATTAGCTATATACTCCTTGTGATCAAGAGCCTCAAATTGACTTGCCCTTATGCGCCTTGACAAGATCTCGTACTCGCTGGCCGATGATGCTATCGTGTTCCAGTATTCCTCGTCGCACATCGGTCTTCTGCCCTCTTCGAAGGGGCTTTGTTAACGATGGAGTTTTGCCATGGACAACGACCCTGTCGCCCTCTAACATGACATTGATCAGCATACACAGACTCAAAAGGCATTGATTATCTGAATGGGCTGTACCTCTAAAATAAGAAAAATTCGTGTCAATTGACCCCAAAAATTTTGGAACGGGCTTAGAGGGAGTCAGCCCCAAGACTCGGCGCAGAGATTGAAAAAGATGAGCCATCCAACACTGCTTGCTGATAGAAGAAGGGATTAAAAAGAATCAGGAAAATGTCGAGAAGAACTGTTGTTCAATTGCGATGGGGGTTTTGGCAATGGCCAGAATCAAAACTTTTTGACGGTTATCGGACTTGTCGCTATCGGCACTTCTCTATCTCTGTCCACTTATCAAAAACAGGGGCGCGTGGGGACTGGGCCTCCGCATTGATCGGCCCAGTAGAACATCGGAAACCCACCCAATTATCGTCCTGAATCCTTTCACCAGTACCTAAACGTACTTGAGTCCTAACGGTGAAGCAAGTAAAGCGAAGAGGTCAAATCAAATCGAGTTTAGTTGCATCTGACCGAAGCGCGGGGCAGTAGATAACTATTGATCCCACCCCGCGGGATGATTCATGGGACACTATCTTTCATTCACTTCTTTGATTCCTGTTCTTAATCCATTGGGCCATTTATCATACTGAATCAACCTAGGATTCTCCAGCCCTGCACTCAGTTACCAGCCGATTCGTGCCTTTCCCCTATCCAGTGGGTCTCCATTAACACCATCTGCATCACTGAGCTAGCATCTCACCATAATTCTGTCTGTATTCAGTCTTTCATCGTACTCAAGGGCTACCTATTGTCACCATGGGTTCCACCGAACTCCCTTATATGAAGACTAATCCCAAAATCATCTTCTTCACTGATTTTGATGGGACCATTACACTGGCAGATAGTAAGCACACCTGGCTGTGAACTATACTATCAGAGGCTAATTGTCCGCTGTTAATCTCAGGCAATGATTTTCTGGTAACTTCTGGCGTGAAACCCGATCTAGCGTCTCAGGCTGATATATTCAGACCGACAATCTCGGATACGGACGAGAAAAACGTCGCCAAGGAAACTACGATGTGCTCCATGGCAGAGCTAGCTTCCGGTATGTGCAAGTGCAGGGCATTGTTCCCAGCGAAGGCGTCCGCTGACGTCTTCGATTGTTTACAGTGATGCCTTCCGCGATATGTTGGACAGCGTCAAGACGCCTTTCGACAAGTGCATCGAGATCCTCCAGGAGAACATGAAACTTGACCCCCACTTTGTCGAGTTCTACTACTGGGCTGAGGAAAACAACGTTCCAATTGTGGTCTTGTCGTCAGGGATGAAGCCCATTATTAGTGCCTTGTTCGAGTCATTGCTGGGACACAAGCCTCGAAGCCATTTACACATTGTTTCTAACGATGTGGAGAGCCGCGACGGCAAGGACATCAACACCGCAGGCGGTTGGAAAATCAAGTACCACGATGACAGGTGAGACTATCGAAAACACTGGTTGTAAATGTTGCTTCTAGAACCTAATTTGCGCCTTCGATAGTCATTTCGGACATGACAAATCCTTGGAGATCAAGCCTTACGCCGCATTGCCGGAAGACAAGCGTCCTACTTTGCTCTATGCTGGAGATGGTGTCTCCGATCTCTCTGCTGCCGCAGAGACTGACCTTCTCTTTGCCAAAAAGGGGCATGGTAAGCCAGAAATCCCCTGGACCTTCGATCTTCGAGTACGCTACTGATCACAATTCAGATCTGGTAACCTACTGCGAGCGGGAGGGAATGCCATTCACCACGTTCGAAAGTTGGGAGACGATCCTAGACACTACAAAAGACATTCTGAGCGGTAAGGTATCATTGAAGAAAGTGGCTGAAGAAGGATTGAAAAAGGTGCATGAGCAAGGCAATTGAGATGATTCCACCGACGCTGTATAGATTCGGGAGACGTTGGATTCCTTCGACTTGTTTCGGATTTTCAATAGACAAGGGGAAATATCCTCCGATAGTATCTATACATATATAGAGGAAGATAAGCTATATAGAAGGTTGATTAGACGAGGATCGCTAGTTACCTAAGATTTCATCGGACAAGTGCTGAGACAACTATGACTCGCCAACTAGAAAGGCTGTATCGAAGCAATCCCAAATAGGCTTAGATCAAGGAGGGCCCGCGGATCAAGGGACTTCGAAGCCGATAATCAAGAGGTAATATTAAACTTTAGTTCACATGTGACCGCCTTCCGGTCTCGACTTTCCTGGTGCTACCCAATACGGGGCTCGGACAATCGACTCTTCCATCCCCAGATTTGGCCCCCCTTGAGATGGACTGACGGTGTGGCCTGCTTTCATCTTATAGCCTCGTGTGCCCCATCATGCTTGAGCATCCAGCTATTTACCATCCGCTCGAAGATCTCCAGGGGCTCCTTTCCTTAACATGACTCGCCGACTTGTATGGATTATCTTCTCGATGAGAATCGATGATTTCATGTTCCCGCTGCTAATTTTCTTGATGACAATAGGTTCGGACGGGCGTGCAGCTCGCTATCATCGCCGCAATTGCATTACTCCTTGTGGTGATTCTAGACAATAAATTCCGTGTGCTACCGGCGTCCATCCATGGCCACCTTCCCACTCATTACGCTGGCTACGTCGTTACCGATGTGACCGTGGTTACATGCTCTTCTCTCAGCATTTTTTCCAGTTGCAAGGTCGACCCGAAGGCATGGACTAGAGTTGAAAAGGACCTCTATCTGCGCTTGGGGTGGACATCCAGTGCTTACGTACAATTTCAACGGAAGAAGGAAGAGGAACTGCTCGCATCTGACAAGGTGGTGATCGACTTGAAAATAAGCCGACTGACACCGCAATCCTCGAATGACCCACATGGAGAGAAAATTGAATGGGAGCAGAGGCCAGGTGGCATCTGGCTGAAGCGGACGGCCAAGCGTCATGCGAGTGACTCGCAGAAAG
This sequence comes from Aspergillus novofumigatus IBT 16806, assembly GCF_002847465.1. Lineage (NCBI taxonomy): Eukaryota > Fungi > Ascomycota > Eurotiomycetes > Eurotiales > Aspergillaceae > Aspergillus > Aspergillus novofumigatus. Next base: position 652,837 of record NW_020194278.1, read on the forward strand.
CGATCACCTCGATCGATGTCTTGTTCGGTGCGGACGCGGTTGATCCGCGCGTGGGCTGGGAGGTGAAAGATACTCCGCTGCTGCTGGATAGCAAGACGGAGGAGTTGGAGGCCCGCGTCAGTATTCGAAGGGGCGACCCGCCAAAGACCAAGAAGCCCACTCCACGCATTAATGAGAATGGGAAATTCAAAATCATGCAGCTAGCAGACCTTCATCTGAGCACTGGGCTTGGAGTGTGTCGAGACCCAGTTCCGGTAGAGCCCGTGCCCGGTCACAAGTGTGAAGCGGATCCTCGGACCTTGGAGTTTGTGGGAAGACTTCTCGACGAGGAGAAACCCGATTTTGTTGTTCTGAGCGGTGACCAAGTCAACGGTGAAACTTCGAGAGATGCTCAGAGCGCGCTCTTCAAGTCTGTCAAGTTACTTGTCGACCGCAAGATACCTTACGCAGCCATATTCGGCAATCACGACGACGAAGGCAACCTTAGTCGAGAACAGCTTATGACCATACTTGAAGATCTCCCTTACTCCTTGTCAACCGCCGGCCCTGAAGATGTGGACGGGGTTGGAAATTATATTGTCGAAGTACTCGGTCGTGGAACGACCGCGCACTCGGCTTTGACTCTGTACCTACTCGACTCTCATTCCTATTCTCCAGACGAACGTCAGTTCCGAGGCTACGATTGGATCAAACCGAGCCAGATTCGGTGGTTCAAAAGCACAGCGCAAAGCCTCAAAACAAAACACCATGAATACAGTCACATGCACATGAACATGGCTTTTATCCATATTCCGCTTCCAGAATACCGCGACTCCTCCAATTACTATAGAGGAAATTGGTCGGAGGCCCCTACCGCTCCAGGGTTCAACTCTGGTTTCAAAGATGCTCTAGAAGAGGAAGGAATTTTGTTCGTGAGCTGCGGGCAGTAAGTACCCTTTTTAATACTGGGAGCGAGCTGTATGCTGTTTGCTAACATGTCTTCAGCGATCACGTTAATGATTACTGCATGCTTAACAAGGATCGGGATCAGAAGCCGTCTCTCTGGATGTGCTATGGAGGCGGTGCTGGCTTTGGAGGCTACGGAGGTTATGGCGGCTATGTCCGTCGGGTTCGTTTCTATGATTTTGACATGAACCCCGGGCGTGTTGTGACCTACAAGCGACTTGAATACGGCGAAGTAGAGGCCAAGATCGACGAGATGATGATCATCGACGGAGGTGCAGTGAAGGGACCTGATGAACATCATTGAGCGTTCTGATCCCTTGCAACATGCGTCCATCTTCCTCTTCTTGACTTGCCGCTTCTGTCAGGGAGTGCTCTTTACGTGTGGCTTCGAAGCAACTTCGCAATGAGGCATATCGACACTCTCATACCTTGATGTCACGGCATAGATACGCTGTCTATGGTTCACATCTTGCTATCTCGGGCGCTTTTTTTCCCTGCAGTCTTTGTACCTTATATATTGAGTTGAGAAGGCAGGTTAGCATGGGTCTGAATTGTCTCATCATTGAGCAGAGGACCGAGGATCTCACTCTGCAGCAGCATTTATCTAGAACATTTTGCGATTGTTGCAGCGCTAGTATGCCTTGCCTCAATACACTCTCCCACATCTTACGAATGAAAAACTTGATCACCACCATTTTTCGAACAATACCCGCTCCTTACCATCTCCCAGCAAACCTCGAAGAGTAGTGGCAACTTCATCTGTCATCCTGGGAGGCGCACATATATAGCAGACCGTCTCCTCAGGCCTAATAACACCATCAGGTCCTTGGAGCGCCTGCCGCAGATCGTCGGGCTGCTGTCTTCGCGCATAAATAGTCAAATCCTGCTGCGGTTCGGACAGAAGTGGTGCGAAGTCATCGTGGAGATTAGTGAGGAAGAGCCGTAAAGAGATCCGCAGACGGCCCGACTCTGACTGGCAGCGAATGATCTCGCGCAGCCGCGAGAGGAAGAGGATCCGGTCCAGGTATGCCTGGGGCTTTTCTCAGGGAGGGACGGGACAGCTGACCGGGGCATCTTGGTGGAGTAGAAGAAGTGAATATCGGAGTGCTGGCGGTGTAGAGATGTTTCGTCGTTGTTGTTCTTCAGATGCGAGAGCATGGAGATCAGAGGGCTGGGCTATGATTAGCTACTAATTCTCTCAACTCAGTCGTGACTTTGTAGGAGTGCATACTTGATACCCACTCCGCCTGCAATGAAGAGCACCTTCTTGGTTTCATCGAGGTTGATTCCCGATGGAGGCCAGACGAAACTGCCTCCGATGCGGATGCTCAGTTCCTGTCCCTGGATCTCGTCCTTGGGTCTCCAGAGCCATGCGCTGGCTGGGTTGGATGGAGCGTGCTGGACAGCTAGTTCCAGGTACGGCGCTCTGCCTCGCGGGTCCATCGGCGGCAGGCCCGTTTCCTCGTCCATGGGAGACTCCACGGGAGGCCCTGGCGAGGGAAGCACCTGAGCATCTGCCGGGGTGGAGGTAATGCTGTAACCCCCCGCGTCAGCGAGGCCAGGTATATGCACGTCTACCCACTGGCCCGGCAGGAACGTGAGTGGTTGTGGTTGATCAGACTGAGGTCGTTAGTTATATATATATATATACAAGTATTGAGTGGCATAGTCGCGAGAGAAGTATACCTCTCCATCAGCTCGCTCTTCCTGCCCCTCCAGGCTCTGCACATGAGGAGGGATGGTTAGCTGTATCAGTCGCACAGTAGGATTGACCTCGTCGATGTGTGAGAGCCGGACGGTATACATGCGGTTCTGTCGGGGCTCTGCCGCCGTGCGCACCAGATGCGGCACAGAGGCCTTCCTAGTTGATGCGTAATCCATCTGGCGTCGGATCGCACCCGGAACAGACTGGTGAGGTGACAGGGGTTGAAGCCGCGCAGTAAAAGGCACGCGCTGAGACTGAGAGACGAGGATGCCTGGTGCGTGTGATGAACGGTGGAGTCGGTGGCACCACAATAGTCGGGGAGTCTGCATTCGGATGTTCGACCTACTGATTTTGACGTCAAGGTATCTATATCTTTTGAATTATCCGCGTAGACTACCTAGGCTTTGACGTCGGAGACTTTGTTAAAACAACATTGTACGATCAGTTTAGATGAGTACACCTCTCTGATGGTGGATGAGTGGTATGACGTTTACCAGCGTGTCATACTGGAATCATCCTCCATCAATTCCATCCATCTTCCTTAGCACTTCCTCAGTCTTCGAGTTAGATCCGTTTGCGAGGAGATATTGTATGAGTAACGAATGCTTGTTTGCATTAGCCACGCCAATTAGTTAGCATGATGAGGATGAATAATAAGGCGAATTAGACTATGCTGCATACACAATCACAGACACCCAGTGATCTTCCTTCCGTTGGCGCTTCGCTCTTCGACAGACCACTAGCTACGGATACTTCGCAGCTAATTGACTTGGTCAACTAGCTCTTAGCACATCCCCTCAGGTCTACTAGACTACTAAGGCCATCCGCTTAGCCATGCAGATTGATCTCCTCGTCACACGGACTAGCGTGTGATGGCGGGCAGCCAATGTGCGTGTTCTGCAGCCTCATTGGCGATAGATCCCGGGCTTCGTGCTTGTGCTGGCGCTTTCAAACCCGCCAGCATTGGCCAGATGCATCAGCAGGAACCTTTTGCATGTCTTGATTTTCGACTTTCCTGGCTTATCGCTGCTACGGTTGGTGCCCCTCTTCAGGTCTGCTATCTGCTTACAGGGGCACCATGGACGACAAGAGTGCGCTGTAGGCCATATTTGACCCCCTAGGTACTCCGTAGTTAGTCTGACGGTGCTTCTTGCTCTGTTCATATCTAAAACCGTGTTTCCGGCTGGTCTACCGAGTCGTTTTCTGTGATTGTTGCTTGTTTGAACTTCTTCCTCTGGTTGAGTGGTTTGGTTCCTTCAATGCGAGTGAACTGAACGCCCAGCCAGCCGGTCTGGCCGCCAGTGGACTGTTATTTCGACTACACATTCGATAAAGACGAGGTCTAGCTCTTTCATACTTGACTTTCCAGAAGATTTCGGTTTCGGTCGCCATGTATTTCCCACGGAATCATCGCTATCACAAAGTACTTTTGTACTTGATGGCTGCCGAGCTGCCGTTTACCATTGTTATCCTTACACTCACGGGAATCGCTTCTCATAATCTATACCGGACGAAGCTGTGGCAGGATGGCGCAGACAACGGCTTCAACAGTTCCCCCGATGAGCAGTTGTATGCGGCTGCCAATTATCGACCTTATAAGGTGCCTACGGTCTGGAGCGAATTGTACGTTTCCTTGTCTCTTGCCTTTCGCTCTGCTTCTTTCTCTTCTCCAGCGTTCCTTGTTCGTCTAATCCTGAAACCGGAGAAGAATGTCGCTGACGCTGGCTGGGGCTGCAGCATCACCGATTACAACCTAGTACTTAGTGTTTTAAGCACATTTTTCTTGATCACCAAAGTCCCCATACACTTCCTTCGACTGTTCTATCCACCATTGTCGGTTATTGTCCACGGGGTCTTGTTGCAGTATACATCGTTTCTGCTCGGTACCAGGCCGGCCCTGATATGTCGGATCCCGCGCACCCGCAGCCCGGTGCGCCGTGGTACATCACGAAGAAGTGCACCGTCGCTGCGAATAAGGACAACATCAATTACTGTCGTCAGTCGAAGGCCCTGTTTGCATTCACAATAGTAGTCATGTGAGTACCATGCCCCTGCGAGTCGACCCTCAAGGCTGTGGTTAACGGAAGAAACAGCGTTCTCTATTTTGTCGAGTTCGTTCTGAGTATCCATTCCTGCGTTCTGACTCCGGAGGAGCGCGCGGAACGATTAGAGAAGGCGGAAGAGAAGAGAACCTGGAAGGAATATGAAGAAGCCGTTCTCAAGTCTCCCGCAATGATTCCGATGAGCCCAGCTTATCCACAGGGCATGCCTGCTATGACACCCCGTAGCCTTGCCTTCAACCGATTAGGAGGAGACGATTCATCCGACCTACCTCTTCGGGAATATCTCGGCGGTTCAGATCCCCGCCACTCGATGCAGCAGGAGTCGTCGGCGGAGACTCTCGCATCAGGGCAATACGCCCAGACTGGGGCAACGGCCCAGTCTCAGCCTCAGATGTATTTCCCTCCGCCTCCCAAGAAGGCCGCCAAAACGTGACGGCGCATTTTGATCGTGTTGAAGTGTGTATAGGATGTGTGCGACCGGTTATTGAGTGTGAATTTTCACCAAATTTGTTTGCTGCTCTATTCCCCTGTGTATGTTCATGCGTTCGATCAAAGTTCTGTTGATTGAGCTGGTTGCGAGTCATCGATGTGCCATTGAGAAGGCGTCGCCCTCATTTCTTAGATGATAAGAATTGCGACTGGTATCGATGCTGTAATCCATAAACCCGAGACTCATACGACTTCCTGTCACATGAAGGGGCAGTAAGGCTGATCTATGTCTCAAAGCCAACGAGATGGAGCTCAGGTTCGCCGCATATGCCAATCGGTGAAAGGAACCAAAGGGTATCCCTTCGCAGAAAGGGAGTATGAAATCTCGATGATACGAGCCGATATAGTCCAGGGGTTGATAATCAATTTGATTCCTGACGTTTCTTCTCTTTCTTGGCCCAGCGTACTATTGAAGATAGCAGTCAGTTTCAGTCGAGTAACGACAGGAGTAGGTTCAGGAAAAGCAACTTACATCCACAGGCATTACACAAGGTCTTTGGTCCGTCCGGTCCCTTTCTCCATTCCGGGGAATCAGAGGTCCCGCAGTCTGTACACAGGTACTCTCCCTTCAATCTTTTCCTTCGATCGATCTCCTGTGCGCTCCGAGCTTGCTGCTCAATCGTCGCTATATCAATATCGCAGTGCACGAGACAGCCTTGGCGCATGCCCGTGCTGAGACCATGAGACCGCTCGCCCTCGCGGTAACGCAGCCCTGTCATCATCTCAATTCCGTCGATGTGGGCCATATCTTGTGCCTGTCGCGTAGTGCTTTCAAGAAGCGACCCTGGTTCTCCATCATCGGTGTTGACCGTATCGGACGACTCGTTCTCCTCACCTGAGCCGGTCGCATCGTAAGATGTGAATGGAGGCAAGTTCTGGCGCAGGGCAGATGATCCCGAGCTTTGCTTGAGGTATGCCTGTCGACCTGCATTTAAGTCTTCCTCCTCTTCTGCTCTGAGTTGTGAGATGCGCTGATTTAGCCGGATGTTCTCGATCTTGTGTTCGAGAAAGGAATCGAGTAGCGCCGAGCTCCTGGTGGGATACGGCCGGCAGACTAGAAAAACGCCGTTGCAGTTATTATTCTCGTCTTTGATATGTGGATGACCGTGCGCTTCTATGACGCAAAAGGTATTATTCGGCTTGTAGAAGCGGAAATGGCACCGGAGCGGACGGGCCGTGGCGATGCACTCTTCGAGTTGACGGGTGAAGACGGACTTGTCGTCATCGTGAATGAAGCGGGATAGGGCGTCACGTTCGATCTGCTTCGACTCGTATCCGGTAATCCATTTGCAGGACGGCGAAGCGTAGAGAACTGTGCCATCGGGACGTAGGAGGAGGAGCATGTCTGTCATTTCGGCGAGGGCACGCTGCACCCAAACCTGTTCTGTAGTCGCATGGAGAGACGGCTGGGGTTCGGCATCTTGGGGATGGCATTCAAATAATTGTTGCTGCTTTCATTGCTAGAAATTGACCTTGGAACTGTTTGCACATCCATTATATCTCCAGTGTCTCCCTCGTGCTGCAATGCATATGTCTCGTTTGATCTCACCGTGTCCGCCTCCAGAGGGGCGATTTCCATGGTCGCGCGGAAACAGGAAGGGCGAAATGATTGTCACTATAAATGATTCAGTACATTGAGCGAGAGTCCTGATGATACAGGTGCCGATAATGTGAAGAGGCTCGTGAAATCTGATCGTTCAAAGACGGAAAAGATATGCACAGAAAAAGGACGAAGGATTTCCATATGGAATGTGAGGACCTGTGAGATCAACGCCGAAAATGACCGCTGTTGACGCTGTATACCGCCGCATTTTAACCCGTAACTCCCTTCGGCCCTGCTCTCGCTGGCATAGAAACTTTTACCATCTGAGTTCTCGAACTCTTTTAGAAAGGAGAGAGTGGTTTATATTTACGTGATGTACATCGGGGATGTCCTCTAAATTTATAGGTATTTGTGGGGTCAGAGGCAAAACATAGATGACTGGCAAGACTCTCGATGGGCGGGATGAAGGAAGTTGCGCTTGGTCGGCTATGATAGATAACTAGGAAGACAGCGAAGATCAAAAACAGCGTAGTTATAGGAGCCATGACTTCTTGAAACTTAGTTTTCTTTGACATTAGTTAACTCTAAGTGGACGACGGCAGGATTACCTGGACGGGGTTTCTGTGGCAGTTTATCGGGACGTCGAGAACAATATATTGTTCATCTTTTCTTCTTTGATCATGATGAAATATTGTCCATTCCAGTAAGACCTTTCCATGCGTAGTAAAAGCCGATCACGATCTCTTAGTAATTCAAATTCCACTTCTTCTGGGCGACAAGGTCGTTCGACCCTGAAAACGAAGAATCTGCGAATGGTTCTTCTGGAGTGGTCTTACGTCCCGATGCAGCTGATCAACGACTCCGAGACGCCTACAAGTGTGGAAGGAGGCGCCTGGACAATAGGTTCTCAAATGGCTCATCAATAAACCCCACGCCTTGATGCAGCTTGAGCACCAACTCCCAGTTTCAGAGGAGTGTCAGACGCTCGAGATTCGTCGATATCCGCTGCACTGGTCGGAGACCGTAATGCTTTGACATTCGACAATGAAATTTTCTGGTCATATCGCGATGACGTCTGACAATCTGTTCAATCACTTGAGAAATAGAGGGGTGTCGTCAAGCAGGTCCGAAACGAGAGCATACACCACAGCAGCAAGATCTGTGTTGATACAGGACCTCTGTCGGGAATCTCGGGAATCACGTTGACCTTTGGCCTCAGGCATGTCAGGGAAAATTAGAGAACCGGCCTTGCGGAGGACTCGACGGTTTGTAGTTGGAAACCATGGTCGTGGTCTGGCCAACACTGGCGTCTAGGGATTCGGCCGTGCAAAGCTGAGAGTTATAGAACTCTCCACTGAGGAGTTTCTTCGTCGACATCAAAAACACGACGTACCACTGCAGAATCGCCGGTAAGTCATAAGCATTTCCGAGCATGCCCACCGCCCTCTAGACGGCTGGCATACCATTAACACGTAGAAAAACAACACAAACGCAACTACAAGTTGCACGGCGGCTGGCACACTGCTTGCAGAGGACCGATTTCATCGAGTCCAACTCGCAGTTGATACTGAAGGTTCAAGTGCCGAGTCGTATTGGTTGGTTCACCATCTGGCGCGGTTCGGTGAACATGACATCCATAAAACCATTGAGCTCAAGCTGTGTGACAAAGGATATCGAAAGCTGGCTTTGAAAAGGGTTGTCATCATGGCGGCAAGGCGAGGGCCCGCAGTTGCTGATGGGTTCCAACGGCAGAATTGCTCGCGGTTCAAACCAGGTAAGCATGGGCCAGAGTTCAGGTTCAGACAGGCGTGCTGCCTCATTCACAGCAATCACGTTGAAGGGAGTGCTGCCCTTCGCCTTGCGCCGACTTGCATTGAGTTATCAAAAAGAAGCGGCGCGTTCCCAGCTGCCCTCATGGTATGGGACACTGAGGAGCCTTTCATCCCCCGATATTGAGTATGCATTGCCTTTGTCTCTGTAATACAGCTGGATCGAAACCCCAGTTCAAAATGCAGTTCCAGACTCCATTCACAGCTCCCTCAACACTGCGCGGGTTCAGGCTACGAGTCTCGACAGCTCTGCTGGATCCACGTACTAATGTTGAATCAGTCAAAAGGATAGACGTCTCTATCAAAGTCCAGTACGTACAATGCTTTCAATCCTAGCAGGATTTTGATCGATAACAGTCATGTTGTCATTCAGTTGCTTTGTTTTGGATGTCAGCCAGGTAAATAGGAGATTGAGGAAAGGAAGTCGGAAGAGACAATATTGTTCTTATGGTTCTTGGCTAGATATATATACCCAAGAGGCCCTAGCAGGAGTGGATTAACAATGCAGTGTGCCAGGTAAGAGTGAACTAACCGTGAGAGAAAAATCACAGCTCCTTACGTTAAAACGTGAATAGACTGCTACTGAGGCCACTCACAGCTGCTCTTCCACCCATCCTGTCACCCATATAATCGCGCACTATTCCGCTCCCAAGCATTATCTAGTAGTGGTCACCGTAGGTGATGTTGTCACCTTAACCTCAGCAAGCAACTCACAACTATGGAGATGCAAAAACGTAGCCTACTCTCTTCTCAACCAGCACATGACGGCGCTCTACAAAATGCTAGTCATCCATAGTCCCAAAGCAAACAAAGCCATTACTGTCAAGCACGCCATTTTGCGGAGAATAATAAAGATAACGCTGCAACATACTAATGTTTCTTTCAAGCCCATAGAGCCATTTGCGCATATCATGTGACTTCGCGCTTCCTTTCCGCGTCTCTACGCGCAGGCAGAAGCGGCGATATTGATAACGAGCTTCGATTAGGCTTCGGGCACCGACAGTGTTGGGGCGGATAGTGGCTTGACATCCTTTGAAGACCTTTAGAGTCTGGTGGGTAGCGCTGTAGTGCTTGATTTCAAAATGTGAGTCTGCACGCTTCGAACAAACATAACGTCGAAAACTGATAAGCTTGGCAGGTGTAAGTGATGCGGAGTTCGATGACGAAGCACAAGACTGATGCTCTGCTCCAACTATAGCGAAGATAGACAAACTTTCAATACTTGGGTGCGTTCATTCCTACAAAAGCATATGCTCACGATTTCGATTTTTATACTGATTTGTGATTCTTTCTCAGTGTTCGTTCCTTCGACAACACCCGCAGCGAGACCATCCAATTTCACACTCCTCTTACATTGATCGTCGGCTATAATGGCTCAGGGAAGACTGTATGCTTCACCAAACGGACAGCTTGTGAGTGTCATTCATGCTAAGTGGGAATACAGACAATCATTGAATGCCTCAAATATGCTACGACCGGCGATCTTCCACCCAACAGTAAGGGCGGTGCTTTCATCCATGACCCCAAGGTAACCTTGGAACTCACCTTTCTGTTACAGAAACGTTGCTAAGTTATTATGCAGCTCTGCGGAGAGAAAGAAGTCCTAGCCCAAGTGAAATTATCCTTCAAGAGTACATCTGGAGCGAAGATGGTTGCTACACGGAGTCTACAACTTACAGTGAAGAAAACCACTAGACAACAAAAAACACTCGAAGGACAGCTTCTCATGGTCAAGGATGGTGAAAGGACAGCAATCTCATCCCGAGTGGCAGAGTTGGACCAAATCCTGCCTCAGTATCTTGGTGTTTCGAGAGCTGTCTTAGATTCCGTCATTTTCTGCCACCAGGATGAGAGTCTCTGGCCCATGAGCGAACCTTCGGTGCTCAAGAAGAGATTTGATGAGATTTTCGAGGCCATGAAATATACGAAAGCCATCGACAATATCAAAGCCCTTCGGAAGAAGCAGAACGAGGAGCTGGCAAAATACAAAATCATGGAACAGCATGCCAAAGAAGACAAAGAAAAGGCCGATCGTGCAGAGAAAAGATCCATCAAGCTACAGGATGAGATCGAGGCGCTCCGCGCTGAAACCCATCAGCTCTCCCAAGAGATGCGCCGTGTTGCGGAACTCGCCGACAAAGCTTGGAAGGAGTCTGAAAGCTATGCTCAGGTTCTAGGGACTCTGGAAGGAAAGCGTATCGAGGCAAAGAGTTTACAATCGACGATTGACAATCTCAAAAGGCACCTCGTTGAGCTTGATGATCCGGATGAGTGGCTGCAATCAAATCTAGAGCAGTTTGAGTCCAGACAACTCCAGTACCAACAACAAGAGGAAGCTCAAAAGGAGAACTACATGGAGATCAAGGACCGGATTGAGCAAGCCCGTCAGAAGTTGGGAGTCAAACAAGCCGAATACGGAAAATACGAAAATGACAAAGCCAACTTCGAGCGCCAGGTAGAAAGAAGACAGAGGATGACAAGGGAGATTGCTCGCAGTCATAACATCCGAGGCTTTGATAATATTCATGATCAATCCGATATTGACGACTTCATGCGAAAGATTCGGAAGCTGTTGAAGGAGCAACAGCAAGCGCTGGAGCGGGTTAAGCGAGAGGCGCAAGGTGAGCTACGCGAAGTACAGTCTACTCTAAATGAGATTGGGCAGCGGAAGTCTGCGTTGCAGGAAAGTAAGAATGCGGCCAAGCGTCAAATTGCTGCAAATGACAAGGAGGCCTCCAATTATCAAGCAAAGCTCAACGAGATTGACGTCGACGAGGGCATCCAAGCTGCGTTTGAAGCAAATATTGAGGACATTTCATCTCGTCTGAACGACGCCAAAGATCGTGCTCGATCGGCTTCACTGGACCAAGAGATTCAGGACGTGAACTCAGAACTCCACACCCTCGAGGATGAAGGCACCCGCCTCAATGCTGAGTTGATTGGGGCCACAAAACGAGCCGGAGATTTCGCCCGGTTAGATCATCTCAAGAAGGAACTCAAAGAACGAGAACGCAGCTTGGAAACTATGAAAGCTGCCCATGGCGAACGTCTTGCAAAGTACATTGGTGCAAACTGGGGCCCAGCCACTTTAGAGCAAGAGTTTCAGCGTGTCCTTGAAGAGGAGACCAGAAACGTCTCTAATGCCGAAAGCCAACGTGACGGCGTCAACAGGGAGCTGGAGCAGGTCGAATTCAAGCTTAAGTCCGCCAAGAAGACTCTGGCTCAGCGACAGAAAGAGCTCAATAGCTGCGCCAAAGAAATTCGCGAAGCCATCCATGAGGAACCCGAAGAGTACCCCGATGCACTCAAACAACGACAAGCACAGCTCGATGTCGCTAGAAGGGACGCCGAGCAAAGCGCCGGACTCGGCGACTACTTTATGCGTTGTCTGGAGACAGCCAAGCAGGTGAAAGCCTGTAGACTCTGCCAACGAGCGTTCAGGGCCGACGCAGAATTCACTGTCTTCCAGAAACGACTAGAGGGCTTGGTGAAAAAAGCACAGATTGGTGTCGAGGAAGAAGATGTTGAAAGATTTGAAGCTGAACTCGACGCGGCCCGTGCAGTAAGTACAGCCTACGATACATGGACTCGCCTCTCCAAAACCGAGATTCCGGATCTAGAGAAAGAAGAAGATCAGTATGTTCATCAGCGGGATGAGCTCCTGGACCAACTGGAGAATCATGACAAGACCGTCAGTGAGAAGGTTGAAAAGAAGCGAGACGTCGAGGCTTTGTCGAAAACTGTCAATACTATCGTGCGATATGAGAGCGAAATCAAGACCATTCGGTCCCAGATACAGGATCTGTCCGCCAATCAGCAGGACAATACTGCTACACGTACCCTGGAAGATATCCAAGAGGAGATTGCCGGTATTGGCGAGAAGACCAGAGCTCTGAAAAAGACCCTGACAAAGCTCACAAATGACAGAGAGCAGGCACGGACTGAGATGAATAACTTGGAGTTGCAGCTCCGAGATGCTAGAAGCAAGCTTGACAATGCGAAGTTCCAACTAGAGAGAAAGTCAGACATGCTTGCTCGCATTGAGGAATATAGGAACCTCAACAACCAGCAACGGGAGGCAATCGCAAAGGCTGACAGAGACATTGAGGAGCTGACACCGGAGCTCCTCAAATACCAAGCTCAATACGACGATATCAGCCAGCGGGTCGAGGCCCGAGAGAGGGAGATGCAGCAAGGAATATCTCAACTGTCTGAAAACATACGCCAATTGGATCTGGCAACGGAGGAGATTGATTCTTACAACGAACGAGGCGGGCCGAGTCAGTTGGAGCGTAGTAGACGCGAGCTTCAAACGATTGAGACTGAAATCAGCCAGCTTGAAGCGGAACAGGCCAATATTACTAAAGAGATCAACAAAATCTCGGCACAGCTCAAAGACAGCGAGAACACAAAACGCCAATACTCCGACAACCTGACATACCGACAAGCAACTCGAACACTGGCGGAGGTGTCTGCAGAAATTGAGGATTTAGAAGCTCAGAACGCAGAGGTGGACCGAAGCCGTTTCAAGGAGGAATCAGAGCGCCGAACCCGCGAACACAACGCGCTTGCTGCCAAGCAAGCCAGCAAGATGGGGGAAATGAAGTCTAAAGATGACCAATTGATGCAGCTTCTGGCGGATTGGAACACGGACTACAAAGACGCCGCTTCCAAGTATAAGGAAGCGCACATCAAGGTGGAGACTACCAAGGCGGCTGTTGATGATTTGGCTCGGTACGGAGGTGCTCTGGACAAAGCCATCATGAAGTACCATTCGTTGAAGATGGAGGAGATCAATGCAATCATAGGAGAGCTCTGGCAAAAGACATACAGAGGCACCGACGTTGACACGATCCTCATCCGCTCCGACAACGAAAATGCAAAAGGGAACCGATCATACAACTACCGCGTCTGCATGGTCAAATCGGGCGCAGAGATGGACATGCGAGGACGCTGCAGTGCAGGACAGAAAGTGCTTGCGAGTATAATTATTCGCTTGGCCCTGGCAGAGTGTTTCGGTGTCAACTGCGGCCTGATCGCACTCGATGAACCGACAACCAACCTCGACCGGGACAACATCCGCTCTCTTGCTGAGTCCCTGCACGACATCATTCGGGCACGTCAGCAGCAGGCAAACTTTCAACTTATTGTGATTACTCACGATGAGGAGTTCCTTCGGCATATGCAATGCGGTGACTTCAGTGATTACTATTACCGGGTCTCCCGCAATGAGAAACAGAAGTCAATCATCGAGAGACAGTCCATTGCAGAGGTGAGTTATGATTATCTGCGTTGCTAGCATGGTCGCTTTATATACTAATGAGCTTTAGGTCATGTAATCTACTGTCGAAACCCGTACGATGCTTGCTTCCGTGCTACATAGCGACTCCGACTTCATGGTAGAGCAGGGAAGATGACCAGCGCATGGACCAGGTGACATGCATTGATAATTGTCTGCTTTCATTGTATATTATTAGCCGAACCAAGTGATCTTGGGTTACATATCGCATTTGTACGGCGTTGGGGAAGGGGAAATTAGTCCTCAGCAATCGAATTTTTATTGATGTCCTTATTTTCAACGTTCTCTTCCAGCTTCGACCAAACATACCGCCAACTTCTACCTAATCCATTTCTAGATCAACATCATCTTCGTCTAGTAATGGTACAAAACGAAAGTCCACGAAAGTCACAGTGCCCCCAGTACTTGCTCCCGAAGACCGCATGCCACCAGGTGCGCCACCATGCCCATTGTTGTCGAACTCAATCATGAACTGAAGACTTAAAACGCCTTGTCTATCCCCTCGAATACTCACTTTATTGGCTACTGCCATAGCGCGAGCTGCCTTTTGTATCATGGAGAAACGATAATTCTGGTTGATGCGAGTGCCCATGGAAGAGGGCGGGCTGACGAGAAATGTTTCGGTGACGGTAGGTGCGAGTTTGGCCCTCTTCGCCCGCGCTCGCGAGCCATCATCGGTGAGTACCTTATGGGTTTGAGACGGGCCATTGTTTTGGTTCTGCTGTTCAATCGAGAATTCAACAGTCGATTCGCTGAGGGGGCCACCGGAGCCTGACAAAGCGAAGAATGGCTCTCGTGTTGCCGAGGCCGAGAGTTTGAGGACAGTGGGATTGGTTGCGCCGAGCTCCGTGATGGCGTTGTGTAGCCAGGCGGAACGCATGATAATCTTCATTACTATGCCGTCGCGCTGGAAGGGGATGTCTGAGTCGGTGTCTTCGGGTTCGTAGGTAGTCAGCTCGCAGGTCGTTTTGACTCCTGTTTCGGAGAGGGTGATGCTCAGCGGAGCGCCTTCGTGCGTGTACTGTATTGTGCAGGAACGGTCGAGGAGCAGCGCAGGGGATGTGAATGCGCTTGATGCTGAAGGGTTGGGCGGTTGGACGCTGACTGCTCTGCTGAAGCTTCCAGACGGCGCATCATTAATGCCAAAGATTTTCAGCGTTTCCAAGAGGGCCGACAGCGAGACCACGAAACATGGGTAGTATGCGGTGTCTGCGGTGTCGTCATGGTGGTCTGCGTCGTTAGCCTCATTGCTTGGGGCTTCGGGGGTTGAAGGTATAACTGGTGAAGAGCGCTTTGTCGAGAAAGGCAAGTCCTTGTATCACTCTGGTCTCCTCTGCCGAAAACCGGATTCCGTCTGGAGTAATTTGCACGGTGGCTTTTGGAACGAATCCGATGCATTGCAGCAGAGTATAGAGCTGGTGAGCGTTGCTGGAGACAGCTGAAAAGATGGGCTCGGTAGTTGCCATGGCCCTAGGACTCTTGTCTGTACAGATAGCCAAGGAAACGCATAGAATAGTGAGCACGGAAAGATTGATTATGGAAGAGGTTGGTGGGTTTGTATAGGCGTGTCTAGTAAAACAGCTCTCGCCCTGTTACACGTCTTCTGTCTTTCAACTTTCCGATTTACAGTACATAGAAAGATTCGGGATGCGAGTCACTCAAACGTAGACACCAACGGCGCAGATCATGTATACGGCACCGAATCTGTAGAAATGTAATATGAGTGACGGCCATAGCTCCAATTAAGTCTGTCGCAGCTTACCCGAATGCCAATGACGCCGGAACCCCGAATGTTGCGATGCTCAAGAAGGACCGATCTATTTAGCGAGCAATGGTGAGCTATAACCCAGTTTGACTTGGATGCGCAGAGCGCGACATACTCAGACCGAAAAGACCAGTGAGAACCAATGCTAGAGTGCCAATTAGTTCTGTCAACGATGACGAAGTTGTAATCCTCTTACCACTCAGCAGCAGACTGAAGCCAACGAAGAACTGGTGCTCTTTCGATATCAGGGGAGAGTAAGGGCTTGCGGAGGCTGCCTCCCAGACTTCGTTCAGAGACATGAGGATAAATTGATTAGACTTCAAATCGAGCAAATATCAATTATCAGACAGCTTATACAGCAACTGATGTCTCTAATGGAAAGAACAACTAGTCTACATTACTCCGCCATCGCAGAGCTTCTTGATAGAGGCAACGCGTCAAGCTAAGTAACTTATGGTCGATCTGGCCCAATCATCTCGGATCAACATACTTCCGATCCTCTCTCCATCCCCGCCTATAACGCGGAGACCGCAATTCGGCGCCGCTTTGGGTACAGGGCGTTGAAGAAGACAGTTTATACCAGAAATCTGGAGCACAATATGCCGGCACTTACATCAGAGAGTGAGTCCGCGAGCCGGGACTGTTGGTTTTGTGGTTTTCAGACTTGATTGACCATAGATACAGGTTCCAAGCGGAAAGCTTCGGAAGATGCGGCTTCCCCGGATTCCCAGAAACAGATTAAAAAGGCGCGCACTGACTCTCCTGAAAAAGAGCCAAAGGTTTGTCTCTACTATGAACTCATTTCGGTTGCTCTTCTGACAGTGTTTGCTTGCAGACCGAAGATGAACCCCTTGGAAAGCCACCGCTGAGGATCGTTCCCTTCCCAGAAAAGGTAAGCTTCACCAGTGAATGTTGATTCGACGCGGCGGCTGATGTTCATTCCCCACAATAGCCCGCCGTCTTAGAAGAACGACGAGGTGAAATCGAGTTTCGAGTGGTCAATAACGATGGTTCGCGGGATAGCTTCGTCGTTCTCACCGGGTTGAAGTGCATTTTTCAGAAGCAGCTTCCAAAGATGCCCAAGGATTATATCGCACGACTTGTCTACGATCGTTCGCATTTGTCAATTGCCATTGTGAAGCATCCATTAGAGGTTGTAGGGTATGTATGGGAGAGATGGTTTGGTTAGTTTCTTGAAGAGCTCATCAATTGTTGTCTAGAGGAATCACCTACCGGCCGTTCAATAGCCGCAAATTCGCGGAAATCGTCTTCTGTGCCATATCTTCCGATCAGCAAGTCAAGGGTTACGGTGCGCATTTGATGTCTCATTTGAAGGTATGGCTAGGAATTAAAGCTGCAGCAGGAGTGGTAGCTAACTGTAAGAGCAGGACTATGTGAAAGCGACCTCGCCTATTATGCATTTCCTGACTTATGCGGACAACTATGCGATTGGTTATTTCAAGAAGCAGGGATTCACCAAGGAAATCACGCTCGACAAGTCTATATGGATGGGTTATATCAAGGATTACGAGGGAGGAACCATCATGCAATGTACCATGCTCCCCAAGATCCGATACTTGGAAGCAGGTCGCATGCTTCTGAAGCAGAAGGAAGCGGTGCAAGCCAAAATCAGGGCTTTCAGTCGTTCGCATATTATCCATCCTCCGCCAAGGGAATGGAAGAACGGAGCTTGCAAGATCGATCCTCTGAGTATCCCCGCCATTAAGGAATCCGGATGGTCACCGGATATGGATGAATTGGCGCGGCAACCGCGCCATGGGCCGAACTACAATCAACTCCTGCACTTGCTCAACGACATGCAGAACCACAGTGCTGCATGGCCGTTCACTCAGCCTGTCAACCGCGATGAGGTTCCTGATTACTACGAAGTCATCAAAGAGCCAATGGACTTATCGACGATGGAAGAGAAGCATGAGAAGGACATGTACCCGACCCCGCAGGATTTCATCAAAGATGCCATGTTGATCTTTGACAATTGCCGCAAATACAACAATGAGAACACACCATATGCGAAAAGCGCGAATAAATTGGAGAAGTTTATGTGGCAGCAGATTCGCAACATCCCGGAGTGGTCGGTAAGTATCTCTCTTAGATAGCCCTCCCTAGAGGGAAGAGCAACTCGTGCTGACTTTGTCATAGCATCTGGCCGATGGGCACTGAGTTATTTGATGGTTGATCCATCCTTTCCCGATCTTGAAGCGACGGAGTTTTGGTTTGGTTGGCGTTTATTTCTGCTATTTAACGAACAAATACCCAATTGATGCATGGGGGAGCATTTGGCCATTTCTATTGAGAATTCGATGACTGAACTAATGATATGGCAATATCACAAACATCACTTCGTACATTCCTCATTTTCTACCAGGGAAACGGATGCTGTAAGCTTTATTCGAAGGCACCCCGAGAACTTAAAAAAAAAAAAAGGCTGGATAACAGTCCAATCCCGCAAGGGAGCTTAGAATTCAGCGGACTGCTGCATTGAGAAGAGATATGATCTATCACAACATGTGAGTTTGTCGCTGCTCTTTGATTCTAGCCACCAGATGATTGTAACATCATAGTTCGTCCCTCCCTTGCGTGTAATCTCGGCCAGCAGTGGAGAACGTGGTGAAGCTGCTGATGATCATTAGCTGGTGGGTCCTTCATTTCGGAATAACTTTGCGGCGGGCCGTTTGTTGGCTGCGGATCATGAAGATGGCAGGTCAACAAGAGATGGACAATTAGTATTCTAGTATGAGAAAGTTGCTCTGCAGGTGGTCGGGGCAATCTACCGTCCTTCTTTTGCTGTTATAATAATAATAATTATTATTATTATAATATCGCAACGCGTGCCCTGTTCCTCTTGTCCTTATTGTCCGTTGTCGTTCCCAGTGGGCGGCGGCTGGAGGATTGTTACTTTAAGCCGTCTTTTCCCACTTCAGGCGGCCCTCTCCAGGGGCTCCTGAGCCTGAAAGTCCTAGACTCTCGAATCTCTGTCGTTCATTGCGCTGATGCCTTAATTTGGACTAAATTATCTCCGGTCATTCGTTAATATTCTAGTTCTTTGCGATCGTTCAATCGTGAGCTGGCCATTCTTATTCTTATTGAGACGTTGGTGGAACAGTAAACACGGGCCACTCCTATTCTTGGACCAACTCGATATCTTCCATCATTTCCGACTTTTTCGCTCTCGACCTCACGCCAATTTTCACTCGTTTGGATCATTTATTGAATTTGCCTTGTTGGTGGTCTATCGCTCTCGCTCACAATGGCTTCGCCATCACTTTTGGACTTGGAGCCGAGGAATCGGCTCCCCACTCTGTTTGAGGTCCTCAGTCGTCGCACTTTGGCTCCTGTCGATCTATTCTCTTTCTACATATACATGCGAGACCAACAGCGCTCGGTCGATTACTTGGATTTCTGGTATGCGCAAGATCTCTGCTTAAATACTGCGGCGCATGAACCACGGGAAAGTGCTGACTTCGAAGTGAAATAGGCTCGATGTATCACAACATATGTCGCTATGTCGCCATTATGTGCGCGAACTTCGTCGGTCTGTCTTAGTTGCGACGCCTGATCTTGAAAAAGCAGATAGTAAAGGCTCATCTGCCGCTTTGGATAACTTGGAACATCTTGGCGATATCCCGCTTACAGAAGCTGGCCCCTCTGGCTTGCGCCGGGGCTTTCGTGATTACGACGACAAGGACGCCGATCAAAGGCTGTCAGCCTTCCTTCGCTCAGATGGCCACACATCCCAGCATTCACCACAGAGTAGCCTCGGGTCACAGAACGCTGCTCGCCTTCCTTCCAATGAACAACCGCCTCGTCCAAGCTCCGGAACACAGAACGAATCGAATTCCCCTGGCCATACAGTCACGCGACACGATATTCGCGCGTCTGCAGAGAAGATTCTCTACACGTATTTACTACCCGGTGCTGAAAGAGAGATCGTTCTTCCGGAGGAAATGGTATCAACGATAATCAATCTCATTGAGGATGACGGGAGGGACGATCCAGAAGTGTTTGACCCCGCCAAAGACTATGTCTTCCAAGCAATGGAACGCGACGCATACCCCGGGTTTTTGCAGGCAAAAGCCTTGGGTAATCTTGTGCCGTTGACCGTTGTCACTCGCTTGGCTTTGGCTTTGGTTAGCTTTGGCGGTGGTTTCTGGGGCGCCTTCTACGTTGTCCTTCGAGACAAGCCGCGGCATATTCGTTGCTGGGTAAGACCTCTTTTCATGTTCCTTGCACACTTTTGCTAATGACGGACCAGGTGATTTTGCCTTTCATTGTAGCTGCATATTTCATCGCTTCGTACCAGTACAAGATCGACCCGGTAATGGCATATTTGGGGTACAGTGAATACACGTTCATGAACTGGGCTCCAATCCGCGAGCCTTATGTTCGTAAGCTCCTGAATAAACGAGCCACTGCAACGTTATTCATTGCCCTACTGGTCGCTGCCGCACTGAGCATTCTGTTCATTTTTGTCCCCGGTACTATGCTGTGATTTGGCCATTTTCAGGCTGTTAAGCATATGTTTGCTCCATCAGGCCTCACTTCGGACGCTCCTCTGATCCATTGAATAATCCTCGCGACTATGATTATGTCATGCGAGCCCAGCTGTCCTACGCGGGACCGACACCGCAGTGCAGGCCTTCTTTTCGGCCTGGCAATGCAGCTGGTGCATAGGCTAGCCACTCGGTTGTTCTCGAAACCGACACTTTAGGCTATTCTCATCCAAGTTGCGCTCCGTGGAGCCCTTCCCCAGGCTTGGAACGATTCGAGCAAAACGCGGTACATCCTTCTTCTGGCTGATGCTGCGTCATTCGGCTCAAGGCCACGCCGTACCGATCCCTCCAGCCACAACAGACTTTCCTTGTCGCTTCGTCTTGTGAATGTTTCCTTCTTGATTGCTTCTTCACCTCTTCATCTTCTTACAATACCCATTTCTGCCTCTTCTGCATGATGTTCAATTTCAATGACTGCCGGTGGAACTTTCTTTGGTGTTCAGGCATTGGTCCGCTAATCTGCTATAATAATGCAATCTTAATGGCAAATAACCTTGATCGAATGCTGATATTGCATGTCGTAAGTAGTCCTAGCATGATGGCTCTATGCAGAAGAGTAAACCATCCGGAAGAAGATACATCATGAGCTCGTAATGACCATTACAGGTCCACTGTTAACCTTGCTTTTTTTTTTTTTTTTTTTTTTTTTTTTTTCCATCTCCTTTAGCCAGTGACTATGGCTGCTACATTAGGACTTCTTTCCCAGGATGCGCTTCGCATGCCTCGCGCCAGCCCCGCTCAACCCGAATCTAGACGATCCCGCACTTTCATCAATGTCCATACGCGAACCAGCCGCGTGTAAATCGATACCGCCATCGTTGCCATTA
The DNA here is from genome assembly GCF_002847465.1 of Aspergillus novofumigatus IBT 16806. NCBI lineage: Eukaryota > Fungi > Ascomycota > Eurotiomycetes > Eurotiales > Aspergillaceae > Aspergillus > Aspergillus novofumigatus. The sequence continues at coordinate 673,873 of NW_020194278.1, forward strand.
TCCCAGTACCCGTCATCCTCATCATCGTAGTCATCAGCGTTGAACTCGCGCTTATTGCCACCTCCCTGGCCAAACCGCTGCGCTCCGCCGAGCCTTCTGGACCCGGGCCCGCCTCCCGCCGCGTCCTTCGCGCTCCCATCAGCGGAGGCCAGCGCTTTTTCAAGCAGAGCAGCCCGCGCCTGTTCTTTCGCCCTACGCTTCGCGGCATTGCTCTTGATCTTGGCGATCTCGGCTTCGATGTCGCTGATGACATCGCCGCAGCGGCTCTCCCACTGTGTCAGGAGGGAGATCATCGTCGGCAGGGACTGGGGTTTGATGTCGCGAAGGGGCGCGACGGACGTCACGTTTACGAAGGGAGGGTTGGAGGCGGGGAGAGGCGGGCGGTGATGAGGGAGGAGTAGATGGCTTTTGTGACGAGGGATTCCAGCTCAGCGGGGGCTGAGATGGAGAGGGCGTCCATGAGGGTCTTGTAGGTGAGGGGCTTGAGTGTTGCGGAAAGCGTGAGGAGCGAGAGGAGGCGGAGCTTGAGGGCTTGTTCGGCACTGAGGCTGGGGAGGTTGGGTGTTGCTGGGTGGTGATGTTGTTAGTTACTATAGGCCGAATGGTTCAGCTTGAAAGGCTGGCGGGCTTACTCTGGTAGTCCTGCCATGTTCCCCAGGCGAAGATTTCCAGGAGGGTCAGGTACCCTTGGAACTCTTCTGGGGTGTTTGGGGAGCGGAGGGCTTGAATTGTAGGCGTTTCCAGCAGCTCGGCGAAGACGTAGGTGTGCGGGTTTGAGGTTGCATTTGTGATTAGGTTCGCAATAAATCGTGGGGAGGTAGCACTGTTTGAGTTGGCCAGGTGGATGAAGGGTTGCAGGGCCTCGATGGCCCGAGTATGTATTTGATCCATTTGGGGCGTGGTTGTCTGGTGCTTGATGGAGGTCAGTTGTTGCGGTTCTTTTGGCGAGACAGTCAAGCGTAGACCTACATTCAAAGAGAAACTGAGACGTGAGAGACTAAGTGCCGTATGCGAGACTCGGCGCTGGAGCTGCCTCTGATAGAATAGTTGACTGATAACAGTGGGGATGTTGATGGTGATGATGATACCTATCCAGCCGTCATCCGAATTGGGGCTGTTTGTTAGTGATGCAAACAAGATCTGTCACTTAAGATTCCGGTTGGGATTCAAGCATAACTGTGATCATAATCTCCAGATCGATACGAAGTATTCAGCACTATTCTAGGATGGTTGATCGCCGATGCTACATGCGAACTCACGTTATAATAATGGCACTGCGAATTGAGAAGTTTGGCACTTTGTCAATCAAGCAGCTCAGTTCCCTTCTCCTCAGCATTATGCAGTCTTCTGCTTATTAGTGTTGACGCCTGGGAGGGTGAGAGACCAAGACCATATTTCCGATGAAGCTTGTGAAACTCGAACCGAAACGGTATCTAGAGTCTGTGATCAGGTCTTGTCAAGTCCTGGTTCATTTTAGGTGGCTATCTGAGGGGTTAGACTGTATCATGACTAGTAGAAGCGTTTACTTGAAACTGGACACCATCCCAATGAGGATAGGAATTCTGGGTTTGTTTCATGATGGCCAATCGCATATTCTACTGCAATTGCACATGGCACCTGCGAACAATCATCCTCATTATTGGGGCTTTTGCAAACTTGAGACTATCCTTGAAAATTGATCAGTAGTGTAGTGTACGTACAGCAGACTCATCACACAGACAGAATAATAATCAATAGAGCCAGACATGAGAATCTCGGTTAGCCTTTTTGGGCTGGAGAGCCGAATTACCGAGTCAGACACCATTCCACCAAGGGAAGAGATCAAGGAGCGGTGATGATCCCCTTGCATATCGAGTCAAAGCATTGGAATGGAAGTGTGTTGACACTGCAGCTTCATCGCTGTCAGCCCGCAATGATTGTGTCCAGACTTGAGAGTCTCTGATACAGAATGGATCGCAAGTATGTGGCATTGTTGGCAAAGAATGAGAAGCTAGATAATCCGTACTTTGTGCAAGAATGGCCTGCTCCGTGACCCAGTTTATCTATCCGAAAGGCCGATCGAGACGAACTAGGAGTACTGGAGTAGACGAGCGAGTAGACTGGGCCTACGGCTGATTAGATTAACATTAATAATAGCGCCAAACAGCCCAAACCACAACCATTGCCGCTGATTGATTGTGGTTTAATTTCTTTCTGCATTATGGGCCTCTAGCCAAGACTTTCCGGCTGTTTCTTCCAGTTGCCCTCAAGAAATTGATAACCAAGAAGAAAGGGATGAAATGATATGCCCTTGTCGGTCTTCCGACCACATCCGTCCCTGTACTCCCTTCGTTGGTCTTTTCTCCGCTATTTATCTTTGACGTCAACCCAGCTGGCTGTAGACGCTGGCTCCTGGTCTCCCTTTTCATACAGTCTTGGTCTCCCTTCCATAACAGACCCTGATGCGGTAACACACTACAGTACAGCTTCCGTTGCGTAGCTTTGGTGAAGTCAAACCCCGCGCGATGGCGGCCTCCGATCCTGTACGCGCCCACGATAGTGGCTCCTCCGCCGGCCGATCCCCAGTGCATATGGCGACCACAACAGTCAAGGTGGATGGAATGACATGCGGGCATGTACTTCCGCTGTTGAAGGCGCTTTCAAGGGTCTGGAAGGTGTAGGAGAGGTGTCAGTTAGCTTGATGATGGGCCGAGCCGTCGTCCATCATGATCCGACCATAATACCTGCGGAAGCAATAGCCGAAAAAATCGATGACTCTGGTTTTGATGCTGAGATCATCTCCACCGACGGACCGTCGATACAAGCCGATATCCCGGAGATGCGCAGGATCCGACGCCGCGATTTTCGACCACGACGTTGGCGGTGGAAGGAATGACATGTGGCGCCTGTACCTCTGCTGTGGAAGGAGGACTCAAAGAAGTCAGAGGCGTCAAATCGATCAACGTCTCATTGCTGTCAGAACGAGCAGCGGTGGAGCATGATGCTTCCGTGATCACGCCAGAACAGCTCGCGGACATTATCGAGGATCGTGGCTTCGGCGCGACGGTGCTGGAAACCTCAACGCCGCAGGACGGGCCTCGTGGCTCGCAGGAAGATGCGGACGCTAAATCGCGCCTCATGAACACAACCGTCTCTATAGATGGCATGACGTGTGGCGCTTGTACATCCAGCGTGCAGAGTGCATTCGATGGTGCTGATGGTGTGGTTCAGTTCAACATCAGCTTACTTGCTGAACGCGCTATCATCGTTCATGACCCTACTGTTCTCTCGGCCCAACAAATCATCACAATTATCGAAGATGCGGGTTTTGATGCAGCTATCATTTCTTCAGAGCCTAAACTGTCTACGTCTAGCTCTATGAGCAGCGTAGCTCTGAGTTTACACGGCTTGCGCGATGTAGTCGCGGCAAATGATCTAGAAGACTCCCTTCTCCGGAGACCCGGAATACACTCGGCGTCCATCAATATGGGCACATACAAGCTTGCAGTTTCGTATGATTCTGCGAAAATTGGGATTCGTACCATTGTTGAGGCGATTGAGACTGCCGGCTATAATGCCTTGCTGTGTGAGTCGGACGACACCAACGCCCAATTGGAATCTCTGTCCAAAACCAAGGAGGTCCAAGAGTGGCGACGTGCATTCTTGTTCTCTCTCTCATTCGCGGTGCCCGTCTTCGTCCTCAACATGTTGCTTCCCATGTATCTACCCAAGCTCGACTTCGGCAAGCTCCCGTTATGCGCAGGCGTGTACCTCGGGGACGTGCTATGTTTGTTGCTCACCATCCCCGTCCAGTTCGGTATTGGGAAGCGATTCTACGTGAGCAGCTACAAATCACTCAAGCATCGCTCACCGACTATGGATGTTCTTGTCATGTTGGGCACATCTGCGGCTTTCTTCTACAGTGTCTTCATCATGCTTGTGGCCATGTGCACAATGGCCGACAAACGGCCCAACACCGTGTTTGATACAAGCACCATGCTCATTACCTTCATTACACTCGGAAGATGGCTAGAGAATCGGGCTAAAGGTCAAACGTCAGCCGCTCTCTCGCGACTCATGTCCCTGGCTCCGTCTATGACGACAATTTATGATGATTCTATTGCTGCTGAGAAGCTCGCCGAGGAATGGGAAACCGCCAAAGTTTACCCTGATGAGAAGAAGCCGGCATCATCAAGCGCCGAAAGATCTGGTCCAGGTCACAGAGTGATCCCAACTGAGCTCATTGAAATTGGCGACATAGTTGTTCTTCATCCTGGTGACAAAGTTTCTGCAGACGGGGTCGTCATTCGAGGCGAAAGTTACGTGGACGAAAGCATGATCACTGGTGAAGCGCTGCCCATTTATAAAAAGAAGGGCAGTACCGTCGTTGCTGGAACCGTGAATGGCACTAGTTCGATTGACTTCAAGGTCACCCGAACCGGCAAGGACACTCAGCTCAGCCAGATTGTGAAATTGGTTCAAGACGCGCAGACAAGCCGGGCTTCTATCCAGCGGGTGGCGGATATTGTTGCTGGCTACTTCATTCCGGCTATCATCAGTCTCGGTCTCATCACGTTCTTTGGTTGGATGTTCGTTAGCCACGTTTTGTCCCATCCTCCCAAGATCTTCGTTGCCGAAGGCAGTGGCGGAAAAGTCATGGTTTGCCTGAAGCTTTGCATCTCTGTCATCGTCTTTGCTTGTCCATGCGCATTGGGCCTCAGCACCCCAACAGCCGTGATGGTTGGTACTGGTGTTGGTGCGGAGCAGGGCATTCTAGTCAAGGGTGGTGCTGTGCTTGAAGGCGCGACTAAGATCAACCACGTCGTCTTTGACAAGACTGGCACCCTGACTACGGGGAAGATGACTGTTGCCGAGGCCAGAATTGAACGCCAGTGGCATGAAGGGCGTCGTCGACTTTGGTGGTTGATCGTGGGTCTCGCGGAGATGAGCAGTGAGCACCCTATCGGCAAGGCCATCCTCTCAGCAGCAAAGGCGGAATCAGGCCACTCCGAGGGCGATGGACTACCAGGCAGCTTGGGTGACTTCAATGCCCATGTTGGTAAGGGAATATCTGCATTGATTGAGCCCGCGTTCAATGGAGAACGGACAAGGTATCGTGCTGTAATTGGCAACGCCGCTTTCTTGCGGTCTCAAGGTGTATCGATTCCTGAATCTGTTGAAGCTGAAGATCAGTCCACCGGCAGCCCGAAGCCTACCGCTGGCATCACGCAGATTCATGTGGCCATCGATCACCAGTTTGCCGGAACTATCTTCCTCCGCGACACTGTGAAATCGACTGCCGTGGCTACGATCGCTGCTTTGCATCGCATGGGACTCAAGACTTCGCTCATCACTGGAGATACCAGGTCTACTGCCTTGTCCGTCGCTTCGGCCGTTGGTATAACCTCTGAATTCGTTCACGCTTCTGCCTCCCCGTCCGACAAACAATCCATAATCGCTTCGATGCAAGAATCTGGTGACCGCGTCGCCATGGTAGGCGATGGAATCAATGACTCCCCGGCTCTGGCAACCGCATCAATCGGGATTGCTCTGGCTTCGGGGACGGACGTCGCCATGGAAGCCGCCGACATCGTGCTCATGCGGCCGGATGATCTCCTCTCCGTCCCCGCCAGTCTATCGCTCTCTCGCGCAGTCTTCAGGCGCATCAAGCTCAATCTCATGTGGGCCTGCCTCTACAATGTCATCGGCCTTCCATTCGCCATGGGTCTCTTCCTGCCCTTCGGCGGCTTCATGCTCCCACCCATGGCCGCCGGCGCAGCAATGGCAGCATCCAGTGTCTCCGTCGTCGTCAGCAGTCTGCTCCTGAACTTCTGGAAACGTCCACGATGGATGGACGTCGAGAAGCTAGAGAAGGAAGCCCAGCTCGTCGGCGCCGGATCCTACGCTTCCCGGAAGAACTGGTGGGCCGCTGCTCTCTCTGTATCCGGTCCTGGCGGTCGTACAGGCCCGTTGCGCTGGGCCAGGCGCACAGGCGCGAGAGTCTGGTCGACTGTCACCGGACGGAGTCCGAGAACAATAGACACCAATGATGGCTATGTCCCTCTACAGGCGGTAGATCCTGTCGTTTAATTTGCCTCTGTACCCTTCTTGCATGTTTTTGGGTGCTTCGTCTCATGTGCATCGTTCATAGCTAGGATTCGGCGTATGAAGTACCTGCATGATGGATGTCTCTTCTCACGGCTATCTTAATAATTTGAATTGCATAGACATATGTGGTTTTCGAGGGTCTTACAGATGTTCATCGATACGTAGTATCTTTACGACTGCATCGCTAGTATAATGTAAAAATCTAAGAATACGAAGCAGCAGTGTTTGAATCCATGGAATAGCCTTGCACTCGCACATAGTAAAGTCACATCATATCATTCATCATTGAAGGCCAATAGTCAATATATGACCTGTAGACTGTCGCTCATAGATTTCCTGATCGTCATTATATGAAACAATGCAAGCCCAAGAAACACAATCAACGCAAACCGCGTCTAAACATTCTTGTCCTGTGTCGCCTCGGGAGTTTCAGTGGCCTCAGCCGCCGCCGCCGCTGTTGCTGTTGCGGCAGGAGCAGATTCCCCCGCCTCTTTCGCATCGTCAAGCTGGATATCCCCATCGCTGTCTGCATTTGCCCGAGACGCCGGTTCCTGGTTCTCGGTTTGTTCCTCAGCAGTAGAAGTAGGTTGCTCGGTCTGTGCCGACGACCGATCCGCAAGCGCATTTGCGTTCTGCGCCAAAGTCATCTCGACTCCCTTGCCGTCCTGCAGGCCCATATCCTCTACTCCTAGGATCGGCGGGCCCGAGCGTGGGGGATCTCTTCGGACGAATCGGCTAGCGGGGGCTAGTACCGCCCATAGTCTCGTTTTCTGCCGTCGTTTCTGAGGGCTGCCCTTGTGCGGTCGGATCCGAAGCGTTGTCACCCTGAACCTGCTGTTGCACCTGCTCTGGTTGTGATGTTTGCGCGACCAATGATAATGAATCGCCTGGGACGAGACCTACCAGAAACGAGTGTTAACAGGGAATGTATGGAGACAAGTAACTGAGAGCGTTACCTTCACTGAGAGTATTTCCACCCTCGTTGCCCGGGGAAGATGCGCCGGTCAACCAAGGGATCGGGGTGAGCAGGGCGCCACCCAGGGACTCATCACTTCCTGGGGCATGATCTGGAAACATGAAACTATGCCCTCCTCCGTTCAAGACGCCATTGACCTGACCGGCGCTGGGCTCTGTTTGAAGTGGAAATATATCAGCGGTACTTGTAACGGAAACGACTCGGTCGACGGCGCGCAGGTACGCAGGCAGAGTTCGATAGTGCGCATTAGGTCGGAGAACTAGTTCTGCGAGTCTCTGTATGGTGTGCGGGGGCTTCGATGCAAAAAATGTCTTTAATGTCGACTTGATGGAATCCAGCAATAACATAAGCGGTTGGGGAAGGGTATCGGTCGAGGAATCAACGAATGACTGTGGTTTGGAGTCTGGCACACGCTCGCCAGATGGAGGCGGCGTGGCAGCTGATGCGGGTATTGTCGACTGTGAAGGGTTCTCTGTCTCTGTTGGAGGAGTATTTTCTTTGTTGCTGCTCGGTGGCACTGAGTTGGGTTCTTGCGAGTAGGAGGATGGCTGTTGCTGCGCGGCTGGTGGTTGGGTTTCGACGTGGAATTTGGGCATGGGGAACGCGTTGTATACATTCTACTTATCTGTCAGTCCTCATGAAGAGTGGATAAAAGGATGAGTAGAGCCTGCGCACATGTTCTAGTCGCTCGAGGAGAGGCTCGACCATACCGGGCCATTTGTCGCTGGACGAGGTATTATTAGCACTCGATCATGATATAGATAGACTGACCGATTGTTGCCCGTACTAGTCCATTGAGCCGCCATTGGCGACCGTCTCTAAGCTTTCTTCATCTACAATTGCAAAATGTCAGCGCAAGATAGCTCTAGTAGCTCCTGGTGGCATTCCCAAGCTGTGTTGCCAGGGATAAAAAGACTCCAAAACGAAGCGCGCTCATGGACAGGTGATTATTTTTATGAGAGACACTCTAAGAAGCTTACCCAGTGACATTTTGACCCCACGCTTCCTTCTCGTCACTCTGTTGTTGAGGTTGTCCCCAGACGCAAGTTGCTTGCTCTAGGTTAATTAATGCAATGGAATGCTATACGCGTGGGGAGCGGCTCTCCCGGCAGTCGAAGCTTGTAATTGGCTGCAGTAATCGCTTATCGGAGCATCACGTGATGGTTATCGGCCAATTTTTCGATGGAGTCACGAATGTCCCCATGGCGGGCAGACGGAGGGGCCTTGTTTCACTCTCCCCAGACGTTGCAAGCACTGTGATCTGGTGACTGACCTTTGGAGCAGATCAATTCTAATTCCATAGCCTTCATTGCCTGTCTTGTCAAAATGTGGAACTCTCCAAAGGTGGGAGTCCTCGGTGGAGGTCAGTTGGGACGAATGCTCGTTGAGTCGGCGAACCGACTTAACATCCAGGTCAATGTTCTGGACGCCGATAACGCCCCTGCGAAACAAATCAGTGCCCACGACGGCCATGTGACTGGCTCATTCAAGGAGCATGAAGCTGTGCGTAAATTGGCGAAGACCTGCGACGTTGTGACGGCCGAGATCGAGCATGTCGATACCTACGCTCTTGAGGAGATCTCCTCGGAGGTCAAGGTTGAGCCCAGCTGGCAAGCAATCCGAACAATCCAGAACAAATTCAACCAGAAGGAACACCTGCGGAAATATGGCATACCAATGGCGGAGCACCGGGAGCTGCTTGAGAACACCCCTGCTGAACTCGCCAAGATCGGCGAGCAGCTTGGGTATCCCTTGATGCTTAAGTCGAAAACCATGGCCTACGACGGACGGGGTTAGTGAAGAAGACAGAACCCGAAATGGCTATATTGAAGTTCTTGTGGCTGACAATGGACGCCAGGAAACTTCCGTGTCAATTCCAAGGACGATATCCCCGAAGCCCTGGAAGCGCTCAAGGACCGGCCATTGTACGCTGAGAAATGGGCGTACTTCAAGATGGTTGGTCTTTTATTCACTTCATAAGTGACTTCGACCTAATATCGACGCTCATAGGAATTGGCCGTAATGGTTGTGAAAACCAAGGACGCGGTCCTCTCATACCCCACAGTCGAGACAGTACAAGAAGATTCGATATGCAAGCTCGTCTACGCACCTGCCCGCAATGTCTCCGATGCCATCAACCAAAAAGCTCAGGAGCTAGCCCGCAAGGCTGTCGCAGCCTTTGATGGCAAGGGTGCCTTCGGTGTGGAGATGTTCCTTCTCGAAGACGACAGCGTCATGCTGTGCGAAATTGCCAGCCGCATCCACAACTCGGGCCACTACACGATTGAAGGATGTGCCCTGTCCCAGTTCGATGCCCACCTCCGCGCCATTCTCGACCTCCCCATTCCCCTCAGAGCCTCGAAATCCGCCAACCGTCCATCATGCTGAACATCATCGGCGGCGCAGCCCCAGACACCCATCTTAAAGCCGCCGAGGCCGCTCTCTCCATCCCCAACGCCAGCATCCACCTCTACAGCAAGGGTGCCGCCAAACCGGGCCGCAAAATGGGCCACGTCACCGTCACCGCTCCCACAATGCACGAAGCCGAGAAGTACATCCAGCCCCTCATCGACGTTGTCGACGAGATCCGCTCCAAGCGCAGCGACATCAAGACGCAGCCCGCCAAGTCCGGCCCGTCGAAGCCCACCCCCACCGTCGCCGTGATGATGGGCTCGGACAGCGACCTCAAGACCCTTGTTCCGGGCCTGAAGCTCCTCCGTGACTACTTCGGCATCGAGCCCGCCGTCGACATCACCTCCGCCCATCGCACCCCAACATTCATGGCCGAGTACTCAGCCAGCGCGGCCGCGCGCGGCATCAAGGTCATTATCGCCGCTGCGGGCGGCGCCGCCCATCTCCCTGGTATGGCTGCCGCTCACACCGTCCTGCCCGTCATCGGTGTACCGGTCAAGGGCAGCTCGCTGGACGGCGTGGACAGCTTGTACAGCATCGTCCAGATGCCTAGAGGTATGTCATCTTCTTTTCTTTTACTATCTTTTTTCTTTCGCGTGGACTGTCACTAATCGTTCATCGCTACAGGTGTCCCCGTCGCGACGGTAGGAATCAACAACAGCATCAACGCTGCCCTCCTGGCGGCTCGTATCCTTGGCGCATCCGACCCTGCTATCCAGCGTAAGGTGGAGGCGTATGCCGAGCAGGCTAGATACGAGAACATGGAGCTGAAGGGGACCAAGATGCAGGAGCTCGGATGGGAAAAGTACTTTGAACAGATGTAACAGAATATAATAGCTAGATTGGATTATTGATGAGAATGGCTGAATGACTCTACCGACTTACGGAATATCGAGGAATGACACACGAACGAGACAGAAATTAGAGATTACGTACTCGGAACTAGTCATACAGATCATAGCCTGACAGCCACTAAGACATGATACACAGATACTGCAAGCATAAAACTCAGAAAGCGGAAAAAACATGATATCTCAAAGCCAGTACATGCGTCATCAGTCAGAAACAAAAGAAAATATTGAAGGGAACGGGCAGACATTTGTCCTCATAGCTAATTTCACCTTTTAAGCGGTCTGTGGGTTGAAGGCCTCGGGGGTGCCTCGGACGGTAAGCCCCTCGGCGGTGATCTTCGTAGCGGCCCTATTTTGATGACCGTTCGTGTGGCCATTGGTGGCGCCATTGGTGGCGCCGTTGCTGAAGGCATTGTCCATTTCATCTGCGAATCCACGCGAGGGATATCCAGTCTTTGGATGTCCGTCAGCACCGACCTGACCACCCTGGGTCGCTCGACCATCGGCTCCCTCGGTGGGTCGGCCATCAGCCTTCTCTCTGAGTCGGCTCTCGGCCGTCCGGTGAGGCTTGCGTTGGATGGAAGCGAGCTTGGGGATGTCCTTGGACTCAGAGGCACTGCCGATAGAGAAGATTGGGGATTCCCAGCGCTCTCCCTTGCGTGCGAGATCAGTGTATTCAGTAGCCTTGTTGGAGACTGCTCCAGGGAGCTTGATGTCTGGGAACATCGAGTCGTGAAGAGTAGTGACGGTCTGGATCTTGGTATCGCGCTGAGCAATTGCTTGAGCCTTTTGCTTCTTCTCGGTCAGCTTCGCGCGCGCAGCGTCCATGTAGCGCGAGTAGATGTTGGGAGCATTTGCAGGATCCTGCTTGGTAGCTTCCTTTGCACGCTGAACCTCTTGGTTGACTTCAAAGGCAAATGCATCACCCTTGACGAAGGCGTCATGGATCTGCTTTTCGAGCACCTTCTCCAGGGTAGGTCGAACAATGTTAAAGAGCATAGGCTTGAAGATGGCAAAGAGAATCTTGTGCTTGGACTTCCTCAACTTGATGTCAAGATCATGAATCTTCACTGTCACCTTGTCGAGTTTGACAAAGTGCTGGCGGTCCTCCTTGTGAGCTGTGGAGGCCGCGATCTTGAAACCAAAGCCCTCGTTACCGAGGAAGATGTCCATGACACCCTTGTCTGTGATTGAAGGGAATCCCTGCTTCTTCTTGATATAGTAACTGACGTCTAGCGAGGGGTTAGTAAACATAAACCCAGAAGACCGTCATGTTTCGATATTGAACCTACCTCGGAGATCGGCTTGAATACCGGATACCGAGATCATGATCTGAGCGAGGAATCAGTTTGAGCAACGGACATAACTGGATAGCGCGTGACTAACCTTGTTGTCTCTCTTGTTACTGATGTTCTTCCGACCCCAGCGGAAATAGTTATCACTACCAAATTCCACAACGTTCGGCATCAGATTGTCACTCTCGATGACGAGATTCTCCACAACCTGTGAACATCGCAATGTTAGTCATCTGGAACTCTCAAGACAGTTTCTTGAGGCAGACTCACCACGTCAGCCATCGGATCGGACACCTCGATGCGAGGCACAGGGACATAGCGAACGTTCTCAAAGACCGAAGGCAAGATGACATCTCTGATATCTTCAAGCAGGTGCTTCTTGAAAGCAACATTGCCACTAGCGTCTCGACCAAGGTCATTGAAGAGCTTCTCCAAAGCTGAGCGGAATGCTCGATTCTGAGGGTCTTGATTGAACTGATCGCCTATGAATCTGATCTCGTCAAGGATCCGATCGGTATGATCCTTGTAGCGATCGCGCAACAGGTAACGACCGTGATCGTACAATCGGTCCCATTCACGGTCGCAGTCCTCCTGCATGATGTAGCCTTGTTCCTGCAAGGTTTTCCTGCTCGAGTCAGAATGATCCGTATAGTCTAGCTTGGCCGTCGGACTCACCTGATGAAGGTGTCCATGTTCTTGAACCAGCCTCTGAGTTCCGGGTCCCTGTCTGCATCGCGGTAGATTTTGTCGAGGGAATCAAAGAAATCATCCAAGGACGTGCTGTTTGCAAATCGTTCAATGAGAGTCTGGCAAGAATATTAGCTTCACCGTCAGCGCTATTCTTCTGGTCACTCACCTTCAGATTGGTTTCCATTGATCTGATTCTCTCGTTGCCACGGAGTTCCTTTGTGGTTCCAGCACCTTGTTGGGAGATGTCTCTGGTGTGACGACCGTACTTCTCTGCGAGAGAAAGGAGCGTGCCAACAGCTTGCTGGTCTATTATAGGCCCCAAAGTTAGCGTCTATCCAAAGCTTCTGATCTCCGAATTGAACTTACAATCAGGATGACCCTGGATTTCAATAACCATCTTCTTCAATCGCCAGATAACTTGCTCGCGTCTCTCCTTGGGCATCTTCTGCTCCATGTAGCTACGAGTCCGCTCCTTGAGCTCCTGGGCCCGACTCTTCGCTTTCTCGGAGACATCCTCTGGGACTTTCTCTTTGGCCTTCTGGGCTGCCGAACTGACACCAGCCTGGACATCGACATCCTTAGCAGTGGCAGGGTCCTGGCCACCCGTTGCAGATTGTGTCGCAGTGTTTGCTACATCACCAGCTTCTTCCTACGGGGGAAGTGAGCATGCCAGCAGATAAGCTGTCAGAAGAGGATCTTACCTTGCTTTTCTGAAAGCGAGACTTGAGCTGTTCCTTGGGGATATCAGGCTTCTCGTGCCAGACATTCTCTTCAGCAGGTTGGTCCACTTGGGACAGCTGCTCCTGTGAAGGTCGGACCCTGTCGGCAGCTTGCTGCGAGACATCACCAGCCATGTCACGAGCAATGATCATAGCATCGTTCACTGTGAAGCGTCAGTACGGTACTTAAGTCGGCACTGACTTCCAAATGACTCCACTTACAGAGCTTTCTGAACTCTCCGTTTGTGATCATGAGAGTACCCAAGGTTTTTAAACCCTCGACGGCCCTGTCGGCATCCTGCTGGGCTGATTCTTTGCTCACTGGAACATCTGGCTGTACCGGCGCTTCGCCAGTGCCAATCTTTTGAGCTTCCCAGATAAAGTCTTGCAATAACTGGCCCTCATTCTTGCTAAGAATGAGTTTCTTAGCTTCATCAATGACCACCCGGAGATCCTTAACCAGGGCCTGGCCCTCGCTGGATAGTTCTTTAGGAGGGGACGACAGAGCCTTGGAGGTAATGGCACTATTCAAGGCGACATCACATTGCTTGTTCTGCAGAGGCATTTTATCAGTATGATGCACGACATACGCGCCTTGACGCATCTTGCGAGGATGATCCGTGGACTAACCGATGGAAGCTTGCCGTTTTTGAAAGCTGTATGATCCGTTAGCCTAAAATAATTGCTGAGGGATAGGTGCTCCAATCTTACCTTGATATATCCCGAACAACTGCAGCTTCTGGTTGATGTCCTGAAGCACTGTCAGAGCAATTCTTTGGAAGTGTAGGTATTGGTATGCCTACCTTTTCCTTTTGCTTAGTGTCCATAGGACGATTGACAGTTTTAGACGGCATGTTGAAGTCTGTTGGCACCGCTAATGGATGGCTTGCGACCGACAATGACAATCAGACAATATTGAGATAGAAATTATGGCTGCCACAAGAGACCTCGATGGTCACTTGAGAAAGCGATAGATAAGCTCTGCTAAGACTTTATTTCGGAGAAGAAAAGAGACGAATAACAGACAAATAGAATCAAGTGCACAAGAAAAGAAACAGATAACGAAGATCGCGTCACAGGGGTATCACCGGAATGGAGGACGCGAAGGGCGAGAGGAATGTGTGTTCAGTTGAGGTATGAAGATCAGTGTAAGGTAGACAGGACAACTATGGATCAAGAGTGACGAGGCAAAATGTGTTTGGAAGTCGATGGATTGTTGGTGACCTGTTTAAATAGTTTTCTAGACAACTGATATCAGATCAAGGGGGGTAAGGAAGAGGAGAGAAAAGTTGTTCGTGGGGTGACATCGATTATGACTGTTATTGATAGGGGCCGCAACCCTTCCCTGGATGCTTGACGTCACCGTGTCGTGGGTGATCGTTTTGCGCTGAGGGTTATAGCTACCTAAGGTAGGGAGTACCTGAGGTGTCCGGGCAGAGGTACCTTACTCTTGCTTTTGGTCGGGTTCCTGAGCATGATACGTAAGAGAAGCCTCTCTGTAAGCATTATTGTTCTTTTCTTGAAATTTGGTCGAGCATGTGCATATGAGTTCCGACGAATATGAGCTCATACATGGTCTTGGCTGAAGACATATATTCAGTCAATCAATGGGAAGAGGCGACTAAACCAAAGGAGGCAAGTCATCATCTGTACTAGGTTATGAACAAGAACTATCTATTATTGCCGACTCGATAAAGTTCAGAGCATGACGAAAAGCTTGAGCTCTACCTAGCTGGCCATTGCATCTTGACGATTCATCTTATATTCACACAAGAAAATGTACAGGGTAGAGCCAAAGTCAGCTATCAATGCTAATTCCCCATCTGCATCGGCCCCCGGTTTACAACCCACAAGGCAGAAACAAAAGTGAAGCCTCTGCGCTCTTGTTGGCTCGATCCCTTCTACGGAGTAGGGACTCGGCGTCGGGCGTACCCACTCTCTATAGTTAGTCCCAGTAACCTTGAATCCAGAAGGCTTGGCACTGAGCATCGTTTTCGTGGCCGACTAGCCACAAAGCACAAATTATGTATTCAAAGAAGAGTAAGTTCGCAGCGAAGCGAACAATGTGAAATCATAGCTCCATAAGATGTGCTACGTGGTCCATTCGCCATCCCGAGCAGGTTTCGACGCGCTGGGAATCGTTCCGCGATGACTTGGTCAAGGTCCAGACAAAGTTGTACTAGAGCTTTTGTGGATCATCAGTCTGACGTCAAGAGTCGTGTCGATCTGCCCACCACTTCAGCACTCCACAGTCCACAGTCTACAAACGCTGCGTACTACCTCTGGTACCTCTTATTGAGCCAATATTATGGCCAATTGCAGGTATTCCTTCCGTCGAGTTTCCTGGATGGATAAAGTGGGGATGGGAAAAGCAGCTGTAAGTGCCATGTAGAAGACATCGCAATTTTGCATGCCGCACCAAAATAGAACAGATAGCGGTTGAATGTTCCACTTCGTCCCCTATCATGCAATGCGGAAAAATGGTTGAAACAGACGAACTATCGTCTCAATGCCGTGCATTTCGATGCCTAATTATTTACAGACTCCCAAAATAGGCGCATATCTGCAGCCTAGAGTAGATGAATACAGGTTAACTCGCACTCAGCTGCTACCATGTCTGTCCTCGACATCCTTCTCTGAAGGACGACAAGGAGTACCACAATGGGTAGGATCATTTATTTAGCGGACTAATATTCAGTTCTTTGATTCGTTCATAGACCATAATGGCCCTGATGATAGCCAGGATATCCACCACCCGCAGATGGGTGCAAGGGTGGTCCGGTCACATAAGGCCCTGCACCTGGAATGTAAATCGCGGGTGACTGCATGAGCCGTTTTCGAGCAGATGCTGACATTGTCTGGAATGTGTCAAGAAGCGTTGCGATTCCCCATTTTCTAAGGCAGTACTGGAGGAGATCCTGGGTATAATCCAAGCATACGCTCGCCCGTGCGTGACAGTTCACGCGGTCCTTATTGTCGATCACGGGTGGTTCTGGAGTCTCAAAAGGGACGTTGGGAAGCGGTGGCACCGAGCGGTTCAGGACGAGTTCTGAATGTCGGTCCAAGAGGTCGAGAAACCGGCTACTGACCTGGTATGCTCGCTGAACGTCAAGATATGTCATCAATGGCACTAAGCTCGGCGTTTCCAAAATCTGGTGAAGTTTGCGGATGTAATCCATGCAACGCTCAAACAACAGAACCTTCGAATAGTCAGATGTCCCGATAAATCGATGCATGGGCGACAAAATGATGACAGTCGTGTAAAGGAACTCCAGTGTATATAAAATAGTGAAAGGCCCTGCAGCGTTCTGAGGAGCGTTCTCGAGCCATTCCTGGGCTTTGTAGCACAATGCCCAGGTGGAGGTCGCATTTGGGAGGGATGCCTCATTTTCGTATTCGTACTTGTTATGATATGCGGAGGACAGCATTTGCCGAATTTTGACTATATGCCAAGCAGGTTGCGCACTGTGCAAAAAGACATCGCTTGCATCTGCAAGAGCAAAGCCAGGTGCTGTGGTAACTGAGGGTAAAGCGACATTGACAGACCCATCAGAGAGGGAAAGTGTTCTCTCCAACGCGGTGCTTACACCCCTGTTCTCAACCAGATCAGTAAAATTGAGCTCGTATCAGAATGATGTAGAGGCACAAACCTATCCAAGCCGTAGACACAATGATAGACAATCCGACGAATATCTAAATGATCGGGAGTAGACAACTCTTCCAAAGGAGGGTCTTGATGCAAGCCAAGATCAACCATTGCTCGGACGGCCGTGCCTACAAGATACCAACTACGAAAGTGGTTAGGGTCGAAAAAGGAGTACTGGGCAAGCAACAGTATCCCCTGAATGCCAACCACGGATCCTGGGCGAAGAACTTCTTCGGCGTATTTCAGCGCCCCAGAAATCAGCGATAATGCCCTTTGATGATCTCCGTCGCCAGGCTGATACGACGTCGAAGCAGACGAGATGGCTAAGACAAGGCGTAAGATCCAATGATCAAATGGCTTGGCGAAACGACCACCGGACTGATATACAGCATCTACAGACGTCCAAAAACTTGTCTCGACGAAGAAAGGCAGCTGTGTGTATAGGTTGTCGAAATAATGGCGCAAAAGGGGTGTTATTTCATGACGTGAGGGTAATGACTGCAATGATAATTTCGGCAGCGGCTCGGCAATTGCCAATGATAGTAGAAGATTGGCGAAAGACGTGCTCGAAGTAATACCGTGGAAATCTCGTGAGGTGGCATTGACCGACCTAGAACGGCTGGTCAGCAACGAAACAACGAGGGCAATCGAAGATGAACGGACAAAAAGCCGAAATCCCCAACCAGGTCGTCAATGTCGGAAACCTCTTTACGATGTGATTGAGCGACACAATCCGGCGATGAAACCGAAGTGATAGAGCTTTCCCGGACAGTCCCTATTTCATCCGTTGATGAAGATTCCTTGCGATACCGCAGGCTTGCAATCTGTTTTTCAAGTCGTTCACAGTAGCCCTCCAAGGACGCTACATAACTTCTCTCTTTTCCTCTGGCAAACTCGTCACTGGCGCCAGAGCAGGTGCTTGCTTTCCCCACTCTTTCGCACGCGGAGCAGGCAGGAAGTTTCCCATCGCATTTTATTTTCGCGGTTCGGCATCTTGAGCAAGCGGCAACCGGCCGACTAACTTTGAGCAGCGGTTTGTCTAGAAATGAGTTTGTCGACATTCTAACATAGTATTACCTGGGCAGCATGTCAGAAGACCGGAAAACAGATTGCAACAGAGTATGACGCGTCTGAAAACACCAGGCGCATACCGAATGGCGGACGGACAATGGCTGAGATTAATGTGAAATGCGTGCAGCATGTCAGATATAAGAACGGTGGCTCTGAAATGTGGTCTGCCGAAGCAATCACAAGTCTTGCGAGCGAGGAGCGCGACCGAAAGAAGATCAAAATAGAGGCTGATTCATCTACTATCTTAATGACTTTGGGAATAAGGCATTCAGAAAAGATGACAGAAGTACCTCGGGATCGATCATTAGTTGCTTTGACAGACTGCTCTCAGCAGAACATTCGGTCTCTGTGGATCTCTTTTGCTTTTTGTGACGATGTACCTTTGTAGTAACAGCGAGAGACCCAGAAGAGGAGAGAGATTATCGACGTCAATGTCAAGACAAGCCGATTACCATATCCTGTGGAAATATTAGTGATATTTACCCAAAAAATGATGAGGTTATCAATGGAGGAAATAAGTAGCGGATTTGCTCCGCGTCACAAGTCACTAATTGGGGTACCGTGAGGAGATAAGAAAGGGATAGGTTTAGCCAAAAGCAAAGCGGTAAATGAACCCGGTTACCTTGACCAAAGGGGTACCTAAATGAAGGCGACTAAGTTCATGCCACCAACTGGGTCAGCCGGCAGTGGTGTGCATCCAACAAAGCAGCATGACCGTTATGCGGCGGGTAAGGCAGTAGTAGTGTGAGCAGCAGATACGTTGTAGATAGATAGTGGAAGTAGAAATCATCATCTGCTGATCTTCTTCCTAGGCTGATTTGGCTCTTCCTCTTCCGTTGGGTTTCCCTTTTTCCCCACCTCTTAAGGACACCCCACCTTCCGTACTCCGTACTACCCTCTCCACCATACCCAGCAGCTTGTACAGCTTATCTCTTCGGCAATGGAGAAATCCGTGGCTCTGCCGACAATCGAATACAAGAGCAATGGTCCTAATTTTCCTTCCCCGAATACTACAGGCGCCTCGCAGGAGATGATACAGCATGATTCGGGGCTTCGTCCTGAGCTCCAGATGCATGCCACAGACCAACACATATGCATATACTCCGCCGGGCATCCCTCTTTCAGACAACAAGTCCTGTTCCCAATTAAGAAGCTTCAACATAGACGGGTTCCATGCCACAGCACTACCATTCTGGTTCTCTTAACTATGGAATTCTCGGATGTCCGGAACGAGAAATTAATATTAATAGCTGCTTTGCGCCCCTTGTCTATAGTGCATGGTAAGTGCACGGTTGGTGCACGTGCATATCCAACATGCATCTGTTATACAGACCTTACCCAGTCAACTTACACAGGTTCAAATCTTGGTCTTGCCTGGTTGTCATTTGCGATCCAATTCCAATCAGTTTCTAAATGTCTTTCCTTTCACAACAAGCTTGCTTGACTCTGCAGACTCGGATTTCTAACGCTTGAGGGCCTCGATAAGAGTTTTCGAATCCCTCGTTGCCGTTAATGAGATATGGGTTAGGCACTAGCTTGGCCAGCTCAGACACTTCGGTCAGAACTTGAATATAGCGGGCCACAGACTTATTGGCCTCCCTACCGCCATCCTTCCTTATAATCCCAAACTGAGTACAGTATGTCTACCCTTGAAGTCTGTGTTTCCACATCTAGCGAAGGTTATCAGCAATTCGGATGCGTTCGATTCGGTGAAATACCCCACCAGTCACTTGTTGTAGTGAAAGGCTGGAACCTTCTGGTGACTTGTTCAGAAACAATGCGAGCAAATTCATCCCCATTGCAGCGGCATCGAGAAACATACTTGAAAGTCTGTTTGCTCGCACTCAAAGGCTCTGAGACTCTCCGCAATTTGCTTAGTCACGGAAGTCTCGAAGACTCAATAAGAATTCCCATATCAACCATCATGTGATCTCCCGAAGGACGTGAGTAGGTTAGGCAAAAAAGCATAAGCGAGTCACTGAAAAAGGAATTACACTGTCGACCGCAGTATATATCGACTTCACCAGTATCTGATGTCCACCCGATTCAGGAAGGTCCAAGTCATATGAGATCTCGAGCAATGCTTGCCGCTGTTTAGCAATAATGCCTTTCGTGATGAACCGTCAGGAGACGAGCAATCAGAGAAAAGTATAGTCGCAGTCGCAGTTGATGTTTCAATGAAGGAGACGTGCTGCATCAACAGCAGCATGCTTAACATATAGCATGAATAGTCTCCTCAGAGCAACCCCTTCGCTGTGTAGAGCACGTCAGCAACAGCTGTGAGTTTCAATAACACGAAGCATTCTGCGAGGGGCAATAGGAAGCAGGGTCACTGCTTAGGAACAATCATCCATTCAGGAATATGACCTAGTTCACATGGTTCGGCCAGCCTCCTATTTGCTGAACGCCGTATATTGAGTTTGTTGAAGTGGCTGGAGCTAAGCAATACCTTCCAGCACCCTTTTGCCCAAAATTCCGAACGATAGAGACTTTCCTTATCGACGGCCATGGTTGCTGGATAAAGATCAGAACCTCCTCGTCTCTATTGAATGACCTCCTTGCAACTTACAGCTATGGGTGGTTGAATACGGTATATTTGGTCGATCCAGAACCCCTTAGCAAAGGCAGAAATAATTCTCGTAATTCGCTCTTGGACATCGACATAACGATGCAACCAGAGTACGTAGATACATCTTGGACAGTTGTGAGCTTGAGCATTGGGGTGGGTGGAATAATACTCACCTACGACTGGTTGGTGTCAGTCCCGCAGGTACCTACGTAGCTACCTACCTAAAGTACCTAGTTGTTGGCTCATCACTTGACTTAGCGCCTTTGTGGGATCTGGACCGAGGAGGTACCACTACGCCCCTCCTCCTTGCATTCGAAGGATCAAAATATATCCTGTGTCCGTCGAGCGCACAAAATAATAGAATTAATCGCCTGCGAGCCCTTGAGACCAGTCACGAGTGCTCCGATTTAACGTTCCAGACTGATGGTTTCCCCCGGGTGCTGCCGCCTACGCCTCCTTGCAGATGAACCCTGAATATGTCGACCGTGCTCTGTCGTCAACATTATTCTGCCGGTGGTCGAAACATCAATTGTTACTGTGGGTCTAACTTAAACTCAAGAACCCCTCACAAGGGCAGCTCCATGTGAGGCATGGAAGCTGTATTGCATAGCGCTTTGTGACTCGGAATCCCTTTGAACGTGCGCAACGACTCGTGGGCTGCCTACCCGACGCACGACCATGGCCACACATTCGAGTCCGCTGGAATTACATCCACGATTTACAAATCCGTGGAAGGAGCCATCCGTCAAAGCATCACAGCAGATAGGAGAAGCTCCGGACGGGCGGATTGCGCATACATTGACAGCGTGTACTAGGTGTCGACAGGTGCGTTCCTTTTCGTAAATTCATCATCTTTCATCTACCCCGCCTGTTGGATTTATCGTTCCTAAGCTAAGAGTTACGAAGCGAAAATCTAGGTGTGATCCTGGTATTCCGAGATGTTCCCCATGCGAACGCAGTAATGCCAAGTGCGTATACTACGATTCCGCCCGCAAGTGCACCATACCGAGAACATACATTATCTCCCTGCGCGAAAAAGCCCGCATGTTAGAGAAAGAATTGGCCGATCTGGAGAAAGATATCCAACATGCTGCAGATGCCGAGCTCATGGTCCGAGGGGCGGGGCGCATTCGATTCAAAGAGAATGACGAGTCGAGGTACCTTGGGCCATCCAGCGGTATCGCAATTACTCGTTTGGTCATGGAGATGGCCAAGCAGAACACAGACTCAAAAAGCATCAAAGATGTTGTTCCTGAATTCACAGCACAAGAGATCAAAGCAACATTTGCGCTAGAAAGCTCTAAACCGACATCGAAAGTCTACCCCATGATCAGCTCAATCCCTCAACCTAATCTACCCCCGCGTAATCTGACTTATCGACTGATCGATGTATTTGTAGTCAAGGGTGAGTTCTGCCTCTCTAAATCGACGATTCCTGATGCATCTCGTTTAACCATATCTGCAGCGCAAGCTATGCTACCGACGCTGCACGAGCCTTCTTTCCGCCAGGAGGTTGAACAGGTCTTCAATGGCTCTGATGACCCTTGCCTCAATTTCCAACTCCGCATGGTCATTGCCATCAGCATGCAAAAAATGAGCACCGAGTATGCGGGATTGGCTGACAGTTACTACTTGGCGGCACTACCATATTTAGAGGCCTCTCTTAGGCGAATGGATCTTAGGGCTCTGCAATGCCTCGTCCTGATAGCCCAATACTCTCTGCTGACGCCCACAAGGACGGCTGCGTACTGGGTTGTCGGGATGGCAGTCAAACTCTGTCAAGATCTCGGGCTGACCGAAGAAGCGACAGTGACCAAGTCGCCGGATGGGAGGTCACTGAACCCGTTGGAGGTTGACATGCGAAGACGGTTATTCTGGATTGTCACCTCGATGGAACTGGGCCTCGCGCATAGCCTTGGTCGGCCAAGTTGCTATTCTATCCCCCATGATTATATCAACGTCAAATTCTTCGAACTTGTGGACGATCGATACATCACAGCCGATGGAGTTCTTCCCGGAGGCACACCAATCTTAGCCAAGTGCATAGCCATCCACTTTTTCAAGATGAGATTGCTACAGTTAGAGATACGGCGAACTCTGTATTTGAACAAGCGTGACACCCCTGCGAATGATCAAGACCCGTGGTTCTCGCAAATGCTAGCCAAGCTCGACCACTGGGTGGCTTCTTGTCCTAAAAACGATGGCGGTAGCGGATTGAGCGAAAAATGGTAAGAAATCAAATCCCATCTCGTTGACTTTGTTGATCGCCGACCTTTGCCCAATAGGTTTCATGGCAGACGGAATACGATGATCGTCTTCATGTTCCGACCATCCCCTCAAGTCCCGGAACCCTCCGTTGATGCTGCACGAAAATGCTATGAAGCGTCGGTGTTCAATGTTGCCATGCAACGAGAGCAAATCGCAACTGGGTCAGTTGATCTGACCTGGATTTTCACACAATCACTCTTTATGGCGCTCAACACCATTCTCTGGTCCCTATCGTACCCCGATATCCGAAGGGAGCATCCCATAGAGGAGGTCAGGGCTCATCTCGACGTCGCTTTGGAAGCGATGATGCTTGCCGCGGAGAGGTGGCCCGGGGTTGAGTCCGCTTTGCTGTTGTACAAAAATCTTGTGACTGCATGCCTCAAGGCTTATAATACCGACGAATCGTTTGTCGTTCATTCGCCGTCCAACCATGCAACACCGTCATCCACACAGGACGTGATTACTCCGCCTTCTATTTCTAGCCCTTCTAGTACGACAACTTCATTGCGAGCTGGGAATCATTCAATTTATGATACTGTTTCAGTCGGCACTGTCTCAAGAGGACACTCCGCGGACCCGACTTTCCCATACTCACAAGCATCTCCGGCGGCAGCCGTGAGAGCCGAGTCACAAAAGCCTCCATCATACTCACATTGGGAGACTGAACCCCCTCCATTGCAACCGTCCGACTCGAATTCTACGCAGGCCTCATACACACCTCAGGGGTATACTGAATCATCCACCGTATTCTCTGATGTTACTTTCAATCCC
The DNA here is from genome assembly GCF_002847465.1 of Aspergillus novofumigatus IBT 16806. Lineage (NCBI taxonomy): Eukaryota > Fungi > Ascomycota > Eurotiomycetes > Eurotiales > Aspergillaceae > Aspergillus > Aspergillus novofumigatus. Next base: position 697,228 of record NW_020194278.1, read on the forward strand.
ACAACACCATTTAATTCTTTTCCTTCAGTAGTTCCGGGGTTGCCCGGTTGGGATCCTAATTACACTGTTGCCTCGACGACAGCGAGCCATTTAACCTACGTTGATGCTGCCGTTGACCCAATGCGCTGGATGGACACGATTGATGATCAATATTCTCAGTATTTCAATGGAGCTTTTCCCATTCCACCCTGGCGAGGACGGACGCTCAGTCAGCAAGAGCAGATTGAGCTTATGGCATCCTTGGAGGAGAATATCCCCGACGTCTCCGCGCAACTTGTGAGAGAGTCGGCCACATTTTATCAGTCATGATCTTTGCGATACTCCCGGTTGAAGATCACCAATCTTGAATTTATTCGCGATATGCATGTCCTTATTGTCTGCGAATCCAAGCTATACCCATCCTGCTCTGTTCGATATTCTGGAATAATGTGCTCGGCTTGGTGTTGGGGCAACTTCTCACTTCATATCAATGTCTTTACTATCCTAGATTAACCTACAAGTGTTTGACGGGAGAGGAGGTTATACTGTATTTGAAACGGTTGGCCACCGAGTTGACAGTGATGGACTCTACTGAGTGATAGTGAATCGTTTCAAATCCACTTCATGATTAACATGGACAATCCAGCACTAGATCAAATCTACACATTTGAACAGATTCCAGTTGCAGCCAGATACCACATCCAAAGGTCAATTTGTCAGGCTTGCTGGCACAAGTTTATGAAAGCAGATATTAATAACGAAAGTACCAGAAACAAGCCCCCAACCGCCCCTTCTTTCTCTCCCCGGGAAACCCCCGAAACACATGATCTTTTGAGATGCATTGCTTGAAGCACGTACCTACAGTCTTCGAGACTTCACCGCCTCATCTGGAGTGCAGAACTCCGTAGGTTGAGTCCAGTTGAGCGAACAATGAACCTGCGAGCATTGACTGAGAATAAGTGTAGAGATCTCGATGGCTGACATCTATACTCCATAAATAAGCGCTCGTCCGCTAGGATTGGCTGTCTTTAGAGGATTACGGCTGTAAAAAGGCGCGATATTCTTCTTGACAAAGGACGTTATTCTTCCGATTTTTTTCCCCTTCCTTTTTACGGAGTCTTTCAGTCAACAACCTTTGGTGGATGCATACGGGCTTAATGTAACTCCTTTTTCAAAAACGAAGAGACGTTATTCTCAAAAGACCAGGTCAAGATTAGGGAGGTTGAACATATTCTACCGTTCCGGGGACCAAAAAAGGCCTCTACTTACTGTACGGCGTATTACCCGAATAGGAAAGTAATTAATCCCGGCGCCGAGTGCAAGCGCGAAAAGACACCCGATCACGTGTGCGCCTGGCCTCTTTGCCGTCATCCAACATCTCCAGTCGTTTCTCCTCCATTATTGAGTGTCAAAGGGCATCACTATTCACCACCAACACCAAACACCGCCTTCCACTTCTTCCTTTTAAGTCAACAAAATATTGACCCCTCGACTCTTCAGTTAGAGATCGTGTGATTTGATTGGAATGCGCGGCATTTAGACGGTCGTGGAACGTCCTACTTGAGCGAACCTCGACCGGCGTGATCACATTCCGCCCCCTCTTAGAGCCGTGACCTGCCTGGCTTGCTACCCCCGTATCAAAGATCTTCTAGATAGGATCTTTTCACGGTCGGTCGCAGGGCTCAGGCTGCTTGGGCTTCTTGCCTTTCTCTTGTCCCGGATTCCTCATCTAGGATCCCCATGTCTGATTGCGCCTCATCAGCGTCATTCCGAGCAGGGCCTCCTTCACCATCATCTCCCGCTTCCGGGTCATTGAAAGAGAACCATCCACCGTATATATCTGAACATTTTCCACAGACTCCGACATCTCCTCCGTTGATGTCGGTAAGCGCTTCTAACTATGCCACCAATATCGCATCCTCCCAACCTCCCAGCCAGGCGACGTCACAACCTGCGAACCTTTCATCCCCTCCTTCCTCAGCTCCGATGTCTACACAGACCTCACAACAGCCGACCCTAGGTGCAACGAATTCTTTTCCTACTCCGGCCAGCAGTGTGAGCGGCCACTTCATGGGATCGACTTCCGTCGAGGATTCAGAGCACACGGGAACATCATTTGAGCATGTGCAAGCAGACTCAGGCGCAACTACTGCCACAGGCCTGCGTTCATCATCTACACAACAGTCAGAGCACAGACGGACCGATCACGATCGGGAGGTGGAAGGGCCAACTCCTGGGATCGATGTCCGCGATTTTGCGAGCATGGACGTCCCACATACACACAACGATACAGATGCCATGGATGTTGACAAGGACGTCAACGCTTCTGCTAAATCCGATGGACTGAGCCTAGAGTCCCTGCAGCAGGATTTCTCTTCCGCATTCCATCTTTGCAAAAGCTGTAAGGATACCCCTGATGACTTCTCTATACGGCACATGCCGTTTTTCAATGCACTATGTTCCACATCTTATTGAACTGAGATTTGTTAACATTGTGCTCTATGCAATCTACAGCCCATATTGCGACCGGCCCGGACCCAGCGCTAGATCTCATCTCACTTTATGGTCTAGGTCCGGTTGCGAAATCGGTTGCAAGGATGGATCCTGTCACGGGGGAGAAGATCAACAGGCTCAGGAAGTCTTATGAGGGCAAACTGAAGGGTTTGGGGCTCGCGGGGAGAAACAAACCCGTGAAGCACGACCCCTCTGCCCCTGGCGGGCTTCGACATCTAACCATGTGGCCCGAAGAGGAATGGCAGAACCAGAAGGTTTATGGCAAGGAAATCAAGGTCGCCGATGTTGATTCCGCATTGCATAACCTTCAGATGAAGGCGATGCAGATGGAGCCGGGCACAGTCCCGAACAACGAATACTGGGAGGACGTCTTGGGTCACGAGAAGCCATCGAAACATGCGGGCTATGGGGACGGAAAGAAAGCAGCTACACTTCCTAATACCGCCCGATCGCCTAGCCAAGCAAATGACACACCTCTTCCTACGGAGCCGGAACGCGCTCGCCCTAGTCGCGGGCGCAAGAGGCATTATGACGAGAACAGCTTCGTCGGGTATGGCGAAGGCTACGCCGATGACGATGATGACGCCGCATTCTATTCCAACAGTGAAGGAATGGGAAAGAAGAAACGAAAGAAGGTAAGATCACATGCCATTTGGGATGGGTCGTGGACACGACTGATCGTTCTTGTTTTCCTAAAGGAGCATGTTTCAAAGGTTTCGACTCCGCTGCCCGATAGAGGCGGTAGCTACGGCGTCGGTATGTTTGGAATTGGAGCGAGGTAACCGAACGACCTTAAAGATCTACGGCATGAAAAGCAAATTTCTATGTTCCAGACCAGAGGGCGAGGCATTGACTGTCTGTGGCATATGCATGAATATGCATGCGATGAGAGATATCGCTAAGGCCGGATATCAGGCCGATGACCTTGTCCTGGTCCCATTCATTACTTCTCCGTACATTTTGTTCTTTTTTGCATTACGGTGCTGGATATACCCGGCTTTCACAATGGGATGGCGTTCGGTGGGGGAGCAATAATCAGCTGCGGAAACGGATGCTCTTGTCGCTTTTTAATGTTGTCATTCCATTATCTTCTCTTTTGTGTTTCGGCTTTTCAGCTGGATCTTCAATGGGTCAATTGTTGTCGTTGAATCGTCCTTTTCCGTCGCCCCGGTGGATGACTGTTTGGTCAAGGCTCATCAATCATGCTCGTGATATGGCGGTACACTTCTCTTTTCCTCTCTTGAAGTACCCGGGGGAGGTTGTGTATTCTTTTTCGTCTTTTTTCCTTGTCTACGGACAATAGCTAGGGAGATTTCGCTGGCACAAGGATGCCCCCAATGTGATACATTATCTAGATGAATGCATATGAATGGTTTTGTCTGAAGTCTCTTTACTGCCTGCCTCAGCATAAACAGTCATCTAGAATCTCACACTCAGCGTTTCACCCCTCAGCGGGGCAGGATCGATCAATTGCTATCAAGCGGGGCGGAGAAGAGGACCAATCCCAAGGTTCCGATTATTATCTACAACATATTGCAATGTGCTTACTTTGGGATTCTAATCTCCTATCTTCAATCTCTGTCACTCACATACCATTACACGCTAAACCATCATCGCGTGCAACAATCGTAAAAGCTCCAACCATGGCAACCACCACCCCAGCGACAAACTCACCAAAGCCCTCGCCCTCATCGACGAAGCCCACGCCCAAGATCCCCGCCGCATCACCATCGCCGACAACGGCAACGGCAACGGCAATGACACAATCCCCTACGAGCTGCACTACGCCAACAAAATGACCACCTACCTCCACAAACGCACCGCCAACCCGTCCGAGCCCCTCCAAGTCGCCATCCGCGCCCAGCACCTCAAACGCTGGGAGGTGCCGCGCGACTCGTACCCGGCCACAAAAGCAGGCTACTATGCGTGGCGGACGTACCTCGCGAAACGGCAGGCCGAGCTGGCGGAGCGGATGTGTCTGGAGGCGGGTTATTCGGAGGCCGAGGCGGGAGGGTGGCGGCGTTGGTGCGGAAGGAGGATCTGCGGAAGGATGAGGAGACGCAGGTGCTGGAGGATGTGGCTTGTCTTGTGTTTTTGGATGATCAGTTTGAGGAGTTTGAGAGGGGGCATGATGAGGAGAAGATCCTGGGGATTCTGAGGAAGACATGGGGAAGATGTCGGAGCGGGGCATGAGTTGGCGTTGGGGATTGAGATGTCGGAGAGGGCGAGGGAGTTGGTTGAGAAGGCTTTGAGCGGGTGATTTAACTCGTCTAGTCTTAGATGATGTTGAAGATACCCTGGCCTAGGTATGTTTTGTCATTTGAAGAGAGTTGTATAGAATCAAGTATCGTACATGTCATCATAATTGAGTGTTATTGCCTGTCCCAGTCCCCAAACGCCGCGCTCGGTCTATATGTCCCTAGACTTTTGATGCATAACAGAATAAACGGCTGTGGTATCATGAAATCAAGCAGAACCATGGTCGATCAAGCGCACAAGCGCAATAGCAGCGCCAGCCGCTACGCCGCCAACAAAGCACATCTGCACACCACCCTTGATACCCGCAATGATGTTGTCCTTACCGCTCCAACCCCGAACGACACAGGTTTTGATGTACCCAAACGCAAGCAGCGTTACAGCCATAACGCCAATACTCCAGTACAGCGCCACGATGACCTGGTCGACCATGAAGTAAGGTATGAGCGGGATGAACCCTCCAACGAAATACCCCAGGGCAAGAGTAATGGCTGAGATCCAAGCCTGGTTACAATCAGGCTGGGTCTCCTTGTGATGGAACGAGATAAGGAAGTCAAGGAGACGATCGTGCGATGCATGCAGCGATGCGTTGATCTGCGAGATGGCGGCTTCTGGCAGGCCGTAAGCGGAGAATGTATCGTGGACGATGGCGCTTGTCTCGACAGGCGAGGTCTCAATCAACTCTTTCGTTTCGCGGACAGTCGTTTGATACGACTCTCTGTAAGCCATTAGTCCTCAATCACAGTGGAATACGGATTGACAGCGAGAAACGCACGCTTCACTCTTGGCCCCGACGTATCCACCCAAACCCATGGAGATGGCACCAGCTGCCAGCTCGGCCAGTCCACCCAGCACGACGACTTTGGTATTCCCCAGCGCAGAGAGACCAGCACTCAGTGCAAAGGGGACAGTGAGGCCATCGGATAGACCCAGGATGGCATCCGAGATGATGCGCGGGTTGATGCGTGATCGGGGAGTAGAGGAACTGGATGAAACGGAGTCGGAGTCGGCTCGAGGTGTGTGGAAGGTACGATAGGATCTTTGAGCTTCGATATCTTGATCCACATCGCTGTCTAGAGTGTCGGAATCGCTTACTGATAAAAGAGGCTTGCCTGTTGCCTGGTTAGCGTCGTATATACTCCGGGAAATAGCCGCATTCAACGAACCATAAGTATCTGACCGGGGTTGCTTTCCTTTGGTCGGGAAAAGCTTTTGTTTAAGAAACAAAAGCGCCATTTCAGAAGATAATAAATAAGCTCGACCGGGAATGGGTTCGAGGGTCTGAAGCCCCAGAAGGCCCGAAATAGGAAGAAGAGAAATATACAGTATTGCAGGCAATCAGTGGCACTGACGTCAGAGTCAGGAGGCGATTCTAGGCCTTTGCAGGACACAGACGCAAGTTGACAGAGACGCAGTGATAATCACAAGTCACAGCAGAGGACTAATATGCTTAATGCCCTTTAAGAAGCGATGCTTACACCGTTTATCTATCGTCCAGTCTCAAATATCCCTAGACCTTTATAAGGAATTCAAATTGTGTGTAGCTCCTCTTGCTGATACATCAAGGGGGTTCTAGGTTCGTGGCAATCCGCCAATCAACGCATCCGTAATCGTCAGCAATCGAAGATCTGGATCGCATCTTCGTATCTCCCGCAGCTGGTGGTCTGTGTTATGATAATCCGCACAGTCTCATTGGCGAAGGACTCAAGGTGATGACATTGCAACGTCTAGGACTGGTTGATTGTGTCTCAATAATTTCAGGCTGCATACAAATGCGTACTCCTTTCACCTCTAGTGGCAGCGGTCCCGCTTGGGGGTTAGGATATTGCAGTCTCTATGATTGGAGAGAATACAGACTCTTGCCAGGGCTGGCCTCCGGTACAAGCTGTGGAGGTCCTCACTGGTGAGAATGAAGCATTACAAAGCGTTGAAATAGGACTGTCACAGGAATGATGGCAGAATGCCGATGGTTTTATTGGTAGTCCGTCGCAACGGTTAATCTGACATTAAGGTATTATTTCCAAGAATTAAACATCACTAAACATATCAACCAGTTCAATATCATCGATAACGAAGCATAAGCATTGTCCAACCAGTCAACTCTCTATGTTAATCAACCTACAGAGCCATGGCAAGACCAAGGATACCAGCAGCACCCGCAATGCTAGCGGCAATGGCACCAGTGGCAGCAGGAGCAGCAGCAGCAGCGCCTTGTGAGCTGGAGCTCGACGCAGAGCCCTGAGAATCAGATCCCTTGGATCCAGATCCAGACCCAGAGCCCGAGTTGCCGGTGGCCGTTGCTGCGGCACCAGTCATGGAAGCATAGTTGGTCGAGATCCACTGCTTGACGCTGTTAGGCAGGTCGGTGTACCAGGCAGGGTAGTGACCCTGTTGGATATCGTGGATAAGGGATGAGCGAACGCTGGGGTTGGCCAGCTGAGACATGTATGAGGAAGGAACAGCAGTGATGAGCACAGAGGCAATGGACGGAGGAGGCATGCCGTCGTAGGTGAAGGCGGCGGTTGGCGCGGAGAAGGAGCCGAGACCTCCCAGGTCAGTCGGGACGCCGCCTAGCTTGGTGTTTGTAGGAACGTTGCCAGCGGCGGTATTGGTTGGGAAACCGCCAAAGTCGGTGTTGGTCAGGTATTGGTTGTAGTCGGTGTTGGTCAAGTATTGGTTGTAGTCAGTGTTGGTCAAGAACTTGTCCCAGTTGTTGGTGTCAGCCCTGTGTCCACAAGATCGGTTAGTATCGTTCAGCTTGCTTGCTTCTGGGGATATACTGACAAGCTGTTCAGCTCGTTCATGAGGCTCGAGTAGTAGTCATACTGTCTCTTGCCGACATCTTCTGGAGAAGCTTCGGGAGCGGCTTCAGGAGCAGCCTCGGGGGCGGCGTCGGGCCTGGCCTCTGGTGCAGCCAGGGCAGTGGCAGTCAGAAGGAGCAAGGAAAGGGTCTTGTACTGCATGGTGAAAGCCGAAATGACTGTCGTGCTGAAGGTAAGGATAGTATGTGATCGAAATTTGTATTAAACAACTACAGGAATATGTCTTCTGGAAGATGGCAATAACCTTATATGAAAGAAGTTTGAAAGAACGTGAAGAATACTCAAGTTTGCACAGGTCGATTCAGCCTCATCTACTGGCGATACGAGACTTTATACTGCCCATGGCCATTAAAGTTATATTATTAGAATTGAATGCGGCTGGAAACGGATTTTCAAACCCCAAACAAGCGAACTGCTGCTTCAGGCCTCTCAGACGAAGGGCTCCCAACGAGGAGCCTATCATCGCGCACTAGGGACGGTCATTGTAGGCCTTCGCCTGACTATCGATGGGGAAAAAGAGTCCAAGATGGCTCCTACGGAGTCGAACCGATGTCCTAATTTGGAATCGTAGTTGTCAAGCCCTGAATCTATTTGAGAATGAAGCCCTGAAAGTGGGAACGGCAGCAAATGAGCAGATAGGGGTCCAGAAAGAAAGACTTCGTGTGGATGATCAGATCCCAAAATGGATCTTGAGGCTCGTATAGACGGGAACTTCAGGACGAGTTGATCTGACCCCAAGATACGATGTTTGCTTGGCAGGACGTCCCGCGCTAATCACATCGCGAGAAAGAGTAGAATACGAGGCCGAATTTAAGCAAAGTTTAACTTCAATCAGACTAGATTCTCAACTTTGGTACACCTGAAAACCCTTTCAGCTCCTTCAGGGTCCTTAATCACATTCGTGAGTTGTCACCAGGCATCAGTCACATCTGGGGAGAAAACTGAAAAGACCTCGTGGATCAATGGTGGACATCTGCCTGCATTTCTCCTTTTGCTGCCTGCGTTTCTTTTTTGTGGCTTAGAGGATCCCGCTCATATTGCTCTCAAACATGGCTCTTCAAGTCATGGGAGCCTGAGATCACCTGTGTAATACATCCACTTTTTCAGGACCACATAGCCTCATAACAGTTACCAGGGTTCACATTGAAATGGCTCGTGCCTCGATCTCGTTGCGTTCCTGTCCCAGGGCCACAGAAGGTAAGTTTTGGTGATCCACTCACTCCCGCTTACCGACCAATCATACCGCCGGAAAGCCTCTTTCCGAAATGCATATAAATCATTCTAATGTCTACCAAAGTGCCTTCGGGCATTTGGTCAATTTGAAACGATACAGAGAAGATTAGCATGGCCCCTGCACTAAGGATGACACGCTCAATCAAAGAGAAGCTACCAGTTTTTTTTCCTTCACTTACAGACCCCATTTGGAGGTACGAGTGTTAGCCATGGTGATGCAGTATCGCGAGTGCCGCCGTTCGAAACGGACTGCCTTCGCTCTTTTTCTTTCGCACTGTATCGACTTCACAGTTCTACCTACAAGGCCACGGCTCTGCGCCACACGCCAGCCAAGAGCATAAGGATCATTTTACTGCACGCGACCGACTCTTTTATAATATGCATTCTGATTCAGGAAACTATAAATACACGAAGAAGAGATTTCTAATTAACTCTGCAGTTTCAGCGTTGCCTATGCTTTAAGCACCACCCTCCCTCTTGGCATATTCCTCTTCCATACGCTGCTCGTACATCCTATCGGCCTCCTCCTTGCTCATGGCCCGATCGCTCTCCGCATTTTGCATGACATCCGAATTCAGGGCGGTCGAATACTCCAGCGATGTGACCGTGCCGCCGGTGCCTGTACCAAAGACTCGTCCGCTGGCGTTGTCCTCTCTTGTGGATAGGGCGTCTAATGATGCATAGCCGGCGGAGCCAGTAGGTCGAGTTCCGGTCGATGGCTCCTTGCCTTCATTAGAGGGGGGATTTAGGTGAGGCATCTTGGATTTGTGGAGACTGCTTTGCGGTATCCGTATATATTGACACAACAGGAGGAAGGGAGTAGTAGTTCAGATGATTGTAGCCTGTACGTGTGTGATGTAGACTCACTACCCTTGTAGCTGCCAACGATGTGTTTATGTATTCCGTGGTGGATACCAACGGACTGACAGCCAGCTGTGGCGACAACGTCACTCTGTACACTGCTGTGGCTGAGGCGTTTTATTCACTCGCCACTGTACGCTGTGGCGCAGTCTGTTTTCCAGAGGAAAAACAACACAGGCCGCAAGGTCAGAGATTCACCTATCCCAAAGGATAGAGCTCTATTTCGTGGTACGACTACTTCAAATTTGAGTGAGCATTCAAAAATGGCATCTTTACTGATCACATAACCTCCAGGGTAGATATGTACATGCAACTGTGAATAAACTTGTGCCAGGCAAACCACACGCCCTCCTTCAGACAGCGAATCCCACATAGCTCAAAACTACCTTACACTACTTGTGCTCGCCAGAAGAACACACCATATCAGGCCTCTTCTCCACCCTCGAGCCACTGGCCCAAGAACTGATGAAAAGGAAAGTATGATATCCACAAGGTGGAAGGTGCCAAAGAATACGCCTGTCAATGACCCGAAGGCCGTTGAACGGATTGTTCCGCCGCGCTGTGCAATGCAGGGACCAATCCGTGGTGGACCGCCTTCTTGATCGCAGCCACCCAAACAAGGTAAGTATGAAGAAAAGAAAGAAGAAAAAAAATCAAAAGGATGGGGGATCAAGGAGATTTATATATGTTGTGGTGGGGACTGACAAACGCCGCTAGCAGCAAGCGAGGTGCTTCTGGAGCGCTCTGATTCGCCACCAATTTGATGGGCTGAGTCATGGTCAATATTGCAGTCTAAACATTTGATTGACTAAAAACAAATCACATGATATGCTCCGACAACATACATTTACCATACTGTTATATGACGACTTGTGTTGATTTAAGTATTTGGAGAGTGTTACTGCGATAACGCATAGATGACCTCGATGACATTCGGTCCATGCATTAGAGACGGCACTCGGGCGGTCATAGCTGCCCCAAATAATATATGCACATGCATGACTAGAAAAGCGGAATAGCTACAAGACAGGCGACATGCTGCGACGTATGGCTATCAAAGCCATAGTATGTCCGCCCCGAATGCCATGCAGGCTTTCCAAGATCCTACTAGCACCAGATTTCTCCTACTCCGCACTCAGAGCGAGGCATGCGTCGACCGCCAGACCAACCCTGCAGCAACAGCGTCAGCATTGCTTCTCTGCCTTGTGTCATAGAAAAACCAACCTTCCTTCTTTCATCTTGACCACATCGTCAATGACGTCGCGATCAAGATTCGGAAACATGTTCGACAGTGTCTCCACCACGTTATTGTGTTCAGCCCGCTGAATCCTTCGTGCCTCCGCATCCTCGGCGCTAGCTTGACGTGCGGCAGCATCTTGCGCATCCAGTACCCTGGCCAACTGCGGCTGTGCCGCATTACGAGGCCCCTCACTACTGCTACGGGGCGGCTGATATACGTTAGGGGACAGTCGCGGTGGCGCCCCGGCTGTGGGGTGCCGGCAGGCTGTATTGGCCGCTCGTGTGGCGAATCTGGCTCGTCCGAAAAGATCCTTCCGATTGTTGATAAAGGTTTCTGAATAGTGCGCAATAGCCCTGCTACTGGTGCGCTCTCCTCGTCACTCGTTTGCGGCGCCTCTCTCCGCGTCGCAGGTCTTTGTGTATCGGTTGAAACCCGCGATGGAGCTTGGGAGCTTTCCGCCGTAGGACGCTCTCCTCTTTTCGGCTCGAAGGACTCGGACTCGCGATTCTGCTCGGCAATAGCAGACACGGCAGCCTCGACGTTACGCTCAAACTCCTCATCGCTCACTGTCAGACTTGTCCGATCCAAGGTCTCGATAAATTGAATAGCACCTGACTGTTTATGAAATCAGCTACGTTGCCTAAATTATCAGCAAATAATGTTTGATTGACATACCAGTGAAGATAGGTAGTACCCCGCCTCTCCTCCTAACTTATCCTGATTTCGGAAGCGAAGAATGTACTGGATATTGGAAACCAGATGATCGGGGCGAGCTTGTAGCACGACGTAGATTAGCAGTGGTACGAATGAATCCGCTGATGTATCAGCTTGTTTTGAATTTTTGAGCAACCCTGCAAGAGAAATCGGCGTCAGTGCTGCACCTTACACGCTCAAGGATTACTCATTTTGCTGCTCACCGAAGATAACTTTGCAACAATTCAATATGCAAATCACTTTATCACGTGGTGCACGGTAGCCATTGATCTTCAGAAGCTCTTCGTTCAGTGTCAGAAACAGTCCCAGCATAAACGGGCATCGAGACCTACCCTGCTGCGCCAGGTTCAGAAACCGACGGCCGTGAGCGCCCACAGGCGGTATGTCAAGATGCTGCTCTTTCACCCAACCGTAAATCCGCATCTTTTGCGCCAATACATCATCGCGTTCGACATCTTCCTGGTGCTGGCCACGCCTCCATGGCCCATGAAGTCGTTCCATTTCTCTTCGTCTGCTTCTACTTGCACTTCTTGGGATTGAGGGAGGAGCCGGTATAGCGGGGGAGAAGGTCTGCGAATACAATCGATTCATGACTAGCTTCTCCATACCCTCTTTCGCGTTATCGAATTCGCTGTCGGAAACATCCCTCCAAACCTCGCACATGGCCATTTTATTAGTGATGAAGGTCAGGAAGTCGCTAATGATCTTCACTTGCTCATGTACCATCCACTGTCTTTTGCCAAACTCATTAAGGAATGAGCGGAGAAACTTGGCTACAGGATCTGCAGTGCGGTGCCTGAGCTGCTCCAGAAAACGATGAAAATCGAATGGTTGATCGGGCTCAGGTTCTGGCGGAGGCGGAGGAACAGTCGACGTAGAAGATCGTCGAGTCAGTGCTGGATGATCTTCGGAAGCTCTATGGGCGCTCTTCGAAATAGGAGCCGGTGGCTTCTCAACAGCCGAAGGCGTCCCTGCATTCACCTGTGCAGCCTGAGAGCCTCCCTCTGCTGATTTTGAAAGACTCGAATGACGCGGCGGGAAATGACCCTGGCCTCCAAGAAATTGTTCAGCCAGCTCCAAACGAGGAGACATCAACTGCTCCTGGCTGCCCCTGCGTTCAGGGTCCTGAAACTGACCCATGATGCTCTGAATCTCGGATTCAGAGTCATCCTCTCGAGTACCATCCATGCCAGCGTCCCGTTTATTTTCCTTCTCTCCGTCACCCGGTACATGCGGTAGCTCTTTCTCGCTCAATTCAGAAGTCGCATTCACGGACGTCTGCAGGGGCGGTGCAAGCTGGGATTTCGTACTAAGATAGGTTTCGTCTTTTTCTGGGGGAGGCGGGGGCACATCGCTGTCTACTAATGAACCGGTTTCTGTTGTATTCGTCGAGACCGACAATCCTTCCATACGCGCTGACAACGTCCCCTGGGGTTCGGATGTAGATTTTGAGGAAACTGGAGCGAATTTCTCCGACATCATGTTTGGCGAGTCAAACGCAGAGGTCGGACATCCATCTCGAGGAATCTCCTTCCTCTCACCCAACTGGTCTTCCTGATATGGATCTTCGTGTGTTGCTGAGGGTCATTATGCGCCGACACCGATGATGTCGCTTGCTGTTGATTCGATTCTATTTGATCGTCGTGGATATCCCACTGAGAATCCGGTCGTCCATCCGGAGCCGGGGTCGTGGAAATCGCTTGTTCAGACATAAGCAACCTGCATGCACGCCGGCAATCAATGTAGAAGCTCGGTCACTCGGTGGGGAAGGAGGGAGATTCAGACGAGGTAACGGATCATTATGAGGAATATCCAGCACACAGCGGTCGAGCTTAAAAGCAGCAAGGAAAAATCATTCAAACAACAATGGGATATTTCAAAGTAGCAAATGTCTATTTAACCTAGGACCGGGCATGAAACAACGTCGATCGGACCCATGTTAGGCAGCGTGGAGTATTCGGTTATCACCACCTGCCACGAAGCTATGTGGATCATCGTTGCCCCGAGATCCGGCCGCCGAGGAAACATAACACCGAGGTTGACTTTCTTCAATTTATCTTCTTTTGCCTTCTGGTCGCCGGAAGCAGGATTTTGCTATATTGTATTTGCAGCCACTGTGCTGCAATGTGTGGCATTTATTTCTCATTAAGCACTAATGGGCCAGTGCTGCCAAATGAGGAGACTTGCAATCTGCTGCGCAACCGGGGCCCGACAGCTACGAAGTCCATACAAGACAATATGAATTGTCTTTGAGTCATACGGGCCAGACAAGGGTGACTGTCACGCTCACATTCATCTCCACGGTGCTTTCATTGAGAGGAGATCATGTCTATGCCCAGCCACTCGTGGATTCGTCTACGGAATCCGTGCTCTGCTGGAATGGCGAAGCCTGGAAGATAGCTGGCGAGCCTATCCAAGATAATGATACTGAGTCCATTTTCCAGTCGTTCCTGCGCGCTACGCATTCGTCGTTGGACGCTGTTGATCATGGAGATCCCACACGGAAAATAGCGGGTGTCATAAGCAACATTGCAGGGCCCTTTTCCTTTGTTTTCTATGATGCAGTGAACTCAAGGCTATATTACAGTAGGGACTGCCTCGGCCGACGGTCCTTGTTGCAAGGTCTAGACGAGCGTGGAAATCTGAGAATTTGCAGTGTCTGCGATAGTTCTTCGTCGTCACATTTCGAGGAAGTTGACACAGATGGTGTGCATTTTATTGACTTTAAACAAGACGTACTGCAGAATGCTCTTGTATCCGGTGCCGTCAAATTCAATTCTGACGCCATCCAAACTCTTCGCTGGGAGCATAAAGATGCAACGACCAGCTGCCTGGTATACACTCTTTCTCCTCCTCCATCAGCACAATCGCTGACAGAAGGGATAGAAAAGTCCAATATCACACATGAACAAATCAGTTCCGAATGGGACGCCCCCGTCATTGACGGTCGACTCTTGCCCCATCCAAGAGCTTGAGCGGAAACTTAGACAATCTTTACACCTTAGAATTCAAAAGGTACCCGAACCACCATCAATTACTATTAGCGATGTGAAGGTTGCCGTTCTGTTCTCTGGTGGCCTTGATTGCACTCTACTTGCCAGACTGTCCCATGACAGACTTCCCAAAAGTGAGACGATTGATCTTCTCAACGTTGCTTTCGAGAACCCGCGAGTCGCTGCCGCAGCTGCTGGCAAGGAGGGCGCCACATCATCAGTCTACGAAAGCTGTCCAGATCGCATTACGGGTCGCGCAGCATTCGCAGAACTTCAGAGAGTCTGCCCAGACCGTAACTGGCGCCTCGTCGCGATTGATATACCCTACACTGAAACTGTCGCCCACCGTGATATGGTGAAGCGCTTGATGAGACCTCACAATACAGAGATGGACCTGTCGATTGCGTGCGCGCTGTACTTTGCTTCTCGCGCGCGAGGCATGGCCGTCAATAGTCGGGATTCCTCGTCCGAACCGACCCAGTACACCAGCCCAGCGAGAGTACTTCTCTCCGGCCTGGGAGCAGATGAACTGTTCGCGGGCTACGCGCGACACGGAGTAGCGTTCGCCCGCGATGGCTTTAGAGGTCTCATTGACGAAATCCATCTGGATGTCAGTCGTCTCGGCAAGCGAAATCTCGGCCGCGATGATCGGATCCTCTCAAACTGGGGTCGCGAGGCGCGATACCCGTTCTTAGATGAAGACTTCGTGTCTTACGTGCTCGAAGCCCCCGTATGGGAGAAATGTGGCTTCGGGGTCCCAGACCCATCAGATATCACCGGTGTGGATTATACCGGCATCGACCCAGAGAAGAGAGCGCTCCGCCTCCTGGCCCTCAAGCTGGGCATGGCTACCGTCGCTCGGGAAAAGAAACGAGCAATCCAATTCGGCTCCCGGACAGCAAAGATGGAAAAGGGTAGAACCAAAGGAACCGACGCACTGAGCTGAATACAACAGTCCTGTCCTCGACCACACCATTTACCAATCCCATGTCACCCCTGCGCATGACATGACCAGCTGTGATGACGAAACACTGATCAGATACTTCCGAGACCGCCTCCTCTGTCCCTTTCTCTCAGCCTTTCATTTCCCATCATTCCCCTGTCGTGCAATCTACCATATAGAGCAGACACTCCCTCTCTACCGCTCGTTTCATCGCAAGCCACTCATTCCGAGAATGTAGTCCTCCCGCTATGGGCCTGATTGTATACTTGGTTGGGCGTGTTTATGAGAAACGAGACTGGAAGACCGGGTACTGGTGTCACTTGTGTTCCTTGTGGTATGCCAGGGTATGGATGATGCGGCGATGGCAGGTTTCCGAGAATCAAGAGGTCGAGTCGATGACGGGTTAGAAAGGCAAGTCTGAGCTGAGTCGAGCAGGATTAATGATAATCATTTAACCTCGTAGTCTTTTTTAAGATCCTCTGCAATTCGTAGGCAGTAAATTCAACCATCGTCAGTATTGGTACTCTTCACGGTGTAGCTGGTGAAGATGCCCGTACGCTGAAGATGGAGGTGACCTGCTACGAGCGAGAAACAGCTACGCTGGAAAAAGAATAGAGAGCGACATAGTTGAATTCAATTTGGCAAAGACAGTCTCTGGTTAAAACGCAGGACATATTGAAACAGAAAGCCACGTCGACAAAACTCGCATTCATGGAATTGAGCGACTGACAGGGCAATAGCAAGGAAAAGTATTAATTGGCCACGAGTCAATCCTGCTTGACAGGAGACATCAGAACCGACCATGAAGTAAAAAGAAACATAAAGAAACAGAAAACAGCACCCTAGATGAGGACTAGGATGTCTGCAACAAGTAAGCCAAGCGAAGAGTACCCGAAATGATAGAAACGAGATGGTGTTTCAATTGCCCACCATTCAGGTATCAAGTAAAGAAAACTTTTATCCTGCCAGAAGCGTCATCGTCAGGTAACCATCCTGCGGAGACTGACTGGTACTTCTGGCATTCGGTTGACGAGGGGCTCGAGCCCCCGCCACCACAGATCCCATTTTGCACGTCCCAATTTTAGAAGCCAACGAAGAGAAAAGCAGCAAACAAAGAAACAAACAAGATACCACAAACGCAGCATGTCATCAAGATAAGCTATCGATCATCGTTCAACCCCTGTTTTGGGCAAGGGCCTTCCAGTACTGTTCACGCTGCTGAGCTTCTTCCAGAGACTTCTCGAGCTCACGGATGCGTCGCTCCATCTCATCCTGGCGTTCAAGCTTGCGAGCACGAGACTTACGAGCAGCCTCGGTATTGCGAGCACGCTTCAAGGCGACAGGGTCGCTGGGGTCAACCTTGATGGGGGCAATGGCTTGCGTTGACGGGCATTGACACCGGCGACGGTGGAGTGCTTAACACCGGACTTGCTGGGCGCAGGAGAAGGGGCGGGCGAAGCAGAGTCGCGGACCGCAGGAGACGGAGGAACAGAGACCTCCTTTGGGAGCTTAGTCTCCGGCTGGGAGAGAGCGAGTGCAACATCCAAGGCGGTGGAGTCGAAGGCCGTGGAGAAGTCATCTTGAGCAGGGAAGAGCGGACCCCACTCCTCGGAGCCAGGGCCCAGCTCCAGATCGGTGGGGAACATGGGTGAAGTATCCTGGCTGAAATAGCCAGGAGACTCAAAGGAAGGAGTGCTGAGATCAGTGAACGAGGTCGACGGGGGTGCCGATGCATCCATGAACAAGTCTTTGGGCGAGATGGTGCCCGAAGGGGCACCTGCCACAGAGTCCTTGACAGCCATGAGGCCAGTGGGGATCTGATTGGGAGAAAGCATGGTGGGTTCAGTGCTCAACTCGAAATCATCCCCAAAGTCATTCGAGGGCAGGCCAAAGAAGTCAGGCATATCTGCTGCGGAATTAGACATAGTTGAAACGAGTATAGTTTCTGCCAGCTCACCTTGAGCGATGTTGGGGGTCGACATGATGCGGCGGTGATAAAACTGTTGTAATTGCTGTAGCTGTTTTTGACTGAATTGAGTGCCGTTGGCTGCTGAAAACAATGGAACAGGAGGACGATTGGGATTTGGTGAATTCGAAGGCGCAGACGCGGCGTGGACACGCTGAAAGTGCGTCCGGCTGGAGGGACTAGACCGAAGAGACGAGGACAGATGATACCCGGTAGACTGTGAGTGAAGCCTGGTCACACGAGGAACCTGGACAGGTGAACCCGAAAGTTTCTGTTGCTGAAGTTGCTGATACAGACTGAGCGAGTGCCGTCTGGGCTGCTGGTACTGAGGTCGGACCAGGAAAGGATTGTATGAAACAGATCTAGGGGCTGTACTCGGAAGTACTGGCGCACGCGAGTCTCTCAAACGAGGCTGCGGACACGGGGCGGGATAGAGCACAAAGTCCTCCTGCGGGGAACTGTTGCTGTCGTTGTTGGAATTCGAATTCAGATTCTGAGCCGAAGGCTGCTGGGGCGGGGCGTGGGGAGCCATGTTTGCTGTTGGTTATCCGTGGTGAACGACGTGAAGTCGAACGGGAGAATGTTGTTCAAAGAAGAACTTGAGCTACGCGAAGCGATGCTTAAGTTCAGAGGTCCTGGGACAGGAGACTCTGAGGAAGGTTGAGAGGAGATGTTGGAAAGTGACGAAGACCGTAAAGGATCTATGGTGTCTGTCTCACGAGAGAAAGACGAGCTCGTTCTGGGGGAGGAGCTTAGAAGGCAGCCATTTTGCAATGGATACTGAGACTGATATTCTTGATAATTGTGTGGTTGTATGGTGAAGATGTTTATAAAATATAGGTGATGATGGTTTGAGAGGAAGAAAAGATGGAGGAGAAAAGGAAAAGGGAAAAGCAAAGCGCCAGGCAGCGACGGGAAATCAGGCACTTCTTAAAACCCTCGAGTGTGCTAGTTTAACCTGTCTGTGTGCGCCGTGCGTTTCCACCGGCGGCCAATGGCTGCGCAACAATGTCCCACTTCATGCACTAACTGTGTCGGGATAGCGCTCCTGGACGCAGTCAGCAGGTGTGAGTCATAGGACCATGTGCTGCGATGATTGGTCCGTCTAGCCCGCGGGAACACGCCCCAGGGCGGCATTCCTGTGCAGGTAGGTAAGGTACTTTCCGGTACGTACCTGTCGAGCAGAGTGCACCATAAAGATCCCTTCAATTGAATTCAATTGACATAATTATTTGAGACCCTCGGACAGATATCTATCTTACGTGCAAAGAGGATGAGCATCACTGAAATCCATCACTGATAATTGACAGTAGTACTGGAATGACGCTTCCATGATCTGGTCCCCTAATACGGAGCGCCATCCCTGCTCCGCCGCGTACTCGGTACCAGGCAAGAGGTACCTCTTCACGACCCATTGACCAATAACATGGCGCAACATCGCATCCAGAACCCAGGCATCAATTCCACGACAGCACTAAGAAAGCCGGTTTCATCACAGCCTCCCTTGAATGTCTCATTAATATTACATTGGGTGAATCCACGCAAGCCAGCAGCTTCGTGTCCATCATATAAAGCCAATTTCAACTTAGCCACGGACCCAGACACCTATCAACTCCACACTCCAGATGGCATATGCAGGCCGTTAATCAGCAAGTCACAAGGGACGCGGAGGGGGCTGAGTGCTCATGCCTGGCAGCCTGGTGGCCTGGGAGCCTCATGTCTCAGCACGCCATGGCCAGATAAACCAATCAGACCAGTACACAATAAAATGGATTAATAAGGGAGCTGCGGGAAAAAGACAAAAAAACAGGAAAACCGGGGATCCGGCGGGTTATTCCACTCATATCACTTTCCCTTTTCTCTCCCCGCCCATTGCCCATTTGGGCGTTGGTGTCACCAAAGGGCGTGGACTTCGCTTTACTATCTCCGAAGTCCAAACTCTATCAGCTCGCACAATCTTTTTCAGTAGTACGATAGTATTTTCCCAGGCTCTCAAAGGACAAGTGGCTCGACAGTTTTGGGAGGAAAGGACAGTTGTCTGCACCTTATATACTCGTACCAACTTTCTGGCCTTGGGAAAGTACCATACATATCCCCTACTCGGTACCAGGCTCCTACGACCCTTTCATCAAGGAGGGTCAGATTCTCACTAAGCGAAGCCAAACAGTCTAGAATAACCCTCGGGTCAATCGCGTCCAATGTCCACATTCTGCACCTTGCGGAAGTCCACTTCTGCAGTCCACGACCCATGCACGAATGAACCTACGGATCCTCCCTACCGGGAATCGCCGTAGAAGTCGGCAACACTCGCCAACATTTTGTTCGCTTGACCGTTTTCGATGTCACCTGGCTTTGTAGACAGGAGGTTGTATGAATCCTGTGTGTAGATTAATAATCAAAGAAAAGGCGCTGCTTCAGTGATGTCATGTCCAAGGCGCACGGTCAGGAGACTATCGAAAATACTCCGTACAATTGAGTTTGAACCCTCAAGCCTCGTCGACTCCTTGAGAAAGGACGGAATGTTCTCTACGCCATCCATGGCCCCTTGACCAACAACTGAGCCCCATAGACAGAAAAACTTAGTCGGCCTGCTCAGAAGTTCGGGAGCAGGGCTCGGAGCACCTTGGATCCATAGGATACTTCTCACATGCAAATTCAGGATCGATTTGTCGAGACCAAAGTCTACTAGAAACTGCCAAAATCATACAAACGCATTATTGATTCTATTAATTATTACTATGATGCGGTGCGCAAGTATACATGGCGTACACGCTCCAAGCAAACAGTCAACAATCGGGCTCGATTTGAGTTGAAGCCACCAAATCCAGTCCTCCCCTTCGGGTATCAACACAAAATATCAAACTAGTGATCGTAGATCAACCAACAACATCAAAAGCAAGACAGCAAGTGGTATCAATCTAGTTGCACGGCGCAAAACATGAACACACGCAAGCCTCGGTTGGGATAAACCTGCGCGAATGGATATCATTAAGGAACGAAATGCACCGGTGACGTCGACGCAGTGAGAAATGACCGCCAAAGCAGCATGTGGGTATCATTGACATTCCTTGCACCAAATCCTTCTTAGACTTGGCCAAGGAGTGCCTGCGGAAACGATATAGAGCGATTCGAAGACAGCAAAAAAAAAAAGAGCAGACCGGGTCCAGATCGACATATATGTTTTTTGGAAATGTTTTTTTTTCGTGGTTTTTCTCTCAGCACTTTTTCGTTTTCCGTCATGGTAATGATTCAACAGCATGCAGAGGCGTTGGGAGACGTAGAAAGTTGATCCCACCATTTCTCAAACTCGACGGCACGCCTCTGAGAATGAGCACTTCATGCCGCAGCCTGGACAGGAGTCGAGGTCGCAGCGACAGTCGCAGGCTTGGCCTCCTCGGTGGCGGGAGCCTCAGCGGGCTTGCTGGCTTCCTCGGCGGGAGCAGCCTCAGCGGAAGTCTCCTGAGCGGTGGGCTCAGCCTTGTCCTCCTCCTTGGCAGAGGCTTCCTTGTTGTCGAGCTTCACGGCCTTGCTGGGCTTGCGGAAAAGACCGCCGAGCTTGTTGCTCTTGGCCTTGGCCTCGCCGTCGGTGCCCTCATTGTCAGAGTCACCCTTCTTCTTGCCGAAGTTACCGAAGAAAGAGGTGCGACGCTTGTCCTTGCCGGCAGGAGTCTCGGCAGTGGGGGACTGAGCGGCAGTCTCCTTGGGGCCTCGGCCTCAGTGGCAGCGGCGGCGGTGGTCACGGTCTCAGGCTCGATGGGCTTCACGGCAGCCTCCTCGACGGGGTTCTCGAGCTGGGGGCAGTGCTGGAGACAGCGGAGGTCTCAGCAGGAGCCGCAGCCTCCTTCTCGGACTTCTCGTGGGAAGGGCTGGTAACCTTCTGGAAGAAGTTACCGAACAGAGAGGTACGCTTGGACTTAGGAGCAGGGCTCTCGGCCTTCTTCTCCTCCTTCTTTGCCTCTGTCTCCTCCTTTTTCTCTTCGGCAGGAGCAGGAGCGGCAGCTTGACGACAGTCAGCTTTCGGCTTCGGGACAGATTTTGAATATTGATGAAACTTACCCTCAGTAGCTTCAGCAGTAGCGGTCTCGGCGACAGGCTCGGCGGCGGCGGCTTCGACGGGCTTGGCGTCCTCGGTCTTCTCTTCCTTCTTCTCCTCAGTCTCCTCCTTCTTGCCGAGGAAGGAGCCGAAGATGCTGGCCCTCTTGCGAGACTGAGAGCGGCTCTTGGCCTTGTCCTTGGCCTCAGTGGTCTCCTTGGCCTCCTCAACAGGAGCAGCCTCTTCCTTCTTGGCCTCCTCCTTAGCCTCAACGGGCTTCTTGGCGGGCTCAGCAACAACAGGCTTGGCTGCAAGATAATTAGAATTGATCCGTATTTAGCAACTCGATCCAATATCACTTACTCAGCTTCTCGAGCTCAGCCTTGTAGCCCTCGCTGGCAACGATGGTCTCCTTTTCAGCCTTGGCCTCAGCGGCCTTGGCTTCCAGAGCAACAAACCAGCTGTCACGCTCAGCAGCGTTAGCAGCCTGGAAAGTATGCTTCTGGCCGTTAACCTTGAAGAGGAATTCGTTGGCGCCCTCCTTGGCAAGGTCGGAGATCTCAGCCTAAGACGTATTAGCATGAATAACCACGCTATGTCTCACGAAGGAAAAAAGTAAAAAAAAAAAATTGCTTACCAAGTTGAAGATACCAGCGGGGGTAGCCTTATCCTCGGCGCGCTTGGTCAGGAACAGGAGACCCTTGCCGGTCTGGGTAGCCCAGGCGACGATAGGGTTGGCGACAGCAGGCTTCTCGTTCTGCTGGAAGACGGACAGTTGCTTGGCCTCGACGGGCTCGTCGCTGAAGTAGAAGAACCGCTTGGAGAAACGCAGACCCCTATTAACAAAAAGGAACAAGTTAGCAATCGATCCACATTACTGTCCCAAGGCTCGCGTAGCGCTTACTTCACCAGACCAGGACCCTTGTGTCCAAGCACACCTTCAGTCGCAGGAGTGATTTCCTCCTTGGCCTCCTCCTTGGGCTGCTCGGCAGTCGCTTCGCTGGTCTCAGCCGCAGCGGGAGTGGCCTCGGCGTTCTCAACGGGGGTTTCCTTGGAGGCCTCAGCAGCGGGAGTCTCAGTTGCAGCGGCCTCGACGGCAGCAGGAGCTTCGACGACGGGCTCAGCGGCAGGGACGGCCACGGGGTCTCCTCAACAGGCTTCTGGACTTCGGACATGGTGATGATGGTTGATTAAGATGTTATTATGGTAGGGAGTTTGATTAAGTAGCCGTTAGAGAAGCTGTAAGCGCTTCGGGTATCAAGGGCGAGTATGGGTATCTCAAGGGGGTATCTCAAAAGAAAGGAAACAGGAGCTCTCTCAGCACAAGGCGAAGAATAGCTCGGGTATCACAAGGGAAGAATGGGTAGAAAAGTTCGTGGGAAACGAACAAAAGCGTGATAGCTTAGTTATCAGGAATGGAATGGAGAGGAGAAGAAGAGAAGAAAGAAAAGAGAGGGAGGGAGAGGAAGGAGGAAAAAAAGGAACGAGAGAAAGAAAAAGAAGGAGAAGGGGATGAAGGAGGGGGGTGAGTGGATGCAGCCTGGGTTGATGGTGCATCAGCCCAGAAGGGCAATGAGCTGCAGGGCGGTCCTCCTCACTATGGCCTGACTAGGTCTAGCCAGAGCAGAAGGACGGTAATGATAGACATGGTTTATTGGTTAATTTGGTTACTATGGTACAAAGCAGTCCGTCCTTTGGGTGAAATTTTTCTTGTTTGTCTTGGGATTCGGGAGCAGTTGATACCTGATACTTTGGTACACTTAGGGGTGGCTCCATCTACTCGTATACCCTTCTCTAGTTGGGCCCATCAGAGCTCCAGTTGCGGTTCTCAGGAGTACACACCTCTATAGAGATGATTAATATCAAAAGCTGGATGGTCTTATCCTTCCACAAGGGACCCATGACTGGGTTGTTTAACCTTTCGGGAAGCTTTATTGTATGTTTTGAATGCGCTGCAGGTGCCCAAGACTTCTGACCAACCCAAGGTCAATCCATTATTATGAAGGTAATTTGGCTAAGAGTACTCGTGAAAATTCTTCTTGGTTATCTTTTATCTATCTACCTCCTTTTTCGCCGCCATGATCCTCTGCTAATAAAGTCAAAAAAAGGAGGAATAATGAAACAGTGGTGTAGTTAAGGTGCTAAGGAGCACACTATGATAGCTAGTCCTTCAGACTAACTACTAAGGTCGCTTTCCGACTACGTATGTGGATAGCTTTGTGATCAACTCAAGGAGCTCCCCTACCGGTCGTGCAGATAGATAGGTCGATATTAAACAGCTCTAGACTACCTACAGAGTAACTAGGCCTTTCGCTTGGGCGGACCCATTCCGAACTGATCCACTAATTGTCCCTAAATTTTTGGCCCGATTCCAACTTAATTTTGGTCGGCTTTAGCGTCATTTAGCGACATTCTGCGAATTGTGATGATGCAAAAATCCTTCAACTTGCAACTGGAGAGTGTGAGTACTCTGTTACATGCCCATAGGTACCGTACCTATGGTGTTGTAGTTGATCCCACAAAATTGAGCCCCAATAGCAATGTCGGTGGCATCATGAATAAATTCTTTGAATGGCAGATTGATGCGATCAACAATCATGTCACCTGGCCCGTCAACCGTCGCTCATCTGTTTGTGGGACGCCAGCCACCGCTGGATCCTTTTTGATCCATGGGTCTTCTTTCAGATCGTCCTGAGAATTGTGAGACGCTAACTACATGATCATATGGTCTGGTAGTACAGATAACTCTTCCAACATCTGTGAATTGTCAAGACATCCTCCAGTGTAGAGGAATACAGGAGATATGGAGGTAAAAAGAAAAGAATAAAAGTCTCACTACCCTCATTCATCTCTCAATACCTCCATATTCTCACTTCAAATGGTCCAAATCCTTGCGACAAACAGCAAGCCAACTACCAAAAGTAGCACCCCCTGACAGGCTGACACAACCACACCCACCGACTCTCACCCTGTCCTTGCAGGATCCACCTCAAACGCTCTGCATTTTCGCCAGAGAACCTGCACTCTGCATTATTTCCGATTCAAGGAGGCGATTGGAATTGAAACCCGCCGCCACCTTGTATTCTAACTCTGCAAATCAGAAGCAGCGTCCTTGGTTTGTCGTCGCACCGCGCATTTTGGAACATTCTGGTTACCTGCGCTGCTGCGGCTTTCCAATCATTATCCATCTAGCCTACCTTGAGAGGTGCGACAAAGTGAAAATCAGTGGGTGAGTTGAAGGGAGAGTCCACGCGACTGCAGCCCCGTGACTCCTGGCTGCGATCTTCCCGATTGACCAACCACAACACGTTGACACCCTCCATGATCCATCCCATGTCGTGTGTGGATTGCACATGCTATTCCATTTACCTACCTTAGCAGTTTAAATCGTGCCTGTCAACTACCTACGGGAGTACAAGTAGTCGTAAATACCAATGAGAGCCCAACGTGGTGAGGTACCTAATCTCCGTCGCTTTTTTGTATAGGGAAAATAAAAAGGGGAGAGTGGATCAGGAACCAGTAAAGCGAAAGCGAAAACGAAAAAATTTCAGTAGCCCTAGCTCCAGGTCTATACCAACTGCCCGAAACAGGAAATTTAGTTGACTTCCAGTTCCCGCCATACGGAGTACCTTAGCATACCGACCTTAGTCCTTAGGTACTGTAGTCTGTGTCAGGCAAAAAGAGCCCCACTGCGTAACCCGCTCTCTCTCGAGTCGCAAGTAGGCAACCTATCACATTTCCAAACTCGCTTCGCGTCGCTTAAAGGTACCTTGCCTACCTTACGCTACCAGGCCAGCCCTATATTAGCATGACCCTGCATTTTCCGATGGCGTACCGGTTCCACGCTTGGCTGGTCCGCTGGTGACGTCGAGATGTTGACTCAATATGCACTGAAATACGAGTACGGATATTTAATTATCGACCTTGGGAGTCACGGGGTGAGACCAGAGCCGGTGAGACTGAAGAGAGACAATCAAGATCTACGCGCTCTTGGCCGTTTCGAACCGTTTTCTCTGTCGCTAACGTAGTCGCCAGCTACCAGTCACAATCTCCGACCAGGCGACGGGCCAATCATGCCACTACAGCCCACTGTCGATCCTTGCACATCTGATGATCGCTGCTTGTCCTGTTAGCACTTGGCTGCTTTTGACCAGTTGTTCGCCGACCTCCGTATCTATGGTGTAGGCAGTTCTATCCTGAATTCGCAGATCAGGGATAGAAGAGTAGTGAGCTCCGTACATCTAAGGATATGTAGACGCCAGTGCTGGATGCAGCAATCAAATGCGTAGCAGACGACTACCTACATACGCAGGACCTCATTAACCCCTCAGTCATGCGGTCTTGCCATGCATCGCATCATCTTGCATCAGAATACAGAAAATGACGGCAACGATGGCATCAAAGCCGTCAAGGCATGCATCAGTTTAGTTCACTGTTCACTCCTGCGTGGCAATACATCTCTATGGGCTTTAGAGTTCGGTCTTCAAGCAGAAATCACATTATCTACAGAGCCAGGAAATCCAGTATACATGAAATAAAGCTAATGCGAGTATTCAAAGACTCAGATGACCGCCAATGCGAAATATGCAACGCCCAATTGCTTCATCCAATAACAGCGATATGTAAAAAAAGAATATGGTGATCAAGCTGCCATCGTCAAGACATACCTAGTATACCAGATTAGTTATTGTTGCAGGCCATGTTTGAGGCCATGTTGTAAAGCCAAGGTACTTACGATGTGATGCTGTCCATTCTCTCACTCGTCAATTTCAAGCTCACCGTCAACAGTTCCTGCGCGATCTCGGGCTCTTCCTCCTTCAACTGCTTCCATTTGTCGGCATTCAGACACCAGGCCACGCAGTCCTGTTCCGCCTTGACCGTCGCAGTCCGGCGAGTTTCGCTGAAGAACGGCAGCTCGCCACAGGGCCGTCCCGCAACGATCAGTTCGAAATAATGGCCCTGAGGCAGCTCATATTCAGCTCGCAGCATTCCCGACTCGAGCAGGTAAAATCCCTCGGGTAAGTCTCCCTCCTGGAACAGCACGGTGCCCGCAGCATAGCAGACTCGCTCAAAATACGGGCATGCCCTGAACCAAAAATCCTCGTTCTTGGTGGTGAGCCCCTGGAGAGTCTGCAGGAGCAAAGGGAGCGGTTGGCGCATCGCCGACCAGGCAACCGAGGCCATTGCTGCCGTCTCCTCCTCGCGCAGAGTAGTGGTAGCAGCTTGCTGGAGGTACAGCCGGCGGGGAGAGCCAACAATTCCTTCAGCGGCCTGCAATTGGTTCTGGGACACAGGAACTTCAAGATGAGGTGACGATCCGCTCTTCTTCCGTATCAATGCCTCGCGATGGTTGTAGAAGACCTTGAGGTAATCGTTCTCGCAAAATTCAAGGGCCGAATTGAGGTCCTTGAAAATCTCAACGCCGGTCTCGCTTGCAAGAAGCCCAACGTTCTGAAGACTCTTCCCCACCTCACTCGTCATATCAAGCCCGGATATAGTCATCTGCACATTGCGTCTCCGGAGAATCCGGTTTATACGCGTGAACGCCTCTGCCGCGGAAAAGTCCAGGCCGTACACTCGCGAGAAATCCAGGATGACAAACCGGATAGGTCGTCTGTCAAAAGCTTCCTCTTCAATGAGTGCCCGCATGGCACTTTCAACGCTGACTATCGTCCCAAAGAATAGATAGCCAGCAAGCTTGAGGATAAGCGTCTGCTGCCCTGCCTCTTTTAAGAATCGCTGCTGAATGGGAGGTCTCCTGACAGTCGAGCCTGTAATCTTGCCAGAAAAGGTAGCCCTGATGGCTGACTTGCGTGAGGTTTGCACCACAAAACTCACACATGCCAAGATGATTCCGACAAAGATGCCAACCACAAAGTCCCAAGCACCCATGGTGACGACGATAATGACGACCTGTACGAATCAGAGGGCGGCTCCTTGAAGAGATAGGACTTTCTTACTGTCAAGTATTCTAGTCGGTGCAATTTCCCCCACGTGTCGACCAAAGCTTCTTCCATCAGCTCAATGCCCAGCATGAAGATGAGAGCTCCAACGACCATGACGGGAATAAATCCAATAATCACGGGACCAACGACAAGAACACCCATTGTAGCAAAGGCAAGCATGATACCTGCCAGTCGAGAATTGCCACCGCTGGCGATGAAAAGAAGACTATTAGTGTATACAAGGTAGTTCTAGAGCTGCATGAGTATATGAAACGAACGATGTCCCTTGAATTGCTCAACCATACCTGTATGCTTCCTGCGAAACCTGACAGTGCATTAGTAATGCCATGAGCGATGAGCTCACGATCAACACTGAGATTGTCCTCCCCAGTCGATATACCCAGTGCCGGTACATTTATTGGGACGTGAAGGACTCCGAAGAACGTCAATGCAAACATCGCTGGAATTGTATCAACGAATGCGGGCCAGTCGACGGCCGAGAAATCTGTAAAACGTCAATTCATGCTTGGCTGGAATAGCCCGAAGGTAACCCACCATAGAGCGTATAAAAGTGATACCAAGGGTTGGAAGACGACGGAGCGTCAAAGACCCATCCCCTGCTACGCAAGGTATCCATAGACACTCTCGCGCCGAATTTGACGATATAGAAAACCACAGCTACCGCAATGAAATAACCACCGACTAGGAAATTGGACCGCACAAAGCGCTTCAAAACAAGAAAAGCAATCGCAAGTAACAAGGGTATCATCCAAAGCAGTAGTGTATCCATATGAAAAAGCTTCTGCAGGGTCGGTGCGTTAAGCTCGAGAGACCCGGATAGCCGAGCAGATACCTCGACACCGGTCTGCATCAGAAAGAATCCTACACCACCAATGCATCCAATTAAAATATGACGCGGGAAGAACCCAATGAGAGAACCAAGCTTGCACGTTCCCATCAGGAAAAAGACAAGCCCCGTAAGAACCGAGCTGGCGGAGAATGCGAGGATGGTTGTGGCGAGGACCGATTTCGGATTGTCCTCGCCAACCCGAACCAGAATTGTCATGGCCATTTTGTGAAAGAATGGAACAACCTC
The DNA here is from genome assembly GCF_002847465.1 of Aspergillus novofumigatus IBT 16806. Taxonomy (NCBI): domain Eukaryota; kingdom Fungi; phylum Ascomycota; class Eurotiomycetes; order Eurotiales; family Aspergillaceae; genus Aspergillus; species Aspergillus novofumigatus. The sequence goes on from NW_020194278.1 coordinate 725,823, forward strand.
GATCATCTCACTCCCGATACCGCCACGGAAGATTGACCCTCCGCATGAAAAGACCAGCTGAGCAATGACTGTGCTGACATAAAACATCGAGATTCCGTCTGACCCCAGCTCAGAGAAGATAGGCTCTCCCAGTGGAAACAGGATCATCCCGTAGGAGAGCGCGTCGAGGATATTCAGCAGGAGCCCGAGGAACACAGAAGGTAGCAGGCTGGCGGGATAAACCACCCCCTGCTGCCATACTGCTCTCCCATCCCAGGACTTCGGGCTTGCTATCAGACGAAGACAGCTTCTGATCGTCGCTAGACCGCGAGGCTGTCCGCCCTGCTCGCGCTCTCTCGGTAAGTCCTGGCTTTCAATATCGTCTGCAACACCATATCCATGGAATGGTTTAGATTGTGCCGTTTTATTCAGCAACGAGGTCCGTTCGGTGCTTGTGTTCTCTTCTCCTTCGCCATCATTAAACAAGAGCCTCGGGTTTTCCACACCAGTCGCGTCGTTTGGGCGCAGCTTACTTCCGTAGTGGTCGGTGTCGTCCCCGACCGATTCAGAGGGAGGACTGCGAATCATCTGAGTCAATACCGAGGAGCTGGTGGCAGGAGCGTGGATGGGCTCCGGTTCGACAATGGTCAGATCCCCTGGAGTGCCGTTGTAGCTGGACGAGGGTGCGGCGACAACAGTCTGTTGGTTCGATTGAAAGATATCCAGGCCTCGCGGATGAGAGCTCCGTTCGTGAGGAAGCGACAGCGCAAACGATGCTAATTCAGCTGTTTGTTCTCTCAAACCTTCCGATGAATAGTGTGCCGGATCTAGACAGCCAGTTAGGACATTTGAACCCCTCACAGAATCTCTGATTATCGTACCCTGAGAACCTTTGAAGGACCGATGGTAGAATGACCGAGTCGGAGTCCTGAAGCTCGACCCGCCGTGAATAGAAGGCTCGAGTCCTGAAGTGTCCGGAGTGCTGCCATGATTGGCCCGTTCGATCGGTATTTCTATCACATTTGGGACAGTTGTGTTGACCAAAGATGGGCGACGGGGTAAAAATCCTGACGCACGAGAATCACTGCGGTCTCGACGTCCGATGACGCCCATCGCGAACCCGAGCTGTTATTGCCTGCGACACAGACAACCCGTTTATAGAAACGAGGAATAACGGGATAAATTGAGGCGAGATGTTAAGCTCCTTTCTCCGTGTGCGTGCCGCACCCCAACGGCCGCAGACCAGCAGATGGGTGGGAACCCGAATGACGCAAGAATCAAGGCACAAGGAGCAATCGTCTTTTGATTACCACACAACTGGGGGGAGGAGAAGGTCTACAAAAACCCGATGCATGAGGAAGTGAGTATGACCAATGGGGTCTTGAAAGCGACCAAGTGTCATTGGGAGGAATCATTCCATATCAAAACTCCAAGGCCAGAAGCTGCCCGGCGTTATCAATCCTGGTCCGTGAGTTGACTAAAAAAGTCTTTATCACCAGCCGTTATCATCGTCTCCGCTGGGGCCGCTTTACCGCATTCTGGCAATTGTGGATCAGGAACTTTGAGTAGTTCCTGGAATTGATTACCGCACGGATAGTGTCGTTATTATTATTGAGTAATCGCCTCCTGCAGCTGGTGGGACAAGAGTTGGAACTTGAAAGTTGGGCAGAAACAATCTGAAATTGATTAATGATGTAGTATGATCGCCGTGATTGATCAATGCACAAGGACGGAATATGCATGCAAGCTTAGTCTGTCTTTGCTTCTTTGGACATACGAGCGGATCAATTGCAGTACTTGTTTACGGAGTAAGTGGAAGCTACCATCAGCTACTCGATATGACAGCGACCATTGTTTTCAATGTCAACTGGTCAAAATTGGTTTACTGCATGACTATGAAGATCACGGAATCATGATGAGAGCCCCCCTACTCCGCATATGGGAACACATCTACAAACCATACGACAATTCTTAGAAAAAAGTTCAATGCACCGTATATACAATGGGTATCTCAAGTCGTCAATCCGCCTGCCGTTTATCATCATCAATTCCTATCAGCTCAGTCGCTCCAGGAACCCTTGCGCGATCAGCCGTTCCACATCGCCCTGTCGAACGTAGAGTTGACTGTTCTTCGTCAGATTGATAACCCTGTAAAACATCAACACACGTCAGCTCTGCTCTCAATGCATGCAGTAGGATTGCCCAGCCGACAGACAAGAGCAAGAACAACATACCCATACTCCGTCTGAATCTCCCCCGCATCCTTCAAAACCCTCACATCAATAAACAGATCCCTCGGCGGCTCCAAGCTCCCCGTCAAATCAATATCCGTCCACTGCCCCTTATACGCCGCCAGCATATCACTATACTGCCGAAAATACTCCTCCTCCTCAGGACTCAACGAGCTATGGTTCCCCGCCTGCGAACTCACCACCCCATGCGCCGCCGCCCCTCGTCGGCATTCGGCTGCTCCTGCTCCAGCACATCAACCCCCTTCCAGCAGAGCTCCTCGAGCTTCTCCGTGCGCACGCGGTGATACGCAAGGAGACAGCGCTTGTTGCGGCGCGTGCAGATGTGGTCGACTAGTAGGGCGCAGGCGGTCGCTGGATCTGCGGAGGGGTTGAAACTGCCGCCGAAGGGTTCGAGGAGGCGGGCGACGTCGCGGTCGAGATTGCGGACTTCGCGGGCGACGGTGCGTACCAGTTCGGTTTGGTAGGGGGGAGGTGGACGAGGGATTGCGTGCGTTTGGCGTGTTGGACCTGTGTGGGTGCTGTTAGCAAATAGCGCCGGATGCAATTTGGGGAGTAGGACGCGGCGGACCAGTTTGTTTCCGAGTTCGCCGTACATGATGGTGTGTTGACAAGGAAAAGATGTCAGAATTTTAGGGTGTTATTACTGCTATATATTGATGCGTCTGATGATCGCGCTGGACGCGTGTGTCAATGATCGGCCCGATAAGTTTATTCTGCCGGGTTGATGCAATTCCGCGTGCCAAGCCTCGCGAAAGGCGGTCATTGCATAAGAACCTACGGAGTAGGACAGTAGGCACTTACAATCTACAACTACTATCATTGGGACTTGGACTTGCTGTATTATTCTTGCATACGTACTGGTGCATTATCAGCACAAGTTTGACGCGTTAAGGATGAATATTGGCCGCCGCGATTGGTATCAGGCTGAATATGGAGAATCAAAAGCACCCATAAGACCACAGTAAGACAGCAGGACGCATTCGAGCTCATATTGAGTTACGAGTTCATGAAGGGATTGTCAAGGTGTTCTACTAAGGATGCATGCCCTAAATCAATGCTACTGCAATATTCGCTCCTAATCCATCACAAAAGGTTGGATGTCGCACAATCCACAACACTACTTCGAGTTGACAACATACCCAAAGTTATCCAAAATCAACGTAACATCCTGACTCAACTTATCATCCTCCCCAGCCTTGGAGACAGTAAATCCCAACGTCCTTAAGTCCGTAAACCCCTCAAAATCCACTCTCTGCAGTCGGGGCGTGCTAGTGTATTTCGCCGTCTGGATCTTCGGAATCCCTAGATCGTTGTTCTGCGTGCCCTCGAACAAAACGGTACAGTCAACAGGCACCGTCTTGCCTTTCTGGTCCGTCACGCATGCAAAGGAGATCTTCTTGGCTTCGAAGGTATCCGCCGCCGGGCCTTGCGGACGGAACCGAGGAATGTCCCAGGCGGCTTTGGAGCGAGGGCCAGAACGTTGGGGTTCTTCTTGGGTCTGTAGAGGGTTGGGGCTACTTTGGCGCGACGAGCGACTGTGAACTGGTCGCCGTATGAGAGGCCCTTGAAGGGGTTGGGGTCGACGGGGCCGGGGTTCAGGGAGTCATACTACCTTGTCAGCTGGTCATAAGGTGCAGTGGGGAGGGCAAAGACACTTACGCCAACGAAATAGTTTTGAGAAGCTGCGCAAGCGAGAGTAGACAAGGCTGCTAGAATTGCGAGCTTCATTGTCGGCAATTGGTCCTGTTTGGATGCTGATCTAGTAGAGGGTTGAGTCTTTGAGTTTATACAGATTATCTGGAAACTTCATTTGGGTCCAGCGAGGGTGGGCTATTTATGTCCAGAAAAAAGTAAGTATCACTATGTGCTCAGGTCCCATTCTTCCAGCTCAGTATGTGTCTCCTGGCCCGTGACTTGTCTGACTGAATTGTCAGCACCGTCCATTAGTTAACCTATCCACATAGGATTTACACTTGGCGCATCTATTGACGATCTCCGATCAATAGATCAGCGATCTGCAGACAGACCAAAAATGATTGGCTCGTCACAAGGGTGATCTGTGGACATACATGCCTTATCACACACTCGAGGAGAGACAACAAAGCAGGGGAGCTCAGTAAAAGCATAATGCAGGAGAATCAACGACGAAATGCGTTGACTCCCTCTCTCCCGACATAAGGAATATCCGACCTGGTGTATCAACCGGATCGTTCAGCCGCAGTCGATTGCTCGTTCAAATAGCCTCGTTGACGGCTTGTGCATGTTCACTGTTGCAAGGAGAACATACTGAATGTGTTAACGACGTGGACTTGTATAGTGTAGATTTGGCTACGAACGAGTGGATCGGTGGATTTGAGTGAACACGACGGGTTCAAAGATGAGGGGTGGTCCACGAACGCAATAGCTCTCTGGCTACAATCGACGGGAGAAGATACTCGTTACCAGAAGATTGGTCATCCTTGGACAAGGTTGTAGCAGTGCAATGCAAAGGAAATTTTTACAAAGAGGAGAGCAGGTCAGAAAAATAATGATTTGCGCCCCTCAATCTAATATTGTGTCAAAGTCAAGATACCAACAACATAAATAGCAGGGATATTTCCATGAAATATCAAAGGAGATTACCACCCAGAAAGGGATCAACTCCAACAGACAAAAGGAGATATCACGCAGACTACCAATGAGAAGGAGCAGCAGGAGACCTGAAGAACGTAGGGTATCACCCAGTCCCACAATACTAGACTCCGCGCCTGTACAACTCCGACCCTGAGGTTTTCTTCTAAATTACAAAAGGCCGGCCCAATGACAGACAGAAATCAGAAAACACACATCAGTAAGCATGACATGAGGGTCATCTTCTCGTCACAACAAGACAGGGACACAAGGAAGCTGCCTTGATTAATGTCACATTGTCGATCAGGGATATTCAGATGCTTGAGAGTTGATCCAGTGCTCGAATTCGCCATTGGAAGCGTCAAAACTGGTCTCGTCGTTGGTAGAATCCCAAGTATCGTGGCTATCCCCTAGAGTCTGCATGCCTTGATGATAGGTGGCGCCGACATGGTATGTGGATTGCAGCGGAGAGGGAACAGGGACATAGCAGTTACTCGTCGGGACTTCTTGCCAGATCGCATAGTGTGAGTGGTTGTACATAGCATGCTGACTAGAGTGGTCGCTTAATGACAGCAACTGAGGATCCAGCTGACCATCGGGTCCAGTTCCAGGGGTGTTCTGGGGCTGAAGAAGGTCGTGGTGGGCGCCTCCAGGCAGCCCGGCCAGCGCCGTCGACGAGGTGAACTGGATGTCCTGGAGTCCAACATGCTTGAATCGAGGATCTTCAGTAGGAGGGCCCATGAGGTTTTGATGCATTGGCTGCTGGAGGTATGAAGAGGGCTTGGGAGCTGACATGCTGGGATGACTGGTCTGCCACGAAGAACCGTAATATGTCGTCGTGGGCAGCCCATGCTCTGGAAAGTCGAAGGGTGTTGAGTCGTGGCTGCCCCAACCATTGCTGTCGACCTCGGACGAGCCCACGGCACGAACCTGGAGGAACGCCGGGCTAGATGCAGTAGTCATCTCGCCGCCATCCACGGTCAGCTGGTCGTCATCCGTTTCAGATCGTTTCTTCTTTTCCTTCGACGGGGAGAACTTGTATCCTGGGTGTGCTTTGAGATGATTGGCCTTTTCGAGGTTGGCCAGAAGCTCGTACTTCTCGCGAATCTCTGGCGTTTCGATCCGCCAGCTGTCGCCTGCGACCTCTGAAACGACCTGGTGGTTATTCTGTGCAAACCACTCCTTGGTCCGCTCTGCGTATGCAGACCGGTAGAGCATGAACGAGTTCATAGGTCTGGCAACTTTGCCATTCTTTTTGGCAACCTCCGCGTGCCGCACCTCCTTGGGCCGATGCACCCAGCTGTCCATGTCTCTGAGGGGAACATGTGTCAAATGCTTGGTAACTTCACTTAAAGGACCAGCTAGCTTAGGTTTCGACTCCCGGTTGTTCGCCTTCTTGGCTCGGCGCCTAATTCTGGGAGGTCTAGCTACTCTTACTTTCCCAGGGGAAAGCTTCAAGGCTGATGAAGATGGCCAGCGAGGAGGAGTCGCTTCTAATCTGCTAGGAACAACTCCCTCGTCCGAGGCAGGAGGCGGCGTATTGATCTGAATACCTGAGGGTAGCATCTGCAGTCTATTAGCACATGCTTGGCTAGCTAAATGTGTCACTGAGAACGGGGGCGGGGACCCTACCGTATGCTGTAGTGGTAGAGGTGTTGAGTACTCGTGGGAGACATATCGCGGTGACGATGAAGGGCCGTAGGTCTGATCAACAGTCAGTAGGTAATCAACAAGCTGAAGAAAGCTTCCAACTCACCATCGCTTGTGGCTCAAGCTCACTGTAGGCAGCTTCAGCGCTGCACGGCAAGCTAGATGTGACAAAAGGGTTCTGGGAGCAATATAGCGAGTTGAGCATGCCACGCTGTTCAGAAGCGAGATCTCCGTCGGTTGACTGAGGGGGAGAAGGAGGTGGGATGAATCTCGCAGCTGCAGCTGCAGCAGCCATTGTGGCAGCAGATCAGAGGTGAGGATGGTATAGAGATGTTGGGAGGAAAGGTCGCGCGATAGCGGAAATATGCGTTTTTAGGACGCAATGGGAGTGGTTGTAGAAGTTCCCTCAGCAGATCAGATGCTCGAAAGGAGATCTGGGAAATTTCCCCTTTCTGACTCTTGTGCGAAGGCTGAGACAGTCCGATTGTCAAAATGATAACCCCTTGACTTAGACAACCGGGGGAAACAATCGGGCGAGCCGCGCAGAGAGACACCCGAGAAGGTGAATGGAATGACAATAACTTTATGATTAAGTAGGGTATGCTTGAGAGGCAAGTTGAGCATTTGAGGCTCCAGTGAATCGATGCCCCACAGCAACAGAGACCCCCGACGAGAAGATGGAACGCTGTATCAGACAGTATTATGCACTGTCGTTTGGAGACGGGTACCAGAAGGAGACGGAGCGGTAGAAGAGTTCCACGGGAAATCAGCGATCAACAGTAGAAGTAGGCGAGATTGATGAGACCAAGGAAAAGAGAAGAGAGAGGATGAAGGAGGGGTATGCAGGATATTTTATGAAAGATATTCAGCAAACAGGATGGGAAGGAGGGATCAATTGGAGGAGAGGACTGATTGATTGACAGACTGATTGATCAAGGTATGGGGATGTGAACGAGATCGTGAATCTCAAGAGCCCCGTCGATCTTATTTAATGTTTTAATGTCTGATCAGTGGGTAATAGTGGAGATGTATTATGGTTCTTCCATGCATCATTATTGCAGACCTGGAGGGCCAAACAGACACAGACAGACATCAGTCAGTCAGTCAGGAGTTCCTCTCTGGCTGGTGCAGTCCAGTAGGCTGAGGCCCTGAGTCAATGGCGGTGTTGCACCTGCTGGGAAAATCAAGCCAAAAATGCTCTGCGCGCTGTCTTTGTTCCACCGTGCTGGGACGAGAGGAGACCGGGGTTTGCCATTAATATTATCAGACCGTATTTCCTATTCTTTTCTGTTGTGTCCTTTGAAGGCTTGAACTAAACATACGCCAGTGGATCTTCCTCCCAAAGGATCAAAAAAGAAAAGAAAAATTAGAAAAATGATAATAATTATTATAATAAAAGAGCCAGAATGAGAGGGACTGCGCCCCTCCTTTGTGCCAATTCTAGATGCAGATGCTTTGAACTGCTTCTAGATCCCTTGTTAGTGAATCAGTCTGGGACTGAGTGGCTAGAGTGGATGTAGGTACCGCAGTGTGGACAGAACTATCCATGGATCATGATTTGATAGAAGTTGAATAATTCAAATATTCAAGAAAAAACCAGAGGGGATTCAATGGAGAATCTAATTTCAGGCTCAAAGACACAATTCTGTTACGAATACTTTCTGTCTCTCTAAATTGGACTGTTCTATGTTCAGGCATTATTACACATGACGGGGAAGACCTCATGTGGCTTTAGCTCCTGGGATACCTGTCTACAGTAACTGTTATGGTAATAAATGCGACATTCGTCTAATTAGCTTCAGAAAGTGACAGCGCGTTAGTAATGGGTCTATCAGTCTCAGACAGGATCAGAAGGAGAAACGACCAACGGGAAAAGGGGAAATCGAAAAGGAAAAAAAGACCCCTAAAAAAAGAAAAAAAATTTTATTTCAAGTTGACTGGCAGATACTTACATAAACCTACAGTAGATGTCGTCAATACTTCACTATCCTGAAGTGTCAAACAGTGGTCAGTCGTAGAGTTGAGCCATAGTACATACGGGGCATTAACTATCTATCCACGACCTGACGGACAATTCAAGTAAAAACGTGAGACAACACGGAGTATATACATGACAAATCTAGACTATATATATGTATGATACAGGGTCTCATGATTTGTTTAGGAGTATAGAAGAGGAAGACATCTCCACTCTCCGCGATGAGACTCAGAGTACCTATGTACTGATCATGATATCAGAAGCGACGTTCCATGGGTCTGACGATATAAGACTGCATGTCATTGGAGTCTGTGGGTGGATATTTCAAATATAACATGAGGCGGTTACCGTACCTACTTCGTAGCTACTTAGAATCCCTCCCGTCGAAAAGGTATATCGATTCCGGGACCTACGCCGTATAGTGAGAAGACATGAGGACTGGCCCATGGAACCGTACGCTTCCCACATGGCCTTATTCGACCTCCATAACTTCCAGCAAATCACCCGGTCTAAACCATATGTAATAATGTACGTAGTTTCAAGAGGACCATGGACATTTCCCAGTATTTAACCTAAATCGCGGCGGAGTATGGAACTTGAGATTGTCGATCGCCCTCGGGTCCGCCATTTTAGGAGAGATACGCTACCTGTATGTAGACGTCTTGAGTGGGAAACGGAGTTGCCGGTAATGTTGTCATTGATAGGTAGGTCGTTGGTTCGGGCGCAAGCAGTTCCGTGTTTGGAGATGCCCCATAGTCGGACCAAACGGTGAGCATGGACCCGATGGAGACGGGGTTTAATTCGACCAGTTTTGCGGGGAGCTTGATGATCAGGAGTGAGAGGACCTCGTTCAGAGCCAGATTTGCCAACATATAGAATCCCTAATCCCTCAGTATCAACCCTCTCTTCCTTTCTCTCACTTTTCTTTTTCCCTCTCAGTCAATTCTCACCTGAAGTCTGCCGAAAGTTGGCATTCATAGATACCGTGGCGGTAGTTGCGTAGCCCGGCTATTACTAGGCATTATTATTCAATATGTGGTGGCTGTTATGAGAATTAAGTTACCTTCCTGCCACGAGGACCCCATTGGTGCTTATCATTGGGTGGGCCAAATTTGCGCCGCACTAGTACCACAGGCTGGCTCTAGCAGATCGCCGATTCTTACCTTACTAGCGTAGATGTCTGTAAAAAGAGAATAGAGTCAGGACGGGTCTCGTACCTTGTATCCAAAAATACCGGTAGCCTGACGAACTGCTCCCTATCTTCGCCTCCCCTTTGGTCTATAATGATAGGATTTGTGCATGTTACCCTTGATCAACCTTGATCGATGTGCCTAAATGGCTTGCTATCCTTGCCATCAGGTTCCTTGCACTTGGACTCTTTTCAGTCACGTGTCGACTAGGCCATATGCAGCAGGAACGAATAAGTCCATAGCCTACCTGGAGTCGAGGAAGAACTTGGCGGGTTTCTGTACGCAAGTCGCATACAATGGATCATGACCATGCAATAAGGTACTTTACTTAACTGCCAGAATTAGGTTGTCATTCCTTGATCTTGTGGTGATACCAACAAGTCGATAGTACATATCCTTGCAGCTATTGGACCGTGTAGCAAGCCCCAAGCATGTGGCTGTCATGTGTCAACCTGAAAGCGGTTACGGTACCTAGAGTGGATACCAGTCACAATCGACGTACCGAATGGTTTTTGGGGGAGCCTTACACACTCTTCTGCTTCATCCATCTTAATTGACCTTTTTGTTGATTGTCCACCATATCAGAGTGAGCAGGCATACCGTCGAGTGGAGGCTTGCATGGACCCATGATCTGCGGCTGTCAAGTGGGCTGCTGTTGCTGATAGGCTTGAAAGGCCCCCATATGGCTTGCGCAGGAACCGTAGTGGCCCTGCATCAGTTCTTTGTTCGAGCTTAATCCAGGGACACAGGAACCTCTGGCCTTTGACAGTAGGTATCAGCGCTCGACTCGAGATTCCCCAGCAACCTGAAGCGCTGGTTTTCCAATTCGACCTCATGTGGATGCAGTTCGTGCTGTCTATTTTTGTACAAGGCATTCATGCACTATTGTGGGCAGGGCTAGTTTCATCAAGGATCTTTGCCTCAAGATGAAAGCACTCATTGTTGAGGTATCTTGCAAGTTTCAGAGTGGTTCATGACTCCTGCAGGGACGCTTTGACCGCTTGAGTTGATGTCAGCCCCGTTGGTGTCACCATGCAGGTCCTTGGGCAAAGCCTCCTCCAAAAGGAAGAGGATTGGCAGCAAGGATGATCTGGTAGGACAATTTCGACAACCCCAGGTGTCCGACAAGCTTCTGGAACATCACTAGATCTGCGCCAAGAAGCGAGCCTTTCCCATTCCGTTGAGTGTAGTATTTTGAGGACAACAGACAGAGCAAAGCCTCGATGGTCTGGTGACAGGGGCCTGTCAAATTGCTGGTCTCAACCATGGCGTTGATCACCACATCTTGGTTCGTTGCACCCTGAATGGGTTAATGGCTTCTTTCCTCACCAAATCCGGCGAACCTAATAATAATCGCGTTTCAGGTTCGAAGACTGCGCCTCTTCTCCCCAAACATTCAACGTTGAATATATTTTTTGAAACAAAGTTGTGAAGAATAGGATTCCATTTATGGGGCAAATGGTGGGAAGAGAAAACGAAACAATCTGGGTACGAGCCACGGAAAGCTCCTTCCAAAAGTTGCCGATCAAATGTCCCCGAGCACATGGCAGGATCAACGTTGGGGAAGAGGCTATTGACTCTTCGGCGAGTCAGACAAGTGGCTAAGACTCAGGATTCCATGATACGCTAGATGGCTCTATCAGGAAATGCAGAGCAAGCGGACATCAGAGATACCGCCAATCTTCCTTCGTCTTCTTGGTCCCAGATATTTTTCGGGAATATCGCTTGACCTGGGAGTGGCCAGAAAGGCGATCAATGGATACAAGCCAACGGCCGACAAGGAGCTGTACTCAGGATTGTCAACTGGATGTCTGCTCAGGCACAGCAAACTGAGAGACCGGTAGAGGAGTAGGTATTCAATGGAAAACGCCCACATGATCAACCGCATTCCCTGTTTCTGGACTAGCTATCACACTTTTGCTTCTCCATGCCTTCTGGTCAAACTTTTCACCTGAGCGACGTGTGTCAAGTATGGGGAGTGAGAGACGCAAGAAAGTCTGTTTGGCACTAAGTCCTTTTGGCATACTACTTCCATGGTTCTCTCAAGTCTCAACCACATGGCAAGCGTATATCGCCGAGCAAGACCATCGCGACCTGCGCTATTCATGGCTCGATTGGAAATAAGGTGCAGGGTGGCTGCGATCAACAAAAACGTGGCCTCCCAGAAACATGTGGTTGTGGAAGGGAAGCCACCACAATCATCGTCAAAGCGCCAGAGTAGGCTCAATCCTAAGTTTCAAACCTTATGCCACGAGGTATTTCTGGTAATCAAGAAGATGGAAAAGACAAGAAGATAATTCACCAGGAGAGGTGTGCGCACTGTTGAGTAACCAACAGGGCGTTGGGCCAATATGATTGGTGACAATTGGTGATAAAGACCACACATCCTGCGCCTCGAGGCGAACTTTCCTGCTAGATTGCGGTGTGATAGCGCACTAGTTGGCTCACTGAGTGGCAGCAACGGTCAACAAGTCTCAAGCGATAAACCTTGAGTGGTGCTGGTACGCCGGCCCGGATAGCTCGAGGATGCTTTCCCTGCTCTCACGTCTGCCCGCTGTGCCGGCCGTGGAAACTCCACGGCGCAGAATTGGTCCTACCTTGAATCTACAGTTCTACTCCCTATGGACTATGGAGCAACAGCATGGCGATCCTCCGCGTGGGTCTGATATGGTTTGACAAAACAGTACGAGTACATGGTTTCTTATCCAACCTTAAATGGCAGAAAACGCTTTGTCACTCGTGTGGACAGGGTCGAAGTTAAACACGAGGATAGATAAGGCTGGACTCATGGAGCCTGGGGTGAAGTTGGGAGAAATATGGGAGAAATATGGAATGACTCGAACGAAGGTACGTACCAAATCACCTGCCAGCTTTAGAGTTATCCGTCCAGCCCAGCCAAGGTGCAATTCTCTCATTTGGGCAATGAATGATGCGGCAGGTGCCTGGTTCACGTCATCCATCTCCCTCGATGGTTCGCATCCGCGCGTCTACTACATAGCGGAATCCTAAGTCTTTAGACATAAGTTAGTGATAAGAAGATACATTGAGTTCGTCGCTACGGCCCTTGCAGTCTTACTGATAAATTTTCTAGCAACGGACTTTACGGGTCTTCGGATATAAGAAACGCTCAGTTTAGCAGTCGGAGTACTCGAGTGTAGCATATTGCCTGTAAAGTAAGGCATCTACTATCGAGTTCGAATGACCCGGAAAGGGGGAATAATCCATCAGCTTACCCGACACTCAAATTATCAAGTCCACCAAGCAAAATGCTGGAAAGCGTGACAAATTGCGAAGCTTGAGTCTAATCCCTACCCTTCCATGCAGTATCATCACTGATTACTTAACGGTAACCGTTTATCGCTTTCGAGTCATGTGCCTTGCGGCCTGACCGGTCAGTCTAAGGCGCTGGTAGTAGTAAGGGTGTGATACATGGTACATTAGGAAGTCTCTCAACATACGGACTCCACGTAATAAACGCTGTTTTATAGCACAAGGATGTCCGCGGCCTGTGCGTTCTGTTTGGTGCCATTCCCCGTCATGATGTACTTTGCATATGCAGGGATGTCTGGCTCCTGACTGCCACGCGAAGCTACAATAGATATTCATCCCAACCCTCGTACGAGCTCGTACGAGCTTAATCTGTGGCTGACTCGGACGGTTTAGTTCGGGGATCAACTCTGTATCAGAATAGCGTGATTTCGGCGTCTATAACTTACTTTCGGGTATGAGGCATATGTGACGATGCGCAGATGGTCCAGTACGGAGCAGCCGATTAATTTTCCCTATGGGGTAAGGTACCTTAGTAATAAGGTTGTTTAGTCGTATGAGGAGGTATGACTATGGTGCAGTGACATGGCTTTCTATTGGAAAGCTCTAGTGGCCCAAGTAACCTTGACTTCGAGTGACAGATAACTGACTGCTGACTTTTCAGCATCATCACCTTCAATACTTCATCGTCAGTGGTCTGTGGCTAGCGATCAGCGGCTTGATCGTTTATTAATAAGCAATGTGCCTTTGCATCGGATCCGAACAACCGCCTCGAGTGGACGGATAGACTCGGTTTTGACATCTTCAAAACGTCAAAGTGAAAATGAAATACTAGTACGGACTATGTACCATAGTGCGGCGAGTCTACGCCCTACGGAGTACTCCGCACACTCCACGGACCAGATCGGTTTAGAGGAAGGTCGATCCGCATACCTTAATAGTTCGAGACCTATGGAGAAATATTAGGCTTTTGTGCCATGTAGGTTTTTGCTTTGATTAGACTTTGGATCAGCTGCCGGCACTTTGTTATGAATCGATGGTGTATCGAATATTGAGCAATCCCGCGGCTAATGCGTATTAGAGATATATTCCCTGCTATCAATGCCCCCTTCTAGTAATCTAGTCAACTTTACGGAGTAGTGTCGGCGGAATTGGAACTCCATCCGGACCCCACTTGGGGACTCTTGGCCTGGACCATGTTGCTTCTTACCTAGCCCAAAGCACTTACTCCAATCTGTACGACTAACCAATTCCCCGTGAATCCATGATACAATTGGATACTGTCCATTTCATTCTTCCAATCTGTTTATCTGGCACTGCATACTACAGTTAGGCCATGTGCATGAGGATCTGCCTACCCCCGTACAGGCTAACGACTTGGACAAGAGACAGGCGCCACGGCGGTAGAGTTGTCACACCTACAAGCCTAAAGTTGAAGCTGAGGATGCTACTACGTAGTTTAGTACAGGATTACTCTGAACCCCTTGCCTATGTCGACATCTGCATGTACTGGGATCCGCTTTCCCCGTCTATCTACTCCAATCGATTACTAGCTAAACCACGAGCACTATCCACAATGTGCATGCTTGGCTAGCTCCACGGGGTTGACGGGAACCATTCAAAACTGCCTTTCCCCGAGTCATGAACACGATCTGAGAAACGAGGGCTGTCACTGTCAGATTTTTGAGTTCAGGCGATCTTTGGATCGTGAGCTGCATCGCGGCCGGACCATCACCCGCCATCGTCAGTTTAGTCGTTCATCTTGCACCACTAGTCCCTCCTGGGATCACATAGCCGAGTACCCTAACCCAACCATGCCCGTAATACGAGATAGCACTCATAAAGTCATGACCGGAGCCGATAGCCGACGTTACATTCGATAGGATATTCCGCCAAGCATACATGATTTGGAATGATTTCCTCGAGTCAGGTTTGCCTATGGCCAGTGAGGAGGGGCCTGCTACATACTTTCGTTAGTTGTCGTACGGAGTACTCCGTACTAAACACTCGTTCATCATGTGCTCTTGGCTACTTGTCCTGCAGTGGAAACTTGAGTGCCTGTATCCTGTCTCAACCAAGCGGCAAATGAACGAGAGAGACAAAAGTCCCAGCAGCTGCCAGGCTGTTAATCAGCCACCCCCGGTGAGCTAACGATGATCCATCCCGTGCGCACTGGACGTTACACCATAATAGTCGATACACTAAACCGACAGCTTGATTGATACAACAAGAATGGATCGAATCAAGTCGTCTAAACTATCTACTTTGAACGGTTAGATTTTCATGGCGGACTGCCGACCCTCTTATTAGAACAGGATTCATATCCCTGAAAATCGATTCAGGGCAATCCCGGACGGAATTAGACCCTCATAGTCCGTACAAGTATGAATGGAGCGCAGAGGGACCCATCGGGCTACGAGTATTTCCCCTAACCAGCCCATGTTACACGAGCAATAGAGTCCTAAAGTCATCGACAGCGAGTAAACATGTCCAGGCCTACAGAGTATCCGTACATCACTCACTCAATCACCACAGGCCAAGCATCAGGGACTTGCTTGCTTGCCCGCCCTACCTCCTAAAAAAAATGCATATGCACCATGCGAGGAACAAGCACAATAAGGTGATTGTCCTGTCCTCCATCCCCATCCCTATCGCCATCCCCAACCAGCAGCACATTCCCGTCAACAAGAACAAACCATCCAGTTCGATTTGAAATGCCCCCATGCAGTTCTCACGAATCGATTCAGACGGACTCTACCCTTTGCTCCCAGCGCAGCGGGTGTGCCAGGGTCAGCTCATTTGCTACCTGCGCAGAAAACCCATTCTTGTGTCTTTGCTATTGTCAATCTGCATAGCTGCAGCCATCTCGTCCTAAGAATTGGGTTGCCCCTGCGCTATAGGTGACCGGTATATAGATCGTAGGCTACCCTGGTTTACTGGGATCCCTCTGATTGTACCTGAGACAGGCATGCAGCCGACCCGATAGGGGTTTCGGATTCGTTCGGACTCCAGGGCTGGAGTGTAGCCTACACCTGAGGCAACCAGGCAATGCAATATTGCTCGATATAGTATTGAAGCAAATTTGAAGGAATAGCTATGCATGCGTGTCCATTTTCTGCCTTGAGACTGAAACCATAACCGCATCTATTGAAACATACAGAAAAAACCATCCGATCTGTCAGTCTCTATTAACTCCTCAATCAACCCAGTGCAACGCCTTGATTGCATTGTAAAACTCCGTGGATGTAATTCAGAAATCCCATCCGGCCCAGATCAGAAAAAGATGATGTATCCTGCGTACGACAGAAGAGAAGATCAATTGATACAGTGACATGTTGTCAAAAAACCCAAAAGGCATTGTTGTTCATCGACCGATCGACCGATGCAAAATTTCAACGTCGCCCGAAAGTAGCGCTTCGATCTTCGGATATTTCGGACGTTCAATTAACCTTGCAGACTAGAATTGGCGATCCGCAGATAGTGGTCAAATAAAGAATACGTCGTTCCGTTTGCAGGTGTTGGATAATGTCCATTTGCTGGGGGAGATGTTTCCGGCCTTTCAGTATTCGCCCATCGGAAGAATAACAGCGCCAACACGGAGTAAATCTCCACCATCGCGGACCCTAGATTCGTTCGGGTAAAGAAGGGTATTGCTTGCCGAAAGATCCAGAAATGAAGCACACTTCGGCCATGATGCAGTGTAAAATGTAGTACGAAATCCCATATCAAAATGCAATGTGGAACCTGTACCCGACGAAAAATAAGCGCCTAATTCCAATTCACCATCTAACTTATGGTCCTGCCGAGCCGCCTATGACTGTGGTTCGTTGTTCCGACTAAGAGCTGATGGGCCCAAAGGAGGTATCCGATTGAGCGAAGGGGATGACATGGTGGAATACTGGCGATTAGACAGGGAGTGAGGCTGAGACTGGAACATTAGAGCATTTTCCCTTTGCCGACGCTCTTCCTGTTCAGGAGTCATAGATTTCACGGGAGGTGGAATGGGCGCGTCAGGCGAACTTCTGCCCATCAACTTCGGGCTCGGCTCCAGTTTCTGAATTGGAGGCAGGATTGGGGCCCCAACAAGGCTGCCCGAGGTCATGGGACGCGGAGACTGCTTGGTTGGGCTGATGCCAGAAAATGGTACGCCATGCGAGCTCTGCGGGGGCGAGGACCTGCTGCCACTAGGAGTCGCCGCTGAGAAAGATGGCCGACCGCTGTGGAACGAAGAAAAGGAGGCATTATTGACAGTGTCGGGCCGCGGAGCCGCCCGATGTGGTCCAAACGGCGTCCATGGAGTTGAGCCGTCCGAGGGACCTGTAGGTGGAAATCCCGCAAGCGGACCAACATCATGATTGCCTTGGGTGGGAGACATTGAGGGACGATTCTGAATAGGCGAGGGAAGACTCGGGCTCTGAGCTGAGTGGGCAGACGACGGCCGTCCAGTATGCAAAGAACTTCCACCAAAGGTGCCTAGACCGATAGGAGGAAGATTGGTAGCTTGTGAGATGGATGGCAGCTTAGAAGGCAGTCCCTGAGACAGTCCCTGAGACGAAGGCGCCAAACCATTCATGCCTTTCATCGGCGACGACAAAGGCCGAGAGTCGCTAATAGGAGCTGACTGTCCGTGGGTGACGTGCTGGGGAGGACGTTCAGGCGATGATGGCACTCGAGTCACTGCCTGAGCTGTACTTGAAGATGGCGCGTGTGGTTCTACCTTCGGGGGCTTTGAAGGAGAACTCATTTGCGCTGTTGCGGCGGCATTGGTTACTCCCGAGTCTTGATGATGGTGGGTAGCCAGAGCAGCGGACGGTGGTGAAGAACCGATTTTGAACTTCAAAGGAGGAAGTTTTGGCAACTTCGCCTCTTCCTCCCGTCGCTTGCAATCCTGACAGATGAAGTGGAAATCTTCGCGCTCGGCATCATGCTGTGCAATACCTAGACACTTGCTATGCTGCCACACATTGCACTTTTCACACGCTACGCTATGTGAGCCATCATCCTGTTTCCTTGTTAGCAAGGTGCGGCTGATACAGTCGAGAATGGCCATTTCATACCCAATTTTCCCCGTGGACTCCACAACCTGAACAGTCAAAAATCCAGTGATCATCTGACTGAAGCTCCTCCAAGCTCTTCCTCTGCTTCTCCATTTCAGCCTTGAGCTGCCTTTCTGACAGCCTGCTCTCACCCCTTTCAAGTCTCTCCTGTTCTTCTGCAATTTTCTGAAGTTCGGCTTCATGCAGACGACGCTTTCGTTCCCGGTCTTTGATGCGCTGCTCACGCGTCATCATCCGAGTGCGTCGTTCTTCCTCCATCTTCCTCAACCTTTCCTCTTCCTTGCGCGCCGCGGCCAAATCCGCCTCGTACTTCCGAGCTGCTTCGGCTGCCTCTCGCTCTTGTCGCTCCCTCTCAGCCTTCTGGGCGAGTCGGCCGGACCGTTTGGCGCCTGCAAGCAGCTGCATGTTCAAGAGCTCCTTCTCACGCCTGGCTCGCTTCCGTTGTAGAGCTTCTTCCTCCCTCTCGATGACCGGTAACACGTGCTCCACGATCCTATCCCGCAATATCTTCTCGTCTGGGTCTTTGGTCTTGCGAACCGTGTCCAAGAAGCGGTTATAATCCTCTAATGTGATGGCGATGCATTCCCACTTCATGTTTTCAAAGGGATCTTTAGCAACGCCGTCATCCACATTGTCAGTGTCTTCACCGAACTCTTCAACGGGCGCCGCGCCTGAGACTTTCCGTCGTTTGGAGGCTCGTGATGCTCTTGCGCTTCGGCTCTTCGGCTTCGACTTGGCAGGCTTCGGGGGGGGATATCAGGATCGGTACGACGGTACAGCCGGTTGTCATCTAGAACGTAATAGTAGCGGCCTTCGCGATCATAGCCTAATTCTTCAATGCGCTGCACCGTATCAGCATTTCTGCGGAAGACCAAGGTAGACAGCGGGAGGTTACCAACCCATTGTGTTTGGTCAATTTCTTTCTGCTCTGGCATCTTCTCGCGGATGCGATCGGGGTTCCAAAAAGTCCAAACAGACAGTTGATGGAGAACACGAAGCTTTTGGAATACATCAAAGTCCAAGAATTTGTTCGGGACCTCGTCGTAACCGAAGGGGTTAGGCAGATGGGGAGCTTTGGCATTGTATTGACGTCGCGTATATTCGTCAAAGTTCTCGAACCTAGATCCAAAACCTCCCATCAGCTGAGGCGACATAGAGAAAGTGAAGAGACCGTTCACATACGTAAGACCTCGATGCGACGAGACCCATTTGAGAAGGCAGAGTCCAATCTCCATGAGCTTTTCCGATGGTTCAGGTTTGAGGCATTCCGTTTCCAAATCCTAGCAAGGGAGGGACGACCAACAATCAGCTTCGTAAGAAAGACGGGGGACAAATAGCACAGAACTGTCGCTCCCGGTATACGGAGCTGCGCAGGAGCATGGGAAAGAATAACACTCACATCAATTCCAAAGTCTTCGTCAATCTTCATGACTTTACCAAAAATCGCGATATACTGCATGAGGTTCGCAAACTCCCAGCAATTCCGAAGACGGTTCAGCAAGCCATTTTCTTCAGAAGGCTGCTCCGGAGCAGCGTCCACCTCGGAGCGGGTGCGCTTTCGCGATACCATGGCGGCGATTCAAGACCATTCAGGGCGCCGCAGCGCAGATGGGAATTCAAGAAGGTGCGAGGTTCAATGCGTGGGACAACCTGATCTTCTTCCTAGATCAAAAAATTGAATCTGTGGGACAAATATTAATTGCGGTTGGATGAGTGTTAATGATTTCAGTTCCTCCCAGGAAAGTGTTGTAATTGTCCTGGCTGGAAGGGCGGCGGGCAGACACGGCGGAAGTTTTTCCAGGGCGCGAGACAGTGATGAGCTCAGAGGGAGGCGCGTCGAACCTGGGGACGCCGTCACGTGATTAATTACACCCCGATAAGGCACTCCACGGTAGATCGTCTTTCTGTATGTTCAGGGAGGTGAAGTCCTCAAGAAACAGAAAGGTGTAAATAAGAATGAAAATAGAAGCATTCATAAAGAAAATAAACCACATTGTTCCACAGAGTCCCAGAGCAAACATTGGAGATCTCAGCATTTGTTAATTGCATATCTCGCGAGATATAATTCGCGAGAAACAGTTCAACCAGCATCCATCATGAACAAAAACTTATATATATTGGTATCTCTTGCTCAAAAGAGGGTCTATCTCAATGGTATACGGATTGGTAAAAGAATCATGATTGAAGAGAAGGAAAATGCGCGAAAGAGAAGATAGCGCCCAACCATATCCACGCCACCGACCCTTGTACCATTGCAATGAAAGATCAGCAGAACCCGTACAAGAAGGCAAGAACAATGAAGAGGACGAAATGGAAACCAGAGAATTGATACACTCGAACACGAAAGATCACTCAAGCACCAAGTCACCGAAATGAAACCAACTCAGATGATCACAATAAAAAAAAGGGGAAAGAAAAAAGAGAAAAGAAAGCTTTTCTTGAATCGAAACCATGGCCTCATCGATCATGCCCCTCCCTTTGCTTTTCTTGTCTCAATGTGTAGAGATTGCCATTTTGAACACTATTTGCGCCGTGTGATCCGTCTTCGCCTAGAAACCGTCCCATGCATGTCGTAAGGTGGCAAATATACCAAGCATATTAGATGAGGAAGGATACTTTTTTCGTCGTCTACATGGTGACTCCCGGAGCGCCGTCGGAAACATTATCAGAGAGATTGATGAGAAGCTGTGCAAGGCAGCGTTTCGTGGCCGCATCGTCGCGGAGTACAGAGGAGAAGGTGGCGTCGCGGAGCGGTTCGGGAAGGCACTGGCGGAGAGCTTCACGAGCCCTGCTATTGTCACTGAGTCTGATACGATATTAGCATATGGGATCCGATCGGCAGTCTATTGCGAGGATATCGGGACTCAGAGGTCTAGACTCACCGAAGGAAGCAGCGGACAACATGTTTCAGCAATCTCACTGTCTGCTGCTCCACAAGCTGGGTGACCATATTGCTCAACACCGTTCCCACGGCGTAAAATCGTTCGTATGTAGCGCAAATATATGCAAGACCGATATCATCAAGAAGAATTTTCTGTACAATGAAAATGGCGACGGTTTTGCTCAGCTCCGATCCTGTCTCCATGATGCGAAGGCACAGAGGGATGATCTCGGTCGTTAGGAGGAAGTTGATCACATCGGACGAATCATTCTTTACCAACGCCCCGATGACTCCCAGTGAAGTAAGTCGCAGGTATTCAAAAGGTCGAGACTTCGAAGTTGTGTTGAGAAACGGGTAAAGAAAAAGAGGGATGTGAGCTAGAAGGCGACGTGCTCATCAGCAATGCTGTCTCTCAGTGCACGCAGGTAAATCAGGGGTGAGAAAATACCATTCAGAAAAAGAGTGCGAGTCTCGTTGTGAGAGGCAACACATTGTAACAGAGCCAGCGCATTGCAAACTCGATTCGACGCCGCAGCAGTCAACTGGGAAGGGTTGAGCAGGGGGTAAACGGAGATGATTTCCTGGAGCAGAGCAGTCATAACTCCTTCGAGAGAATGTTAGTACTGAACGTTCAGATTATGCACTCCGCAGAACCGCGGGCGAAAGTCTCAGATCATACCAAATGAATGCCAGATGACCAGCGCCAATTCGGGAACCTGCTCTCTCTTCTTGCTGAGTTCCATCAGAGCCGCCTCCCGACGATTCGGATCAAGCAGCTCTGCAACCCAAATGAAGACCTTTCTGTTCTCATCGCTGATGCCACCATCCATGACCGAGACCGCACCGGACAAAGCGTTTTCTCCATTCAAGGCTGCGGCACCGGCACCTTGCGCCGCGTTCCCAGCAGCACCGTTTCCAGCCATAGCGATGCGATTATAATGTTGCTGTTGAGCGGCAGCCGCTGCGGCGGCAGCAGCCTGAACTTGAGCATGTTGAGCCACCAGCGACGAATGCTGCTGTTGTGCTTGGTGGGGATGGGGCTGGGCCGGATGGTGCTGTTGCTGCGGCTGCTGCTGTTGCTGCTGATGCTGCAGCCAAGAAGGATCAGCCTGCGGATACTGATGCTGGTGGGAAAAGACGTGCTGAGATTGTGTCTGAAGCATGGCGGGCCGACGAAGGATCGTAGTACCCTAGGCGACTAATAGAGACGGTGAAGCGTCGCGAGGATAGGATAGTTCAGATTGTCAAGCAGGGAACTCGGAAGTGTAATTCATGGATAAATCTCTGCTGACAGGAGTCAGATGTAGCGTTGACTGGTAGAGGTTGTTGGATATAATAGGAAGCAGAAGTCGGAAGTGATAGATAGAGGAGGGTTATTGAAGAGGGAAGTTCGGACTTCGGGAGGCGGGCGGGGAGCGCGCGCAAGTTGAGCTTAGGCGGTTTAGTTGGGTTTGTGACTTTTGGCGATGAAGAAGGGTCGGGTTCTGTGTCTTGTGGAGCCTCCCACTACGTACTAGTTACTACTTTTAGCACCATGATCTTGGCTTTTCTCTGCAAAATAACATCAAGAATCCTTCACTTCTCATCTCTCTTTTTCTGCTGGCTTCATATCTACCATCGAGTACTGTTCTTGAGCTGTTCAGAAGGTGTTTTGGGAGCTTACATTCCTCGAATACCTAACCTACCTAAATAAAGTACCGACTTGCAGGTTACACTGAAAGGCGCACGAGTCAGTCCGGCAGGTGACTATGATGGCCCTTGCTCTCACCCTCGCCAGGTTGGGGAATCGGAGATTCAAAATGCCCCTTGGCGATCATGATAAGAATGCATGAAATCATAATCGGCATCTGTGTTAGGCTACAAGGGTACCTGCGTCCAGATGCCCTCTTCAGCTTCGAGCTCATGATGCTTTGCGGTTCGGATATGTCTATATCTGTCCCAAGGCAAACTTATAGCATCTTATGTGCCTGGCAGGTTAAATAACCCTACAGTGATTAAGATCTGTTGGATTACCAGGTTTCGTTATTACCGTATAACTCGGATCATTCGCGTTCGTTGCTCATATTTACATCATTTTTCTCGTCCAATCCATCAAGGTCATAAAGGTAAAACATAATCACACGAAGATAATCGTCACACATTTCCGTCCCAGAAATCACAGATCACAATGGAAAAAGAGCAAGCATACTTATAACATACAAGGCCAGCGCCGATCTATGCATTATCAGTTATTGGGGAAGCTCCTTGAGAATGCTCAGTCATTCACAGGAGACGGGGAATTCGTTTTCGAAGACGCCGTCGGATCATTGGGAGCAAGTCATTAGATCATGATCGTCGTGAGCGCGGCGTGCGAGGATTTCTGGATCGTCTTGTGTCTCTTGTTCGCCTATCCGAGCTTTCGCTACCTAAGACGCAGACTGTTAGCTACGGACGGTCAATTGGGAGAGCGGGGGAGACATACTTGCGCTCGTGTAGTCGGAGTAATAATAGTAAGAGCTGGGATAAGTGTAATCACTCTTCTCGTCTTCATCCTTGCGCCTCCTCAAGCCTAGACACAGCGCAAGAGCGCCGAGTATAATGCCAATGGTCGCCAGACTTCCCCATCTGGACTTCTTTTCGCCTCCTTCTGAGGCGGATGGCCGAGTACCAAACCAGGTTCGCCCTTCGGGTTTGCTTCCGTGCGCATGGTGATGGTAATGCCCTTCGACATACGTGGTATCCTTTCTCTTCCTTCTACCAGGACAAAGGCAGGCGAACAGGGCGTCCAGAGCTCCCTTGCAACACATACAGGCGCATAGCAGGAGCAGGATAAAGACGCCAGCGATTACGCCGATGACTATACCCGCAATCGCGCCACCGCTCAGTCCTCCTCCGGCAGCATGGACTCCGATCAAAGTTGCGCCGTCTGTTCCCACAGGTGGGATGAACCCTTGTGTGGTCGTCGCAGTTGCAGTCTGCGTCATAGTCGACTGTGTCGTTCCCCGGACTGGAGGGGTCGCAGTGGCTGTTACCCATATCGATGAACTTCCCACAATACATTGATCATTGGCGCAGACAAACGCAGCACCACAGCATGTATTGCCGCAAGCTGATTCGCCGAGGTCGGTCCTGCAACTGGTCGAGCTTGTTGCGGTCGGTATCAGGCTACTCCATGTAGAAGTAATCGTTTTGGCATCCGTCTCGGTGATAACGTAGGTAGTGGTATAGTATTCCCAAGTTCCGCCGCCGCCGCTGCCGCCCGACGAGTCCAAACAAACTGCTTGTCCCTGACTGTTGGTACCGCAGGTCTGGCTGGAGGTGCAGCATAGCTGGCTGTAATAGCCGCAAGGGTTCGCGCAGCGCTTCTCGAGACTGGCCTCCTCGAGACTGACCTCTTCGACTTCCAGCGGTGTCGCAGCTGATAGTCGCAACTGGCTCAGAACAGCCAGTATCGAGATCGTTGGCCGTACTATACGAAATGTCTTCATGGCGAAGGAGCAGTTTCGACGGTTCTTGAACGGCTGGCGCAAGGTAACGATCAGTCGCCCACCCTGGACTGTTCGCTGCGATTCCTGGCCAAATCAGCTTAAGCCTGTCACCCGTTGAGCAGTCGACCAGCTCAGAGGCAGTGACACTTTTGACAGGCTTATAGTTCGGATAGTTCCGATAGCAGGAATGCGATAAAGCAGATTCCACGAGGTTTCAAAAACGAACGGAATGTAAGAAATTTTGTGATAATGATCTAAGTAAACAAAAATGTTTCTATGAGAGAAAGGAATGGAAGAATGAGAAGCGATCCGGCAGCTCGTGGAGGTCTGACTGTCGAGACTGAGCACAACTCCCAGCCTCCTCTCATCCAAACCCAACCACCGGATTTCCTGATACCAACAACCAATCGCTACAACACAGCTGATGCACGATATATTGCAATAGCTCAGATTAAGAGACTACCTGGAAATCTAGGAGGCTGGGAATCATATCATATTTTCCTGTTCTGTCTCTATCAGCTTTTCTAATAATAACTGAGCATCATCCGTCGGTGTGATTGGCATCACATCACTGCCCTCACATGGAATCCTCCCCGCTCTTTTGGGTGCCGTCCCTGACAGCATCACTCCTAGGTCACTGCGCTCGACTCTTCCGATCGCCTGACTTTAGCGGCCGGTGAGACTTAATCAAACCGTGAGACGGGCCATTGACCGTTTATGTAGAAGCTCCACCAACAGAAGATCCCAGAAATTACCCGGCCTTAGTATCGGCCAGCAACCAATGGTCGATGTACTCCGTACCCCGTAGGACTGTCCACATCAGGCTTTCTAATGCGTCAACTCTTTCTCATTGATACGGATCTTTAGTCTCCTGTCTTGAGCTAGCTAAGTATCAAGGCTTACTGACGTGTCGGCTGTTCGGATTCAAATCGCCAGAGCGGTGTATGCACTGATATGCTCCGTACTCATGTAGGAACAACACATCTTCAGGCGATCCGGAGACGCTAATGCCTTGGAATCCGAAAGTTTGAAAACTTGGGCAGGAGATTGGGCATTTCCTGCGCATAGGCAAGGCATTGAGTTCACTGTATCCAACAGTTCAGGCCGCGTTTGATCGAGTCCATTCTGACCGACCAATGACTGTGAAGGAAGAGGGATTCTTGCAAGGAGCCTACCTAATGAATGAGTCGATCAACCTTGAACAGCATACACAATGCCTTTGAATATGTTGTCAGAGATAAGGGAGTGAAGTGAAGCTTATCGGATCAATCTGGTTCTGCTCGTCATGTTGATCGATGAAAGTATCTCGTCTTCTATATACAGGCATATTGGGAAACATAGTGCCATTTCAAATACATGGCGTACATATCATCAGTCAATCGTTTCATGGGTCATCCAAAGCGTAAAAGAGAAAGAGTCGTGAACAGGGCCAATGTGTGCGATGCCCTGTTGTAAGTCCTCGTAAACAAACTTGATGGGGCGTCTCATATTGTCGACCTCAAATGGTTCAGTGCCTCAAAGGCTCAGATAAACATTCCCGCCACGCCAACAACCATACCAAAAACTAAGTCCTGCAAGCTGGAGGTTCGGCCGGATACGGCAATGTTCGGGCTACTTCCTCCCGTGGCATACGTTCCGCAGTACGCCAGGTTGAGCCCATGACACGCAGCTTGACTCAGACTCGAGCAAACAGACGCGGCGGCCGTTGGACCACCGCCCACAACCGTGACTCCTGCACCGCCTCCTGCGACTGTGACTCCGTAGCGGCCTCCAAGTGACGCGGTGCACTGCGAATACTCGCTTTGACAAACGGACCAGTATGACGAGCATATGCCTGCATTGGGGAATGTGGTGGGGACATAGATGAACGGATAAGCCCCGGTCAACGTAGAACCGGTTATTGTAGCGTCGTTGGTAGTCGTAGTCGGTGCCGCGGTTGCGGTTCCAGGGAATCTAAAGCTGGTGTCTGTGCCAGTGGACGTCCCCGTAAGACTTCCTGTGCACTTTGCCCCTGTAGGGCAGCAAGCGATATTATGGGCGGCGTCTCGAGAGCAGATCGAGTCGCTTCTGCAGCAAACGTCGGAGTGGCCTAGGTTGGTGCAAGGATTGTAACCCCCTGGGCAATTATTATCGGCGCGCTTCAGGATTTGTAAGACATCGTATGCTCTTTTGCTGATTTCTGCGAATTGTGGGGGAGAGAATGGCAATGTCTCTATAGATAGGACCGTCGAAGCGAGGAATGTGGCCGTGATCCACAATGAAGTCTTCATTCTGGCTGCCAGAGGCTGCGATCCGCCCACTGGACCCTATCACAGCCCAGCTGTTCCAATATTTGTCGGAAGCAACGATTATAACGGTGTTCCAAATATGGTTCTGGAGATTCGGTGCCAATTAGGGCGATGACTTTGGCGGCTAACAACAAATAACTACTAGATGTAGTAAACCAAACAATTAGTATTGTTTTGACGGATGATGGTAACTGCACAGGGAATCGACGACCGAAAACGAATGATCATAGGGACTTTGGCAAACTTACAATTTCTTCTTTCCAGAAACCTTATCTTCGAATCACTCGGATCGGTCAACGAAATGGAGAGCGAGGCGTGGATGATGTATGCCTCCATAGTCCATAGTGGGCTGCGCTTCCAGCACAGTCTCCACCAGCATCCCTGCCACAGCAACGGGGCGATGGGCCATCGTGTCCGACGGCCAACCGCAGAATCCCTGCGCACATGTACTTTTCATCCTGCTGGTTCTTTTGTTGGGTGAGTAACTTATTTTGGGCTCTCAGAGTCTTCCAGAAATACATTGTTTGGTTGAACTTCTTTTTGAGATGTCGTTGTTGGTTCTGATCGCACTCACCACCTAGATAATTGCTAGTGACCACTAGCTTTACTGACTTGGGATTGTCAAGTGTCATATCATCATAGCTTTGGAGTACAAGATGGTCACAGACTGAATGTTCTCCAGCCTATATCTACATAACCTATATCTTGTAGTATTCTCTTTTACAACCTATGTACCCTTCCTGCCACGTAGATATATTTCTATTAACCATCAAAGATCCTCCGTAAAACATAACACTTGTCCAGCAAGGCTGCAAAATAAACAGCCGAAGAGCATAATATAGATATAGGTGATGTATGTGTTTACTATATTTTGGACTTCTTACCCTATTATCATATTAGTCAATAAACTTGGATAAGTTAGGTATATAAAGGGATCTCTATTAGATAAACAGGCTGTGCTCCTTTTGGTACAGCACTTTCCTGAGCAGTTAAGTTCTACTACAATTAGTGGTATTAAATCTGTCCAGCATATTTACTTTATTTAGATCATAAAGGATACCCTATATATAAACCCCACACTGCTGAGCTTTATAATAAACGTAATAGCATGGTAGACAGTAAGAAGTTGTTAAAATAATGGGTCAATGGTGCGAGTAGTGTTTAAGGTCAAGTGTTGCGAACTACAAACAGCAGGGATCAATGGATCACTTAATCAACTATGGTGATGCTGGCCTTCAGGTGAAATTGCTTGGTTTCTGACTAGAGATATGGTCTTCGACCACTCGACCGTCCGTGTTGACTTCACTATGATATAATCTATTCACCAGTTACTATCCAACATCAATGATGTTACGATATGCTCTCTTTCTGGAGATTGGTTAGCCACTGCCCTGGGTGCGGGTGGAATATAATGAGCTGCCGTTGCAGAAGTAATGGTGCATGCAGGCCTGCTTTGCAGATAGCCTCTGAGCTGGATCATATTCGAGCAGAGCCTCCAGAAGCTCGCAGCCAGCACTGTCTAATCCTGGGACCAGTGGACCTGGGGAGCGCCTCCACTTTGGGAAAGTGGGCTTGTAGTCTGGAAACGCGGTAACACCAGGCCAGATCTCTTCATCTGGGGTGCCAAGGAGACTATAGAACCAAGTGTCAAACTCTATTGGGCCAACTCGACCTAGCAAAAAGCTACGCACCGGAAGATCTTAAAAATCTGATCAATTTCCGAGTCGCCAGGAAATAGCGGTTTGCGCGTACACATCTCCGCGAAGATAGCTCCAACAGACCACATGTCAACCGTGGTGGAGTACTGGCGTCCACCGAGCAGAATCTCCGGAGAGCGATACCAAAGGGTAACCACCTTAGACGAACAATATTCAGCTGGTAGGCTTAAATGACGTGTTTCATAGCCAGTATTTATTACCTCATGAGTATAAGTCCGCAACGGGACACCAAAGGCGCGCGCCAGTCCGAAATCGCCCAACTTCAGGTTTCCCTCCCGATCAATAAGTAAGTTCTGTGGCTTCAAGTCACGGTGCAGGATACGGTGGCTGTGGCAGTAGCGGACACCCTCGACCAGTTGTGCCATGAACTTCTTCACCATAGCTCCGTCTAGTCCCAGGTTGACGCTGATCATTGACCCGTCCGGCAGAGTTCTACCACGACCGCCCTCATGGACAGGTAGGGCATCCATGTATTTCTTTAGATCACAGTCTAGGAGCTCCATGACAAGATATAGCTTGCAGTCGGCAACATATACAATATTAAACAACTGGACCACGTTCGGGTGCTTCATTTCCTTAAGAAGGGAAATTTCCCGAATAGCGGTGCTGGGGACGCCCTCGTCCTCGGCCTCGAGTCGGATCTTTTTCAGAGCAACGACACGGTTTGGGTGGTTCACCTCTCGAGCCTTGTAGACGACACCGTACGTTCCTGGGGAGCATCGACGCGTGAGCTATAGTATACTAGGCAGCCACTTAAGATAACTGCATCATCACGTCACCTTCGCCAATTTTCTCGATCTTTTGGTAATTCTCCATTTTGGACGCGACTTTGGTTTCTGTTTCGTTCCTAACGGTATAAAGGACGACGGAAGGGGCGAGAACGAAGGAAGGGGAAATCAAAATACGAGGCTACTTGGTGCCAGACCCTGACGGGTAAACATGTGGGGGTTTGACTAGTTTGCATAGAAGGCGCCCTACGTACAATACCTCTCTCTAAATTTAATGTACTGTCTCGTCATTACTGGTAAGGCTACGCGGATTATAGCTGTTCCGGCACTTACCCAATTCAGCTCAGTCCTTGGGCTTCAGAAACAATGGCAAGAGGATAAACAATTTGGACCATTTTTGCAACCAGCTGTAAAGTGTACCTATTCGACACTGTTTTGTCTCGCCGTTGTCCTCTAGGCACTAACCTCTGGCTGTCCGGGGTATATATACCCTGACTACTCCATACAACACGAGATAATCTCAGCTTGTAATCCATCCATAAGATCACAAGCAGATTGAGTAGGCACAAAATCTGCATATCTTCATATCCTATCTTAATTAAACAAAATAAGTTCCTCAAGAGATATCATGCACCTGTACCTCTCAGAGCCCAAACCCTATGCCCTATGTAGCCGTATTTGGTAATTCCCCTACCGCCCGCCCATCAGGGAGCTCAGGCCAAGTATGATCATGGGGTACAACTGAGTACATTGGCATCGCTCAACCCCATCTAACTGCATCAGGGATGCGCGGATAGTTCGAACGAAACAAATGCTTGAGGAAACTTCACAGTCTCAGATCTCATAGTACTCACCGCCACCACACGGAACACGTTCCAAGTAATCGATCCGAAGGACGCGAAGCTTTCCCCTCATCAACTACCCCTCCACGTCCGATATCTGCCCTCGACATGTCTATCCCCAACGAAGCTCTCCAGAAGGTACGAGTTGCTACTGGTGTGTATCTCCACAATTTTGCCTCCTAACACCGGTTTTATAGTTGCTGCAAGAGATCGAAGCTCGAGCGATCAGCTCGCAGCAGCAGATCGGCGTCACCAAGGCACAGATCACGGCAAAGCAGAAGAATATCCGCCTCCTCGAATTGACATCGAAAGAAATCGGATCGCTATCCAAAGACACAAAGGTCTACGAGGGCGTCGGGAAAATGTGAGTACAAGTTCTGCGTGGCTATCAGCTGTCTTACGGAGTAAGGTTGCCGAGATAAGGCTGACTGTTCCTCTTTGGCTGTAGGTTCGTGGCGGTTCCGATGGGCACGGTTGACAAGCGGTTAGCGTCCGAGAGAACTGAGCTGAAGACAGACATTGAGGGTCTGGAAAAGAAATTGAATTATCTCGAGATGACGCACAAGAACAGTCGTGAAAATCTGGAGCAGATTCTGAAGTCCGGTGGACGAGCATGATTACTGAAGTCGAACACAAAATCACATGTGCACGGCAAGTCGGCGACAACAACTGCCTCAATCATATATTTGGGAAAGCTGGGATGGGTTGAAGACATCCCCGGGTATGGCGGAAAACACGGCGCTCTACATGATCTGCAAGGTGCTTCGATCTGTCAGGTCACCGGGCTGCAAGTGCGATGAGACGCCACAGATGCCCTGAACGAGCCTGCTCCGATCGCTCCTTGGCAGAGTGTACAACTACCCGTGAAGAATACCCAAGAGTATGAAGAATGTCCGGCGGGTCCGATCGGGTTGGGTTAGACAGAGGGAGGTCACTTCTCACCTGGATACCGATACAACTAGGGATAGTATGGCCCAGAACCGTATCTAATGATGACTGGTTCTAGTATCAAAAACCATGTATGAGGTGTTCTTCACATTGCCATACTTCTGCTCATTGCAGGGCATCAGCTGTGGCAAAGTGAATCCTGATCAATCAACTGCAAAGCCGATAAACTAGCCATCAATATCCCAAGGAGCTGTCAGGCAAAAAGGCGGCTCCGAGAGTGGAGCTTAATCATATCTACGCGTAGTCTCACATCTCTGGTACCTTAAAGGCAGACAGAAAAGGGAGATAGAACCCTCATCCGCCACAGGCCCACCTGAATCTACTCTGGTATATTGGGTAAATAATGTTAGTAAGCTCCACTGGAAATCCCTACTTTATTAGGTAAAGATGAGTTTCCAGCCTATATACACGCCCTATCTAATATATATACACGCACAATGATATCTTAAAATTTAGTATGACCACCACCTGCCTCAATAACTGCACGGCACCTTTCAGGCATAGATTTTAGTAGACCTTGCAGAAAATCAGGTGGAATAGCATCCCAGGCCTCTCTAAGAGCTATCCTAAGCTCAGATAGAGTCATATGTTCAGGGAAATTTGCCTGAAGATAGTTCTTCATCCAATTCCATACCATCTCAATAAGATTAAGATCAGGTGAGAAGGGGGCTATCTAACCATATAGACTCCATTCCTCTCAAGCTCCTGGATAGTAGATTAAGCACTATGGCCTGGAGCACCATCCTGTACTAGTTAAAGATGAGGATAGTGATGGATATACTCTATTATAAGAGGCACTATATATTGAATATAGCTTTGAGCATTAATTGTACCCCATTCCTTCTCCTAGAATACTATAGGGCCTTTAGTAGTTCCATAAAATAAGCCCCAAAACATCCATCCTATCTTACGTGGGCGCTGTTCAATAACACAGTCTTCATGGAAGACCTTATCTTTACGGTGAGTAACCCACGTACGTGTATGGCGACCTGGATTTACCCAGGTTTCATCAGTCCATAGGATAGCTTCCCATTGACTAGGAGACCAGTTAAGGTGCTCTTATGCCCAGAGGAGTCGTTTCTGCTTATTCTCAGGAGATAGTGGTGGTTTCCTTCAAGCAATATATCTTCAATAGCCTCTAGAAAGTAAGGCAGATCGGATTGCCCATTGAGAATAGCCTAGATCAAGATGTAAGGCTAATTCTCTATAAGTAAGGTATCTTGCGTACCTTGATGAGGTGATAAACCCTATAAGATAGTCTATCTCCTCATCTTTCATTGCTAACGGCCGACCAGACCTTTTAGAAGGAGTAGGGTGACCAGCCTGGCAGGCTAGCTGGACCTGACATATAGAAACCCCTAAGTGTTTTGCAATATCTTCATATTTCATATTTAGTGAGCGCAGAGTTAGGATTTGCAGGCGCTCATCTCTAGTTAGCTGGAAATGAGGAGGTGTAGAAGGAGTCATATTGCCATAGAGATATTTAGTAAAGGACTGATGTTGATGGTCATGGTCTATTTAGATATCCCTAAATAATAATGGCACGGAGTTCATCCTAATTCTACGCAGTTCGCCGCCCCACCATACTAACGTTACTTACTCAACATACCATAGTAGTATCACCGACCCTAAGTATTGCGTGGGTGGCGTCATGTGCAATCGGGCAGCAACAGCACCAGATTCCAGTGTACTCAACCCCATCACGAGGGATGTCACGCCCTAGTGTCAGATGTGTGGGTACACAGATGGCAGCTGAAGAAAGTCTTGACAAAAGTAGGTAGAACGTTGCCTCTGAGAAATAACTCCTGGGTCACAGCGGGATCAACCGATTAGTTTCCTTGGATCAGGAGTAAGGAGGGTGGATTATTGGATACGGATCTGGGGATTGTACTAGAAGTGATTAGGCGCCTAAAGCAGTGAAAACGTAAGATTGGCATCCAGTCGATGTTAATCCCATCTAGATCGTTCTGGTCGATTGTTCCTATAGCCGCCAGTTAGGCGTTTCGCCTACAATGGCAATGTGCACTCGGGATAGTGCATGCACACTAGACCTCGAGGTGAGTCAATATTCGGAGCTGTCTTTCTATCATTATCAAACCCACAGTGGTAAGCGAAAGGGAAATAAATAGGAATAATCAGCAGTACTCCATAGTTAGGCTCCTGCGACCGTTGGCGACGGGATGATCTCTCAGTCTCAGGTCTCCTGCGATACTTAAACCTGCTCCCTCCCCCACTTCAGCTGAATGTCATCACTCATTTATCCTCGTCTGATCTTCATAGCGCTGGCCGTGCCCGCTTTTACGAAAGCTGTGGCTGGTTCGTCTTCTTGACCTTTTTTTAGAGCCAGTCGTATTTCTGTCGTTGCCTTTCATCTCTTCTTTTCTCCTCTTATCGTCCTATCCTTCCTCTCAAGTCCTTGCAACTCTATACAACTGCCGCCCACCTTTCATATATAGATTCCTGCGCCACCCCGCTTTGATACCCGACGTGGTTCAGCCTTGTCAGCCTCGGCCACGCAATACCATCACATATATAATTAAATTCCTAGACAAAGGCGAGCGCTGATCAAAGATGCCTCGTCGTGCACGTTTAGTCACCGAGTCAGAGTCAGACTACTCAGAGTCGGACGTCTCCATGGACATTCCCCGCCACAGACACTCCGTCAGAAGGCGTTCTATTTCTCGTCATCGCTATGATCCTGATTTCAGCAGCACGACCTATCTGAGTCCTGTCATGCATGAAGACGTCCGTATCCATCGCTCCGCTTCAACGGGCGCTCGGCGCCGTCGTGAAGCTCAGCCCCCTCCCCCTCCTCCTGCAGTCATTGTTGACATCAAAAACGACTCCCGCAACAAAAGCACCAACAGGAGTGCCAACAAGAACCGCAAGCAGCGCCACGAGGATACAACCATAGTCGATATCGAGTCGGAGGATGAAACTGTTCTCCGAAAGCACCGTCGACCTCGTGCTAGCACCAGCGTTTCTCGCGAGGCTTCTCCTCGCCATGAGGCGTCTCCTCGTCACCAACGTGATTTTGAATTGGTAATTGATCAGCGGATGCTCGAGAAGAACGATGTACGCCAGGACCTCGAGCTCATGAAGCAGCAGATGGAGATTGAACGTCTAGAGCGGGAGCTTGCTCGCCGGCGCGGTGAACATGAGAACAACCAGACTCAACTTATTAAAGAAGAAGAAAACTGGTACGAAGATGAGATCAGTGATCGTCTAAGACGACTTGAGCGGTTTGAAAAGAAGCAGCGCTCGGAGGAGGAACAGCGGCAGGCCGAGTTCCGCTTCAAGCTACGAAAATTCGAAGAGGCGGAGCGTCTGGCTGCGGAGCAGGAAGAAGTCCGGGCCAAGCTGCGAGAGGAGAAACTTAAGGAGCTCCAGCGCAAGATCG
Source organism: Aspergillus novofumigatus IBT 16806 (assembly GCF_002847465.1). Lineage (NCBI taxonomy): Eukaryota > Fungi > Ascomycota > Eurotiomycetes > Eurotiales > Aspergillaceae > Aspergillus > Aspergillus novofumigatus. The sequence continues at coordinate 760,078 of NW_020194278.1, forward strand.
AGGAAGAGGAAGAGCGGGAGCGTCTCAAGAAGGAGCTCCGCGATGAGCAAGCAAGGCAGCTACTCGAGCAGATGGAACGTGAGAAGAAAGAGGCGGCCATGAAGCAGGCTGCTATCGAGGAATGGAAGATCGCCGAAGAGCGGAGGCGCATGGCTGAACGGGAGGAGAAGGAGAGAAAAGACCGCGAGTTCAGAACTCGACTAAGGATGGAGTTTGGCTACAGCGAGGCAGAAATTGAGGATATCATCAACAAGAAGAAGAATCCACCCAAGGAAGAGAAGAAGGAGAAAGGCAAGGAAGAGAAAAAGGAGAAGGAGAAAGAAAAGGAGAAGGAAAAGGAAAAAGAGGAGAAGAAGGAGATTGAGCACCACAAGACTACGTGGATCAAGGTAAGTGATCTGGATTCAACAGGCCCAAGCCATTGCATGAGGTCTAACACAATCGATTGCAGGTCCACCGCAAGTATATCCTCCCAGAGACACTGATTGCTTATCGCCTGCCCTGGGATTTCGATGAGGTAAGTCATTTGTCTAACTGCACGTCAAAGACGGCGCCATACTGACCTCTTTCCCCCATAGCTCGACGGCAACTACATTATCATCAAGCAATGGATCTCCGAAGATTTGCAGGAAGAGCTCTTTGCCCACACTCGGCGACTACGCGAAGGCAAGCTCGTTACCGAGACCTCAAGCACCCTGACCGAACTCAAAGTGAATGATCGCAAGAAAGACAGGATGTTCCTTGTGCGCAAGAAGAGCCCCAACCGGAGGGCATGGATTTTCACATAATGAGCCTGTTAATGTTTTTGCGTGGTATATTGGAATATATACCAGATTCTTTTTGCCTTGGGCTTTTTTCGCATTGAATGCCCAACCTCAATTCCCATCGGTTTTTGCTGAAGACGACGTCATTTCCGGTGATGTCTGATGATATATGATACGCTATTAGCCGTCAAGTTGTACTCGGTTTTGGGATTATGTCTTCTTCTTTAGTTGAGATGGGATATTCATCGCTATATATGATACAAGAAGCTCAATATCAGGATGCGACGCCATGTTCTGTTTCCCCGTAATTGCCTGTAAACCGCTGGACGAGCACCGAGAAGTCTCAGAGGAAGGGAAAAACATAGTATGGCAAGGTCATAATTATATCATCATAAGTCGATCTTGTCCTGTTCAGCCCAGTGAGCCTCAGCCCGCAGAATCAGCTCCTCATAGACGGTCCAGGCAAGTGCTGAGCTGAGTGCCTTTCTCGTAATGCGAAGCCCTAAGCCGCCAAACAGACTTCGAACACCGTCCTCGCGAATCATCAACCGGACGGCACGTATCATGTTCCCGTATTTGCCAGGCATGAGCTGCAGACGGGTCTTGACGGCATCAAAAGGGTTAGTGATTGCGGTGGCCAGGCCGGCAGCCAATCCACCAGACACGAAGTTGATGGATGAAGACGAAGTCGATTTGAGTGGCTGCTCCGACTGCTCTGAGCTCGCAACTGAGGCTAGACGTCGTTTCAATTGCTCATAGAAAAGAACATAAAGTCCTGCATACGGGGCGTCCCGCGCTGCAGTCGCCCCAAATCCTGAAAATAGGCCCCGTACACCCTCTGTACGGACGATATCGCGCCCCGCACTGTAGAGACTGCGATACGCATAATAATCCGATTCATAGCGTACCTTGAGCACGGTGACCGGCATCATCACGAAACCCGCAGCTGTCCGCGCAACGGCACCGGTGGCTAGATTTCCCCAGTTAGACAATTTGGGTAGCGCAGACGACGATGTACGAGATTTTCCATCACTGCTTGATGCGGCGATGGCCATGGAAGCCTCTGTCTGCGCTAAGCCTTGACGTAATGCATTCAGACTGGTGAAATATAGAGCTGAGCCAAAGCCCGTTCGAAGGGCCGAAGGAAGTGTGCCACGCCATAGACCGCGGATGGGGTGAGGAGAGGAGAGAATCGTCTTGATAGTAGGTAGGAGAGAAGCGGTTTTCTGAGACTGTTGTACGCGGGTCTTGAGGAGGTCTGCGGGTTGTAGAAGGATGGAGGAGGTTAGGCCAGAGCAGAGACCGGCGGCGAAATGGAATGTGGTTTTGGATGCTGAACAGGAATAGAGCATTAGCAAATCTGATTCGGTGCTGAGACTTTGGGTTTGGTAGTCTTGTTCAAAGATGGATAGTCACAATGTTCGTACATGTGGAGGTGGTTTTCACCGGCGTCACTGTGTATGCAGCATTGTTCGACATTTCCCTTGCAGGAGTTCCACAGGTTCCCCCGGGAGCTGGCTATCTTCTATCAATGCTGACGATATAGGCACAACTGCTTCGGCTCATCCGTATTAACAACAGCGCTCCAGCACCGTATATGAACCAGAACTCGGAGACCGCTCCGCGGTCGATTACAACGGAATATGCGACGACCGCATTTCAGAGAGAAGTCCAGCGCTAATGACGTGTAATGAAAGGTCTGTCAGGACAAAAGCCGAGTCACTTCCTAGTCATGCAGTGAGATTGACTGTGCCTTTCTCGGCTCTCCAACATTTTCTCAGATGCACGACTATCGGTGAAGTCATCAAGTTTCCGGCCGATTGCTTGTGATTGGCTGCAGCTGACCAAGCACCAGCCACATCTGGATTTATCTTACCGCCCCTACGAAACCATACAGCGTATCATACGATGATACACCGCTGCCTAAGGTAACTAGGTAGATACACCCCCTCTGCAGCGCTAGATTATGTCCACTCATGTCTTCTAAGAAGGATACGTCCATAGACGAAGCGATATATTGGAAGTATTGTATTCCTAGTCAATTAGCTGACCTCATTCGAGATAACTTTCTGCAACCATTCAGGCAGATGAAGAATGCATATGTAAAATGAAAACAGCATCCATAGTTCGGTAGGTAAAAATATCGTATGAAATGCCGATACTAGCTCCAGTGAGGTATGTACCTCTTCAGTGGACGAAATCGATCGATCACTGGTAATTTCATGACGATACGCCTTCCGCCGGGGCTTCGGCAGCCTGCGGAGGGTCGGCCTGGCCAATGGGCACCCTGCAAATCGGAGTCGACATTGATGGGTCCCGCTGATTTGTGTAATTATCGACGTCACGGGGCTTGCGTGGGAAGCGTAGATAACCGGAGGTTCCTTGCATACCTACCTTAGGTAGGAAGTGCGTCCTGACCATGGAATAGTATTCTGTCTACCTAGCCAGGTACATGACTAAGATGCCTCTTTGTCTTCTTCTTAGATCTCTTCTTTCCCCTCTTCGCTGCGATGCGATGCCATCCATATCTTAACCCTTTTACTCGGCGCAGTTTAACGAGGCTGTCCTATACCCGCCACGGAGAGCCACTATGCCTCAGTGGTCTTTTCCAACGTCCATTCCGTATCCGCCTTCCAAGGCCGGATATTGGAGCCCCGTCACATCAACATTGAACTGGTGTGAAGAGGTGCGTATAGCTTCGGCTGGGATCATGTCTTGCGCTCACATGTTATGAATTATAGGATTACTATGCGACCGTCTACTCCGCCGAAATCGTCAATAGTATGACAAATCTGTTGTTCATGTGGCTTGGATTCAAGGGCATCCGGAGCTGTCGGCGATATGGACACGATACGATCTTCCAGGTAGCTTTCTACGGATATCTCGTAGTTGGGGCTGGAAGTTTCCTGTTCCACTCGACTCTCAAATGCAAGTCCAGTCACTAAGAAGGATACGTGCGGGATTACTGACTGCCTACTAGATCCGATGCAATTAGTTGATGAGCTCTCGATGATCTACACAACCTGCTTGATGTGCTATGCCTCATTTTCTTACTCAAGACCCCTCGGCTTCCGTATTGTTCTCGCCATCGCATTGACGAGTTTGGCCGTCTTTATCACTCTCTACTACCATTACCTCCAGGACCCCATATTCCATCAAAATGCGTATGCGCTTTTGACGATCGTCGTCGTGTTGAGAAGCATGTACACCATGGAAGTGACACTTCGCCCATCTTTGCGGCACTCGACTGAGGAGGATCGGCTGGCTCGTCAAAAGAAAGGCCGCCCTGTACCTTCCAAGGAACAACAGCATTACGAGAATGTCAGGGACGTGAGGACTCTCAAAACAATGTGGTTCATGGTTGCCTATGGACTAGCGATGTTCCTGGGAGGATTCCTCATTTGGAATTTGGATAACCAATTTTGCCCTACGCTCCGCAGATGGCGTCGGGCAGTCGGGCTTCCTTGGGGTCTTTTCCTCGAGGGCCATGGCTGGTGGTATGTTTAGTTTAATCCGGTTCTCGGCTTTTTGCTAATGTCTCTTGCAGGCATGTCATGACTGGTATTGGAGCTTATCTATATATCATTTGGGGTATCTGGCTGCGCCATTGCCTGAACGGACGGCAAGAGGAATATGACCTGTGGTGGCCTCATTTCTGGAACTTCCCGGAAATTGTCCCCGTCAGTACTGGCTCCGGAAGTCGACCGGCCAAGAAGTCAATCTGATTTAAGCCTGCCCATATGCCTTTTTGACTCGAGCCTGCCCCATTATCTGCGACACGTGGAGCCAGGCGCTCCAGACTTGCTCAAGTTGCTTTAACGGTCTATGTAGATCATTAGAATGAACTAGCATATAGAGGTCTGCCCTGAAATTCCTCAGGGTTATATTATCGACGAGAAATGAATCATATGAAAACAGGAAGTCGCTTGACAGATTTCGAAGCAAGGTCTGTCTATGTAGCATTGATGTCGCGTAGAAGATCCTTTGTGTATTTGTCTATTATACGGGACTGTTATCGTCGCATGGCTGGCTGTATGGGAACATATGAGCCTCTTATAACTTAGCCTCAGAATCCTTCTTTGGCCTCACGGGCGCGGGTACATGCTCCTTCCACCGTGAATCAATAGTCACTTTCTCGATCTTCGACTTCTTGCTCCACTGCTCTCGGAAGGCTTGCTCCTCCACCCTCCATCGCTCCAATTCTTTGCCAAGCCATCGGCTCGCCGCCTCGCCACACTCACTGGGCGCTTCCTGGGCGAGCAAGTGACCATATTTTTCGAGATATACGTCGCGTACACGTCCCTCGGCCACACCGCCACTGCCGCCAAGTCCCGTGCCTGTGTTCTTCATCTTGTCGGCCATCATCTCGGGGAGACACATGTCCGACTTGCCCGCGAAGATATACAACACGCTCGGACGGAGGTGCTCAAGCTGAGCGAAGATACGAGACGGCTCCGGCCGGTAGAAAGGAAACGAACCAACGTGCTTCGGGTTCAGATCGGGATGCGTTACCCGGTTAATCGGGACGTTTTTGCCCGGGGGCCCGTCGTAGTTGGGCCGTGAGAAGGTGAAGACCTCCTGGTGGCGAGTCGTTGTGAGAGTGACTGGTCGGTCACTGCCTTGGGAGGTTGCGGTCTCGTCGTCTAGCGGGTGGATGGCGGTAGGCAGGTCTCGGAGACCGTATCTGATCCAGCGGTCGAGGACGCGGGGGTCCCAGGTTTGGTAGAAGGGGTTCTTCTTGAAGGCTTCTGCGGCGGCTTTGCGGGATGGCCACTTGTCTCGGCGGTAGGTAGAGAGTTGGGTGGTTTTGGCGATGACGAGCTGGTCTTTGAACAGGGGTCGCGGTTCGAGCTGGGTGGTTTGGCGTTGGATGACTGGGTCTAGTAGGACCAGAGTGTGAATGAGTCGGGGGTGCATTAGGCATAACTGCGCACTGCGATAGCGTTAGAAATTGCTTGCATGGGCTTTCAACCCTTAGACTCACAGGTGAGCGCCGCCCATGCTGTGGCCGATTCCGACGATTGGACGTGGCATTTCCTTGCGCTTGACGTTGACGAGATGAAGTAGATCTCTGGGGTGATCGAACCAGCTCGCTGTTGACATGGACTAGTCAGTCTACCACGTTTGAGAGGTTGACCCGATAACAATCAACGCACGATCATTTCCTAGAAGATCCTCATTGAGCACGCTGCTTTGCCCTTGGTGCGCCACATCTGCCATCCAGATACTTCGAATGCGGAACCCATTGGCTTTGGAGCGCGCATATATCTCCTCCCAGAGTGGTTCATACAGCTCCTGGTGACGATTTCAGTATGCGCTCGCGTATGATCCGTAGAGTTTCCAGATATACCTTTGGGAAGCCATTGGCGTGAGCGGCGAGTATGGTCACATCGCCAGGCTGGGGTTCAGGGTTATCGAGTGGAACGTATTGTTTTACAGCCAGATGCAGTACATCTTCCTGTTCGTTCGCAGTGGCCGCTGGATATTCTCTGATATGTTGGCATTCTACCACATGTTCCACGATGCGGAAGGGTCCTGATATTGATGACGATGACGAAGACGAAGACATTTTGAATCAATCATCCCAGAAAGAATGGAATATGGAAAGGAGAAAAGGGCAGAGAGAAGGACTGCTGGACATCAATACTAGTAATAATCCTGCCATATCGATAAACCGGGGACCCCACTATCATGATCATTCTCGGGGACATGCAGTACTAGTTGCCGGGGTTTGGGGGATGGGCCGAGGAAGCTGCGATGGGGACGGAAAAGGTACAAAGCGGATCAGCCCAACTGCCGGGGCGAGTGGGTTTATCTAGATGGTGATCAATCACCGGGCGAGTTCGGCGGTAGTGAAGCACTTGTTCCATATCTTGTGGCTATTTCACATTCACATACCACTTGGAACATCTCAACCCATCCAAATGCTGATAAATGTGTAGTTAACACGCTTTCTCCATGAATTTGGCTCAGGCGCTGAAGACGGTCGCAAAATGCGCACTCCAATACTAGACTCGAAGTTCAAACAATGCATCAATGGAGTTGTAGCATTGCAATGCAACCAACAACAAGAATACACCAATTAAACTATGCTTGATATCACAATATTCGTATTGCTTTCTTTAAAAAAAAAAAGATCGCATTCATGCACGAGTCACGTGACATGGCGTCGTGATGCCTCGCGTCGGCGCGTCGCAGCCCAACAGGCATCATTTGCAGATGCTCAGTCGCAAGGACAACGTCTAGGTGTTGCACTTATTACGCTTTACGTACTTCATTGCCACGATACTTGTACTGGTTGTCTGTCAGGAGGATCAATAAATAAGCAAGAGACCCAACGTTTTCTACAGACTGCGGTCTCCATTTCCGCCATGGCGGGCCGCGACGAAGAGTTCCAGCTCTTCGACCAATGCAAAGTCTGTATAATTTGCTCCAAAGACCTCAGCCCTGATACCGCTCATCAGGTACGCATATTTCCTTCTTGGTATCGTTGACTGTACAATCTTGGTTCAACTGACTTCTCAAACTAGCTCGCGTCAACGTTCGAGGCGCATGGCGGGGAGACCGTGATCTACGAGCCGCCAGCAGACTTCCCGCCCCTTACAGAAGGATTCACGCATCTGATATCAAATACTGTGGATTTTCCTGCATTTGATGCTGCTAATGACGCTCTCATTCCCGTCGTCAAACCGCAATGGGTGCAGGCGTCTCTAGCGAAGAAAAAGTTGGCCAACCCGCGACAGTACAGCCCGGATCCTAGGCTATTCTTGAACGATGTCGTCGTCATGTGCGGTGATATTCCAGAAGGCGATAAGGATGCTATTATTGGCGGCGTTTTGGCCAAAGGCGGCCTCTACAGTCCGAGGGTGTCTGGTATGGTCACTCACTTGGTCGATCTGACGGTGGATTCCGATAAGGCGCGAGTGGTCACTTCTAGAAAGCTGAACATCAAGATTGTGCTTCCTCACTGGTATGACTGTAGTTACCCTGCCATCTTTGATTCTACTCTGATTGACCCCATCTGCAAGGTTCGATGACTGCCTCAAACTAGGCAGGAGAATCGACGAGCGCCCATATACTCTTCCAGATCCTGAAATCCTCCGTGCAGGTGCAGACGCACCGATTCGTTCATCGGAAAATCGCGATATCATTGGCGCCTCGACGCTTGAGCCGACCAACCTGCCAGCGTCTATCGTCACTGCTCATCCACGGCCAAACCTCGATGTTTTCCAAGGGAAAAAGATCATGTTGTCGGCAGATCTTGGGATCGGCATACATCTAACAAACACGATTGTCGAGGTGATCAGGGATGCTGGTGGCCGGGTGACATCGGACGTCTCCGAAGCAGATATCTACATCTGCCGTTACAGATCTGGATTCGGTTATCGCTTGGCGTCAAGGTTGAATAAGGACGTTGGAAACCTCTCATGGCTCTACCATATGATCACCTACAATGCATGGACCTCGCCGCTACGACGGATGTTACACTACCCCATCTCGCGCGTAGGAATACCCGGGTTCGAAGGGCTCAAAATCAGTCTGTCAAATTATGTCGGCGAAGCGAGAATCTACCTGGAGAATTTGATCGCAGCGGCAGGCGCAGAGTGTACCAAGACACTAAAGCAGGAAAACACGCACCTAGTGACCGCCCACGGCAACAGTGAGAAATGCGCTGCTGCAAAAGAATGGGGTTGCACGTTGTGAATCACCTTTGGTTGGAGGAAAGCTATGCAAAATGGAAGATGCAACCGGTGTCTGATCCCCGCTATACTCACTTTCCTAAGCGGACGAATCTAGGCGAGGTTGTCGGTCAGACACGCCTGGATAGATCTGTGCTAGAGAGCCATTTCTTTTCTTCTTTGGAGAACACAACTCAATCATCAGACAGCCCTCGGCGAGCAATGCAGACCAAAGACCAGAATGCTGATGCCGGCAAGACATCAAGCGCTATGCAGCCACCTACAGCCCAGACCGTCGACGCTGAGACTGCGACACCGCGAGCAGCTGACAAGTCACGTAAAAATTCAGAAAACAAGAAACCACAGACGCCCGCACGTGCTCGGTTGGAGTCGGAGGGCAAAGAGAACGACACACCGTCTTCAACGAGCAGTCGCAAGTCAAAGGAAGCGGCTTTCAATCGACTCCAGGAACTCGCACCAGATATCGCCTTGTACGAGAAGGAGAAGAAGCGAGTCGGAGGTGTGATCTATGGCGGGCGAAGAAAGAGCGACGAGGACAGAGTCGTGCTGAACAACACTAAGAAACGCAGATCAGTAGAGCCACAGGAAGAAAGCGACGAAGACAATGCGACGGAGGCGAAGAGACAGAGGAAGTCGAAACCTCCTATTGCCATGCACCTCCTTATTACTGGATATCAGAAGTGGGTGGGCAACCTGAAGAAAGAGGATGCAGACAAGGTATGTTGCCAATTCATATTTAACTATATGCACCGGCCCATGTTTGGCCAAAGAGCTAACGATTATCAGCGCCAACTTCGCGATCTTGGAATCATGGTTGTGCAAGATGCACGGAGGTGCACACATCTCGCCGCCCCGTCTATACTGCGAACCCCCAAATTCGTCAATGCGCTGGCATACGGTCCTGCGATTGTGAACATTGATTTCATCACAGAGTGCCTCAAGAAGAATGAGCTTCTGAACCCTGACGACTTCCCCTTAGTGGACAAAGTGGCCGAAAAGAGGTTCGGCTTCTCTCTTGAAAAAGCGAGGGCCAAGGCGAAGAAGAACAAGAACAAGCTCCTGCAGGGCTATCAAATTTACTGTGTTGAGTCCATCCGTGGAGGATTTGAAGCGTTCAAGTCCATTGTGGATGTCAATGGAGGGACCTGCACCCTTTTCCGCGGAAGGGTCTCCTACCACTCGCAGCGGGAAGAGAGCGAAGAAGATAGCTCAGGGGAGGATGACCTCAGTCGCAAAGAGCTTTACCTTCTCAGCAGCGTAACGTCCGACCATCAGAAGCTCTGGCCACGATTTTCACAGTTGGCACAGAGCATGAGCAAGACACCACGAATCGTACGCGTGGACTGGCTTCTCGACATTGCCATGTCCCAGGAGCTGCGTACGGCTGAGGGATATGAGCTGAAGGAAGACATGGTTGACCAGGGCGACCACTAGACAGGGTGTCTGCCTGGTTTTGGTATTAGGTTTGCTGCATAGCCAAGCCTCGGGGACTTACCTTGTACATGGTTATGATGGATCAATGTCTGGATCTTTAGTTATATGGGATTTCTTCTTTGCGCACAGATTTGATGCTGCGCTCAGCAGCTCTGTGCAAATAGTTATGCAGCTCGAGAATTTGACTTTAGCGTTTCAAGACGAGGTCGGTTCAGAAAAACTTGACACCTTCCTGGCCTTCGCTGCCGAACACCTGGGCCTTGCCGCGTTTTACAAGAACGTTCAGAGACTTAAGCATCACGTCTGCATCCATCCCATGCCATTCTAGAAGATGTCAGCGACGACTTCCGAGAAGACAGAAGCCATAACCATACCTTGCGACATCGTAGCCTCTCCCTCCAGCAGCTCGTACACCGTCAAGACAACATTCTTCTGCCCTGTCGCTTCCACCTAGAACCGACCATCAGCAAGCTAGCCAACAAGCAGAGGGAAAGGAAGTACTCACCCAATCGGCCACAATCCCCGCCCACTCCTCAGGTCTCCTCCACCAAATCCAGGCCACCGACTTACTCCCCCATCGATCCATTCCGCCCGCCGTCCACCACCCCTTCCTCTTCAGGCTTAGCCATCCAGTCCAGCACGGCCCTTGCCTCACTCAGACTCAACCGTTTCCGCAGCGCAGCGTTGTGGAAGAGCGGGCTCTCAATTGCTTCAATTAGGGAGAGGCGGTAGATGCGATGATGGCGGCACCAGGATTGGATGAGCGAGGACCATTTCTGGAGCTGGGAGAGGCGGGTTGTACTGTTGGGTTGGGGGTGAAGAACGGGGGAAGGAGTAGGTTGGTGGGAATTCGAAGGTTGTTGTTGGCTGAGACTGAGACATCTTTTTGTTTCCGACCGGGAACTGGAGATATGGTTAGTATGGTTGTGGTTGTGGTTGTGGTTGTAGGAGGCTGTTGACATACTGGAGGCCGATATGGATACTGCGGGTGTGGGGTTGGTTGCGGTACGGTATGGAGGATTGCTGCTGGGATGGATGGCGAGATTATTCTATCGATGGACTGTGCATTTGCAGGAAGTCAAGAGGACAGTATGATTTCGCAAAAGGAGATATTTGACAAAACGAAGAGAGCGATTGAGCTGTGGGGTTGCTATTCGGAGGTGTAGGTCTTACTCCGCCAAGCTTCACCTCCGACATCCTGAACGGACGTCACGCTTCCGCTGAGGAAAAAAAAGTCCAAACCTCCGCCAGCACGCCTCTGGCCATTGCACGAATATTTCTCTATCAGGGATTGCAATTGCCCATCGCACTTCTAAACCCCCTTTTGTAAAGGACATTCTTCACTCGAATTCATAAATCAATCCCAGACAGAATCCAACCATGACACCACCCCGCCCAAACGCCAAAAGCGCGATGAATACCGCAAAGCTACAGCAGAGGCCGCCTCACAACCCGGCCCCAGCGACGCCGCAGAGATCAAGCTGCCCAAGAAAAAGTACTATCGTCAGCGGGCGCACGCAAATCCCTTCTCGGACCACCATCTGAAATAGTACGTCCCCACGCACATATCCACACAAACACTATTCTTCGTCGCTAATGTGTGATTACAGCCCCCTCAGCCCGGCGCATATGGACTGGTCATCGCATTACCCTGCCTTTGTGGATCCGGACCCGTCGCATACCAATCTCGCCGGGGCCCGGAAGCTCCTGAAGGATGTGGAGGTTGTGGATATCGGGTGTGGTTTTGGCGGGTTGCTCATTGGGCTTGCGCCTCTGCTGCCGGAGTCGTTGATAGTTGGTAGGATACGAGACATAGACATACATATGCGTTGAAAGAGCAGTGCTAACAGAGCATGGAAATCAGGCATGGAGATCCGCGTCTCGGTCCTTGAATACGTGACGACGCGCATCCAAGCCCTCCGGGCCCAGCAGCATAAGCTCAGGGCTGCAACTGCAACTGCCACAGGAGCAGCGTCGGAAACTCCGTCTCAGCAGCAAGTTCAGATAGATGGGAAACAAGCAAACGCAAACGCAGCGGCGGAGGCAGCGTCGCCCTCCCCCTCCACCGACACCGAGCACGCCCCTACCACTCTCGTCCCGGGCTCCTACGAAAACATCTCCGCAATCCGCAGCAACACCATGAAATTCTTCCCTAATTTCTTCGCCCGCCATCAGCTTTCCAAGATCTTCATTTGCTTTCCGGACCCGCACTTTAAGGCCCGCAAGCACAAGGCCCGGATTATCTCCGAGACGCTGAATGCCGAGTATGCCTACGCTTTGCGGCCGGGTGGGTTTTTGTACACGATCACCGATGTGGAGGAGTATCATCATTGGATTCTGAGGCATTTTGGGGTGGAAGCTGGTGATGAGGAGGGGACGGGGAGAACAGCGGGGGTGCGAATGTTGGGGTGAGGGAACTCTTTGAGCGGGTTTCGGAGGAGGAGCTGGAGAAGGACGAGTGTGTGCGGGTTATGAAGGAGGCCACCGAGGAAGGGAAGAAGGTGGCTCGGAATAAGGGGAATAAATACGTGGCTGTCTTTCGGCGTAAGGCGGATCCTGAATGGCCTGCATGACTCATTTGTTATTGAGCATAAACCAAGCGACCGTGGAATGCAGAATGAGTGATGGATTGAAAAATGCTATTCTGTAAAGGATGCTGCCTGTCGAACTCCATAGTATGATTCAAACCAAAAAAAAGAAAACAGTCTTACAGCACCCGCTGCATGCATAATCATACCATATCGCCGTAAATCCCGCTTGCTTGCATATGCAGTCATTTCGAAAACAGTCGGCAAAATCTGAGAAGATCAAACAAAAATGCAGAGTCCTAGATCGTAATCTTGCATGGCAGCGCGACAACATTTCACTTGCTGACACTGCGGATGGAAGAAGCGAGGCTTGTGGTGCGCAGCCTAGGTTGAGTATCATCACTTGGGTGATGCCTTCAGTCGGATGCTCTCGCATCGCTCACATACAGCCAACTGGACCGGACCCCAATGATCCGGCCTTTAGATGTTCGCTTGGGCTCGCCCTCTCGCACGAAATACCGGCCATCGGGACCGAAACCGTCGCCGCACTCGTGACAGACGAAGCATTCACTGTGCCATTGGCCCCCGACGGCGCTGACCACAACATCCTCCAGGACAGGCTTCTTGCAGCCCAGGCATCGAGGAGCGGTGCGCCGAGAATGGCATTGAAGGCACCACGCGAACCCGTCCTTTTCCACAAAAGGAGTGTTCGAGTCGAAGGGCTATAACAATATTAGTGGGGTTTGCTTACAGTGTTGGACAAGGTCAGAACGTACATCACCACATTCGGCACAGAAAAAATGACCAACATGCCACTCAGCCCCGCATGCCACCACAATCTCGCCTTCAATCGGGGTCTTGCAGCTCTTGCACCTGGGGCTGAACTTCTCATGGAAATCCAGATGGCAGTAGAAGCGCAACATACGTGCCTCCTCGTCGTCACTTGGCGCCCCCGCCAATCGCTCATTGCGCTTGGCCTCGGGCTCCTGATAAAAGGCCACACATTCTAAGGGAGTATGGCAATGATGGCACACGAAGCACTCTGGGTGAAAGCGAGCCCCCGCCGCTGTGACGATCTTCCCTGCAATGGGAAGCGAGCAGGACTCACATTTCGCTGTTGGTACTCCCGAACGCGTATACGTTGATAACCAGGGCTTTTGTGAAAACTGCGCAGATTTCTGAGGAGATGATTGCGGGCGGTGCTTTGTGCTCACTGGATCTGGCAGAGGCCTAGTACTTCCTCTTTCCTTCTGGGATGATGCTGCTGCCATCTCCGAAATGGCGGGCTCCTTCTCGTCCGGAACATTGATAACCGGTATCGCCGGCGGCTCGGACACTTCAATAGTAGGGGCAGCAGACTGCGGTGGTAGTGTTGGGGAGGCCGAATCCTGCCTCAGGCTGTCACGCTTTTGCGGTGACGGGCCTCAGTGGGCTTCCAAGTCGGGTCGAAGCTCACGATCGGCCGGCCAACGCGATTACTTACGGCTGTGGGCATAGGCAGCTTTGTGCTTCGATCTTTGAGCTTCTTACTTGTAGCCGCCCTGATTTCTTCGCTGCGAATCTCAAGGCCATTCTTCGTGGGAACGGCCTGGACAGCCTGCTCTTTGTCGGCATCCTCATCCGGGGCTGTTTGCGGGAGCGGGTCGTTCGTCGTATAGTCCGGATTTCTCGATTGCGTTGAATGTTGCTTATGTAGCTCGAACCGCGCCAACTTGTCAACGAACGGAAGACTGCTTAGTCTCCCCGGAAGGGGTCGAGAGCCTCGCGGTAGGGCATTGCGCGGCTTTGATCTGAGAGCTGATGAGTCGGATCTGGAAAATTCCGGTCGCTCATCCTCCTCGGGGCCACGAGTGTCTTTGGGTTCCTCATAGATCGAGTCTCGAGGATTTCGAAAAATCCCTCTCGATGACTCGCTACCGAATCTCGAGAGACAAGAGTTCCCGCCACGTCTAGATTTCGAGGGCGATTCCTCGGCGGGCAACGCAAAATCGACTCTGACATGCTTCCGCGGCGACGAGGACTTTGTAGGGCTGCTTGCCGAGTCCTCCACCACATGCTGGCGTTGTCTGTCATACTTTAGACCTAAACCTGTCCCCCCAGCATCAGCACAATGGCTGTCAGAAGAGCTTTCTGAGGTCGATCGATGATTATTCATGGGCCCGCCAATTGTATCAATTTGGCTGTGAGAGCGGCCGGCGTTCTTTGGCGTCTCGGATGATCTGTCCAGGTCCGGGTTATGGTACGGCGCATATGGGTTTTTGTAGGGCACACCGGGGTTTTGATGCATCCAGACTAGCTCCGTGGCTTCGTCTTGTGCAGCCTGATGGAGGCGGATCTCATCGTGCAAGTCCAATTCCTGCAACGCATCCCGCAAGGAGCGTGCTTCTTCCTTCTCTACCCGCCGCTGACCACTTTCACGATAAACAGCACTGGGAGATGGAGGCGAGGGGCGCGAGAAAACATGCGACGGTGAAACATTCTTGCGTATCGGCACCATTCTTGGTTCCTGTACTAATGGGCGCCCAGCTGAGCTCCCCAAGGAGACGTGGGGTTCGAATGGGCGATGGGTAGACAGAGAGCTGCTGGCTCGAGGTCGCTCTCTCTCGGGCGAAGTAGGCTGGGCGCTGGGGTGTCCATACATTGACATTGACGACGACGCTCGAGGAGGGAGGGTCTCTCGAGGGGTTGAACCTGATCCGGTTACTCTTGATGGAATGGGTCTAGATCCACTCGGGCGGACTGGTCGATTCGTTCGCAAGTCTTTCAGATAGTTGGCTGAAGATTAAGTCACATTATTAGCTCCAAAAGGTGATTAACGGTGCCAACTCCAAAGGTGTCAATCTGTCAAAAACCGCGACAATTTCCAAGAATGTCATGAGTCAGCGAGCAATGCAAACTCACCGAACTGATCGCTGGACATATAAGTCGGACGCGGGGGGTAACCTTCCGCTGGCCATCCTTGGCCTTAGCATGGCCGGGAAGATGAGGTATATGCGTCATCTTGGGCTAGCTTCTTGGGATGTGAAGAAGTCTAAGATCACAGTAGGGACTCAATGGAGATGGAGACTCTCTCTGATGGGTTGTACTCTCAGGTCGGAGCTAAGTAGATAAGGTACCTATGGAGTCACGTCAGAGCCAATAGGCTCACAGACGGTGGCTGGAATGACAGGGATGGAATCAACTAGAGAGATCTTTTAGGTTGGCTAAAGTTATGAAGAGTTAGATTAGAATATGCTTAGATTTGGACTGTTCAAGTAGATTTAAGAGGTATGTGTAATTCATGCAGGGAATCCAGTGATACTCGACTCTAGGCTTATTGTTATTATTTGCTACCTTATCATATCCTCCCCTCATCCTGGACGATGGAAGAAGCTATGACCACCACAACAACAAAGATGCAAACACGTCAAACTTCCCGTCGCGAGGCAACGCGGGGTTGTGCTTATGTCAGCTGCTGACACCTCAGGCCTCTAACCCTGAACAGGTCTAGTGCGTTTCGGACATTTGTCCTTCTCGGGGATCACTATGTAGTACTTTGTTACGTAGCAGGGTACACTGCATAAATAGTCCCGAGGATGAAAGATGTATGGAATGGACATGGCTATGACTGGCGACGGCAGACAGTGAAGGAAATGTTTGCCTATAGAGTACAGTTGTCCGCGTGAAACTCATGCTTAAACCAGGTTTCCTTGCATTCAGATCCATCTTCCCCAGAATCTCGCCCCAGTTAGAAAGGTACTCCAGTCTCCACGGGTTCAATCTCCAACTTCAACTTCCAATCTCCAGAAAGAAAAAGACTATCCACAAAGTATCTACGGGACTCCAGAGAATCCACGTCTCCGCACCGGTTAACCGGCACGGTAACTGCTGGTTGGTCCTTGATGCCGTCTTCCAATGACTGCGCTTGGATAGTCGGATAGATCGCCGAAACCGTATGGCCAAGGAAACCGAGCCGTCCTTAGAAAGCGTCACATCCATGACAGACCACCTATTTTTCCCCTTCTCACCGCAAGAGATAGACTAGACTAAATATATTGTCTCTGCTTATGGCTCTCTCCCTAAAATCGGTCATGCTGTTCCAGATCACCTCTGGTTCTCTCTTCCTGGAACTACACATGGGGTCCAAGTTCGGATTCTACTTGCGGTGCTCCTAATGTGTACGATCAGCTCGTGGTGACAAGCATATGACTCAAGTCGTACTGCCTTTTGCGTAGAATCGACCTCCAAGTTGCAATGGCAGATAATCCACCGATCGATATTACTCGTTCAAGAGATCATGACCGAGATGCGGCGGCTGGGGGCCCTCTATACCAACGAAATCATGGGCAGGGTTCGGATGATTCAACATCAGTAGCAGAACCGGACCACAATAAGCCCCAAGATGTACCTGATGGCGGTTATGGATGGGTCTGTGTCGCTTGTGTATTCTGGATCAATGCGCACACTTGGGGCATCAACAGTGTAAGTACGATGTCTAGCTGCTATCTCTGCCAGACGGAATGGGGACTAATCGTTTCTATGTAGAGCTACGGGGTCTTCCTTTCTTATTATCTCTCACACGATGTCTTTCCCAACACTAGTGCGCTGTCGTACGCCTTCACTGGAGGTCTGAGTATCTCCTGCGCTCTCCTCGTTGCCCCTCTGGCCACACATCTGATCCACCTCTTCGGAACGCGGTTCGTCCTCAACCTAGGCGTCTTCTTCGAAACCCTATCCTTGATTGGATCCTCCTTTGCCACGCAGAAGTGGCACATCTTCCTCAGTCAGGGCGTCTGTTTCGGATGGGGAATGGGTTTTCTGTTCGTTGGCAGCGTGGGGATCACTCCACAGTGGTTCCAACGGCGAAGAAGCCTTGCAATGGGTATCAACGCCGCCGGTTCGGGACTGGGAGGTCTGATCTGGTCTCTAGCGGTAGGTGCCATGATCCCCCGTCTCGGTCTAGGCTGGACATTCCGGGTCCTCGGCATCATCGCCTGCGTGGTCAACCTGGTCTGCGCCAATCTCCTCCGAGACCGCAACAAAGCCGTCGGCAGCCGCTTCAAAGCCTTCCACCTGCCTCTGCTGAAACGGCCCGAGTTCCTCCTCTTCCTCGGCTGGGGCATCCTAACCATGCTCGGCTACGTCGCGCTTCTCTTCAGTATCGCCAACTTCGCCCTTTCCGTCGGCCTCTCCCCGCACCAGGGCAGCATCGTCAGCGCCTTGCTCAACCTCGGCCAAGGCCTCGGCCGCCCCTTCGTAGGCATGTTCAGCGACAAGTTCGGCCGCATCAACATCGCCACGTTCCTCTCCTTCCTCTGCGGCCTCTTCTGCCTCGTGATCTGGATCTTCGCCCGCAGCATGGGTCTCGTTTCCTTCTTCGCCGTCCTCGTCGGCACCGTCGCAGGCACTTACTGGGCTACCTCTACCCCGGTCGCGGCCGAGATCCTTGGGCTCCGCGACCTCCCCAGCGGCCTCAGCATTACCTGGCTGACACTCGTGCCGCCGACGACGGTCTCGGAGGCGGTCGCCCTATTGCTGCGTGACAGCAAATCCGCAGATTCGAAGTATCTGAGGGTGCAGATCTTCACGGGCTTCATGTATATCGGCAGTGCGCTGTGTCTTTGGCTTGTCCGGGGTTGGAAAGTAGGGGATTTGGCTCGCGCCAAGGCAGAAGCTGTCGCTGCGGTGGACACCCGACATACAGGTGATAGTGCGGCTGGGAATGTGCCTTCTGCCGATCCAGCCAAGGACGCTGAACCTGAGGAACATGGTCAAACGGTTGACCCTGCGTTCTCCGTGCGCACGACGTCGAATTTGAACCCCTGGACGCCGTCGACCTTGTTACGTGGTATGGTGGCTCTGAAGCAAGTATGATAAGAGATGCGCAATATCCTTGTTGTTGCCGGGGTTTGTTTGAGTCCACATTATGATACCCTACAATTTGTCCATATTGCATCACATTACTCTAAGCTTGGAAGATTATAGATTTAGTGATCAAGCAATCCTCGCAAATGCATGTTCGTACCGCTGAACGCCAGTAACCCTATGTCTATGCTTTACATCCGATATCGTAGTATGGTAAGTTTCAAAACTTTTAGTTCCCGGCCCCCAGGATCAGTATCCGCACCCGCCTCTTTCCAGCTCCACGGCCTCCTTCTTCCTTCACCGAGCTGACATTCACCTTGACTCGCTGGAAGAGCTCGACGGTAACGCCACGTTCCTTCTCAGGATGTCCCTTCTCGGAAACACGGAGTGTATACTCCTCGCCGTCGAAATCGCTTTCACGTCGCACCAGCAACTCCCGTCTTTCCTCGACGGACCGGACTGCCGACTCGCCGGGAAGTACGAAATCTTCCAGGCGGACAACGCCCTCAATTCCAAAGCGGGGGACGAAGACAACCACGCCGTTCTCAAAGACACGCATAACGTATCCTTCTTCCTCGATACCCGCATCGACGCCATCGGCGACCATCTTCTCCCCACGAGCCTTGAGCGCCTGTCCAACGTAGTACTCGATGCTAGCACGGCCGGCGAACTGGGCATTCCGATGCCGGTAGTTGATATTGCGGCAGATGTCCTCGAGCCTGTTGCGTGTCATGACACCTTCAACCTGCGCCCGGCCGTCTTCGCCTTCGTATCCAATCGCGGCTGCGAGCTGTCGGTGGACGAGCAAATCCGCATATCGTCTGATAGGAGAGGTAAAATGTGTGTAGATGGGAGATGCCAGACCGTAATGGCGGAATTCAGACTCGGCATGTGCACCAGCACAGAAGTATTCGGCGGATGTCATACACCTGGTAGCAAGGATACGGACCAGAGTGTTAAAGAATGGGTTCTCTGCATCGACGCATCGGTCAAGGGAGTCAGCGAGGGCCCGTGAGCTCGACACATCGAGTTCCAGATTGCGTTTCTTCGAGAGCTGGTTGATGAGCTCCTCAAAGTTCTGTGGCGGAGGAGTGGCGTGCCGACGTAGTAAAGCAGTCTGGGAAAAGCTATCGTAGATTTTGGCCGCGACAGTAATGTTGGCGTGAAGCATGAATTCTTCCACAAGACTGTTGGTTGCAAGCATGGCCTTCGTCTTGACGTCCGTGAGCGGGTCGCCAACTTCGTCACTGTCTGTTTCGATTCGAACTTCCGGTGACGCAAGATTCAGCGCTCCTGCATCCATTCGTTTCTGACGGAGAATTTTCGACAGATGGAGTAGCGTGCGCATGCTCTGAGTCAGCTCATCATTTTGCGACGGGTCGTCGATGCGCATTTGTGCCTGTTCGTAGCTGAAAGCCTCTCGCGAGCGAATAACAGACTTGGTGAATTCAGCAGACACTACTTCAGCGTTCGGAGTCATCTCCCAGAGGACGGAGAAGGCGTAGCGCTCGACGTATGGCTTGAGGGAGCAGAGATCCGTGCCGAGAAGATGCGGGAGCATGTCAATACGCTTGTCGACAAGGTAGACAGTCGTTCCACGGACGCTAGCCTCCAGATCCATGGCATTGTTTGGTTTGACGAAATGTGAGACGTCCGCAATATGAACACCAACTTCAAAATTACCGTTAGGCAATGGCCGCGCGTGGAGGGCGTCATCAATATCTTGGCATCCAGGAGGATCAATACTGCAGACCAGAATATCCCTCAGATCTCTTCGTCCTTTCCAACCCACATGTTCCTTGTTGGCAGGAACTCTCCAGCCGTGTCCTTCTGCCGGAAGGCAATCCAGAACTGCTTTGGGGAATGGTTTGTACTGCACGTCATACTCAAGAAGTAGGGCTTCCGTCTCTGCACCTTTGGTCTCTAATTCTCCTAGAGAACGAATGAAATGTCCAGTAGGATACCGAGAATCGCGATCCCAGGCGTCAATCGTGACCAAAATCCGCTGGCCCAACAGGTCGTTAGCCTGCCGAGTGCGGACCCGGATCTTTGGAATACGTTTATCCATGGGTAAGACAAAGACGTTCTGTTGCCGCCGTCCAGAGCTGGCTGACGCCCCCGTCGAACCTTGATCAACATGTCCGACGTACTGGCGCCAGTTCCGCTTGATGACACCCACAACCTTCGCTGTGGGTTGCGGCCTTCCTTCGGAGTTCTTGCCATGCGCCTTTTTGACCTCTTCCTGCAGAGCCTTCCGCTCCTTTTCTGTTACTACCTCTTCATTATCTTCCGCCTCAGGATTGTCGTTCCGCGTGACTGCTTCTTCGTCGACGAGCTTCGTGGATGGTGACTTCCATTGATCCTTCGGTAAGACCTCAATAACAACAACGTCCCCTGCAATAGCACGGTTGCTATTATCACGACCCAGGATGAGGAGTGGCTTATCGAAAGCTGCGACATTCACAGACCCTTCCAAGTAGTTGTACGGGGAGACATTGAAAACGCCCTGATGCAGTGTGCCAGCTCTCAGTCCGGTCATAATTCTCGACATCGAGTAATATTCGGGATAAAAAAGCTCGCCACGAGCCCCCTTTGCGTCTCTTGCTTCCCTCGCCTCGCTGATCATATCAAGTAGCCTGTCGGCGTCCTCCAGGCCAGAGACGTAGTCGGACAGCGACAGCGCTGTCACACCTTCGTCCTTTGCCTTGCGCAGATTTTCCTTGTCATCCGTGATAACGACAATTGCCGGTACCGACTTCTCCTTCTTGCCCTTCTTCAGCGTGCTGCGAAGGTGCTCAGAGTACCATTTTGCCACTGCCCGTACTGCGCGATCATTTCTGTCATTGATGGACTCATTCTGACCTCTTCTTACGTGCGTTTCCAATCTGAACTCATTGAAGAACAGATAAAACCGTTTTTCGTCCGTCTTAATTAAAGAAAGCAAGCGGTTGTAGAGCGGCAGCGACTGGTTCTTGAGCTCCTCGAGGACCGTCTGAAGGACGATAACGTCGTAGAAAGCTCCCGTATGTTCGAAGAGATCCATACCGTTCAGCAACGCGTTTGTATCAGGGACGAGGTAGTGACCGCGCGGGAAAGCGCTCGTGCCAGCGGGTTGCTCTGAGAGGACGAAAGGCGCAACTATCCCATATTAGCAATCAGCCTCACGCATACGCCTGGGACTCCAACTTACTGTTCCCATTCGCATCCGCTGGTGCAATTGTAGGACATAGAGAACACAACTTGGACGAGCAAGGAATATCCTGCCTCAGGTAAAGCTCACGTACGATCTTCTGCACCTTTCCACTTTTCGTGGACCTGACGAAGATTTTGCTGGTGACATTGGCGGCCTGCGGATCAGAGGAGAACTCCCTCCGAAGGCTCTTCATATTTCGTGAAAAGTGATCTGATTCCCGTCAGATCTGGTTTTGCACAAAACACTGTGTATTTCCGAGCCGCAGTGCAGTGATTGACGTTTGTCGTTGAATCTCAGTCGGCGGAGCTTGGCGGTTTTAGGTAAGCCCCTCTCATATCGCTATCATACCGTTATCGGTCCTCAGTATCAAGCTTGGCAGTCACCATCCTACAACCCATTATTCGTTGTTCCTGAATCCTACATAGACATTTTTCTACCTTATCTGAAAGGAATCATAGATCAGCCAGTAATATAACAATGGCTATTGCAGTAAGAGCCGAATAACTCCCCAGCTTCAGCTGAAAGCCATCTTACTAATCAGGACCACAACAGGCAGTCGGGCAACTCTGCTCGACAGCGAGTATGACTTCGAACCTGGCTCAGTGTCAGGTTCTCGTGCGCAAAGCTGTGGCATCTGGTGCTAAAGTACAGTACACTTTACCTCCTCTCCCACAGGAGCTTAGGTACTCATGAGACCTTGATTGCTTAATGCTGAACAGGCATTATTCCTACCAGAGGCATCAGACTACATTGCCTCTTCGCCAGCTGAGAGCATATCACTTGTGCGATCCGTGCAGGACAGCGTGTTTGTGCAGGGACTCCAGCGTGAAGCCCGGCAGGCAAGCCTGCATATCAACGTTGGCATCCATGAACTGGCGCCGAACGGCAAAGTCAAGAATACTCTGATCTGGATTGATGATAAGGGTACGATTACTCAACGCTACCAGAAGATTCATCTGTTCGATGTTGAAATCGAGGACGGTCCGGTCCTCAAAGAGAGCGCGTAAGTAGATCCTAAGTAGAAAGCATACATACACGACTCACTTTTGCGGGAACAAGGAGCGTTGAAAAGGGTATGGAAATTCTGCCGCCATTCGACACTCCTCTAGGACGCGTTGGTCTATCGATTTGCTTTGATGTGAGTCTAGTGGCCCAAATTCCAACCTCTGATGGAGAAGAGCTCTTAATCTTACATGCTACTTTAAGCTGCGCTTCCCTGAAATCAGTCTAGCCTTGAAGCGTCAGAATGCGCAGATCGTCACGTATCCGTCGGCTTTTACGGTTCCAACAGGACAGGCGCATTGGGAAACGTTGCTCCGAGCAAGAGCTATCGAGACACAGGCGTATGTAGTGGCTGCGGCTCAAGCTGGTCCGCACAATGAGAAGCGGAGAAGCTATGGCCATTCGATGATCGTTAATCCTTGGGGAGAGATTGTGGCGAAACTCGAAGACGAATATCGGGAACCAGCAGTCGCTACCGCGGAGATTGACCTCAACCTCTTGGAGAAGGTCAGGAGAGAGATGCCCTTAATAAGGAGAACTGACATATACCCAGAGGTATAGCACCTGATTTAATTGCCAAGACATATCCAACCTAAGCCCCGTAGATCTTGCTACGTAATGCTCGTCTCAGGTCGTCTTTAAAGGCAATCGACAACCATTGCTCTACCAGGCCCAACGTCTTCCCCTTTTGAAAGATTTCTTGAGTGACTTCATTTGAGACTTTCAAAAATACAACGACGACATAAATCCCTCTGCGTGGAACAAGAGAATTGAAGGAACGAACAAAGACTTTGAAAAAGCAAGTCGTCTAAGTTGGGCTCATACGCCGTATGTATCACAGACCAGGCTTGTGGTAAGGCGCCTTTCATAGCCGATCACTCTATGTACAGTGTACAAGGAAAATCGGGGAATAATGCGATCACTTCTGCTGAACCTTGTCAGGGTCCTCCAGGATGCCCTCGGCCTCCAGCCTTCGTCGGGCCTCCTCCAAAGCCCACGTTTGTATCCTAGAAGACAATCAGTACCTATGTTCCCAGATAGCACAAGCCGATATGGTACAGCCGCTCATAAGGGAATGGCCTCCCATAAATGGCTGGACGTGGTTATGAAACGTACGAGGTATCAGGCTTGAAAATGTATGCAACACCAGCAGCGAGCAAACTGCCAATAAATCCGTAGTACCAAATGTTCTCCCATCCTTCCTTCACGTATTTCTGACCTGGCTTGACGCCGAAGAGCCATCCGGTGGGAGGGTCATAGTGATTACCGTGGTCAGCGGCGCGGAGAGTGTTCCGGGTCGAGAAGCCCCTAGTGTTCTGAGGTCCGCGGAGAAGGCAGCGAGCACGGAGGGCTTGCGACAAAGGGCGAGCAGACATTGTGATTATTGTGAAGGAATCTGGGCAATGTTCCTTTGAAGAGCCGGTTGATAGTCGGAAGGCGACGCTAGGTAGAGGAGCCCCTGCCAAATATAGTAAGGAGGTACTTCGGGGGTTCTGTAAAGAATGATGTAGACTGGTGCAGTCGCCCTGAGTTCAATTGGACGATAGCTCGATTCGCAGCTGTTGATGAGGCTGCGGTATGTGGAGGGGCGCTTGGTGTCCAGTGGTTGATGTTCGTGAGGCCGCAAAAGGCCGATGGAGGCGGGAGCTTGGAGTCACCACGCTAGTCCCTATTGAGGCAATCTAGACGCCGCCTTTCTGCCTGACATTACAGGCACCAGTATACACCTCAGGCAGGAGCCATCAACGCGCGACGCGTCTCGATTACCCTAATTCCTCAAGGCAATCATTGTACTACATCGAGACAATCACCAGCCATGGTCTGGATGGATATTATACTTGGACTTCTCCTTTGATCAGGAAACAACACTCCTCTCTCCAACGTCCTACCTCGATGGTAGATACCACATTCTACTCAGTTGCTACAGCTCGCTTCAATCTGTATAGTTCTTGAATTTCCAGGCAGACATGAACCGATGTGCTACAGAAGGCTGAAATCTCCAACAATTCTTGAGCCATGGCTGGAAACTCGGAGTCCTACCCGATATCCTCGAATTCACGTTCCAAGTTGAATGCCTTCCGGTTCAACAATCAACATACGAACAATGGAGGAAAGTCGCCTGCGAAGTCGCCATTAAAGGCAGGTCACGATGACAAAGAAAACCAAACTTCATGGTTGAACGGAGTGGTCAAACCACTGCAATCAGAACCAGGAAAAGAAGAGCCTTCTGGCGAAGCGAACGAGCCGAAACCAGTCAAAGAGTGTCCTCAGACGCCAGGGAACAGGATACCCCTGGCAGACCTCATTAGCAATGCAGAAGATGCATTCAACCGAGCACCAGGACAAGAATACACGCCGGAAGATCATGTTATCTGGCAGCATGTACCTGCGAGCTCCAACCCGGACACACTCTCTCAACCTTCCGCAACGAGAAAGAAACGGCGTCACAGCTCATCCCCGACCAGCTCTCCACTAGGTGGAAGCAAGAAGGGTGAACGGAAACGGTCCTTTGATATGCAATCCTTCCAAGCGCTCCTCAAAACACCGCAGAACGATCTCGCAACAGACCTGTGGAACAATTACCTGGGCAAGGCTTCGATCAATCCAGAGGACAGCTTCCCTCCTCCTCGCCTAGCTAACCTTCTCTCCTCTTCACCCCAAACTCCTGCCACGACCGGCACCAGTAGGGATTCTTCTGGTTTGAGGAGGTCAGTTAGTTGCAATGCGGAATGGCCCACATCTAAAGCAAAACGGAGAAGATTGAATGGACAAGAGTTTGGTAGTGGGCGCAACATTTTCTCTCGGTCTAAGAGTAATGTACTGGAGTCCGCAAATACGAAATCTTCCAGACTCAACTTCTTGTTGGAGAAGATTGAGAGAAGCTTGCAGAAGCCCTCTGTCGCTCCAGCAGAAATGTCGGATTCTTCACCCGTGCCGAAGCGCAAGCAAGTGCGATGGAGCCGATCGAATTCTCCTATCGAGAGAAAGGCCGCCGCGCAAATTTCAGAGCAAGGCATTGAGTATGACGACGGGGTTGCTCACCCACTTGTACAACCAAACGAAGCCGAAGGCGTAGGAGCTTCTTCATCTGATTTCGGTGATGATGACTTGGACGAGGACTTTCTCACCTTGGCCGAAACGTCTGAGGACCCATTCCTTGAACCAACCCGGCCCAACAACTATACGAATCCAATGAACGCCGAAGCCCCTGTCGAATCTACTATGGAGCAGCCTCGACGTCAACTTAGTACTTTGGGGGACTCGGACCATAATGCAGGAGCTCCTGGTTCGGGCAACAGGAAGCTCAGTGTCGACAAAGCTGTGAACAGTGACGAATTCGACGATGACTTCGACGATATAGAGGATCTTCTTGCCGAATGCGATGGAACAGCAGGCTTGACTCCTCCAGGACCAACAGCGTCAGCGAAGCTGTTGGCTAACGAACAACCTTGCATAAAACAGAATACGAAACGACCATCTGAAACAGACGGATTTAACGGCACTTCCACGAGGAGTTTGGAAATATCCTCTGCTGACGAGTTTGATGATGACGACTTTGACGTGGAGGCTATCGAGCAGTCTATGGAGCCAGGTAGAAATGGACCAGTCAACGTTTGTCGCTCTTAGTTGGTACTTTCCATAGGATTTTGCTAAATACATAAGAGCTAGAACTCTACAGACCGGCAAGCTATCAAACGATATTTGATTGTTGATATTGCAGAGAATACGTATATCACTAAAAATGGTCGCACTCAGCCAGAGCAGGTTTGTCGTACCAAACTCATCAGATATGCCGTTGCTGGCTAACAAATCGGACAGGTGCTGTTGGTTCAGGATGAAAGAACTAAAATCAAAAAGGCAGTAATCTTGAGAGAGTCTTGGTTTGACAGCCCATGCAGTAAGGGCGCATATATTCACCTGACCGGCAATTTCGATGCAGCAGGGCAATGTATTGTCGATGATGCTCATAACATGATTATACTTCATCCAGACCACCTAATATCTGCGACCGTTGTCGCAGACTCGATCACTTGCCAGCGAAGAGCAGTTCTCCAGGACCGTATCAAGAATTCAAGCGACATTAGCAAGCCTCAAGTGTTTGGAAATATCTTTCATGAGCTCTTTCAAGAAGCTATGAAAGTCAACAAATGGGATCTGAGCTCTTTGAGGGCTTTAGTGGAAGCTATTCTTGTCAGACATGTTGAAGACTTATACTTGATCCAAATGAGCATTCCGGAAGCCGTCGAGTACATGATGAGCAGAGTCCCAGCTCTGAAAGCCTGGGCAGAGGTCTTTCTTCGGACCACTCCGAGTGTAAGCGTACCCTGCAGGAGTTGGGATGCTTTGGTGATTAATAGCGCTTCCAGGCTAAATCCGTCGTTGAAGACCGGCATAGTTCCAAGGTCAATCTGAGCATCAATAAGCTGCTTGAGGTGGAGGAGCACATATGGTCTCCGATGTATGGGCTCAAGGGCAATATTGACGCTACAGTCCAAGTTGCATGCAATGACGGCGAGGGCAACAAAAATCTGGTTGTCCCTCTGGAGCTCAAGACGGGCAACAGAGATACAAATCAGGCACACAGGGCTCAGACTGCCCTTTATACCTTGCTGCTTTCTGATCGCTACGGTAAGCTTTTGGACCACAATTATGCTCCGGACCTTGTCTCACTGATTCTACGTTTCAAGACGTCGATGTAACCTTCGGTCTGCTCTACTATCTTGAGATATCGAAGATATTCCGCATCCGTGGTGTCAGACATGAGCTCTTGCAAATGATCCAGGAACGTAACCGCCTGGCGGGTTTTGTCCGTGAAAGACACCAACTTCCACCGATGGTGAGGAAACCGGGCATGTGCAACAGATGTTACTCAAAGACGCCTTGCTTGATCTATCATAAGCTTGCGGACGACGGAGATGGCGAAACTAGCGGACTTGGCGATGAATTCGTCAAGGCTATGGACTATTTGACGCCCCAGCATCGACACTTTTTTAAGAAATGGGACGATTTGCTGACGAAGGAGGAACAGAGCATGGTGCGATTCAAGCGCGAACTCTGGACCTTGTTGAGCAGTGAGCGAGAGGCTCTCGGGCGTTGCTTCGGGAATGTCGTGATTCAACCGGGGTCCGCATACGAGGACAAAGAGAGCACCAAGATTAATCGCTTCAGATATACATTTGCCAAGAAGCATCCTTTGCCTTCGTTCTCCTTCACTGAATCGCAGCTGACAGTGGGAGAGCCGATCGTTGTATCCGATGAGAAAGGTCACTTTGCGCTCGCCAACGGATACGTTGTGCAAGTCAGCCCAAAGCATATAATGGTCGCAGTCGATCGGAGATTGCACAATGCAAGAACAAAGATGAAGGGATTTGATGCTAACAAGAATCAATCATTCCGCGGCATCATGGAAGTGCTGGAAGATAGCTCCTTCCCTTCAACTACTTCTAACGAACCGGAGGAGGAGATTCTTTACAGGCTGGATAAGGACGAATTCAGCAACGGGATGGCGATCGTTCGAAACAATCTCATTTCCATGATGGAAAAGGACCTATTTCAAGCGAATCGGCTCAGAAAACTCATCATTGAGGGAGAAACACCCATTTTCAAGCCGTCACCATCAGCTTTTCCGTTGTCTGACTCCGCCAAAGCAAGCCTAAATGTCGATCAGAAAAGAGCCATAGACAAGGTCATGAGTGCGCGAGATTATGCGCTAGTGCTTGGTATGCCCGGCACAGGAAAGACGACAACCATTGCCCACATCATTCGAGCATTGGTGGCGCAAGGAAAGAGTGTTCTCCTGACCTCGTACACGCACACCGCTGTCGATAATATCCTACTAAAGATCCGAGACGACAATTTCCGCATTCTGCGGATAGGAGCTACTGCAAAGGTGCATCCTGAAGTACAGCAATTTGTCGATCTTGCGGCAGTCCCTAAATCCACCGTCGAAGAGCTGAAAACATCCTATGAAGAGTCACAAGTAGTCGCGACGACTTGTCTTGGGGTCAACCACAATATCTTCAATAGACGCATATTCGACTATTGCATTGTCGACGAGGCTTCGCAAATCACTCTTCCGGTATGCTTAGGGCCGATCCGAATGGCGCGCACATTCATTCTCGTTGGGGACCATTACCAATTGCCACCCTTGGTGCAAAACAAGGAAGCCCAAGAGGGAGGACTCGATATCAGTCTGTTCAAGCTCCTTTCCGACGCACATCCTGAGTCGGTGGTCAATCTTGAACACCAATATCGCATGTGCGAGGATATTATGGTCCTTTCCAACAATCTTATCTACTCGGGACGTCTGAAATGTGGAACTCCTGCAGTTGCATCGCGCTCCTTAGATCTGCCCAACATTGGCGGTCTCAAGTTGCATCATATCAACCAACTACCGCAGTCACCAGATCAACGGCAATTTTGTTTGGGGACAAAGCAAGGCCGCTGCTGGCTACGAGACGTGCTTGATCCGTCTGCAAAGAACCGTTTTATCAACACAGACACGCTTGCGATCCCAGCCCGAGATGTGGCAAACGGCGCCAGGATTGTAAATCCAACTGAGTCTTCTATTTGCGCACAGCTCGTAGAGTCATTGGTTTCGTGCGGCATCCCAGCACGTAACATTGGCGTTATCACATTCTACCGCAGCCAGCTCTCCCTGTTGAAGCAGAATCTTCGTCGATACCAACCCGAGCTTGAAATGCATACAGCCGACAAATTCCAAGGCCGAGATAAGGAAGTCGTGATACTAAGCTGTGTTCGGAGTAACGCCGACAATAATGTTGGCGATCTTCTCCGAGACTGGAGACGGATCAACGTCGCCTTTACGCGCGCGCGGACAAAGCTGCTCGTTATTGGAAGCAAGAGCACTCTGCGAGACGGCAACGATATACTCCGCAAATACATAAGCATGGTGGAAGAACGAAGATGGGTATATGACTTGCCCAAAGGTGCTTTGGAAAGCCACATCTTCGACTGCGACGTGAGCTTTACTCCATCACTCGATGCAGATGAATCATCATCCAAGGGGAGCAGAAGTCCCCCAAAGACCTCTCCTTCGCGAAAGGCATCTCGCAATCCTCTCGGCCCCATACAGGGCCAACAAACGCATAGAGGCCTCAAGAAACCCGCTAAGAAAGGGGCCAAGCTTCTAAGCGGGGATAAGGTCATCGGGAATAGACCTGTGTTACAGGACGTGGTAAATGAACTCTTTGGATAATGACTCTCGGAGTTGGTCCGCATTTGGATAATTCTTCCTTGTTGTTGCTTCAACCGCTCGTGAGTTTTGTATAACTGTTTTACCTTGGTTGACTATCTTCTTTCACTGGGTTGGGGCGATGACCGGATCTGATGGAGGTTTCTGATTCTTGCAGGTTTTCTTTTGGATAATACCACAACCTTGACTTAAATGATAGCATAGCTCGAACGGTAATGAATAGAAATCGTCCTTAGGGCTGGCGCATGCGTTACGAAGGGTTGAGAACCTTCTCTACAATTGATAGTCATTGTAGCATTATAAGACTGAGGCTCCCACATACTCCCAGCAAATACAAGACCGACTGGTCTTGGTAGGCGCGTCTGCTCCACTTTCTTGATCGTCGCGAGTACTGTCAGTGCGTTCGGATCGCGGCAACAACATGATCGTATATCCATCCTTCGCTTCCACTGCTTCCCTTCCCAGTGCGCTTGACGAGAGTGCAAACCATGTTGATACCGGCGAGGATTTTGAAGCAGTCTCGCGCCTAGTGAGCAACCGAGTCAGCAGAGCCGTTACGGTTCTAGTGAATATGGCAGAAGAGGACTTACAGCACGGTGATGAACAGATCTAAAATCCAGCTGGCGGGGACCAAACCGTGCCATTTCAAGGAGACTAAATCGACAGATCTGGCAGTTCCGTTATCCGGGACGCTGTAGCGGCTTAGGTATGGATCGATGTTGTCGTCTTTTGATACTCGCGGAGACCCGAGGGCTACCATTGCCAGCCATTCAGAAAGATTTTCGGAATCCTCTTTCAAGATACTTTCTGAGGATGCTTCTGTGAAGCTCGTCTCGCAGAAAGAGGGAGTGATTATGTTGTGGTAGTTGGTACGGGAGACATCGCAGTCGATGATTTGTGGATGATTGCCTTTGAGGGTGGGATCTCCTTGATTTCTTTTATTATTTTGGTCATGAGATTTAGGGGTTTGAGTACCTGTACCTTCGGAGACCCCGTTGGAACCCGGTGCCAGATCGTAAAAAAGCCAGGCTACGGAGTGATCAAGGACATTTTTGAATGCCCAGACGATTCTGTCAAAGCCTTTCTTGCCGTGTAGCATAGAAGGCAGCCGTAGATTGATTTCCACAACTTCGATTAGATTCATTAGTTTCTGAGTGAGGATGGGACGAGGACGGGATTTGACGCACGATATCGCTCTTTGGCGTGTTTTCTTCCTCCGCTGCGGATGGGTTTCCCTGTCAGTCCTGTCCGTTCGTAGGCCTCCTTGCCGAGCTCTAATTTCAAGATCCCTGAAAGATTGTCAGGTTTGAATCTAGATGCGCATCTTCCTAAGCGAACGTACCATTTTTGAGAGTGTAGACGTTGTCTGAGCCTGACCGCCCCTCAGATATCATGAGGATATTGCCTAAGTGATAGATTAGAACTAATGGAGATTGCTTGCGACGGGGTCATGGAAGATGGAAAAGAATGATGTACCAGTCTTGATGTACGTATTGAAGAAGTCTCCTTCAAGCAATGCAGAAGGAGACATGAACACTCTCGCATATCGAAGCTTTTGGACTTTCGCATCCAGCGAGTCCTTTATGCTTGAATAGACCTCTTCTGGGAGGATGACCTCTACCTGTTCTCAACGATTAGTTCACTATCGCTTAGAAGTCCAAATGAGTTCTTTATTTCTTAAACGTACCGTGTGTACAAATGGATGATTCGCTATAGCTGAAAAAGGTGACTTTTTTGTCGGTGGCTGCTTAGGGTCGACAAACGCAGGCAATTGCGCTATGGTGGTGAAGCACTTTTCACGCGTGGACGCGTCGTCGTCGAAGTCCAACATGATAAGATAATACCCAGCCAAAAAGTTCAAAGTGTACGTTGGAAATTCTATCAGGGTATAGTCTCACTCGATCTGGACTCGGAGTGGCGCTTGATGCTTCGTATACTTTGAAAATGTGTTGCCGTGATGCCGTTTGGGTCGGAAAAGTGTGATTTGTAGATAGATAGAGCTTGCGGACCGGAAGCTTCTTCAGCCCTACAAGGCTGGCCTTCGAGCATGCAGGTATCCCAGATTCGATGTATCTTTCTGGGTCTATAATTCATAGGAAGCTGATAGTAAAATGTTCGCCAGTGTCTGGATAGATATGGGATGAATCGCAGGTTTAGTACTCAGATGTACTATGCATGGCTACATACTTCCACCAAATATATCCACAGATATCACCGATTCCCATTAACAGTTCTTTCAACACGCTTTAGCTGCCAGAGTATTATTCTGTCGGTAAGCAGCACTTGATACAAATGACAGATGATTGCCAGTTGAAGGCGATTCGAGTACAATTGACTTGGTGAAGACAGAGTAGACTACATAGTGATCTGACCACAAACAGGAACTCTCTTTTGAAAGGCCATCGTCGAGGTGGCACCACATGAATCTTATGCAGTAGACGCAGTCTCAAGCCTCAAGTAATTAATTGATCATTGCATGGATCGCGCTCAACTTCATGAAGAGAGCAAGAAGATTGCTATACATGTTTCTGCCTGAGGCATAAATCCTATCTTAGCCTGATAACAAGTAATGGACGCATTTATTGTTCTCCAACTTTCTCATGCGCCCTTACTGAGCAATCCACTGCAATTGACCCCGCTATCATTATCAGACCAGTCGCGCATATATACTGGCCGTTCTCTTGCCACTCGCGAGTGTCAATTCCTAACAGCACGAACCACAGCCCTTCGGGGCATGCATGTGGGTTTCCACTGCTCTCCGCAGTCGCACGCCTTTCTGCCAGCAACTCCATCGCAGCAATAGCGAGCGATGGCTCCTCCACCACGACGGAATCTCCTGCCAAAGGAGCGATTCGCATTCGCGTTCGGCAGCCTCAAGACTCAAAGCTATCATGACCCCATTGCAAGGGGTCCCGGGTCCCACACGTGCGTCTTGTCTTGATCTTCGTCCACTTGGTGACCTCACGTTCAGAAACTCCCAGCTGACCGCGGCTGCTGCTTCTCTGCCACAGTATCCGCACGATAGCGTGGAATCCCACCGGGCAGCTCATCGCTACAGGCTCGGCCGATCGAACCCTTCGCATCTGGAACCCCGAGCGCCCAGCAGTCAAATACTCGACCGAGCTGCGCGGCCATTCCGCGGGCATCGAGAAAGTGTTGTTCAACCCGGTGAAAGACTCGGAGCTGGCGAGTTGCTCGACGGATGGTACCGTCAGGTTCTGGGATGTGCGGTCGAAGACTTGTGTAAGCCGTCTCGATGTCGGCGGAGAGGCATTCACAATGTCCTGGTCGGCGGACGGGAGAGTCCTTATGGTGGGAAGAAAGGTGTGTTGAAAGAACCACATGTTACACTTGGGACTTCAGAGTTCATCAATGCGAAGCCGACGCATGAGCCACGAGAATCGACGTATGCGAAACGAGACTGACTATTTTTCCGGATCCCAGGACGACACCCTGATCCCCATTTCGATAGGATCGCCCTCTTCATCATATATTCTGACTGACGGCGTCACCAACCACCCCCCTACATCACCGAATTCAAAAGAAGGAACGACAGCCTACACCGCACTAGAATCCCATCCACAGCCCGTACAGACCAACGCAACGACCTTCTCCCACCACATCCCTACGCCCGCCTCTCCCGACTTGCATCTCTTCGCCACGACAGGCGAAGGCACCGTCAAAATCATGTCGTACCCGTCCTTCGACATCCTCCACACCCTTCACGCACACACATCCGCATGCCTCTCTATAGCCCTCGCGCCTACAGGCCGGTACCTCGCCGTCGGCGGCAGCGACGCCCTGATCTCGCTCTGGGATACAACGGACTGGATCTGCCGGCGCACAGTCTCGAGTAACAATGGGGGTGCCATCCGCGGCGTAAGCTGGAGCTTCGATGGGCGTTTCGTCTGCGGCGCCTGCGACGAGGTAGGCTGCGGCGGGAACGGCCTGGAGATCTTCCATGCCGAAACAGGGGAGAGCGTCTACACAGTTCCTACGGGCGGCAGCAGTGCTTCTGGTATACCGACTGTTGCGTGGCATCCCTCGCGTTACTGGCTTGCGTACTCGACAACGGCTGACGGGCCTGGAAGCGCTGGTGCCGGAGGACTGAAGATCGTCGGTGCGGCTGGTGGAAGTTTATGAGCCTTGTTAGTCGTACTGTAGCATGTACTAGGCTAAGAAGACCTATTTGTTGGCGAACCTGAACCAGAAGATGGTATGGGATATTTTTGATATTTTTGCTCGTGGGATGTGTTGCATTGAGGCTATTTCCAACTATTGAATCTGGTATGTGCTGATAGAGCATTATACAAAAAATCACGATACTTCCTCCATGGACGTTATCATGTTACATTACGGAAAAATCTCCACATAGTCGTATACACCGAAACTCCAAACTTCAAGGCCATTGAACAAATCGCGACTTGGCCGTTATCAGACACCCGCCCAGCGTAAAGGGTATCACGTACATCCAGCAGATGAGCTAAAACACCCAATCAATTTCCAAACCCTGCTTTTTTGAGAAGCTTGCAGGTTGCCTCAATAATGTTGGCCTTCGAAGGCCGCCTTCTCGGCTTAGCCCTGGTTTCGCCAGGCGTCCCAGTTATTGGAATTGAGGAGTTCTGCCCACTGGGTCTCACTGAGAGACCCCATTGTCGCGGGTGTCATATTAGTATTTTCTCCGTTGGATGATTGCGTAGCGGCAATATCCCATGATGGAGGAATGGGGAATGGTGGATCTGGAACAGTAGTATCGAGAGATGACATGGCGTCGGTCGAAAAGATATTATCATTGTACGTAAACCCGTCAAATTGCCCGGTATTCGCGGAGCCCGATGGCACGTGCACCGACTCACTGTTACCGAGCGTATGGCTGGGTGTTTGATTCGAGAGACTGAGGGGCGAATGTTGCCGTACCTTTGGCGATGATGTGCTACTAGGACCGACGTAAGATGTATTTGAAGACGATTTCACGGCTGACGACGTTGAGCCTTCTGATATCGGATTTCCATTGTCATCGAAACCCGGCGAAAGGTCCATATCCGTCCCTGAGCCTACCGTCTCAGGCCCGGAACTGAGATTATATGATAGCTCAACGAAAGATTGCGAAACTCCAGCCCTTGATGCACCTCCAGAGTTCTGGCCCTGCGCTGGTGTTCGCCTTTGGCGATTTGGAAGTGAAGCAGAGGGATGGAACTCGTTGTGCGTAGGCATCATGGACGTGCATTTTCCGTTCACAAAACCAGGAACCTAAGACAAGGTAACGTTAGCAATTGCAGTTTGACATTGTCCATTGAAAATATGATGTGCGGCCTTACCCTTTCTGGCAGCACTTCACCCATTGGACGCCGTATATCGCGGAACGCTGTTCCCTCGATGTCAACGTCCAGCTGTACAAGAAACGACTCCGTCATGGGATTCTTGTTCTTCAAAGCATCAAGAGCTGAGAAGAAAAACTGCAAGGATGAGCGAGCAGCCGAGTCATCGGGCCGCGACTGCAGATACTGCACGAAGACCCGGGCGGCGATGTACACACAGAAAGACATGAAGGGATTCATCTATGGCAAATTAGCGCGGTGGCCGCTCAACGAAAAGTGGAAGGACGAACAAGAGTCAGATCTGTATGACTGATCATTTTCATGATGTTCGAAATTTGGTCCGCCGCAACAATACACCTCCGCTTGCTCTCGGTGATGATCTGATCGGGCATCTTGTTCTTCTCGGCTTTGAAAATGGCAGCTTGGTGTAAACAAATAGTCGACGTCTGCATGGCCATGTTGCAGAAGACTACATTCGGGTCGGCTATTCCAGCTGGAAGCCGCAGATGGCTGGGCATTGTCAACGCGAAATGGAGTAAAATATTGTCAAGACATCTGTGCCTTTTCCAATACTCGCCATTTAAATCGTGGTCGTTATCTTGCGGATCAGGGCGATAGAGATGGGCAAGATTGCGACCGAACATGCCTGACAGCAGGACAACACTTGCGAGAGATGACAGAGTCGCGATTCCTTCCCCTCGCATAACGCTGCTGAGACGTAGAGTACGCTCGGGCTTACTCTTAACAAATGACACTTCACTGGCGGGTAGATTTGTCATGATCTATCGCGACGGTCAGTAACTGCTGTCAATCAGGCTGTAGCATGTTAGGGGCCCGGGAAAACAGGGTACAAGACTGACATCTCTTTCGTCAATAATGACAGGCCATCCGGTTCCAACACTAGCGTAGCGATCAATGCAGAATGCCAGCCAGAAGGTTCTCCGTCGCTCTTCCTTTTCCGTCCAGTCTCTGGCTGGTGGTAACGATTGCTTCACTTCGGGAGCCAAACCGTCTAGCCGATTCAGGCCCATCATGAGCGCCAGTCGTGTAGCTTTGCCGCTACTGAGCCACGCTCGCGGGAAATACATCATTTTGAACTCGTATGTGCTGATCAGGAGCCAAGTTTGGCAGTGTGCCAGAGTAACAATGCTCTCCCCGAAGCCTTTCATTTCATCCAATTCAGCGTATTTCCGCGCCCGCTGATAGAAAAGAGCATGCAGGTTTGAGTATTTATCGCTGACAGAGGCCGCATGACACCAGGTCATATACTGTAGACACACAGCGGGTCGTATGTTGTAGGCTAAGTTCATGGCTGCTAGATGTCTCGGACGATGCAAGATGGGTAACGAAGGATGGACTTTGTCGAAATAAATTTGGTTCCTGTCAACTCATGAGATATTGATATAGAAATGCGAGAAATGATATAGGCGTACAATTCATCGATAACATCCTGAGTTGGCAACGGTTCCTCGAGTCCCAGACCCAACATATCCCAACCAAAGTTACCCCCAGCATTGAGTCCTGACGGTAGGTATGCCTGAGATAAAGGCTGATGCTCAACTATTAGCTGTGGAGGTGACAGAGAGGTGCTGAGATCGGTTGCGAGTAAGGGAACGTCCGGTAAGCTCGTCATGTCATTTTCATTCGACGCTGGAATATGGTTATGACTTTCTTGAGTCTGGGCTGTACTCGGCTCTTGGGTTCTTAGCAGATTTTCGACCTGGGCTTCACAGGGCCTAAAATTAGCAATATGCAAGGTGCAGAGTCTCCTGTTCAGAGACAACGCCGAAAGGAAAAGATATCACGTACCAAGCCGAGCTTCCAGCTGCTTCACATAACCCCGCTTTGGACCACTCTTTTTGCGAATCTCATCGTAAGCACATTCATGACCTAGTCGAGAGCAAGTCCCACAGCTCGGTCTCTTTCCATCGCATCTCAGCTTCCGTCGCCGACATACAACACATGCGATGCGCTTGGTACGAGGAAGATGGATGTTATCCGCGTCGCCATGGCCGGTGGATGCTGATGGTGCGTCAGGATTTGTCGGTGTAGGCCGTAACTGAGAGGAAGAAGAGGTAACGCTTAAGAAATTCTCGCCGAAGAGATCTGCCATGGCCTGGTAGTAGAGCAGAGGTTGGTAGAAAACGTATCGCTAAAGGTAAGCCGCTGGCTCTCGGGACTATGCGACTCGACAAGGGCGCAAGAACGGAGGTTTCACGACCTCAATGACGAAGTACGAAAAGACATACCAATGCAGCATTGGAAAGCATAAAAGTGAGTTGAAGAAGAAGAATAATCAGGAGAGAAGTGTCATGCTCAGGTCGGGAACAGGCAGTAGGAAGATTCGTTGACGTTGATCATTTTAGGTTGGTGACGGGGCTGACAGCGCCACGATTCCCCAATCTGGAACTGCTGATCACCCCGCGTCCTCGAAAAAGCCAGCCTCAAGCACTTGCAATGGTCTTCGTTATTAGCCTAAATGGAATACGGGCCATATCGAATTGAGTCTCTTTTTGGAGTCTAGGTACGACAAGCTGTCCCTGAGAGTGGTGGTCTCGTTATCAGCAGAAGCCACCGTCAGGCATCTGAATGGTGTGATCTACGTCGGTCTTGGGTTGAAAGTTCTCTGAACATGCTGTTCGATAAGACAAGTGGGATCTCAAGAGGCAGCCTTTTTTGCCCCTGGTGATCAAGTGTATCTCGACCGTAGACCAGATAGCCATGGCAAACGCATGGGTATACAATCTATCAACCATACAGAGAAGGAATAATCACAAGAATTTTGAAAGATATCGAAGACAGCATGCCTGGCGCCAAAATCGAGTCAAAATATGATACAGTGCGAGCGGAGGACCCATCCTCTGCACATGAGAATAATCGAGGAATACAATGAGGAACTGAAGGAAGTAAGGACATGTCACAATGCTAGATCTGTGACAGACAGCCTTTGCCATATGTTTCCCCAGTGGAAATATGGCTAAACAGTCCTCCGGTGAAATAAAGACGGGGAGAAACGACGACGATCACAGAAAGGGAAGCTCAGTTGTAGCCTCTGCGACGCTTGCCCTGGTTGCGGACTCTTGGGACCACCACAGCCTTGTTGATCTTCCACTTGGGCCGGGTTTTGTAGCCGGATTTGGCCTGGACAAGGTGTCAGTAAATAAATGATCATAAAAGCATTTGTCCCGTGATTTCGCAAGTACATACCGGTAGACCCCAAGGACTCTTTGGATCGACGTTACCCTTCGACTTACCACGTCCACCACCGTGAGGGTGATCGGCAGCGTTCATGGCGAGACCACGGACTGTGGGACGGATATTCAACCAGCGTGACCGACCCGCCTTACCGAGCTGCCGATACTGATGGTTAGGATTGCTGGCCACTCCAACCGTTGCGCAGCAGTCCTTGTGAATAAGTCGAACTTCACCACTTTGGAGACGAATGGTGACATGTTGAGCAATACGTTCTTGCTTCTGCTTCTCCCGTTGGGAGAGGGGCTTCTGGACTTCCGTTCCATCTTCCTGGGTTTCGACTTCGTTGGCCCGGGTTTTAGTATCGCTGCCCTTCGAGATGACAGTTGCGTAGGTGCCCGCGCTCCGGCACAGCTGACCTCCCTTGCCGGGACGAAGTCCGACGTTGAATATCAAAGTACCTACGGGGATCATGTGCAAGGGCAAGCAATTTCCTCTCCAAGCGGTCCTGGCAGCGAGAACACCTGGATCAACGGTACCTCCCATACTCTTCCAAAGATCCTCCGGAATACCAGACATATAACTCTGAACAACGTCGCCAGCTCTCATACCTTCCGCAGCCAGAATGTAGCTCAGCTTCTGGGTTTCTTGGCTGCGCACAAGCGCGATATGGGCACTTCGGCCAGGGTCGTGTTCAATGCGCTCTACCAGATGCGGCCCGGGAGCAGTTCGTGCAAAGTCAACAATTCGAATGCGGCGTTTGTGACCACCACCACGGTGCCGAACGGTGACCCTACCCGTGTTGTTTCGACCACCCTTGCCCTGGCCTCGTTTGGGGAATGTCAACTTGTGCACCGGTCGTCCCTTCCACAGATGGTCATTGACTGGCCTTCGCAAATGTCTGATACCGGGAGTCCGTGGCTTGTACTTTCGCAGGAGAACGCCAGCATCATCACGGGTCGGTGGAGGGGCAAAGGCGATGCTTGGATCGAAGGTGGAGCTGGATGAGTCTTCAACTGGGGGCTTCTCTTGCTCGTGGATAACTGTTGCATATGCTCGTGATGACACTGAAGACAGGCATCTGAAGGGTAGGCGAAGACCCGTCAGGGCGAATCGAGGTTGAAGCATGATGTTCAGTTGTATTTCGATTGATCGGAAATATTCCAAGCGCTGCCGGAGCTGCGAGATTCGGACTGCGCGATTTGAGGAGCAAGTAGGCAATCAATGGTGAAGCATACCCCCTCAATGCTAAACGATACAACCAGAGACAAGATCCAGACACCCTCAAAACCAATGACAACACTCCTTCGCTAATGGGAGTGTCGTCGTGATCTGCTTGTGCTCCGGAAAATGTCTTCGACTATCCGGTGCGGATGTGGCTCGCGAGAGATCACCTGACTTACCGCACGGCCACCCCTAGTCAATTGTGGCACAGCACTGAGATCACGGGACTGCGCCACACGGGAACACGTCGAATGGAAGGTTCAAAGGTACAGCCGGTTGCTGGGCAACAATATATTGTTTTGGTGGCCAGACGCGCGCTGCATCACGGCTGATGCCCGCGATGGCGTCTGTTCTGACTTCCTGCCTGGGGACAAACTTTCAGGCATCGATACTCGTTTGACAGAAAGCCTCCACCACTGTAAATAATCGTTCTGTCGATGACGATATCTATACGGAGATTTCCGTACCTTGCTTTCCTTAGTTTCCTTCTGGTTACCTTCAATGCATCCTAACATGTAGAGAGCAGTCACTATATGGATCTAATGGAAGTAGCTAACTATTTGAGAAGAGATATTGAATATGCCTCATAAATTAGAGCACTTTCAGGAATAATAATTGGACAGTCGAACTGGTAGCCCTGTAGTAGGTACCTGAGATCTCGATGCCTCTTCTGGTCCATCCAGTGAAGATCCATACAATACCTATTACCTTACCACCTGGGAGACTTCCTTTTATTACCGTCACCACCCCTTTCCGTCCATCTTTACTTTGGCTCTTTTGCGGTGTCTCATGAGGTGTCTTGTAT
Source organism: Aspergillus novofumigatus IBT 16806 (assembly GCF_002847465.1). Lineage (NCBI taxonomy): Eukaryota > Fungi > Ascomycota > Eurotiomycetes > Eurotiales > Aspergillaceae > Aspergillus > Aspergillus novofumigatus. The sequence continues at coordinate 800,298 of NW_020194278.1, forward strand.
TTCTCCTTTATCAAACGCCATTCTTCGCTCATCAATTATATTAATTGAGCCAAGTATCTCATATTTGATACTTCATACGGGGTTTATCAAGATCAACTCTTCTATCTTCCACGCGGTGTCGACATCATACAACCGGGTGGTTGTGCTGTGGGGCAGCTTTGCCAGCGTAGTTTGTTTCCACGCTAAGCGTAGGGCCAAACATCGCCTTTGCCCTGTCAACTTTACCAACCTTCTTTACACCACCCCAGCAGTACTGCTTCTTCAAGACAGCGGAAAGCACCTCAAAAACACGCAATCACTAGTTCTTCGCGTGTCGTCTCTAGCCATCGAGACATTTTATGAAAATCTGCTCGCCGACACGAAGTTCTGGTTGTTTTGCGCGCCCGGATAGGACGTGATTTGAGACCTCAAAAGGTTCTGTCAACAACATCATTGGAGCCATATATGCGATTATTTTTGCGACTCTGCAACAAAATTCCCTTCCTCTAACTAGGAATTCTCCTTCAAGTTGAATTGCTGGTCATTGAACGTATTTCCACGCGTGGTACGTGCAACCTGCACCTTGGCTCTCAGGTATTCCATCCCCACCGGGGTGATCTCCTGGAATGCTGACTGGAGAGCTTCTGCAGGTCGACAATAGCTACAGTATATCTCCTTTATTTTTCCTTCGCTTTCCTACGTACATCTTCTCTCTGTTTTCCTCAGCATCATGCCTCCGGTAAGTTCTACCCATGAGAGACACGCGTAATGTTTCTACCGATCATGTTTCGAAAGCCATTGTGCTCTTTGGTTTGATGATTTGCAATTGTATTCTGATTGACCTTGTACAGGCCCGAGGTCTTCGTACACGAGGTACAATGAACGAAAATGATGAGAACGGGCCGTCGACGCGTCTGACACGAGCAAAGGCCGCTGCTCTGTCTGCAGGAGATATTCCAACAACCACCGCGGCTGCTAAAAAGCCCCTTCAGACCAAGAAGGCCGCCACCAACTCGACGACTACGGGAACACAAAGAAGACGCGCTGCCCTCGGAGACGTCAGCAATGTTACAAAAACGGAAAATGGTGAGGCCAAGGAAACGAAGAAAGCCGCGTCTGGCAAGGTCGGCTTGACGTCGAAAGCTACCCTGCAGACCGGCGGTGTTCAAAAGCTGAGCCGAAACAACTCATCACGTACGGCCTTGGGCGCCAAAGATAACAACGCGAAGAAGGAGAAGCCTGCGGTTGAAGGAAAGCGTCCTGGAAGTGGTTCTGGTATCGGCAGCACACAAATGAAACGGACGTCCAGCCAGAAATCGGTACAGGAGAAATCCCTGCAGACCGACGAACCGCCGCGCAAGAAGGTCGAAGTTGAGAAGAAGATCACCGAGAAGAAGGCAACCGTGGAGAAGGTTTCCTCAGCGAAAGAAGATGCTGTGATTGCCGCTGAGCCTGAAGTCGCCAAGAAGCCTGAGGACGTAGTCGACGACCTGGACACTGAAGATTTGGACGATCCTCTGATGGCCGCTGAATACGTGGTGGAGATCTTTGACTACCTGAGAGACCTGGAGTTGGAGACATTACCCAATCCTCGCTACATTGAGCACCAACCCGACCTCGAGTGGAAGATGCGTGGCATTCTTGTCGACTGGCTGATTGAAGTTCACACACGCTTCCGTCTCCTCCCCGAGACGCTTTTTCTCGCTGTGAACATCATCGACCGTTTCCTTTCCGCTGAAGTCGTCGCACTTGATCGCCTTCAATTGGTCGGAGTTGCCGCCATGTTCATTGCTTCCAAATATGAGGAAGTTCTTTCACCCCATGTGGCCAACTTCAGTCACGTTGCAGACGAAACATTCACAGACAAGGAGATTCTTGATGCCGAACGCCACATCCTAGCCACTCTCGAGTACAACATGAGCTATCCCAACCCCATGAACTTCCTCCGTCGTATTTCAAAGGCAGACAATTATGACATTCAGACTCGTACCCTCGGCAAGTACCTCATGGAAATCAGTCTTTTGGATCATCGCTTCATGTGCTATCCTCAAAGCCACGTCGCCGCAGCCGCAATGTATCTTGCTCGGTTGATCCTGGAACGTGGGGCTTGGGTAAGGACCTTCGCAGTTGCGAGGCAGAGTGACTTGTAAAGCTAACTCAAAGTAGGACGCCACCCTAGCGCACTATGCTGGCTATACCGAGGAAGAGATCGACCCTGTCTTCCGATTGATGATCGACTACCTTCACCGTCCTGTATGTCACGAAGCGTTCTTCAAGAAATACGCAAGCAAGAAGTTCCTCAAGGGTAAGCTCTCTAGTATCATGCCGTCGGAATTCAACAGCAGCTAACCAGTCTGTCTAGCCTCCATCCTTACCCGGCAGTGGGCCAAGAAATACCATCAAATGTACATTGATAGCGCACTCACGGAACCGTACAACTTCATCAAAGAAAGTGAATAGGCGCGCATCGATGTTGTGCTAGCATGCTGATCATGGCCACGATATGCCACATATCTCCGTGTTAGAGCAACGGATTCAATTCGAGTTATATGTCGGCATTTGTTTGTTTGTGATGGTAAAAGGGCACCTCTTGCATACGGTTATGACGGTATTTCTGTTTTCCAGTTTGCGTACGTTGGCATTATCCGCTTCTCTCGGGGTGTCTGGCGCATCGTCTGTTTAAGTTCTTTCAGCTCTTTTTGGTTTCGGCACTGTCTTCGGAGTTGTTTCGCACAAGCTTTGATTGATACCTTCTACACATTCTTCTTGCCCGGCTACGGGTATCACAACTGTTGAAAGCTTCAGGGTTGGAAATGTACTTCCATTTGACTTAATTTTTGGTTCGATCACCTTACTGGCCTTCCGTATGCGCCGAGTGTCCGTCGTACGCAGCTAACTTCACGAATCAATGACGCTCCACATGCTGCTGTAGGCTAAAGGTGAGGATTCGGAGTGTCAAAGTTCTGTTGAAGATGTACGGATCCAGCAAGAAGCGCAGCTATAAGTAGAAATTAAAGTATAATGTAAATTCGAACAATTCTGCATTTCTTTGCCTTAGTAAGTTTTTACCTAAATTCCTGAGTACCTCTCACAACTAGATGTCCAAAACGTGGTAGAGCAACACCACAAATCAGTATAGAATGGTAGGCGGGTGTGAAGATTTAAGCCGAGGTCCCCAGTGAGGAGTATCACTCTCGTCCCGGCCAGTTTGATTTCATCAGGTCAGAGGCACAACTCATCCAAAACGATTGAAGAGTTGAAGTCACAATCTTCCTGATAAATTGGCTGAGAGTATATAGCTTTTATGCCTGTAGAGATACCCTGCTTTGAGGTCAATCGTCCCCTCAATGCACCCCGGCAGATGAATCTCTGCTCCAGACTACCAAGCGCTTGCTACCATACTTATTGATGTTCTCTTCAACAGAGACCCAGTCTAAGCTCTATTGAGACAGAATAACAAGATGACTGTACCGTCATCATCAGTGTCATGCCCCTTCTGCCGCATCGCAGCAGCATATCCTCCCATCCCACCATCGACATTTCATCCTCAGCAGAAACAGGATGGCGCACAAGAATCGGCTATCATCCCCACAGATACGACGCAAGAAACGCACGCGCACCTTGTACTCTCGACTCCATATATCCTGGCCTTTTTGGACATCATGCCATTGACAAGGGGCCATGTTCTCGTCGTCACGAGAGATCACTACGAGAAGTTGAAAGACATGGGCGTGGAAGTCAGCAGAGAGGTCAGTATACCCTCTATCTCCCTCCTATCAGACTACATGACAAGCAAATACTAAATACGGCACGCGCAGATCGGCCAGTGGCTCCCTATCATCTCGCGGGTCGTGATGAGAACTGTCTTTGGCACGGAGGCAGAATCAGACTGGAGTTGGAATGTGGTGCAGAATAATGGTATGTTATCTGTCCACTTTTGCTGGTTAAAATCTTGCTCATGCATTGAACAGGCATAAGGGCCGCACAGCAGGTTCCCCATGTGCATTTCCATGTCATTCCCAGGCCGCCGCTGGATCCTGCGCCTACTGCAGCCAAAATGAGTTTCGTCATGTTTGGGCGGGGGCAGAGGGATGAACTGGATGACGAGGAGGGAGAGACGTTGGCCAAGGCGTTGAGAGAGGAGCTGGCGAAGGAAGTTCGCCGAGTGGAAGAGAGGGAAGGCGTTGATTTGAATGTGACGGCTACGGATGTGCGGTATCAGAGGATGAAGGGGAAGCTGTGAGATTGCAGCCTTGTGCTGCTCTTCGTTATATGTGTGTTGATGTATGATACCTACGTCGCGTTCTATCTTTTGATGCTCTCAAACAGGACTTCAAGTGGCTCCCATATGAGGGCGTATTATAAACCATTAGGGGACAATGATCGTGGGATGCGTTCGTATTTCTAAGTAAGCTTTTTATTTCATCGAGATACATCGCTTTCTGTGCCGGATTTAGACTTTGAGATGGGATTCTTCATGAAATACTGAACCACTGTTAGTCATATACTCTCTGCAGATGTAGGACTGAAGGAAATGGCTCACCTTTCTCCTGAACGCATTAAGCTCATCAGCATACATCCCTTCTGCATCAGCTTTTCTTCGTCCCACAGAGATGTCTGATGTCTCTCCTTCCGGGAGTCTGCGGTAAGTGATGAGGCGTCGTGACCCTAAGATGCCAAATCAGCCATGGTGCTATTGCAGTCCATCCTCTCCATGAACTTACAGTTGTTGAACGGCTGTACAGAGACACACACAACCTCCAAGTTTGGATGCATCGGGATGGCCAATTCTCCTTCCTCGTCGCTGGATGTGGGCATCCACATAGCTAGCCGACCATTTGTAACTAAGGTCCTCGAGGCGAAGTTGAGAATGTCATTCTGCATGGCCTCAAATCCGTAAGGTTTCTTCGGCGCAATGTAATCCGGCCGTCTGAAGATGCATCAGCAAACCATGGGTCGATACGTCCTTGATGCGAACTTACAGATGAGCTGGAACCCCATCGATCAAGACCTCTTCCTTCCCACGCCCATCGCGAGTTCCCAAAACTCGAAGCCCTTCACGGACACCGTAAGGAGGATCACAAATGACGCCATCTAAGAACTGACTGGAGCGGAGAGGCGTATTTGTCAGATCGGAAGTGAAGACGTCCACGAATTTGCTTTCAGTGCCGTATTGCTGGAAATTCGACAGTACTCCCATCGGTTTACCCTTCCCCATCTCTTTGCCGCGAAAGCTGCGTCCGTCAATGTCTGAGCCGAGAGTCAGGGCGCCAAAGTGCGCAGCAGCAACGCAGAAGCTTCCTGTGCCCACAAACGGATCAAAGAACAGCTTCCCCGGCGCTGCATGAGCCATATTAGCCGTTACTAGGCTCAATTCAGCGTCCATCGATGTGGTGCTGATATACCGACGCTTCTTAAGGTCGTACTTGTTGACGACCTCCCGGCTACTATTAGCAACCCAGCGTCCGAAATAGATCTTCTGCGGAGTTTGTAATTCAGCCGGCACTGCTGTACTTAATGGCGTCGTCGTCTTTGAGATTGCAACGTCTGGGATGTACTCCTCTAGCACCCAGAAATCCTCATCTGGGTTCTTCATCCGAATGGGACCCTGGAAGTCAAGATAGGCGAATGACTGGATAATGTCTCTTTTCTCTTCATTACTTCGCTTTCCAGCAAAGCTCTCGATGGTGAAACGGAATGATACCTCCTTGTAGTCGTTCCAGCGATGCTGGGTCCGCCTGCGGACGTCGCTATGGACTTCTTCATAGGTAGTGCCTTGAGCCCAGAGCTCGAAGATATCCTTCGCTAGGATGCTACGAGCAATAAGTCTGCGTGCAGCTTCCTCATTTGCCAACTTCACAATGCAATACGGTGACTGCTCTTTAGGTCAGCTGTGCTCGTAATGATATATTGATATATTTCTTTCAAATGATGAGGGGCGCGGGGAACAAAAAAAGTCCAACCTGAAACCCTCCAAGATCATTACAATCCGAGATGGAAGGGTGAACCGCAGTCCGGGAAAAAAGTGAATAGAACACCTACAAATTCATTATAACAAATAATCTCAAGGTCGATTCCAGCCAGAGCTGCCAGTGCTTGGATCTCCGGCCGTCGAAAACTTTCGTGCACTTGAGCGAAGCGGATCAAGTATTCCATTGTGATGCCACCACGCCAAGATGTGGCCTTTGCTTCTGGATAGACTATGTAAGAACAATCAATTACTCATAAGTTTGCATGAGTAGGTAAGAAAGAATGTATCCAGCCTAGCCGTGGCTGTATGGTGCGTCAAATGGTGGTTGCGACTGGGATGACTTTTTCGTCGATTCTTCTACTTTTGCCGCGAAACGGAATCTGCTACTGTCGGACAAACCCACACTGTAGGGAATGAACAGAGAAATGAGGGCAACACGCGACAACAACTTGACTCGGTAACAAAAACGGGTTGATCTCCTAGAAAGCTACTTTAGTGACCTCAAAGACTCTATTCTTTGGCGAGGATTTCGCAACTTGCTAGCTCCAGCTCTTATGTACTTCGCAAAACAAGGAAATACTTGACAAACATACCCCTTACTGAAGTTGACCTTCAGTATAACCTAGTACAACCTCTGATAGATGATACTGCAAGATGTGAATATTAGAATAAACCCACAGACCCGCGCCAGCCCTAAACCGATAGACAGTAACACAATAACCATGACAAGACTCCGCCGCTATGCGCCCACAACCTTAAATACATATCGTGAATCATATCCTTCAACCCGAGTAATCTCAACCTTCTCATCGGGGGTATCATGTCATGTTTCAAGTCCCAACCGGCCCGGCGAGACAGCTCGGAAACTACCACATCGCAATCACCCAAGAGGTCAATATCGAAGCACGTATGCGTCACCGGCTACATAATGGGTCAGTTCCAAGGCGACAAATATCCAAGGGATTGGAGCGCAACGTACAGTGCGAGAAATGTAGATCTGAGGGACATGGCGCGGGAGAACACCCGGCACTTCAGCCACAGGTGCTACTTTCAACGATGTACCAATCACGATGACCAAGTCCACCTTGTCGCGGTCGTGATGAAGCAGACGACGGCCGAATTCGTCGGGCAAGTCCTCGCCAAAGAATGTAATGTCAGGCTAAATAGCAATTAGCTGTCAGTTGCCATTAGGACCACAATGATAGTTGACGCTCACCTTCATAACGCCAGGAGTGGGAATCTCGTAATCTTCTTCCTCCGAACTGTCCTCGCCGTCCTTCTTCCTGCTCTTTTGCGTTCCGTTGGACATCCGTTTACGTTTGAGCCCCTGCGGCTTCAAAGAATCGTCCTCGAGCCTCTCTTTGCAAGCCATGCATTCGGGAACAATACCTTTCTTGATGTCGTTCAAAATCTCTTCGCCTTTCACTTTGTGATGACACTTGACGCACGTAGCCGTCGCAAAAGAGCCGTGACATTGCAGGATTTTCTCCGGCATAATACCTGCGTTGGCCTCAATGTTGTCGATGTTTTGAGTATAATTGGTCAACAGCTTCCCTTGATCCTGCAGGAGCTTGATGAAGGCATGAGTGGGCGAGAATTTCTTCTCCGTAGGCAATATATCCTTCGCGATTGAGAAGAAAATATTTGGATCCTCACGGAACACATGAATATCAAATACTTCCTGAGGGTCACTTAGTCCCAGGTGTTCTAACTGAGAATAGAGTCCGGTATCTTTCGAGCGAAAATCGGGGATTCCAAGACTCGTGGAGATCTTGAGGAAGTCGTCAGTACCAAATTAGCCAAGCAAGCACCTTTGATCTGAAAACTTACACCTGCGCCAGTCAACACAATGATATTCTTGGATTCGTTGAGCAACCGGACGGCATCGTCAATTGTATTGTATTGAGGAAGTTTCGGCCGCCTCGAGAATTCGCGCGAAATCCCGATCGCAAGAAGAGGGTGATACGCTTCGTCAGGGGCCCCTTCCAGGAAAGCTGGAGGCATGATTCCAAACGCAGTGCATAACTTCTTCGCGGTGACTGTATCGCGAGCGATCGTTTCCTCAACGAATGCAGCTTTTCCGATTTCATGCAGTCGTTCGCGATAAGCAATGGCTTCTTCCAGAGTGCAAGCACCCGGCACTGATCAAGATCATGGTTAGTGGAACGACGCTACTGAGGGGAGTGGCGTGTATAAGCCAGGCGCATAAAGAAGGAGCTTACCGCCATCGCGAAGTTGCTCATCCTTCAGTACTTGAATGGCATCTTCGCACAGGGACTGAGTTTCCCACTCCTCTCCAGAGCCATCGCTGTCAGTCTCGTACTCAGAATGGGAAACCTCGCCCACCACGGCAGCCGTATCTTCGGCCTTGATCGTCCCTTCCGTCTCCATGGCTGCCATATCAACGGCTTCCACTTCGACCACCGGATCCTTCAACGACGCGCTCTCCCCGCCGGGCACTGACATTACGTCCATCCTGAATAAAGATTGGACACTTCCGGCTGCCTCTATGAGGGACCTTCACTCACATTGAGCTTTTTGCCACTCAAAGTCGGTCGCTGAGATAAATTTGGTTCTGGGTATCTCGGGGTAAAGCGGTCGGAGAGGACTTAATCCGATTCCGACTCCGATATTGAGTGACAGAGAAGTCAGGGATCATCTTGATAGCAAGCAGTTAAGACTGACGTTTACTGGTCCAAGGCTGGTCCACAACAGTCTTGGGTAGTCGTCGAATAAATACGGCGATTTCTATGAGAACCTCCATTGTTAATGGAGATAAATCCAGCGTGGCTTCTGTGCATTAATAAAATCATCTCTATTGGTATCATGACAGATATTCATCAAACATATATGACTTGTAACTTTTCATCAATCCGCCATCTCGTGGTCTTCATCTGACTCGTCCTCAATCTCATCTTCCCAATCCCCTTCCCCTTCCTCCCCTTCGGCATCCTCGGCGTTGCTGTCATCTTCCATATCCTCGGGTATTTCTTTGTTCATCTCTTCAACCAGCTCAAGAGCATGCTGCTTGAGTCTTTCATCTTCATACTGGACCAGATCGTAGAGGGTCAAACTCTGTTTCAACCACTCACGACTGGCGACAAGGGAAGCTAGCCGCTGTGACTCGGGCGATGCTTCTGCCTCTGCGTCCTTGGGGGCCTGTCGCTTCTCTGCGAGAAGATAGAGACACCAGCCACCCAGGTACCATGCTTCCACGCTCTGGTCATCTTCCAAAATCAAACGCTCCAGGACTTCGAGGGCTTCCAATTCCATTGCAACCTCCATCAGTAGACGCGCAAGGCTGACTCGAGTTGCGAACTCCGGGACCTTTGGATCTTCGGGAGGCAAGTCTTTCCAGAGCTCAAGACTTCGGGAGAGTGCGGCTCGGGCATCGTCTTGTCGTAATTGGGATATCCTTATGGATGCTAGTGTCTGGAGGACTTCAGGCGCTTGAGGGTCAACCAAGAGAGCTTCCGTTATGAGAGATTCGCACTGGTTTTCGGCATCTTCTTCCCAACTGAAGACTGTCAGATTATTCCACCATGAATATGTTTGGGTAAAATGCTACTCACGAGAGATCTGTCATGTAGATTTCCGCTACTCCGCAGAGTGCATTCGCCATCTTTTTCTTCTTTTCTGCCAACTCAGCAGCGGTCTGAGGGTCCTGCTTTTCCTCCAACTGCTGGATGATTGTTCTTAGAGCCGAAACACCTTTCTCAAACCACTGAACACTATCCTTCCCTCCCGCTTCGCTCAATTGAGCCAGCCATAAAAACTTCTCAGCACCACCCCCTTCGGACTCGGGTATTGCGCCATTCGGGTCGAGCTCCACCGCACGTAGAAAGCATTCTCTCGCAGCATTGATATCACCGAGTTCGACATAGATCTCGCCAATAGTGTTCAGGGCTGATAGTCGAGTGGGGGAATTGGCAGGCGCAGAATTGAAAGCTTGCTGAGCTGCTGCAAGCGCTGCATCTGCTTGTCCCGTTTGAAGTAAGACGACGGCTTGCTCAAGGAGCGTCGCAGGATCTTCGGTCATTTTCTGTTTGGATACTGAACCGCCAGCTCGGAGAACGGACTTTTCACGCGACTTCGAAGCCTTCTTCTTGTGAGGTCTAGATTTGCCCATGATATCTTATTGGGCTGGTGTGTCTTGGACGTACTGTAGAATTGTTCGCGAATAGAAGATGTCAGTTGCAAATTATATAGATTATCATAACAAGTATCCAACAACGTGGGCTCTATCGAGTTTGTATTTGAGATAGGCGGAGAAGCATTGAAATTATTCCCTTTTTTGGATGAAATAATTTTGGTCGTTTCTTATCTGTTTGCCTGGTTTGCATGCGGGACCGCAAGATCGTCTATGGGCATTCCTGTGCACTCCAAGCTTTGATAATAGCTGTCAGATGAGTATACTTTAAGTCTTCTGGGGTCAAGACTCTGAAGCTAATTCGAACGTCCGAGTGCTAATATTTTGCACAACTGTACTTACTGTGCATCTGCCGCGAAACCTACTCGCACTACCCCACCAACTACTAGCACATTTGAAGCAGAATGGGCCGTGAAGAGCAGGTCGAGGAGCGCGAGGTGCTCGACTCCATTTTTCCCGAAGAGATTACAGGTTGGACTTCAGCTGTCTTTATTCGCAATTGCGATCTTGAATGCACTCGGGCCGCTGATTGTGAATTGACCCTCAGATATTTCCGACACCGCATACCGGATATCGATTAACTTAGAGACGCCCGAAAATGACGCCCGAGACGAGGAAGAAACCGAGCAGCCAGTCCTGATTCTTCAGGTATCATACCCACCAGAATATCCCGACGTTGCCCCGGACCTGGACATCTCGGCCCCTCCAAATGCGCCCAAGCACCCTCTGCTAGACATCCAGGAAGATCGTGATCGGCTCCTTGAAGCTTTACAGCCAACTATCGAGGAAAACTTGGGAATGGCTATGGTCTTCACTCTGGTCAGCACTTTGAAAGAAAGTGCCGAACTGCTCATGGCTGAACGGGCGAACGCTGTCCAGGCCGCGAAAGAGATGGAAGCTGCGAAGGCAGAAGAGGAGGAGAATCGGAAATTCCAGGGCACAGCGGTGACTCCTGAAACATTTTTAGAGTGGCGAGAGAGGTTCAGAAAAGAATTGGAGGAAAAGGAGCAGAAAGAGCGCGAGGAGAAAGAGGCGGACGAAAAGAGGGCAAAGAAGGCACTGGTCAAAGAAGAGAAGAAGCTTACTGGCAAGCAATTATGGGAGAGAGGTTTGGTAGGGAAAGCAGACTATGATGAGGATGATGAGGATGCTATTCCGGCCGCTGTTGAGAAGATGAAAATTACTGCATAAAGAAGTAGTGCTGGTATATCTGGGTTGAGTTTGCTCCAGCATTCACCTGTACATATCTGGATCTAATATTGAATACACTTGCTGCGAGTAGCGCTGGACACTTTGAAGAAGCACGCGCGATAACCCCACCGATGACTTTGTAGAGGGCTGAAGTATTCCACCTGTTGACACCGTGGTATCCGTCTGATTCGTACCATGTCATAATTGGGCTAATCCTGGCTGTTCCTAGGACGAAAGGTATGTTTGGACCCGGGATAGACCGGTCGATCAAACCCTCACCATTTAGATGCGTGCTCATGCCCCAAGCTGCAACAAGGGTAGTAGAGCTGGTTGTCACTAGTTTCTCTTAAGGATGACCACCCAATTTCATGTTCAAAACACTTAGAGCGACACACTAAACGTCCGCATCAAGTATTATGGAGGTGAAATGGTCGGCCCACATTTACCACTCAGCATCATAGACGTTTCCATGCTGTTGGAATTCTCGCACAAGCGAGCTCTCCGGTGAAAAACAGTCCGTTGAGCTCACTGCAGCCGAATGAGAGGGCAATCTCTCGTGTAGTGGGTGAGGATATGAAGCTTCGCAGAGCGCAAAATTCACGACATAAAGAGTGGCCTGCGTAGAATGGAACATTGCTTCTCTGGTTCGATCCTTCATCTTTGGGTTGACGCCTGTGTTGCTTCTTCCGCAGCCAATTTGCGCTCCGCAAGGACGACTTGCCACATCGCCTCGGCAAGCTCCTTATTCTTTGAATCTGACTCCTTTAGCTGCGTGTTCACCTCGGCCAAAGCTTTCTTGATTTCTCCAGCCCATGTCTCTGTCTCTGGCCGACCAAGAGTCAATTGATCCCACTCATCCTCGTCCTTGGCGAATAGTATTTCAACACCGAGCTTGTCCCGGCGCTCTATCCGACGCCAGCGCTTATCGAGTTTCGTCCGAATAACTCCGCTCAGATTCTTGGGCTGGGGCTTCTTGATGCGCAGGAAAGGGATCCCCCGCGCGCTGACGAGCACGGGGACCCGACGTCTTCCATTCACGACGGGTCGGGGCCGGGAAAGGATGGGAGTGGCGTCCGGATGCCTTCGCGCAGTCATTTCTTGAAAGCGCCTCGATTCTTCTTTCTTGAGTTCTCTCTTGGATAAAGGCTTTGGTTGAACCGTGCTAGCTAATGCTTTCTGGAACTCAATGGTCTGTTTTTTAATCGATTGGCTTTCCAGGACTAGTGTCGCAATACGGTGGCGGTCATGTTCATTGCCCTGAGACGCTGAATGTAGTAAGTCGAGAGCCTGGCAGATTGAACGGGACAGTGTATTAGTGGTAATGTCACAGAAGATGGCACCGAGCGACTGAGTGCCTACCTCGTATCCAGCTTTCAGGGCATTTGCAGTCTGTGACGGACTTTGAAGGCTCTTATACTTATGAAATATTTGCTGGATTAGCGACTTGGATGTTTGGAGCTCAGGTACTGCACCTGGCAATCTGCCGCACTGGCGGAGGAGTGCTCGATACAGTGCCAGACCTGCAGACGACTGGTTAGCTCATGTGCCAAATATGCCTCGTAATAATAAACGATCTTCTAACATGGTACTCACAAGCATATCGATGCGTCCGTAAGGTTTTTGGGACGATGAGTCGATGCATAGCTTGATCAATTTGACACTCAGTACTCCATAATAATTTGTTCCCTGTTGATCTCCAGAACATGTGATTATGGACAAAATAAATATCACGTGATGAGCATTGAGCTATATAGCTGTGCTTGACATTCGCATATCCTTCAGTCAAATTTACTCGGAAGACCTTGTCATCTACCAGTGTGAGGTGCTTTTCACCTGTTATCAAGCCATCTTGTCTGGGAGCAGTCGTTACGGTCTCCATCGCATCTTTTTCCTGATGCCGGACCTTCGGAAGCATGTCTGGTTCCGTCGCCTAGGTCTATACAGGTTGGACGGAAATAACCGCTGACCGAAATATTAAATATGAAGTCAGATTACTTCCATTGTCGCTGTTACAAGGTTAGGGTCAGATATAATCTCTGGCACGTTTCGTATTTTGATTGCTTGAAAAATGGGCTTCTAACGAAACCACGCCAATACCTGCTGATATGCATAGACTGTACACGCTCTAGAACTCAATGTAGTAAGGAGAGAGACCTAACGTAATGACCGACCTGTTACTCCAATGATCATTGTCTGATCCATGTACAAGGCGATAGACTCAGAAGTTGGTGCCTTCTGGGGGCTGGGGAAGCTTCTTGTGTTGTGGTAGGGCCATGTATCTGAGCGATTGGTTAGCCTACTCTTGCAAGGTAAATAAGAGGTCCAAAACTCGCCTTCTGATCTCAAGTAGGATCGTCTCCATGGTATATTCCCGTTTCCACTGGGCCAGACAGGGGAGTTTGGCGGGATCGACCTAAGCGACGATTAGGAGATATCCATCTCGATTGGGAAAGTAGTGGACCAAGATTCATACTTTTCCCGTCTTCTGGTCGACGCATGGTATGTTGACGCGAGAAATGAATTGGATAGTTGGGGGGTTATCAGGATAGTCAGGTCCGCAATGGATCTGGACACTGTATATCCGATTCTCATGGACGCTCTAATTTCCTTAGGTCAGCTGGCTTGTAGGTCTGACAATCGGAAAGAGACAGAGAACGAACATGGGGTGGGCCAAGAATGGTGCCGTTCCAATTGCTCATCATCATATCCTCACCATCCGCAAGACCATAGGAACACGCCTCTAAATTGAAAAGCATCATGATATCAGCGGGATGATGCGTCATGACAGATTGGTTGCATGCTCACCTGCTCCCAAGCCCTTCTCTCCCTTTTCAAGCTCCTCAAGAAGCCTGAAGTTTCTTGGAATCTTTGCGGCCATTGCAGTGACTGTTGTTGAAGACGGGACAATACGAGTTCTGTACTCGGACAAAAAGTTACTGGAGAGAGCGAGATTATCCTACCTTATCAAGGCGGGAGGAAGAGGGGCACTCTGCAATGCACTACTGATTTTGGTTAGCCTGTGTGCCTGAGGTACTCGTCACGGCTGCCTTGATTTCAAGAAGAGTCATCTCACGTGATGATAACGACAGCCACTTGTATCACGTGGGGCCGGCATATCCACTGATGTCTTGGCATTCCCTTGAGAAGCCACCTAGTACCAGGTAGAGCTAAGGTATCTATCACAGGAACGGTGTATGTGGATCAACTCGGTTGCATTGTCTTTGCTAAGTGGTTGCATCACAATTATCTTCTCTCTTCTACTCCTTGACAGATACATGGCTGTTATACGGGAAGTAAAGTGCTGAGTTCTGTTTCCGGTCTGGAATTTTCTAGACTCCTTACAATTCACTAAATGCTCCATGAACGAATATCGGATTCAGCGAACACCTGATCGCCAGTAGGGAGAAAAGTCAAGGAGATATTCCTCGGACTGGTAGCGTTTGGCATGGTGCGACTGTACACATTGATCGGAAATGTCCTCTCAGTTCTTGCAGACAGAACTCTTGAATCTGATTCAGGAGTCCAAACGGAAGAATTCTGACTTGCGAAATGTTTGCTTCCCATCTACTAGAGGAGGTTTCATGAAACTCAAACTTACTGACCGCTTAGGCTGCTGAGGAGTCACTGAATGATTTGAAGGCGTTGCCTTCAACTTCCGAGGCTCAGATATCTGCTGGTGGGTGTCAAGCAATGCCATATGTCGCCCTTGTTGCTGCTTGGGAAGATTACTGAATACCCAAGAGATCTTGTGCGCAAACCCAGATTTGTCGATCCATTTATTTTAGCTTGCCATAGTCGACATGCAAAGCTTGCCGGAATCGGAGTTGTCTGCTTGCAGAGACTTGTGGCTTCCCGGTCTCTACCTTCTGAGAGGCTGAAGGATGTCCTTGGGGGATTGAAAGAGACCACTAGCCTGAGTAAGCAGTCATAGCTGATAATCCTTCAAATCACTAACTCGATCAGACCTGGATATCCAACTCAAAATTTTGCAGTCCTTGCCCTCACTTTTGCAGCATTATTCCAATGACCTAGGAGGAGAGCTTCTTGCAAGTACATTAGAAATATGTGCTACGCTGCAAGCAAGCAAAACTCTTGCCGTATCTAGCACAGCAGCAGCCACTCTTCAGCAGTTAGTAGTCTCGACATTCGAACGAGTTGCTGAAGAAGACAGTCAGTTTTTCCTTTGTTCGGCCTGGCTTGTTATGTCTGCTGACGTATCTTCAGAAACTCTCGATGAAGGCAAGCCACAAGTGACAATCAAGCTTGAAGCTGACTCCGTGAACATCGGGTACTCTGCGTATGATGCATTGCGGGTAAGCACCACACTCCTACGCGTATTCGGACTTCATTGACATAGCGCGTAAAGGTCTTGGATGATCTGTGCCGGCTTGTAGATGGCGAGCAATTGCATTTTCTGCGTATCAAATCACTTTCTCAAACGTTCACATTGGAGCTCATCGAGAGCATCCTCACTAATAGCGGACACTTATTTGTTGGTCATGCGGAGCTCACGCATGTTTTGCGGACTCGGCTCATGCCGATGACAGTCAGGTACCTCTCTGAGAGGCACGGCTTTGCCCTTACCAGCCGCGTTGCTCGGATTCTTCTTATACTTCTCAAGCGTTACATGTCTCTTCTGACAGCCGAATGCGAGATGGCTCTTGGGTTGCTGACTCACCTTCTCGAACCCGATGGAACGTCGCCTTGGAAAAGAGTACTCTGTATGGAAATTTTTAGAGGACTTTATGCCGAGCCGGGGCTAGTTCGGCTCATTTATTCTCTATATGACGGAGAAGACAACAGGAAGAATATTCTCAGAGATCACATGGCCGCTCTCGTGCGTCTAGCGTCTGAGAAGCCTTCATTGATTGGAGTCAGCAGTCGTTCAACTGTACCCTTGCGAGCTGAACATGCACGATCCATAACAGAAGAGCAGATAACACTTGAAGCTGGCGGAGTTGCTGGGGTTATCGGGGCCACTGGCCCTTCTACTGAGACTAATTTCCAGGGAATTAGCAGTCAGTGGAGCACAGTCCGCACGCCGTACATCGAGCTGCTTGACAAGACCGATCCGCCATCTCCCCCTGAAACATACATCTACAGCCTAGTGCTCAATTGTATCACCTCATTTGCAGAAGGGCTGGCGAAATTCATACTTCCATTAACTGTCCCAGACTCGAAGCAGAAGCGGAGAAGTCGGATTATGAGCCCCGACAAAAGCAATTCTACTAAGCCTGCACATAATCTTCAGAGAATGGATTCCGGCACAACTATACACCGATCGAATTCCAAGAAACTCGCGATACCTCTTAATCCCTTGGACCTAGATTCTCACCCTCAATTGACAGCAATCAAGGCCTGCGCCGGCATCATTGAGAATTGCTGGCCTGCTATACTTGCAGCCTGTTCGACATTTCTCTACGCTTCGTTGGACGAAGAATACTATCACAACCTTGTTCGATCTTTTCAGAAGCTCGCTCATGTTGCCGGCCTTCTCAGACTGTCCGTTCCGCGGGACGCTTTTTTGACTACTCTAGCGAAGGCTACAATGCCAGCTGAGATGGCTGGTGCTTCGACTGCAGCTGCCTCAGATTCCCACAGCATCACCACCTTGGATGAAAAAAGCAAGGGCGGCGCGGTGTCCCTCGTTAGCTCCCCATTTCCTGCGGAGGGTCCGAGAGCATCTGCGGAAATTGCTTCATTGTCAGTAAGCACCAGAAATCTGCTGTGCCTACGTGCTCTCTTGAATCTGGGGATTGCCCTCGGCCCCACTTTAGACCAGCCGGCCTGGTCGATCATTCTCGGAACGCTGCAGGATGTAGACTTACTCATCGGCATGGCCTCCAGCAAAACCAATAACTCTATTAATAATGCGGGGGATGTGTCAGGCGATATGTCTAAAGCCAACCTCGGGGCAGAAATTACAGCTGTTCAAGCAGCCTCTGCAAAATTGTTCGAGAGCACTGTTGACTATCCGAGCGATTCGTTCGACGGTCTGCTGATTGCTCTCCTTGACCTCTCCGGCACGACTGAAGAACCAGTTAAAGATGGGCCATCTGAAAAGATACTGGGGACTCCGAACTCCTCACCGTCGCAAAAGCATGTCGTTCGGGCACGGAGGAACAACCGGGGTGTGTCCTTTTTGGTCGAAAAGTCCAGAGTGCGGGATGAAGAACTGAAGTTTGTCTTGGACAAAGTGAAAGAGCTCGCCCAAGCAAATCTTAAACGCTTGTCGTCGTTGGCCGACACTGACCGCGGCGTCTGGCAGCTGCTCACTGAGTGGTTGATTGCCACCGCCGCAAACCCAGAGATAAGCCAGAGACTTCGTCTAAAAGCGAACGGTGTACTCAGCTATGTCGTATTTGAGACTATGAAACAGAGAGACGATGCTGATGATTCAGTCCGAAACGCGCGTCATATCAGAAACCTGGAAACTCTGAACATGCAAGTCTCGACGCTATATTCGGTTAACGCTTGCATTCCAGGGTTACCACCCTCTACGTCCGTCATAGAGATCCATGAGCAGAGTCTGGAGACATTAAAGAGCATTCTGGAGCAGTATGCAGAGTCTTTCAATGAAGGATGGACCCTTGTCTTCGGTCTGATATCCAGTGTGTTCGGGGACGTTTCAAACGGCGAGAGTGTGACAGCGGCAGGAGATACCTCTAGCAGGGCGCGTGACACACGCTCGGTAGCCGACTCGCCTCGGCTCGTTCGTACTGCATACAAATCTCTGCAGTTAGTCGCTTCTGATTTTATCGCTCTCTTGCCACGCCAATGCCGGTTGGACCTCGTGAATTCATTATCCCGTTTCGCTTTACAGCAAGAGGACTTCAATATCTCATTGACAACGACATCATCCTTCTGGAATGTATCTGATTTTCTGCAAGGGCAAATTGAGGAATTCTGCATTGAGTCGCATGTCGAACTCTCAGTCAGCGAGGAGACACTTTCGACTCTTGCAAGAGGTGATGAACCCTCGGTCTCACGAAATGCGCTGTGGCTGCTGCTTCTGCTTAGGATTGTAAGCCTTGCGAGGGATAGCAGGCTGGAGATCCGAAACTGCGCGATTCAAACCCTTCTACGGATTTTCGATGCGTACGGGCAACAACTTTCACCCAAGGCATGGCGTCTGTGTCTGAATCGTGTTTTGTTCCTAATGGTTGAGGCCATCGAACTTGAACTCGCAAATTCTCGGGCAGCGGAGAAGGCCAGGGGCTCTGAGGTGGTTCAGTCTTGGATAGAAACAGCAGTTGTCATGATCAAGGGGTTTTCCAATCTGATAACTACATTTTTCGAGCCTATCGTCGGAGACGATGCCTTTGACGCTTCCTGGGAACGTCTACTGGGATATTTGCACAAGCTCATCAGCTCGAACTTCCTGGAGCTCAGTGAAGCGGTATTCTCCAGTCTGGCAAACATCCTTCTTCAGGCGCAGACGACAAATATTATGAGCAAGAAGGCTCTCGAACTCGCTTGGTCGCTGTGGGTTGCTGGCCATCCTGCTCCCAAGGAGGACATGATTGACCTCGGACGCCCAAATCAGGATGCATCATCTGCATACTTGCAGGCATTTCAGCAGTTGTATGCCCTCTATAAGGACGATCTAGGGGATGACCATATTGAGCATATTCTCCATCATTTGCGCCTCCTCGCTTGGAACTCCGTCTCCTCTCCTTATTCGCCGGACGTGGATCGGGTTTCGGATGTACAGGCAATTATCATTGACTGTGTGAAAATGCTATGTTCAGACAAGCCGGAGGCTCAGCCAAAGATCGTTTTCTGTCTTGCTGACTTCGTTGATTCCGCATTGACAAAATGGTCCCTAGATTCAGATTCGAGAAGGCCAACTTTTGTTGCGTTCTCGAAAAGCGCTGTAGAGCTCCTGGGCTGGTATATTGCTGCCTTTGGTATCAGGGAAGATATCTTCTCCAATGGCTCTCTATCTTCTGCCTTGGAACATCTTGGGAACCCAATTGTTCAGAGATACGAGTGGCCAGGAAAAGACAGAGATCCCAGTTTATGGCAGAAATCGACCACTGCAGTGCTGGATATTCTCCGTGTGGCGGTTCCATACGTCGAAAAGCAATACGAAAACGCAAATTTGGAAGAGATCTCGCGGTTCTGGAAGTGCGTGGTAGACATTGCGAACGGCATTGCCTCTGCGAAAGGTTATCGAACCCGTTCAATTCCCAAAACAAAAATCCGCGCAGACGAAACCTTCGATATCGATGCTATGAACAAGCTTAAGTCTATCATCATTCCATCTCTAGGCGCATCCATCATCCCAGACAAAATTCGACACCAGTTCGCACGTACGATATTCAACTCCTCTTTCATCTACCAACAACAGCGTTTTGGCGCTCCTATCAAGTATTCGGACAAGGAGCCTTTGCAGGGTCTATATGATATCCAGCCTGGCCGAACCTTTGACCCACCACCAACCCCACGCGCTCGGATGGCATACGTTCTGATCGACACGCTATTTGAGCTCGCACCAGCCCCCCAGCGCGAAGACTCGCGCAGCAATGATTATACATCCAAGCAAGAGCCAAGCAATACAGAGCAAACAACAGCCCGCGTTCTACTCTCGCGCTCTGTCGCCCCGTATCTCATACTCCGATGCGCCGTATCCCTGAAGGCATACATCGCGGATCAGCCACTCCGCGGACTCATGCCGCAGCCCACGCCGGCGCGCAAGGCGCTCCTGCATCTTCTCCGCGGCATGATCGATTTGCGGAGCGAACCAACTGCCGTTCCTGCTCCGCCTAAGACGAGGACAGTGGTCATGTCGTCCGGCGACTCAAGCCAGGCTGGAAACGGACATCACAAGAAACATCTGGAATGGATATACCCACTCGTTGTGAAGGCGGTGCAGGTCGCTGGAAGGGAAAAAGATGACGGAGAGGTTCTCCAGGTTCTCGGAGCGGTTTTAGAACGGGTCGGCAACGATGTCTAATTTGTATATTTTACATTTCGCGCTATAGATCATCCCAAATAGATCTCAATCGTGCGTATTTCTTATGGATAAGCATTTGCGGCAAGTGTTCCATCCTCAACCATCATTGGACACAAGAGTGCTATTTTATTTAAAGAACCAATCATAGACCGTCAGCTACAGGACCAGTTTATCTGATGGCAAGGAATCAAGATAAGCACAGGATACGGATACAGAGTCAAATAGGGTATATGTATGGAGTAGAAGATGTCGCCAAATCTCAACAACTTCCATGAAATAGAAACGTTAAGCGAGACCCCATGCGACATACTCAGCCTACAGGCTAAGCGGCAGGGGCGGATAATCTCTGAGTGTGATATGATTCGCGTCCAGGTCCAGCCGTGGCTGAGCCTTCTGGTAGGGGCTGTTGCTGCTTCTGTTGCTGAAGGAGCTGCTGCTGCTGGATCTGTTGCTGTTGAGCGATTTGAGGGGTCGCTGCGATCTCGGGAGCTTGTCTGTAGAGAGTAATCTCGGACTGCTTGAAGTACCGACGGGCATCTAGACACAAGGAGTTCAGGTCAGTACGTTATCAAACCGCAGTGGGATGCAAAAAACTGAGAAAAACAGCTGGGTTTCGAAACAAAAACGTATGAAATGACGAAAACCGGGGGCTTAGTGGGACCGCCACGCGAGGTATCAGCCAAGTGTGGCTTAGCGTGGGGGTTTTGCCGTTCGGAAAGAAACCGCAAGTCAGCCGGTTCGAATGACCACCATGACTGGTCCGAGGTGGTTTCAATAGCCGATCGGCTATTGAAATGTTCAGGGTGGGATGCCGTGGGATATTATTGGGCAAGTGTGAACATATTGAAACCTCAGGTACCAATTCAGGTAGCAAACAACGCCGCGATAATGGGTCATGCGCTTTCGAAGTCGCACGGACTGCCAGTTGGTTCTCCGTAGGGAATCGATCGGGCAGATTCCATGCCAATAAAGAAAACATCCGAACAAGCAGTGCTTTATTTTTGTTCTGCTTACCTTCATCGATCAACACCAGGCTCAGATAGTATCTTGTGGAGTACTTTTTGTTGACATCACGGAATGTGGGCGTCAGATCGAAACCACCCAGGAACAGACGAATAGGAATTGTCTCGCCTGGTCATGATCAGCAGGAAGCTCTTTCCATTTGTTCAACAACATATATTGCTTTTTGTGGGGTGCCAGCAGTGTGACATGAAGCGATTTCAGTCGGATGCGACTCACCTCGCGAAGGCGACCCGTCCATGATCTGTCAGAAGAACAACGTTAGCAGGCATCCCCTGTTTTGTGCCAAAAAGGGCTGGCCTACCTCGAATCGTACCAGCGTCTCGCTCTCGTTGTACTGGTTTGGCGGGGAGCCCGTCGTCTCACGTCGAATAATAGATAGTTCCATGTGTTTGATCTTCAGCCGCACGAGGAGAAAATAGATACGCCCCACGATGACATCTTTCAGGTGATACTTGGATTTGGAGTATTCAAACTCAATATGCAGGCAGTCTTCGATACCAACATCCATCTTGATCGGGCTGTTGGTTTCCGGGGGCATGCGATAAGAGTAAACCCAGAGATCCTTCTCGCGAATAACATCTGCCATCCGCCTCGAGACCGTCACCCGAACAAAGTACCGCAGCTTCACATTGATACCATTGTATGATTCGTATTGTTTCTCGACGTTCTTGAAGTTGAAGGGGAATGTCTGTGGGTGTTGCAGCTCTCCGGGAGCTGCAAGTTCCTGCACCAGCGAAAGAAATTCGTAATGGTTGCCTCGATCGTAGAACATCTCTGCTCAGCGAGACGCTTGGTCAGTTCAAGTCTCAATTACTAGTGGCAGCAAGTGCTGCAGTCTTTGATCGGGCAGGCTCCCATACCGATCGTGCCAATGAATTGCACCTTGATGCCTGTGTGTTCTAATCGCTTCCCATCCTTTGGTCGAACCGTAACAGCACCCTTCACCGACTCCCCATCCATGTAAAGAGGGACTCGCTCGCGGCGGCCCTTATCGAGCTTTACGTCCACTGTCTGGCGTTCATCGCTGTCTTCGAGCACGACGTCAATGTCGACGGGAGTGGAGAAGAAGAGAGAAGTCATTTCGGAGGCCGGGTGGCAGGGTTTAGGAGGCTTAAACTAGATTGGAACTCGTGCACACGTGAAGTCCTTGCAGTCAAATCAGATAGAATCACACAATTGCCATGCCGCTTAGCTTCGCTCAAGCTTACACCTGGTTGTTGACCGCAGAAGGCGATCCACGACTGCCTGACGGTTAGCCTGTTATATCGTGATTACGTAATATCCCGGCATCATAGGAGATGTTCCATGATCCATCAATAGTTACATCTGTACTTGGGGATTTCGTAGATTAACAGTTGAAGAACATACGAGTCACTCTCCCCATGAGCCAGAAAATATGAAGTGACTCGACATCTCCAGTGCCAGGAACAGTAACATACTACTAAGTTGTTGTGCGCTACAGATGCTGACCAATGGGCTGCATACTTGCTCATGTCATGTCCGTGCTAAAATGGCTAAAGAGCAATCGTTATGGATAACCACCTATTTTAAATCAAGGTCCAAGATAAAAAACAACGGGTGCAGCGTAGCCATGTCTCCAGAAGGTCAAAATACAGAAGTATGAGTACCTGGGTATCAGTATTGCTACCGCATCCCCGCCATCCGCCGCGAAATATCCTTTTGCGAAATGGAGGGTAATGATACTACAACTGATATTCAAAGCCGATTTCAGTACGACCTGGAACTTTCGAAGATAAAGGGGACGCGGAAAAGAATGCAGTTTCCGACAGGTACGACACGTCTTTTGTCCTGAGCTGAACTGGAACGAACGGATTGGGCAGAAATCCGCCAGCCTACCATACCAGTAAGGCAACTGGAAACACATTTCCGGAGCCTTGTTACACGGAACATATTGCCTTCTTGAGGCTGAGACCCAGTTCCAAGTTCCAACAAGGTTTGGATAAATACGGAGTACTCAATGCTAGGAACTTGAAGATGTTGGCCAGCGAATTGTTTGCATGCAAACTGGCGGGTTTCCCCGGATTGAGCCACGTCCCCTTGCAAGCCACAAGGACCCAAGATCAATCAATTTAGGCGGTGGGCCACATGGCCATGCGCTCCTGTCGAAGTCAATACACGGCTTTGACTGTTGAGTGGTGGAGTGTCGACGCTCGACAGCTTGAAGAAAAGGCGGTATCGGGCTTGCAGCTTCGCTCTTTTGAACCATAACCCTTGTTTGGAAGATGATTGTCTGCTGAGCGCCTATCAGAGCTGTGACGCCAACGTACCTCCAGAAGTGCGGAGTATTAGTCCGTCCATAATGCACTCATTATCGTTTGCCCCCTTGTTCCCTTGTCCACGGGATCAAACATTGGCAGATTGAAGCGTTGTACAGCCATGCTGGTATATCAGGGATGCGTTAAAAGTGAGTGAGCAACGCATTACAGAATGTAGCTAGGGATAGATCCTTTGCGCTTTGATTGAATCCTCCCACTTTTGCTGTTAATAGTATTGAAGATCTCGAAGGTTGCGTGGGGGAATATTCCGGTTACAGTGTAAATGCTATGCGTACGCCATTCGTTTTTACAATTAATTGCAATCAAATTGCAATCAATATCGAAAAACCAGTAGACAGATAACTGATAGATATTAGAAGATTCCCATGCCAGGCCGCTACCTTATTTCCGTCAGCCCATGCTAGCCACAGCATCCTGGTATCTGGTCCCTGGAGATCATCTCTGAGTAATCCCTGAGATTTTCGTCTGTATTCCGCGTCCTTTGAATTTTGAACTGTATGTCCTCCACTGAATTCAAAGAAATGCAAGAAAAGAACATGGGAAAACTGCTTTCCCAGTACACAGTATACCTATGTGGTATAGCGTGGGGGTTATATGATGAGTGTCTGTAACTCTCTTGTAATTGTATTATTGGCTGTATCAGTCCCGGATCCCCGGTGCAGGGCAACCTTCTTTTCTACCCGTGACATCATGAAAAGATGGGATGACATTGGGACGTAACTTCGTACGTATTTGATGCTCATCCAAAAGATACAGTCTTACAATTTGTGTATGGCGATATACAAGCTACTAAGCTGCTTCAAATTTCCTAGAATTATTTCAGAAAGTACTCTTCCCTTTTTCTTTCCATTCTGCGATGGTGAGTGTCTTCAAAGCTAGAATAAGAATCCGATCTCCCACTAACACCCAAGCCGGCGGAACCCCCTTTCTTCTCGAATGTCCCCCACCTTGTCGAATGTTTCACTGATTCCCCCACTCGGCTGGCTGTAATCTATACTCCGTACCTCTGTAAGGTACGTTAAGGTTAGGCTATGGAGAAACCCAACGCTGTAGGTAGAAGTTGTTCGGACTTCCAGTTTCAAAGTTGTCGGAAAATTCCCGTTACGTCTGTATGATTCGATGTTTTTGTAACTCCAACTTGACAGAAAACAATAGGTCATGTTTCCCTACAGGATCGGCTTTCGACATGAAAGTCCCCACCGGCCCAGGTTTGATACTTAATATCCGTCTGCTGGATTTCTTCCTTTTATTTAGTCATTACTCCCTTGTCTTTTTCTCTTCTTCCCCTTATAACTTGCATGAAAGATACTGGTATTACCTTTGACCTGCAATCGCCTGTTCAACGACCTGGTTTGCTGCATTTCACGTAGTTCAAAGCACTCAAGACACAAAAGCGTTGCCTTGCATATACATCCACCGATCCCAACAACACACTCAAAAGTTGGTTGAACCATCCGGCATCACCCACCGAGTTCCGTGTATCACTAGAGCGTCATAGTCTTTGTTCCCTCTGCGGCTCTCTTGCGCAGTTGTTTTCTCCTTTCTGTTTGAGCCGTTCTTCTTCCTTTGTTCTACACACACACCCACACACACACACTATGCTCTCAGCTGGGGAAAGGCCTCAACCGCCTATAAATACCAATGCGGTTGTAGATGCCTCTCGGACACCAGTCTCCAAAGTTTCTCTGAATCACAACTTGGCCACCTCAATGCGGACAGAGACATCCAAAGCAGAGAACATCCAACATATCTGGGTCGTCACCGGGCCTGCGGGATGCGGAAAAAGTACCGTTGGACGGATGCTGCAGAAGGAGCTGGGTCTGCCCTTCCTCGAAGGAGATGATGTAAGTGCTTCTCACACACCCGATATCCTATCTATGGCCTTTGGCAAAATGCGCAAGTCGAACTAACACAACACCCATACAGTTTCACTCACAAACCAACCGAGAGAAAATGGGCAATGGCATCCCTCTAACTGACGAAGACCGTTGGGACTGGCTCATCTCCCTGCGCAAAGCCGCCATCGAGGCTCTCTCCCCTTCACAAGCCAACAACTTCCACCCTCCGTCCGGCGTCGTAGTCGCCTGCTCGGCCCTCAAGCAGAAATATCGAGACGTCATGCGCGTCGCCGCCTACGGCTCCCCCTCCGTCCAGATCCACTTCATCTATCTCAAGCTGGACAAGGACGTCCTGATCGAGCGTGTCAAGCAGCGTGATCCCTCCCACTATATGAAGAGCGGCATGGTCCACTCCCAATTGCAGGCTCTCGAGGAACCCCAGGGCGAATGGGATGCGCTGACCGTCAGCGCTGATGGTCCCCGCGAGGAGGTTCAGAAGACGGTTCTTCAGTTGGTGTCGGAGAAGCTGGCGGAATACCAGTAACCGGGTTATCATTTGTCTGCTTGATTTATGATTTTGCTGTTTTTTTTGGCTGGGTTCAATTGCACGGATTGCATCGATCTCTTGCGCCGTCCGGTGTCTTTGGAGTTTTAGAGCTGCCTACTCATGCTTTTGGAAGCATCATGATCTGTCCTTGTGTCTACGGAGTCCGCATCATATCCTGGAGTTCCCATCGGTTTGAATCTTTATGTCCTGTCATGGTGATCTGTCTGCTGTTATGATTCATGTACACAAGAGGGTTTCCCTGCGTTAGGCATAGCTGATACCTTGACTAGAAAGATGATTTGCCTTGTTTTCTACATCCTAACTTGATTCGCATTGTTCTGAACGCTGGTATAAGCGGTTGGTGGGAACTGACGTCATCATCGATGGTTCCCTTGAAGCCGCCTTACTTAGCCACACTGGGGGGGATTCACATCGTTCTGCATAAAGTTACACAGCTGACTTTAGCCTTGCAGGATATCATTATGATTCTAGATGGGCTGAAGTTAAGCACATAACCATAGGGTGTGGACAACGGGGCTTCCCGCACGCCCAGCCGTACTTAATCCTCTTAGGAACCTCAGGTGTGTAAGCATGTGATACAAACTAGTGTCCGCTTTCGTCCATTGTTTACCTCCCTAGCCTAGATCGGCTAGATAGGGGCCGATTGTACCGATTCTGTCGTCGCAAACAGCTGGCCTTTGTCTATTTTGGTTTCTCTGGTAAATGAGTATACCTGGCAATGCTGGTACTTGCAGCCCTCCGCCATGAACCGAATTGACAAGACGGATTACTCGCGCTGGCGTATGCTGGACGAGGATGGAAAGCACACATGGCATTATCTCGACGACGATGAAGCGGCTCGGAAATGGCCCCAAACACTCGCTGATAAGTATTATCTAGGGCTTCCTTTGGTATCTCCATACGCGATTAACCTCCCCGCATGGCGCGTGCTCCAAGCAACCCATTCTAATTTGATATGGAATAGGATCTCCCGGATCTTCCTACTGCTACGTCACCATTAGAAAGTGCGGTTAATGGCCTAAAATTCTTCTCGAAACTACAGCTTCCACCGGGGAACTGGGGCTGCGAATATGGCGGGCCAATGTTCCTGCTTCCCGGGGTGGTGATTGCGTGGGTGGTGACGGAGACACCCATTCCGCCGGCCTATGCGACAGAGATCAAAAATTACCTGATTGCGCACGCGAACCCGGTCGATGGAGGATGGGGGCTCCATTCCGAGGGCGACAGCACTGTGTTTGGCACATCGCTGAACTACACCGTGTTGCGGCTTCTTGGGGTGGATAGTGAGCACCCGGTCATGGTGCAGGCGCGAGGTCTTCTCCACCGGCTTGGAGGCGCCGTGAATGCGCCGCATTGGTCGAAGTTCTGGCTAGCAGTTCTAGGGGTGTGTGACTGGGAGGTCGTTAATCCTGTTCCTCCCGAGACATGGCTGCTGCCGGACTGGGTACCAGTAGCCCCATGGCGATGGTGGGTGCATATCCGACAGGTCTTTCTTCCGATGTCGTGGATCTGGTCTAAAAGGTGGACGGCCGCGGAAACAGACGTTGTGAGGGCCCTGCGACGGGAGCTGTTTGTCCAGCCGTGGGAGAGCATCGAGTGGGCGGCACACCGCAATG
The DNA here is from genome assembly GCF_002847465.1 of Aspergillus novofumigatus IBT 16806. NCBI lineage: Eukaryota > Fungi > Ascomycota > Eurotiomycetes > Eurotiales > Aspergillaceae > Aspergillus > Aspergillus novofumigatus. The sequence goes on from NW_020194278.1 coordinate 827,890, forward strand.
ACATTGCCCCGACCGATAATTATCATCCCAAGTCGTGGGTGTTGAACTCAGCCAATTGGTTCCTGTCGAATATCTGGACACCATACCTTCGACCGAGAAGCCTGGCTACACGGGCGGAAGACTGGGTTAGTAAATTGGTTGACATGGAGGATGCGAATTCAGACTATGCTGATTTAGCATCCGTTAATGCACCTATGAATCTGATTGTTTGCTATATCCGCGATGGGCCCGATTCCTATTCTGTGCGTCGTCATCGGGAACGCATGGAAGAATTCCTTTGGGTGAATAAAGATGGGATGTTCGCTAATGGGACGAATGGTGTACAATGCTGGGACACAGCGTTTCTGATTCAGGCTGTGTGGTCGGCTGGTCTAGCTGAAGATGGCCAATTCAAGCATATGCTGGTACAGGCGCTGGAATTTCTGGATCGACAGCAGATCCGCGAGAATTGCAAGGATCAGGACGTTTGTTATCGTCATTTCCGTAAGGGCGCCTGGGCTTTCAGCAATCGCGACCAGGGATATGGGGTGAGTGACTGCATTTCAGAGGCGCTGAAGGCTGTTATTGTGCTTCAGAAAGAGGCCGATGGATATCCACAGCTGCTCGAAGACCAAAGGATCTTTGATGCCGTGGACACCTTGCTCACTTATCAAAATCCGTCGGGCGGTTGTGCGTCTTATGAGCCGACCAGGGGAAGTGAATACCTCGAAATGTTAAACACAGCAGAGGTCTTTGGACGCATTATGGTTGAATATGATTATCCTGAGTGCACGAGCGCTGTGTTGACAGCTTTGATACTGTTCTCCAAACACTGGCCTGACTATCGACGCGGAGAGATACAGACATTTATCCAACGCGGAGTGAATTATATCAGGACGGCGCAACGCGCTGATGGCAGTTGGTATGGAAGCTGGGGAGTATGCTTTACATACGGCACGATGTTTGCTTTGGAATGCCTGGGAGCAGTTGGAGAGACCTATGAGAATAGTGAACATGTCCGCAGGGGGTGTCAGTTCCTGCTTTCGAAACAACGCGAGGATGGTGGATGGTCTGAAAGCTTTCAGGTGAGTATCTTATATCAATAAGCCACTACACTACCCCTATGCTCCGTTAAAGATATCCGAGAACTAATCCCATTCAGAGCTGCGAACAAATGACGTACATCGAGCATTCTATGGGATCCCAAGTTGTTCAAACTGCATTCGCTGTCATCGCACTCCTGAGTGTCGACTACCCCGACGTTGAGCCTATCCACCGCGGAGTTCGCTTGATTATGTCTAGACAGCAGCGAAACGGGGAATGGCTACAGGAGGGTATCGAAGGCATCTTCAACAAGAGTTGTGCTATCACATATCCGAATTACAGATTCATCTTCTCGATTCTTGCATTAGGCAAGTTTGGGAGAAAATACCCCCATCTCATGTAGGAGGTGGGAGAGGATGGATCAATCAAGAAGGCAGTATTTATTGTATTCCATTCTTCACCCAAGGATTGTAGATACAGAAACTTGGAGCTTCAGTTGGCCCTTCTTCCCGGGGAAACCACGAACCGGATAAAAAGCAGTGTGGTGACTTGTGATATACTGCTGTCGTCCGCTGCATGCTGCTAGAGAGGCGGATGCCCCCAATCGGCCCCCAAACCTATTGTTATAGCCCGTGGGCCTGCAGATGTCTAGCCCAAGGTTAATTGTTATTGTTTCCGGATCCAATTTCCGCTTCGATCTGGATAGTCTGTCTGCATCATGGTCCCAAGTACTTTCTTTGTGCTGCTACCAAGTGAGGCAAAAGAGAGATTGACCAAACAGGTCAAGGACACTATAAAGTTTTATCTTGCTTCATTAGCAAGGTATAGTCAATTGACACATTCCACACTGCTCAGAAAGCTTCACAACCTGCTCATCATTCATACACCTAGGTAACAAATATTCATTTCTCTCTGTGATGTATCGACTTCTACAAAGGACGGTGTACTGAAGAAGAGACTGGTATGATGATGTCAAACAGATAGACAGCAAGGAGCTGAACAGATCGGTGAGGAATTATGTAGGGTCGCGTCAAGCTACTAAAGCAACATGGCTGACTCAATCTGACTCCCACCTGTCCGTCAACTAACCTTCGTGCCCTTCATCGTCTTCGCCATTGTCCTCTTCATTGTCCTCTTCATTGTCCTCTTCATTGTCCTCTTCATTGTCCTCTTCATTGTCCTCTTCATTGTCCTCTTCATTGTCCTCTTCATTGTCCTCTTCATTGTCCTCTTCATTGTCCTCTTCATTGTCCTCTTCATTGTCCTCTTCATTGTCCTCTCCACCATCCACCTCAGCCTCCCGCTCAAACTGTTCGGTGTATGGATTGTATTGTAGTGAGCTGTTTTTACAGAGGAATGTGATCCAGCTTTCAAACTTCATCCTGCCATTATTGTCTTTTAGATCGATTGGATCTTCTCCGGTAATGAGCTGGACAAGCCGACTGCCAGGATTCGGGTCAGTGCACTTCTCAGCGATTTCAACCGTGTATGATGTCGCATTCGAGCAAATCGCAGGCTTGACCTCACGATGAAAGACATAATAGAACAGTTTGGCTTTTGTCGAAAAGGCCACAATGACGGGATGGCCCCATCTCTGGAACCTATCTCTGGGGCGGGCTTCAAGCTTGGAAAGCTGGCGAACGACATACTGAAGTGTCCGTTCCCACTCTTCTGGAGTTTCGTCACGCTCGTGGCGGAAGAATGCGTGAAAACCGCTGCACTGGAAGGGCTCCATCCCTAATTCACGGTATCCAGGAGGCAGAAGACAGCGGTACAGTCTGTTGCGGAGCATAGTACTGAAGAACCTTGAGTGGGGATCACCAGCGTCTCTTGCTAGCTTGGACAGGTATTGTCCCCAGGCGTTCTCGACAGCACCGAGATACGCATAACTAGGCAGACTGAAAATCAAGTCACCATCTCTCTCGTTCGGAGGGAAAGACCAGCCGTACTGTTCTCTACGACATATCAGCTTTTACTGCTCTCCTGGCAAATTACATATGAGATGTACCACTTACCGCGAAGGGCCTTCTTCTGCCTCAGACCACACTGGATCCTTTGGCGTCACGTCCGATAATTGAATGGCCACGTCATCCATGATACTGAGTCTGTCTGTATTTGCGACGCCTATAACAGGACTCAATTTGAGCCCATCTGTAATTGCGCGGCCAAGCCAATCCTCTTGGTACATGGTGAGCTTAGAATGGATCTTCTTCCCTGAATGCAAGTCTTCTAGGACAAAGGTCTCAGAGTCTTCGCCACTCCCAATCACAGCGTATTCATCGTTCAGCCGGAGCTTGCGACGGCTTATCTCGTGGCAGAAAGCAGATGATTGTGCAAGGGCCAAATACGTACGCATATCCGAAAAGTCCATGATCAAGGACAAGATCTCGTTGGGAAACAGAAGAGACTTCGTACCAGCAAGCCTCTCAGCTGCAGCTGCATTGAAGAAGTGATACATCAGCATGAAGGCGAAATAACCCGTTGCCGCTGGATCCGCTGATATACCGGAAGCAGCACCGTCCTGTTCTGAAGCATCGTCCTCTCCTAGGGATGTGTCTTTCGGTTTGGTGTCGTGACTGCCTAGTTTGTTGAGACCCTGCTGGGACTGAGACCGATGAGTACGAGGGCCATGAGCATATTCAGAGTTCTCGCCAGTAAACTCAAACAGAGCCATGAGAGAAGACCTTCTGATATATGGCTTTCCGTCACGTCCCTTCTGCACGCGGATCAGAACAACGTCTAGAATAGAGAGTACCATGGCATAGAACTCTTCGTATCCTTGACCGAGTCCATCATTCACTACCGCTACCACTGATGCTTCTTCGACATCATCTAAATCAAGTCTAGAATTGAGAAGAACGAGAACGTTGTGAAACCAGAAGCTAGTGCTTTTCGGTGCTGATCCAGGCTCGATGCCAGGAAGGTGACTCTCATGTATGAATCGCGGGAGCATCCTCGTATGGCATTTTGGAGTCCTGGAATTCGGAAGCAGGTAATAGCCATTTGTCCTATACTTCGCATCGAGGACTTGAGGGTATTCGAAGAACACTTCTCCAGCTGCGAGCGACAGCACAGCGAACGCCATTTCCCTGAACATAAAACAGCTGGGCTCCCAACCAAGGACAAAGCGATCAAGAACCTTCCGATACACCCTACACATCTGCAAAAACGTGGTCATCAGAAAGTTGATGCGGACAGGCATCATTTGTTTGACAGCAGTGGAGGGTGAGGCGGCATCCAAGCCCAAGGGGAGCATAGTTTCAGCAGCAAAATCGGTAAGCGAGAGAAGTTCAATGTTGAGAGCTTCTCCCAAAACCTTCAAGTTAGGATCGATGTTTGGTTCCCAGGAGATATCAGCAATGATATCCTTGGGTGTATTGTCACTCAGCTTTCTGCGCCGCCGGGCGTCCTCAGCGAGATATCGGATCCACCGTCCCCCGTGGGGTATATTGAACAGCTTGAAGCATGCGGCATCATCAACAGCGAACATCTCCCGGTCAAGGTCTATGGTGTAAGTCCATTCAATGAAGAGGTCATTGGAGAATCTGTTCATGATCGTCTGAATTGGAGCATATTCAAGGCGGTCATCGACAGCCAGATAACTCTTTGCATGACGCTCACTGATGCTAAGATCGTCTTGCTCGATATTGACATCCACCGTGAGTATCTGATCTTCGAACTTCTGTGCAGAACGAGAATACATCTCCCTCATCGAATTCAGCCAATCTAACGAGAACAGATGTGTCAGTTTGTGTGCACAGCGTCCAGAAGCATAGCGTTTCTCTTACTGCGGTAGCCCTCAGGGTCAGTTGGTATTTCATGAACAATAGCATCTCCGAGTCCCTCAGGATAGCTGTCAAACTGATTCCAGATGACGAAGTATCTGCCGCGGCAGCGGATGAAGAGAAGTCCTCTTGTCCCCATCTTGACAGTTCGGTGTCACTATCAAGGACAGAGACAAAGGCTACGAGACAGACTGAGGGTTTCACTTCTTCTCGCAAAGTAGCAGCAATAGTGCAAGAGGAGTATGAAGTGAAAGAAAGAGAATACCAAGGAGAAAATCAGAGGTTAGAGGTTGGTGAGTGGTGAGAGGCTGAAAGCTGTGAGGAGGGGTTGTTGACGCCAGCACGCGCAGCCTTGAGCAAACAAACGAAAGAAGATCCAAACACAAAATTCAAAAGGAAAAGAAAATTCACTGCCCACGGTCTTGGGATAAACAACTCTTCATCGAACACAATAGTAGGACTTGGTGTTCATGGCTCCATCACAACACAGACTCAGAAGCAAAATACCTGTTGACTTTCAATCGCTTTGTCAGGTGAACTCTATAACTACTATATTAGAACCTGGTATCACTGTGATGGAAGAACCGCTCTTTCTCTATTTCAAATTCAAAAGCATCAGCTCTGGCGACTCGATAAACTCGCGAACTTTGTTGGCCATTCTTGCCATAGTAGCCCCATCCACAACTCTATGGTCTGCACTCCAACTGAAATTCACTAACTCGCCCTTGGTGACCTGACCAGCATCATCAAAGACTGGTACTGTTCTTGATTTTCCAACCCCCAGAATAGCCACTTCAGTTGGTACAATCACCGGTCCAACGTAGGTGCCTCCGATGTTACCGATGTTTGAGACAGTTATCGTGCCACCACTGAGGTCAGCGGGTGTGAGTTTACCCTCTTTACCCAGTGCACTTAGCCGCCTGATTTCTGCTGCTATTTCCATGATTGTCCGGTTTGCGACATCTTTGATGTTCGGAACGATCAACCCCTGTGGAGTATCCAGAGCAACTCCGATGTTATGCTTCGGCCGCATGATCAGTTTCGGCTTTTCAGGATTGCTCAAGTCCACCTTAGCGTTAAGAAGCGGATATTCGTTCAAAGCAAGGGACACAGCCTTGATGACAAAGGGGAGGAAGGTGACCTTTTTGGGATCTTTGGGGTCAGACGCCAGCTTCTTCCTCAAAGCCGTGATGTCGTTGATCTTGAGCTCATCCGCATAGAGGAAGTGCGGGATAGTGAGAGAGCGGGTCATGGTCTTGAACATTTGGGATTGGATCGGTGTCAGGTTAACCGTGGTTTCTGTTTGCTGACTGGCAGGTGCCACAGAACCCGCTTGCGCTGCTGCGTCGCGCATGGTAATAAATTTATTGACGTCTTCTTTAAGAACACGACCATCCTTCCCTGTCCCTTTGACGTCAAGAATATCAACATTGTAAGTCTTCAGCAGCCCACGGACTGCTGGGGTAGCGAGAGAGGCATACTTTGACCTTGGGGCTTCAACAGCGGCCTCATTGACCTGTGAAGGGGGCAACGGAGTCGATGCTGTTGGCTGTACAGAAAGAGTATCCTCAGCAACGGGATCTGGCTGCAATTGCTCGGGTTTGGGCTCAGTAGGCGTGTGATCATCTGGATATTTGCCATCTTCGACTTCTATGTCACAGAGTGCCTGGGAAGGGCATAATGTTAGACACGGATAGTTCTCGCCTTCCAATTGTACATGAACATGCATACCATTCCTGTGGGAACAGTGTCATCTGCTTGAAAGTGGAGCTTCTTGACTACTCCTTCGTATCTCGAAGTTATCTAGATTGGTAAATTGTCAGATAGGTAAATAGCGGGATAGAGGAGAACTCGCTCACATCATCGACTGCTTTATCAGACTGATACTGGCACAGTGGCTTCCACTCTTCTATGTGAGCGCCTTCCTCGACATACCACTGAATAATCTGGACTTCGGTGATCCCTGCGTAGAGAATCTGGGTGAGCAATTGAATGACAGACATGAGAGTTGCGTAGGAAAGAGTGTACCTTCGCCCACATCCTTCAGTATTTGAGATTTTATGCCCCACAAAGGTAATGCAGCGTGGAATCTCCGTCGAGGTATTGATATTTTTGACGATGGGGTGGTTGGGATGACCCTCTGAGGCCGAGAGGACCTGAGAGCCCCCAGCACACCTCTGTTGCAGCGCAAAAAGCTCATAGTCGATCACGAAGCGACCGGGGAATGGGAATATAGAAAGAGGGTATTTTTCCAAAGAAGAAAACCACGAGGCATCATGGAATTGTCCCTATTAGTAGGAAGAGGACTACACAGGGTCTCTCCGCAATATTGCTCCCCATCGCCGATAGTAACCGAGCACAGCGTCACCCCACGTGATTTACTCCGCATTATCAGTCGAATACTCCATAGTTCGGTCCGTCTTTCCATCCGGGCTCAAATACTGAGAGCTTCAACACACAATGGTACCTTGATAAACGGCTCGGCTGCATTCTTTCCTACTTGTATGAGCAAAATATTGTGGCTGAATTGAATCTGATTCGAATTTGCGAGTCAATTAGGACGAGCCCAAGCTTGCCTCGACTCAAGTCCGGCGATAACCAACATTCACTGAGTGCTCGTTTGATTAGAGCAAGGATATCTACTTGTTCCGCAAGGATATTTGCTGCATTCCATGCAAATACTTTCTTCATTATCAAGCAGAGTTATCTGATATCCAAAATTAACGACGATGATGTCCATGGTTGAGATTACTATCTCCACAACTAGTCTAACTTCCCCTCCGTTTTCCATTATTTTGTGAAACCCCACCATTATCTCAGCACAGTGGAGCTGAATACGGCAGTGAGCGATAACAACCGACCACCATCATTTCGCCTATGCTGTGATCCAGGGTCTCTGAGTATCTGGCTTTGATGGCAGTGAAATTGTTATCTGTTCAATAATGCTCACTCTCCAGCTCAGACCGGGTAAACATGCCTGTTGTCCGAGCACAAATTGGTGTGTCTTAGATGCACCTTAGGGTTCCAGCTACCGGCGTTGATGAACGTGGGACTGGGAGATCGCATTGCGGAGGATCGAACCATCATTGGTGCAACCTAATCTTCTAGCCCTGTCAGGGCCAAGCACCCTCCCTGAGGGTTGAGAAGAGCAGGCGGCAGTATTCTCTTTCTCCCTTCTATTCATGTTCTGCATTTCAAGACTGGCTTCGCTGTACTTGATAGACCGTTCAATTGAGCACCGACGTGCTGCACAATGGTGGCCGAACACTTGACGATTCGCAACCTTACCACAACCCCGATAACCCTCAAGCTCATTGAGCGTTTTCACCCCCATAAGGATCCTCGAGATGACATGCAATTCTTGGCCAGGAATTTCTCTCGAATTCTAAGCAATGTCACTCGCACCAATGAGACCGTAGCCGCGATTACTGATGACAATGAACCATTTGCTCATGAACAGGTTGATATTCATGTGGAACCTTTCCAGACAGTCCAGACCGAAGTTCGTGCATTCATCGATTCGGACAAAGAGCGCCTGCGCTGGATCTTTGAAGCAGAGGGAGAGCGACATCAGATTCAGACACCGGTTCCTACGACGGAGTCTGCCGGAATGAAGGCGTTGTGCGATAATCCTCGATTTCGCTTCACTGCCGTCTACGTAACACCTGAATCCCATCTTGCAATCTACTCCTCGGCCAATCTGCAAGCATGGATGGGAGAGCTCAAAGATAGCACATTGCTCTCCTCGCTGTCCATTCCAGGAACACACAATTCTCCTACGTGCCATGTTGCGGCTCCGTCTGTCCGCTGCCAAGCGGTCAGCCCGCGCGAACAGCTCCGAAATGGTGTTCGCTTCTTCGACATCCGCGTGCAGCCTCAGTTTCCCGAAGATCCCTCCAAGGACGAGCTTATCCTAGTGCACAGCGTGTTCCCCATCTCCTTGACAGGCAACAAGTATTTTCGCGATCTGATGCGCGATGTTAATGAATTCCTCGACGAGAATCCATCTGAGACGCTCATCATCTCTCTGAAGCGAGAAGGCCCAGGAAATCATACCGATGAACAACTGAGTCGGATTGTGCGCGACCATTATGCTCGTCCAGATAGCCGGTGGTACACGGAACCCAAAATCCCTACCCTGGGCGAGGTGCGCGGGAAAGTTGTCCTGCTTCGCCGGTTCAACATCATAGAAGAGCTAAAGAATGAACACGACGGCCGCGGCTGGGGCATCGACGGAAGCGATTGGGCAGATAATACTCCAAGCGCAACCTGCAGCAGTGGCCAACTCTGTATCCAGGACTTCTACGAAGTCGTCGAGACGAAGAACATCGACGTCAAGATCAAATATGTAACGGAACACTGTGATCGCTCCAGCGTGCACTGTTACCCGTTCGGTGCCCTCCCGGATCCCGAAGCCAGCAAAGCGCATCCATTTTATATCAATTTCCTCAGTGCAAGCAACTTCTGGAAGGTCGGAACGTGGCCCGAGAAGATTGCAGCGAAGCTGAACCCGGCAACTGTTGACTATCTTTGCCGGAGACACAGCGATAAGGACGGTGACTGGTCGACCGGCATTCTTGTCACGGACTGGGTCGGCCACGAAGGTGACTGGGACCTTGTGCGGTGCATTGTTGGCATGAACGCTAAGCTGAAGATGAGACAGATGAGAGAGGAGCAGGAACACTCTAACGGCGTTGCTTGATTTGTGCTTTCACGCGTGCCCTCGTCGACACGGGCAGCCTGATCATGCAGCTGATCATTTCCCATCAATGCTTTATATGTTATTATGATATGTCAATAATTTGGTCTCATACATGCACCCATGTAAGATTGGAAATACACTACACCGTATGAGAGCAGAGCGGGAGGAACAATAACTCATCTCAAGGAATGGATCCTGATTGGACAAAGCTATGCTACTCAAGTTCGAGAAATGTAACCGAACGATTTTCCGAGGAAGTCTAATTGAGAAGTACAAGAAATATTATACATGGATGACCTGACAAGATTTGCTATGTCGTTAAGATTCGTTCTTGTCACCCTCGGGACCCTTTTGCTCATCTTCCAGAACGCTCCTCCTGCTCTCGAGGGTGAAATAGAGGCTCTTACCAGCGCCTTCCAGGGCATTCGTAATGCTAGATCCCATGCTCTGCAGAGCCATAATAAGTTGAGACCGCAAGCCATCCATACCACCTTCGATACTGCCGACCCATTTCGTCTGGTCGACATCGAAGACCTGACCGTCCACTCGAGCAGCCAGCAAGCTCAATTTCTGTAATCCATTTTGGACAGGCAGTTCATGCCATGCCGGGTTAGCCCTCCTAGTGGGAGCAGGGAAGCCGGTCGCCTTGGGGGCAAGAACCGACATGGCGGCTTTCAGGTGCTCGGGAGACACCTGTGGGATAGAAAGGACTGCGACGGGGCCCACGAGAAGCGCTGAAAGTTCATGCTTGCCTTTCAGGTGCATCACAGCGTCATGGGCCGCACGGGAGAGGTCATGGGTCAAAGCCGGGTCGTCCTTGGATCCCGACAGAGGGATCTCGGCGGAGGTCTGTGTGACGGGGTCGACGGCTCTGGGAGGTTTGGCATTGGCCACTGTGGCCTCATCTGGGCGGAAATATTCGACAATGCGGAGAGCGACCTCGAAGATGCTGGTCTGCACGATTTGCACCTTGATGTGCGGTGCCAGTGGTTGAGCTTGCCGTCCCTCGGCGGCAATCTTTTCATCAACCTTCTGCATGGCCTTGCTCAGTTCCCGTCGAATTGCGGTCCATTCCACCGACTGAAGGTTATCGTGCTGGAAAAGAACCATGAGAGGTGTAGTGCGGATAAGCGATGTGTACTGCCGGAGAAGCTGCGATCGTCGGTACTCGGGATTGCGATGAGAGGGAGGCTGAGAAGGGGGATATCTAGCGATTGGAGGAATGGAAGTTGTCATCTGTTCAATAGATGCGGCCGGAGTCGTCGCTGTAGCTGCGGTGCTCGCATAGCGAGCAGCGACTGGTATTTCGAATTGACATAGGACTCTCTGGCGTCGGAACGACTGACAAATGCGTCCATTGGCGAGTCGTAACCGGGGGGGCATCTTGAATCGAAGTGTAAGATTCGGTTTTCTGCGAGTGTGATGATATCCGTGAAAGCCCTCAGGAAATACAGGGCGTGATAGTCTCGCGCAATGGTTGGCGCCGATAACGTTGGCCGACGAATTATTGAAAGCACGCAGAGAAACCAAAATCTGGAAGAAACAATGGCCGATGTTCCCATTTCGGTATAGTCCATTGGGTGGGCGGTGAAATTCTGCCAGATGCCGCTGACTCCTCCGGTGATACAAGCTGAGGGGCTGTTTACTACTTCCACCTTCCTTTGTCACTGCTGACATTTGGAGTCATTTTCAAGTGTCTTGAAGAGTAGAACTCTACTCAAGTCAACATGTTGTCTGCGCATGAATTTGACCAGAAGCCTAATCAGGTTTCGATCTCACCCCTCCTTCAGAAACTTGCCTACCCCACTACGCAGGTCCCTGTTGATCCCGCCGAAATCGCTTCGGCATTTGCATTGATCTTTGAAGATCGTCTATCGGCCATCCAGACGGCCGCTCTCTTGACCCTTTTGCATTCTACTGCAAAAGATCGAGATGCGCAGGTCATTGCATTATGTTCGCTCCGCATGAGAGAGGCAGCTCGCCAGATCGAGAAGAGCTCTTTGAAAAAGGTCATCAATGCTCGTGGGAAGAAGGAAGGAAACTATGGGGGCGGCCTGGTGAGTGGATTGAAATCGGAATCGATAGCTTGACTGTCTCGCTTATTCGACAATTTTGTTTTGTTCCAGTGTGATATTGTTGGGACCGGTGGTGATTCACATTCTACATTCAACATTTCGACGACTGCCTCTATTATCGCCTCGCCGCTCCTTATGATGGCCAAGCACGGCAACCGCGCGCAAACTTCATTCTCTGGCTCTGCCGACGTCCTGAACGCGATCGCCCCAGTTCCCCCGAAGATCTCCGCAGTTACTGCCGAGAACCTTGCCCAAGTCTACGAAGCGACGAGCTACGCGTTCCTGTTCGCCCCCAATTTCCACCCCGGTATGATGTACGCCAACCCAGTGCGTCGGGGCTTGGGCCTGCGAACTATCTTCAATCTAATGGGCCCATTGGCAAACCCGGTCGACTGGGCGCTGGAAGCGAGAGTGGTTGGTGTGGCTTATCAGAGTCTGGGGCCCGTGTTCGCAGAAGCCTTGCGCTCCAGTGGGGTGAAGAAGGCCCTTGTTGTCTGTGGTGCGGAGGACCTGGACGAAATCAGTTGCGCGGGTCCAACAAACTGCTGGAAACTTACGGGATACCCCAATCCCGACTATGACGGCCCTGATGAGGAGTGTTCCTGCGGCGAGGATGAAGATGTTCCCCGGACTTTGGTCAAGATAGAAACCTTCCAGCTTCACCCGTCTGATTTCGGTCTGCCTGCACATCCTCTAAGTGCAGTGTACGGTAGAAAGATGCCGAAAGAAAACGCAGCCAAGATCATGAGTATTTTACGAAACGAGCTACCTCCGGATGACCCCATCCTTACATTCGTCTTGATTAATGTTGCCGCCCTCCTGGTGATTTCGGGCCTTTGTGAAGCCGACACCAGTAACATGGGCCCTGGTGATGATGGCAAGGTGATCACCGAACGTGGTCCGGGCGGTGGTCGCTGGAAGGAGGGTGTTCGACGAGCAAGATGGGCCGTCGAAAGCGGTTCGGCACTTAAATGCTTGGAACAGTTCATCGAAGTCACAAACAGACTTTAACAAAACTGTCCCATTGATGACGCAGGGTTATGTGTGATGCCTCATGCCTTCCATTTCGGGGTTGTTTTCTTTTAATTCTCGCTGGGACTGTTTTGGATAGAGGTTAGGTACATACTGGGTTACGAGATTTTGGAATACCTGGGGACTACTGGACTACTCGGAGAGCATATTTCGAGGGACGGAAATTCAACACCGTCAGAACGGGGTATATTTTAGCATTGAATCAGGTCGGACTGAAGATATTTGTGAACATATTATAGGGATGTTGTCCTCAGCGCTACCTTTGCAGAACATCAGGCATGCTCGCAGTTCTCAACTTTAAAATAACCAACTCCAAAGCGCCACAAAATGCACATCACTGTCGTAAAAAGGACGAGACGGGCGGAGGCCCTGCAAATTTTTGTTCGGAAACACTTCGTCGTGCGGATTCTTTTAACGAGCCTCGAACTGGACCATTCTACTCAAAAAGGGCAATTAGCAACCGCACACGGACAAATCTTCACTTCGCGCAGAAGTAAAAATACTCACCTCTTCGTTCTCTCCTTGTAGAGCACACGGTGACCGCAATCCTTGCAGCGGATCTGATCGCCTCTCTTCAGGGAGACGCGCGCATTGCATTCGCCGCACAGATAGGCGACGACAGGCCCATCCATCGAGCCAGCGGCCATACCCTCGGTGCCAAAGGCATTCTGGGCGCCGAGAGAGGGGACCTGATACGCTTCGCGGGACATGATGATCTAAGGTGGTCTGTTCGAGAGCGACTGGTAGGCAAATAATATATCGCTGGCGCAGGTATCGCTCGAGTATAAACCGGGGTGCGGGTGATTGAAGGCGAGTTGGAACAGAGTTCAGACTTGGATCTCTCGAGCACTTTTTCTGCCGAATGCTCTAGGCTGCTTTGTCATCCCGATGGAAGGTTCGGGGGGTAAAGAAGCTAGCCTAATAGGGACTAGCGCATTTGTGCCTCAGGTACCTATGTGCCACATGTTTCATTGCTTTTATTGTTTGCAATCGAAGTATTGGGTTCAAGCGCTCGATCATGACCGTAGTGAGAAAGCTATGGCGGCATGCTTTACCCTGATCTATACATCTATGGAGCTTCCTACAGCAATCTCATGACTGATAAATCCTCTCAAATGCCCAACAAACCTCACATGAGAAATCTATAATAAAAGGGTATCTCTCCAAATGCGTAGCATGCAACCAGTGATGCAAAAAAGCGCTTCCCCAACAACAAATTGAAGGGTATAAATGATATATGCAAAGATGTTCTCAGACCAAACCGGACAGCGAGTGCGGTATTACCAACCACCTCCGATCTTTCCTGCCAACTCAACAACACGAGCAGTTTCGTTGGGTGCATTCTGCGTCTTACCCACGTCACTCTCCACTTCGCGATAGGACGTGTACACCAGCTGGGAAAGGGGTATATCAATCTTCTCTGACCAATACTTCAAGAACTCATGAATCTCGGTATCCCTTGACAGGACGGAAACCGGCTCGGTCGTGACAGACCGCTCGCTATCCGAGTCCGCAGAGTAATACGCCTCATCTACCCGGGCAAGCCAGGCACGCTGCTCATGCGGCGTGGGTTTCGACGCAGCCACAGGAGCTTCAGTCGAAGTCTCTTTTAACGTGTTCGGAATAGCTTCCCGGGCATCTTCAATCCTAATCTGCCCACCTCCATTGGTACAGCCGCCAGGACAAGCCATGACTTCAACATATGCATAATCAGCGCCTGTTCCAGCTGGGGTTGCGATTCTTGACCAGGGCTGTCGTCGACTTGCACTTGAAGAGACTGCTTGCGGCTTGGCGCCTGGAAGCCTCGACACACGTGCCGGTTTAAGCTTTCTGACAAGGTTTTGGATATTCCTGAAGCCATAATACCGAGCCGCCTTCAAGAGGGGCTCTTCCCCAGAGGACATGAGCACATATTCCACAACATCGGCATTGCGCCCACGCTGTGTGACAATCTTGCTGCCGGGGTTTCTGGCTTGGAAGATTCTGAGGACGTGATGAAGATAGCCTCCAGATGTCCCCGATTCGACTGTTTGGCCTGATGAGCTCTTAGAGAACAAGAATGAGTCTAAGGCTTGGTCTGGAAACGGCGTGGAACATGACGCGGGCAATGCTTTGAGCGGCAAATTGGGTAGAGAAAGCCCCCTAGCAGAAGCTAAGGTTAGTAGCTCACGGGTGGTTATGACACAGTCAACGTCGCGGACGGGTGTTGTCTGTGACTCGGTGGAGGTTGAAGCCCATGCAATGTCGGTGAGCTCTTCCCGGCTGGCTTCCAGCTTCTTGTCGAAGCATGGCATAATAGCTAAATGCCATATCTGAGAAGGCGGGACCCCAAGCGCCTTGCTTAGCACTGACTTCAGAAATGTGCCGCTCAAAGCCTGAGGAGACTTGAGGCGAGATAAATGAGGAAGAATGAAAGGGTGTGTTTTCTCAGCATAACATATCCAGCCAGGGCAAGCGGACGAAAGGATTGGACGCTTGGGAAGGCTGCCCGATTCAGTTGATAATAAAGAGCTGGTGACCTCGTCCGCTGTCAGAGCCAACACTGCTTCACGCATAATGTTCGTGTCCACAACCCATGTGAACCCATTGCGATGTTTTCCACCAGCTCTGAGACCATGAGGGCCCATCAGAAATTGATCAATCATATATTTTGCCTCCCGCTCGGTGATTCCGTATGTGGCTGCCAAGCTCGCCCTGACTTGAGGACTGACACTAGCAACAAAGATACGACCATCGCTGTCGGCTGATCCCACATTTTGTGTAGCTCTTTGATCGCTTCCAAAATCCAGCGGCAATTCAGGGTACGAATCAAGAGTGTTGAGAACCTCCGTATGTGATTGCAAGGATATCAGCACCGCTTCCGCAGAAGTGACACATCCGGAGCATGCAAGGCAATCGGTCAATGAAATCTGAGCCGGGGGAAGGTTTTCCGGTTGAACTTTGTCTTCCTTTGTCACTTCATAGGGGTTCTATAAAATTGGAAATGAGCGTTAGCCTATTGGCTGATAACGACAGTTGATTGGTAAGATAGCAAACATACCTCCGACTGGGATTCTTTCAGTGGTAGACTCTCAACGGGCTTGATGCAAGCAACTCCGGGAGAGATGAAATCGTTCAAATCGTCTGCAGAAAGGATTGCACTCATTGTGGCAGGGGCTTTTGGTCGAGCTCCCCGCTATGCGATAAGGACGAAGAAGAGCGCCACCCAAGAAGTATGGATCTCGCAGCGGTCTTCGAGCCCGTCTTCTTTGCTGTAGATGCAATACGGCGGAAATAGCGACAAAGAAAACAGTAGTGAGGGGCTGGTGAACAGATTGACCGGAGAAGCGCTCTTTCAGAAGATAAAAGAAAAGAAGCCAACAACCCACGTCTCTTTGATAAAAAAGTAGGCAGTTTAGTAAAGCCAATCTTGCGCTTTGTAATGGCCGCCGAAAGTGGCGACCGACTTGATTTGCTGCCCCACCCCGCAATCGGCGCTGATAAGCTCACCGCCCGTGTGTTCAAAGAAGATTCCGCCTTGTTTATGCTCCTCGTTCAGCCGGTTCTGCGGTTTCTTTGTCTAGTGACCTCAGGCTCCAACAGGAGACGCCGGTTTGCTTTGCTCTGTTCTGCCCGGCTATAGGCTTGGGATTCGATCAAGAACCCAGCGAGAGTGATAGACGTATATAGCTTAGGAGAAAGTCTCAGAATCCATAACATCTAGTTTCCTAACTTTCCGACTACTCCCCTGTGTATACTCTAGATTTCCTACCAATCATGACCGGTGCACCAGCGGATGGCTCTAAGCAGCCAGTAACTGTCAAACCACAGAAACGGCGCGCAGCAGTCAAGGATGTGTATGAAGCTTCCGGCGCAAATGACTCGAATGTCCGGCAAGAAGCCCAACGGCCCGCAAAGATACGGAAAACCGATGAAGGCGAGGAAGACAGCAAAACGAGGAGAGCGCGCCTGGTAAGAGTCGCCCAAGAAACAAAGAACATCATCCCGACGATATTGACGGTGATGCCTGACGCTCCGCCCGATGGGCATAAATATTCGCTCGATAAATTGCCCCAGTTGGATCAGAAGAACTGCCCCAATGTCCGCACATTGGTCAAAGTTGTAGAAGGAGACACCTTCAACACCGCGATCAACCTTGCCAATGCCGCGCAGTTCCTCGATCATGAGGATACCAAACCTGTCTGTGTCTTGAACATGGCGAATGCGGATCATATCGGAGGCGGTTGGGAACATGGAGCAATGGCTCAAGAAGAGGAGCTCTGTTTCCGCAGTAGCCTCAGCTTCACTCTCAAAAAGCAGTTCTATCCCATCAGTAGCCTTAGTGCTATCTATTCACCGACCGTCGTTGTTTTTCGGGAAGACACGCGAAAACGACATCGCTGGATGGACTTGGGCAAACCTGAGTGGCTCCCCATAGTCGGTGTTGTCAGCATAGCAGCAGAGGTGGCACCGGCTGTCGTGATTGATGGTTCCAAGAAATATCGGTATGCGAATGCGGAGGATCGAGATTTGATCAAGGGTAAGATGCGCCTTGTCCTGCGCATTGCTGCGACCCACGGTCACCGGAGGCTCGTTTTGGGCGCCTTGGGTTGTGGCGCGTTCATGAATCCCAAGCATGACGTCGCGGATTGCTGGTTGGAAGTCATGAAGGAGAAGGAATTCAAAGGATGGTTTGAAGCAATTATATTCGGCATTGTGGATCCCGGTCATAGAACAGGGAATTTGAGTATCTTCCGAGAATGTCTCGATGGAGTGAAGTTGTGATGAGATACTAGGGATATCTTTATTTTGTGTTTCTCATGGCCATATTTGAAGTTTAATATGTTTCAAGATATGTATATGAAGACGAATCGAATTGCGTCGCTATAAGTTCATGTCTCTGCGTGTAGAAGAAAAGTCTTCATTTTCTGAGGCGCGTGGATCGTCTTCTTCCCTCTTGCTTCGGTTCCTCCTTGATTTCCACTGCATCCTCGGATTTTCTGGACCGCGATCCATGTTTCTTCGATTTGGGCTCCTCCTCATCGTCATTCACATCATCCTCCTTTTTAACAGCCGCCGTTACCCGCTTTCTTTTGGTCTCGGTCTTAAGGCTACTGGCATCCTCGTCGCCAATATCTTTAGCAACGGGGCCCGTTTTCTTCTGAACACTCGGCACAACGGCGCTCGTTCTCCCTCCGACAGTCAGAAAAACAATCTTTTCGCCATTTGGCAGGGCCGATGGCTTGTTCTTCTTTCCCTTCCCCCATCGATGCTTGAACAGCCAATGCTCGGGAAATTTCTCGGAATCAGCGAGCACATCTACCGACGTGGTACAAACATAATGGATGGAGGAGTGAAGCTGTTTGATCTGCTCATCGTTGAGAGTATTGCTATATTGCTCCGGGTGTATCTTGGCATGATATAGAATCTCGTCACTGAACAGCTGTCAGCTCTTTGGGCTCATCAAAGCGGCAGCATACATCGTCGTGTAGCCCTACCCCATCCAATTACCAATACCGCTGATATTAGCCTGGTCCAGCAGAAGGGCCTTGATGGGAACCTTTCTGCTCTTGAGCTTGTCTGCCAGCCACTCTTCCGTGACGATGTCTTTATCGGCCACCGGGTCCGGACCATTCTCTTTGAGTGGGCTATGTTTGCGGATCTCTTCTGCAGGACAATCCACAAGTCGGATTCGACTTAATCTGCGGAAGTCAACGAAAGCTGCCTCGGTTTTCGGGTCCCCGTCTGTTTCCAGCAGGAACTTCCAATATTTCGGTGGCCATTCTTTATCTTCGGGTTTCTCGACGCGGTAGTAGTATGTGTCGCCGTCTCGGATCTTGAGCCAGCCTGCCATTCCGAAATGCATCACTGCATGAGGAGGCTCGTTCATGATGAGCCAGAAATACTTTCCTTGTTGACCTGCGCTGACGACCTTTTTCCCTTCCATGGCCTTTTGGAATTCAGAGGCGCTGGTCCCAACTTTCCCGTACACAATATCATCGTTCTGAGCAGAAACCTTTGTGAGTGTCTTCCCAACAAGATGTTGATCGATAAAGTGAACGATGCGCGAGATTTCAGCTAATTCAGGCATGGCAGCTGAAGTACCTCTAAGGACAAACCTATTGATGTATATGCTGAATTATTAGTTTAGATGGAAGATAATGTACTCGAGGTCTAATAATAATTCTATGAGAGACACCAGCTTATTTGAACACGAAGTTGTTATAGAGACGCGTCGATGTCACGAAGTCCCGTGATCCATAGCTCCCGACTCAATTTGGATTAGCCACTATCGATAAGAGAGCATCAGTCGTTGGATTGCCGCAGCCACCTGCAATATCCAGTCTCATCCTTACGTCTTTCGGATTGAAGAGTGTCCAGTCTGCCACATTATTAGACTTGGAAGATCCTCCTGTGTTCGTGTGCTTGAGAGCTCTTTGAATCAAGAGGCTGAACGTTGTTCCCATATCCCGCTCTTGTGCCGCTGCACAAGTCAACCTACAGCTTACTTCCCTAGCTCTTGTCTAGCTCTACAAACTGGAGTGGTTTTGGGCTCTTTCGACTTCTGGAAAAGACGGTGGACCTGCACCGTCTAGGGCTGGCGGAATGTCTGGGGCGTCATCGACATCAACCCCACAACTCAGTCCTCAGTTCTGCTTCAATGAGAGGGTGCTCTTAGGTACTTGATACACAGCCCAAGATCGCGCACAACTACAGCAGAGTAACATCACTGACTTCGCCGTTTCTGGATCGAGCAGATTTTCTGCGGCTTTCTAGGGCGACCATTGATGACTCCATTTCGCAGAATCTCAATGCTCTGGTCACCCCGGCCCGGGAGGGGTTTGATCCCTCGTCAACTGCAATCCGTCAAACGGACTCCAGAGCCGGAAGGCCGATAGATCCCGAAGCATGCCGGAACTTCAAAGACAATGTCCTCCTCCAGTCATGGCAAACGCGATCTGATGTGCTGAACTTTTGCGCTGGGGTGGCGACCAGTCCCGATCCCGACGATCCGGATCTTATCCTTCGACAGGAAGAGTCGGCAAAGGAACGAGAAAAGATTGTCGATGAAAGATTGGATCCTTACTCTGCTCGATATTTCCCGAAAGAGCTGAGGACAGAGTCGCTTGCGAACTTGGTTCGAAACCAGCGAACAGTGGAAGAGATCATACGAGCGCGAACCTGGGGCGTGGTTACTGACAGGTGCAGTGACTCGGCTTCGACCTGGGAGGAGGCTTTGAACAATTGGCGCCAGAGGAAGCAACGGTGAGGGTTGTGAACGGCGCCAACAGAGGCCGTTATCCTTACGCCGAAAACATGAAGGATACTCCCCCATTTATTACTCTGCTGGCATAGCAGATGTTGATATAATTCGAGGTGTCATGTCTCTTGATGTATATTTCTGTATATTATCCTTGCATATCTCAGGCGTTTGGTATCAAGACACAAGCTATCTCAGCGCTATTATCAACTTGTCGAAGAACCATAAAGCCAGGCATATACCCAAAAAGAACAAAGGTACGGTAGCACGACAACGGACTTTAATATGTAAGGATTCCCTGGGCGGCATATGCACGCAAGCGACGTCTCGGATACTCATGCTGACTGACGCTGGTCAGCCCTCGTTGGTTGAGCGCGAATGCAGCTGGAGAGGGAGGATTGTACGGGCAAGCCATCCATTGTGTTACAATAAATTTAAGCAGAGGAGAGAAAATCAATCCATTGTCTTCAGTCAAGTAAATAGATTGCGGTAGAGTGGACGTTGATATTGTTCAAAGGCTAAGAAGAATAATATAAGTGCTCGTCATTGTTTCCGGAGCGAAGAGCCCACTCCCCGCACAACTTCCACCAGCTTTATCTACGCACAAGTAACTTGGCACCTTCAACTCCGCCAACCTTGCACAACAGCCACCATGCCGCAGCCTTTGAGCTCCAAGGATGCGTCCTCCTTCCGACAGGTGGTTCGCCACTATGAGAACAAGCAATATAAAAAGGGTGGGTTGCGGACCGAACTGAGTCACTCAAAGTTTCCGGAGAGGTGGACTCAAGAAGACTGACTCCATTCCGTCTTGTATAGGCATTAAGCTCGCCGACCAGATCCTTCGAAAAACCCCTAACCATGGCGATACGCAGGCGATGAAGGCTTTGATCATGAGCAATCTTGGACAACAAGAGGAGGCATTTGCGTTGGCCAAGGAAGCCCTGCGGAATGACATGAAGTCGCACATTTGCTGGCACGTGTATGGGCTGCTGTACCGAGCAGAGAAGAACTATGAGGAGGCAATCAAGGCATACAGATTCGCGTTGAGGATCGAGCCGGAGTCACAGCCCATCCAGCGCGACCTCGCTTTGCTCCAGATGCAAATGCGGGATTACCAGGGTTACGTCCAAAGCAGGAGTGCGATGCTGCAAGCCCGTCCAGGCTTCCGCCAGAATTGGACGGCTTTGGCGATCGCACACCATCTTGCAGGTGACCTCGAGGAGGCGGAGAAAGTTTTGACCACGTACGAGGAGACGCTCAAGCAACCGCCGCCGGTATCCGACATGGAGCACTCAGAGGCTGTTTTGTACAAGAACATGATCATGGCGGAAGCAGGCAAGGTCGAACAGGCCTTGGAACACCTTGAGACTATTGGATACAGGATTACGGATGTGCTCGCGGTCATGGAAATGAAGGCAGACTACCTTTTGCGATTGGACCGAAAGGCAGAAGCGGAGGCCGCCTACACTGCCCTTCTTGAGCGTAACTCGGAGAACTCCATCTACTATGACGGTCTAATAAGGGCGAAGGGGATCTCAGAAATCGATCACGCGGCGCTGAAGGCTTTCTATGACGCTTGGGCGGACAAGAACCCTCGAGGAGACGCTCCTCGCAGAATTCCACTGGACTTCTTGGAAGGCGAAGAGTTTAAGCAAGCCGCGGATGCATACCTGCAGCGTATGCTCAAGAAGGGTGTGCCATCACTCTTTGCAAATATCAAATCTCTGTACACCAACCCTAGCAAGCGCGACACGGTACAGGAGCTTGTGGAAAGCTATGTGTCTGGTAATGGGACGGCACAATCAAACGGCTCCCCGGAAGGAGAGGCAGCTAAGGATAACACTGAGTTCCTCGCTTCGACTTACTACTTCCTTGCGCAGCACTACAACTACCACCTGAGTCGCAATTTATCCAAGGCCATGGAGTCCGTCGACAAGGCCATCGAACTAGCCCCCAAGGCTGTCGAGTACCAGATGACCAAAGCCAGGATATGGAAGCACTACGGCAACCCTCAAAAGGCTGCCGAAGAGATGGAGAAGGCCCGACTTCTGGATGAGAAGGACCGCTATATCAACTCGAAAGCGGCTAAGTATCAACTACGGAATAATGACAACGAAAAGGCACTTGACAATATGAGCAAATTCACAAGGAATGAGACCGTTGGAGGAGCATTGGGCGACCTTCACGAGATGCAATGTGTTTGGTATCTTACCGAGGATGGCGAGTCATATCTACGACAGAAGAAACTTGGTCTTGCTCTGAAGCGCTTCCATGGAGTGAACAACATCGTTGATGTTTGGCAGGAAGATCAGTTCGACTTCCATAGCTTTTCTCTTCGCAAGGGCATGATCAGGGCGTACGTTGATATGGTTCGGTGGGAGGATCGTTTGCGCGAACATCCCTTCTACACCAGAATGGCTCTCTCTGCCATCAAAGCATATCTTCTACTCCATGCCGAACCGGATCTGGCTCACGGCCCGCTGCCTAGTGGACTCAATGGCTCCGGCGACCAAGACGACGCCGAGAGGAAGAAGGCCCTCAAGAAAGCCAAGAAGGAACAGCAGCGTCTGGAGAAGATCGAGGCCGAAAAGCGAGAGGCAAGGAAAGCTGCCGCCGCTACTGCGAAGGGCACCGATGGGGAGACTAAGAAAGAGGACCCTGACCCGCTGGGCAACAAGCTTGTCCAAACGCAAGACCCGCTCAAGGATGCGACCAAGTTCTTGACGCCCTTGTTAGAGCATAGCCCAAAGAATATCGAGGCTCAGTGTCTTGGATTTGAGGTGTACCTCAGACAGAGTAAGTACAATCCTTGAGATACATTTGAAAATTGGCTAACCCGTTTGATAGAAAAATACGCACTTGCGCTCAAATGTCTTGCCGCCGCTCACCAAATCGACGCAAGCAACCCGACTCTCCATGTTCAGCTTCTGCGCTTCCGCAAAGCTCTTGACAATCTTTCTGAGCCCCTTGCCCCTGAGGTCGCTGAGGTTGTCAATGCTGAATTCGAAAAGCTGCTGCCCAAATCGCAGAATCTCGGAGAGTGGAACGACTCCTTCTTGTCCACCCATAAGGAGAGTCCTTTGCACACACAAGCCGGCCTCAAATGCCGCCACATTCTGCAGCCTGACTCCAAGGCGCAGTGCGAAAAGGATCTGGTCGCCACGCTTGACTTGAACAATGCCTCCATCGAGACTGCGCTGGCGGGTCTCGAGATTCTGCACGAGTGGGGAAGCGATCCGGCCGCGAAGACCGCATACACCGAGAAGGCCACCAGCAAATGGCCTGAATCGACAGTTTTCCAGCTCAGCTGAGCCATCGCACGAATGTTAAGAGGAATCATCCCGTCATCCACATATCACGGCGGTGGTAACTGGGGCTTAAGGGTTGGTCAATCCCTTGCCTCGGATTCACCCCCGAATCATCGCGTTGGAAATCGATGGACCTGCGGTTGAGGGCTCAAGGGGACAAGGAATTTAGTCCAGTGTAGCGGAAGAGATACAATGTGATTGATGTATGAGTAGGATACTATACTTCTTATCTTTTCCTGGGGCTTGAATATAAAACTG
Source organism: Aspergillus novofumigatus IBT 16806 (assembly GCF_002847465.1). Lineage (NCBI taxonomy): Eukaryota > Fungi > Ascomycota > Eurotiomycetes > Eurotiales > Aspergillaceae > Aspergillus > Aspergillus novofumigatus. The sequence goes on from NW_020194278.1 coordinate 851,313, forward strand.
AGATACGACTGGCTTGGTGCTTGCTTCGTTAGTTTCTGACGAGCTCTTCCTTCGTCTTTGTCCGGAAGAGATCGATAATCTTGTAAAATTTGCGCCATTGATTGTTGGCCTAACTCACTGATATTAGATGTCACCAGAGCGGTGTCCGTTGGGGGAAACAGGACGCTGCCTAAGACATTGAATGGACTACCTGTAGCGGGCTGATTTCTACTATGATGTCGCCCTCCTCTAGAAGTCAGCGACATGGTCATGTACATTCGTCAGGATAACCTACAATATATATGACCTTCAAGGTCGCACTAATATACAGTCTAAGTGGGAGAGTATGGTACATCAAGAAGTTGAGAGGTTCATCCCTCCAATGGCAAGACTCGTCATCATTCACCATCCGCTCCATCAAGATTACCAATGATGGGCTTCATCTTGACGGATTCTTCGTCCTCCCCGTAGCCGTACTTGATCCACATCCGCTGCCAGAAGGAGACAGGGGCGGGTCTCTCTTGTCCGAGAATGTATTCCTTGCCCTCGGTAATGCGATGTGAGCGTGCCTCTTCATCAGTGGAGAGAAGGGAGCGCTGCATCCGCGATGCAATGCGTGGGTCAAGGGCGATATCATCTAGCCACTCGCGTTCCTTGTCAGGGTTCTCCTCGTCCTGCTTATGCACTGATTTGTGCCATTCGGACTCTTCTTTTTCGAGGACGGTTTGCTGTTCGTACTTTGCGGAAGAGGAAGGCATCAAGCCATCGGATGAAGGGAACGGCGAAGCACCGGCGTCGACACTTGCACCGCTCAGTTCGGAGTCGGAGCTGAAAGAACTGTCATGATATGGTCTGCTGGACGAGGCGAGGACAAGGCCGGCGACTTCCCGTCCGATCTCATCGGCTAGATGGCGTCGGTTCAGGTAACGGTAGAATCTGATTGGTGTATTCAAGAAACCCAGTAAATGTGGGAAAGGGATGGGGACGGAGCTCTCCAAGGACTGTGGGAGGGTGGGTGGAAGACCCCGCGATGAATATTCGGCCGGAGAGATATATGCTGGTGTCGGTCCACTAGGTTTGGCCGGTTTGTCATCCTTCTTCTCCGCTTCCTCCTTCTTCTCGGTGTTCTCTGCAGCGGACATGCCGTCGGCAGGTGTCTCTGAGCCTTCGACAGGTATCGACGGCTCTTCCACGGGTGCAGCTGGGGGCTCGGAGGATCAAGGGGCCCAAGCCAACCTTCGTGAAGACCGCGAATGTATTCTCTCCAGGTATGCCGTCCAATTACCAGATCACCTTTTGGACCTGGTTCTTCAACAACACCGATCTTCTGTCTCGCGTCGGCGATAATATCTTCGTTGCCGATTTCCTCCACAACCGAGCTTGGCTCGCCAGCCTTCCTTCGGTGCTTGCGGATTCGTTCCGCGAGTGTTGCACGCACGTCGCCCTCCCTTCTGCCTTCAATGATTGTGTAGTCTAGAGCTGCCGCGACTAATATCGGCTTCACATATTCCTTAAAATGTTCACGGGCAATGCGAAGTCCGTCGCCCGGCGGCGCGGCCAAGAATACCGTTAATTTCCGCCGTGTCTGTTCAATGGGGAGGGTCTCCTTGGAGAGGTGTGCGACCAAGTCACACCACTTCTGTTGTACGCGACGTCTTTCCCGACGATCATAGACGATAGCAGCCGTAAGTGAGCCGGTGATGGTGAAAAAGATCATCCAATTCCGAGATGGAAGCTTGAAACGGAAGTTGGGCAATCCTGCAGACCGATTGATGTCAGCTAAAACTAGTGAAAGAGATCGATCAGCAATTACCTAGCATCCTGAATGCTGGATTGGCTGGCTTGGGCGTAGCTTTCGAAGCATTTTGAGCCTGACCCGAGGCAGCGGCGGAACTGGTTGACTCCGCCATGGCTCAAGCTGTTGATGGAGGTAATGGGGCGCAAGTGTGAAGGTCAGTAATTCCAATTTTCATGAATTGGGCCAAGCCCGGTGAAGGGAATTTCTTTAGAAAGTGAGTAGAACCTCGTTCAAGAACACTGCGTAGTTTCTGGCCATGACTCGAGATAAGTCAAAAACTTCGGGATCCTCCAAGCTGCCCGGGACGAGGTTTATCCGGGCGGTATATAGAGCACGTTTGAGCATTGCTCAAGAGTCAGTGTCTGCCCAGACAGATAACTAAGAATGTTCCAAAAAAACAGACTACATTGTTGCAGACAGTACAATAGATATGCTATGTTGATCTAAAGTGTTTGACGACTTGAGTGATATTGACCTTGTTTACTGATCATCTAGTTCGTGCTTCTAGGTCTTGTCCCACTTGTTTGATGTCAAAGCAAAGCCCGTTCATTGTTGTTGGTTGAAGGCCCTAGTATTTCAAGGTACCTTATTGATCCGCCAAGGCGAGTTCCTAGAACAGAACATGATTAGATGATATAATGCGCAATGAAGTGTGCTAAATCATTCTAAATCATTAAACATCCGAGGTTGCACATATGGACTATCTTTTGAATAAGAGCCTCAGGAACCTCTTGACTACTTAGATTTGTGCCTGACTGCCCCAGGCCAACAACCAGCCCCTGTCTTGCATAGTTGGTCTCTGTAGGCTGCCGTATCCCGACAGTCCAGACTCCGCAAAAGTCGCAAAACGAACCAAACATCGCGCAGAGTTGGAGTTAGATAGACACAGTAGCCTCTCGGTCGTTTGGCTCTGACACTCGTTGTTTCTCCAGATTATACCTTCTACTCGTTAAATAGAGGCAAATTTGTTTAAAAGTATTCTTGGAATTTGCTCAGATAGACACCATCATCTCTTGTCCTATTTCTCCTGAACGTGGAGGACGGAGCAACGTGCGGCTTCTCCCCCGTCCAGCCCTCCCCCTCTCTTCCCCCAAAAGGGCTCCTCGTACTACTCCTGAGCCACCGCTCCTTTGAATATTGACCCGTGCCCTTCCCCTCCCCCTTGGATCGTCAACTTTTTTGTCATCACATTGACAACCCTCCGATCCCACTCCCCCAACGTCTGTCACGTCGAGGTAGCTGAGTCGAGGAAAGAGTCTCAAAATGGATCCTAACAATAATCGTCTCCACCTGAATTTCGGGTTCAACGATCGCAATGGATACAATGCAGCAGCGGCCAACCGCGCATACCCAACAACCCCCTCTGCTTTTCCTCAGCCGATATACCAAAATCAGGGTCCTCAGGATTATGTCGATGCTCAAAATGGGGCTTACAATCAGGGAGGATACTTTATGGCCAACCCTTATCCTCCCCAGTATTCTCAGGCGCCTTACGGCCAGCAGCAGCAACAACAACAGCAGCAACAGCAACAGCACAATCTGGCGTCCCCTCAGCCCACCTACCAGTCACGGATGGCCTACAATGCCAACGATGGGACAAATGGACTTATCCAGCAGTTCTCTAACCAGGATCTGAACTCGACGCGCACGGGTTTCTTTGGCCGTTCTGCCTCTCCTGCTCAGAGACCTCGCACTGCTGGTTCTTCTGCCCCGGACAACAGCAACCGGGCCATCTGGTCCCTCCTATGCCTCGGAGTCCCCGAACCCCGGCTGAGAACGAAGAGCTTCAACGGTACCCCGAACGCTACTCTGAGAACGTTCATAAGCGTGGCAAGGCGGCGAAGGAGTTGGTGAATGTGTTCTTCCATGAGAACATTGAGCGGGCACGCGATCGCAACATGCGGTAAGTGATGATGGCCTTTAACGTCACCAGGAAGCAATCGCTAATGTCTTTCGTTCCATTCGAACAGTTCTGCTGAGCTCGATAAGATGATCCGTGAACCTAGTATCCCCAAGGAAAAGAAGCGCCAGGAGGCCGAGATTGCTGCGAGAAAGGAGTCAACCTTCCTAAGATTCCTCCGGACCAAGGAGACACCTGCCAACTTCCAGACCATCAAGATTATCGGAAAGGGTGCCTTTGGTGAAGTCAAACTCGTGCAACGGAAGACCGACGGCAAAATCTATGCCCTCAAATCTTTGATCAAGACGGAAATGTTCAAGAAGGATCAGCTGGCTCACGTTCGTGCTGAGCGTGACATTCTGGCGGACTCCAAGGACAACCCGTGGCTCGTGAAGCTGCATGCCTCTTTTCAAGACAGCGCCTATCTCTATCTGCTCATGGAGTTCTTACCCGGAGGTGATCTGATGACCATGCTCATCAAGTATGAAATCTTCTCCGAGGATATCACGCGATTCTATATGGCAGAAATCGTAATGGCCATCGAGGCCGTCCACAAGCTTGGCTTCCTCCATCGGTGAGTTATTCCCACAATCAACGCAAACTATGGTTTCTAGTCTTCTATGCCAGGGGCATTCTCCAGCTGTGACAGTTGTAAAAATGCTAACTCGGCCGCGTTCAGTGACATCAAGCCTGACAACATTCTGCTTGACCGTGGTGGTCACGTCAAGCTTACTGATTTCGGTCTCTCAACCGGAGGCAAGAAAACACACGACAACTCATACTATCAGAATCTTTTGAAGAACTCAACTTCGAAGGATAAGAATCGCAACTCTGGATACTTCAACGATGCGATAAACCTGACAGTCTCGAACCGTGGGCAGATTAACACCTGGAGAAAGTCCCGCCGGGCCATGGCTTATTCGACAGTGGGCACACCTGATTATATCGCACCCGAAATCTTCAATGGTCAGGGATATACCTATCTTTGTGATTGGTGGTCTGTTGGTGCTATCATGTTCGAATGTCTTGTGGGGTGGCCCCCGTTCTGTGCCGAGGATACCACGGATACCTACCGTAAGATCGTCAACTGGCGAGAATGCTTGTATTTCCCTGAGGAACTTACGCTGTCCCGCGATTCGGAATCGTTGATACGGAGGTATGTTCCAGTTACCGTTTTCATCTTTGTGACTTGAAAGCTGATCATACTGTGCAGTTTCCTATGCGACGCGGAACACCGTATCGGCAATGAAGGCGGCCAGTTCGGTGGTGCCACTCAAATCAAGAACCACCCATTCTTCCGTGGAGTGGTGTGGGAACAACTTCGTAATATCCGCGCTCCCTTCGAGCCGAAGCTCAGCTCGAACATCGACGTTTCGTACTTCCCCATCGACGAGATTCCGCAGGAAGATACCAGCGCTATCCACCGTGCTCAGGCCCGTGCCATGCCAGAGGAGCAGGAGGCTGAGATGAGCCTCCCATTCATTGGATACACATACAAAGCGTTCAATGCTTTCCAGGCGAACTGAACCTAAAGCTGGCCTTCAAATGGGGGGGATTGTGCATGAACCGAACCGGGGGTTCTCAGAGCGGGCTGGCTTGCGCGGAAAACCCTGGCAGCGGTGGATGTTCAATTTTAGACGGTTTACTCGTTCCATTGGTCTTCATCATGAGCATATAGCGCATTTGATTTCGCCTTGTGATAATGACCTGAGCATATTTGGTTTCATATGCATTTTCTGTCGCAAGACGACAACTGCTGGGTATAGAGTGTATCTAGCAGCAGAGAACTACATACGAGTGCATTGTTTGTTGGTCATCAAAATTCTTTGATATACTGAAGCGTACAGACCATGGTTTGACTGGCTGTTTTGTCTTTTAGCTAGGTCGTACATATGGCGCTCACCGCGCCTCAATGTATCCTCAATGAAAGTGAAACCTTGAAGAGCCATGTATCTGTGAAATAGCACAATCTTGTAGATCAGAAAGTAGATAAGCTATGCCACGTAGAAAGTAGCCCAATGAAAGAGAATGGCTTCTAAAAGTTCATTCGCGGGAAAAGTCGCCCATTCCCAGAACTAAAACACATTCACAATGCGAGGAAAATCCAACAATAACGCCTGAAAGAAAGCCCCAGTTGAATAGTACATGCCGTTAGATTTGCTCAGAAAAGCACCCCTACTCCCTCAACAACCCCTTTATTAAGTCCTGGGTCCCATTGGTGCCAGACCGGGAACACCACTAAATCTCTCTTCTCGCTCGGTTTTGAACATGATCTGAATCCAAAACTCCTTGCTGTCCTCGTCAAACCAGGTCCAATAGCGACCCTCTCTGCGGTCGATCTCCCTGGCCTGCAGTTTGAATCCACAGGTCTGATATGGCTCGGCAGCGACAACGAGGTACTGGAAGTTCTTGTCGGGCGGCTCCTCAACCTTCTGCTCGAAGGCGGACATAAACCGTACTCGGGCTGAACCCCAGGCGTAATCTCCTGATAGTGTAACTGGAACAGCAAACCGAGCTGCCTTGTCAAGGGATCTCTGATCTTGGTAATCTTGTAACCGGGCCGTCCAATCTTGATAGTCTGTTTCTTGACCTGCACACCCATCGCACCGGGCAACATCGCCGGATCTTGGTTTTTGCCCTCGCGCTGCTCCCGCGCGGCACGTCGGGCCAGGTTTGTCTGGTGCTTGCGGCCCTGCGTATGGGCCAGATATGAGCCATCGTTCTGGTGGACAGTCAAGCAAAGACGGCATTCAAAACTTCCGACATGGTTCTTGAAGAAGTAGGGGTCCTTGTCGAGGTCGATCGTCTCGAGGGCGAGCTTGCGAAGACGCTCGCGACGGTCTGCGTTCGTTGCGGAGTGTGATGCTACACCACCGCCACCGAACTTGGATCCTGCGCGGTTCTAAAAGAGAGGTCAGATCATGTCAAAGAAAGTAGATATACATGCTCTCATGCTTACCTGGTAGTCCATCTTGAATCACGTCCGCCGAAATCAGAGAACTGGGGGAGTGGACAAAATGAGTGATGCGCAACGATAAGCTTCGACTGGCGGAAATTCGGAGATCGCGATATATTTGGGTTATGTAAGCACCGCCGCGGGCTTCTCATTGGGCTTGGGAAGCTATCAACAACCTCCCGGAGCTTCTTGAGCGCAACTCAGGGGGTGCATGACTATTAGTTTCAATAATGGACATCGGATGCTATATGAATCAACGGCGATCCTACAATGGCGATCTATGCACAGTTCGCTACGTGGGTGAAGTTGAAGGCACCACCGGCGAGTGGCTCGGAGTGGAATGGGATGACCCCACGCGGGGAAAGCATTCTGGAGAACATCACGGAGTGAGATATTTTACATGTATGAAAGTATCTTCAAGACTTGGTAGAGCGGTCGACTGACTTGCACGGAAGGTAGAAGAAAACACCCCACAGCTGGGTCGTTTGTGCGTCCTTCGCGGCGGACCGACAAACCTCGAGGCTTCCTGGAGGCAGTGCGCCACAAGTATGCTTCTGAGTTTCAAGAAGAACTCGCAAGACAACAGTCAGGCGAAGTCTCTGCTGCGCGGGACATAATCAAATTTAGTAACAAAGTAGTGGAAGAGGTCGGCTTCGACAAGATCCGGAAGAAGCTTGCAGAGCTCCAGGAACTGAAAGTCGTTCTCCTGGATCGCCTATGTGTTGCAGGAGTTCTGGCTCATGCAGCGAGTCCACATGAGCTTGCAGAGGCTTGCAAGGAGATAGAACAGACATGTCCTAAGATCGTTGATCTCGATCTGAGTTACAACTTACTGGAAAGCTGGGTTGACATTGCAAACATATGTCAACAGCTGAAGCGCTTGAAGACATTAAAGCTGATGTTGGTCATTCAGCGCAGTTATGAGAAGCATGCTGACGGTTGGCAGCGGAAATCGTCTGGGTCCTCGCCAGGAAGGTCCTATATTCGAGGATATCACGGCGCTGCACCTGGATGAGACTCTACTCGAATGGGACGAGGTATGCTGCGCAAAGCTACTACTTGGTGAGCAGCAAGCTGACTGACTGTTGATCGCCTTCAGATTTCAGCTTTGACATATCAATTCCCATCACTTTCTGCTCTATCAGCCTCCGCAAATCAGATTACCCACATCTCGACCCCTATCACGGGTACCATCACAACTTTGACACTGGAAAACAATGACATCTCTTCGCTATCCTCATTAGCATGTCTGACCTCTTTGAGCAAGCTCGAGCACCTCTCGCTCAGAGAGAATCGTATCGAGAAAGTATATGCGCCTGGCATGGAAGGAAGCTCTATTCAATTTCCCGAAAATCTCAAATCTGTGGACCTATCCAAAAACAGCATCGATTCATGGCTGTTTGTGAATGAACTCCAATCCGTATTTCCTGCGCTGAAATCTTTGCGGATATCAGGAAATCCTCTTTACGACAAGCCTGTTGCCCCATCGAACGTCACAAACCTGCCCGAGAAGCCAATGACGGTGGACGAGGCCTACATGCTAACGCTCTCCCGACTCGCTTCCATCCAAACCCTCAACTACAGCAAGATAACCGCCCAAGACCGAAGTAATGGCGAACTCTATTACCTTTCCCTCATTGGCAAAGAGCTATCCGCATATCCGGGAAGCGCAGAGCGCGAGATTCTTGCTACACATCCCCGCTATCAGGAGCTTTGTGACAAATACGGCCCGCCCACAATCAGGAGAGCCGAGTTGGCAGGCGCTGCCGTGAATCCGCGCTCTGTTGCCGCCCGATTAGTGAAGTTGGCTTTTCGCTTGCACTCGTCGATTGATTCCGATGGAAACCAAGACCAGATTCGTGTTCAGAAGATCCCGAGGTCGTTTGATACATATCAAGTCAAGGCTATCGCCTCCCGCCTGTTCAATTTGCCGCCTTACCAGTGCCGACTAGTCTGGGAGACCGACGAGTTGGACCCTGTCAATAAGGAGAAAAAGGATGATGAAGCCGATTGGGATAGTGATGAGGATGAAGCTTTAGGAGAGAGCACCAAGTCCGTACCTACTACTGAGGATGCAGAGTTCGTCAGAAGAGAGGTCGAGCTTCTGGATTCAACGCGAGACATAGGCTTTTGGTTCCAACCCGATATCATTGAGGCAAGGATCAGAGTAGAAGTTGCAACATAGGACTGACAACAATTTCAAAATAAAAGTTGTAAAGGAGTGTCTTAACTTACAATGTTCTGGTGGGGAAAATATATATATAGTTGACTGCAGTTCATCGTGCAGTCAGGATACAGGGAGGTCAACAGCGAGAGGAAAAACAGATCTCTTCCACAACCGCCTGTAGCTTCTGTTATTCGATTTAGAGCCTCTTGGTTATTCCTAACAACATGATATATGTGGTGTACATTCAAGCTGCAGAGCAACACTGACTGCTGTTTTGGGACTAGGTTAATTTTGAGTGGCAGATTATCACCGCAACTGTTTTGCGATAACGGTGATATCATTTCCCTTACACATAACACATTTAACACTCAAACATCGTCATGGCAGAATACTGGAAATCGGCTGTAAGCGCACTCTATTCAGTTCTGGAATTTCCTCCGAGGTCATCTTGAGGTGAAGGAAGTTCAGCATCAACTGACAGCAATAATCTAGCCCCGATTCTGGTGCAAACAATGCAAGATATTCATTCGTGATACACCCTTCGAGAAAACCCAGCACGAAGCGAGCGCCAAACACCAGGGAAGCCTTAAGCGCTTTCTGCGCGATATCCACCGGGAAAATGAGCGGAAGCAACGAGAGACTCAGAAGGCGAAGGACGAAGTCGAGCGCTTAAGGCAAACTGTCGCAGGAAAACCAGGCGCAAAGGACAGCGGCGCAGCACCCTGGAAACGCGCCCCGGCTGCCCCTCCACCGGCAGAACGACCTGTGTCCCTGGAAGAGAGAAAGAAGCAGATAGCGCAGCTGGCAGAGATGGGAATTGCTATCCCAGACGAATACCGTGGTGAACTCGCGCTCGCTGGCGAATGGCAGACGGTATCCGAACGGGTTATCCGACAAGATGACGATGCAGAGGAAGGAAAGCCTGGTAGCTCCGTCGGGATTCGCAAGCGCAAGATGGAAGGCGATGAGGAGGAGCAGGAGGCGCGACAGGAGGCTGAGAGATTTGTGAGTCAGGCTTGGGGCTCGAGGACTCGGCAGTACCCTGGTGCGCAGAGCGACGCAGATCTGGATGCCCTTCTTGATTCTACCAAGGATGTAAAGAAGGTCAAATTGTCAACGCCGGATGAACAGTCGAAAGAGAAGGCTAGCAAAGAGGGTGCTACCCCAAGCAACGATACGGAACAGGCTGCGGCACGGGAGTCAGAACTACCATCGGTCAAGTCTGAGAATAAAGAGGCGGCGCAGCTTGCTACAACAGATGCTCCAGCGGTGAAGCAGGAAGAGGAGGCGGGACCTACAGGAGTTGTTTTCAAGAAGCGCAAGCCGAAGGTTCTGAGGAAATAGTCGAATTGTGCAGCTGCGGGATATCTATCATCTACCATGCGCATAAATGTCCGAACGATGCGTTATGGTTGCACATGGTCCAGTATGCCTCGCCTGCTGGTGCTACAATGAAGCGATCATGGCCCCCATCTCACTGAACTACAGTGTCGGCGAACCAGGAATGATGCATCTGGCCTCCAATCGTCCGTCACTGAAACAATGCAGCTCATACAGCCAGTCTGTTTTATTCCAGGAACAGCCTTATCTGGTCCTGCGTTAGCCTACATCAGATCGAGTGTACCAATTCGAGCTTATGCGGGTTCTCAGATAATATTTGGCCTTACATCGGCAGAGAGACGTTGGAGCCCATACAGTGGACGGAGAGGGATCAGTTCTTACGTATGTAAACATCACATGCAGCTCACCAAAAGAGTCCCAATGCTATGCGACTTGGTGGTGACATCCACATCTTTCTTTCTTTGGCGTGCAATCTACGACGGCATGCATACGAAACAAATCTCGTCGAAGAGGAGACTTATGACAGCAAGAGCAATATACGGAGCCAGGTCAAGCTTCAGTTGCCAGCTGATAGTCACACGGTCTACTAGATGGTTAATACCAGCTAAAATTGTATTGACAGGAATGATCAAGCCATAATAAGTGTATAGGTGAGAGTGATGAAGGCATGGTGCTAGAATTGAAGAAATCAAAAAGCAATATAAAACTCGCAATATGAAACCTGCAATACGAAATTTGAAGGAGGTATTTTTGGATAGAAAATGTTATTCGCAGAGGAAGTGAACGGCAGGTGTGAAGCTGTTTTATCAGTGAAGATTAGATACTTCTGCCGTATCTGCGGTGTTGAGTGATTCTCGCCACTGCCATCTTTTTTTCCCTCCCTTTTTTTTTTTCTTTTCCTCTCGTAGTCAAAGTCCGGGGCTTTTTCTAGTGTTGTTCCGGAGCTCACACCAGAAGATCTTCTTGACGCGCAACGACCTCATTGCAAACCATCTCCCCACGCTTGATGAGGAGGTTTTCATGATCAAATCGAGAGATCTGGTGGAATATTATTGACTCGGCTGGCTACTCTCGCTTCTTTTCGCTTATCTGGACCAGTAGTAGTACTTGGTAAGTAACCCAGACGGGAACCTCTCTGTTTCTTTTCCGGGCGCAGTCTGCTCGCTTGCGATATGTCTTTTATTTCTTTAGCTTCATGAGCTATTGAGCTTTGTACTCGTACTGTCAAGAAGCAATATTTGCTTGTTAAGACTCGTTGCGATGTTGCTACGGTATTCTGGAACTTGTTTTGCGGCCGCTTTACGCTTTGTCCGAGCGGAGAAGATCATGACAGCCTCGCCCGCCAACATTCCAAACCCATGCCCTGTCACCCTCGAGGTCCCGTACTCGGCGAGTCTCGAGTACTGCACAAGTGTCCAGATCTATTGTGGGAAATATTTCTGTCATTCAGCCGCAAATGCGCTTTTGCATTGCGCAAGCGGGCCTCTTGAGATAGCAGCCTATGGCAGTCAGAGAATGCGCCAACAAGATTGACCAGCCAAAACCCTCGTTTTTTTGTTCCAATCATCCCCGTTAAAAGAGCACTACTGTGATTTCTAGACGCGCTATTCTTTGTATTCTAGCCTATATGCGGAGTTCTCGATACTAACATCGCATTGGCCGAAAGACCGCAGGAATAGATGCAAGCCGGCACTCAAACATTCCGGCCACTGTACGAAGTGACAGAACCGCGGATAGGCGTGTCTGCTAAGCTGCGACGTCGTATATCACCCGTTGCATCGAATTCGCACGCTTTTGCCTTCTGAAAGCCCCGATCCGCGCAGAACCCTTATCCTCGCCAGCCCCATGGCGGAATCAGCAGAATCGGCGAACGCGCCTGAGGAATCGCCCAAACAAGCAGCTTCATCGACCGAACAGCCCGCTGTTGAGACGGTTCCGGATCAGACACCCAGGCCTACTTCAGAAAATGGCCCTGAGACCGCACCTCAGCCAATGCCCGAACAAGCTCCTCAAGCGGCGGCCGAACAACCTACCGAGACCAGCAGCGCTGCTCCGGTACCGGCACTACCATCCTTCGACACCTCGCTTCCTCCAATTGACAAGTCCATGCCGGCCGTCGACACGACTCTGCCCCCAATAGATACGTCTTTACCTAGCCTGGATTCTACACTGCCACCACTCGACTCGAACGTGCCGTCTTTGCCTCCAATCGATACATCTCTTCCACCGCTTGACACGACTTTGCCTGCTGCAGAGGCCAATTTCTTGCTTTCAGGTACACGAGCATCCAACCCAGAACCTGCTGCTTCAGAGTTCACTGGCACTGTATCCGGGGCATCTGAGCATCCCACATCCCACCAGTCAGGCCACGCTTCCGCTGAAACGGCACCCTATCAATATTCGAATGGGACGTATCAATCGCAACCAGCTCAACAGTCGCATCAGGCGTCGCCACCGCAGCAACAACAAGATTTGCACTATCAGCAGCAGCATCAGTCGTCCCAACAGTATGCGCAGCCGCAGCCGCAGCATGTTCAGCCAACACATCAGCAATACCAGCAACAGAATCATGATGTGTACCAGAATCATCAACCCGCATCATCGCAGGTGAACGCTCTGCCACAGCCATCCCATATTCCTCAGGCCCCATTGGGTCACCCATGCCCTCGAACATGCCCCCAATGGCTTCTGTAGGCCAATATATGACAGGATATCCCTCCAATGTATCACAAATGGGTATGAATTCGAACGCGCAGATGCGCTACCAGCTCCCTGGCGACCCGAACAAAATGCTATCTGGCGGAAGGCATAAGAAGGAAGTTAAGCGGAGAACGAAGACCGGGTGTCTAACGTGCCGAAAGCGCAGAATCAAGGTATGTAATTTGTGAACATGAGAAATCTCAATGGCATGGACCTCCAGCCCATGTTGTTTTGGGTACATTCCGAAGCGAGGGCGATCATCGTGTGCGGGGATCGCGGGCGGGCAAGCAAAGTTATCGCTTCGCTTGTGCTGCCCACCTGCAAAGAACCCCGCTCTCCTATCGCCCACTGTTTTTCTTCCGCCTCAACAGCCACAATTTTTTTCGTGTTTTCAATCGCTTATTTGGTTATTTGATATTGGTTAGAAGTGGCTGACGGAGCATTGGTGTTACTCTTTAGTGTGACGAAGGACACCCTGTTTGCAGAAATTGCGTCAAGAGCAAACGTGAATGTTTAGGTTACGACCCTGTCTTTAGACCGCAGGCGTCGACACCCTCTGCAATTCAACCTGCTCCCAATCCTGCTCCTTCACTCGTCGTCAATCCACAGGATCCAACGCCTTCGTATCCCTCGGCGCCTCCTGGTTACGTGCCTGCGGCATCCCAGCCTTTCGCTCCCTCTCTTCATTCAGAATCGCCATCTACATCCACCGACCAACAATACGACTACGGCGCTTCTTCCGCTGACCCTTCGTTGGGGGGCAACAACTCTACCAATATGGCCAGCACCCAGAATGTCACTCAGGGAGGACTGCAGCCGACCCTCAATGCGACAAATGCCGCGGTCACTCCGTCGGAAACTTCCAGCTACAAAGGTACGTCCTTCTCGTCCGGTACTCATCCCTTGATATACCAATGTGGTGCGTACTCACAGAAAAGCAGTGAAACGAGTTCAGATTAGCGATCTACTGGCCCTGAGAGGCATTCCTCCTCCACCCCCTCATCCTATCACATCTCTCCCCCCGAACCGTCTCGAGGAAATCAAGGCCGTGTTCCTCGCTACATACGCTCCCGCCATTGATAGATTCTTTGAGACTCGCTGGTTTTCGGAGAAAGCGCTCGGTCACCTGTTGGCGAATGCGCAGCTGATGGCCGAGTACTCTGCTCTTATTGATGCATTTAACGATCGGAACCTCAGCGATCCCAACGTCGTCGCACAGCTGGAGAGCTTCGAGGCGTCCGTCGTTTGGAGTACCATGACATTGTGCCGTCATGTGATGAATGTGTCGAACGGCAGCCATGGAAAGGATTTCGAGCTGTTGGCTACCGCGTCCAGGCTGGACGTGATCGAGGCTCTGATAACTGGCGAGCATTTGGAGAGAAACCCACTGGCCCAATGGCCTGTTCCAGAACCGGCAGCTGATCCACCCACTCTTCCTGATCAACTGATGCGAAGAGCATTGGATTTTTGGAGTTCGATCGGTCACTTCCTGACTCTCCACGACAACGAAGCTAGCTCTGCGAAAGAAATTGATGATACTCTGGCTCGTTGCAGAACGCTGTTGGACACCTTTGAGAATCGCGATGTGATTTATTCCATTGCCATTGCCCGCCACATTGGACAGCGCTGGGCAGATTTCCCGCACAGCCTCCCTCAGCATGTCACCACAAACGAAAAGGATGCGGGAGCCAAGCTATATGTAGCGCAGAAATTCCTTGAGCAAGAAGCCAGCGGCAAGGGTACCACGCAGGTCGTCAAGCGCATTTGCGGCATGGTTGTGCGGTCCTGGTACGTTTCCCGGGAGTAGTCGACTCTGCATTCACCTTGCTGGCATTGCGGCATTGGCGACATCTCCTTCGGTTGGTGATATCTGGCCATTGACTTCGGATTCTCTTTCTTTTCTTTCTTCTTTCCCTACATTTACGGGCTTACATTCCTCATCGGTTTTTCGCGCACCTTGTCCAATCGGCTCAGCGAAAGCTTTCATGGCATAGGAGTTTTTCTCGGTTCTCAATTCTCTCAGAAGCTAGGGAATGGCAGCATCACGGCGTTCTGGCTGCTTATCATTTCGAATCAAGACTTGGTTGAGGGTTTGGCTCTGGCATGCTTCGCTTCGGGGTGTCCTGCATATGGACGATTAGAACCTCGAGGGATACACGTCTGTTGATCGAAGAATTACAGCGATCGATTTGGCGTGTGCATTTTAACACACAGTGACAGGTGTATCCAATCATCTACTCTATCATCAAAAATCATGTACATATCAATAATGAGAAATAAGTACATTTCACCAAATTTTGGTTGGCATAGTGCAAAATTCTCGAGATACTCCCATTCAAAGGTCGGCTTGCTCGGGAACGGGACTCTTCAGCTTCCCTGTTTCAATCGCAAGTCGCACATTTTCGATAGCCCACTCTTCCATAGCCGTTTGAGTCTATCAAAAACCAACCGGATCAGTATATGTCTGCCATGTTGACTTCGCTGCTGTAGACTGAGTCTCACCTCGACGGTCCATGTGCCCATGTGCGGAACGAGAAGAACATTGGGGTTCCGGATAAGGCCCGGGTGAACCTTGGGCTCCTCCTCGAAGACATCCAAGCCGGCAGAGTAGACCTTGCCGCTATCGAGGGCCTGGACGAGGGCCTCCTCGTCCATGACTGCGCCTCGTGCCGTGTTGACGATGACGACACCGTCCTTCATCTTCCCGAACTCGGCTTTGCTGATGATATGGCGGGTGTGTTTCTTCTCTATGGTTAGGATGACCGCAGAAGTGCCAAAAAGTAGAATAGGAAGACTTACATTCAGGGGCAAGTTCAAACTGATCACGTCGCTCTTGGCCAGCAGCTCATCAAACGTCACATACTCCGCTCCGGCGGCCAGCTCTTCGGTCAACTGCCGGCGATTGTGGTAGATAACCCGCATGCCGAACGCCTCGGCCTTCTTCTTCAGGTTGCGCCCGATTCCCCCCATGCCCAGGATCCCGAGGACCTTGCCCTCGGGGTCATGGCCGAGTGCAGGGAGGGGTTGGCCGCGCCATTTCCCTTCTCGGAGGGCCTGCATGCCCGCGTTGAAGTTGCGCAGCGCCCCGATGATCAGGAACATGTTCACGTCGGCTGTGGCGTCGTCCACGGCTGTAGGGACGTTGGAGACGTGCAGGGGGGGATTGCGGGCGCTGCAGGCGTGGACGTCGACTTGGTCGTATCCTGCGCCTGGAGGGAGGTCAGATCACTGGGTTTACCTTTGTAGATGAGTGTGAGGCGAGCTTACCGCAGTGCGCTAGGAACGTGACTGAGCTTGGGAGTGCGTTGACGAGTTCCTCATCGATGAAGCCGGTGATGGTGACGGAGTCGAAGGTTCTGTATGCGGCGACGACGCCGTTCAGCTTGCCGGAGCGGCATTCCTCCAGGAACTCTGCGCGGTTTGTGGCGGTGGGAGTGACTAGTTCTGCGATCTCGGATAGCGATTGCCATGTCTTGTGTGCGCTGGATGGGAAGAGGCTGGGTCAGAAGAGTGATCCATAGAGACAGGGTGAGAGGCTAGTGCGTACTGGACGATGGATCCAAGTAGGAGGACCTTGGGTTTGGTACCGGTGGAACCCATTGTGAGGTTTCTGTGTGACTTCAAGTTAATCTAGGGATCTTTCCAAAGGAGAATTGAAGATAGATAAGGACGAGTTTGACTCACTTATTAGCGAAAAGCGCCGCACCTGGAATTATGCCGAGCGAGACTGTCGGCGGACAAGCTATGTCCGAGAGTATATCAGCCTGCCAGCTGCGTCGATGTCTATGAGCACAATTGACAGCAACGGAGCAGAGCCTTCGAGAAGAATATCCACACAGTCGTCAGAGGCCGTCAGAGATGAGAAGTAATAAAAGAAAAAGTCCAAGGAGGAGAGAGTTATGTTGCCTTCATTCGGCCGTGAAAGATTGCAGTGCCCCACCTGATGTTATCGTCGCAGCGCCTTCTCAGTATTTCTCCCCCGCACTATCTATCTCTAGCTATCTACGGAGTCCCCAGTCCCAACTCACCAGTCAAGATCTTCAAGAATTGACAATGGACACAAAGAATGTCAAGATGAGGCAATCCTACCGATGTCGGTGGTATCCGTTCTGGTAAGTTCTGAACTTTCCCGAGTGAGAAAAGCTACCATAGACTTGCCTGCGATATGCGAACGCCGCGTGGGGGTTATGCGGGGAGATCAGTACGGGCATCGGAATTAATCGCGAGGCAGAAGGACATCAATCTAGACATGGAATGACCTCGAACTTGTGAGACAAGCTGCTATTAGGCAGTCAATATTTTGCCGGGAACGTTAATGCTCCTGAAAAGCACGAGCATGCGCTGCCTGTCGCATTAGCAGAAACCTGGTACTGGGATTGAGGCCAGCACTGTCTCCCTCATCGTTTGATCTGATTTGGAGTCAAAGTTGATAGTCATAACATGTATATTCATAGTATCAGCTGCTCGGCTTGGATAACATCTAATTGAAGGCTCTTCCGACCTATCCCTCCACAAGCACTCGGGTCCAATCAAACTTCCGCCATCTTTTCTTGAACCCGTCCATTCTGCGATCGCCTCCTCGGTTCCAGCGGCCCTGTCGTTTAATGACCTCCGGGCCTAGATCGAGCATGCCTCCAATAACCTCGCGGGCAAACAGATCGCCGCGTGGCCAGCGGTGCTCATCCTCCACCACGTGCCCCAGTCCTCCGTCCAACTCAAACCAAACATGGAAGTAGGGCATCTCTTTGACCAGAGTGCGACGAAACGCATTCCGACCCAGTCCCTGCTTCGCCTTGGCAAGGGTGTCGATCAGCTTTCGGTGCTGCGTCCATTCGGAGTCTGCTGCGAGAATCGCTTCCCTGAAGAAAGCGGGCGAGGTCTCTCCGAGGCTGTACGGCAGTGGAACGGCTTCCATCGCGGCATGTCTCTTCCGATGTGGCTGAGCTGCGTTCTCGTAGAAAATGACATCCCGGCCTTGATCGTGGTACATGCGAGTTAGACTCTTCATGAAATTCCGGATCTCTTCCCACTCATCGTCATCACATTCCATCAGGTTGGTGCGATGCTGGATAGGAACTATGGTAGCGCATCCCTCGCTGAGCTCGGGTTCGGTGGGGAGAGTGAGATAGGTTCGGGTCGCCAAGGATATCACAGGAGCGATTGGGGGTGTGTTGGTATCTTCATGATGACAGAGCGGGCAGTTGTCCAAGATCCGATTCATCTTTTGAAATTCGCTGATGGTAGCATTCTTGAGGTTGATGTCAGACCGATGCACCCTTTTGGCAAGTTTGGCGGCATTATCGTCCATGTACTCCAAATCATTCTAACTCAGTCAAATAAAATCAGTAACCATTCATAGATGAATGAGTTAGGTGATGAACTGACCTCGAATTTCGAATCTCTGGCAATCCTTTCCGCCAGTCGTCTCCCATCTCCGCCAAATTGATCGCGAGTCCGCCGCTCTTCTCGGACCATGTCTTCAATAGTCATATCCTCATTTTCCTCCAGCTGTCCCCGCTCCCGGCCTCTCCTAGTTTCGACGGGCTTGGCTTCATTTCTTTGTCCTGCAAGCATTCGGTTCTCCATAACTCCGAGCACTACAACATCGGACTCCTTGCGATTGGCCATCGCCGCGGCGGCCGCGTTGTAGCGCTCCTCAAGCTCTGCCGCTTCAGCCGATCCCTTAAGCTTTGCCTTCATCATCTGTGCTTTGAGTCGGTTGAGAGCTGTCAGATCAAGGTGCTGGGTAGCGCCGGAAGGAGGAACCGTGTCGATCTTCTGACCTTGACCACGAGCTGCAAGCTCCTGTTCAGGATCTCGATGGTGTTCAAGAGGTTCCCTACGACTCCCTTGTTCAAGCTTCCTCTCCTGGAAGAGGTCTCCTGTTGGCTTTTCTTTGCCCACGTAACCCTCGCCATACCGTGCGCGGCGGTCCAACTCCGCCTCTTCTTCACGCGCATCATCAAACGAGCGCAGATCCCCAAAGCGCTCGATAGCAACTTCCTCCACAGGTTTCCCGCTCTCCTCTGCCTCCCGGTATACGCCTCGGAGCTTTGTCATTCTCCACTGGGAGCCAGCATCCCCGATAGTGTAATCCACCTCATGCTGTGCTGGCTTTTCCTCTACTTCAGCCAGTGCTTTCTCATCTTTCAGATCACGAAGATGCTGGTTCAGTTCTCGGTCGTGTATCTTCAACTCAAAATCCGCTTGGAGCATCTTGGCTTTCGGCTCTTCCTCCAACCGTGTAGTGTCACGCCGGTGAACATAGTCAACGTCGAGGGCGGATGGCGCTTCCATCCAGGCATCCCGCCTCAACTGCTTCGGCTCCTCCTGTAATATCTCCTTCACCGGAGCTGTAGATTCCGATTCATTGTCTTTACTCTCCCTCCTATGTCGTCGCTTTTGGGAATGATCCTGGTCGTCGCCGTGGTCGGTGGAATGGCGAGATCGCTTGTGTCGGTGACCATTTCCCTCACTGTCACGCGATTCACGAGGGCGATCCGACTCTCGTTCTCTCGACCTCGACGTATGGCGCCGATGATGGTGATGATGACGATGATGCCTTGACCGTTCTTTGCTGTGATCTCGGTCTCGATCTCTGTGTCGATGTTTCTCTCTGTCGCTTCGTTCGCGGCGTCGCTCTTGATCTTCCGCCAGAGACTTCTCAAAATCGTCTAGAGTCATGTTGATATCTGTTAAGACGATTACATAGAGCTTTCGTGTGGAAAGGGAGCGGCCGCAGCATGAAAAACACTACTCCGGAGTAGGATGACGTCTGGGCGGTCCAGACTACGGGCTCCACCCGCAAGCAGATCTCCTCGAATCCCCGCGACAAAAGAATTTCTGCTTCGAACCACATTAATTCACTTACACGTTCACTTCTCCATCAAGCTAGCTATTTTCTTAATTTGAAGAGAAATATTCTTTACGACTGAGATTTTAAGACAGTACATAGGACTGAATCATATTTTATCCATTCCTCATCATGGCGACGACTCCCGTGTCGGTGGTCTGCGTCGGGATGGCAGGTATATCATTCATCAGGGCGTTCTAGCTCGAAGGGCTGCTACCGAATGGGCGATAATTGCTGATGCCACTTTACCTTAGGCTCCGGGAAGACGACCTTCATGCAGAGAATCAACTCGTACCTCCATTCGAAGAAGAAGATCCCCTACGTGCTCAACCTCGACCCCGCTGTATACTCGGTGCCTTTTGAGAGCAATATCGACATCCGTGACTCGATCAACTACAAAGAAGTTATGAAACAGTATAACCTCGGACCTAACGGCGGTATTCTGACATCATTGAATCTGTTCGCGACAAAGGTTGATCAGATTATATCATTACTGGAAAAGCGTACCGCACCCAATCCCGAAAATCCATCAGCCAAGCCTATCGAGCACATTTTGGTCGACACACCCGGACAAATCGAAGTCTTCGTTTGGAGTGCATCTGGGAGCATCTTACTCGAGACGCTAGCCTCTTCGTTTCCTACTGTCATCGCTTATGTCATTGATACCCCGCGTACGACTTCCACAAGTACCTTTATGAGCAACATGCTTTACGCCTGCAGTATCCTGTACAAAACAAAACTGCCAATGATTCTCGTGTTCAACAAGACAGACGTTCAGGATGCAGAGTTTGCGAAAAAATGGATGGCCGACTTCGATGCATTCCAGCAGGCATTGCGGGAGGAGGAGTCGTCTGGTGCTTTCGGAGGGGAGGGCAGCGCCGCGGGCTTCGGGGCAGGCAGCGGATACATGGGCTCGCTTCTCAATAGTATGAGTCTAATGCTGGAAGAGTTCTATCGCCATCTGAGTGTCGTGGGTGTAAGTTCCATGACAGGCGACGGCATTGACGAATTCTTCGAAGCAGTTGAAGAGAAGCGCCAGGAGTTTGAACGGGACTACAAGCCAGAACTGGAACGCAAGAAGAAGGAGCGCGAGGAAACCCAGGCAGCTCAGCGCGAGTTGGAGCTGGGCAAGCTGATGAAGGATATGAGCGTGTCCGGATCTTCGCGGAAGCCGCGTGCCGCGAACGAAGCCGAGACCGTCAGCGAAGCAGAGGAGGAGGAAGAAGCAGCCGCTGCTGCAGCAAGCAAAGGGGATCTGGAGTTTTCGGAGAACGATGATGATACCGACGATGACGAGGAAGGTGTTCCTCCAGCTGGTGACGAGGCGGGGCTGTCCCAGCGATACAAAGAAGCTCTTTCAGAGTCTCAAGGTGGTCCGAACGACGAAGATTTGAGTTTCGCACGGTACCTACGCTCTAGTAATATCAACCGATAGATTTTTTTGATCAAAAAAATCATGATTAATGTCTTTTTCTCTTTTGAACTTCCTTGCTGATCTCATCCTCCTCGGGTTGATACGGGGTTATCGTGCTTATCATTCTTATCCAGCCGGTATCAGCTTCCGCATGCACGAAGGAACAATAAGATTGTATAACATATGGATCTACAACTTTATAACTTTAAGGATATTCTGAATCTTGGATCCAGGAAGGAAAACAGGATAATGTCTCCAATGCAAACAAGACAAAAGGCGTGTGTCCCAAGCATGCCATGATGCCATGTGGATGATGTCACACGGCTTCCATGCAGTATCAAACTGACGTATCACCGAATTGCTTCAGATCGCTTTCTCCAGGTACTTATACTGCACTTGGGAATAATATCCTTATAAGACTTTGTATCTATCTACAATTGACTCTTTTGTTGAACTTTGAATACTGAAACCTCAGGGACCACAACGACATAGCAGGATCTGTGCACGAAACATATAGATCATTTCGCATACCATGGATGTATGTGTTAGGCACGCGCTATACTGCTAAAGCATTTCTTGTGGCTGATATCTTATCCTGTACTCCAGGTATTCTACTCTTACGCATACTCCACCGCGGGATGGCTCTCGCTACAAGCCATACCTTTGATTGGAATGCCACAGATGATCGCAAGAATCATGCTAGAAGAAGCCAGGCAGCCGTCGCGTAAGCACTATCGTCAGAAAAAGACATTATTCAGCAGGAACCGTTGCTAACCGTCGCAGAAATTGAGGTCTACTTCGCTCGTTGCCTCGGCTTCAGTCTGCTCACGATCGCCGCCTTGACCATCATGCTGACTGGTTCCATCCCTCTCAGCTCAGCGGTTTCAGAAGCGGTCTCAACCGAGGACTCCGACCCTAAGGCTCCGTATGCTGTTCCTACGTTGGTAGTAACGTCCGTCTACCACGCCATTTCGGCCTTTTATGCGTACACCTGGTATACTACCACCGACCAAGTGGTCTTCGCGGTGGCCATGGTGGGATACTTTGCCGTCGGGTCCCTTGGGTTGTGGTGTACGCTTTTTGCCACCAGCCATGGGAAGATCAGTCGCAAGACGGGAGCTGACAAGAGGACTACGGGGTACCCGTTTGACAACAGAGTGGCAGAGAGGAAGCATGTGGAGAAGAGTGAATAAGAACCTGACACTGTTCTAAGAAGACGACGAGATATTGGTCGAATTCGGTGATATGGTCAGCCTCGGAGGATGGTTCCGACTGGATATTGCTCCTTGTACTTGACCGGGGCAATGGTGTCATCTGTCTCGGAGGTCTCTTCCCACTATATTTGCCCTTGATTTTAGCTATATTCACCCTTGTACATTAAAATAGGTCTTGGCCGCAGGGTAGCCGGCTTTTTTGTTGCCAACGTTATTACCTAGTGTTTCTTCATCATTCTCGGAAATAACAAATGCAAGGGTTCAACTGTAGTAGAGGCCTTATCTCTGAGACATTATTCAAGTATACATGCATGCCGTCATTTTCACTAAGCATATATGCATATTGCAACATATAAATGGGTTAATAATAATAATAAGCCCCAACGGATTCCCGGTGGAACATAATGTGCCAAGTCGGCATGCTGCACTGAGGACTCTTGGCCTTTCGCCCACAAGGCACATTCACCCCCATGATCCCAACTCTGCAATCGGACCTGGCCGACTGGACAGCGCCCTTATCGAGATCACGAGGTCAAATGCAACTTGACTAAATCACCAGACATGCTAAGCTATTGGCCAAGCCGGAGAAGGCGCCCGCGAGTCCTGTTTGCCCATACAGGAACTCCCTCGGCGCTCGACGTCTCACAGGGTACCTACTCTATATCTCTGGGGTTGGGGCCCTGAATCTATCATCAAGAATCAGTATCGTCACATTGCTCTTAATCTATCTCACGGTATGGTCTTTTAATGCCAAGGCCGAGCGCTCCTCGGACGCCCGCCGGCGAATAATGATACCGGGATCTCTAGGCTAGCCACAAAGGTCAAAGGGACTGCTTACGTCCACCAATTCCCAGCCTGCGGTTACCACTAGCCGAGACCATGTGGAGAGGGGAAGTTGGCCGTCCCTTCGTTTGACGGTTACCCCGAGCCCTGGTTGGCGTGCTCGAGTCAGTGCAAGAGCAAGAGTCACCTCGAGCGGTTCGAGTGTGTTGCCCTCGAACCATGACTGCATCAGGAGATCAGTAAGACCACATGCGCGCACGTATGATATATGTGTGCTACCATCGTCCATAAAGCGAGCCGGTGAGATTCCAAGAGAAACAGTATCTACGCGTCGTACAGGGCTCAATACTAAGGCTGTCTGCTACAAGACAGCACCGCTGGGCTGCTTGATTAGCATTTACTGGGCCTCCAGTCTAATGCAAACGTTATTAAGATCTGCAGGCCCATTAAGCATGTCATCAGGCGCTTTTCCCCCTCTTGCCAAGCTCATGCGAATGGGTCCCGTCTAGGGGGACCCTGGCTCGCCGTTATCAGACTGAGCCACCTAGTCAATATCCTTATCTCCAATGCGTGCAGAAATGCCAAGGAGGAAATCGCGTGAGATTGCCAAGTACCCTGGTAGGGTAACATCCGTCTCTGCAGACGAATCGTTTGACCCTTCCTCCCCGAGGCTTTGCCCGTGGGACGGACCTCAGTCGGCACAATGGCGTGAGGAGTCGCTGAGGAAGCCAAGAAAAAGACATATTACCTTCCGTAAGCAGAATGTTAGGCGCGAGAGCATTCATGGGCGCTATTTGCGCATGTAATGAGAGAATTCTCTTGTGCTCGGGGCGTTCTTGCACGAATCAGCGGCCTCAATTACTGTTCTCCTTGGTCAACGTCCTCTTTCTGATGACCCATCGATTTCCTGTCCCGGACTCGGTCATGTCGAATTGATGAAGATCATATCCGTCATCTGCATAGTTCATCTCTTCTCACGCTCTCCGCATGGCACTATCTGGCTCTCCGACGGTGTGCGATGCAGAGTTGCAATGTTACCCTGTTAGTTCCCACTGCACTCTGCGGATCACTTCCGGAATGTCTCCCTTCTCGTCTCGCGGTGGTGACTGGGAAATGCAGAGGCATGAAAATGGCACAAGTGCTGAAGAACATGAACGGAACACGAAGAGAGACAAAGTTATAAATACCTGCCTGTCCTCCAGAGATCTGTGTCCATCAGACCATTCAGTCCAACATCTCCCAGCCTGATCCGGTATCCAAAGTCTTCTCGGTGTCTTCGCCATGCATTCTATCAAACGCACTTTGCTGCTCCTTGGAGCTGTCCTGCCAGCCGTGTTTGGCGCGCCTGTCCAGGAAACTCGTCGTGGTGCTCAGAAGATTCCTGGCAAGTACATCGTGACCTTCAAGCCGGGCACCGACGCAGCTACCATTGAGTCTCACACTCTTTGGGCCACTGATCTCCACAAACGCAACCTGGAGCGTCGTGATGCTACCATCGGTGATACTCCCGTTGGTATCGAGAAGAACTACAAGATCAAGGATTTCGCCGCCTACGCCGGCTCCTTCGATGATGCTACCATCGAGGAAATCCGCAAGAGCGCAGATGTCAGTACTCTTCAGAACTCCAGCACTTCATGAGGTCAGTGACTTACAAGCGCACAGGTTGCCCATGTCGAGGAGGACCAAATCTGGTACATTGACGCCTTGACCACTCAAAGGGGCGCCCCATGGGGTCTGGGCAGCATTTCCCACAAGGGACAAGCAAGCACCGACTACATCTACGACACCAGCGCCGGCGCTGGCACCTATGCCTACGTTGTCGACACTGGCATCAATGTCAACCACGTCGAGTTCGAGGGCCGCGCATCGCTGGCATACAACGCCGCTGGTGGCAGCCATGTTGACAGCGTCGGCCACGGAACCCACGTTGCTGGTACCATTGGCGGCAAGACCTACGGAGTGGCCAAGAAGACCAACCTTCTGTCCGTCAAGGTCTTCCAGGGCGAGTCCTCTAGCACCTCCATCATTCTTGACGGTTTCAACTGGGCTGCCAACGACATTGTGAGCAAGGGTCGTACTAAGAAGGCGGCGATCAACATGAGTCTTGGTAAGATGGACCGTCTTGCTCGTTCGATTGGATTGGAAGTAACGGCTGCTGATGGATAATGACAGGCGGTGGTTACTCTTATGCCTTCAACAACGCTGTTGAGAACGCTTTCAGTGAAGGTGTCCTTTCTGTCGTCGCTGCTGGAAACGAGAACGTATGTATCCCCGCCTTGGAAAACTTACAAATGAACATTGCAAGTTTAGTCGGACTAACATGCCGTGCCAGACTGATGCTTCGAACACAAGCCCTGCTTCCGCTCCTAACGCTTTGACTGTTGCTGCGATCAACAGGAGCAACGCCCGCGCCTCCTTCTCCAACTATGGCTCCGTTGTCGACATCTTCGCTCCCGGTCAGGATATCCTTTCTGCCTGGATTGGCTCCACCACTGCCACCAACACTATCTCTGGTACTTCCATGGCCACTCCCCACATTGTTGGCCTGTCCGTTTACTTGATGGGTCTCGAGAACCTCTCTGGCCCTGCTGCCGTGACCTCTCGCATCAAGCAGCTGGCCACCAGTGGTGTTGTCACCGGTACTCAGGGCAGCCCCAACAAGCTTGCTTACAATGGCAATGCTTAAGCTTATGCCGAAGGGCCGATGGTTGACAGACTGCGCAGGGCGAGTCTTAACCGATGGATGATTGGAAGAGTAGGCGGGCGCGGAGGATGTTTTCCGCAGTTGATGAATCGAATGAGTCCTAAGTTACATAACAAAGCAATGGAATGATTTGCGTGATTTGATGTCTGACCCTGTAAGCAAACAATCTTTTATTCGGCTTGCCTGCAAGTCGAAAAAAATCTAATAATACGAGATGGGACGGATGGAAATCACACTTCAACTATGTCGGCTAAAGTAAGTTACCCACCACCCGCCTACAATGTCTTTCGCTCCAGCTGACGTTACGCTCACATCCTCGTACATTACGCTCAAGGACACGACGCAAAATTGCCGATGACGAACAGTGCGACGAGCGTGCCAAGGAAATGGCAAGAGCATATCCATCCGCGAGGAATGTTGATCGTGATGAACCTTCCGACCTTCCAAATGAAGCATGCTAATGGCCCACACTCACACGACGAGAGCCGGGTATCCTTGCTCAGGGCCCAATGAACAGCTCGATATCGATAGGCTCAGGAATGCGCATTGAGAGAGCGCTTACCTCATGAGAAAGGTGTCGCATACCTCCCTAGAAGCCTGCTCTGAAGATAGCAACATCCTGCTCGTACGTCGTATCCCTGGCTCGGGGTGCTCTGATCTGAAGCCCTTCAAATGTGTCTAGCTCTCATGGATGTATCTCGTTCACGAGCTCCTTTGCACCTGAATCTTGAATTGGGTATTCCTATGACTTGATCTCTTCCTGATGCAGGCCACGATCGCGATCTCCGACGAGAAGCTGAGCCCGTTGAGCAACCCGGACTCGCTGCAGTTCCATCTTTCCCAATATGGGCTGAAAATGACCACCGACGAGCTTTATGTCCAATGGGCAATAGGCAACCGTCGACATCCCCGAAATTGGGATGTTTCTCGGAAGGTCTATGATATCAGCCTGATCTTCTTCCTCGAGTTCTTCACGTATGTGCCTGTCTGTCTGGGATAATGCTATCTGTGCTAATCTGAAGAGCGTATCAGAACAGCTGTTAGCACTTCTGGTGTATGTTTCCTTCAAGCACTTGTTTACCAGACCATCGACTTATCCTGATCATCTACCTAGTCAACCGCCGCCGGAGCTGCAGCTGCTGAATATAGCTTGGAGAAGACAAAATCCATCTTCATATTCGTATCAGTGTTCGTTACCTGCCTCGCCTTCTCAGGCATTCCAAGCCATTTGTGACAGTGGATGTGCTCGCACGGGTGTCATTATTGACGCGCAATAGATATCTTCTAGGGCAAGCATTCGGTGGTATCCTGTTCCCGCCCTACTCTGAAGCTTTCGGACGCAAGAAGCTCTACATCATCAGCACAGCGTTGTACAGTATCAGCTGTCTCGTCGTAGCCGCCGTTCCTTCACTTTCTGGTGCGGTTGTGGGCCGCTTCGTCAGTGGGTTTTTATCGGCGATTCCCACCACTGTGGTAATAGGCAGTATCGAGGATATGTTCAACGCTCGCGACCGGGTTTGGATGGTATGTATCTGGGCCGTAACAAGCAACTTGGGTCTCATCGTGGGGCCAGTTTTGAGCATCTACATAGTTGCAGATCTGGACTGGTAAGCGTTGCTTGACGGTGGATGGCCGAGAGAGTGCTGCTAACGGACGGGCTTCAAAGGCGTTGGCTATTTTACATTGCGGCCATCGTAACAGGTCTCCTTACCTTCCTCCTTCTTACCATCCGGGAATCCCGCCCGTCGCTTTTGCTGGCAAGAGAAGTTGCACAGCTCCGCAAGGCGTCAAAGGTGGAGTCGCTGGAAGGAGTGAACCCAGATCATACACCGGATCTGCATAGCTTTGCGCGGCTTGCACTATCTCGGCCTGTACTTCTTTTCTTCACCGAACCTATCGTGTTCATAGTGTCTTTGATAAGCGCAATCTCAATTGCACTGGTTTATCTTTTCACGGAAGCATTGCCTCCCATCTATGAATCCTTTGATTTCAGCCCCCGACAAGCCAGTTTACCCTTCATCGCTATCGGTGTTGGGCTTAGTCTTGGCTTGCTGACTCGCTGCCTTGACCTGTACATCATCGACCAACGCCAGCAGCAGGGCCGCGTCCTGCTCCCCGAGCACAAGCTGCTGGGTCTCTGGCTTGGAGCTCCTATCCTCGCGGGCGGGCTATGGGTCTTCGCCTGGACCATTCCCCCGGCTGTGGAAGACTTGCATTGGAGCGTATCCGTGATTGCGCTGTTGTTGGTCGGATACTCGCTGACCGAGTTAGACTATGTCCTTGGGGCTATCTCACTGACAGCTATCTAAGCTACGCGTCGAGTGGGTTCTCAGCCCTCAGTTTCCTCCGATCGATCCTGTCGGCTGTCTTTCCGTTAGTCTCGCCCCATCTGTTCTCAGCTCTAGGCGCAAATCTTGCTGTGACCGTGCTGGCGGCCATCGCAACTATCTTCTGCATTGTTCCGCCCCTGTTCACGCGATACGGCGAGAAGCTTCGGGCCCGCAGTGCGTTCGCCAAGCAGAGTTTAACCATGTATCGTCAGTATAGTGTTGACGAGAATGGATATTGATGTGTCGAGTCGCGAGGAGCGTCGCTATTGGACGCCAATCAGCACATCAAGCACTGGACCTGAAGGCGGCAGAAGGAGGCTGATATAGGTCAAACAAAGATCGACTGGAATTTTCTTTTGACATGAGACAAATAACGTGGAGCTGTTTTGTTGATATGAACTGTCAATTGTAGAGCTGACTAGTTTGCTGGTCGGTTTCCCTGTCACAATATCCGATAGTTGCTTTTTCTTTTTCCGAGCTGTTTGATTTCACCGTGACAACAGATTCGGTGGAGTCCCACAAATGGGAAGTGAAATCAAAGCCATTGCGCAGTTATTGATAGAGGCAGGTATAAATGTAGATTCATCCTCTGTGGGATGTCTTGAGTAACTTCGCAGCAATATAATTTCTCCGTCATATTTATCACTAGTATCAGCTCTCCACATCCACACGCCGCTTCAACCTCCCCACCAATTCCCCTTCCGCTCCTCCAAAAGCAGCACTCGACATGATCCAGACTCACTAATCCCGCCTTCGTGCTTTGATGTTCCGCTCGAGACATGGACGGCCCGGATCTTCAGCGATTCCGCGTCGACTCTCACACTTCTGACGAACAGCCCCGATCGCTGTCGTCCCTGGCAGGCGACGCGTCCGCATTAGCTGCAACCCAACAGCAACATCACCGGTCACATACACAAGAGCTTGCAGATCCCCAGGACGCGCGGTCGCTTCAGACTCTGCAGTCTGTGCTTGAACAGTCCGACCTCCACCTCCATCATCCGCAGGAGCAGCGGCACCATCAAAATGCGGGTCATCCGCTCAATTCACCGGCTTCTATGCGGTCGTCGCGGCCTGGCGAGTCGGTTAACACCGAGCTGATATCTGCTCAACAGTTTAACGAGAAGCTGCACACCTACCACCAGATATCCCGCCAGGCGTTCTCAGGTAGCCTCTCGGATGGTCAGCAGATGCAATCCTGTTCAGCTCACGGCGGCGATCAAGATGCACACCACGAGCAGGTCCTGTCGCAAGTACGTTCAGATCTTGCGAATACCGCTGTCGAGTGTGATGGTAATGGCGCCGACGATGATACGCACATGCGCAACACCGGCTTGCAAGTATCGCCGCCCTTTCCGCACCATTTGCAGCTACAGCCGCAAAGCGATGGCTACTCTGTGGCCCCGGAGCTCTCGAAACAGGATGGTTGTCTGAAAGACATGAAACTGGTCCCTGATCCTCCGGACCTTGAATACTGGAGGGAGAAGCTATTCAACGTGGACGAGACGATCACCTTGACTGAAGACCAGTACGTCTACGCGGTTTTAATCGAATTGCAATCCCAAACCGAATCATCTGACCACTTGCCCTACAACTAGATTCCGAACCTACTTCCCCCACGTCGACAACGTCTACTCCCACCGCTCCACACAACGCTACAAGCGCAAACCCTTCGTCTCCCACTACTGGGACTGTAGGCTCAAAGGCCGCCCGCCCGGCACCCCCAAATCCGACGACCCGAACAAGAAGAAGCGGAAACGCACCGCCCGACAGCGAGACCTCTGCGACGTCAAAATCAAAATCACCGAATACTTCCCCGGGTACGGGATGGCTGCTGTATCGGACTTTGTCGCCAACGGGTCCGAGACGTCCTTTCCTTCCTCGGAGTTTCTGCCCAGCGTGAACTCGTTGTTTCATGACTCGTCGGCCTTGGGCCAGAGGAGGGACAGTCAGCCGTTCGGTGTGCTCACGCCAAATCCGACCTTACCTGAGGGTCATCCCGGAGCGAATGGGGAGAGATTCTTCACGATCCAGCGGGTCAATGGCAATGGTGCGAATGGGAAGAATGACGGGGTGGGCGGGGGCCATCGGCATACGTTGGAAGAGAGCGACCGGGTCAAGAAAAATAGTGTTCAGCGCTATTTGCTGAAAGAGGCCAAGGAGAAGAAGAAGGTAGTCACAGTAAGTGCGATCTGTTTACTACCTTAGTTGTCAGACTTGCCCTGTGTAACTGTCATGCATTGGCGTATGTGATTCCGCTATTTACGTCACTGCTGGATGCCGGATAAAATGACATCCAGCTTCCCCGCTTGGCCCAGCTGGCTACAACTGAGACACATCCATGAGACGGTTGCTCGATTAAAAGACTCATTCCGGTTCAAATACCTCTTGAGACTAACCAAAAATTTAAGTCTAGAACGATGCCCTCCCAAAGTGAAGCCCAGCAAAAAACATACCACACCAAAGCTACTGGCTTAGCGGCCTTGACCGCTATAAATCATTCCAATGAGGCAGAACTCAAACTGTTCGGAAGTTGCTTCTGGTATGTCTGAGCATCGAGTATTTCAGCCGAGACCCAGCTAAACAAGCATATTCTAGTCCTTTTGTACAACGCGTTTGGATAGCCTTGGAAACCAAGGGTATCCCATATCAATATATCGAAGTAGATCCATATCAAAAACCTCAATCTCTATTGGAGGTGAACCCCAGAGGCCTGGTGCCAGCGTTGCGGCACGGTGACTGGGGATCGTATGAAAGCTCGGTTCTGCTCGAATATGTAGGTTTCAACCCACACATTCCTTTCTCACGGGGAGGCCGTCATCTCTAAACCAGGGTTTGCAGCTCGAAGATTTGGATGTTGCTCCACACCTTCTGCCGCCTGGCGACGCGAAGTTGCGAGCTCACTGTCGGCTCTGGACCGACCATGTAAGTATTGTGTGGTCCGACATTAGTTCCCAGACTAGGGCTGAATGGCTGCAGATCAATCGTCATATCGTGCCCAGCTTCTATAGGGTTCTCCAGGAACAGGAGGAACAAAAGCAGACGGCGAATATGCAGGAGCTCCAAGACGGTCTCAAGACGCTAATCACGGCTGCCAATCCCGAAGGTCCATTTTTCCTGGGACCGACCATCTCTTTTGTAGACGTCCAGATCGCCCCTTGGATCCTCCGCCTGAGCCGGGTGCTCAAACCGTACCGTGGCTGGCCAGACCCCGAGCCCGGAAGCCGGTGGGCCGCATGGGTTAATGCGATTGAGGCCAATGAGCATGTCAAGGCGACAACTAGCTCGGACGAACTGTACCTCGACAGTTATGAGCGATATGCCCGTGAGTATACAATCATGCCGTGACTGGCAAAGAACTAACGTCCCCCAGAAAATCGACCCAATACGTCGCAGGTTGCAAACGCAATCAACTCCGGAAGGGGGTTGCCATGATGCTTCAGCGAGCAAGGGGTGGTCCTGTCACTAAAGACATATCCGGTGCGAATGACGCAAGGCTGCGCCCCCAGACGTCGCGACGTGCTGTGATCAAGTGGCCTTTGCGCCTCTGTGGCCTGCTCTGAAACCGCCTCGTCCACTGGCGTCTGGGCCTCTCGGACTACGAACGGGTTGCCGCGGAGATTGCGGCTGGTCATTCAATACCCGCTCGCCAGCTTGCTGTCTCTCCTTCTTCTGCATGTAGTTTGAATTGGGTTTGGAGGAATATCCGGGGTCAAAGAGCTGTTTTGACTTCGTCGAGGATGCAGAAGAGTCTCTCTTGTCTCTGTTGTTGTCTCTGCCATTGCCGCGGCTTTTCCCCTTCCCTCTGCCCTCAAACTGTCTGGGAGGAGTCGCGCTTCGTGGTGACGATGCACCCGAGGTGGTTGCAGACGGACTTCCAAACAGTCTCTCGCGCACTTCCTCATATTTCCGTTGTTTTTCTTCCAGGTTCTTCAGGGCAATGGCATGCCGTTCTTCTGGAGTCGGTTCTGGCCGTTTCTGGTCATCATCAGAGTCCTCCAGGCCTTCATTAGTCGCCAAACCGAGCCGACTAATTCCCGCAGTCGCTGAAGAAACTCCGCTGGACGATGACTGGCGCGTCATCAATTGAGGCGTGCGGCTGAGTACAGTTACTGCTGGTTTGAAATCCTGCTTTAAAGGGACATCGGAACGGGCCTCTAGGTAGTGGAAAGTTTGCGGAGATTCACTATCACATAATCAACACATAAATATTCAATTGAGATTGATAGTAGAGGGTGCATGCACGCACGCTTCGGCCCATAGCTGCCGGTTGAACTCAGCCTGTTGCGCCCTGCGCTGCGCCTTGGTGACTTTCGAGGATACCTTCTTCTCTGGAGGAGGAGGGTTTGGATCGTCGGCTAGTTTCTGTCCAGGAGAAATTTTCCGTCAGACGCTTCTTGTGAAGGTGACGAGCGGACCCATATGTAGAATGGTTCCGCAGGTCGGTAAGTCTGCTATTAGATATGGAAGACATACATCTGCCTGTTTTTCCCAGTCATCTTCCCAAGCGTCCGGGGAGTCAGCAGTAGGCTTTGCGCTCATATTCACACGGCGGGAAAGGAGTTAGATTTGGATTGACCACCGCAGCAGGGACGTAGCGACTAGTGAAGGTCTAGTGGTGTAGACGGAAGCAAAAAATGGGGCGAGAGACACCAATTCAGATCCAGCCCAATATGTCCATTGATAGCGGTCTTGTCTCGACAGTCGTTGCGTGAGAAAAAGAAAGTGAGCAGCAGCGGGGAAAGCCAGCGAAGACGGGAAAATCATTGTTGCTTGATTAGTTAAACCGCGGCGGAGCCTAGACGTCTCTACTCCGCCGACAGCTGCATCTATACCAACGATCACCGACTGTTTGCCAGCCTCATCTTCGTTTGTTGCGCTTCTGGAAATAAACTACGATGCCAACTGGTAAGTTTTGGGCTCAGATGTGTCCCCACCAGCCCTTTCATAACCCTACACCTCCGCACCCAGGACGTCTTAATAGCTGCACGGCTCGCTTGCTCACGAAACACAGATCTGGACGGCGACTCGCAAATGGCCTCATCCCCCGAATCTTCTGTCGGCTCGCCGGTGGGCTCCCGCACGCCTACGAACAACAATAGTCTCAATGACTCTAACTCAGGATTCGCTGGGGCTTCCGAACTATCCCCGCCAGGCTCGCAGACACAGAACTTCTCTGAAGTCACGGAGATGGCCGCACTCGAGAAGAACAGACCTTCAGATTTCTCGACACAGGTTGCTGGGCAGCAGCAACAACAACAGCAGCAGCAGCAAAGGCAACCCGGGGCACGGTGGATGAACAAACGGGCGGAGGAGGAGTACCAGCGAGCGATGGAGTATATCGTTGATAAGGACTTTAATCTGGGTAGGTTGAGTAACAGTGCATTACTTGCTCACTGACATGTTTCCTCTGGTACTTGTCATAGAGAACCGATGGCTAATGGTCTGCCTAGATGAGTTCGGTGACCCTTTCGATGACCGAGACATGGAGGAGCCGGTATTCTAGGGTTTGCGGTGAACCTACGGGGCCAATTTATCTCTCTCGTACTTAATGGAATTTTAAGAGACAGTAGTCTACGACCTTATGAGATATGCTTACCGGGTAAGGCCCAACTAGCCTGTTCATGTACTTCGACCACAATGGCTAACCAGTAAGCCAGAATTAAATGATATTCGCTGTGCCTCTTCTTGGAGATTTTTGTTGTCATTAGACGACCTCCATTAATTCAATGCCGAAATTTTAAGTAGCCCTTCGTTCGGTGGTATTCACTGTCTGGCAGTGAGCATGAACAACGCAACTTCCGTACCTAAGCTCAGGTTTGACGCTGTCGGGAAAGCCTCGTTTGAGACTCGGATGTGGATCCAGTAGATAAAGGCAGTGGTGTTCTAGTCAATAGCCTCATTCAGCATTGCGAAAACAATCTCTCCTTGACTTGGTTGCTTTCCAGTGATATATAGTCATATCATGCAGAGCTGAAAGCAAGCACCTCGGACAATGACAAGCCTGCTCCTGTCATGAATACAACGAGTGTAGTGTGTCGTAGCATAGAGTCAAGTAGATAAGACCACGGCTGAATTCCCTGACTTATAACAGTCGTGCTGGTTATCCGTTTCCTCAACAAGATTCAAGTGCTGGAAGGACGCCGTGCTGTGCTGCTGTCCGGCCTCCTAGTGTATCAAGGCATAAGAGGGTCCATCTTTTCGTTGTCACCTCTACATGAAGTACAAGATGGTCAAGTCACCCATGGTATGGAATAGGAAGAGAGATCCAATCCATATCCAGTGAACCTCAGCGTCTCCAGGTGAGTTGTCCGTATGTAGCTCTCTACCTCGTAGTTTATCTGATAAAGTGTTGGCACAGCAACGGCCCGCCCACCGCCAATCAACACGTTGGTCCAGCTTAGTTTGCCCTGGCATTATTTGTTACCTTATTATTATGATTTCTTCATCTCGGCCTTGACGCGTATTTGTATTGCTTAGGATAGATGGTTTTCTTCTCTATCAGCGTCGCATTTATGCTCCAATTATTAAGCTTGTATCCTATTATTGCAGTATTCTAGAAGCTTGAACCTCTCTACCTTGCATTCCCCATCGACATACAGTTGAGCTCCGTCACGGCGTCACATTCCTCGGGGCTCCAAGCAGCCATGGCCACCAGTCATGATCCATCCCATCAGTCGGGCCCTCTGTCGCGAGCATGGTGAGTTGCTTCTTTTGTCCCGATTGACATTCCTGTAAATTATGATGGGTGCTTTGATCGGGGAAGCGTTGAAGAATTCCCCCTGCCCCTTTTCCCTCTCTTGCCATTACTCCCAGAGACCAAGGCACGATCGCTGATACGATCGCGACTGTGTGCGCCAACCGCGCGCGCTTTCGCTGGATTGAGTTTCATAGCCAGCTTCAGAGTCAGGACGAAAAGTTCAGTTTCACGCCCGTCAAGGCCGCCGCCGCCCCTCGTCTATGGGACCGAAAACCGTCGAACGCGTTCCTTGGGCGTTCGAAATCGCGCAAAGTCTGGAAACGCTTTCGTTCCTCCTTTAACAGCATGAAAGCGTTACAACGTCTCGTCGCTGCGTCGCACGAGGATGTCGATGAAGATCTCTTCGCCGAAATCAACTTGTCCAGGAATCTGGGGTTTGTCCGCGGTGTCAAGCGACGGTGCTTTGGGCTGAAGGATGAGAGTCAACCGGACAGTACTGTTCTACGGGGACGTTCGTTCCTTGAGACAAAATGGGAGTCGGAAGCGACGGGGAGAAGACGTATGCATGCTCGCTTGATATTTGGTTTAGCCAGGCGACTATGGGACACCCGCTGATGGACTACAGGGAAACTACCTACGAACCATGCCGACTTTATTGATCCCCAAGCGGAGCCGATGGATACGGATGAAGAGGAGGAGGCAGGTCACGCCGTGGCTGACGAGGATGAGCCACGGGACGCGGCCACGTCAATCGCGGAACAGGACACGGACGCATCTTTTGACTCGACCCCAGACACACCCACAGACTCGGTCCTTTTCTCAGCGAATCTCCACACGCTACATGGCAAATCCGTCAGTGCAGATGATTGCGCTGGAACCAGCTACGATTTCGAGATAAATGCCACCGGCGATGTCGCTCAACCTGACCCCGCACTTGATACCAGTGTAGCGAGTCTTCATACCGTAACCAATATTGCCCCAGATGCAGCCGTGGATACATATATGACGGATGATCGACAAGATCTGACAGTCCAGACCGCAGACTCCACAATCGCAGCAGAAGTCACATCGGAGCAGGGTCTAAGTGTGCAACAAGAGTCCACTCTGGTGCGTTCGGCACTACGCAGCTCGCTGGGTGGGGAGGATGCGGAGTTGCTCAATAACTTCTTATCCAAGGCCAAGGCAGCTCGCGCGGCCAAAGCCGCAGCTATGACTGTGCAGGATGTGGCCGCAGAGCAAGCCTGCCAGGACGTGAGTGACGTACCAACTCCACAGGCTCGACGGGCTCTCGAAGAGCTGGACGCCAATTCGCCCTCGCCATCGAAAGTTCAGCTGTCTCCAGGGAAAGCGTCTGATCCTGCAGATAGTCCTGATCGGGATGATCAATCACGGAAAAGGGTTGATGCCCGAGAGGACGAAAATCAAGCAGCCAGTCCAGTCCGTCGAAGTTCGAGGCACCGTGCTGCCAAAGTTCCCCCCAGACGGCTACGCCTACTCTTCGTACCCTGACTCTTCGTCGCGCAAAGGGGACGGAGTTCGTCTTCCTGCAGCGCACAGAAGCCCAGGAGCTTGCGCTGGCGACGCGTCGAAACACTCGTCACAACAAAGGGGATGCGGTCATGCCAAAATACGTGCTTCAGGCCTTGGCGGAACAATCGCAGAAGACCGGTCTCGATGTCGATCATGGCAAAGCTGCAGACCCTGCTCAGAAGCGCACAGG
Source organism: Aspergillus novofumigatus IBT 16806 (assembly GCF_002847465.1). Lineage (NCBI taxonomy): Eukaryota > Fungi > Ascomycota > Eurotiomycetes > Eurotiales > Aspergillaceae > Aspergillus > Aspergillus novofumigatus. Next base: position 887,869 of record NW_020194278.1, read on the forward strand.
GGCCAAGAAATATGTGACATGGAACGAGGAGCGCCTGGTACAGTACCAAGGGGAGGACAACAGTAAGCTAGGGGAGCGGAAGCGCAATGACGCCGCTTTGAATCCGACGGTGAAGGGCACCGATAAGCAGAAGGCAGCCAGTAATCGCAGCACCCGGTCCCAGACAGCTAAGGCCGGTGGTGAGGAAGAAGTGGCTGCATCAACTACTGCACCTGCTACTGCAGCTCCCAAGGTGCGGCGTGTGCGGCGGTTAGGAGGGTCAAAGAGTAATCCCAGTCCTGTCGCGGCCACAGACACGAAGAAGGCGTCGCTTCTCCCGACTCTCAGCACTAGCAGCAATGTTGAGAAGCGCAAGAAATTGTTCCCCAAGCGGCCCAGCGCTGTTGCAACGGGTACTCCCGTTTCGAACAAGATACTACCTTGCGGCAGCAGCGACGATAGGAGCTCGTCCGACTCTACCAGCGGTAGCGCTCCGCGAATAAGATCCAAGAACATTCTCAAGGCACATGCTGGATCGACACCGATGCCGAGACGTATCCGTCCCCGCTCTTGATTGTGTCACTTTCAACTCTATTGTTATTTTCAATACTGACCCTCCTTTGGAGGTTGTACATAATCAGGCCCGCCAATCAGTTGATTACGGGATTTGCGAGACAAACGGACTGGCGAACCGGCGTTTTTGTATTTCTGTTGACTTGTCAGTGGGTAAGGCGTTATGTGTAAGAGACACACCTTGTATGAGTTCATTTGCAGTGGATTGTTGATCTGTTGATCTTCAACCCTGCTTTCATGTGAATATTACCGCCATCCCTTCGGTTTAGTTTCTGTGAAGGCCGTAACCAGCCAACCATATCAATTGTTGTCATGACTCGACCATCATCTTACAGTATTGTATAGATACTAGTGAAGAACTAGTCAACTACGTAGCTACCAACTGGGGAAACTTGGGGGTTGTGTTCATGAAGATCTCGGTTAGCCTCCGATAGTCCAGCGTAGTTCGTTTAGTGCGGGGAGAAGAGATGCGTCGCATCGTCATTTGTTGGATCATGTTTATCACCATTATCGTATAACTATGCCGAGCATTACCGACGATTGTCTCCCTAGATCCGAGTCTTAGCAAGAGAGGATGAGCTGTGAGGTCAGTCAGGTCAATAGCCATGCAAGTGGTGCCTAGTATAGAAGGCAGGTTGGCAGCAACTGAGCAAAGGTACGGTCAAACAAAGCTGACGGCCATGCTCTTGGCTGAATCTTGTCATTAATATCCGTATCAGCAATGCAATTGACTTTCGGTAATTAGATAATAGGCTGCTTATGAGGAAGGTTGCCCGCTGCAGACTGCAGATTGCATTCTTCTGATGCCTGCCCTGCAGCACTTGCCTATGTCGAGCGGGAGTATCAACATCAACATCAACGGTGAGCTAGCAGTAGGCATACTGCATCTACACCGCCTGGAAGGAGGGCGGGTCTCTCATCGTTCATTTTGATATAACAGACGTACCAATACTAAGACTTTCCTCTACAGAAAATCACTCAAGGGATGGGATCAACCAGTTACAGCAACCTGTGAGTACCTTAGTCTCAAGTACCTATGGTTCATTATCGACAGTTTGAGGATGGACAAATCATTGTTGGGCACCATGTGGATCCGTATGTTCCTGTTCATTAGAGGAAATGATAACCATAACCATATCCATATCCATATCCATATCAATTCCGTTGCTAACCTTCAAGGTGGGCTATGAGTAGGGAGTGTTTACCATTCAAGGAGGTGTACGGAGTAACTTAGATGACAGCCGTAGGAACAGCAAGGACCTCAGTGATCCACTTAGCCCAATCCTTAGCCCATAAACCTCGTACCGACGTCATGGTCTACTTCCGTCATTTCTCAACAGTTATCCTATTCTAGTCTACTTACTCCTAAGGGCTAGTGTACCTAGTGTACGGAGTAGGGCTACAGCACTTATTGCCATGTACTTAGGTATGTCTCAAGATCCACGGGCTAAACTCGGTCTTTCCCATTCGGGAAGCTCGGTGTTTAGGGCTTTTCCGTTTTTGCCCACCGGGCGTGGCTGAGTCCCGGGATTTTCCGATCTCATTACTCGAGGCTGGTGACTGGCGGTGCATTACCGCATTTGCGTAGACTACTACTCCGTAAAGTGTGTCGGACTCCCAATTAGCTGTCCACAGCAGTAAAATCTTAGGTAAATAAGGCTGTAGGTTGAACCCCTGACGAGCTTTCTTGGATATCCAAATTCGGCGAGGTGCGAAGGTTACAATGGAGACATGCGTCATACTGCGTGGCTAGTGCTGGCTTGGAGGACTGTCCTCCGTGTATTACATTTACAACGGCCCGGCCTCTTGATACTGCGTGCAGTTACATCGGGCGCTGCAGCCTGTAGGAAGCTCGGCATCTCATTGGAGTTACGGCTGCATTTTGAGTTGGAAGAGTTTTCAAGCAAATTTCGGGATGGATTTTGACAGGAGGTGCTATTGGTGGTTGGTGACACCTTGGCGCATTTTATGTTTCATTTATCTACTGCAGAGAGGTAGAAGCATACTTAGATGATACTAGTAGTCCGACCAAATGAATGAACCAGCTAATCCAGCTAGCTTTATTGGATTGTTTCAGATGTAGCTATGTACCGTGTCAACGATCATGATATTCGTCCCAACATTAAATGATTTTTTATGACCCGCATCAAGCGAACCAATTAAGCAGACATCTGCTTTGCCGTCTCCTCGGGCCACACATCGTAACCAAAAGTATCCTTCATGTTGACAAATCGGAAATGACGACCCTTGGCGACATTGTTGACCGCCTCATAGTCGGCATCCGACAGCTGGATGCTCTTGAAGTTGGACTCGATACGAGCCGGGTTCGAGCTCTTGGGCAGCACAACGTAGCCACGGCGCAGACCCCAGGCAATCAGCACCTGGGCCAGGGTGTTGCCGCCCTTCTTGGCGATCTCGTTCAGGGTCGGGTTCTCGCTGACACGCTCGCCAGTGGTGGGGACCTGGTTCTGGGAGCCCAATGGCGAGTAGGCCTCGGGCAGGATATCGTGCTTGAAGCAGTACTGGATGAGCTCCTCGTTGGGCAGGAAGGGGTGAATCTCGATCTGGTTGACGTGAGGCTTGACCTTGGCGAACTTGAGCAGCTGCTCGAGCCCTTCGATGGTCCAGTTCGAGACACCAATGGCCTTGGCCTTGCCGTCCTCGTAGAGCTTCTCCATTGCCCTCCATGTGGGCTCGGGGTTCTTGGTGAGGTCTTCCAGGATGACGTACTATTTGTTTGCAAGTCAGTAGAAGTTCAGACCGAGACTGTTTGAGTCAAATTACCTTTCCATCAGGGCCGATCTTGGGCTTCTCCTGCGTCTCCTTCTCCGCGGCAATGGGCCAGTGGACCAGGAAAAGGTCTATGTAGTCGACCTTGAGCTTCTTCAGGGAGTTCTCAAGCGACCAGATGACATCCTCGTAGCGATGCAGGTGGTTCCAGACCTTGGTGCAGATGAAGATATCCTCGCGCTTGACCGAGGGGTTCTCCTTGAGGAAGTCTTGGATAGCATCACCGACCTCGTCCTCGTTCTGGTAGAACCAGGCGCAATCCAAGTGTCTGTATCCGGTCTTGAGAGCACATGTGACAGCGTTGTAGGTCTCGCCTTTGGAACCCTCGCTGGCGAAGGTTCCGAAACCGACGGCGGGGATCTTAACGCCGTTGCTGAGAGTAAAAGTGACACCGGCCGACATTTTGCAGAGAGGTATAGGCGCAATTGAGGTAGTTGTGGTAGAAGTATTTGATGATAATGAAGAATGGAAAACTGATCCAAAGGAACAAGATGTTCAGGGGTATTGGAATGGATGACGGATGAGTGGGAGAGAGGATGAATTATTGGGCGGTTTTGAGGTGGAGGGGTAGCAATGCAACAAGAAGCAGCTTAGGTGGGGTTTCAGAAGACGAGCGAAGGCGGCAAGCTGGGATGACGCTGATGATGATGATTTTCTCCCCTGTGATTCTTATGATTCTTTTTTTTTTTTTGACTCTATAGAATCTTCTATCCTGAGTATCAATTCCTTTTTGCTGCAGCTTAAAGGAGATAAGCAACAAACATCCTTGACTGCATATCTTCTTCACTGCAACTGCCTCTCTTTTTTCTGCACTCAATTGCTGACGATATTTAACAATTACTGCAGCTACTCTGAATCCCCCCCAACATTTTGGGAATTATTTCCCTTTTTGCCCAAAGTTAATTCACCAATATTACTCTGTAACGCTGCGTCTCTTTCTTTTCTTCCCTCAGTGATGTGATGCCCCACCACGACACGCAGTCCCTCAGCAATGACATCATCCCTGCCTAGCTGCAACCAGCAAATCAAAAGGACGAAACGGCGCGAGCGTTTGACCCACCGCCGCCCGCTCGATCGTCATCGGCTCCATCGATCTCTGCTTATTCCATGGGTGGAAAACCGTGACCAGCCAATCAGTAGCAAGTATGTGTGGGTTCCTGTCCACTCAGCGTGCAGATTGGCCTCATGCTGGCTGAGAGGATCATTTCTTGGGCGGTTCGTCTGGTAAAGAAATTTCCACCTTAAGCCTTTACCAGCCAATGGATGAATGGGAACGTCAGTGATGCCACCTTCGGCCTCTCAGTCCCCGCCCCGCCCTATTTCCATGCTCTAATGAATAATTTCTTGATAAATGTTACAGGCCGTATCAAACAGGGTCTAAGAAGGTACCTGCTACCGTATAATGAAACAGAAATACCTCCCTTACGGAATGCGCAGTACATGGCAAATACCAAGACCCACGGCAATCCTGCCTGTCGGGGCTGAAAAGGGCTTAGCCAGCCCGACGCCGGCTCCGCTGTACCCGCTGGGCGTATCACTGTTTCCCTGGTACCGACCATTATTGGAAACAATTACAGCGTAAGGTAGTCCATCCCGCAATCATTATTGCTGCTACCATGATACCATCCCATTTCCCAGATACCTAAAACGATGATGACGATAATTCCTAGGAATGATGATACGCCTGGGTGGAGCCTGATTTTCTCATTATGCTACTGCGTTGGATAGAGCGAAAAGACAGTGATAGTGGGATGGTTGACCGCCACTGGTTCTGGTAAACCATGTTCTAGTTAATAAATACCTTGATCTCCTTCATTATCATCTTGACTTTTTCTTCATTCACCTGTTCTCTTCGTCCCTTATCTTCTCGGGAAGCCGTTTAGTGAATTTCTTCATACAACACTGATCCGGCCCGCCCTCCCATATAAGAGTGATATCATCTTCCATTCTCTTATCACCCACCTCATCTCCCTCCCTACGTTACTCTACCTTAACTCTACGTCTACATACTCTTTCAACTCTCATCTACCGTCACCATGCCTCGCTTCGATGATGCTGACTTTGGCGTCGAGCCCGCTCCTCCCGGTGCTCGTTCGCCCAGAGATGCCCGTGGCAGTACTTCTGGCTCTCTCCCCATCCCCAACGAGGCTGGCAACACTGTCGAGATCCCTGCCACCAGAAGCTCCATCAGTGATGCCGCTCAGTTCATGCACAACCTGAGCTTGTCTCCCTCGATGCGGGATCGTCGGGGTTCTCGCAACTCTTTCGGCACTTCCCTCCCCATCCCCAGATCCCCTCGTGTGTCTCGCCTGTCCTCTGTTCGCATGGCCGATGCCTCCTCTGTCTCTCGTGACCTCCTGGCCTCTCAAGTACAGGACATGTCCAAGGAGAAGGTCGCGGCCGCTAAGAACATGGCGTTCGCTTTCGACATCGACGGTGTCTTGGCTCACGGCAACCACGCCATCCCTGAAGCCAAGGAGGCCCTCAAGATGCTGAATGGCGACAACGAGTTGGGAATCAAGATCCCCTACATCCTTCTGACCAACGGTGGTGGCAAGACTGAAGCCGCCCGTTGCGAGCAGCTGTCCGAGATCCTGGAGGTGCCTATCTCGACCGACCAGTTCATCCAGTCTCATACTCCAATGCAGGCATTGTCCGAGTACTACGAGACCGTTCTCGTCCTGGGTGGTGAGGGTCAGAAGATCCGTGAGGTCGCTGAGAACTACGGCTTCAAGAACGTTGTTCACCCCAAGGATATCCTTGCTTGGGACCCTACCGTCTCTCCCTGGCGCACATTCACTGCCGAGGACCGCGCCGAGGCCAAGCCCCGCGACTTCTCCAAGATCAAGTTCGATGCCATTCTCGTCTTTGCCGACTCTCGCGACTACGCTACCGACATGCAGCTGATCATCGATCTGCTGCTGGCCGAGGACGGCAAGATGCTGACCCGCGCCAAGGACCCCGTCTCCTCCCGCATCCCCATCTACTTCTCCCAGGGTGACTTGCTTATGCCTACCGACCACAAGGGTCCCCCCGGTTGACTCAGGGTTGCTTCCGTATCGCCATCGAGGCGCAGTACAAGGCTCTGACCGGCGTCGACCTGGAGCGTGTTGTCTACGGCAAGCCCGAGCGCGCCACCTACACCTACGCCGACGAGGTGCTCAAGGCCTGGATGGAGCAGATCCACAACGAGAACCGCCTGCCCAAGAACATCTACATGATTGGTGACAACCCGCAGTCGGACATTGTCGGTGGTAACATGTACGGCTGGAACACCTGCCTGGTGCGCACCGGTGTCTTCCAGGGCGGCGAGAACGACGAGCACAACCCCGCCAACTTTGGTGTCTTCCCCAACGTGCTGGAGGCCGTCAAGGCTGCCGTCCGCAAGGAGCTTGGCCAGGAGTTCAAGTTCAAGTGGAACCCCAAGGTCAACCCTGTCACCCACGGTGATGGCTCTTCCGCTGTCGAATAAAAACATCGAACTTTCGCACTTGCACTACAAAACTTCGCTACGTGACAAATGATTTGAAAACAGGGAAAAAAGTGGCTGAAGAATGGGTTGAACTTTATTGTTCTGGGCGTCTGGTTTACTTGTCTGTTTCATTGATTTAACGGTCATCATCCTCATCATGTTGATCTAGACGATTTTGCATCTTTGGGTTTTATGGGCTAGGACTACTGATATCCATCGGCGCTTGTCTGGATGCCCGTCCGACAAGTCGACCACCGCTACAACTGGTTACAATTGATTTTTCTTTGCTTGCAAATAGACATCATCTTCAATTTGCGTCATGAATAGAGTTACTAGAGTCTTCTTTGAGTTCTTTGCATTATTGAAGTCATGCGGTCATCGTTGACGCCATACTGACGAGCGTATCTGTTCAACGAACTTTGTTCAATTAAGGTTAGGTTACCTGGAAAAAGGTAAACAAGTCAATTTTTCTCCGAGAGTCATCCTAATACGGAGGATTGTTGGTATCTAGCAACTGAGTGGCAAAAACAGCTCGGCAGCGTCCGAGTCATCTGTCAGGGACAACAAACAAATTATAAAAATAAGAACTTTCTAGACCGAGATCTATCGACACCTGCACAAGTACAGCAGGGTTGCGAGTTTGATACAATCATGAACCGGGTATTGCCTCCAACGTGCCAATGGCAAATGGCAATTGGGAATCGCAGGCGACAGTTTAATCATTAGCGTAGAGAGTTGACACCAATGCAGGCTAAATTAGACCGAAGCCACAACGCAAGCCCAGCCGGCTTCTATCCGGTCGGAATGGTGGCTTTTCGCTTGCAGGGATTTACTATCATTTATGATTATGATTATGATTTCTTGGTGTGTGGCGATCTCCTATGAAGTAGTATCTTGTTGGAACACGACCTGATATATGGACGGAGTGAGATTGAGTTGGCTGTCGGAAATATCACTGCATGTCGTAGAAAGTACATACAACAGGGGTATATATGGAGTAGGCTCGGCGTTCGTTCGGACAGTGAAGAATTGTCCACCAGGATGATACTCTGATGACTACGATACTACGGACATGAGCAAGGCATTTTGTTAGGACTCGACCAGCTGAAAGCCAGTTGTCAACCTCGATACGGAACGTCGGTGTCGCTTGTTGATACCAGGATGGGCGGAAGTCCATGCATGAGGTGGTCGGAGGGATTTCCCTGGGTGGTAGCCACGTCGTTGGTGATGCGTGGTCCGTCAAGTTGAATAGTATCACAGCGCTGTAAAGATCATATGTCCTGGTACTCCATACTTAGCTAGGGATCTGACTCCTGGCACAGCTATGGTACGGAAGTCCCTGGATAAGTGCATCGTCTCGTCCGCTTCGGCTCAGAGACAACCTTGCAGTCGCTTTATACCCTGGATACCGCGGATCAATGGACTACTCATCTAGTACATTGACCTTCTCGGCCCAAGAAAAATAGCTCAACCTGGTAAGGAAGAGATAGATTGAATGAACTAGCTTTGACTGGCCACCAGTCGCGCGAGTAGGAGTCGGTCAGATTCCCTACTACCTGGGCCTGTGGCTCTAATATATGACTGACTGCAAGCTGCTTACGGACTATACAGCATACAGAATGCTCCTTACGCCGTCAGCCATCTTGTCATAGACGCACGGGGACAGCCTCAGGTTGTATTGGCAACCCATAGTGAGAGAACCGATATTGAATTCACGGAGAGCTCTGCACGGCATGTGGACTCCATGTGCAGAGAACGTGTACAACTTCTCCGCGCGAGAGAAATTGACAATTGCGCCGGGTGCCAGAGCACTCTACATGGTTTGGTACAGTGACGTGAGACCAAGCTCCACTGGAGTCTGCTGGTAGCGTCTCGGAAGGCTTGTTCTGTTTAGTCTGATAACGGAGATGCACATTGATCTAGTGCCACCAGGATTATCAAGCCCGATAGATCGTTGGACAATGGGAAGACGAGAAGCGAAGCCATCAAATGAGTTATCTGATTGCGGAATGGCAATGTACCCCGGCCTTGTCCCTATTAGTCAGGTCCCAGAGTATCGCAACCGCCAAATGGTCACCATCGCAATGATCTCATGCTGACAACCTTTGCCTGTCAAGTTGCAGTCATCGGCTACGAGAGCAATATCGCCCGAAACGATGGTCATCCCACAGAACTTAAGGGACAGACATGCCCCATGCTCCGGACTCCGAGGCTCCTAGACTTCAGGCTTGAGATTCATCCAGTCAGGCCGACGCTGATCTCTTATCTGTTACAGTTTGTCGTGCCTTTACCCGCTTCTTGTCATCTCACAGAATGCACCCAACGAATACCGCCGCATGGCAGATTGCCGAAAAGGCCAAGCCTCTTGAGGTCAGGCCCGCCGCCTACACCCCTCCCAAGGAAAATGAGATTGTTATCAAGAATAGCGCCATCGGCCTAAACCCCGTCGACTGTCTTCGCCAGGAGCAGGGCGCCGCACTGTTCTCCTGGACCACCTATCCCACCATCATGGGCACCGACGTGGCCGGTGAGGTCGTCGAGGTGGGCTCCGGCGCCGCAGCGGCACGCTTCAAGCCTGGCGACCGCGTACTGGGACTCGGTAGCGAGCTCAAGGACAACAATCCCGCCGAGGGCGCTTTCCAACACTACACGGTCATCCCGGCGCAGGTAGCGTCCCCGATTCCCACGGACCTGTCGTACGAAAACGCCTCCGTCATTCCGCTGGGCATATCGACGGCGAGTTGTGGGCTGTTTCAGAAGGATTATCTGGCGCTGCGGTTACCCACGAGTCCGCGGGCTACGTCGAGCGGCCAGCTCGTACTAATTTGGAGCGGCTCGTCAAGCGTCGGCAGCAACGCTATCCAGCTAGCTGCGGCGGCGGGCTACGAGGTCGTCACCACCGCGTCGGCGAAGAATTTTGAGTACGTCAAATCTCTCGGTGCTAGCCACGTCTTTGATTACCGCAGTCCGACCCTCATCGAGGATATCAGTAAGGTCTACGACGGCAAAACCGGAGTTGGTGCGCTGGCCATCGGCACGGAGGCGGCAGGCCCTTGCTGCGAGATCCTTTCCAAGGTCAACTCGCGCAGGTTTGTGTCCTTGACCAATCCCCCAAGTGGTGCGTTGCCGGAGGGCATCGAGTCCAAGTTCGTGTTTGGAGCCGCTGTGAAGGATAATGAGGTTGGACCGGCCATCTTCGAGGCTTTCCTCCCCAAGGCGTTGGCAGCGGGTGAGTTCAAGTCTGCCCCGACTGCCGAGGTGGTGGGTAAGGGATTGGGATCGATCCAGGAGGGACTCGATCAGGTGAAGAAGGGTGCATCAGCCAAGAAGTATGTCATCAGTCTGCAGTAGAGCTCTTAGATTGTTAGATGTCCTTATTTGTGTCGTTCGACTCTTGTTCTGGAGTGCTGGTTTAATGATATACAACCCGTAACTTTTGCGTCAGGTGTTGGGTCAGGTCGCACAGAAGACCTCGGATGTTTCTAGGTCAGCACGGATTCAATAGTTGCAGTTGCTACTCCGTACTGCGCGCAGTTCTAGATTATTCCTCGTGAGTGGTCCTGCAGTCTGCCGGTAATTCCTATGGAAGCTCGAGACCATTCAAGGTCGCAGCTCAGGTAGATGCAGGTAGGCTCTTTCTCCCTAAAGTATATTCGATCATATTGATCATGATGTTATTGATGTTTTAGAGATCGAATGAGGTTCTCTGATATGGATTAACTCTGCATATCGACCGGTGTTTCTCCTTCATCTGGAAATGAGACTTGGGGGCGTCCTGTCCTTGCGATTTCCAGTGTGCACATTAGTTGCAGTCAGTCAGACATAATCGTAGACTGAGGTCATACGTTCCGGGAATTCTCGACTGGACTCTCCTTCGTTAGGCGCCAGTAGCAATGAACCCCTTTCTGTTAGCAAGATCCGCAAGAGGCGAGGTATTGCCATGCCATCCCTGCTGAAATAGTGACTAGTTAGCCAGGCGATTGCACTAGGTGTACATCATTGAATGAGCACCCCTCAGTAGATGCGGTGTGTATCGCACAGCGGACTGATCCAGGAATCAAGGGGTCCCGGCCAAGAATGAAGGGGTCTAGGCAAGTGAACTCCGTGCTCCTTAGGTATATGGGCATAGACAAGGAATAGCGGACGGAGTAGATAGTTCGAGTCTTGGCTGGATGATCCTCCTTGGCATTTTCTTCCCTGAGCGGACAGAGAGGCAATGTTGACCCCGAAGGGATGGTTGATGCGGTCTAGACATGCATGGTGAATGCACTTGACGATCAGCATACCATAGTCAGGAGCCGGGAGGAGAAGATCATCATCCAAAGACCCGGGATATTGGATACGTTGCAGCTGCAGAGGACAACGAACTGCAAGGGAAAATGTCAAATGAGATCAGGTCATGTGGCCTGACCCTGAAGGTGACAAGGACGGACTAAGGACGGAGTCCGCAGGCAGGAACTATCTAGACTACTAGACTAGTGAGCATCGAGTCCAGTCATTGTGCAATAATAGTCCACGTATTTGGGCTAAGCATTAGTATTGTTTGCTGGACCGGGTTGACCCATTTTCCGGTCGGAAATCTATTGCCAGTTGGAATCCTTGATTTCCGGGTTTGCTAAGGGGAGATGGTCAGGTGATGACAGTTGTAGAGCCAAGGGGATTTGTATTGCTAATAGAAAGGTCAAGTGACAAATGAGAGACACAGCCCATCATGATCCGATGATGCTCTGTTCAATGTAAGTGTCAGACCTCCGCATGATCAACCATCACCCTGAGAATGCTTGACAAAGTGACGAATGATAGATTAAGCTGAGAGAGCTAGTGTGGACGCTAGCATAACTGTTAGGTAAGGCAAAACAGGGGCGCAGCTTTAGTTTTGGAGAACGTGGCTGGATCTGGGGTATTCTAGACCAGGTAAGTGTTCACCAGTATGGTCTATGAGAGTACGAAGGACGGCAAATTTGCCTCTTCATTTTGTTGTATTCATGTAAATGAACAACTGATGATGGATTAATTGACATAGTTCAAACAAGAGAATAAATATTCAGATGTCCATCTATCTAGAGGGGTACAGCTTAGCAGAAATTGTTTCAAGTTGCATAAATTGATTATGTAATTATGTTCCACCAAAACGCTAGTAATAAGCTAGCGGGAGGTTCGCATTATGTCATAAAATGCTTGCAGCGATCCCAAAGAAGATTAGGCCAAGAGATGGGCCATGGTAGATTTCAATAAAACATCCATACCATATGGCTGCAATAATAATAATGGACAGACAGGCAATTATGATCCCCTGTATACCTGTAGTTAACCTTGCTTATAAGACATCAGATATACCGACATTCAGTGATGGTTCTCTATCTCATCTATGTTGAGGCTGTCGTGCTTTATGACGCAATGTTTTCATCGCAGAAGGAATCCTCTATTCCCAAGTGATACTAGCGCACACCGCCCGGTCCGATTGATAAATTCTAATTCCAGATTTAGAGCATTTTAGAGGCAAGAGCAAAAAAGAAAAGAAATGGAAGAATGACGATCATTACAACGTCCGATGCTTCTTCAGTAAGAAGTACTACAATGTACTATCGATACTAACTACAATCAATTATTACCATCTACCTAACAAAGGCAAGACGTCTAGATACCCCATACTTTGTTTGCCGCATTCATCATGGCCAATTCGCCCCATGTGGCCGCATCTTGCCCTTTCCATGGCGCCCAGCCCAGTGGTTCTCATTCTTTCTGTGTCTCTTGATCTCTGTCTGCTCGTTTTTTGCCGCCTCCGCTTTGCTGTCACTTTTGCGAGAAAGTTTTTATTTAGAAGCTGTACCGTACTACCTAGGTAAGGATCAATAGCAATAAACCTGGATTTTGCCTTTGCTTTTCTGCTGGTCTCCTGACGTGCTCTGACTCTTCTCTCCCACTTCATCTCTCACCACTCCTACTCATCCATCTACCATCAACCTGCAAACTCTTAAGACTACTGTCCGCAAATAGCCTTCTACGCAAGTGACAGTCCGTCCTTTTGCTCCTACTGGTCGCATTCCAACCTTGAACCGTGCATCCGTTCGGGAAACGCGGTGGTGTGCCCGTCCGCTGCCAACGAACATCCATAGTTCAATAGCGAATTTCTGTGACTAACAGCTTCCTCATTCTCCTCACCTTAACAAAGTCTCCGCCGCCCCTCTTTTTCCCTCTGCTTCGCTAAGGAATTTAAGAATCTGCTGGTAAATCTGGGGAAAAAATTGAAAACTAATTAGCTAAGAGAAAAAGGAAGGAGAAAAAAAAAAGGTCCGTCTCTTCGGCCCTCTTGTGTTCCCCTTTCCTTCCTACGCATCCGTATCCCGTCCAACCTTCTTTCTCCTCACCTAGTCGGCGGATTATATAGTTCGGAGGCCTCTTGCAGGCCCCTTCCAGTCCATCATGTCTTCCGTCGCCGCCTCTGCCATTCCCCTACAGAAGCCTACCTATTCTCGGTTTACTACGGCTCCGGCTATAGACACTAGTCATCCTCAACTATCGCGCACTTCCTCGTCGCACTCGTCCGCTTGCTCCTCACCCAACGGATCCAGATCTAGCAGTCGCCGTCGTCCGTCGTTTGGTTCGATCAAGGAGGACGTCGACGGTAAGCACTCGTGCACATGTATCGGCAAGGTTGCACATGTTGATTGATCTTCTCCGTACAGGCATTGCTCAATCGTTCGTTGATACACACATCACCCAGTCTCCCACAGAGCAGACCAAACAGACATCGCCGATAGCGACTGATATGCAACACACACCTGATTTCTGTTGTCCTTGCGGTGGTTTTCTTGGTTGGAAACAGATTCGACTCGGAGGAAAGAGTCTCAGCCGGAGCTATGGCGATCTTCGCGCGTTGGGGGCTATGCACACTCGGGGTTGGGCGTGGGAGAGCAATGCGGTGGTGAATAATCCTCCCACGAAGACGGTGCAATCCAAGTCTCAGAAACCCCCTCCAGGCTCCTCGCGGCTAGAGAAACTGCCCCCGGAAGTTCTCGGTGAGTTTCCCGTCTGCATGCCTGCTAATCAGCTCGTCCACTGACACTGTCACTGCAGATCATATCATTTCCAACCTGGCTTTGGATATCCCTCCTAATGGGTACACACCACGGAATGTCGACCTGGTGTCGTGTCTCCTGACGTCCCGTACGTTGCACGCTGCCACACTTGGTGTGTTGTACAGAAACATGACCTTCCCGCATTCCATCATCTTCTCCAAAGCTCTGAACCACATTTCGCAGTATCCCGCGCTCGGGACGCTTGTGCGTCGTCTGGACTTTTCCCATTTCACTTCCGTAGGACTCGGACGCACCAAGCAGATGAATGCAGAAATCCAGAACCTCACCTCCACGACGCTGCTGAAATGTTTGGATCTTCTGCCGAACCTTAAGGAATGTCTGCTGCAGGAGCATGTGGAAGGTGATATCAGCGTGGACATCGTGCGAAAGATATTCACCGGCCTGCCCAACCTACATAGTGTTGACTTTTGCGGTTGTGCTACCCAGTCATTCTCGGCGGTTTTCCAGGAAGCCTTGACCACAGGACCGGGTCTGCCTCTGAGCCTACCGAATCTCAAGCGGGTATCCCTACACGAGTGCAGCAGTCTGTCTCCGTCTACTTTTGAGGCCCTTCTCCCTCGTCTGATCAATCTGACGCATCTCGATGTCACACACACGCAGATCAGCGAGGCGGCGCTCTTCTCCACCCCCGAGACCGCACAGATTACTCATCTCAGCCTTTCGCGGTGCACTCGGTTGAAGGGTCCGAGGGTAGTCGAGTTTTTGACCACGCATCCGGCAGTGTGCAATACGCTGGTGTACCTTAACCTCCTGACCGACCCCACTCGCTACCGGATTCTCGAGGAGGGGGATGTCTCTGCTCTTCTTCCTCGGTTGCCGAAAACCCTCCGCTCGCTGAACCTGGGAGGTGCCAAGATCACTTCTGCTCATGCGGCTGCCTTGGTGCCTTTGACCAAGCATCTCGAGGAGCTCGGCTTGAGCTCGGCGGATTTGTCTTGCAAAGACCTCAATATGTTCTTCGCTCCGCCTCCAGTGTCGGGCAATGCGAGCTCGACCGAGGCGCAGGAACCGTGGGTGCCGTCCTCGTTGTGCTACTTGGATCTCAACAAGGTCACGCAGTTGTCGATTGGCACTATCTTCAATACCAATACTTGCTTGCTCCTTTCGCAGCAGAGTTATCCTCTGCAGGTCATTGAGTTCAGTGACAAGATCATTGCTCCGCTGAGGGAGAGAATCAAGAATAACCGTGCCTCCAGCGGCTGGACCGTCCGTGAGCTTGGCAGACGCGGCTGGTACGTACGTGACCCTGCATCTATGCCAAACCAAGTCCCCGACGACGGCTCTCGTCCCTGGAAAATGGGCGCCCGTTGGTGGGGGATGAGGAAGATCCCGGTTGCAGTTGGAGACGTTGGAGGCATCTATGGCCATTACATGTTTAAGAAATAAAGTCCTGGAGACAAAGAGTGTTCCTTCCTGGCTGTTGCTTACGACTTTTGATTGTTTAATACCCTTACTATGCTTCATGTCCTTCTCTTGCTGTCCTTGACGAAAAATGGGCGGACTCATTTATGATACCAAATTGCAAGCGTGAGCGACAAAAGTGCGGGTGGATCACTGGTTACTCTGTTTGATAATTTGCTTTGCTTTCCTTTGCTATGAATTGTCCAGCATCTTGTGTTCTGCATAGCGGGAGTGATTCTCATAGCGTTACGGTTGTGCTTCTCTGGGATGGTTGCTAGTCTCTTAAGGTTGTTGATCAATCCTCGCTCCATGACATGTTCCCATTATAACCTTGAGGTCAATCCTAGCTGCGTGGTATACGGAGGGCAATTCTGGCTGTAAAGAGTTCTTCCTGTTCTGCTTTGACGTCGGGGCTTTCACGGGAATGGCGTCATTGCTCTGCTGTCTGTACATTTCGGTTTGATCTTATAGCCAAATCTCATCTCAGGTAAAGCTGCCACAAAGTCTAAATACTGTCAGTAGCTCAGTTTCGTAATCTCCTTCATCTTGTTCCAACTTTTTAGGCCGTGGATTTTTCTGGATCGAGTGACATGCAGACTGCCACCTGTCACGTGATATCTTGCATCCTTCTACGAGAGCTGCGGAGCCCATTTTTACACGACCTCGAAATCATCCCACTTCCCTACCACGAAATCTTCACAGAGGGCCGCTGACCTTCCTCTTCGCCGGCCTCGCCCTTGGAAGGACTTTTTTCTCCTCTCCCGATGGGCGCATCCCGATACGCCGCTCAGGACAGTGGAAGCTGTCGAGTTCCAGGACGATGGCACCTCCGAGCGGATCGGCGGCATACAAGAAGAAAGATGGCACCCTGACCATGTCTCAGGACTGCCAGTCCATCTCGTGGATCCCTGCGGCTGGCGGCGCTACTGGAACGATTACGATTCCAGTTTCTCAGATCACTAGTATGTGAGATGGCCTTCTCTCGGTTGCTTCTGTATGGTTATTGACCAA
The DNA here is from genome assembly GCF_002847465.1 of Aspergillus novofumigatus IBT 16806. Lineage (NCBI taxonomy): Eukaryota > Fungi > Ascomycota > Eurotiomycetes > Eurotiales > Aspergillaceae > Aspergillus > Aspergillus novofumigatus. Next base: position 904,195 of record NW_020194278.1, read on the forward strand.
GGCAGATCTACAGCAAACCCCGGCTAGTAACCCCAAAGTTATGCTCAAGGTCTTCGTTCTTCCTCCCAACACGCCGAATGATTCTCCAGATCAATACGTCTTCTCCTTTACGGCCGGGGCCAACGCCCGAGCGGAAGCGAACGCCATCAAAGATGCACTCAGCACCGCCATCCAGGCCGCCAAAACCGCGGCGAGCGCGACCCCGACTCCGACACCCGGTCGGACAGGAACCCCCGCCGGCGGGGAAGGGATGTCAGCCGCTATGGCGATCGCGAGCGCGGTGTCCTCGGCCGGGCAGGCCCCAAAACCCTGGGATGACGACCAGCGGCTCAAGGCGGACGTGGAGCTGCAGCAGTCGCTGCTCAAGGCCGATGCGAGCCTGCAGCGCATGTTTATGGAATCGCTGCACACCAAACCAGATACCCTGTCCGCCTCGCAGTTCATGTCGCAGTTCTGGTCGACGCGGCTGCACCTGCTGCGGGCGCACGCGATCGAGCGGTCGCAGACGCGCGGCTCGTACAACGTGCTGTCGTCGCTGAAGCCGCGGGTCGAGGACAACGTGACCAAGCTCAATATCAGCAAGGAGCAGATCCAGCTCATTTTCAGCCAGCATCCGCTTGTGAAGAGGGTATATGATGAGAATGTGCCGAAGCTGAGCGAGCAGCAGTTCTGGTCGCGGTTCTTCCAGAGTCGACTGTTCAAAAAACTGCGCGGCGAGCGCATCTCCGAGAACGATGCGACGGATGCCATTCTCGACAAATATCTGCGCGAGGACGAGCAGGCGAATCCCGAGCGGGAGGCTCACGTGCCGCACTTTTTGGATCTGGCGGGGAACGAGGTCAATCACAGCCAGCGGCGCGGGAATCGGCCGGATCTGGACATGCGGCCGTCTGGGGTGGACAAGGTGCCCATCATTCGGACGCTCAATACGCTGAGCGAGAAGATTATGGCGAATGTAGCGCCGGTGGATCGCGACCCGTCGGCGCCTGTCGGTATTGACGAGGAGACGTACAATGAGCTGCAGTTGCGGGACTTGCGCGGGGACGATGAACAGAACAGGATTCTACTGAATATCCGGGATCAGAGTCGGTTTTTCTCGCAGGCCAAAGTAACCGAAGATGAGCAGAGTCGGCTATTTGCCAAGCAGGATCCCGACCAGATCCTCCGTGATCTACGCGTCCAGATCGACCGGGACCTGCCGACCGATGGGACAGCGCCATTGGGAAAGCTTGTGGAGCCAGAGGAACTTGAAGATGAGGACGAGCAGAAACATGATCAGCGGGCCGGATCGCAGGCCAACTTGCAGCGCGCATCGAAGCAGATCCTTGATGCCATCCGCGACCGGCGCAACCAGACGGAGGCGACATCCTCCGGGGGACGTACGGATTGTCGACCAATCTCTATGATAGGTTAACCCTGACACATGCGACAACCACGGAGTTCCTTCACCAATTCTGGCAGGCTTTTCTGTCCGGAAACCCCGACCGTGCGGCCGAGGTAGCATCGCTTGTGGAATCGCTGAACCGGGCCATGGAACGCATTCAGTCTGTCGCAAACGACGCCGAGGCGGAGCGCCAGGTGGAAGTAAACCGACTCAAGCAGCATGCGCGCGAGGTGCTAGAGGCTACGGGCAAGAAGATCCGCCTCAATCTTGCGGGAGTTACAGGTGGAGAGAAGGCCATCAAGCAGTTGCTGGGGCCCACCATCCGAGCATTGGAGACTGCTCTAGCTAAGTACAATACGGCATACACTGAAGAAATGCAGCGGCTGCAATCGCTGGAAAATAGATAATGTACATGATTTTATCTGCATCCAGTATAGTATAACTGTAAGACGCTACGGTACTCCGTACGATGTAAGTCAATCAATTTATCGGCATGCCGACTGACCTGACTCGGCTTCGGCCCACCAGTTGGCGCGACGTGTCCACCAGTCATCATCTCCATCTTCTCCCCTCACCATCATCAAAACACAACAACACCTGCACCAGGCAGAGCACACTCCGCATCTTAGACCACGCCGGTCTGGCCCCGTTTCAATTAAGCCCAAAGAAAAAAGAAAAAGACGAAAATGCTAACCTCCGGCCTAACCAACGCCCCCATCACCAAACTCCTCCTCATCTACACCATCGCCTCCTCCATCGCCTTCTCCATCTTCGACATCAAACACCTCGCCAGCATCCGCGTCTCCCCGCACCTCTGGCCCTACGCGCAGTTCTGGCGCCTCGCAACATGGCAACTCGCCGGCTTCGCCAATTCAACCGAGGCCCTCTTCGCCGCCATGCTCGCCTACCATCTCCGCGTTGTTGAGCGCGCATGGGGAAGCGCAAGTTCGCAGTACGCCGTTCTCTCCCCCCCCCCTTCCCCTACCCCTATTGAGCGTCAATGCTACGCTACGACCTTCGCTCGCCTCGCGATACTAACGTGAAAGGAAGACATTCATCCTCTCCACATTACCATATACCTCCCTCCTCCCGCCGCTCCTCCTCGTCCTCCTCCGCCCGCTTACACTTTACAAAATGAACTATCTCCCCTGCGGACCGACGGCTACGCTTTTTGCATTGCTGGCGCAGTATCATGCGGGGATTCCGCATACGTTTCGGTATAGGATCAGCACCAGCACCAGCACCAGCACCAGCACATCTACGACTACGACTCCGGGCTCGAATACGAATACGAATACGAATACGAATGATAGAGGAGAAGGGGGCCAGGGACAAGGGAAATACCTCACGCTCCTCCTGTCCGACAAGTCAACTACGTACTTGGTTGCGGCGCAGCTGGCTCTGTCGCAGTTTCCTGGCATGATGCTCCCCGCGGCGGTGGGGTGGGTTGTTGGGTTGCGTGGCGGGCGGAGGTGTTGCCGTTGCCTACGGCTCGCTGGCGAGTTCCGGCTTGGGTGGTTGGGGAGAAGGAGGTGGGGAGACGCGGGAACCAGGGGGCAGAAGGCGGGGAGCGATATGAGGATTTGAGGAGGAGGTTGGAGGGTGAGGCTGTTGCTGCGGCGGCGGCGAGTGGGAATGCCGGTGTTGGGCTGGGGAGTGAGGCTTCCGGGCAGAGACAGCGGAGGAGAGAGGGAGGGATTATGGATAGATTGAGGGCGTTGTAACTCCCGCTATCAAAGTACGGTGTGGTGGTGGTTGATCATAACTATGAAGACAATGACCTAAGTGATCTGCCAGAAAATCCAGTCTCTTATGCTATGTCCATAACCTGCCCTACTTCTACGCCAAATCAAGAGACCATTCTAATCAACAGAAACCTGAACCTGAGCGGCCCTGAGAATCTGGTCACCGCCCGTTCCGACTTCTGCGCATATTCTCCTTGCATTCATTGCAGTACCATTTGACTGTACCCTATCAGCATGGTCCAACTCGTTAGGCCAATGAACTTACCATTCTTCCCCGGCGGTTTGGTAAGCCCAACACACGACAGATGGAACCATTCCCGCGGGCACGCATCATTGTCACAAGCAACCATCTCGCCGAAGCTGATCTCGTTGCAGTAACAGTACCGCGGCTCGCCATCTTCATCCTCGTCGTCCCCTTCATGCAGCGAGTCTTCCTCCTCAGACACTGCTCGCTGCTGGGCTACCGCCACACTGCCGCTCTTCTTATGCGATCGTTTCGCAGGCGCGGGGTCTGTGTTGCGGGTAGGTCGAGTGCGCTGGGAGTTGGGTTCTGACAAGGCGGAGAGCACAGGCGTGGACGTCTTCGACGACCGGCCCTTCGGAGCTGCGTTCAAAGCTTGAGGTACTGGTGTCTCCCGAGGTTCGACCGACTCAGCAGGTCGAATTTCTGTATCTTCGCGTTTCATGCTGACGGGACCGACAGCCTTGGCCGCAGCTGTGGCGGAATTCTCTTCCTCGGCTTGGCGTTGCAATTCTGAATTAAGTGCAGCTGCAACCATGTCCGCTTTGGGAGTTTCTTTAGGTAGAGTCTTGGTATCGACGATTTTGCCTGAATCGAAAACAAGGTTAGACAGAAGATAAGACAAAAGATACGGGTGACATACTGTTGCTTGCTAGGCGATTAGACGCCGAGGAGGATGGCCGCTGGCGACCATTGGACAACTGTCCAGAGCTCTGCTGGGCACGAGACGACTGCGGCCGAGCGACTGCTCCAGGTCCGGGACTGGCTGCGCTACGCACGGCATTCGACGCCCCCGCCAGAGGAGCAGGTGCCAGCACTGGCGAATTTGCCGCGGAGGTTCCAGTGTTATTTCTACCAATTTGGTTAGCAAATGCACAGGGTTTGGAATTGAAAGGTCCTGGAGATGTTCACCTCTTGCGAGCGGCTGCATTCGTGTTGGGAGCACGAGATCTCTTCTTGGTGGCATCTGAAGCTGTCGCGTCCTTCGATGCACCACGGCCTGAAGCATTCCCAGCACCGCTGGCGGATCTTTCCATCGCTGCGCCAGTATCGGCCGCTGGAGGTCTTTCGACCTTGCGGCGTTTCGTCGCACCCGAAGCCCCCGAAGCACCCGAAGTTTGTGCACCATGGCCGACTGCAGACAGATCCCCAGCAGCCGCACCTGCGCCGCTACGAGGCTTGCTAACCTGCCCTTTCCGCGAACTAGATGCACGAGCATCGTCAAAGTCCGAATCGGCATGCGTGCGCCGCTGTTTGCGAGCGGCATCCCGTCTCGCATCACTACGGGATCCGGCTTCTGTTTCAAGCGCATGGTTCAGGTCTTGTTTGTTGGATGCGACTTCCCGGCGAGGACGCTCATTCGTAGTGGTTTTCGCGGTGTTCCTGTTCGAGTAGGCCCAGTGCGTAAGACTGCCCAGGCGCGCCTCCTCACTGATCTCCCCTGCAATGAATGGGAATACGCCGTCGATGCGCAGAAGCTGCCGGTCTAGTTCGTCATTGGCGTTGGAAATGACATGGTTCTTTTCGTCCGCGGTCATCATCAGATCCACTAGGGTGCGCCGCACACGATCGAAAAGAAGACGACGGTTTTTGCTGTCTTGCGATTCAGGAGGTTGCGAGTGATCCTATTGTAAAGCAAACAGGTTTTAGCCAAGCACATTAATTGTTGTAGATATCCACGACCTACCGCTGGCACAATATCATCCCGAACCACCCCGTCGACAATAGGCGCTGGATTCAACGGACAAGGAACAGGCTGCGACTCCGAAGAAACCTTTAGCAGCTGGAGAAGGTTATCCTCAAGCGCCCAAGCCTTTGCATCCACTTCCTTTAGCAACGAATTGTGACGGCGAAATTCTCGCGGCAGAGCGGTAATGGCGTCGGTGAAATGAGTGAGGGCGGGATAGAATCCGTGAGGGGCAGGAGGCGTAGGGGGCGCTTCGATCATTGAGCCGTGACCGTAGGCAAATGACGACCGTCCCAGCGTCTTGGACGTTCTGGATGGATTCGTACGTGTCTGGCGCGCTGACTGGCGAGCATTTTGACCCTGAGCGTTGACGGCCGACGACGAAACGACGGATGCCATGGTTGAAGAGGAAATTCAAACGCAACAGGTCAGAAACCGCTCAATCAGGTGAGAAAAAATGGTACAAACAAAAGTTTGGGATACGTCTTGAACCCAACAACATGGACGAAGGTGTTGATGGGATGGTATGTCAGATAATGGGGCGAGAGGAGACGGAAGTTCTGCAGTGCGGAGAAGCAAGACTTTCCCCTTTGGGCCCGCATCAGGTGATTGATGCCTTGCATTTCAGGCATTATAAACTGCTTACTCATTTTACCCCATTGGTTGCCTTGACGTCATCAGCGCTGTATATCAATTCAGTCTCATAAGTACATCTCTAGGGCGGGATATGTTCACGAAAGAAATACTGCAGATCTAGTAATTCAGGCCTTCTTAGTTTACAAACACATGCTCCGGCGTGTTCTAGGAGATAGACAAGTCAATCCCAACCCGTAACAGGGTGCCAGGGAACATTCAAAAAGAGATATCAAAAAAAAAAACAGAACAGCATGACTGTAGGATAGAAGCCGCAGTAGATGCTGACAACAGAATGAATTCATACAAAGGAGACAGAAATGGATAGACGCTAGCTCCTACAAATCAAAGCACCTAAGATGATAATCCAACAGCGGCTACAACGTCCGATTACTCGCCCTTCAGACGATCCTGGTGGACAGTGAACGCTTCCTGAAGGAAGTCCTGTTCCTCCTTGGCGTGGACGGACTTGAGACCAGTGGCGACGGAGGCGCTTGGGGCCCGACCAGCGTAGAGGACGTGGCGACGGTTGTGATGCTCAGTCTCGTTCAGTAGGGTCTCGATACGGGGCTGAGTGTAGCTCCAAGCACCGGCGTTCAGGGGTTCTTCCTGAGCCCAGACAATGTCCTTGGCGTTAGGGTAGCTGTCCAGGTTCTCCTTCAGCTGAGCCCAAGGGAAGGGGTGCAGCTGCTCAACACGGGTGATGGCAGTGTTGCGGATACCATTGGCCTCGCGGTGCTTGACCAAGGTAGCATAGACCTGACCACTGCACAGAATCACGCGCTCGATCTTCTCGGGCTCGTCAATGGCGGTACCGTGGGCCGGGTCAGGGATGATCCACCGGAAGTGCGAGTCACCGGTGAATTCCTCAATATCGGAGCGAGCAACAGGATGACGGAGGAGGGACTTGGAGAAAAAGATCACGAGGGCTATGGCAAGTGAGTTAATGAAAAGTCATTCATAGAGGGAGAGAACCAAAACTTACGCTTGCGGAACTGGCGGTGGATTTGGCGACGCAAGATGTGGAAAAGGTTGGCAGGAGAGGTCATGTAGGCAATCTGCATATTGCAGTCCTGGTGCTGACGGTCCAACTTGTCCTGAGTGGGGAACTGGCGAGGTTCCTCGTTGCAAAGCTGCAGCCAACGCTCCATTCTACCCGAAGAGTGCTCAGGACCCTGGCCATCATAACCGTGAGGCAGAGAGACAACGAGACCGGAGCGCTGCAGCCACTTGGACTCTCCAGAAGCGATGAACTGGTCGATAATGCACTGAGCGTTATTGGCGAAGTCACCGAACTGGGCCTCCCACATGACCAGGGCATTAGGGGAGGTCAGAGAGTAGCCGTATTCGAAACCGAGACTTAAGAAATAGTTAGTTTGAGCGAGCAAAGGTGAATCGGTCATTGGAAGTCAACTTACGCTCCGAATTCGCTGAGGGAAGAGTTGGAGATGACGAAGCTGCCCTGGTCCTCGCCAATGTGCTTCAGAGGGGTGTAGGTAGCCTCGTTCTCCTGGTCGTGCAGAACGGCGTGACGCTGGGAGAAAGTACCACGCTCAACGTCCTGACCGGAGACACGGACATGGTAGCCCTCCTTGACCAGAGAACCAAAGGCAAGGGCCTCAGCAGTGGCAAAGTCAATGTTCTTGCCCTCATCAACGGCCTTCTTGCGGTTGGCCAAGATACGCTTGAGGTTGCGGTGGACGGTGAAGCCCTCGGGGCGCCGCTGATCTTGTGGGCAATGTGGCTCAACAAAGAAGTATCAACAGCGGTAGGCAGATGAGGCAGAACCTCGGTGGCCAGCTCCTTAGGGGTCTTGAAGCCGTTCCAGGCGGAGGTTAGCCATTCCTTGCCGGTGGGCTGGTAATCCTTGCTGCGGTCGAAGCTGTCGTTGAGCATGCCCCAGACCCACTTCTTGTGCTCGTCGATGTCCTCCTTGGTGAAGGTGCCCTCGGCAATCAGCTTCTCGACATACTTGTCAAGCTGGGCCTTCTGCTCGGCGATGCGCTTGTACATCAAGGGCTGAGTGAAAGAGGGCTGGTCGGTTTCGTTGTGACCCTGCTTACGGTAGCAGACGATGTCAATGACAACATCGCGCTTGAACTCGGCACGCCAGTCGGCAGCAACCTGGCAAACGTAGTTCACGGCCTCGACATCATCAGCGTTGACGTGGAACACGGGGGCGTCGATGGACTTGGCGATATCCGAGCAGTAAGGGGTGGAACGCGAGTAACGGGGATCGGTAGTGAAACCAATCTGGTTGTTCACGATGATGTGGATGGTACCACCGGTCGAATAGGCGGGGAGAGAGTGGAAGCCCATGGTCTCGTAGACGACACCCTGACCGGCGAAGGCAGCATCACCGTGCAGCAGAACACCCATGGCACTGTTGAAGTCCTTCTCGTCATTGTTGTAGTGCTGAATAGAGCGAGTCTTTCCAAGGACAACGGGGTCCTCGGCTTCGAGATGGGAGGGGTTGGCGACCAGAGAAAGCTGCACACGCTTACCAGAGGGAGTGGGACGTTCGAAGTTCATACCCAAGTGGTACTTGACATCACCCGAACCTTCGTCCGAAGGCTCGGCAGATCCGGAGAATTCACTGAAGATGGATTCGTTGGGCTTCCGAACGACGTTGGACAGCACATTGAGACGACCACGATGAGGCATACCAATGACAATGTCTTTGATGCCGTGGTCGACGCTGCGGTCAATCAGCGCCTTCATACCGGGCACCAGGGTCTCGCAACCCTCCAGACCGAAACGCTTGTCATTGGGGAACTTGGTGGCCAGGAAGGCCTCGAAGCTGTGACTCCAGATCAGACGGTCAAGGATACGGCGCTTGTCGTCAACCGAGTACTTGTAGGGCTCAGGAATTTCGAAACGGTCACGGATCCAGTCGCAGGGCTTGCGGTCAGGAATGTGAATGTACTCCACACCGTAGGAGCCACAGTAGATCCTCTCGCAGGTGGCGATGATCTCACGCAGAGTCATCTTCTTGCGGCTCTCAGTGGCGAAGCGAGGCAGGATACCGGGGCCGAGAGTGAACTCCTGGTCGAGATCGCGCTCAGTGAATCCATAGTGGTCAAGTTCCAGCTCCTTGGGCTTGTTGTAGCCGAACGCCTCAGCTTCGCCGCGGATGCCAAGGGGATCGATCTTGGCCTTGTGGTGACCACGAGCCTGGTAGGCGCGAACCAAAAGCTGGACCTTGAGATGATTTGTCAGGTCAGTGCCAGCGGCGAGACCCAATCCCTCGCCAGGCATGGTCTGCGGAACGCCGCCGGTGGGGGTAGGCACAAGAGTCGGAGGAGGCTGGAAAGCTTGGGCGATAGGCATGTTGCCTTCTTCCATGTTCTTGAAATATGTCTGCCACGAAATGTGCACGCTGGAGGGGTCCTTCTTCCAAGCCAGGTACATCTCGTCGACGTAGTTGGCAGTGTTTCCGGAAAGGAAGTTGTCATTGGGATCCTAGAGAGCGCGGATTCGCGCGTTCAAGTCAGTGATATCCTCAATGAATAGATACAGTAGTAGACCAGGAGCTAGGCTTACCACTCCTGCATCAGTAGCAGCAGCATAGTGTCTCCTGCCGTTGGACAAACGGTCAATAATGGCGAGAGGTCTTCTCGTGGTCAAGCCGAATTTCGAGTTATGGTTGGCAGTAGCTCTGGCAGTGGAAGCAAGGGAGATGGACCGCCTGCAGGCCGAGCAGGCGGGGCCACGCAGCAGACCGCTGCTGGTGGCCTTGACGGCTGTGGAACGAAGCATTGCGGGATTTTTCCGTTGCCGATGAAAACAGATGCGATGAAGCTGATGCGACAAGTAGGCTGGAGCTCTTTCTAGTAATGCTCAACACTGAGAGCAAGAATGAATCAGATATATTATAGAGACCTGTTTCGAAATCGTCAATATAAGCGGCAACGCTCCCAGGAGCTGAGATAGATTGAACGGATGAAAGGAAGACACACAGTTGTCACTAAAAATTCAGAAAACAGGTGTCGACTAAGATTGCCGTAGCACCTGCACAGAAACAGAACTCATCAGAGAGCAAGCACTCTCTTTAGACAATCAAAGCTTTTTCTTTTTTTTGCCTTGCGAAAAAAAAGAAGAGAGGAGAGAAATCCGGAGTAGAGAGGTCAAGTAACTCTAGTGACGAAGGACTGGGAGAAGAGGTTTGCCGAATGTCTTACGGTTATGACGGCCAGCGCGGATGTGGCTAATGCAGTTCCTGCTGCTGTCCTCCTGACAACAGCCACAGCTTACTCAGCACACGCCCGGGCCGCCGACATGCTGAGAGCGGCAAGTACGGCCGGTCGCGAATCACAATAGAGGAATACGCACCGCCACAGGCCGGCTATGAACATTTCCCGCTCCGGGTCTTTGCGGATGGACTGCAGTCCAATCATCGCCATGGATTAATTTTCTCATAGTAATCCTCAGGAACAGGACACAAAATCCAAATCTATGACTTCATCTGTATGCACGAGCTATCATCGAGAAGATTCGATGACTCATGAGATGTACCATTCGCTTTTAAAGCGCATCAGAAACTATCTACAAGAGAGTAAATTCTGATAGTTCGCGGAATTATGGCACTACGTTACACCGTAAACGGTCAATTACTCCATCGAGAGGAAGAAACTAAGTAAATATAGGTGTCAGGACTAGGTAAGACCTGGAGAGAGGAAACGCCATAACGCAAGTATGGATCACTCGGTCACCATGGATTAATTTAACCAAGAAAGATGTAAAATAGGGGGTATAAATCATGTATATGTACTCGCCACACTTCTCCTCCGTGTCGTGATATCTTTAGCTCGGCAGGCTCGTTGAGGTGGATGGACTGCATCATCCGGGAACAGCTTCTTCAGGATTCATTTGCAAATCCGCTTCTCCACATATCGACTGGTGGGCGACATCTCCATTTGTTGGTATCATGGTCGGCGATTCAGCCGCGCTTGTTCCTCCAAAGAGGTAATCTGGCGGAACCGTATATACAGTCGGGCTCACATCAGAAAAGGCCGTGAAACTCGCGCGATTCGACGATGAGTGATGATGAGGTGGTGGGCTTCCGCTGCTGCTACGAAGGCTTCCATTACTGCCACCCCAGGCACCGCGTCGCAGTTTCAACAGGGCGCTCAGAGACATCTCGTCGTCCATGGTACCCATATCAACAAGTTGCGCCAGCCCTGGACCGGAGATGGCGGGATTGGAGTGAGCCGCACCGTGCGCGGTCAATGAAATGACCGAGTTTCGCGTGCTCCATTCACTTCGTTCAGTAATAGGAGTCAAACTGGGTTCTCGGAATTTGCCTCGGCTGCTGTGGTTGCGCGAAATGCCTTCGACGCCACGCGGACCGAAGTATCCCCCATTGGTAAGTTCTGAGCTGTAGGCCCCATGAGCCTGGGCGTAAAATCCAAACTCTTGCCCATAGAAGCCTTCGTCGTCGTTTTCCAGCGCCTCCGCATTGGCAGCAGCGATGATAGGATCATCGTAAAAGGCATCATCGTCGTCGTAGTTGAAATCGTCAAAAACCTCTTCAAAGCCCATTGCATCCATAGCCTGGCTCAGATGGCTGTCATCTGAGACGAGCCCCGAGTAAGAGTCCATAGTCTGGTTCGTTCTGGCAATGCTGTCCTGGCCTAGGGACCTCTCGCTCGCGCTTGTGGTGCGCTTGAATCTGTCCATGTTGGCAGTCTCATTGGCGGCCTTCTCCAGCGCGTTGTGCAAGACCTCCAGGTTATGTTCGGATAAGACCCCACCATGAGATTTTGTTGTCGTTAGGTTATGGGTCATTTCAGCGTCAAGTCCACCATATCTGGCAACTGCTGCGTCTCGGAAATTACTAGCAACGCTTGGTGCGTGCTTAAGACCATCCTTCTGATCCAGTTCGGGACTCAGGCTGTGAGGTTCAGGTGCTTCACTTCTTGATCTAGACTTGTCTTCCGTCTGGTCCGTCGTCCCCGGTTCAACCGGCGCGGTGGGTACAACTGCCGTCTTGCGAGCATACAAATGACTGGATTCGTCATCGAAAATCGATTCATCAAACGTTTCGCCGCCTGGATCACCAGCCAGTTCGCCAAATTCTCCGTCGTCAAAGTACAGGTCGTCGTCGTCTTCTTCGGTTAGCTGCGATGTAGAAGAACGAGTTCCCGTCTGCATTGCGCATCCTACTGCTGCCGATTCTGAAAGGGTTGTTGGGGGAAACGAAGTGACTTTGTCTTCGGTGACAGAGAGCTCGGATACCTGAGGAGCGCCGCCTTGATCCGATTGCAGATTTATGTCGACTGCCGGACCAAGACCCGGGGCGCTGATGGGGCTCGCGACGACTGGTGAGAGGCCAGGCGCATACCATGAGGTAGTCAATGCGGCCCCAGGGCCGGAGAATCCACTGAACTCATCTTCTTCGGCGTCAGTGTTGACCCCAGGGATCTTTTCTTCCAAGCCGTCAAAGTCATGAAGGTCGTTGTCATAATCGTCTTCGACGTCACTGTATTCCCTGTCTTCGAGCTGAGCTTTGGCCCTGCGTGCCGCTTCTTTCTCCTTGTGCTTCTCTTCCAGTAGCTTCTCCTGTGCCGATGACTCAACTCCGTTCATGTCAAAGCTGAATCGGGACGCGTTGCTTTTGAAATGTTTCGGTAGGCCAGATGACTGATGGAGTATTATTTCAATTGTATCTGAATCTTGCTGAGCCGCTGGCTGTTCTTTGCTCTGCGGTCCTGCTTGGGGCCCGGACTGAAGAGGGATTGATTCCTCAGGATGTTCCTCATGATCGGGTAGTCGCGACGGGAGTCGCCTTGCAAATACAGGGACCGATTGATCATCGCTATGAAGAGACGGGTTTGTGAGAAGCGATGACTGTAAATAGGCTTTGTTGTCAACCTGTAGCACATTCTGATCGTCCTCGAAGTGCTCCTTGAAAACTGGGGAGTATTCACTGTGTTTCTTCCTGTGCTCGCTTGATTGAACCACTGCATCCCTCCCATGCGGATGAGACACATTCTCAGTCTGCGGCGTATTGTACGAATTATACTGATTTGCAGCATCTTGTAAGAGCACTGGGGCTGTGGACAGATTCCGGCGCGGACGAGGGGCAGAGAAGTCGTGCACGATGTTTCCGCGTATCCTAGGATCATAATCATCGGGTATGGCGGGGACCACGTTTCGAGCTCCGATGCTGATGTCCTCCGCTCGGAGGCCGGCCAATTGTGAAGAGCGCCGCCGGGCCAGCAGAGACATCGGGTTCAGGAGGTGAAGCATTGCCTTCCCAGATTTATGCGATGTATGTTCCGCGGACACGTCCCGGTCGGTTTGACGACGGTAACTCGAGCCTTCCGGCCTGTATTCCTTGTGCATTGTATTCGATTTGTCAGCGGTGCTTGTCAACACGGGCGTCGAAGATCGCTTAATATTGGCGTCGAAGGATTGATTCTGAGAGTTCAGCAGTCCTTTACCGAAGGACAGCCGAAAAGGCGAGTTCGGCTTCGAGGAATCACTGTCGCCATACTCGGGACGGGAAGCCGTAATGGACACTTGCGACGAGTTCGGCTGAGCAGTCAAATCCAAGTTCTTTTCGCGGCCTTCTGGACTGGATTGAGGCCGCGCTTGCTTGTCCGAAGTAGAGGACGGTACTGCCAGGTTGGTCGCAGCAGATGAGAGCGCATCTGTCGAGACTGTAGAACCCACACCATGTCCCTTATCAGTATCGCCATCTGCAGGCGAGTATTCGCTCGAAGTAAGGGGAGTCAGCGTATCGGGGCACGGAGATGATTCCTCAATCGTAGTCGCAAGGATCGGCGTGTGCTGAATAACCGGGAGCTGAGGAGGGTTGCCGTTGCTTTTGCCTCTTGAAGAGGCCGGTCCGGACGATGAGATGGGGGGTGCACTCGAGCGACGATGCTCACGTCGCCAGTAGGAGAAGACTGTGGATGGTGGCATGATTATCGGCGCCCCAGCACCTACAGTGCTTCCTTATGAGTGGTCTCTCCGTTCAGGACTCATACAAATCATCCATTCTGCCTTCGAATTGGTCGTTCGCGTCCTGTTGAGCTTGCAAAGGTGATAAAATCAATATAATGAGCTGTGGGGCTCCTCTCAACCGTGCACGGGTCGCTGTTCTAACAATAGTTAAACAAGCAGAGGAGATAATTTGAGGAATTAATTATTAGATTAGGAGGGGGAACTGGTAAATATCCGGTATTTAAATGATAGAATCATCCAAAGTCATGATAAAGAAATCATTCATGAGAAGAACTATTGCCAATAATGAAAACTGACTAAGGGGTCAGCCATGAGAAGAAACTAGGTGTTATTCCATTATTTATTGTTGCTGTTGACAGAAACGGTGGAAGAAGGAATGTCATCCGTTCTCTACCTTAGCTTACCTACCATCCGAAAGCGGATAATCATCATCATCATCAACGGGTCAACCCAAACTTTCAGCACAAAAGTCTAATGATTGCAACTATATCATTTGATTCAACCAGTGCTCTAGCTAGGCAATACTTATTTCAGACTCTTAACATCCATCAACCTCACGGTCTGTATTGAAATAGTTATGTTTTTTGATGGTCAATCATGCCTTGGGTTGGTTATAACATCCGCGAAGTAAATGCAGGCCGGGTATACCTACATACGGAGTACTGTAGAGCTGCTCTTTCATGGAAAAGAACGAAATGTTGAATCAATGCATTTATCAGGAATGTTCTCAGAAGAAATTGAGTTTACACAACACAAAGCAAAATCGCTAATTCTACATGGATATCACCAATACAATGAGGGCTTATGCTTTCAATGCATCACAACCATGGAATACCGCTCAGAATCAGACGCAAGAGTGTAAAAGAAATGAAAGAAACAACAGCATCAAAAGCAAGACTGAGGTGGCTAGAGGAGAATTATCGGATGCTTTGCCTCCAACGATCAATGATCTCCCGTTGGCCATTATCAATCACTGGCTGCAGGACTTTGGAATGGTAGTTATGAGGCATAGCATAGCTCAGATGATTCATCCCCAAGATAGCATCGCTGTAGAATGTATTCGGGTGCACCATCCCAAAAGTCTGAGGATTTGCCGCCGCTACTCCCTGGTTCTGCGCAAACCCTGCCGGAGCTGGATTCCCAAAATTTAATGGCAGTTGCTGTGTTGATAGACGGTTGTCGTATGAACGCTGGTGGGTCGGTCCACGATGAGCAGCAGGCTCGTTCGTTGGCGGTTGCCCGACGCTGATCGGACGGGCATGAAGGATGTCCGCCATACTTCTCCGGTATCTTGGAGCTTGGGTCGCCTTCTTCTGAGCGGCGGCCTCCCTTCGAAGCCGCTCTCGTCGTTGAGCCAGAGTCTCGTCTTCGGGCGCGGCTTCGGTTTCCTTGTCCTTCGGTTCGTCCTCGTGAAGATGGCTCAATTCGGCAAGAATTTCACTCGCGAACTCACTCTCTGCGACAGTGCTGGTGCGGTCCTTGGCTTTCAACCGCTTAAGGCGCTGCGCTAGGGTCTCTCCCTCGTCTCCACTGTCCGGCTGCGCGGGCTCCGGCATATTTTGAGTGTATATGGTGGTTGGGCGCTTATCAAGGCTGGTCAAGGGCAAGGGCTCTCCTCGGAGCCTCGCGCGACGTCTGCTCAGCGGCTCACTCTCCTCCAATTCCCTTTTCTCCATGAGACCCAATGGTCTGGCCTCGTCGGGGGCATTGGCTTTCTCAGGGAAGAGCACAGCCAGGGGAACATCTTCATCCTCATCCTCCTCGTGCTTGTGAATGTCGGGATCTTCCCAAGCTAATGTAACTGGCTTTTGTCGCCTGTGCTCACTTTGCTTCTGCGCGACAGCCTCAAGCTGAAGAAGGGTGGAGTGCATTCCATTGGAGACAGCGGCTGTCCGCCGCCGCTGTTTAAGTTCCTGCTTTCGCATTTCTAGCTCTGCTAGCAGAGTATTCGGGGGACCTGTGTATTCGAAATCTGGTTCGTCCTCCTCCTCTGATTCTTCATGGCCCGTCTCGGAATCATCGCTCTCTGACTGTTCATCGTAAGCATCATCATCCGCATGTAGAGCGACATCTTCATGTCTAACTGCAGCGTCTGCTACAGTTTGCTTATGTAATGGATGGGACGCGATGGAGGCCGCTCTGAGGTCAGGATTGGAAGCGTGATACTCAGAGACGAGGTTGCTTCTAGACGCACGTTTCTTCCTTTGTTCGGATAGATTCGGATGGGACGACTTGGGCCTGGCGCTCCGATATACATCTGACCCTACGTTTCCAGCGAAGGGATGTTCTGTAAAGGCAGTAACAGGGGCATGCGCGGAGGCATCCAGTATACTCTCAAGCGTTTCAACGGCCGAAGCCTGTTTCACTTCGATTTCCAGCGGTGCGGCCGGCGTGTCGAAGAAGACGCTCGCTCGAAGTTGAGGAGGCAAATCTTTGTAATTTTTCTGGCCGTTCGCTTCCTCTTGAATTTGACCAGACAGCCATGGCGCGGATTTCCTGTTCTCCGGAGCAACTGTGCTGAGGAGCTGGGTGCGACGTTTCTCCCGTTCCCGTTCCGCGTCACGTCTTTGCGATAGCCGAGGCGGTAAATTCAGCATCATCGGAACAGGCGCAGGGTAGTATACCATGTTATCTCCCACCTGTGGTTCCTTGTACGACTCGGAGCTACTTGCGAGAGGCGGTCGGGTCAGCGACACATGGCGCATGGGGTCCGGACCTTTGTCAACAAAATGAACGCCGTCAAAATCAGTGAACAGAGCCCTCGCTTGTTGAAAGGTGTCACCGGAAGCTGCAGACGAAGGCCTCTCAATCTCGTAGCCTGCACCATGACTGTGTCGATCAGGAAAATCGGCGGGGACTGGGGCGAGAAGGTCTCTTGAGGCGGAGAAATGTCCTCAGGGGCAGTCCCAAACGCAGGCTGAGTGAAAATACCCTCATTTCCACTTTCCGACACTTGCGCCAAACGAGATGCAGAACGAGTGGAGCCCTGAGGGCTGGAAATGTTGTTCCTCAAGGGGTAGCCTTCCGTGTTGTATTGGAGAGCAGAGTTGGAGACGGAGCTGCACGAGCGCCTCTTCTGCTCGAGATTCATCTTTCGAATCTCACTCGCAATATCCGCTGAGCTCGAGCTCAAGCGTTCCGCACTCCTCTCCAACCTCTCCACATTAGTGACATACGCTCCTTGTAAGGACTGGAGATCTGGCGTCGGATGACTGAGAGGTACCGGCGTATCGGTGATGGGAGTCCGCAAGGGAGGTTCATCGGAGTCTGTTTGCACTTGTGGCTTGGAAGTAGTGTCGAGCGGAGGAATCACGCGACGAAGATCGTCGGACCGTCGATCTGCGCCAGGGTTCGTTTCCTCGTAGTCGTCTTCCTCGACCATGTCGTAACTGGTCGATGTCATGGACCGTAACATGGAGCTCAAGCTGCCAAATCCGGTGTCCTCAGCGGCCTTTGCTGGTTGTAAATAACTCCCTCCTCCGATGTGCTCTGTATCTAGGGGCAGTGACTGAAAGGTGGGGCGCTGTTGCGACTGCGGCGATGGACTGCGGGAGGCGTCAGAATCGGTCGCATTGGAGGCCACTTCGACGTCGGCCTGGGAAACGGCGTTGTAAGCCATTCTCTTTGGTGGTGGGGAAGTAGTGGACGTCCCCAAGGGCCATCAAGAGCACAAGGCGGCCCGTAAAATCTAGTGGAAGTGAGGAGGATTTATGGATAATTGCTTGGGAGATTTTGGAAAGAGATAAGGCAACCCTCATGCAGTAGTGCACAGGAGTGTATCAAATGCAATACTTCTCAAAGGAGGCGGGTGATGATATTAGAGGAGGAATGGAGAGATAGGGGCAAGGTGAGAGTGTAGGAAAGAGGGTGGAAAACACAAGAAAAAAAGAAACAATAATATGGACCTTCTAACGGAGCAGATAAACAAAGGAGAGAGAGAAAAAGATGAAGAGGTAGACTAGATCAATCGTTGGAGAAGTAATGAATTGACTGACTGAACGATCCATCCTTGGATAAATTAAATCGTATGTATGTACGGAATTGTAAGACCTTGACCCCGGCTATCAGGATACAGTGCTATATTTGGATGAGAAGAATCTAGGTACGTACCTTACTTAGGTGCTAATGTTGTACCTATTTGGTCCCCATACCGCTTGCATGATTATTACACGGCCGTTACACTTACAACCCAACTGTGCCCAGGTACGGAATACCTAAGGTAGCGGGATAGGGCTAACTGATACTACCTACCTTACCTGTAGGTACCTAAGGTGGTACCTGGGTAAGTATCTGGTACTGCTTACTCCGTACCTTGGGTACTTACCCATCTCTGGCTCGGGATGTGACAGACTCGAATATACGCATAACAATGGAGCAGAAAAAAAATTTCTTGCAGGGTATGATGTAGTCAGAGCCACATTTGTGCTCAAGTCTTCTCAAAAACAAGGAACTGGAGAAGGGTGATGGTTTTCAGGCATCTTACAACTTAGAGAGGGGTCTAGCACCTCCTAGTCTCGAGATAATACATGCCTCCTAGCCAGTGAAATCAGCGGACAAGAACTGAATACCTAGGCTAGACCCGATTACTCGTAGCTAGCACTCATTTAAAACCCAGCGCTAAGACATGCGATAATGAGAGATATGACTTGAAGACCCGAACAAACAAACAAGGTAGTTGTCCTATCTTACACAGAGAATGCTGAGATTTGTGAAAGATGGATTTCAGACTGCATGGCTGCGCATTAAATTCGGGGACAAAGACGGATGGCAACAGATTTTGATTCTTGGCAGATCACTATCAGTCCGAAAACAGAAGGAATGGTGGTACCGTACGTATTCCAACCTCCCCTCCCCAGTTTTCCGATTTTACCCCGTCATGTTGGGCTTCACGAACCAGGTATGATTAGAGCGATAAGCTCAGAAGGCGATCTCAATGCGCCTTGTTATTGAATCGGTACAATGATAGGGCTTCTGCGTTGGTACACTATTGGTGGTGTTATCTGCCGAGCTATCTCGACAATGGCTATATAGCTACCTCTCTACCTACAGAAGGCATGATCAGGATGTAGAGTAGCTGCTCCGTACCTATCTAGATATCATCAGCTTAAGACCTACGGCCTCGAGATGATTCCAAGTCGGAATTCATGAATAATAAATAGACAGTTCCCAGTACCTAAGACATGTTCGCAGTGTGACTGCCCGGTGGAGTCGCACTATTTTAGATAGCAAACACCCTATGGTCGGCCCTGAAAATCCCCAGTTCTAGAACCTCCAGGTCCGTCCTGAGATGGTAACAAAACCGTTCTTCCTCGAACCGAGATTTCATGCTTTCTTCCTCTGCTCATCTATATCTACATCGGTCCGCCTATTCAATCCAACCTGACTCCGTTGACTTGCGACTCTTTCAATATGATCCCCTTGAGTTTGTGAAGAGGCAAAGGAAGAAAAAGATCAATGTCCACGTAGGTTCATTGTGACCTCGGGTCTCAGTACAGCGTACCTTCAGTAGTAAGACATCTTTGAAAACTTTGAAATCGCTTGTCAGATCCTCCAGAGTAAGCTGCAAGATGTCGTCCTTCATCCATCGTCGACCTCAGAATCTTCATCCAATATCATCATTCAGGGCCCTCCTTGTTGACCGTATTGTCGGGGATGCATATAGTTCTAGGATGATCATCCGGCGCTATGCTTCGAGATGGTTCTAGGATTAAAAGCCGCATCCAAGGCAAGTTCCTTCGTAATTTCCAAGATATGCTTCTTCGTCGGTACCGTCAGAGTTCGAGTCCACTGGATAGGCAAGGAATTTTCTGAAATTAAACAAGCCTGGTACCCTTGAAAGGGGAGATGGTCCAAGATTGGCAACAATATCTTTCGGGCAGTGGCACGGCATCTATTGAACCTAACTTGAGGAATGTCTTGATAACGTTAATTTTGGCTACGAGATTGTCGAACATACTCCGTAGACGCTACATGACGCTCTTGAGATAGCCGAGTGAAGCATACGATGGTCAAATAATTATGAAGAAGTGCCAAGAAGTACCCAGTACGGATAGCAATGGACAATCTTAAATTCTTAATTATGTTTATCACGTGATCGCGCGACAACGGTACGCGCCGCCGACCAAGATAGATCACAATTAACGGCATTGCTCTTAAGATTGGCATCTTGACCATCGTACTACTCGGAGAAGACTTCAAGATGTCCTACTATGACGTTGACTCTATCCTGACAGACGCACAGGTATGCCAGTCTGCACCTTGACAACTTTTTTTTCTTGATCTAACGATTGCATACCAGAAACTGCCCTGCACATTTGAACTTGAGGTGCCCGGGCTTGGCATCTTGGAGGGCAATCCTGGAGAAAATGTGAGTAAGGATGCTCCAGGAGAACGACTCAGAGTTTGACGATTGCATAGATCAAGGCAGGAACTCGGATTGATCTTCCATTATGGCTTGGGGTGATGTTGTCAATTGGGTCAGGATCTTGCGCAGCATGTACTATCGATGAAGTAGACTCCCGCTAACTCCGAAAAAAAGAGCACGTCTGGGAACTTCACGATTAGTTACACTTGACCTTCCATCGGCATTATCAGACCGAGTAGTGAATGCGCTGAAAGCCGATCCCCGAACCGTGGATCTGCGCTCATTGGCACCGCACTTTTACAGTCTGAGCGAGCGGGTGCTCGATCTCTTTGAAGAGGAAGAGATGGTCGACGTTCTCATCAACGTACGTATAAATCCATCAGACTGCGTGGAGTTGACGAATTCCTCTACGTTTCTCTGCTAATTTTGGTCTTCATAGACATTCAAAAAGCGCGCAGCGGAGATTGCTGACCACGCGCATAACCCCAAGGGCGCTTTAGGGGAGGGTGCAGATTTTCTTCGAGGACTGGATGAGACGGAGAGGCAATGTATGTAAATTTATCCCCTGACACGCAATTCCCGGCTATTGACTACCGTCAACTAGTGTTCCGCGTGGCCCATGATAGCGCAAGGGAGACACGAATCTGGGCGGGGGAGGCCAAAAAGAGATGATACAGCCAATTTCAAAATGGTTGTTAGGAGCTGAGCTGTGCTCGCTCTTAGTGTGTTAGGGAGAATTCGTTTTGATTAGTTCATGATGGAGATCCAAGATATTGATTCCATGGTATCATTTCGTTGGTGCATTGGGCTGGGCGTTTAAAGCATGAACCTCAAGATATCGGCCATTAGTCCTAATTTCGAGCAAATGACTCGCGATTGACTTAATAATGCTAGCCTACGTGCAGGTCATGGTTGTCTGTGTCCTTTGGGATCCAATATTTACCAGATGGTTTGAGTAGCACATCATTGGAATAGCTTGCTTTTGGGGACCATCAATTGTCTCCAGTAAACCCAGGGAAGAGGAGCCCAACGTCATCGTGATTGCTTAGTATGAATAACTAGTAGCAAGTGACCTGGTTCATTGCGACTTTATATCCACAGAACACCATTTAATATGAGCATGCTGTAGTTATTTAAGCGCAATTGTGACTGAATATATTTCAAAGCAAATACCAGTATCTGCGATGGGGCAATAATATAATATTAGTAGCCAGGCAGATCCTCTTGCCTAATAACCAATAAGATAACTTCGTGATATTCCTATCGTGCCGCGGTCTATTGAAGGCGCAGTTAGATACAGCTAAACTACCTACCTAGATCTGGCGTACCGCACATGGGCAAGTTGTGGTTCACCGGCACACCCCGCCTTGTGGGGTTGAAGCATATTCCATATTCCTTTTGTTACTCTACTCTGTACTATGAGCAATTGAGCCAGAAGGACTCATGGTACGGAGTACTTCCAATTACTGAGTGTATCAGTATCTTCAAGTCAATTTGAAGGTGAAAGGATATGTGTGACAATGGCAGATTGCTCCTATATGCCAGAGTTCAAAATTGACTCCTATTCACGATAATAGTCGATAAGAGTCCAGCCCCTGAGTTTTGACAGGATGAAAGGCTAGTCTACTCCGTACATAGAACTTTAGCCGTGCCTTAGTCTCATTGCTTACTCTTTAGTGGACACTAGCACAAAAAGGCCAATGATGATGGGCAAGAAATGAAACCCCATTGGTGGTTTCTTTGATCGTCCAGGAAGGGAACTCCAGGCTACCCTTTCTCCAAAAACCGATATCCTGACAGCGGAAGTGAATGATGACGGGCTCAATTGCCTATCTTATCTGAGGTATGAGGATGACCATCGACGATACGGAGAAGAGTGACAACAATCGCAATTCAAGGGATAAATATCAATAGATCGGCCACTGCTTGGATGCATGGCAATCGGTCGCATGGCAACACCTGACATTCCCCGACCAGACCCCATATCGTGGGAGTCTCCGTTTCTTGCTTAGCTTAAAGATTTACAGACTCACAGTTGACTTGTCACAGGCGCTTGTCATCATCTTCTTCATCTTGCCCTCACTTGATATAGTGCCAATAGGCTGCATACGCTGTGCTTCTCCAATATCATCACTACCTTCCTCTCTCCTGCGTTAGGTGAACCCACCGTTCTTTCTACTCGTTGATCATTGCGCCTCCAGCCTCAAAGTTCGGGCCCCTCGCATCGTCAATCTGCCAGTACTCCGTATCGCGAGGGCTCTTTGAGTCAACCCTTGCTCAATCGATGAAGTAATTTCCCCAATTTGATGAAGAGTTCTTGCCATCCCTAGAGGACACACGGCTGGCCGTCCTGTTGCAAATTTGTTAGATCCTGCAATGTGCTAGCTAGCCAGCTGAGTGGCTCCTGTCTACATTTCATCAGCATGGATTCGAAACCCAAGCGACGTAGCACAATTTCCGTGCAATCAACTGCCCCTTCTACCTTGCGACAGTCCTTCGAGCCCTCTTCCTCTGTGCCTGCCCCTGCTCGCCGTACAGCATTCCTGAGACACTACTCAAACAGTAAGCCCGCCCTTGATTTCGCAAGTCCCGTTTGCAATACACAAAAGAACTGAGTTGACCGCCGTGTTCCACAGACAAATCCGAACCCCCAATTCCTGCAGCGCTTGCTCGTGTCAAGGGCACGTCCACTATGAATAGTCCGTCGCGATTGGATTCTGGTAAAGCGTGCCTGGGTTCTACAATGAATATCTTGGTGCTGATTGGTATACACAGAAACGTCCTGGTTCAACGGCCAGTCTCCATTAACTGGAACGCCTCGTGCCACACGAAGGAAACATGGGTCCAGATCAGGTACGAGTTATAGTTGAGCTGTCCTTGCACTCCGCGAAGCTGTGGTACCATGGAGAAGAGAATGCTGACAATTGCTGTGTGCGACAGGGACCCCGGAACCTGCTTCTACACCTTTAGTGAACCCTTCGTCTACGCTTTTACAAGACCTTTTAAGAGAGCAACGTGCGACTCGAGTTTCGCGGGGTCCGCCTCCTACAGAGGACTGTGCAGAGTACATGCCTCGTACCCCCGAACGCTCGCAAACCCAGTCTCAGACCCAGACCCAGTCCCAGTCCCAGGAAGATGCAGGTTCTGAAAGACAACGCAAGATTAATAGCGCATTATCGGCGGGCCTCAAGCAGCCACGAGAGATGGGTTTCAGGGAGATGGACCAAGTAAGTTACCCACGAGAAAGAGTCATGAGTCAAGGCATAAATTGACGCCCGGCCAGTACATTTCCAAAATTAACAAACAAAATTTTGACCTGAAACTTGACATCTTCCATCGCGCGCAGCAGATGGCCGTCTTGGAGAAAAGACTGGAACGTATGCAGCAGCTGGAGGAAGACGTTCAGCGCATGCGCGATTTAGAAGAGGAACTGCAAGAGCTTCGTGATGTGGAAGAGGACAATCAGAGACTCCGCGAGTCCAATGAGCAGCTCCGTCAAGAGATCGATAAGCGAGACCAGGCGGTCACAGAAGCCGTGGAATTGATCTGCCAACTTGAAGCGAGATTGGAGGAGCTGGAGGCTGGTGCGATTTCGTCCAGAGCCTCTACAGCTCGTCCTTCGTCCAGCAATGGGCCAGACGCAGCCACACCTAAGAATTGTGTCACTCCAGATATACCAGAGAGATCTTCGTCTAAGAAGGGCACCTTGCTAGGGGACAATAACCGAGTTTCTTCGGGAAGTCGTTCTCTCACAAGGGCCCCTTCATTCCTCCGTGAAGAGCAGCCGAGCACCGCAGCTCTACGCAGTCTCTACGTTACCTCTGAACATCCTTCACGATCTGCAAGAAGCGCTATGACGAAGACGGAGAGTATGAACTCAATGGCTGAAATTACCGAACCAGAGTCACCCAGATTGAGCGCTCTCAGTGAATGTAGCGAGCTCATGCCCTATGACACTATAAACGAGGCGCCTCTTTTCAACCAAGTCGACACTCCAGTCCACCAGGAAAAATCAGTGGGGACAAGTGAGACTACCCCGAGGCCCAAGGGCGAAATACAGGCAAGCGGTCACATTCGCAGCTCTAGCTGGAATCAGCCTCAAGTGGAATTATTTCCGACAAGTACCATCCCAAAAGAAAGGCACCAAGCTCACACCAATGCTTCAAGGGAGGCTGGCGACTACATTATCAAAGACGGCATGTTCTCAAGCGCCCTCGCCAGAAGCTACGGCTGGATGACGTCTTTGGAGGGTCAAAATTACCTCCTACTCCAGACACAATGAGTACGGCCTGTGCGTCGGGGACAAATAGATCGAATGGCAGTAGCGCCAGGGAGAAGGTTCAGCCTTACCAGCAGTGCTCTGCCGCCCGAAAACTTGGCCGGCCACGGTCTGCGGGAGAGCTGACAACGAAGAGTTCCGATCATAGAGACTTGGAGAGAATTGACCCTGCTCGGAGCGATGTGACTCTGCCTCGTCTTAGTACTGAAGAGCGCGAACCGACCCCGGCTATCTTTCCCTTGAACGGCATCCCAACCAAGAGGAACTACGTGTTTGATCCAGCTTCTCCAAAACCAAGTATGCGTTATTTCAGCGACGTTGATGACGTGATTTTCAACCCTGTGGGAATTGAGAAAGTCATATCAAAGATGGAGAAGAGCTACTACTCTCCGCCAGCCCCCATAACTCAAAAGCCAATAGCGGACGTCTCATCTCTATCACCCCCGTTGACTCCTCAAGACTGGGTCGAGGCGGCAAAGCCAGGTCCTCGCCCCACGAAGAATAGGTCTCCAGACACAAAGACCTATACCGGCCTTCCGCCGTCTAAAGCGACCGGGGCACGGGCTCCCAGCCAATCCACGTTCCTAACTCGTAGGCATAGTGTGGACTCGACTCTCCGAGACCCCGGAGTCCCAGAAAAAACAACGCTTCCTTTGCCTCCGTCAGACACAAATACACAGCCTGTACTTCAAGAACGGGAACACCGACGACGGATCAATCTTCGGCCACCGTTCCTAGGCCGTCTGGCACAGCCTCGTCGTCTTGAGCCATCCCCAATAACTGATTCAGAGGATAGTGGGGATGGTGCGCCCTCCCCTGTCATTCGCAAAGCCAGGATCGTGGAACCGCCAAAGACAGCCAAGACCGTTGAAACTATGGATGCTTCACAACGGGTTCACGGGGACCTCTACGGATCGGCACCGACCTACGCTGCTGCGAATAATGCAAACAGCCCCAGCAGGACTCTTCCCCATTCTTTCACAGAATCGAACTTCTGGTCACACTCATCAACTGCCAGACCATCAACGTCCGCCAGCAAGGGTCATAAGAGACGTAGCTCCCTTGGCATCTTTGGCTTTGGCTGGATGAAAAGTTCGAGCGGAAGCGGTTCTCATCATAAGAAAGCTGGAGCCGACTCGACGGTAACTACGCAGACCACCAGCAAGGAACGGCCGATAGCCCGGTGGAATCCTGACAGCTCCAATACCTTACCCGAGGCAGCAAAGAGCGTCGGTGCATATGGAGCTTTTCAGGATATGTCAGCTTCCGTCAGACATATGGCTCAAAAGCAAGACGACGACGATTCGACGCGTCGGCCGCGATATATTGAGCGAAGAACCCGTCGACCTTGAAGGATACGGCGGCGCAATGACAAAAATACCCGAGTTTGGGAATACATGACCCGTCCTATGCCACTTTAAAATCTTTTATCACGTCGCGTGTATCTCATGCATGACTGTTACGACCTGCTTTGATACCCGAGCCTTTCCTTCAGATAATTCATGTGGGACTGTACGACTACCGATTGCATGGGCGGTTTTCATGGAATACAAGCATTATTTACTGTCGAATTATGATACATCTCTGACGACATATGAAGCATTTGGGCGTCTTTTTGCTTATTGTCCCGGTTGTGGGTTCAGCAGGTCTGCCAACTCACCACCAGTGCACCACCTCTCTTCTGATCTTATGTCCCTTTGTATACTTTCGCCCGGCAATCCTCCTTTTCATTATGACCTGCTCTCTGCTTTTACAAATCGTACATGATGACGATTTCATTTGACTTTACGGGCGAGCTTGTCCAAGACAATCATTCTATTTCAGAACAACTTGTAGACTATTGAGGTAGCTAGGATTATCATAACGAATTCAACGGTTGTTAGATTTTGTCCCAAATACCAAGCTAGAAAACCAAACCCAGTCTATATATCATTCCCAAAATGCAGCCAGCGCTATCCGGACCATACTCCCTTTTTTTTTTTTCCCTTCATACGCCATGACCAACGGCCAAAAGTCCCAGAATGCAGTATAGTAGGAAAAAGCAACAACACTCAATACCAGCTGTTCCCCGCCTCCCCGAGCCTCTTCCCCTTCGGATTCATTGAAACGATCCTCTGCCCCGGTATATGATCATCCGTGAACGCCGACTCAAACACCCCGGAGATGGACCGCTTCCCCAGCACCTCAAACGAGTCATACCCGGCCAGCTCGCCATTACACGCGGCCCACTCGCGCGATCCATGCGGCGAGGTCCCATCGCCGAGATCACACCACCTCGTCACCACGATCGCATGCCGGAAGCGCAGACTCCGCGGGTCGGACCGGTCCTCGGACAACTTGATCTCGACCATGTACTCGGACGGACAATCGGGACAGCGGCGCATGGGACGGCACTTGGCGCAAAGGGTCGCGAACTGGTTGGGGTTGTGCGTGCGGCCGTGGTAGATGTCCTTGGCGCGGTGCTCGAGGCCCTGCAGGCCGGCCGTGGCGCGGGGTTTCGGGACGTGGCCCAGCGCGCACTTGCAGACGTCCATGAGCTGCCCGTCGCGCCAGTGCGCGCAGACGGAAAAATACGGCCAGTAGTCGTCGCGCGAGTACAGGAGCAGGCGCATCGAGCTGGGCGCCAGGTCGGGCTCTGCAAACGTTGAGCTCACCACCCGCATCAGCAGCTTGCCCTTGTGGATGTGGTACCGGGTGTGGTGGGACCAGCCGTCCCGTCGCCAGCGACGGGAGAGGGAGTCGACGGGGATGCCGTAGGCGGGGCCGAAGCGGTGGGCGCGCAGCGCGAGCTGCACGAAGGTGAAGTGCAGCATGCGGGCGTGGGTGATGCGGTGGCGCGGGGCGGGAGGAGGGGTTGCGGGCGTTCGGGCAGTTGAAGAGCGGGTTGACGACCGTTGCGGGCTCGAGTCTTTCGTGGCCCTCCTGCGTGCGCCGGTGGTATCGGGCGCAAGGCATGCAGAGGAGATGATGGGGTAGGTATCGGTCGTGCGGGGCTAGGAAGTCGACTCTGTATTCGCGGTTCTCGGGGAGGTTCAAGGCCATCCAGGGCCCCCGGCCCAGGCGGAGGAGAAGCGTCTTGCTGGCAAAGGCTAAGCTGGCTCGCTCTGCCGGATTGAGGTATTCTGCAACAAGCGCCCACAGATCTTGTGATAGGCTTGCAATCATCGGCTCCCCGGGCGGTCGATTGTCTTTTTGTAAGTCCGATGCGAAACCATCCGAATCTTCCGTATCAAGAATGCCTATCGAATGTAGCATAGCCGTAGGGTCGCGAGTCTCGCCTAGCTGGGTATCCACCAGTGCATGTTTCTCCCGATACTTTAGGCGATGAGCCTGCAAGGGCGCAAGCGAAGGAACTTCAGGAACCTCATCGCTGGCAATGCTCGGTCGTGCAGCCGCTCGGAGGTTTGGTGTAGATACGGTGTTCTTGCGGAGAACTTGGCGGGATTTTTTCGGTCGCAGAGCGTTTGTTAAAAAGGCTCGAAAGCCAGTTTTCTGCCCCGGGCTCTCTGCAGACATCCTGCTGGAAAGGCGGCCGGCGATGAATGGGAGGTAGTTGAAGAGTTGGTGTCTTCTTTTGCCTATATGCTCGTCATACTGCGGAACGGACCTGGAGGATTGAATTTCCGTTTTTGGAGATTGGATGATGCCGTAAAGAGCTCAGTACGGTAACAATACCGGCTGTTACGGGAGATCATATCCGCGGCTATCCGGAGAGCTGCAGGACTCATACAATGGCTACAATCATGAGGTAAAAATTGCGAGAGTGACTGGCAGTTGTTGGTGCATTTGTTGATTAGGGCTATATCAGATACAGGAAATCATTATACAATCATATGCGACAAACCAACAGAAGAACGCTCCAACCAAAGCTGTGTCAACAGACAATGCTCTTAGATAATCTATGCGGAGAAGCGCTTCTCCACACTCTTCCAGTTGATGACCTCCCAGATGGCCTTGAAGTACTCGGCCTTGCGGTTCTGGTATTGCAGACTGCGGAGTGTGTTGCATCAGCTACTGTTGACCGGCATTGGATGGCAAGGCTAGAAAGGGCCACTTACTAATAGGCATGCTCCCAGGCGTCAATGCCAAGAAGAGGCTGGAACTGACCAACAACAGGGTCTTGGTTCTAATTCGAAGTAAGTTGTCTGGGATTGACTTTTTCCGAATGCTTGCACTTACGGCATAGGTCTTGATGCCAATGTGTCCGGTCTGCTTGTCCCTGACAAGCCAAGCCCATCCGCTTCCCTGGATGCCAGCCAGAGCGGTGTTCATCTTACCCTGGAAGTTTTCCAAGCTGCCATATGTCTCCTCGATGGCCTTGGCCAGAGCACCACTGGGGGCTCACCACCACCAGAGCTCTTAGGGGCCAGGTTCTCCCAGAAGAGAGTGTGGTTGAGGTGACCACCGCCGTGGAAGTTGATCAGGGGCTTCAGGGCGATTTGCGACGCAATGTCGTTCTTGGCCTGAGCCTCCTGCAGCTGCTCGATGGCCTGGTTGTAGCTGTTGACATAGGTCTGGTGGTGGTTCTTGTGGTGAAGCTCCATGATCTTGCCAGAGATCGAAGGCTCCAGGGCACCATAATCGTCTGTTATCCATGATTAGTTTCATTCAGAGACTGCAATTGTAATGCTACGCTAGTAGATATATGTGAAGGTGAGATTATGTAGCTCGGATACAGCGTCGGTATTCCACTTTAAACGAAGGAAGGAGGCTCCTATCTTGAGACGAGGAATGCATTGATGAGGGGAAGCCAACATACAAGACAGGTCAGGCAGAGTAGCCTTGCCGCGGGCAAAAGTCAAGCTCGCAGCAGCTCTTGGAGCAGCCGAAGCTCCGGAGCGGAGGGCGGTACGCGCAGAGGTACGGATGAGAGAGGCGGCCATTATGTAATTGAGAAATGTCGTTCACTGAAGAGATGGAAGAGGCAAACAGGAAACTATTCTGATGCTTCTCAAAGACAGAAGACAAGAGAAAAGGAAGAGAGAACGAGAGAAGAATCGGCTCGAAGGAGGAGAATGGGGAACAAACGTCATTGTTTCTCTCCCCTCGGAGCTCGCGTTTCCCCGCCCCGTCACCGCCCGAGCGATTACGAAAGAAATCAGATACGGCTTATTATTATCTTCATGTTCTAGAAGCCGATCATACGGCGTCGTTGCCAGCTCATTTTTCATGGATTTTTCATAGATCTGACTAACCTCACTTGCACGCCCTCAGTTAAACTGAAAAGGCTGTGACTTTCTGACGTACTTCATTGCATTTGCCCCCGTTAGACCGACCATGGAGTCACCGACGTCCTCGTCCTTCGCTGGCCAGAAGCGTAAAATCGTCGATATGAGCTCAGATGAGGAAGATGCTCGCGCTGCTACAGGCTTTCGCGGCTTTGCGAAAGCTTCCTCTCGCTCCGAATCGCCTCCTTCTTTCGGCCTGGGAAGTGCTCGTCGTAATCCCTGGAATAACATGCAGTCAGCCACCACTGCCCCCGAGGCGGAAACGCCAATACCAGCAAACCCACCACCGGCGGAGGGAATTCTTTTGCTGCGCGTATGATGGCTAAGATGGGTTACAAAGAAGGGCAAGGTTTGGGTGCGAGTGGACAGGGTATCGTCACCCCGATCGAGGCGCAAGCGCGACCGACGGGCGCTGGGTTGGGTGCCGTTCGCGAGAAAACGAAACAGGCTCGAGAGGAGGAGAAGCGACAAGCAGCTGCCCGAGGTGAAGTTGTCGAAGACAGTTCAGATGAAGAACGGAGGAGACGACGGAAAAAGAAGGAAGAACGTCAACGGGAGAGCAGGAGTGGGACGGGGACACCGGTCCCTCGAGCGAAACCTCGGTTTAGAACCGCACGCGAAATTGAGGCAGATATGGATGGTCTGGAGGTGCCAAACGTGTTAAAGTCGCTGATTGATGCTACTGGCAAGGAACAGCGAGTTCTGACCTCCACAGCCGGCCTGATGACTCCTTTGGAGTTTGTCAATCAAGGTGAAGGAGAGGCGTTGAAGATCGCACGACGAGCGCGTCATGACCTCGAAGCGTTTGCCGATGAATGGAAAGGATTAACGGAACGAAAGAAGTTTGCTGAGTTGGAGGAAGCTCAGATCGTGGAACAACTGGACACCAATCAGCTCAAGACGGATCAACTCACGGACCTTATCACTGCTATCGGGCAGCTGGAGATTTTCGAAGAAGACAGTACGCTTGCACGGTTCGACGAATTGACCAGCAAGCTCGAATCGATAGAGATGAAGTACCGAAGCGAGATCGACGAGTATCGACTATCAGAGACGGCGGTCGCTGCTATTCACCCGCTCTTCCGCCAAGCGATGGAGGATTGGGATCCTCTTCAAGAGCCGACATTCCTTGTATCTAATCTTCGTCGTCTTCAGCCCCTTCTCGGCAGGAAGAAAAATGACGAGGCCGTGTCAAGGCCAGCGACGTCGCCATACGAAACCATGATCTACACTCTTTGGCTCCCCCGAGTCCGCTCTGCGCTCATTAACGACTGGGATGTGTTCGACCCGTCCCCTGCCACATCACTGATCGTATCCTGGAAAGAGATCCTACCGAACTTTGTGTTCGCAAACGTGCTCGACCAGCTCGTCGTTCCCAAACTCAGCGGCGGCCTGAAAGAGTGGAAGCCCAGGAGCAGCAGCAGGCGTCATCCCTCTTCCCAGCAGGGCTCACGCTCTCCATGGTGGCTCTTCACTTGGCTCCAATACTTGGACGAACGCCACACGAATCCGAGACAAGCCACGGGTCTCCTTTCAGACGCGAAAAAGAAGTTCCAGGAGATCCTGCGTTCGTGGGATCTCAGTAAGGGTCTGATAAGTGGTATCGAACTCTGGCGAGACGCGCTAGGGTCCGAGTTCGATGTGAGCCTACGTAACCACTTGCTGCCTCGTCTTGCGCGTCACCTGCAGAAGGACTTCGAGGTAAACCCTCAAGATCAGGACTTGACTGCCTTGGAGGATATCCTTAAGTGGAAAGGATTCTTCAGGCCCAACGTTCTTGGTCTTCTTTTGGTGGCAGAGTTCTTCCCTAAATGGCACGAAACCCTATACTTCTGGCTTACCCATGACCCCAACTTCGAAGAGGTCGGCGAATGGTTCACCTGGTGGCGCACTCAGATCCCCGCAGAGATCAACGAGCTCGCCGTCGTCGACGACGAATGGAACAAAGGTCTCCAACAAATGGACCTTGCGTCCCGCCTGGACGACCCCGCCACCGAGCTGCCAGTCCCCACCGTCGCAGCGCAACCGGCTCCCCACAAGACGTACCACGCGCCGCTCCAGAGGCGCTTGCCCCGCCTCGCAAGCCCAAGGTCGTCGAGGAAATCGCCTTCAAGGATATTCTCGAATCGTGGTGCATGGAACAGGGTCTTATCATACTGCCGCTGCGGGAAGCGCATCCCCAGAACGGCCAGCCCCTGTTCCGCATCACGGCCAGCGCCACCGGGAAGGGCGGAGTTGTCGCGTTTGTACAGGGAGATGTCGTCTGGGTTCAAAACAAGAAAGCAAAGGATATATGGGAACCTATGGGTCTGGAGGACCGGCTTGTGGAGCGTGCCGAGGGCAAGTGACATATCAGTCTTTGTCTCAGGTACTCTGGGCTTCTCTGGAGCCTCTGTTTCTGCGCGTTCATCTGGGAAATTGATGATACCCATGTTTACTTTATTTGCTCTATGATAAATTTTTACTCCACATATGTGATGAAACGAAAGCTTCGTCTGACCACGACTATATGAATCTAAGCTTGCCCTTCAGGCACGTTCACTAGGAGACATTGCATGTTAGTTTGAGACACATCTATAGTTACAGATGATGGTGTAATAAATTCGGTAGTCTACTTCGACACTGTGAGAAAGAATGAGTCGTCCTGTTTTCATAAAAGAAAGTGTGACTATGTACATTGACAGTCCATGCTCATCACTAAAATGGCTGTGGTAGAATTATATACTCTGAAAAGCGGAATGCGAGTGTAGAATCTGACCAAGTACGTTTAATGCATCATACATCCTCGTGTTGGTCCCCTTCAACACATTTTTCTTGTGAGAGAGACGTAGCCTGATTTTTTAAGATGGAAGGAATCCCAACTCAAACTCTTGTATTGTTCCTTTCATTGAATGCGTTGACAGCTTTTGTTTCAGATGGTTAGCAACCGTTCACTCCGGAGGTTATCGGGATAGATAGACCTACCAATGGCGATCTGGCGGTACAGCCAATTCCTCGAGCTCTCGTCTTGCACGGGAATGAAAGGCCCGTTTGCGCCACCCTTGAGCGTAATGCTCATACCAGTCCGTTCCTTGGAAATGGTTTGGATGTCTGTCAATCGGATATCCCATTCTGTTCGGAGTCTCTTGCTGCGCACAAGCATTATTCGGTCGTACGTCAACATGACCAGCATGTCCTTGCCCGGCAGCTCCAAGTGCGCAATGTAGTCTTCGTTGAAATACTTGCCGTCGTCGGCTGTCTTAAGCCAAAATTGACCCAAAGCCTCGCGCTGTGAGTATGGCCGCACTATACCGTCCGTGGCAATGAAACGTGTTAGGCGAACACGGTCAAGACCTTCCGCGTCAAACACTGTCGTGGTGTTTCGTACACCCTCGGCGAGATCTAGACAACAGTCAGCATGAGCATCATTATTTTCCTGGAGATTGACGTACTTGAGGCAAGGTCAAAGGCGCCTATTGCCGGCTTGGTGGCCAGTCCAAGTACACCCTTACCGACACCCTTGATGAAACCTTGGAGACCTTCTTTCTCCGCACCCTGCAGCGGGTGGCGAGCAAGACCTCCAATGCCGCTTGCTAAGCTGGTTGCGAACGCATTTCCACCGGCCGTGATACCATACAATGCATGCTTTGGCCGATTCCGAGACTTCGACATTCGTCGTTGATCTTGAAATTCTTTGTCTAGCGTGGCGACCGCAAGTCCCTTGGACATGCTTCCGGTGAATTTGGCCATACTGTCTGAGAAACCAAAGACGGACTTCTTGACGAAGCTTGTAGCGCCTTTTGCAATACCCATGCCCAGTTCCTGAGGCCGATCGGTCATGACCAGTCCCTGATAGGGCTCGTAGAAGATAGCAGCAACACCAGAGCTGACGTTATTGAACAGACCCACTGGATTTCCCAGGAAATCCGCCGACCCAAGAATGACGTGGACTTGACGAAGGAATTCCTGAGTGTAATGTCTCTGAATATTGTTCAGAAGGATTCCGAAAGAGACACGAGCGTTCTCTAACATAAGAGCATTGAGACGAACGGGGGCGTCGTTGATGTTGCCCATTGACATGGATATGACATTGACGAAGAACATGAGAGGGTTGGAGGGCTGCATGGTATTCTCGGCATTAACCCTCTCTGTCCGCATGAATGAGATATCCAACTGCATCGGCTGCAAATGAAGGAGCTCAAAGTACACATCTTGGCTAGCACTTTCATTCTGCGGTTCTGGGATTTTTAGATCTTCATCGCAGAGTTTTCCTTCCTGCTCTTCGGACCATGAAGCACCAGGAACCTTTGCAAAATCGAGCATGGCGAAGATAAAGTCCTCATCGAGCTCAAGTGTCATCTGTTGAAGTAGTACCGTGGCATATTTGATGTAAAGTACACCGTAAGAGTCGTCTTTTACGCGTGTAACCATGGCGTGAAAGATCGGATGGGCCTCCATCTCCTTTCCGGTCTTTGGCACAACGCTTGGATACAACAAGATGGGGAAGATGCCCCCATAAAGTTGATTATCGATCTGGATCCATTTGATCGTTGTGTTCAAAGTCTGGTAAACCCTTGATTCTCTGAACTTGATCTCGATTTCGCGGAAAGTGAGATATAGCAGCTCCTTCAGATTCTTGTTGATCAACGAGACCCCGATGCCCGCCAGACGTAGCTGAGCTTTGAAATTGACGTCCGAGTCCAGCTCCTTTACCTCAAAACCGGTTGACACACTAGTCTGGGATGTCTGTGCCTTCTGTTGCTTATAAAGACTTCGAGATTGCTTGAAATTTGACAAGACGAGGGTCTGGGTCGGCCCGTCAGCCACGATGTTGATATCAACAATCTTTTGCGGCTCCCCAGGTCGTGAAGGCGGTATTCTCATCGGTATCAGGTTGCCTATCTCGGTGAGCCTGATGTGCCTTTCCTTTCCATTACACGTCAAGACGAGAGACTTGTTCTTCGTAGCCGGATAATCCCATGCATATGGCATGATGCTGCGGGCTGGGAGCCGGTAGCGAATTGGCCGCCAGCCACTTGTTCTATCCTCCTCGTCATCCTCCACGTTTGGATTCTATAAGGGCAGTCAGTGTGTTAGCATGTATACGAGTCATATGTCGCGCAGGGGTGCTTACAGCTTGGTAGAAGATAAATTCGGAATCACTCTCATTCCGCATGGAGAAGGGCCAATTTCGAGTTTCCAAACTGAAGTGGATAAAAAGCGTAGCGCCTTCCATGATGATATCAACCTTGATAAGCCTCTGACGTTGATTTGCCTTGGCAAGTTTCACATGTACGGTTCCAACGTCTGCAATGTTGAAAGGCGATGACCATTGATTGTTCACGCCGGGGAAGCACAGGCAAAGTTGCTTCTCTGCAATCTGGCGCAGGAAATGCAGGGGCACCAAATCGCCACTCTTGATGGTAAGCACGTTTGATGAGCCGGGTTCGCGGACCAAAATGTCCTCACTCAGCTTGTTTTTCAGGATGAAGCGAGGAGAAATGGTGACAACTTTAGTCATCTTATATTTGCCTTCACCCTCCATAACAGACACCCCTGCATGGAACTCGCACTTCCCTTGCCTATCGGGCAAGACAACTTCAAAGTTGCTCCCAAGAGCCTCAAAACTCTGCGGCCTGCTCCAGGCGGAATCTCCTATCTTCAAAATAGATCGGTTCTTCGGATCTTCCGACTGATAAGCATACATGTATGGGAGAGCCCGCCCGCCATGTCTTGGATCGGGGTTCAGGCCCTCACCAGCTGCGGAGCGTGCTGATTGCAAGAAGGCCTTGCTCTGGATCTCCATTGGCAGTCCTGTCTTGTTCAAGATAAGATACGGACTGTAAATCGACACCTTGAAAGCGCCTCCACTATCTGGAACGTTGAAGTAATGGAGCTTTAGTCTTAACGGAATGCCTTGTTCATCCTTGAGTGAGAGCATGTGTTCCCTTCGGTAATCTTGCGCATTTCCGTTAATGATGGCGAATTCGCTTTGCCTAAAGACGGTGTCCTCTAGGTCAATACTGAGAAGCAGTAGATGAGATAGCTCAACAACATGGACCGGACTGACACCACCCTTCCTTAGGAAATTGGTCCAATCCTTCTTTGTGTTCTTGTCGTAAATGCGGTATTTGAAATCATATGGTAATAGATTCTCAATCTCCACCGGAGCGAAAATACGTATACGCATGTAAGGATAGACGTTCGTCAAGGAATCCTTTGGGTTGTAGGTGGCATTCATTTGGAAGTAGAAGGGCGGAGCCTGCTGTCCGCTTTCGCTGATGCACTTGATCGTGCGAGTAGGTCGCCGCAAAAGATCTTTCCAGTGCAGTGGTTCTGTTGACCATTCATATCCGAAGCCCTGATCAGGACGGATGAGGACTGAATGCAAGTAGGCGGCACCTACAGGTGCAGGCCGCGCATCCCCAGGAAGAATCTTCTCAATCTTGAGAAGATGTCCTTCTTTGTGATTTAAGATGCCCAGCTCTACCGGTATTTGAGTGTTGTTTTCGATAACCAGTGGCGAGCGGAAGGTAATATACTTGGCGTTGTCGGTACCCAGCTTAACTTCGACTAGAAGCCTATGGAGAACACCATCTGCCTTGGGTTTGAGGCTATACAAGAATTCGCCCTCCCTAGCCACTGGAATGCGGTTGATGCTCTCGAAACCGCTCCCTTCGAGTTTCACCCCGACAACGCCGCCTTGGCCTTCAGGTGCAAGAGTCTCACGTACTGCAGTCGAGTCTTCAAATCTCCAAGGGTATTCTTCCCCGTCAGAGAGCTTAGCAGCCGGACCTTCCTCTCCGGTGCTGACATCCGCCCAGACATGAAGATCGAAGCCGGTATAATTGCGAATCCGATAGGGTGCGTCGGCTCCGCGGGGTTTGGAAAGAACATCTTCATCGGTAGAGAGAAACTGGAAGGACTTGGATGCCAATGCAATTGTAGCCGAGGTCACAGTGAGCTCCATGTTCTTATGTGAGTAGGCATCGATTGAAAAGACTTCAGGGTCGACCTCCTTGGCGACGTGAAAACCAAGTTGCCAGGGTTCAATGAGCGGTTCCCAGGCCGACTTGGAGAAATTGTAAACGTTGATGAAGGTATCAAAGCTAGTGTCAGCACTCAGTGCAGACGACCAATCGCGAACATCGACGGTGAATTTCTTGACGCTCCAGTCGAGCAATGGAAGATCATGCAAGTCCCCTATGAGAATCACTCTGACGCCGTCGATCTGCGCGCTCAGTTCTTCGCGCTTCAGTATAGCTGAGCGTTCCGAAGCAGCTCCTTGATTAGCCGGTTTGCCGCTCGCTCGTCGTGATATCAAGGCAGGGGCATGTGACGACCGCGCAGCGCTTGATCTCCTTCGAGTGGACTTCGCGCTGGGTTGTCTACCATCTGATACTCTCTTCACGTCGCCGCTCTCTATTTCCTGTGACCTGTTTGCTCTCATTTCGGAGGCCTTATTGACAATCTGTATTGCCATCAAGATGTCTCTGAGGGAAAGGCGAAGCACCAACGGTTCAATGTGCACGTCTATGGAAGTTAACGATGAGCCTTTCTCCTGTGGCCGACTATCCATGGACAGCTCCAGCGTAAAATCGTCCAAAATCCGCAGCCTACTGGTCTCGAACTTGTCCATGCGACACAAGAACATGCCGACTTTGTTGATCTGCAGTGTAGAGACGTTTTGCTGGGAGAAGAGTACTTGCTTTGTACCAAGCACTATAGCCTCGGTATGTGAAATGGCAGGGTTGGCAATCATGATAATCTGGGCGTCAACAAGGTTCACTCTGAATGAAATCGTTGTCTGGCCGGCCGAGCTTGTCGAGTCCTCGCCTGGGGTGGCGATGGCAGTTTGGTCTGGGCTTTCTGTGGTACTGGATCTTGGCTCAGAAGCTTCATCAGTCTCCTCAATCTCTTCTACGGTCACCGGCTCCTCTGCCGTGAAAACCGAGTTCATAAACGACTGCAAAGCGGACAAATAGTCCAGCGCCAGTATGATACGTGGGCTGTCGATCGTCAACATCGCAATAAGATGTTTCTCTGGCCCAGGCGACATAGAGAGACTAGCCATGAATTGCTGTTGCACATCGTTATTGATCAGTGACATGATCTTCCTGAATTTGTTCGTGTCCTGATTGCGGCTGTCGCGAACAGACAGGGAGTGAATCAAGAGCTCGGATTCCAGAGACCCATCGGTAAGCATGCGCAATTTGACTTTGGTGTCATTAAGCGAAAACTTCGACAGACTCGAGTCCTCCAGATCACCCACTGGCTCGTCGTCCTTTGCAAGGATAAGTTCCAGGCCGACACTATCTACCTTGAAAATCATATCTAGCTTGGCCCAGGTCTCGTAGTCCAAACCCGATCCTTCGGCGGTCTTTTCATGCTCCTGGGTGGTTTGAGCGAGTTTCAAATCTGCTCCTTTGCTTGTGTCTGTTACAGACGTAGGAAGATCTTCAAAGGCTTCGAGTTCTTGCTGCTCATAGTCGGTTGAGAAAGCGCCGGGCACAGTTTTCGAGAGCTCTAGCAGAAATTTGAGTTGCTTTTGCGACACTCTAAGGTTTATGGGAGACATAGACCCTTCGATTTCCATATCTGGACGTGGATTATCCTTCTGATGCTCAAGGTAGCAAATGCTGAAGTCCAAGTTGACTTTCTGGATCATCTCCAGCTCTTCGACTACATCTTCCCCGAAGTGGAACTTGGATGTCAGGCGGATATTGCGTATGCCTGAAGAAATCAGGTTAACGGCGGGACTTTCCGCATGTTCATCCAGAGGAACGAAAGTGTTCTTAGCATAAATCTCTCCGAGATGAGCAGTGACTGTGTCGCGGGGTCGATCAGGTCTCACGGCACCGGGAAATACCAAGATTGGAGTTTTGACAACGACGTCAAATCGCATCTTAGATGCATTCTCTTGCAGCTGGTTGGCTTGACTAGCCGCGGCCTGGCGGGCAGCATTAAAGATAGCCTGCATCTTGCCGAACTTGACAAGGAAATTGATGATCTTGCGATATGGCTCTTCGAGGAAATTGATTTTGATAGAACCCGATCTTAGATAGACCTCAGAGTCGTAACCGGGATAATTTGTGCTCTCGGGATCAAAGGTCTCGTATTTAAAATCAGCGAAGTTATCACCCTCGATGGTCAAAAGCCTCCGCAGGTCGGAGGTGGCTGAGGCGCCGGTATTGACATCGTCTATGAGGGTTAAGCTACCGATTCGAGACTGGATAAGCATTGAGCGGCCAACAAGATTAATTCCCACGTCCGCAGTGTGAAGACTCAGTGTAGCAAGTCTGACGCCGTCATTGTTTAGAATGAGGGCGATGCTCTTCAAGTCAGCTTTGATCCGAATCTTTCCCGGCTGTTCTGTGTCCTGGGTGAGAGCAGTGGTGTCCTGGACAGTCTCGTCGGACGACGGTATCTGGGTTCTGGGCTGCTCTGGGCTGGTGAAGGTGAGGAGAACGAAGTCCAGCAGAGTGAGAAGTGTCTTCCTAGTGACCACAAGGTTTATGGTAGATATGGACATATCAAGGTTCATTGCTATACCTTCGTAGGTAGACAGAAACTCGGGTGACTCTGGCTTGACTCGAACAAATTTGAGGTGAAAGAGGTCCTTATCTTCGTCTGCGTCGAATCCCTTGGAAGAAATGATCCTCTTGAAGTCAGGAATGGGGTTTTCCTCGATATAGTCGTCCACACTCAGAGACTGCAGAACGATCTCTGCCACCATGTCGAACGGTCGCATATAATAGTCTAATTCGAAACCTTCAGCAACAAGCTCTACCAACAATTGGTCTCGAAACTGGTCATTTGGATCCGACCGGAACAGTGAGCCACGGAGACAGCCAACTGTGAACTTAAATTCAAAATCTTTGCGGTGAATGTTGGGCAGTCTATCGACACTTTTCTTTGTCTGCTCGTGATCTGTCTCGGAATCGGAATCTTCATCGACGACCGGCAGTTCCCTGGGTACTGAGGGCTGCAAGGAAGCCGATCTTGCTCTATTCCCTGCTGTTGTCGATTCACTCGAGCTCTTTGCGGGCGAACGATCGGAAACACCTCCCTCGTCAAATCGTGGAATTGCGATGTCAATCAATTTCATCAGACCCTTGTACTTTATGTCAGACATCGAAGCGTGTAACTCCGGCAGATGGCCTGATATTCGAGTCCTGGTGAGCTCGGTGCTTTTCGGTACTATACACAGTTCCAAGACAAAGTCCACGTTTATACGATCGATGATATGAAAGTTTCGGTTCTTGACCTCGGATGTGAGTTGCGATTTAGTACTCTCAATTCCAGGGCCGATCAAAACCTGGGTGGAGTCAAGCTTAAGAAGGAATCTATCGTATAGCAAATGCTCCAGTTCCTTGTAGTCGTTCTCATCGTATTGCCGTTTCTGCTTGGCCTGGAGGTCTCTCATGGTCTGCCTATCGACCAGTTCACTATTGACACTGATGTGACCTGCGTCCAAGATGAGACAGAGGGAGCTTTCTTGTGTAATGCTTTCTGGCACTATAATGAGAGGTGCGTGTATGTCGAAGTGAGCATCGACCTTCTTGTGCTCCTCCAGGGCAAACTCCAAGCCTGCTCGGGTTTGCTGGCGGATTTCCTCGACAGTTGCTCCTGCTGAGTCCAAGAGGGCTCCGATGGACTCCATGTGTCGCTCAGGGGGCTCGAAGAATTTAACAATCTCCACAAGGAACCTCGGATTATAGATGACCTCGATACTCTTCATCTTGACTTTCACCACCGAGTCGGCGTCGCCCTCCAATGGGTTCTTCTCAAGCTGGAATTGAAACAGGTTATCCTCAGCCTCCTCGTATTCCTCGTTGGTCTCCGGATGCAACTCGTTACCATCAGGGGGCTGCGTTTGACTGTCCTCGGACTGTGGGAGAGAATCCTTGACCTTGACTATCTGTGGAAAGAGACTACCTTCGGTTGTTCCGTCATACACTCTGAGCCCACCCAGATCAACTTCGATGAAGAAGGAATCCGGGCGCTGCAAAGCCTTCGCTCGTAGATTGTCAAACACCAATTTCATGACTTCACTACACTTTCCGTGGGGATCACGCCTCAATGTGAAGCTTCCGGCTCTGAGACCGGAGTTGACCTGAAGCTTTACCCACTCTCTTGGCACTTCGACACTCTCGGCGATCGCTTTCTTCTCGTCCCAGTCAATGGCATTATAGAGTTCCTGCCGTTGCTCCTCGGTCATCGTGGTCTCTTCAGACTCCTCCTTCTTGGTGCCCCATATCCATTCCGACCAAGTTTGTTGGCGTGCGGGCTTCTTGAGGCCAATATTCTCCTTCCGCAGTTGATTTCTCGCCAATGACCTCCAGAATCGAATATCCTCGTAACTGAGCTTTCGTTCTAGACGTTCGAAATCCTCTGCCTCCTGTGGAGACAAGGGTTCCTCCCGCTTTTTCTTCTTGAACAGATGGATGTAGGCTATACGGTCG
The DNA here is from genome assembly GCF_002847465.1 of Aspergillus novofumigatus IBT 16806. Lineage (NCBI taxonomy): Eukaryota > Fungi > Ascomycota > Eurotiomycetes > Eurotiales > Aspergillaceae > Aspergillus > Aspergillus novofumigatus. The sequence continues at coordinate 945,171 of NW_020194278.1, forward strand.
TCCCGTCGCTCTTTGATATAATCCCACGACCAGCGCCGGTTTCGATCGTGGATTTTGCTGAGAACCGCTTCTCCGGCGAATCTGAACCATGCCCGGGGTCCTCTTTCGGTCTGCATTTCGGCTGGAGCTTCTTGTATTCCTGATGACGAAGAAAGTAATGGAAAAGATCGACTAGCATTAGAGCATCGCGATATTGATCGTCGTCCAGAACGAAACTAAGCTCATCAAACAGTAACCGTGTCTTGATGGCTGGCCGGTCATGCTTTCCTGACTTATCCAACTCCAAGCCAGCACGACCACTGACGGGACGAAGCATAAACTGGTGGCTCTCTTCGCTCTCAATGGCAGTTCTTAGTTTCTCAATCAGCTCCGCGTGCCTAATACCTTGTGCTTCTGCGCCCAGGTCAGAGCCTCGTCCTGTGCCCAGAAGCTCGGCATCAGTGTTCCAATATACTGATAGCGCACCCAGTGTAGCTAGTTTGTGGGTGGTAGTGGAGGTCGATTGGATGAAAGTAGGGTTCCATTCGGAGTCAGTGCTCACAGCGCTGAGTTCCTTCAGTGTAAGACCGATGGCGAAAGGGTGACCTGGTGAAGCAATCGAGTCCTCGTATCGAAAGTGCACGTTCTTGATGGATATTTGGAGGTTGTCAACAACGGCGGTGACGAGGCTCTGGGTGAAGCTCTGGTTCCGTCGCTGTTCCTCCTGGCTCATGCCCTCTGTATTCCGCTCTCGCAAGATTTCCGCACTCTCAATCTTTTCCATCTTGAGGTTATAAGCTCTTCGTTCCTCTTCCTCCGGGTCATAGTCCGCATCTTCCTTCGGGGCTGCTAGGAGAAACACATCTTCGATTTCAACTTTGACCGGTTTCCCTCTCAGATTAGACCAGGGTATGGACAGGGTGAGCTCGCCGAGGTGGCCTTCGACGACATTTAACGGAAGATGTAGTTGATCAAGAGCCTCCCGTCGCAGCTCGAGGTTGCGAAGCTTGACATCGCCGGACCAGATACCGATGTTCAATTGTTTTGCATCGAAATTCTTGACATAATAGCCCAAGAAGCGATTGAGCAGGTTTGCGACCAAGCCTTCCAACATGACTGCGGGGTGCGACCGTGACCCAGGTCGGCCCAGGGAAGGTCAGAGGTTGCTGACGGATGATAACAATCACTCGTACCTAGTGATGACGGCGTTAGAAAGATGAGTTATACATTTATTTGAACGAGTTGATGGATGGTGAAAATATGGAATGCTTGAGGAATAAATTCGCAGGAAATGGCATACCTGCGCGAGCTCTAGATACACTCGCAAGTAACGATAGCCTTAGCCATCCAGGTGGTTGGCAAAAAGCGCATTCAAGATTGATGCGGGCCAACCAGTTCAAGAAGGAAGTCTATTTGTTTTCCAAACTGGTACGATGTCGTGGATAATGGGGCAAATACGAAAGCAAGCTGTCAGAACGGTAGGTCGTGTGTCCACTTGACAGGAAACCTGGATGAGATAATGGTGGTCAGGGCCGTAGATAGTTGGGTATCAAGGCAAGCTGATTACCCAATTGCGTCGTAAAGAAAATGTATGGCTCAGTGCCTGGGGAAACATGTGCTGGCCGACTGATTAGGGGGGTTTGTGTACCAGCAGTAGTGGTTGCCGTTGAACAGCCGTGACGCGGCGGATCTCGAGCGGGCAACCTTGCGAGGAGTGACGTCGGTCCTTTTCCTGGAGACTCCGTTCTGACTGCATCTAGTTAGATGCCTAGGGCTGCAACCCTCTAGCTGCGCTGACTCAGCCACGTGACGTCGGGTCATCCCGTTATGGCGTCTATTTTGATCCGGAGGTCACTGAACGATTCATGCCTGAGGCAATAATTCCTAATAACAGTTACGGGATTGGTCTGTATGGTCTGCCGAAGCCAGAGGTTACCACACCTCATCATTGTATCACTTCATTCCCGGTCCTCAGGATTGATTGCTTCCACGACCACAAAATCTCCACTCTTACGAGTTCAGCTCGGTAAAGCATCAGGTAAACAGCCTTGCCTCTATCTTTAGAGCCATTTTGTAGCACTTTCCAGCCTCAATTGGGTCCTCTGCCGGCTATATCCCGGCTATCCGAGCTTTCCAGACCTCATCACTAACCAAACATCGGAAAAAATTAGCTACCCCAGTCCACCATGCTCTACAGAAACTCGGTTGCCCGCTCTGTGCTCAGGGCTATTTCTAGCTCCAATGCTTCGGTCGCCCGCTCGACTTTCTCCAACAATGTGTTCAAGGCTCACCTGACATCCTCCGCTCGTTTTCCCGCTCGCGCATCCAGCTTGGCCCTGACTACCCGCAAGCCCGTCACCACTGCGCTTGTCCGCTATGCCTCCAGCGTCCCGGGCTCTACCAACGTCCCCAAGGTCAGTGCCGCTCATGTTGAGAGTTCTGGTCAATTGCTGATGTTTGTTTGCAGGAAGCCAAGGTTGCCGAGGAGGACCATGACATGATGGCGGGTATCAAGACCGAAGCGGTAAGTTCGATACGTCCGGCCGGCATTCATGACGGGAGCCTGCCGTACCTATGTTATGTATGGGATATATCACTAAACCGTGGCGTTTGACGACCTTCAGAAAGTCATCAAGGACACTTTCAGCCTTGAGGGAACCCCCAAGGAGGCTCTCTACCTCGGAATGGCTGGTGTCATCCCCTACCTCGCTACTTCCCTCGAGACTGTCTACCTTTCCTACGAGATCAACCGTGCTACCGCCACCGGTGATGGCCTCATTTTCTCCGGCCAGACTGCCGAGCTGATGCTTCACATGCTCGAGCCTATCCAGGTCGGCTATGGTGCTGTGGTGAGTTTGAATTTATCCTGCTGTCAAGCTCCCTATCTGACGCGAAGCGACCCTCAAGATCCTCTCCTTCCTTGGAGCTGTTCACTGGGGTCTTGAATGGGCCGGATACGGTGGCAAGCACGGTTACAGGCGCTACGCTGCCGGTGTCATCGCCCCCGCTGTTGCCTGGCCCACCCTGCTACTTCCCGTCGAATACGCCTTGATCAGCCAGTTCCTCGCCTTCACCTTCCTGTACTACAATGACGCCCGCGCTGCTGCCCACGGCCGTGCTCCCCACTGGTATGGCATGTACCGCTTTGTCCTGACCTTCGTTGTCGGAGCCAGCATCGTGGCCAGCTTGATCGGCCGTGAGCAGATCGCCAACACCATCAGCACTGAGCACACGATCACCGACAAGATCAACGCGCTGCTCTTCCTGCAGAAGAAGGAGAAGGAAGAGGCTAATGCTCGCCGCCGCGCCGAGCTCGGCGAGGAGGAGTCTGAGTAAATGACAGACTTGCGGGATACAGGTGATACTCTGTGCATTTTGAGATGCTCATAGCACATGATATGACCTATTGAGGGGTTGGGTGATATCCCGGGCTGCCTGTGGCAGCTCAATGTGACAGTGGGAAAGACGTCGCATCGTTTTGATCGAGTTTCTGTAGATTACATGCGAATTCAATGACCTGGCGGACGCTGGTACTTTCTTTTGTTTGAATTTCTATTGGACTGTATATGAACAGGTTAGACTTATTCGGTGGGTTCTCGAAAATTGCTGGATTAAGCTGAAGAGGGGTACGGAGTAGCGTCAAGACGGTTAGTCTAGAGAAATTCAAAACTTCTCTTTGATTGGTCCAATTAAATCTAACGCTACAGAGCATAATTACCTTACCAGAAGAGATAGGATCAAAGGTAGGTAGAGACTACCTAGGGTAGAATGATTCGAAAAACTAAAGACATATTGCGTGATCAGTCGGAAAAGCTCGATGACGAGTTGCGGTTGCAATTGCAGGAAACAACGGCCTTGTAAGGTCAGAAGGGACAACTTTTCTCGAGTACTGCGTACGGAGTACGGGAGTACTATGAAAGCCTCGGGGCAAGACGATAGTTTAGTTCGTACTTCCTGTGAGGGGCGTAAGAGTCAATGATTCTACCTTGGCAAGGTTGGCCCCCAAAGTCCAAAGCTAAGTGCGGAAGGTATGTCGGACTCGGCCTGCTTAAGAGAGAACAACGATTCCGTCCCGTGAGTGCCTGACTGCCTGTAGGTCCCATACTATCGTCCGTTTTGGCCAACTAGGCCGAACTGTGCATCTGCTGCTATGTTGTACAGTGCCAGCGCCGCATTCTTTTTCTTTTTCCTTTTCTTTTCTTTTCTTTGTCTGTTTCTTGTTTAAAGTTGGTCTAGCACCCTGTTGACTTGAGCATCACAAGGCTATTCATGATGGACTGGACGATCTACCCTTGCAGTGTCAATAGTCAATGTTGTTTGCGCAATTATCCAAGGTGGAACAGGCCGTTTCTTGGCATTGGGTGTAGAATAACGATTCGAAGAGGCAAAAGGGGAGAAAGAGAAGTCGGAGTAAGCAGGTTAAGTCTGGTCGAAGACGTCACAATCCGCCCACTATCTGGGCCATAACTACACTTCTACTGGTAGTACCGTAAACATTCTGATCAACGTAATACTGTAGATGAGGGGCATTAATCAACGATATCATTATCACCATATTTATGGCTTAATTAAATGTATATCTAGATATCTTGATGCCTGAGCATCGTAGTACAGTTGCTCTGTGTTCAACACAAATCTTCCGGCTTCCAGAGGTAGACCAAGACTAAAGTAGCCGAACCGAGTATCCGGAATTGACAAAAATTTCTCCATAAATCAGAGCGCTGGACGTAGCTGCCAGCCTGCCAACGTTCCTAGACCCTTCGCCGCCCGGGATATCTCCCAAGCTTATTTGGATCTTCTCTGTCCGGAAGCAATCTAGATGGACTCTACAACAGGGGATAAATGCCGATGTACGGAATAAAGGGCATGTCCAATAGGGGGATGCTATACTATACTGGGTACGTAAATTCACAGACCAAGTAGCAAGGAATTATTAATTGAATTGGGGGTCTAGATCATGGGTATCATAGTAGACTACTAGGTACATTCGGACGAGAAGAAAATTGGACATTGTCATGTGGCACATGTGCTTGATCGACAAATTATTTATCCAGAGGATGACAGCGGAGTACGCGAACGGGAGGGTCCCCTTCTGTTCTCTGTGCAGGTTTTATAGTCATCTTTGGAGTAAGGTAGACTGGTAGTAAAGGGATGAGTTCCAGAACTCCGTGTCTGGATCTGCATGTGGCTGCAGTCCCAGCTAAGGTACGTAGTCGCATTCATCGGGCTGGAAAAGTTCAATGGGCTCTCGGCTTAAAGATGTACCTCCTTCCCCTCCGACTCTGAATGAATTGAGTTTGTAAATGAGCTTATTTACTAAACTAGAATTCCTGGCTTGACCGCTTGAGCAGTTGCTCGATGATATATGATTTTTGGGGCAGGCAGGATAATAGTGGTGATCATAGGAAAGAAGTCTATGGAATTTACTACAAGACGATGGGTCTGGATCGGTGTCATGTGCAAGTCCGAAACTATTCTTAGCGGCTTTGATGGGGTATCTCGCTGGTTCAGAAATGCGTCCAGAAGGTCTAGAGTTCCATATCGGATTTCGGGTACCTTGCCGATTCTGACCTGGAGCCTCTGAAGGTCTGTAACCACACCCAGGAAAACAGCATCTAGAGAGGTAGGAAATAAGCTAGAAACTAAGGACAAAGAGTTTAGAGGAAAACAGAGATAAACGCGGACAAGATAGGATTGGGACGAAGTAAGGGGATAGTAGCAATCAGTAGGTACAGGTACTGGACTGGAGCCCTAGGAAAGGAGATATGTCAACGCTGACGAAGTCAAATGGTCGTCTGATCAGAAAAAAAAACCACTAGCTTAAACAGATTCAAGTTAACAAGAGGCAAAGAGTAGGATTTGTCCCCCACGCACCCACTTCTCCGCCATGGATGAATGGAGGGACTTTCTTCTGCCTTTTATCCTGAAGCCGGGGGAGTCCCTACGGAGAAAACTTACAGATTGTTCTACTTCTGTATGGTACCTGATCTAGTCCTCTTCCTGTAAGCCTGAAGGTAAAGCACGGGCTTGTAGAAAAATAAATTTAATTCTTCCTTAGATCCACCCTCTTGGATAAAGAGTCTCCCACGTCCTGATGTGAGTTCATGAAACAATTGATTGATCTCTTCCTTTTTCTTCTTCTTATCATCGCCTCTTCTGTCTCTTCCTTCTACCCCTAATAAAGTACTACTAATCATCACCTCTCTAATCTGAACTCCTCCACCCCACATCTCCGCCGAATAAACCACACTCAATTACCCAACCGGTGACCTCATCGTTTTCTTGTCCCGGTCCTGTCTCTCGCCCAGTCAAACCGGATCCTCCAACTGGCTCTCCATAATATCTTAATATTCCGACATCATCACCATCATCATAATTCACAGCGCCTACCGAGAGGTAAAGAGGTACACAACAGGAAACGGCATCCTCTTAAGATCCTCTTCTGCCTTATTCAGCGCTCCACCCGAATAACTTATCCTCCGATCTTCAACCACCGTCACCCCTCCTCCTCATCCCCTCCCCGCCCCGACAGTCAGCTATACGTCACCAAACCCAGTCTTGACTTCTGCTCTTATTCAAAAGTCGACCAAGAAGAGCGTCTTTTGCCCCGCGTACCACGCACCGCCACCTCTCCTCATTTGTAGACTGAGATCGACCCTTTTTGCGTCTCCCGGCTACTCTCTCTCCGTCTGTTCCTATCTTCCATCCTCTTCGCTGTCTTATAGATTGGAGTTAGACCAGATTAGGGACTGTAAATTTTCCCACCAGTCCCGTTCCTACTACCACCACTACTACTACTACCTTACTACTGCACCAATCCCCAATCTCCTCAATCTTGCTTGCCATTACCTTTCCACTGGCCATTTCAGGAAAGGAAGAAGACGACAGATTTATATACGTCTTTTCTCACACACTCTATATATAACATCAACCCACTGCAAGCGACACAATGAGGAACCCTTTCGATCTGACCGAGCTTGATAATGCCGTCGAAGAGCAACAAGCGCATATTGATATTTCCGCCTATCAATCGCATGACGGCAACCGCTCGCTACTGCAAAATGAAAATCGCCGAGGCGACAACCTGAAAGACCGCTTCATTGGTGCCATCGATCAGGGTACTACGAGTTCACGATTTATCATCTTCGATTGCACAGGTGTTCCTGTGGCCAAGTATCAGACTGAATTCCGCCAGATCCACGAGCATTCAGGGTAAGTTCAATTCTCTCCTTGTGGCTAGGTATATTGCTAGTCGGCCGCTCCAGTGCGGTTTTCGCTGCTTCGTGGATTGTAATTAACCATTACCTTGTCCCCTCCTTTAGATGGCACGAACATGATCCCCTCGAACTGGTGGATTCCGTTTACACATGCATTGAAGAAGCGATGAAGACTTTCCTGGCTTTAGGCCACAGCAAATCAGATATTGAAGCCATTGGGATTACCAGTCAACGAGAGACAACACTTTGCTGGGATTGGGAAACTGGCGAACCGTTACACAACGCGATCGCATGGCCTGATACCAGAACCAAGAATCTGGTTCGAGAGCTCAAAGGGCAAGAGGGGGCGGATGAGCTGCCGGCTATCTGCGGTCTACCTCTCTCCACATACCCTTCTTCTGTCTCACTAGTATGGCTTCTTCGCCATAGCCCCAAAGTTAAGCAGGCTTATGACGAAGGGCGACTTGCTTTTGGAACTGTTGACTCGTGGCTTCTGTACAACCTCAACGGCGGGCCCGAAGCTGGTCGTCATGTCACCGATGTTACCAACGCATCCAGAACGATGTTCATGAATCTCGAAACCCTGCAATATGATGATAAACTGCTCAAGTTCTTTGGTATCGACAGGAAGAAGATCAGGCTCCCCAAGATTCTCCCCTCGTCAGACCCTGAGGGCTATGGATACGTCCGGTTTGGACCTCTCGATGGGGTACCGATCACCAGTTGCTTGGGCGATCAGTCCGCAGCTTTGGTCGGTCACTGCGCCTTTACACCGGGTACAGCGAAGAACACATATGGCACCGGTTGCTTCCTGCTCTACAACGTCGGTGAGAAACCCGTCATTTCGAAACACGGCTTGCTTGCCACTGTTGGCTTCCAGTTGGGTAAAGATCGAAAGCCGGTGTATGCCCTTGAAGGAAGTGTTGCCGTTGCCGGAAGTGGTATCTCCTTCCTCATGAACAACCTCGGATTCTTCCGTGATTCGCGCAAAGTCAGTGATCTTGCTGCCACTGTTCCCGACAGCGGAGGTTGCGTTTTTGTCACTGCCTTCAGTGGTCTGTTTGCTCCCTACTGGATTGATGATGCCAAGGGCACCATCTGTAAGTTTTCTGAACGCATTGTACCCTTGAACGGAGTCGAATTGCTAACCTTCTACGAAGTTGGTATCACGCAACACACGCAGCGCGGACATATTGCCCGCGCGACCATGGAAGCAGCCTGCTTCCAGACGAAGGCCATTCTCGATGCCATGGCAAGGGATAGTGGACACAAATTGTCGGAATTGGCCGTGGACGGCGGAATGAGTAATTCCGACATTTGCATGCAGGTACGTCTCTGAAAGAAAAGAAAGCTTCCGCATCACGATACCAGTGAAACTGACATTCCTTTACTCGTATAGACACAAGCCGACATCATCCAAATCCCCGTCGAGCGTCCCGCCATGCACGAAACCACCGCGCTGGGCGCCGCCATTGCCGCCGGGTTCGCCATCGATGTCTGGAAAGAATTCAGTGAGCTCAAGAACATGAACCGCGCCAACCGCACCACCTTCACACCCCGCATCTCGCCCGCGCAGAGCGCACGGATGTACAAGCAGTGGTCCAAGGCCGTCGAGATGTCGCGCGGCTGGCTGGACACGAGCGAGATCGAGTCCGAGGGCCAAGAGTAACGACATGTCTTCCTACATATATATCTTGTGATGATTGTGTGCAATGTGCTTGCGATTGAGCGTTCCGTTTTCAGCTTCTTGGGGTAATGGCATTTTGGCATCTTTCTCTTGGTCTCGGGTGGTCAGTAGGTCCATTTCTAGGGTGGAGGTCTAGGTCTCTTCTTGGATACCCGCTATCATCAGTATATACTCCTACACTACACCTATATAAACCGTATTTCTACGGATAACTCTGTATACATATCAATCAAACGGAATTTCCGCAGCATCGTTTCAGTGTCTTGGTTGTAGTGTAGCCTTTTACAGAAGCTGCTTGAATAATATAATTACAAGATGCCCTCCTTATAAGCACTTGTGCAAAATCCCAACTTTTACAACTTCATTGATATCGGATGAATATGTTATAAGTATGTTTATGCAATACAGTACATTGATCGCTCATTCTTAAACCGATATGCCCCACCTCATATGCAACAACTGCTGTTTTGAGACTTCATATCGAAAGACGCGAAGCACCATGAAGTCAGAAACGCGACCGAGGAACGAAGAAAGAAAACCATATGGAAAATAGGAATCGAAATACGGATAACAAAGGAGTCCGTCAAAAACGCGGCGCCTGATTTTCGGCAGAGAGGAGGTGGGTGATGGAAGGGATATGTGAGGAAGAAACCTATTATTTGGCTGCGGTCGACGGTTCCTCGGCCTGGGTGGATGGATGATTCAATTTTGCGGTCTGCAGAGCCTCGGGCAGCTTGAGCGGAGCCGACGGTACGGACTCCATCTTGTCCAGTTTCTCGCCTCTCAGGACCTTCTCCATCTCCTCTTTCGTCAGCGTCTCGTACTCGATCAGTGCCTTGGACAGAAGTTCCAGTTCGTGTCTCCGTTCGGTCAGAATCTTGGTGGCACGCATCCGCGCTTCCTCGACCAGTCGTCGCACTTCGGATTCGATTTCTTGTTTGGTTTCAGATGATAGACTATCATAGTTGGTCGACAGATCGACGTTGCCAAGTTTCTTCGAGTAACCGAATCGAGTGATCAATGTGAACGCGGTTTCAGTGGCTTGTTGGATATCCTGCAGAACATTAGTGATCGTGAACAGACTTTCGGAATTTGAAAGACAGAACTTACCGCCGAAATACCACTTGTGACCTTGTCAGGACCGAAAACCAGCTCCTCCGCTGCTTTTCCGCCCATGGAGACGTCGATATCGGACAGATACTCGGTGTAATTCCGGGAAACCATGTCCATCTCAGGCAGGAAGTGCGTCACTCCCAGCGCCATTCCGCGGGGAACAATGGTAATTTTGTACAATGGCGTAGACGAAGGAGAGAAATAAGCAACGAGAGCATGGCCTGCCTCATGGTAGGCAGTCAAAAGCTTGTCCTTATCCTGAATGATCCTGCTGCGAGCCTCTGCGCCCATCATAATCTTGTCCTTGGCCCAGTCGAGGTCCTTGGGTCCAACCTTGGGCTTCTTGTTTCTGCTAGCGTAAATGGCGGCCTGGTTGACCAGATTCTCCAGATCGGCACCAGAGAAGCCAGGAGTACCACGCGCAAGCACTGCAACGTCGACCTCTGTGCTGATTTGAATGTTCTTCAGGTGATGCTTCAATATGTCCATCCGACCCCGAACATCCGGAAGATCGACGACCACCTTGCGATCGAATCTGCCAGGTCGTGTCAAAGCCTTGTCAAGCAGCTGGGGAAAATTGGTTGCGGCGATGATGATGACTCCAGTGGTCTGCGAGAATCCGTCGAGCTCCGTAAGCAGCTGGTTCAGGGTCTGCTTCACATAAGCTGCATCTCTCTCATTCCGCTTAGCACCAATGGCGTCCAATTCGTCAATGAAGATGATGGCGGGCGACTTGCTCCGGGCTTGTGCAAAGAGCTCACGGACACGCTTGGCGCCGACACCCACATACACCTCATCGAATTCGGAACCAGACATGTAGAAGAAGGGAACACCAGCTTCTCCGGCGACGGCACGGGCAAGCAAAGTCTTTCCCGTACCAGGAGGTCCCACAAGAAGCACACCCTTTGGCAATTTGCCACCGAGGGAAGAGAATCGCTCCGGATTCAACAAGAATTCGACAAGTTCCTGGAGCTCTTCCTTGGCCTCGTCGCAACCGTGTACATCGGAGAACCGAACCGTTTGCTGTTGGGGTTGAGCCTCATTGCTCTGCGGACCCTTGATATTCTTTAAGACGCCGGTAGTTTCGACAAGAATGGTAATCACGACAAGAGAGATGTAAGTGAAGAAGCCGAAAACGAGCAGAAATTTGACCCATCGAAAGACAGCGCTGCCCAGCGACTCTTCGACAACCACATGCAGAGGATTATCCTTAGCCCCAGTACCGGATTGCTTTGTCGCCAGTCCGATCTGACTACCGTGATTCCGAGCGGCGACGGCTTGACCGATAGCCTGCAGCTGGTCGGGGTTCAGATGCTGGTTCTGACCTTGGATGGGTGCCGCCGCTGCGGAATCGGCGCCACCGACACGCTGCAACGCTTTCAGATAAATAGCTTCAGACAGTGGATTACTCGCAAATTGACCGCTGCGGTATCGTTCGACAATAACAGCGGGCATGTTCGCACGGAGCAGAGTCTGATAGAAAGCATTCTGTGCGTGGGCACTCCTTGGGTTGTTGTTCGCGGTCTTTTCCTGGTGCGCTAACAGACCGTGAGATGGGCCTCCAAACATAAACCGCTGCTGTTGTAGGTTCGAAAGGCCGTTGGCTTTCGGAGCCTGGCGAGTCCGGCCTAGGGTGGCGGATAGTGTCGAATACGATCGAGCGGAATGAGACACAATACGACGGCGGGATACAGTCGCGGAACTCCAGAGCGAATCTTTAATGGCAAAATTAAGTATTCCGATATGCATGGAAGTCGATAAAATGAGCCTACCTCTTAGAGAAGTCCGCGACAACCCAAGTTGGACAGGTCGCTGCATGACGTTCGAGTTCAAAGCCTCAAGGGGGACTGTGTCCAGGCACTCAGGTAGCGGAATCCGGCCAGTTACCTAGTTTATTGTCAATATAGCACTGAGGAAAGACTTATGATCGCAATAGAACCATACACTTGATTCGTTTCCCCCAAGCGTCCGCTGGTGCAGTCGTCGGGTTGTAGGAGATGCGGAGGTGGCCGTGCGTTGGATGCTAGTCCAAGGCGCATTTAATAGCTTTGACATCGATGGCCAGAGATCGGAAGTGACGGCCGCAAGATTCTGTGAAGAGGGGAAAGTCAGAATAGACGGCATAAGAGGCGTAGGAATTGTAAGGACCCTTACAGGTCTTGAGACCGGGACTTGGAAAGCCATAGTTGTCTCGAGTCAGAGCGGCACTAGGCCGCAGCAATCAATGTCGACCACGCAAAGAGTGGCAGGTATGAAGACAATATATTATAATAGCTTATTCTTTGATCGGGATGACTGCCATCGCCAACGAGATTCAAACGATGGCGAATGCGAGCAAAGATGAGGAATGACGAGTAGTTCGTTCTCCGGCAGACAATCCGCCAAGGATGCGGCGGCGAAATTCGTATGGATATTGCCACTGCGGCCTGAACGGACGACCGTAGTTGGGTTGTCACGTGAATATGAGCCTCAGGCAGAACAATATCTGCCTTTCCTTAATTCCAGCTTCCCTCGTGCTTCTTCGTTTCCAAAGGCAATAATGGCAGTAAACTGGGTAGTATGGTAGGTAGCTTGTTTTCTGACCCACATTATTATTATTGACGCTCTTGTCCGAGTAGTCTAAGAGGTTGATTTAGTCGGCAATCAAACCATACGTAGAGCCTTGTACAACCTAAGTAGGTCGATCTGCGATCCGTGGTTCTGATCTGTCAGACTTCGACATACCGTTATTGTTGCCTTTCCTCCTGTGCCAGTGATGGATCATCGTTCCTGGACATATCATACTATTCGTCCTAGGGAACTAGGCTCGAAGCCATAGCACCAGATCCCTACAAGCCATTTCACACGGATTTTATATATATATATATAGTGTGTGAGAGCCATGGTTGTTGACTATCTGTTTGTAGGCGCTTCTCTCACATGAGCCCTACCAGCAATGTCGACAAAGCTCATTTTCCTCATGGGTGCTCCCACACCGCAGAGCCTCTGCTGGGATGAGGATGGGTTGCTCGACAACCCTATATTTCCATTCTCTGGTCCAAATGTTGAAGACCAAGTGAATCAGCCTGTTTCAGAATCCCATACTGTTAAATGGAGGTTGTTACAGGATCCGAAAGTTCAAGAGCAAGAACGAGAAAACGCTTGCTCCGAACCAGGCAGGCATGCTATATTTTTGAGAACCCAAGATCTCACGCCCCTAAATGGCGTATCATCAATTTCACCAGATGACTCGGCAATCTCTCAGTTCTACGACCATTCCTTTGCGGTACACGAGACGTCCGAGATCTCTTTACCTGGAGCGCATCTGGGAGACTCTATGCAGGAGAGTGGCTTATCGACGGATAGTACAGGAACATCCGTCACGTCGTCCAGTGACAGAGAAGCGCCAGAAGTGGGTTCTCTAGCAATTCAAGGGTGTCTCAGTGACCTGAAGGATATCCCCAGCGCCACATATCTACAATCGATTGTGCCTCAGACGATGACAGTAAACCTGATTGTGGGTATCATCGCAATTCATCCTCCACGCCGCATAGTTACTCGGCAGTGGAAAAGGGAGCTGGACCTCGTGGAAGTGGTGGTGGGCGACGAGACAAGAACAGGATTCGGAGTTACCTTCTGGCTGCCTCTGGGAGACAAAACAAATGCCACTGGCCGGTGTGACATCGAGGCTCAGAAGCTTCGAACGTCATTGTCTAGTCTCCGACCTCGAGACATTGTTCTCCTGCGCATGGTAGGATTGAGCTCATTCCGAGAACGGGTATATGGGCAGAGTGTGGGCAGAGGGGTAACGACAGTCGACTTGCTGCACCGCCAGCGGATTGACGCAACGGACGCAGGAGGCATCTACAGTACAAGGCGCCTGCAAACCTTCAAAGATGATGAAACCAAGCATGGCGATCTGCGATTACTGATGAAGGTGTGCAAAGTGCGGGAGTGGATCCGTCTGTTTGTGGACCGTGCACCGGATTTAGTAGGCGGTGGGCCGCGTACTTCAAGGAAACATGGCCAGCCTTTGCCTCCAGACACGCAGGAGTAAATTGTCAATTATTGATGAAGCTGAAGGACTGCAAGATCTGAAGTGTGAATAATGCAAAGTCGACGAGAGAGATTCTAGCACCAAGGTTGACCACAGGTAGTCAACTCAACGCTCAATAACGATATATATACCTTAGCTATGCCTAACAGGGGTATACAAACATTTAACAGTCTGATACGAGGCATGGCAGATGATCGATTGAGGGTGGTATCGAGTTAGGAAGATCCCCCAGAACCTGAAAAGAGTTTGAAATGAAGGAAGGATTCGCATGTAACCCAAGCGCATCAGCGAAGATTGTTCAGGGGTGTCATATTCCCCAGGTGTCTTGCCCGATGCGGCTACCCCAATCATCGCAGTTCAGTTCCTAATCCACACTGTAGATCCAGACACGCAAATGCGATAAAATGAAAATCTCATATAGATTCAGTTCAGGGTCACACAGTAGCTACTCAGTATATTCAGTTATTAACATTCATTGTTATTCAACCTTATGGAACAGCCATTTGAGTCCTGGATATGCAGGAAATAATCCTATTAATATAACCAAATAATATCAAGGGGCAACGAATGGGGTTGCTCCACCTAGCACCTGATCCAGTAGTGGTTCTGGGCCTTTCCTAAGATTATTTCCCCCTTTAAACTTGCCAATCCTAAGATGAGATATATCTACAGAGTACGGATAGAGTACATGATTTGCTACAGGCTGCCCATGGCGTTCTGGCTGAAAACGTGCAACTGTCCGCCCTGTTCGTACCAGCTGTTCAAGGTAAGTGGCATCGACTGATTCAGGTGGAATCGCCAATTAGCGGGTCAAAGTACGGAGCAAGTGTACCTTACTGTTCCATAACCCATTCTTAGTGTGGTCCCATAGGTACCTAGACTGGCCAGCCATTGGGACCTGTCGTCGTACGCAGTTCTGCTTTAGTGGTAGTGCCCCTGCTCATAATTGGGAAAATCATGTTATGCTATCCTCATTTGTTATTTAGGTTATTAAGGAAGAAACAACGCCAGGTGTTCGTTCCTGTGACTTCGAGCTTCTGCTTCTCGACCCTTTTCTATAATAGTATTATTTCCTTTCTCTATCTACAGATCTTCTATCTTTTTGATCCATCTTGCAATTTCAAGAACCCGCATTGAATCGGTTCTTAATTGTCGTCGACGTTTGCTTCTTGACATTCGTTGTCCGCGGGGCCTCCTTTTTCCCTTTTCCTCTTTTCTCTCCACAGCCCCTCGTCCTCTCCTGACACTCGTCGCAAAGCCAAAACATATACCTCTACCAGCTTCTAATAACTCTTTCTTTTGACCTATCTTCCTTACGTTATCTAGTCAATCATCATCATGAAGGGTACGGATTTCTCCATGTGCAACCAAGTGTCAATGCGTTCATTCAGATTAACCTTTTGATTGTAGCTCTCATTCTTGTCGGAGGGTTCGGTACCCGTCTGCGCCCTTTGGTGAGTGTCTCTCCCCCGCAGTTGAAGCTTGTGTCTGTCTAATACTTCGAATTGATGCTAACATACCTGTGTTTCAATGCTAGACTCTGACCCTTCCCAAACCCCTGGTGGAATTTGGAAACCGCCCGATGATCCTGCACCAGGTCGAGAGCTTGGCTGCTGCTGGTGTCACAGATATTGTTCTGGCCGTCAACTACCGCCCGGATGTCATGGTCGCGGCCCTCAAGAAGGTACACCGATCTCTTCTCTTCCGTTAGCTTGGTATGTTCCTGTGGCTAATCTGTGATTTTCCGTCTGCAGTATGAGGAACAATACAACGTCAGAATCGAGTTCTCCGTCGAGTCCGAACCCCTCGGTACCGCTGGTCCCCTGAAGCTGGCAGAGAAAATTTTGGGCAAGGACGACTCTCCCTTCTTTGTCCTCAACTCCGATATCATCTGTGATTTTCCCTTCAAGCAGCTCGCAGAGTTCCACAAGAAACATGGCGATGAGGGCACCATCGTTGTTACCAAGGTCGACGAGCCCTCGAAGTACGGTGTCGTTGTTCACAAGCCCAACCACCCCTCTCGCATTGATCGTTTCGTCGAGAAGCCAGTCGAGTTCGTCGGTAACCGCATTAACGCCGGTATCTACATCCTCAACCCCAGTGTTCTCAAGCGCATTGAGCTGCGTCCCACCTCCATCGAACAGGAGACATTCCCTGCCATCTGCAGTGACGGTCAGCTCCACTCCTTTGATCTCGAGGGTTTCTGGATGGACGTCGGTCAGCCCAAAGATTTCCTGACTGGCACCTGCCTCTACCTCACTTCCCTCGCGAAGCGTAACTCCAAGCTGCTGGCTCCCAACAGCGAACCCTACGTCTATGGCGGTAATGTCATGGTTGACCCCTCGGCCAAGATTGGCAAGAACTGTCGCATTGGCCCCAATGTAGTCATTGGTCCCAACGTTGTGGTCGGCGATGGCGTGCGTCTGCAACGCTGTGTGCTCCTGGAGAACAGCAAGGTCAAGGACCACGCCTGGGTCAAGTCGGCTATTGTCGGCTGGAACAGCTCTGTTGGCAAGTGGGCTCGATTGGAGAATGTCACGGTCTTGGGTGACGATGTCACCATTGCAGACGAGGTGTACGTCAATGGCGGCTCGATTCTGCCGCACAAGAGCATCAAGCAGAACATCGATGGTATGTTTCCTTCACTCGCGTTTTACGAACGTTACGGATTGCGAGAAACTAACGCATTACACAGTTCCCGCCATTATCATGTGATTTCCTCCTTCTAATGCCGACATGTCCTAATTACCTCGATCTTCATTGATTCTACCTACCTCGCGATCACCCAGATGCATATAACCGGAGTCGTTGTTGTGGTTGTCATTTTCTTCGATTCTATTCCAGCGTGGCTGAAGCTTGGTCCATCGGTCGGCTGAGTCTGGTGCAAGTCTTTGGGTACAATACTTTACGCCTCTTCTCCACTCGGATTTTCTCGCACCAGGCACAGACAGTGCAGTAACCTTTACGTCTTCTTTCGCTTCCTACCCCGTAGCTCAGCACTCCCATAGCCTTGACGGTGAAGGAGCGTCTCTGCGTCGGCATCTTCTTTTTTGTCTCCGCTAGAGCTTTTTAGTCATCTTTTCCCTCTCCCGACTTTCATACTCGTCGGTTTCTGCCAACCTGTCTTCCTTGGAAAACAGCCGCGTTCGATGATATAATCTTCCCGGTTCGTCCAGCTCGAAGCTGTCTCTTGTTGTGTTTCTCTTCTTGTGGATTATTTGCTATCTGTTCTCTTGCGTGCTCCGCTTGTGCTTCTTCGCGGGTGGTGGGCAAAAAGGAATAATACTACGCCTGATTTAATGATAAACGTGGACAAGGGGTTTCTTGGAATGTAAATAGTGAAGGCAGATATGAAGGTGATAATTGTTCCGAAGCATGTCCAAGTCTGCATTATTATTTTGGATACAGAATAAGGCCCTAATCGACGACACTCGACAAGTCTCAGAATAATCACGCTGAGAGACGGTGATGTACAATTACACATTAAGCAAGTTATAAACCCGGGAAAGTACAGGATGCGAGGAAGAGGAAGAGGAGGGCTATGGTATAGGGTTAACGCTGGTCATGCCTTGGATTCAACCTGGGCCTCAGCCTCGTCAAGAAGCTTGTCCCACTGAATCCGCAATTCCTCCATGCGCTGCCAGCATTCCCTACCCAGATCTTCATACTGCAGTTTCTCTTCCGCAGTGACATCCACCGCGCCCCTCTTCCGGCGACGGCACCGGTCACCGTCGAGGACGGCCGGCCCAACCACGCCACCGTACCCCCATCCATCGACTTCAGTGCACACCGGCCGGTCCTGACCGAGACGGTTACACGAGGAGCCCCATTTCACTCTCCCGCCGCCGTTGCGCCGGTACGGCGCTTCGGCGTCATCGAGGACGGCCTGAGCGGACAGGGCGAGCCAGACGGGGGCACAGGCGCCGGCGTAGGTGGAGATCGTGTGCCAGGGGGATCCGAGGAGGCGGGCTAGCCAGAATGCCGCGAGCATGGAGTAGAAGAGGGGCCAGGAGAGCGGGAGGATGCCTGTGCCGCAGATGCCGGGGTGGGTGAGGAACATGTTTGGGTGCGGGGGTTCCTGTTCTGTTTCTTTTTGGGGTTCTGGTTGCTCGTTGACCGAGTAGAAGCTCTTAACCCAGGGTGCTGAGCTGGGGAGGTCCGCGGTCAGAGCCAGGATGTCGGTCAAAGCCTTTGAGGACTCGTAGGGGGCCAGAGTGGTCAGGCCCTGTATGTCGTCGACGTCGAGGTACTTCACGGTCGCCTCGAGACTGGAGACCCAGATGACGCGGCCGGGCCCATGGAGCTGATCAGGGTGTCGCAGCAGCGGCATGACGTTGTGTGCTAGCATGTAGTGGCCGAAGACGTTCGCGCAGAAGACCGCGCCGAGACGCGGTTCCTTGTCGTCGCCCAGTGCGGTCTGGGGGTCCGTCACCATTCCCGCGGGCGCGATCTTGAACGATGGCCAGGAGACTTCGTGCACCAGGTCTGTCATGACACCCCAGATTGCCTTGGGCCAGTTGATGCCCGTCCATCCGCCCAGGCCGGCGTTCAGCACGATCGCATCGAGTTTGGGGAGGGTCTGGTTCAGTCGACGGGACAGGGCGCGGACCGAGACGAGGTTCGACAGGTCGACGTTCTCGGGCACAAAGGTGACTTGCGCTGATGCTTCGGCGGAAGCAGAGACAGAGGCAGAGGCGCCGCGAAGGTGATCATGTAGGCGAACGAGAGTGTCATTTCCCTTCTTGGTGCTCCGCGTGGTGAAAATAACGGTCAGAGACTGGCGGGGATGTCGGTGAGATTTCAAAAATTCATCCACCAGTCGACAGCAGATTGAGAAACCAAGGCCACTGTAATGAGAGAATTGCAACCAAGGGGAGGAACAACACGTTAGGAAACGATGAATTATGGGTATGCGACTGCAAATTTACCCCCTGGGGAGGGGATGCGGAGAAATGTACAATACCTGTTGGCACCGGTTACCAAGACAAAGACCTTGTCTTGCAGGTCATTTTGGGAATCCCTGTCAGACATGTAGTCAGATCCTCGAGGCGCGAGTATCTCTGTGATCGTGACTTGTCAATTGAGTAGTAGTAGTAGTTGTTGGTGGTGTAGCCGATCTGATTGTCAACACTTGCCCCCTTCAGGATAAAGCCGATAACTAGAAAATTGTTTATCGCTGGTCTGCCTGCTCCACGCGATCATGTGATCGCGATCCATTCGGACTGTTTGGTCTTCACCTTAACTTCACCTGTTGTTTCATACCTATCACAAAAATAATTGATCCTTCATACCCCAGTTCGCAAGTACCATTCGTTACGCTGCCATACGAGCATAGCTGATGACTCTACGCGGAGATGCATGTCTAAAAAGCCCATAGTGCATCGCAGATATGAGCTCGACAAAAGCACGAACCTAGCACACCTCTGCGCTGGCACCTGGCTATGCCTAATTTTGAGGGACGAGCCGTGGTAGATGCAAGTCAGGTGGACAACTGGAGAGGCTTTCTATCCCGTTGTGACATCCTATCCCCAGTGTGTCACGAGCAACTCGAAGCATGTAGTGCAGCCGTGGCGTTCTATGCCAACCACCATCGATTGCCCGAATTGGTTGAAAGACGGGCCTGTCGCTTGAGCATACTTCAGCTCGATTCATCAAGGTAAGCATAAGTGAACAACGTGACAGTGTCTGGACTCAGTCGGGGGACGCTTGATCTCGAGAGAACCCCGGAAGACTCGTATTTGGCAGCCAGCCTCAATATACGGAAGAACCAACCAGAGCTTGCTACGCTTAACGCAATGCTGTGCTCACGACATAATAACATCAATTAACCCTAATATGTGCCGATAACACCTCAATCCATGGACTCATCGAGGGGTTGAAATGCTGCGTCGTCTCAATTGATGCGCAGGGATGACAATCCCTGTTCTGCGCCCGGTGAGTACAGTTGATATGCGACATTTCGCAAGTCAATCAGGACTCGCCGTCATGTTTCCCGGATGTTTCGACATAAGGCATGAGATCATGTCTCATAAAACGAAGCGTATTTGCGGCCATTGGCTCATACGCAGAGTTGCATTGAAGCAATAACAATATAGTGTATCAAGCAGCCATCGAATGGAAGCGGGTCGGACGGCTCTTCCGAGGTCCCTATCAGGAAAATGCTTGTGAAGCCATGTTAGTTCCATCCGACCGTTCTGGTCCTGGAACGTGGGGGCATTGATAGTTTCCCCTGTCAAGTGGCAAAGCGGCGATGGCGATGCGATGGACAATACTATAGTTAAGGTGACATCGCCTGGAACCTACATGCATAAATTTAGAAATTTCCATCAATCGGTCAGCCGAATGTGGTAGTGTCTTAGTTCAACGGATAAATTGGATGATCTTCGGAGGGCAAGGGAACGAAAAGTCTGTCGAGATTCCAATGCACTGCGGCCGTTTTACCAGGGTAGGAAATGGTGCGACTTCGACCAGGAAAGACCAGGATAGTGTATGATATCATGTTCTGCATTTCTCTCGCACCAGGAAGTTCAAGCAATTGATAGCGAAGAGATCATCAGGTTTGGACCCAAATCGAGGAATATCTTCTCGCCAAGCCGTGCCGGTACAACTACAATCAATGTCAAACCTTAGGATAAATGCGAACCCTCAAATCAACTGTTATGCTTACTTCAGATTGATTCAGGACGGCGATACCCAAGGTTCTAGCCGAACAGTCCAGCGCATTTAAGGATAGTCATCAATCCCTGTTTCCGTTCAGTGTCGAGTACGAAAAGGCCTCGGAAGTAAGTCCCGTTGCTGTTCAATAAAGCGATTGAGTCGAGCAAGCACGGCGATGTTAACGAAGAGAACCGGGCCGGAGACGACGAAGAAGGTACTTGGAAGCAGTAGTAGTGCGAGAGATGGAACGCCTAACCTGCTGGCGTAGTCTTCTCAACCACGATCGAATCGAACCGGATGATAGCCATTTACATTCCGTTCGATATCCTTCATCTGTCATATAGAACCCTCGTGTTCAAGAACTTAAAGTGCAAGCCCATGAGAAAGCTAGAGAAGATCAGGTGGCCACCCCAGGGATCCGACAGATTGGAAGCGAAGCGTATTTGTAAAACACAGCACGGCCGTATTCTACCAGGATTCCTCGTCAGCATCAGGACATTTGCTATGGAAGCTTGAAGTAATCCGTTCTTCTTCCAGAAAATGAACTCTTAGTATTGAGACAGCTAATCCTGATGGCGAAGTACTTCAGTCTCCAACCATACGATGTACACTACCTGTCCTCATCTTTTTGAGTTTTCGTTTTTCGAGATCCAGCCACCAACAGGATGAGTATGATGTTGTCTATTGGAGAAGAGGCCTATACGGCAACGGAGTGGACAGCAGACACATTAACAACATGTGGCGCTGCTGATGTGACACATCATGGCTTGAGATATTCAGCCTCAATCTGCGCCTTGAACAGGCGAACTCCTAAGGGCCCTCCACCATTCCAGACTTGTCCGATCGTCAAAGTTGGAAAATATCACCGCCGTTTTGATCGGTGTCTTCAAAGGACCTTGGAAGAATAGATACTACCTACAGTAGTTGGAATACTTGGAAGTTGGACCAACCATACCTGCAAGGGGGCCAACACTCCTTCGAATCGGCGGATTCGCTGACTGATAGATTGCATGCTCGCTTATCCAGTCGCCTCACCGACACTTGGGGAAATGTTCCGAACATAGATCATCAAAGCAGCGCCTGAAGTAGTAGGTTATTTGTATTATGAATAAATGGAAAGCCTGGTGCAACTGTAACCCTGTACCTGTTCGGACGAAGAAGGTTGGAAGAACTTCAAGTCTCTTTCGTTTCGGCTCAGCTTCCAATGACCATCTTCATTGGCTGCTGTGAGCCTGTGACAGAGAGCTAGAGAAGTTGCCCATCAGGAAAGGCCGAGCCGAGCCGGTGGTCTTTGTGTGATGGTGGCCTAGATAAATATAACATAATCCACTCGAGACAGTGCATAAGTCTAAAGATCCCTGCAAGTCGGAGATTTTCATACGCTGGCCAAGGATGTCGGGTAGTGCGATGCACGACTGGTGTAGCAATGCATGTTTCGCATCCTTGAGACGAAGAGGGGGAAAGTGCTTCTTCGGAATCGTACTGCTAGCGGGTAATCCATGCATCCCAGCATCGGATGGCCTGGGAAACGCAGAGAAGCTGCTGTCTCCCAGGAATTTTATGTGGCCATTCAGGACTTTCGGGACATTCAGGACATTCAGTATCGAGCCACATCCTTCTTGGAGGGCAGGGGAAGAGCAAATCGCCAAGTACAGTACTTGCTCTGTACCAACGGCCTGGTTTCTGTCAATTGGCTGTCGACGCAAGGGGTCCGTAAGCCATTAAATGTCTCAATGCACGCTTGTGAAACAGGAGCAGTAATATCTAGTTTTCGCCCAGAACCGAAACCATTTAGTGCATTTCCACAGGAGGAAGTCGATGGTTGAGTGAATCATTGATTCTCGGTTGCCGGATCGATCTTTCCAGAACAGGCCGAACGGGAAGGAAGGACTTTGCTGAATGTGGCTGCAGGCGGCAAGTCCTCCTGTGCAGTAAGTTGATAGCGTGTGTCGAGTCGAGTCAAGCTAGACTGCTAGAGATTGCAAAATGCGGGGTATCGTTATACTTCCCTGATTATTGATTGCTTCGACCTTCAGCCCGCTTTCATATGAAGATGGTCCACTGCTCGATAAGATGAGTGGCATAAGCGAACGAGCACGAATCGCAAGCGAGAATCTTTGATCATGACAAAGAATCGAAAGATGGCTAACAAGAAGCAGCAAAATAAGATGGAATGAAGCCACACGAAGGCAGGAGGGACTTTTATCCCTTTCATAGCGGGAAAAACAAATCCTTCTGTAGAAACATGTCCCATTAGAATGACTGTGTTAGTTCGTCATATAATGCAAACCAGCAGATGATGAGAGGAAGCGAAGGCAAAGCTCGTACTAGTATTCGATCATAAAAACTACGGTCGTTCTGAGGGCCAACCATTGCAATCCATTGGCCCTGACGGAACCATCGACCAGGTGCATAAGAAACCTAGGTACCTATCTTGCAACTGAAAATTTCTGCTCTCCATTGCTGTTTCCGCATGATGGTCCAGTTTAGAGAGGTAATTGTAAAACGATATCTCTCTTTAGATCAGCCATGACGTCTTCCTCGGCATTTATTTAGCGAGCAGTGACTCTAACGATGTCCTTAGGTAGTTATCAAGCCACCTGACTGTGAACCTATATGCATTGGACCCAATCAGAGGCAATTATGCTTCGAGTGTCTTTAGCTCTCTCAGCCCCTTGAAATCTGTATGTAGAGATCAGCGCGATACGTAAGTCCTGCAACAGCACGATGCATCTATCTCCATGCTGCCATCTCATTGACGGGATTCCGCGCCAGAGTTCGCAAAAGGATTTTAAGCGCAGCGATTTGCAATTACAGTAAGCTGTGGCACAGCACTATATTGCGCCACTTAGGAGTATTATGGGGTCTTAATAGTACCTTAGGATAGCTGGTGTTGGGTTTGGGTGGGGGAGGGACGGGACTGTCAGGTCAATCGGATTCCCAGATGCAGTCGAACGGCGCAACTTGTTTTTTGAGGATAGGGAAAAAGGGCACACATACACTATCTACCCAAGCCTAGAGGCCAGTAAGCCTTCGTCATCCAAGGATAAGGCATACTTGCATTTGTCGTTGGATTGTTCCCTGTTGAAGCGGCACACATGGTATCGAGAAGCTTGAGGTACGCATACCCTAAACTGATGTTGGGACTCCAAACGAACACCTCTGACTAGTCAGCACTGCTTGGAAATGACTTCCATTAGTCTATGTTTTGAAACAGGGCAGGAGCGTTAAGAAAAAGAAAACATACTCATCACAATAGCATGATCAGGGAGGGATCTACAGAGCAATCAACAAATGACATTCGTGAACGCCATAGTACTCTGTAGCTAGTAATAAGGGATCACTTTTCAATTCCCGAATATCCAGACACCGAGCAAATTGATCGCAACTTCACAAATCACAAGAGTCAATTCAAGAGAGATCTTCACATTCCAGAAGACCATGGTTCACAATTCATGAGTACGCAGTATGCAGTACGCGTGGAATAAAGTAGTAGAATTTTATTTTGACTGGCGGTGGTGATCTGTCACTTTTCATCCTTCATCCTTCATGGTTGCCTCATCATCCTTTGTACACCGGTACAGAGGACCCCGTATGTTTGAATTTAGATAAAGTTGGGATCAACATTGGAGAACTGCTGGGAAAGCACAGGAAGGGAGAACTTTCCACTGATGAAGCTGAGATGTATCATCCCCTCAGGCATAAGTGAGGTTTTCCAACATATGATGCCTGTATCCAGTCTCCCGACCAGTCCAACTCTAACAAGCTTCTTTCTTTTTATTTTATTTTACTTTCAACTAGATGGGCAGCATACCCTCAACGGCCCCAATAGTTGGCCCCTAAACCAACTGGATCCTCTGATCAAAAGTCGAAAGCATACAATTTTTGCGAGATCATATGGCGTCGGCACAGTAACCTTGGGCCAGGTAAGAGTCGGCCAAAGACGAGTCGGCCATTCGGTAATGGCGAAGAGCTTTTTCCATCTGGCCGACATCAACAAAGACATCGGTAAACTCCGTACGATACCTGACACACCAGTACTCAATATCTCGATAGACCACGTGTGAAATGTTATGCAGTATGAAACCTGTTCCGTATACAGAATCAGGACGGTCAGATTTAAGCTCCCATTTCACTATTGAAGCCAGGGAATAGAGAACGCGGTTGATTCGCGGGATCAATGGCGATGCTGGTATCCAGAAATACCTAGTCGAGTAAGCAGGCAGATAAGTTATTCCTATTACTCGTAAATTCCCGGAAATGATGCCGATCTCTTCTTCATAGTCATGTCAGAAAGGCCATCCTTCATCCCTTGCTGTCACTGTCAATGTCTGCTCTTTCTCGTTCTCGACCTTTCTTTGCCAGCTCTTCAAACATAGTAGTTGCGATTACAGTCGCCTCGGGCTGGCTTTTGTATTGCATGCTGCGTGCCTGCTGACGAGTATCAACAATAATCACGTAGGTGGCTCTCCTGTAAGGACGCACTGGATGGAGCTCGACACAAGCTGACAAAGCTAGCTTCCTTTATCCGCTAGTGGGAGATTGGCTCCAAGCATTCCTAAGGGGGTTCATAAGTATGGATTATGGAAAGACTTTCAAGGTACTAAGTGCTTAGGTGAGTGACTGGGTGGTACAGACTACAAGAAGAGATACCTTATGTACTCGTCCCCAAATAGATAGACCCTGCTACTTCCATACATATTTACCTGCTCTCCGAAGTGGTCGAACAAGCTAATTAGTCCCCTCTTCTGTTTGATTGAACCTTATTACAACATCTTATGACCATTAAGGCCATACATGACTCAGTCTAGTCACCCTGGGGTATGGAAATAGTAGCCTCAACGACAGAGCCAGAAGGTTACCAGCATCCGTCTTATCAGTAATTACATAGGTAAGGTTCGTATTGTCGTCGAAACCTCCTATCCATGGACGGATTGGAAATCTTACCGTGCTTACAATACAAGTGAATCGGACAATCAAGTAGGTTGTATTGCGCCATGCAGCGAGACTAGGCCTTAATAGCACTAGCTCAAGTCTCTTCCAAGGCCAACTTCCATTTGACGCGAATTTATTGCTCCTAACAAGCCACCATTCTCCATTGACTAATTGACTAATACTGTACTTCTCTCACTTAGTCTGTAAAGGGTCTAGGCCGGTATTGGGAACGCGGGTGGATACCTCCGATCCCCGCCAAATAACATTGACCGGAACACTGTTCAGTATCTAGCCTAGTTTAGCACTCTTAGGAGAAGTAGCACTTAAGAGCCCTTAATGTTCACGGCGCTAGTACTCCGTCGAGACTAGAGTAGTAAATCGTATCTGGGTCTAGGTCGGGCCCCACGAAGCAGTTGAATAAGTTACTGGAATGATAAAGTTACTAATATAGTGTCCCGTACTTAACCTCCCACCACAGTCTTTAGTCCCTCATAAACTATGGGTGTCAACTATCATGCGTTTCCTAGTAGGGTATTTGGGTGCATTTATCAGTAGGTACGAGGATACAGCGAAGTACCTCAAAGTTAGTTACATAGGATGTAGCCTGTAGGCAATCAACATCTGTAAGACCATCTTCATTGACTATCTAAAAGGATGTAGGTACCTGGGATTCGTGTGTCAATGTTCTGTTTCTTTTTGACTTTTGTTTTCTTTTTTTTGCCTTCCTTTCTACGACCTGTACAACGACAATACAAGGTCAATATTTAGGACCCTGACTATGGACGGACTGGACTACCCCCAGCCTTGTCATTCTCGTCGGGCCTACTTCGTAGAGTATGGTAATGTTCCTGTAAAAACGTCCGAACTAAGTAACTGCTCCTTGTATGTTGTTTCTGCCATCGTCTTCCTCTGTGTTCTGGTACCATTGATCCATATCACCTTAATATCCAAGTTATACTATCGCAGTACCTACAAGGGTATCTGTCGACTACTCCGTGGTCCGTACCTTAGAATGGCTGACTCGAGACTTGCTGAAGTCCTTCCTACTAGCGGCCACCAGCCTTCCGGGGGAAATTGCCAAGTCTAATTGTCCACTTAGGTAGCCTTGGTTAATGGTAGTTGGTTATTGGTCTGAGGTACCTATGGGTTCTAAAGGCAACTTGTACACTAATAATAATATTATTATTTTGATGTACATTATTACCATTGATAAAAATACATGCTGTACGTCCTGCTCACTAAGGTAGAAAATAAAACCGATCGGAAATGAAAAAAATTAAAAATAAAAATAAAACGAAATAAAATAAAATAAAATAGAAACGAAAATTAAGAATTCAGACACTGAAAATCGTCCTCACTTCCTCTTGATTTTCACTCCCTCTTATTCTCACCCCATTTCCCTTATTACCTCCCCCTTTCCATCCGATATCTGAATATTCTCTTATCCTTTTGAGTATTCCAGTGCTGTTATATCGATCGTTTGGGAGTGCCTGTTTATCTTCAGGTCTGTCTGGCTTGACAGCTGTCCCTCAGTGATATTGGAGCATAGAAGGCACACCCGCCCGTATCACCAGTGCGTTACAACTCCACCCGACCAGACACCTTAATGTCTTCTATTTGTTATTGTTCGACTATATAGTGTCAACTATTACCAACACCGCCACTACCTACCACTAGCACAGCACTTTCTCTTATTATGCTTCGACCTGGAATCGAAAGCATCGTCCCATCCAATCTCGCCATCAGCCCATCATCTTCTACTTGTATCGTCAGCGCATCGGGCAATCGTTTCTTGGAACTTTCTCTTGGTTCAGTCTTGACTGCTTAACTTTTAAGTCATCAAACCCGAGTATCTGCAGATTTGGTTGATATTGCTTCTTCTAGCATTATTCTTCATTCTTTGTCCCCTTGTCCTTCTTTGATCTGTTACTGCGTCTCCGAGGCAGATTTCTGTTCAACTGCCTCATTCTCTGCCCACTACTTGGAATACTCTCTCCATGCTTGTCTCCACCTCAGGATCCGTGACATTTATCTCCCTCGCATAAGCACCCCTAATACATCTTCCTCGATCTGCCAGTGCTGCTTATCTTCCCACTTCCGAGATTGCCCTTGACAATTTCAAGTTAAAACCATCGCCCCGCCTATCTCTATCATTCCGGTCCTCAGCATTTTTGTATATCTACCAAAGTCATATCGCTCCGTCGCAACAACCATGGCCCCAGGTGTTGGACGTGACTTCAATTGTTCCTGGGAGCACTGTGGAAAGGTGGGCTTCCTCTATTTCTTATTGGGCTTTTTGCCGCCCTGATTCGTTCCGGTTTTGTTGGAAATCTTGATGCCAGCAGCTATTACGAAACCATTTGCGCTAACCAATGGTTTGACACTGTGTTCAGTCGTTCAACCGTAAATCCGATCTCTGCAGACACTACCGGATACATACCAATGAGCGACCCTATCATTGTACCGTCAAGGACTGCAACAAAAGTTTCATTCAGCGCAGCGCGTTGACTGTACACTCGAGGACACACACTGGCGAAAAACCTCACGTCTGTGATCATGAAGGCTGCCACAAGGCCTTCTCTGATGTAAGTGGACTGATACCGGTCATTGCTTTCAAAAACTATTGCTAATTGACAAATACGCAGTCATCAAGTTTAGCCCGCCATCGGCGGATTCACACTGGCAAGCGACCTTATATCTGCCAGGAACCAACATGCGAGAGAAGGTAAGAAATCTGATCGTGTACCGACAACTGCAAAGATTCTAACATTATGGACCAGCTTCTGCCGTAAGACCACTTTAACCAAGCATCAACACCGTTCCCACCCGCCAGGAACAATGACCAGACCGCCGTCTGAGGATGCGATGTCGGAGCAATCCTACCAGGCCCCAGTCGCTGCTCCAATCCCAAACGACCAGTATCTCCTTGCTCAGCAACAGTATTACCACCAGCCGTCGACGCCGAGTCAGGACTTTTATCCACAACAAAGTCTGCCTGTGACTCATATCCCAGTACACGATACGCCGCCAATGATGACCCAGAGTGTCCCTGTCACGTCACCGCTTGATGTACAACACGCGCAACAGCAGTACATGCAGCAGCTCATGCAGCAGCGGTACGATACAACCAACCAGAGTTATATACCACCCGGGTTCCAGCAGCAGCAGCAGCCGCAACAAACATTTGTTGCGCAGCCTATGGCTGAAGGGCACCCTCTCATGATTTCATATAATCAGAATTTTCACTATAAACAACCGGCACGAATCCTGAATCAACCTGAGGGAACAGATTGGGGTTTCCTCGGAGTAGGTTGATGTGGTCTCGGGCTTGACCCTGGAATTGCAAATGGATTCTCACCATTACGTTTTTTGATATATTGCAACACGGATACCCCAGGCATCTGCTCTTCCCAATGCCTTTGCGCCTATATTGATCAGCAAGCTCAAACCTTCCTCCTATGCACGTCCTGTGATGCCGACCACGACGCTATCATCAATTTTTCTTCGCTGCGAGCTGTTTTCAAGATATCGAGTAATTGTCTTGCACGTGCACTTGGACTTCCCTTGATGTACACTTGATTTTAGCCCTGGCGACTCTGTCTTACATTTGATTACCCGATTTAAAAGGCTGGAGAGGCGTTCTGTCCTTATTGATACCATACTTGCCATGATGCCGCAAATTAAGTTTTGCGCTAACCCTGTCTCTTCTCTACTGTGGCTCTCCAAATTCAAGTCCACCGTCCAATCCTACTACTATCTAATACATACCACCCTACTCTGAGGTACCTAGTATAGTTACCAGGTCCAATATGACTCTCGAGCTAATCCAGTAAATGAGCTGAAGCCAGCAAATAAGACATTAGATACATGATCGCGTGAAAGCGCTGCTTTGTAGGTGGGAGGTCGAACTCCAGAGCGCCACTTCTTAATCTCTCTCTGTCTACATTTTTACCTTTCTGGTACCTTGCCCTGAGCCACCAGTTGTTTGCTTCCCTCTTCAAGAGGCTTATTACATTATTACTAAGTGAATCGCAGAGACTCCGAGTCATATGGGCCTCATCGAAAAAGGTCGCAAGTCGCGAGGAGTTATTTCCAGATTCCACCTGCCATAGACGGGCAACGTCAGCCAAGGATCGACATATCTGGGAACAGTTTGTGGCTCCCACTTAGTGTCATGTAAGTAGACAGACTACTATGTAATTCCTCCCTTTTTTGTTTCCTGGTTAGAGAGGCATTTGTCTCAGAATGCACAATGACGACCATGTCAATGTTTGATTGTTACCCTTGTGGCTCGCCATTACAACAGGGCAAGTCTCTTCCTGCTTGATACTTTATCTGCTGCAAGTTCCATTCCACACTGGAGGGTGGGGGCGACCAATTAGAATCCAAAATCCGATATGCAGGACTCCAGCCAGTATCTAACGGAAAACCTACTGTACTTAAGAAACTACCTAAGGTAGGTTAGATACCAGGGCCGCCACCACTGTGGCTTGCACGATCGACGGCACATACCATCTGGCAATGGTTGGCCAAGTAGTATATACTTCGACACTGTGCGGTCTGATATGTAGATGATTCGCGGGTTCGCTCAGATTACTTGAAACGAAGAGGGAAAAGAAGTACATGATGCTGTTGATCGTTCCTCTCCTGACATTTCCGGATCACGGATCCGGGGAGATGAGATGCTCTGGTATGCGACCGGAGGGGGGGAAATAAATGGCATTCCGTTATTTCCAGGGGAGAGGGGCACCTAACCTGAGAATGAGAGCAAGAGCCAAAGAGGTACCAATTTCGAACGACGGACGCTAGTAGATTCGGGGGTTAGTCTAGTACAAGGATGTGCCGATGGCCGATGGGGAGTGAGGCATTATTGCTGCCAGAGTTAGCTATCATGACACAATCACCCAGCATAC
The DNA here is from genome assembly GCF_002847465.1 of Aspergillus novofumigatus IBT 16806. NCBI lineage: Eukaryota > Fungi > Ascomycota > Eurotiomycetes > Eurotiales > Aspergillaceae > Aspergillus > Aspergillus novofumigatus. The sequence continues at coordinate 975,708 of NW_020194278.1, forward strand.
CCAGTACAGAGTGTGCAGGTAGTTAGATATCGGGTAGAATTACCATTTGGCGAGGGGTGTACAGGGTTGTTGGCTTATGCTTGCTTGCTTTATTATATTATTGACATTTTGTGCCACTTGTGGAGGGAATAGTGGGATTCCACGCACCGATACTTTTTTGTGTACAGCCAAGGTATCAATTTTTGACTCGAAAAATACCAGATACCATTCATCATCATACCTGATTAGTTACTTTAGTCTAAGGTAGCTCCTACCAGGTGTTTCACTTTGACTAGGATCTAGAGCCAAGAGATTCATCTCACAACAATCAAACAAACAGACAGGTCATCGAGCTTGCTGCAGACAGGAGACGTTGGGGTTATCCGACTATCCGTACGGAGTACTAAGACCCTAAAATCGGACTTTGTACGACGCGAAGGCCTAGAATCCATGCGGAGATAACTAGCGGTCTCCAGTGTGGACGGGGGGGGGGGGATTAGGGTGATCAATGTATCTCACGCCTTTACGGAGCAGCGCACGGCATCAAGTCCAGACATGTTACGTATGTCTACACCTGACTTCAGAGTCAGAGTGACTATAGAGGACGGAGTATTGAGCTCAACTGTTTCTGTCAGCAAGGATCATGCTGTCATGGGGTTCCAGGAGATTGGAAGTCGAGTCTCATTCGCTCCCGAGTCCCGACTCATCGTCGACACGAGAAAGGATGCTGTTAGCACAGACGGAGCTGACAGCTAGCTGCAGCTGTGGTTGCCTTGGGGCGCAACAGAAATCGCGGGGTTATCAGCTAATCAGCGCTCTTTTTCTTAAGCCATAGCTACAAGACTAACTACTACTTACTGTAAGCTGTCAGTGTTTGTGATATCTTACTGTGATTACCTTGCGTCAAGAAGACCTGGAAACCATTCCTACGCGTGAACCTTGCTCATTATGATAAGTTGAATAAACTTTGCTAGGTACTCCATGTCAGCCAGAAGGCGCCTAATGCACTGTTTCCTCTATCACGTGTGTTGACTGTAGGATGTTGTCAGTTGGAGTCCCGTATGCAGGTAGAAGCTTCAACTCTCACACTGATTTTGTAAAGTTATCATCCTGAAACCCAGGCTCTAAATAGTAGTGGTCTAGAAATATAAGTAGAATGGGCACAGTACTCTGATTGCACTGATTGGATGAAGCTGCAACAGATCTCACATTCATGAGTACCGTTGGATATCATGGGCAATACCCGGTGTCCCGGCCACCTGGCCAGGAGAACTTTAGGTAAGCTTGTTCGTGTCAGAATGAGGCTAGACGGTTTCGAGCATATTAGTCTTTGTTGGACAATAACATTCCAGTAAGTACTCCGTATCCTGTTCTTGATCATTTCTCCCCTGACTGTCTCCGAACCAACCTTCATGCTGGATCACCGTATCCACCCCGTATAATTGAGGCGGAGATACAGTGGAATACTCGACCGGCGAGTGTTCTTGCCTAGCTTGAGCAAAATTAAGGAGCGCTTTATTAAGGTACGGGACGACAGGGGCCACCTCGACTTAACAATCCACAAGGGAACAATTAAGTTGTAGGAGCCTTGACTTGAATTGCTTCGGTGAGGTTAACGAGGCGACTAGCTGACCCCAAGGATCGGGGATGCTGTTTCACTTGATACTGATTATTGTACTTCGTACCGCATAGCTGATCGCTCCCTAGTTCATAGCCAACTAACGTTATGTTGAGCATCCACCTGTCTCCTATGTGCCATGTTCAACACTGCCTACTTCGTACTTACTCACTGGCTTAATCTCAACACCTCATGCAGGGACTCGCACTGTCGGACAATTCCGGCGCGTGGGAATATCGGCTAAGACGAAACAAAAGGCAGGAAAATGGACAGGTAACGCGCTGACATACAGGCGAATGGCACAAAAGTAAAGTAAAGTTTGCTTTTGCTGGAGGCGTTACGAACTTTGGGTTTTTGGGAATTCGAAATCATCGAATCAACAATGAGAGCAGAATCACCTGTTGGCATTTACCTTTTTGCTTCTGATGATCGAGCAGAGTGAAGCAACTCTTGCCGGTTACCACCAAAATCCCTGAACTCTGATCTGGATAGAGTGCAAGAGCTTGGGCCATGCACTGGCCAGGACTGAGTTGTAAGTTATGATGATCTCCAACTTTGTGATCCAGCGAGCCCACATATCAAGGTTCAGGACAGCTTGGCTCTAAGCTTTGTACGGGGACGGGTCCTACCACTTAAACTCCAAGCCGGCTCCATGGGTTTGCCTGTTGTGACCCACAATGTTATTTGACGGCTGACTCGTGTAACGTGTGTTTTTGGTATTACAGGACGTACGGGACCCGTTTTATGCTGTGGTACGGGATATGGTACCTATACACAGATTTACATACATACCCCGTACCTACTCCGTACAGTGGTCAACATCCACCTCATACACTTACGATAGTCAAACTCAAAAGTGCTAATTCTATATACAGATCCAAGTGACAAGATACTCCCCGGCGGCGAAGGCTGATGGCTCTTCTCCGAACATCTCCGCCAAAAGGTTAAGCTAACTCAGATCCAAAGAGGCGAAAAAATCGCAGTACGAGACTTATGGCCTGTTTGTGCTGGAACTGTCTTGCCACCTTGCAGAGGAGACCGATTTCACCGGTGTATCTCCGGAGTACCTCTGGGGTACTTGCTGTAGAGATGCGCATATAGCTTCTCCAGCCTGTATCTCGTAGGTACATAGCTCAGAGTACCTAGTCAAGTACTTCCAGAATGTCGCAGCGAAGTCCGGAGAAACTTGACTTTTCGAGGTGGCAACTGAGATTTGAGTTGACTCTGCAGACGGTTATGCACGGCCAATCTGTCCCTACAGCTTCAAGACGAGGACGATTCCTGGAACACACCATAGGTGGAACCAGCCAACAGACGAGGCAGAAGAACTGCCTTCCATCGCGGAGATATCTCGTCTTTCGTTGCCTTAACAAATGGTCTGCGTCGTGTCGAGAGTCGCAGGTTCCCCATGTGCCGGTTAAAATGCCCATCTTTTGCTTTTACATCTATGGGCTGGGCTCGTTATCGTTGTCGGCGTACTCTCGGTAACCACAAGGTGGATTTCCCTCATATCTGCTGGGCTCTTTCCAGGGCTCCTCATTCCACCCTATAGGATTGATGTCTTTGGACCTTCCCTTTATGCTAAGGTGGAGACACTCCAATACGATACAGTTGAAGACGTTTACCCACATCTATATCTCGATACAGGGTCCAGAAAGGAGTCAAATCTGCACTGCAGTCTGCACTGTGCACAATATGGATTGGTCTTTGGCGGGTTCCACCGAGTAACATCCGCCTAAGTACTCCGTTCAGGGTATGTGGATGCTGCGCGGATTCGCTATTGAGTTGAGATATCAACATGCGACCATGTGGACGAGTACGCGAGTATTTGATGAGTGATGGCGTTGGTGGACTGTTCACTTCTCCATCTGCACCTCTCCTTAGCTTTTAACTTCCATTATGAACCAGAATCAAGTTCCTGGTGATCGAAAAGTTAGCGATTAAGCTTACTCAATGGGACACCTTAAGCTTCTTGTATGACTGAGTCTAACTATTGCTGCCTCACTCTATCCTTGATTCCTTGCGTACCTCCCAATCCATTCCGTCCGGGGTATCAACGTTGTACGACCCTCCAAAGCCCAAACAAGGCGAGAGGTTACACAACACATTGAATTGACAGTGGTCAGTCACACAAGTCAAGTATTGTAACACGAATCCGTCTAGCCGTCCGCTCCACTTTGAAGTCTTTGTGTGCAACGGGCCGTTTAAACTTTGGTAGTCAAATGAAGGATGAAATATTGTGTGGCACAACTCACCATCCAATCAGAACACGGCAGTGTCATACTGTCCTACTCAGTGAATGCCTAAGGTTAAGGTAAGGTAAACACTTAGCTCCCCCCTTCCCGCCTCAGGCTCCGTCTTGCCACAACAGCTAGCAGGGGTTACTGTCTGTACTACTATTGGAAAGTTTGCTTGCTATCTAAGTACGACGACGTCAAGTGAGATTATTATTTACAGGCAAGTTTGCAAATTGCATCTCATCTGGCAAATCCATCCGTCGTCTAGATGCACCAAAAACGGTATGCAATGCTTTATTCGATTTTCATTATCCAATACCCCGTAGACTAAGGCGATGGCCACAGCCATGGCCCCCGACCCGACACGCGACACTCTTTACGGACTATGGATACTCAGGTCCCTTAAGGGAGCCACACCAATCTTACCTTACCTAAGAAAGCCAGCTTCTCGTAGAACGATCATAATTCATGACTCAAGAACAGAGCCTAGGCACCGTACTCACGAACCCAAGGCCCTGGTGTCCATGGGCTGAAAGATCGAATAACGAATCACCACTGAGCAGATAGTAATCTCGCCGACCTGAAGGGGGCAACACTCTGAGAACTTGCGGGGCTAACCTCTTTCCAGTAAAATTTAACGAAAGATCCGCGCGATGGTGCTTGGGTTGGGTGTTGCGGGTAATCTGGCTGTTGGACTTGGACCTTGGGACCCGCGACTGACTGGGACCGTTAGTTTAGTTATATTAGAAGCTCGTATTTGGGAAGGGGCGGGTTCCTTTTAGTTTGGCTTCTGCCTTCTGGCGTCTGGCTTCTCTTGACTTTTCTTGAGCAGGTGAGGGAGGCCGAGGCTCATCTTCCTCGATCTGGTCTGGTCTTGGCCTGGATGATACGGGGGGGAGACTATGATTATGATTATGATTGCGACCCATTGTTTGATGGCGTATGGTGTACTCCATTCTCCGTACTCCGTACAGATGCTGTATACTACTGTATTACCCGACTTGAGTCAAGACTGTGGAATACGGCATACTCTGGGGTAGTGGGATATTGCGGCGTGGGGGTGCCACAGCCATAGTCCGGTACTCTGCGATGGTGATTCATTGGCGTAGCATCATTAACAGCATCGTGCACCCATTTACGGCATAACTGATATGCAGATACTTTGTGAAAACACCACACACACACTCTCTCTCTTGAGAGAGGATGAGATTTGTCGAGAGTGCCATATTCTATATGCATCTAGTGGTCATGATATCATCACGGTATACGTACAATCTACCCCAAGTCAAGGGGATCCCTCGTAGTCTACCAGCTAATCTTCCCTCGCTCGCGATCAAACCCACCCCGAAGCTGCAGCCCAGGTTTGACCACCTTCCCCTGCAGGACCGTATACTTGACGATATTCTCGCAGTCCTCCGGCCGCACGCGCGCCAGCCAGATGCCCTGCGCCGCGCCCTCGTCTGCCTCGCCCGTCGTCTTCCCTTGCGCGTCCTGCCCCCGTTTCTCCTTGCGATACCACTCAAAGTCCCGCCGCCGGTAAACAATCACATTCGCCGCGTACTTGTGGCCCCCAACGTGGCTGATGAAGTAGATGCCCACGCCGCCCGGCCGCTCATCGTTCAGGTCGCGGTACAGCTCCAGGGCCCGCAGATGGCGCTCGAACTCGCGCCGCAGTAACGGGGCGGACTGCCCGCAGCGCGCGTCCCGGGTGCGCTGCGAGCAGAGAAGAATCACGGCTGCATGGCCGCAGGGCCGGGACCGGAGCGAAGTCAGCGAGCTGATATCCACTGAGGCGGGCTGCTCCTCGCCATCGCCCTCGGTCTCAGCCAGAGGTTCCGGGATGCTTCCGAGCGGTGTGGTGGTTGTCGGCGCGCGGCTGACAAAGTACTTGATGAGCTCGGGCGCAAGAGCCGGAGTCACCTGCTCCACCACCGTGAAGGCGGGCAGGATCAGGACGTTGGTAGGCTGCTCCCCGGGCTCGTGGTGGTGATACTCGTCCGGCACCGGCATGTTGGACGCAGACAGCTTCAGATTCTAACCAGTACACATTAGCCAAGACCTCATCCGTGCGTGAAAGGCTGAATGCGGCGGTGGCATACCCCATTGCTCGGCACAAGTCCCCCTTCTCGATCGCCTCCATCAAACTGCCCTTCTCGTCTGCAACATCCCTCACCCAGTCTGTCTTCCCGGTCGCGACGAGCAGATGCGTCGCCCACCCGTTGACGTGCCCGTAGAGCTCATCTTCGTAGTCCACGTCGAACCGGGCGGGGTACTTCACCGAACACGACGCACAGTCGTGGAGGCATTCCTCTCCGTCAACGGCCGGGTCGACCTTGGGGAACAACACATCGTGTGACGGCGCCTTGCGGAATTCGCCGAAATCCCCGCTCTCCTTGGGGGAGCCGGATGGCGTCGAGCCAAATAGCGAGGCGCCTCGGCGGAGAAGAGCCTGCATGCTGGTTTTTTGAATCAAAGTGCGCAGGTTGCATGCAACAAGGCAATTGTTTCGGATGATTTGATGATCTGATTTTGATCAGATCAGATCTTATCAAGATTACGTTACTCTTGTTGCCAAGAACGGAAAAAAGGCCGGCAAGTGGAAACTAGTACTCCGTACACAGTGTCTCATTCTCAGGTACGGGGAGGACGAAGCTGTGCCGCATCTCCGATTGGCTTACGTCACGGCTATGTACATACTACGGCCAGAGAACGTGCGAATATTTGACAGCATTGTCTACCTTTTTAAGGAATTGAGTCCAAGAATTAGACATATTAATTTCTTGTAACCAAAAAAGCTCATGATCTACTACTTGTAGGACCCAAGTTGTAAGCATAAGGCAGGTCCGACGGCCCGCGGGGATCTACCAAGCGAATGACACTGCCCCCCGACGAACTGCCCGAGACATTCGACTGCACGCGTCTGAGCGATCGGGTCGACGGCGTGCGGGGAGGGGCCAATGTGCGATACCGGTCGTGATGTTTGGATGCGACCGGCGATCCACGACTCTGCGCCGTAGGCGCAGTATGTACCGAGCGGCTCTCCCAGGTCGACGAGGCGACCGAAGGCTGCAAGCTATCGCTACGGCGAAGAGAAAGCGCGTCGCTATCATCCAAAAACTCCATGGTATCCGTCTCGCCTTCTTCATCGGAGGGCCCAATCAGGGACTCGCTGTCACCGCGAGAGCTTCCTCCTCTGATGTCATCCAGTATCCGAGAATCCAGGTATGTCATGCCCCGCAAGACGTCCGCAAAGACGTGCATCAGCTCCCTGAATTCATCCTCGTGGAGCTCGCGAGACGAAAAACGGGCCCGTTCGTAGTGAGCGAGAAACTCCGCACCAATTTCTGGGGGATTGACCAGGTTGAGTGCCGTAAGATGCTGGATATACTCCCGCAATCCCATCGACGCAGGTCTCCGTAGTACTTCCACAACCCGCGTATCCGGAACTGACCGTCCACGATCGGAGAGGGAGGGATCGAACCGATGATGGGCGGCAGCCGACAGAAAGGGATCCGGAGGCGCAAGGGACACCGCCTTGGCTTCGATCAGATGTGGCAGTTCCTGCACAACAGCGCGATACGGCAGGTCCGGTAGATCAGGCGACGAAGGAGACGACCATCCTGGGTGTTCGACCTTACCCCAGGGCGGCTGGTCGCGATCCACCACGAGCATCGGATAGTCAGAGAATTTGTCGCCGTCTGCGGCTATGTCTCTCGGTCGCGCCTGATAGGCGATGATCGCACTGCGAGCGAGTCCCTCCACTACGAGCCGGCGGACGCTCTTTCCGACATCCTCCTTCTCGACAGGAATCCATGCTTTGGGGATGGCAGATAGGACGGTACGATTCGTGTAGATCCGTGTCGCATATATCAGCGCTGCGAGGATGAATGTCGCCACATACGCACCGGTGATGAAGAAGATATTGGTGAGCCGGTGCGTTTTGTAGCATTGGTAGATCGCGTCGGCGGGTGTGAGGATTATTAGGCAGAATAGGAGCACGGAAAAGAAAGTGAAGGCAGCATAGTTGAGGACGCGGTAGAAGTTCAAGACCATAGTCATGGGCGCAGAGTACTGCGCTGCGCAGCTCTCGCCCTCATTGAATCTCGAAGTTCGATGACATGGGTGATGGAAGATTGAATAAGATCATCCACGGCCATGATCCCACCCCAATATCACGTGACATGGAATAGGAGAAAGAAACAGTACTTGGTTGCACATGAACATAGTGAGTCCAGTGGATTATACTCGATATTCCGCTCAGCTAGAGTGTCATAGTCTACAATGTGATATCTATCTATGCCGATTTATCCAAATTCGTTATCGGACGCTTCTGTAAAAATGTTCTACGTGTGTGAACGAGGAATCCACATGAATAACAAACATGACAGGTTGGTTAATCGATGAGACCGCCTAATCCGACACGGCGACCTCATCCTCCCACTGAGGATCAATCTGAGGCCGAAGCTCAACGGCTTCTCCACGAGCACGACGAATCACCCTCTCGATGCCGTCCAGACCCATCTTGAGGACATCCATCTTTGGTCCATAACTCAAGCGAACGAAATGATGGCAAGGACTGTCGAACAGATCTCTTCTCTTTGCCGGGTTCAAATCGAAGAAGATACCAGGGACTACAATGACCTTCTCGGTCAGAAGGGCATTGAAGAAGTTCAGTCCGTCGGAAATATTGGCCTCCTTGGGAAGAGGTGGTTCGAGGGACGTCAGATCGAGCCAAATGTAGAAGGTGGCCTGGGGCACATCTTTGACGCGGAAACCAATCTCGTGCAGTCGCTTTAGGACATAGTCGCGCTTCTCTCTGAAGTGCCGCTGCAGCGCCTTCATTTCCGTGCGCACGAGGGAAGGCTCGAGCATAGGGATGGCAGCCTCCTGGAATGGCACATTGGCACCACCGTCCAGGTAGGAGCCGGCGGAACCCAGTGCATCAATGAACTCCTTGGGACCGACGATCCAGGCGATACGCCAGCCGGGGAGACGGAAACGCTTGGTGAGACCGTCGATCAGAAGAACATCTGTCAAGAATTAGCCTTATCGTTCTCTTGATTGTTCTGATTCACGAAAGGACGGAGGGGCTGGCGAACCATCTTGATTGACATCGACGACGTTGGCGGCACCGCTAATCGTCGAACCATCACAGTCAGTGGTGTAGTTGTAGCCACCGTAGAATTCATCCAGAATAAGCGTTGCGCGGTCTCTGCAGATGTCCTGGATCTGCGCAAGCTCGTCATGCGAAACAAAGTGACCAGTAGGGTTACGGGGGTTCGATGTCAGAAGGACAGAAGTCCCACGAGCAATCTCCTCCGCAATCTTGTTGGGGTGGATATGGTAGTGGTCATCTTCGGCTAGAGGAATGGGAATAGGTGCGATCTGTGTAGGAGAATGTTCGTGAGTGACCGTTCTCAACGACAGCTCCAGAGCGGAGGATGCGCCCGAAAAGACTGCCTGACAATGCGATAGATATGGGTTACTCACATTCTTGAATAGCGTCAACATCTCCGAGTAGGCAGAGTAATCGGGAATAGGGAACGACAGGTACGAATTGCCCAGAATGGCGGCAATTCGAATCAGTCCCGCTCGACCACCAGGGACAATGCAGACATTCTCCCAAGTATACTGGCTTTCCTTTCCTTGTCGGTAATGCTCATTGTATAGTCTGGCAACTGCCGCGCGGAGAGGCTTGATACCAGCGGTAGGACCGTATTCGCGGGCAGCGGATGTGATGGGGATACTGGTAGGTCGGGGAAAGCTTCCCTCGATCTCATCGTCGGCTTCGGGGGCACCCTGGCCCAGGTTCGCCCAACCCGATGGATCCTCTGCGTATCCGTGTTCTACTGCACGTTCTGTACACCAGACGACACCCGTCGAGGCACGGGAAGCATCGAGGCCGGCATGGGGACGGTGACCCTCATGGGCAGCTCTGAACTGACGATGGGTTTCCGAACGAAGTTCTGCAGAGGTCCAGCTTGTCAGCGCTGTAGTTCTTGATAGAAAGCTTGTGACGACTCATGGAGTCGCAATGCCTCCAGCTTCCAGGTATTCTCCAGACGAAGCCGCATGTGTACATATGAGACACGCACCATTCTCGGACAATTCCTTTCCAAGGGAGAACCGCCGGTTAGAGGGACGCAGAATGCTCAAGCGACGTCCGGAGAACGACATTATAGTAGACTATCAGTAGTCCGGTCCTGATGTGGCAGTATGTATAGTATGCGAAGAATGTAGATCTTTCTTGGCGACGCTGTAATTATTTCGTCGAGGGGACAATGGTGCTCATGAAACAAAAGTGGCGATGCTTGGTGTATTGTTGATAGCAAGCTTTCTACTTCTTCATAGAGCAGAGGATCAATTATATTTATTTAAAGGACTTCAAGAAAAAGGCAGGAAGAGTGAAAAAGAAAAAAAAAAAATTGGGATAAGAGAAACCCCGCTCTACTCCAAGTTTCTCCTCCTACGAGATCGGAGACTGCCAGCTGAACCATATTACGGAGTTATTATCCTTCAGCCAGAGTTTAGATAGGATGGATGCCTCGTAGATACTTCAGTTCCTGGGGGGCCACGCCGTCTAGTCTACCAGATTCTCTTTTGAAAAGGCGACCATAGGCATCACTCTATCCATCACTAAATTAGGCCACCTGCGATGAAGCAGAATATCCCCGGCTCATTCCCCGCCGGTCTCGCTTTCCGCATACATAAAGTCCTCAACCCCTCATATAGGTATATACTCCTTATTCTCTCAGACCTACAGATGAAGAGTCAACTCTCAAGCAATGAAGAAGAATCTGCTTCGCTTGCTAGAGACAATTGTCCATTACGAAGTGAACACATACCAGCATCACATCAACCCTCTAAGAAGAACTAGAGGATAGAGACACAGAAAATGCCTCATACAGCAACAGACCGCCGTTCCTTCAAGGCTGATCAGGCAGTCCAGCCCGATCTTCAATCCCAATTGACGAGTCTGGAAACGGTTGGGCGCCACACGAACAGTTCGGATTCTACCCGACCTTATCAGCTAAGCAGCCGCCTGCCCCATTGCAAAATTGGGGATTCTGGATGATGGATCCCGCGTCGCTGCACTGTACATGCGGGCTGCTGAGAACAGGATTATGTACAGCGTATCCAGATGATAGTTGATAGCTCTGGCATCCTTACAGGGAGAACGCGTACCCAAATCGACTCGACTCGACTCGACTCCCAAGATGCGGCATGATCGTTGTGGTTGCGCATTTGGAACCTTGGTCGACGATGGAGAGAGGTCGGAGACTAGCTTCTGTTTCTCTCAGGCTAATTTGATAGCGGCCAGGCTCCATACGGATCCACAATTCTCATACCAGTGCTTCAGGGGTACTCCCGTAGAATCTGCCGAATGACGATGTTGAAACTTGAGTATCTACAGAATAATGAATAATGTCCAAGAGGCTGTGATCGATACATAGTATATTCGCTACCTGTCTAGCTCTACGTCGAGGTTCGCTACAACTACTAGCGGACGTGTAGTATAGGATAGTTACTGGACTTTTCCATTAAACCTCCTTACTCGAGAAAAAAAGAACGGAAAAAGCCAGACTAGAATGCAAATGTGCCGCTTCTGCTCAATGGAAAATGTGAGTCGAAATAGAAGACAAAGAACCAGCCCTAAAACGAAATCCACTGTACATCTTGTCTCTCGATAACCTGGAAGAAACTGTCTGCTCAAAAGAGGAAAACGAAGAAACACAGCGGTATAACATACATCATGCAGTCATGGTTCATGGACGTGGCAAAAAGATAGAACAAGTCATGATCAAGATCTCCTCGACCTGGGGAGAGTATCCCCCGTGGATAAAATCAGGGGCAGATATGGTTGAGCATAGGGAGTAGATGGTGTAAATATCGCTCTTCATTGTGATCAACACAGGGACAATGCAACGGAGTCGATTCCCACTTTGCCTGCAAGTTTCAAGATTGACATCTTGACAGCCTCAAGCCAATCCAGTTGGGGGATGAGCTGGGAAATCCAGGGAGACAATGGGAGGCCGAGAAATCCAGGGGATATAATCCGTCCTGCTGCCAATTTCCCCCACATAAATGGAAGACAGACAAAGGACGATTCGAGAAAAAAAAACCAACCAAAAAAAGGCAAAAACAAACATGTGCAGAGCAGTCCGATGCTCTAGCTCTATCGAGTCTAATTCTCAACCACTTGGCAGTAGAGCTGTATCTCCCCTACTTGGCCCTTCGCAAGCATATCCCGATGCTGCTCACGCCATTCCATGAAGGCTAGCTGGACAGCCTCGTCGCTGTCAATCGTAACAAAGTCTCCGTCCTCGTCCCGGTAGCGCAGCCTAACCGACTTATTGCCGATGGATCGATTGGTGAACCGGGCCAGTTTGGCATCCACCCGATCAGTGAGCGATCGGAACATGATGTTACTTGCGATGACCAAGGTCACGTAATTGTCATCAAAGTTGACCTTGGCTTTGAGCTGGGTCGGCATGAGAGGCTCTTCGTCGGGCTCGCGGCTCAGTGGAGACGTCGGTTGATCGGACGCGGGCCCAGTGGCTCGAGACTCCGAATATTGAGGCTCGTGGAAATGGGTAGAGGCTTGCTGACTGTGGCCGTTGCGAATCGGAAGATTCGCACCGGTAGGCGAATTGTTCTGGCTTCTGTTCACTGGCGCCTTCATACTGGCCATATGAGCAGGAATGGGTGGTACCGGGACGTTGTCCACGGTCTGCATCGTGTGGGCTCCCATATACCGACGCGATTCGGAGTTGTGATGATGAATGTCCGGGCTGCTAGCGGAACGCATTCTTTGCGCCATGCCGTTCGCATTGGCCTGTCCTGCCAAAGGCGGAAGAGAAGGTCGAGTACCCCGGCCATTAGGCGCGTTGTTGAAGAAGTTGGTACCATCTCTGGATACGCCACGAGACAGTGCAGGAGCGGTGTAGCGATTAGGCTCCTCATTCCAGTTGTTCGACGGTGTACCCTGGCGCCCATACGAGTAGCTAGTGGACTGGGAACTCGATCTGGTCGACGGCGTCTCGGCGACAGGGGAGAAGTACGAGTTCATATTCCTCTCTGCAGGTGACATGCTACCGGGCGTGAACTGCGTGTGGACGGACAGACTGGGGTCAGGCGGGAAGCGAGGTTGCCGGCCGGACGACAGCGGAGGTCCAGAGCTCCCGCTTCCTCCTGTTGCGGACCGGGTTCGAAGACTCGTGCTGGACGCATTACGGCTCATTGGGAACTCGGAGAAGAACGCTGCCTCCTTGGTGCCCTGCTCTTCAGCGTCGTACTCTTGCTGATAAGGATTCGGTATGTTCGCAATGCCCTTCATGTACATGAATTCCGTTTCGGAGGTACCAGTGTTTCGGGCGCTGCGTTGCTCCGCTTGAATCGCTCGCTGCGCGTCAATCTCCTTGTACCATTTGCGCATTACGTCCTCATTCTGGAAGCGAATGATGAAATTGTCCACAACACCAGGATCACCCTTCCAAAAGATCTGAATCCGATAAGATCCTGTGGGGAGGGATTACCTGTTAGAACTGTGGTGGGAATATGTCCAAGGATAGGGAGAACGCTCATACCTGGCTTTTGAAGGCAAACGATATCCGTCACATTGGCCATGTAGATGCGACCTTTCAGCTGCAGACGTGGCTTGCCCTTGATAGTTGTGGCCGGCTTATCCTTGCTCACCATCAACTTCGTTTTCTGTTTGTTAGGGTTGATATCCTTGCAGCAGAGTAAAATCCGTTCGAAGAGATAGATGTGATACTAGATCGGACGCATTTTGGTTAGCATAACGAGCGCTTGCTTGTCAAATAACAGGATTCGCAAAACAGGTACAAACCTCTCTTTCAGAATCTTTGCCCGTGTCGCCTTTCAAGACAGTGAATGTGCCAAAGCGGAGCAATTCGCCGAACGAGTCGATCTTCAGAGCCTTCCAGTCGTCTACTCGTTCGTCTAAATCGAGAAAGGCCGACGCTAGATGCTCCTTGTCGATCGCGTCGTTTGCAGAGTCCAGAACAGACTGGATGGTGTCAATAGCTTTCGTGATATCAGCTTGGAGATCGGGATCCTCGGTTTGTTTGCGCAGTTCCTGTAACCGGTGGTTAATGAAGGTGCGCACACATCAGGTCGGAGTCAACACACCATAAGCATCAGGGGGTACTTTGTCATGCGCTGAAAAGGCTTGACAAAGAAACTGTTCAGAGTTGCAGGCTGAGCGACCATCTGCTGAAGGTCGAGCGGCCGCGGTGCTGACCGAATCTTGTCCCACTCTTTGAGACAGGCTTCATCACAGCGCATTTGATTCGAGATGAATGGCTCATATTGCCGAAAAGCTTCCTCGTGCTGAATGAAAAGCTCACCCCAGTTTTGCTTATCCTCAGGTAGGGCGTAATGTTGCTCCATCCGAATAAGAAACCGTTGCGCGAAATCAAGGAGATTGTTCAAGTTGAGAAAGATCTGGTGGCTAGCATCTCCAGTCAGAGCCCCTGTCTCCTCTAGCTCCTTCTTGAGAGCCTGCAGATTCTGTAGGTGGTGGACGTAGTCTCGTTCTGTCTCCAGTAACTCCTTGAGAATGAACTCCCTCTTGGTGAGCTTCACCGCCCCTTTCGCTGGAGCCGAAGTTGTGGAATCCAAAGACCGCTTCAACTGACCCTGCATCTCCAGTATATCCAAAACGCGATTCACCATCTTGATCACCTTGATGAAACCAGTCGTACTGTCGCCATATAGATCGGTGATCAAGAAGCAGTCCTGCTGGGGAAAGGCCAGCTCCTGCAACGATGCCTGTAGGAACTTGAAGGTGGCGGCTTTGGGACGTTTCGCCTCGGGAACCTTGGAGGTATCGATCTCGAGGAGCTCGGGGGATCAGAGGCATTGTAGATGGTCAACAAGGGGTATCCATTCCGAAGGCAATTCCAGAGCGATGCGACAGGGTCGGTGTTGCCCAGCTTCTCGTCCTCCTCCTCCATCTCTCGCAAGTGGGGTTCGAAGTTCGGTACCTCAGCCAGCCGTCTTTTGAGGTTTACACAGCTCTGATAGATCGATTCACCACCGCGACGGTTGATGATATTGTCCTCGGCGACAGGACCGCCGTTCGATACCACGGGCTCCATCATCTCAGCTGCCCACCACTCGAAGTCTGGGTGGCACCGAAAACCAAAGTGTGAGTCGAATCAGATCCGCGCAGCAGACCGAAGGAAGGAGGTCGAAAGAGATGCAAATCGTCGGTCAAAGGGAATAATGTCGATCATGGATCACAAGTTTTCCGAGCCGGTGGACTGATGCGGGATGGATGGGTGCGAGCGAGCAGAGAGGTTAAGGTAGGTAGGTGGTTGTCAGGAAGGGGAGTGGAGATAGGTAGATAGATAGTTAACTAATAACTATCCCTTTGGTCGAGCCAAACGACGAAGCTTTCCCGCGCCCTAACTAACTCTGGGAGAAGATGTCAAAATGCGACCAAGAAAGAAGTATTAATACACTCGGCGTCCTGTTTCAACGCACAGAATTCGCAGGACTCCTCTTTTTCCTGTGCTTTCTTTTCTTCCTTGATTTATTTTGGTAAATTCCCCGACCCTTGCTGCGAACAGCTCCAGGTATCAATAGTATCGGAAATTCTCAGGAGGGATCTTCTGTACTGAGAAATTAAAAAAAGGGTGGGTGTGGGGTTTGCCGCTGCGGGCGTTCTCAAGAAGCCCAAGAACTAAGGAGGCGTTCCCACGGCAAAAGGGAGGGGAGGAAGGAGGGGATGGATATCTGATGTTGTACCACTGCACCAGAAATCAGGATAAAAATATGCCGGAAAGGAAGACAACAAAAGAGCAGACTCTTTTGAGCAGAGAACAGATAGGAGGGGTGGGAAGAAGGAGAAGAAAGATGAGTAACAGAGCGCCAGGGACAGACCTCGCAAGAATCCAGGCCAATGGATTGCTTAGTTACTGAAGCAGGGTAGCGCGCGTTAGTGCTGTGTACATCTAGTTATAGAAGCAAATAGTACTGTAGGCAGTACCTGAGTATTTAAAGTAGCTGTGGAGAGGTGGGGAGAAGCAGACTCTACCCAGTATCAGCTACAGAGTCTTAAATAAGATCACAAGAAAGGGAAGAGAGAGGATCCTGAAGGAAGAAGGGGTCATCTAAAGCTTATAACTAAGGACAAGAAAGAAGCATAATGATTCTGTTACAAATCCCCCAGGCTTTACAGAGGTATATGATCCTGATGATATGGTGCAGACATAGTAAATGTATGAACCGCATAGGAGGCAGGGGGTATAAACTTTTAGACGATATCTCTTCCAACTATTTTAATTAATACCTACTGCATTCAACTTATTTTATAGTATGCTTAAATTTGAGAAAATGTCCTTCTGATCTCTTCTGTCAGCTTCCTTGGCAGTCAAGGTCATACTACATTATGTTGTCCTGAAGTCCTACGTCTGACCATCTATCTATCTATCCACCCAAACTCTCGAGTGACAGGTGATTCAGAACATCAGAATCCAAAACACATCAATAACAATGGAGCCTCTGATCTGATCTAATAGACTCTGATATTCATTACTCAATTGGACGGCGGGCCTGGGAAGTGGAGACCTCGATCAGTCAGTGTTTCGGCTCTCAACTCTATCAACTGATGGAGTATCTAGTGCAGCGAAAGGGAGAGACTGGGCACTTGCATGATACATATTTTTCTCCCGGTTCCAAGTAGGTCCACAGCATTCGTAGTAAATAGACAGTAAGCAGCCATGACGAATCTGGTCTCTTGACCTCAAGAGTTAAGGAGGGTGGGAGTCCTTGCTGCTGTATCTATCTATCTGATACCAGAAATGCCGCACGGTACTTCCTTCCACTCAGATTCGAATTGGGCTGGATAACTAGTATCTTTCTGGTTATCTCCGAAGACTTGATATTTTCTTCGAAAGTAAGGAAGGAATTGTTCTCTTCAACGAATGGGTTCATAATGTTCGGTCACAGCTCTCTGTACGGGTTGGCATCAGGTATCCATGATATGGCCGTATTGTCCCTTACAGAGAGACCGCACCTCCCGGAGTCCCGGTGCTTCTTTCGCTGTAGGATGAACGGTCAAACTCCTACCAGAAAAACAAATGGAAAACCAGCTAGAAAGCAATGACTACCACTTAGATAGAATTCCAAGAAACTTGATTATAGATTGCATTTCTAGATACTCGACCTTCAAATCGATGGGATTGGATGCAGGTATATGCGTGTATTCTGACATGATATACCGCTCTCAGCATGACATAATCGACACAAACAACTTCCCCTCTGGCCAAGCCATCTGGCTGCCATCACGCCAATTACTGTAAAGGTCCGATCCATTGAAGATAATTCTATCGATCTTCAAGTTCAGTCTTGATTGGCATGATCCACTGTTCTGATCAATTATCATATCCCCTGACTGTACGGTCAACCGAAACGTCCTAGCTTTATCTATTGACAGGCAGTGGCCGACGCGATTACATCCTAACCCATGTCAACCAAGCTCATACTGAACGACGAAGATTCATTATAGAGACGATAATCCGACCACACAACTTTTATCTGACGAAACATTTTTCACATGGAGCAAGAGCCCGCTGCGGCGGAAGCTGCAATTCCTCGTCTCATGCGGCTCCGGGACCCCAGTTGCTCCTCCGATTTCACCGCCCCATCTCCAGCAGGCTTCAAGCTTGATGAAGGTTATGCTGACGAGACAAAAAGCCAGTCGGACAATGATTGCTTGAAACCGTCTTCAGGCGATGCGATGTCCCTTCCGGATTGGCTCCTTGCACTCCGAGAAGCGGACAAAGCTGGTGAGTTAGGCGTGCGGCCAGAACTGGAAACCCGTCCGGTGAAAGCCCTTGCTGTGACCATGGAGACTGATAGGCTATCTTCTTGGCTGTGCAGAATTCGCTTATAACTTGCTACGGACCCTACGAACCTCTACTATTGCCTCGGTCGTCGATCGACTCGCCCCTCTGTTGCACATGGACCCTGTTCTCAAGCTACCGCCCGAAATCACATCCGAGATCTTCTCCTACCTTGACCCCAAGACCCTTTTGACGGCGTCATTAGCATCCCGTGCTTGGCGCAGCCGTATCTGTGACACTCGACTATGGAGAGACCTATACATCAGCGAAGGCTGGCGCGTTGACATCGACGCCATCCGCACATTCGAACAGAAGCACTCCGCGCTATCCTCGCCGCAGAGTCGCAAGTCCCGATCGAGACATGAAGACCCAGATGCTGGAGAGCCGAAGAATAAAAAAAGAGTCCCTCAGGGTTGGCTGGACTTGCGTGCTACAGAAACAGTATCGGATGACGCGCCAGCACGGGATCTCGGAGCGCCCGTGGAAGCGGATAGTGAGGGAGACCACCAGATGAGTGATGTTGTGAACGACCGTGGCGTGTCGGCAGCCTCGAGATCTTCGCCGCTGTCTCCCAGTAACAGACGTGATTCCCGAACTGTCGATTTACCCACATCGAACGGTCAGCGGCTGTCCACTTCCCCAAAGTCCCAAATCATGATTCGAATGCCTAATGGCGCCGTGCGAATTAACTGGCCGCACCTCTACAAACAACGAAGACGCTTGGAAGATAACTGGGCGAAAGGCCGCTTCACTAACTTTCAACTCCCGCATCCGGCCCACCCAGAAGAGGCTCATCTGGAGTGTGTGTATGCAATTCAGTTTATAGGGAGATGGCTCGTCAGCGGTAGCCGAGATCGGACTGTTCGCGTTTGGGATTTGGAGACCAAAAGGCTTCGGTATCGTCCCCTTGTCGGTCACACAAAGTCGGTCCTATGCCTACAGTTTGACCCGCGGCCGTCGGAAGATGTCATAATATCGGGCAGTAGCGACAAAAACGTCATAATTTGGCGATTCTCTACCGGTGAGAAAATCCATGAAATCACGTCCGCTCATGATGACTCCGTCCTGAACCTCAGATTCGACGAGCGCTATCTTGTTACGTGCTCTAAGGATAAACTCATCAAGATCTGGAATCGACGAGAACTTACACCACTAGACAAAGATTATCCCAGCGTTCATCAAGGAGTCGGAGTTACGTATCCGTCTTATATTATTGACACCAGCGAAATTCCATCTCCCGTTTTAGAAGCAGAGCTTGCCAAAAACCACATCAGAAGCTTGAGGCCTTACTCTCTTTTGATGACGTTGGATGGACACGGGGCAGCGGTTAATGCGATACAGATGAACGACGATGAGATCGTTTCTGCGTCCGGGGATCGTCTCATCAAGATTTGGGACATCCACAGCGGTGCATGCAAGAAGGCTCTGCCGGGGCATGAAAAAGGCATTGCGTGCGTGCAATTCGACAACCGACGTATTATCAGCGGAAGCAATGACGATACAGTCCGAATTTTTGATCATGCCTCTGGCGCAGAGGTCGCTTGTTTACATGGACATGCCAATTTGGTAAGAACCGTCCAGGCTGGCTTCGGTGATCCACCGGGCGCCGAGGAAGCCATGAGACTTGAGGCTCTGGCAATCGAGAATGAGTTCTGGGACGCTCAACGCTCCGGTGAAGGGGTGGACTTGGGTCCTAGTGCCCTCAGACGCGCCGGCTATCATCAAAACACTGCGGGTTCGCGGAACCCTCGGGACATCAAGGCCCTGGGTGCCAAAATACCTCCAGGCGGAGGTGGCAGTCAATGGGGTCGGATCGTCTCGGGGTCATACGACGAATCAATCATAATCTGGAAAAAAGACAAAGAGGGCCGATGGGTCATAAGCCAGCGATTACGGCAGGCCGACGCCGTCGACAACGCTTCACAGGCGCACCCATCCTCTTCGCGGACAATGGTTCCTCCCCCGCGAGCTCCGCAGAATCAGGGTCTGTCTTTGCCTCAGGGGCAAGCGGCTGTGCCTCCCCCTGGACAAGCACCTTCCACGCAGCATCTCCCCCACATCAACCAAAATCATCATCAGGCTCCTATCACTCATCCTGCGCCTGGTCAGCAAGTTGCTTTCTGGAACTCCTGGAACACAGGTAACGCCAACGCTCAACTAGGGCACGCTGCGAATCCGGCCCTGTTGATCCAGGCCCAACATCATATGCAGAACGCGCAGCCCATGCCAAACACCGTACCGCCGCACCACCAGCACCATGTCCGCGTGAACCGAGCTCTGAACCCGCAAGGCGGCCACCCTACGTCGAGAATCTTCAAACTGCAGTTCGATGCTCGCAAGATCATCTGCGCCAGCCAGGATCCCAGGATCGTGGGATGGGACTTTGTGGGCGATGACGAAGAACTCAATGAAGCGTGCCAATTCTTTACCGGTCTTTAATACTTTATCGACCTTCGTTCCCGGTTCGAGTGCACTTTCTCTCGGGCCTTTTCTCGTCACATAATTCTTTCTCTGTCCTTATTAGCATGACCACTTCACTTTCTGTGCATCTATGCCAGCCATTCTTCTCTATGCCTCATAATCCTTTGCTACTTGCGGCACATTTGGTCTTTTCCGTTTGGACCTCTGCATCTCGGGTTCATCGCCTTTCCTTCCAAGCCTTCTCATACTTTTTCATATTTTTCCCACCACAGCACACGCATATTATCCCATACTTTTCTATGTCCAAGCATATTTGCATGTGAGCAACGGAGTTGCTGGTATATGACTTAGCCATTTGGATGTCTTTATTGGTTCTCTTTCCAATCATAATGAAAGAAATAATGATACAGTTACAAGGCTTGGTGTCTGTTCGTAATGCAACACCAAGGGAGCCAAGTACAATTTATGATTAGCAACAGGTTCTTATGTGGTTGATTGTCCTACGGCTCTCCGTGTTTTGTAGTGATATAACAATGCCAGCCCGAGCGATTGCCCAATTTGACAGACCGAGATTCTGCGTGCTCAAGTCCGTAGAAGTCACTTGACGGATAGTACTAAACCCTACAGTTAATCCCATTGGCAGGCGAGCTTCTTGCAGTGGTGTACGTATCGTTCGAAGATTGTGCGTATATGATGTCGTCCTGTTCGCCGAAGCCTGGGAGGCAACAGCAGAGAGAGAGCGCCCTGATCTGTAGAAACTGCAACAAAGGATCTGCTGACCCGTGGACTGTTCCAGTCATGTCGACGGATCGACGAGGCTCGCCAATTCGATCCGAACTCTGTTGCTGGGGCATATTGCCACTCAGTGGAGTGCGGCCATGCTGTGGTTGGGAGATGCTAGTCTGTCTTGGGATGAGGTTTTTCGCCCGGGACACCGTAGCAGGTTCTGTGTTTCGAGATCGACCAGTCACGGTCGGTTTAGGTATTGCTGGGGTGACACGGGAAGAATCGAAACGACGAGTCTCTTCAACGGGACGTGAAGTCGGCACTGATGCTTCGACTTGCGCTGAGCTTGTGGACTTCACGAACCCCGTACCATATTCATTCGGACGGTTAGAGTTGCTTTCCTCCTCGACAGTCGCACAATCAGCCGCAGGAATTGCCCTCCGGTGGAAAGGATGGTCGTCGAGTCGTCTGACCAAGCTTGTACCATGGGCGCTATGCCGATAGGGAAAGCGTCCTAGCACTGCCGTACCATCTTCGGCCCTTGCAACGGGAATCGACTGTCTAGTTGGCCGAGGAGGGGCAGGTGAAGAGAATCCGAAGAACCTGCGCAAGGTTTCCCCATAAGACGCCACGCCTTCACCATTCGAAGTGAGTGGACCTGTGGTTGGTGGAATTCTCTGTTGGATATGTCCCTCGCGAACAAAGGACCGAACGAAGAACTGGGTAGAGTAGGACATCGCTTCAGGACTTCCGAAAGATGGAAGGCCCGGAGGTGTGGGTGATCTATATGGTGGAGGGAATCGCGGAATAGCAGGACGCACTGGCGACCCTTTACGTCCTGGCCATTTAGGAACTCGTTGAACGTTGTCTAGGTCATTGAGACTGGCCACTTTACGATGCCGAGACTTATCGCGAGAGTGCTTCTTCAATGAGACGTCAGACAAAACAAGTTCAGATTTCTCGTCACAGCTCGCGGTCGCTGCGACGCAGGTGTCTGATAATGGATGCGAGTCCCACACTGGGCCTTTGATCATCTGCTCTTTTGAGAGATAGAGAGCGTGAGAAGCATGTGCTTCATGGGCTAAAGGAATGAACATGGCCATATTCGGTGCCATCCCACTGTGTAAGATTTCGTCCATGGGATTATCAGTGCTACGGGTCAATGAATAACGGTCGTCGACGGAACCCGCTCTGGCAGCATTGTAGATGGAGCTTTCGTCGCTGGCCAATGGCACAGACAGACCTGTATTCGTGTTTCGTACATTTCCATGATATGTCTTTCGTCCATTAAGAAATGACTGTCGATCGGAGGACACAGACTCGGTGGAGACAGGACGACATCGGAGTGACATGTTCAATGACAAACAGGAGTCATGAACGAAAGAATAACAATGGATGCTCAGTAAGGCTGCAGAAGACGCTGTGCACCAAGTGCGTGCGAGGATCGGGAGCGTGGGATGCAATGTTCGCCAACAGGCCTCCTTACGGCCCTGTGCACCTTCCGCAACCTTCATCACAAGGCAGGAGCAGGAATACGGATGAAGCACCCAAAAACGGAAAGTGATATCAAGCAAGACGATTGATGATACATTGTCAGCTTCGTTATTATATGTGCGGAGACAAATATAGACACAAATGGGCAGAGTTCCGAAATAGTACATGGAGGGAATTAGAGACTAATATGCACATTGAAAGTATTGGCTGTACTGACTGACAGTCCACAACAAAGCTGGGGTAACCGAAAATAAAAAAGAAAGTCTATAGGATATCATGGTCATAAAGCCGTGACGCTGTGGCTGAGACTCGACTTGCCAGTGCTTGCTGCTTGTTCTTTCTTCAGATTCCGAATCTGAGTCTCTAGTCGTCTTCGTTCTTCTTGTTCCGCCTGCACAGATAGGTTAGCCTGGAATAATGGCAACGGAAGGCCGCGACATTGTAACTAACCTTGAGGATCTTCATGTTCTCAATGCGAGTGTCACGCATCATTTTCTTGAATTCATTCTTCAGGACCATTGTAGAAGTGGTCTCATACGTGCCATCTCGTCCCACTGCGTTGTTGATACCCATCCAATTGATTCGCTCCTCATTGAGCTGCGTCTCCAGTTGCTCGCAGCGGTCACGTAGACCGTCAATCATACCTTCGTACCTCTCACGTTCTTTCTCGAACTCGATGCTGGCCTTGGTCATGATTTCATAATCGTCAATAGTTTCCCGGAGTTCCCTTTCCAGCATCTGCACTCGCTGCTGCAGATCGCTGCTACCAGGCTTTCCGGCTTTGAGGGCTGCGAGCTCCTCCGCAAGCTCAAGATTCCTAGTGTTCAAGGCATCAAGTTCCTTTTGGATAGCTGGATTGGCGGCCACCTCTGCTGCTCGTTGGGCTCTGCTACCGTACGCACCATCGAGCTCCGCTTTGGCCATTGTCAGTTCCGTTTGTACCCTGACTACTTCGCCTTCCATTTCTGTCAATTCAGCCTGCAGACGACTCGCGCTCTGTTCTGCGTTTGTGCGTCCCTCAGCTGCTTCTCTGAGCCGCGACTCCATGTCAACGCGAAGCTTTTCCATAGCGTCTTGCAGCCGAGAAACCTCGCTGGCCATTTCACTCAATTCAGCCTGCAGCCGAGTCGCACTCTCTTCTGCCGCGACGCGAGAATCTAAGGCTTCCTTGATCCGTGCATCAGCATCGTTGCGAACTTGCTGCATCGTCTGCTCCAGCTGCAGTACTTGTTGTTCGGCTCGGTCCCGGGCCTCGACAGCTTCTTCAGCTCTAGCGTTTGCCTCCTGACGAAGTTGATCAACCACACTCTGCAGACGTGTGACTTCACTGTCTGCCTTCAAGCGAGCGGCAGTGAGTTCCTCTGTTTGAGAGGCGCTTTCGGATCGAAGCTGTTCAAGATGGGATTCCAGACGAGCGACCTCGTGCTCAGCCCGCACACGGGCTTCATCAGCTTCCATCTGCGCGTCCCTCCCCTGCTTAAGTTCCTGGATGACAGTCTGTAAGCGCGACAGTTCCGCCTCCGCATGCACTCGAGCTTCTTTTTCGGATGCCAAAGCGCTCGCGTGATCTTCGGCGACGCCCTTCTGTTGTTGAAGGTCGTTGAGTTCCTGACGTAGAGCTTCGAGTTGCTTGATTGCCAGGTCGAGTTCATCCTTTGCACTCTGAGCACCCTGCTCAGACAGCTCGAGGTCTTTCCGGAGATGAGCGATCTGCTCGACCAGATCGGCTATGTGTGCATCTCGTTCCGCGTCCGATTTGGAGTTTAATTCCCGCTGTTGCTGAATTTGAGTGGTTAAGATGCTCTTCTGTTCGAGGAGCTTCTCAATCTGGCTATGAAGGTCATCAATACCAAGATTCAGGTAATCGAAATGTTCTTGTAGGCCATTCCCTGACGACGCCGGGGGAGGAGAGAGAGCCTGTGAGCGAGACAATCCAGATTGCCCTACGATGTGGTGTAGTCGGGCATTGATTTCCACTAAATGGTTCTCTGTACCGTGTTCCGACTCCAAGGCGCGCGGTGTCTCAGCCGATTTTGCAGCAATTATATTCAAACCACGCTCAATGTAAGCGAGGAGCGCTTCGACTGTCGCTGTGGGATTGATCGATGTCGCATCATCCGAAGTTCGAGGAATCGCATCATAGTCGCTCTCAGGTTGCAGCCTTAAAACCATGTCGCGCAGGTTCTCACTCAAAGCCTCCAGCCTTCTTTCGGTATTACCGATAACTTCAAGCCCAATCATCTCTTGGCTACCGGGACCAGCTGGCCCATCAAGATTGTCTGACGTCTTGTACAAGCTTCTGTCGTCAAAGTCGTCGATACTGCCGCGGGTGTTGTGGCTAGAGAGGCTCTCCGGTGTATGTGGAACATTCCTCAGGTTCTTCTTCAACCCCTTATGCGTCATCTGTAGAACACCGGCTGTATGTTCCAATAACCTCTGGCGTACATGCTGCGCCTTGCGTTCCAAGTTCCAGATTTGATTAGCCAGCTCCTCGCACTTTCGCGTGCTCTCCGCCAGTTCCTCGTCCGTTTTGTCCAAAGAGTCCGTAGCGCCGAACCCATTTCTGTGACTGGGATGAGACTTCGGGGAGATTCCGGCGTTGTATTCTTCGCTAGCCCTACGGTTTGTTGAGTTGTTTAATCTGCTAAGCGACAGAGCCGCGTCGCGCAGTTTCATTTCCAGGGCTAATTTCCGTTTGGCTGCGTTTAGGCGACTGGACAGAAAGGAGTAATCTTTCTTCAGAGCCTCAACTTCCTCCAAAGACATTATCTCATAGTTCATGCTGTCCCCCATAGCGGTTTCGGTGAGTAGGTACATGGCGACGGGGTCGTTGGCGTTCAGTAAAGCTGGACTTTGTGGCTGGCTCGGATTGAGCTATAAGAATAGTTGTGTTAAAAGCATGGTTCAATATGAGGGAGAAACCGAGTGAGGCTTCAACGCACTGGATTGTATCGCAATTTCTCCGCATATTGAGGCTCGAAGGTCTCGCGGTAGCCGTCCATGAGAACCTTGGCTGGAGGGGCCGGAGGGGCCGGAGCGGCCTCAAAGGAGGCGGACGACAGGTATCTCGGGTCGCCATAGGATGACTGGCTAAAGCGATCGTGATCGTTCATCTCGACTTCTAGAGAGGAAATATCTCGATGAAACGCGCGGTGGAATGCGGCAATGGATTGGTGTGGAGAATTGTCTCAGGGACGAGCCGTCACCAAACAGGGTTCATTATCATAAGGCAGCAGCTACTTCCACGTCAACCGAGGTCAATGGACAGCGATTCGTGTGAAAAGTGATATAACAGAGTAAAAGGCAGTTATTCAGAGGGTATTAGAGTGGATAAGGTGGGAGGGAAAAATGACCTTGGGGGATTGAAGAGCGAAGAAGATCAGCAAGTCTAAATTCTAACTTAGAAGAAGAGGAGGAGGCTACCTGAAGGACCGGCCAACACACCATAATATGAGGGATCAACATTCACAGGAACATCATTCATCAAAATAGTTTTGACATGATTGAGAATATAATAACAGTCGCATGAGCTATCTATGTTCTGGAGAAACGATATGACTGGTAGCAACTACATGCATATGATTTGTTGTTTTTCTGCATCTTGGCTTCTTAGGAGGTGCTTAGATAGGTAACAAAGGAATGGAATCAACAGAGACTCCCCTCACATTCTGGATCACCAATTAGACTTGTGGAATGCATAAGATGATCTCCCCTATCTGATCGATCTCGTTTTGATAGTGGTCTAGACAATATTCACTTGTGACTTGATACTGTGATCCCAGGACAATATGGTTCCTTAACCAACCCCTGGTTCAGCCCCAGATGGTTCCCCTGAAATCCAGACTTATCAAGGTACGAGGTATCTGGCCAATGGTTTCGTCTTTTGCTTAGGTGCAGGAAGGCTTGCTTTGTTCCGCAAAGGATCAGATCCACAGTATTCGATATCAACGATCAAAATGATCTGTGGAATTGCCTATGGCTGCCTGAACCTTGAAGAATTAGACCAGGTCTTCTGCACAATCATAAATCCCAAGATGATGGCGCATCTGAGATGATCTCCTCGGCTACGGAGTACGTTGAACACAGCTGGAGGTATGCACACAGAATAGGTGTCTCAAGTTGACCAGAGCGAAGCAAGTTCTCTATCTGATGGGTATACGGGACTCGTGCAACAGTAACTGGAACTGATCCATCTTCGGTTGACAGTTGATGATTGATTCCTCGGATCTTTTATGCGCGGACGAAAATACACGAGACATGTTCATGTAGATAGTATAGCCAGCATCCAGGATATATTATCCTTAAACTCGTCTACCTAGTCCAGAATTCAACCACACTTTTAATTAACATAGTGAACTGTTCGAAATAAGATGAAACAGTGGTGCTATGCTACTGACAACCGATTGGCAGTATGATGATTGCAAGCGGAGCATAATATCTAATCCACGAGTAGCTCCGGAGGACTCCGTATCTAGCCTCATTACCCCACAGTCGATCGCACGCGCCCTCATGATCACTTTATCTGGTCTGTCTTTGACTCGGACTCACGTTCACTATCCATATGTAACTACGTACTAAAGTTAGGAGCCTCGGAAGAACCCCAACAAGAAAACCAAAGGATTCAAGGACTATCTGCTTGGTGGAGGAAATGAAACACTCTCTCTCTCATAAATAACGCCGGGGTTCACTACCGACAAGGATGTCGACGAACTAAAGCAACTAACTGATATTAAACAGCATGTGGACGGCCAGTGACAACTCGCTTCGTCTGGCAAAGTCTCGCTCTTCTCCTCGTTGCATTAATAGATATCTCCTGCCCCATCCTCTGCCGTCCGGAGTCATGGTATTCCAGTCGACATGTCTGTGTCGCAAGCATCCAAGATGCCCGCAGGTCACTCCGCAGCCGATTCCCAACATGGTATCCTATCACCAGACCCGTTTCCTACGGTGACTGTGTACAAGGTGTATAAACGACGATTTTGGGGACTGGCTCAACTGGTTTTGCTGAATATTGTCGTCAGCTGGGATGTAAGTGCGCTTTCTTAACAACAGACGCAGAACCAGAATTTGGCTAATGTTTGCACGGTCCTGAGAAACTCAGTGGCTCACCTTTTCTTCTATATCCACCACCGCATCGCAGCATTTTGGTGTCTCCGAAACCGCCATCAATTGGATGAGCACTGGCTATCTCTTTGCCTTTTGCGTCGCCAGTCCAGTTGTCATCCTCACTCTTAACAAAGGCGGTCCCAAACCTGCCATCGTCACTACCTCCGCACTCCTGCTCGTGGGCAACTGGATTCGATATGCCGGAACGAAAGCCCAGGGAGGCATCTTTGGTGTGGCCATGTTTGGGCAGATCCTCATCGGTCTGGCGCAACCATTCTGCTTGAGTGCGCCGACAAGGTACAGCGATCTCTGGTTTTCCGATCAAGGGCGCATTAGCGCAACAGCCGTTGCAACTCTGGCCAACCCTTTGGGAGCAGCCTTGGGGCAGTTGATCGATTCGTTCTGGGCGACAACCCCCGATCAGGTTCCAGATATGGTTCTGTACATATCGATCATTGTAGGTGCATCGTCGATCCCATCAGCAGAAGTGAATTGTCGTAAAGCAACCCATATCAGCAGAGCAATACTGATCGCACCCATAATTTGACAGGCAACCGTCGCATCAATCCCATCATTCTTCATTCCAGCCGCACCACCAACGCCCCCAAGTGCTTCATCAGCGGGCAGTAAAACACCCCTCCGTCCCGCGCTGATTCAGCTCCTCAAAACCCTCGAGTTCTGGCTCATCCTGATCCCCTTCTCCGTCTACGTGGGCTTCTTCAACAGCGTCTCCTCCCTCCTGAACCAGATTCTCGAACCACACGGCTTCTCCGAAACAGACGCCGGCATCGCAGGCGGCGTCCTCATCATCGTCGGACTCATCAGTTCGGCCATCATCTCCCCAATCACCGACCGCTTCAAGCATTACCTCGGCACCATCCGGGTCCTGGTCCCCATCGTCGCCATCTGCTACATCGCCCTCATCTTCGCCCCGTCCAGCCCAGCAGGCATTGCCCCGGCATACGTCGTCTGCGCCCTCCTCGGGGCATCCTCCTTCGGCCTCCTCCCCGTCGTGCTCGAGTACCTCGTAGAGATCACGTACCCCTTCTCGCCCGAGATAGGAAGCACCATCTGCTGGACAGGGGGCCAGCTTCTAGGCGCGGTGTTCATCCTCATCCAGGACGCCCTGAAAGCCTCGGACAACGCCTCGCCGCCCCAGAACATGAGAAATGCCTTGATTTTCGCAGCCGTCGTGGCAGCTGTTGCGGCGCCGTTTCCTATCTGCATCGGGTTGTTTGGGCGGGATGTCCGCCGCCGCCGGTTGGATGTCGATCGTGGTGTCCCCTTGGAAGATACTGTTTTCCGGGGCCGCGAGGCGGCCAGTGCAGGCGTGCGCGTAGGTGATGAGAACCGCAGTACCGGACTGGATCATGCTTCTGACTTGCCCAAGCTGGCGCCTAAAGACTCAGCTTGAGGATGATTTGAAAAATATTCTTGGGTAACGAGTCAGTGTGTCATCAATGCTTTGAGCGATCTAGTTCCGTTATCCGCAACTATTTTCCTTACTCGTTTTATGCAGTGCTCCCCTTTTTGACTGTTAAGTTTTTGGTGAGATTTATCAATAATGATCTTGTGTAAATGTAATGTTTTCTGAGATACCAGTTGAGGTGAAATTTAACGTCAAAGTCCGCTGTTGAGTACTCAATTGTACATTCAATCATGGAAGGACAATCTACAGCCACCAGGTCACGGAGAGGGAGAGCACCACAAGTCTAAGCAAAGCGGAAACATTGATTCTAAAACAAAGCATAATGCAAAAGCACAGTTTCAAACAGGCGGAGACCAGCTATCTGTACATACAGGCAAAGGATGCCATTTTTTACCATCCTCCATACCGTAACATAACAAGGCCGACAGCAGAATAATAGGACCGTTCCATTTCCAGCATATAAACCGGTCAAGAACGCCCCGTGCTCATTCGATGCCGGGTTCTATATCGGCAGGCTGACATTCAATTATGCCGGCCATCATGTACTTCTATTCAACTCCTCAAGCTCTTCTTCTATCCGATCAGATAACCAACGTGGCATCTTGGGTTTCGCTTGTCGTTGAATGCTGAAAAAGAGCAGCAGGAGTCAGTTCGAGGGCGAAGCGCTTATTTGAGAGCCTTCCAGAGCTTGGGGGCAGCGCAGTTGGTTGCGCAGTGGGCGAGGTGGAAGACTGTTAACAGGCAAAGCCAGCATTAGTCGGAAATCTCACGAACACATCTTGAAGGCCAACGAGGCTAGCCCAATCTCAAATAATCAAACTAGGTCACTTACACTCCTCAACACAGTCCTCCTTGGGGCCCTTGTGGTCAGGGTCCTCCTCCTGCCGGGTTACGCGCTCAACGCATTCATCGTAGTGGTGCTTGTAGGGGGCGCACTGGGGACCGTTGGCGCAGTCTGTTTATGATAAGGTCAGTAAGTATCGCATAGCAATGCTGGATGAGTAAATAGAGGTTGGATCTTTGCGCGGTGTCCAGACAATCCTACAATGATGCGGACAACCGGAGATTTGAAAGCGTGTGTATTCACTTCCATGAATACGCAACAAAGCGACCCAACGCCGTAGGCGGGCAAACGGAAAATCTCCAGGTCGACAATGAGTTACTCACCCTCTTCAAGCTTGGGCTTGACGTCGACAGCCTCCTCTTCCTCCTCTTCTTCTTCCTCCTCCTCGGGCTCCTCTTCCTCCTCGGGCTCTTCCTGGCTTTCCTCGGAAGACTCCTCAGCAGGGGTCTCCTCACCAGACTCCTCGGTGCTCGCGGTGCTCTCTTCCTCGGTATTCTCCTCGCTCACGTCGGACTTGTTCTCGGATTCAGCCTCCTGGCTGGTCTGCTCGACGGTCTCGGCGGGTGCCTCAGCCTGAGCCTCGGGGAAGCTCAGGGAGGAGATCATATCGGAGAAAAAGTCGGCGAGACCCATCCTGACCGTGTGAAAGTATCAATTGACGAGAATGGAGGGTCTGGAGTCGAGAGTGTGGGGATGCAATGGCAGCAGCGAGCGAGATTTGATGAGGATGGTGGTTTTACGAAGCTTTGGCTCCGACCGTCCAGGAAAATCGGAACACCCCGGCGCCGGGGGAGGTCGAATTGTCGCACACGTGATTGGCTGACGCTCCGGGAGGGATACTTCTGTACCTGTGCTGTTTAATAAACCACTCATTCTTCATTTCTCTACAGCTCACACTATCTGTACGGCTCGATGGATCATTCATACAGAGAAGGGATCCCTGGCGGATGATTTCTCGGACTTGAGCCCCTTCTGTGTCCTATTTTATCGCGATGAGTGATTAATCTCCCAATTATTGTACATTAACCTGGAGATATCTCATAATGTAATGGGAATAGCTTTGACGAAAAGACAAGAGAAAGGGAACAGTCGCGAAGATGGAGAATGTGTAAGCAAGATTGCTCAATGTCTAGAATTATCAGAATCGCCTCCCACTCGGCGTCAACTGGCACGGCGTAGCCTTTCTTCGAGTTCGTTGGCAACACTCTGTTGCTGAACTTCTTCGTAGCCTGGCGGTGGATCCAATGGTTCGGCTTCTGTCCCTGCACTGTCCTGGCAACTGTACGAGTCCGGAGATAGACCTTGGTCATGAGAGTGAACTCCAGTCATATCACCCTGCGGCCCCGTGTAGGCGGGCAACTCTTCCAGGTGGATTGTAGAGAGATCAACGTTTCCCGATCCTCGGACGCTTTCTTGTGAGAGCTCAAGTGCCTGTTGCATACGCTCCTTGAGTCTCTCGAAGTTATTGTGGAAGTCGAACGCGCCTCCCTCTTTGAAAGTTACCTTCAGTTGAACGGCTGGCAATGACGGGGGAATCCCTCCTCCAGACACGGGTTGGACAAGGGCTATCCACTGATTTGGACCGAAAAATGGTGCAGTAACGTGCGAGTCATGTACGTTGAGAAGCGGAGCCGAAAATGATTGAAAGTCTTTTGCCTTCTGAGAGGGAATATAGACAACCTATCATTGATGTTAGCAGACTTTCGAGGAGAAAATGATGAAAAGAGTCTTCTGACCCGCTGATTGGTAAGATAGATCTGGCCGGCACTGCTCTGCACGGATATTGAATCCCTGCCAGTGTACGAACTGAGCGGTTGCAGAGAGAGACTCGTGCGCGGCGGAGAGGTGTATATCAACTGCTCATTTGGAAGTTTGACGAAGCCTTCACGGTCATGGAGCATCACCCAGCTGTACAGTCCAACGTCAGAGATATCTCAATGCATTTCACAGGCAATCAGGGTGAAGGCAGAATAATTGAGACAAATGACTAGCGATGCAGGTACTATGCATAACAATGAAGAGACGGCGGCTGAACCTAGGGTCGCTCCACATACTTGATTGACATCTTGGCTGGCCGGCTCCAATATTCCAGTAAACGTGTCGATATATGCGCTCGCGCTTGGGCTCAGGCGCTATTATCGATAGTCTTGGTGTCGACCTATTGAATGACTCTTCATAAAGTAGAAACAGATGCGGACCAGATGGTCAGACCTGTTGGTCAAAGCCCAGTTTAACAGCCTTGCTAGTGGTTCACGCTGTGTGAATGCTGCAGCTAGTTAGAGTGATGGTAAATCTTCACCTTCGGATATTTTCTAGCAAAATCCGTCGCCGTGTTTGAGAATAACCAAAGTAATGTCAACAGTGATAAAGCCGGTAGTTTGGACCCGTAGCTGCGTGATATTCGCGACGATCCGCACTATATACTCGCTATGTGCTCCGTAGCGTGGGGCAGCTTTCTGAGCGGGGAGATTGAGGACACTGAAATTGGTACTAAAAGCGGCAGTGTGATATGTATTAGGCGTTCATGAGCGGACAAGATAGAGCATAATTCGATAGCCTTTGCCTTGAGACTTTGTCTCTGACTTCGCATCATATGGACGGTTAGGACCTGGGTGCCTTATCGGGATGGCAAACACTGAAACAATTGGAGGCTGCTGCGAGAACTTTCTTGCTGTATCCACCAGGATTACCGACGCAAACCGTTTGAGGAGCGCATTCCCAACACCAACTTATTATTCCTCCTTGATGCTCCTTATCTCAATCTGATCAGCACCTATCCATCAGCTTTACATAGTATCAAGTTACTGCAGTGTTCTCTTCTAAGTTTGCGGAAGAAACGTTATGCTATCTATTACAACGTAGATGACGTATTTATCCGCTATCGTGGTGGACTGCACATAGAATTGTTTGCTCAAAAACACAGCTACTTCGCACGCTCGCTGCAATCACCCAATATAAAAGCACACCTCTCGTGTCCGGAAGGCAGTGTGCACTGTCTGCTGGGTTCCTGACAAACGGGATCCTCCTTCATCAAGGCGCTGTCCATTG
Organism: Aspergillus novofumigatus IBT 16806; assembly: GCF_002847465.1. Lineage (NCBI taxonomy): Eukaryota > Fungi > Ascomycota > Eurotiomycetes > Eurotiales > Aspergillaceae > Aspergillus > Aspergillus novofumigatus. Next base: position 1,008,484 of record NW_020194278.1, read on the forward strand.
GACTTTGAGTCTAAGGCTGCTTTTGCAGCGTGCCTAATATCACCAAAAATGCTTCACTTCATGGCTAGTATTTGTAAAGTGGACCGATCACAGCGCGGCACGGGGCCATGTTAGGTCCGGCCATGGTGCCGATAGAAACATGAACAGGACTGAAGCTGCAAATAGAAGAGTCCCAGCAGTAGTGTCTACCAGGCGGACGCAACCCTCGAAGCCCAGCTGTAAGTGAGCATCGGTAGAGAAGGACAACAACATTCAGTGATCTCTGAGTCGCAGCTATACACTGCTCATATAATGCATCGTCGGGTTTGTGCTGAAGTCTTTCCCTTGGGGTTGAGGCAGCACTGACATCTGTCACGAACCCAGGTGGATGTGGGAGCTTCATCCAGTATATAGCTGAAGATGCCATTCTGATGGATTTCTATTAGCACCTATGATACCGCTAACAGTGCTTCGTGACTGCTAAGGTGGCTATAATGACAGCATCAGTATACTCGAAGCGGATGACCAGACCTATGTATATTTTTCCACTAAAACAATCGCAGTGCTATCAGCAACTGGCACCTTTGACCTTGGAGCAGAAGCAGCACATCAGACCTTTATAGCTTAGGTTCAGCGATTCAAAGAGCGATGCCTTTTGCCAAGAGACCTTCAAGCATACCTATGAAATCATTAGGTGTTTTCGAAGAATGTGGCAAGTAGCAAACATCTCCTCAGACACTGTCCAGGTCATACTGATCCTCAGCGAGCAATCTCAGGCGATTGTTAAATGATCAACCCTCTTCGATTAACGATTGATTGGGCACCGAAATGTAAAGATCCGGACCTTGCCCATAAACTATCAAAAGATTCGAGCTCCCCGCATAATTGAGTTTAGGACCAGATCATCAGACCCATGGACACCTGCTGGCAGCTCCAGGTCTCGTACTACTGAAGAAAAGGGCCAAGTGGTACCTACGAGCCTGACTGTATGTCATCAGTGATAGTTATCAACTTGTAGACGACCCTGATGATTCTGGTTGATACAGTAAGGTAGGACCAAATAGATGTCGTGTAATGGACGATAGAAAAGGGAAACTTGGCTGAACAAAAAATCTCGTGTGCAAATAGTGCAACAGAGACGCAGCTAATACTGTCTCCTGAGACATTAGCAGATAGATGCATTATCTAGATAGTATCTCCTCTATACTTAATTAAGAGGTGATTGTGTAGTCGCAGTTCTAGAAGCGTCGCTGTTTTTCAACCAATCCGGTGTGCAGTCCGTGCACAAACGGCGAAACCGCAGGTTTTTGGGACCTCCTGTGCTCCCCCACTATAGTTAAAAAGGTGCTCTATGACATTATTATTTAAGCCAAGGAGTGTCACATGGGTAGTCTTTGCTCGCTACCTACATAGCTACTTTTCAGCTTTTCCCCCCTAAGCTTCTGATTTCAAGACCTTAACTAAAGACAGTAAGACTTCACAGCTCTTATACTCAAAATCCCGGGAATTGACTAAAATAAGTTCGATCAAGGTGGTTCGGTCTTGAAGGCGCATGTCCGGTTCGGTCGCATCGACGCGTGCTTCCGGCTTCATCATTTCGAGATAAGACAGCGACTGGGAAGCAAGTCACGATTCGAGAGACTGGTCCATTAGAGATTCATATTGTTTCCTCGGCCTTGAGCAATCGCCGCAGCTAGGTGCAAAGAGTGACGATCGGCTCAAGGGCATTTCGATCTATTCTACGGCATCATGGGGACGAAACAACCATATATCCCGCCTCTAATTGGGTGGCTATATGATTTGGTCTTATGGTCATTCTCGGTGCTAATTGACCTGTTCTTCCGGGAAGTTCATCCTCGCGGTTCTTGGAAGATCCCTCGGAGGGGTCCGTTGATCCTCGTTGCAGCGCCTCATGCGAATCAGGTTGGTTTCTGTTCATTCATGTTTCCATACATATATATTTGTCTTCGGCTGTAGCGCTTGCTTCATGCTCCTTCTTGCTATATCTTCCAGTCGCTGACTTTTGCAACACTATGATAGTTTGTCGATTCGTTGATCCTGATGCGAGTGTTGCGTAACGAAGCCCACCGTCGCATTTCATGGCTCATTGCAGAGAAATCCTTCAAGCGCAAATTCATCGGGTTGTTGGCTAGGGGAATAGGAACTGTCCCGGTTGCTCGAGCGATGGATAATGTGAAACCTGGTGTTGGAACTATATATTTGCCTGATCCTGTTAATCAGCCGACTCTTTTGCGAGGGGTGGGGACCAACTTTGAAGGGCCTGAGTTTGAAAAGGAAGGCACAATCTCTCTTCCTACCATCAATGGTATTTCGCACAGTGCTACCATCGCTGAAATCCGCGGTCCAGAAGAATTGATAATCAAGAAACCGTTCAAAGCCAAGGACGCACTTTTCCAGCTCACGGGACGCCATGATATCGCTGATGATGGAACATTCACCGGGGACGGCTCCGCCAAAGACCCCGACTTTCAAGGATCCAAGTTCAAAGTAGCACCTCACGTCGATCAGACAGCCGTCTACCAAGCAGTATTCGGCAGACTCAACGCAGGTGGCTGTGTGGGTATCTTTCCAGAAGGTGGCAGCCATGACAGGCCAAACCTACTTCCATTGAAAGGTATAGCTCTTTCCCTTCGATTCCCCTCATTGCTTGCGGGAACCTCGGCTGATTGAACTCTAGCTGGTGTGGCATTGATGGCGCTAGGTACTCTGGCGGACAATCCGGACTGTGGCTTGAAGATCGTTCCATGCGGAATGAACTATTTCCACGCTCATAAATTCCGTTCAAGGGCCGTGATTGAGTTTGGTAACCCTATAGAGGTACCAAGGGAGGTGGTAGATCAGTTCAAACGAGGTGAAAGAAGAGAAGCCGTCGGCGCACTGCTCGACACCATTTATCAGGGTCTTGTATCTGTAACCGTAACTAGTCCTGATTATGAGACTTTGATGGTTGGTGAACTCGCCCTTTCTGACCATGGAATTTGTGGACTGACATAGATTTCTAGGTAATTCAAGCCGCTCGTCGCCTGTATAACACCAAGGGAAAAAACCTCCCGCTTCCCATGGTGGTCGAGCTCAACCGCCGCCTTGTTAAAGGTTATACCCACTTTAAGGATGACCCTCGTGTGATTCATCTCAGAAAGGGCGTTGCCGACTACAACAAGCAACTCCGTCTTCTAGGGATCCGTGATCATCAGGTCGAGTATGCGAAGTTCTCGTGGATTCAGGTCATTGCCACCTTGATTTATCGTCTGGGCAAATTAGCTCTCTTGACCATCGGGACACTGCCTGGCTTGATTCTTTTTGCACCTGTTTTCATTGCAACGAAATACATCTCCAAGAAGAAGTCGCAAGAAGCACTGGCCGCATCTACCGTGAAACTTCAAGGACGTGATGTCATGGCAACCTGGAAGCTACTCGTCGCCCTTGCTTTCGCCCCCGCAGTGTATGCATTCTACACTGCAGCCTTTACCTGGTGGGCGTACCACAACCGTATCCAGGGGCTTGTTCCTGACTGGATGCCTTTGTGGTTGATCGTGCCTATCGGGATGATCCTATTCCCAACCATTACTTTCGCGGCGCTTCGCATCGGCGAGGTGGGCATGGATATCGTGAAATCTCTGAGACCATTGGTGCTATCTTTGAATCCTTCCTCAGCCAATACTCTTGTGAAGGTGCGCGAAAGACGCGCGGCACTCGCTCAACAAGTCACTGAAGTCATAAATACTCTGGGCCCAGAGTTATTCCCAGACTTTGATGCCGCAAGGATCGTCACGGATCCCTTCCGTGAAGATCACCGACCAGCCGGAAAGAGAGAGGTTGATCATGCAGCCGTGCCTGAAATCAGAAGAACTAGCGCAACAGATACGGAGGTGGAATCTCCAACACAAGAGCCTCTTCCTCGCAATGAGTCATTCCACAACCTTTCCAACATTGGCTTTTTCTCTACGAGACCTTCGAGCCGCTCTCGAAGCCGTAGTGGCTCGTTTGGGGGTCGACCTGGCTCCTCAGGACAACAGTTGAAGCCATTGAGCCAGGTGACAACGAAAGACGGGTTTGAAGAAGTCAGCTCGAAGATTCGCGACGCTATGCGCGAACGGGGCGAACGCAGGCGCCGGAGAAGCGAGGATGGAAGCTGGGACATGGCCAGCTCTGGACCAGGCACGCCTTCAAGTGAAGGAAGCCGGAAAGATTTATAAAGTCGGATATGTGGGACCGCGATAGCCATGTATTCCGCACATGAGCGCTAGGTTGGTGCATGTGTTTCGGTCCTTTCACTAATGTCGATGAATCATGGAATGAACATCTTGTGTATTGGCTAGCTTAGGTTCTGATACCTGCTAGAATGTATATATGTAATGAGACAGTGATCTGATGCCTGTAAACTCTCCTTCTCTTAAACAGCAACTGCCAGTATGCTCTTCCTGCCTCTTCTTTCAGGCGTTATATCGATGGCATCAATTCTTAGCCAGAATACATTGATGTAATCCGGTGGTCACTGCCAGCCTTCAAGAAGTGGCCCTGAATGTACGATGCTTTGCGTGGAGAAGAGCACAAGCATATGAAGTAGATCTATCTATTTCTATTGCGGATAACTTTGCCGTTGCCGTTGATGATGAACGGAATAGGCCGGCCAAGACCTCGGACGTTGGACGTTTGAACCACAGTTTACACGTGGGCCAGGAATGTTTGGTAGAATACCCTAGATATAGATACATGCTCCGTACAACATTGCACTTTGACCCACCATTTTGGCGGACTGGATGATCTGGCCTTCTCATTATTATTATCAGCATTAATTATTCATCTACATTCCTATTGTCCTTTCTTGTCAGCTCACAGCCGTCGATCAGCTATCTGTCTGCTCATTTGCTTGGCGATTTTGCCTCCTACGACATCAATCACCGCCCGCTTGCGTCCAATTTTAGTACCTTCGATTCCGCGTTGGCAGGAAAATAGTGTAGCCTGATGGACACAGCCCTACGAGTTAAGACCTTCTTCCTGTCATATCATACTTAGTCGGTGGAGTTTCCGTGTGAGAGACCAGCGTCAAAACTCCAGTTCTCTTGGTGTCGAGAAATTTGGGACAGTTCCAACCTCCTGACGACGCTCTCCGACATCCGTCCGCTCGTTCGACAAGAGAAAGATTCCGCCAGCGTCACCAGTGCTCTGAAGCCACAGGCCATCATTCCTTTTAGATCCTTCGACCAGAATCATTAATTACACGATTCACCATGGCTACGTCAATGCACCTATCGAAGCTCCGGAATTGGTTCCTCGCGTCTCCTCCGGCCGAGTTCATCATAGCCAGACTGCGCGAGCTATTGATCGGAGCGCTCAAGCAGGGGCCGGTCCCACAGCACATTGCATTTGTTATGGATGGGAATCGGAGGTTTGCAAGATCGCATGGCATTGAGACTGTTGAGGGGCATAATCTGGGATTTGAAGCTCTGGCAAGGGTAAGCCGCCCCTTTTCGAAGATTTGCCTGTTACTACAAAAGCGACCACCCGGTTCTTGGGTTATTCGTCTGATGCTGACTGTTCGCGATGGTCTCTAGATCCTTGAAGTCTGCTACAAATGTGGTGTGAAAGTTGTGACGATATACGCATTTAGTATCGAAAATTTCAAACGCTCAAAGTTCGAAGTGGATGCATTGATGGATATGGCCAAAGTGAAATTGCAACAAATGGCACAACACGGGGATCTTTTGGATCGCTACGGAGCAAAGGTTCGAGTGCTGGGTCGGTTGGACTTGTTGAAGCCCGACGTCCTTGAAGCGGTGAACCGAGCTGTGGAAATGACCAGCCGCAATGGTGAACGTGTCCTTAACATCTGTTTCCCGTATACGTCACGAGATGAAATCACCGGTGCTATTCGCGATACTGTGGCCGATTACAGCAAGCCCCTGAAATCCATCCGCTCGAACTCTTCCGCACGAAGACCCTTTTCCGAGGCTCAAATTGCGCTCAAAATCCGTGCTCAAGCACAGAGTGCGAAGGTGGAACAAGATACAATTAGCGATAACGAATCCACCTCCGTATCGTCAACACCAGAAGAAGATCCAAGTGACGGAAGTGAAGGTCCAGAGAAGGTCTATGAAGCGGGTTCCGGGTTCTCCTCCTCTACAACCCTACATCTCGGTGGGCATCAGGACGCAGCAACTGGGAAGGCTCCAGAGCTAGGGAACTCAACGGAATCGGGAAAGATTGTTTTTCCATCACCGGACACCATCACTCGCCAGACACTAACGGATCATATGTTGACCAAGGGCAACCCCCCACTTGATCTACTGGTCCGAACATCAGGAGTGGAACGTCTTAGTGACTTCATGCTCTGGCAGTGCGATGAGGACACGGAGATTGTCTTCCTGGATGTCCTGTGGCCCGAATTTGACCTGTGGCACTTCCTGCCTGTCCTTCTCGGCTGGCAAAGGAGGATCTCTAAGTCGAAAAAGAACCCCGACGCTGAAGGAAACTTTGACGGTGACATCACTGAAGCTTCTGATGCCGAACTCAATTCCAGTGGAAAGGTCAAGGGCTTGTAAATGATGTGGCCATTGCATGGGGCAGCTGGGAGTTTGGAGTTTTTCCTACGGAGTAAACATTATACCACAAGTATCGATTTGTATATATTGACGAAGACACCTAACCTGATACTAAAATAATAACCACTATAAATACATCTCCCTCTGGAAAGTGAGCTTCATCACAAGAGGACGTAAACAATTCTGGGGAGATGAAGTCTCCGATACCGCAGCTCTTATCACCAAAAACGGGTCACACGTGACTTCACATGACTCACTCCACAGGGCGACAGCGGGGAAGTGGTGGGAGAGGAACGGTCGAAGCACAAGTGATTTTCCCTGTCTTGGACTCAATTCACCTATCTGGCATTCAATTGTTATCAATCACCAAAATGGTCAAGCAAATTGCTGGTTCCAAGGTCCTTCTTCTGGGCTCAGGCTTCGGTACGACTCTTTTACCCCTGATCATCTCTGGAGACATGGAACCCCGCATTCACTTGGACTTTTTTGGCTGATAGACTGGTAGTCACCAAGCCCACCGTTGAGGTTCTCACCAAGGCTGATGTGCATGTCACTGTTGGTACGTATACACTATACTCATATAACTCCTTTCTTACTTGGAGGTTGCATATGTCTTTCATGATCCCACTGCACCAGTGGCAGCGGGCTTGAACAGATCAAGCCGGATGGATGTATCTTGGATGTCTCATTTGCATCACAGAATTGGATCCGCATAGACTGACAAATTGTTGCTATGATTTGCAGCCTGCCGAACCCTTGAGAGCGCCCAGAAGCTCTGCGAAGGCTTCCCCAACACCAAGGCTATTGCCCTCGATGTTAACGATGCCGCTGCTCTGGACAAGGCTCTCGAGCAGGTTGACCTCGCTATTTCCCTGATTCCTTACACCTTCCACGCCCTTGTTATCAAGTCCGCCATCCGCACGAAGAAGCATGTCGTCACCACCTCATACGTCTCCCCTGCCATGATGGAGTTGGATGAGGAATGCAAGAAGGCCGGTATCACAGTTATGAACGAGATTGGTCTGGACCCGGTACGTTCAGCACCTACATTGCGTTCTTATGTTGGGATCTGAGTTGTTCTTCTGACTCGGCTTCTAGGGTATCGACCACTTGTACGCTGTCAAGACCATCTCCGAGGTACACGCCGAGGGTGGTAAGATCACTTCTTTCCTCTCCTACTGTGGTGGTCTCCCTGCCCCTGAGTGCTCCGACAACCCGTTGGGTTACAAGTTCTCGTGGTCCAGCCGCGGTGTTCTTCTCGCTCTAAGAAACGCTGCCAAGTTTTACAAGGATGGCAAGGAGTTCAGCGTTGCTGGCCCGGACCTCATGGCTACCGCCAAGCCCTACTACATCTACCCCGGCTACGCCTTCGTCGCCTACCCCAACCGTGACTCCTGCCCCTACCGCGAGCGTTACCAGATCCCCGAGGCCCAGACCGTCGTCCGCGGCACCCTGCGCTACCAGGGCTTCCCGAGATGATCAAGGTGCTGGTGGACATTGGTTTCCTCAGCGACGAGGCGCAGGACTTCCTCAACTCCCCCATCGCCTGGAAGGAGGCCACGCAGAAGATCCTGGGCGCCACCTCCTCGGAGGAGAAGGACCTGGAGTGGGCCATCGCCTCCAAGACCACCTTCACCGACAACGATTCGCGCAACCGCCTCATCTCCGGCCTTCGCTGGATCGGCCTCTTCTCCGACGAGCAGATCACCCCCGCGGTAACCCCCTCGACACTCTCTGCGCCACTCTCGAGCGCAAGATGCAGTACGGCCCCGGCGAGCGGGACATGGTCATGCTGCAGCACAAGTTCGGTATCGAGCACAAGGACGGCTCCAAGGAGACCAGAACCAGCACCCTTGTCGAGTACGGTGATCCCAAGGGTTACTCCGCCATGGCCAAGACCGTCGGTGTCCCCTGCGGTGTTGCGGTCAAGCTGGTCCTCGATGGTACCATCAGCCAGAAGGTGAGTCTTCTACATTATTTTCCCGTTCTAGAGTTACTAAGCAGAGACTAACTGACTGTGCGCTTCATTTCAGGGTGTCCTTGCCCCCATGACCTGGGATATCTGCGAGCCTCTCCTCAAGACTCTCAAGGAGGAATACGGCATTGAGATGATCGAGAAGACCATCTAAGCTTCCTCTTTGTATGAAATCATTAGACTTCTACGGCTATGAAGACAATGTTCACGATCAAAAAGTTTTGACAATTGGTCAACCAGTTTGGAAGTCATTTGAACATTGGAGAGAAATTGGGAAGAAAATAGAACTATATCATTAAAATTATAATTGGCATTACATAGACCGAGAATTGGCATTCTAGTTCGTCTGTACATTGGTGTGATCATCTCACTTTCTATCGTAACTTCATCGAGCTATACCCTCAAGGGTGTGAATGAGTGAGGGTCAAAATTACAAAGGGGCAGCAATCAAAAGGCTCCAGATGCCTCGTTTGAGATACCAAAGGCCATGCCAGCCCAGAACGAGCCACGCCCTGGCGTGCTGCTGAAGGCACGGTTTTCAAACGCCTTCAACCTCCGATCGGCAAGTACTATTTAATATGTGGTTTCCAGGAGTCGGCGGATGCGATCAGAGAATAGTGCCAAACCTATACCGACGAAAAGAACAAGCAAAGCAATCAGCAACTGTCTCCAAGATGTAGGATGAGATCTGAGAGGACAATGGTAAGGAAGCAATTGGATGTTGGAACAGGGAAGAATGACATACCCGAAAGTCTGCTTGATGCTGCGGACGTAGTAGACGTCCCAGTTCTGTTTGGTCACATCTTCCTGGCCGACAGGAACACCGGTCCAGGTGACACGCATCTGGGTGACGGCATCAACGTCGTTTTGATCGAAGTTGATCTCGAGAGTGCTGAAGTGACCTTCAGGCCATTGCGCCAGGCGCCATTTCTGGACAATCTGCTTAGGCTTGTCGAGCTTGACAAATTCTCCATTGACATTGCCATCGAAGATAGAGAACTTTCCACCAACTTGCGCGCCGTCAAATTGACGAGGTGCTCCACGGGTGAAAGCGGCGATACGTTGAGGGTCAGTGAAGGTGGTATACATCTCCTCAGCGGTGGTGCGGAACTCATCCGAGGCCGTGACTGTGGTGGTGTTGACAGCGACCTTGTTGGTGGTGGTTGTTGTCGTCTGAGGAGCAGGGCTAGCACTCTTGGAAGTCTGGGGATAGGAGGGTGGTGTAGCGAAACCGCTGGAAGGGTTAACGCCAGGAGCATGTTGGATGTCCTTTCCGTGCTCGGCGATCAAAGCGGGCGCAAGCTTGCCAAGCTCTTGTCTGATTTGGGGAACAAGCTTCGAACGAACGAAGTCCTTCACCGGTTGCTTGGAGGCGGAATCAGAGTAGTTCTCGATCTCAAACTACAGCAAGAACATTTTGTTAACTCCTCGAACTACGAAACCGGTGGTACTGAGGTATGGCGGGCGGGACGGGACACATACAACGTACTCATCCTCCTCCGTGTCGTGGGCAACCTCAGGAATAGTAATGGTGCCACTAACTGACTCCTCGTCCTTCGTCTTACCTATGGGGGGAGCTATTAGTGATACTCTCGGGATAGCTAAACCGCAAGAGTCTTACGAACCTTCGTACTCTAGCTGTAACTTGACATCGAACAAAGTGATGACCTTGCCCTTTCTCTGGCTGACGTCTACGTCGCCGTCCATAGTCAGTAGGTCCGAAATCTTCACCGAGACGCCATCTTCCTCAGCGGACAGCGTGCGGAGCTTCTCTTTCAAATAATTTTTGGCCCAAGCCGAGGCATCCTTATTCACCCAGTGCCAGTTGTTGGGGTTGTGGAGGACCATGATGATCTTTTGTAGCTGGAGGTTCTTGATATGGGAACGATTTGCTCGCGGCGGAGAAACCGAGTTACTAGGTTCTGCAAAGCAATGGCATTAGCAACCAATGTCAAGCAATTGATGTGAGTGGAGCGAAGATTCCAATGCAAATTGAGTGCTTCCTTGTCAGGGATCTCGGGTAGCGTTCCCGGACCAGAGCTAATCAGCAGTGGAAATGGTTGATAACCACCCCGTCTGACTGGTGCCAGCTATGATATCTCATCATATGAAGCGAGTCTCAGATAGTTGCCAAGGTCCAATGGCCTTGCAAACAATAGGGAAACGGTGAAGGGACGGGTGGAAGAATTACTCACAGTGACACGCAGACTAGGTCCAAAATTAAGGACGCTGCAGAAGACGTAGATCAATTAATCTTTCTTACTGCGGGAGATGTGCTGGTCTAGAGAGGCAGAGAGGGGAATACTGTTATGGGGGAGGGGTGGTTATTAATACAGCAGTTTGCCCTCGGGAGTGCAGCAGATGTGGGAAAAACTTCGAAGCTGAGCAGATTCAAAAGGAAAGCTCTAGAAGCCAAGCGATCACGTGATATGGACCCAGGAGAAGTGGGCACCACAATATCAATGGGTCGGATACATCTTCTCTCTATGAGGTCAGACTGATAATATAGCTCCTGAACATGAGTATCTCATAACGAACGTATATGGGTATCTTCGTAAACACAAAACAAGTAGATAAAGCATCGAGGGAGCGAGCAGATGTCCTGTCTCATGCCTCTTCCAACTGCTCCAATTCCTCCCAGCCATTTTCATTCATAAGATACGTCTTCACTCGCTCTCGGAGGTCCTGTATCTGACTCCCCAGAGCTTCAGTCCATTGACCCTCCACTGTAGCGACTTTATCTTTCAGATCGTTGGTCAACGCGAGCTCTTCATCTGCGCGGGATTCGTGCATTTCACGCCGCACAGCATCCTCTGCTTCGCCCTGGCGGATACGCTGGGCCTCCATAAGCTTACAGTTGGCTCCCATCACAGCAGACTTCACTTCGTGCAACAGGCAGAACAGATTAATTTGGGACTCGATGAACTGATAGCTGGATTTCTCCGCGTGCGACAGGAGCGTGTAGAGGTACTGTAGCGGGTGCTCGTGGTAACTCGGGTTCTCTTCAAACTCTTTGGCAGGGATCTGTATCTGAAAGCCACGAAGGTCGTTCGGGATTTGTTGGATCAGAGCCAGCAGAGAGGGTGCAATGTCCCAGAACGCTGACAGCTGCACCTCGACCCCCGAACCACATTCTCCTCGATTACACTTAGGAAGGATTCGAGACGGGACAGTGCTTTCGCTTCGTACGCCGCCCGCCGGTCAAGAGCATCTTGGGCAAAGAAGGCGGTGGTCTCGCGGACCTTCTCCTCGTTTCCCTTTTGTCTATAGGGTAGCAGGACAACGGCTTTATACTTCTCATCGCGATCTGCAACAAGCTCGTACGCTTCTCGATGCAACCCTTCCCGGCCTTCGAACAGCCATTTCAGCTGTTTAAGCTTCTCCAACAATTCCGGCTTCTCGTCGCCCTCTTCTTGAGTCTGGTCCGGAGTTTCGTGCTGTGCATCATCAAACAACTTTCCGATTAATTCGTCTATGCAAGTGGTAGCTCGGTTGATTCGGTCCGTTAGAATAGCATGTATCGGGTTCATGACCGACTCTTGGTACGTATCCAGCTCTTTCTTAACCAGTTCCCTCTCAAGTCGATTTTCTTCTTCGATTAGAGCGGCTTCAGCCTCGGCGGCCTCCGCGAAGGTTATACTACCTTGCTGGATCTGGCTTTGAATGTTGGCTTTGAACTGCCGACGACCTTCCTCAACTGTCTCCCGATGGCTCTTTAATAAGCGTTCCACTTCGGATTGATGCCGTTGTCTTGTTGCTTTGAGTTCAGAGAGGTCGCTGATTGATCGCACCAGCGTTCGGTATGCAACGAGATCCGGGTGGCTGTTGTTGACAGCAGGATGATGCCGTGGATACGGTGGTGGCAGAGTAATCAACCTCGAGACATCGAGTTTCTGGACTTCCCTTGTCCGTCCAATTCCATGACGTGGCGCAGAACTGGGGAAGTCCGAGGGAGTAGGCTCTTGATCCTCATGCCATCCGACCTTTTCAGGCGGATATTCGTCTGGTCCATAAGCGGCGTATTGACTCGTTGCATTTGATCCGTAGCTCTGTTGACTCGCGCCGAGAGACTCCTGCCCTTCCGCCCATTGCATAGCCTCCCGAGGCACTCCCATGTACTTTGACTCTCGCTTTGATCGCTGAACCTTTCGTTCGCCGCCCTCACTCTCTGAGCCAGTTTTCGACTCCCACCAGCGACTGGGTGCCCGGCCCCTGGAGCTCATCTCGTCGTTACTCATACTCATGCTCGCGATGGGTGACAAGCAAGGCTTGTAATTGCTCCACCAGGCAGATTCGGGGCGGCTTGTAGGTATGTCTAATGCCGGTACTGCTCGTGGCCCGCGTGAAGGCTGCCGAGAAAGGGATACAGTGGCTGCAATGTTGTTCTGCGGTTCGACAATTGGCTTTGGCGGTAATTCAAACAGCTTGCGGCGCGCTGCCTCAACATCGAAAGTGCCCGAGTCCCAGACTTTGCCGTATCTCTCGCGCCTGATCTGAGACTCGCCAATGATGAAATCCGCGAAGATTCTCAAGGCCTCCGTCTCGTTGACAGCGCTTGCCTCCTTCTCGATGAATTCTTTGTGTCTTTGCATGGCATCACGAATAAACCCCAAATCCTGACTGAGAACAGAGTCCAGGGACGATCCTTGCTGTGCTGCCAGGCGTCGGGGAGACAACGGAGCCACAGCTGGCAAAGCATCGTTAGGAAGGTGTAATATGTGGGAAACTGGACGTTCCTCACTGGGGGTCAACCGAGCCGATGATCTCACGTCTTGGCCCGTTTGTAACGGGGGCGTTGGGAGAGCTTTTGGCGGCAAAGCCTGCGAGGCTGCGGCCTTAGCGAATGTTGGGGATACATTCTCGTTGTCGGGTGAGAATGGCGGAGTCTGCGCAAAGGTGCGAGGTTGCCCTGCCGGACTGGGTTCCGCTCTGGGAGTGGAAAAGGAGGAACGGCCTGAGAACAGGCCTGTAGAGGATGCCCTCGACCGTGTGCCAAGTTGCTGCCCGTCAGAGCCGGCGCTAGCGGTGCTTCGAGGCGTAAACTTTGTTGAGTTGGGGTGCCGCCCGTTTCCATGACTAGGGTTTGAGTTGTCAAGGACGAGATCGGAAGGCTTCACTTGATCTAGAGCATCGGCCCAAGGATTGCTACTGCTTGAGACGGCGCTGAAGTCTTCGAAAACTTGACTCTGTCTATTTCGGCGTTCGATACGCCTCTCGCGAATACCTTTGGCGCTTGCGTCTCGAATAGCTGGACTACGAAAGAGACCACTGTTGGCTGAATTTTGAGAGCTGAGAGTGGGATCCCTGGATTCTGACCCAGTAATCCCGCGGTTAGCTAGGGCCGCGCTGGATGTATCAATGTTCGGGAGTTCCCTATCCCGCCTGTGTCTGCCCTCGCCCGATCCCTCATCAACCCAGCCGGCGGGAGTTGGTGGGATGCTATCCAAACCAGTTCCCATCACCGGGGGCGGCCGTCTTCGCGTCGAGATCTGCGAGTTCCGCATCCCCGATGTCTCTGAGAGGCCACTCACACTTTGCGACCTGGCGGTAGGAGGAGGCCCCGGAGGAGGTGGCGGGAGCGGCATACCTGGCTCCCAGCCATGTGTCGACGGCGAATGACTGCGAGATTGACTCGTGGCCCTAGAAGAGCTCGCACTGCCGACCATAGGACCTGCGGAAACAGCTCTTTTGGAGCCTGGTGCACGAGTGAAATTATCAAATTGAGGAGTAGGAGTCATATGGTACTGTTCACTGGCCGAGGATGAAGACTGCAGACTCTCCTGAGCCTGAGAGACGGCGGTAGACGGTCTCTGCCCCGTACCAAAGGAAGCCCGATCGCCATACGTATCAACGCGGCTCTGCGATGATGACCTCGATCCTGTAGCACCTTGCGGTAGTGGAGGAGGCGGGGGAAGTGACATGTGCCTTCCGTGCCCTGCATCGCCTGTACCGACCATTGATAGGGGCGAGTTCGGGGAATGGCTCGTTGCCTATATTCAACATGTGGTTCAACGTGGTATGATGGCACGGCGGATGGGGATACGGAGCCTCTATTCGAGTTGTCATGATTTACATGCTCTCTTGACTGTCGATGCTGCAGTTGTTGGCTCGGAGGAGAGTAAGGCGGGGGCGGCGGTGATAAAGATTCTTCTATTAGACGTACAGATCAGACATTGGTTCGCCTTGGGCTGACTGCGGAAAGAAACCACAACTGGCGTACGAAGTGAAGAATAAGGTGGTACGGACCTGAATGACCTGCGGTCTGTCGCGGATGTGACACGACACGAAGCATACTATTCGTCTGTTGATATGCAGGATGTCCGGAATTCAAAGTAGCACCGCTCACCGGCCCCCAATCCTGAGGATTATAAGGGACATTGTACTGTCTGGACGTCATGGGAGATGATCCTAACATAGCGCCACCAGGGGAAGCAACCGCAGGCGAGTAGGCTTGAGTAAATGGACTAGATAGTGATGTCGTTGAGAGGGGCGTGGATGCGTAACCAGGACCCGGTGCTACTCCCAGCCCTTGAACCTGATGAGTACCTAGCGAGGTCGTTATAGGTGGCGGCTGCACAGCATGTTCTCGACGATTTGGAGACAGCTGAGTGCTGGTACTGGCATGAGTTGACGGCCAGCCGGAGTGAGGATATGAATTCAGCGGCGGTCCGTTACCAGCATTACTTGGAGACAACCAGCTATAGACAGCCGGTAATCAGTACAATTATCCTTTTTTTTTTTGTTTTGTTTTTGAGATCGAGACGAGAAAACCCAGAGAAGAGTAGTATGCAAAAGGGGCCTGCGCACCTATTCATACTGGCAGGAAGATCAAAAGGGAGCGAAACAAGAGGCCATGGCTGTGATCCGCGCACAGGAATAGGATCAGAATCTGGAGCGATAACACAGACCCTGGAACCTACCAAATGCGACAGGTCAATGGAAGGATACGAGAAGGAGATGCAGATTTCTATTATTTGCAACACTTAGTGCCACCAGCCGCGGAGGAGGCTTGCACGGGGGAGACGAATCGGCCGTTCAACGGGCATAACTCGTCGGATCCGCTGTTGGAGAAAGAGATAAAAATAACATCAAAGACCTGGGCCTATGGAACCGTCGGCCAGGATAAGCAAGACTATCAAGAGTCTGCAGAATCGGGCATAGCTATTCTGCCCTGATACTTTCATGAGATGCAGCCTAGGGACGCCCGTCACACGCGGCGTGGTGTTGGCGCTTAGCCCAACGAAACCGCGCGCTTTTACAGGTCGACATCCCCGTCACTCCACGCCCAGCATTGACATCAATGGGCAAATGAGGTTCCTTATCACACCTAGGGTTGTCCAGAATCTAATAAGATTGTCTGTCGACAAACTAAAGTTGCGGTAGCGCAGACCAGGTGAGATGGTCCTCGGGACGTCAAAAAATTGGCAGTCCCATTCACTAGTTACTGCGGACGATGAAAAGGGCATGGTGTCCAGTATCGTCCTACGAAGAAGGGATGAAAAGCAGCTGAAGCGGAGAGGTATGAAAGCAAGATTTTATTTCATTGAAGTATATCACTAAGGCTAACCTGCTGCAAATTAAAGATGTTTGTATTGCGAAGATCTCCTAACAGGCTAGACAACAGCTTCAAAGGAAGCAGGATGGATCTGTGAGAGCTTAAGGCAGTGAGCAAGCTTTACGACATCTGTTATATGTTAGCATCCAGTCATGACGATGTAACATTTTTAGATTGATATGAAAAGGAAGGTGTCAGATACATGCCCTGTCACAGGCGGTGGTCATCAATGAATGATTATGTTGACCGTCGTGATTAAATAGAAGTAAATCATCATTTGAAGATGGGATCAGAAAGGAAAGAAAAGGGAGGTACGTACTGTCAGACAGGATTGCAAGTGGTGCTGGAAAGGTAGAAACTCCATCTCCCAGAAGGGTGACACATAGGGACAACTAATCGAACATGTCAGCATCCAACGCTAGTTATCAGCAACAGACATGAGCAAAGTATTGCGACTGATCAGTCATGACAATTATCGTCTTGGTCAGCGAAGCCGACTTGGACATATGCTTGTCTTTTATATATGTCGATTCATCATTGTGAGGGTGGTGGTGGAGATTGGGTGCCTACATACACCTCTTTCCATTCTTTCGCATACGTCGTCAAGTTAGTGAAGCTTCAAGGCTGCTAAATGTATAGGCCTATCAAGGAATTAGCTGCGTACGAGGAGCAAAGACCAAGAAGATTCGAGGAAGACATGTTGTCAGAAATGCATGAATGGTAAAAAAGAATGTTGTCTGCATCGATAACTCGAATAAGACTCGTCATCTAGGGAATCATCACAGTGTAGGAGGACATTGGAGAAAAAGACTAAGTATTTACCTGTTTGGTGAGTGCAAGCAGACAACTGTGCACCATAGTAACTACATGCTAACCATGACGATCAGTATAATTCTGAGAATCAGGTCCAAGTAAACGATATCATAATGAGAAGATATCAGTGGGCGAGGTTTTCTAGGCCTGCCACAAAGAGGCATATCCATCACAAACGGACATCTGTTCGACGCCGTCGGAGCCCAGTGCCGCTTCATCATCGAATGTTGGGGTCTGCAAAAGAGCCGGAAAGCCTTACCACCGTACCCAGTACTACTCAAGCCATCCTGTTTATCAAAAACTAGTTGCTGTCAGCGTACAGCCAACTAACAGGCAGATATAATCAAAAAACGTGAATGGGAATATCATCAGAAATAGCCATTTGTTATCGTCGACGACCCGGAAGGTCTCGGTCGGTAATTTCCAGCGTATATAAATACGAAAGCATCATGTGATAGGAATCGAGGGGGGTTTTCCAGGAAAATATCATTACATACCATTGTCTAAAGGTGAGCCAACACTCCTTGTGGAGCTAATCTGAGATTGTTAATCCTAAATCGAAACATTAGCGCACTGCAAAGACCAATTGGGTAATGAACCAATGAAGTTATTGCAAGCAGCATCAGACTGACGTGCAAAACCGAGTTTTCATTCCCTGAAGGGGTCAAAGACTCTAGTTTGAAAAATGGTTGTATGTTTCATCATGCTAGGGAGGAGCGCGAGGAGATGATCAGAACTTACCAGGCCACATGATATCTGAGAACCAGTCAAGTCAGCACACAAAGAGGTGAGATGAGCAAATTCAGAGAAGCAATGTAGAACATCGCTGAGAAGCAATTCCTCATTCATCAAGAAGAAAAGCCATCATGCATCGGTGATGCCAGAATCCTTTTGGTGTCGTTGTGAGTGTGTAAAAAGTCTCGGAGGAAAATCTGTTTCGAACTTTTTCAAGCTCTCTCGACCAAGCTAATTTTACCGAGTGCACTAGTCTGAAGTGGGTTAGAGCAAGGCAGGGAAAGAACATATTGATTATATAATCCGCCAGTCAGCTGATCTCGAGAATCGCCGCTTATCAATGGAGGACTTTCTTTATTCCGGTCGCATGACCTTCCTCGATTTGGCGCGCTAGAAATAGCTGACAGGAACTGGAAGGGTCGAGACTCGAATAGTTTCAAACTCAGAGGGTATTACTGTCAAATTTGCGAATCTGCTGACCCTCTGAATCCACTTATTATTGAGAGGCATTTTCGGGGGGGACGAGGCGCATTAAACGGACTAACGAATATTAACATGGTACACAGTAACTGTCATATAATCAGTGCGTAAACATATGTTTCCGCAGCACGCATATCATCGGCTCATCGAAGTAGTACAGTGTCGGCTCATATCAATAGACCGAATGTACAAATACTTATCATCTACCACTGCTAGATATCTAATAATAACACCTGCTTTATAGTACGCAGTATCAACTCAACTCCTATCAAGAGCGCGGGGAATATCGGGGCGACGGGGCGACTCGGACAGAGGAAAGAAGAAAAGCCGGCAAGTTTCCCGAAGAGGAATAGAGCGGGGAGAAGGGAACACTGCGGGGGGTCTTCTTACGGGTAATGACGAAAACAATGATGATGATCAGGTCAATCTTGCTGAACCGCCACTGAATAATGATATCGATCTATGGACCTCTTATGGATACCTTACGTACGGATGAACCATCTGGTACAGTTCTTCTGACTAAGGGAAGAGAAGAAAGAAATACAGAGAGGAGGATTGCGTCAAATCATATGCGACCGGTTCTGCCCTGTTATCCGCGGGGGCTCTGACGTTCCTTGTGATCCACCGGCAAAGAGTTATTGCTTCCTGCCCTGGAGTACCCTCTGCTCTGGATCTAGGTATAACTATAAGAAGGGACAATCCGGGTCCTCTGCTGTCGAGCTGGCAGATTTTATTATTTCCCATTGCTACTATTCTTCACCTATCTCTCTCATCTCAATCCAGTTCCATTGCCGCCAATCGTCCCTTGTCGCGATTTGCCTCCAGTCTTGTAGACGTCTATTCCCCCGTCTTTCTGCTGTAGCTCTCTGCTCGAACTCTCCTTGTTTCTCCGTCGAACCGAGGTTATACGTTGAATTATACTGGTTATACTCCCCTTCAGAACTATTATAGCAACATCGTCTCAATTCTATCCTCTCTACCCTAGACACCACCACGTCCTTCCATATTCAAAATGTCTTCGAGCGGTCACAACGGCGCTGTGGGCCAGGAGAACATCAACCCAGATATCATCACCCTCACTCGATTCCTCACTGAAGAGCAGGTCAAGGTACCGGAAGCCACTGGTGACTTCACGTGAGTTTGTTCCCTGACAAATTGAATCACTCTGCGCCGAAACTAACCACACTGCCATGGCTGCGAAAAGATTGCTTTGCCACGCTCTGCAGTTCGCATTCAAGTCCATTGCCTACTACATCCGACGTGCATCGTTGATCAACCTGACCGGTCTGGCGGGCTCGTCAAACACAACCGGCGATGACCAGAAGAAGCTGGATGTGATCGGAAATGACATCTTTGTTTCCGCCATGAGAGGCTCTGGCAAGTGCCGTATACTCGTCTCAGAGGAGGAGGAGGAGGCGATCGTATTTGATGAGCACCCCAACGCCCGTTACGGTGTTGTCTGTGATCCCATCGACGGCTCGTCCAATCTTGACGCTGGCGTCTCGGTTGGCACCATCTTTGGCATCTTCAAGCTTCCCGACGAGTTGGTCGGCCCCAACAAGAAGGTCACGGCCAATGACATCCTGCGCGCCGGTACCGAGATGGTCGCCTCCGGTTTCACCATGTACGGCGCCTCCGCGCAGCTCGTCATCACCATGCGCGACGGCGGAGTCAACGGCTTCACCTTGGAAAACTCCCTGGGCGAGTTCATCCTGACCCACCCCAACATGAAGCTCCCCGCCAAACGCGCCATCTACTCCGTCAACGAGGGTAACAGCATGTACTGGGACGACTGGGTCAACGAGTACTTCCACTCGCTCAAGTACCCGGGCGAGGGCCAGAAGCCCTACAGCGCCCGGTACATCGGCAGCATGGTCGCTGACGCCTACCGCACCCTGCTGTATGGCGGTGTCTTTGCCTACCCCGCCGACAAGAAGAGCGTCAAGGGCAAGCTGCGTATCCTGTACGAGTGCGCGCCTATGGCCATGCTGTTCGAGAATGCCGGCGGTCTCGCCATCAACTCCCGCGCCGAGCGTCTTCTCGAGGTCGTTCCCGAGCACATCCACGACCGTAGCGGCGTCTTCCTTGGCTCGAAGGATGAAGTGCAAAAGATCATCGACACCTACAACAAGCACAAGAAATAAGTGCAATATATCCTCGCTGAAATGAACGATGTCGGGAAGGAGTTTCGGGTTTCTGCAATAGCCTGACTACTGGCGTTGGACTAAATGATCTGCATGTATGGAGTATTGTATTTAAGGCCTCAATCAAAAGAATATAATCCAAATGCACGACATGACATGTTGGCGGTAACAGCAACAACGATGTACGCCGGGCCATTCTGTCCGGAGACGGATGGTCATTTCGAAGTCAAAGCCCCACACTACGTGGGCAATGTATGACCCAATCGCTCGCTGTTCATTTGACTTGGGACGGTCGACTATATGTGCACCCAACAGGTGTAAATGTGTCTACAGTACCTCGTATAGCCGGGAAACTATATATAAGGTCCGAGCAACAGAAAGCCAATGTATCAATGACATCTAGATTCAATTCGATTGTCCAGAAAGATACAGCTATGGATCTATAAAGAAAGACACAAAAAAAGAATGTACAGCCCAGTTTAGTCAACTGGATCTTCTTCAAGAAGAGTCTTGAAGCTGAAAGGAGCGAAGGGTATACCATCACCCATGAAATGCTTGCTCATTGCCTCGACCCAGTGTAGACGAAGCGAGTGAAGCATGGCACTTGTACCCTCCATGACACACAGGATGGCAATTGTCAGAGTGAACCACATGTAGAAGGTGACGACGATCATGATAACGCGAATGGTAGGCGACTCCTGCTCAAAGGCACCGCCGATGGTCATGTCCCACAAGACAATCGAAAGCTGCTGGTGAGCGAGAGAGAGAGCCCACAGACGGAGGTATGAAGCGGTGTGGGAGATACAGTTGAGGCAGAACTCGATGGTGTGGATGACCTGGTGGATCATGATTTCGGAAAAGTCAAATTCCTCATGCTCTTCGTCGCCGAGGTCTTGCGCAATCATTGCCACGCCTTCACCGTCGCTGGCCATGCTGTCACGGGCCCCTGAGATTCCACCGTTCATATCAGTGTCATCCTCAAGCGCACTCACACGGGCCTGCTCTCCAAGGCCTCGGTATCCCAGAGCGCGAGCACGGTTGTGTTCCCAGCGAAGGTAGAATGGCTTGAAGAAGAGCATGACGGGGACTTGAACAACAGCGAGCAACAGCAGCACAACCTGGACACCGGCTTGGCCCTTGTACAGCGGCTCTTCCACAGTTCCAGGAGAGAGGAACATGAAAATGAGCATGTTCAGAAGACCTGGAGGGGACTGGCCCTGGGCTTCCCAGTTGACACACCATTTGTAGACAATGGTGAGAACCAGGTAACCAAAGATTGACTGGAAGAAGATCATGCCGGGAATGAAATTTCCAATAATGTCGACCTTTGACTTGAAATGCCGCGCGTTGACATACTGCAAGCAGAGCGCATATGTCATCTACAGAGAGTTATTGTCAACCAGGCGTTCTTGACAAGCAGCAGAATATCACTCACATGTGCCCAACCCAGAATAATACTCATCTTCATCTTCATACTGTTGGTAAAAAGAAGAGAGTTCTCAGCCTCGTGCCAATTCCAGTCCAGACCGAACGGGTAACGGTAGCTATCCGTCAACGAAGCCTCAACTGTCTGTCCCTTCTTGATGTTATCAGGCCATTTCCACTGACTAGGGAAGACAGTGAAAGACTTGGAAAAGACATCGTTGTAGATCAAGCCGGTGTACATAGAGAAAAGACCCATCATCAACATAATGTAACGACCATAGAATGCCATGTAGGTCAACTCGTCGAGCTTCGTCTTCTGCAACTTCCGTTCCCAGAAGATCATCGCAGAAGCGGCCATTGCCATCAAAGCACCGTGACCGAAATCACCGAACATAACAGCGAACAAGAAAGGGAATGTGACGACCGTGTACAAACCGGGGTTTGCTTCCGAGTACTTAGGGATACCGTAAGCATTGACGATGGTCTGGAAGGCCTCGGTAAACTTGTTCGTCTTGACATAGGTAGGCGGGGTCTTGTTCGTCCGAATCTGATTGACAATGGTAGGCACGCTCAGTCCAGCGCGGTCATTGACGTCTTGCAGAGTCGACTTGATCAACGCCAGGGAGTTGGTCGGGCACCATGCCTCGGCAATCAGTGTCTTTCTCGCTTGGTCATAGGAGAACTTGTTGAGCGTATCGTACACGGCCTTCTCTTTCTTGACAATGATCATCCAAGCCGCAAGGGAGCGGGCAATCTGGGTAAGTTCGGCATCCAGGGTGTTCTTGGTGTTGCGCAAAACGTTGCCCACATCACTCAGCCGGGTGTTCACTTCATGAATCTGGTCCCTTCTCAACTCGCTGTTCTCATCGACACCATACAACGAGGCACCAAGAGATTCGGAAATCTTCCTGATCTTCGAAATGATGTGCTTTCCATGAGCGAAGATCACAAAGACATTCTTGTGTGATTCCTCATTGGTAGTCGGGTCAATGATCGGCTCGGGAATCTCCGACTGGTTCATGTACAGGTTACCACGCAGAGTTCGCCAAAGGATCCGCTCAAAGGCACCAATACGATCCCGGGGAATAACACCCGCAACGAACCCAATGTTCATCTCAAGGAACGACTGCTGAGCCTGGGCATCACCATTCGGTCCACGGCTAGGTTGGTGTTCAACATCCCGCAGCAGCGGGGCCTCATCGTTATCGAACGACTGTCGGATCTCGTCCGTATGGGTATGAGCGCGATCAAAGAAGCCGCCAGCCTCTCTGAGAACCCACCGCCACTCCGTAAGCTCAACCTCGCGCTTCTTCAGTGTCTCATAGCTATCGTTCAGGGAGGCGATTCGCTGCTCAAGGCTCTCACTCCGCTCGGCGAGTTCATCAATTTCCGAAGCCAGGGGAGCCGCCAGCGTATCGGAGAATTCGGTGGAAGATCTCATGGGGATCCCCGCCTTGTCCATCTGCGCATGGAAATAGCCTGCCAAGAAATCATGGATGTCAGCCAGATGCCACCACCACCGCCGTCAGGGTCTTCGCAATGCATTGATCCTCCAACCACAGGACGTTATACATACGCAGTTGTCTCTCCACATTATCCAACCGACGAATCTCCTTGGTGAAAGTCCGCTGGAAAGCATTGGTGTCGGGGTTGAGCTATTGTAGATATCCGAATTAGCCCCTGTATCTCATCTAAAAACCTCAGGTAGTCCAGGTACGGCACAACTTACATCCCGAAATTGAACCTGACCAAGTTCCCCTAAAGCACTAACAACCTCTCGTCCGATTTCATTGGCGATATAGAGCTGCGTCAAGCTCATATCAGACGAGCGGAAGAAGGTGTCCCTCGGAGCCATGGTGAAAGCGTCGCTGCCCCCAGCAGGTTCCTTCCACCACAGGGACGGGTATTGGGCGAGGGCTTCGTATGTAAATATATATTTCTGACAAACCGTCTCTTAATGATAGAAACGACAATAAATGACGGGAAGAACAGCGCCGCTGGCAAGGAGGCAGCTATGGATTGCTCCACATGGTGATTGCACTCGGCACTCTTGGACAGCCGCGTGGCCGCCTCTCAGTCACGTGAAGATTATGTCATCAGTTTATTCTCTCCAACCAGCTGCTTATGGGGAGAACAACTGCCATTAGGATGGCATTTCATACCATGAATAATGGCAAAACGGACTAATACGATGAAAAGAGATCATGCTCCAGTCTCCATTTGGTCATTGAGCGATGCGGAGTTTGGATACTTTGGAAAAAGCTCATTTGTGCTCAAACGGATGAGCTGGTCGGAATACAAAGACATATGTAGTTTTGTAATGTTCTAGGCACGGAAGGACGACAGGATAATGTAGGAAAGGTACCCAATTCCTCAAATAAAAGGCAATACATTTGAAGACGTACTCAGAGTTGCTTTTATTGCTATGTACAGACCATGTCCAAGGCAAAAATGAAGCTGCTGCAGACAAGAATCAAATACAAGGCTCGAACCCGGATTTTTAGAAGAGTAACTTGACTACCTATCATACAGACAGACCATGACCGGCCAACGTTCTGCTCTACAGTCTTCCGACCGCTGCCCTACGCGAAATAACTCTTCCACAGTACCCCTGATAGGTCTTCTAGCTGATCTGACGTAAAAGCCTATTCGATAAATTAGCTTCTGTGTCCCTTGAAAACATGTTAGTACGTTCGTCACTAACCTTTGCGTCTATATGCCAGGTATCTTGTCTCGTCTTCTTGAATTCACTGATAATTGACTTGACGCTTGACCCAACAATGCCAGGGTCGCTCGCGGCGCGGTTACTCAGCGTGGTTAAAGCCTCAGGCATCCACCTTGGGGGTGGACTATCATAAGGGAACGCTTGTATCAAAGCCCCAAGACCCAGAACTGCGCCGTGTCTGACAATGATGAGTCTAGTATGTTCGGGAGTCGGTGTGCCGGATCGAGAGGAGACTGGAGAAGCTAATGCAGAACGAGGGTGGTTCTTTGGTTTCTTGGGTAATGGGTTCTCAACCAATGTCCTCGTGAAGCGCTCTTGTAGCTTGCTGACCATGTGCTGCCGGAGAGACACAGGCGAGCACCGAATCATGCCTGAAAGGGTAGCTGATGCACCAGCCCTCACCTCATGCTGTGTATCCTCAAGCATATTCGCGATACAATCAAATAACTTATCCCGATCGATGGGAGAAAGTAGGAACAGACGGCGAAAGTAGATGATCTGAATGTTGATCATCACTCGCAAGCGCTGGTGCCACGAGGGTGACGTCTGCCCAATGTGTATCAAGGACTTGATGAAGCCGGAGTCCTGCTCGGCAGGGTACGGAATATTCGGCAAATGACGGAATACATGGTAGGCCAATGACTGAAGTTCTGGGTCTTCTTTGACATCCATCATATGCAAAAGCTGCCCTGTGAACACATCAGGGAAGAATGGCACAAGCTGAGTACATTCGTGAGATGAAAGAGTGGAGTCGAGCCATAGGAGAACAGTCTTGCTGCCAGAAGTGTAGGAAGATGGCGTCTGTTGACCCGGGGATCTCTCATGGCGCCACTTCTCGATCCGGGCAAAGACTTCGCGCACCATCTTAGAAAACTCCTCAGTAGGGAGATATGCATATGAGCCGACAGGTGAAGCGGACTCCTGTGCCTTGAGGAGACGCTGAAGGTCCGCGTATGACTCGTGATATCGTGTACGGTAAATCGTTGCAAGAGTCTGACCCATCGCCTCACGGACTCCCTTGTACGGGTGATCAAGGTGTGCGAGGAAATCTTGGACAATTGGTTTCTCCAACTGGAAGTGCCAGCCAGCGTCTATAATGCATTGATGCAGCAGGTTGATCTTGGAGCTCTCTTTGAAGGCTGCGTTGGTTGCCATATCCAGCCGGAAACTCGCAAGCCAGTCAACCAAGGGCCAAGCTCGTCGTGGATCCCGGCATTGGAGGATCATATGAAGGAAAGTGGTCCAGTAGCCTGAATTTTCTGGGGTCAATCCATCGGTGAAGATCCTTTGCACGATTGGGAAAGCATATTCCCAAACTAGTGTCCTCTTCTCCACGCTCGTATCCGCGACAGAGCTAATAAGTGCACCAAGAATTTCTGCTGTAGCTCTGTGTTGATGCTTGTCACTACCGTCTTCAAAGACTGCTTCAATCTCTTCTTGAATATCTTTAAAAGTGGCAGCGGTGAGCCCGTCGCGAAGCATCAATTCGAATGCGTAGAGGAGCATCATGGCACAGGGCATGCGGAATTTGTCGGCTGACGGGTCCCGCGGCTCCTGCTTCAGGTACATGAAGAACTTGGAGAACCACCCTCGATCAAATAGTTTACCCATCTGTTTGCGTACGTTCCATTCCACCTCGTCATACTCAATGTCGCGCTCCAGATTAGACTTATATGCAGGCATACTATCCGACCATACGAGCCATCCAGGAAAGTCGTGGTCAATATAGTATTCGGCCTCTGGCTTGGCGAAGCTTGCCAGATACTGCTCTGTCCAACCTTCTTCGTAGCGCTTGGTGGCGACCTTGATTTTGGATGGGAAGTGCTGGTTGCCCAAAATATAATTCTTATAGTCATGGCCGCAGATCGCTCGGACATCTATCATAGTAAACAGTGCAATGAGAGCCTGAGAGTACATGCCACGCAAGCCCGGATGGTCATCGATGGACCCTAGAGTGACGAGCTCTATGAGATTGCTGCTTGCGATGTAGTCAAATCTCAGACCCATTGTGATTACAATGGTGGCTGCCCGGCTAGCGACCTTCCAGTGGGAGACTCTTGCCAGGTTGACCAGTTCCTCAGCCATATCAGCCTTCTTTTTCTCAATGATAGCACGCTTGTGGTTGATACTCTTGCGTTTTTGCGTAATTTGGTCTTGGACATCCTCTTTCGGAGCGATTGCTTCCACAATATCTCTGTCAAGCACAGCCATTCTTTCCATTGCACGGCCGTAGTCCATGATTTGAAAAACTGCACTAGAACAGATCTTCTGCACAGATGGTTTATCAACCGCGCTTGCGTCAATGAAAGTTCTGATCAGAGTTGGGGCATATTTCCAGTGGCGCCCCACAGTCTTCGCGACGCTACTCAGCAGCAGAGAGAACAATGCACCTTTGATTCGCGCATGATCATTCTGCTTGATGCCTTTCTGTAGGGCCGTGAGCAGAGGAGGAATGACAAGAAGTCGCGACCCCCAGATAGCCTTGAGAGCAGATTCGCCAGCGCTCTGAGCGTTGCGCCGAGTCTCCGTGTAAAGCGAAACGCACGACTCAGCGAGATCCAGGAGCAGGATTTCGTCGAGACGAGACCGTGGTCTTGGGGCGGCATTGTGCCTCAGGCGCTGCAAGTGGTATACATTGGCTCTCCGCACCAGTAGGGGACGCGGGTAGTCTTTCCGGATACCGCTCATCTTGTAAGGATGAATATCTGCCGCAAGAAGGCGCGTGACTCTGTCCAGAACATGCGCAGACCGTTCCATGCCAACGTCAATGAACCAAGACCGGAAAGCCGAGTATAGAGCTGCGAAGCAAGGTACGTCGTCCTCTTGCTTATCCGATAAAAATCTGTGGACATCGTGTAGGACCCAGCCAGCTCTCTCCCGAAGATCGTGAATGCAACTGTAGAGCGGGTCATTCTCCTCCAGAGGATAGCCAGTAGGGTAGGAGAAGCTTTGCCTGACAGTTGCCTCGTCAGAAGTGTCGAGTGATGCGTCAGGGTCCTCGTCTCCAACACCATTGGCGACTGGAAAGTCTTTTGCATCGGACATCTCGACATCATTCGCTATCCCGTCTACTCCTTCATCTTTCGTTTTCGACGCTGCTTTGCTGTCGAAAAGAACAGAGATTCCCGAGAGAATAAGGCGTAGCAAGACAAGATTCCTGGAAACTTCATCTGACCAATCTTTTCCGCTACCATCCCTTTTCACACTTGCTGTTCCATCGGTGAGTGCAGACAACGATTTCAGAGCAGTTTCTGCTTGGTTTTGGAAGAGTTCGACAGCAAATTCAAGCTCCTCACGTTTCGGAACATGCCATTTCACAGTCAGATTATCTGGGTCTGGTTGATAACTCCAGAGCTTAGGGGTTATTCCCTCAGCGAGGACCTCAGGTTCGTACAGCGAGTAGTCGATTGTATATGTTCCCGTAAGGTTGAGAAGGAGGTGGTGAATAAAGTTCGATATGTGAACAGTGGGTATGCCCCTGCATTTTTGCTGCATATAAACAGCAATATCAAACAGCTCTTTCCTGTGAGCGAGGACTGCGTCTCCGACGTGCACAACGCACATGCTCAGCATGCTGATGTTCCAGACCAGGGCACGATCCCGCGGGAGAACATCAGTTCCGGTCGTCCGAGTTGAGCCTGCGCCATTGTCGTCTATTTCAGTCCGGATGGCTTGCGTCAGCACCGGAATGAAACGCTTCAGAGCCTGATCGGGATTCACTTTGCAAATGGAATTACAAATAAAAGCCATCGCATCTCGCGCCTGGTGAATGACATGATTCGACACGAAATCGACAACCTTGGACAAAGCGATATCGAAGTACTCAGGCGAAAGGGACGAGAGTAGAGGCATGAATGTTGCAGGAAGGGTGTTCACAATGTTCTCCTCTGGCGACCCATTCCGCACTCTGCTCGCGTCTGGAAGGTTCTCAAGAAGAGTGAAGACACGCCCCAAGAACGAAACGATGAAATCTCCAAAGCCGCATGTCGATGAGCGCAAGATCATTTCTTCGTTCTCATCGCTTAAGTCAGTGTCGTAGTTCAGCTGTACCTCTACACCTTCTGCCTCCATTCGTCCCATTTCGCCATTAATCCACTGCATAGCCAGCATGTCACAATTAATGTCTTCTCTCCCTTTTGTTAGGTCAAATAAGGGGATGTTGTAGCACGCTGATTGAATGAAAGACAGAGCATGAAGAGACTTCTCCAAATCGTTGGCATCGATACCTGGTAGAGCGAGTCCAAGCAAGGTTGTCATATGGCAGCGGTAGCCTTTCGTCCGCGAAATGATTCGAGACAAGACTTGAAGGGCCCGAAGAGAAGATGCTGTGCGATGAACCTCCACAAGACCTTGTAAAGAAGGATATATTCTTTGCAAAGCTCCCGGAAGAATCAGGTGCGGTTCTAAAAACGCAAGATTCTGCAAAGTAGACAATGAGAAGCTGATGGCGGTGCCGCTCTTGGCATAAATGCCCATGAAGACTACATCACGCAAGCAGAGCACAAAACGGCGTTTCAGTGGCTCAGTCAATCTGCGGCCAACCGGTACTTCCATCTCACCAGTCTGCTCTCGGTTCCAGCGCATCAGGAAGAAGTCAGAGAGATAGTATACAAGCTGAGACAATGTCTTGGTCCAACCACCTGAATTGGAAGGATGGAAAAATGTTTCCACGGCCTGAATAAGGCCCTCGAGCTGGGTCAGAATTGATTCGTCTGCGTCGGCGCATTCCGGCGAGAGTGACATCACCACCCATCGAGCAATGTGATGCGCAACGGGATGCTTTCGAGCATCTCGATCGAGCATGATGCCCAATCCCGACGAGATATCTACGAGAGCACTGTAGGGAGAAGTCGATTGTCCCACAGGAATTTCCAGCAGTCTCAGGATGGCAGTGAAGATGAGTGCTGACTGCTCCTTGGTGAAGAGACCATGTTCGGAAAATGGTATATGCTCTGCAGGCAACGAATCTCGTGCCAACCGGGAAAGATAGTCCAGAAATGTCATATCAAAGGTCTTGGAACGATTGACGAGCGACCATAGGTGGAAATGTGTTGGCAGGTAATGCTGCGGTAGAAGATCTTCTCTGGACTGGGGAGGCGGGGAGGTTGGAAGAAGTAGATTGATTAACCCAACAACAACAAAGGCACCTTCTGAGAAAGACGTTGAAAAGTGGGGGAGGAATTCCTCCAGCATAGCCGGCAGCTCACATGGGTCAATGTAGAGCTGAACGAACGCACAAAGCTTCGTCAGCGTCTTGACATTACGCTTCAGGTTGGTCGAATGCACTAGACCCGACTCTGTCGGCAAAACAAACGCTTTCAATTCTTTATATAAGGGCCTCCAATCTAGGATGAGATCTTTCACCGGTCGTAAATAATGCTTCCGCCTGCATATTGTGTCAGCGCGCCGAACCCAGCTAAGCAACACCATGGGAGAATCTGCTCACTTTGTAAGTAGCATGAACATGCTAGCGAAGCGTTCCGCAACATTGGGATCAATCCCAGGGGCCAGCGAGAGCTCATAATATAGCTTGACCAGGTTGATTCGTTCTGTACGAGTGGGGTCGAACTTGAGGGACAGCCAACCCCTAAGCTCTCGAGTCCAGTGGACTGCGCCGGGACTAAAATCCCCAGCTTCAACGGCAATGTAGAGCTGATTCAATATCTCTCGTAGATTTCGTTCTCTGTCAGACTCATCTTCTGTCGGATATGGGAGGTATTTGAAGTAAGGATAGGTGCGAGGACGGACACGGGCTTTGGGCTCGCCCTCCCCGTTCATCCCCGCGGGCTCACCACCGGGCGAGGTGGCTCGGGAGATCTCATGCGCAGGATAGACATTCTGGGTCAGAATCGCCTTGGGTCCTGAGGTGTCCATAGTTGCG
This sequence comes from Aspergillus novofumigatus IBT 16806, assembly GCF_002847465.1. NCBI lineage: Eukaryota > Fungi > Ascomycota > Eurotiomycetes > Eurotiales > Aspergillaceae > Aspergillus > Aspergillus novofumigatus. The sequence goes on from NW_020194278.1 coordinate 1,038,759, forward strand.
TAGGGTGTGCGGCAGTTACTGCGGCGTAGGGGTCAAATTCGTGGGAGGACCAGATGAGCTCTGGATACAAAAAGACGTCAGCTTCAGTCCCGTCGATCAATGAATGGAACAAACCAGCGAGCGAGAATGTAGGGCTTATTGTACACTAGTCATGAAGATTGTAACCGGATATCGAGCTGTAGATATCGATACCAGACAGTAGGCTGCTGCCAGTCCTGCTCGCATGGGGCAGCTCAGCGAATCTCGGTCTCAATCAGCGAGGCGGCCGGGGAACAACGATCAGAGCTTAGAATGATTCGAAATAAGCAGGAAAAACACAAAAACAGAGATATTCTCTTTTTTAATAAAAGAAATTCGTCAGCATGAGCTGCCTAATTTGATTAGCAGCGTGGTGGTCAATATAGTGTGAGCTCACGCGAAGCAATGAAGTTGAAGGTATCAGTTGAGAGTTCGGTTGACCAGAGCGACGACTGATGACATAATTCTACGTAAGAGCACCGCAGCCTAAAGCTACTTTCTTTTGTCAGCCACCAGGAGCGGAACGCCCACAATAATGGTCTGGTTAGTAGGACATAGGAATGGATTTCGTTTTCTAGGGATTGAGGTATGGTGCTTTCAGACATTCTGAACGCAAACATGGATGTTTAGGTGATTAAAACCGTGGACTCTCTGGTACCTGATTCTTTCCTCATCATATCTTCTATCTCCTGTCATTTGTCTCCTCTATGCTATAAATTAATTCATTTCATTCCGGATAGATCGGCCACCAGTATAACGTGGTGAGCTTCATTGAACTGTACAGCCGAAAAGAAGTAGATTTTACCAGGTACGTATCTTCAAGCGGGAGGGAGAAACGAGCCGAAGAGAACCGCTTGGATCAAACCATAGATCATCATAGCTTGGATAGCAACTGCAGAGATGCTGATGCCCTTATTAGTGGATTGAGAGTCTTCAAGATCGCTTATAAGCTCAGCCGCCAGGTGCCAGTACCATAATGGATACCCAGAAGATAACCGATTGATGATCTGGACATGATAGCTGGTGAATGCCAGAACAGCGAGCAGGGCTTGAATAATTGCCAAGCGAGGGAGTAACCACATGGCTTTAGTTGATGCTCCATTGGCACCATTCTTTGAAAATTTACTGGTGATCGATGGCAGTCTCCACGCCCAGAGAGCTGACCGAAGAAGCAATGCTAACATGGGCAAGGCTAAGAGGAATAGAGGGATATTTGGTACGACCCAATACCGTAAGAACCCAACATTCCTGTATGACACATTGAGCAATAGTCATGGGGCAGTCTGGTATATCTTCACTTACCAGTATTGTTCTTGGACAAAGCGGTATATGCTCGGGATGGTCCATCCACACCATGGACGTGGGGCGTTCGGATTCATGCAGAAAGCATTAAAAGCGATGTACTGAGGTACAGCCATACCCAGTGCGATGACACAGCCTCCGAGGACAATGACCACAAGGCGCGAGACAACCGCCCATGCCAAACCTCGACTGAGAATCTGCCGCAGCTGTAGAAGAGCATCATACGCGAACAAAATTCCACCAAGAATTCCGTTGCTGCGGACTGCTGTGGCTGCTGATATTAGTACAGCGGCTGTAAGGAGTTTCAAGTCCAATGACAATCGGTGGTTGGTAGTATCATCGAGAACCGATGATGAGTAAAGGTAGAACCCAGAGATGCTGAGAAGGGAAAACAGAGCTTCTCCATAGGGTGCCGAAAGAAATGCACCCGCTGGACTGATGATGTGTAAAGCAGCGGAGAGAAAGCAAAGGGTCTTCTGCTTGGCAGTGTCACCGCCAAAGATGCTGATTGAGAGCCTGTATAGAACCAGGACTGATAGGTAATGAGCGATGTGGGAGAGCACAACTGCTACCAATGCAATTCGAGCTGATTCACCTAAGTCGGCTGATCGAGGTAATACTGAACACTCATAATTAGCATTTGTGCTATACGGACATTTATTTAAGAAAATTGTTGTAAATACCGGGCGCAAGAAGGGCCAAGAGCCTGGTATAACCATACCCAAAGGCCCATTCTTGTTCAAAAACATAGCCATGCTCAGCAGCGTGAACAAAGTAAATGGAATCCCATCTCACAAATCTGAGTGGAAGGGGAAAGTGTAATGGATCAACGTCCGATAAGTCTCTGGTTGGATAGAGGAGTACACTTGTTGAGGTGTCATAGCCAAGTCCGGGGCAGAAAGCTATTACTAGGAAGATGAGAGCTTTCCATAACCCAAAGAGAATGGATAAGCTTCTGAGAGGGCGGCGAGGATTGACAAGGATTGGACAGAGCGAGCACGCCGATTGAGAACCGGCGCGTCGAGACGGAGAAGTCATCAAGACTCAACACTGTTCAATGGAGAAGGGGTCTGTCTCTTTGTTGTGGGCCCATGTAGACCAAGAGGGATACCGATAACCGTGGCATGATCACAAATCAGCGAAAGGAGAATGATGCCGCCTGTACTTCGTACGAAATAGAGCACTCGGCTTTCCTGACATGCCGAGATGCTGTGCAGCAATCAAAGATCCGCACCACAATCAATGCCAAGATTCGTCAAGTCAGGTGGACCAGCATCTCGGATTGCTCGGCTTCGGCATGCATAAGGATAGTACTACTAATGTCCCTAGATAACATATTAAATTAACTAGTTAGTTAAATCCAACCGCTGATTCAGCGGAGCGGAGAATAAGTTAAACAAGTCAACTACTAATGCGCTTCAAAACATATGCGGTATTTATTAGTGGCATACTGGCATTACGTCGATCGATTTGGTGGCGATCCTGCCAGTCATTTAGGTAGTTTGGGGCCATGTTGTACTACCCTAGTTGATAGGGGCAGTACTAGTAAAATTAAAGATAGTTGATGGATCGGTATGCAGAACAGAATTGACTGGAAGAATTTTACTGGGAGTCATGTAATCACTCATAACTAACTAGGTTAGAAGAAAGGGTTCACTGGTTGACTAATCAATTTCTTTTGACACTTAGTTAAGTTATTTACCTAGGTCCCGGTCAGCCCTATGGGTTGATTTGGGCCTAGAAACCACAACATCCAACATAATTATTTTGTGCCGTCAGCTGTAGGATAAACTACTGATAACCCGATAGCATGCGGTCATAGATGGGTCTCTTTAGAGCTAATACAGCGAACTCGACTCCTGTACCATGGAATGGCTCTTTTCTGTTCCGTAGTCTAGGTCATGATCGATCATATATTTCAACAGAATGTTGGCATCAAAGCTTCGGAATCGCACACCCACCAAAAGAACGACAAAATGTGGAAGACTGGCATGCACAAGTCTATCAAATAGATGTTGCTGGAATGACAGTGGTAGCCTGAGCAGACCTGTCCTCTATTCGGAGTGCCGCGTAGATGGCGCCAATGCTGATATGACCTCACCTTCATCGGTGGTCATTCATTGTGGAGTGGAGTTCTGCTAGTGACTAGACTAGTCGGTATCGGTTTCTTCTCTTCTAGAGAGGTACAGTACCTGTGCGATAACACTATACCTTAGTATTGTTGTTCTGCGATGTCAGCGCATATTCACAAGCCAAATCCAGATCGCCGTAGCACCACGGGCTTCACTTTCAGGGATCCATCGGATCATCGACACATCTGACCAGTTCATTCCTCTTCCTTTTTAACTTTGACCTTGTATAATTGTATTACTAGCATACGCGTACCGCTACTCCCAGTGGTAGCTGGAGGAGCAATGTTGCACGAAGCTAGGTAACAGTTTGGGCTAACGTGATAGATCCAGGTATCTAGTTCGCCCCGTATCTCATAGGCTGGTGTTGTTTCGTATTCCCACCTCGTTTTCAATCGGATCGTATCAAGCTTGACTTGAATCCTTTGGATGAGTTTGTCACCTTTTTTGATGAAGTCAGCCGAAGGACGGAAGCTGGTGCAAGGGAGTTCCATTACTCCGTACTTTACAAAATTTACCGGCAACTCGGAGGTCAAGATCTCCGGTTCAACTACAAAAACCGTCCGAATTCCGAGCTCGGGTTTCTGATTGGATCAAGGTTTGAGCTTCAGCTTCTGAGGCGCTTTGTGGTTATGCTCGGCGTGCTAATTGCTAGGTAAAGTGCTAGGTAGTAAAATTTATGTTGAGTGATCATCCCGTTTGTTCAAGACTTTTGGTCCACAATCGAAGCAGGGAAGACTGGGTTTGGACTTTTAAGGTAGCTCGCTGATGTTCTGAACAGTTCCTCCGTGCTCCGACGGGGCAAAGTGTATTCACCCAGACTGACAGACCGTATGGCAGTAAGATCGTGAGATCGTGAAGATTTATTTCATGGCTTAGATTAGACTCTCCGCCAGCATGGCTCGGTCTTTTCCTACCTTGTCAGCCCCGAAGATCGTCGTCTAGACTGGTTTGGGTTACGGATGCGAGTTGTCGCCCATAGATTGGCTGTTCCGGTATCCGACGAACGGGTACAGTTCGATGCTATCCGTACTTACCCTGTACAGTTCTCTGGATAAATTCATGGATCCCAGAAGAATTATCATTGTTAATAATGGATACATTGACACATGTGGTTCTAATGTGGATATCCTCTCAAATCCCTGAAAATTTCTTTGATATTGACCGCCATCTTTCATACCTGAGTACTTATACACATCATGCAGCCTTCCTCTCTTCCTAGTTTAGAGGTACAAAGTAACTTATTCTCATCGCCTTCAGCATTGGCATCGTCAACCCAGCCAACTAGTCTCCATACCAAGACTTTCTTTCCCCTTCAACATTCCAGCTAATTCTTTTAAGACAGTTTCAGCCTCTTCCCCTTGCATTACTGCACTTTATTCTGATCTCTTGCCTCTCTCATTTTCTAACATAATTCCTTCCTTCCCCCGCGTCCGTCTGCGCTGACTCGCGTCTGTCTCCGATACTTCCACACTCCACAGCTCAGCCTCAGAGCTGGGGCGGACAATTTATCCTTGCTGTTGCTGTGCAGGTCACACAAGAGCTTACGACTTCCCACTCTGTCATACAATATCATCCTCTCTTTTCCATCATTCTCACACTCTCATTACCTCCGAATAGAATACTCAAACGACCCCCTTCCGCCCCGTGTGGGAACCCGCTTTCATTCTCCCTTCCCCCAGATCAGCACAAGATTCAACCTGTGTGGGTTGAACATTGTACAAACTATCAATCCTTGGCGATTACATCACAAGCCACCCCTGCAATTCGCCTCTGCCTAGTCAACCGATGTTCCTCTTGATGGGTAGATCGCAGTATTTCGATCTCATGAAATAATGCTATTCAACCTTGGCTGGACGGCGGATGCTGCTGCTGCTCACGAGAACGACGTTGTCGCAGCCTCATCCGAGTTACGACTCTCCAGCCCGGCACCACATCCCTCCCCGACCATCTCCTTTCCTACTCTATCCTCTCTGGGACTGGCGGAACTATATCATCGATACAAACCAACGGAAACTAACGGATCGCACAAAGCACCACTGCGTACGATGCCGCTGAGCCAAGTTGAATCGATCTCGTCCAGCGATGACAATTATACAATAGTGGCACCAGTTGCAGATCGGCCTGCCATCGGCCGCGCTCACTCAGTTAGGAAACAATCATCCCGCCCGAAAACTATCTACCAATTAGCCCACCCGGCGGCCCACGCACGCCATCGGCGGCTGAAACTTCGACCAAAGCTTCTTCTGCAGCTACAGAGAGTCTCTCAGACATCACGGCCCCTGCCTGTCTTGGATGTGCTACCGTCAACTGTTTTCCTGCCGCGGTTGGCTCGCAAATTCCCTACAATTTTCAAAGGAAAAAAAGGACTAGGACCGAATGATTTGATCATCGTGACAAGCGATCTGTACGAACGAACGGTAGGAGATATCGCAGACAAGTATCTCAGCTCGGACGAAGAGAGCCAGGAAAATCGGGAGGTTATTGCGACAATCTGTCAAATTCTCAGAGAGGATGCTTTGTCCCAGGGAAGAGCGGAAATATGCCTGAGCTCTGGTCCGGCCTGGGAGGCGATCCCGTTGCCCAATGGTTCGTATGAGTTTAGAGCGCAGACGGATCATGGGGTGCAGGTTTTGCGTTGGGTCTCGCGTGGAGCGAAAAGTCGCCGTGTATCAGCCCCTCCTGGGGGTCGCCTGCACGAGGACGGCAACCGTTTTACATTCAGTGTTATCAACCCCAATACCCGTCGACATCCCGTCATCGCATCGATGACTCGCAATGTCCTTGAAGTGTTTGACCAGTATTCTATGCCTTCTGACCCCACTCTTTCACCTACATGTGGCATGTCGGTGGTCAGTGACTCCTCGGAATTGGACACCCCCCTGGACCAAGAAGTGATCAAGACGGATGATAGTCTTCGGACAATCATTATCCTGACTGCAATATGGGTGGCATTCAGGGAAGGCTGGTCGCAAAGTTTCACATATGATGACTCGGCTCTAATCTTAAATCCGAAAGGGATTTGTTCGCCCGGAGTGTCAAGACAGAGCTCTCCAACGGCCGTAAGACCACCGGACGATTTTCTTTCTGAGAAACGGGATACATCCTTGGACGGATCGGTGCTCAACAAAACTGCGCATCGATCGTCGGTGTCGAGTACATTTCCTTTACAAACACCAGCTCCTTCTGAGCGTGCCAGGTCGACGAAGTACGCCAGCTTACCAAAACGCTCAAGGTCTACGGGCGCCGCTTTTATTGAGCGGTCCAGTAGGCGAAGTGTCTCCGGGCTGGAAACCCAACCCAATAGACATAGCATGTTTCCGGGGACGCAGGAATTAGGCAACAATGACGCGACAGAAACTCATGTCGCTGGCGGGACTTGTCGCCACAAAATAGGCGATTTCAAGACTTCGGGCGGCCCAGACACAGCGCCAGACAAGTCTATTGATACGAAACGTCGGTCACGGAAGCATTCGACGGCGTCATCGGAAAAGGCCAGCAAACTGCTTGAAACCAGAGCGGCAGACTCTGCCCCATCCAAAGGAAAGAGACGACATCGACTAAGCGGTTTCTTTGACTTCTTCACGAAAAAATGCGGACACCATTAAGCGAAGACTGGTGCTTCGCTGGTTATTTGCCATTTACGCAACTTGCATCGTGCGCGCGAAACCATGTTTCCATGCGGGACCATGGACTACGCATGGTTTCGCGCCCACCGGCTCTGGAGGCCTTCTCACTTCGATCATCTCATCTCCTTGCATTCTAGCATTATGATTCCCACGCGTATCAATGACTTTACACTTCCAGTCTTGCATTTTCCTAGTTTTGTGTATCCCATCTGTGTGGTCATCTAAGGGGCATCTCATCTATGATATTACCTAGAAGAGTGTACATAGAAAAGCGTCTGAAACTATCGTTTAACCCTCAGCAGCTTCACTGCATAAATGCGACCACTTACGTACCCAGACACTGATGGATACACCCTTGCATGCATGTATACGAATAATCACCGCTCAAGAGCCGTTAGAGCCTTGGGGCGATAAGGTTCCTCGAGGTACTTTATCTCCTCCGGTGTCAGCTGCACCTTGATAGCAGCAACCGCCTCGTCGATCCGCTCCTTGCTCGACAGACCCAGAATAGGGTTTTCCTTGGGATGACTTAGCACCCAAGCAATGGCTACCTGCGCCATGGAAATATTCTTCTTCTTCGCGATCTCCTCGACCCGATCGACGATCGCCTTGTCAGCTTCGGTCTCGCGGTTGCGGACCAGCAGCTGCAGCGTCGCGTCGCTGTTCTCACGGATGGAGGAGCGTGAGCCCCAGGGTCGGGCCAGGACACCGCGCGCCATAGGCGACCAGGGGATGAGACCGACCCCGGAGTCGAGGCAGTACGGGATCATCTCGCGTTCTTCCTCGCGGGCGAGGAGGTTGTGGTAGTTCTGCATGGAGATGAACTGGTGCCAGCCGTTGCGGGCGGCGATATTCTGGAGGGTTTGGAATTCCCAAGCGGCCATCTGAGAACGTCAGCGACCAGGGTCATTTTGGACAGTCAGAAAGGAGACGGGCGGGAACGGACCGTGCTGGCGCCGATGTATCGGACCTTCCCGCTCTCAACGACATCGTTGAGAGCCTTCATGATCTCCTCGCGGGGCGTCTCCCGGTCCAGACGGTGGATCTGCAGCACGTCGATGTACGTGCCCAGCCGCTTGACGGAGGCGTCGACCGCATCGAAGATGTGCTTGCGGGAGAGTCCCACACGGTTCGCCCACTCGCCGTCGTTTCGGTTGCAGGCGGAGATAGGAGGCATTTTGCCCTCGTTGGTTTCGTCGGCGACGCCAAAGTAGCATTTGGTTAGGATGACGACCCGATGGCGGGGGATGGAGTACTTTTTCAGGGCCTTGCCGATGATCTCTTCCGAGACGCCATGGGAGTATGTGTCGGCCTTCAATGCATTACTCGGGTCAGAGAATATGGCTGCATCGCTTTATTTGTGCCCGTGAGCGCCCACTTACTGTGTCCCATGTGTTGATGCCCCGTTTGTAGGCATGTTCAATCAGAGGAAGGGCCTCGTCCTCGTCAAGGACCCAATCCTGCCACTTTTTGGAGCCATAGGACATGGCTCCTAGGATGATCTTGGAGATCTTGAGGCCAGAGTTGCCCAAACTATTTCCAATGGGTCTGGTTAGCGGTGCGGGACCTGGACGAGCCGCGACGCATTGAAGGAGCATACCGGACATATTCCATTTCATTGTTAGAAGCCATTGTATGCACTGTTCGTAAATTATCAGAAAAAATGTGCTCAATGCGCAGCAGCAAAGTAGAAGACAGGTAATCCGAAATCAACAGAGTCAGGATTACGGGTAAAAAAAGGCAAATGCAACCAAATGACCAAGGTTGAGGCAAGTCCGTCTGTTGACGATAACTCCATTCTTAAAGCCGCGATCATTATTAAGCCGGCCTAAAGCTTCGGGCACTGTCGTAGAACGAACCCTCCGTGACTCAATTTTGGACTACTGGATCTGCCGAAAGTCTGAAGCGATGATGCGCTTGAGCCGATGAGTAACCGACCAGCGCTGTCGCTAGTCTCGGATATTCATTGTTCGGTCCAGAAATTCGGGTTGAAGCATCAGCTTGACCCTTCCTCTTTGGACTGTTCACATTAAGGAAAATACAGTAAATACGTGTGAATAGCCGCGTGCTGGAGCAAGAAGAGGAAGCGATGCTTTATGGACCAAGTGGGTCCGCAGTCCTAGACCCCTGAGGTAGCTTCTAAACATACCAGTAAACCCCCCGCCGATATAAGCACGTATTAGAGACAGCCACTTTGGCTTCCTTATATCGAAATTTCCTTGTACTGGATTCTTTAGCAAATCAACACTGGAATTATATATTTCTCTATCTAAAAAACTGTCGGATATCGCCCTGACGCTGGTTATGAACCTTTCTCTTTAGAATCACCCTTCATATCGCATAAAAGCCTTTATAAGAGCCTTATCTGCATCAACTTGCTGCTCCTCATAGAGGCGTAGCTTATAAAGGCTTTCTAAGGCATCCGCAGGTAGAATATGCGGGAGAGGCTCTGCAGTATCATCACCATTGAAGATATCTTGAGGAGCAAATAGGCCTAAAGCTTTGCGAATTCCACTCCTCCCTATCCCAGCATCTTCAGATATGCTTCCAGCTTCACCCTGCTTAGTATGTCTCTTGATACCACGGCGAGACTGGAAGTTCCGTATCCAGCCATTGCTGAACTGCGGCATCTCTTTCCCTGGATAGATAGATATCCAGAATTGCTTCGCCTTCGCCCGGATAACCTCTTGTGATATTGTAGTCTGCGCTTCTGCCTGTTGAATCCACTCAAATAGAGCCTCTTCTAGCTCTGGCCAGTGCTCCGTTCGACGTCGTTTATCACCAAGTTGATGGGTTGCAATCGTATCAAGGAAGGCATAATCATTTGATATGATTCGGGAGATAGAGGAGACGGTAATCTTCTGATTGTAAGCATCCTCATACCATTTCTGAAGCTGGATGAGCGAGAGAGAAGGCTTCAACTGATGCTGAGCACGGAGAGCAGCCTTCTGGCTATTTAGAATTGCATTGCGGGTGCGCTTCATCATTCTAGAAACTCTAAAGAATGATCTAATATAAGTAATTTTGCATGGGAGAGATGATCTTTGGAAGTAAATAATTGTATATTAGAGTATTAAGCAAATTATTATGCGAATTTAATTCAGACACGGTGGCCATTTGCTATATCTGAGGTTTCCCTATAGCGGAGTTGCTTATATCGGGGGTTTACTGATACCAGGTGCTAGGCCCTTCCCCTGCTTATCTCCGATCATCCTCCCATCTTCTATTTTGATAGTCGTCAGAATGCATGTCACTTCAGCAGGGAGAGTCACAAAAAGAACCAAGATAGAGAAATCATTTTGTGCTCAATTGCTGGATGCGCAGTTCAGCAAGGTCTCAAATCCGAGACCTTGTCGAGCTTTTCCGAGACCCTGCCAGACTGCAACACGGTGCATGTCTATTTAATACGAGGTAGCTGACCGCGTTCCGAGGTTATCAATGATCTGCAAAGAATACGCAAGTTAGTCCATGGCAATGGATGCGTTGGCTATCATCCGTCTCGTATCTAATATCATATCCCTCATCGACTTCGGATCTAAATTTGTCAGAGGTGCGCGAAATCCCCAACTTCACCTCGGGGGCCACAAGAGATGCTCCGAGCGATGGCCTCATTGCAGGGGAAGTGCGAAAGTTCGCCAATGACCTCGTTCCATCAGGTCAAGCCGTCAACAAGAAGGACAAAGGCATATGTGATCTCGCAAAAAAAGGCAAGAGCGTGGCGGAAGATATATTGAAACTCCTAGATAAATGAAGCCAAAAGGTCCAGCTCAAGCTTTCAGAGCGACCGCAATACGATTAAAAGGTCTATGGTATGAAAAGGACATATCAAGCATGCAGGATAGATTGGAAAAGTCTCGAAGTCAACTGGGACTGCAACTCCACTATATCACAAGGTCCGCGTTTATTTCTAATTTGTTCAAATGGAGTGCAGGTTCGCTTATTTTGCACAGTTCCGAGATCAAAGATCAGCTGGAGATACTCGCGAAGAGTTCCCCAGGAGGCTGGCACCGGATTGCGATGCTCCAAGGGCAAGTGCAAGAACTTCACCAGAGCATGAAGACAAGTGATCCTTGGTCGCGCCAGGGTGTCCAGAATCTGCTGCATTTAACAGAGGACTTATACCGAATTGATAGCACAACTTTTACTTGACAGTCTCAGATTCGATGGGAAACACTGGTCATGGCAGCCTTCTTTTTCTTGGAAGCTGGGTCCCAATTGCAAAAGTGCATGCCGAGCCTTTTCCGTTCACTTCCTTACCAAGCCCTTTCGAAAGTGCTGAGCCTGCTCCCAGAGATCCTACCTGAGCAATGGAAGAAAATACGTCGAGATTGTGGCAGGCATATTCAAAATTGAGTCTTCGCAGAGCATTGTCCGCAAGGCTGAGCTAGTCAATCCCTCGTAAGGTTGGATCCACGGCAGTAATGACAATAATATATCGATCTCCTTCTGCAACAGTCAATGTTGTTTTTCCATATTCGGCACCCTCACATCAACGACATAAACCTCAGGCATCAATCTCGCCCGACACAACCCCGCTTCGGCCGGGACCATACCCAAAACGGCAACAATCGGGTCCAAAACAGGCGGCCACAAGGTTCTCCTCCCCGAACAAGTGAGATTTCATTGGCATCATGCCCGGGACAGTTTGCCTAGCTGGGTATAAGTTGCATGCATCCACTGGAAACGGCGTAGTTGCTGCGTAATTAGCTGATGTCTGAATAATCTAAATCAATTGGGTTACCCCCGTAGTCGTTTCAGAATCGATTTCCTTTCTTGTTTTCTTCCTCTTCTTTCCTGCATCTGTGCGTCGTCTCCAGCCTATGTCTGTGTGTTTGGACGGTAATGATGCGTTCTTGAGAGCGATGGCATCTACAAGCTACAGTCATTGACATGGCTTTCTTACTGGACTCTTGAGTTCAAATGTCCTAGATTCAGAACTTCGACCTAGGTATTTGACTATATACATGCCGTGGACTACGCACGCTCCAATGCTGACCTCTCTCGCTCATAATCAACAGTCACAGATATCAACATCCGACCAAAATGGAACTCGAAAATCGCTGAAATTGAACACACACACACACACACACACAAAACACAATGAAGATCCCTACCGCCTAGGCATCGGTCTTGAACGATGTCAAGCGTGCCTTGATCGCGTCTTCGGGTTCAGCGGCGTCCAGCTCTCGAAGGACGCCAGATCCGACATCATAGATGAGCCCGTGCACCTGAAGGCCTCGCTCCTGCATCGCCTCCAGCACGACGCTCTTCTGCGTCAATGCCTTCAGGCCCTCCTTGACGTTCAACTCGGCCAGCTTGACGACGGCCTCGTCCTGGGACAGAGATTGCAGGTCAGCGAGGTGCTGCTCGCGGAGCTGACGCAGGGGAATCAGCCAGGGGTCGAGGATGCCCAGGCCCTTGTTGCCCAGGGCAGCGGCGACACCTCCGCACTTGGTGTGACCGCAGATTACGACGTGCTTAACGCGAAGATGACGCACGGCAAACTCGATGACGGCGCCCGAGCTGAGGTCGGCCGGGTGGATCACGTTGGCAATGTTACGGTGGGTGAAGACATCACCGGGCAGAAGGTCTAAGATGGTGGTCTCGGGGCAGCGGGAGTCGGAGCAGCCGATCCACAGAATTTCCGGGTGTTGACCGACAGCAAGTGTGGGAAGCAGCTCAGGGTGCTCTTGGGAGCACTTGGCAGCCCATTGCTTGTTCTTGGCGAGCGCGGCAGAGAATTTGTCTGAAGGTGAGTTATTATTAGCACTCGTCTGGGCTTCCGATTTCTGACTCGATCGCAATGGCGCAGATGTGGAACAGGGCCAGCGATGCATTAAGCAGACGGTGGAGGTTGGACACATATGTACGGTCTGAGATGATGAAGGATATACGCCTGCCCCGCGACCCTGAAACGCTCGTGCGACTGCCGTCGGCGAAGACAGAGCATTGGAGCGCGGTAACAGCCTTGTTATGTTCATCGTGAAGGACACAAATATACAGCGAGTATTTTGAGGAATGGCTTGCTGTTTGCGAAGCAGCGATGGGGGGTGGGGGAAAGATCCGATGGAAAGCGATCGAAGGGGAAAATGGGGGGGAAAAAAGGAAAAACGCGGGAAGGGCGAAATCGGAGAAGAGACAGACGGCCAGCTCAGCACAACCGCCGCAAACCGATGAGAAACAATCTTCTTTGGATGGATAATTATCGAGAGAATGATAATATCCAAAATAATGCGAAAGGGTCGAGGGGCAAAGAAATGACAAAGATAACGAGTTGATCAGGGTTCAGGAACAGCTTCCGCAGACGCCAAGAAAGGAAATGCGCACGTACCGGAGTGACTCATTTTGTCGCAGCGAGGGTCTATCACCGATTGAGAGGATCACGACAGCGGTTGCAGAAAGGTTAGAGGAAGACGAAAATATTCGTGAGGAAGAACAGGGGAGATAAATGATTCTGGTCGAGAGACAGAGACGGAGATTAAAAGATGTGTCGACAGTTGGCCAAGGACGGAATTGTCATGGCGTCTTGGGGGTCCACGAAAAGGTCCGGTGAGCCGGAAACACTGCGAACGGGATCGCGGCAATGCTTGGATCAACCATCTCTCTCGTCGCGATCGCATGATATTGCCTGTACTACGCAGTACAATGTCGGTCGATATGTGGCTTGCTTCAAATTAGCAATTCCCTGATTTTCGCTTTCCCAGCATCATCCGTGTCTCATGATTGCCATCCTGTTGGACGGATGGATCTCAGGAGTCAACATGAGCGATTTCTACTCTCCCGCTCTGTCTATCCACTTTGGGAAATATGACAGCTACGGAGCACCTCCTGAATTACCATCTATAGTAGTACTCCGTATCTCTCTGAAAATCGCGCATTCTCCTTTTATTTCCACTTCTATATATACATACATGCACTCGTAATTTTTCTGGTCATGCTGAACCGCTCATTTTATACACCAGAAAGGAATGACATCAAAACCCATACAAACACTCCTAGGAAGAAACTTCTCAAGAAGTGCCTCCACGCCCACCGACGTTCGCCAGAGCCTTCTTCTGGTCCTCACTGAGCTGGACCCCAGGCAATGGACGCGCCCCAGAGGCAGAGGGCGGGGGTAGGAACCCGATCGTAACGAGGTAGGATGCGTAGAGACCGACAAGCTCTTCAGTCACGCCAGCGCCAGCGGAGGCATCGATGCCGGACCAGGCGGTGTCCGCACGCAGGGAAGCAGCGGCGTGAACGTCATCCAGCTCAGGAGCCTTGGTGTTGGACGGCAGGTCTGCCGTCACGAAGTGGTAGAGGGGCATACTGAAGCAGCAGTTAGTACGTGTTTTGCCCCTGTCTGTAACTAGTTCCAACAGGGGTGACTTACAGTGCGTGCTGTGACTCGGGATCATCGTGCTTGCCGTCATTGACGTAATGCTCCAGAGACATCTTCCATGGGACATAGTCGACTTGGGGTACGTCGTATCCGTAGGTTTGTAAAGCGCCCAGGAACTGGTTGAAACGAAGCCTGGGGTGTCCGGTCACCTGTGCGACACCAATTGGCGTGCAAGGAGGCTGGAACGCACCGGCGATGACAACACGAGCAACGTGGTCGACGGGCACCATGTTGACTGTGTTGTGGATGTTGGGACGAGCCGAAAGCTGAATGCATCCCTTCATCATTCGAATGAGGAAATCATCCGTGTTCGTGGCTAAAGAGTAAATGTTAGTAAAAAAAAAAAGTTTCAATCTTGAGTGCAAACACTGATCAGGGTATGATGCTTACTTCCGGTCTTGGAGTCACCAAGAACGTAACCAGGTCGAACAATGGTTCCCTTCAATCCCCTCCGGCCGGCCTCTCTGACGAGGTACTCGCCAGCCCACTTGCTTTGTCCATAACCGGTTCCCAGCCCGACGCTGCTGCCCTCCAGATCGTCCTCCTCGCTGATACCCGCACCGCCGGCCGCAATGATACGTTCCGACTCAAGGACATAATGGTCATTGTCGAGGACACTGGTCGAGCTGACAAAAGAGAACTGCTTGGGTTTTCCGCTAGCGCAAAGCTTCAAAGCGTCAATGGTACCCAAAACGTTGGCTGGCTTGAGAGTAGAGTAAGGGTACACCCAGTGGACCAGAGCACCGTTGTGGATCACAGCATCTACTCGTTCTGTCAGATCATTCCACAACGCCTCGGACAGACCGAACCGTGGCTTTCCCAGGTCACCGCAGACGCACTGCAGCCTGTTAGTCCATGATTCATCCCAGAAGCCGTACGCTCTGCATGTAGACCGAATGCGATCTAGAGCCTGCTCGTCGCTTTTACCACGAACGAGTGCCACGACTCTTGCCATAGGCGACTTGCGAGTGAGAAGATCACGGAGGATGTGTGCACCGAGGAATCCAGTTGCACCGGTTAGGAACACGGTGGGTTCGCCCGAGAGCATGTCCTCTGTTCGTTCAGGGAAGGACTCGGGCAAGGTCTCAACCAGCTTCCTAGCATCTTTGGAATATTCGTCATCAGCTTCGTTGGAAGTGGCCAGAGTATCTGCGGCGGCATCAGCCGCGTTGGCATTACTTGCGAACGACTCGAAGTTGACCAAGCGATCGATTTCGGCAGCGAACCCTCTGAGGGTAGGGCTACGGAAGATGGCATTCATGCTGATGTCGATTCCGCGCCACCTTCGTCTCAGATCGAAGAACATCTGTTGAGCCAGGATACTGTGTCCTCCCAGATCGAAGAATGAATCGTCAGGTCCAATCATGCGAGCTGTGACGTTGGAAATGCGGTTAGCCCAGATCTGGGCCAAAACCTGCTCGGTCTCGGACAGAGTCTGCAGGACGGATGATCTGCGGCGAGGGGCTGCCGCACTGAGTTCGGCAGTATCTGGGAACGGCAATGCAGGCTTGTCGATCTTGCCGTTGGGATTCAGAGGCATTCGCTTCAGAGGAATGAAGACCGTGGGCACTGCGTACGCAGGGAGCTTGCTGCGTAAGTGTTCCCGAGCGTCATCGCGAAGAGGCCGGAATCGTCTGAGCATGCCAACCATTCCTTCGGCAGAATCATCATCCTCGAGGCCCTTGCTTGCGAGCCAGGAGGACCACTTGCTCATATCTGGCACGAAGTAGCTGACCAAAGTCGGCTCCTCGAACTTGTCCCTTCGCACCAGAGTGACGTTCTCCCGGACAAGAGGATGCCGAGAAAGGTGCGTATCGATCTCACCGAGTTCGATGCGGAACCCTCGGATCTTGACCTGATCGTCAGCACGTCCGGAACACTCAACATCGCCAGAAGGAGTGTATCGGCCCAGATCTCCACTGCGGTACAAGCGATCTCTGGGTCCGACGTAGAATTGTCTCCAGGGCTCGTTTGCGCCCTGACTGTCAGCCTTGTCCTTCTCGACCCACGTCTGCGGATCAACAAACCAGTTGGTGAGGAATTTCTTCTTGTTCAATTCCTCATTGCTCAGGTAACCCTCTGCCAAGCCACCCGCACGCACGTAGATTTCACCGACTTCGCCAACGGCGCAGATGCGGCTAGGGTCGAACCGGTTTACAACCAACATCTGCACGTCGACCATTCCGCGACCCGCCGGAATGACGTCCTTCATAGTATCCAAGAAGCCCTCCTGACTAGAGTAGCTGGGGATTTCATAGTAACTGACGGCACGCTGAGTCTCAGTAGTTCCATACATGTTGACAATGTTGACATTAGGAGCCAAGGCCTGCAGAGAACGGCAGTCTCGCTTGATCAGAATGTCACCAACGAAGAAAGCATGATGAAGAGCAGGGAACTGCGCAGAGGCACCACCGACGAGAATTTGACCCATTGCGGGTGTCAGGTGAGTAACAGTAGCGCTATACTCGCGCATCCACTCCGCAAGTCTCTCGTTCTGGATATCCTCGCGAGCCGGGACCAACAGCTGGGCTCCCAGAAAAAGTGGTGTGAAGATATCTCGCTGAATAGGATCGTGAGCGATACCACTCAGCATAGTGAAACGATCATTGGGGGTAAGCTTGAAGGTCTCGGACATCCATGGGAAGTAGTACGCCAGAGAGAAATGACGTCCTCTGACGCCCTTTGGTCTACCCTCAGAACCGGAGGTGAATGACAAAGTCGGGGTCGAGTCGGGACCGACCACGACGCCTACCGGCGTCGACTTCAGAGAAACTTGATTAGCGAGGACATCTTGACCCTCAACAGATCCTCCAACCAAAGTGCCGTCATCCTGCAGTGCAAGCGCGGGAATCTCCGTCCGCAGCTCAAGGTTTTCATCGATGAAAGACCGAACAAGCTGAGTCAATTCGCCGGCTTCCTTGGTGGCCTTCGCGATGTTAATGAGTGCTCGCGGGCGGGCAACATCAAGGTAAATGCACTGCCTCTCAGGCGGGTAGGCAGGGTCGATGACCGAAAAGGTTGCACCGGCCTTGAGAATACCCATAACAGCTACCACAAGGTCAACGCCACGGTAGGCATAAACCATGACAACATCTCCCCTCTCGATGCCAGCCTGGACCAGGTGATGGCCTAGGATATTCGACGCCTCATTGATTTGCCGGTAGGTGAATTCACGGTGAGGAGACTGCTCCGACTTGGTTTCCACCACACAAAGCTTGTCCGGGTGCTTCTCAGCATTCCGTGCGAAGATATCATGGATGGCTCCGCGAAAGTTGGACCAATGCAGATCTGATGTGGGGTCTGGTAGCAGTGACCGCTGATCCTCCGTCATGAAGTCAACTCTTCCAACTGCCTCTTCAGGACTTTTAGAGGCGTTCTTCACAATCTGTGCAAGCTGCTTCAGAATGATAGCAATCCTGGCGCTTGAGAACAGACGCTGATTGTAGTATGCACCAAGCTCCGTCCCCGACGTGGAACCGTTCGCGTTTGCAACGTTGACAACCAGGTCGGTGGTTTCGAAGGTATTGGCGGGGTATTCTTGTGATGAGGCAGGGGCATCGTAGGCAGCGAAGCGGAACAGAATCGGGGCACGCTCTGACTTGGTCTTTTCCTGAATGTAGGACCGTAGGCTACCCAACGGAACTATATCGGCAGCTCCTTGGTTGAAAGCCTGTTAGATGGTCAGAGATGGCCAACAATGAACGACAGTACCACATACATTCTCGACCTTAGTGTAGAGCTGTTGGAAAGTCTCCGACTGATCAATTGAGACCCGCAAGACGAAGGGCCGGCCATCTTCTGCTGAGCTGGTCGCAACAGCGATATCCTCATCGCCGGTCAGACGAGCTACGAGAACAACAAAAGCAGTCAGGAAAGCAATGAATCCGGATGATGATCCAGAGAGTTTTTGCAGTCCGGTATGCACATCCTTTGGCAGCTTGAGGGATTCAAAGGCCTCAATTGCTCTCTTCAGATCCGCCTTTTGGTTCTCGGGATAGTCGCGGGTCAGAGGAGAGACTGTCAAATTTTGTAGCCTCTGCGCCCACCTTTCAAGGCGATCTTGTAAGGAGGCTGTTTCAACGCCCATTATTGCGCTGCAGAGGCCCGAAACACTTGCTTGGGCACTCGACTTTCACAACAGGGGCTGGATATTGAGTGACAGAGCAGAAGAATATTAGTATGAGTCAAGAGGGGCATCTACAAGAAAAGTGCCGATTTCGCTGCCCCAGGCCCCACGATCGTCTTTCTGTCGCCGTCACCGCCTTTTGGGGTTTCAGGCTCTAAGGCAGTAAGGCACCTAGGCACAAAGGTCTCTGGACTACTACTCCTCGCCGCAATAGGCTTAGTGTAGATACTCTCTATTTGTCCTTTACTCATGAATGCGGCGGTGCAGGTACCTGGTACCTAACTCGTTTAGGATACGACCATACTGTTCCAGGGTCCAAAGTACCTCAGTTATTGATGAGGTAGTAACCAAAGGCCTTGGTCAAGGTCAGGCTACCTACACCGTATAGATACGGATGGCCTTCACAGTATCAGCACTGGTTCACCTCTGCTCATTGCTTGCGATGACCTGAGCCTTCGTCTTGTTTATACTGTTGACTCGTTGCAAATGTAACTGTGATGCGGATCTGCTTTTCTGAAATTTCCACTTGTACCGCGATCGCAAGCGCAACGTCGTTCTTTACGCACTTTACTACAGGATACCAACCCTTGTCGTAACCCTCAGAATCTGCTCTCTCCCTAGAAAGAGAGCAAGATGATTCCACATCGAAGCACCGCTCTCTTAACCATTATCGTTTTTGTCGCCCTCGTACTGGTAATATTCTCCTCCTCCCCCAGTTCCGCAGCATCGGCATCATCCTCTGGGGAAGAACCGGTCTCTGGCCCAGCGAAATATGTACCCCGGCCGAAGCTCCCGTCTCTGAGCGACTATCACCTGCCATTCTTCCGGCCAGCTTCCCATAAACCGCCGGAACAGAAGAATAGTACCAGCGGCGAGTCGAAATGGTTCAGCAATTTTGCATGGATCAACCCTTTTTCGTCGTCCATCACTCTCGATGAGAACCGTTCCGTACTGCCTCCGCTTCGAGAGAGACCCTACATCTACACCTATTACGAACCGATTCACGGTGACAATAAGGATGCGGAGAATGCTGATGCTCAGCTTCTCCTCGCCTGGCGTCGGGCTTGGTTCGCTCAGGGGTTTACGCCAGTTGTACTCAGCCGCGGCGAGGCGATGGACAATCAGCTCTTCGAGATGGTACAGACCTTGAAAATCAATAAAGATCTTGAGTATGATCTGTTCAGATGGCTTGCCTGGGGTCGTATGGGCACCGGATTACTCGCCGATTGGCGCTGTTTCCCAATGGCGCGATATGATGATCCGCTGCTGTCTTACTTTCGCCGGGGAGTCGATCCTGCGCAGATTACAAGATTCGACCACATTGGCAGTGCACTTTTCGCTGGCGAGAAGACACGTATCAACGATGTACTCAAGACTGTGGTACAAAATGCCCTCAAGAGTGTGGACGAAAAGGCGAGATCCATGCTGGACATCATGCCCGGCGAAATTTTCAAGGTCGAACAGCCGAGCGCTCTGGCTTTCTACACCTCTGCGACCATCACCACTCACTATCCAACACTCGCAGAGAAGATCGTTTCATCGCCGACCGCTGGGAGACTGGCACTCGTCGAGCTGGTCAACTCACATCTACATAACACATTCCAGAACTCCTTCCAGGCCGGCATTGCTGTTTTGAAGCCCTTCCCTGAGCATACAACCGCCCTAGTGGAACCCGCCCTGCGCCTTGCCAAAGCTCTCGGCCAATGCCCGAGCTCGCCCATCCCCGAATCTTGCCCTCCAAATCTGCAAAAGTGCCATCCGTGCAACCCTGAGCGGCCGATGCATATCAGTCAGCCCGCTACCTACAAGAACTCATCACACGTTTTTACGATAGGCACTCTCCCCCACCCATACACTCTGATTAGCCTGCAACAGGGATCTGAAGAAATTACAACTCGACATATTCGCCGCGAAACCGAACGCGACCCATGGCTGACGGAAGTGACTAAAGACCGATTGAGTAGTGAGTTTGGAGGCGCTGCCCGAGCGGTCGTGCTGAAGCAGGCCGTTGCAGACGATTCGGCAGTCGGCACTTCATTGTGGATGACTGTGGAATCCTTGCCAGCAAACAACGGCCAGGTCCTGCCTTCGGAGCTTCTGGACGAGTTCGAATGGCAATTCGGATTCAAGATCCCTCGCAGTGGCCCCACCGGAACCAACAAAGAGGGCGAAAAGAAAGAGTCTGCGCAAAATACCAACAAAGGTTCAATGCAGAACGCCAACCCAAGCAAACAGGGCATTGAGAAAGAATATGATCTAATCACAAAGGCAAGGGAAGTCTTGAAGAGCAAGGCGACCAACAGGATTGGCATCAAAGACGTGGCTGAAGCTTGGAACCTGGCGGACACTGAAATCTGGCGCTTCGTCAGAGCTTATCGGTACGTGCTTCCTTGTCCCTTTATACCCAATGCCTAGGAGACACTTTATTATTGACAAACTTTGCTACAAATAGGGCCCGAAGCGTCGTTGAGCGAAAGAAATGGGAGGAAGAAGAGGAGGATTTCGTTGGTGCCAAGGTCAGAGAATAGAGGACCAATTGAAAAGTTGTCTTTCAATATTGGACATTGTCTCCTGGCACGTGTGTCCTTTGATACTTGGGAAGATCCTTACTTCCGAGATATATTTCTACCTTCTTGTGTTATAATATCTGGGTTTATATAGGTGGTAGCCCGTGACACCGGGCGAAGCATATGGATTGGCGTTGCTGCCTGAGGAATGGTATCCAGTCTTCCTCCAGTTGTACCTCTCGTAGTCTCCCGCTAGTAATGAAAAGGGTCATGATGTTCAATTGATCTGATATGCACACATGCCTAAGAATCTCAGAAATTATGAATAGTGTTCCTCGGCTTTGCCCTCGCAGTGTTGCTCGTCATTGGCAGGAACTCCAACCGTGGACGGAGACCGTTGCTTTCCGCTGTCCAGGTGCGTCGCTCATCGGATGGTGGCGATCCCCGCGAAGGGCGCGATAACCAAGCGGGGTGGAGAGCCACATAGTGTGATAAGAGGCGATAAACTATTTTACTTAGTCTGTGTATCACAGTTCTGAGGCATTGCGCACATATCCTTCATATCACTTTAGGTGATGGATTCATCTGCTGCTACTTGAAATACTATCACGAATATCATTACCATTGCTAATAATCCGGATCTCTGTGATTGTTGATCCGTCTCTTCTATCGCCCGCTGGACTCATGCATACCAGCTTCTCCGTTTGACTCTAGACAAGCGAAGCTAACGCCTGAGCTGAGAGAGCTCTCCTGAGAGCATTACAGATAGAAAAAACAGACTTTGAGCCTCGTTTGAGTCTATAATGGCGCCTGGGATCTTGACGTCGCCGGAGGTGGAGGAGCTGCCTTCCAAGGCTATATCCCTGGCCCAGTTGACCGAGGACTGGGATGACACAATTCGTTTCTACCTCAATGGCACAAAAGTCATTCTCGACAATGTCGATCCAGAGCTCACTCTGTTAGAATACTTGAGAGGGATAGGGTTGACGGGAACGAAGCTGGGTTGTGCAGAGGGAGGCTGCGGTGCCTGTACAGTTGTAAGTCAGGACAACATCGACATCTGAGTCTGTCTTTGCGACAGAAATTCTTACTCCTTACAGGTCGTGTCCCACATCAATCCAACAACCAAGAAGATCTACCACGCATCTGTCAATGCTTGCCTGGCACCGGTGATAAGTGTGGACGGAAAGCATGTTATAACGGTCGAGGGCATCGGGAATGTGAAGAAGCCCCACGCAGTTCAGGAGCGGCTGGCGATTGGAAATGGCAGTCAATGTGGCTTTTGTACACCTGGAATCGTCATGGTATGATCTTCGTACACCGCAATAGCTCTGTCGATTAGGCTGACCTGATTGATCGTTCTTCTAGAGCCTTTATGCACTCGTTCGCAATACCCCCGAGCCCTCGCAACATGCGGTGGAAGAAGCTTTTGACGGGAACCTTTGTCGCTGCACGGGGTACAGACCGATTCTGGACGCCGCCCACAGTTTCACAGCCACAAGTGTATGTGGGAAAGCAAGTGCCAATGGTGGAACAGGTTGCTGCATGGAGAAACAGAATGGTGCAGGAGGGTGCTGCAAAGAGTTGTCAAACGATGAGAGCAACGATGGTAGTTCTCCGAAGTTTACACCCCTGACTTTATCAAATACGATCCAGAGACGGAATTGATATTCCCACCGGCTCTCCAGAAGCACGAGTTTCGACCCGTCGTCTTCGGCAACAAGAAAAAGAAGTGGTACCGGCCAGTCACCCTGCAGCAACTATTGGAGATTAAAAACGCACACCCTGCGTCCAAAATCATCGGTGGAAGTACGGAGACTCAGATTGAAGTGAAGTTCAAGGCGATGAAGTACAGCGCGTCGGTCTACGTGGGCGACATTCCAGAACTTCGTCAATACTCTCTCAAAGACGACCATCTTGAACTCGGAGCCAATGTCTCTCTCACGGACTTGGAGTCAATTTGCGACGAAGCGGTTGAAAAGTACGGCCCGGTACAGGGTCAGCCGTTCAAGGCCATCAAGAAACAACTTCGGTATTTCGCAGGAAGGCAGATCAGGAATGTTGCGTCTCCCGCGGGAAATCTGGCCACGGCATCTCCCATCTCCGATTTAAATCCAGTGTTTGTCGCTACTAACACTGTTCTTATCGCCAAGTCTTTGAGTGGGGACATCGAGATCCCTATGGACCAGTTCTTCAAAGGTTACCGGTTGACTGCCCTTCCAGAAGATGCCGTAATTGCGAGCTTGCGTGTTCCGATCTCGTCCAAACAGGGAGAATACCTTCGGGCTTATAAACAGTCAAAGAGGAAGGATGATGACATCGCCATCGTCAACGCTGCTCTGCGTGTGTCACTTTCTCCATCGAATGATGTGACGAGCGTGAACCTCGTTTTTGGTGGCCTAGCACCTATGACGGTATCCGCGCGCAATGCAGAGTCGTTCTTGGTCGGCAAGAAATTCACGAACCCTGCGACGCTCGAGGGGACCATGAGTGCTTTGGAACGGGACTTTGACCTAAAGTTTGGCGTCCCTGGTGGGATGGCAACTTACCGCAGGTCTCTAGCCCTTGGATTCTTCTACCGATTCTATCACGATGTGCTCTCTGAGATTGAGGTCAGAGATACAGATATTGACGAAGATGTCATTGCCGAGATTGAGAGAGCCATTTCCTCAGGACAGAAAGATCACGAGTCCTCGAAGGCTTACCAGCAGAGGATTCTGGGTAAAGCTACGCCTCATGTGTCTGCGTTGAAGCAAGCTACTGGAGAAGCGCAGTACACGGACGATATTCCTGTGCAGAAGAATGAGCTGTACGGTTGCCTGGTCCTCTCGACCAAGGCTCATGCGAAGATTGTCAGTGTCGACACGACAGCCGCATTGGATATCCCTGGAGTCTATGACTATGTGGACCATAAGGACCTTCCTAACCCCAAAGCGAATTGGTGGGGTGCTCCAAAGTGCGATGAAGTATTCTTTGCGGTGGATGAAGTCATGACTGCTGGTCAGCCCATTGGCATGATACTTGCAAGCTCTGCTAAAATTGCCGAGGAGGCTTCCAGAGCTGTGAAGATTGAGTATGAAGAACTGCCCGCAATCCTCACGATTGAGGAGGCAATCGAGGCTGAATCATATTTTGATCACTTCCGCTTTATCAAGTGCGGCGACACGGATAAAGCTTTCAAGGAAGCGGATCGCGTGTTTCATGGAGTGTCAAGAATGGGTGGCCAAGAGCATTTCTATCTGGAAACTCAGGCTTGCGTAGCCATTCCAAAACCAGAGGATGGGGAGATGGAGGTCTGGAGTAGTACTCAGAATCCCACAGAAACGTGAGTTTTGCCTTTTGTTACATCCCACTTAATGCAAGCTAACCCCCAAATAGCCAGGCATATGTTGCTCAGGTCACTGGAGTGGCAGCCAACAAGGTTGTGTCTCGAGTCAAACGACTTGGCGGTGGCTTTGGTGGCAAAGAGACGCGGTCGGTTCAACTAGCAGGCATTTGTGCAACAGCGGCCGCAAAGACGAAACGACCCGTTAGATGCATGTTGAATCGGGATGAAGATATTGTCACCTCTGGGCAGCGCCACCCGTTCCTCTGTCATTGGAAGGTCGGCGTGACAAAAGAAGGGAAACTCCTCGCACTTGACGCCGACGTGTATGCCAACGGAGGCCACACGCAAGATTTGTCTGGCGCAGTTGTGGAAAGAAGTCTCTCCCACATCGATGGAGTATACAAGATACCAAACGTTCACGTCCGTGGCCGTGTCTGCAAGACAAATACTGTTTCCAACACAGCCTTCCGTGGGTTTGGTGGCCCCCAGGGCATGTTCTTCGCCGAATCCTTCATGGAAGAAATTGCGGATCATCTTGACGTCCCTGTCGAACAATTCCGGTTGCAGAATATGTATCAGCCGGGAGACAAGACTCATTTTCACCAGGAGCTCAAAGACTGGCATGTTCCCCTGATGTATAATCAAGTACTGGAGGAAAGTGCCTACGCGGAACGCCGCAAAGCCGTGGAGGAGTACAACAAGAAACACAAATGGTCCAAGCGTGGAATGGCCATCATTCCCACGAAGTTTGGCATTTCCTTCACAGCATTGTTTCTGAACCAGGCTGGCGCGTTGGTCCATATTTATCACGACGGCAGCGTCCTGGTCGCCCACGGTGGAGTTGAAATGGGCCAAGGTCTGCATACAAAGATGACAATGATTGCAGCAGAAGCGCTTGGTGTTCCCCAGTCCGACGTCTTCATCTCGGAGACAGCTACAAATACTGTCGCCAACACATCCTCTACGGCAGCGTCCGCCAGTTCGGACCTCAACGGCTATGCCATCTTCAACGCATGCGAACAGCTGAACGAGCGCCTGCGTCCGTACCGTGAGAAGATGCCCGGGGCCAGCATGAAGGAGCTCGCCCATGCAGCCTACTTCGATCGGGTCAACCTCTCCGCCCAGGGCTTCTACCGTACCCCCGATATAGGGTACATCTGGGGAGAGAACAAGGGTCAAATGTTCTTCTACTTCACGCAGGGCGTGACAGCCGCGGAGGTAGAGATTGACACTCTAACCGGTGACTGGACGCCTCTGCGCGCCGACATCAAGATGGACGTCGGACGCACCATCAATCCATCCATCGATTACGGGCAGATTGAGGGCGCTTTCATCCAAGGCCAGGGCCTCTTCACCACTGAAGAGAGCCTTTGGCATCGTGCCTCGGGCCAGATCTTCACCAAGGGCCCTGGAAATTACAAGATCCCTGGCTTTAGAGACATTCCACAAGTCTTCAACGTCAGTCTTCTGAAGGATGTCGAGTGGGAGAACCTCCGCACCATCCAGCGGTCACGGG
The DNA here is from genome assembly GCF_002847465.1 of Aspergillus novofumigatus IBT 16806. Taxonomy (NCBI): domain Eukaryota; kingdom Fungi; phylum Ascomycota; class Eurotiomycetes; order Eurotiales; family Aspergillaceae; genus Aspergillus; species Aspergillus novofumigatus. The sequence continues at coordinate 1,064,695 of NW_020194278.1, forward strand.
GTGTTGGTGAACCACCGCTATTCATGGGCAGCGCTGTCTTTTTTGCTATTCGGGATGCTCTCAAAGCTGCGCGCAAGCAGTGGAATGTCAATGAAGTGCTTAGCTTGCAGAGCCCGGCTACGCCCGAGCGCATTCGGGTCAGCTGTGCGGATCCCATCATTGAGAGAGTGAGGGTCACGCCTCGAGAAGGAGAGAAGAGTTTCTTCGTCGCGATTTGATTGTTGTCTATGGATGAGAGGGAGGGGTTATGATTACGACATTTTGGCTACGCATGGCATTAAGGCTTCTGCTTCTTGTTATATTCCCGGGCACAGATCTACATATATTGCATGTTGTGACGCTTGTACAGCGATGATAGTAGTGTATGAATGACGCGGCGCAGCGATCTGCATTTTTATCGTATTTGAATATTCTTTATATTCAGTTTAATGTCTCAGTATGTTGATTATCTTGTGAAATCTAGACTGAAGGGATGACATCTGTACTGCAGATGTCTTCAATGGGACATGATGTAAACGAATGTCGTGCAAAGTAGAATACCGTGCATAAATGGGTATGATAGCAACGCTTCACGCCAAAGATGCTACAATACAAATAAAAAAGACCAGAAAAGACGACAAACGAGACTGTCAACGGATCAAAATCCGTATAACCCAGCTAGCGCTTCTCCATGTCATACTCGACATAGCTACTTCCCCGCAGGTCCGCAGCGCCGTCCACCTTGAGCGCAGACCCGTATTGTCTCTCCCCGGCAAAGCCCAGTTTCTCATCCTCATGGTGATTGCTGCTCACGGGGACAGCACGTGAAGCCACCACGGTGCTTGTGGAAGCCTCATACCGAGGAGCCGGAGCCGGTGCAGGCATCGAGCGAGCATCTACGTTTGTGTTTGGAATAGCCGTCAAGGGTACGTCGATGAATCCTCCGGCGTCTGAGTCGTGGTGGTTGACGCGGGCTCCTCCCCCTTCGCCGCGGTTTCGGTCTCGGACCCAGAACAGACTTAGGGCTCGGACGATGCCGATGAGCGCGATGAATACCCAAATGAGGATGATGACCGCAGAGATGATTGTCTCTGTGCGGATACCGTCCTCGACCTTGTTGACGACTCTGATGACTACTTCGGTTATCTTATTTGAGGTCTGGTCGCCCGCGTCAGCGAGGAAGCTGTCTGAGGGATTGGAGCTATTGCTGGAGATGCTGGCTGCCGCCCCGCGGGAGAAGGTATCGTTTGGAAGTAGGGGGAAGTCGATGTGCGCGTGGTCATGGACCCAGGTGAGTCCCTTCTGGATACCTTGGACCTTGAGTCCAATGAGACACTCGAATACGTCCATGAGAGGCTCGTAAAGCAGGGTTCCGCCGAAGGTGTCGTTGAGGACGCCGGTCGTCTTGTCGACGAAGGTGTTCAGCGTATCGTTTAACGCGGTCGTGCTGGTGTTGACCCAGCCAAAGACGTTCTCGTTCAGGTCTTGGTTCATGTGTCCAATCACTCCGTTGGCGTCGTTGGCCCACTCCGCTGATGCATTCTGTAGGCTGCCGACGACCTTGTCGGCAAACGCGCCGACCTGCGTCGATAGCTCAGGCACGGTCTTCTCGACGGCTTGCAGAAGCAGGTATTGACACAGACAAGAGAGTAGTCCGGCTACTCCGAGACAGAGGACGAACAACGCTGCGGGTGTTGTTGCATAAGCAACCGCCCAGCGCACAAGGATCTGCCTGCGGCTGTTGCTGAATCTGCTCGCGGCTTTGATGCCGGCTGCGGCAGTGTACGGCCGAGACACAATGTAGACAACGTCCATGGGGTCGTGCGCTTCCTTCCTGACTAGTTGGGAGCGTTCCTTCATCGAGCGCCAGCGGCGGATCTCCTGCCATGCCATTGGGACGCAAGCCAGCGTTGCCGCAACGATGAGAACAGCGATGAAAATCTTGCGCGCTGTCATGACCAAATCCGTCACGCTGTCGAAGAACGAGTTTATGCCGTTGTTGCCCTCACAGAACGTCATCTGTTCCTTTGCTGGAACCGGTAGCAAAAATCGATCGAAAGTGTATGCTCCGAGAGATTCATTGACGAGCTTTTTGACCTCTTCAAACGGCGTGCGCAATACTGTTTGAGTGAAATTGTTGACTTCATCAAAGGTCGGAAGTGAGCTATTGAGCTTGTCAAGCCCTTGATCGATTGAAGAAGGCAGCTGGAGGTTCTCCAACGTGCTGATCGAGCTGTTGAGATCCAGTGTTGGTACGCTGGCTCCAAAAGCACTGGCGACAGTGTTCACGCCATCAAGGAATTTATTGAATGCGCTTTCGAACGTGCTGACGGCTTTGCCAATGTCGTCTCCGACCTCCTTAACTGTGGAATTCAGAAAGTCCGCGGCCTCTTCAATCACGCCCACTGCAACATGTACGCTGCCTCTAACCGCCAGGGTGAAAAGACACAGATAAGTCTGGTACAGCACTTTGATGATGAAGAGGACCAATTCTTCGACACCAGTGATGGTAAGCATCAGCATCGATTTGAGCCCGCTCACAGCCTTCTCGACTCCGCTTGCCGTTAGCTCGTTGACACCTTGGGATAAATAATGGGGCATAGAAGCCATCGAGCTACCCATGGATTCGACGCTCGTGCAAGCCGATAGGGCTTCCCGTTTCGCTGTGCTCATGTCTGCCTGCAGACCTGAAGCAGCCAGCAAGACTCTGACGAGCACAAGAAGCAGCAGGATCGTCCATCGATTGATCCATACTTGCGATAAGCGAGCCCTGAGGCCAAGGTAAGGTGTCAGGCCGTCCGGAGGCAATGTGATGATATGTCCTTGATTCGGATTCGGGGCGTGAGCTGCGTAAGGTGGCAGAAGAGGAAATATCGATCGACCAGATCTTGAGAATAACATGCTGAAATCTGTATGAAGGACAACGTTGAGCGATAGGCGCGCTGGTTGAGGTACGTAGTCGCAGAAAGAATGTGCAGAGAAAGGAAGTGAAGACGAAGCCGAGAATATAGAGGAATCCGCAAAGATCAAAGAAAATGTTGACCGGCAACTATGGACTTCAAAATGAGGAAAATGAATCAGTCTATTGAGATCTCATGACGCATACTCGAGTCTATTAAAGGTGAATGAAAGAGGCTGTCGCGACAAAGAGTACAAGTGTAGCGCTTGTCAAGACAACAACAAAGGAAAGGGAACAATGACTTAATATAGCACAATGAATAGAAAACCGGGGCGAATAGAATTTATATCTGCAAAGAAGTTGCCTATTTCCTATTGCAATGGAAATGTTCTCCTTCTGACCTGAGCAGAAATCTGAGACATCCATTCAGAAGCCTGCCATCGAGCAGACCACAACCAGGAGGACCGAAAAAAGCAGCTGCTAGTCCATAGATCAACATAGATCTAAGGTTTCTGCACTCGGGTCGTTTCATCTTGCGCGAGATGTTGAGCGGCTCATCTCAGTGGTTTCTTAAGAGCGCTGGCAGGCCAAATATAGCCGGCGCTTAGGCTCCAAGGTCGCTCAACCAATCCTTCAAGTAGTGCAGCAAAACGTCAGCCAGTCAATTAGATATTATGAATAAAAATCTGCTTAGTGGGGTTAAGTGAGGAAGAAGAACCAGGGCTCTTTGTTCGCTTGCTGTTGACATCTGCAGAGACGCTTCTTGTTCCATTTACCGCTGGCCTGCCAGGGGTTAGGGTATCATCTATCATTTGACTGGATATGAGAGATAGAGCGAGTAATCCGACACGGAAACAAATGCTGCGAGAGAGCTATTTATATCTCCTACTGGATATATAACAAGTGCTGTTCCGCAAGAAAAATCTCAAGATGGTGGACGATAGTTGTAGGATGAAGCAATTGCATTCGCGAGCGTGACTGAAGGAAGCAACCACCACGTGATCATAGGCACGTATAACCAGGAAATCTTAGACATTCAATACCAGAATAACACAGTTTATAGGAGGAATTAAGAGGGTTATGGACACGCGAGGTTTGGCTAAATTGCTTAGGACCAACCAGATAATCCGTTGGCATCCAGGCCTCTGGGACTTATATAAACATATGGGAATGGGATGAAGGCATATCATGAAATCTAATATGCGCTGTCCTATATCTGAGACATGAGCCTTAACACTCGGATGATAAACGTTGTCCCTTTAGAATCAAGAAGCTTGATCGTGAGAAGGGCTGCTCGCTGTGATCCACAATCCAACCTCTGCATCTGTATATTCCTATGGTCACAGTTGTCTATAGGACTCGAAGGTTACTTATTGAGCATGAAAACTTGTTAAGAAGACAATGATAGATACTTACCGCCAGCTAAGCTCATCACAACAGTCAATCTTTCCCCAGACCTATTATGTGTACTCAAAAACAGGAGAGAAAGGTAGGACTCAGACAGACTCTACCGGAAAATCAGTTGGTCACCATCGCCATGGCGATTTTAGTGAACAAGAACACGGACCCTTTCTCTGGTAGACTCTTTCATCTCTTTTGCTCCTTCAGAGACCCTCTTTAGGAAGAGCATCCGCTCTACAAGGAGAAAGGATTCATAGATTTTTTGTTGAGATACCAGAGGTCAACGCGCTGTCAAGACTGAGAGAAATATCAATATCCCATCAGATTTACGCTGAATTTTACCAGCGCTGAGTAAAAAAGCAGGTAACGCGCCATGATATCACGTCCTGAGGGAGCTCTCTGTGTCCCCCAGGAGCCCGCGGAAATAGGATGGCAACCGAGGACATAGAGGGCTGGGTTTTCGAGGCAACAGAGTGTTCGCCCACGATGATGCAGAGGGCCTCAGTCACCAACGCCCTAGAAGCCTCTCTGATCCACTGAACCTGAGCAGCCTGGAACTGAGTGTCAAACACCTAGCAAACTACATGCTGATGTACCACTCCACCTGTCTCATTGGCAATAGCTTGGAGAGTGACAAAGAGACAAACTCACCCACCTCCCCAGTGAAGATGAGTAAAAGTCATTCTCCAACTGAGACCAGTGACGTGGGTAAGTGGGCTAGCATTCACTTTCTTTCCACCTAGTTCTCCAGATGTCTCTCAACCGCAGGTAAACGCATCGCTAACTAATGCAAAGAAGTGGAAGAAAGGCAGAATATCAGCCCAGAGCAGCTCATTACTCGCTTATCTGCAATTAACTTGATACGCGCAAGAACCATCACTCGCTTGTCTCCAACAGAGTCCCTCTCCTCTGGGGACACCTTCAGCCCATTCAGCGACCGTTTTCACTCGTCCAGTGCGCATTCTGCAGAGTCAAATCCCAGCTCAGTTATCACCATGCAGCCAGTACCAACGTCGCGAAAGAAGAAGAAAAAGACCAGGAACAGGAATAGGGGCGGGAACAACCAAGAATCTGTGGGCGAAGGCCCCTCTGGCAATGGAAACCAGACACACATGCGCCAGACACCTCATGTCAGACCCAATGTGGACTCGTACATTCAAGCCCAGGGCGAGAAGGACAACCAGCAGATGAGATCGCCAGAACCGCCTGACCCTGCTATGTCTCAGAGCAATTCGACTTCTGCAGACTGCGCTCCATCCCAAAGTGAATTTCAAAAAGGTGACGCAGACCTGCAGCCGGGCCCCGGCACTGTCGAAAAGCCTTCGAGTCTCATGCTTAACCTGGGAGAAAATTCTGGTAGCAGTGTTACTTCACTGCATGACAAAGTGATCTCGGGTGGAGAAGCTTTTCCTGTGCCATCCTCTCAACATCCTGGTGCCAACAAAGACAGTCGCAGACCCGCGAATTCAGCAAAGAAAAGGCTGCCTCCCATAGAAGAAGCCACAAGCGAAGCTACACAGGATTCCCTGAGCACCGATGCGTCTACTTCCACAGTGAGAAGCGAAATCCTATTAGCCAGAACGCTGGTTCGAGACGCCTCTCCATCTAAGGCTGTAAGCACGATATTGACGGCCGACGAAAACGTCCCGGGCAAGCCGGGGTCAGAGAAGGACTTTTCAAGCGTTACTAACCTTGACATTGAGCAGAGCTCGCTGCAGACCCCTTATTTTGAAGACCACGAATCACCTCATTTCAGCAACAGTCACTCTCATCCGTCGCCCCCGGCAGCCAGTGACGTTTCAACGCTCTCCACACCCGAGGCTCACGGAAACGTCTCCAGTCAGAGACCAGAAGCTTTCTTTTGGCAACTCAGTAGCCATGGATTTCCGTGCGCAAAACGCAGCTGCGACAAGCGATGCAATCTCTGGGACGGAAGGACTGTCATCTGCCCTAAGTGTGGACCATTTTCCGAAGTTCGTTATTGCTGTAAAGAGCATCTTCTCCAGGATATCAAATGGCACTGGATCTACTGCGGACAAATGACCTTCACAAAGCCCTGTCGCGAGAACTCAGTTCCTCGAGACGTGCGAGATGGCCCACCATTGGTGCCCTGCCTTCATCCCTATGATACCCCAGAGCGTCATCGCCAGGCCGTGTACTTCAACGTCAATATTCGTGAAGGAGATTATTTCGTCTTCTCAGACTATGCAGATTGGGCGCAAGCAGGCTTTCCCGAAAACAATCTCGAGATGAGGTGTTCCCATCGGGTCCTCTACACAATCAAGTTCGAGGATCGGGAGAAGAAGGATAGATTCCGACGCATCCTCGCATCATGTCTTTTCAGTGAGTCATGATCATCAACCACGCGCGCCACTGGGATTGCCTGCTAATCGAAGCTTCATCACAGTGACTATCGAAGTCCACGAACTGGTCGATTACATGTACCGACTAATCAGGGACGATCTGCGGTCTAAGGAGATATGGTCCCCCGAGGTCGAGAACATGCTCAAGTATCAGATCCACTCTGAATTCGCAATCAACATACTGCCAGATATCACCGGTGAGAGACACGCTTGCGAGACCGACTGGACCGGTAGCAATCGTCGCCACTGCCCGGATGCCGTCTGCCGCGGTGAATATCGTCGTCTTCTCGGTTCGGTTGGAGGAAATGGTCATCGCCAGACTGTCGATCATTTAGAAGAATCTTTTTGGATCTTGCGGGCTGCAAGAACGACTCATCCTGATGTGACGGACGTGCATGCGCGCATGAGAGGGGAGGGCTTCGAGGCCGTGGCGGAGGAAGATAGAAGGGTATTTCAGCGCGGAGAAGGATGGGACGGTGCTGAAACTGGACCTATGGAAATCGAAGGCATCAATGCTTGAAGGTCTCTCTGACGACTAAAGACTGTCGTGATTTGTCTTGGCGATTTTCACCTTGAAGATAGTCGCTCCAGGGTTTGGTTATGGTGGTCTGTGAGAGTACATAGGAATCTGGATGTAAGAGTAGATAGTCATCTCTGGTCAGTTCCTTCCACTATGAGCATAATGAATACTCCGCCATATTACCTCTTTTCCCCAGCCGAAAGCCTCAGAGCGATCTGCAGAAATGATATGCAATGATGATGCCAATATGTTCTTCAAAGGCTAGATTGACATGTCCTGAAGCAAGAACAACAAGACGCTGAGATATCTGAGATACAATAGACAGAACGAAAACCCGCTAATCTAGATTTTCAAGTCCTCCGCGGCCTGCCAGAAAGCTTCATTGCAGCCCCTATAAACGCGACGCAAGTTCTGCGCACACAAAGCCCGGGGAATGTCCATCCGTCGTTCGCAGCGCATTTCACCGAAGAATCCACCGAATTCTGAGCGTTCTTACTTCGAGATGTATTTCTTCAGACCGCGGAGCCTCTCCTTCGCTGTCTCTAAGACATCATCGTTTTTACAGACGGCGAAGCGAAGGTAGTCTTCGGCGATGTGGGCATTCGTATCGGTATAGAATTCCGTCGGGGGGATGGCTGCCACCCCAACTTCGTGGATCAGGAACCAACAAAGTTTGAAATCACGAGGACGGCTGGCGACATGGGGAGGGAATGGGTAATCTTCCGGGAGTTTGACGGAAGACATGTTTGCAAGGACGAAGTAGCCACCCTCAGGATCAGAGTACTAGTAGTAATCAGTAACGGTAGCTCTCTTGGACCATCTGCAATAGACTCACGGGAATGTTGAGCTCATCAAATATTTCGCAGAAGCGTTCCATTTTCTGCTTCATTTCCGTCCGGCTCTGGTCCCAGAATCCGACCTTGTCCGCCTGCTCGAAAGCCACGGCGGCGGCTTCCTGAAGGGGAGATACACTGCTGTAGCAAATACGCGTGTGTGCAGCGGCGACATACTTGATGAGATGCTCCGGTCCGATGAGGTATCCTACACGCCAGCCAGTAGCGTAGAAGGCCTTGCCGGCGGAGCCAACCGTGAGAGTACGCTCCCAGAGCTCTGGGGACAAGGTAGCAATTCTAGTAAAAGGGACGTAGTAGAGGCGATCATACACCTCGTCGGAGAGGATAATAAGATTGTGCTTCACACATAGCTGACCAATGCGTTCAAGTTCGTCGCACGAGAAGACTTTTCCGACTGGGTTGTGTCTGATGCGGTTGTCAGCTTCATACGAATGCAATTGATCTGGCTCACTCACGGTGAGTTCAAGACCTACAGAGCGAGTTAGCTATTGTCTCAATAAGGAAGAATGATACTCCTTACAATCATCTTTGTCTTCGAATTGATCGTCCTCTCCAGTTCCTCGAAGTCTATCGTCCATTCAGACGCAGGCGAAGTCCTTGTCGCACCGTCCCTGGGAGGATGAAGGGGGACATATCGAATTGTACCGCCAGGCATCTCGATGTTGCTGATGTATCTATACAGCGCGTTAGAGAGATCGGAGGCACAGGGTCAAGGTTCCCTACTGGTCAAAGAAGGGCTCGAAGATGATGACCTCGTCTCCGGGTTCAATGAATCCCATGAAAGCACTCAACATTCCTGGTCCGCTGTCAGCAAGCACATCCAAACAGATGTCTTATTGCGCCCAACCTTCATTTGCGCCGGTGGTGATGGAAACTTCCGTATCCGGGTTTATGGTTCGTCCGAAGGAGGAAGAGTATGCGTCGGCAATGGCCTTCTTAAGTCGGGGACGGCCCTGTATCGCATTATAAGCCGAAAGCCAATTGCCAGTTCGCTGAATCGCAGTGCTGTACCTTCGTGGGCGAATACTGGTTGCACTCGACCCGGTCGAGAGCTTCCTTGGCTGCATCAAGAGCGAATTGAGGAGGGTTGTAGCCGCTGTTATATAAATTTTTATCAGTTTTTCGTCCCTACTCCTCCGAATGAAGTGTCACTCACAAGAAGCCTTGACCCATGTTCACAATCGGCTGGACCGGCGAAGCGGCAGCGGCTTCGTTGACAATTGACCTGTTGCACCATTAGGATATAGTTCCACTCTGGTCCAAAGTGCCGCAAAAGGTATACGCACCAGACATCCTGCCTCTGGCCCGCAACTCTCTTCGCCGGACGAAATGGATCTGGTCTCGCTGCTGTCGCCGACATCGCTCTCACTGTTCGGCTATGAAGGCGGGGAGGTACAGCTTTGAATGCGGATACTGATAATGATGATGCGCTTCTGAAACTGTGAAGGACTGCTAACGAGGCAGGACTACGAGAAGAAAGGAACATATGGACAAGGAGGAGATTATGACTGCCAGCCTACAAATAAATAAGAACAGTGGGTTCCTGGTCGAGGGGGGGGGCAGTATGGGGCATTTCTGACTACATCCATGGGCGGTGATTGCCGATTAGCACAATTGCGTGCTCCGCCTTCAATCGGAGGTTACATTCTTTAAGGGCATTGTGCCACAAGACTAAAGTATGATTATCCGTAGATGACTGTTCTGGGCAGGATTGACATGAGGCTTTTACTGGCTGCTTATAATTTCTGCTGTGCTTCATTTCTCTTCAGTGTTGCTCTTCTATATCCTCAAAGAAGCAACATTGTCAGGCACTAAGGCTGTAAATGTGCGTCATTTCAAGAAGCCCGGATTACTAAACACAGTCCAGCGTAGGTGCCCAGACGCGTTTCACGCGTCAAACACTGAATGGTTAGTTAGGGCCAGGATGCAGTGATTCTCATTCATTCTTCATGGTGCCTCCACGAAATTTGTCTGATTGATCACCCATTCAAAAGTAGTCATCGCTTATGGGCCAGTCATCATGGTTTCCTGTCCCATTTGCGGGAAATCCGTTCCGTCCCTAAAGATCAACGACCATATCGACTCCAATTGTGAGAACTACATTGAGGAGCCGACATCGAGCACGGGGGAGCCAGGATCTTCTCAGAAGACTCCAGTACCTAGCTTCTTTCAGCCGACCTCTGCCCGAAAGGCCGCCTCCCAAAGCATACCGCAAAGTGATTCCCCGTCCGCACCTTCACCGCTACGACCCGTCAACGGGAAACGAACGATTACACACGAGAAGGAGTCTGTCTTGAACGGGAACAAGCCGGATCAAGATGAAGTGCAAAGAGAGCCTAATCCGAAAAAGCCGAAGGTGAACGCGCTTCAGAAAGCAGCACCTTTGGCTGAGCGTATGCGGCCCCGGACTCTCGATGAAGTCTGTGGCCAGGAGCTCGTTGGGCCGAATGGTGTACTCCGCGGACTAATTGAACAAGATCGAGTCCCGAGTATGATTCTCTGGGGCATGCGGGGACGGGTAAAACAACCATTGCAAGAGTCATCGCGTCGATGGTAGGGAGCAGATTCGTGGAAATCAACAGTACCAGTACCGGGGTCGCGGAATGCAAAAAGATATTCGCAGAAGCCAGAAGCGAGCTCGGTCTGACTGGAAGGAAGACGATAGTGTTCTGCGATGAGATCCATCGCTTCTCCAAGTCACAGCAGGATGTTTTCTTAGGCCCTGTAGAAAGTGGGCAAATCACACTCATTGGCGCCACGACCGAGAATCCGTCTTTCAAAGTCCAGAGCGCTCTCCTTTCCAGATGCAGGACCTTCACATTGTCAAAACTGAGCGATGAGGACGTCAAATCTATCCTTGACCGAGCTTTGAGAGTGGAGGGTCCCAACTATTCACCGTCCTCAATCGTAGATGATGAGTTGATTGAATACCTTGCTCGCTTTTCTGACGGAGACGCTCGAACATCCCTCAACCTTTTGGAGCTGGCTATGGACTTGTCGGGACGTCCCGGCATGACCAAAGAAGAATTGAAGCGATCGCTTACCAAGACTTTGGTGTACGACCGCGCAGGGGATCAACATTATGACACAATCTCGGCCTTCCACAAATCGATCAGGGGCAGTGACCCAGATGCTGCTCTATACTACCTCGCACGCATGCTGCAATCTGGCGAAGACCCTTTGTATATTGCACGTCGCCTAGTTGTTGTGGCTTCAGAAGATATCGGCTTGGCAGACAACAGTATGCTGCCACTTGCTGTTGCTACTCACTCGGCCGTCGAAAAGATCGGCCTTCCAGAAGCACGCATCAATCTCGCACATGCTACAGTAGCCATGGCGCTCTCTAAAAAGAGTACTCGAGCGTATCGCGGCTTGAACAATACTTTTGCAGCGTTGGGGGAGCCGGGGGTTGCGGGCTTGCCAGTACCGATCCATCTGAGAAACGCCCCCACTCGATTCATGAAGGAGTTGGGGTATGGGAAAGAGTACAAGTACAACCCGAATTACCTCGATGGTCAGGTAGTGCAAGATTACCTTCCAGAGAAACTACTTGGCCGGAAATTTCTTGAAGACCGAGATCTGGGCACTAAGATTGACCCTGATCTTATAGCTCGGGATGAACAACATCTGGAGCCTTGAAGTGATTACATCGCTTCCTGTATGAATCAAGAAGCGAATTTGATCAAGTAGCAGTTCCTCTTCAATCGCAACCTAGGGGACAGCTAATGGGCGATTTCCGACTTCACTTCTTGGCAGGGTCATCTACTCTCCCCAACGGATATTGAGTTGGTTTAAACATTGCCATTCTTCCCATGAACAACTGATGATGCTATAGGTAAATAATCAACGACGGGAAGGTCAGAAGACCTACAGCTTTTTTGTCGAGAAGTGCTTTCTGCCTTAGGCTGCAATCCCAGTTGTGTCCAGTCGACTCCAGCGCAGACACTGCCAGGAATTGGTCTTATTTGGCTTTGATGGTTCAACCAGAGAGCAGTCGCTGTTCTGCTCATGTACTGAGCACTCAGCCTTGTCCGTCTTGCTTGCTGTCGCTCTTGCTTGCAGACTGCTGAAGGATGGTGGTTGCTTGGTGGAAGGTTTGTTGTCGTCATGCTGGCCTTGCCCTAACTTTGGGTCTACTGTGACTCCTACCTTCTCGTCATACTTCGACGACAACACACCTCGACCTCTTCAGACAGTGTCTCCTGAACTCATCATCCACCATCTCTCTTCTTACGTCTTTCGTTACTTATCGAACCTCTTTGAGACCGCCTTGAATCTACCTATACACTATCTTTTTGATTTCGATCGTCTTTACTACGCACGTAAAGTAATAGAATCCGATACTATGTCTTATATTCCAAACTCGGATCTTCCCTTCCTTCCTTCGCAGTTTGGATCGTTTCAAACATCTTTTGACCCTCGACATCAGAGCAGAGAACTTCCAAATGGAGGTGTAAGTTAACCCTGTTCCAGGCTTGAGGATGTCTCATTTCTTCTTCTCGCTGCTCAGATATCTGAACCTTTTCAGTCAGTATTTACTAACTCGCCCCCAGCCCACTATGGAGAGTCCTGCGTCATCATCACACGAAGCTATGATCCATCACCAAGCTACATACGATACCCCATCATCTCACTGCTTCAATTTACTACAAGTACAGTCACTACAGCATGTACATCATAATCGTGTACAGCATTTTCCTGTTGCTGAAATGGACTCTCCGTTCGCGCGCGGCCCTACCACTGAACTCATGGTAAACCACCACACTTTCCCAAACGGCATGGTAAACCTTACCAATGCCCATCCAGTGAACTTCTCCCAAGGCTTCAACTGTTTTCCTTCTCCCGGGCCCGTCATCGCTCCAGTGTCAGTCCCTTATGGTACACCGATTCAAACGCCGAATCCACCACCGTCGAATGTGAATTTGGAACATCAGTTATCCGCCTGGCCGTACGATACCCTCGGAACTCGCACAGTGTCACCGGTTGAGCATCATGTATATGACTTCGCATCATCGGCCGATCGGATTCCTTCCGACTGTAAGTGACTCTTTCCCACGTTATTTGTACATATATTAACCGAACTAGTCACATCCCAAGGCTCCATGAACCTTTCGGGGGTCCACTGTCTTCCTCCAGCCCGGTCACTCCAGCAGCGTCGATCTCCTGACAATGTCTCCGGGTTTACATTTGTGATGGAGGACGGAATAAGGCCAGCTCGTCATCGCGAGTCGCGAGTACAGACCAAAGAGGAATCAGACGAGAGAAGAGAGAAAAATAAGAAGCTCAAGGAAATGGGAGGCGTTTGCCTCTGGTGTTACCGCATGAAGAAAACCTGCGAACCGCAACTTCCTTGTCCTCGTTGCCAAGACAGCAAATCCAAGTGCATCAGAAGACCTGCAGAGCTGTCCTTGCTTCCCTGTCAGGACATGCACCAAGACAGTACTTCGTTCCAAACGCCAAAACCTGAAGATATCTTTTCTTCTCTACAAAAGATATCTCAATGTGCGTCTTCCCAGGCTGTGGTCAGCTTCTGTCAATGCAACGGCGAAGTGATAGATTACTGGGTCATGCATGCGGCTGACCTCGACGCTACAAATATGAACACTTCCAGCGGTTTGAGCCAACAGCTAATTCTTAAGCTCCTGAAGTGCGTTCAGTCTAAAGAGATGGATAAATTTGAGACGCAATTCCCTGGCAGCTCTCTTGTGCAGACTGCTGTGACCATGCACAAGCTGCTCTCGGCGATTCTATGCCTTTTCAAGACGCAGGTATACGTGCGAGCGACTGATTTAGAACAAACAAGGATCGTGATGTTCTACGTGCTGGCTCTCTGCCTACGAGGTCTCTGCGAATTGTCAGACGAGCTGGGTTCCGAAGCCTACAGCTTAATCAAACAGAAATCAGACTACGACGGGGAGCCTGCTGGCATGAAGAATGACTGCAGCGGTGCAAGCTGCGTCAACCCAGTTTGGGTGGCTGTCGGCCTCTACCACCGAGTCCTGGAAGCCCTTTCCAGCTTCGAACTGCCACAGCCAATGGCTGGCATATTTGCTGATGTTAAAATTCGCTCAAACATGGTACTCTCCAACATCTATTGTGTGAAGGAGAAGATCCCGCACGTATTCGGGTCGAAGCTGGAGAAAGAAAAACTGGAGGCCGAGAAGAAGGTGTCCTTTGAGCAACATATCCCGCCAGTCTCCTGCTGTCAATACTTCAACGTCGCAATCTGTTCGCGCCCTTTTGATCAGAATCTACCATCCACAGACATTCACAGACAAACCTATCAGTCTTCGGATGTCTCATACGATGCTGAGTTTCTTCTTAACGAGAGTTTCGAGTCTCCAACTCTTGCCGCACCTTTCCTCGAAAGCCAGCCTCAAGATCTCTCGCAGATGACGGACGGTGCGGACGACTGGGAGAATTTGGAAGCAGAATTATCACAGATTTATCCCTTCGACGAAAGCCTCACCGACTCTGACGCATTTGGAAGAAACACGCTGCTGGGTGACTGGTCTACCCCTTCCCCGACCGACTCCTGGGGTGGAACGACGTTAGTCAATTCGGCTGACTCTAGTATGATTGGAAGCTATTAGCTGCCATCGGCTCAAGTTTTCGCTCCAATATCACCATTTTGCTGCCAGAATTCGCCCACACAGGACAACCCAGCAGCGATATGAACACCGAAATCTTGAAACAAATGTATTTTGGCTCTGCTCTATGGATTCCTTGCAGGAAAATCAGTTGGCTATTGTGTTATGATCTCTACAATTTTTTTTGCAACCCAGTTGGCTTCCTGAAACGAGGACCTGGGCGGATCTTGTTACATGTGACATAACCTTGCTACACGATACCAAAGGACAAAGATAGTTTTGGAACCAATACCACTGGATTGAAGCGATTGCAATTCTCTGTGCTAGTAGTAATATAAATTAGAATAATTCTCCAGTGACGTGCAACGACCATTTTGATACCTAACATTCTGTTGTATGATCGCCCAAGGAACAACAACAAGCTTTGTCCACCGCTTCGCGTCTGGCCGCTGCGACTGCTTCCAGCGCGTTTCTCCGCAGACAAAGACGAAACAAAACCCCACAATTAGAACACCACAGCATTGTCTGATTTCCATAGCCTCGAAAATTACTGTCTAATATCTTCCTAGTCTACTCTCCCTTCTACCAGCGCAAAACTTCTTCTCTACCGGCCCGTGTCCTGGCGACACGCTTTCAGGAACAAACAGCCATCATGGCCTCATCGGCCCACCAACCGTTCGGATCTCGCTCATACGGAGGCGGCAAATTACCCGATCGATCGGTGAACGCAAATGCGATCCCTTTCAGCGCGTCGTCCTTCTCTCGGCATCGCGGGCTGGGAGCGACAGGCCCCGGCGAATTTGGCGCAGAGGCCGCGAAATCAACGCAGCAGGCAGCGCCTCAACCTCCCGTGCATTCGCAGACACATGGTCCCTCGCAGGACTCGAATCCGTTGAATCGGTTGACGGAGGAGCAGAGGGAGGAGATTAATGAAGCTGTAAGGGATCTGATACGTTTCGGCCGGTGCCTGTGCCTGGTTACCGCGACGGTGTTCCGGACGGAACCAAGGCATATGGGTATGGGAATGTTTTTCTTGAGGATCCAGCTAATATGATATGATGTGGTGGATAGTTTACGCTCTTCGATCTCGACCGAGACCGCCATCTAGATTACCATGAACTCCGCGTCGCGTTCCGCGCTCTCGGCTTCACGCTTTCGAAACAAGAACTCATTTCCCTCCTCACGACTTACGGCGTCCCCCGGCCCCAAGTACAACAGCAATCCGCGGCACAGGCAGCGCAGCATCAGGCGCAGTCGAAGGCGACGCCGGCCACAAACCCCCAGCATCCTTCCAACCTCCTCATGCCGCTGTCGGCCTTTCAGGCCGTGACGGCCGTTAAGATTCTGGAGCGGGATCCGCGGGACGAGATCCTCCGGGCGTTTGAGCTGTTTGACGAGGGTGGGAAGGGGTACATTGATCTTGAGGATTTGCGGCGGGTTGCGAGGGAGCTGGGGAGACGGGGTTGGAGGAGGAGGAGCTACGGGCGATGATTGAGGAGTTTGATTTGGAAGGGGTGGGTGGTGTTACGAGGGATGCGTTTGTGAGTATCTGCTGGCAATGATGTTTGCGCTGCTATCTGCTTGTATATGCTTCTTCTGTCATGCGTGGACTGGTGCTTTTTGAGTAATGGAACATTTTCCTGTCATCCGTGCTCTCGTCATCAGATCCAGCCCCGTTCTTCAAGGAGACAATCGATGGGCGTGTCGCGTTCTTGAATTTAACCGGATCCAACGAGGTCTCCGAAATTATATTAGACAAGAGGTTTACACCAATGCCACTCGGTTAGCCAGACCAGTGTATGCAATGCCCCATATCCCGCAACGAATGCACGCCTCGAGCTCCGGCCGTGGGCCAGAAGTAGCTTCCTGTCAGACGTACTCGTCACTCGCTGCCCAAGTGCCAAGGGGTCGTTTGGTTAAACGAGCTTCAATATTAGCGTTAGTCAATCAGTCCGAATCACGGCGTAATGCAATACATCCGCCACCATTACCTAAGAGCATTGACATCTGCTCCTAGCTCGATGACCCTTCTGTGCCATTCCTCTCATCTCCTTCCCTTCGCTATACGGTGCACCCATAGCCAATTGTTTAGTACGGGGAAGGAGTGAGAGATGGGAGGGCTAGTCTTCCGTATCATCCTGCGCATCACCATGGGATTCAAGGTACACACAAATATCGTTCATTACAACCCAGCCACGCCAACCGCCTAAGCTGAAAGCCCAACGTTGTTGGTGGCGTCTATATCACTTCCCCTTTCAAAGAGAAGGACAATCGACTGGAAGTCAGACAGCCTAACTGCGTAATGAAGGGCTGTCATGCCCTGGTTATCTCGAGCCATGATATCGGCTCCATATTCCAGCAGCAGTTCCAGGGCCGCTGTGCTGGGGTCTAGCGCGGCCCTTGTGTAACGGCGTCTTTCCAGACAGGTTTCTGCTCTCGGTCATTGCTCCATTGTCCAGTAACAACTTAATGATGCGCATTGATGCAGGCTGGTTGTAGTGGTCCAGTGAGACGGCAAAATGTAAAACAGAGTGTCGATGCTCGTCGAGAGCGTTGACGTCTGCCCCAAGTTCGATCAACTTGTGAACAACAGCTTTTTCCCCTTTTTTTACTGCCCAGTGCAACGCTGTAGCGTGCTGGTGATGGTGGTGGGAGGAGGAGGAGTAGGAGGAGACTATTCACTGTAGACGACAGACGCTCCATCACTTGGGCCATGCTATTCACTCAAACAACAGTGCCAGTACTACGCATTTCCTATCTGTTCAAAATTGTATTCGGAAAACTCGAGCAAGCTTTTCATCATCTGTCATCAACACATCTTACCCTCAGGCCTCAGCCAACATGTTTCTAACAAACCTCCCTTGTGAATTGATCATTCTCATTGGGGACTTCCTCAAACCAAAAGACCTAAATGCCCTAGTCAAGACCGCCAGCTCCTTCGCGAACCTACTGGGCCTTCGTCTCTTAGATCGTGGCCTTTCCGACCCCAAGCTGGAGATACTCCAGTGGGCTGCTGCCAGAGGAGACGAGGCAATAATCAGCAAGGTCCTTGAACGCGCCGAGCACAGCCGCACCAATATCCCTGCCCACATAAAAGATAGCATGCTCATGACTGCCGTCTCGCATAGTCGGGTTGACCTACTTGAATATCTCGTTCGCACCGTTGGCGCCAACCTCTCTGCCATGGTAACTCATGAATATTCGCTATTGCCAAGGACAGCATTGCATGAAGCCGCTGAACAAGGGAACACAGTCACTACACAAAAGTTGATTGAGCTAGGGGCCGACGTGAACGCGCTTGATACTGGGGGCCTATCCCCGCTGCATTACGCTGTTTGGAAACCGGGCCGCGAAGACGCCTCCGCAGGTGAGGCCTGGGATACGGACGAAGAATTAGAGTCCGGTGCGAACTCCATAGCCATCCTACGGTTGCTTTTGGGACACGGGGCACAGACAGAAGCCGTCGAGCCCGATCGACGGCAGACTCCCTTGCTCTGGGCTAGTATTGATGGAAACACCGAGGCCATAAGACTGGTTTTGAATCACGGAGCAAATATTAGCGCAACTGATGACGAGGGCTGCACAGCTTTACACCTTGCAGCAGAGTCTGGAAACCACGAGGCCGTCCAGCTGCTTGTTGATAAGGGGGCTGATATATTTGCCATTGATTACAACGCTGATACTCCCCTTGATCTCGCAGCGTCCGTGTCGGTACGGGAAATACCGAGAAAAGCGGGTGCTCTGACGGGTCCTGAGCTAGGACGCGAGCTGGAAAGGCTTTTAGGTGATCGCCGTACCAACGATGAGGTATAGCTTCTACTGAGTGATCCGTTTCTGTATTGTGCAGCATCCTTGTCCGCATAGAAGTCTGTCCGTCGCGAAGATTGAATGCCAGATCGATGAGGAGAGGACTGAGGACATGTACCCATGTACCTCTCTGCAGGCGGGGATGATATCCTTGTCTATCAAGTTTCGGGGCTCGTTGGTCGGCACTGTTGCATGCACCTGCGGGAGGGCATCGATCTTGACAGGGTCGAGCTCGCTTGGGGCCAGGTATATGGTCTCACCAAAGACAGCTTGCATGAATGTATTTAGCTAGATGACTCGGCCCTTCTCGAAGAAGAAAATTGCAGCCAGGCAATCTCCGTTTGAAGAATTTGAGGAACTTCTGATAGTCCGACATATCGACAGAAGGTTCTATTATTCACACCAGTTGTATGCAATTGCCAAAACAGTACAATGGATTAGTCAAGTATTCGGTGAATCTCACAGTGCTGTCTATGGAATCAGAGATTACATACCTTCATACTCTTCTACTGCGATATACTTCGACACTTCGTCCTCACCTAACCTCGCATCACCTCCTCAGACACAATGTGTTTACTGAATCTTCCCCCAGATTTGACCCTTCTCATTTCTAATCACTTGCGGGCCCAGAGACCTCAACTCTCTGGCTCGAACATCTCGCGACTTCGCACACTTCTTCGACCCACTTCTCCAAGCCCGCGCTGTGATCGACCCCATGCCCGTCCTTCTCTGGCCTGCCAAAAACGGGCGTAGGGGGACAATCCACAAGATCCAGAACATTCATGCAGCATAAACATATCGAAATGGACAGTGCATTGAAGGCTCGCCTGGTGATGGTTGCTACTCGGTATGAACAGGTCGACCTTCTGGATTAGCTTGTCCGCGCCCTCGGGGCCGACATCTCTGCTAGAGTCCCCGTGTACACCACCGACTATGCTCCTCATTCACTAAACGGTGCCATATACGCCACGCCGACAACGGCACTCCATGCTGCTGCGTTGGGACCGGATGAAGCCGTAACGCGGAGGCTGATCGAACTCGGCGCGCGGACGTCAATGCTGTTGACGGAGACGCTGCATCTCCTTTGCACTATGCCGCTGGCAATCCAACAGGAACACCAGCAGTAATTCGCTTGCTGTTGGAGCACGGCAGCAAGACCGAGACAGAGAATAGTTGGTAGGCGAGACCGTTGCACCTGGCCGCGGAGTGGGGGAACGTAGAAGCCCTCAAAGGGTTGCGGTGAGAGAAAGAGACGAAAGACGAAGAGATAGAGGGTGAACTTAGAATGTAGCATATGCAAGCTACGTACTAGTTATGGAAAGGTCGCGAGCTTAGGTTGATGCTCATTCTATGTGTGAGAGAATTGCAGATGGACAGACCCAGAAGAAACAGGAATTGTGAAAATCCCCTCATATCAACGAAATACATGCAGTAGCGAGGAGGATGGTAGTGACTTATTTCGGCTGTAGATGAAGCCACCATGGACCAAGGTAGCATATTTGCATGTTTGGGAAGGTGTTCATGACATCCATACACATTTAGGGCCAACTGCATCTGCCCGCAATGCGGTTAATAATTCTCTTAGAAAAGTGCAGCTATATGCAAGTAATGCCAACCAAAGCTAACTATGAAATCAGATGTGTGAAACAGGTCTGACATCTGATACGCCCGCAAAAAAACACCAGAGCCTAGGATTCCAAATGCCTTAACCCAGACCATAAGTAAAGACTCTCTAACTCCAAAACATATACAACCGGATATAAATGATAGTGTTATGCAAGTGTTGCGGAAATCAATCCCGCGTGGACCGTGACGGTAAGAAGGAAAAGATCAGGCATATCGTGTTGCTGGCTGGTACGGTCCGGGATACGGGGTGGCGGCTCAGCCCGGAGCCCTTGGTACCCTCTATTAGGCCCGGCCCACTGTCCCATTTGAGGTGGCGGTGGTGGCATAGGGCCCGGCCAGGGCCGCATCGGTGGCCGTTTGACGACTGTTCGTGGCCGGCGACAGCGGTTGATCATACACCAGAGGATGGAGAGGACAAGTAAGCCACCAACACCGCATGCGACGCCAATGACGATATTCTTGTGTTCCTCGATCCAGGATCCAATGTTGGAGCCGTCGCACCGCCCGTTGTGGCAGTAACCCCCGCTACCGCAGGGGGTTCCATCGAGGAAGTTCTGGTTTATACTGAAGCATGAACCCAGGGAAGGGGATGTACAGATCAATTCGCATGACGAATCGAATTGCGGGCAAGCGTAGGTGTTATTGTCGTGGATCAAACTTCCCATAACGGCCCGGCATTGATAGTCACGGCTGGTGCATTGGCCACTGGCGCAGGTCAGGCCAGAGATATTGCCACATTGTTCTCCGTCCTTCTTGAACGAATCCGCAGGACAGGTGCTCGAATTCCCAGTACACGTCTCTTGCAGATCACATTCCCCGAGACTAGCTCGGCAGACGGTTCCGGCGGCAGAGAATTGACACTGCGAGCAGCAGCTGTCGTTGGCATCATCGCACACGGCTCCATTCTTGAACTTGCAGGTTTTGGCGTCGCAGCAGGGGTTGTTGCCGCAGGATGACTCGCCGCCGCAATCACAGTCTTCGCCGGCTTCAACAATACCGTTGCCGCATTGGCTGCCGGTGTAGGTGACGACGTTGCGATTATCAGACAGACAGCTGGACTTGACACTGTTGCGACCTAACGCAGAGCAAATGTTTCCAATTGTGCATGGTGAGAACGCGGTAATATCCGCTCCTGTACTCGGGTTCATGATGTACTTTCCATTGGCATCACAAGTTCCCCTGTTGTACGGACAGCATTGAGAGGACGCCTCCAAGTTCTGCGCGCAGGTCATACTGTCGCAGTCATGCACCGCTCCGAAGGTGTGGCCCGACTCATGTGCAAAGACCTGCCATCCACCACCCGACACGCGGACCACAACGTTGGTCCCGGATACCGAGTTGCTGCCATCACCGGTAACTTCCGCATTACAGAGTTGTCCAAGCCATGCCAAACCCACCTCGCTGCCGGTAGGGCAATTGCTCATGAGCGTCCAATAGGCATTGCCATCGCTCTGTTGTCCACGCCACTGGGAGAAAAGATTGAGTCGCTGAGTGATGTTGCTTTGATCACATGGCATGTTCCACTGTGTTGAAGCCGGCGCAGTCTCAGGACACGTCTTGTCGGTCATGGTGAGATTTCGCAGGCCGATGGAAATATTGAACGACTTTTCATAGACGTCCGAGGCACTGTTGACCACGTTAATGATCCATTGCTTGGCAGCGTCGTCGTTGTCGAACGAAGCCCTGAAGGAACAATCTGCCGCAATGCCGACCAAGGCCACTTGTTTGGTCTTGGGACACCCGGATGTGCTACCGATGGTTTGAGCCAGATTAACACCACCCGCATTTCCTGAAACACCGCCAATATCCGACTGTCGTTTGCTGAGACCAAACAATGAGTTCAGCGACATGGAACCATAGCTGGTCATACCCAAGTCCATGTCTTGAAACTCAGAGCGGAAGATCGGATGCTGCGGGTCACTGTTGAAACCGAGCTTGTCGGCCTGGCAGGACGACGAGCTGATCAAAGAACGCTTCAACTCATTGCGGACCTGTCGAATCATATCGGAGTCACGATAGACAACCATATATTCGTCCTTTCGGTCGGGAATACTGGCGTCCTCGACGCGCTTCTTCTGCAAGTAAGTTGACTTGAGTTCAACGTGATGGTTGTCATTATCGACACTGAAAACTCCTTCGAACAGGGGTTGGGAACCGTCCCGTTGGACATAAATCCTTGCCCATCCCACGGGCTTCCACAGACCATTGTCTCTCCTCAGCAGAGATTGCCCTTTGAAAACCTTGTGTTCATGTCGTTGGATGGGCTCCTCACGATGGATGTTTCCTTCCGCGTCAAGATACTGCACGTATGCATCATCGGCTAGGATATCATGGTTGGGTTCTAGTTCTAATTTTATTGTTTGATGTTTATCTGAAAGTTCGAAAGTGACATCGAAATCTGTAAGGTGGTCGACCTCGTGAGAGGGTGTGTTGATTACCGCATGTTCAAGTATCGAGACATGTTGGATGGCACTAGGTTCTTGCGATCGGGCTGAACGACATTGGATGATAAGTTAGCTATCTCCGATGAAGACTCGTCGAAGAAGCAATGCGAACTAACCTGCAACCTGAACAGATAGGAGTGAGAGTGCACTCGCAACAAATGGCAGAGCACTTTTAGAAAGAAACCTCATCTCCGTCGACAAATGGACGGATGTACGGAACCCCTTGACTCCAATCAAGCAGGCTGTGGAACGTAACCTTCTCCCTATATTCTTTCAATCTCATAAGGGGTTCGAATGAATACTGGCATCAGGCAACAAGATAAAAGAATGGCCGAGGAAGTAAGATGAAACAATGTCTTAGGACTTGGTCGGATCAGTCGAGAACATCAACACAGAGATATGCACCCTGCAAGTATCTTTCGTCGTCTTTGAAAAGAGAGAAAGCGACCCGAATCAGTATCGGACGAGAAGAGACTGATTGATGCTCACACTCCAAGACACTTAATTCACCCTTTGAAGAACAATGGCTGACAAGAAGCCTCCACTAGGATCAGACTAATAGGGATGACGGTCGCTGGGCGCCAGGCAGATCCGTTTTACTGGGGCGCAGCGGCTTGGCGGTACCAAAGATGAGAGCCGGAAGAAGCGAATGACTGAATTATGCAGAAACGAACTGGGGTCTGATCATATACGCAGTAGAAGGATGAGACAAGATGGTTGACGGTGAGGAGAAGTTGTTGCGGAGGAGCGCGGTAAAGGTGGAGCGAAGATTCCTGATGCACTCGCCTCTCTCACAAAGGGTCCTCAGGGTCTTGTAAGAAACTGTCGGGAGAGGATTTATGCCATTGCCATCAATAGTAGTAATCGTCGAGGATAATTGAAAGGCTTATTAATCGTCATCTGAATACATTAATACATCGTTAGTCTTATTGATGGAGCATTAAGATGGCGAATGGCCGTTGTGCATTCCGTCGTCCAAGACAACCCTCCACCATAACAAGGAGCAAATGATCACTGCCAAGATCGGTTGGCGCCTGTGGCTGGATGTCCTGTGGGCCATTTTAACTCGAACATACGTATGCCTATCTTACCAGATTGAGTTAGAACAGAAGATTCTAGGAAGCACTTCTAACGCGAAACATATCTCACCTCGGAGGGTTTTGCATGGTTCATGCTAGACCGATCATATAGCGGTGACAGGTTATTAGTGGTGCTGATGAATGCTCACCGTTTGCATACGAAACAAAATAGAAAAATGCATAGGCATCAAGGCTACTATTGTGATATAAAAAACTTCATCACATCATCCAAATTAAAGATGTGGTAGCTCATGGACATAACCACAGCCCTATCCTCGAACCCAAGTTCTCAATCACCCGGTGCGGTGTGGTACGTCTCATGAGCAAGCATGGCAAAATAGGGTATCAATGTCCCGCAAATTGTGCAGGCGACACACGGCGTGTCGCCATCTTCGTCGCTCTCCTCCCAGGTATCGTTGGCTCCGGCGGAATCAACCATCTTCGAATCCATGTCTCCCTGAGCGATGCCGCTGAAGGTGATCTTCTCCAGCTCTGGCGTAGGATCATCCCGCTGCGTTGCTTCCTGTTTACGGAACATCTTCCCAATATCTCGACCGCTGCTGTTCTTCTGGTCACCAGCGCGCTCTATCATATTTGTCACGGCAATATTCAGGACACGGAGATTCCAACCCGAGTTTTCAGGGTGAAGCTTGCGGAACATGGACATCGCCATGTCCTGCACAAGTCGCTCTGCCAAAGCGTCTACGTTCTCATCGAGGTTGAAGATGTAGGATGGAAGAGGTGCGGAACGAGATATCCGGTTGAGGCCATGGCGCTCTGACTGATCGGAGCCTGGAGCTGGGCGAGGACACGTTGAGAGACGAAGAGTCCTCGGGTGAGCCACCCATCGGAGCTGTTGCTTTGCATTAAGAGCATCAGCTGCAGCGGGCTCGCCGGCTGGGAAATGGACATCAGGGTCCATCTCAGTCAGATCAACCCGCATGCGCCGGATCAAGCTGATTGTCAGAGCAATCAGCTCTTTCCTGACCTCTTTGAATGTGTCTAAGCGACCGTATGAGTCCTCGATGCTGATTTGTGTCGGTAGATCTCGAGCTTGTAGAACCTCAGTGTTATCCACCCCGTGTATCAGCCCCCATATTCGCGCCCCAATGCCCCTGGGAGATCCTGGGCCGCCTAGAACTTTTTCTAATAACAGAGGGCCCATGCCAGGGAAAAGACGGACGTCTCCAACCGTGACGGTGTGGTCATCTGAGTGTGGTTTTGTATCGCTAGTCCGTACTACCTCTGTTCCGGCCCCAGCTACAGCCGTAGTAAGGAATGATTCGATTTTATGCGCAATTTTCGAGCCTATTCCAGGGATTTTTCTGATCTCATGAGCATCAAGGAAGTGTAGCACGTTGCTTTTCGCCCCATGCTCCGCCACAGTATAAGGCGGCAGAAGAGTTGTCTGACTGTTGGGCTTATGTGTGTTTCCAACTAGCTTTGCGAGAAGCTTTGATGTGGAAATGCCCACAGTGGCAGTGTAGCCCTTCTGATACTCGAGCTGGTTTCGAAGATAAGCTGCCAGATGTGACGCAACCAACAGTCTATTGCGAAGCCACTTCGAGTCCGCGTCTGTTACAACGTCGGAAACAGCTGGATAGGTGTGTCCTTGAAAGTCTGTCGCATCGTAGGTAAAACCCACTGTGGGATCTCGACGGTCAAGGTGAAAGAATGAGTTTTTGAGGTCATTACGATTCAGCATCTCGACATTGTAGGTAATCATGTCGGACACATCGAGAAACACCTATGCTTGAGCATTATTATGGGGGCCAAACTGAACGCATAGGTAGGGTATCCACTCACCTCATCGAACCCCAACTTCTCAACTCGCTTTCCCCAGACAAAGTCCCGAAGAAAGAGATAGAGCTCCTTGGAAGCATTGCGGAATCTGGTGAGGTCTTCACCCAAAACAATGACAACGTCCGGACAGATCTGCTTCGCTTCCTTGATCAGCTGCAGTTTGCGCAGCCCTCGCCGTCGAGCTTCGTAGTTACAAGTCACCACGATCTGCTTTTGTTGAACCGCCAGAGGCAGGGACTTGAGCACTGGCTGTTCCGCCTCAAACACTGAGGCATAGAAGCAATCATAATCCTGTATTGTTCGGGGGTGATTAGCAATCATTACCATAACCTAAACGACCATTCTCCATGCTGTTCTGCGCGTAGTTACGAAGGACACTAACAAAATGAATGATGATTCGACCGTCATCCCTACGAGGCGCAGCCATCTAGGTTGGTCAAAATTTGGAGTCGTAAGGACCCGTCTTCGCTCGATACGTGACTGTGCCCCGTCCACCTGATGCTGAGGTAATGCTTTTGTGCGGCATTGGTCCTGTTGGTGGACTATCTAACGGTGGGCATTATCGAGGCTGCAAAGGAAAGTCGGTGGGAAGATACCCGATTAATTAGCTGATATATTAAGAAAACACATCAACAGAGTCTGTGTTGATGGAAACGAGCCAACGCGAGTACCCACGTTGTCTGACTCAAGAACAGAGCTGTTGAGCGGCGAGATGAAGTTATTCCAACAACGAATTCCGCTGGAGAATATGATTGGACCGGAGTGGAGGCTGGGATTGTGGCACAGAAAACTAAGTGGCTGGAGGTGGAGATGTCCACTCTGGCATCAGATACACCTACTGAATGTTGCCTTATCATTTTGAATGATCTGAATGGACTACTTTGTACAGAGTAGTAAGGATCTTGAGGACTCGAGCTGGAAAGCTACTGCAGCTGCGTATTACGCTGACTCTTATATTAAGCATACCATCGAATACTCTGATGATCCTCGTGATGAGTAGAAGGGGAGGGATATGCCACCAAGGCAGTCTCTTGCAAGCAATTTTAGAGACCTCCAAGCATTTAAAGTCACTCTGCAAGTATTGGTACACTGGAGCGTTTCATGAATCAGTGCATTCTAGCTTCTTTGAGCACTGAACAGGTATGAAGTTTCTTCTTCACGATCGGGTTACGTTTGATTAACTCGGTACCCTGGAAGAGTTGAAACATCTGTAAGAGACAAGCAGTAGTGGAAACAGGAAGCCTCCGTGCTGGACAAATCCCATGACTGAGATATCTCCGAGGGTGAACAGCTCGAAACGTTGTTCTCTGTCTAGTCTAGACACTGTCAAACTGGAACTGTTTCTGGATTGTCAAAAAGGTACAAACTGAGGAATGAGGAACCATGGTTCATGTAAGTCCAGACTCCCAACGCAAAAATGTTACATTACCGTACAACGCTTGGATACCGTTTTGTGACTAGTATGTATTAAAACGTAGTACTCCGTACTAGAAGCCTTCCCCACCGCCTCGTGTCTTGCCCTGATCTTTTTATAGTACCTGGGTAAGGTAGACAGTCTGTACCTGGATATGGGACTGGACTGGAAGTATTCCAGGTACCTACAAGCTGTCATGTCTTGTCTATAAACGGAGTTTAGGTGCCAACATTCTATAGATAATGTGATGATCCCATCAGATATCGTACCAGATTGTCTGATTTTGATGTTATTCTGACGGAAGGTTGAGTCTAGTGGTGAATAAGTTGGACTTTACGATCGGATCGACAGTAGACAGGCAGACATACGTATGTGCATGACAGAAATAGACCAGCTGCTCCAGGATGGCGTCCAATAGTCCCTGCACCCTCTGAATAACACGCCTACTACGGAGTCTGAATGTGATAGACGCTTTTTCTTCTTTTCGGGTCAGATAAAGCTCTCCTGGAGTACTTTCACTCAGTGTGTCTCTCTTTTCATCTTCTTTTTCTTCATATTCACATCCATACTTTTATCCCTTCCGACTCTTGCCTGCGAAAAGACTGCTCAGAGTCATTATCGCCAAATTTGCCTCCGCAGTCGCATTTCTATAATAGGAAATCCCCCAAGCGCCCACCCGCTCTCCTCTACTACTCTTCTTCGGCGTTGTATTTCTATTCTTATTTTTCAAAAATTTTTCCCATCTCTTAGTAGATATCTTATTATTTCTATAATTCCCACTTAGCTCCAACGTCTCCATCGATTCTCCGACGGTTGTCTTATTGTTGGAATCCGGTCTGGCCAACTGTGGGCTGTACTTACAGTCTACTCCCCTCCATAGCCTCTTCGTGCGGGGCGCAGACCGTCCTTTCGCTCTGTCTTGTCTCCTCTACTTTACCTCGATTTCATCCTTATTTCCTCGGGCTCTCCTCGCGATCAAATTGCGCCATTTCCCAGGTCTCCCCTCTCCGTCTCTTCGCCATGCTTGCAGCCCCCATGCCCCGTTACCGTCGCACCTTCACCCCCTTCTGATGTTGATCGAACGAACGCCCACACAATATCACAGACCTCGTGTCAAACAGGCATCGCTTCTACAAATATGTCGTGCGGCGTATCATCAAATGCGGCAGGCGACCGGCGGTCGAACATCCCACAGAGACCGAAACTCACGCTTCAGACCAAATCACTACCAATGACTTTTGGCAGTTCAACAACGGGGCTGTCTCTCTCGTTAGCAGCCGGTGCCACAGCGTCTCCCACTGTGCGCAACACTTTTAAAAACGCCTATGATGTCTCCTCCTGTCCGCCCTCTGCTACCGTGTCACCCTCCAAATCTTCCATGTCAAGATTCGGCAAACCCTCGTCACCATATCCCACTATTGCTAATGGGAATCCATATCAACAACCTCTTGGGGTGAAGAGTATTCTTCGGAACTCGCCATTAGAACCTACTGCTAGACGGCGATCGATATCCGTGGTCCCGAACGGGCCTAATGGGGGATCGAGCTCGCGCAGAATGTTCTTCCCCGCCGAGAAACGGGTGAGCTATCGGTATCCACTCGAAGAGGAGATTACGACCGTGCACTACACCGCGCGCCATTCCGACCTCACTGACCAGGTGGAACATCATCCTTCCGGAGAGGCTGGCTCCGGTGAGGCCTCGGATACCGGTTCTAGCCGTACTTCGTCCGACATAAACACCTCCGACGAGGACGAATATCGCACCACATCACAGTCTCAAAGCGAAAGGAAGAAGAGGAAACCTTTAACTGCGGAAAGACAGATTCGTGCAGTGGCACTATTGGACGGGCTTGAGACCGATCCGTATGGTTCCTCCACTCCCCAGACACCGCGCCAGCATCGCATCAAGCGCCGTTGCGAATGGAGATGGACCTTGGGACCATTGGAAAAGCGGAACGAGCTTATCCAATTACCTCAAACACCCGAGGATGCATCTTCTAAGCTTCTTGGGGTCAGCGGCGCACCTGCATCGGATGTGAGCACTCATGATGACAAGGACACCGAGAGCTTAGCCACGAGTGACTCGGAGGATAGTCGGTCTTCCAGCGCTTCTGAGCGGCTCTCCAGCCCAACTTCATCTGTCGCATCTCCTGAGGGCAAAGTCGATGGCTCAAACGCAGATCAAGCCCTTGAGACTGAGCCACCAGATACCGATAGATCTGAAAATTTCGGATCCCTGAACTATACCACCTCGCATTGATGATTGATTTGGTTACGATTTACGTCATATAGACACGCATACTCCTCATATTGAGCCGTTCAGCACCTTGCATCCTAATCATTTTTCTGGAGTTCTGGGCTCTCGGGCATTCCATGTATCACCTCAAGCATTCTCCTCGGTTGTCTGAGACCACCGGGACCCCTAGTCGATGGCTTTAGCCTCCACTTCATGATCCATTTTTTGTTTTAATTTACAGTATATGCGCACATACTGTCAGATTTCTAATTTCGCCGTGATTGCGGGCAATCCAACTATTTTCTTCACGTCTTCCAACTGTCCTTTTCTGCATCGTAACCCCACCCTCGCCAATACGAGACTCTTGCCGAGCACGAGGATTGACGATCACCAACATTAAAAAAAGATTAATATAGTAACAACTAAACCTGTAACTGGTAACAAGTGGCAAACCCAATGGGAGTCTGGAACCCCGCAGTGAAAAATGCAGACCCGCGTCACATCTTCGCGGTGTTCGTGGGCAATCAGGACAACCGACTACAGGAATCTGTCTCAGGATTGCCCAGTAGGCAATAGCCCACCCTATAATCAGTTACTTAAGGTTGGAACGGAGTTGGCAGAGGCTATTCGACTAATTTGATTGCTTGCCGCTGTGATAAAGTGATAAGCCTGCAGATACCCTTGCTTAAACCCTTATTACCGTAATTATCACTTGGGGTAAATTATGGACTTCCTAATTACTTTGCATTGTGATATTCATGGACATACTTAGAGAGCAAGTACAATACAGTATCCCGGAATCAATTCAGAACCAATCATGTACCATGTGCCCCCGTACAGGCATTTTCGTTAGATGATGATAGAGTGGCATTATGCATGTGCATGTAAGTCAAAAGAAGAATGGATGATTTCAACAGATTACTGTCCCGTCTCGGTCTCGATGTCCGGCTCTCGTCCGCTCAGGTTGCCGGTGAACTTGTGCTTCACTTTGCGCAGTGCATACTTGGCTTCATCCCGTGCGAACACCGCGTTGCGCGCCGGCTTCCATTGCATCAGACCGCGCTGCTGGCGCTGTTCGCTGCGCTTGGCTGCCCGCTTCGACGGGGCGTTGCTTGAGCTGGCTTCGCTGGGCTTCGTCGTGATGGTTTGAGGTTCGGAAGGTTGTCGCTGCTGCTGCTGCTGCTGCTGCTGCTGCTGCTGCTGCTGCTCCTGCTGCTGCTCTGGCTGGGTGTCCTCGTCTGACGACGACTCCGATGAGTCCTCCTCATAATCGCTGGGGTGCGCGGCCCCGGTGGGCTCGACCTCCTTGGGCGGTGGGTTGACTGGGTCTTGCGGGGGCTGGTCCCGACCTGGCTCTGCGATCTTGCGACCCTTGGAGTCAACATAGGCGGCCGGGTCGTCGCCGAACGCACCGCTCCAGTCGTTTCCCTGTTTGTCGATCCAGCGCTTGCGCTCTCTGGGGTGGCTTTGTTTCAAGACGTCGCGACCGGCTCTGAGAGACTGTTCGTGGAGTTTCTCGATGTCCTCGGGGATCTCGGCGGTGACTCTGTGAGGCCGCACGCCTTCGGCCATGCAGGCTTCCCATGTTTCAAAG
The DNA here is from genome assembly GCF_002847465.1 of Aspergillus novofumigatus IBT 16806. Classification (NCBI taxonomy): domain Eukaryota; kingdom Fungi; phylum Ascomycota; class Eurotiomycetes; order Eurotiales; family Aspergillaceae; genus Aspergillus; species Aspergillus novofumigatus. Next base: position 1,095,304 of record NW_020194278.1, read on the forward strand.
GTCTCGCGCGAATTGCTGTCTACCACGTAGTGCTCGTGGGAGTCATCGATACCGGGAGTGAAGAGACCCCGAAGCTGCAGACGACCGATTTCTTGGAGGTCTTCCAGGCCAGGTACTTCCTTTGCTTTCCAGTTTTCCTCGGTGATGTAGTTCTGGGTGAGTCGGCTTCCGTTCTTCGTCGACCAGATAGGTAGGTCGATTTCGGTCTCCTCGTTGTCCACGAGGTGCTGTAGCCAGAGAACTGCGTAACCCGCAGCTCCGTGTTTGCCCTGCGTGTGCAGCTCGAATACGACAGGGGACCGATAGCGATGCTTCACCGGAAGTCGGATACTCCGACGGAAGTCTTCATTAGTCAGGTCGTAGTATGAGTTGTTCCCCTCGATATGGCACTGGACACGTGAGATCTTTCCACTGCTTCCACCGGTGCGCAGTTTGATCTTAGCCCGATGGTTGAACCCTTGCAGCGTAAGCTTGTCCGACACGAAGTGGAACGTGCCCACATCCCACCCGAGCATTTTGGGGGGCAGCTTCGTTTCGACGTGCCGGAACAGCAGCGAGATACGAATCCGTCCAAAGCCAACACCGCCATCGAGAGGGTACCATCTGGTGACTTGCGAGGACTTCTGAAAGAGGTCGGTAAGCTTCAGTTGCACCACTCCCAGGATCGGGTCGTGCTCCCGATATCGTTGGTCCCTGACGGTCACCGTGACCATTGATGAACGCCAGTCGCGGACAAATCGCTCAGTACCAGCGTTGAATATGGGCTTGGAGCTAAGTGCTTTGGCTCGAGTCCGGTATACCTAAGCGAGATGTTAGCTATGATACTTCAGTAGAAGCGCGGGGAATCACTCACCAACTCATCGTTGAGCATAATCTTGCAATAGCTGGTGGGCAACTCTTTGCCTTCCTCTTCAGTGCTTTCGCCGTAATTCTTCGCCGGCTCGTACTCCCTTCCCTTTCGACTACCGGTAGTGCCTTTAATATTGGCAAGTTGCAGGTGCACGATCTGATGAACCACAACGCTTAGGATACCGCTAGGCCACAATGGATCGGGCGGCGTGTGCGTGATCGCATCTTCTTCTTCGGTAATGATAGTGCCCTTCTCGTCCTGGAACTCTGGGATGTCTTGAAGATTCTCCGGGAGGTCTTTCCTCTTGCCATCCGTCCTCAATTCCGGCCTTAACTTCGGCTTTCCAAAGAACCCAACTTCCCAATGCAGCTCACCGGGCATCTCGCTACCGTCGTTCAGACCCTGCAGCTTGGAGACTTGAGGATACATGCGACCTGGGTGCGCCAGCATTTCCCGGATGGGCAGTTCCACTTTGCCGACAATGTCATCAGCCGTGTTGCGATCCGAGTCCCACAGTTCAACGCTGAGGTTCTCATCCACCTTGATTAGTTCCGGGGTGACCAGCAAAGCTGCAGTCTCTTCCCAGATCGGATTCAGATCATCTGTAATGACACGGGTGCAGTACATAGGTTTGCCGTATTTGGAGAAGGAGAGGTTGATATAAGGATCACTCCCGCCGCCATGGGTGCCACGCTTATCCTGCTTGCTCAGTCCAACGGCGCGGTGGATCCGAACCCACATCACACCGATAGCCTGGGTTTCCTTGATGATATCGTCACCCTTGAGGAGCATGCCCAGATCCATGGTCATTGACTTGGGTGCTGCGAAAAGGCTGCAGGCAGTGCCTATGGCATAGTTGACAAAGTTGGAGATCAGCGGTAGATTGAGGACATTGATACCATGTCTCACCATCGGCATGCAGCCGGCTCTAATATGCGGAATGCCAACAAGACTGTACGTAATCTCCTTCATAAAAGGAGCTTCTGGCATCATCTGCAGTCTCAGGCGTATAGTTCCAACCATCTCAATCAATTCCACAAACACCGGGAAAGGCACTCCGAATAGACCCTGGATTCCCAGGAAGAATATAACCTGCATATGCATGTTACGTGCTTTCGAGGAAGCACTTTGGCCACTCGGCTTTGCATGGTATGCAAAAGAAGCTTCGAGGTTGTAGTAGCTGCCACCCTCTTCAGCAGCTGCTGCCTCCTGAGGATCCTTGTTTTTCTTGTTCTCTTCGCGGATATTATCTTTCAGTTGCTGCACGTGCTCGTCCGGAAGAGCCCGCATGCTCAGAATCCGTATAGGGTTGTTTCCCTGGTCGATTTCAGCGATACGGACGTTCTCCACGACACTTGGCGCAGAAGCTTGCATGATGTCCTCGATAGTATCAGCGATGGGCGCCAACATATCGGGGTTCAGCAGGCCCCAGACGACGCCGAGGAAAGTATTCATCCATTCGACAGATTCCGGCAACAAGTTGGCCGTAGCCTGGTTGGCTTGATTTAGTAAATGCTCCTTAGGACACGTACAGAGCGGAGAAGCTTACTGTTTGCCCTCGTAGCTGCTCACTGCTCCATTCCATTTCACGACCACTCCGGATGACCTCTTTCATCCACAACCAAATCCCAGTTGTAGTGCAACAGGCCAAGGGTATGAGACCCCATAGCGAGCCACCAAAAACACGACCGAGGAAGAGTACACCAATAAAAAGACCCAAACAGACTCCGGTAGCGCGCTTTTCCAACTGATCAAACATAGGCTTATAGGAAATTGTCGGTGTAGGGTGAAACAGAATATTTGTTTTCTCGCCGTGGATCGGTACGTCAGACGTGGTGCCTTCAGCGATGGGATCAGGTGGTGCGGTCACATCCTGATTCTCTTTGTATTCGGACAGGTTCTGGCATGCATCGGTTTTGACTTCCTGCATCGCGCAGCGTCAGACACAATCCGGCATAACTTATCCTTCAAGGACTTACTGTTGGCTTTCCCAGGTTGGCATTGGGGACGACCAACTAGAAGAAAGTTTAGCAGAAGTTCCATTTTGCGTCGCATGAAGAGAATCAAGTTACCTTGGGATCTTTCACGGTGTCCATTGAGTGTTCGTCCTGGTCCTCTACCTCCATATCTTTGCCGGTAACTGGGTCTCTCACTTTGCGAGTCTTTCCCTTGGCCCTCTTCCGCGGTTGATGGGGACTATCACCACCTTCGGTCTGTCGTTCTCTGGCAGTCTGGGCCTCCTCATATTCTTTCTGTTGCTGTTCTTCACTCCTGAGGCGCTCCATAAACTTAGAGATGGTCGGAACGGGGTTGGTCCCGCTCCAATGTTCTCCAACTCGATGTTGCTGTGGGGAGGTAGACCCCCCCTTGCTATTGGGATTTGGTGCCATTTCGAATGCCGGTCAAGTCTTGATCGAACTGGAGATGTGAGGAAAGACGTTTATGGCTTGTAGTATGAATACCGAAAGGAAGCTCTCATCCTATTCCAATTGAGTTTGAGGTGTTCTGGACGAGGGTTATACAAAGTAGATTGAAGTTGACACAAGAGAGTCGCGTGAGATTCTCAATGGCAGTTTATGCCAGTGATAGCATGGACATCGGACAAGAAGACAGGAAATGGAATGAACAAGGCATCTCTAAGAGTGAAATAGCCCTGTAGAGAGTGGTACAGCGAAAGCTGATACGCCCTGAGAACTACGTCATTGTGGAGGAAACCAAAGCAGCTGCCAATTGAGTCTGGACGCGTCCAAGGCTGATCCGTAAAACAAGAGGTCATTGCCCTATGATCTACGGTGCTCCCTGACATCTTGCCTTAGAGTGCCCAGGGCTCCAGCTGGCGAGTCAGCGTGTAGATGTAGACTGTGGGGTGATGCGGTGACCTGCTGTTGACTTGGAATCTGGATGCTTCGTCATAGAAACGAGATTGGACGTCTTGGCATTTGGCATCATTTCAACATCGTGAATTGCTGTAACTTTGGTTATCTTGAGGATAGATCATTCAAATAAGTTAGATGCGCTTCTGCATTGCTATTTGATTCAGCTTGTGGGTGAATCGTTTCTCATCTGAAGGATATACCTCGCTACGAGATGGAAGAAGGTGTACCTAGTAGGTGATGCGGTGATGTCACCACACTTAACAATGTTGCCTGTGTATGACACACATTATCGAGAATTATGTCCTTACTATTTGTCCTTAGCTTGCGATCTGTTATTGGATCTTTAATCCTACTTGGATTGTGTTTTCTGATGTGTTAATTGGGGACGTGATACATATATATAGTTTTGAACATCACCTCCAGCTAGAGTATACAAATGCAACGGCTTAGAACTCAATCTGAATATGCAATATATCATTCTACCAGTATCATACCCTATGTTATAAATCCCTAATTTATGTACTTGGCTTGGTTATTTATATCCATTGCAGTTGAAAAATCTGATGTTGATGGCCTGTGGCTGAAGATATGATCACTACAAAGCTATTGAGAAATTGACATTGAAAACTCATAATAAAGCAAAGCGAAACAGACATTTTACAATAGAACAATACAGTTTAAAGAGCTACAATTTTAAGTAGTGTAGAGTTTCGATTGCAGAGGTTATGGGCATTAAGATACACTGCAATTCCGCACTTGTCCATATGTAGGTCACTGAGATGCTAAACTGCGCCACAGCGGCGGAGAATTGACGACCTTGTTGTGTCAAGTGTTGAATGCCAATCCACACTGGCACTGTGGCACATAATAGTCGCCAGCTTCTCCAGACCTAACCACCCTTCAAGCTCTCAATTTTTTGAAGTTGCACTGGGAACCGAGAGCTCCTTATTGGCAAATTTAAAAATACCTCCCTTGTCGCGGAAGATCGCTCGAAAAACATCCGCCAGCATCGGACATCATCATCAGCCATCGCCGAGTTTCACAGCCTGAATATGTCCTCTACAGAAGAGTCGCCGGCTCAACGGGCAGCCAGGCTGCGCCGTGAGCGCCGCGAGGCCAAAATTCGCGAAGGTGGTGCAGCACGCTTGGACAAGATTACAAGCTTGAGCGGACGGGCACCGCAAAGTGGTACGAACATTTAAGCCTTGCTTTCTCCTCAACCTTCCTTACTGATTCATCTTGCAACCGCCAGCTCGCGAAGAATCGTTCTCCGCCCCATCACTCTCGCCCTCACCCTCACCCCAGCCTCCTGCACCTGTCTCCGTTCCCGAAACAGGGGCACCCCGTCAAACACAACCAGCACCCGTCCGACCAACTGCCAGCATCGAGGACCAACCCCAGAAGACCTCCAAGCACAACAGGAGTATATCAGGGCCCTCCTGCGCCAAAATGCACCGCCTGCAGCCCAGGAAGGCCCTGATGAAGACCCCACGATGAAACTGCTCAACTCCCTAATGGCGGGTGGGATGCCAGGGCTGGACCAAGGCGCAGGCGGCGGCGGCGGCGACGGCGCCGGACCCGGAGTCTCGCAAGCAGAACTGGCATCGGCGCTCGGCCTCCCGCCATTTGTCTCGAGCATGCTCGGCGCAGCGACACGACCCAAGACGGACGAGGAGAAGCGGGAGATCTGGACGTGGAAAGTGCTTCACGTACTCTTCTCCGTTGTCATGGGGGCTTATTTCCTCGTGGTTATTAGCGCGTCTGTCGCGACCTACGGAAGCCAGCCGCCGCCTCCTGCGAGGGCACGGAACCCATTCGTTCTCTTCACGACGGGGGAGATGGTGCTGACCGGGGCGAGGATAATGCTAAAGAGCAGGGGCGGGGGCTGGCTGGGCCTGGGATGTGGATTCAATTGTTCAGGGATGTTATCCAGGACGGCAGTATAGTGCTATTCTTGCTTGGAATGAGCGCTTGGTGGCATCGAGATTGGCTGGCTTCTTAGGTAGCCATGGCGTAGTTGACTCGAGGGGTTCGGTCCTCATTGACTAGTGGGTTTGAATTATTCCGCAGCTTACGAATGCATCGAAACAGGCTCAAACGTTTCTCTTGTGCATGATGATTTAATTACGAATTTTATTGGGATTGGGGCAGTCTGTAAGCATAAACACTTCCCCATCTAGTCGATTGACTTACTGCATAAGAGTGCTTCACATTCAATTGCCTGAATAGCCAGCGGCACTAGTACTTGTCCATAGAGCGGTGGGCCGCCAGCAATAATAATTCCATAATTCCACCTCAACTTTCCTTGTCCTGTAATGATAAACGAGTATTTCTGCAAACTCAATTGCTAAGCAGCCAGATTTCTCATAATCGTAGCATCTACGGAGTAGCCGTTGATCGTTTCCTTGTCTGCCAAGTGACCAGCAAAGTACAAAGCATGTCTGATTGAGCCAGCAGGCGTTCTCGACCAGTCCGCGTATCACTACTAGTCAACTAAAGCCCCAGAGGTTAAGATGAACAAGGATATCGTCGGTTACGTAGCAGCCGGTGAGCGGAATAAGCGCTGCATATTCAAGCGTGCCAGACTGGGGTGTCTATCAGTTATCTTCGGAGGCCGAGTTGCGCACATACGAATGATTGGGCAATCCGGACTAAAATAAGGTCGACTGGGGACCAGGGAGGAGGAAATAATACGCCTGATTGCTTATGGGCAGTGAAAATTATTCTTCCAAAGGCCAGTGATAATTTGACCGAATGGTGATTTGACGCCGGCGCATCTGCTAAAGCAATCGCGGTAGATTGCTGTCAAGGATTAGGTGGGGGAATTATCGTTGCCAGTACGTATTCCTATTGCACGGCTACCTATGTAGAGTACTTAGTACGTACTCGCTTCCGTAGTTAAGTCTTTCGGAACGTGCCTGGACTGCTGGAAGAAGCGTTAACGTAAGGCGTCTCTTTGAGAAAATGGAAGCAGTCAGCTCTCTGATCTAGTACATGGCGAGGTTGCGTAGCATGGGATATGTTTCATTGGCCCCATGTCTCAGGGACGTAACATCGCCAGAATGCCAGGATGCCAGTCCATGCACCGACAGACAAGTCAGGGGAAGGAGGGTGCACTAGAGGCCTGCAACGTGGGAGAGCTAAAGCATCTAACGAGGGCCCGTCAGGTACTAGACATAGCGGAAGGAGGCTAACGCAACCGAGTTGTCTCGAAATCAAATGGTGCCCACAAGAGACGGTTGACCTCATCTACCTGAGAATTGAGGTGAACAGGATGAATGGAAAACCAGCAGATATATCCGAATCACAAACTGCCTACGGAGTATATACCGTAACCTCGGGCCTAAGTAGTATGACATCGTGTACCCTTGAACTGATGCCCGAGCTTCCGTGCGACCGTATTCAATAGAGCCGAGCGGAAAGATCTATTCTATCAGTGAAGTCATAGCCGAGATGATGATATTCGTGTTCCTCAGTCTCTCACTCCAGTTTGCGAAGGAGCCCAATAATGATCAATCTCGAGCCCGAGAAGTCTAGGAAGCCTTGGAGGGGCACCCATCTTCCCCGCCATCTGTGCTTAATTATTTTAATGCCCGTTTCAAGCCGCCAAGAAGCCATGGCAAGCACCAATCCGTCAGTCTGTATCTTTTTTCCTATCATGTTGGCGTAGAGTTACAGAGGCCTAGAGCTGATCAACTAGGGAAAGTACAGCCTGTGAGCTGCTAGGGAAGTAATCTAGGTAGACTCCCAGAGTTACCTAACAGGAACAGTCCGTCTCTTAACATCCACCAGCCCCGCCTGCTCTTTGATTCTCCTAGCTGCATGGTCCAGTCTAAATGGCCTTGTCTGTCAGGTACCCAGGGATAAACCGGAGGCATCAAATCTCGTTTCCGGAAGAGAAGAGAACAGTATCACTCGTAGAAATAGTCTAGTTACGAGAAGAAATGTCCAGACCGAAATATTACTATCTGATATAGAGTTGAAGTGTTACTATCTGATATAGAGTTGAAGTGTTCAACATCTCATTGCCGTGTGGATTGATTCGATCGAAGGCACAAATCTCCTAAGAAACTTTTATGGCTCTCCCCGCATGCTTACGGCGTTACAACCCGAGTGTTATGATGAGAATTACGAGATTCGACTTAGTGAGCTTAGGTACTACTAAGGCTAAGGTTAGTTCCATTAGGAATTCAGTCCGTAGATCATCACTACGGAGTAGCTTCTAGGAATCTACCCCCTCCAAGTAGGTAGTTAGTTCCATTGATAGCGGATTTGACCTGCCCTTTAACTATCAAAAGGCAGGTATGCTCAAGGATTCGCAAACATGTTAATGGCACCTGTTTACTGGACTCTCTAGATTGATCATTTCACAAGCATATCCGCATGATAATAATTGTGGCGGGGTAGCTACCTCATGTATCCCAAGGTAGGCATGTAAGAACTGCCAAGCGACATGAACCAATAACCAGCACTTATGGGCCTTCTCCAGCAATTCTTATTGCGCAATACTTGTAGCTAGAGGTCTGTTTTCGTCCTGGGTTGCCCATAAACCATCCCACCTTCCAAATTCCTTCCCCGGAGCAACGGAACGATCACCTGTCAAGCCCCGCATGGCCGAGCCCGTTTTCTGGATGCGTCCGGGCCAGTGCGAGTCGAAACCTGGAGATTCGGGAGAATGAGAGTAAGCACTTCGTAGCTAGGCAGCTTTTTGAGTAGATGAGATTATTGTAGTTATCTACCATCAGTGTCAGTCGACGACAACAAGTTTGCATTAGAATGTATCCTTGCTATTATGGAGAGAAGCTATGAATCTATTCATTCATTCACATCGATCATCAGGTATGCTTGTCACTGGTCAGCTGTCAGCACGGTCGCCCGGAAGGAGATGAACCTCCCCAAGTTCCAAACTCCCAGGGCCGTAGAAGTTGTATGGATCCTTGGCGTGAGAATCCGACCTATTATCCTACAGAGCGATCAAATGCATCTAATTCTTAGACAGTAGTAACTAAGACTAGGAGATAAACCATTTGTTGCCTCCACCGACCACCGGACACCCGGGGAGCGGGACCTCAACATTATCCTCTTTAGTCTCTCTCACCAAACAATAGTACTGAACCGCTAATAGATATAACGGCCTGGCCATCCCGTCTTCTCCTCAGTGCTTTTATTTTCTATTATTCCCTCGTCCTTCTCCTCCTCATCCTAATCTCTCCCCTCTTCCGTATACTCTCGTGTCGAAGGTGGTCCATATCCTACTCTCGGGTAGAGTGATACGTTACTACCTTACTGCTACTGCCCCTCCCTACCTTAGCTCTCTCCCACTCTACGGTAGGTAGCATCGGCTCAGCTTTACCCCACCAAAGCCAACAGCCCCTCGGCTGCACTACTCCTGTCTTAACTGCTTTTGCAATTGCTTAGCTTAATTTCCTCTATTCTAACTCACGTGCATTTGCAATGCTGTCGGTGCTCACAAAAGCTGACCCCCGCATCTTTAGCAGCTTCTGTCGACCAACTCCTTTCTCCTCTTCTTTTCTCCTGAAGTCTTCAAATCCCAGTCTGTTGAAGCTCAATACTTTTTGTTGAGAGCTCGCGAACATGTCTGACGGCGACGTTAAGCCCCCAAAGCCGGCCGTGGTGAGCAAAATTCCCCTCGGATTCCCCTCGGGAGTTTTTCGGCCTGCGGGCTAAATAACATCTGTTTAGGTGCTCGAGGCCCACGATGTCGACACTTTCCACGTCCCCAAAGCTTTCTATGAGAAGCACCCTTCCAAGAGTCATCTGAAAGATTTGGAGGAGTACAAGAAACTATACGACGAGTCTATCCGTAGCCCTGACACGTTCTGGGCCCGCATGGCCCGTGAGCTGCTCACTTTCGAACAAGACTTCCAAACCACCCACGTCGGCTCGCTCGAGAATGGCGACAATGCCTGGTTCGTCGAAGGTCGCTTGAATGCCTCATTCAATTGTGTGGACCGTCATGCCATCAAGAACCCTAACAAGGTCGCGATCATCTACGAGGCCGATGAGCCTAATGAGGGCCGCATCATTACGTACGGCGAGCTCCTCCGCGAAGTCTCCCGCGTTGCCTGGGTCCTGAAGCAGCAGGGTGTCAAGAAGGGTGACACCGTCGCTATCTACCTTCCTATGATCCCTGAAGCCGTTGTGGCTTTCCTCGCCTGTGCCCGTATCGGTGCCGTTCACTCCGTTGTCTTCGCTGGTTTCTCCTCGGACTCCCTGCGTGATCGTGTCCTTGATGCGGGATCGAAGGTCGTTATCACCACAGACGAGGGTAAGCGTGGTGGCAAGGTGATTGGCACCAAGCGCATTGTCGATGAGGCCCTCAAGCAGTGCCCCGATGTTACCAGTGTGCTGGTCTACAAGCGTACTGGTGCTGAAGTCCCCTGGACGAAAGGCCGTGACATTTGGTGGCACGAGGAGGTCGAGAAGTACCCCTGCTATCTCGCTCCTGAGTCAATGAACTCCGAGGACCCTCTCTTCCTCCTCTACACCTCTGGTTCCACCGGTAAGCCCAAGGGTGTTATGCACACTACTGCCGGCTACCTCCTTGGTGCCGCGATGACCGGCAAGTACGTCTTTGACATCCATGACGACGATCGCTTCTTCTGCGGTGGTGACGTTGGCTGGATCACCGGGCACACCTACGTCGTCTATGCGCCTCTTCTTCTTGGTTGCTCTACTGTCGTTTTCGAAAGCACTCCCGCCTACCCCAACTTCTCCCGCTACTGGGATGTCATTGAGAAGCACAAGGTCACTCAGTTCTATGTCGCCCCCACAGCTCTGCGTCTGCTGAAGCGTGCCGGTGATGAGCACATCCACCACAAGATGGAGCACCTGCGTATCCTGGGCTCCGTCGGCGAACCAATTGCCGCTGAGGTCTGGAAGTGGTACTTCGAGAAGGTCGGAAAGGAGGAAGCCCACATTTGCGACGTAAGGACTTGCAGACCCCTGTTCTACCCCGTACTCCACGACTAATACTTGAAACAGACCTACTGGCAAACTGAGACCGGCTCGCACGTCATCACTCCCCTCGGTGGAATTACTCCCACCAAGCCAGGCAGTGCATCCTTGCCCTTCTTCGGCATTGAGCCCGCTATTATCGACCCCGTTTCCGGTGAGGAGATCTCTGGCAACGATGTCGAGGGTGTTCTTGCTTTCAAGCAGCCTTGGCCCAGCATGGCCCGGACCGTGTGGGGTGCCCACAAGCGCTATATGGACACTTACCTGAACGTCTACAAGGGCTACTACGTAAGTTGCTTCATTCGTACTATTTCTGCAAGGGCGTTTGGCTGACTGTACTGCTCTAGTTCACTGGAGATGGCGCTGGCCGTGACCACGACGGATACTACTGGATTCGCGGTCGTGTCGACGACGTGGTCAACGTCTCTGGACACCGTTTGTCTACTGCTGAGATCGAGGCCGCTCTTCTTGAACACCGTAAGTAGCTTTGGAGAATCTTATGTGGCTGTCGCAAGCTAACTGTCGCTACAGACCAGGTTGCCGAAGCGGCTGTCGTCGGTATTGCCGATGAACTCACTGGCCAAGCTGTCAACGCCTTCGTTTCTCTCAAGGACGGCAACGAGACCACCGAGCAAGTCCGCAAGGATCTTGTGATGCAAGTTCGCAAGTCAATCGGTCCATTTGCCGCACCCAAGGCGGTTTACGTCGTAGAAGACCTCCCCAAGACTCGCAGTGGCAAGATTATGCGCCGCATCCTACGGAAGATTCTGAGCGGTGAAGAAGATAGCTTGGGTGATACCTCAACCGTGAGTTGCTCGACCTACATTTGATTCCTATCTGTTGCTGACCGAGTCCTAGTTGTCGGATCCTTCCGTGGTCGACAAGATCATTGAGACTGTTCATGCTGCCCGAGCCAAGTAGGTTTGAATGATGACACGACTATCGATGACAGAAGAGCCATGAACCAGAGAAGCGTTTGGAAAACAAAATGAATCAAAGGAAGGGAACTTTCCAGCACGTTGAACTGATGTTTCAACCCAGGATTGTCAGGAGCAAAGCCGTCTTTCTTATACCGTGATTCCCTGTTGTACCCACTTTGAAATTTGGCGTATAATTTAGCCATAGTCATTTTATTTATATATATTAACATCTTCAAACAAACGAACCAGTGCCTTATAGTGAACAGAGCCTGTTGCCGTCTCTTCACTATAGAAATTACGCGATTGTTTCTTGTTTCCCTATGGAAAAATCGAGTAAGAATAACCGGTACGAGCGATAGGTATAAATGGGGTGTGAAACATGAAGAACATGTCGAGTCACTTCATTACAGCCAATGATGAAAGATGGAAACCAGTGAAGTGTTAGAACAAAATTCTCGACGGAGTAATGTAGTCCAAAGGCAACGATGGCCCTATTAAAGAGGCGGGTTTTCAGTGTTGTATTATTTTATCGTCTATTATTGAGATTACCCATTCATCTACTGTGGAGTGCAGTAATCCGCCAGAGATGCCTGGAAACTGCCCTCTGATGCCGTCCGCCTGATCAGGCGTCTATGGTCACATGACTTCAGTTGACAACGCAGTGAAAGTTTCCGCCGTTGAATTGGGTATTAATAAGGGACACTTTCCATGGGGCAACGACTACTTAATCATAGTATACTTCACTCTTGAATCACTTTTCTCCTGTTTACTTTCCAGTTCAGATACCTTTGTAGTGAGTAGTGAGTAGTGAATCATACCTGCAAGTAACGACGACTACTACTACAGTACCATAGGTGACCAAGGCTGCCTCGGAGGCTAAACCGCAACAGGCAGTCCACTGAACTTCCGGGCGGTCTCCCATCTCACTTCGCTCTGGGGCAGCTTTCTTCCTCTTTTTCTTGACCTCTGCGCGTCACTTCTTCCCTTCCCTTCCCCCGTACTCCTTGCCATCTTTCCTACCCCCATTGCCACCATCTCCTTAGATACTACGCTCTCTGGCTTTGACGGTCTTTTACAATCCGTCTTAAGCTAGGGTTAACTTTTTCGCCCCTATAAAAAGCAGAGCGAGCGACCGAGAGAAAAGCTAAAACAAAACACAAACTTTCTGTGAGCTTCCCTCCTCTTGCGCGTCGAAGCCACTTTTGACTCGCAAGTTATCCTTTCGAATTTCGACTTCGTGCGAAGGCGTCGCGATAGATTACCTCTCTAACCGTTTATTTACGTCCAGCATCTCTCTGATAAACCGGTCAACGATCGCTTCTCAACTTATGAATCCTTAATCCTCAAAGAACGTCGTCAAATCATCATGTCTTTCGGTGGCTTCGGAGGATTTGGACAAAACACCCAGCAGAGCTCTGGCTTCGGCGCCGGCTCTGGCTTTGGTGGTACAACTTCTGGAGGAGGTAGGTCTTGTGATCCGTCGTCGTGCTGCGATATTACCCATATCCCGCCCGCCGTTCATAATTTGCTTGTTTTGCCTCGTTTGCTTGGGATCTCAGTCCAGGACTATGCTGGTGCCTCTGACGTCGACCCGCGACGGTCTCACACAACCACTGGATCTCGCCACCACCCCGCGGATGACTCGCGACGAAGGGCGACGCAGTAGCCACAAGAGAAGGAATCGCAGCTTGACTACAGTCTCTGACCGCATCTTCCCCGTCATCTAGGCTTTGGATCCACCTCGTCCCCTTTTGGTGGCGGTAGCACATCAGGCGGTGGCCTGTTTGGAAACACCTCCAGTAGCTTTGGTTCCGGCGGAGGTAGGTGCCCAATGACGATGTTCATCAGCTTAGCGGTTCTTCTCTTCTCTGCGTCCCATCCTTGGACAGATCCCGGGGTTCTGCGCTCCTTTGGTTGGAGTCGTCTCGCAGTTTAAAGTGAACTGCCACCGTAGTTGCGCTACATACCAGTTGGGCCAGTACTCAAGGGTCCACCTCGCGGACTCTCCACTTCCGATTGCTTGATATAGTTCGCGTGTGTTGAGTTGTCCAGGATCATTGCTTCCAAGGCTTACATGGGATCCCTGTCCGAGGACGGATTGTTTCGATCATTGATGCTTTGCCTTTTCTTTTTAATTTAATTCATTTTAATAAGAGATTCACCTTCAGTTACTAACATGGGATTTATTTCTAGGCTTTGGATCAAATACACAAACCCAACAGAACTCGCTATTCGGCAGCCAAAATCGCACTGGCGGTTTTGGCACTGGTACAACATCTGGTGGTAGTCTCTTCGGCGGCGGAACTTCCACCACAGGCGGTACTGGATTTGGTGGCTTCGGTTCGACAGGAACTACGGGAACCACTGGAGGCTTTGGAAGCACCGGAACAACTGGTGGTGGACTGTTCGGCAACAAGCCTGCTGGCGGCTTTGGCACCACCACCACCACCACCACCCCGGTACTACTGGTGGCTTCGGAACAGGAGGCGGTTTCGGAGGCGCTGCTGGCTTTGGCGGTGGCACGGGAACTGCATTTCAACAGGCAGTGCCTCCCAGTGAAGGAACCGGTAGCACTCCATTCAGCCCCTTCACGGAGAAGGATAGCAGTTCCAACGTGACCAACCACTATCAAAGTATCTCTTTCCAGCAACCATACAGCAAATATTCCTTCGAGGAGCTGCGATTGGGTGACTATAACCAGGGTCGCAGGTTCGGAAACGGAAGCGGACAGGCCGGGGCTTTTGGAACCTCAGCCTTCGGTGGATCCGGTTTTGGAGCGCAACCGTCCACTGGATTTGGCAGTACGTCTTCGCCATTTGGCGCCGGCACCAGCGCGCCCTCGGCATTTGGCACGACCCAGACTACTGGCGGATTTGGCTCTACCTCCACTAACCCTCTGTTTGGAGCCGCCAAACCAGCAACCTCCCTCTTCGGAGGAGGAACCTCCACAACGTCTCAGCCCAGCCTGTTCGGCGGTACCACTGCCACGACTGGCGGCTTTGGTTCAACGCCAACTGGAACAACTGGATTTGGAACGGGAACAGGAGCGGGAGGCTCGTTATTCGGTGGCAACACTCAACAGCAAGCTAAGCCTTTGTTCGGCGGAGGTACTGGTACTGGCACCGCTACAACTGGTACAGGCACGGGGTTCGGCGGATTCGGTACGCAGAATACCAGCACGGCCAGTCCGTTCGGTGGTACTGCCGCGACCTCCTCTCCATTTGGCGGTCAGCAGCAGACTGGCGGTACGGGCGCGTTTGGTGGGTTCGGTCAGCAGAACCAGGCTCAGAACCAGACGCAGAACAAGGGATTATTTGGCGGTTTCGGCGCGACCACCCAACAGCAGCAGCCTTCTGGCACCGGCCTCTTTGGTGGCGGTACAACTGGTACCACGGGCACTTCCCTTTTCGGTCAGAACGCTCAACAGCCTCAGCAGCAGACCACAGGTGGTGGACTTTTCGGGGGTAATACTCAGCAAACTGGAACAAGTTCTCTTTTCGGTGGAAATCAGCAGCAGGGCCAAAAGAGTCTGTTTGGCGGGGGAACGACTGGCACTGGTACAGGCACTAGCGCATTCGGAGGTTTTGGAGGGACCCAGAATCAACAGACAGGTACAGGCGGTCTGTTTGGTGGTGGCCAAGCTCAGCAGCAACAGAAGCCCAGCCTCTTCGGCGGCAGCACTGGTACCGGTAGCTCTCTGTTCGGGGGCCAAGGTACAACTGCCCAGACCGCGGGTTCTTCGCTCTTCGGCAACACTCAGGGCCAACAACAACAAACTGGCCTCGGCACCAGTAGCCTCTTCGGTACAACCCAACAGGCACAACCACTGCAACAGCACCAGGCACAGCAGCCTGTTCCTGGAAGTCTGCAGGCTTCTTTGCTCGATGGCAATCCGTATGGCAATCAGTCCATCTTCTCTGGCTTGCCTGCTCCTAGTGCTCCAAGCCCTGGCCCCCTGGCCACACCGCTCTCTTCGTCGATCAAGCAAAAACAGCGCACTCCACTGCCCGTCTACAAGATTACGCCAACTGCGGCGAATCGTCTTATCACACCCCCAAAGCGCCAGGGATACGGATTTTCCTACTCCACTTACGGATCACCCTCCAGCACTACTAGCACCCCTACTGGCTTGGGAAGCAGTCTCTTAGGCGGCAGCCTTCGTGGAAGTGTTGGTGGCAGCCTTGGACGGGGTAGCTTTAGCAAGAGCTTTTCGACAAGCAACCTGCGCAAGACCTTCGACCCAGAGACTGACAGTGTCTTGTCCCCGGTGCGCTTTCTGGTACTTCTCGCTTGTCCAGTGGAAGCCTGAAGCGCTTGACCATCGATCGCTCCTTGCGCAACGACCTGTTCGCACGTCCCGCAAGCACTCCCGCTGCTCCTATCACTAATGGCGAGGATGCTACTCAGACGACCGACAAAATGAAGAAGCGGGTGAGCTTCGATGCTTCATCTTCAAAGGCTCCTGGCGCCACAACTGGTGGAGAAATCGTTCCGGTTGCATCTGAGAGCCCAGAACCTACCCCGGAGGAGCTTGGATTCCTGCGCTCAATTCGCAAGCCTGGAAGCGTCAACGGAATCAACGGCGTAAAGGCGTCCGCTGACATGGTTGCCCGTCCGGAGATGGAATCTGTTCGTAGCAAAGATCTTCCCTCTGTTCCAGAAGACTCTGAGCATGCTGCCATCACCGACAGCTCCAACAGACTTCCCTTCGTTCCTGGCAGTGACCCCAAACCTGGCGAGTACTGGATGAAGCCCTCCCGTGCCGAGCTCAGTAAGATGAGCCGTGAAGACCTCAAGCATGTTGTTGGCTTCACTGTCGGCCGTCAACGTTGTGGTCAGGTAACTTTCGATGAGCCTGTCGATCTGACGACCATCGATCTGGACCAGATTTTCGGCGGGCTTGTGGAAATCGGCGTGCGTAAGATCACGGTGTACCCCGATGAAGCAATCAAGCCTCCGATGGGCAAGGGTCTGAACGTGCCATCCATTCTACGGATAGAAAACTCGTGGCCGAGAGGCAGGGACAAGAAGTCACCTTCACCCCTTACAAGTGGGCCCCTTTTCGAGAAACACGTCGACCGCCTGAGAAAGGTGCACAATACTGAGTTTATCGACTACGAGACGGAGACGGGAACATGGATCTTCAAGGTCCCCCACTTCACCACCTATGGCCTTGATTATGATAGCGATGATGAAGGTGAGAGCCTCAACCAAAGCACTTTGAGTGCTGCTCCTGACACTCCGACTCCGAAGGCCCAGACTCCCGCCAATCTCGCGAACACTGTGGGCTCGGAGCCAACCTCCACATACACAACTGACGACTCCTTTGTTGGATCTGTGGCCGGGGTCGAGGACGACACTTTCGATTTCAAGAAGCGCAAGATGGTTCCGGGGCCTTTGGTAATCAAGTAATGGAAACTATCGGAGACAAGGACGAGGCTTCTGTGGACGAGGATGAGTCTTTTTTAGGGGACGGCTCCACGGGTTCAACTACTGAGCAGGATGGCGACGATGTCACCGAGAGCCAGCAGTCTGGCGAATCAGATGTTGAATTCGATGAAGGTGAGGAAATGGATATGGCGGGCACCTTTCCCAACCTTGATCATACCGTGGAGCACGACGATGCCAACAGTACCGACAGCTACCTTGACAACACCCAACCCTCGTTGAGACCTTGGGAAACTCCCTCGAAGGCGCGTCTGAATCTTAGCGGCGACTGGGCCGAACAGCTGCAGCGGACGATTAGTCCAAGGAAGCAAAACCGGGATGCACTACGCGAAATACAAGCAAACGCCTTTACAGACCGACCTCTTCACGACGACACGCCGAAGAAATCTGTTACCGACAACCGACAGAAAGGATTCGCGACGAGCATCGATCTGATGAATTCTTTGTTCCAGCAGCCGCGTAAGCAGCAGGGGCAATCTCCTCTGAAGGCGCAGCCGGCACAGCCGAAAGGTTTTGAGGTTTGACTCCCCTTGATTCATTGCTATCTGTTGTTTGCCTTTTACAATTTGCTTGTTTAAGATGATGTATTTTAGACGTTGTCCGCTGCACGCGGTCATTACAGATAGTCAAATCACAACTGATTTACAGTGGAATATTGACTAATCCTCTTCTTCAACTCATAGTGGCCTTATAACAAGCAACCCAAAACCTTTGCCGGCGAATCGAATGAATTAAACGAGGACGACCTGGCCTTTCACCACTCCTTCAAGCCGCGCTGGGGCCCAATGGATTCAATTATTTGCGCCAGGAACGACATGGCAGAAGTTTCTCCTCAGACAGGTACCCGTTGGGAGGAAAATTTTTCTGTCACCAGCGAAGAGAGAGACATTAAGGTGATGGTGTTCAAGAAAGACAGCGAGGTATGGACCGATCCTGTACACTCCTAGGATGTTTCGCATACTAACGGAGTCGTAGCCCAGCGGGATGGTTGACGCCCAAAGAAAGCAATCTCACATTCAGCGCGTTGAAGGCATTCCTTTCGCTCGTTTGGCTAAGGCCGATTTTGGACAGTTCACACAGACATCGCTGAGCTCCACACAATCGGACCAGGAAAGACTCATCTGGCAGCTGGCCAACATCTTGTTCAACGATGAGATTGAAGATGATGTCTCTGCTGGGGTGCCGCCTCAACTCCGCCCCAAGTACGTCCAACGCATCAAGAAGGACCGACTCAGTCGCCTATGGGAGAGCATTGTGCGCGAGAGACACGCTCATGACCTGGATAAGATTGAATCTTCTGAGGAACGAGCTGTCCACCTTTTGTGTTCTCACCGAGTCGAAGAGGCGTGCAAAGTTCTGATTGCGAGCCAAAATCTTCATCTGGCTACACTGGTCTCGCAAATTGGTCGAGATGCCACAACTAGATCAGACATGGCGAGGCAGATTGAGATGTGGCGCCAGCACAACGTCTATTCCGAGATGACCGAACCGATCCGAGCTCTATACGAGCTTCTCGCTGGCAACTCACTCCGCAGTGACGGCAAGTCCGGTGGCGCCTTGGAGGATCGTGCATCTACATTTTCCTTCACTGAGCGGTTCGGGCTGGACTGGTTCCAAGCATTCGGTCTTCGTTTGTGGTATGGTATTGCCGATGACGAGCCTATCGAAAACGCCGTTCTGAAATTCGCCAAAGAATTGAGGAGCGGGGACGATTCTGCCTTTCCTTACCCTGCATCCCGCCTGGAGGGAGATGTTATGTCGCGTGCCGCATCGGACACTCTGGGTCGGGAATCTCCTCTCTGGGTCCTACTGAAGGTCTACTCGGGTACTACTGCTGCTACCAAGAGTTCTGATTTGCCAGCAGTCGAATTCCCGGCTGCCCTGCTTCCTGAGTCTGTCACGGGTGACAAACTCTCTAACCGGTTACCGTTCCAGCTGTATCAGCTACTCACGGCCGCTGTCGGACAACACGACAGTTTCAAGATCAACGCGTTGAGGGCTGACCAATTGGTGTGGGATTACGCTTGGGAGCTTAGTTCTAGTGGGGAGCTTGCGCAAGCACTGTTTGTTCTGCTCCATCTCTCTCAAGCGTTGGATCGTGAACGTGCTGTCAAGGAAACGTTGGCGCGCTTCGCATCCTCCTTACCCGACCCAGTGACTACAGAGGGCGCACCAGATGCCACCTGGCAGTATCTCACCACAGAGTTGCAGCTTCCCGAGGCCTGGATCTGGGGTGCGAAGGCTTTGTTTGCTCGTGATAGTGGCGATGCCGCCCGAGAGGTGGATTGTCTCATCCGTGGTAAAAACTGGAATGATGCGCACTCCACTTTCTGCCGCGTCGTGGGACCAACTGCGGTGATTGAACGGGACTACGCCACTCTGGAGGCATTGATTTCGGGCTTTGGCGAAGGACCAGAACGCAAGGTCCAAGGCTGGGCGAGCGGCGGTGGAATCTACGACGATTTCCTGCGTCTTGTCACTGCCAAGAATGGAAAGCGTGATCCTAGTCGGCTGAGCCGCTTAGTTAATGCGCTTGTAACGATGGGTGAGACGATTGACAAGGGGTCTGGAGTGGAAGGGTTGGAGGCTAGAGTCGCCTTCAAGGAAATGAGCCGAGCCGTAGCCGGTTGGACTACACGCGAGGACGTCAGCGTAAGTACCGCATCTGTCTCAACGCTACTGTTGTCTCTCAATTCAAATATAACTGACGAACAACAGGCAATCGAGTTGCCCTCTGTGCTGAACCTACCTCTGACTGGCGATGCGCGCATCATGCAAACAGCAGAGATGAGTCGGAGGTACTACAATACTATCATGGCTGGAGGTTATTGAAGAGGGAAAAAAGCAAGGAGGTCGTTTGTATTATGAAAGATATGTGTGCATTTGTGGCCATTGAGGTGACCTTTGATGACATTTACTTTGGTTCTTCCTCACTCACTCTCGCTTTCTTGGATGTGCCAGTTGTTGCTACGGCAGCTCTGCCTGCAAGTGGGTTCTCTACGCTACTACTTGGATTCGAAAGACAGCATGCAGCGTGCCATCCAGAAAGGGAACCGAGTCAGTTTTACGAAGTCGTGTTTTCTTCCTACTCTTTTGCGTGTATCTCACTACCCTGTTTTACTGTTAGATCTAATCAAGCATGGTGTTTCTAGTGTGTCTCTAGTGTACCTTAGGATAGATGCCTCAGGTAATCATGAACCGTGCCTGCCTGATCTGCTCGTCATTCTGTGCTCATTATGAAAACAGAGAAAGAGGAAAGAGCGGTGGTCGAACCCCCCGGTTCAGGCTTTCAGGCCCGGTTCCGGCTTTCGTCTTGATTGGGGTTCTGGCCACGGTGATACCGGTCCCTTGTTGCGCAAAGGCGACACAGAGCTTCGACTGAGAGAAGACCACACAGTCTTTCTCACTTTGGTCTTGTCTTGTCTTGTCTTCTTGCCAAAGCCCCTCCCCACTGTCCTGTGCCTGGCTAGGTACATCGCCGTTTGTCTCCTTTGCCAGTCAGCGACCTGGATACGGACTTCAAGAGCGCAACATAATCACTCGGATTTGCCAACGTATAAAAGTGTCCGGCTTTCTCTATACGAGACCACAGTCCTTGAGGACCGATCTATCCTTGCTTCTCTCAAGAAGGGGCGGAAGCAGAGAAGGAGAGAAAGACCGGGAAGTAACGCAATACAGTGAAGCAGATGCACGTACCCTTGTCCTGGCTCGGCGGCTGTGTTTCCTTCCGAGGGCTAATCTCTTTCTTGTAGCCATCGCACAAGTATCGAATTCATCGACAATGTCTGGCGGAGTGCGCGAATTCCAGGAGGAGAGAGTCGCGCCCTCCTCTTCTTCCAACGACGGCGAGAATGTGATTCAGTACCATGTCGAGAAGCCGGCAGAGGCGTCCTCAGGCTCGGATCCTTCTGCTCTTGAAGCTCAGAAGACCACGACCATGCAGGCAGACGGCGAAACCGAGGGTGAAGCTCATTCGGCCTTTAGCAAGAATGAGAAGCGCTTCATCGTCTTCATGATCTCCATGGCGTCGTTCTTCTCTCCTCTTTCCGCCCAGATCTATTTTCCTGTCATGCCGACGCTTGTCACAAACTACCATCTCACTACGGCCTTGATCAATCTCACCATCACCACGTACCTGATCTTGCAGGGTCTAGCTCCGAGCTTCATCGGCACTTTCGCCGACTCGGGAGGTCGTCGTCCGGCATACATTCTTGCGTTCACTGTCTACCTGGCTGCTAACATCGGCCTCGCACTGCAGAATAGCTACGCGGCGCTGATGGTTCTTCGCTGTATCCAAAGCGCGGGCAGCAGTGGTACCATTGCCTTCGGCTATGGGGTTGTAGCGGACATTGCAACGGCGGCTGAAAGAGGGAGCTTCATTGGACCTGTGTCTGCGGGCATTATGGTGGCACCGGCTCTTGGGCCTGTCATTGGAGGTATTTTGGCGAAGTTCCTCGGTTGGAGAAGTGTTTTCTGGTTCCTGGTTATCATCAGTGGTGGCTACCTGGTGGTGTTCATGATCACGATGCCAGAGACTAATCGCAATATCGTCGGTAATGGTAGTGTCCCTCCCGATCAATGGTGGAGGATGTCTGTCATTCAGTACTTGGCCGCACGTCGCCGACTAAAGAAGATGACAGCTGAAGAACGCCTCGCTCATCAGGAGCAGAGAGCCGATCTCAACCAAGCACGCGAACATCAGAGGCTTTCGTTCCCGAATCCACTCAAGGCTTTCGCGATCTTGCTGGAAAAAGATGCATTCATTGTGGTCTCCTATGTCGGATTGGCCATGTTGGCTAACACTGCGCTCTTGACAAGCACACCCAACCTCTTTGGCAAGCTCTATGGCTTTAATGACCTTCAAATTGGTCTTTGCTACATGTAAGTGCACCCTGTTGATCCGCTCCTGGGAATGGCTTGTCAGACGACCTGAGATATGCTGACCATATCTGTCTCATGGAACCATAGTCCTCTCGGGGTCGGTTCATGCATAGCAGCCATACTCAACGGCAAACTGTTGGATTTCAACTATCGCCGCATTGCTCATAAAATAGGCATGCCAGTGGATCGGAAGAAGGGTGACGATTTGCGGGGCTTCCCTATCGAGAAGGCCCGTCTGCAGGCTTTCTTTCCTCTCATGGCTCTCGGTGTAGCTGCCTTCATCCCGTACGGATGGGTTCTTCAGCAGGGAGCGCCGCTGGCGGCACCCCTTATCCTGCAGTTCATCATAGGATTCAGCTTCATCGCCTCCCTCAACACGCTGAACACGCTCATGGTGGATCTGTTCCCAGACCGAGCGTCTACCGCGTCTGCGGCATCCAACCTCGTTAGATGCTGGCTGGGAGCCGTCGGCGCCGCTGTGATTGACCATATGCTCTCCGCCATGGGCTGGGGCTGGTGCTTCGTCTTCTGGGGCTTGTTGATGCTGGTTGGCCTAGGCCTGCTGTGGGTGGAGTACCACCACGGCATGAAATGGCGTCTGGCAAGACTCACCAAGCTGGATCAGAAACGGGTCGAGAAGGAGACTCAGAAGGCCGCAAGCGAGAACAAGGAGGCACACGGAGATGAGAACGAGGCTAATTCGGATAATTGAGATCGAGATTTTTCTGGTTGACGTTTTGCTTGACATAACAACTTTGAGCTGGAAAAGGTGGAGGAGCAGTGAATGGGTCGAAATATGGTTGCTTTTTCTGCCTGTCAGATAAGACGATATTATCTAATTTGCTTCAAGAGCTTGATTAGGTTTCTTGCTAGCTATGCAGCCTTTACAAGGAAGAATTGAAGAACTATTCAAAGTTGCTGCAGCTACAGGTCTTATCTGTAGCAGGACTATGGGAATACTCTTGTAGATAGCCCTTGCTGGATAGCTTTCCTCCTTGCAGACGAGTCTGACGTAACCGAACCCTTATCTACTCAATTACGACTGTTCAAAAGATCCAAAATACTTCAACATATGAGATTATTCGAATTGCTACCAGAAATCTGTACATGACTGAACGTAAACAGAGCAGGAGGAGAAAAAAAAGATAAGAGGTTATACGCGGACATGAAACACAAATCACTCCATGGCTTTGCGACGGGCGGTTCTAAAGGATGTATGTTTACCATATCCTTTTTTTTACATCCCGGTTATGGTTGTGTGAAAAGTAGGGCGAGGGGTAAAATGAGAAACCATTTTTATCGTCGCGGGATGGGATCAAGATGAAAAAAAAAAAAGGTATGGAATGGTTTATGGTAATTTTACATGCCAGGGGAGATCAACTTGCCCTCGGCCCTGCTGTCCGGGTGCCAGCCACCAGCAAAGGGCTTCCCGCCCAGCTCGCGCTCGTATTCCTTGATTCTGGCCTCCAGCTCGGGACGGAAGTGGCGGATGAGGCCCTGGATGGGCCAGGCGAAGGCCTCGCCGAGGGCGCAGATGGTGTGGCCCTCGACCTGCTTGGTGAGTTCCTGGAGCATGTCGATCTCGCGCTCACGGGCCTGGCCCTTCTCCATGCGCTCCATCATCTGGGCTGTCCACTTGCTTCCCTCGCGGCAGGGGGTACACTGGCCGCAACTCTCGTGCTTGTAGAACTTGGACAGACGGGAGATGGCGCGGACGATGTCGGTGGACTT
Source organism: Aspergillus novofumigatus IBT 16806 (assembly GCF_002847465.1). Lineage (NCBI taxonomy): Eukaryota > Fungi > Ascomycota > Eurotiomycetes > Eurotiales > Aspergillaceae > Aspergillus > Aspergillus novofumigatus. Next base: position 1,118,988 of record NW_020194278.1, read on the forward strand.
GTCCATGACGATGACGGCGGCGGTACCCAGACCGGTCTGGGAGTCCTTGAGGGAGTCGAAGTCCATGATCTGATTGTCGCAGACGGACTTCGGGATGACGGGAGTGGAGGAACCACCGGGGATAACGGCGAGAAGGTTGTCCCAGCCGCCACGCACGCCACCGCAGTGACGATCGATCAGCTCACGCAGAGGGATGGACATCTCCTCCTCGACCGTGCAGGGGTTGTTGACATGACCAGAGATACAGAACAGCTTGGTACCGGAGTTGCGCTCGGCGCCGAACGACGAGAACCAGCTGGCCCCACGACGCATGATGGTAGGGCAGACGGCCACGGTCTCAACATTGGTGACGGTGCTGGGGCAGCCGAACAGGCCGACGGCGGCGGGGAAGGGGGCTTCAGGCGAGGCTTGCCGGCCTTGCCCTCGATCGACTCTATGAGAGAGGTCTCCTCACCACAGATATAGGCACCCATCCCGCGGTGGATGTAAACATCGAAGTCGTAGCCCGTGCCGCAGGCGTTCTTACCAATGAGACCAGCCTGGTAGGCTTCGTTGATGGCCCGCTGGAGGACGGTTGCTTCATGGTAGAATTCGCCACGGATGTAGATATAGGCGGCGTTGGCGTTCATCGCACGACCGACAACGAGGCAACCCTCGATCAGCTTGTGGGGGTCCTTGCGCATGATCTCACGGTCCTTGCATGTGCCCGGTTCACCCTCATCGGCGTTGACAACGAGGTATCGGGGTCTGGGATCCTTATCCCAGTCCTTGAAGTTCATGAAAGACTAACCGCAGATAAGAAATGGGTTTCCCAACTTCACTGTATTGGCACGGTAGAGGACTTACATATTTCAAACCCGAGGGGAAACCAGCACCACCACGACCACGCAGACCAGAGGCCTTGATCTCGGAAATCAGCTGCAGAGAAGTTAAGCACATATTAGCCTCAAAGCCCAGTGTAACCCCGCAACACGAGTGCATGACCACAGAATGTCCTCGGTGGCTGCAAAGGACAAGCGTACCCAATCATGACCCTTCAAAACAATATCCTTAGTCCTGTGCCAGTCTCCAAACTTCATTGCCGACTTCAAATCAGCGCCATGGTGTCCATAAAGATTTGTGAATATCCGGTCCTGGTCCCGCAGGCCGCCATGATGCCGTACGGGGTGTGTGGTGTCCTGGACACTGGCGAAGGAGCGGGCAGCCGAACCCTGAACGCGGAGAGAGCGGGAGGAGAGGTTGGCGATTGAGGAAGGCGACGGAGCCGCCGCTCGAGATATCATGGTGGTAGATGGCCCAGTTGCTGGGAATTGACGGGGGATAGAGGGATTGTCTCGAGGAGAGAGGTGGAAGGGTCAATTGGGGATGATCACCGTCGTTGAGCTTCACGGCGCGGCAATTCCTGCGCTTGCTGAATATCCGCCTTTGGCTACCCGCTGATTGGTCAGTAGCAGTCACGTGCTCTACGCTTAGTCATGTATGCGTTATTGTTAAGTTATCAAGATTTCCAGCATTTTTGATTTTCTGTTTCCACTAAGACCTACTGCGGAAGATACAGATAAGTCACTGTAGACAGCATCACAGAGCCTTGGCCTGGTCCTCCTGCTCGTAACAAGTTCAAGGGATCTTCAGGCGCCTGCACACACTCCTCCTCTGTAGCCATCCAGGCCCACCGCAACCAGTTCGGAGAGAGCCACCAGTTATCTGTTTTCCAGTCTCCGGTGAACGAAGCTAGACTCGAAAAGATGTCTATATTCTGGTCTCTCATCTGATCGAGCATGTCGTCGAACAAGCTAACCATCTTTTCATCTTCTTCATCCTCCAGCATCCATGCCACATCCTCTGGGGGTGGTGGATACTTCTCAAGTAGAAAGCTAGCCCATGTAGACAGTCTTGCAGAAAGTTGAGATTTACCGGCTGATGTGTTCCTGTGAGTGGCAACCACAAAACACAAGAACATTGGGAAGGCAAAAGGCGAAGAGTCGTCGCTTCCTTCTAGCATGGGTATTGCATTTTCGGAGTTTCTCAAGACCTCTTGGAAGAACACTTTGCAAGGTCGTTGTATTTCAGCAGGAAGAACGCTGGTCAATTCTTTCAAGGTAAAAAGTTCGCCGTTGTTCGCAAGGAGCGATTTCCGTTCAAGGATTCTCACTTGTATACGGGACTTGACCTCTGCGGAGAAATTCTTCGCAGGTAAACGAGCCATATGAGTGCTAAGCAAACGCTTGGTTGCTTCCCAGCTTCCATCGTAATCATGTTGCCGTGCGCGGTTGAGCGTCCAGGCAGCAATAACGAGAGCTGTCTCTGACAAGCGGATCTGACTGTCGCGGTAGATTTTCGCATGTGTCTGTTCGATGTTTTCGGGATTTCCCAGGCCTTCCGACGAAGACCTCAACTTCACAATATGTGTGATCAATTCAATGATTATCTGACTGAGAGCAGCTAGAATCGTCCGCGAGTTGCCATATGCATCTGAGATTCGGATGTCCTGCTCGGTGATTTCAAGGGTCTCTAGCTCCCTGTTATTCGCGCCAAGTATGGAAACCGCATTGAAAAGGGCTGGTGAGAAGATCGAATGTTCCATGGCAGTGTCTGGTGCGAGTAGAGGATAGAAGATATTGAACACGTAGTAATGATTCTCTGTGGCTTTGGGTCGCTCGGGATACATCTGTTGCTGATAGGACCTGGCTTGGTCGAGAGGGCTACCCGGAGGTTCTCGCAAGCTGACGATCCGATAGTCGCATGGGTTGTCTGGAAGGCAAAAGCCATAGTTCATCATTACTGGGCTGAAGTTAATTTTCAATCTGTTATATGGGCATTCCACTTGCGACTTACACTGTTCGTTATTGCGCGGCCCGTAGTTATTTGAGATTTCCTGCTCGGAGGCCACGTCTTCCAACACCACAAAGGCTACATCTTGCTTCCCAGCACGCCATTCTACCTTTGCAAGAGGTCGATGGTTCATCAAGTCAATGCAGGGCAGCAGTACTGACACACCATCTTCAGGCAGCTCCACATCAGTAACTGCCTCGGCAAGCACCTTGGCTGAAAACGCCCGCGACACGAGAATGGACGAAGACCAGAGGTATAGGTCCCTATTGTGGGTTCCGTTAATACACTTTTGCCAGGTAACGCCGAGTAGCTTGATCAAATAGAGAAGGGGGGTATCCAACCGTCTACACATACCATGTGTACCGATCAACATCCTGGAACCCGGCCTTCCGAAGCTCGGTAATCCCATTTTCGTACTTCTCCTTCCACACCCCATTCTCTGCTCCCTAGCCGGCGCCAGACTCGTCCCATCCAACCACCGCAAGTCATCCCCCTCATAATACAATGGCGTAGTTAGGGAGAGCGGCTGAGGAAGCGTTCGAATATACGGGGACCAGAACCCTTCTGAGCCCCTCAGATACTGACCGATCAAGAAGAAAATAGATGACTCATGGGGTCCAACAGCATTGACGAAATTGCGCGGAAGCTGCACTCCATGAGCAGAGAAAGTGGCCGTCCCATTGCCTTGCTTGTCGGCGGGAAGAGGATGCTCGACGACGTTGAGATATGACATGGTTGCAGCCACTGGGATCTTGATGATATGCGTGTCCTTTGCGACACCATCTTTCCAGTCTTTCTTGACATTGAAATGGACACCTCGTTGTTCGTCTTTGGCGATCTGAACACTTTCGTGCAGGTAGCCGCCATTGCTAGTCATCCATTCCACGAGGGTGATCCATTTCTCTAGGTTCTCATCACCAGTTGACCTAGATGCTTTCATTAGACATAATGACGATATTTGGAGAATGAACCAGAGCCGAAGAGAGATAATGAGGAAAGTCTATCTCATCAAAATGCGAAAGCGGAAGGGCAATTGCACTATTTGGAATAGAGACATCCAGCGTCGCACTTCCCCTTCGAACAGAAGTTATAGGAACGGTGATGTAAGGTCATATCCGCGAGAATGATTTTATGCAACATAGCAAAACACAGGAATTCAAGCTTTCAACCTACACCGGTGGCAGCAACGCTGAAGGATCACCACTGTCCGTCATGGTGCTCAAACCAACTAGCGTGTCTTTCCCTGTCTACCAGACTGACAGCCCTAGCGACCCTTGCAGCTGTTCTCAAGGGAAGACTTAAGATCGTGGCGACGTGGACGATGGACACGGAGAACTCATACGATAAATTGTTCGGAGGGGCAATTTTAGGATGATGAAATGCGGTGTCCCACTTTTTTTCGGGGGTCTCGAAGTCATGGAAGTAAGCCAACAACAGCTCGTGGATAGGTATGGACATGACGGCGAGAATTGACTGTTCCACAATACATTCTCATAATCTTGGATTTAGAAGTTTGATTTTAGTTCTTTAGCCCTATAGTCGTCAATCAGGGTGTCAACTTTTGAGAATATACTCCGCAAAAAAAAAAAACAATGAATTGATTCCGCTGGATTATCGTACAAAATCATGTAAAGAGGAGAAACGAAAAGACAGCAGGCTATATCGATAAACATAGAGGCATTTAAGTGAGAAGAGAAACGCCGGTAATGTTGCGCTTGCGACGGCACTGGTCGGTCGGTAGAAGCAGATATCACCATTCAGAACAGTGCACAGCCACATGGAGGTAATCTTAATGCCAAGATCTTCCTGTTTAGAGAAGGCCACCTCTATTCCGCTCTCGACAGTATACAAGGTCATGCACATTGAGATAGTGTACATCGTCATGAAAAAGAGAAAGAAAAAAGTCCATGCGTCCCAGAATGCCAAAACAATTACCGCCAGGAAATGAAATGCAGAGCAAACCAGCGCAGACAACAAATTCTAGAGGACAATTTTGGCCATATCCATCCGTGGCAGTCAAGTCGTGGAAGACTTTCTCCCAGGAACTAAGATTTCGACCAGTCCATCATCTTCTCCGTCACTGCTGTCATTGTCATCGTCGTCCCCGAAAGGAGACGGACCGTACTGTGCTCTTCGGAAGCTCCTGTAGCGGCCAGGCCCGAGATCTGGGTATCCTAGAGATTCGTTCATGATAGCTTCGTCCTCTTCATCTGAGTCGAGCATTCCAGAACCAAGTGAGGGACCGACCATCTCGCCCATGTCATCCTCATCGTCATCAACTTCCAGGGGAACACGTTCCTTACGCCTCATATCTACCCTGCCTTCCCCGTCATCATCGGAGGAGTTAGTGGACATCGAATCCGGGGGGCTGAAGCCAGACTCGGGAAAAGTAGGCGATGAGAAAGGTTCGTCCTTGCGCGTATGTTGAAAGTCGCTGGAGGGAAAAGCGGCTCGGGAAGGCGAGTCCGTACCATCACCGTCATCGTCCAAGCCCGCAATCACAAAAGGGTTGGATGGCCACTGAACATCGCCATTCTCATGCTGGTTAGTTTGGTTTTGAGGCTCGTCTTCATTGCCGCCATTTTCAGCAGCTTGCTGTTTTTGGGCGGCAAGCCGTGCTGCCAGCTGCCGTCGCGCGCGAGACGGTCCGAGGCTGAGGGGAGCAGGAGGCGGAGGAAGAATTGGTATAGGTTGACTTGTTGAGCTCGTAGATGCCTAAGTTCATAACGACGTCAGCAAGTGCTGTGGCTTGTATTACAGCAAAAGCGATAGAGTCAACTATGAAGGCAGGGCGTAAGAGGGTCTGCATGAGTCAAGTCATCCGGGCTAGAACAGTGTCCAGACAACTGAGTGACTCAGGAATTGAGACCAAACCCAGAAGTCCACAACCCATCATCGGCCATCATTCAGATGCAGCTAGTCCTCTAGAGATGCATGAAATCAAGTTTGTATATCAATGCCTGAAGGAGCAGCCAAAGGGCTAAATATCCGACTAGACCATCTGTCAGACGGGCGCCGCAGGACCTCGGGATTCATCCCCGAAATGGGTCTGTACATGGACAAGAAGCGCTGAAGATACACGCTCTATGCTTATGTTCCCCAATGATCTCAAATCTCCTTCACCATCAACACCTATGCGGCGCCAGTCTTCATCTACCGTTTGATGAGAGACAAGATTGATCAGGGAGGGGAAGTGGAAATGGAAGTAGACCTGGGGGTACGGAGTAATTTGGGAGAGAAATGGAGTGCGAGCTCTCATGCATCGTGCATGTCAACGTCAGTAAAGAAATCATCACCCACATTTTCAGAACCACCTTCAGCGGTTTGCTCGGTTAGGTTTCTGTCGTCTTGTTCTTCCATTTCCTCGTCCTCATCGTCGCTGGAGCTTCCGAAGCCACTCAGCAGAGAGCTGCTGCCGCCACCAAGACCAAAAGCGCCACCAGAAACACTGCCCTGGTTCATGTCGAAGTTTTGGAAGCCTGAATTGCTGACACCGCCATTCAAGCCAGCCTCGGCGAGTGCTGAAGAAGCGTTCATGCTTTGAACTTGATTCAGCAGGCCCTGACGGTGCCCGATAGCCATATCTGGTCGTACACCGCCGAGGATTGCATTATCTCGTTCTCGCGTCTCGGAAAGAGTTTGTTCCACGTAATCGATCCACTCCGGGTTCAAGACGCTTTCCATCACTGTAGGAGAAAGTAGTTCGGGCGGATGACGCTCGCTAAACTTGACGACTTCTTCCGCAATGAGGGTAAGATGTCCCATGTAGCCGAGTCTGATGCGTTGCGTCCGCTGCGCTTCCTCGCTTCGTTTCTGTCCAGCAACAATCGCCTGCGTAATGCGCCCTGTCTCAAAAAGATCGATCGCAAGACATCTGTTGTATCCACGCTCCATAGGTCCATTGAAAACTTGCTGAACAACATCATACACAACGTTGTGAAGGAAGTTGTTCCAGGGAAAGCGGAAGAAGAAATCCTAAGACACGCAGGGGTCAGATTCCGAGTCATTGCCTATGTCGCGCGGGCTAACTTACCAGTATCGTGGGTACGACCTGATTCTTCACAAACATAATTTTGAGATAATCACCAACGACAGGCTCGCCGTTCGGATCGAGCTGAACGTAGGAATTGATGTGCGCCCGCACGTCTTCAGCATCGGTGTTTGAGGGCACCGATTCTGATCCAGGGTCCGTCGAATCTTGAGCATTCCCGACCTGGCCAGCAGTATCAGGTGCTGCAGTATCAGGTGTTGAAGCTACTGATTCCTTTTCCTGTTGTGTTTTGGAGAACAGAGGCGCTGGTACGGCTTCAGGTTCGGACGACATTTGTGCAGCGGAGGACGTATCCGAGTCATTCGAGGGGAGAGTTTCAGACTTTTCGACATCTTCCTGGGCCGTGGTTTCCTCGGAGGCCCGTTGGTCTCCCAGATCCATTGCATTGAGTTGGTCTGTTAGGTCAGACACCGTAGGCGGGAGATCCTTGGCGGAGCTGTTTCCTTTTGTGTCCATTTCAGCTTCAGCATGATCATTGGCTTCGCCGGCATCTTTTACTTCGTCGTTCATCGTGGCTGATGTTCTCGGTTCATCACCCACTTCCGGCTCCGTCTGCTGACTATCAGGCTCCTTTCTCTCGGCAAGTTTCTCCTTGTCGACCAGGACACCAGAAGAATCGACATCCTCGAACCCATCCTCACCAGCGTTCGAAATTTCAATGACTCGAGAATCCTCAGGGGAGCCGGAGTCGATAACAGAACCATTGATAAAGTCTGCGGTGGAATCGTTGCCTTCGAGAGCAGACGACTCTTTGTGCGGATTGAAGGCACCTTCGCGGAACAGTCTCTCTCGTTCAGCATCGCGTTGGCGGACATACTCATCACTTCCAGGTTCGTTCAGAAGACCCATGTTACTGCAGTGCAACAGTTCTGCCATCAATTCGCATGACTTGAAACGGTCAAAGCCGAGAGGCTCAATTTTAGCGCCCCAAGCAGAGCTCAGCTGTCCTCTCTCCACGCTTCGTACTTTTCCATTGTCATTGATCGTATGCTTGGAGCTTCGAATCAGTGCCATAAAGTCTGGTATATGTTTGGCAAAAACCCGTAGAAGGTTGCCCAGATAGATAGGGTCGTATGTCGTAGGAGGCGAATCAGGGCCACCGATGGTCTCTGGGTCGTAATCCGAGTTATTTTTCCGAATAACTTCAATTACGATACCAACGCCCACTGTCAACGGATTTCCACCTTGCAACATGGCCGTGATTAGAGTCTCTACGCATTGCGCGGAGACGAGCTGACGAGTGAGACTATTGGGTCCAATGCAGGATTGGTCGTTCTGAGTCGCATTTGCCGAAATAGTGATAATGGCCTTGAGAAAGTCTCCTGCAGAGGTTTGCACGGAGGCTGGATGTTCAGGTGTTAAGAAGGACAAAAGAATAGGAATTAGGTTCTGTGTTTTCAGCCACTGCGATGGGTGTCAGTCTGGACCATAAAAAAGCAGGGGACTATTTTCTGATGAACACACATCCACAATTCCCTGGCCTCCTTCGGCCTTCTCCAGACTGATAATCTTCAACAAGAGGTCCATGACCATGGGATTGTCGACATGCTGGAGGATCGCCGGAACTATACCGTCCAGAGACTTGAAGAACTCCAGCATCTCACTGGTCTTTCGATCAAACAACGTTTCGTTGACTTTCGTAAAGTAGCCCGCCTGGATAGGATCCAGAGACGGTCGTCTCCTCACAAAGCCCCAAAAGTCGCGCAGGTAGCTTGTGTTCGCCATTATTGACTCCAATATCGACCATGTCTCAGACGAGAGAATTTCGCACGCGATGTACGCATGCTTCAAACGGTTCTTCTCAGCTCGGTCCAGATCTTCAGGATCCAAGATCTCCTTCAGCGGGTCGACTTTCTTCTCTCCTTCGGTTGAAGCATCTTTATTCGTTTGAGGGGCATTAGAGTCGTGCGAATCGTCCTCGTCGTCATCATCATCCTCGTTCACCAGGCTGGGTGCAATCACGTAGTCCATAAGGCGTTTCAAGACATTATCTTCTCGTAGATATTCGATGAGTTTCGTATTATGTTGCTTGAGCTCCTGGATCAACTCTGACTCGTCCAACAGCTCTTCGAGACTGACATCAGGCTTGTCGAGCAGGGTATCAATGGTGGAGACACTCGCGTATCCCCCGAAGCGCCAAAACATCTTGAACTATAGATCCGAGAGAAAATCGTCATGGAAAACAAGCAAGGTATCGCAAGCACACTTTTGTTCTTGGGTTGATCCGCTCCGAGAGTCGTAACGGAGACGTCTAATGACACAGCGCAACGAGTAAGAAATGCCGATTGGTTCAATGCACGGAAGTTATTCCTGCTAGATTAGAAATGTTTCCAAAACAGTTCAGTTCGTGAGATTTGTCTCAAGGGAAGGAGATGACAATAGTTGCGAAATGAATACGGTCGGAGCGGCCAAGCGCTGCGCGTCGGAATTCAGCAAGGTCAGCAATCATTTACTACTAGAGCATGATGAAGCAGTTGAATGATGCAAATCAGAGCGTAGCCCAGTAATCGTAGCTTAGGGGTGTCGTTCATTCTGAGGACGGAAAGGGACACTAAGGGATAACAGTAGGGGGGGGGGCTGGAGGGAAGGGAGGCAAATTCGCCAGGTAAAAGACGGGATAGCGATTCAACAGGACAATGGAATAAGAGCCAAATGATTCATACCTTCAAGACCTTATGATAAGTGAGTGACAAAGAAAGAGAAGGCGGTGCCAGAGTCCTTGTGGGAGTGTTTTGCAGGACCGGCGTAAAGTTAATCGAGTCCGTGTTCCCTTGCAAGGCACAGGAACCTGTTGCACAGGCGAGACCAGTCGGTCAAGTTGGTAGGAGAATCAACCGTCGGTGGTCGTCAGGGTACTGATGTAGACGGTCAATAGAGGACGGAGTCACAGCTGACGTTCAGGGATCACGTCGACGTGCTGCGCTGGCGGCTGCGTCTGGATCGGCCGGCAACTTTGATCCCTGGAGGGCTGATGAACCAGGCTGAGCGGAAATACCCAACAAGATCCGACAAGCGGCGGCGGGGAAATTCCACACGACCTCTAGGCGAGAGATGGAGGGGGAGAAGCAAAGAAGAGCTGGCAAATGTGACAGATCGTTTCAGGCTGGTTCTGAAGTAGATAAACTTTATGATGATAAGAATGAAATCATATTTTCTATATTCAGGTGCACTCCGTAGTATATGAGTCGATGTTCATGACATTTGGACTCTTCCTCTTCCTTTTGCTGATGGAGAAATGGCGGTGCTTTTGATGCGCTGCGACCTGAACGATCTCACAATACTCGGTAGTCGCTTGCTGAGTGCGTCTTGTATGACTATTGCAATGGGCAAATTGATAAATATAGATCAGGTACCGCAATGGGACTGCTAAGTGTTAAATACTTCGAAGTCAAGCAGATCTCCGAGATTACGTCCCACTGAGGTCGGTGGACAAGGACTTTAAAGGGACCATCCACCCACACAGACAATAATCAACGTGGTCACACGTGCTATAACCCGCCAACTATTACGAGATGCCAGGTGATAAGCGAAACTCTTGAGCAAGGATGATCGATACTATTCTGATTGGAGTGGATGCCTTAAATTGCCGTCAGATGATGGTTATTCCGTAGGTTAATGGGCTCCAAGAGAGTAGAGTGCGGAGCCTTATTTGTTATGGAATCTGACGAACTGATGAGCCCATCACGTGTCTATATGATGATCAGCGATGTCGGATTCAGGCAACCATACTCATGAGATCCAGTTCTAATAGATCGATTGGTAGTATACCAAGTAACGGAGGTTCCTATCGAATTCTAGTAAGGTATTGACAGTTCCAAGACCTCTGTACGATCTCCGTTGCTAGCCTAGGGCATCATCTTCCCGCATCTTTAGGCGGCAACCGCCCCTGCCACTATCAACTGGCGCTGATCCCCGTCCCTACATCACTCCGCACTGTACTCACCACCCCATCTCATACTGGGCACAACCTCAAAAAAGATGAACCGACTATTTGGAACAAAAAACGCGGCTCCCAAGCCAACGCTTGACGATGCGATTTCCAAAGTAGGTCCCTTGCCGACTCTCTTAAACTACCCTCTCTACCTCTCCCCGCATGATCTAACACCCCGCCGTCACAAAGGTAGACAACCGCGTCGCGAGCATCGACGTCAAACTAGCCTCTCTCAACGCCGAGCTCTCAACCTACCAAGCCAAAATCGCCAAGATGCGCGACGGACCAGGCAAGAACGCCCTTCGCCAGAAGGCACTCAAGGTCCTGCAGCGCCGCAAACAGTACGAAGCCCAACGGGACCAGCTATCCCAGCAATCCTGGAACATGGAACAGGCAGGGATGATGCAGGATAACTTGAAGAACGTGATGACGACCGTTGACGCGATGAAGACGACGACCAAGGAGCTGAAGAAGCAGTATGGCAAGGTCGACATAGATAAGATCGAGCGCATGCAGGACGAGATGGCCGATCTGATGGATATCGGCAATGAGATCCAGGAGAGCATTTCGCGAGCGTATGATGTCCCCGAAGATGTGGATGAGGCGGAGCTCGATGCGGAGTTGGAGGCGCTGGGTGAGGAGTCCATGTTTGAGAGTGCGATGGGCGAGAGTGCCATGCCTAGCTTCATGCAGGATGAGGTGGCACCGCCGCAATTTATCGACGAGCCTCCGGAACAAGCCAAGGTCAAGGAGCCTGCTGGCGGTCTGGGCTAACACATGAATGGATTGACGATTGATATTCCGGAGCATGAAAGCACTGGCGTTTTGGGAATGTTCATTTCATTTTTTGTTTGTCTCTGCTGTACGAAACGCTCTCTCGATTTCGCATTCCATAACACTTGGGATGATATCCCGAAATCTGCATCTAAGTCTAAGTCTAAGTCTATGTCTAGTCTATGCCTAAGTCTATGTCTAATGTTATGTAAGTCAAGGCAACTGTGTATCAGGCCTTCCCCATTCCGACAAGAACCAGCAACGCCACGTTCATCACCGCGATCACCAACCAGATCAGGATGGCTAGCGCAGAAACCAGAAAGCTATTTCGCATTTTGACTCCTTCGGGCGGAATGTCCGCCTCGTCTCCGCCAACGCGATCAGATGGCACGGTCATATAACGGTTGCGACAGGTGAAATAGATCAACGGCGCCGTCACAAAGGGTAGAATCACGCTCAGTACTACTTGACTGGCGGTAAGGGTTTTGTCTAACCCATCTTTTCCCACAGCTGCTGCGATGATGATACTGGGAATGATGCTGATGGATCGAGTAATGAGTCTGCGAAGCCAGGGCCTGACGGTCCATTTCAGCATCCCCTCGCTCACCATTTGACCTGCCATAGTGCATACAATGCCCGCGGAAATGCCCGAGAGGAGCAGTGCCAGCGCAAAGATCAAGCCGGCAGCCGGAGCTATGGAACTGGATAGTAAGTCGTGGATTCCCCAAAGGTCAGCGTCGTCAGCGCCGGAACTCCCGTATAGAGAGGCACCGGCAACGATCAGGATGGAACTGTTTACAAAAAGAGCAAAGGTGAAAAGCGAGAGCGACAACTCAATGATCGAGTACTTCATGCAGCCTCGGATGGCGTGGATGGATGGCCTGTACTCGACCTCTCCGCCAGTGCTTCCAAGACAGACGGTCGGGTCGACGTATCCCTTTGTGACATCGAACTCCTTCAATCGCGGCTGGACAACACCACTGCCAAGAAATATGGAGTGAGGCATGACCGTAGCACCGAGAATACCGCAGCTCTGGTACAAACTGGATGGAAAATGAGCTTCAGTCAGTGCCTTAGACCTAACATAGCTTGCGCGGGAATCCACTCACCCCTTGGACTGTACTATGGCAGAAGATGGTAAATAGCCTCTGAACACATCGCGAACGGATTGTTCCTTGATAAGAGAAAGCTGTATACAGAAGCATATCACCACCCCCAGGACCAGTGCCATGACAAAATATTCAAAGAGTCGCAGCCCCCAGATGGATCCGTTGGGTCTATAGAAAATGAGAAGGAAGAGAACATCGGCGAGCGTGATGGCACATCCAGCGACCAGCGGAATTTTAAGAAGGAGGTTGAGAGCGATAGCTGAACCCACGACCTAGGCATAAAATCAGTCAGGACTTGGAGAGGGAAAGGACGTACAATCGAGCAGGAAGGCCATACCTCGGCAATGTCAGTCGCGACAATGGCGGCTTCTGACAAAAAGTACAGAATGTACACCAACCATTTAGGAAGATGTTCCCTACAGTTCTCCGCCAGGTTGAGACCGGTCACACTTCCAAGCTTGATACACAAAGACTGCAAGAAGATGGCGAAGAGATTGGACAGCAGGACAATGAAAAGCAGCGCATATCGGAACTCTGCACCAGCAGCCACATCGGTTGCATAATTTCCGGGATCAATGTAAGCAACAGCAATCAAGAACCCGGGGCCCACGAAGCGAGCAAACTTGGCAAGACTCTGCCCGACATGGAGAATATGGGAGGTCATTATTGAAGTGAAATCTGAATGACGGCGGGGTGATCCGACGTGACTCTGGGGATTTTCGTACCCAGAGGCAGCAGCGATCACTCCGCCTAGCGTCTTCGTCTCCACGATTTCGGATTCGGTACCATCTTGACAGTGTGGGTGAGAGTCTGTCTCCATGATGCCTTCTCCTGAGACGCCTCCCATTCCTGACGCATGCCTCCGGTGTACCTTGGAGTTGGCAATGCCATTGAGATCATTTCGAGTAGTTATATCTGCATTCAACGCGGGAGGATTCTGGTTCCAGCCCGGATGCTCAAGAGTGTCGTCGGTTCGTGAGGGACAATTCATCGCTGGGCAGTGGTGCAGATCGTGCAGGCATCAGACCAATTGCGGAAGCAAGATTGAGTATGCTTGACGCTCGTGCTTGGATATCAAAAGTGATTTATCTCATAGACGAATCTAGAATTGTCGGATATACGTCGGAATCAAAGTTGAGGACCTGCGGGGAAGAAAGCCCGAAAACTGCCCGATTGCGCTTGTTCGCTGTAGTAATGCGCATCAATATCCTACATCCACGAGGTTGACACAGGGAAATGATCAGAGGGATCAGCAGGATACAGCGAAGAATTTGGAATTTCTCGACACAAAAAGGTAGATAAAACTACAGCGTCAGGTCCACGATGACGGCATGGTGGCCTAGCCTTTGCATCAGATTTTTTAGTAATTTTTAGTAACGTCCGTCAGGGCCATACTAGGAACAATAAGGTTAAGGTCAAGCACAGAAGCCATGAGGCTCGATGCAACAAAGTAAGGTCGATAAAATATGCGGAACACTGAACCGACTGCAGTTAGTTGATATATCGATGGTACATATGTACTAGATAAAGAAGATTACTACTACAATGAGGGGAAGAAGTAGTAAGTAAGAGATCTACCACCATTGAGCCACCCCCGCGAACCAGAAGATCGCGCCGATGAAGCCTTGCCTTGGCGCCCGCATGTGGTTATGGTATCTATCATCACCTATCTCCTCACGCGCAGTGATTTGGAAATACAAAAGAGTCAAGAATTGAGATCGAAATCCAGAACATTGAGACTCGCGATGGGATTGGTGATGAGGTCAAAGAACGCGTGAATTATTGAGTATCATATTTAGTGGTGATGACGCGCTAGGATATCATCAGTCGCAAATCTCAATATACCGTCATCAGACAGATGATCTTATTGATAGATCATAACATAGTGACGACAGTCTCCAGTAACCTCGAGTGTATCTAGGTGGTTGGGATTAAGACAATCAATAATTGATCAATTATTGATCATCATCAACATCATTTTTTTTAGTTTTGACACGACTCTACCTTGGTTTGTCGAGTATTTAGATAGACTACTCCGTATTGATAAGTATTTCTCCCCCTCATGGTTGCCCCCAGCAACCTCACTGCCATTCTCTGTTTACTCCCTCCACCACCCTCGATTCCAGCCACTGTGCAACGGCGTTGGTGGATAAAGTTGGTGGATGAATGCTGCATGCGCCTGTTGGTCATCTTTTTCGACTCATCCGAGACTCTGCTCACTTCCGGGACTATCCACCTGGTGATCATTCGCTGTGCCATGCTGGTCTCGCTGTTCCTTTGATGTCCGCCGGCTTTTTATTACTTCCTGTTGTCTGCCCCCGTCGAGTCCTGACTTCAAGCAGATCTCACCTGCTCGCCAATGTCTTGCTTTTTTCCATCTTGCTCTGTCTTTCTGCTTGCTTGCAATTTGTGATTTTGTCGTTCTTGCTCTTGTGATTTCTTGTGCAAATTGCCATTTGAATTGTTGCATTACTTCTTCTCACCTGCGACCGGAGCATCCTCTCACCGTAAGTTTAAACTCGCATCTACCCGGCCCGGTAGAGGTTCGTCTTTGCATAATTTTATTTTGGAACATTACTGACCGCTGTCGTTATGCTTTGGCTAGTTTCTGGCCAAAGGCGATAGATATGGCTCCCAACATGCACGCCCCCGAGATCTTCGATGATGCCACCCGAAGTTCTACCAAACTTGGGTTCCGAGCGATTCTCTCCAAAGCTCATAGACGAAACCAATCTGCGGACGATGCTATCCCTCCAAAGATTTTTCCCAGGTCCACACCGGCAGAAAGCGCGTCTTGGTCCCCGGCCGACCAGGCCTACCCTGCTCTAAACCAACATCCGCTGGGTGAAAGAGCCCACAACCGGGATGCGGCAGATGGCCCTTCAATTCAGCAGAAGCCGTCTGAAAAGACAGGAAAAGCGGGTTTGCACAAGAAGACGAAGAGTACCGTGTCACTGAAATCGTTGAGAAACTACATGGAACGCAAGGAAAACAAGGCCAGCGGTGCGCAAGAGGACGAGTCGTTGGGTTGGAAGCCTAAGAAGGCAAAGTCGGCAAACAGCCTCAGTGCCATCCTGAAAAGATCACAGCGGGGACGGAAGGCCGGAGGATCAAAAGACATACGGGACAAAGAAAATCGAAGCCCCTCTGATCTGGTGGACAGCATGCCATCTCCTGTCTGGAACCCGTACGGATCCGACTCCTTTCACAACCAGACTGGAGTGCCACAGTCCCCAAATAAGCGCCGAACATTGCAAGAAGAAGTTTCGCTGTACACGCCCAAAGGCTATGGCCCAGCGCAACAGCGAAATTTTTATGATCACCATCAGCCCTCTCTCGCTAATCGCTCCGATGCCAAGCCTCGTCCGAAATCTGATAATCTTTCAGGAAATCGAAAGTTAAGGGAGGCACTGGGTAGTATCCAAACAGTGCCGTCTGACAAACCAATTGCCGTTGATCAGCCTGAGACTGAGTCCCAGCGAGGCCAAGGGAGACCTCGTATGTCAAGGTCAGAATCGCACTCAGAGCCTGAGATGAAGCCAGATGCGAGCCCGAAGAAACCATCGCGCGTGCAGGCGGCAATCTCTGCCTTCAACGCGAAGGAGAAAGAAGCAGAAGTACAACGACGCTTGAATCCCAAGGACCTGGAAAGCGAATTCGAGAAGCTCCTTGTGAGTTGGCCTAAGAAGAACTACTGTCGTCGGGGACGCACATGCTGACTGGTGATATAGGATGCGCGGAACATTCCCCACAATATGAGGGATAAAATGAGGGCGTTGGACACTAGCATCAAGGCTGACTTTATTCAAAAGGATAGAGCAGAGAACAACACCCCACAGAGCGCGGCTCCTTCCTCGGCCACTGATAGCACTGGTCGCCGAGGTCGCAAAAGCGAGTCGAAGGATGAGCGCCAGAGTCATGACGGAAAAGGGTCGCGATCGAGATCCAGGAGTCGCGGCTTTACCTTTTCTA
Source organism: Aspergillus novofumigatus IBT 16806 (assembly GCF_002847465.1). Lineage (NCBI taxonomy): Eukaryota > Fungi > Ascomycota > Eurotiomycetes > Eurotiales > Aspergillaceae > Aspergillus > Aspergillus novofumigatus. The sequence goes on from NW_020194278.1 coordinate 1,135,657, forward strand.
AAGGCGGCTCCTCACCTGGGAAAAAACAGCGGCCTGAAAGCGGAAGCTTCTATCGGCGTCCAAAGTCTGTGGATTTGTCGCAACCGGCGAGTCTCGCAAAAATCCTGACACCAGCGACGTCCACCGTGTCTCTCTCTGCTACAGCCAGTCGCGACACTGCTGCCGATCCATCGGACTTTGTCCACTATCTACGCGAGATACAAAAGCCTGAGATGATCGAGATTGGTAAGATACACAAGCTTCGTATCCTATTGCGCAATGAGACCGTCAACTGGGTTGATACGTTCATTGCCGATGGCGGTATGGACGAAATTGTCCAGTTGCTTTACAGGATAATGAAAGTTGAATGGCGGTACGTTTCTGCGGCCCAGTCTGACGTCTTTATGCCCAAATACTGATTTCTTTGTCAGGGAGGAACATGAGGACACTTTGCTTCATGAAACCCTTTTGTGCCTGAAGGCTCTCTGCACAACTTCAGTCGCATTGAAGCACCTGACCAAAATTGAAGCTGAACTCTTCCCAGCATTGTTGAAGATGTTGTTTGATGAGGAAAAGAAAGGACCGAGCGAATACACCACTCGCAGCATTATCATGAATCTCCTTTTCACTCAGCTTGCTACCGCCTCCTCGGACGAGATGGCAACAGCATGCGCCTCACGGATCCTTTCTTACTTGCAGGATCCAAGTCCCCGGAAGAAAACCAACCGCTCTCGTTCATTGCCAATATCTACCAGTCTCGCCCTTATCGAGTGTGGTGTAAGGAAGTCAGCAATGTAACCAAAGAGGTGTTTTGGATTTTTCTTCATCATCTCAATGTCGTCCCCATCGTCAAGTCCGACAAATCGCCATCAGGACTGGAGCAACAGACGTTCCGAGAGCGTCATTTTCCGGCACCTAGACCGCCTGTCCCCGCTGCGCCGTATGTAGGTGGGGTTGAATGGGATGCCACCAATTATCTCGCAGCGCATCTTGACCTCATGAACGGCCTCATTGCATGTATGCCGTCTATCGAAGAACGCAACAAGTTGCGATCAGAACTCCGCGCTTCCGGGTTCGAGAAGGTAATGGGCGGTAGTCTGAGAACATGCAAGGAGAAATTTTACTCCTCCGTCCACGATTGTCTCCGGACATGGACTGCAGCTGCTGTTGAGGATGGATGGCCGTACACATTCGTTCGGGAAGGTCCGCCTCGGCCGGAACCTGGATCCCCTGCTAAGTCCCCAGTCAAGGCCGGAGGTGGTAGCCCTAAGAAGGGTATCCTTGACGAAAAGCCTCCCAGGTTGGAGCTTGCACTGGACCTACCTTCCAACAATCGAGTTTCTCAGAAGGGGGATAATCTGGGCAATTGGCTGTGACAAGCTCATTTGGTGTTACGGCATGCCAATTCATATATCTGGCGATCTGCTTTCGTGAGTTTTGATGTCTTGATTCAATAACTCATCGACTTTCTGTGAAGTCAACTCCATCATCCGATCATGACCCGGCGTTCTAGGTCCTGCTTTTCTGTTGCTGTTACTCTCTGCTGCCTCTTTCCCCCCTCTCATGAGAACTCCCGTCCCTCGTTATCCTTCATCTGGGCTTGCTGGTTTTGTCTTATTGGAGTAATTGGATACTGAAAGGCGTTGGCATTTCTTTGGCGTTTTGGGCGCATCTGTCAGCTGAACTACGGCCATGGCGACACGACTTTTAATGAAGCAACAGGGCCAACATGATGAGATTTCTCCTTTTTTCCTTCTCAAACATATTTTCAGACGACAGTCAACTCTTATGAATTGTTCTCTTTTGGACGTGCAACTCATAGTTCAGATTGACACTGACCAAGTCAGAGAAGTATAGCAGAGGTTTCAAGCTTGTCAGGTAGGGAGTTGCCATGCTTCGGTAGTCTTTGCAGATAGTACATTGTTTCATGCATATGGTACAATTATTATATACAGCAGCCTTAGAGTGATCATCGGCTTTGGACAAGCGAGATTGCCAACCGGTCTTCTATTGGTGATGTCTATTCCTGAGCAGTATCGTCAGCTTTCCTGGCAGGGCGTGGAGGCGGCGGAGTAGAGAAAGTATCCTTAAGGCCGGAAAAGAACGCCCGTCGAATCTGTTTTTGTAGTTCAAGCAGGTTAGCCACACCTCTCAGTACTATATCAATACGAGGGAAACGCCCACCTCATCGAACGGACTTCCCCTCTCATCCCACTCCATAAACAGCAAAGCATATATCAAAACAACTACAAGAGACAGACAACATTAGCGCTATCCTTTCCTTTCTATCTTTTCCCCGAACCAAGACAGGAAACTTACATCCAATTACCCCCCACTGAATCAACTTGGTCACCTTGACCCACTTAGGCCGAGCAAACTTGAGCGCCGCGCGCCGTCGGTACTTGCGCTCGAGCCGGAACTGGTGCTTCGGGGAAAGCTTGGACATATCTGGGGGCCATTGGCGCTTTGGCTTGTAGGGGCTGTAGTAGGGGCCGGTTCGCCGTCGAGGGGTGGTTCCGGTGGGATTGTGTGGTCGGTGTCGGGTTTCGAGGTGAGGCGGAATGGGGATGATGAGACGGGGGCTGAGTGGGAGAATGCTCGGGACAGAGCTGGTTGTGAGAGAGGACTCGGGATCTGCTCAATGATGGTTAGAAAGCGGAATGACGAGAGGAGGGATAAGGAAGATCGTACACTGCATGTTGGTCGGGATGGCCTTAATGAGGAGGATTGAATGTGGATTGATCGGGAGGGGATGCGCGTGCGGCTGTTGCCAGGCTGCGCAGTATCTTGGAGCGCATGATGCAGTTGTTACGGGAGGTGAAGCGGAGGAGATTGGTGAACTATTGTCTGTTGAGATCTTGTGGAGGTAGCCGGGACTTTTTTTGATCTTGGATACGATGCGGAGAGAAAAGCGTCGGGGATTCCACCGCCGACTCTCCGCTCGGAGTTGACACTTGATCTAGAGAGGTATAGAGTGGTCAATTCTAAGTGTCGTTTATGATACTCTGATAAATCATTGAAAGAAAGTTGAATTGAGGAAGCTTCAACTAGAGAAGCTTCAACTAGAAGACTAATATGCAGCAGTAACATCATCTGTATGTGTTGTATGTCTCAAACATGAAGTATGCTAAGTTCAGAGTATTCCAATATCATATTTTCAGGTACCATCACAACAAGACTTCAACTTTGGCAGTAATACTAGTTATCTAGATAATAGAATATAATAACGATTGCTCTCAAAGTAGCATAAATAAGGATAAGATGGCGTTCACAAGACCAGGGTATAATCATATATCTACGGCGGACTATTTGTACATAAGGAACTTTTCATATCGAAATAGCTGAGAAACTCGGATCAAATGACGACAGAAGCTTCCATAAGCATCATTAGATATTATTATTGCCTAGGCTCAAGACACAAGAGAAGATCATCTGCAGTCTCCTGCCACTCTCATCTGCTGATGGATGATTCTTCACATGAAAATCAAGAGACACACTCGTCGCCGGAATCCCGTGACTCTGGTTTCTTAGCCGGAACAACATTGATGCGGCTGGACCTCGGTACTTTCACAGGTTTTGGATACACGAACACTGCAAAGGGTAACAAGACCGAGAGACTTGGTGATTACTCCACGTTGGGTTTTCTGGGGTTATAAAGGGGACTCCCCAGTTTAGCATCTCTTTCGTATCCCATACTTTTTGAAGAGCTCTACTTTGTTGTCCTTTGGTCTCTTTTCATATACCCTTGGTTTATATTGACGTCATCATGTCTTCTGGTAAGTCGGATACTCTTTCAGCTCGGTCGACTAAAGATAGTACTGATTACTGACTGCGTTGGGGATTCGCAGCTCAACAGCGTCTTTCTCAGGTCTCCTCCCACTTCACGTCGGGAGGCAAGAAGGGTGTCGCCGCCGTCACCGAGAAGCATCCCGATGATATCGTTGTCACATGTGCCCTGCGTACTGCCCTGACCAAGGGTGGCAAGGGTGGTTTCAAGGATACCGCTGCCGCTGATCTGTTGGCCGGTGTCTTCAAGGGCGTTATCGACCGCAGTGGCATCGACCCTAAGGTCGTGGAAGATGTTGCTGTTGGCTCCGTCCTTGCCCCTGGTGGCGGTGCCACTGAGTTCCGTGCTGCTGCCCTTGTTGCCGGCTTCCCCGAGTCGACTGCTGTCAAGAGCTTGAACAGACAGTGCTCCAGTGGTCTTCAGGCCATTGTGGACATTGCAAACGCGATCAAGTCCGGTATGATTGAAGTTGGTATTGGTGCAGGCGTGGAGAGCATGTCCTCTCAGTACGGGTAAGTCGAACCGGTTTTGTTTTTGCAATGCGGCGAAAAAAGCCCGAACGCTGACAAACTTTCGTTCCATAGACCTGGCGCCGTTACAGAGTTCTCTGAGCTCCTCGAGAGCCACCCCGAGTCCGCCAACTGCAAGGTCCCCATGGGTGTCTTGTCGGAACAGATGGCTAAGGACCGTAACATCTCTCGCGCCGTCCAAGATGCTTTCGCTGCCTCTTCATACCAGAAGGCCGTCAAGGCTCAGAAGGCCGGTCTCTTCAACGAGGAGATTGTTCCTCTCCAGGTCAAGTGGACTGATCCCAAGACCGGCGAGGAGAAGACCATTACCGTCAAGGCCGACGATGGCATCCGTGACGGCATCACCGCCGAGTCGCTCGGCAAGATCCGTCCTGCTTTCGCCAAGGATGGTTCCATCCACGCCGGTAACGCCTCTCAGATCTCCGACGGTGCTGCTGCCGTCCTGCTGATGAAGCGTTCCACCGCTGAGCGCCTCGGCCAGAAGATCATCGGCAAGTATGTTGCCGCCAGCGTTGTCGGTGTCAAGCCCCTGCTCATGGGTATCGGCCCCTGGAAGGCCATCCCCGTCGCCCTTGAAAAGGCTGGTATCACCAAGGACGAGGTCGACATCTACGAGATCAACGAGGCCTTCGCTTCCCAGTGTGTGTGGTGTGTCAACGAGCTTGGCCTGCCCCAGGAGAAGATCAACCCCAAGGGAGGTGCTATCGCCTTTGGCCACCCTCTTGGCTGCACCGGTGCTAGACAGATTAGCACCCTTTTCACAGAGCTGAAGCGCACCAACAAGAAGGTCGGTGTCACCAGCATGTGTGTGGGTACGGGTATGGGCATGGCCGCCGTCTGGGTCGCCGAATAAACAAAAGAAGGAATGAGCTGGTTTCATTGCTTTTCTTCTCTGCATTTCTTTGTATAGCGATGACATATATATCATGTTACCACCTTTCTTGATTGTATTGAATACTTGTTCGAATACCAATGGCATGATGGTCCACCATTGATATGATAGCTCGTCCTATATATAACCCCTCTTGATACCTCCCTGGGAATTTCTCAAGTATTGGTACGGAACTGCTTGAACGCATGAGAGACATCCATCCCCTGCGACACGGCGTCTTTGGCCTTGTCATCCATGGCGACTAATTTCGGCATCAGTTCCAGCACCCGATCCAGCAGCTCTTGAGGAATAGCAACCACGCCTTCCAGAGGATCACAAAAAATAATATCGCCCTGTAAACAACATCAGCATCACCATCCACACCCACTTCCTACCTACAGAAAACCATACTGGGGAAACAGTCACACCCCCACATCAACCGGCACATCCCTCGCCCCCGGCTTCGCCTCAGCACCCGACCCAACAGTCGACGTCCCCTTCGCCCAAACCTACATCAATCAGCCCCAACACCCGCAATCCAGAATTGGGGAAGGACACAAACCGGCAGCTTGCACTCATTAATCTCCGCCAGATCCCGCACGCGCCCGTTCACCAGCACCCCGCGCACACCGAGGACCTTCATCCGCACGGCCATGATTCCGCCGAGGACGGCGCAGTGCTGATCCGCGGGCTGCTCGAGCACGGCGATGGTGCCTGGCTTGGCGAAGTCGACCCAGTGCGTGCCTGATGGGAAGCCGTGGGAGTCCTCCGGTTCTGCACTTGGTGGGTTGTGGTCGTCCTTGGAGATGAACTTGAAGGTAGATGCTGGGGCGATGATTTTGGGTTGTATTGCGTTGCGGCCAATGGTGGGGGAGAAGGGGGCTGGGGTGATCTTGTTAGCTTCGCTTACCGAGGAGAGTACTGGTAAGACGGAGATTGATGCTAGAGCGAGAGCTCCTTACTGAAGTCGGCCAGGTGCCCTGCTCGGGCGGCTGTTCCTGCTGGGGGTTTCTGTAGTTTGAGGAGAGCATCTGATACCTGGATTTTGGGTGGTTAGCGGAAGCTTCCTAGAGATCTAGAGTGATGATAGTAATTTGGGATCATACATCGCATGCAGAGTATTTCTGCAATTCGGTCAGTTTCTGTTCGATCGAGCTGGACATGGTGCGTCTTGGATGGGAGGATGGGACGTGGAATGGGTTGAAGATCAGTCGTGGTCGACGAGCAGGATGGGAAGGAAGAATTTCAAAGATAGCACGGTTCCGCGACACGAAGTTCATGGAAGTCGGCCAGGTACGATTTCCAAAGTATGAGTGAGATCGTGTTGGGATGGAGAGATTCGGAGATTGGGTCAGTGTAGATGCGACGTCCGTTTGTCCGCTGCTCGGAACAGTCTTCTTGCTGAGAACGTCTTTACTTGAGCTGCATTATTTTGTATACAATATGGCTATGTGCTCTGAACCTTTGGAATAAAAATAGAGGGTAGTTTCTAGCAGAGACTAGTTACATCAAAGCATTCATCGTCAGATGTCTCTCAGTCCTGACACGGACAGCCGAGGATCTGATAAACCAACATTATCATCATCTAGAATCAAGGTACTTCTGTGCAAAGGATCCATGATATCATCCAAGACTACATTAGGAAACATGTCTCGGTCCGAATACCGAGTACCTATCCACGGACAGACTGTCATGTCCATTCGATATCGATCTACATCATCCGTCCTTAATACATTCATTTCTCATTCTGCCGCGGGGTTAAACGCGGGGAAAGCAGAACTATAGAGGCACCGTCAATGCGATTGCTCTACAAGCATCGCATTTTTTGCTAAAAGCATCAAACAAATATTGTTTGAATCATACTAACCAATTATTTTGAAACACTCGTCTCTTGCCAATAGAATATCTTCTCCCAACCATATCGGCTCGCCTCAACTCGCCAACCCGATGGGTGGACCTTGGCGCCAAATCTGGAATTGCTCATCTGACAAATAATCGCTTTGTAATGACCAACTCTGAATACGAGACCATCTTGGCCTTGTATATTTATGTAAATAAGATAGTCTTCTTCCTCGTGGTCTGGTAGATCATCGCACCCATCATGGCGTCGCCACCGTCTACGTATACTCCCGATCAGATAGAGGCCTACCTGCAGCGCATCAAGTACGCCGACTCCGCCAGCACATCCGGAATCACCAGGCACCAACATCTCCAGCAATGCATCGAGAAAGATCCGCTGGCCGCATTGACCGAGCTGCAGAGGCGGCATCTGGGCGCCATCCCCTGGGGAAATTCCGGTCTGCATTACTCCCAACTCCGCGCCATCTCCATCCATCCAACATGTGTTTTTGAAAAGTTGGTCATTCGCAAACTAGACGGGTACTGCATGGAAAACACCAACCTGCTTTATGTCGTCCTACGGTCGTTGGGGTATCAGGTCTATCCCACGGGAGGCCGAGTTAGTCGCGCGGCAGCGGCTGGGAACAATGCGGCGGTTGGATATCTGGCGCTGTATGTACCTAGATCTCCTAAATCTATAAGAGTCGCATTCGCTGACGAAGGGCGCAGTGGACATATGGTTCTGATCGTGACCATTGACGGCCAGAAGTACATGGTAAGGTGTTTCCCGCTGAGAATCTCATCGCGGACAGCTACTAACTGAGCTCGCAAAAGGTCGACGTTGGATTCGGCGGCAATGGCCCTACCAGTCCGTTGCCAATGAAGGAAAACGAGGTTGCTATCTGTATTGCACCCAGCGAGATGCGCCTGATCAAGGACAGCATCCCCGACTTCGTCGACAAGAGCCAGAAGCTCTGGATCTACCAGGTCAGGCATAACCCGGAAAGCGAATGGATACCGATGTACTCCTTCTCGGAAGTTGAATTCCTGCCACAGGACTTTTCAGTGATGAACTTTGCGACAAGCAAGCAGCCGACCAGCTGGTTTACCCAGGCTTTTGTCTGCACCAAGGTGATTCTGAGTGAGGACGGACTCGAACCCCGAGGTATATATGTGATGATAGGAAAAGAAGTCAAGAAAAGGCTGGGTAAGGAGACAGAAGTTGTGGCCACACTAGCAAACGAAAATGATCGGAGACAAGCACTGGCGAAGTATTTCGGTATGCACTTCCAGGACTGTGACGTTGAAGGAATACAGGGCTTGAGCTCCCAGATCAAATAGAATTCTTTTTGACATATGAAAACTAGCTTTGCAGCGTTCCGCTTGCCCAGTGATATTGTACAAAAGATGTTGCTCTAGGACCGTAGCGTGGATATTGATTTAGGAAAAGCAAGCGAACACAAGCTAAAACAAATGGTGTAAAGACATGACGTGGAGACACGTTGCCGTGACTTAGAAAATCCGTTTCTCAAGCTGTAAAGAAGTGAGCATCTCGCATTCAACCACAAATAAACGCATCGAGCTGACGATATGACATACCTTCCATGGGTTGCTGACATCGAATCCCTTTGGCGCTACGGCATTGCCTGACTGGCCTCGTAAAGTTCCTGTGATTCTCAAGTCTCTTTCCATCACTATGGCAGATATATATCGTCAGTTTCCGGAGCCTCGTCTGGGCAAACAAGGAGAAATATTGCAAGCATTGCAAGCGGTAGGTCACGCACTTTGCTAGATGGATATTAGCCTTGGTCACTCGGTCACAAGCCACAGGTGAAGAAGCACTTACTCTGTCCCACAGATCCTTGTTCCACCGCGCCTTTTTCCCTTCGTTTCCCAAGTACTTAGCAGCAGTGAGGCCGGCACCGGTCACGCCGAACATCTGTCACGATCCATCAGTAACTCGTGCTGGCATGCTCGGGGTTGCGGATACACACAGCGATGATGATCCCATAGGGGATGAGGGCTTCGAAAGGGACACCCATTTTGCGAATTACAAATCCTCAAGTCGTTGCAAGGTCAGAAAAAGCCTCGAAGAGATCGAGCCAGGTGTCAACGGACAGATTCAATTGCGAAAAAGCAGACCAGAATGATCCCCGGCGTCGTTTCTTGTGCCCGCTTGATGCCGCCGACGTCGAGGTCTGGCGGATTTCCTAATACGGTTTAGCCCACCTGGTGTCAATCTGGATGAGTCAGCAACTCCGTGAACCTCACTGCAAGAGAAGGGGCGTGAAGCGGCGGCAGATGGCTTTGGAAGCTGAATAACTCCACAAACGGCGTTTCCGCTGCGAATATACGCGTTGGTCATTGCTCTACTCTGGCATATCTACTAGCGCCTCTAATATCACGGTTCCAGTTCCTTCATTACACGCGTTGTTTGCTTGTTGTCTTGGCCGCCTCCTTCCAGCACCCCCAACTTGGCACCCTCCGCGCTTGCCTTGCTCGCGCATTCGTCTCCGACGCCTGATTACGAACGTACGCTACGATTTGACCGATTGGCCCTTTTTGAATTGTTGGTATACTGCCTTTGAATCAGCTCGTCGTTTTGTTCCTCATGTCCCGTTTATGCGCGGCCAGATGATTGTTCGCCCTAGCGGGAAGCTTCTATAGCCTCAACTTCCCATTCAAACATCGCGAAACCTTGGTAGATCCGTGAAACACAATCGCTCAAACTGGCGACTACGGCGACCTACACCATGCCGGCGACCGTGCTGCCGGCCATCGACGATCCAGATACTAGACCGCCAGCAGATATGGTGGACAGTGATCAGGATGCAGAAGGGGAAGAGGAAACCGACCTCTATGAGATGGACCAGCAGCTACAGAATGCAGTTCATCGGGCATACTCTGGGGAGAACGCCGAGGGGGATCAGGATGCCGATTACGACGAAGACGAAGATGCAGAGGGGGAGCCGGATACGGAGCTGAACATCAACGGGGATAATGATGATGCGGAACCGGTTGGTGCCGTCAAGGTGCCTGACACAGCCGGCTCTCTTGAGAACGATGATACTGCTTCTGCGGCTGCCGATGCAGAAGATGATCCGGCGTTTGAGAATCCAAGTGACAGCGATGCACCCGCTGCCTCTCCAAGCAGTTCAGAGTCGGAGGCCGATGAGGAGTGGGAGGCGGAGAGTAATAGCCGGGAGGATGCGGAGGTGGATACCACTGTCCGCGGCAATTGCATGTGAGTTCATTATTCTTCCCATGTCCACTCTTGAGATCTGGTCTGATGCTGAGACGGGAAATGTAGCTTTTGCGGTCAAGACGAGGATAATGATCCTAGCGAGGAGTTTGAAGAGTATTTAACCTGCGCCGTCTGTGGTGACCATTGTACGTTGCACCTTCCGAGCCAGTTTTGAAGAATTGTCGCTGATACGTCTCTCTACAGCTCATCGACAATGTGCGCGCGAACAAGATGCACTCGGCGAGACACAAGGTATGTTTAAAGTGATTTGCCTTCTCTACCTGGTTTCGTCGCGCTCTTTGCCCCGAGACTGACATTGTACAGATGCCGGTCCATGGAGATGCCCTACTTGCGTTCAGGAGAAATTGCAGCCAAGTACTGAGCAGAATGGTACAACCCCGCGACAACATCGTCAAAAGAAGATGCGCAGAGAACTTTTACCGGCGCACACTGGAGAGAAAGATTCTGGTTTCCACTCAATTTTCAGCACCGTGGACGTCAGCGATGAGCTCTTGACCAGCTCCAGATCATTGCGGAAAAGGAAAGCCTCGTCGACCGACGTGGGAGAACCCACACCCGGACTTCGAAAATTGCGACGGCAGTCATCAATGCGATCCGCTCGAGCTGAGTCCCGAGACCAGGGCTTTGGAAATACAGACGGCCAATCCCCGGTGCGTACCCGTTCTCGGCGAACGCGCGGCGAGGAAAAGGATACCTGCCGCGTGGTTTTGAGGCAATTTGGGCGACTGGTCCTCGCTTTTCGACTCAATGAAAACAAAGTGTCCAAGATCCTCAACTCTCGGAGCCGGTCACAACTCAGAGGCAGAAGAACGCCTAAACCGCCACCAGCGGTACAAGAACCTCTATCCCATTTTGCTCCCATTACACCTGCACCCTACATCTCCCCTTTTTACTCATTCAACGACCGCGAAACAGACGAATCAAAGTCAAAGCCATACGGCGGCATTCTGTCGGAAGCGGATGCGGACACCTCAAGGACCCTGCCAACACCCGCAGATCGCGAAAGGTTCGAGATCGCGCGGCAAAAGGCTGAAGAGGAATGGCAAAGGAAGCTTTTGGAAGCTGAAAGTAGCGGAGAAGCCGTCCCGCACGCTTCCCAGAAGCTTTCTGGTCCTCCGTCCCGGATTAAGTACATTAACTTTGGCGGATACGAGATTGAGACCTGGTATGCAGCTCCTTATCCCGAAGAATATAGTCGCAACCGGGTGCTCTATATATGCGAGTTTTGCTTGAAATATATGAATTCAGACTATGTCGCCTGGCGGCACAAGCTGAAATGCCCGGCAAAGCATCCGCCGGGAGATGAAATCTACCGTGATGGTTCCATCTCAATATTCGAGGTCGACGGGCGAAAGAACCCCGTCTACTGCCAGAATCTTTGCTTGCTCGCTAAATTGTTCTTGGGATCCAAAACGCTCTACTACGATGTGGAGCCGTTCCTGTTTTATGTCATGACTGAATTCGACGATCTGGGCTGCCACTTTGTCGGCTATTTCAGCAAGGAGAAACGGCCCAGCTCGGCAAACAATGTTTCGTGCATCCTCACACTCCCCATCCATCAAAGGAAAGGCTACGGAAATTTGCTTATCGACTTCTCATACTTGCTCACTCGTATTGAAGGTAAGACTGGCTCGCCAGAGAAACCTCTTTCCGACATGGGCCTGGTATCCTATCGCAACTACTGGCGATTGATACTGTCGTATCAATTACGAAACCAGAAGACTCCTATCAGCATCGCGGAGCTCTCAGAGCGAACAGGCATGACTGCCGATGATGTGGTCTCTGGTTTGGAAGGGTTACGCGCCCTTGTAAGGGATCCAATTACCAAAACCTATGCTTTGCGACTCGACTGCAAGTATTTTGAGGAGTGTATTCGGAACTGGGAGGAGAAAGGCTACGTTCAGCTGAACCCGGATGCTTTGGTCTGGACACCATACATCATGGGTCGTAGCAATCAGTCACAATTTGACCGGGCTCCATTGCACACCGTTGCACAGAGAGAAGACCCGGAAGAGGAGGAAGGCGAAGAAGTCAAGAAGGCCGATGGTGCGGTCATTCCAACGGCCAGCTGGGCGGGGCGCGCCGATTCTGGGGGTCGTTCGACTGTGGCCGCTGGGCCCCCTTCAACCGCGCTCTCTAACACCAGCGGTTTCCATCACCAAACGACTGCTACAGCAAGTTCGAGTACTTCTGCTCCCTCCGACCCCGCCGCGGGCATTCCCCTTCCCGGTTCGAGATTTATCCTCCTGTTCAAGCTCCTGTATTCAAACGAAAACCTGGACGACCCTTTGGCAGTAAGAGCGTGTTCAAGGCGGGCGGGACCCCGACAAGTGCCCGGACGAGCGGTCGCGGTACTCCCCGCAGAACCTCAATGTTGGCCTCGGCGGCGACGCCTACTTCGAATCCAGGTAGTGTTCGGCGAGGTCGGAGCGCCAAGCTGATGGACTCCCCTGCTCCAGAGCCGTCCTGCGCGAAGACCAATGGACTTGTAAATGGCGAGCAGCATTTGCAGGATGGATCCGAAGAAGTGCAAGACACAGAACCCCAGGATGCTGCAACGTACGAGCCAGAAGCAGGCACCCCTAATCACATTCTCAACGGAACTCGTAGTTCGGGCGCCGTTGTAGCCAAGGCAAATGCCGATGTCTCTCTTTCCGACGGCCCGATTACACCCAAGGGAAGGGGAGCCGAGAACAGAGGAAAACTATCGCGGTCAGCGAGCCGAAAATCGGTCGTGGAGATGCTCCCAGATGATGACGCGCCTCAGGAAAACAACATTGCTGATACGGACGCCGATGGCGACGCTGTCATGCAAAAACATGACAATTCTTGAAACCCAGATAGTAAACGGGAGGGCAAAACACAAGCGCTGAGAACATTCGGTATATGAAGGCGCTTGACGACGCATTTGCATTTGGGCGTTAATCTGAGTTCATGCAGGAGGGTTCCTCGCCTCAATTACTTGTTTTTCCTTATTCCTTTTTATGTATCCTCATCAAGCAAGGAGTAGGCTGAGCATTTGGCGTTTCGGTCATCACTTCGTTCGAATTCATTCACAGCGCTGTTTTGGCACGTCATGCGCTGGTTTGTTGCCCTATCTAATTCAGCTATCGCTGTCCTTTTTCGTTGCTGCATGGCTTCTGAATGTCTGTCGAGGAGATTCTGTTCTAGAGGACGTATTTATAGGTTCGGTTCTCCATGATGGCAGCTTTGGGTGGTTCTCTGCCCCGCCTGCATTTGTGTAGCATATACCAACGAAGCCAATCTTACATTTGTCCAGCGGATGCGATCGTAGTAACCAAGGAGAGCATGCATTTCATCACAGGCGTTTAAGTAAGGTGCTCATATCTTAGATTTAGGATCTCCAGGATCTAGATATTATTGGTGCATCGCTTCGTCACTATGCACCCACTTATTTATTACCCAAGCAACCTAGACGTAACCGTGATGCCCTAAAATCAAGGCAGTGCACCGCTCTCGCTGTATCCTGTATGATATTGGGCACTGTGAAAGAGATGTTGTGCGGCGTACAGCAGGTAAGGAAGGCATTTGATGCATTAGATCTATCCGATCTATCCGCTCATTCAATGGCATAGATTTCAGAATGACTGTTGGTACCTTTTTCCAACTTTTTGTTTGAGCCATACAGAAGACGAACAGTAACGGTCGAGCCAGGCCTAAGCATTGTGGACGACTCCGTCTTGGTTTAGCTGCAGATCAAGACACTCATGCGGAATGGGAATACAGATACCGTTGCCCGCAGCCCAAGAACCAGGAAATGCGTGTGGTTTTGACTTTTCGTTCGATCGTCTTGCATGATGGAGGGGAGCGTTGCGTAGCTGATTGAGCAGGAATGCAGGATACTAAGGTAGGTAGCCTGGTGGTACGCAGTACTTCCAAGCCCATGCAGGAACCAGGAAGCAGGATGGGCAACACCAAGATTCTCAGCCGGGGCGCGTTGAATCACTGACATGGGCAGTGCAGTGCCATCACAGAGTACGGAGCATAGACTATACGTATCAAAAACGCAGAAATAAAAAGTACATGTACTGCTAAGGCCACATCTAGCTAGTTGCGACAGGTCTAAGATATTCCCTGTGCCTAAGGAGCAAGGACTTGATGGTTAGTGTGCTCTGTTGTCGGTTGCCTTTTCCGAGCCTTGATTGTCAAAGAATTGAGACTTCCCATGATCCTTGATCGGTTTTTGACCCATCTGTTGATTTGTATGATCAGTCATAATGACCTTTTCCTTTTCCGCCGAATCCATGGAGAGCTCCGTGAGCCCTTCGGGATTTGAACCTGTTCGTCATCTTTTCAATGTTCTCGTGCTTCCCTCTGTTCACAGGAAGTCCTTTACGGAGTATGTTTAAATAAATATATAGCTGGGTAATTTGACCCTGCAGATCCTTTCTTGCTGACACCGATGAGAAGGACATAAGCAGAACAGGCTGGTCGTTGTTAACTGTCCTCCGTGGATACTTGTGGATTCTGTGGAAAAAGCGCCAAGTTAGCTGCCAATGCAATACTTACCTGGTAAAACCAGACCTCCAACGACTGCTATCTACCACGAATCTGTTTCTGCTGAAGACATGGAGCTCACATGGTTCGTCCAGGGACAAGCATAAACGGAGATCCAGTGGAATAGGGGGGTAGACAATTCGAGTTATGTGTGCCATTGTGCTAGACCAGCTGGAGCGCCGATGAAGTCCGCGACAGTTCATCCTGCAGCTTTTCGATCCCCACTTCAATATGTAGAAGGACAAAAGTAGAAGCCGGCATAATTAAAATGTTAAAAATCGTCCGTCGTTCTATTTGAGTCCAGAGTGCTGTTTATTTTTCTTTTGCTCTTTTCTTTTTTCCCCCTTCTTTTCCTACACTGTCTCTCTTCTCCCCTATTGTCTCGTTCCCGACTTGTTCAGGAGTGCCAGAATAGGAAGAAAAAGTTCTGAAACTTTGTTGTGGTCTCCTATCCACGGTGCAGATCGCAAAGCCTTGGCCGGAGCTGTTTTCCAAACGGAAAAGGCAGAAAATATTGACATCTCGCGCGCCCCTGGACCAACAATCAACAATGATGGCTGTGCTCGTATGCAGCATGTTACGCCATTGCAACGTGGCTCGCGCGGGTACGGTGGGATTTTGACCAACTGCGAACGCAACGATAATAATGGCGTCCAGAAAGTGTTTGTTTCCAGGGATCAGTCAACTGCAATATGAATATTGGTCAGTGCTTGATAACCTTGTGTCTTTAACTTAATTATACCGCCGCGTCCCGTCGTCCCGACCCTTGAGGGTCACTGTCACCCGTCATAACTGCCCAGCCTGGATCATCTGTTCTTCCTGATTTTGTCGTATTATTGTCATGATTGCTTTTGTTCCATTTCCCGGAATTGAGATCATCGTTCAGCGGCTTGATATCATTGAATCCTCAACGCTCCGCCGGATTCTCATTCGTCACGGTGTTTTACATATGCAGGCATTGGCCCATACCACCCTTGCGTGTTTGTCGCCAATAGCAATGTCCTCGCTTGCGCTCAGATGGGACTAATACTGCTATTTTCGTATATTCACGTCAACGTTGGGTTTCCTGGATTTACACAAAGCGGTCCATCGATTCCATCGTCGTCAACCAGCGCCGGAATTTGCTGCTAATGAAGGGACCAAACTGTGATGAGCCAGCGCAGTGAGGCTAAGATTTCGAGAGCGGCTATTGTGGATTTCCTGCTATTCTAAGTACTCTTGCAGGTGAGGACAGCTGAGTGCAGCTGCAGGTTCCGTATTTGTCAGGGACGTTGGCAGGTCGACTTTGTGAGAGGTGAATTCTGAAGGTCAATCGACCAAAGAAAACCTCGTCCGTTGTATGGGAAAGAGAAAGGTGTAATATTCAGCCGCACTATCGGTATTGCGACTTCCAGACGCAGCGTGCATGAAGGACCTGCACCCTTGGGTGGGGGAAGGTCAGCGTAGCTCAGCACTATTCCAGTAAGGTCAGCATCTCGACTGCAGAAAATCCATCTCACACTTTGACCACATACTACTGCACTCGGGTGGTTCGTCGATCAAGAGATCTGTCGTTTTGCATCATATTGACTTTCTTGACCCCTTAGCCTCGTCAATTTAGCTGCATGCACTAGGAGCTGAACTATCTTCTCAGCAATGTGATTTGCGTGCAGCCATCGCATCCTGCATGTCAAGAGAAGCCAATGTGATATATCCACCAAGCTAGATCCCTAGGACTCAGGCTAAGATCATGCGAGTTTTGGCCATTTGCGGCCTGACCCTCAGTGCACAACCCGCGCGATGAGAAAAAGGCACCCCGCTCCCACTTTCTACTCCAGATTTCTGGTGAAACTGTTCGTCACTCCCTCTATATGACCAGAAGTCTGGTTGACCGATTCCGATCAACCCCTTATCCCCACGCAAGGATTCCCTTGCATGCAGACTGTTTCCTGACGCAGCCGAACCGGTGTCTTGTCTAGACTAACGGTGATCGAGTTAAGAACAGTGGAGCCCATTGGGGTGAAAGGAGAAGGGCTTCACTTGGTTCAGCCGTAAGCGAAGAGGAAAGCGATTCGGCATCTCGTGGCCTGGAGCGCATTTCGAGGGACAGCAGAGAATCCTTCGACCATCACCTGGCGCTGACGGACAAGAGACTCGCGAAAAAGAAGGATATCTTAATTCCATTGAGCGACCAGGAGAAGCAAGGCCATTGTTTATTTGTTGATGTACAACAACTCTCTTAGTGTCGGACGGGGTTTTCAACGGTTATCGAGTGGGCCTTGGTGCCCTGGGTTTCTCGTTACTGGAAGTGAGCTCCTTCCCTTGGATCCTAGCTTAATTGGAACACGGAACCCATTGGATCGACATCAGGGGAACAACAGAATTTAAGGTATGCTCTGTTCCCTTGGTTCTTTCTGTTGTGACTATGAGCGCATTGTTGATTGATTCAGACAGTACGTTGAAGGAACAACCTAGACGGAGAGCCAGGGGGAATCAAAGAGGGAAAAGGAGACCAAGGATCTACGAAAGGCGAGTATTCCCCGAACTGCCGGTCAAGAGTCTAAGAGACGATCAAAGTTTAGAGTGGAACGAATAAGCGATGGGAATTGCTCGACCAGACTCAGACTGGAATGCTTAGGCGCGCGCACCAGCAGCATCGCTCCCACGCTCTGCGGCTCTGGCGTCTGCAAGGGCCGGGAGACCCTGCGCGGCGTCTAGATAGTGAGGAAAACGGGTCTGATCGCTTGCATAATCGGCTCTATCTCCGCGCACAAGGCCAAACCGTTGCGCCTGTGGGTTGGGCTTTGTTCGGGGAAGCGAGTAATGGTTTGCCGCAAACGCGGTGGATTTCATGCTTAGCTCGATCAACTGCCCCCATCGATCCAGCCTAGACGAGGGTAAAGTTTGAGACTTGCGCAGGTGTCCGAACTGAATCTCAGATCCTGGTTACACTCCCTGCTCTATTCTTTCGTTTCATTCGAGCATTCAATCCTCCTACCCCTCGAGGCGTGCCAATGTGCGCATCATCTTCAGATGTTCTACGGTTCCTGTCGGATGATCAAGACTGATACACGCCTTAGCCCGTTTTCTCAACCGTGGTCGAGTGTCGACCTGACTGGTAACGATTCTCCCTCAACTTCAAGAACGACTGGACTGCTGGCCGAAAAAGTCACCGGCGTTGGTCTACTGTTCTGGTACTACTCCACCGAAACACATTATCATTATCTGGTTCAGCTGGTTTATCTGAAAACTCGAGTAGAAATTTCCTCTTTTTCCGCCTTCTTCCCTTGGATTTCTGTGTGTCAAGAGACCCTCAGGCCTGTGGGAGGCGACTTTTGACCCATTGTTCAGCTGTGTTCTTTCAACTCTGGGCTGAAGCGGTCTTCTGATCCCGCCCGAACCACACCCAATAACCTTCTTGTTTTATCCTTTGACCATCCAATTTTTTTTCATTTCCCTACCTCTATATCGTCATATCATTGAAGCATTTCGACGACCAAGAGGAAGGGAAGATAAACAAGAAGAGGGACAGACAGAGGGTTCGCTCTGCCATATCACGAGCATCGAGCATATACGGTCGGCAACGGTTGTCTCGAATCCTCATTTTTTTCCCTTTTTCTTCGCTCGTTTTCCATCAGCTTTCCTATTCCTGGACATCTACATCTTCATCACGAGAGCGGAAACAAACAAGAGAATATTCATTTTCGAACTGCCACCTTACAACCTTTTTTTTTTTTTTTTTTTTTTTTTCTTTTCTCTCTTTTTTCGCTGGATTGCGCAAATCCGGCAGTCTTTCCTCAAAGCACAGGTTAAGGTTTGTCTGGAACCGTGCTCGGCTGGCTCTTGCCGCTTGCATTCTGACGACACCATCCATCCATCTCTCTCTCTACATTCAAACTGTTCCTTGGGTCCCTGCGGCGCCGTTTTCGTAAACCGCCCTTTTCCATCACACCCAAGGCAAGGAGGGGGAAAAAAGAGCAAAAATTTCAAACAAAAAAAAGAAGGGAAAAAAATAAAATAAAAAAGAAGGCAAGCGACGGAATTGACCCATCACACTACCACTTGCCAGCTTACGCACCAACACAACCTACCTCACCCGCACGACCTAAGGCACCTACCTTACCTTAAGGTAGCTGCCCTGCTCAGCTTTCTCAACGCTCAAAGCGGTTCCGGACTGGGAGCTGCTGGTATTGAAATTCCCACAGCTCGTCTCCACCCATGGTACTTGGACCTTGGACCAGTTCCATTTCTCCAACTGCTACTTAGAATCATCAATCAATCATACTCTGTCGTGTCCGTCTTTAACCAACGACAATTCCTACCCCCCTCTCTTCCCCTCTTCTCTGGACCTGTCCCTTCACCCCACTGGGTACTTCTACTACTACTAGGGATCGTCCTTTTTTTATTCTACCCTGCCTTAGTGCTCCGTCCGAACCACAAGTGTCCGCTGCAAGGTTCCAGAGAGAGCCGAAATCTCCAGCCTATTATCTCATTTTTCCCTTGGTATTGTAAAACCACTTATTCTTCTCATTGTGCATTTATCCAGCTTTGCTCGATTTTGGTGAACCCTGTACGATACGTACGTGGTTCGTTGCGCGCTCTTCTGACGGACAACCGCGACCTGGATCCTCTGGCTCTACTTCTACCTGGTACTTCTGTGACAAGATCTTCGCCTTGATGAGTGCGTCGACGTTCTCAGACGCCTCTCTTTCCCGCGAATCCCAGAGGTTTGTCCGACCTTCCTTCGCAGCGGAATGGTCTTCTCGACTCTTACTCAGCTGTCCAGGGTCTCCAACTGACAATGTTGTCCAACACCAGTTCTGACTTCGAGTTGATCATTCGCCAGCAGCCCAATCGGGCGCGCGTGGCCGGTGGGAAGGAGAAAGGTACGTGGGAGACTGCAGGCTCTACTCATTGCTCTCATCGAGCCTCCTTTGGGATCAAATGGACGTTAACATGGGGATTTTGCTCTTCAGAACGCAAGCCAGTCGATCCGCCGCCGATTGTGCAACTCCGGGTAAGAGAGGAAGGGAGCTATCTCGCGCAGTAAGTCACGATGGGAGCTTGTTTCGGCTTGTTGGGGAAAGATTCGGGCTAATTTGCATGAGTAGACACTACCTACAGAGCCCGTATTATTTCATGTGCTGCAGTCTGTACGATGCCAATGAAGATCAGCCAGTTCCCGTACCGCCAGCCACAGCTTTGGCAGGCACTCTTGTCTCGTCGCTTCACCGGTTGAAGGATGTGGATAATAATGGTAAGCCTACTTTTGTGTAAAAGGTGGTACTGCTTCGTTGCTGACTCGCGCTGCGCAGACGGCGGATTCTTTGTATTTGGGGATTTGTCCGTCAAAATCGAAGGGGAGTTCCGACTGAAGTTTACCTTGTTTGAGATGCGAAAGTGAGCAACCCGTGCCTTCCTTTGTTGATTGTTGATGAGTATGGCAGAGCGCTGATCTCACCGTGCGTAGGGATGTGGTTACCTACCTGAAATCCATTATCTCTGATCGCTTCACTGGTATGACAATCCTGCGCCCATTAATTCTGCGAGGGGTGCAGACTAACAGGATGCAGTTTCACCACCAAAGACTTTTCCTGGAATGCAAGAATCCACGTTTCTTTCTCGGTCATTTGCCGACCAGGGTGTCAAACTACGGATCAGAAAAGAGCCTCGCACACTGTCTCTGTAAGTACTCAGCGAGACCTGTGAATTACGCTTCTCAGCTTTGCACCATAACAATAAGACTGATTCTTTTGTCAGGAAACGGCCGCCGCGGCCGGAAGAGTATCCCCAGCAGCCACTCCCTCGCTCCCCGGACCGGTCTTCGATGCAGATGTCGGGGAACGCTTTCACTGGCTATCCGGCAGCAGGCAGAGATTATGCATACTACGGGACACCGGTCAAACGTCAGCGGACGTCTGTGGACTACGGGAATAGAGGCATCTATGACACCGAAGGTCGGATGCGCCAGGTGGATGCGTATCCACAAACCACCGCCATGTATCCGAATCAGCCTGGAACCTACCAGACACCTATGATGCAAGGATATCCTGCTGGACATGCGGGAGTACCAGATTATGCGGTTAGTCAACCACAGCCTGCCTTGGTTGCCCTGTCCTCTTACGGTTCACCGTGGAATCCATGGTTGCTGTGAAATCCCCGAGACCCGGTAATATAGCCCCAGCTTGAACCTCTGCTTACATTGATGCGCAGATGTCCTATGGGATCCCGCCATCCGCTCAAGTGGCCCAGATGCAGGATCCAGCGGCCCAAGCACGCTCCAGCCAGCAGGCGACGATGCAATCTCTAGGAATGATGAACCAGCCAGGTACTCCTGTATGGACTCTTCACAAGCCAATGACTCCTAAAGACGAGAGCTAAAGGATTTTCTGTTCTTCTGAAATAGACCGCAGATTCGACGGCTGCCATGATGCCGCAAGGATATCCCCAACCGCGAACGCAACAGTACCAAACAAGTTCTACAATTTTACCACCTTTGCAACGGAGTCGCAACTTTCCACAAGGGACTAACGGTGCATCCGCACGAGGTTACTTTGATCAGGCGTCACAAGGTGCAACTCCTATTCTCCCGTCGCAACCCATGGGTTCAACCGAAGGGGATCGATATGGTGCTGCCCCCGGTCAAACAACCTTTGAGCATCCTGGCTCACATAATGGGACACCTCGATAATGGATTTACGCGATTACGGATTGCTTTTTACTTTCTTCTGCTGATGTCTTCTTACCACTCTTATACTCCATTAGGGGGAAAAAAAGTCTTTCGGGGTCTCAAGGGCCTTTCTCGGAGGGATGTCTTTATTTTTGCTTTCTTTTTGGTTCTATCTTTATCACGTTTCTGTTTTGGATAGACCGACGGGCGGGTGTTACGGGAACTGAATCGGTGGCTGGCGGGTTATACATGGCGCATGGGACAAAACAGGGAGTGACCGTGCTGGCGGGTTTCTCTGATTCTTCTTGTTTTCACTTTACTTCTTCCCCTTCCTTCTCTGTCACTGTTCGCGTCTGGAATGACGTCTTTCAAATATTCTTTGTACATATTGGCCGTGCCAAATCGGGACCTGCATATCCCGGTGAGGAGGTTTAGCATTTGAGTCTGCTCACTCAGGGCAACTGTTGAATTATCAATCCTTACAATAATTGTTGAAGGATATAAGGCCATCCTGTTAGTATGTGATTAGAAAGAGCGGCATAGCTTGAAGTCTACCTAAGACGAGATATGGAACGACAACATAAAGAGTTGTCGTTCTAAGCGATTGTCATACGTAGGTGCCTCAGGCTAGTATAAACACAGCGCTCCTTCCCTTCCTGGACCAAAGAGCGTGTGTGTGTCTTAGGTCGTTGCTCCCCTGACTTTCACCTCATTCACTTTCATCATCCTTTTTCCTCTACTACCTTACCTTGCGCAACTTTCTCCCGGCGCAGTGCACTTAATCGTCACCGTCTTCGGTCCTTCAATCGCTCTGCCCTTTTCGACGATAGATACATCGAAACTGAGATTTATCTCTGCGATAGCTAACTAAAAGCAGATAGGTGTGTCACAAGGCACATGGCTTCTCCAGCAAAGCGGGGTGAGGCCCATATGAGCTCATTGCCTCAGCGGTCGCCCGAGTTCAGCTGCTTGGAGATACGGGGTACCTGGAATGGCAATGAGCTTGAGCCAGTAGGCCTTAGAATCTCCCTTGAGGTAAGCTGATAGCCCAGGTTGATGGAGTTTCGTACTGATCGCTGTCATTCTCTCTGTCAACATAGGTTCGATGCGTCCCAAACACGCAACTTCAGCTTCTCAATACCAGATCTGTAAACATGTCTCTCATCAAGACCTTCTCCGTCCGCCTCCAATCCAACGAATGGGGCCAAGGAGACCAGTCGGGTGCCAGTTCGCCTCAAAGCCCATTGTTCGCTTTTTCCGCACCAGAATCTGATGACGGTACCACTTCTTACAATTCAGGCACTCCAGAGGGAGACGTCTCTACCGCAGCGAGAGAATCTCGCATCAGCTCTCAGGATGCAACTGTGTCTTCTTCCCTTGAAGGGGTTGCAGTCGGCGGCAACGGCGAAAAACTTAAGCCCTCGTCGCACCTCTTCACCTCCGCACCCAATCTCTCTTCTGGACTGCGCTTGAACGTTGCAGATTGTGCCGACTGGATCAAGATGCAGAACCCAGCCCGGAAGAGGAGTGCATCTGACGCATCCCTTACTGATTCTGGGTCAGATCCAGAGCGAACCAAGACTTCCGGCATGAAACCGTCCGCAAAGTGCATCATCAGCGATGTCGACGGTGTTAAATCAGCCCCGGAGCCAGATAAGCGGACTCAAAATGCAAGCGAGGGGAAGGACGGAGCGCTCCAGCCTTCAATTCAGTCTTCAGAGCGAAACTCTCCCAGGAAACATTCCAGAACACTTAGCATGATCCCGAAGCCCGTAACCCGGCTGGGCAAGGACGTGGTGAGAGGAACAGTCTCTATTCCAGCGCCAAATGGGTTGCAGAATACATCAATCGCTGCACATAGTGAAAAGCCTACTGAAGAGGAAGATGCTCCCACTCCAACCCAGACAACTATGACTGAAACATTCCGCAGAAAGTGGGGAGACTCTGACTTCTTCGTCCCGTCGACCCCTGAGACGTCTCCAGGCTCTTTTGAAGCAAATGAATCAGTAGCCGCAGAAGATACCAAGGGCACAAGATCTAACTCTGACCTGGACTCCCCTAAGGCGACCGTTGGCATGCACAATGTCCTAGGTGGTCTCCATATTCAAACAGAGTCCGAGGGTGTGACAATCACCGTTGACCAAGACGTTGAGCCGGACACATTGAGCCCCAAGTCCGATCGAGACATGACAGCACCTAAAACCCCGGTTTCAGAGCACGATGATGCGGACCAATCCCTGGCGCATGATCCTAAAGATCACCTAGCCTGTGATTGCGAAGACTGCCAATCGTCCATGAGCGAGCCCAATCTCGACTTTGAAAATGGGATCCTCTTCATTCGAAACCCTGAAAATGTAAGGCCAGCAATATACAAGTTCGCCGTGACTGTGTCTGTCCTTCTTGAGAAAGACGAGTCGAAAGGATGGAGTAATCTGGTCATTCCTGGTCTTCCTAGGATGAGGGCTAGCGAGAGTGGATTTTTCCTATTTCAGATCCCAGAGAACCATGGCTTAGAGTTCCGCACTACCAACTTGCAGCGATACAAGGTTGTGGAGAACTGCTTCTTCGCCGAGTTCGTCAGCCACGGAGACCTTGTCGTTCCTTTACGGGTCTGCGACCAGAAATTCTACGGCATCGTCAAGGACTTCACCGTGGACCAGGAGATTCGAGCCGACTACCAAGTCATTGCCAGCGCTGTTCATGAAGGCATTCAACCAGATGTGATGATAAATTACACTGCGATGTGCTCCTTGAGGCTTCATAATCGCTGCTTCTGGGCGGAAAAGTGTTGCTTCTTCCTACGTTTGGATGGCGGCCCTGACGGTCGTTTTCATTGCCGGCTTGAGCCTCAGGAGACGGGCCTGCAGATGATTAACTTGGAAAACAAAGGAATTCCAGTCGGAGTTTCTTACCTCCAGGTCATTTGCTCTCCCAAAGATCTGGATATGTTTGGTGTGGCTTGGAAGCTCAAGCTTCCTGGCAAACAAGCTATAAACTGGCTACCACGGATCTATCCAGTCTCATCAACCACTTGCGAGAGTAACAGGAACGATCTTCGCCAAATATTTACTGAGCTGGAAACGGAATATCGCAAGGAAACAGCACACCAACTCGCAAGGGTAGTGGAGTTCGGTCAGGAAGATGTCCGGGGGCAGCATAACGCAGATGACTCGGAAGATCGCGAAGAAGATTTTGTTCAATCAGGAAAGGATTTATTCGATGAGCCATTTCCTCCTGAGGCAAAATCCCAGACGTTGAGGACGTCGTTCGCGAACGTAGTGGCGGACTCCATGGCATATTGCATGCAAAGCTTAGTCATAAGCCTCTGTATCTCGATGATCTGGGTGATCCTCACACCTTATCTTGAGATCCCTCCTTGCCCCAGCGTGTCGAACTGTGCTTTGAGAGGATCAGACACGAACTTAACTGTTGCAAACAGCGAGCTACTCGGACTAGCTTTTCCATGCGATGAAGACTGGGAATCTCGGCCTGAGCTATTGGATAATGAGCTTGCGCCAGAGCGAGCCATTGCGAGCGACACGCGTGAAATCGTTCAACAAGCTTATGTGGGAGACGTCAGTCTAAACGTCCAGGAATCTGGACAAGTGGATCACAATGAGACAGAGGACATTCGAGAGAATGTTGTGGAAGACAAGGACACGCCAACAGCGAGTGTCAAGTCTGGCAGCAGCCGTGATGAGGATCAAGCTCATTTCTCCCTCAGGGATAGGATCGATTACTGGCTTGGATGGATGGGACCCGTTGGCGATGAGCTCTAGCCTTCCTCCAGAATGAAGACGCCCTTCCCCTGGGCAGAGCAGAGCTTTGAACCACAAGCTGGTGGCAACATTGAAGGCTGGGAAATCGTATATCGTTGATGTCATTTAGATATTGACATGGGTTACAGCTCTGAAATGAAATATGTTGCCAAATTATTAACCGTTTTCATTGTTCGGCCGTCTCCAGTGGCTTCATCACCCCCTGTATAGCCCATTTTAATACATCAACCATGGGCAATGTCCCCTTCCCAGGAGCGACAGCCACACCGGCATCAGTTCTCACGTTCGTCCCTTGCCCTACAATTCTGATCAACTCGACAGTATCCGAATTCCTGTCGTTCTGGTACCGATCATTGTGAAGACCGCTTTCGGGTAACAGCAGCCACGCATGATCTCGTACGTATCGTGGCCAAACAATATCATCCACATAGCCCGGCGGATCCGTCCAAAAGTTCTGCGGCGGGGCATCATCCTCTGCCTCCAAATCAACATGCTGCTTTGCATCCTCGGAAGCCGACGATCCCCTGTGCGGCAGCGGCGGGACAGGAGCCGGCCCAATAGTCACATAGCCACTCCTCCTCTCGCGACGGGCCTTGACAGAATCATACGGCGCCGGCAGAAACAAACGCACATCGATCTGCTCATGCACTGGCCGCAGCACATGCTCCCTGACCTCCGCCTCGGGCGGACTAAACAACAAAAACCCCTCGAAGAAGACAACCGTCCGCTTTGCCCCCTCTCCCGCCAGGGCCGGTCCAACTTGCCGCAGCTTGTCAGAAACCTGACGCTGCAGCTGCGCAATGGTCTCGTCGCTGACGCCCGAATCGGACGCCTCGTTGAGATCCTCCTTGCTCTTCAGACGCGGTGGGAGCCGGCCGTGCTGCCTGACGTAGGACAGCGCTGCTGCCATGAATGGCACGTCGATTGCCTCGACGGTGTCCCAGTCTTGGACTGTTTTGCCGGAGGGAGTTGTCGTGTATGGGATTCTGGATTGGTTAGCTTGTTTGCTTACTCTACACTACTCTACTTCTGAGGGTAGGTGAGTTGGGTCCACTGACCGATCGTCAGGGACGTAGAAGTCATCCTCGTGCATGATGAAGGTCTGCAGGTTTTCGTTGGCATGTGAAAATATCCGGTGCAGGAGCCGAGCTAGGGTTGTCTTGCCGCTGGATGAGGGGCCGGAGATTCCGATTATGGTGACGGGGTTTTTCGGTCGGGAGTTGGCTTCGGCCATTTTGAGGCCTGAGGCTTTTGCTTTTCTTATCTTCTTTGGTGACTGTATGTTTTTGAGGTGATGGGTGGGCTGTGCTTGGGGTCGAGTGGTACTGGGCTATGTGGGGTGGTCGTTGACTTTCTTTGGGTTATGGACTGGGCATCTGGTCCTGCAAGCGAGCTAGATGATAAAATACAAGCCGTTTTCAGTGCTTCATAAGAGGCGAAGAGGCATTGAGCAAAAGAAAATAGGCAGAAAGTCAATCTCGCTCTTGCGCTAGTTCATTGCTTAAATCAGCGATAGTGGGGTACCGACTAGTAGTGGGGTCGATTCAATCGGGGAGCTGATAAGAGATCACTGCCTCAAAAGTTGATAAAACATATACTTCAAATGGCACGAATTCCTGGGCCATTACCAAGAGAGCGATTGAAGATGCATTGCAGACACTATTCTCCTTCCACCCCTGGAGCGTTGCCGGAATGTCGACAACCACGTGATCTCCGCCTGCGGGGCGTATACAGTTACCCTTTTCGGTAACCACTCGGGTACAGCTTTAGGTATGACAAAAGAGGTAGAAAGGGAAAGGAGACGTATATTAAAAATTTGTAACGCAAATCATGGTATCTATCCACCAAATGAACACCAGTAACCAGAAACAGGAAAATATGTACCCGCGGGTCGTCCGGACCCCTCTCTCATAACCAGTCTCGCTCACAAGTAATATACGTTAAATGACATACTGTGAAATCTAAATGTTCGCTAAACACCTAAGGCCCAAATATGGACCCAGGGCTCTGTTGGACACCGTTTGTTGCCTCAGATACTGCACGGCTTCCGCCTTTTTCCTGGTCGATGCCGGTCACTGAAGGTGTTCTAAATCGAGAATTTCTACTGGGGGTCATCAAGATACCCCCCGGAGAAAGGAACACCAAACCGGTCGAAGATTTTCGCTTCTTAGGCGTGAGGATGTCTGGTTCGGCGTCCAAAAGGGTCTTGGTGTTGGACGACGGGCGTTTGCGCTTCGGAGGAGACTTCTCCGCGTCGCCTTCATCGTCAGGGATGGCCAGTTTATGGCGGTCAAAAAAGCCTGAAGGTTTAGAGAGATATGCAACATGGGCTGAATCCTCGTCTTCGGGGATTGGAATGAACCGTTCGTTCTGGATAATAGAGCTCATCGTGCTGTCGTCCAGCAGATCCTTCTCGGCTTCTTGCATTTCCTTCTCTGACATTGCCTTTCGGCGCTTTAACATCTTATCCTCCAATGTGTCTCTGAGGACAAGAGTCTCAACATACACCGGTCGGGTCTGTCCAATCCGATGGGCTCGTTTGATGGCCTGGCTCTCCACATTCGGCTGCCAGATGGGGTTGACGAAGAAAACACGAGACGCATTGGCGATATGGAGCCCGTGAGATGCTTGATGCAGGTCCATCAAGAATACTCGGATCTCTTCGCTCTCTCGGAATAGATTCAAGTAACTTGTACGGAGCTCGGGACTAAGCGTACTCGCATACATGCGGTATTCGATGCCGAGGAGATCAAGACCTTCGGCAATCCAAACGCCCGAATTCGTGCTGTCGTAGAAGATGATAATCTTCTCCTCAGTGTGCAACTCCATAACGCGACTAAGTAGATACGACAGCTTAGCCGACGTTGTACCAAGCAACTTGGTCTGTGCCAGGGGAGAATCCGCTGGCAGTGACTTCGTAAGACCTTTGGAGAATGACTTCTTCGGTGCCTTCTTCGACTTTGGAAAAGTTGCAAAGCCTAACTCAGGGCCTTGCTTCTCTGCAGCCTCCGCTTGCTCACGGCGGGCTTTGATGCCCGCTCCAGCGAGGCCTTCGGTTGGGTCAACCGTTTTCAGATGTTCTTTGACAAATTGCTGCGCGCGACAAGCCTGGTAGATTCCCATATGGAGGGGCTCAGTGTCTGACTTCGAAGGGTCAAGTGCCCACAAAGCTCGAGCATGAGAAGGGAAATCGCGAATGTAGACACCTAGTTCATTCAGCTGCCTAAAAGCATTCCAAGCTCCGCTGGAGAATGCCTTTTCGGCTATCTCTATTCCCTCAGTCAAGGTTGTGATATCATCCTTGCTCATATGAGCTCTCTTTTTCTCCAGGTATTCCAGAGCATTCTTCACGGTCGCCGAAAGATCCAGATTAGAGCCTGCCCACCAAAAACCAGCCTGCCGAAGATTGTTGATCAGCGTCCTCAAATGCTTCTTGTTTTTCGTATGAAACATGTAGTCATCGCCTTCGCGTTCTGAGGTTATTGCGTTGACTGCCAGAACGAAGATAAACAAGTTCAGGTTTAACCTGTCATAAAATGTTGGCTCCAAATAAACAACCTTGTTGTAAAGCTTCGGCAGAGTGATCTCACTATGAATCACTTCCATGCGATGCCGTACGACGAGGCTCTGAAGCGTGGCGCGAAGAGACTGCACTTTTCGGCGTTTCCCATCCTTCCCTACGAGTCTCATGTACTTGGCCCACTCGGCATGGTCATTGGCCAGAGGGTTCGACCATGGCTTCAGATCAAAAAAGTTGACCACTATGGGTTTCAACTTCCTGAGATCTTGGTCATCTCTCGCCTCTGTCTTCCTCTTCCCTTGAAGAACAGCTTCTGTCGCCTCTGATAGATCGGTGTCGCTGCTAGTATTTGTTTCGTGTGAAGCCAAGCTCACCTCCACTCCATAAAGTCCACCGGACGGTGTTCCAGACACAATCCAACGGCGCTCAATATGCAATTTGTCCAGGAGATATCTCGTTCTTGAAGTTTGGCTAGATCCAGCTACGTTGTGACCCTCGTCAATGATGATACGAAGCCAATGAAGGCTAAAAAGTGAGGACTCCGCTGTGTTGAAGACGCCCCGTCTGTTGTTAACTGCCTCGCCGGCCTCCTGGTCGAAACGCCATCTTGAAAACAAAATAATGTCATACTGCAAGAGCTCATCCGAACTGGGAGTAGCATTCGACATGTTTCGTAAGACGAGAACTTTAAGCCCTTGGCTGTGCCGAGCAATTTGTTCTTCCCAGTGGTCAACCAAGTTGGGAGGTACAACAATCAATGTCCCCGAAGTAAGCCGCACAAGTTGAGGAGGCGGCCTGGGATATGCGACACCAGAGCGACCACTGTGCCTTGTAGGGGGTGAAGGAATCTTATACGCGCCTCTATTGTCCTCGCAAGCTTTGATGCACCTTGCAAAGGTCATTCCAGAACGGCCGAGGCGATCAAAATAGCTCTTCCATGGCATCGAAGACTGGCCAGCAGCTCTCGCCGCCATCTCGACAAGGCTCGCACATTTCTCACGTTTGACTTCCCCTTCCCGGTACAGAGGCGGTATGGCAGGGACGTGACAGCGTGTTGCAAGGATGACAGCGAGGCAGATCAGTGTCTTACCACACCCCATAGTCTCCGCTAAAATGCCCCACAAGCTTCTGAATAAAGCTTCTTTTCTTTGTAGATCGTGCCTTCTTCTTCGTCGTAGTAGTACTCGAGTCCATTGGGACCCTTGAACAACTGCAGACGAGGGTCCAACATCTGGGCTGGCTGCGCTTCACGTTGAACCATGAAAGCGGCTGAACGACGCTGGTATGGGTACAACGGAGTTTTGAGCCCTGCTACACCAGCATCGAGTTCTGTGTTGCCAGCGTCCTCCGCAGACAGTAATTGTCGCATGGCGAGCCTCGCGTAAGGGTCTTTCACTGCTTCAACTTGCGGCTCGGGATTTCGCAGTGTGTTGAATATGTACCACAGTGACTCGTCCTCGGTTCCGGTACCGTTGGAATTGCCATCGGTAACTTGCTCATTCGAAAAGAAGATCCCATCCCATGCATCGACGGACCGATTGACTTTCGACATGACAACTTTAAGTGCCTCCCTCAATGTCTTGCTTGAACGGTCAATGTACTTGTGCCCAGCATCGTCGGGCAGGACATAGACACGGACATAGCACCATTGCGGATGCTTCACATATGTGTACTCGCATGTTCGCACCCAATTGCTTCTCTTCAGCATTGTAATCTCCCCAACTGGATAGTTGTCGTCGTCCGCCCAAGGGTCGGCATCGGCATTGTGAGGTTCGTTGCGTTTTCTCAGGACCCGACGGCAACGTATGAGTTTAAATTTGATAAGAACAAGTCCTTTTCTTGTATGAATTTCTGCGCAGGGGCCATACACCTATTTCCAGAGCCAGATAACAAAGATGAGGGCTTGGGTGTGGTCGCAGGTGTGATTTGCGACGGCGAGTCGCACATGGGAGATCCGTAAGGACGCTCGCTTAATCTTATGGTATCTGTTTCCATCATCTATGCCATAAAGTTGTCCTGTCAGCGCATGGACTAATCAGATTTCCTCTGCGAATCCATGTGGGATAACCCAGCAGCAGGACGACGAGTGGATTCTGAGGGGAGAAACGCACCTGTGACTGAATTGACGCAACACCAGGTTGCGGTCCAAGACCAGCCAACGCCATACCGTAAAACCAGCAGACCTTGTCCAAGACAATATTCAATCACGCTGCTTCCATTCAATCCCCCGGCTAGCCCTAAAGCCCTGTCGCGAATATCCGCGATCAGCAGGGGACCATACCTTTCTAGAGCGTCACGGATCTCAGCCTTCTCAGGTCAAAGTCGGGAGTTGGGCGAGGATGGTTGCTAGGTGTCTCACAAGACCTGCTGAGTTGACTCAAGTCTCAAGCCAGCGTCATCCTATAAATTGAAGCATTCATCCTGGATAGAAACCATGAGTCTTTGCCAGTCAGGGAATAGATAATCCTTTGGCATTATTCATGGATGCGTGAGCCGTGACAAGAAACTCCCCGAGCTGACGAACGCCATTGGCTCTTGTCTTTCACCGCCCTCGGACTTCTCTTTTAAGTTATATTAGTTATGTTACAAGATCCACGTGACTTATCCAAGGTGAACCTCAAACAGTAACAGAGAGAGAGTTGGCTTCAACAACATTGTCATATTAAGTGCATTTAGATTCAGCCTACTTCGATGATTAATATATTCTTACTTTTGATAACAAGTCAAATGAAATGAAGAACGGATAAGTGAACTTAACATAAGTTCACCTAACGCCATAATTGTCAAGACTCAACACAAAATGACAATATATGTCAACAAGAAAAACAGCCCAGATAGAACAAACGAGAGCCTCCGGAAATAGGACAATGCTTATGTTGACTAAAAGCAAAAAGCCGCCTCCGCGCAATTCGATGATCCATGCTAAATTGAAACGACAATTTGATCAGAAAAGTCTTACTGAGTGAGGAAATCCTCAATCTCAAAACCAACACGCTTCAAAGCTTTTTCTTCCAGCTCCTTCTGGGAGCCGGCTAGTCTGCGCACCACCACAGTACGTGCATCTTGCAGACGGACCTCAACCGCGTTGCCTCCGTAGCGATCCAGCTCGTCTTTCTCGCAATCCCGGATGTAGACAGTGATGTCCGGCCCAACGCACGCTCGCCAGAGAGATGCCATCCACTGCCAGTGATCCAAGGGAGCGTACGAGTCGTTGATCGGCACCGAACACGCGAATGCATCTGCGTTAGTGAGCTGGTAGCGAGGGACGAGTGCAATGGGGACTGGTGAGAGGCCGGAGCCGGGAACCGAGGAGGCTGATTCCGAACCGTTCTCGCTCGATTGAGCTGGAGAGCTTATCTTCAGATCAGCCGTCTTGGGGATGATAGTTTTGGGAGAAATCTCAGAGGCGGAGTCATCGTCCTCCGGCTTTGATTCGGAGGGTTCCCGTGCAGGCTTCACAAAGCTCACAATGTCATCTGAAATGCGATGCCATACCGAAATGGTGTTGAGATAATCGACAGTGGCATCGCCCATCTGACCAGCTGCAGAGTAACTCTCCCGCGAGCGGACCTCGGGGCCTTCGAACACGCGGGGTTTGTATTTTCCTTCCTTCTGGAAAACAGTGTTGAGATAATCGACCACTGCTTTTACTTGTGCAGGATCTTGCCCGTCAACAGCAATCACGGCTCCTCGCTGCGGGATAGAATTGCCACGGAAGGACGGAATGAGTGGAGGGGATATCTTGGCGAGAACTTTGATTTTGTTGAGGAAGGGGATGGTCATGACCGTGGCCTCAAGACTTGATCCGTCTTGAGGGAACGGAGAGATAGGCGTCACGGAGCCCGGGAGAGGCACTGTGGTCTGTAGTGGTGGAAGCTTCAAACTTGGATCATGCGGTGGATGATCTCTGCTATAACGAGCCGTTCTCGAAGGATGGACCATTTGATGCAGAGTCCGAGCGTTGGGTGCATCCGTGCGGGGGGTATAAGGAGACATTGGATATGCGGACTCGGGGCTTCGGTCCCGATGGACATTTGGTTTCAACGTTACCTGAGAGTTGAACCTGCGTCGCTTCGAGTCTGGGGACCGGCAACCAGCCTCTTCATATGGTATTTGACGAGGAGGACAAGAATCGACGTGATTGTCTACTCGGATGGGGTTTGGTTGTCTGTCAGAATCTCTAGCCCGGCGTTGATAACTTCGAGCCATGACCATATCGGGATGTGGAGATGCTGCAGATGCACTGGGCGTGAAAGGGGCCTCTGGTGACACAGGTGGGGTCATCACTCGCCCACCACATCTGTTGCAGACTGCGGAGCCCGGAGGACTGTGGCTAATGCCAGAACCGGTTGCACGGGAATTACCATCCCGGCCATAGCGACGGGGCTGGTACCGGTATTCTGGGTACTGCTGCTGGTGACGAGCTTTTTCTTCCTGTCGATGAAGGTCAGCAAGAACGAAAGAGAATAAACAAAAAGAAGCCGCATACCTCGGCAAGAGCCTTCCATTCATCCTTGGTTTCTTGAGGGAGTTTCCTCCATTGCTCTCCAATGATTTTGGAGATATCTGGGTTCGCAAGCCCGGGATTTTGAGCCACTACTGCGGCTTGATAATGTTGCCGATACAAGATAAAAGCTGCAGTACTTTCCGTCAGTTTGTGGTCATACTTAGCAACAGATAAGATCTTACCGTTTCTTGGCCTGGGGATCTTGGGGTCCGGTTGGCAGAGACAGAATTGCATGACTGACTCCTTTGACGCAGTTGACTTCACAGGACTGGAAGAGGAGGATCTCTCCGATTGAGAGGAGCGCTCTCGCACAGGCATATCCTTGGTAGACACTCGTGCCGCGAGCTTGGGAGACTCGATGGAAGAATCGGAAGCGATCTTGCCTAGGGCGAGCTTCGTCCGGTTCAGAGAGAGATGCACCTGAGGCAGCCCAGTTGCTGGTACGTCAGCAGTGTACCTGCACGAACCACCGTCGACAGGATGGTCTACCAGCGAAACTCTGGTAGTTGGCTCGTCATTCATGATCTTGTGTTCAAGGAGGCTACTAGACCGTCTTGGAATAGGGACTTGAGGAGCGTCATAGAGCAAAGCAGGAGGTTTGGGAAGGACTCGATCGTAAGACATTTAAGAAAGTGGTAAGGAGCGAAACCGCCTTGTGATGGGCAGGAATAGGTCGCGGTGCTCGGTTGGGAGAATAGGACATTAGATGAATAGATGACAAGGCGCAGGAGGCGATGCTGGTAGAAAAGCCCTGGACAGGATAGGACAAGGAACAAGAAGAAAGCCTGAACGAGAGAAAGAAAGCAAGCAAGAAAGAATTAGAGGTATAAGGTTAAAGAAAGACAAGAGAAGCCTCGTAATTCGCTGTCCCTAATTTTATTTAGACCTTGATGCCTGTCCGGCTGTCAGTTGTGATTTGCTTGACTCCCGATATGGTTGGTTTCTTTTCTTTGGAGGCCCTTTGTCTTTGTTCTGTCACTTTCTCATGAACCTTTTTTACTTTTTCCCCCCTTCTTTGACAATGAAATGGAGTTTTCTATTAAAGAAAGCCAGCCGAGGGAGGGAATACGATTTGATAAAGCCAGGATTGGCGCTTTTTCCAAATTGCTTTGTTTTAAATCTATCTTTGGGTCTATTGAGCGCGCGCCCCCTGTTGGTGATGGGATCTACCTTGACCCTACGAACCACGTTCTTTGTCTTTGGATGAATGACACATATCCCCTCGGATTGCTCCCTCCCCCACTGGACACACTGTCTCTAGGATCAAACGGATGGAACATGATGGTCCAGCACCATGATCCAACAGAGAGGTGGACGAGCAAGTAACAAAGGAACTGTGGTTCTGGTTCGGTCAGGTAGCCATCAGGCTGGGGCGATTGTACAGTATGTCTGGCTGGGATGCGCCCTACATCATCACACAATAGAAGCAACCTCAGGCTGGTACCTCGAGAGCGACAGTCCAGTACTACTTGTACCTTTTCGCAGAAGACAATACAGAATGGATACGGAGCACCTAAAGGTACCTAGAAACGCCTGCTATGTGCTATTGAGGTAGGGCTCGGCCACCCTCCTCGTTCTCCTGTCGCCATGTCATACCCTAAATTCAATAGTTACTTTACTTTACTTTGCTTCGTTATTCTTTCAACTGGTCATCGTCATAATGTTGTTTCAATGTTTGGTCTGAGCTTTTCTTTCCTTTGTCTTTGTCGACGCATGCGGCGTGCCGTAGGAGAGACTCCGAGCCAATCACCGAAGACGGCTGCACAGCCAATCATTGGTTGAAATGGGTCCAGTAACATCCGCCTAAAAGTCACGGGAAGGACCTGGTCTGGCCCTTTAGCCTGCCCACTAACCCTAATCCAGCGAGCCTACTGATTACGTAGATATGGCCTAAGGTACCTTTTGCTTTGCTGAGGAGTTCATTTGCTGCCCCCTTATCGCTTCCCTGTGCTCCCCCCACCTAACGGTAGGACAAACTCCCCCCGGGCCCCTTTGTTCTCATCACTAGCACCATACCTAAAGGTACTTACAGAGGGGGAACAAAGAAATATCCATGAAAGAAACGAACAGAACAGATGAAGATCGATTCCCCACTCGACCCCTTAGCCCACTTACCTACGGAGTACTCCGTACTGATCAGGGGATCTAGACTAGAAGCTCAACACGCCTGTAACGATTTTTATTTTTCATAGGTCGGCGGCAGGGTTTACCCAACTATCAGGAATACAGGAGAGTATGTCTCCTTGAACTATGATACAGTCATGTTGCTGGCCCCTGCCAAGTTATGATCCATGATCCACCCCACAATCAATGTTGCACATCGAACCGGGTGGAGCAGGAGTCAGCTCCTTCCGCATGAGACATACCACCTTGAACAGAACACTCGGTCTCGACCATGATGATTTGTCGAGAATCGGACGGACCCTGTCTTTCGGCCCCGTCAAAGAAAGAAAACCGACTCCGGACTTGGTCATCATCGGACTCCCATATAGCCGCAAGGAGTATAGCTTCTGGCGGGAGTCGGCTAATGTGAGATCGATCTCTGCCGTGCTTGCCTTGCTTGCCGCCATGGGCCGCTGCAAGGCGTTTGTTGTGTCTGGGAGTAACCAATGCCTTGGCTCCTACGTACTGCTTTGCTGGCAGTCATTACGTCAAGATGTCGAGGGTTCCATCGCGCTGCGATTCGGAGAAAACGCCATCTACCTAGCTTTACCGGAGCCACATCTCTTCTATCCCATGGAACACTTCAGCTCCCATGAGACGATGGGCCGATGGGCCAAGATGCATTTCGTTCCTGAAGATAACGTCAGTATCCAGCTAGATCGGCTACACGGGGCGCGCTAGGTCTGGAACTCACCAGAAAAGGTACTTGTCCGGATTTTCACATTGTTTCTCCTTGGTGACCATTACCCATTGCTGGCCAGTCTGGACGCATGCGTCTTCAACGTTCACCCAGCCCGGATCCTGATTTTTCCCAAGCCCGTTGGATTCCTCCACCCCGGCAGCGAAGAGCTGCCAGTCTTTGATAAGGTCTGCCATAAATGCGTTGGTGTCGAACAGGTAGACCACGCCTTGCACCCATTGTTCTGCGGCATCACGCAGTTTGCGATTCCAATACTCCGTCAGCTTGACCGTGTCTTTGTAGCGACTGACGCGCTGTTCGGCTGCTGTCGGCTTAAATGCCGGAAGGAAAGTCACATCCGGTGTCAGTGTGAGAATGACTTTGAGGTCATTTGTGACCCAGAGCTGAGAGAGCACATTGAGCTGGTCCATGATCACCTGGATACTATGATCGACCACACTAGTCGAATCTTCGTAGCTCTTTCCGATCATGTTCCATATGTCCCAGATTCCAAACGAGACAACAATAATCGTGTTATTTTGACGGGACGCGATCGCCTCGTCGGACAAGGACTGCAGGGCTGCTCTCTCCGCCGTCGTCCATTGTTTCACTTGCGCCTTGAAATCCGCCAGCGGTGTCTTGTACAGATTGAGCATGGTGCCCGAGAGCTCCTCGTTGTCCACAACGGAGCCAATGTAATTTCCTCTTAGAGATTTTGCTGTTTGCGCCATGTTTTCATGGTGACATGAGTACTGAGTCTCAAGATTAGCACACCGCAAAACATAGTCTCTCCGGTTGAACTTGACAAGGATATCCCTCACCATTGAGCACAGCCATTCGGTCCATACCGACCCCTGCATCGCGCCTGCATTGTTGTCGCTCCACGAATCACCAAAGACAACCAATCTCCGATCAAAGGAGCCCGCAGCGTGGAACTCCGTAGCCGCCAAATGGGGCGGAACTACTCGGCGATAATAGTGCTGCGAGGCGAGGAACAATGCTGACACCAGAATGCTACATACAGCTAAGGCGCACAAGGCGTAGAATCGATTGAAGAGTCTCATCTCAATCAGCCGTCGAGGCCAAAAATGACAACAACACAGCAATCGCAAGGTGCGACGGGAGGCTGTTCTCCAAGTGTTCGTCGATCCGCGGTTCTCTTTGTTCTGCCTCCTGAAAGACGCCCGGGACGATCGGGAGCAAGAACGAGACGGGAGATGTTGATCCTGAGTAGCGTAATGGGAGACACGTCCCCTATGATGGATGCGCTATTCCCTCCGGTGCCAAGCGGGCTGGCGTCAATTGACTCGGGAATACGCAGTAGATTGTAAGATACTGAGACAACAGTCCATAGGGAAAAGGGCAAGGAAGATGAGGATAGGGACTGGTATTATTATTCTTCTTTCCGGCACTACCGTTCCGTTCTGGGATTGAAGAGCATGACAGGAGAATTTAGCGTGCAATAATTAGCAAGTTTGGAGTTAGCCAAGTGGGGAGTGGATAATGGATCAAGTGTTCCAAAATTGGCAGAATCCGCAGAAATATAAGAGCTCTGAAGGATTTATAAAAGATAGGCGATCGCGATATACAATGCAGGAAGGAAAAGGGATAAGGGGGACGGTGTCTAGGAAACGAAAATTGACTATGACACCATCAATTTTATTTGATCACAACTGCTGAACGCCTAAGCAAGTGTAATTTGGCTGGTTACTTGGGTT
This sequence comes from Aspergillus novofumigatus IBT 16806, assembly GCF_002847465.1. NCBI lineage: Eukaryota > Fungi > Ascomycota > Eurotiomycetes > Eurotiales > Aspergillaceae > Aspergillus > Aspergillus novofumigatus. Next base: position 1,173,461 of record NW_020194278.1, read on the forward strand.
GATAAAGGCTGGTACCAATCATCCAACCAACTCCATGACAACTATCGCAGGCGGACATCGTTCGATGTTGGATACAAGTGACAGCCTGCGCCTCCGTAAGGCTGGCCGCGCGGCAGTGGTTACAGTAGTACGTAGTAACCTGTCGCGTGCACAACCACAACCTCCTTTTTCTGCAGGTCCGCATGTGTAGACAGCGATGCATTTGTCATATCTTCAAACCTATGAAATACCAATAGAGGCCAGGGATTCAAGTCTCCTCAGCTTCAATTTTGTTTTCTTCTCTGAAAACGATTTCATGGATGCAAAAAAAGGGACGATGACGACTCGTGGTTTGCGTCCTGCGCCACCAAGTCGCTAACTTACGTTTCTGGTTTTGTTATTTTATTCTTGCGCTTCGGCTGTCTCGGCCCTTGAAGACTCCGCTGGATATACTTTTCACATCTCGCATTTATCCACAGGAGGCCTTATTCGTGTTAGATCGTATATCACGTAGGAAGAGGATCAGATCCGTTTTGAGATTTGGTTACTTGTCTGCAATCTAATTCGCTGATAAATCCTTCGTCGAGTGAAGGAGCTGGTATGCACGCTATTGTGGTCTGAGGAGCATAAATATTTCTCCAAGTATAGCGATGAACATGGGGATGCACTCAGTTAATGCTACTCTAGACCAAAGTCTATCAGATTAATGCTTTCAAGTTCTTTTGCATATGCAAAAATCCAGAATTCTTAAACCTAGGTACTATTGAGACAGCTCAGGTACCGAAACGATGGCACAATATTAGTCTGATATTGCTACATAAGAGTCCATCCACAATATGTACAAGAGGACAGGCCCCGGAGATTAACATCAGCTCATGCGACAAAACCAGGTTTATATAGTCAAGGAAAGCAGTTCAATCTCTATGGCTACCATTTGGGATCGGCCATACCAAGGTTCGACAGACCTTCGATATACAAGCCATTGGTTCATTCGATATGGTTCAATGTACGCCCCAAGGCCATGGCAGACAATGCATCTTCCCGGAAAATAAGATTTCACGCCCTATATCTACATTGTTCATTTCATAGATATCAGTCAATAGGTGAAACTACCATGACTCTAAGTGGATGCCGAAGGAATCATACACCGTTTGTCGGTAAAGTTGCGACCACAATCTGTAATTTTCTCATCACCATCTGAGAGCAGAAAAATGGGGTAATAGAATGGAGTGATTAGTTCATTAACGGGCCAAAGAGCCATTCAGATTATCCTTGCAATAAGATTAATCTCTTCTACGAGGACGAAGAAAACTAACTGACAACAATGGGGTCGGAAATGGGGAGGGGCTGACATAAGAAGCCCTACCGAGACGCGCTGTACCCGACTCGGCTAGTGCACCTTAGTCATCCGCCCACACAGGGAAATCTCGCTACACCACAGCAAAAAATCCCACGAAGAACGAACCTCCGACGACCTGAACCTCCTCGACCTGTCGACAAACCCGCGCCTCCGTCTTGACCGCGCACACCCGTCAAGATGAAGCTCAACATCTCCTACCCGGCCAATGGGTCGCAGAAAATCATCGAGGTTGACGATGAGCGCAAGCTTCGTCCCTTCATGGAGAAGCGCATGGGAACCGAAGTTAGCACCCCCAGACCTATTTTGCTTTACGTATCCGGCACCTCGAAACCACACAAGAGAACTTTTTCAGCCGGAGTAGAATTGGATATTGAATGGAGAACAGAAGACTGATTCGGGTTGTTTTTCTCACTAGATTCCCGGCGACTCCCTCGGTGATGAATTCAAGGGTTACATCTTCAAGATTACCGGTGGTAACGACAAGCAAGGTACGATTCGAGAATTTTGTTTGCCCGCAAGCAAGCAATTGTGAAATGGCGACAGAAGGAATCAGTTTGCTGACGCTATAACTCTAGGTTTCCCCATGAAGCAGGGTGGTACGTAACGACTGCAGGAATCGACATCAGAGACGAGTCAGAAAACTTACGGATATCACCAGTTCTCCTTCCCACTCGTACCAGACTCCTGCTTTCCGACGGCCACAGGTAATTACGCACTTGCCAATATTGAAATGTGTCCGGAGAATGCGTCGCTGACGAGTCAATTGCAGCTGCTACCGCCCCCGCCGCACTGGTGAGAGAAAGCGCAAGAGTGTCCGTGGTGGTATGTCTCGAACCGTCCTACAAACAGAAACACCCAGAGAGAAGGGAACGCATAGTTGACACTTGTCATTACAGCCATCACCAACTTCGACCTCGCCGTTCTTGCCCTGAGCATCGTCAAGCAGGGTGAGGGTGAGCTCCCCGGTCTCACCGACACCGTTGTCCCCAAGAGACTCGGTCCCAAGCGTGCCACCAAGATCCGCCGCTTCTTCGGTCTCGACAAGAAGGACGACGTCCGCAAGTTCGTCATCCGTCGTACCGTCACCCGTGAGGGCAAGCCCGACTACACCAAGGCCCCCAAGATCCAGCGTCTGGTTACTCCCCAGCGTCTCCAGCGCAAGCGTCACAGGATTGCCCTCAAGCGCCGCCGCGCTGAGGCTGCCAAGGAGGCTGCGTAAGCTCCCCCCCTATTTCCCTTCAGCCCTGACGCTCGTTGGGAATCCGCTCTCGCTGACATTCTCCAAACAGTAACGACTACGCCAAGCTTCTGGCCACCCGTGTCCACGAGGAGAAGGCCAAGCGTGACGAGCTCCGCAAGCGGAGAGCGTCTTCGATGAGAAAGTAAATGTTTTTTCTCCGGGGGTTAATGGTCGGGTTACGTCTCTATTATGGCTAGGGAAGAGGGGTTTTGAGTTCAACGCAGGGGCGACCCAAGTGAAAAAGAAGGCCCTTGGGGGAAGAGCGTCTGCGGAACCGGGCCACTTTGGTGTGCAAAACTAAAACTCAATTCTAAGAATTCAATTTCACGGAGTGAATGGGAAAAAATGTTAAAGAGTTCTTGTTCCTACTTCCTTGGGTTGCCTCTTCTCAACCATCGACGAAAGGTCGTTTTTCCCCCTCTTTCTCATCACTCGGCATGGCATGGTAACGGTTCCGCGGGTTGCTTAGCACTGCTTACCTGAATGAAACGAAGCTCTTTTCTTTCTCTGGTTTTTCTCTCGCCTAGAATGTCTGTATTCCCTTGGCAATCTGATTTTTTTCCAGCTTCATAACACAATTCTGGTCTTATAAGGTAGTGCATCAACCATGGTGGCCTCGGCGTGCCACGCGCCGACTGACATTGCATGTTTGCATGAGTCCTAGGCTAAGCATCCAAGCATTACTGGAAGAAATTCTTATCCAAATAGGTATCGATTTGATTAGCCATTGAGCTCTAAGCAACAAACTCCATATCGTCGGTGCCGCGCCGTGTACAGGCATCAAAGCAATCAAAAATGCAGCCGGCAGCCATTCAGTACTCTAAATATGTACAAAGGTATAGATTTCAAATTCAGAAGCAAAGTGCCTACTTTTCCCTCCATCCATTCACTTGTGTCTCATGCATCATGTCCAGTATTCATGTTATAAATAGAAAAGAAACGAGGAAAAGCCGAGGTTAACATGCCCTACAAAGCTCGACAAAGAAAAAACAGAGCAAGCTGATTGACAACTTCCGTAGAAGAAAACACAAATGCAGCGGTAGAACAGAGCAGTCAAGAACAAGAAGCCACCTTCGACCCGTCATATTGAACGGGTCTGGAGTACCTCTCCGATGACATCAAAATTCCCCGATTCTGCACAATTCTACGCAACAGCGTGCGAAAACAGGAAACTGACAGATTCACCATTGTGTGTGCGTCTGCAAGCCTCTGCCAGCGTAGGGCTGATATCAATGGTGTCAATCTTGTCGCACATCTCCTTCTTCTCCTTGTGGGGCACTGTGTTGGTCACGACGAGACGGTTTAAGCAACTGTTGTTGATGTTCTCAATGGCGTTTCCGGAGAGAATGCCGTGTACGACAATGGCGTTGACTTCCTTGGCACCGTGCTGCATGACAGTGTCGGCGGCCTTGACGAGAGTACCACATGTATCAGCCATGTCGTCAACGATGATCGCAATCTTGTCCTTGACGTTTCCAACGAGAACCATGCGCGAGACCTCGTTGGGACGAGGGCGTTCCTTGTGAATCAGAGCGAATTGCAGGTCAAGACGGTCCGCAATCCCCGTAGCACTATCGAAGACACAGTCAACACCTTTGAATCACACACGCGGGGTAAAATAATCGTGCTTACCGCTTCGCACCACCGGCATCGGGACTGACGATGACGCAGTTCTTCACATCCAAGTGTTCCCGGATCCACTTCAACATGCTAGGCTCGGCATACAAGTTATCAACAGGGACATTAAAGAAACCCTGGATCTGACTGGCGTGGAGATCCATCGTAATAACATGGTTGCAGCCGGCGGTTTGGAGCATGTTCGCCATCAGCTTCGCGGTGATCGGCGCACGGCTCTTGTCTTTCTTATCTTGACGCGCGTAGGGAAAGTTGGGGATGACAGCCGTGATGCGACGGGCCGAGGCAGTCTTGCAAGCATTGATCATGATAAGAAGCTCCATCAATCCGTCATTGATATCGTTGGGTTTCGTGGACTGCAAGATGAACACTGCAGGGAGCAAATGAGCAGGTTAATTCAATGTCCCGATACCATCGCTGCTGTACCACCGGACAATAGGAGTGGGAGACAGTACCATCCTCGTCTCGTACACTTTCACCAATTGTGACACTTGTTTCCGAATTCGAATACTGCAGGACCATGATCTTGGTCAACTCGATGCCGAGCCTGCGATGAAGAAACGCTGTCAGTCGCCGCCCCGCAAGGTAAATCTGGACCGTGAAAGCGCATACCGAGCAGCAACGAGGTTCGCAAGTTCAGGGTGACTGTTACCAGTCAGAAGTTTGATCGAATTCGTGGCCATGGCGTCGAAGGCTCAATGTGACTGGAAACGGCGACGAAAAGAAAAGGATTCAATTAGATTCGGGTTCAGCTGCGGACAGCAGCTGGGAGATAGAGTTAATAACAATAGCAACGTATATTCAGAAGAAAAGACGTAGAGTCATGCTAGGGAACAATCTAAATTTCGGTAAATTCAAGGATGAAGATCTAGATGAAGCCCGCGGGCAACTTTGATCGAACTTTTTTCCCCAATCAAACCATTGCCGTCCCGTGACTTCTGCCTGCTGTCCCACCCCGACTCACCGCCTTGTCCTAGGTAAACGAAACATTGCGAGGAGAAAATCAATACCCAGATTGACTGGAGGCTGGAAACAAGAGCTACGCATGGCATCCTTCGTATTATATCAGCTAGAAGACGGATGATGTGAGAATAGAAAGACATACTCACAAAGAAAATGCGAGAGCGCTACGCCATTCGCCTGATAATAGCGGTCGATAAGCGCCCGATAAGAGGAGATAAGATTATTTATATAATTTCGAAGGGTCTTGATGACAAGCACTGATCCTATCCTGAGACCAAGAACAAGAATATAATCTCGTTACGCAGAAAAGCCTTGGAGGGACTTCAAGTATTACAATGAATGAGTGGGACGAAACTGCTTTTGTTTATTCTAAAAGATCCGGAACTACATACATGAAAAACAACTCGGAAGAAAGGTAACAGAGCGCATGGATAACCATCAAGAGATGGGCTTTTCTGTCCCTTAACAGAGATCTGGTTGACCTGCACTTCAACCAGTGTCCTGATAAGAGACCGTCCGAGTCTCAGGTCGTTTCCCCCTGCAGTGCCGTCCTGAAGAATTTGACCAGAATAAATGATACACACGAGCAAAGAAAAGGAAAGAAAAAATATCTTGAACGCCGTCAAATGCTCGAGCATCAGAGAGAATTAGAGAGGAAAAAGAGAACTTGTAGAGAACCAGAAGCCATCATTCGACGAAGAGGGCATGAAAAGAAGAACCACCAGTCTATGCGAATCCGAAATAATCACTGCCAGCCGTCATTGCAGTATACAGACGGTGTCTCAAAGTCTCGTAGCTGTCATATTCTGGAAGATCAAGTTCTGATTGCTCAAGTTAGTCCCTGAATTCCATAATCACAATTTCGTAGCGAAGACTTACGGTTGAAGCATGTGTGCGAGCTTGGAAGACGATCCTTGTTGCCATAGTCGCGATGAATATTGAACTTGCTGACCCCGTTCATGCCTTCAAGCTCCTTGAAACCGTTGAGTGGCACTTTGCTTGTTCCTGTAACGAACTGCAGGAGTTTGGCACGTTCCTCCTTGTCAAACGAGCGGACAGCACGCCAGAACCACTGGATTTGCGGTGACGAGGCAGAATAGTTATGATACTCGGTATTGGCTTTCCAGTCGTCCACCTCAATCTCAGGAAGACCAGAGATTAGAAGTTCAAGCTCTTGTTCGTTGAAGATGGAAATCAGATCAGGAGGAATGATTTCGTGGAAGCCTGTAAAGATAATGAGTATTTGTTGTCATGATTGAATTGAGCAAAGAGAAAAGAAAGGAAAGCGGCATACCTTTCAGGAAATTGTCAAGCTGGTCCTTGACTGATTTGACCAAACGGTAATCCACCACACGTTGAACGTATTCCTCCTTATTCTCCTGAGTCACCGGGATGTTGCGGCCATTCTCTATGAGATCAATCACCTGCTTCTCGCCAAAGTCATCAGTTTCGACGGCGAAAGTCTCAGTGATGATGTCGGTAATATCGTTCTCGAGCATCCAGAGCAAAGACTTGTAATAATCAAGGTCAAGCGTTTCCATGTCCTTGATGGAGACCGATCGGCCGAGAATGCATTTGTAGACCGCTCGGCTGAAGTGGCAGTCGAGAACGCGCCCTTCGTAGAGAGCTTTGCCAATGATGCGCCCAATGAACTTGAAAAACATCAGGTGCTCCGAGTTGACGCCACTCAGGCGATTCGGATGGAAGGTGGTACGATCAGCAGCAACGGGGATGAACAAGGCGTAGTTGGGATTGAACATGCCACGAGCAAGAACCTGGAACCATTCTCTGGTCACACCTCCGGCATCGACGCCTTCCTCACCATGGAAGCGCACGTTCAACTTGCCGTACTTCAGTTCATCCGCCGACTTAAAGTACAGAGACTTGAAAGAATCAAGGAAGACTTGGTCTCTCCTGACAGAAAGTTGAAGAGGCGGATGAGGGTGGCGAGGCTCAGCACCACGAGAATGAAGCTTGCGAGTAAAGTAATTGCGCTTGTTGTCAAACTCCAGAACCTTGGGATTTTTGACCAACAGAGAGAAGCTCCCACTCATCAGTCTAGGATTCTGACGAACAAGTTCGTTCAAAATCTTGCGATGATCTTCCGTGAATCTGAAAAACAAGCCTTCCATATTCAAGCCGGCGTCCGCCGAAGTGGTAGACACAGACAGTTCTCGGCTGTTGCGAGCGATGGACGTGTCTTTCAATGTCGTGTTCTTGCACACAACCATCAACGCCTCAATCAAAGGTAAGAGGATAGTAGCCACGTTCAGCATATTTTCTTTTTGACGGATGACAGCCAGGCATTCGCTGAGCTTAGTCCACAGAGGTCCGAAAGTCGAGCTCTCGTACAACGTTTGCAGGACATCTTCCTTAGCCGCAGAGTCAGGTTCAGGCGCCTTAACCTTATCCGCACGGTTGGGATCGAACAGATAGTCTAGTGCCGTCAAGACACGCAACAATTTGGCTTGGTCTGAACTGGCTGGTGAAAACTTCGCCAGAGCCAAGCCCTGCATGTCTGTGCCTGTTCGGGCTTGGTGGATATGAGATAGAAGTTCGTCCAAATCAGTCAGAATCGTGGTGCAGAGACTCAGGGCCTGGTTGACAAGTTCGTTGCCAATGACGTCCCTAGCGCCCGGAATAGCTGAAAGATTGTTGATAGTCGACAGCGTTTCTCTGAAAGTCTTCCCGTTGCACTCTCGAGCAGCCAAAATTTGGACAACCAAGCGAAGATTTTGATCAGGAACAACAGGAGGTTCAATAGTCTTTCTCTTCGGCTTCTCATCTTCCACCGTCTCTTTTGTTGCCTCGGGCTTGTCTGCCTCGACCGGCGCAGCGTCTTCTTGTGCCGTTGTCTGAGCAGCTTGCGGCTCTGCACCCTCAACAGTAGCGGCGGGTGCATCAGTCATGGTTGCATCGGTGCCAGCTGCCGGTTCCGTAGTTTCACTTGGTTGTACTGCATGCTCCTGGTCAGCGCTTGGTTCCGCCACCTGCGCCTGCTCCGGTGTTTTGCCTTTGTCTTCTTCTTGTTGTTTTTCCTTCTCACGACGAAGAAGTAAGGTCAGTGGCTGCGTAATGCTATTCAGTAGACTAGAAAGCTGTTCCATGCAGTTCGGGTTCTCCATGATCAAGCTGCGGTCAAGTAGATTGAGAAGAGCATTCAGGGCAAATTTGTTTGCTTTGATTTCCTTGCCTTTGCCTTTGCGGGATGTCTTCAATTTCAACGTGGAAGCAGGATCATGCTCCGTAAGGAAGAACCACGCAATTTGGGGATTATACTGGGATAAGAAAGAAAGAGTGCCAAGGCACTGCTGCACAACCATAGTTGGAGTAACTTCGCTGCTGACACTCGATGAAGTGTGGAAAGCCATGTTACGCTTGACGGACTGAGGAGTCTTTTGCACCGAAGAAGGCTTTGCACGTAGCGAAAGATGAGCGAAACTGCGTTCAATCGCCGGGACATCTACACTCCCATCTTGGAGGATAGACAGAAGAAGGCTAATGACCTCAATGCGATTTTGACGATTTTCACACACGTTGTGAAGGATGTCGTTCAACTGATGGCGCGCATTTCCTTGAAGAGGCATGAACATCAGACGGAGCAGAGTAGCAACGCCAGCTTTATCGAGCATTTGGACAATCTGGCGTCGTTGTGGCTTCTTGGTCTCTTGATCCTCAGCTGGTTCATTTCTAGGACGATCAGCTCGGGTAATATCGCCAAATTGAGCCAATCGTCTTCCTGGCAAAGCGCGTGCCTCAGTAACAAATTCCGGACCTAGAGTAGCAAGAATTTCCTCGGGTTGGTCCGCAAGTACAGCTTGTCGCAAGGAAGGATCCAGGGTAGCAAGGAAGCTGGCAGCGTCCATATCTTCGGCGTGAGCTGGGGCTTGGGCATTGGCAGCCGCCGCTTGCCTGCGCGCGCTCTCGCGCTCTCGGCGGCGACGGTCAGCTGCTTCTTGCTGTAAAAGTTCTTCGCGAATGTCCGGAGGCAACGCCTCCAAGAACTCCTGGTTAATTTCGCTGGGCTCCTCGCCAGCTGCGGCGGCCTGCGAACGCTGTTCCGCTAGTTGTTGCATGATAACCTCTTCTCGAAGTTCTTCAGGCAGTGCCTCGAGATACTCAGGATCTATTTCCATGCCGGTAATATCAAGCTGACGGCCGCGGATTGTTGTGTGCACTCGACGAGCAGGCTCGGACGGGCCAACTTCACCCTGGGTTGATGGTGGTTCCGCAGCCTCTTCGATAGCTGTTTCTTGAACGTCGTCCATCGGCTCCGAGACGATCCCTGCGGCTTGACGCTCTGCCTCTTGCTGCTCCCTCTCTTGCTGACGTCGAGCGTTTTCTTCCTCCTCCTTTCGTTTACGCTCCTTTTCCTCTTCTTCTCTAGCGATGCGTTCTTGACGTTCACGCTCGGCCCGCTCTTCCTCTCGTCGCTTGCGCTCCTCTTCCATCTGTTTTTCACGTTGCTTCTCTTCCTCAATTGCGGGCGGAACAAGGATCTTCAGCAGAGAATTCACGACACGCTGTGTCTTCTCGACGTAAGTGCTGCTGAACAGGATGCGAGCCTCCTCTTGCCAGCGACTTCTAGTGGTGGCCAAAGCGAAGCTTACGGCTTGAGAAGGATCGTCGCGGGTCCGAGCCGGAGGAGCCTGTGGTCTGCCAAGGCCGAAGATGTCTTGAATACTACGGTTTGGCAGAATTGCCCGCCTATCGACGTGGACATGTATCCCGTCTGGACGAGTTATCACGCCGAAGCCCGGAGTCGCTTGTCCGGAAATTGCCTGCATGATTGCGTTCATGAAGCTTACCGGGCTGTCCATGGGAACAAGACGTCCGGTAGAGACAGGTTCCATGCCATGGACCCAATCGGTGAAAGCTTCATTGCCGGGCAAGCGAGGCTGTGCAGTTTCTGCACCCCGGTCGGTTCGAACAAGAAGAGGATTCGTGCCGTCGTCCGTACCACGAGCGGGGATTTGTGTACGGTGGAATCGATAGGGCTGAATTGGAACTATGCCATGGCGATTGGGCACCATTCCGGTAACGGCAGCCCAGGTCGGTTGAGGACCGCGGAATCGCTGGTGATGTCCGCGGTGCAATGGAGGCTCGTCGCCATCCCAACCCCACGGATCGATTAGGTCTTCATCTATTAAATAATGATATCAGTAATTTTTATTTTTAGCGATGGATGGGCAATTAAAGTCATCGTACCATCGTCGAAGCCTTGGTATGATCCTTCGTCGTCATCAATGCCCTCTAATTCCTCCTCAAGCTCGTCAATTTCGTCATCCTCTAGAATGCTGTCAGCAATTTGCACAATTCCTATGGCGACCAGGTCACTGACCGTCGTCATCATTCAGATCATCATCGACCATATCATCATGAGCATCGCCGAGGCTATCGCCCTGAAGATCCTCGACACCTCCTGCGGCTTCGTTCAAGACGCGGAACAAGTCGTCAAAACGCTGGCTATCACCGCGACGATCTGCTTGCCGAATATCGGCTAGCTCATCCTCGAATTGGTTCATGATTTCCGCTTCCTCGTCATCTTCGGACATTTCCTCGCTTTCCCATTCATCTTCGTCACCTTCCTCCAAGCTATCGTTGTCATGATCACCGGTTATCTCACCAGCGAGGATCTCATCGTCGTCCATACCGGACTCGTCATCTTCCTCATCGTCTTCTTCATCGTCTTCGTCGTCTTCGTCGTCAATCACGACTTCAATATCCATGCCGGAGTCACCCGGAAGGCCTTCGATAGGTCCGACACCCTCGATCTCGTCCTCCTCGTCGCTAACCACCTCGCCGTCATCTTCGGGCATGTCTTCATCATAATCCATCTCGTCACCGTACTCGTCATCATACATCTCGTCGTCTTCCTCCTCCTCTGACTCTTCAGAGCTGGTCTCCTCCTCATGGCGAGGCTCCAACATTCCCAATGTAGAATGGCGGAAAAGATCAGGAGTCTCTTCCCGGTCATCATCAAGATCAGAGACAGACGTGGCCGAGGAGATTTCGTCTTCCTCGGTATCTCCAAGAGTAGAGATATCCGACGATTCACTTAGGATGACGGCAGTTTGTGTAAGCTTGTTCAGCGGACGCAGGATATACTTGATGACCCGCTTGGAGGCCGGGAAGTTGAGGTCAATCTCAGCAATCGAGGCGGTCAAAGCGGCAATGAAATGCTTTTCATACATGGTCTTCGCGAGCTGCCTGGTGGATGACGGGAAAGTCGTGTCACCCGAAACGAAGGCATATCCGCTGAGCATTTTGTCGAACAGGTCCGCAAGCGACATTAGCCTGGAATATTTCACATCCAGCTGTTCATTAGACGCATTCGCTTCCTTGTATGTCCGTAGGGCATGCTCCAAGACAAAGCGCCTTACGAAAGCGAGCTCGGGCTCATCTTCCTCATTCGCAGTCTGATCGTTGCGACGTCTTCCGGTGCCTCCAAACTCACCGGTTTTGGTGCACAGAGCGACGAGTACCCGCATTGTCCAAGCAGAAGTGTTACTTCGCTTTTTGAAGGCAACTGATTCGTCATGCTCCATGGTGCCCACAGGCACGAGAACATTCAGCAGGTAATTCAGAATGCCCGACCGGGGTTTCGACGGCGTCGTTGCAAGGGGATCAGCCTTGCGCGAGAAATTTATGAACTCGACTTTTGTGCGATTATAGGAAGACAGCAGTTCGGTCAGGCATTGCAGGAGGAAACACCGGTAAATGTAAATAGGGTGCTCATCCGCTTTAAATGGAGGTTTTTCCGGTTTCTTGGAGGTACGCGCGCCCGCCAGTTCGGCGCTGGAGATGGACGGGGAGGGTTCATCGGTCGCCATTTCTATATCAGTCTGAGTTTCTGATTGATCGTTTACAGCTGCATCCCCGGCTTCAGCTGGAGGTTCCTTGTCTTCGACATCCTTGTAGGACAAGAGCTCGGACAGTAGATAGTGGATAACGCCGTCAGGGTTCTCTACCACAGGTGGCTTCAAATCGGCAGCTTTACCCTTTTCTTTGTCATCCAACGAAGGTGCACCACTTGAGACGTTATTATTGCCAGCGCTCATGTTGTCAGCACCTTCTCGAGCCGATGAGGACCCTGGTGAGCCGCTGGTCTTGTCCGACTTCAAAGTAAGAATCTGTGGGCGTTGACGGTTATCGTACCGCTGCAACTTCAGCTTCTCATTGGATACTTCGACGAAAAGTTCCGGTGACCTCAAGACCAGATGGTACATCTGCCGAACGTAACCGGTAGTATCGATCTGACGAGATGATTTCGACTCGAAATTGGCAACAATCTCGCTCCTCATGATCTGACGAATGGTGTCCGCGTCTTCGACGATATGGCGCAGGATCAACATAAAAGCACTTTGAAGTTTCTCGTTCGTAGAACTCGACAGTTGCTTAACCATAACGAAGAGGCGCTGCAAGCTTCGCTTCTCCCCAAGTCTGACAGCTATGCTGCGACTTCGGGTGAGGATGACGAGAATTCGACACACAGAGAGAGCTAAAGTGTCATCCTTCCCAATCCTAGGTAAGATTTCGACTATGGCTTCATAAAGTTGAGTCTTCTGATCCAGGGAAACCAGAGGCTCCTCAAGCTGCGCCGGTCCTGCGTCATCAGGAGTCGAGTTGTCACTGTCGGGCAGATTCCAACGAATTTGAGGCGGCTGCGCATCGTCCGAAAGCAGCTTCTCCAGGATAAGCAATACATGCCCAATCCAAGGGAAAGACTCGTCCGTTGACTTTTCTGGAGAGACTTTGATGAACCCAAGGAAGGTTGTGAAACATTCCTTCAGTTCGTCCAGTGTAGCAGTATACATGTCTTTGTCTTGCAAAACCAAGGCAAGCAAGTGGGCATAAGCTGCTACCTTTTTACCAGCAACTTGGAAGTTTTCCATCTGCAACGAGACCAAAGACTGAACAAGGATCTCACCGACCTCTCTGCGGAAGCTCTCGGGATCACTGTGCTTCTTTGTCGCGGACGCGATGAGGTCTGATAACTCGAAGGATACGTCATGGTGCTCATTCAGAACATCCAAGCAACGCTCGATCAGATTTGAGCGAACCTTTTCACGTTCCCCGTCCAAGTCTTCAACCGTAGTGAGCTCACGTCGTCTTGAGGACTGTTCTGTAGGTTGCCCTGAGGAGGCTGTTCTTGCCTGGTTTGAGCTCTCAGATGAGTTTCCTGAGGCGTCGGCGTTGCGAGCATTACTAAGCGAGGACATATCACGATCCTCGCCAGCCACGCTCTGCTCATCATTGAGAATTTGAGTCAACGCTCTGGCCAGAAACTCAGTCCCATTGCCAAGCTCATTATCGGGTCTGTCCTGGTCTTGCTGCTGGCGAGAACCGTCATCAGTTGACCGTCCGGATGCCTGAGCAAGGAGCATGGCGAGAGTGGAACGTTCCAAGAATCCGCTATTGAAAGGCGGTGCGTCACCAAGAGCTGTATCTTCTGACGTCTCGCCACCAGCAGAATCGATATCTTCCGGGTTTGGTGGGACTCTCGGTGGAGCTCGCAACCGCTTCTGTGCCTTGCAGTACTCTTCAGCAGCAAGGTATACGTTGTTGCAGCGATAAAGAGCTTCGGTAGCCAGATCTTTGTCGAATCCTTTTTCTTCGTGTAAGTGAGTGACGCGATCCTTATTGACTACAACCGTCTTCCTTGTCGCTTCTGCTAGGAGAGGCGGAGTGTCGGAGCGATGAGCAGCTCCAGTCTCATATTCGCCGTCCAGTGATGAACGAAGGATGTCAACTAGACATTTGACCACAGAGCTTGACGACTGAGTTGCGAAGTCGGAATTCCACAATTCTCGAGCCATTGGCAATATTTCCATCCGAAGATCGACCAAAAATTGGCCGGGTTGAAAATAGTCTGGCCGATCTCGATCCCGATCACCAGTAGTAATGGCCTGTGTCTGGCTGGAATCAACAATGTTTTTGCCCGAGGCCAATTCCGCGAAGAAAGAGAGAATGATCTTGATGCCTCCATAAGCAGATGTAAGTCGTGCGGAAACATCATTCTCGGACTCGGAAACAGACTCAGGCGGCGTGAGAGCCTTGACCTCTCGCATGAAGACATCGCAAATCTCTTTCATGACTTTCAACCCTTGTCTTTTCTTGAATGCGAATAGAACAAGGGTGAGATAGTGCGAATGTGGACGATCGGCTGTAGCTGTTACCCCAATTAAATTAGTATCAGGGCGACCGTTTAGAGCTCGCAAATCTGCGAGTAGGAAAGTTAGAGCAACTTACCTTCATAAAGCAGATGCGAAAACGACGAGAGGATGACAATAAGGTAGGCGAATCGGTGCTTGGGATTGTCGCTTGAGTTCGGAGGAGTAAACTGTAATTGATTAAGCACAGCCCCGGCAATGGCGTCCGCTACCAAGGTCGCGTTCTGTCTCTGATATGAGTCTACCCGCCGCTTTCCTATCAGACCGAGCCCTAAGTTGTGGAAGAAACCGGTGATCGAAGAAGGCAGGGAACTAAGGAGATAGCGGAGTGCCTGCACATTCTTGAAAGCTGCACCACCCTCTGGTACCTTGCTGGTGGTATCGTTGGACTGCTGCACAGCGCCTTGCAGTTCTGGTCCACGGTTTGCTGAGCCTTCTGGCGCAGACTCAGCAGTGCTACCTTCCGCAGTAGGTAGTTCAGTCCCTTCGTTGGGCTTGTCCGAGCTAGCTGCTTGTGATTTTGTAGCCTGGTCCCAAGTGGCAGGAATATTCTTTTCGAGAAGAATCTCCTCCCAAACGCAAGCAGCATGCAAACTTCCCAGAGCGGAGACGAGGACGCAATATCGATCGGCTAGGTTGACTTGAGCAAAAGCAGAAGTGTGTTGACTAGGGCGGGTCTGATACAAAGGCATGGAGAAGATTTCACGAAGCAAATCTGTAAGAACAAGAGTGGCAGCCATATGCTTTGCAAAGTAAGTTCCATTGGTCTTCGCGATGTCCAAGGTCTCCTTGCCTTTCCCCTCGGATGGCTCCTCGGTGGCTGGTTTAATCAGAGGAGTAAAGAAACCCGAATCCTTCGGTTCAGACCAGAAGCCAGAAAGACTGTTGACAGCACTCTCTGCTCGCGTGACAAGGGACGGCAAGACCAAGTGCGGTTTGGTTTCCGCCAACATATGCACTAGTACCGTAAGCTCCTGATTTGCATCTGAATTGTGAAAGTCGAATGGAAGACTCTGCAGGGTTGCGAAATCCAAAACGAATTCAACAGCCCCTGATTCGATGAAAGACGAGCAATTGGCTTGGTTTTCAAAGAAAGCGCCGAGGAATCGTACAACAGGGTAGACGTAATCTGTAACTGTGAGGCCAGCCGAATCCACGTCCTGAGGCTCTGCATATTCTGGGGAAGATGGGAGAAGTTGACTCAGATCCCCTAAGTTGAGTTTTCCACCGTTAGGAAGAGTGCTGGAAGTCAATTCTCGTACTCCAAGGTTTCGAAAATCATCCAAGGATGCGTCCATTGCGGCACCGATCTCGAGGGCCAGCACATCGTAATCGCCAGAAATCTGAGGCTTTCCTTGAGGACCTTCCACCCACATCTTCGTTCCCATGCCATGTGCCCAAGCCTTGCTCTTGCATAGCAGACCGACGCGTGCTACCATCACAATGATAGCGGTCATGATCGACGCTTTCAGTGCTGGATGATGCCTCACCAGTTCGTCGAAGGTGGTGCCCAATGACCGCACGAGATTGTGGTCATCCTTTAGACACTTTACGTGCTGGGGATTTTCAAAGATCTCAAAAAAGCTTTCCAACGCGTTCGAAGACTGGAAGAGCTCAAGACCAGATGAATTGAGACATATGGCTCCAAAAGCAGAGGGTACGCAGGACAGTGCTTCTGCAGCAGGCATGATTCCAGGTGCGAGACGCGCATCCTTCGATCTAGCCATGTTGTATTCTCGGTCTTTCTGTTCGCCATGTGGCGACGGACCACTCACGGCAGCAGACGGCAGAGGGGTTGGTTGGTCACCAGGCTGGGTCTCAGGTGCAGCACTCTCCGTCTCGATAACCGGGGATTTCTCTGGAGCCTTGAGCTCAGATGAAGTCACAGCTTCCAGGAAACTCTTGCTCAATCCTGCTTCGGCAATGACTGCATAACTGGTAGGTTCATTGTGAATGAAGCTACTCAGAATGTTAACGGCGTTGCTCCAAACATGTGATCCGAATACCCGAGCATTCTCGAATACGAGCCGGAGGGAAGTCAGCAATTGAGGCGAGTCAATCAAATTCCGTAGGACTCTATCAAAGCCACCGCCATTGTGTTGCATGATGTGGTTGACGAAGCGGAACATCCATCGAAGGGCTTGTTGTTGGAAATATGGAATCTGATAGTCGATCGACGGGGTTTTGTGCTGCGCGGGAAGTCCAGCACCCCTGGAGACACTCTCAAACGATGTCTTGGTCTCGTAGTCAATAAGGTCTGAAATAGCGTCAAAGCCCTTCGCATTCGTGAGCGTCGCGAGAGCATCACGAACCGCATGAACAAAGGTATCGAGAAATTCCATGACACGTGAATAAACGCGGCGAGCCTTCTCAGTGCGAAGATTCAGGATATCAACAAACATCGGTATCAACCCAGCTGAAACAAGAGTTTCCGGAGTTCGAGTGCTTGAACCAGGAAGCGTGCGCAGAAGAGCAAGTAGAGCGTCCCGCCATTCATCCTGGCAGGCTTCATCCTTGTCACTTTCGTCCGATGCTAGCTCATTAACAGCTTTTCGAGTCAAGAACATGAGAACCCCATGATTGACATTGACACTCAGTGCGGCACAAACGTCAATAGCTCGTGACTTGTGCTTTGCTAAAGCATCAAGGGCGTTTAGACCCAAGGTCTGCAGAGTACGGGAAACCGGAAGATCGCCGCTTGCACCGAGATGAACGAGCTCGCCCAACTGGTGGGCAAGCTGAAGACGTTTCGGTTGTTCGTTATCATACTGCAGAATCCTCTGTTGGAACAGCGACTCAGGATAGACATAAGCTAAGTTGGTAACTGCAAGAATTCGGATAGCGAGAATCTGCTCTCGAGTGGAATTAGATGTGGCCACACCCAGGGCGGTACGGATTCTGTGAAGTAGTTCGTACTTCGACTCATCCGGCAGCTCGTCCAAATGCGCAGCGAGAAGATCTTCAGCTTTCGATGCCGACACCCTGGAGTAAGGGATGTCAAGAACTTTGCCTCCGCGCAACGCTTCCTCAGGTTTTCCGGAGGGGGAATTGGTGATGGAGCCCGGTGAATCTTCCACAACTGTCGTACGACTTAGCTGGGGAGTAGGATGGGTGTGACTTCTCCGAAGAGGCGTCGGTGTAGTTGGAGGTTGTGACGGCAATCCAACTTGCGCATTCTCCGATGCCAACTTTGCAGGTTCAGCCGGGGCCGAAGGATAGTAGATCAAGCGCACATGACCCCACTCATCCCAGGTGTCAGATTCGCGAGTAATTGAGATCAAATCATTAGCATTATGTCTGGTATGAGCTCCTTTCTCCTTTCCTTTGGTCCCGGCAGTAAAGGGAACAGGCGCCTTGCCGGACGTGTAAGGGCGGGGAAAAGGTGCGGCAATCTTCTGCAGCTTCTCTAGGTCGATGTTATAGTGAGCTGCCAACAAGCTCTGCTGAAGATGGGAACCGCCACGCTGACGAGAATGGTATCTTTGTGCCAGGCAAAGAGCCAACCGGAGGGTAGACTGAAGAAGAGAGAGTGAAGTGGTGTTCAGAAACTCCCCTAAGCGCTCGCTGCTGTTATACAGGCTACGATTTCCGCATTTCTCTAACAGAAGCCTGGAGAAATCAAGAATCGCTTCCACCAGTTCCCTATCGCCCTCCTGCCCGTATCCCAAGGCATTCAGTTTGGAATCTGCATCCTCAGAACTGGATTGACCATCGGAGCTCGTGTATGCGTCGATCAAAACATATCTGCCAAAAGGCTTGGTCTGCGGGCCGGCGTTGAGAGCATACTTCTCGATGACGGACGCGAGGATATCGTCAAAGCGGTTCAATACATTGATCCAGTGATACAGATCACCTCTGGGAAACGGCCATAAGCGAGAAAAGGTATTGAGGTGTAAGGGCAGCTCTGGTACAGAGATAGTCGTGGCACGAGCTACGAATTCTGCCAAGTATGGTGACTGGAACAGGAAAGAAAATTTTCAGTCAGCCTGCATTCTAGAGCTGGAGATCGAGCGGGGTGAATGAACTTACAATTGTCGCCTCATGCTTTTGGCTGGCCACCTTCTTAATTCTCCCCATGATGATGTTTTAAAGTAGACAGCAACTCATGAGGAGGTTCGCTTCACCTGCGGTTTGCTCCTCCTGGTGAGGGTGGGGAGGTCGTGAAGACCCAAGTCGCGCAGACCGTCGCGGAGGAGCCTTATGACGTTTCGGGTCTTCTCCTTCCTCAGCAAAAGCCCAACGAATGGAGTAGGACTAGGATAGAAGCAATGAGTGTTAGAGGAGGAGGGAATTAATACGGAGTAAAAGAGTCTTTTTTCCCCAAGTAAAAAGTTTGGGATGGGTGAGAGGAATGTGAAGTGAGATGATGGGTTCTGTTGCAGCTTTGGAAGTATCGATAGGCGTTAAAAGTTCAGAGAAACAAAGTGCAGGTCGTCTCTCCGAAACTCTAGCAACCTAATCAGTCAAGAAGGAGTGAGATGAGTATCAGGAGACACTCCAAAGCTGAGACAGGATGACAGGAGGTGGTGCAAAAGGTCAAATGAAGGATGTGTTGAAGTTTGGAAGGTTCGTGAAATTATCCAGATGATGGAGCTCTGGTGCTCTTCCGTTGCAAGCAAAGCAGAGAATAGCCCGGAGCGGGTGTTCTTCCCCACCGAACAACTCATTCACTGATGCAGACTGCACTCTAGAAAAACTTCAAAAACACCCAGCATTCATGCATGCATGAGGCATCAAGAAATCGGATAATATTCTTCATACCTCAGTTATTCATTAGGTTCTCGCTACTTTCATCTGACAATTTGAAGTCTATCTCCTCCCGTATGATGTCAGGCGAGTATAGAGGCTGCATCAAGACCCTCTTACGGTATCTCCGGCCATGTCCGTCTTCGATTTTGATGCTTGATCCCAGTTTCCCTTCCTTAGGAACCCAGCACATGGCATCGGTCATCGCCAGCTACCTTCCTCCCTAGTCC
Source organism: Aspergillus novofumigatus IBT 16806 (assembly GCF_002847465.1). NCBI lineage: Eukaryota > Fungi > Ascomycota > Eurotiomycetes > Eurotiales > Aspergillaceae > Aspergillus > Aspergillus novofumigatus. The sequence continues at coordinate 1,192,787 of NW_020194278.1, forward strand.
TTCGCGGTCAGAAAGCCGTACCTAGTTGGTGTTTAACATCCACTACTGAAATCGAATGCTTCAGATGCTACCCCATCAGCCTAGAGAAGCAGATCGATCCCGTGTAAAATTGCTATTTAACTTATATGTATACACACAGAGACATTGAGCAACGCCAATTTATGTCCAACATAACAACTCCTTCCAGCGAGCTGCGTCAGTCAATATGGGATCCAATTTTGATCCACCGCCTCGATCACTCCTTTAATTCTGGCAAATCACCATCCCACTGAATCTTCATCGTCGTTGGGAAGGGGAAAAAGCCAGTCTGGTCCGCAGTCATGTACATGGCAATCCCACCAGGACCTGAAAGCTTCTTCAGGTGGCCTTGTCCACCAGGCGCCCGGCGAAGGTTATCCAGCCGTCCAATGACCTTTAGCATGGTCGTAAGCGCGGTTTTACAAAGACCAAGCCCGAGACACTGGTGGGGTCCAAAACCGAAATGAGCGTATAGGTTCATGTCACGGTCGAGTTTAACCGTGTCGGGCTCTGGAAAACTGACAGGGTCCATGGAAGCCGAAACCTGATTATATCGTCAGCAGGATGATCGCCAATTGCAAATTTTGTGAGTGGATTACTCACCAGGTTACAAATAATATGCTGGCCTTGTTTCAGTGTGATCTTCTGGCCGTTGTCCTCGACAACCGTGGGTTGTGCAACAACTCGCGGCAAGGCAACCGACGACCGCATCCGGGCACCCTCCATGAAGCTATGAAGTGTTAGTAAAGGAGAACGACATAGAACTTGATAATACTCACTATCGCAACAGTAGATCGTCGGCTTCAGGAGTGTCTTCCTTGGCCAGCCGATTGATCTCGGGCAAGTGAACTGAGCCCTCTTCTGAGAGGTAATAGTCAAGAGACTGGGAGAAAAGTTGTGCTTGGTTGGCTACCATTCCTCCAGCAGTTGGCAGAACGTGTGTCCAAACTATTTCAGGCGCTGGCATCCCGCTGTCAAGCAGGCGCTGAATCATATGGACACCATATTCGCTGAGGACATCGTGCCGATGCAGACTATTGACAAGATTGGCAATGAAACCAGTCTTCTCGATGAGCTCAACGTTAGCCAGCGTGAGCTGGCCAAGTTGTTGCGTCACGCCCCGAGCCCCTTGGTTAAGCTCGAAAGACTTCCCAACATCTGCATCGTAAAAGATGGAAGTGAACACGACCGCCATGATTTGGTACAACTCCGACTCAGTGAAGATGCCTCGGGGATTGGATTCGGTTTTCAATGGTAGCGAAAATACGGAAGCACAGAAGTGAACCTGCGCCAGGTTTGCAATATCGCGGACGATATCAACTTGGTTGACACCAGCAAGCTTGTAAGAGTACCTGTGCAGCAGCTTCAATGTAATATCCTCATAGAACTTCTTCACTTCAGTTTCCCATTTATCACGGTAGAGGGCCTTGCCCATCATTTGACGTGACATGGCGTTCGGGCTCCTGTCACCGGATAGCATGAAGTCTCTGCCGTAAGGCTGATTATTGTGGCGCATGAGAAACTCAATCTTGCTACCCCAAGTAACCTTGAATGTCTCCTGGTCCGACAGTATGGACATGCAGGCCGAATGGGAGTTGATGAACTGAGGCGGGGACGTATAGTTGGGGCGATCCCAGCTATACTTATCAGCGGTTCCAAGTTTGGTCAGAATCTTCTTGTTCTCGGATGGTACGACAAGGGGGAAGTGAGCATAGATCGAATCGCCCCTGAAGTGGTTCGGAAAAGCTCGCAAGACGAGTTTGTAGAAGACATGGGTCTGGTCAACCGAATCCTGAGGCTGAATCTCACTGTACGCCCAGTTTGTGAGATGTTTCGGTGTGAAATCGACGGTGTGAAAGCGGTCACCACGAACCAAAGCGACGGCGTCCGACAGAATGGCTCTAGAGATCGTAAAGTTGGTGCATAGGCCACTGCCAGGAGCCATTGACTCTTTCGCGTCTTCCACAATGATACCAGGGTATATCTCAACCCGATCAGGATGGTCGTAGAGTCGCCTGAGCTGGTCTGCGACGTGTGGATCCGGGTTAATCTCTTCAAAAGTCTTGTAGGGAGCCAAATTGAAGTATTTCCTGAATTCGTTCAGGGTAGCCAGATTCCATGAGCGGGCTTGTTGAATCCCAAGCGCCTCGATGCTCCTGAAGACGGTGGGAACATGCAAGGCACCGAAAGCTCCCGCGCAGTCCTCAACGCTTTCCTCGAAAATTTTGACTAAATCATCGTCGTCATACGACCCATCTGCCTTGCGCTGCAGTCCAGCAAACGGACGCTCCTGAGGCTCTTCTGGTAGCTTAGCCTCCCATCGACCAAGTCCTCGCAAAAAGTCCTGCAGGGAGAAGTTGCTGGGATCCTGCCCAGGGAACAATTCTTGGTACATATCTTCAGTCCATTTCTGATCTCGCTGGGAGATGCAAGAATGCCAGCGGTACACAAGGTTAAACTCAGCAGCGACTTGATTACCAGTCGCTTGAGTGGCTGCGCTGCCAAGTAATCCGTCCTTCATTTCAGAACGGGGGTCCAAGCTCCAGTTGCTGTTTGTTCTGTTAATATTCAAAATGGTGCGAACATAATCCTTCAGAATGATGTTGACGTAGAGACCGCATGTTACAAGTCGACCGGTTTGGAAAAGATCGTTGTCATATTTCGCATATGCTGCGGTGTCGGACTCTTGCGGCTTTGTAAACCGGCCTCCCTCGTTGATAATTGCAAGCTTCTCAACCACGTAGTTATGGAAACGATTGAACATCATCAAGACTACGCCAACGCCCGGAGGGAATCCCAGAATACGTTTTGTCGAGAAACAGTCTGGCTTGAGCTTACCGTCCTTGAACGTCCTGACAAGGTCCTGTTCTTCTTGATTGTTGCCATACAAAGGCGACAGATCCAAGTATGACGAAGTGAGGCTGATCGCTGGATCTTTACGATCCGTCTGAAATAAATCTGTGTATATTTGTCAGTCCCATTGTCGGCCCTTCATTTGCCAAGACTTACCATGGATAATGATGGATGCAATGTAGAACAATACACTAGATATTTTGTTGGGATGTTCTTTGTACTCTTTGCGCGCCAAAAGGCAATCAAAAAGAGTTTCGGGATCTGGTAGGTTCGGAGACTGCGTGGTTTTGGGCCGTACAGATCTTGCATACGGAGTCCCAGCCGCACCAATATGCGGCCAAAGCACGTTCTGTTTTAGTGGTCAGCAAGCATTCTAACACCACATGTCATTAAGCCCTACATTGCCAGAGCCATCCGCTCTTCGGTACATTGCATCACGGCCAAGATAGCTGCTCGTGCGGTCAGAAGTAAGTCAGAGAAGATCACTTCATCAGAATGCACATACGAGATTGGTGGGTGCTCCAAGTCATTCCACAGAGTGGTCAAAAAGGTATTCGTCAATTCTTTACCAATCTGGGACGTTGAGGGTAAGCCAGCGGCGAGCTAGCATTTAGTCAGAATCAATAATCCAATTCGCCATTAACATACGCGGATAAACTGACCTGGACAACTCGCTCCATGATATACTTCCTGTCGTCCAAAGCCTCTCCGGTCAAGGCACTCTTCGAGACATCCACGAGAGTCTTAAGATCGCCCAGGTCAACGTGGGGAAGATCTTTGAGAATGCCTGTCTTCACTTGCTCCGTGACATAGGTGCCATCGCCTGTTTGGCTAGGCAGAGGCCGCAGCGACGCTGAGACAACCTGCTCGAGCTGAGCCAGGGTCTTTCCAAGTCCACCATTGGCTGAACCGGTTTGCTTCTCAGACATAGCGGATATAGTGGGCAAAACAAAAGTGGTTGGGTTGAAATACAAATGCACTACTAAGTCACATCAGCACTAGGCACCTTTGCGAGAAGAAAAGGCACATAAGAGGCCTGCAGCATCCGGTACATCGACCATGCGCTGTGCTTGTGGGACATCATTGCGACTCACCAATTTGCTAAATATCAGATTCGGGGATATATGTGGCATGCAAAGCGAAATCACACTAGATATACAAATAGTACAGCCAAACAAGGATACAGAGGGAATAGATTGCTTAGCGATTAGGAACCATCGATGGGCCAGTGGACTGGAAGGAACTCGAGAAATAAAACCAGGCCTCTCGGGACCAACGTCCCATTAAGTACGAACTTGCGCCTGGACATTGGAGTACCAAATAAACATGCGGCTGCAGCAGCGAGAAACGGGTGCGGCTGAAGGAGCCTTGCTCATGGCCGACGGAGTCAGCAATAATCATCCCCATAACCATCATCACCACCACAGCCATCGCTCCGGGCGAAGAATGCCCCACAGGAGAGTGTGCGCGATATGGCCATTTGATTCGTGCATGCACAATAAGACCAACTTAGTTTGGCTGTCAGCTGGGACATTGCCCATGGCTGAGAAACAGGCCAGAACATGGCTGATGGCAACGGTGTGGAGCTGAAAAACTAAGATAATTAATAGTTATCAGTACTCCGTAAAGCATGGAACATACTCCTATGAAGGATGCATATGCAGTCCACATCAAATGCAATCTATCTTGAATTCATGATAGCGTTCGTTCATCAGATGAAGATCCCGCAAGGGGTTGACCAGTATCGCCAACTACTGCTGCTGGGGTTCTTACAAAGCTGAGAACATGTCTGATCGAGGAAAGACAACCCGGTTGATCTGCGAATGGTGGGTTGTCAGTCTACCAACACCTTGGTTGGCAAATGCGCAATCATATTGTCAGACGTTCATAGGTCAATTCAAGATTCCAGATCCCGATCCCCGTCCGCTCATGAGTCGTGACGCATCCGATAGGCTGCTCATGTGATTTCCAATCACGAACGCTGTATCAAGGCGACGGTTTCTTCTGGATAGATGGAAATAACAGTTTCTACATTCAAGTCACTTAAGATTGGTTCAGAAGGAATGGTGATTGCAGGCGACGACAGTGGGACCCCTTATGCAAGCTAAATTGCCGCTAAATAGTCCGGTAAGAAAAAGGCTGGCTGAGTCGTTTAATTCGGAGTACTTCGTACAGCCTGATAGCAGTAGATGGTGGTTCGCGTATCGGGTAGTACATAATTCATATCCTGAAACTCGATAGGCAACGGAGAAGGCCGGCTGACAGGCTGACATCGAGCAAGGGCCAAGGCGCTTCTTGGTGCTATGATAGCTGACTGAGTCCAGTTAGTGTGTCCCCATCTGTTCTGACAGGTTGGTATAGGTTGGAGTCTTCATTTAATCATTACAGTATCTCAATAACGTAAACATTCTCTCCTCACTGCTGTTGATTGAATGCATGCACACCTGCCACCCACCACAGTCATTCTTTTCGATGGTAGTCTAAGAACACGAAGTATTCTCAATGTGGCACAAAGCAGCATCATGTTCCCCGGACTTCCTACTCAGTCTCGAGTGCAACGTGCATACTGGAAAGTGCGACAAGTTTCCTCTAAAACATGTCCTCAATAATTAATATCACGTGATTTGAGACGTGCCGAGGTGCCTGAATCATGGATCCAAATATCGTGGACACTAGTTGTTTTGTTAGCCCGAAGTATTTTCCGGATCAGCAAGACTGCAGACAGTAGAATCTCGACCATCATCTTCTCCCTCTTGTTGTTGCGGAGTGTGTTGGCTTCACTTTCGGTCAAGTTTACGGGCACGCGCTATTGCGAGATCAGAAAGGAGTGCGATCGCGTTCAATTCCAATGGCGTCGACAATCACATTGGTCGTTCAACCCCGGGGTACACTTCCATTTGAATATCTTCGTCCTTCCTCGATCTAAGCATTTGCAGCGCACTGATCCCCTTTGTTACAGGAAAACCCATTAGGAAGCTTCCAAAGGAACTTCAGATTGGTCCCAATGCTTCTACTCAAGAAATCTATAGCTCACTCGCGGAAGCTTCGGGCTTCTCCATCCACCGTTTGAGGATCACCAAGGGAAGCGATCGAACAGTTGTCCCCAATGCAAAGGGCGCGAGTATCAATGATATTGGTCTCAGGGATCAGAGTGTGGTTCATGTCAAGGATCTGGGTATGTTGGAATTTTGATCCAGCTATACTCTCCCATCACGATGAGAACTAACACAGAATTTTGCATCCCTTCTTAGGCCCCCAGATTGCATGGCGCACAGTCTTCATTATCGAGTACCTGGGACCTCTTCTCATCCATCCTCTGTTTTTGTTCCCTCTCCGGCCATATATCTACTACAACTTCGACAAGCCTCTACCCGAGCCTTCCGACCTGCAGCTACTGATCTGCGGGCTTTTAACCGTTCACTTCGTCAAGCGAGAGCTCGAGACTCTCTTTGTCCACCGTTTCAGCAATGCCACTATGCCCGTCCGCCACATCTTCAGGAACAGTGCTCACTACTGGGTTCTTGCCGGCTTCAACATCGCGTACTGGGTTTTCCGCCCCGACGCGGCTGCTGCCACCAACAAACCCAACCCTGTCCTCCTCTACAGCGGTCTTGCGCTTTTCGTCTTCGGCGAGCTGGCTAACTTGAATACCCATCTGGCGCTTCGCGACCTGCGTCGACCGGGTACTACCGAGAGGGGCATCCCATCCGGCTTCGGATTCAACCTTGTGACCTGCCCCAATTACTTGTTCGAGATCATTGCCTGGATTGGCGTCTATCTGGTCAGCGGAATGAGTTTGAGTGTCTTGTTCTTCATAACTATTGGAGGTTCTATAATGGCTAGCTGGGCCGCCAAGAAGGAACGCCGCTATCGCAAAGAGTTCGGTGACAAGTACAAGCGCAAGAGGTTTGTCATAATCCCCGGAATCTTCTAAGTAGTAGATTCGGTGATTAGACCAACCTGCGTATGGAAAGCCAGCCATTCCTGCGGGAATATGGCCATGTCACGGAGCATCCGGTGAGACACTTGCCAGCTAACAAGGGTTGCTGTGACGCTACACGCAAGAAAGAGAGGGTGCTTGGTGGGGGAATTACTTCTTATGCACGTCAAATTTCCACTTGCAGCAGTTAACGATGAGGACATATGCTCTTCATTAGGCGCTCGCAAACTCCCGATATGCCTTACGCCAAATAGTTGCTAGAATAAGGAGCGATGGAAAAGAGAAGTCTCATCATATAATCCCATTAGTGAACCAAATCCAACGTTTGAAATGATAGCTCCATCCAGACCCATGAACACCGATCTATAATAGAAGACAGATATAAAGAACGAGGCGCAAAATCTCAGGAAGATCGATCCAGGAGAAGGGAAGCTGCTTATGTACTCTTCAACTTCTTTGCCCACAGGTTGTAGTACGGTTCCATCTCTTGCTCACAACTGCGCTTAGGATCGGAATCACATCCGAAAAACCGGATGATCAAATCTCCGTCCTTGTAAGTGCCATCGGCAGAAGCAGCAGGGGAATCTTTGCTGTAAGCATTAATACTTCGTTGAGGAACGAGCGCCATTCTCGCGAGGACAGTCGGATGCCATTGCACTATATGATCCTAGTAGAAGAGCGGCCATTGTCAGGGAAATCATCACCGGCCATTTAGGAAGCGAAGAGGGAGACATACCAGAGCGTGCATCTCCGCTTTCTGAAAGTTGTACTTCCGATACAGAGGATCAAACCACATGTCAAGGAAGAATCGCGCAAAGTCGCCCTGGCGAAGCACAAAGCTTCCGGGGTTCAAGTCCTCGTTATCCGCGCTGATTATTAGGTCGACGTCCTCTGGCTTCAGGTGCGAGAAGGTCTTGATGATGCTATCCGGCGGCACAACAGGAACGTCCTTAAGCATCATCGATTGAAGGGGATTCTTGTCGAGAATATGAGACTCTAACGGTTTGCCAGGGTTCATGATCAGGGCATGAGTATCGAGATGGAAGAAATAAGCTGAATGAGGGTGCGATGCCATTGCATGGCGCATCGCTGGGACTATTGCCCAGCTCCGCGGGGCGTTGTCCAGCGCGGATTCGTAATCAGACAGAGTTGCAAAGAAATTCGTATAGCCTGCATTTTAGAAAAGTTTAGTCGGTTGTGGAAGTAGAGCTGGTGCACTGTAAGTAGTTCACTTACCATGTCGACTAGCATAATGCTCTCTGTTCTTGATGATCTTCTGGATGTAGTTATCGCTGAAACGGGCCCGATCTAGAACCGTCACAATGACAATACTTGAAGCTCCCGCCGGGGCGGATATTGACGCTTTAGTCGAATGGGAGAAGTGCGATAAAAGGAAGAAGAGCGCGAGGATAGCAAAGCCTAAAATTGCAGCGGCCTTGAGCTGTTTCTTGCGTTGTAAAGAAAGCCTGGAGGAGCGGGTGTGGGAAGAAGTATGAGGACTCCTTCGAGGGGTAGAGCAAACTGCATGACGAGATGACTTTGTCCCCAGCGACTCTTGCTGGGCGACTTTGTATGATATGAAGATGCCTCCTATCAGGACATGGCTGGAGTATTATCCGCAAGCCAAACCGGACGACTTGTATAGATTGAACTGTCGTACCTGGAGGCGGCCAATCTGCCGAATCCGGAAATGAGCGGCGGATCATCATTGGCCCGACCTTTGTATATGGCATACTCCAATCAACGATCTGGACTCACAGGAAGTCTCGCCAGACGGAATGTGGGTTACCTGAGATAAGAGCGTCAATTTACTTCAATGAAGCAGAGGGCCTGCAGCAGAACCCAGTGATACTTCTCGATTCGTCGCAAATGGGCGATACGTGCTTCTAACGTCTATCTTCACAGACATATGAGCTATCCGGAACGTCTGACATTGTGCCCCCGGGTAAGGCGACATCTCCATTGAATATCTCAAGCAATATTGTATTGCAGATATAATACATAAGGGTTAGACGAGATATGGGCGGTTCTTGTGACTCCCGGCCAGCGACTCTTGTCTGAAGTGGTGTACATTGAATTCCAGAAAATAGTCGAAGATAATAGTACATGACGCCCAGTCCTTGGCCAACAGAATAGAAAAACGAGCCGACTGTCCATTGCATGCTGATCAGAAAACTCCTGTCACATCTTTTATTCCCTAGTACTGTTTCTCGTTGTATGTTGGTTTCGTAACTTCCTTGATGTTGGTCTCTTCCTCCACCTTGGCTTTGACTTCTGCGTCCTTCTGCTTTACCCACTCCTCGAACGACGGTGGCTCGGGGAGGCCAAGGCGTTTTCTTTCTTGGCGGAATTGCTCTTGGACCTTAGGTGTCTGCATCACTTTCCATCGTAATTCCCAGCCGAAAATACCCAATTCCTTGATACGACCGGGCCGGTCGTCCAGAAGGTAGTTGTCGAGACCGCCAGACTTCCAGATTGTTCGCAGAGCCTTTCGCGTAACTTTGATATAGAGGTACTCTCCGAGGGCTTCACTCCAGAGCTTCTTCCGCCTGACGTTGGGCTTCCAGAATCGTCGGGTTTTACCCTCGTTGCGGCCCTTCGAGATCTTGTTTCCGAACTGGATCATAGTCCCACCATAGAGACCGGAGTTTGATTGCTTGAAAATGTAGTTGGGTCCATAGGGATAAGGAGGAATATAATCCGGTAATTGCTTCGTTTTTTGCGCAGCCAATGTCGTAGAGAACGAGCGCTTCGGGACTGATAAGGAGAGGTTGCGAAAAGCTGCGGAGAGGGAGGAGGGAAGAGTCATGGCGGAGCGACTCTGAAGGCCTGCCATTGTGATAATCAAGTTATAGAAACAGCATCAACAATAGCAGGACAGTAGAAAATCAAGTGTAGAGAGCCGACAAAAGGCTGCTGACGAGACGAATCGTAGCCAGATAGAGCACCGTCCGCTAGTAAAATGATCGGGAAGTCCTGCTAGACGGAAAGAATTTGGGCGGATTCTTTGGGGTGCTGACCGCCTTAGCAACGCACCGCTATCATTGCTCGATCTCTTTGAGCTGCGCGCTTGAATTTCGGCCAGAAGCATCACCTCGCTGGATATTAAAGCATTAATTTTCCTTACTACAGGTTTCCTTTGCATGATCCTCATTCGACTATTCTAATATTTTAACCACGCTTGAAAGTCTTTCGTTTCATCCAACGAGTTACCTATCAGCTTCCACGCCAGGCCGCAATACTTCGCCATGGTTCAGATTAGTGAAGTGAAGGGCAGTTCGCGCGAGAACAGAACAGCAGCACACACTCATATCAAAGGCCTTGGGCTACGTCCAGATGGGACTGCGGAGTCGTCTGCCGATGGCTTCGTCGGTCAGGCAGCAGCCCGCGAGGTGCGCAGCATCCAATTTTTCTTGCCCTTGTAAGATGAGCTTGGGCTGACTAGCATGTTTCTCTGACAGGCGTGCGGTGTCGTCGTGGATCTAATCAAGGCGAAGAAAATGGCAGGACGTGCAATTATGCTTGCAGGTGGACCGGGAACTGGAAAAACAGCACTTGCTCTGGCTGTGTCACAGGAACTGGGAACCAAGGTCCCGTTCTGCCCGATTGTTGGCAGTGAAATTTACTCTGCTGAGGTCAAGAAGACCGAGGCACTTATGGAAAACTTTCGTAGGGCTATTGGTATGCTGTTTCCTTCGCGTCTTTCATGTTGGGATTGCGATTAACAAGATTTCAGGTCTAAGAGTGCGCGAGACGAAAGAGGTGTACGAAGGAGAAGTTACAGAACTCACGCCTGAGGAAACCGAGAACCCCCTTGGCGGCTACGGGCGTACCATCAGCCATTTAATTATCGGATTGAAGTCGGCCAAAGGAACCAAGAAGCTGCGTCTTGACCCTAGCATTTACGAGGCAATTCAAAAAGAGCGTGTGACCGTCGGAGATGTCATCTATATCGAAGCGAACACTGGAGCTTGCAAGAGAGTAGGACGGTCCGATGCATATGCGACCGAGTTCGATCTTGAGGCGGAAGAGTACGTTCCTGTACCGAAGGGAGAGGTACACAAGAAGAAGGAAATTGTGCAAGATGTGACGCTTCATGACTTGGACATGGCCAACGCACGGCCACAGGGTGGACAGGATGTCATGAGTATGATGGGTCAGCTCATGAAGCCGAAGAAAACAGAAATCACGGACAAGCTGCGCCAGGAGATCAACAAAGTGGTCAACCGTTATATCGATCAGGGTGTTGCTGAACTTGTTCCTGGCGTACTCTTCATTGATGAGGTATTTCGAGCTCCCTTCCCCATCGCAGTCTAGGTGTGCTGACTCGTCCTCAGGTTCACATGCTTGATATCGAATGCTTCACCTATCTCAACCGCGCTCTCGAGTCTAGCATATCCCCTATCGTCATTCTCGCATCCAACCGGGGCCACACTGTTATTCGTGGCACAGACGATGTCACTGCTGCGCATGGAATCCCCCCAGATCTGCTTGCCCGTCTCCTCATTATCCCCACGCATCCTTACACCCCCGACGAGATCAAGACCATCATCCGGTTGCGCGCTAAGACGGAAGGCCTCAATATCACCGATCCTGCCCTCGACAAGGTCGCCGAGCATGGCAGCAAGGTCAGCTTGCGGTATGCTCTACAACTGCTCACCCCTGCTAGCATTCTCGCGCGCGTGAATGGACGACCAGGAGGCATTGAGGAGGCAGATGTTGCAGAGTGTGAGGATCTTTTCCTTGATGCGAAGAGAAGTGCCGCCATCGTTAGCCAGGACAGTGAGAAGTTCCTTTCATGAAGTAACGCGCTTAATTTAATAGGGGTTTCTGATGGTTGAGGGAGTTACAAAACCACGCAAAGATGTATGCTATGTCTAATATGCAAATTCTTATGTCACGTAATGGAAAGGATCCTTTGGCTCCATAGGCTCTTTGGTGTCAAGCAGTAATCGTTCGGGAGATAGCCTAGCTGTGTTTCTCTGGAATGTATATCCAAGCTTGTTACAAACAAAGGGCCCTTCACTTTCTCGGGAGGCAAATTTTATTCTTCAGTGAGCCTCGCAATGCACCCAGTAGGATGAGTGAAATCTGAATGACAAGGACGTAGAAACGCAGGAGACTGAGTAGTGTCCGAATGAGATGATCTGTCAGAGTCAAATGCAATTGAGGCAGGTCAGTCGCATCCAAGAGGTCCGGATGATGCTCAAAGGCAAAAGGCACTTTGGCACCGAGACGTTCAACGGCAACCGTGAGGCCAGATGTAACAGCGTCCTCGAGAAACCCACGGCCCGTCCATGAGAGGCAGAAACTAAGCCCTCGTTTGTTCTGAATGGCAGGAAGAGACCTCAGAGCCTGGAGCGTGTCAGTGCTGATCTCAAGATCGGTGAACTCCCACACTCCCGCGACAAGGAGAGGATGTGGTGGAGCAAATGGATCCAGTGTGATGAGGACTGGACCGAAGTGCTGTATTGGCATATTCTGCCCGTCATTCATGACGCAGGTGAGGCATGTCCTGGGGGTTATGTTGTCGGAAGGGTCTCCAGGGCGGTCTTTATTGCTTCTGTCCCAGGAAGTTACTATGAAACTACTAGCAGGCCATGACTGGTCGAAATCCGTTGCGAACTGGGAAGTTTGTGAGTACTTTGAAATATGGAGAGGTTCTGGCATATTACAGAGAGATTGAGAAGCTGACATTACTCACAGGCGGATCTGAATGCAAAACCATGATATGTCTTGCTGTTCGCAATTTTTGCAAGATCTCAGTTTCCTCGGTAGTAGGAGTTGCACCCAAAATGCGCTGAATTTCATTTGCAGAAATGGCAAAAATAAGGTGGTCAAAATGCGCCTTTTGTCCATCAGAGGTAATAAGCACAAAACGCTCCTTTGTCGACTGAGATATACCTGTCACTCGGGTCTTGACATGTACTCTATGAGACGGGAAAGCCCTTGCCATTGCCAGGACCAACTGCCTGGCTCCATCATTAATGCACTGCCAATTCAGCCTCTTTGGTCGTGGACAGAGAATGCTATGGTCCAACAGGCAGCGGACGAATGCTTTGACTGGCAACAGGTCTATAATTCTGCCAGCATTGATTCCCCACAAAGCCGATAACATTGATGTCAAGTACTTCGCATAAAATGTGTTTGAATATTCCTCACTTGCGAAATAATGCCGCATCACGGTTTCGTGCTGGGCATGGCGCTCACTCCGCTGGTGACCGTCGACCAGTAGGTCTAGACACGTGTATCGTAGTCGCGCAATATCGAACCACATCCGCCATGTTCCAGGTTTGCACAGAAGCCATGGGCGACGCACAATGTCCCCAAGTATACTTCCAGTCCATTGATCAGCTCCAATACCATCGGTTGCTCCAAAGGAGAGCTCCGCTGCGGATGTGGAAATTCCTAGATAGCGAAGCAGTGAAACAAGGTTGGCTGGAGTGGTATTAGTCTCGAGACAGGTTCCATCGCAGAAGGCACTGACGAGAAGCAGTTGCGTTGAATACTGGTGGCACTGTGTTCACGGTGACTTTATTTCCTGCGTGTTCAAATGGTACTGTCTTGATACGCCCACCAAGCGTTGCAGAGGCCTCGAAAAGATGGACATCATGCGGGGACTTCTGTAAAGCCCAAAACGCGGTGACCCCAGCGCATCCGCCTCCAACAATAGCGACACGTTTAGGTTGCGTGGGAGACATGACGCGACCTGTCAGATCTGGGGCCATGGAGCAGTATCATCGCATCGGGGTCGAAAACTGAAGTGCTCGCCCACAGCGAATAAAGCGAATAAAGGCAAGATGCTAAGGACTTTGGACGTAATACTGAAGGCGCTTGCTTCATCACAAAGCCGCAGAGAAGCGATTCAACCCGTACTAGGGCCTGGACAATGTGCGCACTCGGGTGCTACCCAAGAGAGAGCGTTAGAGCCTCGGATACCGATTTCTTACTCATTGCCAGGATCATCCACGTGCCTCGTTTCTCATCGGGTGAAAGTACGTCATCGGAGATGAGATCGGAGATTCAGCCGTACGCAGATTGAATCTGTAGACGTTGATATTGATGATAACAGCCGGCGGGTTTATGAGAGGCGGTTAGCCTCCACTTTTGTACGAGCGAGTTTCAAGTGTGACCACATCAGATGACAGCAACTTGAGACTCAACCAATGATTACCAATGAAGATGATGGTCCGAGAGTGATCTCGAATATTGTGTCAAAAGCTATCAGGAGTGACGAACTGAGAAGACGGCAATAAGTCGATGGGATTTAAGGTGAAAATGTGACAAAGTAATAGAGGTACCTCGACAGTCTGGGGAAATGCTATGACGTTCATCTACGGGAATGGAAACAAAAGTATTTTGGCGGATCCAACGAACTGAGCCCATGATAGGGGTACGAGTAGGTATGCTCTTGCCCAATATTTGCCCTCTGAGTAACAGTAGTAATGGAGTAAGTGAAGAGAAGACATGATTTGTTCTATTCTACCTCTGACACTTCACCCTCGGCTGGTCGTCACGTGTTCGTAAATGGCTGGAATGAGGTTAATCGCCGAACAATGAACGATCGTCATTGCAGTTGCCATCGTCCAGCCTCTTCTTTCTTTTTCCTCGTCGTTGATTCGGTTCTACAAGTTGTTGATCGATCGCTATATCAATTTATGTGGGTGTTAGCTGCAAATCAAGTGACAACTTCCTACCAATTTTCAAAACGCTTCCGCCTGGGAGACAATTCCGGCCGTTAGGGAGACCCGCCACGAAGATAAGGTGGGAGAGATCCATCACAGTCCGCTTATCAACAACACCTGTTCGCCCGTCGCGCCGAGATCTTTTCAGTCATACTCTTCTCGCCTTTCTCCTGCCTTTAGGTTTTTGTTCACGGCGATTCACGAAGACAATGTCGAACCCGCTAGACACCGATGCCGGCTCTGAGCTGTTCAGCAGTTATGAGACGGAGCTGAAGCTGGTACAGGCCGATCTGAACCAGAAGCTGGACCAGATTGCGGAATCGAGTGGTGAGCAGCGGAAATCAGCAATAAGAATGGCTGAACGAGCCTTAGATGAGGCCAATGAGTTGGTTCGTCACGCTTCCTGGCCTGCCGCCTGTACATCTCGTCTAACATCCCGTTGAATACGCACAGCTAGGTCAAATGCGCATGGAGAAGCAGAACATCCCCTCAGCAGCACGGTCAAAAGTCAACATTCGTTTTCGCAACTATGCCACCGACGTCGACGAAGCCAAGCGGAAGCTCAAATCGCTCTCCGACGATCGCAGGGCGCTCTTTGGCGACCGCTACACGGACGAACCACAAGATGAACATCTGGAGCAAAGGCAGCAGCTTCTTTCCGGCACCGAGCGTTTGGAACGCAGCTCTGCCCGTCTACAGGAGAGTCAGCGGATTGCGCTCGAAACGGAGGATATCGGCCGCAATACATTAGCCGACCTCTACCAGCAACGGCAGACCATCGAGCATGCGCGATCGGGGCTGCAGCAGAGTGAAGGATATGTAGATACGAGCATCAAGACTCTGAGGGGCATGGCCCGTAGGTAATGACTCTCCTTGAAATCCACCCCTTCTGATCTCAAGTTGCTGATCTCGAACTTTACCCTTTTCACAGGATGGCTACGAATCGGATAATCACGATCGCGATTATCACTGTTTTGGTCCTGTTGATTTTTGCTGTCATTTATAGCAAGTTCCATTAGCGTCGGGTTCTGGACAGGCGTAGATACGATTTCCTCTTCCATATTATCCTCTCATGACTTGTTCGTTTCTGTTTGCGCAGGCACTCCTACATGGATCGTTGTATGATAGCATCCCAGGCATTAATACTCGTCCCACATATTACTGCTATAACTAGTTGTCACTCAATCGGTCGCTTGGTTCGTTCCTTCAGCGTAAGGGTATCATTCGTAGCAAAGAAAATAGCACCAAAAAAAATAGGCTTCTAGCCCAGAAGTAGCCATCTAATTCATAATGCGCATAGCGCCAAATGCAACATTGATGACAACGCCGACAAAGACCGCCAAACCCTTCCGCCAACTCCATACACCCTCCTCCCTCCTCAACCACATGGCACAGCCCACAGGCCAGAAGAACCCCATGACCGCGCCCCAAAGCATGTCGTCCATGGCGCCTCGGGAGCCAGCCCCAAAGCCGCCATCATCATCTGCAAAGGAAATGCCTTCACCTCCGCCTCCCACGCCCGCTGCCATCGCGGATGATCCCTCATCCATCCACCGGTCTTCGAGCTCGCGCAGCTCCGCCCCAGTCGGCATGGTATCCGGTGTCCGCGATACAGATTGGATAGCCATAAACTGCGATCGCAACGCCGACACCTCGGAAGGAGTAAATCCTGCCGATAACAGCCGATCAAAACCGCGGGGGGCGGACGTAGTGGACGGCGAAGGTTGTTGCTGCTGCTGTTGCTGCTTTTGTCTACCTGTATAAGCCTCGTCCGTCTGCTCTTGCTGGAGTGTGGTAGCTATTGCCGCCTCAGCCGCTAGATCGGCGTCGGATAGAACGATATCGCCTATTGAGCAATGAATGTAGAGCCGGGGCTGCTCCCGGACGGGTGCTTTGCCCTTCCCCTTGGCCGTGGTAGCATCGTCTTGTGCGACGGGAGTTCTAGAAGGCGAAGGTGGGAGCTTTAAAGAAACACTCAGTGGGGTGGCATCTTCCAGACCACGACCAGCGTAGATCAAACGGAGGCGATGTGATGAGAGGTTCGGTGGAAGGTGCGTTCGGATCAATTGCTTCAAGCCGGCTGCCGTGGTGATATCAGGGTTCTGGATGTCAAGTGGAAGGTCGGGAATCGAGGCAGAGAATCGGACAGTCAGGAGAAGAGGCCCATCTGCTGAATCCCCGTCCCATGTAGGATCTGGGGTTAGAAATGCGGGGGAAGTCATATCTTGACTCTTGGGTATTTAGAATTCAAAGCGCCGCCCGATTGAAAGTCAGCTTAGCAAGTCTGAAGAAACACTGTGGTCACGGTCTGCCATCCATCCTTCGCGTTGCTCCATTACATAGTCAGTGACTGCATACTGCCAAACAGAGACGGATCGAAATGACGACTACCGGCAGATTTCCGCTTCCCAAGACCTCACGTGATATACAGACATCCGCTTGTGGGGAAAAAACAACAATAAAAGCCAGGTGACAGGAGACAATAGTCACAATATATAGTTTCATTATAATTCTTAAGGTATATGTACAGTCTGTTTGAAGCTCGACAGGTCCTGGTAACCTCTGCCCAAATATCTCGAGCGTCAAACCGGAAAACTGCTCTGCGGAAGAGGACTGCATCCCATGCCAGATAGGAAAAGCCCCAGTCATTCCTTCTAAATGCCGTCCTCGCAGAGCACAGCTGGGCCGACTACCAACCTCGTGTTGCCGGGGCATGTAAACGGTAAAAGAAAGTCGTAAGCCCAGAAATAAGATGTGTGAGTGTGTGAAAATCGTTAGAAGCCACAGTAACGCCGTCAAATGCACCTGAATAAACCCCCAATTAACCCAGTAGCAAAAGTGAACATTACAACAGACGATGTTCCTAGACCATGAAGGATTCGCCGCATCCGCATTGCTCCTCTGTAGTTTCAACGTTAGACGAACTGTATCGTGGTAAAGATGCGTAAAAAGTGACGAGGACTTACTAATATTGGGGTTTCGGAAGACAAACTTTCGGCTCAGCTTGTCCTCTTGCCAATCCATTTCGCTACCAATTATGCTGAACAAAGCCTTGCTATCAATTAGAACTTTCACTCCGTCTTGTTCAACAACTTCGTCGAAAGCTCCAGGTTTTTCAACGTATTCGAGATGGTAGGCGAGCCCAGAACATCCCCGATTCTTCACACCCACTCGAATAAATTTGGGGTCTGGCTGTGCCAGAAGCTTATGGAGTTGCTCAACCGCGAGCGGCGTCAACTTCATGGCTGCCTTTCTTGCCCGTAATTTTCTTCGGGGCTTTTCCGTGGGTGTCGAGCTTGTGGTGGGTGCGGTTGTAACAGGCTTCGACTTCTGAGCTTCCCCTTCTCGCAGGCTCACATTCGAATAGCCTTCAATCTGTCCTTGTTTTTGCATCGTCGTGTCAGGAGTTGATGGGAATTCTGCTGCGATAGATGTGTCTGGGGTGCCGGCATTTCGGGACGGAGGAGGGAAAACAGACGGTAAGGTATGGGGTCGGTAGGCGGTAGCGGTTTGCATATCACGCTTTGAAGACCGGTATGTATTTCCAAACGAGGAGAAACTCCTGAGCGCTTGTGCGCATTGTGTATTGAATGGTCTGCTCGCGCATCTCAACATCGTGGCGGATGATGTCACCGAAGGATGCACAGTAACCCTGTAGAACGACATGATAGAATCAAATCTATGTATACAAAGGAGAAGACCGCGATCTATAATAATGAGGAACCGAAGGTAGATACTTTTGTATCTGCGATGGATTTGCTGCTTGCAGGGAGCGGAATTGTCATCAAATATGGAGAAATGGGTACTTTGGGAGAGGGATTCTGTTTTGTAGGCGGAAGAGAGTCGGCGGTTCGGCAAAGAGTTCATGGGCAATGAGTCAACCAGCCAATCAGCGTTGAGGTGTTTCTACGCATCCCGCCTGGGAATGTCATTCACACTTCACTCTGAAGGTGGCGCCACTACAAATCATGACAAATCATGTGATGGCAGTCGAGCCTCTCAGTAAAACCAGCATATCATTTGATTGCAACTTCAATATTGAGGAGACCAAAGGGTAAATTAACTTGTTCAGTAGGATTGTTATCTCAACTGATCTATATCATGCTTAGTTTGAGAGTTCCTCTCTGCCTATTAATACTTCCACATCATGTGAACATCCTCAAAAACAACCGAAGTCATACAAATACCAAGGGTCAAGTTGTTTGACAGCATTAATATTTCAAATTCATGGAAGTAGAGTCTCTCAAGCTTTTACAGTATCATTAAGAGGTAAAGCATCTGATCTTCAGGGGGTGGATATCGTTGACTCTCCTCAATAAGGAATAGTTATTCAATGAAATGTGGCTTATTGCTGACAACGCAAGTGATTATGTGGCTAGTGTGTTCTGGCCCAAAGAGGCAGAAATGGCTAGAGACAACTATTATTATGCCTCGACACTTGTACTTATGATACATTGGATATACATATATTCGGAATCTTTCTATCGTCTTTTGTATTGCAGTTCCTAACTTATACTTGATTCCCCAGTATTGCTGCAATGGTTCTACGCTTTTTGGAGTCTCATGTATAACATCATGGAATCCCCCTTAACACAGCAAAGTAGACCGGATACTTTCAAGCCTAAAATTGTGCAACTATATGAAAATCTCTTTCAAGTATGTGATTCATTTACAAATCCTCTGCATCTCACGCTAATTATTTTATCCATAGACGTCAGATTTTGCAGAACCATCCGAAGGTTTCTGGCGAGAGTTCTTTTTGTTGCCGCCTGATCGAGCCCAGCTTGCATTAATTCTAGATAGGATCGGTCCAGAAGATACTCTTCACTTACAGGTATTTTGTCAACCCCATGGGAAATTCCAACCTGATATTGCTTGCTGACTCTGTACCAGGCTCAAACCCAGCACCTATTTGCGCGTGCAATAAAGGAGGCCAACTCGGGAGTTAGTCCTGTGAACGCTTATGCGTTAGAGGTGAGCTTGCAGATTGGGAAGTTACACTTCAAGCTCTAATGCCTTAGCCAGACCTTGACAGTCTTCTTAGCATGTGTGCTTAAGAAGAAGTATACCAATCCCAGCTCCGATGTTATCACTGTCCTTGCCGGGCTTGATGAGGTCGACCATGTCATCTCGAACCTTGTCGCCGTTCTGGATGGTATTATTCGCAATGGGAGCAGCTGTGAGTACCCAATCAGAAGCGGCTGCCTAAGTCGACCGAATTATGGCCATTAATGAGTGTGCAGTTGATATTCGGATTAAAGCGATCCGGGTAGCCATTGCTCTTACCAGTGGCGCATATAAGACGAGTCTCGTCTCGTACTTTACCCATAGAGATCTGTTCCCCTCCCTCATGAAGGTATGAACGTACTAAGCCATAATAGCTCTGGTTGCTGCATTCGAGAGCATTTTGCTGACACTCCGCGAAGTTTGTGCACGAATCCGATACCCCTATTCAAATATTTGAGCCGTTCCTCCTTCTTGGTCTATTAGCGAACTACAATAAGTTCGAGTTTCAGAACCCATATCAATTGCGCCTCGACGATTTTGTCAACGAGTCAAGCATTCAAAAGATCGTCAAAGGTGTCGGTCTTTCGTGCGCCGCCTTGAGGAACGGCTATGTTGCTGTACAGGACGATGCACCTGAGGGCTGGACACTCAGCAGCACTCTGGTCTTCTTCGGACTCGGAAGACTTGCTCCAGGCACGAGGAATAAAAGCCAGGCGCCAACGGCTGAGGAAGCGAAGGAGATGTTTGCAACTCTGTAAGATCGCTTTGGGTACTCCGTTTAAATTTCCTCCGTTGGCTAACTGGAATCAGACCGCCCCGGGAAGCAGCCATTCTTCTAGCCACCTACGACTTTTCAAATGCAAATAAACTCTTTGGGTATCACCTCATTAACTCTGTGCCAGAGAAAGAGAACGAGGAGTCTCCATTTGCCAGCTTTCTCTCTGTTACGAGCTACCTGCTGCAGCACGCTTACAGATCCCCTCGTGTTGCACACTACGCAGAGCTCAACCTCTTCGCTCTTCGCATCCTTTCTGAAGATTCAGCCTTGTGTAAACAGCTTTGCAGCGAAGGGGAGAAAAGAAACGTGCGCCTTTGCCGGCAAAGGCAGCCGTATCTGCCGCTCGTCACCGGGGACAGGGTTCTCGCAACTGTTATCTTCGACATTATGATTGATACAATTTCCCATAATCTCCGGCGGCGCCTTGATGCCAACATCTACAGGTAAATTCTCTCACCTCTTCGTTTGTGTCTAACAGGGGGCTTGGGCTAATCTCCGCTGCCATTCAAGTCATTCAATCGCCATCCTTCTTCGGCTTCTAACCTACCTATCAATGAACAAAATCCGTTTGACATACCACTGGTCGGAGCTCTGGAAGACTCTGCTCTCCCTGATGCGGTTCCTTACTACGTACGCGTCGGACCTGTCAACTTCTCCCAACATTACCACTCTCACCACCTCCCTTGTAGACCTGGTGGCATTCTGCGTTTCCGCAGGTGACACTTTTCTCCCAGACCCGGCGTCTTACGACGACTTGTTCTACAAACTCGTCGAAACAGGTCCCATTATCACTCGATTTCGCGACGTCTACTCTCTCAAGCCCCCAGCTCCGTCCGCCTCGAATATTCCCGACCCCACAACAGTCGCCAGCAAGGACATCCACGTCGCTGCCATCGACACCCTGATCTCCGTCTCCATCCATTTCTACACTTTGCTTTTCAACCCAGACAGGAACGTCGACGCGAGCTTGAAACCTGGTGGTGAAGCGCCGAATCCTGTGCCGATCCCGGCTAACCGGAAGAAGAATCTTTCGCCCCGGGAGGTTCACAGGATCATCAAGCAGGGCTACGACACGTTGAGTATTCAGCCTCCTGAGGGGTTGAGTGCGTGGACGAGATGGCGTGAGGCGGACTGGAAGACAGAATTGAAGCGGGCGGCCAGATGCGCCGTGGAGGATGCCCGGCAATTGGTTGCGTAGAAATTCCTTCTGTTCAACCTCAGCTCAAGAGCATGCTTGTGGTGCCCCGAAGGGCCTATATGGCTGTAATTATGGCTGAGTTGGTTGTTCAACTTTGAAATTATATCATCCTGTATAGCTATAGGGCCAGAATCGATGAATGAGACCTGGGTCCTGACTTGTATGCCTAGGACGCCAGAATGCACGTTGTGATGAAGCTGTGTCTTTCTCGAGGATTCGTGATAAAAAGTGGCCAATTCTAGATCTAATAATACAAGCGCAGACACGGTAAACCATGGTGCGCATAGCTGATTGCTATCTTTCGCTGCAAATGAGCACCACGTTAACCAAAAACACAACGCAAACAAAGGTCCTGGACAGGCGGATGTCATTCGTATACGAAGAAAATACCTCAGTGACACCAGCCACCCCATCATGCTCAGACGAGCCGCGTCGTGGCAGCTGCTGCAGCCGAACTGGGGTTACCCCTTGACTTTTCCACGTACTCATTTGTTGCAGTCATGTACCTCGTGGCGAAATATTTGTCAGAGTTCTTGCTGAGCCAGAGCGTGAATTTCGACAACTCCTCCCGGAGTCTGTTGGTGGACTGGAGATCCATGTTTGTCTGCGCAATGAGCTCCGGCATAGTTGCTGGACGAATAAATAAGTAAGTGGTCTTCCGAAAACAAACTATCAAGAAGCATACCAAAAAGTCTCGTCAAATGCTCGGCCCCGTAGATATCGAGGGCCCCTTCTCGGAATATTCGCCGGATCCCGCCTCCCATTTCTTGCGGAGGGCTTTGTACTGCTCGCGCTCGAATCGGTAGAGCAGGATCTTGTCAAGGGCTTTGTCGAAATACTCCTTGATACCCATGATGACTTCTTCGAGGACATCCAGGTCAGCCGAGCTTGTACGCTTGGGCTTCTCTTCCGCTATAAAATCTTCCAAGATCTGGTTGACTGATGCTTTGGCCGGCAAAGCAACAACTTGCTGATTTTTCGTCACATTTTCCCAGTCGTCTACGAGGAGGGATTTCAAATTGTCCGGCATTACAATCCTCACGGATGGCCGTGTATAGAAATGTTCTTCCTGTAGCCATATCGTGAGTGTCATGTGCACAGAGCAGCGAGACTTGCAGTATGCCTCAAGGATATAGCGGGCATGTCTAGCAGTCTGCATTGTGGAGGGACTTTGCTTACCTTTTCAATTTCATTGTCTCTGGCCCTCTTAGTCGCGCGACCAGGAACTGATGTTTGTCGCTCCTCGCTGTCTCGGGCGGAGCCGCGATCGGAGCCTGCTTTTCTCTTCAACGTAGTCTTTGTGCTCTTCTGACGAAAAGCAGCCTCTGCCTCACGACGGAGCGTAGTTGCGAGCTCCCTATTCTCATCCGTAAATTTCCGGAGTCGATCTTGAGGCACCCAGTCGTCCCATCTTGATCAAGTCAGCTACAGCCATTCAACGTACCAAGGGTGACTCAAGGCATGCGGTAAGATCGCGCATCTCAGGTCAACAGAGTAGCATGAGCGCAGGAGACCCGCCACCTGCAACATAAAGAAGCGAAAACAGAATCGTACTTACGTGTTCTTCCACCCCTTGTAGTGAACTAGATACTCGAACGGACTTGTCTTGTCCTCGGCATCGGTGTGCCTAACGTCGAGGATCTTTGCCTCGTAAAGAATCTCATGATGAAAGCAGAGGGCTCTTTCGTCTTTTTGATAAGTAGATTGGCTTGCTGGCGCCATTTTGAATGTGGCGGGATAGATGAGGTATGATCAAAGGTTGTCTGCTTCTTCCGGAGGAGAGGAAGAGAAGTTGGTAGTATGCTTTAACCACCAACACGGGCTTCGCATAAGAATGAGAATGATGAAACACCAAGGAGGATGTTGCTGCAATGCAGCCTAAATCAGGCTTTGAATCCGCAGAAGCACGTGCAACACAACCAGGGATATCAGCAAATACTGGCCGCAGTAATTGTGTCAATGAGACGCGGACGAAGGCAATAGACTTGATCTTTGTAGAAGAATGATTGGAATCACGATACGAAGATATCAGCTTCGTTTATCAAATAGTTCGCGTTAGACGCGAAGGTTTCAGTGCCCACGGAGCCAGATGTACAAAGGCGAACACCTCCTCGGGAGACACGACAGGGTCAGATCAAGCAAGTATCCGATTTATGACTGCTATGAAGAAGATGAATGCTTCTGACCGAATTGCGGTTGAGATCTCGATGACTGAAGAAAGACAGAGAGGCGTTGGGGTTGGAGGGTAAGAATGAAGCGGAACCCAAAAATGGACGGACTTTTTAGAGTTGCACGCGTCTAATCTTTCCTTCCGGCGTTCTTTTCCTCTTGAACAACTGTGCTTTAAAGTAATTGTTGATTGTTGCACAATATTCAGCATCCTTATTATGAATTCACCATAAGTTTTCATATCCTTGGATCTCTATACTTATCTACCAAGCGTTATTCAGAAATTTTCTCACCCATCTGAGGACGCGTCTTGGCTTCACCTAATCCCTATTCGCCAAGCATCCTATTGTGCTGGATTTAGAGACCAACACAAAAGACAGGAATATAATTGTCGAAGACTGGCAAAATAGACCAGACGAGTCTGAATACATTTCCGGCCCTAAACACGGAAAGGAAGGAAGAGAAGCCTCATTGCCACTATTATTGTCTTCCCATCACTCCAGTATGGCACCATCTGAGGCATCCATTCTGAGCAATTTTCTGCTTTCACCTGCTTCATTGCCAACCATCATTTCCTTGCAACAATTCACGGATCTTTTTCCGAAGAAACTGCGGGCTCATCCTCATATCAGAATCCTCTACCGTGAGCTGCAACAATTGCGAGAGCAAGACATGGACACGGTCAATGAGAATATTGACAAGGAAGTCCGTCAAGGAGAGACCCAAAAGGCCGAACTTCGAAAAGCACTCATGAAGACCGGCGTTGACGGCATGGAGGAGAATGACCGCCGAGAAATGGACATGGATGTCCAGCTCTTTGGTCAGGGGATTAATGCTGCTTCCAGCGATTACCACTCCATTTCCAGCCTTTTGTCCGCAATGGAGACGGCATGCTCAAACATCGAGCATGAGATTTCCCAGATGGACCAAGAGGCAGCAACTGTGTTGTCCGGACTCAGCGCCACAGTTGGCGAGCTGAGTGATTTGCGTTACGGCAAAATGCAAGGGCCTGCAGGGTCATCTGGTGAAGAGATGGTAAAGGAGGCTATAGATGGTCTCGAGCATCTCGAGCAAGCCTGCTATCGTAAGACATCGCAGTGAATGCTGCTACGAGCATCCGAGCTTCTATAACGGAACGCTCCATCCCTTCTCTCGCCGTAGTATTTCCTGGGGATACAGCATTCTCGAGGACCGCAGCTTGCCAAACATCCCGCAAACTACGCGATGGCTGCTAACATATTGTTGCCCTCCGGAGCTTACCAGTATACCTCAGACGATCCAGATGTTTTTCTGGGGATGACCTTCGCACATCTTCTACAGAAGGTTCTCAACACACTCTTGCGGGCCCTTCGTTTGGAAAACAAGATCAACATTCAGCCTCTGAACGGCCTTTCTACGTCAAGTAGTCCGATATCTGATCAAAAAAGAGAACAATCTTTGACAGTCACCGAGGTGCACTCAAGTTTCAAGACCACCTTAAACACTGAGAAACCAAAGAGAGTCCTCGCCGCATCCACATATCTCGTTCTCATAAAGCCTGCTGCGTTCCAGAATCGTCCGTCCTGCCAGGGCCGGTTTAGAACTCGCCGATATTGATCTCCTCGAGCAAGGCCTGACCGACGAAGAATGCCATCTCATCTTCGGTGTCTGGCGCGCCCTCGATGTGTCCTAGATTGGGTGTTCCGAAAGTATCGAACGGGTATGGCTTTATTGGGGCTCTTTTTCTCCAATGGGCGGTCTCGTTCCCAGGCACCCTAGGCGGAGGAGAAAAGGGGGAATATCCAGACATACTTCTCATGGTACCGTCGCTCGTGAGCTCGTTGCTGCATGGCCAGGGAGCAACAGGCCGTTCAAGATGGAAGCTCGTAGAAGGCAGCCATATCGTCTCCATTGCCAGCACGGAAGATCGAGCGTCTTTGAACGTCTTGCCAGCGAATGGCTGAATTGAGGTTTTTGCCTGACTGGCTCGTTGTGAGGCTCTAAGTGTGCGGTGTTGAGGTTCGACCTCCTGGGCCGTTTGATTGATGGACACCCGATGTTCACGCCATTCACAGTAGGCTTGAGGGACATTTGGCGACTCGGGCGCGATAATCAGAGAGTCTTTCGAAATCCTCACGAATCTGTCAACTTCCTTGATTATGTCTGAGATCCATGTCTTGGAAGAAGTGTGTGACATGTTTGCGATTGTATGTCTCTGACCAGCGTGGCCTTCGCCCTTGTTCGACTGTTAGCCTACTTGCAGTCGGTCACATGGCAGGGCTTTTGTCGTACTTCCTTGGGAAGCTCTAACAGCTTGATAGTGGAGTACTCTGGACTAAGATCACTCGCGTCTGGTAAGGAAAGGTCAGTTATATCCGGGTGCAGAGACGCGGAACATGTTTGGACTCTTTTAGCAATCTCAGCTTGTTCGACAGAGAAGGAATCGAGGCGATCGACAGATACAGACTTGTCATTTCTCTTGAACTTACATATCAGTCTCAGTCGATCGCAATGCAGAGAACCGTTTTTCTCTTGTACAAGGCGCAAAGTTTGCTGAATGCCAGATATGCTTGTGTTGTTGGTGTGAGAAAAGCACCTGAGAAAGGAGATATGGGCAAGATGCAGAAGAAGCGTCATAGAAGATCCTGTTTTATAAACACTCTAACGATCAATGCCTTGTACAGCGCTAGTGAAGTTCGTGAACGTGTTGGTCAATCATCCGTCACCGGTCACGCTAGTCATGGAAATTTGAAGATATTATCTAGCAAATATCTAGTGTTCATTCACGGCACAGCTTATGACTATGATAGTGCCCTCGCTTGAGTGGCTCTATATGGCAGTTACCGGGTTGTCTCTCTTTGTCTATGTCCGTAAGAAACAACAGGCTAAGGACTGATGTGCTTCATCAACTTGAGCCATGTGCAGCACTTCTGTTGTTTCTCTGATGAAATTTGGAAACCATAAATTTTGGTGCTCGTACCAGTGTCCACTGGTCAATGCACCTAATCGGGAAATAAAATGTCTGATCGTCTAAAAACGTAGTAGATGGCGATGGGGACTGGTAGAGGAGAGTATACCTCTCATGCCTCCATGCACTCACTAATGATATTGTGCTGGATATTATATCTGCTTATCGATAAGCGATAAGACCAGTTGATTCTGAGCAACGCGCTAATCCCTCCCTCCAAATCTACAAGACCTACACATCATTTGCCTATTGTATATTGTGTCAAACGCCAAAAGCCAAATTGTTCCCAAAGAAACTATTATTGGATTGAATATAATCCACAAGAATCATCACAAAATCTCTCAAGCCAAAATGCCGTCGATACCCCTCCATCCTCACGCGTCGAGCTCTCCCCTTCACCCGCACAACCCACTCCCCAAATCTTACAAACGCCCTCAGGTCTGGCAATCCTCGAACTACAAGGCACAATTAACCTCCCATCCCTCGACGATCAGGGCGCGGTTCCTCGCCCCGCCGATGCCGAAGATCCCAACGCTGCCATAACCGCGTTCGAGACGCCAATTGGCAAACTCATGTTCCCTGACTACTCGCCGCAAACCACGTCACCAGACGACACGAAATGGATGAAGCGAGTCTATCTATATGTTGGTCAGTATCAGCGGATGACGGGGGAAGTGAAAAAACTGGCGCAGCCACTCGCGTTGGTGCAGAAGCGTAAGAAGCGTCCCGACAACGACGGGATCGCCGAGGCCGAGGGCGAGGAATTGGAGATTGTGGAGATCATCAAGTACAAGCTGCTTTTCAAGAATCGGCCGGAGCCAGTTAATGATAGTTGATGGGATGTGCTGGAGTGGTGCAAATGCGAATGTGATACAGAGCCAGCGTTCGAGAGCTACGAAGGACACTGATCCTGTCCCAGGACAAGCCGAGAAGCGTCGGGACATCTTGTCGCTATGGCTTACAGAACGGCCTGAGAAATTAGGGGCTTCGATACGGGAGGCGCGGATGTCTTACGCGAGACCGCGAGAAGGTGATACAGAGTCTCACGTGCTTCTACCTCCTAGGTTTGAGGCATTACCGACTCCCAACGGCCAGTATCAGCAATGAGGAGGCCGATTTGCTTCAAGAAGAACTATCTCATCTCGAATTCGACGCAGAGAGTGGAAGTTTGTTCTACAGAAGCTGATCATATGCCATGATATTAATTGTACGAGGATAGCAATGAATAAATCCGACCTGGATGGATTCTCCGAGTCTCAGTCATACCGCGTCAAGGCTAAAATGACGCCTCCAAAACCGTTGAAAAAAGCGTCGCACTATTAAGCATGAGCCAAGTCTGGTTGGCTGGCTGGTTGCAGGGATTACGGAACACCGAAAGTCTATTAACAATTTGTGACGAAGGGCCGGGACCGGGTCGGTGAAGCGATAGATATGATATGAGAGATACCTCTAATAATAATTTCTTCTACTGCCAATAATGATTACGAAAACATGCGAAAGCTTCACCCCTGCGTTCTCTTTCCCTGTGCTACCCCTGAGGCAAATAATTTCCACTCTCCCATGTTAAAGCCATGACGGTCTCAAATAAGGTCGAGGAGAACATCTTCGCTTCCAATTTAGGCCCGGAATATGTGGGATTTGACCACATTACGTGGTATGTGGGCAATGCGAAGCAGGCAGCTTCTTACTACGTGACCCGGATGGGGTTCAAGCAAATTGCTTATCGCGGTCCTGAAACCGGTTCTAGAAGCGTTGTATCGCACGTTGTCTCCAACGGCCAAGCTACCTTCGTTCTCACTTCTCCCATCCGTTCCATGGCAGGGACAGGCGGATATGATGATGATCCTGATGTTACCGAGGCAGATCGGAAATTGTTGGAGGAAATTCACAGTCATCTAAACAAGCACGGCGACGGTGTCAAGGATGTTGCTTTCCGAATTGAGGGCAATATCGAAGCTGTCTGGAAAAGAGCAGTAGATCACGGAGCTGCTCCAGTTGCGGCCCCGACAACCTTGAAGGATGACCGGCATGGTTCAATCACCCTGGCCACGATCGGTACCTATGAGGATACAGTGCACTCGCTGATCAATCGTCACGACTACTCCGGCCCCTTTCTACCAGGCTATGAAGCAGTAACAGACGGCGATCCCATCAATCGGTTGCTGCCATCGATCGACTTCATCGAGATAGATCATTGCGTTGGCAATCAACCGTGGAACGGTGTCAATCCAATTGTCAAGTAGTATGTATAAGTGTCCGCGCTGTCTTAAGGGCGAAGGTTGCTAACCATCGTCATTTCAGCTACGAAGACTGCCTTAACTTCCATCGGTACTGGACTGTAGATGACTTAAACATGTGTGGCGAATATTCCGCCATGCGGTCGATCGTCGTCGCCTCGCCTAACGAAGTGATTAAGATGCCCATGAATGAGCCGGCTCAGGGTAAAAAGAAGTCACAGATCGAGGAGTAGGACATTGCTGCACCGCCTGGTTAAACAAGTGTCTGAGCTGACCAACTGACAGGTTCGTGAACTACTACAACGGCGCAGGCGTCCAACACATTGCCTTCCGAACCCACGACATCGTCACAGCTGTCACGCGCCTCAGAGAACGAGGTGTATCATTCCTTGAAGTCCCCAGCGCATACTACTCGGACCTACGTCAGCGACTGTCACACACTGGACTAACACTCGAGGAGGATATTGCCGTTCTTGAAAAGCTTCATATTCTGGTAGACTTCGACGAGAAGGGATATTTGCTTCAAATCTTTTCCAAGCATGTGCTCGATCGGCCCACGGTGTTCATCGAAGTCATCCAGCGCAACAACTTTGATGGTTTTGGAGCTGGGAATTTCAAGAGTCTGTTCGAGGCTTTTGAACGTGAGCAAGCACGAAGAGGTAATCTTTAGACTAATTCGTGATATCCGGCGGCCCGGGTCATCTCTGTAGACTAGACTAGCTTAAATCAACATCTCACTATCCGATTCGTAAACCAAGCTCGACCAGCACCGTAGTCAGGAACGATGACCAATATGCAGGTGAAGGTTGAGTGGGAGAAGAGCGAGCACTTGTGGTAATTCACTTAGCCGAAACTCATCAGACAACAGGGCGGAATATGGCGCTCGCTACGGAGGATTTCCGCGCTTCCTCTTCACCAGCGGAATCGTCAACAAAAGTGCGCAAGTATGGACATACGACTCAGATGTGCGAAGCGATAGATGACGACGGAGGATACAGACGAGCGAATTCCCTTCTCGTAGTGTTCAACATCTCAGAACTGTGTGGTTTCAGACAGGCATTGCAGAGTACCTTAAAGTCGCTGTTGAACCGAGGGTAGATACTACTTCACGCATCCGTCGGAACAACTCACTCGTCGGCAGTCGGGCCTGTACTACACAGTCCCATACACAATAAATCGGATCCAATTCCAAGAAGCATATAGATAGGGCCTCAAAGAACTATCATATCAATCATTAGGAAACCCGAAAGCCCACGAATACCCCACACCGCGGAGATCCCCCAGGCCCAGATAAATACCCGATGATATCCATCCGGTAGCGGAAAGTGGGTGGTACGAGACTACGTGAATCAGCCTCCCGTCCTCTCCAATTCCATCTCAAGTACCTCTCTACGTTACGTTATCTTAAGAGATACCGGTATATTCACCTTCTGCGAAATCAACACACTCAGAGTCTTGATAATGGCCCCCATCGAACGCATCACTCTTTTCAACGTCCCCAAGGCGGAAGACCGTGCCCGCATCTTGGAGCAGTACAAGGTTCTTGCGAAAACTGCAGTGAAGGTTTGTTTCTTCCGGCTCTGAAGTTTAATGGGTATTAAGCAATCACAGGATGGGAAACCGTATATTCTCAGCGCGGCGGCTGGCGAGTCGTTCCCGGATCCTCGCAACAAGGGATTCAATATCTCTGTGAAGACGACCTTTGCCTCGATGGAGGACATGGAGTACTATGATAACGAGTGTGAGGCGCACAAGGCGCTGAGAGCTGTGGCGGGGCCGGTGAAGGAAGATGTTCTCACGACTTATTTCCAGAGCGTTCTGTGATGGATTCTATCTTGTTTGGTTCGCTTCAAGAATTATGGTGATATGATTACGGGAATAGAGGACCGGTCATGCTTGTATAGAAGAAAATCTAGGCTGAATGCCGAGTTCATGCACATATTTGGATAATCTCTATTCGATGATATACATGGCATACATCAAGTATGCTCTTTGCCATAATCGAAATCCAGAACTCTCCGGGTCACGGACCTGGGAATAGTATCCAGTCAACATGATTAAGATTACCGGTTCAGCACAAATGCGGCAAACTGAGACCCAGTAATAGCAATTATGTCCCTCGCAAGCGCATCACATATCTCATCAAAGCTGTCGAAGGCAGGTGCTTGTAGTCTTCCTTCCCAGTAATCACAGGCCGAGGGGAACGAAAGACGGACGGAGGTAACAATGAAAGGACATTCTCTACACTTCGACATACATGTAACTGCACAGTAGAGCTCCCGTATGCATGCAGTATAAGCTGGTCATGACCGGCGGATAGGCGTCATAAAATGTACATAGAAACTGCGTGTGCCACAATGGCTCCGTGTGATTAGCGGTTTGGCAAAGTCGAGCTCGGATGATACTGCTGAACGTGGTAGAGGACGCGGACTGGCGTTGCATAACACATTTCGCAAGTCTAATCAAGAGCTTTGCGAAGATCACTCCATTTCTGTTTGAGGTTCTCGTACTTTTCGTGTATCTGCAGCAAAACGTTAGATCGGGACAGATCATCCAAACAATCGCTGCATGCTTACCTCAGCCCATTGCATCTTCGCCTCCACGAGCTCCCTCTCCATCTCCGCCATCTGCTCTGACAAAGATCGATTTTCGTTTTGAACTTCCATGTTGCGCTTCATTATCCGGTCCATTTCTGTGCGAAGCTTCTCCTCAACCTCTGCGGGCTGCTTGTCCACAACGATCTTCAGCTCGCTAACCTGGAGTTTTAGAGCATCATTGATGTCGGTGAGCTCCTCATTTTCCACCTTGAGGTGCACGAGTTCTGAAGCAAGCTGTACATGCTCTTTATCAGACGCCTCGGCTTGCTCTTCTAGGAGGCGTATCCGAGCACTTTGGCTGGCCACAGTGTTCCTGAGCCCCTCCAGTTCAGCTTCACGCTCTCGCTCCGTCCGCACTTTTTCTTCCCACTGCGCGGTGTAGGCGCTAATCGTTCCGGAGGCCAGAGTAATCGCACAAGCGTCCTGCACCATGATATCCGCCCTATAGACCTCCTTGTCCGCTGCGCCAGAGCTGCCGAAGAACCCCGACTCAAGAATCGACGATGGCGAAGGCTGCTTGTCAATGTAGACATCGAACAGGCGTTCTTTCAGGAAAGCAGTCAGTGGTGTCATGTCCTTCATTGTCAGTAGGGTCTCAGCATTGCGGCGCATGATAGCGATTGCAAACTTGAGAATGGTGCTCTCAAGACCTTCCTCGAATATCAAATCGTAGATTCGGAGGACAAGTTGTAGCGGGAAACGATAAGCGAAAAGGGTGAGAAACCATTGAGTGGCATAGAGTTGGGGATGCACGCCTCGCCGGCGAAGGTGACAGTAGAGGGCTGGCTCCCAGTCCTCCAGCAGACGTTCGAAGACGTACAAATTGCGATGGAGACCAGGCATTTCATTGATAAACATCTCCCGCAGGCCATACTTGTTCATCAGCTTCACTAGCAACGTGAAGGCCTCGGCCTCATCCATCTACGGGGACTTGTAGTTAGATAATACGATTCTCCCACTGAGTGCAAGTTAGGGTTGAATCCTTACGTTGAATAGAAGTGGCATGACAATAAAGTTCATCCCCTGCGCATATCCCACGGCCTCATCGTAGAGAGCGTAGGCTTTACACAGACCGAACAGGCCTTCTTGGTTTCCTTGTGACACAAAGTACCGAGAATAGCTGGTGCGCGCGCCAAGATCGCGACGAATAGCCTTCTCCAGCTTTTGGAGTGCCACGGCATCTTCCTTGGCTCTCTTTTTGCGAGCTATCTCGTTAGCCGCCTGCTCTTTAGCCAGCTTTTCTGGATCAATCTCTTGGGAGGGGCTCGGAGAAGATCCGTGGTTCGAGTGCGCGGTTGAAGTTTCTGATCGCACAGACGCGCGAGATGAAGCCAGGGGCTCCTGTTCCCCTGTACCGTTTGTGACTTGCTTTTCTTTATCCGTGCCGCGGGCAACGAGATCTCTGTAGACCTCTTCCAGCTCCGGATTCCTGCTGTCAGCCAGAATCTGCCAGATGACTCCTCGAATGGTCTGGGGGATTCCTCGCTTGATGGCCGCATTAATCTCTTCTGAATTCGGCCCTTTGAGCGCCTGAGGACCATCGTTTACAAGTTTCTGCCACAGCTCCCAATCGACAGGTGCAGACGCATCGGTGGCAGATGCAGATAATCCCGAGACCGTACCCGGAGGCAGATTGGGATTAACTGTATTCGGAACAGTGGGCGGCGAAGCAAGAGGTGGAGTAGAGGCATGTTCTTCTTCTTCGGGTATACTGGGAGGACTTCCAGCAGAATGACTGATGCTTGCCCGTCCTGACGCGACACTTGCTCCGTCGTTCTCTGAAACCAGTCCTTCATCCCGCATCCTCAGTAACTTGAATTGGTCCTTTAGGCTGCTGCGCCTTGGTCTCCTGGCCGCTGAACCATCCAAATCTTCTCCGTCATGCTTGGTCAATTCGGAATTGCTTGAGAGAGTAGAGACGGACGCGGCCGTGTTGCGCCGACTAGTTTGGGGTGGAGGCGACTTGACCTCGCGACTCGCCGTTGAGCTTCGGGAAAGCCAGGCGAATGGGCCAGTGAGTTTTCGGGTCATGGGCGGCGCTGGAGCAGGAACCGCTGGGGCCGGGTTCTTGTTCACGGGAGGTGATCCCCACGAGTTGGAAGGGAGGTTGCCAGATAGTCCCTGGAGGGGCATGCTTTGAGCGGAGGATGCTGATTTTCGGGAAGGTAGAGGGGGAACTTCGGACATGGGCTCCTGGCCCAAATCATGATTCTGCAGGGTAACGTCATCTAAGTTGTTACTAGCAAGATTCACCTCGTCAAGAGAAGTCGTCGATAGTCGGTGGGTCGTCAACAAGGGCGATTTTGGAGATCTGGTCCTGCGAGGCGTTTCATCCGTCCCGGACTGCCTTTCCGACCTGGCATCTTCAGTGTCCTCATCCTTCTTATCTTCCTTCTGAGTAACAGATGGGAGAGACGGCGCTTCGGTGAACTGAGGTGTTGCACCTGTTCCGTTCGGAGGGCTGTCTGTGAGAGAGCGTGTGGATGAGCTCTGAGGAATCGAGACCGTGAGGCTGGGGTTGCTGGTAGTCTGTACTTCAGAGGCGTCATCGAATGAGTCCTTATCAACATCATCGTCAGTCAATATTTCCCAAGTAGGAACAAATGCCGGGAAAGACACTCACAACGTTGTACTCGGCACTGGTTCGTCCGGAAGACATGGTGCACTCGGCCGCCTGGAGCCAGCTAGGCGGACGATTTCGATCTTAGAGAAAGCTCTTTAAGGGTCTGTAAGATATTTTTGATCATGAAATAAGAGGTGCCGGGAGATCAGGACAACAAAAGTCCATGATAGGGGAGGGAAGGGGAGGCGAGCAGTGGGCGGAGGTGCGATAAGTCCGAAAGGGAGCGGAGGTTGGATGGTCAGAACTCAGAACGGATACAAAGCCACCAGGCAACTCTTGGGTTGCAAAAGGGGCGAAGGGAAAGGAAAACAAGTAAGACAAGCAGAAGTTCAAACAATGGCTCGATGGTTGACTAACTACTTACTCTTGAGTCCCTTGGAGTTGGGAGTTGATAACTCTCTCCGCTCAATAATGGATCTAAGGTACCGTTATTTTGATGGGAGAGCCAAGACTGTTTCTGGCTAGTACCTTAGGTCTCGACCTAGTTCTACGGTTGGGAGAGGGCGAGTTGGCTGGCCCACAGTTCCAGGTACCAGTTGCCCACTGTTCTTATTTTTAAGCTCTCATCGTTATTGTTACCTACTCAACTGACTTTGATGGTGGTCTACGTCAATCTACAATCTGTTCGATGGAGGATGTAGTTAATAGTTGCTGTGACCACTGAGACGCTCCCACCGTGTAACTGAAACGCTGTTGCCACTTGTTATTCTGAAACTGGTCAGATGTTAATTTCGAGATGGATGTCACCCGCTCCACACTTGATCGGCGGAACTTCAAGAGACAATACTGTACAAGGTAGATAAATAATCCAGATTATGCGGTTCAGGGTCACCATGGAATCGTCGTGGAATTACCACAACATAACCAAATCGTTCATACATCAGCGCAGAGAGACTTCTCAAAATCTAGCCATCGTCCACATCGTAGCGGATCCAACTTCTTTAGTTCAGAAAGCCAGCTTAAAATGTTCTCCTTGTCGGTACTGGGCATAGTCCCTTTCACTTTCCTTGCCAAAAGGGTACAGTCGATCAGCGCCTGGTATATGTATTTGCA
Source organism: Aspergillus novofumigatus IBT 16806 (assembly GCF_002847465.1). Lineage (NCBI taxonomy): Eukaryota > Fungi > Ascomycota > Eurotiomycetes > Eurotiales > Aspergillaceae > Aspergillus > Aspergillus novofumigatus. Next base: position 1,227,892 of record NW_020194278.1, read on the forward strand.
ATCCTCTGCCCCATCAAGCATGTCTTGAATCTCGTCGATCTCCTTGCGCAAATATTCTAACCGTTCATCATTATTGAGATTTGGCGCCATCGTCTGATCTGATAATGAAGGATCAAAAGTACACATCAGGTTCTGGTGATAGAACCACAGCGACTGATCGTAAGGGTCACACAGAGCACGGTGGATGAGATCCAGTTCTGCTATCCCTGTCAGCATCGTCCCAGCAGCAGCCACATATTTAGATCGAATGGGGAACTGACCATCGTCGAGCATCTTCTTGCGTGTCTCGTCACTGGCGGACTGCTCGCTCAGCAGTCGCTGGATGAGCTTCGTGCGATAGTGCCAGGCAGAGAAATTGGACAAATTCGTGCCTATCATCTTCTTCGCGTACTCAAATTCACCCTGTGCCATGCTTCGCACTTCCTGGTCTTCTGGTGCAAGTTTTTCCAATGATTCTACGACAAATCGTCTGTAACCCCAGCCATGGAAGTTTCTGCTATCCAAGCTAAGCATCTTACCCACAAGGGCAAGCTCTTCCTGCCAGAATTTCCGAGCAACAGCTCGAGGGAGAAGACGCTTGGCTTCATCAAGGAGCCACATGCGATAGTTCCATATCCAGTAGCACTTGGGAAATTTCCGGAGGAGGGGTATCAGGAATTGCAGATCATTTTTGATCAGCGCTGCTATCTGACTTGTTACAGCTTCCTCTGAGTTATTAGATGATGCCAAATTGAACTCATGTTGCAGAACCCTCCGTCGGTAGTTCCATACTGTATAGTATTCTGGGTTGCTGCTCAGTAATTCAGAGATCTTTTGCAGAGTTTCAGGTGTATAATCATGTCCAACGATCTGGTAAGCTTCATCAGTCTTTTGCCGTTTATTACGAGGTATAGATGAAGATAAACGGGAAATACGAGCAGGAGAATCGAATCCTACCTTGTCACGAACAAGCCGGTCAAGCGCTTGATAGTTTTGAATTTTGCGTAATTCCTGTTGGAGGCCCTCTTCCGATCGCTCTCCCAACGAGCTGTAGCGGGGAATTCCATGCTACGGAACAAAAGTTAGTCCAAAGGTGTAGATATTACATTTGGTCAGATCGTTGAACTATACACCAGCCATATTGAAGTAATAGTCACATCAGCATATGCAGGTCGTTCTGGACTTTTCCTGCGAGACACTTCCTTCGGGGATCGACACGTATGGTGAAGCAGGCGTAACGCTTGCCTAACAGAAGCTGCCTTCCAGATTCAGAAGGGTCACGTGCTTTGCCCTCATACAAGGACAACCAACACAACCACACACACTGCCTATACTCTCTTTTGTATCTGACAATCTCGGGCCCTATTATGATCCAACAATGTGCTGGTCATCAATAGCTTTTACTTATGGCCCCGTGTTTTGCTAGCGGTGCGATATTTCATTCCTTTTCCATAGCGCTTATCAGCCCACATACTATATACATTTTGTCTCTCGAACGCGTTACAGAATGACAAATTCGACATGTCGCTCTTCAAAGAGCTCAGAAGTCTCTGCAGCAAGCAGCTTTTTGCATGATACGCAATCGACAACCAAAGAACGCGAGTCCATGCGATTAGTCGACTCTGCTACCATTCCTTTGCCTCTATCTGATACATCAAGTGAATCTTCGGACGAAGTACAATCTCTTTTGCCTTCCTTCGAGAGGCTCTCTATTAGCTCATTTGCTTCTGAAAGTGCATGCATGAAGAACCGCAGGCAGCAGATCCAAAATAGCACAGACGGTTTTGGAGCTACGACGCTCCTGTCGACAGTCAAGGAGACCGCTACTGAGAGAGGTCGCGGAAGATTTAGGCGGACTTTCGATGGCGTTGTAATGGTAAAAGGCTCTAGGAGCCCAAAATCTCCAGACAGATTCATCCCCTTGAGAGAGTTCATTGATCCTCCGTCCACACCGTTGCGAGTGGGAAAGCCTACGCAGACCCTGACCCCTGAAGAAAAGCTTCTGCGACAACGCACACCAAGGTCAGATCCCTTTATGCCTGAGCGGCCTCGCAGATCTGCAAGTGTCCCGAGAATACAATCCGGGCATACCTTCAGCCCTCACTATATTCCCCACCTCATCAGCGGCTCAGCTATCAGGAGTGGCAGTGAGTTCGGACCACGGGACCCCCTCAGACAGGTCAGCGCTGGGGCCGTATGGAGCGTCGGCGGGACGTCTGCCATGCTAGGTAGACAATTTATAGGGATACCTGGTGACACGAGAGGTCGTCTTGCGAGTCGAGCGATCGCTCCAGTGCATACGGCCAGATTTTTCTCTCAAGCCGCGTCGTCCGAAGAGCCAGAAAAGCACGAGTCGAGAGTGGCTCTGGCTTTGAATATCGACCCGATAGTCAAGATACTGAAGTGCAGGCTATGGCCACTGCTCGAGTCGAAGCCGAGTCCGTCGCACCCTGATTACGAACGTTTCTCTCCGTTAACATGGAAAGGCAGTGCTTGGAAAAGGGGAGAGGCAGATCAATGTAAGTCAAGGAATTTGCTTCCTTTGTTTAGTGAATCTTCAACATTGAATGAGACAGCCTCAATGATGGAGCTATCATTCCAAAATCTACGAAAGCATGCTAGCTTACAGGACTATGCTTGATGCCACCCCTTAGGCACAAAAAAGATACTTTTGTTTGTCCGGGTCACTCACATATCAAAGTTTTTCAATGACATATAATATCACATAATTGTTCTTTGTAGAGACGGGGAGTATCGCTCTCCAAACGATCTTTGGAGGTGCTAACGTTTGTGCCTGACAGGGACGTCGACCGGTGCAAAAGAGGACGCTGAGAGCATCGTACCAGCACGCCCATTCCGGATCCTGGACGCCCCTTATCTTCGCGATGACTTCTATTGCACAACGCTCGCGTATTCACCTACCTCTGGAGTTCTCGCCGTTGGGCTTGCCCATCGCGTGTATGTTTGGTCGGAGATTTTTGGCGTGCTGTATCCCCCCTTCGCGGACCATCATCCCTCAGATTTCGTAATCTCTCTATCTTTCTCGTCCGAGAGCGGAGGCAAAGACATTCTGGCCGTCGGAAGGCGAAGTGGGCTGGTCACCCTCTGGAGTGCTCCTGAAGCCGAGCCACGCTATGAAATTAGTCATCCCAACAGTATCACTTCGGTGGCTTTCAGGCAAACAGTGACGCGCAGGTTCTCTGAGCGATTCCACAACGTTGAGGTCAATACAGAGGACCTTGCCGTCGGCGATGAACTTGGCAACATATGGTACTACTCAGTAGAATGGTCCAGTGAGGAGATTCGAGAACAATTTGGTTGGAACGGTGCTATCACCCTACTTGCCAGAATTTCCGCACATACTCAGAGGATTTGTGGTATAACGTGGTCTCCAGATGGCGCCTACTTGGCCACTGGAGGAAATGATAACGCGTGTCTAATCTTCGAGCTCCGTGACCTCATGCCCTGGCGACAGCTCAACCGTACAACAAAACCTTGTAAATCAGCTCAAACCTGCCAGTCGATAGGCGTGCAATGTCAGAATGCATTCTCTTCCCTTTCTGCAAGCACAAGCAAGCGACTATTCAGGCGGCGTGACTTTCTCAATTTGCTTCCTTCATGGTCTCACTTTCGCCTCGGTTCTTCGCAAGCATCACTCCTTAAACACACCGAGTCGCTCGCCTTGGGGACTGAGAGAACGGTAACGATACCCCCAAATAGACAGAAGCATATATTGGCTCATGCGGCGGCCGTCAAAGCAATTGCCTTTGCGCCATGGCAACCGTCTCTCCTTGCCACCGGAGGCGGCTCGAACGACCGAGCCATTCATTTCTGGCACGCCCCGTCTGGGGCGTGCCTGGCGTCCATCAATGTGTATGCACAAGTGACTAGCCTTATTTGGAGCAAAAGGCGAAGGGAGATTGTCGCCACTTTTGGGTTCGCACAGCCAGAGCACCCGTACAGGATCGCTGTCTTTGCGTGGCCGAGCTGCGAGCAGATCGCTGCAATCCCGTGGGGTCCGTATGGCACTAGTTGGGATGGGATAAGCAACGCTGGTGCAATTCATTGTGGGCGCGCTATCTGCGCTGTGAGTTACCCGGGAAAGTCACATGTCCTTATGCAGGATCTTCTCGATCGTGCGACCAGCATCTCGTCTTCAGCGTCCACGATCCAGCGCAGGCGAGGGCAAAGCGAACCCTACCGCCGTACATCGCACCCTATTCAATTACGACCAAGTGCAAAAGAAGGAGGCCTATGGTGCCCTCGGACGCTGGATGAGGGATGCATTATCGTTGCGTCCAGTGACCAGACTGTAAAATTTCACGAGGTGTGGAGTGGGCCAAGGAAAAGTACGGCGGCAGCTTGCGGCCCTTTCGGGGGCAGCCAGATTCTTGAAGGACTTGAAGGGCTAGAGAAGCCAGGGGACGAAATCATCAGATAGTTGGGATCTTCTCTTGTGCGAATGCCCCCGTGTTCCAGTTCTGGTGCGATATAAATTCATATCGACGAAGGCGGAGGACAATGACCAGAGAAGAGTAAATATTTTTAATGTATCCTTACGTATCCCCTATTGAGCCAATGGCCATATTCTCCTATCTCGCCGGTGCTTATCGAGTCCGGACCAGACCATTATTTGGCTCCTCCCCAAGATCTTCGAACCGTCGATCATCCGATAGTGTCGATCATATTGTCTTTGCCCTGTGCACAGGAACAATACACACAGTGTATACCTGTACCCCTACTACATAGTCCCTAGTTTGTACGAGGCCTATTGAAGAATAATATAGAGAGTTAAACACGCCAAAAGTCCAACCGTGCTCCATTCAGCAACTGCTGAACGCAATATTAGTCTCGTCTGTGAGCGATAATTGGGCCCTTCAATCTTCGCAAGGGTTGACTGGGCATGCATAATCGCGTCCTTCTACTGGCTCAAATACTAATCAGGCAGCATGGATCGACATTCCGCAGAGATCAATAGCGCGGTTCAAGTACAAGACTTGCCTAACTTGGTTGAGATTGATGGAAAGTGATACTCAAGCTCAGGCTTGCAACTTAAAACCAACTTACACAAGCAGCTTATCGCCATCATGGTGTCCTTTTTGCAGGTTGTGGCATCCATTCTCCCAGGTGCCATTGCGGGCACATCTATGCCTACCACCCTCAACATCACGGTCATCGGCGCCCGAAACAACCAGTCGACCCTGGAATGCTGGTCACTCGAACCGGGCTTCGCTTCATCAACTCAACCAGGTATTGCAGGCAGCGCTTCGCTCACCCTAGGACCTGTAGGGGACAACGCGACCTACACTATTGTTCCTGCTCAATTAGATGGCGGGATACACAATGCTCCCGTGAGACAGTAAGTATCATTTCCAGTTTTCCCTACTCATGTCGTCCACAAAAGCCAGATAGGAACGGAGCGTTGCTGATTTGAGGAAAGGTGGGTGATTTTCCTCTCTGGACTGGCGCATATCACTTTGCCGCATTCAGATGACGAGGCCTGGATTCTGGGGGGCAAGCATGGGATGATCTTGGCGTTGGATACGGCGGATGTTAGCGCGGATGGGCATTATACGGAGTATCCAAGTGATGAAGTGACGGTTGCAATGGCTGTGCCTTTAGGGGATGAGGAACCAGCGCATCGAGTGTTGTATCAGGGTGCTTGTAAAGCGACGGAGGTTGATTTTTGAATGATGGTTGATTGCGTTGCTCGGGAAAGAGAATATATATTTATCATTCCACCATGCAGATCAGTCATATTTGGCGAGCAAGTCATGATCAGATAGTTTAGAACTCGTATGACTCTCATTTGCGGGATGATCAGGGCCAGAGGAATCTTGAGATTAGGTGCGCATATCCAAGAATCTAGGTAGTAACTAAATGTATACATCGAATGGTGTGCCCTTCCACCCTCTAATGCAATCACAGTTGGCGGCCACAGTCCAGAAAAAATGAAAGTCTCTTTTACTTTTGTTCAAAAAAAAAATATCCATCCACATAGCAACAGATCACAGAAAAGTGGCAAACAAGAACCAGACACGAGAACCCAAAGCAGAAGAATCAGGGTATTATCTATTTCCTTCCCGACTTCTTCTCTTTTCCTCCACTACCGCCAAACTTGGCTTTCTTGGACGGTGGGGGTTGCGCAGAGAGTCCATCGTCATCAGACTCCTCATCTTCGGTGTCGGCGATGAAGTCTGCCATCGAGCCTGCACTTTCCGCATCATCGTCATCCTCGTCGTCCTCGTCCTCCAAAGATTCCTCGGCGTCAGAAGAACCAACAGACTCTTCCGCCTCAACGTCGAACACGTCTTCCTCGTTCTCTTCCTCCTCATCGCTGCCTTCATCTTCTTCATCATCCGACTCGTCCCGACCGGACTGCTCACCGTCAATCATGGACTCGTCCTCGTCGTAGGTCTGATCGCGTATCGACTTGGTCCGCGGCGTTACTGCGTTCTTCGCGGTGTCGGCATCGCTATCCTCATCCTCCAACTCTTCCTGGCCTTCGACGTAAATGACGTTGTCCTCGTCCTCGCTATCCATGCCCTCGGCTCCGCCGCGGAGGGACTGTCTAAGTCCCAGCTGCGCATGCAACATGTCGAGTTTGCCCTTGAGCAACAGCAAGGACGACAGACTCGACGAGCGCTGGTCCATAACCTTGAACAGGGTAGACATCCGCTTTAGCAGTTCTGGCTTGCCGGCGAGAGCGCCACCATGAGCAACACATGTCCACTGTACCCACACGAGAAGGTGTCCGTACCGGCCCGGGCGAGATGAGAGACGCTCGGCCAGCTTCTGGAGCAGAGTGGCGGCGAGCGAGGAGTCGAGACGTTGAATGGTTTCACGGACAATGGTAAGGTCACCTGTATGGAAGCATGATTCGAGCATCCCATTGTCGTTTGTCTTGAGTGACTGCGAAAGGACCGTAGACAACGTGACGCCAGAGGTGATCTGCTGCACCGCTGCGCTGGGTTTCCCAGGGACGAGAGATCCGATACGAACGTCGTCCTCAAGCTCGGCTTCCACATCAATTTCTTCCGAAGCATTGGCCCGCAAAAGCTCGCCAAAGGATGGCTCTCCCGTTTCGTCCTCTTCCGCATTTTCTTCATCTCCGGCTTCTGATCGCATCTCAACGTCACTATCCGCATCCTTCTTCTGCTTCCGCTGCCGAGTTTCCTTCTTCTCAACCGACTTCTTCGCATCATCGACGTCGTCCTCCTCCGAATCCTCCTCACTGTCCGGCACTGTTGCATCCGCCCTCGTGTCTTGCATCTCGACATCATCCTCCACGAGGTCCCCTTGTTCGACCACTGCTCGAGATTCATCGACTTGGGTCTCACCTGCAGCTCGAACTCCATTCGTTATAACCGAGGCAAGAACCGAGCTAGACTTGGTCTTGACAATCTTCTTCAACCCAGTGAAAGCTAGCTCCTCAGTATCTATATCAATGCAGTTGATGCGCTCAAAGACCGGAATAATGCCTCCTTCGGCCCACACAACTAGAATATCAGTTCCTTGGAAAGTTGCTGCAACGACAGGTACAGAGGCATCCGAAGTCTCAGACTGAGTGATCTTGATTGAAGACTCCGCCCGCCTCGTCAGCTGCCTTCCCCTCGCCTTGAGACTGGTCTTGGAGCTCTGATCCTTTGGCGGCACGAATGGTCTCGTGAAAAGTTCAATAGTGCCATCTTCGGTCACAGCTGCGAGGATTTGCTTCTCGATTGCCAGAGCGTCATCTGTTTTTTGTCCTGCACCCGAAGTCAACGCCAAGGATGATACTTCTGTATCTGCAACGAGGTTCAACACAAGCTTGCGGCCCTCAATGTCAAAGACATTGATGTAGCGATCGCCATCTGAGGCAAGAAAGAGAGCTGTTGCGAGGGATTCTGTGGAGGAAGTGATAATTTCCCGAATCTGGTTCCGCATCGCTGGGAATGATGCAGTCGATTCATCTCCCTCAACGTCGATCAGGTAGGGCGTTTGAGAGGCGCAAACGACAGGCGGATTGGAGGGCACGGGGCGAGAAAGGGTGCTATAACCTGTGGATGCTGGTAGATGAATTGTTCTACAAAAAACTGTCAGTTGGAGTTATATCGAGATATCAATGAGTTGAAGAAACCAACCTGGTACTCTTCCCGGTGCGTAGATCCCACTGCACTAGTTTGTTATCACCACCAATACTCCAACCTTCCTGACCCGGTCGGTCCGCAGTGAACTTAAAATCCACAACACCTTTGTCATGTACACCCTCGAGTGCCCCCACAATCTTGTCTTCGGTAGGCGAGTACATGCGGATTTCGGAGGCGTTTGTACCAAAAGCAACAACTATATCCCCTTGCTCGAGTCCATTGCTAGCACCATTGACATCAGAATGGCGCTTCCGCTTCTTCTTCCCTTGCTGGTCACGGTCTCTTTGTCTGCTAGGGAAGTAGCCCCAATCTAGAGATGTGACAGTCTCCTTGGGACCCAGGACATGTTCGCATTGTAACCGGCCGGTATTTGTGTCGTGAATTCGGAGGTGCTGACCATCGAGACCCTGAATGACAGACGCAAAAAGCGCCAATTGATACTCAGAGGGTGCAAACGACGCTTTCAGTATCGAAGACTTATTACCGGTGTATGTGAGGCCGGACACTGCGGGCGATGCAGCGGACGAAGTCTTCGAGACGGGAGGGCGAGAAGCCTTTTTGCCCATTTTTGGCAGACTGTGCGGGTAAAGGTAACTCAAGACAGACGCCGAGAAGTATCGTGATCAACGCAGATCTGAATGTTTTGACCTTGTCGAGCTGCCAACGGTCGCCGTATCTGGGCAGTGTTACTGAGAAGGAAAAAAAAAGTTCTGTAGAGGCCATACTGCGCTAGTCTAAAAGCGGTCTAGTGTCTGTGAAGTTCCGCGATCGAAATGTCTTATCTAATCCGCTACTGTCCGCTTTTGCAGGCTTTCTATGGGGAGTGCTTACTGCTCAAGGATTTCAAACAAAAGTTCAATCTCAAGAGTATGAAGAGTGCTATTTAGGTCGCCTTGCCAGATAATTCCTGAAATCGCAGCCTAGAAGATGACTGTGAACTATCATCTGCCTAGGCCTCAGCAAAAGTGTTTACCATTTGTTGCCCGATTGATGAAAATTTCAGCCATGCTTGTCTCCCCCCAAAATACTCAAGACCGCGCCTGTACCCTGTACCCAGGCTTGCTTGAAGAAAGAAGACTTCAAATCTCCTTAACTTCATTTCATTTCAATATGAGGCTCATGACATTGATTGGCAGATTTCTGGTGACCTCGACATCGAGCAACAGCATCAGACTGCCAATGCTGTTGATACGTTTGGCTCTCTGGATCCGTTCAACTATGCTGAGCACGTCAATGCAGCCGGCCTACTAATCACCAATTATGACGGACTTTCTGAGCAGAAAGCTGTATGTTTCCAACCACCCTGTTCAAAACAACCTGATAAACAAGCGTCAGTCAAAGTCAGGGAAGCAGCTCAAACAGTCATTCTCCAGTCTCCAATTACGGTACAATGTGCTTTTCAGGATGGGTTCTTCGCTGGACGTCGATTGTCAAGGCTGCGGCAGCGCCACAATTACTCTCGGTGCATTCAATGCGGAGCTATGGACTCTTGCTATTCAGAAGTAGGTGTGGTGAGACGAATCGTCCATTAGTATGCCTACATTGAGACATACAATCTGGGTTTAGTACGGTACTTACCTCTGTCATGGTCAGATATGTCGGTATGAGAGATTGCCAGAAAAGGAAAAGTGCCTTGGGCGACTCCTGTTTACTGGTTCCTCTTGGCACTAGGCAGTCTTGCATCATTATGTGACACGCTAGGCCTGATGCGAGCTACAAGCCTCCAACGCAAGGGGACGGAAGAAAGGTTGACTCAGGGCTCAACCCTGACTTCCATAATCAGAAGGCGGCCAGCACATGGATATTTTCCCTGAGTAAGCCTCAGCACAGCTCTTTCCAAACCAAGGATTTTGTGATGCTGCTCTTCCTGAATGTGAATGCCTAACAGGTTTGGGTATGTCATATCTGACCTCCCACATGGCTAGTTTCATCTCAAATTCATTCATTATCTCACAGAACCGAACTACAGTCGGCTCACTTGGTTACGGTCAGATTAAAACCTCTCGTTCTGATTTCGTTTGCACCTTGTTTCAATCCATTTGATCCGAAAATTTTTGTGATCATTTTACGACTGTCTTTTTCGAAGATGGGTGATGGTTCCGACAGAGAAAACTTCTGGTACAAAGGTTCCACACTAAAGTATGCCACAACCAATAACATATCAGACCTCGTAGAACGCGTCATCACGCAACCAATCAACGCCTGCTAAATGGCTTGAACTAGAATGATTGGGATTAGCGCCACAGATGGGGCTAGTGGCAGAGGACGGACGAGCGCGACGCGGCCGTTCGTACTTAAGGATTCTAGCACCCTCCTCGGATTTTCTCAGTCTCTGTTTCTGGAGCTGAGCTGAGAGCTGCGTTGCACCCGCGCCCGGTCACGCCTGTCCCTTCCTGTTCACCTTGACCCTTATCTGTCCCCCGTCTCCCTCCTGAGTGCTGACCGCCCTTATTTATTAATATTCGATCTTATTTTCTCCGTATCCTCGGTTACCGCCCTCGCATTCATCAACTTACTACCACTTATCATCACAACGCGTATTTCGCGACGCGCTCTCACATCATAATCCCGGTCGCAGCCCCTGCACCTACTTATTTCCTGTCATATAAATCTTATCTCTGAACACACCAAGCTTCAGTGTCGACTTAACCCTTATTCTGCTGAACGCTTTTCTTTAACCTCAGGCGTTGACAGAGGCACGTGTCAGAGAACCGTTACGTGAAAATCACCTGATTCTCAGCCTTTCTCTGACTCCTCTTTTTGGTTCACGCAAAGTTGTCCGGCTTTGCTAATCTTCTAAGTTACGACTTTGCCTCCAGCTTAGTCAAACTGATTTGCCGCCCACGTGACTGTTCAGTTACCGCCTCTTGGCAATATAAATTCCTCCTTGTCGCATTCTCCACTTTCGACCTGCGCTAATCTTCCTCGTTTTTGTATCTTCCGCAACACTTCTCGGCGTCGCGACTCTTTGCGACCGCTAGAGGCAACACTTCTCCTTGTGTCTTCTGTCATCTAACCAGATTTTCTGCTTGACGGGTTACCGAATCGAATCATTAGTCTGTGTTAGCGCAGATAATACCTATTCAGTGCATTATTGTCGTTGTCGCTATCTAAACTTCAACTGAGAACAGCCTCTTCCTGCTCCGTTAGTTCCTTGTATTACGGGCTCCCCAAGAAAGGTGATAACTGTTGTCCTCAATGGCGACGCCGCCTCCCGAGGCTCCTCCTGTTGTCAAGGAGGACAAGCCTCAACTGCCGCCGTCGCCAAATGGTGCCTCATCTGTTGATATTGGTCGCACAAGGTACGTTTACAATGCTGACTACTTCCACCACATTGGTAAATTGACGAGCTCGCTAATTTCGTATAAGTAGCCCGCAGAATCATGTGACGGAAGCAGCGTCGATCAATGGTACGAACAAGCCCGAAGGAAATGACAAGACCGCCGCCTTAAATGGTCACGGTACTGAACAGCCGTCGTTGACGAATGGCGCCGGCTCCACTGTGTCTCCCCCAAAGTCACCTACTCAACCACCTACGGACGTTCCTGCACCATCGACGACGACAGCAACGGAGAAGGAAGAAGAGAAACCCCTTACTTCCACGCCTGCGGATGGATCAAACAAAGAGCCAAACGGGGCCAACTTGGTTCCTGATGCGCCTGCGATGCTGGAGACGGGCTCAACTGTTGGTACAAACCAGGCCTCACCGCAAGACACGAAGGCATCGCATGACGTATCAAAGCCACCGACTGATTCGTCATCCGATGCCAAGGTGGAGAATAATGGACAGGATTCTGGCGTGAAAACCGAGCTGCCTCATCATCCTTCTACTACTGCGAAGCTGGACACCATGCCCGGTGATGACGCTACTAGTAAGGTGCCAACTGTACCGAGTCTGCAGACTTCCGATCAAGACATGCCTGACGCGCCAGATGTTCCGATGTCTCCAACGAAGGTATCCCGTGAGCGCGATGCAGACGCCGATGATGAGCCCGCTGCCAAACGCACCAAACTGGAAGATGAAGGCTCAGCTGAGGTCAAGCTTCCTGATCTGCCAACACCTGTCGCCGAAGCACCTGCCCGCACCACTGTGAATGGGGAGGCGGCCATGACTAAGGTCCAACATAAATTCGTCCTCAAAGGTATTCAGAGTTTGAAGCGCATGAATGATGCTCGCTTCTACCGCGAACCTGTCGACCCGGTCAAGATGAACATTCCCCACTATCCGCAGATTATCAAGCATCCTATGGATCTTGGAACAATCGAGCGCAAATTGAAGAATAATGAGTACAAGACTGCTCAGGCCGTCGTGGATGATTTCAATTTGATGGTGCAAAATGCAGTTACTTTCAACGGACCCGACCACGTGGTGTCACAAGAGGGATTGAAGCTCAAAAGCACATTCGAGAAGCAAATGATGAACCTACCCAAGGCTGATGAGGTTGAGGAGAAGAAGCCGAAAAAAGTTTCCACCAAAACTTCAGCGGCCCATCGGGAACCGCGCACTAGCATTGGGACGTCCACAGCTCGCCCGACCGCCACTTCCCCTCAAGCCACGACTTTTGCTCTTGGACCAGAAGGACTGCCTTTGATCCGTCGTGACTCTACCAATACTGATGGCCGTCCCAAGCGCTCGATTCATCCACCCAAACGGGATTTGCCTTATTCCACCAAGCCCAAGAAGAAGAAGTACCAGTGGGAACTGCGATTCTGTCAGGAAGTCTTGGATGAGCTCCACAAACCCAAGCACTACAACTGGGCTGCCCCCTTCTACTTCCCTGTGGATCCGGTTGCACTGAACATTCCAACTTATCACAGCATTATTAAGAAGCCGATGGATCTTTCCACCGTCCAGTCCAAACTCAAGACTGGCCAGTACGAGAATGCCAAGGAATTTGAGGTTGACATGCGTCAAATATTCAAGAACTGCTTCAAGTTCAACATCCCAGGAGATCCTACCTACATGGCCGGACAGAGATTCCAGGAGATATTCGAGAACAAGTGGGCTCAGAAGACACGTTATCTAGAGGCTCATGAACCCCACCCAGAACACCAGAGCGTTAGCTCTTCCTCCGAAGAAAGCGAAGAAGAGGAAGACGAGAGCGACTACGACAACGAGAAGTTGACCATGCTGCAGAAACAAATTGCTGAAATGTCGCGTCAAGTGGAAGCCATTACACAGAAGAAAAAGAAGACTCCACCAGGCTCGAAAAAGCCTAGCAAGTCCAAGTCCGGAAAGAAGGATTCAAAGAAGAGCGGAACCATCCCCTTGGGCAAGAAGGACAAGAAGACTTCCTCCAAGTCATCCAAGCCAGAAAAGCAGCGCTACGTGACTTATCACGAGAAGCAGATCATATCGAACGGAATAAGTAGTCTTCCGGACAAGAAGATGCAGGAAGCCCTCAAGATTATCCAGAGCAACGTTCCAGCCTTGAAAGTGAGATTTAACTTCCACCATCTCAAATGGTATGTGCTAATGTTTCCTTTCAGGGTACACAAGAGACCGAGATCGAACTTGACATCGATGAGCTCCCTAATGAGGTTCTATTGATGTTACTGAAGTTCGTCAAGAAGAACGCCCCGCATGTCGTGGAAGAGGAGGATATGACCGCTTCTACTGCAGCAAATATGGCTGCTCCGAAGCCAAAGAAGAATAAGCCTATGAGCAAGTATGAGCAGGAGGCTCAGATCAACATGCTCGAGAGCAACCTCTCTCGTTTCCAGGGCGGTGGCGGCCGTTCCCCCGATCCTCTTCCGTCTGTGGAAGCGAATGAAAGTAGCGATGATTCAGAGGATGATTCTGAAGAAAGCGAAGAAGAGTAGACCTTTTGTCCGCTCCAATTCGCGTGAACTGCATGACGCGCTCCTGTGGCACTTCATGACTAGTTACTCGTCAGCATTGTCCCTGAATCAAAGCATGACTTTTGAAATTCTGTTATGCCCTTTTAGCGACTCGTTTTGTCTTGGAAGACAGTCTGGTCTTCACATCAAGTTCTGGACTCTCTGTACATAACCATCTTACTCTCGTCTTCCGGGTTCGAACCTTGTGTTTTTCCCCCTCATTTTCTTTGCTGTTTTATTATCCTATCGGGCGAATCTGCGCAGGTCCAGGGGGCGAAAGCCACAATTCAGGATCAGCTCACGTGGCGGATGACTTCAATTCTTTTGAGTGTCAGCACCATGGAGTTTCTTCTACCGATTACCTTGTTTCTATGATACCACTTCATAGCTCTGGTGCTCGTACTTGTGGTCCCGTGGTTCTTGGTTGAGGGGACAATTTGTCAGCTCGCAGAATTCCAAAATTCCTGAAGTCGGCCATAGAGCTCTGAGTGAGGAAACTTGGAACCAAGGCACGAGCGTACTCGTCAATGTGAGTACTCAAGAGTGCTCAGGGCTCGCAGGACGCCGCCCGGAGTCGATGGGAAAAGATTATGGCGCAGCAGATACATGTATGATTATGAAAGAAATGTGAAAATGAAAGCGCAAAAGCCTCAAAATCCGACCTTTCTTGTTGTGTCTTTGACTTGTATTCCTAGCGCTGTAGTGTGTGACTTGTAGTTGTAGATACATCCATAAGTCACGGGTCGACCTGGCGGTAACGCGGGAGCACGGAAAGATAGGCAGGTGATTTTGCAGCTTTGTTTACACATCTTGCGAACTTCCAACTCCTAGCCATTTCGAAAATGATACCACCCTGCGACCCAGTTATCCTTGAAAATAATCCCCAATTCGGAAAACTTTATCAGCACTTAACAACCAATTTACTCAATGCCGATGGCTCGACACGAGCCAATGATGAGCAGCCAGCCAGAAAAGCAGTACTGGAAGTACGTTCAAGGCGCCACTTGACTTGAGCATTGGCAGCGTGGACGAAAATGGCCGTGCAAGAACCAAATACGATGCAGATTTGACCCGTGCTTTTACTGCTTCTAGGAACTGAGAGGATGTCGAGTGCGAAGCGCAAGCAAAAAGATCAAGCAACAGACGCTACAGCAGCTGGCTTTTGACGCCGGCAGTGGGTTGCCGGATGATGTCAGGATAAGCTCTATCTGAGTCGAAATATGCGTTAGTTTGCTAAAAGTCTGTTTGGACAGTATCGCGACCCTCTCGCGGTGATTACCCTCTACCTGGAATCGTCCCCTAGTCGGCTTGACCTTGAGGATGGGGACGACCACGAGAGCGCACATGCACAAGCTCTATCCCTTTTAGCTTCGGATATTGACGCCTTCTATTCCATCATTCCTGCACTAGTCATACCTTTTTCGAACGCCTTATCGTCCGCCCTCGAAGATCTCCGAGCAATTGCGAACGCCGGAAAGAGCCTAGATTGCGCGGCGTCTGCACCTGCGATACCGCATACGTCTACATTGCCTACACGTGCTCGTGTTCGAACAAGCCGTAACCAATCCAAGGCGAAACCACAGGCTCCTCTCGCATCACAGCTGCGGGAGCGATTGCAAAACCTGCGTCAGATACAGTTGGCGCAAATACCAGCTGCTCGTGTACGGATGGCGGTAACAGCGGCAAAGGTCCTGGAAACACGCGCTGAGATATTGAAGCATACGGTTGTATTGCTTGAGCGCGTAAAGCACGGCGCGCTATCCAGGGCTACCAAGGCTAAGGCTGAACATCTTGCTCTGGTTGCGCAGGGCGTGGAAGCGAAGCTCAGGTATGTCTGATCAAAAAGATTACTCCGCATTATAGCCAAGGTCCCTTGAAACTAATGACTTCGAAAGTATAATCAAACTAGACACTGCAGCAACACTCTATACTCCCAAGGTTGTTACTGCCCTTGACCGATACCGCCAGCATCTCCGGGAGACTCGTGAAAGACTGGAACAGAAGCAAGGAAACGTTCTTCAGGAACTGAAAGGCTACGAAGGTGTGGACTCTGCTGAGGCTCATGAGCCATCTGCTCGTAGCAACAAGGGGCATTTTGAGTCTGGCCCGATGCGGGAGATTGCTCAACGGTACGGATCGCTTATAAAAGAGATCGAGGCGGTGAAGTTGGAGATTCAGAGGTTAAGTGGCTAGAAACCTTTTTGCTAATGTTCTTGTTTGGAGATACCCTAGCTCACTAAGAATACAACGTCATCCTTCGAAGCCTCCGACGGGAAAGTTGGACTCCGGCCTCAGTTGCGGAGTCGTGACTTTGGCCCTTATCTGAATCCCCGCAGTCACATGATCCGACCCACTAAAAGTTTTCTAGTGATAAAGATCAATAGACTGCTTTGTACTTTTTTTTTACAATAGACGTTTCATAGTTGAATTCGCGAGTGCACAGAAAAAGATACGATCACTCAATATGGCCGACGAAGCTCTTTCCATCTACGACGAAATCGAGATCGAAGACATGACCTTCGACCCAAATCTCCAGATATACCACTACCCGTGCCCCTGTGGCGACAGATTCGAAATCGCAATCGATGACTTGCGCGACGGCGAAGATATTGCCGTCTGCCCTAGCTGCAGCTTGATGATTCGGGTTATCTTTGAAGTGGTATAGTTGCCAGTTTCGGCCTCGACTAGATCACAGAATATGGATCGCTGACACATGTTTTCTGCTTGCAGTCTGATCTTCCCAAAGATGGTAATCAGCCGGCACCAGGTGCAGTTTCCGTGCAGGCGTAAATCAGCCCAGAGACAAGCTATGTTATGAAGCTGGCCCAAAGTTCCTCGCGCCTATTCCTGAAACGCCGCACGGATTACTGGCAGCCCGTACTTCAACTTAACGAACCGGAATGACTTCCCTCGGAGTATCGATACCTGTCAGTTGATGGAGGATACAGGAATCACGCCACGACTGCAGCCGTCCGGGCCTTCGTGGCCTTTTCTGGTTCTCTCGTATCCAAGGCAATGGATATGCGCACCCTGCGAGCGACTCCCCTATGACTACAGTGTCTTCGTGACTGTCAGGACACTTTGCATTGAGGCAGAGGGACATCACAGCTATATCCGACCATGGTCATGATAAAGATTCACCTAAGTCACGTCAAGGATGATATAAGGGCGTTTTGGTTGTGAAGAAATCTGGACCTGGGAGGAAAGAAGATCATTATATTGGTGAACTTTCGATTCATGATTGTATATCTGCGCAGCAAGTGAATATGCACTTGATGCGGGTGTTTACATCGTTCCCATGGACGAAACTGAAATGTTGATCTCCATATCATACACCGTAACCTCTTCGTCATAGAATATGGTAATCTTAAACATCGCCTGATCATCCACATACTCCTTCTTGGCCACTCAACAATTATTTCTCAAATTCGCTGTAGACGTCCTTTGCAATGTTCAACGACAGCTCCGCATTCAACAGATCCGTTAAATTGGATCCATCGCGGAGGTAGATCCATTTTCCATTGCCGAAGGGACGTGTATCCTGCTTCTCATGCATTTGGTCTCCTTCGACGACCCAGTCGTACCGCTTAGGGCCAGAGATTGGCGAGCTGAGCCAGATCTGCTTGTTGGGAGGCTGCTTGTTCAGGACATAGGTTCCTACACCGGGAACTGAAATATTCATTACGCCAGCCTAGAGTTAGAGATCGTATATCGAACCGCGAGTTAGCCAGAGATGCCTTGCAAATCATAAGGGCGGCATGAGTTGCCTCGGACAAGAAACGGAAAAGAGAAAATCTACAACGCAGGCCCGCAATACGCACACTATACTCTGCCTCGATATCAGATCCCTCCTCCTGGGCCTTCTCCACTTCATTCTGAATCACATTGAGATAGTACTCCGCGAACTCGTGATACTGCGCGTCAGTCAACGGCGAGGGTTCCGTGACATGGGTGGACGCGCCAGCGACATTATTCGATTGCGGGTTCGGGGCGGGAGGGTCTGCGGAATCAGGGAAGATGCCCTTGCGGATACATTTGGTGGATTGGAACCCTCGACGGGATGCCTGGGACGAATTGCTGACGCTGTTCAATCGGGGTTGAAGATGAATGGCTGCGGGCACCGTTGCTGAGACCCGGCCTACACGGAGAGAAGGACGGGCGGCGGAGGAGACAGCAGATCGAGAAATGCGCGAAAGCATTTTCGGTGATTTTCGAGCTATAAGCTGACCTTCAATCGACTATAAAGGGGATGCGTGATTGCCGAACAAAGAGAGGATGGAGAAGGTTACGGATGAAATGCGGAGGAGAAACGAAGATGCGCGTCATATGTCATAGTCTTTCCTCGATGCAGCTTAGCTGTCGATAGCTCTCCTTCAGCTTCCTTTCCTCCGTTCCTCCATGTTTTCAGGCAGCTGATGACTCTGATTCATGTCTATTTGTACTCATTGTGGTAGCATCTGATCATTTATCACTATCCTTTCCCATCGGGGGCGCATATTTTGGTTATGGCAAGTTTCCATATGGCACTTTACTACTGTCCCAAAGTGGCATAACTCTTATCACATATGAAAACCCTCAGGCCTTTCAGGCCTCTACTTCAACCATCAACAAGCCCTGTTTTCTGTCTTTATCATTGGAACATGTCCGAGAAGAAGAGAAATGGAGCACCACGGACTTTCCCTAAGAGGGAAAAGAGGCCCCCTCTGACACACTTTCTGTGCCTTCCGCTGGTGAACGACATCTCGCTACCTCAGCTGGAATCTTCTTTATCAACATTTAAAGCTGCCATTCCGTCGGTTTGGCATTCAGACGAGAATGGCTCCGTACAACAGCAGGTTTCTGCTGAACGCCCGCTCATCCCCGATGGCGCGGTGCGTCCCGTCGGCACTCTTCATCTTACGCTCGGGGTGATGAGTCTTCCCACGAAAGAACGGCTGGAAGAAGCAATCCAGTTCTTCCACTCACTCGATTTAGCATCCATAATGCATGAGGCAGAGAAAATCGCCAAGAAATCGAGACGGTTCCGAAAAAGGAGTTCATCGCCTCGACATCAGTCTGACTTTACGGGCGCAGTGGGAGAGGGTGAGGAAACTCACCCATCAAGGCGACTAGAGCAGGAAGGTGACTCTGGTTCCGCGATCGTTTCACGAGGCAGCTACGAACCATTGACAATTTCTCTCGAATCCTTACATGCGCTTCCGAGGGGGCGCGCGGCTACCGTCCTTCATGCTGCTCCTGTGGATTCCACGTCTCGCCTCTATCCCTTTTGCGTGCTGCTGCGGAACAAGTTCCTAGAGGCAGGGTTCTTGCAGGGCGAACATATCAAGAATAAGCCAGGCTCAAATGACACTGAGCCCCAGACGCCACCCAAAGACACGGAAATGGACACCGGCGACGCAACGAGTACAATACACCGAGCTGAGCCAAATCTAGATCAAGGCCAACAACCCCATACGGATACTCCGTTCGAGAATCGTACAACCCTTCTTCAAGAAATGCCCGTCGATTTGGCGGACGAGTCTGCTCAAGCACATTCGCAAACTCGCGAACCCATCACGACCACGGTCGTCACCGCTGCGCAAAAGAAGTCTAAGCTCAAAGTTCGACCGCTTCTCCTTCATGCTACGGTGGTGAACACTATCTATGTCCGTGGTCGACGGCGAGGAGGAGGCCCTCAAAACAGCGGTAACCGCCGAAACAGTCAATACACCTTCGATGCACGGGATATTCTTGCTCACTACCGAGACTATTACTTCGATGGTCAAAGAACAACGCCACGGTCTCCTTCCATTACAGTGACCCCTCAACCCAACGAAATAGAAAGGCGACAAATCGCTAACAACGAGACTGGGACGGAAAGTGCGTCAAATTCTGCCAGCACTACAGATGGCAGTGGCAGCGAGCTTCGCAATTCCTCCCCGGAGAAGAAACAGAAGACGTCATCCATGAAGAGGGTAGACGCATTCCCTTTCGTTTGGGCAAAGGACTTCCCACTAGAGACAATCTGTATCTGTGAGATGGGCGCAAAGAAGCTTGATCCTGACGATAGTGGGATGAATGCACGTTTGGGAGAAAAATACCGAGTTGTGGCAGAAAGGAGCCTGGATTTCACATCTTCGGGGAACTCAAAAGTGGTTGCTGAGGGCAAAGCTTGCCACCAGGATGACCAAGAATCTAATGGCTGCGGCAGCATCGATGGGAGTGTTGAGGGCGGCGTTAAAATCTAGAGCATTCAAATGGCCTCTATATATATACTATGATCATGGCATGCTCATTAGAGGAATCTCCTGTCGTACTGACAGTTGAGAATCCGTGCCTGAGGTATTTACCCTCGAACAAAAAAGACACCAAAACGCCTCGCTGGTAGGATATCTCCCCGAGTGATCCAATGACAGATGACAAGTCACGGTGCCACCATAGAATGGGGAAAGAACAAACACCTTCAATGCCTTCAACTTAGCCTGGCAGACCAACAGCATCATCGCACGCGGCTCATGAGCGTCTCTGTACCCCTCTCTATTGACAATTCCGCCGCCTTTGTTTTGATGGCGCTGATCATGCTTCTTTCAAAATCATCCCTAGTCCTCAGCACTGCTTCAACCCAAGACAACTGTAGATCCCAGTATTCGGTTTTGAAGTCCTCGTAAACTGCAACCAGAGCCGGACCTTTCTCTGCTTCGAGCAGACGGAGAAGCCAATCAACCAGCCGCCACTTCTGCTTGATCGAAGCAAATGAGTCGGGGTATTTCTGGAAGAAAGCAAAAACTGTAAGGACGTCGTCCTTGAACTTGTCTGTGTACGGATCGACGTGCCGCTTGAACTTGACACCCTTGTTGCGGACCGATGACAGATATCGGATCAGAAGTTCGTCGGATAGTTCTTCAACCAGGATGTCGGTCAGGGAAGGATGGAGAACGGCAGAGTAATCTGTCATGTAGTCCTCAAAAGTTGAGGTGATTCGCTTGATGGCAAAGTCGCCATACCATTTTTGGGTGAAGAAGTCTGGAATAGTGGTGCGGAAGTCGACAGCGAAGACGAGTTCGACGAACTGCGTGAGACAATACGTACTCAAGTCCACATAGCCGTCCCGCAAAGCGTCGAGTTCAGGTATGGCTCGTGAGGCCATATACTTCGGATCCACGGATGGCTCGAAATCACGCTTGAATTTGCTCAAGTATCCCAGCTGGCCCGACTCGTCGTTGTCGTCAATGCAGGCGATCTGATCGTTGGCAACGGCAATGAGCCAATCTTGCAATAGCTGGAGGCCTTCGAGTTGGTCGCCGCCCACCGCCTTATATTTCGCACATTCCTCGTCAATGAGCGTTTGCCAGGTGGTTTGGCGACTCTTGAGCACTCGGAACATAGCATCAATGATGCCTTCTACAACATCTGTTCGAGAGGAAGCACCGGAAGCCACAATCTGTTCGTGTAGCATACGCCACATATCTGGAAGGGTCTTTGTACGGAAGTATCCTTCTGCGTTGGTGTCGAGGGAATCTGGAATGCGCTCGACGAGTCCTTTTCTGTCTGTTTCGGTAATTCGATCCATCCATTCTTCCACAGCTTTGATGATGATGTTTTGCCACTGTCGGATGAGCTCAGGCTCACGGTCGTCAAGAATGTTTGGTTGGAGCTCGGATTGCTTCCAGCCGAGCTTTTTCATTTTCTTATAATACTTTTCGCTCCAGTGAAGAATCGCAAGCAAGTTGTCTGCCGGTAACTCAGGGTCATTAATGAGCTCGATCAGAAAATCATGCATCATTCGGTGATAAATATTCGTATATGTTTTGTAAATCTTCCACTTTTTCGGAAGCAGTGCTTGCATGCCTTGTTGAACAGAAAAGAGGTCGTTGAAGTACCACTTGAAGCTCTTATCCAGGTTCTCAGGATCGCCCAAAAACGCCTCCTTGGTTTCCCGAAACTGGTTCTCCGCATAGAGCTCGATTGCTTGCAAGAGTTTCTCCTTGTAGCCGCGAACTGTTTTAGGACCAATGTTCATGGACTTAAACCGGCCGGCCAGGTCCTGATGATCCTTTTGTGCCTCCTGAAGAGCGCGCACCGTCGCGTCATTCTTCTCCTCAGTCATAACAATCACACCCAGCCGAACAACCATACTCCGGTTGTCTGACTGCACTAGCGGGATGAGATTCATACAAGCGGTTCCGAGATGCTCATCAAACCAATCAATGACAGAATCCAGGCCTTGGAAGTAGTCCGCCAGCGTCGCTTCGCTGCTCGGGTCCTGAGCCTTGCGAATCTGGTCCATCGCCTCGTCTCGAAAATCTCTCAACCGCGAGATCTGCATGTGCACACGTAACAAATTCGCCTGATTCTCAAGATCCTCGTCGTCCTGGCGCAAAAGCTCCTCGACCTCAGCAAGATCGGTACTAAAGTTCTCCAAGCCCTTCTTCATCACCAAAGTTGCTTCGAAGTTCCGCTGTACTTTGGCCAATTTATCAATCCGCGAAAAGTCCTCGACGCTCGTTTGTGATTCCGCGCACAGTTTGTCTATAGTCTGAAGTTCGTCTCTCGTCTTTGTGACCTGTCGCTGGCCCTCGGTCAAGGCATTGATACTACGCTGGACTGTTTCCAATTGATGCCGGAGACCTTCCCGGAGCTGTGAGTCAACTGCTCCCTTCTTTCGCGTGTATTCGGCTTTCAATCCTGCAATCTTATCCAGGTCTTCTGGGTGGCGCAAGATTTCGTCTAGCCGGGGCATGGCCAATGTGCCGTCTGAGTCTCCTTCTCGCGCCATGTTGCCAGATACGTAATTGAGAAGTTATTATTAATGTCAGACTGCGCAGCCTATGCGATGTTTTGATCCTGCGGGAGGTGTTGGAAGGATAGATAACTGCGTGAATCGAGCCGGATGTCGCCTTAATTGTGAGACTCAGCAACCTCAGAAGAAGCGTACGCGCAATATAGAAGTAGACTGCGCCAATGCAACGTCCAGGACAAACGTAGTGAAGTAAAGCGCGCAGCGTTACTAACCCAGGGTGTCTGTTCGAAGGAACTCGACCGGTCGACCGACAGATCCTAGATTATGAAACCGGCAGCTGCTGTGCTAATTCCATGCCCAGTTTGCAAATTGCTGGAAGCAATTCCCAGCAGCAGCCCATAAGCCAGACACCGTGCTTTGATGACGGGAGTACACCTAAGCTACACCGTCAAGCTTCCCCGTGAATTCCACCCGCCCGCCACATGAAGACACCGGCAGAACAGAATGCACGTGACTCTCCGCCTGGCTGACCGACCATACCAGCAAAAGAAAATCCCGATATTTTGCGGACAAAGATATCAAGCTAATCGAGATAATTGAGCAGGCGTGGAGCGTAAGACACTATATGCCAAGTTGACGACTTCATTCATTCCTCGCATATACTGTCCATTGCGATTCTTGAGTTGTCGAGGCTTTCGTTGAGAGAAAATTCCGCCAGGCCATTGTTACACTTCATGTCCAACACCGCAACTACAAGCAAAGACAAACAGTCAGAAGCCAATTGATCCCAGCTTCCAAACACTCCAAAACCGACGATCCGAACGGAAAACTCATATACTCATCAACATGAGCTACTTCCGCGTCACCCTCCTCCGCTCCGCCATCGGTCTCCCACGACGAACAACAGACGTCCTCAAGGCCCTCGGACTCAAAAAGCGCATGGCGACAGTCTTCCACCCAGTATCGCCATCGGTAGCTGGTCAGATCATGAAGGTCAAGGAACTTGTGGAGGTTCAAGAAGTCGACAGGCGGCTCACAAAGGAAGAAGTTCGTGCTGAACGGAGGCCGGACCCGGGGTACTATGTCGAGAAGGCATCAAATGAAGAGTTTAGCGAGAATCGGTCGGCATAGAATGCGGGTCTTACTACCAACTTGTTGCTCTTGTTTCTCGGCCATGTGAGCCAGCTGGGATGTTCCCGGTAGTTTCATGCGAGGATATCGGTTTCCTAAGCATATGTGGACGCCTTTGAGACGGTGGTTGTCAACATCTTCGATGCAATCATTCTGCGTGGAAGCTCCAGTGCCTAGTGTACTGATGCTTGAACGCCCTCCTGCAGGAACGTTTATATCTCATCTACACTTCCTCTCAAACCTAGCCATGTTCTTCACATGGCCAACCCGGCCCTCTATCGTCCTTTTCAACGATTCATGTATTATACATATCTTGTGCCAGCATTATTATACCAGGATGTCAAGATTGGTCCTTTTTTCCTCCATTCTCTTATTGTCTTGGTGTTATGTTACTGATTTCCGAAGGTCTGATGAGAAGAACAATTTGTACAATTATATAATGTATGAACAGTAATCTGCTTGAACGCCTTAAACGCCACTGCCGTAGCTATATCATTTAATCAGGAACCCAATATCTCAAAGAATTGGAATTTTACGGGTGAGGAACGATTCAACGTTTCCAGCGACTTGCGAAACCCATGGCAACCATCCAATCAAGCATGGATCTTTTAGGCTTTATACAGAGTGTCCAGGAAGCCTTCAGCAAGACGGCTGACAATGCTCTTATCGGGAATGCTGCCAGCAACACCATACAGCGCGGATGTTTCGCCACGCTTGAGCACATACGACTTGCCCTGCCGCTTCCTCTCCTCGGCCTTCTCTAGCTCTTTCTCCACCGTCTCGACCAAGTCAGTGGTCAACTTTTCGACTGCAGCCGCTGTCGGAATTGTGAATGCCACGTGGATTGCGGGGGGAGACTGGAGAGCATTTAGGTGCCAGCCTTTGGCCGACAGACCATCGGCAACGTCGTAGATATCGATGGCACCGTTTTGACTCTGGAACGCGACCACGCTGACCATGGGCTTCCCGATGATACCGAGATTCTTGGACAGAACTGGATGTTCTTTGATTGACGCTTCAAACTTCTTCGCCGCTCCTATGATTTCAAGGCAGCTGTTGATGTAGCCAGTCTCACCAACGCTCATCAGGCTGGTCCAGCAGCCTGCAATCAGAGCACCTGGCCGAGATCCTGCCACGGAAGGAGATGCATACACACCACCGGACCAATCAGGGTAAATAAAGTACTGGTAGCTGCGGTATGTCTTGTTGCGGTAAAGGAGCACGGAATTGCCTTTGGGTGCGAAACCGTACTTGTGTGTGTCCACACTAATACTAGTTACGCCCGGAAGGCGGAAATCGAAGCCTCCTTCTTCCTCATAAGGGGAGGGAAAGCCGGCCTTCTTAAGGAATGCAATGACAAAGGAGCCCAGACAACAGTCGACATGAAGAGGAATCTTGTATTTAGTTGCAAGTCGGGATAGAGCAGGGATATCGTCGACGATTCCATGAGGGAAATTGGGCGCGGAGCCAACCAGAAGAACAGTATTGGGATTGATTAGGCGCCGTACAGCAGTAATATCAACCTTGTATTCCGGAGCTGGGCAGGGAACCCGATGAAGCTTCATTCCAAAGTAATTGCAAGCCTTGTAGAATGCAGCATGGGCCGTATCTGGAATAATTCTACAATGAATGTTAGCAACTCTATCCACTCAGCAGTCCGAGGCATAGTACAGGACTCACATTTCAGGCTCCTTTACTCCCCGTTCTGTGAATGCCTTCTGTCTAGCTGCCAAGCAGGCCATAAGAATACTTTCGGTACCTCCGCTGGTAGTGACACCGGCGCCATCCGAAGGAGCATTAAACAAGGCGAGGACCTACAAATACTCCATATTAACAAGCACGTCATCCAAATAACCGGCGAAAACTTACCATGGCAACCACCTCAGCCTCCATCTTGCGAACGCCAGGGAAAACATCTGGGTGGATGGGGTTTGCGACGCCAAACTGCCCAAACGCCTCCGTTTGAAGCTTCAACAGGTCCTGGCCACCATGGTAGACAGCTCCACTGACTCGTCCATCCTCCCAGCGGGTATGCTCCATGTTCGCCAGTTTATCGAGTTCGGCGCGAATCTGCTCTGATGTCCACCCTGTCTGGGGGAGAGTCAGATACCTAGTGACACCGGGGCCAGTGGCGACTAGTTTGTTCTCGAGATTCTCGATCGCCGTTGAAACCTGCTTGTCGACCTGGCCACGTACCCCGGGGGTACGCAGGAATACGGAATAGAAGAACAGCCGGATTGAAGCGTAGACATTACGGATGCTGCCAATGATGCCATAGCCGCGGAGAGAGTAATAGGTCTTGCGAACATAACGCAATAGAAAAAGGATAAAGATAATATTCCGAAGTCTGTAGTTCGCGTACCCACCGTGTTAGAGTTCGGGTGTCAATGCTCAGAACGGTCGCTCCATGATCTTCCCTATGGGCGGGGGACCAGGAATGATGGGTTGATTCGTCCACTTACAGATCGAAGTTCAAGGCCGCCAACTGCGCATTGGGAGCCCTGCTGTAGCCAAGCAGTTTGTTCTGTAAGGCAACAGGAAGAACCGAGGAAGCCATTTTGCAGACTTTTTAGGAACCAGAAGAGAGTGGATGGGGATAGGTCACCTCTAGGTAAGTGATGACGATGGTGGATTAACTAACTGGAGGAGTCCGTGGCTTAATCGGAGATTCTGGGAGTCGACCACGGAGACTAAAAAGAGCGCCAGTCGAAGCTGCCTCGGTTCATCTTCCACATGTTAATCCTGCCAAACAATATGACAAATGCAACATCAATCATTACTTCGGATCAAGCAACCGCGATCGATCTGAAATTTTCCGCCACTCTGCAGATTGGGAAAAGGCAAATGGGCAATGGCAACCTAGCTATTCCCATAATTATTAAGACATCAACATGAAACAACACTAGCGGGACCTTTCCTACCATGTAAGCTTGAGAATCGTATTATCAACAAAAGGATGACACTAGAAATGATAATGCATTTGACCTTGGAACGGCCTGCTAGCTATATACAGCTTAGAGAACAACGCTCTCCTTAACACCAATCTCCCTTTTTTTTGAGGGACAGAGGATGACTTTTGAAAACCCCGAATATGAACATCCCAAGACATACCGTGACATACCAAAAGAAGAAAGAAAACATCAGATCATGACGGGAGGAAATCCAGTGCTTCCTTGTTGTGAAAACGCTGAGAGAAAAACAGGGATTCAAAATTCTAAACAAATGAACAGGTCGATTCAATCAAGAAAGATGGAGTCGAACAATGTGGAATACAAACGGCGTATTGCTTAAGCAATAACACCCGAGCCAGCAAGCTCCTTCTCCTTAGCAGCAAATTGAGCTTGCTCTTCAGCTGTGAGGTCAAGAAGAGGCTTGTTCTCGCCTGACTTGAGGTTGCGGTAGTAGGCACGGATGATGCTGTCAGCGTCGTCAACGGCAATGGGACGGATATCAGCAAGTGCCTTGATCTTGGCAGTGCACTCCTTGTACTGAGCATCGGTCATCTCAATGTTGAGCTGCTGAGCACGAGACTTGATAGCGTTCCAGCCCGTCAAGCGCGAAGCAAAGTGAACGTATCTGGTCATACCGAAATCGGCAGGGTTGATAATCTCGTATGTGCTGGGGTTGTTGAGAATGGCCTTGGCGTGGATACCGGCCTTGTGGGTGAAAGCGCAGAAACCAGTGATGTAGTTGTTGAAGGGAATGTTGACTTCAACGGCAGCAGCAACAAGATCCTCAATGTCCTTGAGCTTCTCGAGCTTGTACTTGCCCTTGACGTATTCGGGGTCGGCGACCATCATACGGGCCATGAGACCACCAAGGGGAGTGATACCGTTACGCTCACCGATACCAAGGACAGAGGTATCGATGTGAGTGGCACCAGCCTCCAAGGCGCAGTAAGCGTTAGCGATGGCACACCCAGTGTCATTGTGGAAGTGAGTTTCAATGTCACAGCTAACAACACCTCTCAACACACGGACTAGTTCGTAAACCTGACGAGGCGAAGCGCAACCGACAGTGTCGGCGATACCAACACGGTTAACGCCGACCTTGTCGACAGCGGAGTAAATGGACAGCAGGTCAACGAGGTCAGAACGGAAGGAGTCCTCGCTGGAGAACCGGATCTCAATGCCCTTGGACTTGACGAATTCGATGACTTCAATGGCCGTGTTCTTGATATAGGTCATGTCCTTGCCGTGGGAGTGCTCCCGGAGATAGGACGAGGTTCCGATAACGACGTCACTGTATAAAAAAGTCAGAATTCCACCATGATTGCCAACCGTTGGTAGGCCCACTTACACTCCGTCAACACCCGTCTCGACAGCAACTCTGGCGTCGTCCATATGACATCTGATGTGTGTGAGGATCTGTGGCAACGACACTTTAGAACTGATGCGAATTGAGATCAGGATCAGGGGAGCGAACGTACCTTGGCCTTCAGGCCAAGCTTGCAGATAGCCTCGCAGTCCTTTCTTGACTGCTCGGAAGCACAGGGGCTGGTGAGCTCAATCTATATTCCATGTCTCGGTCAGTGCACGTCTTCCCAGCAACATGTTGACTCCAGCTGGCTATGACTCACGTAGTCGACACCAAACTCATCCAAGGCCTTGGCAATCTCAATCTTCTTCTCGGTGTCGAAGAAGGCGTTGGCGAACTGTTCACCTTCACGAAGGGTACTCTCAATGATCTTGAAACGAGAGACATTGCTCAGGAAGTCGGTCACACCGACGTTGTGGCCGTAAGGGTTACGAGAAGCCGAAGGGTGAGGGTTTTGACGGGTCTGGACGGCAGTGAAGCCGGGGTGAGCAACTGGGAAGAAGGGAGATTAGTCTGGATCAAGTATGATATTTCTGTCTCCAGGTGAAATACCGGTGCCATTGGCGCCGTTGGTGTGCCCATTGGGCTCATTGTCTGCACCGGGGCACATTTTGTCAATTGATAGCGGGGTGATTTCTATTACAATGTCGGAGTGAGCGAGATTGGCTGTATGACGGATCAAAGGTTAGGTAACAATTGACAATAAGTGGAATGGATGTAAAACAAGGAACTGACAATGGTGATGTTCAAAGAATTTCGGGGTTTATGTGAGTAGTACTAGGAGGTAAGAGTCATACGCTGCAAGAGAAAAAGTGGGTGGAGTTTATGAGGGCGGGCGGTCTGGAAAGGATGACTATGACTCGGAGGGGTGAAGCGGACTCGGACTCGCTGGGCACTTTTGAGCGGCAACGAAGAAAATTTCACACGCCGAGTGTTGCAGAGACTTGAGCGACTACTACTGTATGATCTCTGGTTATCTAAGATTCTGAATATGGGCTTGTGTGGGGATTTTCTCCGCCAGGCCAATGCTATTCTGCTTTCTGCTTCTCCCAGCGCAACCGGAATCCTGATTGCTCCAACATTTGAAGATCTTTCCCCATTGATTACTCATTACTTGGTGATAATACTATTGCTCGCAAATCAGCTATCGGCAAGGTACATGCTAGGCAAGCCATGGAAGGAATGTACGTATGTCGCCACTCGTCTCTTGACTCTATTTCGGTAGAAATTTAGAGGGGTATCGTCACGTTGAATTAACATCATCTGTGTGGTTACCTGTACGTGAAAACGAAGTTCTCAGTACTGAAGAGCAGCAAGTCTAGGTGCGGAGTACCTAAACTTGGGACCGACATCGGCTTAGGTGATTTGAACTACGACTGAATGATTGGACGGCTTCGGCTGCGAGCGAACAATTACGAGAATTCATTCTCACCAAGCATCGAAAAATCCATTCAGGCAAAAAACAGAAAAAGGACTAGAAGAGAGAGAATTGATAATCACAGACATTCAGGTCCTCGATATAGAGGGATACCGTACAGACTTCAGAGCCTCTTATTTCATAGGTATTATTCCCTTGTAAGGTAGGTACCAAGATCCACTGATAAAGTTGACAATAGTGCGTCAGCTCCTAGTATCTATTCATGGCTGCAGTCTGCACACTGCACAAAGCATGCAGTACTCCGTACGGAGTGAAGGACTCTTCTAGGTACTTCATACTAAATTCGACTGTCCGAGACCGCGCTACACAGCATTTGTTTCATGTATCATGAGACATCATATTTTCTTACTGTTGCCTATGACCATCTGAATGCCACCTGTCATAAATGAAGAGGTAGCTGGATCTCTCAATGTCCTTGCAGATGCTCATGCGGAGCAGGATGGAGAGACATACAAAGTATGGTCATACCAATAATCGCCTGTTCAATCAACACAACAACAGGATCAGCCTTGCCAGGTAAAAATACGTCAACCATCGCTTAATAAACTTTCGAACCAGAGCTCCTTCTTAACTACTGTGAGGCATCAAAGTGAAAATGTCCTTCCAGGACTGAAGGGTCGAGACGAAGGTAAATGAAGATACGACACCTCTTGCTACCCAATGCCCTCACCTACACAAGGCGAACACGGAGAATGCGGACCCATCAACCGCTCCATGTCTTCAGCCTTGATACCTCTTGTCTACACGCAAAGCTCCCGCTGCGCTCAAGTCCGTGAGACTTCTCTGAACCCTCGAATTCGGAGAAGCCTTCACCAGAGTCCTCTCTGTATTTGTTCAAGGCTGCAAAAGAATCTGGCCCATTAATCTCCCTTTTGGTCCCAAGGCGTTGGTTCCTGGATTTCCCAATTCCGTAGCCCCTTCCTCGGGCACTCACGACGTCTCTCAGCCCGGTCCTCCTGCTTTTACGCATGCCAAAAGCCAGGCCCGCAACAACAGCAATGACAACACCAAGGCTGACTGGAAGTCCGATAAGAAGAGCCGTCCTATTAAAGGGTATCTGAGGGGAAGGCTTGTAGTGTTCAACTGGTTTAGGATGGAGTATGACAGTTGGGCCTTGCCGGGCACTAGCTCGGCTACCCGACGTAGGATCCAGCTCGATGATATAGAGTGTCAGAGTATTGTATGGCTTTCCTTGGAGCCATTCCTTCTGCATATGAAGCGAAATATAACCGTAACTGTTATCAGTCTTTTCAGACGTGAATGCCGAGTCTCCCTGAGAAGAGTTCGCGTATCTCAACTCGATTGTGATCGTCGCGTTCAGAGGGTAGAAGTCAGCATTCCATGTGACATAGTACGTCGCGTCGACTGTAACATCTGCACCATCCGTAGGGAGACAAAAAGGCGCTATTGGACCATTAAGATCGGTACAGATAGGGAAGTGGCCTGAGAAAGACGAGGTATTTGTGTTATTGCGTGAATCTTGTGAAGGAGCCTCGTTCAATAGAGTCGCGGTTGCTTGAGTATGTTCGTGAGCTTCATAAGGCATTGGAAATATATCTGATCGGTATAACTAAGTCACTCACAATGAGGAATCGAAGAATCCGCTCTTCTTCCTAGCGCAGCACCAAGCCCGTGGCCCATCAAGGTCGCTACTATGAGCCACCAGGCCATCGGGGCTGAAGTGGGAACAGGGTGACACCACATCTCCGTATTTGTTGATGGACCCGTAGATGATAGTCTGGTGCAAATCAACCCTCTTGACTCTGTGGTGGATACAGGATGCGTCTGATAAAAACTATGATTCTGTGATGCAATGTCAATGGCTAGAAGGCCCCTCTGAGACACACAGGTTTTGTGAGGGCGAGGCAATCGGTGCAGTTCTACTGCGAGAACTTAAGGAGGAGCTACTATATGAACTGAACGCTGCCATTTTTGGAAGCCGCGACATCGGCTCAGCAGATTCAAAAGATGAAAGGAGTCATGAGGTACAATGGAGAACATCCGACTCCGTCGGCCTAGAGCTTTCGTAGGAATATAGCCCAGGTATCCAGCGACTTCTGTGTTGAAAGTCATTACTGTCTCAAAGTGTTGCTGGAGCACGAACTTCAGACAGCCAGAAACCTCAATCAAATAGACGATCTTGTTGGTAGGTCGAAAGAAGCGAACTAACTATATCAGGGTGACATAATCAAGAGCATCCCTAAGACATCATATAAACAAACACGAAAGTCCTTGCAACAGTGATGTAGAGGTATCTTTCCACTTGGTTTAACTTTATACCTGGCACAATAAATTAAGCCATTAAGCATTCCATCAAATCAAATCAAACCCTTTGCGCTTTAGACCATCTACTTAACTGCACCGGAAAGCTGCTCCCCCGCTAACATTGATAAGTCGGCTCTCCCGACGCTTAGGCCAGCTGTCGCCAATCGCGGAGACTAAATCACTTTCATCCTTCGTGGCTGTTTCACTTCTTTCACAACTCAGGAGCCCGCCTTCCTAGCTACCTGCTGTCCGTACTTTGGCCTTTCAGACCGTCCATTCAATCCAAAGTGCGCTTATTGTCATTGTAACCAGTTCAGGTTCGTTCGATTTCAATATAGATATGCTCTCTAGGTAGCACCTCTTCCGACTGTTGCTGACACGCGTCATCACTGCTAGCTGCACCATGCGATTCATTCAAGCTCTCGTTATCCTCCCAGCCCTTGCTGCGGCGCAAGAGCAGGTTCCCCTTGCGGATCGAGTTCAGGGATGGTTCAACAAGGCCAAGTCTTACCTGCCAACCGCGACTCCTGTTGTTCCTACGGTCGAGAAGGTCGTCGAACAGAAGGTCCAACAGAAGGCTGTCGCGGTCACCCCTTTTAACATGAGCAACTGGCAGTCTCTCTTGGAGCCATCTTCCGAGCCCCAAGACTGGCTGCTGTACATTACTGGTGGTAACAAGACCTGTTTCGGTCGTTGCGGAAACGCGGACAAAGCTTTCAATGTAAGGTCTCAGACAGGGGTAGTAGAAGATGCGAGTACCCCGAGAACCTATGGCTAATCATCTTACTTCGAAGGAATCTCTTCTCCTGTTCTCCGCAGACCCTACCTCCCCTAATCTTGGTCATCTGAACTGCGAATCGGATCAGCTCCTGTGCTCCACATGGTCTGCAGGCGCTCCCTCTGTTTGGTACTTTGAAGTTCCTCAAGCTCAACTTGGCGGGAGTCGTGCTGCGACACCTCTCCACGTCGTGTATCTGAACTCGACAACTGTGACGGCCCAGGACATCTACAAGATTCATTCCGAGAAGACCTACAAGAAGGAACCCGCTTACGAAGGCGCCCTCCACCCAACGGACGGCTGGCTAGCCCAGAACAACCTTCTTGTCCCCCTGGGCTATGTCATCCACGGTTTCAGCGTT
Source organism: Aspergillus novofumigatus IBT 16806 (assembly GCF_002847465.1). Taxonomy (NCBI): domain Eukaryota; kingdom Fungi; phylum Ascomycota; class Eurotiomycetes; order Eurotiales; family Aspergillaceae; genus Aspergillus; species Aspergillus novofumigatus. The sequence goes on from NW_020194278.1 coordinate 1,260,850, forward strand.
ATCCCCAGTTGGCTCTTCATGATCTTCATCAGCTTTGCTAGCCGAACTCTGATGTAAGTGTCAATTCTTGCTTTTCTCACCATTGTTCTGGTTTAGCTAATCCCAAACAGGAGCCGCCGAATGGGCAACGCGGGAGCTCGCCCTAACTAGAAGATGACGGTGATGTTGTTCTCTAATCTCAGCACTGTCGGGAATGTATATATAATGCAGTAGCGGTTTCTTCTGAGAAATTATAATCTTGGTTATGCTGCTTTGGATCTTGTTGGTGCATTTCTACAGCCTCCAGCTTGCGTCATGGTATGCTGAGGGTTAAAGCTGGTTAGGAGGTGGGGGGGAAATGTTATCGATCCATTACTATTTGCTTTAAATGAAATCCCGGTTAGAGAAGTTTGTTACCTGCCTTTAGATCATGGGGTGGATTGGTTTAGTAGTTGACTGATTGACAAGCAGCTGTGGCGGCTACCCGAGCTCAGATCGGATCTTAGTTTACCACTAGGACCAGCTAGATAGAACTCTGATGGAAAATACCCCAACAGCTTCTTCCACCCTTGCACTTCCAAAAATAAAAAAGATGGCCGAGTTAGACCGGGTCCCTCCCTCCACCACAGCATACGTGATAGCTACAGCTATCCTCGCTGGCATCACTGGTTATTTTATTGGGCAGGGCGCCTCATTGGGACTATTTTCCTCGGCCAAAGAGAAGGAAGGCTGGCCCAACAGTTATAATGTGAAGGTCCCTCCGCATTCCTCCGACGAAGAGGACGAAGACTACGAAGATGACAGCGAGGAGGAAGGCGATGGTGGCGAGCTGGCCAATTTCGACGACAGCAACGAGGAAGTGAAGCTTGTGCTGGTTGTGAGGACGGATCTGGGCATGACCAAGGGTAAATCCTTCCCTTGTGCTTCCCCGCCTAGGCTTGGTTTTTCGAGATCCAGCGCGCGCGTTGTGGAAATGAATACAGCTAACACGATACGCTTAACATAGGCAAAATCGCCGCCCAGTGCTCGCATGCAACGCTCGCCTGCTACAAATACCTCATCGCGCATAACCCGCAGTCACCTATCCTGCGGAGATGGGAACAACAGGGACAAGCAAAGATCGCCTTGCAGACAAAGTCGGAGGAGGAATTACAGTTGCTGCAAGCACAGGCGATGGGCTTAGGCCTCTGCGCTCGCGTGATCCAGGATGCTGGACGGACACAGATCGCCAGCGGCAGCAGGACGGTACTTGGAGTTTTGGGGCCAAAGAGTGTGGTGGATCAAGTAACGGGGCATCTAAAGCTGTTGTAAATGCTGATGGCGATAATGGGACGAATGTATGTATGTGAATGTAGAATTCGCGAATGCTTCACTCAACCAGCGAGTTTCTGGAATTACGAAGTACGTCGCATATACGATCCACGCGATGCCAGGTTCGTAGGTGTCTACGAGACCATCTCTTGTAGTTCATTCAATCTACACAAATCCTACAGAATAATACTGCGCAATAAAAGTAGCAAAAAGGTATGTTGGCTAGTCATGGTTTTTCCCTAACCTCACAGGCCGACGGCCAAATCGGTAAAGGGATCAGGAATATGACGCCGCTGGTACTAGGCCCTCCAGCCGAGCTCACCTATCGGGAGCTCAAGACCAAGTGATACCTAATGCCAGCATTCGATCTGAGATCTGTCGACCGGAAATAAAAACCATCCACAAGGGGATGGCTCCTTAAGTCGTCGAACTGTCCAGCAATCAACCGAGACACAGAGACAGCTCCTCCGTGAAGAGGAACAGCTCCATGCTCAGGATCGCTGGACACAGATCCGTGTTTGTTCAATTGGTGAGGAAAAAGAGAAAAAGAGAAGAGAGGTCGAGAAAAAAATCCTGGCTTTTTATGTTGGCGCCAAGTGCGCGCTAAGATTTTGCCGCGCTAAGCCTTACAGAGACTGGATGTGATTATGTAATGACAATGGAACTAAAGGCCTGCGGTTGGGTTGGAGTGTCGGAGGCAATCTATCAACAGTCAAGCCGACCATCCATGGCAGTCTGCGAGACCTGACATCCCCAACACACTTCCTGGCCGACTCTGATACAACGTGATTCTAAATCGCCCAAGATGGCGGACGCTCTTTCTATTGAGCAGAATAACAAAATCCGAGTTGCCCTTGGGCTCAAACCCCTCCCCGTCCCTGGTGCTGACGCCACCTCCGGTCCGGTGTTTAAAGAAACAAGAGAGGGCTCTGCCTCTGAAGAAGACGCCGGCAGCACCCTCGAGTCGCGGCAAGCGCTTGCCTCGGAGAATTGGAAGAAACTTCAAGAGGAGGCCGAGGCGAAGCAGAGACGAGAGGCTAAAAATGCTGCGATCAAGAAGGCTCGTGATGCTGCTCAGCGCGCTCGTATGCTCGAAGGCCCTACGCTAGGAGAGTCTGGCGATGTGGATATGGATACGAAGACCTGGTTGCTGCAGGCGAAGAAGCGACAGAAGAAGATCGAAAAGGAACGCGCCCTCAAACTCGCTCAAGAACTAGAGGAACGTGAACGTGCTGCGGAATACTCCACGGCGGATCTGGCTGGGCTGAAGGTTGGGCATGAGGTTGGCGAGTTCGAAGAAGGAGAAGAACATGTTCTTACTCTCAAAGATACGACTATAGATGAGAACGAGGAGGAGGGCGATGAGCTGGAGGACGTCAGTCTGAGAGAAAAGGAGAAGGTGGCGGAAAGGCTGGAACTGAAAAAGCGGAAACCTGTCTACGATCCCACCGAAGAGAATATCGGCATACTCGCGCAATATGACGAAGAGATTGAAGGCAAGAAGCGGAAACGCTTCACGCTTGATGCTCAGGGGTCTACAGTTGAAGAACGAGAGGCTAAGCGACAAGAGGTATCGGACAGACTCAAGCAGAATCTTGTCAGCCTCGACCTTGGTGCAATTGAGGCAGCTCCAGTTTCTGATTACATGGATGTGAGCGAGATTAAGATCAAGAAGCCGAAGAAAAAGAAGGTCAAGGCAACCAGACAGAGACCGGTTGATGAAGACGATATATTTCCTACAACTGAGTCGACGCAGAACGGGGCTATGGAAGTCGATGCCAGCAACGGAGTGCCCGCGCCGGCTCCTCGAAAATGGGAGAGCAGTGAGAACGTATCGTTTGTCGATGATGACGATCTACAAGCCTCTCTTACACGCCAGAGAAGGGCCGCTTTCAAAAAGCGGCAGAAAGTGCGACCCGAGGATATCGCACGACAGCTCAGAGAGGAATCGCAAACACCAATGGAGGCAGAAAATGAAGAGGCTGAAGAGCCTGGCTTGGTCATAGACGAGACATCAGAATTCGTTTCCAATCTACAGAAGCCGATCCTTCCAGAGCGCCGCGAGAGACGGCGAACAACGACACCTGCCGAGAGTGTCAAGGAAGGATCTGTCGAGAGGATCAAGGAAGAACCGGCCGACGATGACGCTGACGTGGACATGGAGCGTTCGTACAATGATATTGAAGATGAAGAGGACCTCAAGGAACGCATCAAGAGGGAAGATTCTCAGCTCCAGCAAATCTCCGGAACCGGACTGGAGGAAGAAACTACATTGGATCAAGGGCTCGGTGCGACATTGAATATGCTCAAGCAACGCGGACTGGTCAAACCCTCCGATGCTGTTGAGCACAACACGCTCCTGCGGGCTCGTCAGCGTTTCCTGCACGAGAAGACCCACCTTGAAACGGAGGCAGAGAAACGAGCTCGGCAACAGCGTGAACGCGACCGAGCCTCCGGTAAACTCGACCGGATGTCGGCCCGCGAGCGTGAAGAATACGCGCGGTGGGAGAACAAGCAACGTGACCAACAAGATGCACGACACATGGCGGAAGTCTTCAACAAGGAATACAAGCCCGACGTACAACTCAAGTACGTTGACGAATTTGGTCGTTTAATGAACCAAAAGGAAGCTTTCAAGCATCTTAGTCACCAGTTCCACGGCAAGGGCAGCGGCAGGATGAAGACTGAGAAACGGTTGAAGAAGATTGAAGAGGAGAAGAAACGCGAAGCCATGAGCGCTTTGGACAGCAGTCAACACACTGGCATGACCAATGCTATGGGAGCCACCGCTCGGAAAAACCGTCAAGCTGGTGTGAGGTTGGGATGAGTTCTTGGATACTCGCCCACGTTCTCGTATCATATGCAATTCTTAATGATGATGTATGGTTTTGGCATCTATAGGCTACCTGAATATACCATGAAGCTTATAAGACGAAATGATCCCTCGTACGCCATGATTTGCTCGTTCTGAACATACAGTTCATTGATTCACTGTATTTAAGGTGTTTAAGAAAGTTGGTGTACCACATTGTCACTGGAAGACAATCCTGAATACGTAGGGCTTGCAATATACATAGCTCAACTTGGGTATCAGCCCTATCTGGATGGATCTGGATCCCCTCAGGAATAGTGCAACATCCCGAATGACAGTCTGGCGTTTGGGGCGGAATTTAACCGACCATCGACCAGCAGCTCGGCAGTCCTCCTCGCTCTTCTAGCTATTGACTGGTCTGACCTGCGTACGCTGTGGAAGAGCAATATGAAGTATGTTCCGAAAAAGGAAATCTTTCCACCCGCACGGGAGTATGTCGCAAAACCAAGTATCAGTAGACACCAGTTGTACTTGTAACTTGCAGCTTCTGTAAGGTCCAGATAACTGGCGAGCAACTCTATTTACCCCAATTCTCGTGAGGGAAGCACAGGCAGATCCAGCCAGTCAAGCAGTGCCTCAGGCTCCAGCCAGTGGGCCGACATGCTCAATCAGTTCACCGGAGGGCGGCCACCGGGAATAGAGGTGAGGAGATGGCACCATGATTTATGAATATCACCATTATTATAAGCACTTCGATATCAAGATTTGTTATTTTGCTAGTGTCATCAAGGCTCAGCTTCGTTTATAGTCTCACGTAAGAAAGATCTACGAAATCTCCGGCTGACCAGAGAAAATCCAAGACTGCTGTTTTGGTATATATAACGGAGCATTCGGTGCCGGGTGTCTGGAAACAAGGATATCAATCCAGTCACGTGATTTCCTTGTACCTTGTACAAGTAATAACGGAGTAGATCAAACAACAAAATAATACTTGACGATCAGACACTCTCATGAAGACTAGTTAGGCTGCCGTGTTTATACCTCTTCGTAGTCATGTTTAGGACCCTCAATGCCTTCAAACAGGATGTACCAGTACCGGAGGGCCTAGGTAACAAAGTAAGGTACCTCAAGCAGGACCCAATTTAACCGCGATGCGGAGAAAGTGACCAATCCGAATCAGCCGCTTTTCTCCCCGGAATTTCCCTATGGTTATTCACATGAGTCAAAAAAATACACAAACTCACGCGCTGTGTCTCCGACTCGGATCTGCTGCTCTTGACTCTTTTTAGGATTGATCTCCAATCGGTGTCCTTTTTGACATTTTTTCCCTTCTTCTTTCCTACTTTTCTCCGTGATCCTTTCACTGCTTTTCCCTCGAGGACCTGTTGAGCTTCTAGTTCTACATCTTAGATTTCTGAATTAGCGCCCTTCACACAGCAATGTTGTCCACTCTCAGAGTCGCCAGCCGCCAGGCTGCTTCGCGTGAGGCGAGCATGCGCACCGTGGTCATCGGTGCCAGACATGCCTCTGCCTGGTCCAATGTCCCTCAGGGTCCTCCGGTAATACACTATTGTCCGGAAAGTCGCTCTGTGGGTCATTGTTAACGTAATGGCATGATTCCAGGACGCTATCCTTGGTATCACTGAGGCATTCAAGGCCGATACCTTCAAGGAGAAGATCAACCTTGGTGTCGGTGCTTACCGTACGTACTATTCGTGAATTGAATCGCTCAAGCTTTCTTAATGGCTTAATTGATGCCCATTGTTTTGTGCAACGACTGATTTTCTGTAATCGGAACGAATAGGTGATGACAAGGGCAAGCCATATGTTCTGCCCTCGGTTCGCGCTGCCGAAGACAAGGTCGTTGCCTCGCGTCTCGACAAAGAATACGCTGGTATCACTGGTATTCCTTCCTTCACCAAGGCTGCTGCGGAGCTGGCCTATGGCAGCGACTCCGCCGTCATCAAGGAGGACCGTCTTGTCATCACTCAGACCATTTCCGGTACCGGTGCCCTGAGAATCGGAGGTGCTTTCCTGCAGCGCTTCTACCCTCACGCTAAGAAGATCTACCTTCCCACTCCTAGCTGGGCCAACCATGCCGCCGTCTTCAAGGACTCCGGAATGGAGGTCGCGTCCTACCGTTACTACAACAAGGACACTATTGGCCTTGACTTCGAGGGCCTCATCGCTGACATCAAGGCCGCTCCCAACAACAGCATCATTCTGTTGCACGCCTGTGCTCATAATCCCACCGGTGTCGATCCCACCCAGGATCAGTGGCGCCAGATTAGCGACGTCATGAAGGAGAAGGGTCACTTTGCTTTCTTCGATATGGCCTACCAGGGCTTTGCCAGTGGTAACGCGGACCGTGATGCTTTCGCCCCTAGACACTTCGTCAAGGAGGGTCACAACATTGCTCTGTGCCAGAGTTTCGCCAAGAACATGGTAAGCTCGGGCTGCTCGACCTCATGAAAACCGTTCAGGGACTGACCATGTTGAACTACCAGGGTCTCTACGGCGAACGTGTTGGTGCTTTCTCCCTCGTCTGTGAATCTGCCGAGGAGAAGAAGCGCGTCGACTCGCAGATCAAGATCCTCATCCGTCCCTTTTACTCCAACCCTCCCGTCCATGGTGCTCGCGTCGCGTCTACCATTATGAATGACCCCGAGCTCAACCAGCAGTGGCTGGGCGAGGTCAAGGGGATGGCCGACCGTATCATTGAGATGCGTGCTCTCCTCAAGAAGAACCTGGAGGACCTTGGCAGCAAGCATGACTGGTCGCACATTACCAGCCAGGTGAGAAAGCTGTTCTTTATGTTCGCAAGATGAACCAATGCTGATTTGTGATAGATTGGCATGTTCGCCTACACTGGCCTGAAGCCCGAGCAGATGGAAGTTCTGGCCAAGGAGGTAAGCACCCATGGGATCGCTAAACTGACCCAACTCACTGACATGACCTTAGCACTCCGTTTATGCCACCAAGGACGGTCGTATCTCGGTCGCCGGTATCACCTCGGGCAACGTCAAGAGACTGGCCGAGGCCATCTACAAGGTCACCGGTTAAAGGTTGAGCTAGGCGACCCGAGTATGTGAAAATGATATACAAAAACCTACAGGGCCCAGCCCTATTGTACTGATATCCATGTCTGTTATATTAGCATATTCTTGAGCATGATTCGTCTTGAAGGTCTAAATTGGATGAGTTCATTTTCGTTCAGGTCCCGGCGTATAGGACCCTGAGCTAGCACTACCAACGAACAACAGAATAGGTCGCACAAGCATGCTTCTGAAGTTGTTCCCACTTCAAGAGCTAGGTAGCGTAGAGTATTTGAAATCACCTTGAGAACCCTGTTGCAATTGGCTCCGTCCTTTATCTCCAGTTTTCGACCTGTGCCACCAAACATTCTCTCAGAGCTCCAGGCGTACTTCGTACCTACCTCCATGTATGACAGGTAGAGTCCGCAGACCAACGCGATCGCTGTCCAGGTGGTGATAGTGCACGCAGTGCTTGTAGCACCCTGTACACCATGACCATACACTCCTGCATGCAATGACTTGCCTGTGCGACCAACTCGCACAGATTGTACCCATTTTCCGGTGATGGCGAGAGCCGTTTAAATATGATTCGCCCAACGATTTGCCTTGGAGTGAACATGCCAAACAGGGTACTCTGGACAATGGCCCTGCGGCTTGTTACCTGGGCGCTACTCTCTAGCAGTACTTATAGCCCAGCCCCTACGGAGCACCTTGCCTGCCTACCTGCCTTCCTGGACTGCTAAAGGAATTTTGCCCGTCGGATGAGGTGTATCTAGTAGCCCTTGTACGTATTGGTATTTCAGCTCAAAGTAAATTACGCGAGTCTGCAAGAGCTAACCTAGGTACCTTATCTTAGGTCGGTATGACATCTTACCCGTCCACTATAACGGGGGTGATTGCCATGTAAGGTAGGTAAGGATCGTTACCACTCAGAGCCCATTCATCATGATGCGATAGCAGCAATGCCATTTTAAGATCTGGACTGACACCGTGACGGTTGTTCTGTTCGGTAGAGGTCGAGATTGCGAAAGAAGAACTACTCCGGAATATGTTCCTAGCAGAGCAGTTGGAGCGTAGCGCGGCTGCGCCATTCTCAGTTGCCCGATATCCACCGAGTACCTTCTACCTAGGCACCAAGATGTCTAGCCTTAGTGGCTTATTATTTCATGTTTCTTAGGGTTCTTAGTTGGGCGTAATTTATGGATGGCGCTACTAAAGTAGTACGGTATCTATTCCCAGGCGAGGATAGAATACTGAGGCGCATACAGCACTGAGGCTTGGGTGTCTTGAAATCTTGCAGATCAGGCCCGGCTATGGTTTAGAAAGTACAGCGAAGTAGTGGTTAATTTTAGAAGTAACTTGAATTGTCGAACTTCCCAGGGAACTAGCAGAGAATTCTTCAATTTGTTAATTATTGGATAGCACATGAGAATTGAATTGAGTTGAAACAGGGGTAAAGGGGCAACTAAATAGTTTATTCATGGGAGGAGACGGAATACACTGATATGGAGACCTCAGGGCCACTTGGTTTCCGGCACCTTTTGAACAAGGAATTTCCTGAATCAGAAGTGAGTACAAATGTGGACCTACTTCCAAGCATAGGGGGCTTCTTACTCCTGGTGGTATTCTATCAACCATAAGAGGTAGAGTAGTGTACGAAAAAATATCTCACTATATATGTTAGCTCTCCCTTTATAGACGTCGAAAGTCATGGCCCTAGGTGATATGAGATTCAGCACTTGTGATAGAACTCTGCCGTCTACTCTAGTAGATTCAAGAGGTAGACTAGAGAGGTACTTCTTTACTGGAACAATCTTGATGTGTCGACTTTGCCCAGAGTGCCTGATTCTCATAGGACCCACCAATGATCGACCATCCAGCCAGCCATCAGTTCTGGAAGAGAGAGATAACCTCACTTATTGAGGGTGTAGACTACCTAGATGAGATGACCAAACCAGCTAATCAGTCACGGTATATAGTACAAACTACCTTAAGAATTGAAGCAGATGTTCTCCTGCACTTCAGCGATAAAACTTGACCGGGCCTGCCTTTACTAGCTCGTGGTCGGTACATACCACATTCGTGGTTGCACTACGTACTCTAAATTGTCCACGGACTGCGGTAAATTCCCCTGTGATTTTCTCTGTGAATCACGTAGCCTACCCCTCTATCTACGAGGAGATTATGTCCAACCGTACAGTTCAGTATATCGCAGTGGCAAAACTGAGCTGAGTTGTCTAACCCGGGCCTCGTCCATTCCTGAGTCACTTCCTTTCTTCCTTGCACGCTTTTTCCGCTGGCCAACTAAGTGTCTGCGGAAATTGAGGCCGAGAAACACGTGGACGACTGTCGCGCAAACGAATAACACGAAGAGTAGCGCTGTTTGTTATGCTACGTAGGGTAAGGCACATTGGAGAAAGCGTGCCAAAGATGTAGCAAGTTCTGGACTGTAGCTATGGCCGAAGTTACTCCTTGTAAGGCGATCGCTGCGCTGTCATGGAGAAACCTGATTCGAGGCCCCAGCTCATTCCCTGCCGATAGATTCTGGAGGAGTAGTCTAATGGGCATGACAAATTCCCAACCTCCTTGACTGGCGCGAAAAATAGACAGAGGGTCCTATGGTAGACTGGCCCTACAGCGCTTTGAATTCCCATCATCGCAACTAGAAACAAGCTGCGTCTTCTGCTACTACATGACCATCCTCTGTGAGCTTACAAGGTCCTAGGTACTGCTTACTAAGCTCTACTTCCAACTTCCACTGCCTTTCCCTTTCTGGGTGTCCGCTTCGCTGTCACAGTCATTCCAACACCTAGGTTGAACCTAGTGGTATCAGAAATGCAGCTGCGGAAATTTGGTTACCAGTGTCAAGCAAGAAATCCATCTGGCAGCTAATGTTGTTGCGCCTCAAACGCTTCATTGTAAGGATGGTAGATACACCCATCCCTTTCATGGAATTAACAAGGCGGACCCGTCCAACGATTGTGGATCGTTTCAACCTACCATAAGTACCTTCTTCGTACGCTAGATAATAATATCCATTAGTACACAATTCCGCAACCTCAGAAGCTGTGGTTGTTCCACCATAAGGTTGTGACAGTAGTGATCACAAGCAGGACGACCAGGAAGTCAAGGAACACCTCCCAACCAATGGAATTGCTAGTGCAGAGCGACCATCAGGTTGGTCTGTTTCGGTTAGATCCCGGCCGGCTATTGGGGATCGGATCATTGCACATCATCATTATTTTCAATATGGTTGATACTCGCTACCTTGCCTTATGTATGTACATTTTCGTCGTGGTCCAATTACGTATATTCTGTTGGCAGTCATAGAATTGAGTGGTAACAAAAGCACATTTTTGTGGCTGTCGAAGCACGCTCACCAAACTACATACTCGGAGCTGCCTTGCATTCCATTACCTTATCCTGGACTTGTGGGGAAGTGATGTCGCGCGGATAGTAGTAACAATCTGTAGTATGATCAAGTATTACTGATGAGCGAAAGAGGAACAGGGAGAGACCGAGAGAGCAACGATCGAGACTCGCCGTTGGTCTGGACGACGGGTGATCTACGGAGTACGGAGTACCATCAAGCTGAACCAGCCCTTCGACGCTGATCGCTGTACCCTTCGGTATTCAACTAGGAAGAATCGGGAATCGCACGGAGGTCAGGAGTTCACTGTCAGCAGCAAAAGTGATGTAATTGCTTAACTTCTCCATCTCCAGAATCAATCAGAGGGAGAGAGGATTCCCTGGTTTCTCGCAGTGACCAGAGAGCCTGGAATGACTTCTCCTTGGATCCTTTAAGTTGATACAATAGTGATGTTTGGCACTCCTATTATACAAAGACAGAATCATGCAACAATTCTTCAGGTAATATCGCCTCATTTAATAAACTTTCTCTGCTTGATTTCCCCTCTCGAACTGCATCTGTATTACTTTACCGAGAGTGATTGATGGAAGTCAAATTGTCACCGGTCCATGGCCATACTGTACCTGCCTATCCTGTACTCCGCTTCGTATTCTCTCCTCGGCATACGGAAAACTGCCCTCTCCTGCCAGAATTCTGGAAGAATGGAGTGAAGAGCGTAGACTATCTTCTCTATCTACTCAATTACTCATTACCAGATCCTTCGCAGTCTATGGTAATAGGAATCAATGAGAGACGAACAGAATGATCCATCAAGGACCGATGGATGCATAAATGATTGTTACTGGAGGATTTGGAGTAGATGGTGGATCCATTCTTGTCACCCAGTGGTCCCAGTGATCCTGGTTGTGGTGGGGGCCACAAGTGGGCATGGCCATGGCGTAAGATAGCGTCCGTAGAGTTGTCCAGACAAGCAGTTCCGTCATCCGTAATTATTCAGCCCGGCTTTACGCTGTTTGGAATGGTATTCCGTATCCATACTCAATACAGATTAACGTAAGGTAGGTACCTTTTACCTCATACGCATTGTTTCAAGGTGTCAAAGCCACTTTGACGCTGACAAAAGAAAACGGACAAAAATAGAAACAAAATCAAGGAAGAGATTCAAGTCAATGGAGTATAGGTACTGTGGAGAATTGAAAGGGATAACTTTATACCACGAAATGAAAGCAGAAACTGTTCGAGGTGTCCATAATAATTGGCTATCAATATTTACTACTCAAGAACACCAAATAGGTACCTTACCTAAGTTAAACCGAGGTAAAATTACATACCATGGCGTATGTACCTTACGCAGATTATCCTCTGTACAGCAATCTAAATGTAAACCTCCAGGCTGACCCAACAATCCTACCTACCCAAACTGCCCTACCATCCGTTTAAACATCTCTGAACGAGTCCTGTAGAGTACACCAATCATGACTAGCTTATAGTGCCCATTTTTCTCTTTTACTATCATCAGACCAAAGGTACTATCGGTTCCCATGCGTCTGCCCTTCTGATTATCTTTCCAACAGGTTTTGTATGTTATGTACCTACCTCTGCCCACCTGCTTCTGTACCTTAGGATCAATGCGGCCCAGGGAAATCTGAGTAACACAGGCATCCAATGGGAGTCATTGTCTCTAATGCTCGTGATGATGACTTTGTTGCCCGGCCCTGACTTGCCACACCTTTGTTTCCATACGACGCAAAGCCCATTGCTGTGGTGGCTAAAGAGAATATTGAAGAGAACCTAAATACTCCCCCCGTACTTAGCAGGAGAAAGAAAATAAAAAAATACACTAGATAGTAGGTAGAAGTCAGACTGTTCTACTAATTAATAATAATCGAGGTATCATGCTTATTAGGTATGATAATTACCTAGCTTTATGGACTCCATCATCATTCAATACCTATTCCTCTGAATGATTGGGTTAACAACCTTCAGCGGGCCTGACACTATCATCCGGGCTCGAACTTGGCCCAGAAAGGGTACCCTGAGTGATACCGCTTGCTCTCCCCACTCATTGACTGTGTTTCTCCTCGCTCTTTTCCTCTTCGTCGCTTTTGTCCTCCGCTTCAAGTCCGCCTAATTAACTAACTAAACACTCATTGCTCAGCCTGGCTCATTTGGCATCGTCCCATCTCATCGGTCTCTCCTCCCTCCACTCTCTCTCTCTTTCCCTTCCTTCCGCTCTCACCTCTACTACAACCTCACCACCAACCCTTCCCTCTGCCATGGGTTTTGGTGACTCTCGATTGCTCTTTGTTCTCTGACATGCAAATTCCCCTTTTTCCTCTCCATTGTCAATCGTCGCTTTGATCTATGGCGTATCGTCTTACCTCGTCCTTTGTTGCATTCGGCCGCTAACCTGCAGCTTCCACGCTGCCGTCCGCCTCTGTTCCGGATCTCGCAACCGCTCACCCTACCAATCCCTCTCCTGCCTCCGAAGTTTGGACGTATCGGCCCTTCGTACATCAGTTTACTTTCTGACTATTCCTCATGTCTGCTCTTGACGTTCCCGAAACTGGGTTGTCTCTACTAAGAGACAACCCCGGAGACAATGCCACTGCCAAACCGCCTCAGATCATGCGACTGAATTTGGCTCAGAGTACTCTCGATGAACTCATACAGAGCTTACGGAAAGATCAAACTGCTCGAATTCGATTAGGCAAACACCCGACCCTGTACTACGGCTCCAAAACGCAGCAATTTCACTCCGCACCCGAAATTCACCGATCCGAGGTCTACGCCGCTAGCTCCACCGACAAAGAGAACCTATACTTCGCAGGCGTTCTGAGTCACAGGTTAGAGGTTCAACGGGCCAAAGAGGCCACCGCGGCCACTGATCAGGCTTTGGCGAACCTTGAGCAGAGCCTAAATGCTTTCGAAAGAGGGAAGGAATCAAAGAAAACACACATGATTACGAGCATTGATGAAGTCAAAGCTCTGCGAGCGGGTGATCTTAGGTCCAGCACCGGTAGAGAAGCTGCCATCCTGGCTCGAAAGCCGACAACGAAAGTGGAAATAGAGAAAGAACGTCTCCTCAAGAATACCGCCAACCGCTCCTTATCCTCGAGCCCAGCCCTTGGCGTGTCTCGCTCTCCAGCACCAATACCGCCGCTCACTCCGACATCCGCACCCTCCTCCCATAACAAGGACCGTGTTCGGCTCGATGCCCTCAAGGTACCTTTCATTCATCTTCTCGCCGTGCGTGCTGTCTCTGCCAAATTTCTCGCACGCCAAACGCGATCGTCCCTTGAAGACTGCTCAGCTCTGGCTCGGAAATATGGCATCGAAAACCGGATTGACCCTGAAAAGTTCGATCTTAGGGACAAGACTTACAAAGAACTGGACGTATGGAATTTCCCATACCCTTCCCAGGAGGAGCGGCAAGAAGCTATCGAAAATGCCATATCGGCATTTGATCGGATGCGGATATCGCGCTCGGATAAACTCTGGCAAATGTTGCTCCCCAAAGAAGAACGCGGCAAGGGCAAGTGCTTGTCGCGATTGGACCTGCGGACAGGGCCCATCAAAAAGGCCCTTACTCCAAAAATTCAAGTGCATGCATCTGACGATAATGGAAAGGATGGATATACGACCGGTCACGAGACTGATAGGGTCAGTGCCAATGGCCCGACTCCAAAGCCAGCTCCCAAATCTGGCGCGCCAGTTCCAAAGAAACGGGCCAATGACAAAGATTCTTCTACAAAACGAACAAATCCTACCAAGAGCAAGACTTCCACGAATAGCACGCTGACGGGACGGGTCACCAAGAAGGCGGAGCGGAAACCAGCATCGAAGACGGACGGCAAATTCAAATCAGCAGAATTTGTTCAGGAATCGGACGAAGATGACACAGACATGCCGGATGCACTGGTGCGTGCACCAGCACCAGAGAAGGCGAAGCCAGAGCAATCAAAGGTCCAGCCTAAACCCAAACAGACTGCGCCGAGCAAAGTCGGAGATCCCTCCCGTGCGTCGACGCCCAGGGTGAATCAGTCCGAGGCCCCGCCTTCCAAAGCCGAATCGACCTCTCAGAATGCCACCAAGTCTGTCGCTGCGAAGAGGCCGCCGTCCAACCGAGCACCGAACCAGAGATCACCTCAAAAACCGTCGCCTCTCGGATCCTCTCCCCCGGCCAATGCATCGGATGCCCAAAGTCGCAGTCGTTCTTCGAGTCAAAACAATACCTCTAGTTCCTCGTCCTCTCCTCTTATCACGCAGTTATCAAAACCGAACAAGGTCACACAGTCGACTGGAGCGATCAAGACCAACGGAGTTACCAAGACAACAGAGACTGTGAATCCTTTGAAGCGCAAGGCAGAGACAGACCGACCATCTGCAATTCAGTCCAAGACAACAGGCCGCACGACCGGCAACCTAGAGCACAAGCGGAGGCGGGCAGTCAGTACTTCGAGTGGCAGCACTGGGAGCGCGTCGCCGCCTCTCAGCCGTGAGATACTGCGCCAGCAATTACGAGAGAAGTCGCAGAAATTCAAGCAGTACTATGCCAAGTATCGTGCACTACATGATTCCATGGCTTCGCATCCAGACCCACCGCGGGCGGAGTTGGAGCGTTTACAACGACAGCATATTCGTCTACAACGAATGAAGAAGGAAATCTGGGACGAGCACGGACGACTCCGGGATGGTCTCTAAAGGCCCGGAGCCATTCGATGTCCTTTGCATATTGATTCGACATTGTTACTCAAGTCAGATACAGGTGCCTGACATTTGAGATGCCATTTTCTGCATGCCTTTAATCTTCATACAGCTTATTGCATATGGAAGCATAGTGAAGCAAGCTTTTTTTGACCATGCTTCAAGGCGTTTGTGATAATACTTCCTTTCCCAGGCCTCTGCTTTTTATTTTCGTTTTTTTGTATATTTGCATTTCTGAGGCCTATCATATCGTGCTGCAAAAGCATATGCATGTAATTGAGACAAAAGAGGATTGCTGTCACGCAAGGAGTATCCTGCAAGGCGCGGGCCTTCAATACTATGACTATTGTTAGAAAAATCAAATAGAAGTATGAAGTTATTCCAGATGTAAAAAGGTTCTCGGCCATTTTTCTGATGCTATTTTCTTGGTGGTTCCTGGCCTCTTCTTTTGCTCCCTACTCAACACCAAATGCACCGAAGTAATTGGACTTTTTTGTGGCTTCAGACTACTGCATCTAATCCGTTTCGGTCCCAATTCGGGGACTGCCAATTACGGGTTATTCAGGAATCCTTCCATTGTTACCCCTCCCTCTAGCCTTTCCATCAATGCTCGTCAGATTCATTAGTTTTCTTCCGCTTTCAAATCAATGCCCTCATCACCGTGTCTTTCATGGCTCTCTCAATTGAAAAATTGTCCCACGCCATCTCTACTTCACATGACCCCTTTCACGGCCCTTTGAGCCCAGCCCAGCCTCTTAAGTCCCATTCCAATACGAGAAACATGGAACTTACTATTACCCCGGATCAACCTAGAGCCAGTCCACTAAGCTACACTGGGCCTAGCTCCACTGTAGCGCACGTGGCTGGCCGAAAGTTCGGGATTGGTATATGACTGTACTGCTAGGTAATATTTACGACGTTTCAATACGGTAATTTTGGTAAGGTGCACCAAGGTACGGGCTGGACGACGTCATTCTTTGTTAAGCCGGTCTGAATAAGGCTTAGGGCCATTTTGTTCAATAGGCGGTGGGCGAGGTTAGGTGAAGCTTTGAATGAAGGTCGGAGTTTGAGCATCAACTACCTTGAGTGATTGGCTGGTTCGTTTGCTTTTAATCTTGTCACTATATGAATGAAGAGTATGGTGCGGATATTGGTTGCCTGCTCTGAGATTGCTGAGATTGTGGATATGTTGATTTAAATCTCCCTTTTTGCCCGAGTTTCGATTAGTCTCGGAGAAGACTCGCTGCAATCGGAGACCAGAACCTGAGGCACTACCTGGACCTGCCAGTGCACTCATATTCGAGGGAACACGATCAAGGTGGCCTTTGGGCATTGCAGTTGATATCACGACAGAAAATTAACGGCAAATTGCTTTGATCATGTCTCCTGCCCGTGGAGGAGTCCCCGGCCAGAGGAGCCCCCACGTG
The DNA here is from genome assembly GCF_002847465.1 of Aspergillus novofumigatus IBT 16806. Classification (NCBI taxonomy): domain Eukaryota; kingdom Fungi; phylum Ascomycota; class Eurotiomycetes; order Eurotiales; family Aspergillaceae; genus Aspergillus; species Aspergillus novofumigatus. The sequence continues at coordinate 1,277,491 of NW_020194278.1, forward strand.
CTGGTGAGCTTTCCTTTCATCGCATATTAGGTTCTTCCTATCCTATACGGCATGCTAATTACGGGATTACACGGAGTAATAGGTCACGGACTCGCGCGAGCAGCAACCTCAACCTGTTCGTCGTGCCCCTGGTACACGCTTTATCACCGTCGATAATGTCCTTCAATACGCTTCCGACGTTCCCTCCATGCAACAGCGTGGTCCACCCCGACCACGACACAACCACGGCCACGCTCTCGTCTAGCGTCTGCAGCTGGCGGATTGATCGGTGCGGGAAGTAGTGCAGGTGGCTCTGGTCCTATTGGAAGCGGAAGTCGGCTGGTCAACACCGCAGCAACGATGGGGCGACTTGCGGCGCAACCGCGTTTACCTCCGCGCACGACAAAAGTCAGCGAGAAGCTCGTCCTTTTACCGGAAGCGGAGGGAGTGGAGGGGGATCTGAATGAGGAGGAGGAAGAAGACGAGGTGGACGAGGAGTTCGTGCAGAGACTGGCCAAGGAGAGGAATCTGGATCCCGATTCTTTGCGACAGAGACTGTTGACACAAAAGAGGCTTGGGGGTGATTTCGGCGTCGATAATGACATTGCTCCTTTGCTGGCCGAGGAAGAGCTGCTGCGTCGACGCAAAGTCGCCCCGGAAAAGGCCAAAACCTACGCAGAGCGGCTACCCAAGGCCCGTCGTGCAGAAAAGCTGGCGCGTGTTACTGCTTATTGCACGGCGCAAGCTTACAAGATGAGTTCGTTGGCGGCATTTGTCAAGGACAAGCATGGCGGACGGACTAAGCTGTACGATGATTGTCTGTATACGGCGTACCATTTACCGCTGTTACCTGGTCTTGAGGGCTATCGGGTGCGAAGCAGTCCGATGGTGAAGAAACCTGGAGGCAAATCTCTTTTGGATGAGGAGATTGAGAGGAACGAGCTTCGCGACCATCATGATGACTATGTCATGGAAGCAGAGGAGCATTCTGTCGGGGGTCACCATCAAAGACATAGTTCATTGCACGATGTTAGCGAATCATTGGTGCTCGATGGCACATTGATCAACAAGTTCGACGAGGACTTACATCATTCTGACAGCGATACGGTGAGGGATAGCAGCAGAGTCTCAGTCCCTGGTCATCGGCCAGCCCAAGGATCTCCTGCCTCAACAGCGCCCGCAGGCCTACCGTACGATGTCGCAGAGATGTTTGTTTTCAGCTACGGCGTAGTGGTTTTCTGGAACCTGACAGAGAGGCAAGAAAAGGATCTCCTAGCCGATCTGGCGTTTGCAAACTCCTCTACTACAGGATCCCGCATACCACTGGCAACCATGCCCTTGGATGAGGAGGACTTTGAAACAGAAGAATTTCACTTCGAATACTCGACCGAAATTTCACGGCCTCGGGTATTCAACGACATGATCACCCTGCGCAGCGGCGACCACATGATCAAACTAGCCATCAGCCACGGCATCGCGCAAAGCACCAAGCTCTGCTTCTTTGAAGAAGTCATGGCGCGCCAAATGGCCGAGGCGAAGGACGTCCCGCGCAGACTCGCCATGACAGGCAATCTGGGCATGAAGCGCGAAGAAGTCTTCCGTATCCTAGGCAAGCTTTTCAAAAGCCGCGTAGAAGTCAACCTCTGTAAGTCCATCCCAGTAGTACCTCAACACCAGCTCTTTTCCTCAACCAAACCACATCATTCCCGGCCAGACTAACAAGCACACTCTGTAATAGCATCCAACATGCTCGACGTACCCAACTTCTTCTGGGAGAGCGAACCAACCCTCTACCCGCTCTATAACGCCGTCCGCGAATACCTCGAGATCAAACCCCGGATCCAAGTCCTCAACGAACGATGCCGAGTATTCCTCGACCTCGCAGAGATCCTCTCCGACTCGATCGCCGATAACAGAACATCCCGTGCGTCTCTTTCCACTGCTTAACCCATCTGACTGACTTTCACACTCACACTAATCGGCTAAACTAGATCAAACCTGGATCATTATCGTCCTCATCCTTATCTCCATCGTCGTTACAACCTTTGAGGTCTTCCTCCGCTTCGGCCTGCTCTCGGCCCGCGAAAAGAACGCCTCTTCCACTTCCTTCGGCGCCATGCTTTTCTCTCGCGCTTCGAATCCGGCTACCTGCTCGTGTCCTGCGCAGGGTGTATTTGACATGAATGCAACTGGGCTTGGGGCGCATTACTCCTAGTCGTCTCGTTTCTAATTTGCCTGAGTCAGCATTATGCAGGTTTTCCATGACGCCGTGGCCAACATCCATATATTCGATTTCTCCGCACTGACTGCTATGATTTATTAAGGCGCCCAGGATCTTGTTATTATATCTCCATCTCTCAAAAGCCATCCAGCAGCCTTCGATATTTAATATGCTTCTATCATACATACAGTTTTGTAATTCTCATTTACAAGGTTCCTGTGTTGATTCTTTGACAAAGGAAAAGGTACAAAGGAAATTCGAGGGGTAAAAACGAGACAAGCGATAGGGGGAATAATGTATCAGCAACACAGACAAAATTAGGTATAGGGGATGCAAGGGGATTGAAAGCACGCAAGGTGATCACCAATGTCGATGACAACCACAGATAGAAAACAGATACCCGAATTCCCGAACCCCGGCCTACCTAGCCATGAGCCATCCAGCTCTCTATTAATGCTTCATCCTGGTCGTGTCACACATTAAACAGAAAGAAACGAATAGAGAACACAAATCAGAGCTAGTCCGGACTCCTCCCAGCGCGCTTATGCAAGGCCTTATCAATGCAAAGTAACCGTGAACAGAAAGAAAATAAGTCCGCAAGGGCAAAAGCATGATTATGATGATGAGGGGATAGGAACAAAAACAAGACAAAAGGGGGCGGGTAAAAAGATGATGCAGCGCCATTTAGCTTCTGCTAGGGATACAAGGGGGAAAAGCCGGACGGGGACAAGTGACAAAAGGAAAATCGGATATTCCGTGCGTAAGAGCCATTTCGTTGCTCAGCAAGGAATTGATTCGATAAGATCGAACCAAATGCGGGTAGACGACTACTGTCAAATGCGGGAATTCTCGCATTACACGGGAGTCGACCACCCGTTATCCCCCAATCTCGGCTTCAGTTCGTAGTTCTCAGGCTCAGTGCTCGTTGGCCGCCTAATGGTCGAGTTGGGAAAGTACATGTGCGGAGGCATGGAGCTGGGATAAGCTGGACCACTTGGCTCAGGATAGTTGAAATCATTCACAGACCCCGGAGACGGAATGCTACCGTGAGACGGAGAGGCCCAGCCCAGACTCGTCATGTGCGGACTCCCGCTGACACTGTTGGGCCGGTGATCACTATTAGCAGGCGGCTCAAGCGGCTGAGGGGGAGCGTATCCAGAAGGGTGCGATGTCATAGATGGTCGTTGGTGTGGCGCACTGCTGAAGCTCGAGAGAGACGGCGACGTGGCTGTTGGCGAGGAGCGAGGGCTGGCCTGCGAGAAATCCCCCCGAACGTGAGGAGGGATAGATCCGTTCCCCATGTAGTAGTCGCCAGCAGAACGAGGCATGTTCAGAGGTGGTAGGTCGCCGGGAGGCGGAATGGACACAGGATGGTGCGCAGGGGAAGGCGTCGAGTGAATGGAGGCGTGCTCGGAGAAAACCCCATCGCCAGGTGCCCTTGCTCTCTCTTTGTTCTGTCTCAGGTTGGCTTCCGTCTCTGCGGCAGCCTCCTCAATGGTTCCCGTGTGATGATTCTGATGACGCGTCAAGGTAGTGCGACGAGTGAACGTCTTCTGACAGTTCGCATATGGACACTTGTACGGCCGTTTTCCAGAATGGATTCTGCGGTGTCTGGCCAAGGAAGACGAATCGCTGAAAGGCTGCCAATATATTCGAGTCAGTAAATGGTTTTCAGCTACAGAACAGAGTATGTCTGCATACCTTGCCGCATCTCTCACACATATGGGGCTTCTCTCCAGTATGAACACGAGAGTGCACAGTCAAAGCCGAACGTTGAATGAATTGCTTCCCACAGCCGGGCCAATCGCAAGCGTGCGGTCTTATCCCTGTGTGGATTCGTTCTAGAATGTGGTCAGTGGCTCGATGTTTTACTTCTCGCATGTATTCCCGTGGAAATCTTACCATGTCTAGCGAGGTCACTACGCCGAGCGAACCCCTTGCCACAAGTCGAGCAGTGAAAGGTCTTCGGCGGAGGATCGGCCCTTTGGGGCGTTGCACTACTGGGAATTTGAGCACTGCCGGTGTAAGCTCCAGGGACGTAAGGATTCTGCAGAACTGGCATTCCACTATTGGGTTGTCCATGAGGCGGATACCGCATGTCTTGGGCCATGTTGGGCATAGGGTTCAGCGGAGCGTGCGAAGGATAAGACAAGACCTGTTGATCGGAAGCTTCCGACACTCCAGGCTCAGGCTTCATCTTGGGCGATGAGGAAGGATCCAGGTTGTGGTGCACAAACTGCTGTTGAAATTGAGCTTCTGCTGCGATAGCGGCAGTAGACCCTTTTCTGTTCAAAATAGTTGTGATGTCCATGACCCGACCCAGCTACGAGCTGAGAAACGGCGGTCAAGGACACTTGAAAATGTCCTGTTCTAAAATTTCTCGAGGAGCAGCCGCAGAATTGTCTCTACGGCTTTTGCTGACTCTGAAGAGGCGCGGATATGTTGACCAGCTAGAGTAAACGTAGTGAGTGGCTTCCGTGCTGCCGTTATGTTGTGACTGAAAATCGTTTCAAACTCGGTTTGCGCGCTGATTTACCAAGATATCCGTTAGTAAAGTGAACGCAAAGAACCGGGAAAGGATTGCGCTGAATTCAGCTAGATGAACAAGGGCAAATAGCTAACGCATTTCGAACGTGGCAATAAAAAGGAGGTTCAAGGGGCACTCACCGGTCCTCCTGAGCTGCCTGGTATTCTCACGATGTTGAACGTCCTTCGCAAATCGCGAGCCCTGACTGAATGGATCCAGGGAAGACTGAGACACTGGTTCAAGCCCCCTCGGAGATCTGCAAATACGAGGAAATCGCGAATACCCGCAGAGCCGACAAACCAGGGGTTCCAAACTTTGTGAATCTGTACGAAATTTCAGAATGCTGCGCGCTTCTCGCTGTGTCGCCCGGCCTACTCGGATCGGTATCGGTAGAGATTAGGAGGATGCGAGTGACTTTCCAGCGACAGACTGATTGTACTGGGTTCCGAGCGCGTCTCAAGTGAGGAGGGATTCGAGGACCTGAATACCGGGTATGTTCGTAATGCGAGGCGGGAAGTCACTAATCTCTGAGAGTGTACTGTTAGCAGGTTGAGCATTCATGAAATCCATAGTAACTATATGCACTCCGAGAGCACCAGACAGCTGCGAAAAAGCGGTTGCAAAACACTGTTTGTTGAGCATTCCAAAGAACTGAGTCTCTGAATCTACACAAAGTATAGACAGTGGAATCAATGTCCGCGGAATGTTCATAGCTTTCAACCGTTATATCCAAACTGAACGACTTCCTATGCGTCAAGCGATCTCAAGCGCTCCAAGAGCGAGTCGAGCGGCTGAGCAAAGAGTCTCATATCACAAACGAGGCAAACGAGATAGCGGGGACCATGTAGAGCCCCGGCGAAACAACGAGGGGGAGAACGTACGGGATAAGCAGACTCCGCGAGAGGAAAAGCAAGTCGAGCAACCAGCGACAAAGGATCCGTACCCAGTGAAGAGGAGAATGGAAGAGAAGATCCTGTGCTGAAGCTGACCGCGGATGGATAGGTCGTGAGCGGTGGCTTGGATGGAAACTAGAGGCCGAGGGAGGGAAAAACAACTGCGACCAGAAAAAAGTTCCGCGGGTTCAAGATGATGTCGATTGGGACGCTCGTCTTCCGTGTGGGAAACAGTCACCGTTGGTCGGGCGGGACAAAGGTGTGTTGACGCTTCGATGGATGATGGACAGTGAAGAGAAGGAAATATGACAAAAAGATTTTGACGATGATGATGACAGTGGTACCAAGCAACAGCAATAATAAAGGGACGACTGCCGGAGATCGAGTACCTACTTAAGTTATGATGGAAGGCTTCCAGAAACACGTTCTTCCACCATACCACTACCGTACAGCCCTTTTTTTTTTTTTTTTATTTATTTAACCATTTATCTAGTACGTGCCTTTTAATTGCGACGATTATTATTAGCAAGTATTCAGCGGGCGTTTTATTTCAATAACAAATCATTTATTTTCATGGGTTATTATTATTTATTAGTTTACTGACCTACTACTGGTTCAGGACTGAGCAGCCTAACTAGTCTACGGACACTACTACTGGTATCAGCACGTTTCCACTAGAGTGCCGCCCCCCAAGTGGCCTAAGTGGCTCCGGTTGAACACTTGAACTGTTTGAACATTGAACAGGGCCCCCGAAAAGAAGCTGGCGGCAGCAGAAGGTCACCATCATTTTCCCTCGGCTCCACAACATGGCCTTCCCCGTCCCCTTGGCCGTGCGAGATTCGGCTCTGGTGGTGGAGACCGTATCCAGACTGGTGCCGATCTGTACGACGAGTAAGGAATAACGAGTGATGGGTGAAGACTAAAGACGATACACAAGATGATCCCTGGTGCCTGTTCTGGCCCTCCTGTGATGCCTCAAGATTTCAACCTCGTGGCTCGTTGATTGCTCTGTGGATGGGGTGTTTCTCCAACCCTCCTAGGTTATCAAATCTCCTATCTAGACTCCCCATAAGGTTAGGGGATGGGCCTTCAAGGTTCATGACGCAACAGGGCCGGTGCTTTCGATTATGACCCTTTTTTGATTCAGGAACCGAGACGAACCAGTACATGGCCATGGCCCCCTGAGGAGCTTGCTTTCCTACTGGCTACCCCGGAATCTCCTAAGACATTCATCATTCTGCAAGGCTGACCTGCAGGAAGAAAAAGGAGAAATCAATGGCAAGCAAGTGGATAATACGGCCAGATACGATCACTATTTTGGGACTTGCAAAACACTTTCCGGCCGCGTTATCACTCCCCTACTGCAAGATAGATTACTCGCCATCGTGCGACACATGGAACCTTACAAGTGCAGACGTACTAGTTTACTCCGCTTCTCGTTGCCGGCAATCAGTGAGGATCAATTACACAAGGCTGACGAAATGTTCTGATATTCAGGAGACTAAGAAAAATAGGGACAGTGCTCATTTGTTAACAGGGAGGCCCTTGCTCAAAATTCAAGGCGCGATGCTGCTGACCTCTGGCTTGGCTAGTGAGCGATCAGCAACGAGCGTCGTCTTCATAGGACGGGCCTGACAGAGTAACCCCAGTCGAAGCCTCCAAGGGTCACAATCTCACCATTGTTTAACCCCTTCAGCCAAAATTATAATCGCGCATGGGGTCAGATTAGCGAACAGCAACGGTGGGAAAGTTAATTTCCTTCTAGAAAGTTTCGAATTGTGTATGGCGGGCACAGGGACTAATTGGGTAACAATGCAACCTGTGTCTCTAGGCCGCGGAGTAATAGTGAGTCCTACGTAGTATCTGTCTACTCCAGGACTGACGAGTCTTTGCTTTCCGCAGAACAGCGGATTTACTTCCCCGGTCCGTTTACTGATCAATCTGCATGTCACGTCGGACTGCATGCTTACTGGGGCATCACAGACTTCACCAACTTCAGCATGAAGCCGGGGACTTCACCTACTGAGTCGATGGCTTGGAATATGTGGCTCATACACGAAGGGGAGCAGTATGGGCTAGTTTCGCCTAGTTCTGTTACTAACTCATTACTTACTAGTCGGCTAGTGCTGGCTGGAGACACTAAACCGAGACTATGTGTCTTAGTGCATGGACCATCCGTATTGACGGTACAATAATAATAATAATGCCAATGCCTTGGTCATTCTCCCCTAAGCAGAACTGATGATTGGTGAACTGTCCAAATTGACTCTCCACTATCACATCAACTTCAGAGCCTACTTTAGTACGGAGACTAGGGAGTACTTGACTTCAGTGCTTTGTAGGACTAAGGAGTCAGGAGTCAGACAGACAAGGGGCCACGCGGTTAAACGCCAAGACCAGACCGGGCTTCCGAAATCCTTCTAGAAGGTATTCGGGACCACAATGGAAGCATTTGTTCTCTTTATCTTTCCCTGTTCTGATTGCTCATTTCTGCATCCATCGCAGCCACCTGCAATCCTGCGAGTAAGGTTCTAGGAGGTCTGAACCTCTATTCTCAAGCACTACAGATTTAATACCACTCTCTTTCGTATACTTCCCCTAGTTATCACAGCGCTATTTAAGTGCTGCAGAAGTCTGTGGTGGTGATCTCCGTCAACATACCATCAGCCCCATGACGCGGATCGTTTTCCCTTCTCCTTGTCGTCTTGCCTTGTAGGGGATAGAACCATCTTTGACTCGTCTGATCGTCAACAGCGACTCAGTTTATACTTTGTACCGTACAGGTTATTCGGAGCCGAAAGTAGCCGGGAAGTCTATTGTTGACACCCCATGATCCAGTGATCCCATTCATGACGTTCAGGATTCTCCTAAAGAGCATTGCCTGCTTCTCGATATCTGAATACCACCGACGGCAAGTGACTCCTAAGATTCTCATTGGGCAAATTGCTTAGCCCACCAACGCCTCGATGTTTGAGATGGTTTCAGGTTACCCAACTTTCAAGCCGTGCCTCTCCGTAGGAATCCGTAGCTTACTACCAGAACAAGGCTACGAGGAAAGGGGAGAACCCACCCGCTTGTGGTGGCTGATACACGCACTAAAATAATTAAAATGGGTCTGTGTGTTTTCTCTACACTAGTTAGTAGTAGACTAATTTGTAAGAATATCATAATAATATCGATCACCATAACATGAGACATGCTATCACGCTAGGCATAAATTCTCAAGCCACTCCTACACTAGCACCGACTGCGTAATGTTCTAGAAAACTTCCATGGACGGGATCGTCTCCCCTTTCTGCTTATTATCGATATTCTCACATCCTCGTCACTCTCTGTTCAGTAGGTACACATGAGCTGTTGCGCTACTTTGTACACCGGTAGATTGTGCCTTGACCATCATTGCAGGTCTGCAAGCATATACATTGTTCAAGTTCATAGATGCAGTACTCCATAGCAACACAACACAACGCAACACACAACATCCAAGTACTCCGTACAAAAGCGTGATACAGCAGCAGTAATCATGTAGTCTTCCACCAGCCTGAACTGTACGCAGTCGCGGCAAGCCACACCGGGCATCCTGCGATTCTCCCTCACCGTCCAACGGCGAAGATGCCAGATTGAGAGCACCTGATAAGACTAGAACCTCGCTCAATAACGGATAGCACAGGGGGAAAGGGAAGGTGAACGAGACCAGGTGCCTAGATACTCCCTCGTCAGCAGTCAGCACTGCTTGGTAGATGGTTCATTGAATAGGAGTACTGATATCCATAGTTCATACTCCGTAAGGTACTCGTTAGTGATACCATCCCTAAATCAACAAGTGAACCCACCCATCACCCAAGCTTAGTCGCACAGGCGGCTTATTCCTACGACAGACTTGGTTAGTAGGTGGATATATGACGAGTCGTACCCTCGCTCCATAAACCATGCTACTGAACCAGAGGATATTATTAAATCAGAAAAGGAAGACTTCTGGAAGACGCGTAGAATTTTTCTGTCTCCCCAGGAGGATCCACCAGCCCTTGCACTGCTGCACGACAAATTAAGAACGTTCTGGCGTATTTCCTGTTCGGGTTATGATGATGTCCATTTGCCGCGATCTTGTCTCACTCTTGAGTCTTGACTTGTAGTCTAGTCTTGCCCCTTTTTCCATATTCTGTAGTCTGCATGTCTTTGTGGCCTTGGCTTGGGTGTACTTTTGTCATGGACTTGTCGATCGTACCAGAGGTCTCCATAGGAGCATGATGCCAGGTTGGCTGTACGGTCTGGTCTTCAGCTGTGAGGGGGATACTGAGAGATTGTACTCCATCTGTATTTCAGTCTCATCATGGGATCTACGGATGTTATTACGATATTGTTGGCGTTGTATGTGCACATTGGACACCCGACCACCTAGCTGAGATATATATTGGAAGTTTGAATAACCGTATGGAGCAGAACTCAGCTGTAGTTCATTCTGATAAAGGAACCCGAAGCAGTGAGCAATATCCCAAGGCATAGTCTGCCGTAGCTGCCAGAGCTATCGATTACGTTCGAAGGAGGAAATGCAGAAAGAGACAAGTATATATATACCTACTGCTACTGCTCCTACACATTTGGTTCCGGCTCCACTCCCACTAGAAAGAAGCTCTTGTTCAAGATCGCTATAGAAGAAATAATGAATACGCAGAGGAAGATAGAACAAAACCATCCATGTAAAGAGCACTGCTAGAACAATCGTCAAAACTCCAAGACTGGATAGATGTACAGTCTGCTGTCAAAAGCTTGGCATGTTTGTCGTTCTTTACAACCACCGCGGAATTGGAACATGCTTCATCATAGCAGGAGCACTGATTTTGAATTCACAACCCCTATGGACCAGAGCAGCGATGAATAGAACCAGCTTGCTATAGGATTCTAAGGAATGCCAAGACCACAATTCAGCTGCGGCGACTCAATGTTTGTGACTCCGATTGCTTCACAGGCCTTACGCTAACACGTTTGTCCCAGACAACCTCCCCAGCCATAGACAAGCGCACGCGCATTGATCCATCGCAGAGAAATACCAAAGCGCGTATCGACCAATCCTCGACTTAGATCAAGATGAACTCTCTCCGGACAACTCCGTTTCGCTCGCTCGCCCCCCTCCTCCGCCGCCTCGACACTCCCCGCGCTCATTCCACCTCCTCCGTCTCCGCAAATGAACTCTCGCATTTCTCCGCCCTCGCCAGCAGCTGGTGGGATCCCGTCGGCCCCTCGCGCATCCTCCATCTCATGAACCCCCTCCGCCACGACTTCATCGCCTCCTGCCTGGCCGAGTCCCTGCCCCCGCCTCGTCAAACCACACCCGCCGCGGCCACCACTAACACCCTCCGCTACCTCGACATCGGCTGCGGCGGCGGCATCTTCGCCGAGTCCCTCGCCCGCACGATCCCCATCTCCCCTTCGTCCCCGACAACCCCCACCCGCGCCGCCTCAATCACAGCCATCGACCCCTCCCCAACCCTCATCAAGATCGCGCGCGACCACGCCCGCCTCGACCCGAACGTAGATTCCCACCTCAGCACCGGCCGCTTCAGCTACCAGAACCGCACGCTCGAGGACCTCGTCGCGGAGGTCCTCCGCCAGGATACTCCTAGCACCACCTCCGCCACCGAGACAGCGACGGAGGCGGAGGCCGAAGCAGACAGGAAATTCGACGTCGTGACCCTCTTCGAGGTCCTCGAGCATGTCGACTCAAGCGCGGGTTCCTCGCCCCTGGCATTCCTAACAGACTGCCTGCGTCTCGTCAGACCAGGCGGCTGGCTGATCGGGTCAACGATCGCGCGCACACTGCCCTCGTGGTTGGTGAATCAGGTGATTGCCGAGGCGCCGTGGCCGATTGGCGTCGTGCCCCGCGGAACGCATGAATGGAGCAAGTTTGTGAATCCGGACGAGCTGGAGGGATGGATGCAGGAGGGGTTGATGAGAAGTTCGGATGGGGCTGCGGCGCGTGCGGGCAGTGAGGCGCTACAGGGCATGGAGTGGAAATGTACGGGGGTCATGTATTTCCCTGGCTTGGGGTGGAAGATGGTTCCCGGGTCGGAGAGTTGGGGCAACTACTTCTGGGCTGTGCGGAAGGGTGGGTACTGAGCTGGGGTTTCTTGTACTGCTACTTGTATATTATGTATAGACCTGGTTTAGAGATCAGACATGGCAACGGAGTACGATTCTTCTCAATGAGGACATTGGAACAGATCAAGTGGTGATTTCAGTAATGAGTACTGACTATTCTGCTAGAAAGTGCTTTATTCTGGTGGAGCGATTCACACAATGGCGAATTTTCAATAGCCTCCAGCGTCTTATGCGCATGGGGTCCCTCACTAGTATAGGCTAGAAGGCAAGCAATCCCCAGTCACAACGCAAACGAGGAACCGTCCCTGTCCCTCGGAGGGCCCAAGGTACCAGAGGAGCAGTGCTTATAGAGACCTGACTTGTAGCAACCGGTCTGAATCTCCTCTGCATACCTTCTTGATCAATGGATCAAGGTACTGCGTTTGGGATGACGACAGAGAAGTTTTCCATGATCGACATACAACATCACGGCTGATGTCGAACTACTTCTTCCCCTTCCCTCTGCCCTTCCGTTTACTGTTGGCCGGAGGATCCGGAACACTGACAGTCCCTTGCACCACGTCCTCACCTTGATCCTTGAGGCGTTCCGAGCCGCTGATGAAGAACGTGAGGTCACGATTCTGCTCCGTCAAGTCCGCGTTTGCGGCTTTGAGCTCCGCGACTTCGGCCGTCAAATGTTCGATACGCTTCATAAGGCTCTCGTTCATTGTCTTTTCCTCTCGCCATTCCTTCTCCATCTTGCGCGTCATGGCCTCGAATTTCTCCGCTCGTTTTTCGGCTCGAGCCTTGTCCCGCTCGAGACCGGGGAGAGTCTCGGCGGCCAGTTTATCGTACTGCGCCTGCAGGGCCCGTAGACTGGCAGCCGCCTTTTCGGCCGTTTCTTGTGCCATGGAGGCCGCCGCGGTAGCCTGCGATGCCTTGTCGGCCGCTCGCTCGACGATTTCCTCGAAGTAAGCGCGCTGACTTTCCAGCTGGCTTGTGAGGAGGTGTGTGTACTCGACGCTCATGTTCTCCAGCTTTTCGCGGGGCACCGCATCGCTCCAGTCGGGAGGATCAAGCGCGCTATTGTCCGCTGCAGGTAGTTCCACCAGCTTGCCGTCTGTCTTGCTCTGGATGATCCGGTGGACATACGCATCGCCTACATAGCTCCACACGCGTTGACTGGCAAGGTCCATTGAAAACGCGTGCGAGGTCTCCTTGTAGTGTGCGAAAGCGTGCGCGCCGTCGTAGCGGCCGCAGCCGACATTTCCACAAATGAGGCAGATCCAGAGGTTGATCTCGGAGCGACAGACGCTGCACTCTGCCGGCTCATCCCCGTACGCCGCCCCTTGACTGCCCCTGCGGAAGTCATCTTGTGTATATCGACACACCGGGCATCCGCTTCCTTTCCATTTCTGTAGACAAGTGCAATGAAAGACATGCTGACACAATATCGTCAACAGCCCCGTCGTTTCATCCATGCGTTCCAAGCACACGGGGCAGGTGGGTAACTCGATGAGCGCGGGTGTGGGAGGCGCAAGCGGTTTACTCGAGAGGGTGGCAGTGGGTATGGAGCTCGGCTGAACAGAGGTGGGTATGGCCGTCCGCTGGGGGCTTGTCGCAACATGCGAAGCAGAAGGTGCGCTCTGCTGGGAAGCCGAGAGGTCAGAGTCGGAATTGACGGCTTGAATCTCAACCGTCTTGACAAAAACGACATGGCACGTTTCCGGCTGTCGAGGAAATCAGCATGCGACGCGAATTGAAACAAGGAGTAAATCGTGAACACTCACCTCCATGCTATTGAAGACTTTACCGTTCCACTCCTTCTGCCACTCCTTCGCCTTCTTCCCGCTCCGAAACTTCATCAGAACCATATACCGATTCGCCCTCGCCGTCCTGATCATTCGGAAATGGCTCACTTCATCCATTGTCGCCTCGCCCACGAAGCCCAGAAAGTCAGAAGGCGACATGTAAGATGGCACCGCAAGTATACACAGAGTCGTGCAATCCTCATCCTGGCGCAGAGAAAGTGAGTGGCCCTTAGCCGGCGCATCCTGGCGCCCACCGAGCTGATCATACGGCTGTTTGGCCGCCGCCGCCGACCCTTTCAGCTCCAGAGGGTAGTCCTCGCCGACGAGAAACGGCGTCTCCTCTGCATCTCGGTAAAGGTGCACAATACCCCAGATACTCTCCGACGTCTGCTGGTCAAGTGGTATATATTGCCCCTTGGTGCGTAGCCCGCCGAGAATATCGGTGCCGATCCCGGTCGCAACCGGGTTGTCCTTGACGTCTCGCTTGCCAATCCGTTTTGAAGCCGTTGCGCTTTCGTGTTCCGAGGGTACCATATCAACACATTCGATTGATATTTTGTCTAGTCTGAGATCGTTCTCAAAGTCGCTCGCACTCGTGGGTGATTTCGTGTAGAGGTGGGGTACAGTAGGATGCGCCGTTGCTGTCGCGCTCGCCGCTGGATTTTGCGTTAGAGCTGCATGATGCATTTCAGAGTTCTACAAATTCTAGGCTATGAGACGTACATTGAGAAGAAGTAGTCCGAGACTGGTGGCTGTTATGAATCGTTGATATCGACTGTCGCGCCCGCTTCTGAAACGGGAGCAGAGCTTCACATGCGGAGTCAAATGATAGAGACGTAGGTGATCGATGGTCGACACTCTGAGAGGCGAATCCAAGACCGGACTGAGGATGAGCAAACAATTCGATAGCCAAATGATAAAAGTAGGAGGGCATCCCGACCGATGCTCATTCACATTGCTAAGCTGCTCGTGGTATTGCAGCTTCATTAATTACCTCAGTCTCCAGGATATATTGTTGCTTATCATTCCGCTTTTGGTTCCTTGGTTACCGTAGTCACGTGCCTTGTGGCAAAGAGCATTGTCAAGGAACACTCACCTGCTCACCAGATCATACGCTGGAATAACAAATGAAGTTATTTGAAGGGTCGTTTGTGACTTCTACAACCTTCTACAAGTTTACCTGAAATGAGTGTTACCAGAGATATCAACTGGTCCATTGATTCTTAAATAGAGTATGTAATGCGCCGTAATCGTGGCGATAAGAAAAGAAAGGTATGCCCAGCGTAGCCTTATCAATAGAAACCATAAGCCATCCAAACGCCATGCAGGCCATCCGAGCCGTAAAATGTCGTCAAATCAGTGAAAGCCTTCTCTCCTTTAACATCCACCGCGCAGACGCAGCACCAGGTGGAGCGTGCTCTCCTTTTGAATGTTGTAATCGGAGAGGGTCCTCCCGTCTTCCAACTGCTTACCAGCGAAGATGAGACGCTGCTGGTCCGGAGGAATGCCCTCCTTGTCTTGGATCTTGCTCTTCACGTTGTCGATTGTGTCTGAGGACTCCACCTCCAGGGTAATAGTCTTTCCGGTGAGTGTCTTGACGAAGATCTGCATACCACCACGCAAACGGAGGACAAGATGCAGTGTGGATTCCTTTTGGATATTGTAATCAGAGAGGGTACGGCCATCTTCAAGTTGCTTTCCAGCAAAGATGAGACGCTGTTGATCAGGAGGGATACCCTCCTTGTCCTGAATCTTGCTCTTGACGTTGTCGATGGTGTCTGAAGACTCCACTTCTAATGTGATAGTCTTTCCGGTGAGAGTCTTGACGAAAATTTGCATACCACCACGGAGACGAAGGACAAGGTGGAGAGTCGATTCCTTCTGGATATTGTAGTCTGAGAGAGTGCGGCCGTCCTCCAGCTGCTTACCAGCGAAAATCAGGCGCTGCTGGTCGGGAGGGATACCCTCCTTGTCCTGGATCTTCGACTTAACATTATCAATGGTATCGCTGGATTCCACCTCGAGAGTGATGGTCTTGCCAGTGAGGGTCTTGACGACTGTTGTGAATGAGTCAGCGAGTGATCCTGAAATGTGGCCACCAGGGTGGCGAAATTCGGGGCGGCAAAGTAACTTACAGATTTGCATGCCACCACGAAGACGGAGAACCAGGTGCAGAGTAGATTCCTTCTGAATGTTATAATCGGAGAGAGTGCGGCCATCCTCGAGCTGCTTGCCAGCGAAAATCAAGCGCTGCTGGTCAGGAGGGATGCCCTCCTTATCCTGAATCTTCGACTTGACATTGTCAATAGTGTCGCTGGACTCGACCTCCAAGGTGATGGTCTTGCCCGTGAGAGTCTTGACAAAGATCTGCATGGTGAGGACGATGTGAGGAGTGTTTCAGTCTATTCGTCAAAAGGATGATGATGGGAGTATTCAACAGTAGGAGATAGGAGGAAGATGGTAGAGAGCTAGTGTACCTCACAGAAGGGGAAGGGATAAGAGAAAGATGATGAAATGATGAAAGAGGCAGGAGCGACAGAGGGAAGGAGGAGAGGTTTAAGTACTCATAAGAGGAGAGGGGGAGGAGGCGGAGGCGAAGCGACTTAGTCAGGCCAGGCCAGGACCAGAAACGGCGAGAGTGAATCAGTGATGAGATAGGCCGGATAACGTGACGCAAGGAAAGTTTGAAAGAAGGAGCGGCAGGAACATTTTTCTGGCACCGCCTGGCGCTTTCCCTGGTTTCTGTTCCTCTGGCCATTCACAGCCTGCGCCTGGCCAAACTCTCTACAGATACCTGGGGGAAACTGCTAGAAAACTGCCTTTCCGGTCGTCGCTCGGCCCGATGACTCAATAATAGGCGCCTCAAGAACCTTGTAAGTACCTTGTATCAGTTGGTAGCTGAGTAATAATAGCGGCATAGTTAGTTAGTTATATTGATGACAAAAGGATCTTATTTTACATCCTCCTAAGGTACTCTGAAGTGAATAAACATAGATACGGACAACAACGGGCGGAAGTTCGTCACTCCTTATCGTAACCTTGCCCCTATTTCATACCTTCAAATCTCTTTCCTGACTTCCGTTGCCTGGGAAAGCTGCGACTAGACATATCACTATAGTCCGAGATGTTTCCTACAGCCTGTCTCCGTTTACACCCGCCACTGACGCCACTGGTTGCCGTCTCACACCATCTCGACACCCAAGATCCGATTAGCCTTGCCCAGACTCAGAGAAAATTTCTTCTTCCGAAATATCTACCTTTGATCCTGCCGTGATTCCCTTGATACTGTTAAATTATCGCATTTAGCCGCCGGAGTTTTCTGTGCTGCTTCAATTCTCAGTTTCTCACTGCGTCATACACCGATGACGTGCCTTATCGGCCGGAGAGGGGGTGGAAAGTGGACACCTCAGCTGATAGTGTTGTTACTACTACTACTAAAGACGGCCGCCCCAGGCTACCACAAATGGTAATGCGGGACAGCCATCAGGCGTCATGTGATCTTCGCATTCGGTAGATCCCCTGCCTTGAGGCCTTAGGCAATGCGTAAGTAAGGCAGCCGTATCCACTTCTCCCACATTATCTGCTGTGCGGCATTGTTCACAGAATGTTGTTTGAATGACCATCGACCTAGGGGCACACAATGAATAATCCCAATGCTGCTTGATCAAATGGCTCTACAACCATTAAACCCGGAGCCTATTCGAGCAAAGGGAGAAATACCTAGCTGGTGAACATATAATATTCGTGACGGGAATTGCAAATTGCCTTGGTATCGCGAAGTTCAATCGGAGAGTAAACAAAGCTTAGCTCCTAGTTTTTCCGTGGAGCGATCATAATGCCCCTCATAGTCAAACACAATAATGAGAACAAAACTCGCTAAATGAAAAGGAAAATGCAACTCGGTGAAAATGACGCGAGAACTAGCCTCTAGCATACGTCTGCAACTCAGTTGCGCGCTCATCGTCTCTGCTGCCAGACATCTTCGTGACCATACAATATCATGACGTTCGTGATACTCATCATCGCTGTGGAAACACTATGCGAGAAACGTATATCACTGAGAAAGAAGCAAAGAAAAAAAAAAAAAAAAAAAAAAAAAGAAGAAATAAACGCTGTCAATCAAGATCCACAAAAGGTCAAGACAGCAGGAAAGCGGCCGTAAATAAGACACAAATGCGAAAAGAGTGATAGTCGCTTTCGCTTCAGGCGAGTCTCGTAAACATCAAGGTCGACATGTCTCATATGGGGTTGTACTGCGCTGGCTCAGCCGTAACACATTTGAGTCGATTGTAGGTCGTGGTTTTTCATCCTCATATCTCGTCATCTTAATTTGCGCGAACCACAAGTCTTGAAATGAATTTGTTCGACAAGCAATCAAAGTCATTGCGGTCGAATTTCGAATTCGAGCGGCTTCTCAGATAGCTCTCTGTGGGGCAGGTTAGTATACTCAGCAACAGGTTAGGGGCGAAACAGATGGCCGCTTACCGTATTGCTTTACATGTTCGCGAACCTCGGTCATGGTGTTGCAAACATCTGGATTCGAAAACAGCAAGTGGTGGTGCTTCTGTGTTTCCCAATCAGTGAAAGCGGGGAGTTTCTGCGAAATTGCCTGGAACAAGCCAACGATGACTCCGACAGGGATATTCTCCATATCATTGCAGAACTTCTCCACAGCGGCAGGGTCCTTCCGAGATGTCAGTAATTCAACCTTTCACAGCAGTGCTTAATTGCGACTCACCGGTGTGCGGTAATGGCAGTCGAATTGCATTTCCTCCCACACTGCCAACAGGATGCATGCTAAAATGAAGATCGTAGGCCAGTTCTTCAGTTTCTCCCCACTATACACGCTTGAGTAAAGACTCGACAGCTCTTCGAGGACATCCTTCTGCAGCTCGCGCCACATATTAGCCATGGCACACTTGATCTGGAAATTGATCATGACAGGCGCCATGATCTTGCCCTTGAACTTCGATGATGGGTCCTCAATCTTGCCAAGGAAGCCATCTTCTTCACCTATACCCTCCACCATTGTGACATGGAGAGTCAGGTTGTAGGCGATGATGAGCTTCAACGCTTTACGGATCACAGGTAGCTTGGTGCGGAAGTAATACCGGAAGGCAGTCTTGAGCATCTGCGTCAGGAATGGTGTACCCTCGAAGTAGTCGTCCACAAACTTCTCAAAAGTACCATTGCCATCAATGTGGCGGTCAAGATAATCGGACAACATGGCATGTGATATACCTTCCATACCAGCAGATAGTTTGGCGGTCTCGACCTCGTACTGGGTGGGTTCTCGGTGCATCGATTCGACCCAGTCGACACTAAAGCATTGATCATCCCGGACGTAGACCTCCCGGGCGTTAATGGGAAGAATCTGACCATAACCATGGGTGATGAACAAGGTCCTTTCGTGCTCTGAGAAACCCTTGATGTTTCCGACCGAAAATCCGAGAGTAATATGACGCTCGTAGTCCGCTTTCCAATCCTTCATGAAGTACCCAATTTCCTTGATGTCGATTCTTGTGCAAGGAACTTGCCATAATCTAGCATGCGAGGGTTGACAACCGGCACAGGGCTCGCCTTTATCACACTGTGAAGGTTGCCCTGTCAGTCAAGCGCTGGCAGATTTACGGATCGGAAGAACTTACAGTCTTTTTCAAGAATTTGCAACGCAGGCATGCTCTCAACTTGCGAATTTCGCTGGCTTGCTTTCTCTGGTCCGGCTTGAGCGGGCCCTTTCGCTTTCCAACACGTTTCTCGCCTTCCGGCTTTCCAGCTTGCGATTGCTTGCGGATCTTTGTCTCCGCAGTCTTCGCAGCGATTGGGCTTTTGCGCGATGGTTTCCTACTGGGCGGCGATGAGGATGACGCCTGTGATCCAGCAGACCTGGTGGGCGAAGTGGACTTCTTGGAGGGAACAGGAATAGGTCGCACAATTGCTACAGGGCTGACTGCGGTAGGGGATCGGGAGCCGTGGGAAGTGTGATCGTAGGAGACCCGTCTCGGCATGCTGAAAGCAGACTCGAAGTTAAGATCAGAGGTGGGCGAGTTGACTGGATTGGAGATGTCAACAAAACTGCCGTAGGAAGTTGAGTAGGATGACTCAGAAAGGCTCCGGTCGTGCAACGTTTGCGTGGGATTGATAAAGATGCCCTGATCGGGGAACATGAATTCGTGAGAGTGACGGGGTTCAATGGCGCTCCAGCCGTTATCGCTACTCGACAATGACCGTACTTCCAAGTAAGTGTCCGTGGGGGAACTGCTACCAATCAAGTTGCGTGGTGCAGCGTAGGATGATAAATCTGGCAGGCCATCCGGGAAAGACATCAGCTCAGTTTGGAGATCCTGGTAGCCAAATGGAACCATGTCGACTGGCGCAGGTAGTGGCATATAAGAACTTTCCAAAAGACCGGAGCTCATCTGGCCCTGGGGCGGAGCCATGACATCCACAGGAGACGAATGGATGGGCATCCCATAGCTTGAAGTCGTATATTGCTGAGCCGACGAATGATCCTCCTGAGTGTACTGAAGGTGGGGTTGCAGCTGTTGGAAGTGCCAGTCGACCATCAGGTTGGGATCCTGAGCTACCGACTGTTCATAAGCGTGACCGCTAGAGATGTCTCGCGATCCCTCCGTTCGCTGGGAGCTCTGATGGTCCACCGCCACGGGCCATGACTGAGGCTGGATGTAACTTCTCGAGTCGTAGTCAAGCCCGATGAAGCCATCGTTGGTTATATCAACATTTGACATTGTCGGAATCAGCTATTTACGAGATATCAAGAAGGAAATGTAAATGTAATAATTGAAAAAGGAAAATCTCAGCAAAGAAAGACCAGACAAGGTGAGGGTGGTACAAAAGAGTTCACAGCGAGAGAGGTTGAAGGTAAATTCGTCGTAGAAACCTGAGGACAAATGCCACTCGGATGAGCAAAATGCCCAAAATCCGGGGGTATGAGAGGAAGAAGAAGAGGGAAATCACAGGCATAGAGGAGGCGGTGGGGAACGAAGCAGCGGTGAGCGGAAGCTGCGTCTTTCGGAGCTGCGCTAGAGGATCCTGGGAAGGAGTTATCGCTATCGTGGGTGGGGTTGTCGTCTTTGCTGATGGTCACCCGGCGAGGATGAGTGAGGTGATTGGATGTAAATTAGGGACAAAGGTAAATGCCACGCCGGTTTCCTGCTAAAGCCTCATTGATTTTCAAGGCTACTTTGACGAACTTACCAAGCTAGGCTGTTTCGGGGAAAACGACAGGTATTTCATTGACGGAGAGCCTGAGACAATGAGAATTAGGACGGAAGAGGTGCGCTTTGCGTACAGAACGTATATCTAGATACCTACGTTGGCCGCACCTCATAAATCATGATGATCATCTTGGAATCGCCAAGTGGGCAGTACAGCGATTTGACAAAGTCATCAGAGACTTCCGAATCTAAGGTATGAAGCCATGCACCTAATGCAGCGCTTCTGAAACATGCATCTACCTCGACACCACGGCCTGACAGTGTCTGAAAGTCAGCGTCAGCATACTCTTTAGTAAATACGGGAAACCCGTACCGAGTTCTTTTGAGATGCTTTAGTACCACGGTAGCGCTGCGGACTGCTCCGTGGACGAGACCCAGGGAGACTCTCGGGAACTGGAGATCAGTGGAAACCGTCAACAAGATCAGTGCCAATGGTAAGATACTAGTCACTGTTTTACCAGCCGGTTACCCTACTGAGCCGAATGATTGAAGCTATTATCTGATTATCAAGTGTGATTGGCAAGGTCTTTCGCTTCTGAGGCGTGGCAATACTCGGACAGACCCCGCTGGCAATCCATACAGTATCGTACATGGCTATACATTACGATCTGTATGGAGATTATGAGGCGATCATGGATCAAATGTGAGTGTAGTCTGCCGTGCATGCGACTAAGGCAGTCCAGTTGTCAATCGCCGGTGATGGATTGGACCGCCAACCAATTATGACCAGAGTTCAAACCAAGCGTTGGATTTGTTGGCAACTAGGGTGGCTGACTGTGCAGCAGCTCCATCTTTGACAGTACGTAATGATACGGACATCATCGTACCAAGACTGGGATGCTGCTTGTCAGAATGAGTCCATTATTGCTGAGCAAGCATATCAGGCCACTTGTTCGGAGAAGCTACCTGTGGTGATGCTAGGTAGAAGACGACATTCGCTGATGATTATTGTCCGAGAAGGAAGCTCTGGACCCTCTTGCTAGAGTGTTTGTGCTTTACTCTGCCCACGGCCCCTCAGCTTCAGCCTTGGCCAAGTAGGAATTCGTCTTAGGGACGGTCAACTTATAGACTTTCTGCACAGACCGGGATCTATTGGTCAATGAGGAGGTCTAATCGCGACAACTTTCATAGCAAGATCGCGATAGATCATATCTCTGAGCACCCTTGAAGTGTCCACAAAATGGGAAGAACGCAGCGTCAGTGACAACGCTTGACGGCACGGGGTCATGCATGCCTTCTGGGTTCCAGGCGAGTAAGGCGTCAAGAAGGGTCTTTGGGAAAATCGACTTGGCAGAAGCCACTGTACTCCCGTCATTACTAATTGCATAGTATCAGAGACAGGTACTGTACTGACTCTCCAGTTTGACAAGTGCAGACCAGTTTCCCATTCGTTCCCTTCATAGATATCGACATTCTGTTGGATCTTACTCGCAGCGCGCCACGCCAGCAACCGCAAGCAGAACATACAGTTGCAGTCTTGTTTCATGGCACTGCTCTTGCTGAGGGACGACCCGGGGCGTTGATGACGTTGCGACGTCGTTAGTAATTACTCTCTTAAATCACTAATCCGAGAAATAGAGTTTTCGATCATGATTGTTGTCTGGCATCTTGGAAAAGGGTTGAACAATCGCTAGGAATAGTCCACATGCATGCTAGTTTTGAACCGACTGCTATTGCTTATGCTAGCCTCAAAGGTTGTTGGTTGGGTTAGAAGAAGAACCAATGCGCATTCGTGCTAAGACAAGGAAGGCTCTGACGGAGTATACAGGGTGATCACGTTGTCCTCGGCAGGAATGCGGCGCTTTTCTCGCTGATTTCTTGATGTCCTCGACGATTATATATCTCTTACAGACTTTCCTTAGGTGTCTTTGTGCATCGCTAATTTGGGGGCTGACATTCGCTACCAAGGGAGGCAGCACAACGGTCCTATCTGCCCCTTCACCAAGACATGATGGTATTAAAGGTTGTCGAGTAATTTGTAAGACTTGACCTTGAGAGGTCAAGGACTTGAAATTTAAAAGGCTGGAAGAAGATCCATTCGGGGATCAGCACTGGCAGGACCCAGGAAGAAAAAGAAAGCAGAGGCGGAGAACGGGATCTTCCCGGCTAGGGAGCAACAAAGCAACGGATAGATTGACTGGATGATTATTCCAGTTTGAGGTTGATTGAGTTAATCTTCTAAATGTAAGACAAAGAGACGTCGACCTTGATCCCCATCTGTTCTTGCTGGAGGCGAACAAAAAAAGGTCAATTCTTCCGCTTTGGAATTTGTTTGTACCCGCTTGTTAGGAGGGGTCGAGGCCCACCACCTGACTTGACGGAAGAACAATGGACTGATGATGGCAAAATTTCCATTGACGAGGAAAAGAACAATGATTAGGATATAGCAACATCGCAAAGAAAATTGCAAAATTGCTCTACTCGCGTGTATAAATGAGTGTATGATCGGAAACCTTGATTACCATCCTAGATATTCTATGCCTGTTATCGCAGCGACTGGGAAACACCGTCGCAAAGTCCTTTTCTCTTCGACCAGTCAAGGACCATCCGTGACCGCAGGAAAACCAAAAGGTCGAAACTTCAGCGCAAACTTGCAGGTCAATAGTCGCTCCCCAGCGGCCACCAGTTCCCACAACCATTCATCGTCCCTCCAGAGCGGAAAGATGGGGGAAAGCCAAGTCCATCCCGGAATTCCAGCGCTCTTCAGGGAGCCGCCTCTGATCCACGACTCACTCTCCACAGAGACCACTGGTCTTCAAAGCGAAACAGTCAACAAATGCCTGCCATTGCTGAAGGGAATCCACAACAGCCAAAAAGGTCCCTTTAACAAGTATGGAGTCCCGCTCTCCAACGCAAAGACCACATTGAGTATCTTTACGACTCACTGGAGGACTATCCCGCCTCCTTTGTCGCGCTCGATGCTAGTCGCCCTTGGATGGTTTACTGGGCCTTGGCAGGGCTATGCCTTCTAGGAGAAGATGTGACTCGATTTCGCGAACGGTAAGCTTGCCCCTAAATTATGCAGTCGTGCTCCCTGTCCGACATGAATCTCGACTAATTATTGCCAGCGTCATCTCCACATTCACTGCTGCGCAGAATCCCACTGGTGGGATTGGAGGAGGGCATGGCCAGATGTCGCATGTTGCATCGAGCTATGCTGCGGTGCTGTCTATCGCCATGGTTGGTGGTGAAGAGGCATTCAAATTGATTGATCGAAAGGCAATGTGAGTTGTGATGAGGCACCCCTACCAGCAAGTCATCGCTAACCTTCTTGAGGTGGAAATGGCTCGGAAAATTGAAGCAGCCTGATGGCGGCTTTACCGTCTGTGAGGGTGGAGAAGAGGACGTGCGGTAACATTTCCCCATCAACCTTTCCCTGCATATGTAGCATTTCACTGAGTCGCCAGCTCAGAGGCGCCTACTGCGCGATGGTAGTCCATGCTCTCCTCGATTTGCCACTAGAATTGCCCCGGAAGCCGAAGCTCGGCAGAATGGGTTGGAGACATTCACGGATGGCCTTCCTGAATATCTTTCGCGATGTAAGTGGCGTCCTTTGCTGCGCTTCCTGGTTGTTATTGACAGTGAAATTGCAGGTCAGACCTATGAAGGTGGTATCTCCGGGAGTCCGGGCACTGAGGCGCATGGCGCTTATGCCTTTTGTGCTTTGGCCTGTCTTTGTCTCCTTGGTCGGCCTGAAGTGGTTGTGCCAAGGTAAGGATCCGCATCCACAGATCATCTTTCTACCCTTGCTGAGTGTATTAGATATATGAATGTTGCAACGCTCCTTCCCTGGCTCTCGGCTCGACAATATGCACCCGAGGGAGGTTTCTCCGGCAGAACCAATAAATTGGTGGACGGGTGTTACAGCCACTGGGTAGGAAATTGCTGGCCCCTCGTCCAGGCTGCGCTAGATGGCACTCAGTCAGCGGCAGACCCTAAGCGAGCTTCCGTCGGCAATCTTTACAGTCGAGAGGGATTGACAAGATATATCCTTTCTTGTTGCCAGTGCAAGCTTGGCGGCCTTCGAGACAAACCGGGAAAGTATGTCAATTCATGACCGCAACATTCGCAGTAAATGTGCATAGGCTGACTGTCTACAGACACCCGGATTCATACCATACATGTTATGCCCTCTCCGGGCTCAGCACGGTTCAATATCACCATTACTGTACTGACTCAAGTGCGAGCTCGAAGGATGACTTCAGCTCTGCATTCTCTTGGAAGCACGACCCTAACCTCGCCTCGGATGATCAAGGATCCGACATTGGTGTATTCACTGAGAATGATCGACTCGTTCCTTTCCATCCCATTTTTGTCATTCCACACAAGTCAGCCGAAGGTATACGTGTCTGGTTCGAAAATCAATCTTTCGACCTGTAGACTAGCCCGAGAAAAGTAAGGAGTAAGGGCTGGGGTGTTGGAAAGGTTCGAGAAAGCGAACAAATGAAGCTGGTAGCAGCGTGTGCACTGCACCCTGACAGAGTCGGGATGTAGATGTAACTCGTTCAAATTCAAGTTACACTAAGAGCAAATTTACGGGCTATGCTTACCATGTCACATGGTTCGCACATTATCAATTCCAACGTGCGCTCAGCGTCGTCAAGGAGTGGCTGACCAGCGACGTGAAGCTGGTGATTTAGAAGCAAGGGATAGAAGGCGACTAAGCTAAGGATTGTGGAGTGCAGTCGCAGTCTGCACAGTCCCTTCCTTGACATTCATGAGGCAGGGGACTTGATGGTTTCAGGGATCAGGTAGAGTTTGACATACCGGAAGGTTGAGAAGCATCGATAGATCGCTTGCATGGGGATCGAGGTCGTTGGGAACATGAGGTTGATAGCCTTGACATCCTTCCATCACTCACTAGTTTCTTTCAGCGGATATTGTGACTGAGGCAGCAAGGCCTGTTTTCCTCCTCATGACTTGCCGCTTGCTTAGCCGCCCCTTCTCCTTTCCATCTCTCAAGTTACCTAGTTTATCAACTTTTCATCATTAGCAGCATTTCGAGGAAATGAGACTGCATGAGCCATTCTGCCCCTGGCCTAGCTCCCATTCTCGGCGTCTGGGGTGAAGAATTTACGGACATGTCAGATTGCTCATACTCTATTCGTTACTTGAAGACTCGTCCGAGCGCCTGTATGGGAGAAGAAGGCAGACTTGCGCCATGCACCGGCAGTGAAAGTAAGTTTGGCATCCTCGACAGTCATCCTGCATTACGTCCACAACTGGGTCGTCAGCATCGATGTTGATTGTGTCTACTCGATTTAGTACCATCAGGATTTCCTCCCGATTATGATGTATACTTCTGTGGAATGCTATGCAGCGGCATTTGCAATCTTCATCAAAGTTGCGTGTTCTATCTGCTTCTCCTTGCCATCAGAAGCGATTGCTCGTGCAAGGAAAAGTCGCATGGATTCCCCACCTCACCTAAGTGAGAACTTGCCAACTCATCATTGCATCCGATGCCTGCCTGTCACAACACAGATGTTGGGCCAATATCGTCCGTCGAAATTCCAGGACTGACCTATTGCATTCGTCTAATTCTGCATGGCACATTATGACGACCACCACTATCAGACTGGCAGACCGGCGCCTCTCATCCCGTTTTGCTCTTCCACCCAGGGTTGGAGCTCGTGTGCCCCTCCTTTCCTCGCCTCCTTAGCTCCGATCGAGTTTGAGGCTGCTCTGAGTCTAAGGACAGTGAAAGCATTATCCCGAGAAAACGGTCGATATTGGAAGGGGAGTCCTGCCCGGGACACTAGCCGAACCGTCATGACTTACTCTCGCCATTGTGGCGTGGGATCAGAGTTCTTTCGCAGCTTAACGCCTCTTTACAGCGTTTGCAAGTCTCCTTCCGACTAGTGTCTTGCGGACAAAAACCTTCAGTCCGCTTCTGATACACTGTAGTAACGGCTATATAATCATTTTATCTCTCATTCTTCTAGGTTCGAGCTAGAATTGGGATACCTGCCGTCCTGCGTGGCATGCATCTTGTTACGAACGAAAGCGCATTAGTGGTTTTCTACAACGCCTTTCATTAAACGCGCTGATGCGATCCAATGTCTTGAACATGAGGACAGTAGTAAATGTCCTGCATTCTTCTTTTGCTGCGGGGTTTTATGGGATCCCCTTCGCACAACTGTGCATCAGCGCTGAAGCGAAAAAGGCGCCAGAAAAATCCGATTAAACATGGCCTCCGCTCAAATGGCTGGGCGTTCATTCTGCAACAGCGCAGCGATGGCAGATTGACACCACGATTTGCTCGGAGATTGTTATGCTGCGCGACATGCCAATCTTTGCCGCATGGATCGGCGGCGAATAACACCGTGGCGGATGGACCAGGAAGCTCCATTTTCCCAAGCTTAATCACTGGTCGAAAGCCATGCCAACGCATCAACGGTCCAATATGGCTCGCGACTCGGAATTGAGAGAAAACAAAGGAGAAAACACACACGAAAGATCCTTAGTGCAATCATGATTAAACCGACATTCGACCTTCCTAGTCCAGCCAATATGGTGGAACAAAGGGCATTCCTAAAATTTGTTAATTTCGCTTGGAAACCTCTGACCCCTTCTGCCTTTGGACATAGGACTTGACGTCTGCTTCTGGAGCCCCACCTGTTTATTTGAGCCGATTATACCTAGCCCGATGGTCGTCGTCCTTCTTTTCTTTTTCGATCGCTCATTATCATCATTGAAGCCGTCTACCATGTTGCTGTCTTCCTTCGGCGGCTAATTCCAATGTGCTCACGTTTTGTTGACCCTCTTTGTCCCCAGTGATCTATACTAAGCATCCTCGACGCCGATTGACTCGCTGCAGAGGACTTTTGATCCATCCCTGCTAGCAAATCGCATAATTTGTGTGAACAACGTGGGCATTGGGCAGCAACAAACATCTCTCCCAAGAGGCTTGTTGAATGCCTCTGGATTGATTGCTAGGTTGCCGCACAGGGTCAACATAGCCAGGGCAGCGAATACTAGACCGATACCGCTCCGTCCCATACATTTTATTGGCCGCTATCTGTATACGCGATGTACTATATTCTCTATCTTGCGAGTATGTCACCCCATCTGCTCTTATCGGCGCCCTGCCGATTGTTGTATACGCGAAACCTCTGTCCTTTGATTGGGCTTGGCACTGTTTGAATATCGCTTCCTTCAAGGACCTTGCAAGTTGCAATCGGTTTCACTGGAAGACCACATGAACCGCTTTATCTCGCATCATTCTGATTTGTCGTTGATCCCTGACTACCACAGCGGGTTTCTTTCCATCCTCTACACACTAGACTTGATCTTCCGTTTTGAGCAGACCAATAACCATGCGAAACAGGTCTTTGTCGACGCCGCCGCTGGCCAGAACCTCAATACGAGTCCTACGCAGGTACAGGCGGATACTCCTGCATTGTGCGCGTCAACAACCGCGAATACCAAACAGATTCCGTGTGCGAATCCGAGACACTCGCCCGTGAGAATGCGGCCAT
This sequence comes from Aspergillus novofumigatus IBT 16806, assembly GCF_002847465.1. Lineage (NCBI taxonomy): Eukaryota > Fungi > Ascomycota > Eurotiomycetes > Eurotiales > Aspergillaceae > Aspergillus > Aspergillus novofumigatus. The sequence continues at coordinate 1,305,713 of NW_020194278.1, forward strand.
GCGGGCGTACTTGATCTGTCGGAACTTCTCCGTCAACGACGGCATGTATCCGGCGGGCCATGACCACGGGGGTATCGTACAGGGGATCCCGGTGGCTATTGGTACGGGCCGGAAGAGCCGCTACCTTGACGATGCTGATACCTCGACGAGTGGAGGGAGCAGGAGCGGTGGGAGTAGCCCAGAAAGCCATGAGGGGAGCCGGCTCAGTCTCTACCGACAGACTCTGGGCCCAGCCAGGACACTCGCCTTTAGCAGCCGGGCACGATAATGCCAGGCAATTCGACTGACGGAGGCTAACAGTGAGGGATTGGAAGATCAACCAACTCAAACAAGGAAAGGCAAAGGAAAAAAAAAATCAACCTTACGACGTTACGATTGATGACATGCCTTGAAATATCCTAATAGATTGAAGCGCCTTTTGCCAGAGTGACTTTCATGCAAACGATGATATGTAGTTTTTCCCTTTATAGATGATGATTCGGCTGGCTGACTGAGTTACTGGAATTTGTGTTGAGCATTGTCCTTTATTTCTTTTTTTTGCATGTGGTGGCCAGCAGTGCTTGAGGTGGATGTCTCTTTTCTATTATCGTTCAATCGAAGCAATATTGCAGTTTCTTAAGATGACTCCTGGTCTACCTGGCAATTAGAATCCTTGTACTGATGTTTCAAAGACGGTGGTAAACCTGAGGCATGAATCTAGAAGCTTGATATGTTTGCACTGTTTGCTTATCCGCTTAGGCATCATGACGTATCCATATACGTTCCAAGGCACCGCCTCAGCTCAATGACCTGTTTATCAGCAATTGATCTCTCCAACAACATATTAGAAGATGGAGAATCTGAGATAAAGTCCTCTTCTCAACAATGGTCATTCCTTTCTCCAATAATTGCATAGATCTCGCTGATTTTCTCGGTAAAGCTACAGAGTACTTTCACATGGTTCTCAGCTGAGACACTATTTAAGATGCGGGCGCTTGTTAGCCGCACACCCATTGCGGCTGCATTGCGGTCTGCAACGCTGGGAAGTCAGTGTGCTTCAATCCAATATAATAGTTTGAATATCCTTGACCGATTACCTCAGCCCTTGCCGTCGAGATCATTCCGAATCCGATACATAGGAGTGTCGACGTTGAGTCGCGTGACACAGACGGGTCGACGGAGTTTCCAATTGAGTGCCAGAAACAGAGATAAGCGAGAGCCACAAACGGCCGAGCCGGATCCCCTGGAGAGGCTTGAGGTCAAAAAGGTGCAGCAGCAGCATGAAGCCGGGAAGAACGAGTCGGGCCAAGATACAAAGTCTGGGGGGAAAGTTGCGAAGGCGATGACGAAGGGCGATACGATTGCAGGCAAGCTGTTGACGACACCGTCGAGGTTGTTTAAGCTTCTCATTCCATTGACGACCATCAACCGCAGAGGTATGTTATCTGTAGGTGCGGCGATCTGGCTGTAGCTGACAATTTCAAGACATTGAGCAGATCGCCATCCTGATCCACCCGCAGCAGCCCCTATCTCATCTAGAACGTTTAATCCAGTCCGAGGTACCCCAATCGAAGACGAGAACGGTCAGAAGAGACCACCTGCAGTGTCGTTCATCGCGCTCCAGCTTGAACAGGACGCCATCAGACCGAAACGGGGTATGTACGAAGGTACCGATGCTGAAATTCACAGAGTCGAAGGAGGAAAGGATGACGCGACAGTGGCAAAACGAGGGGAAGACTTCCAGGAGGTGGACGAAACATTCAGCTATCTGCGACGGCCAGGGCCCGGACAGGGCGACAAGGAGCAGCGCTTCATCCGGTGGTCGCAGTCCACCGAGATTGGAGACTTTATCCGGGATGCCGCGCGGGCCAAAGAGTTTATCGTGACGATTGAAGGTGCCCCGGCCGGGCTGGAACAGATTCACGTTGCCGTACCTTCTTTCGATGAGAGGACGTATTTTCTGCGGATGAGGCTACGGAAGATCTCTCGCAGAATCCAGGGTCTTGCAGAAATCAAGCATGAGTGTGACGCGCTGGCGCATCGGGGTGCTCAACGGGTGGCCCTTGGCGGGTTTGGCATTCTCGCCTTTTGGTGGTACATTGTGTACAAACTGACCTTTGAGACGGACCTGGGGTGGGATACGATGGAACCGGTGACCTATCTGGTCAGCTTGTCCACTTTGATGGGTGGCTACCTTTGGTTCCTGTATCACAACCGCGAGATTTCCTATCGTTCAGCGCTTGATTTTACAATCAATGCGCGGCAAAAGAAACTCTACCAGATGAAAGGGATTGACCTTCAGGTGTGGGAGTCACTCATTGATGAAGCCAATGCGATACGCAGGGAGATCAAAAACATCGCGGCTGAATACGACGTCGATTGGGACGAGCGAAAGGACGAGCAGGACGACCGCGTTACCGAGGCATTGAAGAAGGAGAGAAGACTCAAGAACGGATCTCAGAAAGAAGAGCGGCCAAAGGACGACAGAGACGATGATTGATTCATTAATTATGTGAAAAATGACAGCGATGAAAGGGTCGTCTATACAAAAGAAGGAAGTTGGAAAGCTCAAGCCAGCACTGTTGCCTCGTTAAACGTTAAAACACCCGCATCATCCATTCCTCACCGGGTCATAATACGTCTTCTTTGTCAGTCCACTGTCCGATTGTGCCGTCTGCTTATCCCTTTTTGGATCCTGGCCTGGGCGCTGTCAGCGATGCATCGATACTGTTTCTTGGACAACCTACCATGATCGTCACCCTTCCGCCGATTACGGTTATTACGAACATCTCTCGACCGAAACACGCTGTACAGCAACCAGCCGGCCACCCAGTTGGGACCGTACTCGCCCGTGGTGTTTCCGCGCTCGAACAGCGGCCGCGTCAGGGGCCCGGCGTTCCGCGAGATCTCCATGATACCCCATCGCTGTCTCTCCGGACGGATATGATGCCAGAAAAAGGGCGGTCGGGTGTTGGGGTCGTTTCTGACGCTGTCCAGCAGATCCGAGGTATCTTGGTTCATGCGGTTGTATACGACGATGGCTTCATCCTGTACATACTCAGCATACTGTACAATACATTCTTGCACCTGCACATAGACATATGGAGAACATACCCTCATAGCTCGATAGTACTGCTCATGCTGGGGATCATGCGAGTTCAGCCCCAGCGCCTGCATAAACTCCTCCTTTGACACACGGGGTCCAACGGCCGGCATCCCGAAGATTAGCTAGTGCAGTAGCAGGTATAGATAACAGCCTTTAGACGTGAAGCAAAAGCAGACACGAACTTATACCACGGGGAGAGCAGAATGAGGCAAGCATGAATTGGCTCCTGATGACTGAGGACCGGGGAACCATCGTAGTTTAAAAAAAGGAACGTAGCACACAGCGCCTGTCTGCCATCCCATCCATCCATCCATCCATCACTCCCAGCCTCGAAGTCTACATGACAGTCCGACTGCCTGCGACAATCGGCCGCGAGCTCGGACGGGCTGTGATTGGCAACGAGGACACGGAAATGAATTTCATTTGGTGCATGCAGATATCTGCACGGCCGTTGTCGATTGTCGATGAGCCGGCGATTGAGGTGTCCGGCGGTTGGCAGGGCTGTAGGTATCCGTCCGTTTTTTTCTCTGTGGACCTGGCTAGTGGGTGTGGTGCTTGACGATACTTTCTCTACAGTCTTGTCCATCTTCTGCTATTACTTGATATAAGCATGCTCCAGACGGAGTTCATGAATGCCACAACTATACCTGTACTAGATTGAAGATGAATATAGTATCCAACCACTCCGATTGACTTTAAACATCCGGACCAATCCAACTCCAGATACCAGACAAGCAGACCGTTTGATGAAGCGCACACGACCCCGGATCGGTTTGCTTGGCTGCACATATGCCGGTATACCGCACTGTGCTCGTACTGTACTCGTACTTTAGACATCTCCTGTCCTCATTTCCCTGGACTGCTACCGCACTTTCATTTCTCAGGGTCCATCTCAGAGGCGAGGAAGGCACTACACTCAACTGCAAATATCCCAACCTATGCTCCAATAACGTCAGAACAGAAACAAAATTCATTGCAGAGAGGATTTGGTTAAGGTGATTCGCAAATGTGCAGAATTGCCTGTCCCACGCCCATCCGCCTGCTGTGTAACCCTCGCCCCTAGACTAAGCTACCCGCGTTCTCAAGGTCCTTCCCTCCCTTTCCCCTTTGATACTCCGTTCTACATAGACGGCAAAAATCCAATGAATGCTTTGTACCGGAGGTAGACTGAGATAGGATGAGTTGGTGGAGTTGTAGTGGCGTGTCTCTGGCATTGTTGGTTCGGATCGGATGGTGGGTAGGTACTCCGTACATCTATCCGAGGGCAGTGCGGATGCGGATGTGTGTTTGTATGGCAGTTGGATTGTTTCCGAGACTACTAGAGAATAAAAGCCAACAGAAGACAAGGCGTCCAATCTTCATCTGGCTATGATGGAACCCTCTCGAAGCTGGCGTGGTTTGCTTGGTGCAGGGGCTGAACGTTGTGCAAGTCTGCGCTGGGCCTTTGCATACTCTGAATATAATTAAGAGGTGACGGGTGAGGCTACCGGACTGTGGTACGGGGCAGGACTGTGTTAGACAGCTGCTTGTGACTGTCTGGTGGCCGCACGCAGGATGACATGTTGCACATTACTCATATTCCTGAATTTTTCTGCTGCTATTCTATCTGTCTAGCAAACAGAAGTTAGATGTTGCATGCTGCCTGCCTACCGCGTAGTATAGGCATTGGCTTGGGCAAGGAGAAGCAATGTCTGATAAAACAGATGAAGTCTAATCTTGCATACCTATGAATGATGGTTCATACAAAACCCCATTTGCTAAGCGCTGAACATCATTTAAGTAATCCAAAGATTGATACTGAAAGGTAGTCGTGGAAATTATCTGTTGCTTTTGCTCTTCATTCTTCTTGAGACTGGGATTGTTCGTGGGTATGTGGACTGAAGTGAAGAGTGATTGTGTGTATATGTGCGTAGGATCTCAACCTGTCGTGTGGTATATTCAGAAGCACATCCTTCCCATGCTCGTTCCGCCGCTGCTCTCTATGTGCAAGCTCTTCCCCTTGGTCAATCACTACTTAGAGGAGGGCGAGGTGACCTCGGGAGACTTTGTCTCGCCGTAATAGCTGCGGAGGAACTGCGCTACTTCTTTATAGTCCTTCTTGACTTCAGCCAGGGTTTCCTGGATGTGCTTCAGCGATTTCTCCTCATCAGGTTCGTCGACAGTGCCGGTCTCATCTTTACCAGCACCGTAATGCTGGATCTTTTCGCAGTGATCTTTGACCTTCTTCAACCCCAGAGTCGCTGACGATCCTTTTAGGAAATGTCCAAGCGAAGAAAGCTCATCTAGGTTCTTGTCCTCTCTGTGATGTTGAATGTCAGTCCAACTGGAGGGTCAACATGGAGCAACGAGCACTTACAAAGCCTTGTCCATCTTGTCGAACGTGGCTTCGGCTTGATCGAAGAATCCATACACGATGCCCTTGCTGAAATCCATGTCTTCATCGTCGTCCATCTCCAAGATCTGGTCGAAAGTGTCCTTGTCGATGACATCGCTCATCTCTGAGAGCTTCTTGGGAGGAGCAGTCTCCTTGGGCTGGGACTGTCGAGATGTCAGTGTCCACTCAACAGCAGTTACGATGGTCAGTGGCAGCAACGTACAGATTCCTCAACGGCCTTGGTCTTGGTAGTGGTTGTAGGAGCCATGTTTATGAGTATGTATGTGATGCTTAGCGCTGTTTCTCCAGCAAGTGAGCGAAAGATGGATCAAGAAAGACTCGATAAGGTTGACGCTTTGCTGTACCTTTCTCCTCTTCGTGGCGTATGTGGCTCTTCAAAGCTGGAAAAGCAAACCGTGGCCAACGATCTTGGATACAGATTCGATCTACACGGTGCAAAACGGTTAGTTCAAGCGCCAAGTCAGTTGTTTCATGCGTCTCGAGTTCCAGGGCGAGATTACGGCAATTTCAAGCGACAGGCGCTCAGCGCTTGAGACTCGACCGCCACGGGTAGCCGCCCTACGCAGTGAGAAGGGTTACTGGATCGGAGGGCTATGACAGTCCAGACAGCCGGGAGGGAAGAGATATACAAACAACAGGGGAGGGTTGTCAGGAGGCTTAACATGATGGGGGCTGATGGACGAGGGGTAGGGAATCAGGGAGAATCACCTCCGGTACGTTTCCTTCCTGTTGGTTGCAGAGGCCACAGGATGTAGCGGGGTTCTTTCCAAGGTGGAACCAATCGAGCACAAAGGCTTCAGGGACAAAAGTAGCTTAACAGGCCGCCACGACAGGCGGTGGTCTCAGGGATCGGAGGTTGGTTTAAGGAGTCACAGGAGGAACATCCGGTATTAATGCGGATAGAAGAGGCTTGGGGGAGACCGACAGAAAGGGAGGGATGTATGGGGCGGAAGTATTAGATTAACAGGCATTTTGGGACATGACGAGGAGCAGCACAGCAGCAGGAGGGGACGAGGGATGACCCGAAACCGAACCACACAGACAACCTAGACGGAGCTTAAAGGGGAAGGGGTCCACATGGTTGAGAGGGATAGATCATAGTAGCTGACAAAGGAAACGAAAGAAAAGCAGTACAGCTGTCTGGACTGAGAAAACTGATTGATGATAGGACAGGGGAGGCGCAGAGGATGGGAGGACGAGGAAGAGGAGGGGTCGTAAGTATTGGGGAATCCCACCTTGTATTGCTATTATTATTGTTGTAGTAGTAGACGGTAGTAGATGATGGTGATGCTGTTGATGCTGATGACAGACAGTGATGGTCAAAGAGATCTGTCTGCAATCTAGAGAGTATATGATTTGCTACCAAACCACCCACTGAGGAGTCAGTCACCGTAGCAGAAGCCGAGAAAAAAGTATTGCAGATTAGAGATTCGACAGTGCGCAAAAGGAAAAAGAAACCCAAATAAGGATAAAGTGAGGAATCAGAGCGCAAGGAAAAGCAAGAGCGCAAACAGCCAAAGTGGAATGTGGCTGATTGTTTGACTGGACAAGGGGAAAGCGTGACTGTGTTTCTTTTACCTTCAACAAACTATCCGTGATATTTTTGATAATTCCTTTTTCTCCCTTTTCCCTTCCGTTTAATCCCTTCTGTTTGGCGCGCTCGGAGAGGTCAAGACTCAAAGAGGAGACTACAAGAGAGTTGTGTGGAGGGGTAAAAATGTGGGCGGGCTATTTTTTTTCTTTTTGGTGAGCGGCGGGGACAAGACGAGATAGACTGGGCCCTTGGGATCAGCGATAACTATGTTCGATTGACAGTTGCAGCCAGAGAGGCTCGTGTCTTGGTAATGAGCTATTGACAGGGACGATTTCAGAAAACTTACCGGAATGTCCGAAACATAGGAAGGAGGAACTTCTTTAGCTGTGAATACCCTCAAGACTCGAGCAGTTGCATTCTGGTAGAGGAATAATAAAAACGAAGCTATTTCGATAATAATAAAAATAATACCTACTGTCGGGAGGATAATCCAAAAAGGCTAATAAATGGGGTCAACCGACAGCGTCAAGAGACAAAAGGAATAGTCAATTCCTCTCATGCTCCGTATCCCTCCATCCATCGTCACGCATCATGGTTGAAGACGAGGACTCGAGAATCTACTTAGCTTCATCTGGCGTCATTTTATGACCTCGTGAGTATGCAATCTCCACCAGCAGTTGAATCCCTGGGTAGCCTCATCAATAGCCTTTTAAGAATCTAAAGATAAATTTTCATCCGAAGTCGTCTCTCAGATTTCAATTTCATCCCCACTTTCTCACTGGAGATGCACGTTGAAATCATCGCACTACAGACTGACGTAGGGTGTCAGCTAGTCAGCCTCTCATTGGCGCTAGGGTCGTGTTAGGTTCACTGGCAGGGGGAGGTTCGATCCACTGCGACATCATCGTCAAATTCCTCCCAAGTCCTCGTTCCCCCGACCCTGGCCAGGCTGTCATAGTATCTCAGACATCAACATGCTACTTTCTGACGATCCGTTAGTTCAGTGACGAGTGAGCCCTTTCCGAATGAGTTCGCATCCAACGGAATCCGTCTTTCTCGGCAGTCTGACATCACAACCGACACCATCTCAGGCCATGGGCTGTTCTGGGCCCTCAGGAACCGTCCCAGATATAGTGGACGTCTGGAAAGTACGTACCGGACAAGCAAACATCCAGAGTAAGAAGAAGCCCAAAGAACGACAAGGACTCGCCAATTCGCCCTGCAATTTCTTGGTGCTCACCCTACCTGTGTTCTTGCCAAAGGGAAGCCAGCGGGGTTTGACAGACTAAAACAGAAACGGATAACCCGTCCAAGTGGGATACCCAAGCGAGTGAAGCGACCAGTGTCGGTGCCATTTTACAGCCTTGGTGGGCTTCGCATCGACTCCAGACAAAGATGAGGCACTTGAGGCTCCTGATTGAGTTACCTAGCACTCTCGCACCATCTCTCTGCTTTCCTTCGCCAGTTTAGTCGAGAGGCATTATGTGGCTTTATATCTCCTCCCAAGTCGAGCGCGACAAGGAACCTGACATTTTCTCTCTCCATTGTGGCTTCAGCCATTTTCGACATTCGAGGGTGATGAACTTGACCGCTGTTGGTCAGTTCGAGCATGGCTGTGATTTCCAGCCAATCATATTTGGGAAAGCAGAAAAAAATGACATCACAGTGGATCTGATCCGAACTTTGGAGAAGACAAACGGCCAATTCGGGAACTTTGGCTCCCCTATGACGTCGGTTCTTACTGAAGCTCGGGCCCTCTCGGCTGGAAGTATGAAGAGGGGCCAAATGGCTTATCCTACAGCAACAGCATATATCTATTCACTATTATTATGAAGATATGAATGATAATGGAAATAGGGATGGGTTGACTATCAGAGACACTGGAAATCTCAAGTAAGTGGAGAATGGGTCAGCCGGGAGTGGAAGACGGATGACTCTTCCTACCTACTGCCTCGGGCATTTAGTATTATCTAGATACTCGGTGTACGGAGTAGGACATTCTACGACTATTGACGACAGTGTGGACACGCTGATCGGCGTGACTACCTTAGCATACTGCTGTTATGTGTCTCAACATCTCCACATCAACTGATCAACTGATCCGAATACCGTCTGACATATGCATAGAGCTCTGCCAACAATATTATTGATAGACAGCGAAATCATCGCGGATCTGATCCGAGAAGCAGAAACAGCATATCAGTAACTGTTATCATTTCGGCGTACACTCGGTACTCATACACCTCACCACTTACACTGCTTTGTTTATATGACATCAGACCGCATGGCCCGAAAACTTTGTCGGATGATAAAAGTCAAAAAAATTCTTCGTCTGTTCTCAGCGTCAACATGAAAGCGGTGTCCACACTGGTATCTTTTGATATGGTTCAACATATGAAGATATCTAGGCTTAAATGAGTAAATACCGACTGTTATGGCGCGCAGAGCTCAGACGGTCACTGGCTGCAACCTCTACGCTAATATCAGACTTTCCATTAAGCAATCCATGTCTCTGCTTAAGGGGACCTCATTATCTGCTGCCATTGTTCAGGAGCAACATGACATGCTTTGTGTCAAGATAGGTCGATGATGTTGAACATCATATATTGAAGAAATCGCACACAGTGTGCATCAATATGATGAGTTCTATCTAGGTTGCTACAGCCGAGGATCGATCTGATCAGAGTTGATTACATAATCACCAACTATCTTCCCATCAAATCAACAAAAATAACCACCTTCACAAGCTCCGGTGTCACGTCCACCAGCCAATTGACAAGTCAAATTATCATAATTCGTGAGTTTTAGCTCTGCTGAATATCTGCCCCTTTTGAATCTTACCAGTTTTACTTCCCCGGCGGCCCTAGTAAACATAGTAAACAGCACATCTACTGACACGCAAAAAGGAGTACGCGACAATGTCCCAGTCCACCACAAGAGCCTCATCGGCTCCCAAGGCCTCAGCCTCCGGCCTTACTCGCGTCTACCTCCTCGCCTACAATGTCGTCAGCTTCTGTCTCTGGGCCACCTGCGTCGTCCGCGGCGCAATGCTAGTCCTCTCGCTCGCGCCCACCGGCCACCTCCCCGCCATCTTCCACCACATCTACTTCCCGCTGCTCACAACGACCCAGACGCTCGCGGGCCTGGAGATCCTGCACAGTCTGCTGGGCATCGTGCGCGCCCCCGTCGTGACAACCGCCATGCAGGTCGCCAGCCGGCTCCTCCTGGTCTGGGGCGTGATGTATCTCTTCCACGACCGCGGGGACGGGCACGGCGGCATCGTCGGCGGAGACTTCCACGAGTCATTGCCGTATGGGCCTGGCGCCAAGGTGGGTGATTATGCGTTCCTGGGATGTCTGGGGCGTGGGGTGTCACCGAGTGTATTCGGTATGGGTTCTTTGCGTTGCAGGTTTGGGGCCGTGGTGTCCCGAGTTGGTGGACTTGGTTGAGGTATTTTTTCCCTGTCTCGTGTATATGAGCTTGCTGACGATGATAGGTATAATACCTTCTATGTGCTCTATCCGATTGGTATTAGCAGCGAGTGCATCATGGTTTGGCAGGCTCTCAAGCCCGCTGCAGAATGGAACCCTCTTTACTGGTGGTTCTTGGTGGTGGTGCTTGTCATCTATGTGCCCGGTATGTTGGTTTCCTTGGGCAATGCGCGAGCAGTCGCTAACTCTCTCCAGGCTCATACATTCTCTACACGCACATGATTGCACAGAGGCGCAAGGTTATGAAGAAGAAGGGAAGAGCCGAGTAAGTGTCAGACTTTACGGCTGCTGTAAGATCATGGATGTGACGGACTGTCATGATGTACATCTACCATTTTAATCAGTTATGGAACGCCATCTACTTGGCCATACTATATTCTTTATAGCTTAGAATTTCTATATTATCGTAACAAGGATCTATAGTTCTTTCATGATATCTCGTACAGCTTTGGCAGCAAATTTCTTGCGCTCACTCTCCGGTAACTCGGAACTCATATCTGTTCTATTAGCTTTCGAAAGTACTTTTCCCTGGAATAGACGTACCTCTGATAGCTTGCATCCGCATCATCAAAGCCTCCAAAGACTCGACCTTGAGTCCGTCGTCGTCTTCCTCATCCACATCCTGATCCTCTCCGCCATCACTCCCATGCTCAATCGCCATCCGCAACCCTAGCATCTCGCGTTCCAGCTCGTTGACTTCAAGATCGAATCCGTTCTCCCCACGATCCAGTCCGAGAAGATGCTCCTCGAGACCATCATCGCTAAACCCACCGGGATCCGCATCCTCAGATGGCTCGGCCCAGTCATGCGTCTCGAGGATCTCCCTGATGCGGCGCATTCCCTGGTATTCTGCCACAGCAATCAGTTCACACTCCATCAACAATATCCACAGAGGAAGGGGAAAAGAAGACAAACCCCCGTAGACATTCCGCTCCTCCCCGTCCTCCCCCTTCGGATCCCACTCGAGCACCTCCACCCCCACCATCCCCATCTCAAACAGCTGATCCTCCCACCACCCAACAGAAAACGGCTCATCGCTCGCCCCATCCAACTCCTCCAAATCGTCGTCCTCGCCGCGCACTCGCCCATCTTTATGTCCTTTCCCTCCTCCGACCAACACCAGCAGCACAGGGACATCCCCGACCTCCCCGCGCTCCTCCTCAATCACACCCTTGACCCGCCCAACCGCAGAAAGAAACTCCTTGAGGCTTTTCACGTCGTCTCGGGACTCGGGTGAACCTGTACCTGCATCTGTGGTGCCCGTACCCGCAGGCAAACTCGCGCTCGTGTCCTCTAGGTTCTTGATACAGATTACCAGCGCCCCGATCGCGTCGCGGACAACCCGTGCGTCTTCGCCTGAAAACTCGACTGCCCATTGCGCGGGTGAGGGTGCGCTTTTCCCTTCTCCCGCTGTATGTGTTTGCGTTTGTGATTCTGTTTGTGTGCGTTCATCCACCGCTGTCTGGAGAGGGATCTCGTCTACCCATATCGGGATGTCGGCGGTGTAGTACTTGTTTGTGAGGCGGAGGGGAGGGTGGGTGGTGTACCCTGCGAAGGAGGCCGGGGGGTCAGCGACTGGGGTTTCTGTTAGGCAGTGCAGGAGCGATGGGATGGTCGAGGTCGAGTGGGAGCTTGGGGAGAGGATGAGGAGACGGCGTGGGTTGCGGATTTGAGGTGCGCTCGCGGAGTTGGGGTGGGGTGCGGAGGTCATTTCGGTAGAGGGTTGGGTCGGTGTGCGCTGGATGGGACGGTTGTTGCTGAGACTTATGTCTATGTAGACTTGTTCAAGTGCTTGGTATTGCTTGCTCTGCTGCCATGTGGATTGGAGAATGTGGTTTGTTGCGGGGAACTTTTGGCGGAGAAGATTTCGGGGTGTTGGATTGATCTAGGGACACCAGGCATGTTTGGAGAGAAGTCAAATCATATTTGAGACCATTAGCCAGTATTGAGAAGCTCTATTTGTTGCAATGCCAGGTAATCGCCACGATCAGTCCAGTTCAAATGGTAATCAAGGCCATGCTGCACAGCGCTCCAACGAGTCCAACCCTCCCTCCAGCTGGACATACAATTGCACTTGTGTAAGAGAACCCAGAAATGGAAATGTGAAAATCTGTTATCGCAGGGTATCGCCCCGAAACCGGTCTTCAAGGAATCACATTTTTCAATCCCACATAAGTAAGGTACCATTAGGAACGACGAATGACGAAAACCACATGAAAGAAAACGCCAACGAAAAAAATCCACACGATCAACCCCTCCGTTGTCCCCGAGCCCTCTGCACCGTCGCCTTACCACGAGCAAGACCGACACCTCTACCGCGCTGGCCGCGCGAACGGAACATGGGTGCGTTTCTGCAAACGTCAGTACGTAAACACAATATGACGGTTGACCAGTAGGGCCGACGGTGTAAATACCTCAGCATATCCGGCACAATGAAGAACTTGACGTGGCTTCCGCGAATATAGACCTGGTCGAGGTGCGACACGCGACCATCACGAGCGGTGACTGTGATATCCTTGAGCTGAACGTTCATGTTATCCTCAGCTGGCAAAAGAGTCAGCATAATCTTGAAACCACCGGGCTGATCGTCGCGCGAGACGAACCCTCCAAGAGCTTTCCTCGATACACCACCCCCGAAGTAATCTCCAACGTTACGACGTGGCCCTGCGATTGCAAAATTTAGCTTGAGGCCATTATCCTTGGTAAGGCGTCAGAGTAAGCGAACCTGAGCTTCATTCAAGAGCTTGATGGGGATACCGATGGTGCTCGTCAATTTACCCATGTTGAAGGATTGGATCGATTCGAGCAAAGTCACGCGAAAAAATTGGACGGTCGGCGCGAGAATGAATTGAGCGGAAGGGACACAAAATTGGGACTTTTTATTTTTGATTCCAGGATTCGAGAGACCGTTCTGTAAGACAGCAAAATCCGAGTCCGTTGAAGAGAAAGAATGCGGCGCCGGATGGACTGAGTTGAGCGGGTTGAAGCTAGCGGAGGTCCAGTCAAGGCGGAGAGTTCCCTAGTTGTGCGGCTCTGCTGTTACTCTCTCCGTACCTCTCATAGATCTTCATCTTCAGCTTCACCTTCATCAAACAACATCACGTACATAACATGGGCTATCTTCATCGATACGTTCCTCAATCATGAACAGATAACTTGCAGCCACATTCGCTCTCTACTCTCACCGCTTTTGGCCAAAACATTCAATTGCCTCCAACTCGCTCATCCACCGTATAACATAACCAGCTTCAACTCTACCAAAAAAAAGGGAAAATGGCCAGCACACCAAACACCAACCTCCGCGGCTTCAACCACGCAGTACAAACCCTCCTCCGAAACCCCTCGCAGTTCCTCCCCCACCTCACAATCCCAACCTTCACCCACCTCCCCGAACAACTCGGCCCGCATCTCCACAGACAACCTCCCTGCGCCGCCAACCCATGCAAAAAACCAGCAGTAGCAACGAAATCACCCACCATCCGCGCCCTCGTCCTCGACAAAGACAACACCCTCTGCCCACCCAAGACAACCACCTTCCCTCCCCAGATTCTAGACAAGCTCTCCGCGCTGCGCACATCGCCCACCTCGCCCTTCAACCAGTCCACAGCACCAGACTCGATACTCATCGTCTCCAACCGTGCAGGGAGCCATCCGCGCTTCGACGCTGAGGTGCGAGAGATCGAGGAGCGGTTGTCATCCCTGCGGATACCTGTCTTCCGATTGCCTGAGGGCAGCGAGAAGAAGCCGTTTTGTGGGAAGGAGGTGGTGGACTGGTTTCGGGAGCGCGGGGTGGTGACGCGCGCGGATGAGATCGCGGTTGTCGGGGATCGGTTGGGGACGGATGTGTTGATGGCGGCCATGATGGGCTCTTGGAGCGTCTGGTGCCGTGATGGGGTCTACGAAGGCGTCGATCCGAACAAGGGGAGGCCGAATATGAATATCCTCGAGAGAATGGAGATTTGGATCGAGAAATATCTGAGGGAATCTCGAGGATTGAAGGCGCCGCTGCCAAGGGGATGGGAGAGCCAGTAGAGGAGCTCCCTCATCACTTGTACTATATTCATTTGATACCCGCTTATACCAGCTATATGTAGATAGACTCGAGAGGCGTCGTGCCTCCAAGTCAACAGACACTGTACACAACATGCATGCCATTCTTGGTTGTGATCCTAAGGTGGATTGACCTTAAAACACAGGCAGGATCTTGTCTGCCGCTTCCTGGCAACCAACCAGCCACCTGCCCAACATTTCTCAAGAAAAGGGTTCCAGCGGTTGGCGTGACAGCTGGCTAGGTATCGGCCAAGCTACCAAGCGCATACATGCGGAAATGATGAAAAATGATGAATCAAAGTCAAAGAAACAATTGTGAGTAGGAGACTCAAGCTCAAGAATCCCAAAAGAATCACACCATCACAAAGAAAAAAAGAAAATGCAAACAATTCCTGACCCGCCGACCCGGAGAAGACCAAAAACGATGAAGTAAAAATTCCCAGCAGATATCGCCCATTTTGCTCACTTCCTGGCATAACCACGTTAAATGACCCTGGCCATGGTCAAAAAAGAAATCAAGAAGTAAAAATGGACAGGGATAGTAGGGAAGAAAATCAACAGAAATTGTTGGAAAACATCAAGGACACGATGTGTCAAAAGGCGTCAGGACCAGCCGCAAGATAGAAGGGTATAAATACAGAAGAGAAAAATGAAGAGATGAAAAAGAAGGGGGAAAAGTATCGGTAGCAGATATCGAGAAATGTTACGATATAAGCATTTGTTCACCTGTACCGAGGGTCGAGAGACGCCAAGTTGCAGTTTGAGGAAGACAGCATTTCTGCCATCCTACCGGAATGTCATATTGACAGCCCATCAAATGTCCCAGGGGCATCGGGAAGATTGCCAACCCTGGTAAAACTCATAGAGGCCTGAGAAGAATAGACACCTCGTTGCTTGGGTTACTAGCAGGTGGGAGAGGACGACAGTCGAGTCATTTCAGTTAGGGTATGAAAGAACGACCTGGGGTAGGGTGCTCATGATCCCGGAGCTAATGAGTTGAGATCAACACCCTCCATGCTTTGATAGTCGGTTGCAAGGACTGGCGAAGTTTGGCCAGACAAGGTCTGCATGGGCAGGTCGAATGTGTTACCGTCAAGTCCCATGGTGGTGGGGACAGAATAATCCATGCCCTGCTTGACGAATATCTCATTCATACCCATCCCATCGTCTCCAAAATTGGTCTGCTGCTCGGTTCCCAGGGTGTACATATCCTGCGGGGTATGCGCCATGTTCGACAAGGGAGGCGAATGTTCAGCGATCATAGGATCGGCATGGCTGACATTCGAGTAGGAAGGAGCTGCATGTCCCATGCTGGACGAATCCACCGAAGGCGCCACAAAAGGCAGGCTGAATGAAGGGCCCATGTGCGTAGCGACTGGGGTGGACTCACCGGTCGCACTGGTAGCGAAGATGGACGGGCTCGCAAAGTCGGAAGGAGAGCCGGTCGTCGTAGCAGACATAGGATGACCCGAGGATCGAACCCATACGAAGGGGAGGTGTCAATGCGCAGGTTCAGGGCTAGCGGTTGAGCCGATTGCGGGACAGGCGCAAAGATACCCGAGTCCCCGTTATGATATGGGGCCGGAGTCTGGGACATGTTGTAAGACGGGAAGTGAGACATTTGCATGGCAGAGAAGTCAACAGCAACCGGAACGGAACGACTCCTTTGCCGCTTGTGCCCGCGAGCGACTGGAATGTTCAGGGTCGACTGGTCCTGATACATGTTCATGAATGCCGGCGCGAATTGGTTTGGTTGAGAGGCAGGGCGCTGGATGAAATGAGGCGACATTGGCGGTGCCATCGCAAGGTTGCTGTACGCCAGACGGTTTTGGAAGGACTCCAGCGACACCAACTTGGCCAATTGGACACTAAGGACCTTGGGATGACCTCCCAAATGGTGCACCAGGAGCTGGCTCGCTTGCTGATCCTCCGTAAAATCGCCGCATTGATAGAATCCACCCGAGTTAGACGAATCCATGTAGAACAACGGAGGACGATTGAGTTCCACGAGGAGGCCAGCCGGCCTGGTGGGAGCCCCGTTGGACTGGGCGTTGGCATCACCCGATTCGAGCGTGATGTTCTTGATGTAGGAAAAGGGGTACTCGATTTTGTATCCGGCAGAATCGTTGTTGATGTAATATGTCATGCAGGCTTTTTCGGGGGAGTAGAAGACAACCAGGTCCATTGCGTTTTGCCCGATGCGCCGCCAGCTTCCGATGGTCAGGGAACGGCAGGTGAAGTGATGGATGACTTGGCCACATCAGCAATCGCCACAAATCGAGATGATTTAGTTGAACTCACCGACTTTCCCTGAGGGTGCGGACTCGTTCGGGTAAGCACCATTGGCTCCATACGCACCTGTGCGCCCGAATGGGTCTCTCGCACCCGCTTTGCTAGGATCGAATTGCATCGCCAGATACTGTCTCATCGATTCGGGAATTGAATCACAGCCTTCACCGGTTTCTATACTCTTTTTCGCGAGCATCTTAATCTTGGCTCGTCTGTAGTCGCGGTTAGTACGTAGAATCAGAAAAGGCCGGATCCATCTTCCACCAACCTGTTCTGGAACCAAATCTGAACCGAACGCTCGGTCATGTTGATCTCCTGAGCGATGCGCTCTCGCGTGGCTGCCGTGGGAGTAGGGTTCTTGTTGAACTCATGTTCCAGAGTGACTAGCTGATCCTGGGTTGCCCGTTGTCGCTTATTGTTCTTCTGCTGTTGGGTCAGAGTGCTCTTCCGGGGCGGCCGGCGCGATGCCGATGTTGAAGGAGCCGTGGTAACACTGGAGTTGGAGGGAGAAGGGGTCGAAGCGGCCGAAGATGACGAAGTCGTGTTCGCTGCGGTCGAGGATGTCGACATAGTCGATGGGTCAGACGTGTCTGTCGAAGACATTGTTTGCAGAGTATAACTCGAAGTATATAGATTGGAGAGAAATGAGATATAACCAATTTGTCCAATTGCTTCAAGGGAAGGGTAGGGAGAAATATGACGATCCGGCCGACACGGTAGAAAAAAAAATGGAGAGGCAAAGATGTTTTCTTTCGAGTCTCTCAAAGCAGCGTCAAGCGCGAGAGGATTCAAGGTGATTCAAGAAAAGGCAACGGTATGGGAGTAATCGGGAATCAAGGCCGAATTGTTTCCAAGACCAGAAGCCTAGATGGATGGTACGGTCGATCGCGTCGCAGAAGCGTCAAGCTGGACGGCGAGAAATGGGGGCTGTCAAAAAAGGAGAGCTGGACTAGCAGCTTATATTGATCAAAGGAATCCTGAAATCTTCGCGACAGGGCGGATATCTTCGATGGAATTGTCAGCACGATAAAGGAGCGTAGGGAGATGACAATCCGAGGATGTGGACGAAGAGAGCGGATTCCAAGGCCGTCGTAAAGGAGTGTAACGAACGACCAGGAAAGTCAATAAAAGAGGTTGGAAGTGAAAAGAGTGGACTCAACAGAGTGAAAGAATGGAAGAAACAAAAGAGTGAAGAGTAAAGAAAAGAGAGAGGGGAGGGAAAGGAAAAAGGAAGGCTGACAGATGACTGGGGAAGGAAGAAGGAGAGAGGAGAGGAAGAAGAACGAGTGAGAGACGAGGGAAACAAACGGGTGGAGTGAGTGAGACTGAGAGAGCCCCAGAGGAAGAGAGAGTCTAGACAAAGGACAAAGTTTGTGTGCCTGAGGTTGACCGACCGCAGTCAGGAGATGTGAATTGCCTAAAGGGGCCTAGTGGGGATGGCTGGCACGCCTGTTCCTGACTTTTATTACAGATACAGACCAGGTACGGAGTTGCTGAACGGTTAAGTGTAAGTGGAGGTTCTTTTGTTCTCTCCATGCAGGTACATCCAGAGTGTGACGGTAACCGTCATGTATTTTCTTTTCCTCCTTCCTTTTTCTACTTTCTAGACGCCGGGAGTCCGAGGCTCAGTTCATACCGAAGGATTCCCATCATCCCATTCGTACCTCAGTATTGACGGCTGGCAGATCGCAGGCTGGATTCCGATCGTCTGCTGTTACTGATGTTTAATGTCCACAGGGATATCCCTTTCCTACCAGCGATCTGATGTATCGGCTATTATTATGATCTCGTTCCGATTCTTCGATTCATGACCCGTTGCTGCATATGTTAGGCCTGGAGCTCTGGCCTTTCCCGTACCGTACCACAGGAAGAAAAGGATAAATGTCGGGATGGCGGTCGCTTCGAGTAGGGGGGGTTGCAACAAATAACCAGTCACCATCTTGAATGTGTTTTGGCCCCTGCATCGGGAACTGCATCTGCTGCCCAATGCTTTTTATGACGCATAAGTAGAGGGGTGGCTCCGTATCTATCGCCCTAGTACGAAGGTAGTCTCTACTAGTCCTACTATGCCAGCTACGTCCGAAGTTCTGATAATAGTACACCGTATCGATAGTAACTCCGACTAGAGAAACTAGCCTGCATTCACATACGAATGGTAGACAGTGACTATTCTTGGACTCCGTCTTGTTGTTATCAGTATCACAACTCTGGAGGTCGATAATCCAAGGAGTACGATGAAATACGTTCAAGTCAAATCCAGCGCCCAACGTGGTGCATTGTAGTCTGTACCACACCGGGTCGGGCCAATTCCTTCATCTGGTGCGTAGAAGCACGACATCGTCGGAAACAGGGGACACTCGGAGTTCGCGGTATCCTCGTCAATAATTATGTACACGTAGCACCGATTACTCCGTACTCTAGTCCGTATAGAGGTACTGGGTGCAGAAAAGGGAAAGAAAACGAAATAAGAAAAAAAAAAAAAAAAAGAAGTCAGATCCCGACGACGACAGAACTATTCCACAAGAATTCGATCAGTGGAGCACCCACTCGAGTATTGCCGTCCTCCAAGACACCAACAGTGCTAAGCAAGGTCCTAATTCTAAACATTAAGATCGGAAGACTGCTGCCGTTCTGGTTGTTACAGTTTGCCAGTTTCCAATGCAACCAATAGCCCACATACGAAGTATCTGGTTTCAGGTTTGTCTTGCCACTGGACAAAGTTCCAGGACAAAAAAATCCTGTCTTTGAACCCAACCTTGTTTCTCAATTACTATTGATAGTACCCCGAACCTAAAGATGACAGGATTTGGAGTCAGGCATACAATTCGCGGACCAGAAACTTAGTAAGTCCGTCCTTGCCGGGAAGGGACTACATTCTTGAAACCAATTCACACGTTTCCGATAATTCGATCCAGGTACCCGCCCTCCCTGACCCAGCCAGCACGCAGCCACAATGCTCATTGGTCATAATTTTAGTGACAGCGCCAAATAGTAAGGTACCAAACTTTTTCTATTGGGTGTTCTGCGGTGGGGTTGCAGCCTATCCGGTGATGTCTCGTGGTTACGGTGGTTCACTGTCGCTTAGCTGACGCCGTCCATAGGGATAGCTTGAGGTACACAAAGCTGGTACACCTGAAACTATTCCGTGCAGCGTCTCAGGATCCTACAACTGATGCGAGCAGCAAGGAGACGAGAAACATCAAGTGACAGACTCAAACATCTTCTTCAGTGAGGTAGTACGTAAGGTACCAGACTCGCACCACCTCATGGTCCCTCTATCGATGATCCGTGCGCCCTCTGTCCGATAGCTGACATTCTGATTGGCCCAACCCATCCCTAGTGCATCACAGTATGTCGACCCCAGCCGCTAGACCACCCTGGGACAGGGACCAACCACAGCATCCCATCCTACCGCCACAGTGAAATCAAGGAACCAGAACCACCCTGAACAGGCAGTTGAAGCCTGCTCAGATGTAAAGACAGTGAGGTTTATTCGAGTGTGAGCTCAAAAAGGTGGGTCGATTGATTGTGTCGATACTCAATCCGAGCTTATGTGCAGAGCAACAGAGCAACAGCAAGTTTCGCATCTCTTGCCTTAGTCATGTCATGCATCCGCAGCCTAAGAAGCATCATTGAACAATGAACTTCCGGTTCTCAAGCTTACCCCCAAGGCGAAATTAGAGCCTGGGTCAGGGATACTCTTTCTCGAGAACCGTGCCGTTATTGAAAACAGTTCTGTTCTCTAGAATCTCGACTCGTCCAAGATGCAAGCTAGGCGGTGGGTTCTCGAGGACAGTTCCATTGGCAGAGATGATGTCGTCCAAGGCTTCCTCATGCCCGTCAACCTGTTTAAGTTGGCTATGCGGGCCGACGATGGGGTAGTAGAAACGGTGATCGGCGCTTGCTGATGCCACAATTCTCACTGATCAGTATAAACTGAGGACAATGCTCAAGGTGTAAGCCAGTTGAACTGGTCCGTGTACAAGGCCGGGCTTGTCGGCAGATGCGCGATACCATGGATACCATAATATTGTGCTGTCAACATGCAGCGGACACAAGCTCACTGACTCATGAAGAACTGATTTCTCTCATACCGGCATCCCACTCCGACGACGAAGTTGCAGGCAGAGATCGTGTCTCCTTTCTCTGACCAGTAGTCCCAGAAGGCCATACATGGTGTACTGTACATCGTCGTCCATGCGCTCAAGACTATGGCCCAAATTTCCATCGATGAAGAAGGTGATACAACCCTTGTCATTATTCTGTCCGTGAAGGATGCCTTTCGCTTCTCGAAGTTCGCATCGACCAGCTCGGAGAAGTCACATGCTCCCGCTTGAGCTAATCGTAGATGTCAAGGCTGTGATTGTCGAGGCAGCACAAGGATAACCGTAAGTCTTTTACAGCGAGATATGCCTTCAAATAATATGCAAGCGATATGGCAGCGTAAGCTGTTGTTATATTGCCAAGATGAGGTACGTGCTGTTCAGTACATAGCACCATCGCTAAATAACCACGAAGTGAAACTTGACCAGTTACCTCTGTCGATGAATCGTGGGTCTTCAACCCCAGATGACTCGGGCCATCTATCTTAAATTAACCTCCATACATAAGTCATAACATGGTCTGATATTCTGATTAGCCTTGTAGACGACATGGATCTTAAAGAAAGTAATCCCCTCCCATCACCCACCCCCAGGCCCTAAGTTATTCCATGTGCGTATTCATGTATATCAGATTCCTAGCCGTAGCCCTAGCCTCTATGGCGAGCGCCAGCGGTGCGAACATGATAGCCAGCGAGACAAGCTTCTCAAGTACAACTACAACCGCCGCAAGCACAGCCTCCCTCCCAGCCCTCACAACGCCCTTCGTACAGAACCCCGAATGCACCTCTATCTGGGATATAACAAGCAGCGCAACAAGAATCAACTCTACCCTCAGACTCACCACAATCCTAGTTTCAGACCGCGCCGACGAGCGATTTCCGTCTTGCCAACCCCCCAGGATGGGACAGCAACAGCACGGCCCGCTTCTCACTCAGCCCAGCTGTATGTCCTAGCGAATGGACATACCATCAAATGGCCACAGATCGATTTGACTATAGGCGATCGACAGCGTACTGCTGCTCCTGGTGTGACCTGCCTATTCCTTGATTCATGATTTAGACCAGCCCTCCCCTTCCCCACAAAAAGAGACAACCAGAACTGACACTGTACAGCGGCTTCTCCCTCTCAAGAAACCTGACCGGACCTTTTCAACATCAAAGCATCCTGCTACCGTACACTCACTCCCGGCGAGACAACAATCACAGGCACACTCTCCCACGGCAAGGGCGCGCAAATCCTATTTACAGATGGAGTCCAGGTCCACCAGGCATGGGCAATCTCCTGGGCAGGATCTGACACGGCGATCATGTAACCATCGCTGCCGTTACTAACGAATTCAATGATCATCCCGACATGGGTGCCGGGGGAGACCATCCCACCGGGGAGGTACGACAGGGGCTATGAGGGGTCGGATATGCCCGGCTGGGAGCCTATCTTGCGGTTTATCATGATAGGCGTTCCGATCATTGGTGTAGCGCTTCTTGCGGCGGGTGTTTGGTGTTGTATCTGGTGCGGGAGGGTGAAACGGGAGGAACGGCAACAGAGGGGGTTATTGGCCAGTCCGCAGGGGATACATACCACCCCATTTGTAGTCTACATAATATTCTGGCAGGCTCCATACAGCTTCTGTCAAATATTCCATGGAGAAAGACACAGTAGACGTCGTATTCTATCGAGACACACGGTTAATACAGTGGGTATGAATATACTGATCTCAGGCTCATGTACAACAGTGCAGATGGTATATAACAGTAAACCAACAAAACGATAGACTGAGCATCCCGGGGGTATACGGTGCCAACGCCATGATGCTCTGTTAATGACAAGAGAAAAAGAAAAAGAAAGAAGCAAAAGCAATCATTTCAGCTGGCCCTTTCGAATGGTTCCAAACCCTTTGGAAAACAACTCGTGAATCTCCACCGATCGGCGTGGCGTGCTCGTTCCTTCATCCTCCGTCGCGTGTCCAGAGTCATCCCTGCTGGAGCCGTTCAACTCGCTCAGATCGATTTCTTGCATTTCAATCTGGCCAGAGCCTGTCTTGGTCATGACTCTGGGCCGCGCCAGGAGCTCTTGGACCTGTTTCTCACGCGCCTCCATCTCCGCCGCTTCTCGAGCCAGCTCGAAGCTCGACTTCTTCTTGCCACGATCCCAGCCTTGCTGTAACTCGGATGCGGCGGCCTCTTCGAATCTCTTCCGGATTTCCAAGTCCTGCTCGTACTCCTGGAAGATGTCGACGTCTGTGGGGAAGAGGTTCGCTCTGATCGCGCTGACAGACACCTCAAAGATAACAACAGCAACAACCGTAACGAAGAGAACCGCCCAGAAAGCCAGGTCGCGGCCGGAATGCAAGATGAAGTTGCCCGGCACGTGATAAATGCCATTACCAGATTTGATCTGGTACCGGCGGGAGAGAATCAGGTTCCACAAGAACCATCCTCCAACTGAAATCACAATGACGATCAAAGAAAGATAGGTCTTGTTATGCACCTCCAAGGCCTGTAGCTTTGTGTTGATGATGATGACGCAAGCCGAGTATGTGATGAGCCCAGCCGAGAAGATGTCGCTTCCGGTATTTGTGAAGAGGATGTTTCCAAAAAGTCCGTACATGACGAAGAACACAATCATAGCTTCACAGGTAGCCATGAACGTCCATCCAAGGTAAAGTTTGATGTTGAACCCGCCATGCCGCTGACCTTTGGTGTATAACTCTGGGACAGCCAACAGCGTGGACGCAGACAAGTCTTTGGTGAATATACCAAGGAAGATGACAGCGAGCGATGTGAACAGAGTATTAAACATACTCAAACTCCATGGCTCGTACAAGCTGGTCCCGGTGTAGCCGTTCCAATGCTGATACAGTGCCTGGGTCAAGTAAAACAGCATTTCCTTCCAGAACGTACCAAGCGTGTATTTGCAGGCTCGGATGTAATTCCACCGCCCGTGAACGAGTAGTAGCTTCAGCAAGAATCTGAACTGGGCGATCGAGTAATCGGAAATCCGAGCTGCTTGCAAGCCTTCCTTGCCAGTGATTCCAATTCCAACATGGGCCTCCTGGATCATGGCAATATCGTTGGCGCCATCACCAATCGCAAGAGTCACAGAATCCTTGACTTGAAGCCGGATCGACTTGACGAGGAATGCCTTTTGTTTTGGACTTGCACGGCAGCAGATGACAGAATCAACCAAGATGGCCAGCTTGAAGAACTGAGCCCGGAGAGTCTCGTCGGACTCGATGATCGACAGAGTCTGTCCATCAACAACGACGACAGAGTGAGCCACGGATCCTCGACTAATATCTGCAGTCATCTTCAAGATTGAGCGTTCAACATCTCCAGTTTCATGGTCGAGGATGACAAGAGTAGAGTAGTCTTTAACCAGACGGCAAGAGTGGCCGACGTTGATGGCAGTTTCACGTTTGTCGCCAGTGAGCATCCACAGCTTGATATTGGCGCGTCTCAATTTGTCAATGGCCTCGGGTACGCCCTTTTGTAATTTGTCCTCAATCGCCGTAGCGCCAGTCAGTTCGAGCTGTTCTTCGATCTGAGCACCAACCTTCTCGATTTTTTCCTGACGGTCAATGAGACTGGTGCTAGCCTCGTGATAGGCCGCCTTCCACTCGTGATACGTGGAATCGTCGAGGAAACGATGGCCATACATGAGCGTCCGTAAGCCCTCCGTAGCAAAGTCATTCAGATGCTGAAAGCACCTCTCAAAGACTGCCGATTCGTTTACGACCAGAGCCTCCTCGACCAGATCATCTTGGTCCTCCTCGTTGACAGAGCTTCCCGAGTCCGAGAAAGATGTGGACTGCCTGCCAAGCTGAGCAGACGGACGCGGGCTGTAGTACTCATCATCAAATTCCCGTGTCAAAAGACCGCCATCAGTCTCACGATCACGAAGCCAGATATCAATGCTTTCTCTCAACACAGAGACGTTCTGCCCGGAAACACTGGAGCGTCTGTTCTTCGTCATGCTAGGTCGACCGAAGCTGGGACGACTGAAGCTTGGCCGGCTGAAGCTGGATCTGACTCCACTATCCTTCCGACTCTGGTGCTCACTATTTCGTCTCATTACCTGATTTGCCTCGGCTGCTCTGCGCTTGCTGGCACGCCGCTCAATCTCGACTGCTTTTTCATGAGCAAGAGAGGAACGTTTGAGCAACCGCATCAACGTGCTATCAGCACCCTTGCAGAAAAGACAGATGCGTTGGTCCGGCATTCGCACCACAACAGACATGCGTTTCCGAGTGCTTGTGAACTCGACGACGTCCAAGATTTCATAGACCTCATCTTGGTGCTCTTCTTCTGGACCATTGGGGTAAGTCCGAATAGTCAGGGTGTTTGGTTGTCGATCAACGACGAGATAGCCAAGGTCCTGCGCAGCCATCACCAGAGCTAGTTCATCAGGGGATGCTGCCTGGAAAGAAACGTTTCCAGACTCGTCCTTCTCCGGTATGCATGTGTGGCACAACGCTATTGCCAGTAGGAACAGCTTGGCTTTCCGCGCGAACACGGTGTAGGGCTTAAGTTGGATGTATCTCAACATATCGGTGGTACGGCGATCGGCCATGGATTTTGCAATCTTTCGAGGGCCCATGGACATCGAACCAGACACCTCCAGAGCGTTCGACACATTGGAGGGTCTTAACGCTTCTCGAGTATCTGAAGCGTGGGACTTACGAGCCATAGCCTTCTTGCCTTTGACACTCCGTTTCTTGTGGATCAACATCTTTCGATCACCATCTCTCGCAGCTTCTTCACGCAGATCAAAGTCATGAAACCAGGCAGTCCCCGCGACGCTCATCATACGGAAGCGCATCGAGTTGTTCGTTAATGTACCGGTCTTGTCAGAAAAAACATAGCTGACCTGTCCCAGCTCCTCGTTGATCGTGGATGTTCGCGCTTCGAGGGGTGTGTCGGTTTCCTCATCATACATGTCGATGTCGTTCAACAAGAACATCTGAACAACTTTGACGATCTCCATACTCACATAAAGCGAGATCGGAATCATGGTATTGAACATGATAAGGAACGAAGTAAAAATAGGGCCGTAGTCAACATTAGCCTCTTCGAGATACCAAGCGCGGCGCTCAACATCCTGTGACCAATATTTGTACGCAACGGTACAAGCAACCGCCAGGATAACGACGAGGCAAACAATCAGCATGACGACTCGATTGACCTTTGCCTGCAGGGAAGGCGACTTGATCCGCGGGTTCTTGTTGGCGTTCATTCGGATCTTGCACTCTTCGCCAGTGTAGATGACCATACCAAGGGCACGTTCGGTATTTCGAAGAATACTGCCGCGGTAAACCACTTCAGTATTCGTCAGGGGCAACTTCTCGGCGTTCACAATCACATTGCCATCAAATTTGTATAGATCGATGTTCGGGTCCTCCACGGCAAAGTGAATGGAGTTGCTGCAGATGTCTTCAACCGTCCCGCACACTTTAGCCACTGGCTGGCAAGGCTGCTTGCTCTTGAGGTTGGTCTCGCCATCTAGGGCCATAGTCTCAATGTAAGCTACACCGTTGGGCCCATTTGCATGGAGTAAGACAATGTCAGCTGGGACAGGCTGGTCGCGCTCGAGTTTAATCACATCTCCAACTTTGATGTCCTGCCACTTGACGAGGGCCCAATTGTGCGCATCGCTTGAAACAGAAACGCTGTCGCTGGCAGCAGTAGTCGCAGCAGCGGTAAGACTGGCACCAGGACGCAGAACAGATGCAAGCCGATTATTCTCCTCCTTGTCCAAACGATAACGACGCCAATCGTCAAACCCTTCTTTGCCCATTGAGATACCAACGAAAATCAAAAGAGGGATAAGCGTAGTAAAAGTACCTGTGGTACTTAAACCCGGAATCATCTGCAGAATAGCCACGACTAAGAAATAGAAGTTGGCCAACTTGGTGAACTGAGCGAACAATTGCCTGGGAAAGAAACTCCAGAAGCTATAACGACTGGATCGGATCCAATTTCCAACGTATGGCTTACCAGTCCTTTCGTCAATCAAGTCCTCGGTGCGAGTCACATCGAGATCAATATGACGGCCGTCTTTGGTGGGAGGAATGTCCTTGATTCGAAGGATGGCCTTGCGCACAGTTTCAATCGCGTTCTCTAGTCGCACCATGAACATAGTACAAGTAGCTCTCCGCTTCAACCATCTCTCATACGAAACACTCATAGAAAGGTGCCTGCCGTCCTTGGGATCAGAGTAGTATGTTGTTGAGCCGTCATCTTTGGGTGAAGATTCCGACGTGAGTGTTGAACGCACGACTTCCGAGTGCTTCTCGTCTCCTGTCGCCTGTGGCTGATCATTCGATGTCGATGTCTCCGGCAGCTGCTGCGAGTCAACCGCTGGGCCCAATTCAATAGCCCCCGGTGATGTTACATCTTGCGTCTGGATGTTCTTTGCGAAAATGGTACGCCGAAGTGAATATCCGCGATTACGGGATCGTGAGCGACCGACATCTGGACTTTGCGGAGACGTTGGGGAAAGAGCGCTATTGGGGGATAGCGGTGAAGTCGGCCCGCGCTCTGGTGATGCGACAGGTGAGCGCACTGGGGAGACAGCAGTGTTCGTGATACTCGTATCGATTGTCAGGCCCCTGGAGCCAGGCCGAGCATTCCTGGATTCCTCCACAATAGGTCGTTCGAGGTCTGTGGAAAACCGTACATTTCGCTGCTGAGATGGTCTTCGGCCGAGATCCGACGATATTCGGGACGGCGACATGGAAGATCGAGGATGAGCGACATTTTCTCGTGCTGGCACGTTATTCGGAGATTGGCTTGCCGAAATATTGGAGCTGTGTGTTGGATTTTGCTCGGTCAATGCCTGATCCTCCTCTCGAATCGTGTCTTCCGTAATCCGAGTCTCATTTCTTGATGCATAGTGTCCCGACATTGCAAGGTGCCGCTCGCTAACGATCTCTTTCGTTTTGTTGACTCAATATCCATCCATCGATCTACCACCTTCTCTTATCCGTCAACTGGAGTATCAGAATCGAGCGATATGTGCGTATTGTCGTAAGAATATAATCAAAACCGACGATGCTGGCACATGCTTTGATCCCGGCGTCCTACCAGGATTACCACATTTGCTGCAACCCGGGGCAACACTTCGGAACTCGTGAGACTGTGCGGTTGCGATCACCAGATAATCTGCCGACAAAGCGAGAGACCGCCTATTTCAAACAGAAACGACTGTAGTGGGTGTTGCAACTGGTCAATGAAGACAGACTGTAGACCAACACGGCGGGTATCGGAGTAAAAAAGAAAGAAAAGAAAAGAAACCAGCTTGTTGCAAAACCCGTACAAGAGAAAGAAGATAAAAAAGTATAAACAAACAAAAGGCGTCTAAACCAGTAGTGTAGATAGAGATCAGAGAGAAAGAAGAGAAAAAGCAATGGATGCTTTCCGCAGACGGCGTCCCAGGAGGCGGTTTGTTGCAACAGACTGGCAACAAAACTCCAGGCTCAAAGAAAAATGGCGGGGGAGAACCGAATCCGGAAAGATGGCCGACTTGACGGTTCGCTGCTGGGAGGCGAGAATTAGAGGATATGCAAGCAGCGCGGAATGCTACAATAAACTGAGAGATTGATTAGAGTAACGATCAAAGACGAGACAAGGAGAGATGAGCAACAAGCCTATAATGTTAGATATCTAGATCCTTACTTGTTGAATTTCCTGTCTTCTTGCAGGCTTGGCTCACTCTGCGGAGAAACTCCAGAGTCCAGGACTTGGAGGGCGTGGGTCATCTCTACTACTTCATTTACGGATGGCAATTTGCAAAGTAGATGGATATTAGGCTAGATAAACTTGGCTGGCCACGCAACGAACATGGGTAGAATGACCTAAGAATAATTAGGATTAACCTCGAGGTTTAGGTTGGCTGAGGACATTGGCCTCCTCCATTCCCCCTCTCCACCTCCAGCTCCCGTACAAATAATCCCACAGCAGTGACATCTCTAGGTCAAGGCTACAGCAAAATCCATTGCCAGATACAATTTGACATCTACTAAGCATTAGCACCAATTTTTTATTAAAAAATATATATATATATTTGGTTCAACCTGATAATACCCTTGATGAAGTAGACTAAGAGGCTTGCATCTTCACAGCCCTTCAGACTGGACCATATGGAGGAGACAACCTAGTTGTGAATGCAGTAGTGCACAGCCCCCTTGGCCTATGAGACTGAAAAGAAGGCCAATAAGTTCTCGAACAGAACGTGTGGATACTTCTGGACAAACCCTCTCGAATGTGGCGGGATGGAGCGCTCCATACTCCAATTCTGGAATTCTGGAACTCACGTTGAACATACCATAGAAATCTTCGGGCGAAACATAGGTACAAAGGTACGTACATCTGAAGGATCAATCTCAATGGACACTGAACAGTGGTCCGTAAGGCCTACCATGGACTGCTTGGCAGAAGTGTACGCAGCCTTGTGGGTGCTGGGTGCGGACTACTTGGTAGTGTGGTGGCAAACTTGGTTTTCCTGGCTTGGGCCGCTCCGTATGAAGCCAAAGCTGGGCTCAGGTTCAAGTCTGTAAAGTCATCTGATTGTTTTATGGCTTGCACACGCTGTGTACGAATCAATCATTGATCATGTGACTGGCAGCTCACCCTCTCATCTCGTGGTCCTACGTCATGCGCGTAAACGTTTGGTTGACAACGGCTCTTAGGTGCGACGATCCCCTTGCACTGAATGAGGTGCTATTCGCCAGCCATCCCAGGTATCTTGTCTGATAGTGAAGTAAAGATGTCAAACAACTCGCACAAATTATCATAATTGAAAGAATACAAGTCTCGTGAAGCTATGGAACAACATCCTCACCATATCTATCCTACCCCACCGAGTGTACCCGGAAGAACCTCGCCCATACATATTTCTCAATCTCTTCAGGGACGTATCAATTAGCAATATCATGGCAAGGCTCTACGTATGCTGCCATAGCAAGAAAAAGGACGACGACTATAACCGGCTTGAAAGTACGGAAGTCACGTGTCATCCGCATTTCGCGATCAGTACCTCGGGGGTGGGGGAGGTTGTCCATAGGGTGGTCTCTGCTGCGGGGGATAGCCACCGGGAGGAGGCCCAGAAGGAGGACGTCCGTATGGGTCAGAGGGAGGAGGGGCTCCATATCCGCCGTACGCCTGTCCATAGCCGGGCTGTGGGGGTCCACCCTGGCCTTGAGAGTAAGGCGCTTGGTTGTAGCCTTGTCCCTGGCCATAGGCTCCTGGCTGATTGTATCCAGAGGGTTGGGGTTGGTTATAGTAGCCGGGCTGTTGACCATAGTTTTGGCCTGGGTTGTAACCTCCGTACTGGCCAGGAGGTCCAGGAGGGGGAGGACCGCCGGGACCACCGGGACGTCCTGAAGCCTTTTCGTCCTTGGTATCGTACGATGAATCAATGGAACCGAGCATCAATTTGGCGCACTGGAAATGGTCAGCGAGTCACAATAAGTACTTCCTGGAAGGACCTACCCAGAGCTCGCGAGTCAGATGAATTGGAGGGTTGGCGCGAGCCATCTCATCCTGTTCGACTTCGAAGTCTGGCCGTTCTGTTAGCCTAGTGTTCTGTGCTAAGGACGAGTTGCACGTGCGACACTACTTACTGGATGTACAGTCGATCAAACCTCCGATGTGGGGATCCTCATCCAGGCTGGCAAGGAATTCGCGGGCCTTGGTGTCGGTTCCAACCTGCGAAAACTGGAACGAAACGGCACCTCTTCCGTACTGGGTTCTGGATACCTCTTCGCTGGCATATCGAATGGCGCTAGCGACGGTGTCGTGTGGCTCACCGGCAGGCTGACCATCAGTGATGGTGATGATCAGGACAGGCTTCTGCAGACGACCGGCCCGCGCAGGCGCAACAACCATTGGCTCAAGGACCTTGTTCCTCAAGCTTGTACCCAATGGTGTCAGGCCGGCGAAGCGGATGCGTGAGACGAGCATATTGACATCGTCGACGCTGCGGATACCATCGCCAATTTCATTGGAGTTCATGAAGCGCACGGAGATGCCATCTTGATCGAACGTCGACGCGCCGGTTGCGACGATGCCGAGAATCTGTCTCAGCTGCTCTTTTCTCACTCCCTTCTCTTCGAACTCGATGGAACCACTGTCATCGACATAAAGGATAACATCAAAAAGAGCAAGTTTCATGACGTCCATTGCCACTTCCTGGGGCACGGACCACTCATGGACAAGTCTATCAACCCTTGCGGGAGCGTCATTGGCCAACGACTGGACAAGTCTATCTAGTCTATCAGGAGGGTAAAAGGTTTGCAGATTCTTCTCTTGAATGGTGCCAATCAAAAGCTGTTTGTAGGCGCCGATCTGCTGCTCAGTGGCACGGGCGGGAGGAGCACCGCCAGGGTGGCCATATCCAGCTTGTCCTGGGGCCCCTGGTGGGCCTCCAGGACCGCCTTGGTACGGCGCGCCTTGAGGAGCATAAGGCTGTCCCTAAACAAGCGATCACAGTCAGCAATCATGATAGGGGAAAAAAAAGAGTCGCACAGTGACGCAAAACTTGCAAAACACGGCAACCGAATCAATTTGGGAACGCAGTTTGTACATATGCCTGTTGCTGTGGAGAATATGGCTGTCCGTAGGGCTGAGCCTGTGGTGGAGGTGGGGCCGTTCGTCCATAACCCTGCTGAGGCTGCCCTTGGCCATATGAAGGTCCAGTACCATAGGGTGAAGCCTGAGGGTAGCCCTGTGACTGTGGATGGGGGCTGTACGGTGCTTGCGGATATCCCTGAGATGCAGGTGACTGGGCAGTAGGATAAGGAGAGTAGGATGTAGGTGCCGGGGAAGGTGAAGGAGCTGGCTTGTTCGGAGGCACCGAGGGAGCGTTATAGGGCTGATATTGTTGCTGTTGCGGCGGCGGAGTAGATGTTGGATAGGGAGACTGGGGCTGAGCGGAACCAGGTCGAAGCTGAGGAGGATATCCTTGTTGGTTATAATAAGGTCGAGACATGATGATGGACGGCGTCTTCAATCACCGGAGCAGTAGCAGGGAAGGTTGAAGTTTGTAGTCCCAGGAATTGGGGGTTCGACAATTTCTGATGGAAGGAGGGGCAGACGAGCAATGTGGAGTGATAATGTAACCGGGGAGGACAACTTTCATTCGATGGAAAGATTGCTGGCCGCAGCGGGCATTTGTTTGAGGAAAGACAAAGAAATAAGAAACGAGGGGAAAAGTGAAAATGTCAAGCACTAAGCAAGAAATTTGCGCTTACCGGATTGCCAGGAGTAGATGGCGAAGGAGCGCCTGGGTAAGCTTGATACTGCTGTTGCTGTTGCTGCTGGGATAACCGAGTATCAGCGTCAGCAAACTCAACATTGTTGCGACCGTAGTTAATGACGATGACGCCAATACATGATTAACGATACTAAAGACCGTAAAAAACGAGGGGCAAAAAGAAAAAAGTGGACTCACATATCCACCAGCACCAGGCTGCAGCGATGCAGGAGGACCTCCTGGGTAGCCAGCGGGCGGAGCTCCCGAATAAGCACCGCTCATCTTCTGCGGGTTGTTTTGAGCGTTGGCGATTTTGGAGGCAAACTGTATGCAGAAGCAAGTAAATCGTCAGTCTTCAGTGAGTAGAGGGTTGATATATCATCATCATTATTATCGTTATCGTCATCGTCGTACACAGCCTTATATCTGTCCTTGTTTTGATCGACTGACAACCTCTCATCACCCTCCATTTCAGACAAACAAACTCCGTTTAGGGAGAGCGGGGCAGACGCGGGGCATATTTCTGAAGATGATGGCAATACTTACCCCCATTGCTGTGGTGTGCACTCTTTGAAACTGGGATAGGAATGTCACAGTTCACGGGACAAATAGAAAGAGTGAGAAGAGAGAATGTCAAAGATGGAACGACTATGAAGTCCAAATGAAACTAAAATATGGAAGCTCAACTGGGGCAGTTTAATTGATGACGACTTTCAGCTGGAACTAGCCCTGTCATGAGACCCGCTTATGGGTAGTTTTATTCTTAGTATCTAGCAAAATATGAATGACCTTTGCTTAAGAAGGAAGCAACTGCATTCTTACTACATCGCTGTGGCCAGGCAGATGATCGCGTACTTGTAAGCTGCATACAACAAGAGAAACAGCTTCCAGGGTACATAGAAGACAAATGTACGGAGTAGTTCGCCTAGCAAAATGCGACAAAAACACCGCGAGAAGGCTATCAATCTCATCTCGAGGCTACAGTTGCATAGAACATTGAAAAACATCGCATCAAGTACATCCCAGTGCGATATTATTCTCCGTCAACGTCCATGGTTGTCTCCTGACTCCGAAACTCAACCAATTCATTGAACCATGGAGGCTCAAGGCTGTGCTGGGCTGTACAAACCTTGCCTCTTGACTCTTGGACCTTTCCTCTCCACTTGCTGTGGCTGATATCACCGCCATCATCTTGTGCGCATTCATACATTGCTCTAATTGATTTAAAATTATTTGTCTGGCTGTTTTGAATAGACAGCATAGTTGATTTTGCTATAGGTAACAATATCTGAAAGACACTTTTGTGTGCTCAACCACAAGTTTCATAACTGATGCATTAAGCGAGATATGCACCGCTTACTGATCAGTTCCATACAAGCGTCATCAACTACAAAACCATCTGTACACCAGCTCACTGTACAGCAACACACCATAGAGGATCTGAGATAGGCATGTGCTCATTGGACAGTATTCTGTTAAATTGTTACGGTCATATGATCAAGACCATGTAACCTCAGCACATATACTCGCCATATAGCATCTAACATAATGGTCACTTCTTGGTATGGCTGATGTCATCCCATAATGGATCCGGAGGAGGTCTAAAGAAGGGGGAATGCAGGACTCAACTCCCTTTTATCATCTCCTACGTGGGCTCCTAACCCTTTCGTCTAAGCCTTTCATCAAACAAGTCCCTTACTCCAGTCATTATTTCGGAACGGTGTCCCTTCTCTTCTGGAGAGATGATTTCGAGTCGCTATCTTCCAATGGACAGCTCCTGTTTAGATAGCTTTCTACCCACCTAAGAAGCATTCAAGTACACTCCAAGGCTATCTCGGCAGCGCTCAATACAGTTGACAGTCGCAGAGATGGCTCAACCACCGCTCCGAGTAGGAATCCTCGGCGCCGACAGCGAAGTAGTCCAGACCATCTACTTACCTGCCCTACGAGCCCTAGATCAAAACTTCAAAATCGCAGTCCTTCACAGTGCAGTCAGCAGCGCCAACAATACGGGCTCCCCGCGAACCACCACTTCAATCGACGATGTCATACATGATCCCAGTATCGATCTCATCCTCAACTTCCTCCCTAACGAGTATCACGAGACCTACACCATCGCCGCCCTCGAGGCTGGCAAACATGTCATGGTCGAAACCCCTGTAAGCCTCAGCATTAGAAGCACCAAACGGATCATCGCCGCCGAGAAGTGCGCGCCGAACGGGGCTAAGGTCTTCGTCGCCTGCGCGCGCCGCTACGTACCGTGCTTCGAGGACGTGTTCAAGAAAGAAGTCGCGAGCCTCGACCGGATCTACTACGCTCGGTGTCGGAACATCGCAGGCCCACACACAGCGCACTCAGCCACCACGCCCCAGAATCCGACGGTACCCAAGACGTGCAGCAGCAACAGTAATGGGGCGGGAACCGGCGACAAGCATCTCCTGCAGGGGCTTCTGGAGGAAGTATTCAGCGGACAAGAGCTAAGCCAGGACCGCATCGCGCTGTGCCAGTTTCTCGCCTCACTGGGGTGTCATGATCTGGGTCTGATGCGGGATACGCTCGGCGCGCCGGATACCATCTCCACGATCTCGGTGAACGATCCGTTCTACTCGGCCATTTTCCACTACACGGATACTGCGGCGAGGGGCGGACACCCGTTTACCCTGGTGTACGAGACGGGTACGGACTCCGTGCCGCGGTGTGATGCGCACCTCGCTATTTACGGGCGTACGAAGACCGTGAGCATCTACTACGAGCTTCCGTATGCGCGGGGCCAGCTGTTGCGGGTGGTGGTGGAGGAGATGGATGATCAGGGCGTACTCAGAAAGACGGAGAGTGTGAGTAGTTGGGAGGATGGGTATCGGGAGGAGCTGAAGGCGCTGTATGCGTTTCTCGTTGAAGGGAAGCCAGCCAAGACGACGGCTGTAGATGGTCTCCAGGATCTAAAGTTGTTCCGGATGATGTTCGAGCAGTACGATCGGCAGTGCGGGACCATTCGAACTCCCCTTGGCTAGGAGCTTTTTGGGTGGAGGTCTTAAGTGCTGGAAATTCATCGATTGTTTTGAATGAGTTTGCCGAGGTCACTTTAGCTGACTTCGTTCCGCGCCAGTCGTGTCCCCTAGAATCTCGCACTGGCAGAGCTTGGATGTTCTGATTTCAGTTCTTGAATATGTTCCGGTACCTTCTTGAGTATCAATACAGGAGATTGAAAGATAATTTAGGAAGGTGAAGGTCATCTACACGCTTCGCAAGCCACAGTTCACTATAGTCTAGGTCGCTCCCATGCAAGGCATCTCTACATAAACGCTCAATGCAAAACGCGCCTACCGCTTTCCCTTCTTCTTCTTCTTCGAACTGGCACCTCCACCTTGAGGCTTTGGCTGTGTGGTAGCCGGCGTCTCCTCCGCCTTCTCACTGACAACACCACCCTGCATCCTCTCAGCAGCACGCTGCTTGCCCTTCCGCCCCTTGGGCCGATACGTGGACCGGTCGCGGAGGGGTAGCCACCGCTCCGGATCCGGAGCCTTGTTAGGATCGTAGTCCTTAGGAAGACGTGACTTCCTGACCCGTTTCGTCGCGCGGGTCTGGCTCTCCGCTGCAGTCCTCTTCCTCGCGCCGGCGATCGCGGCGGCAGCGGCTGCCGCTGTCGCCGAGGAAGGAGAGATGCCCGCTTGCTCCAGGGCGGCAATATCAACGTCTGCGATCAGATCATCAACAGCTGGGAGGCTTCCGAGCTGCGACTCGACCCTGGAGTAGTCAAGGGTGGCCTGCGAGGCGACGTAGCCGGCCACTGCGAATTGGTCGCCGTTGTTATTCTGGTACAGATCCTTGAACAGTTCTCCTGAGAGGGTTAGGTCTGCGTGGTCAGAGGAGTGTAGTAACGACGCCGCTGCGGCACGAAGGAGGGGTACAGGGGCCTCGGCGCGGTTTCGCCAGTGGTTCGCTGCCTTGGCTAACTCTGACCGAATCTGACCCTTGCGGCCTTCAAGCTTGTACAAGGACACCAGCACTGTAAGCAGGCCGGGGCTGAAGCGGATATCCTTGTCCTGCTCGGCAATGGACTCGTCGAGGTTCTGGAGCAGTTTCTCCAGCGTGTTGATGGCGGAAGTAGTATTGCCTGCATTGACGTAGAGTTGGACGACAGTCAGGACCAACCCGATGTCCTTGGGCTGTCTCTCCAGGACTGGGAGAATGGCTTTCAGGGCCTTGGGCCCGGTTTGGCCTTGTGCGTGTGCGGCTGCGCTGTAGACCGAGAGCAGATTGGTCCTGGCGTCGAGCGAGGGATAGGCTGCTTTGGATAGTTCTTTGGATGCGGAGCGGATGATGCCGTCGTATTTCTGGACTAGCAGGTCCGCTGCGTGAGAATTACCCATCATGACATTATTCTGGTAGTCAAAGAGCTTATCGTTGTCGGTGGAGTCGGGTGTCTGATGCAAGGCTTTGTACAGGGCATAGGGATTGGCGGCGGTGTTTTGAACGAGGGTGATGTTGTGTTGGGCAATCTTC
This sequence comes from Aspergillus novofumigatus IBT 16806, assembly GCF_002847465.1. Taxonomy (NCBI): domain Eukaryota; kingdom Fungi; phylum Ascomycota; class Eurotiomycetes; order Eurotiales; family Aspergillaceae; genus Aspergillus; species Aspergillus novofumigatus. Next base: position 1,342,413 of record NW_020194278.1, read on the forward strand.
TTGGTGGAGAGCTCAGGGATACTGTATCGATGTAAGCTTTTAGTTGCAGTGCAATGAGCCAACTGGGTTGACATACTCATCTACTGAAATCTCCTTGAGGACCGACTCAGCCTCCTCAGACTTGCCTTGGCGGAGTAAAACGTACAGCTGCTGCACCGAAATGGGGAGCAGCTCTGCGGCCCTGTCCTCCGGGGTGAGGTCTTCCGAGGTTCGACAGAGTTCTGCAAGACTTTTAGTGCCATGCCGCCAGTCGGCCCAGCGCGCCATTGGTTACGAACCTTTCGCCCGTTTCAGCAACATTTCACCCTGTGCAAAATCTCCCTTGGCGATGCTCAGACATGCCGCGTTGTATACAGTCTCGAACGCTTCCAGGTCCTCTCTTGTTGGCCTAGCATGTCGTACGGACTCGGGGTATCCTTTCCACTGCAATTGCGCATCCGCTGCCCAGGAATTGATCAGAAGGTCGTTCTCTTCATTACCCATCGACGCCTTGTCCTTGGCCAATTCCTCATAAAGTTCAGCTGTCCGGCGAAACTTCTCGGCGCGATAACTCTAGATAAAGGGAAGTCCATTGTAAGCCGCGTCCCTTTCCTGATGCGCTGTTCTCGGGGGCTCTAAATGAAAAGGAGAAAGGACATACAGCTTGAGCCTCCAGATGGTTGCCCCCTCTTCCACGAGCTAGACGGGAGACGACATTGATCGCCTCATCGGGCTGACCGTGCTTGTAGAGAGTATATGCGTATTCCAAGGCAGCCTTCTTCTTCAACGCATCCCCGCTTTCTTCAAAGACTCGCAGGCAGTCCTCGTAGCGGTCAAGTTTCAACAAGGCCACCACCTTGACATGTTGGGCATTGATATCCGATTTGGACTTTGCCAGCGCCGCATTGGCGGAGCTGAGCATCTCTTCATGATCGTCTATGGAGGCTCGTTGCAGCAACGAGCTCAATGACTGCGTAGCCATGGCGGCGGGGTGTGATTGGAGCTGCAGTTGGAAGATACCAGCACGAGAGACGGGGGTGCTGCGGAGTTCGGTTATTGTTGGTCAAACCTTCCAGACGCAGTTCCGCCGTTATGGAAGGGCGGCCTTTGTGTTGAAGGCGAACTGAATAATCCGGGGTTCTGGCTCGAATCCTCCACATGCCACAGTGTGCGGAAGACAGATATTTCCTTATTTGGGAATTTGCATTTGTGGTGTTTGCGTAGTGCCGTAGTTGATCACTGCAGGTTGGATGACTAAGCCCGCTTCTACTTTGGCGGCTTCTTGTGCCAGAAGCTCTACCTGACTGATGCTGCATTGATCTTTGTTGAAATCACTATTAATATGATTAGTGTGCTTGAGGGCTTCAACATCAATAATACGATTAATTATTAATGCTTCTATGAACACTAAGTACCTGTCTTACTCTTCAGCACTATTTCTTGAACCCACCAGCATTGGGTTGCCGATATTCTTATTGGCTGAGGGTGGTGGACAATCCATGCTCACTTGAAGCTCTCCCGATCCCGCAATCATTTTGAGGCAGGTCGCATCTCTGTTCACTCATGCACATATACTATTGGTATGGATCTGGACGAGCAGAGAATGGACGTAACATCCAGCAAAAAGGGTGCAGTTACACTACATAGTTCCGCAGGCCAGGATTAGACACACGTGACCGCCAAGATAATCGTCGTCATCCGGGATCCCCACTCGCTGTGTTGAGCATTGATTTTCGTCGAAATGTCTCGTTGCTTGGATGTCTTGGGTATGGAACTGTCAATTCTTACGCGATCTGCTTGGTGGCGCGTCATTGCGTAAATAATAGTGCAATGGTGGTGGTGGTGGTGCTGATTATCGCTAGAGCCCCTTCTCCAATTATCCAATTGAGTCGTCTTTGCCACTGCCGTTCCCCCGTTCGTAGTCTAAATACTAAGAGGTAGAGTCTGCAGGTTCGTTCCAATAATAGATAGACAGGATATTGAAATAAACTGACAGGCCAAGCAACGATAGGTTTAATTGACAGTTGACACACTGCCATCTATGTAGTACCTTGGCCTACTTCCACAGAACGGATACTCCATGGTGGTATCCTACTGAAAATCAGAGTGAAGACAGATGAGGTAGTTAGTCGACGAATGCATCAATATCCATTACTCCGTACATGGTCCATGATGACGAATGAATGAGGAGAATGAAGCGCAGTATCTGTGGAACAGGACTCCATTAGAAGTGACCTTGAGGATCAAAAAAGCCATCCTGGCCAAGGTCAAAGGACGCGGCCGCTGATCCACAGTCCACCGGCCCACTTTCCCTAGCCATTCGTGTCTTTAATTCGCCTCTTTGCGTCTCCATGACGGGCTTTTTAGTCGCAGTCGGCGTTGCATCCCACCATCCCGTGGTTGAGGCCCAGGCACATTTGGAGATACTTTTCTTTTATCCGGAAACTTAACTGGAGACGGACTTCCTGTTTGCCTCCATTTTCTTTTTTTCCCCTCTCTTTCTTTATCTGTCGCCTGTTTCCTTCAGTTCTGAAGTGGACAAAGGAGAAGGAAGAAAGCCTGCCCCTCTACCCTGTCTTTTTCTTTTTTGCTTCCCCTATATATTCGTTTCAAGGTCTAGACCCGGCTGTGACCTCCTGATCCGATTTAGTCTCCCTTTCCTGCACTATCGGAGGGGCTCCTATATTGGCGTCGCTCAGTCCACGTCCACGAACTCCGTCCAGTTTCTTCGCAGTCGGTCGGGATGCTCATGCTATTGTCGACACGGTAATCGGTTTCTGTCTCTATCGTCGCTGGCCGTTCGAGCTTAGGTTGAACGAGGGAAAGCGGAACATATACAAGGACAAACTCAAATGTTGTCGAAATTCGAGGAGAAGCCCAGACCGGCAATGGGCGCATCATGGATGTGGAAAAGGAGGGTTCTGCGCTTCTCGGTCGCGCTGCTTCTCGTTGCTGGTTTTACTTATGAACTGTGGCCCCGCGTCGAGTCCATGCCCGAAGAACCCCCGACAATTATACAGAATATCACCATCACCTCCGGCGTCAAGTGCGAACCCGACTTTGACGTTCTCCGCCGCTTGGATATCCGGAAACTTTCTCAGTATGAACGGCGTGAAATGATCGTCGCTCGTTCCTCGGAGCCGGAGCTCCCCATCCGACAACGGCTCAATATCCCCTTCCTTCAGCAACAATCGTCGAGCGATGAGGCTCGTAGGCTGGGTCTGCCGTCGCAGGACGATTGCTACATTAGATCTCCGGTTACGGTGGAGGTGCCTCCATCACTTGCGAATGTGGATGCTTCGCATATCGACTTTGGCGTTGCTACGACATTAGAACGACTGAACGACTCGTTAGACGCCTTCACCCACTGGGCTGGTTACACACGCACTCGTATTTTTGCCTTGATTGAACCGGATGAACGAGTGGAGGAAGTCCAAGCCAAGGCCGATAGCCTGGGGATCAACCTGTTCGTCACACAGTCGGAGGAGGAGTATCAAACTCGATACTTTTCATTGGTCGCGCATCTGGCGAAGAACATGCGGCCGCGGACGCGATGGGCCTGCGTGATTGACGATGACACCTTTTTCCTGTCCATGGCGGCCTTGGTGGAAGCGCTTGCCCAATACGACGACACGAAACCCACGTACATTGGAGGTGTGTCGGAGAGTGTTTCACAAATTGGCATTTTCGGCCTGATGGGATTTGGCGGCGCGGGCGTCTTTCTGTCTCGTCCCCTGGTGCAGCAATTGAGCAACCACGACGTCTTCGAAGCCTGTCAAGCCATGCCTCACACCGGGGACCGGAGAATCTCACTCTGCATATACCAGCACACGGAGGCGAAGCTGACGCTGGATTATCGACTGCGGCAGCTCGACATGCGAGGCGACGTGTCAGGGTTCTTCGAGTCCGGACGCGAACAACCGCTATCCGTACATCACTGGAAGTCATGGTTCCAGGCCGACATGGCTAAACTCAGCGTCATCACGAATCTCTGCGGGGATAAGTGTTTCCTGCGCCAGTGGCAGTTTTCAGACGGCTGGACCCTCACGAATGGCTTTTCCGTCGCCAAATACAGTACCGAGATCGACTTGGACGACAAGACCATGGAGGTCTCGTGGGTCGGCGACAACGGAGCCATCGACGAGTCGTTCCTGCACGCGCTCGGTCCTCTCAGGCCCAAGGACATGGGCAAATTCAGCTATATTCTCGAGGACTCGGTGTTCCTTGGCAACCAAGTGCGCCAATGGTACGTCCACCGCGACGCCGAGATGGGCGATCAGATCATCGAGTTGATCTGGAAGATGGCATAGACGTTTATTCCCACACTGAGATGGCCGTGCTATCCTCACTGTGCGGATATTGTTCTTTTCTTAACTCTTCGCTTATGCGATGGCTATTCTAGACGACGCCTTCATGCCTGGCATGTTTTCACGTACATAATTCTTCCACTGTGCATATAGACGTTGAGACCGCTGCACCCGCCTTTACCAATATCTAATCAATCTCTTGTGGCTTTCGGGTGGCTTGCTCGAGGGTGGCTTGCTTTCTTGCTAATTAGGTTTCATAATGATATGCAATATACCCATTCTTGATCCAGTTTGTTTTCATCTTAATTCTATCTATCGTATGACACCGGAATGTAATCAGCCTCGGGAAGCCCGAGTTCCAACTACAGAGGGCTATCTCTACAAGCCCGTGCTCGTGCTCTGCTCTGATAGCATGATCTCTTTTCAAGTTTTGGATCCAACTATATGTCAAACACCTCAAGATAGATGCAAACTTGGCCGCCTCCTTATCCAGATCTTTAGGATCCATTCTTCTTCGGCATCGGCACCCTAGTCTAGCTTGAGATTGAGGCATGGATTCAATCCATTACAGAACTAATTCCTGGATCGATGGAAATGCTTATGCATATGCCTACAGTGAAAAGAAGCGGGGCCATGCCCTGGCTTGGGCCCAGCCATGAGAGTTGATCAAGAAATTGAAATGCCACAGGAGAATTGGACAAATTCTTCGTATGCTAGACCGTTGAATCGATAGCCTTTGTCGTTATGGGGCGGACTCAGGCAGCTCACCGGATGCGGTATGTATTTGTTGCTTGCGCTTACTGATTATCTTCGCGTCAAAGGGTACGCCGGGTATAGCAGCTGGAGCTAGTCAATATGTCTAACTCCGTACAGTTGTGACGCATTATCCATTCCTTGGATCGTCGAGTCATATATAAACAAACATATGTACAGATAACCAACATAAGGATATACATCGAAGTCACTGAAAAAAAAGTACAGACCACAACGCGGGTATCCATATCCGTATCTACATCCGTTTCTCTACTTCCGTAGTCGATTACCGTGCCGCCCGGAGAAGATGGGTATCGTGAAATGTCATGGGGGATGGGATATGCGATACCGAGGCAGGGACATGGTCCGATTCCTCTGGTTCTGGCTCTGCGGCCGTAAGCAGGTCCCATCTACTTTGGTTTTGGGCGCGCCAGGATGGTGTGGGTCCCGAGGGAGGTGCGGCGATGAGGGGGAGGAAATTGCTCATGTTGATGGAGCAGTCGAGGCCAAGGATGCTTTTTGAGCGATTGAGCAGGGTGGGGAAGAGGTATGAGGGGGAGCCGCGGATGCGGGACAGGGTGCTGAGGAGGCCCCAGAGGAGTTCGCGGGGGTCAACGGCCGATTCGGCGAGGTGGTGGGAGGCTTTTGAGCCGAGCGAGCGGGTAACGTCTGCGACGGCCATGCCTATGTCGAAGAGTTTTTGTTCCTGGAAGGAAAGGCAAGTCAGTCAAGTCAGTCGATTGGTCGGGGTTAGGAAAATCAGGAGGAATTGAAAGACTCACCATGCCGATTCCGTGAGCATCGACAGATCCCTGGGATGCAGCACCGATGACGTCCATCACGGCTTTTCCTACCAGGAGTGGGAGATGGAAGGGAAGGACGGCGTCCTCTCGCGACCCGGGCTGCGAGACGTGCGCCATGGAGAGCTTCCAGATCGTCGCCTGCAGCCACTGCTGTGTGACGAGGATGTCGACTCTTTGGATTTCTACTACCCCGTCTAGCGACATGGGTTTGCAGAGACTCGACTGGATGGAGGATATGGGAGGCATCTCGGAAAAGCCATCCCCGCCACCGGCAGAGATCCAGTCGTACAGGCTGGGAGTCAGTTTCTCGAACATGTTGATTAGATTAATGAAGCCGTAGGTCAGAATGGGATCGTCCGAGCAGAGGACTTGCGGTTTGTGGATGGAGTTGCGTAACATGACCGGTTTCGCTTGCTGCAATGCGTAACCCCTGAATCACTCAAGGTGTCAGATTCGGCTTTCGAGCAGCAATTCCCCGTCGGATGCAGATAGACTCACCTCTCTGTGATGAAGAGCAGCCAGAAGACACGCCTTCTTTCTTCTGCTTCTTCAGGACTGAATTCGGAGTAGGTCACCTCCCGATGCAGGCCAAGGGTGAAGATCATGGATGTAGCTTGGCACAGGTAGAACCACGCCTTCTCCTGTTTGTCGAGATTGCCATAGCAGGCAAACAGGAAGATTGATGTCAAAAGACTCTCGATGCTGACTTCATCTACCGGATCACACTCCTTCCTTGCCCGTACCGCCTCTGCGAGCAACTCTTCCCCTGACATCATGTACTGTCCCTCAGTGTTGAAGGCAGAGGGGTCCATGGCACCATCAAACTTGAGCTGTATATGAGTCGCGGCACACAACGAAGCCAGAAAAGCATACCTCCGCGAAGAGAGTCTTTCCAGCTGGTGGCAGTCCGCCTGTATTTCCTCCTTCCGCACCACTGGCATGATGGGAAAAAGGTATTTGAAGTAGACGTTCACATGTGCCAGTAGAACAGGTGACGAGAGACGTCTTGGAAAAGGAGAGCATTGACCGGTTCCAGACTCAGACATGGAGTTAGTCGAGTCGGGGGATGAGACAAGTTCCGGAGGAGCGAGCCGTGTCAATGAGTCCAGGAACTCTTGGGAGTTGAACTGGGCATCCGCAACGGAAAACGGAGGAGACGTGGGAGAGGCTCCTATGGGGTAACCTCCGGCCTCTGGAAGGAACTCTTTGTCCAGAGTATGCTGTCGAGGGCCATAATGCAAGGTATCTCGAGATCGTGAAAGGAGCGGATGGATAGGAGCCAGAGGATAGAGAGTCCGGAACTTGGGGCCTTTACGGCGCAGAACATCGCTGTAGGAGCAGGAAAGGAGGAGCCGAGAGCACTTGTCGCACGGGAGCTCTCTCGAGCACTTGATCTTTCGACGCCTACAGTTGTCGCAGGCTTGCTTGCACGGTTTCTGTTCGGATTTCGAGGGGGTATCACTGGGGGAGTCCATTGCCAGACACGGACACAAGCAAATTTCTTAGGGAAAAGTGAAGAATATAGTATGTAAAGTCAAGAAGAAGATATTACGGACACGACCTTGCATGACCAGAAAATCTCACCGTCTTGAGGCCATTGTAAGTCGCTTCTCATAAGACGATGACAGTCACATGTAGAATTCAGCCATGAATACAACCATGACCAGCACGATATGAAAGTAAACAAACAGATATCGAGGTTGAAACAGGAGATAAATTCAAGAAGGGGAAGTAGATCATGAAAAAGGACAGGAAAAAAATCTGGGGAAGAAGCGGGGAGCTGCGAGGAGCAAAATGAAGCCTGTTTAGAGCATTTTTGAAACCAGTGATAGACTCGAATCGATACTACCTACTATTCACAGTTCTATGCAGCTGTACTGCAGGTACTAAGGACGGGCCGAGATCAGGGCACAGATGTCTGTAATGGGCGTATGGTCGTATTGTAAACTCGTATCCATTGACAATGGTCAATACGCCAAATTTGTTCACAGGGTACCTTTCTTGGCTAGATCAGGTCAGGTACATAAATACTGTTTGTAACTCATGGTATTCTTGGTAACGCATATATTAGATATTATTAAGCCTAGGGGCTGTGTGCCTCTTGAGGTAGGAGCCCCGCGTTATCCTCATCATCCACTGAGACTTTCACTAGAACCTTCATTGGAACACGATGGCAGCAGCATACGAAGGAGGAGTTGTTTAAATGGCTCTTGAAACCCACTAACTTCTATCTCCATGCGCGAGAATGCACAAGAAACCCTTCATCCCCACAGTTTTTACTTTACATCAGCCCCCGGATCTCGCCGCCACCTACCGCAAGGTTTCAATCGTCGGCATTGTCATGGAGTAGGGAGATGCAACATGTAGTAAACTGGATAAGAGGGGTTGATTAAAAGGGCTAATGCCAGCATGGTCTACGAACCAACCGATTAGACATGGTGGTATGGATGCGTTATTTTGTGCAATGACCCTTCGAATAGCAGATAAAGAAGGCATCAGGGATAAGAGTCATACCATCATATGTGATGACGATGCATTCTGGTTTAGGTGCACCTAGTGGATCTAAGAATGGTTATTCGTAGGCATCCTAGTTGCCATAAGGTCGAGTTGATGTCGATGAGTGTAACCAGAATACAATGGCGCCTTGCTAGGCACTGACTAGGTAAACTTAGACCAGGACCACAGCCCACAGAACGAATGAGAGCCCATCCAACTGCCGTTTTTTTGCTTTGGTCCAGTTTGCCGAGGGGAGGCGTGCTGACATTCACCTTAAACACGGTTTCGGGAAGCCGAGGACAAGTACGAAATGACAAGCTGATGACTTGCCGGTTATAGGATCATGGGATGGTTCCCCCAGCTAGAGCTTCTTGATTGCCCCCGCAGTCAGAGAGGAGAATATCTATGGTCATAGGTCGCAACGGATGGGTTTAAACACGGTTGACCCACGAGGAGAGTTATACTGAAGTGAGTCCATTAATATCCCATTGATATCATACGGATGAGATCAGACAATGCCAGTCTCACGGCCCTCACCGAGAGATCCAAGTGGGATATATTATCAATGATTCGCATGCAACGTTAACCAACATTATCCAGATATTTCTACTGCCTCGGGAATTTATCGGGCTCACAGCCAATCAAGGCTCTGGTATCAGATGATCTGTGAGCGGATACAGGTAGGTACCTTAGTGTTCAGGAGAAGGACATTTGTCACCAATGAGGGTCCTTTTCCTGTCCTGCAACCTGATTACAGAGGGTAAAGCTTGAGGGAATTTTATTGGTTTGGTTACTAACATGTACGCCCACTAGTTACATTATTTGATTAAAACGCTTAGAGTGTGGCAAATGCTGCGGAGTAAGAGTTAACTTCGAGCGTCTTCCCTGGCTCCGCCTGCTGCGAGTGACTTTGGTATATTCTCGGTCCGACATGTAATTTTTGTTGCATTGGTACTACAGGTTCGAATATCGGCTGTAATATACCCTGTAACATCACTGTATCCACAGGCGGCGCGAACTCCGGGCTCGGAGGAATGCTTTTCCGGCCCCAGTCCCTTTCTACTCCCTTCTCGTGCATAAGCTTTCCCCCAGTCCAGTACTCCAATTATGTTAAGCCCCCGCACGAGCCGCGAGTGGACAAGCAACAGAGCCAGAATAGGAAGCCCGATTCCTAATAATCCTGCGAGATGAAAGCTTCTCTCTCGTCCCAGCTTCCAGTTCTGGGATCTTCTTTGCGGAGCTCTGCTCGGGCATTTGACGGACTAATTCATCATCAGTATCCCAGGGATCTTCGCTGAGTCTCTACAGTCAGGCCAGCATACCACGCACAGCAGTAATGTAAGTGGGGTTCCATCACAAAGGCAGGAATTGGCTGTCCAATGTATCTGCTCCGGACCTGGAAATGATATAAAGGTGACGATCCCTCGCTGGAAATGACGTTCAATTTTCTTTCGGTCAGCAACAGCACGGTTTGGTCCTGTTTTCCTGAGACTTTCACCATGGCCAGCCTCCTAGGCCTCGTCGCCAGTGCTTGGCTCCTCCCCACGGCCTATGGCGCAAGCCATTCGCTTGCGCCTAGCACGTCCGCAACCTCAGCACACGCGCAATACACTTTACCCTCTTCTATTGACGTTGGTGCTCAATTGATCGCCAACATCGACGATCCCCTTGCCGTCGACGCGCAGTCTGCGTGTCCGGGCTACAAAGCCTCAAATGTGCACCAGACATCCCAAGGTTTCACCGCCAGCCTACAGCTCGCGGGCGACCCATGCAACGTCTACGGGACAGACGTTGATTCGCTGTCTCTGACAGTGGATTATCTGGCCAAGGACCGCCTGAATATCCAAATTGTTCCTACCTACGTGGATGCCTCCAACGCTTCTTGGTACCTGCTCTCGGAAGACTTGGTGCCCCGGGCTCAAGGCTCTGGTGTGTCCGCCTCTCAAAGCGACTTTGAAGTGAAGTGGTCCAATGAGCCTTCTTTCAACCTGAAGGTCATTCGCAAGGCTACTGGAGACGTCCTCTTCGATACCGAGGGCTCCGTCTTGGTCTTTGAGAACCAGTTTATCGAGTTTGTCTCTTCGTTGCCCGAAGGTTACAACCTGTACGGTTTGGGAGAGCGCATGGCCCAGCTGCGGCTCTTGAGAAACGCGACCCTAACCACCTATGCAGCAGATGTGGGAGACCCGATTGATAGGTATGTTGCTGTTGAAACCTAATGAACGAAGTCCACAAGCTTACCATCAGCTCTCCAGCAACATCTATGGACAGCATCCGTTCTATCTGGACACCAGATACTATACCAAAGGCGCGAATGGATCCTACTCGCTTGTCAACACCGACGAGGCAGACATGTCGGAGGATTATGAATCATTCTCCCACGGTGTTTTTCTGAGAAACTCTCATGGTCAGGAAGTTCTTCTGCAGCCCCGCAACATCACTTGGCGCACAATTGGTGGTAGCATCGATTTGACTTTCTACTCCGGCCCCACGCAAGCGGACGTCACAAAGAGCTACCAGCTCTCCACTATTGGACTTCCTGCAATGCAGCAGTACAGCACCCTTGGATTTCACCAATGCCGCTGGGGCTACCGGAATTGGTCTCAGCTCGAGGAAGTGGTCAACGACTTTGAGCGATTTGAGATTCCTCTGGAATACATCTGGTCAGTCTGATTTCTGAGTTTATACATGTCTCTCAGTTTCTTTTGTTTACATTCCTTCCAGGAGCGACATCGATTACATGCTTGGCTACCGTGACTTTGAGAATGATCCCGAACGGTTCTCCTACGATGAAGGCGAGGAATTCCTGAACGAACTGCACAAGTCGGGACGACACTACGTTCCTATCGTTGACTCGGCAATCTATATTCCCAACCCCGACAATGCATCGGATGCGTAAGTCCTTGTTAACTGATCCCCTTTTGTTAGATGGTCAAGTTTCTCACGAACGTCCTGAATTCCAGGTACGAGCCTTATGCTCGCGGAGCAAAGGATGACGTTTTTATCAAGAACCCGGATGGCAGCCTCTACATTGGTGCAGTGTGGCCGGGATATACTGTCTTCCCCGATTGGCACAACCCCAAGGCATTTGACTACTGGGCGAACGAACTTGTCACTTGGTCAAAGAAGGTTGCGTTTGATGGCATCTGGATTGATATGAGCGAAGTATCCTCTTTCTGCGTTGGCAGCTGTGGAACAGGAAAGCTACATCTGAACCCGGTTCACCCACCATTCCAGCTTCCTGGTGAACCTGGCAATATCGGCTACGACTACCCCGAGGCCTTCAACGTGACGAACTCTACCGAAGCGGCCTCTGCCTCCGCCGCCTCTGCCAGCCAGGCTTCGGCTGCTGCTGCTACCCAAACCGCCACTACCTCAACGTCTACATCGTATCTGCGGACGACGCCCACACCGGGTGTCCGTGACGTCAACTACCCTCCTTATGTGATTAATCATGTTCAGGAGGGTCATGACCTTGCCGTTCACGCCATTTCTCCCAACTCTACCCATATGGACGGTGTCCAGGAATACGATGTTCACAGTCTGTGGGGCCACCAGATCCTCAATGCCACCTACTACGGACTGCGCCAGGTCTTCACTGAGAAGCGACCCTTCATCATTGGTCGGTCTACCTTTGCTGGCTCGGGCAAGTGGGCCGGTCACTGGGGCGGTGATAATAACTCCAAATGGGGGTCCATGTTCCTGTCCATCTCGCAGGGTCTGTCGTTCTCGCTGTTCGGTATACCCATGTTCGGCGTGGATACCTGCGGTTTCAATGGCAACACTGATGAGGAGCTCTGCAGCCGGTGGATGCAGCTGTCGGCCTTCTTCCCCTTCTACCGCAACCACAACGTCCTTGGAGCTATCCCCCAGGAGCCCTACCGTTGGGCCTCTGTCGCCCAAGCCTCCAAGGCCGCCATGAAGATCCGCTATTCAATCCTGCCGTACTTCTACACTCTCTTCCACCAGGCCCACACCACTGGCTCTACCGTTATGCGCGCTCTCGCCTGGGAGTTCCCCACAGACCCGTCCCTCGCCGCCGTCGACACCCAGTTTATGGTCGGTCCTTTCCTCATGGTCGTCCCCGTGCTCGAGCCCCTCGCCGACACCGTCAAGGGCGTGTTCCCGGGCGTCGGCAAGGGTGAAGTCTGGTACGACTGGTACACCCAGACCGCCGTTGACGCCAAACCCGGCGTCAACACCACCATCCCCGCTCCGCTGGGCCACATTCCCGTCTATGTCCGCGGAGGCAGCATCCTGCCCATGCAGGAACCCGCCCTCACGACCAGAGACGCCCGTAACACCCCCTGGTCGCTGCTCGTCGCTCTGGGCGGCAACCAGACCGCCTCTGGCTCGCTGTACCTCGACGACGGAGCCAGTCTCAACCCGTCCCGCACTCTCGGCGTAGACTTCCAGGCTACCGGCTCGAGCATCAAGGTTTCGGTCAAGGGTGCCTGGGAGGAGAAGAACCGCCTGGATAAGGTGACGGTCCTCGGCGTGGCTGAGAAGCCTTCCGCGGTGACGTTCAACGGCCGCAATGTCCACCCTGGCTCGGTACAGTACAATGCCACCTCCAAGGTGCTCTCTGTGCAGGGACTGCACAGCATGACGCCCCATGGCGCTTGGGCTGGGGACTGGGTTCTGAAGTGGTAGTTTTCTACAAATCATACCTTGTCTCGTAGGAATAATTTAACGATTGTATAGCTATACAGGCTGATATAGCTGAAGAACTAGCTCCTTATTGTGGACCATAAAATATATATATATTTATATTACTACGAAACACTAATTGAAAATCGTAACCTGAGACAGTAGACCTATGTGTAAGCAACGCAGTAGCCCGAAAAGCTCCATAGGACTCTTTGGTCACTATATATAGCTAGGAATTGAATCACCATCTCCAGACGGCATTGATCGTGACATTGGCAGCACCACACTCGTTCGGCACCACATATGCTCGATTCGGCCCTTCTTCCCAGATAACCTTACCATCCACCACCCTCTTCCGAATGAATTTGTATTCAAACTCCTCCCCAGCATCCAACATCACGGTCCCGTACCACAAGGGCGTGATGTTCGAGTATTCATTGGCTTCCAACTTCAATGCCTGATGCCGAGCATCCCACTCGCCCAGCGCGGGGATGGATCCGACGAGGAAGATGTCCTCGCCAATGACGGTGGTTGCCATGATATTGAACCGAACTGCTACGGTACGCCTAGGGGAGAGGCACTCTGGGCTGGGCCACTCGATCCGTTTAACGGGGCGGTAGGGCCCTCGTGCGGAGGAAGGGGTGCAGACTTGGGGAAGGATGGTGGTCGTGTTTGAGAGGGAATGTTGGATCTGTGATGTGGAAGGATTGAGAGCACGTCTTCGGGCTTGAATTGCAGTAAGGAAGGATGTGTAGGACCAAGTGAGGTCTTGCGCTGAAACGGGGGAGCCATCGTAGCGCGAGAATTGCTCTGTCATGGCGCCATTCGGGGGCGTGTATTTTTGCTGTGTGGTTATGTTAGTACTTGACACGATTCTGGCAGAAGGGTCGAGGGTGAACCCCTTACCACGACGCGGAGAAATCCATCTGCGTAATCCCTGACTGCTGCAGTTATAGAGGCAAATGTGCTGGTGTTCTTCACGTAGGTTCCAACTGTAGCTGATGGGTACAAGTCTTTGAAGAACGCGAGGCTTATGTTTGTAACGGTGAGGGATCCCAAGCTTTCCCACTGGTAAAGTGCATCGTATAGCTGCTCAGCTGCCGCCAAAGTGCACAGATACCAAGGGTGTCCACCTTGATAGACATCCTCTGGGTACCGACCCACGGCTACGGCTTGACCCCAAGGGATGCCTGCGTTGATCGGGTAGAGCGAGCGGAAGGAGTCTACAACCTCTTTGTGGCTTGCGAGCGCCCGATCAGAACACGGTTGGAACGTCTCTCCGTCGCAGCCCGCATTGGGGTCAAAAGTATGTATGATGCCTAGTAAGGAATTGGCATCTTTCCCGGACCGATCACTACACAGGTTGGCCAGTATGGACGAGCCAGTCCAGTAAGTCTGCAGGAAACAGAGAACTTGCGGTGCCTGTGACTGGCAGTTCGAACAGGTTTTACCAAGCCTCTGGGCAAGGGCTGCACCCTGGCTGAGGCTTTGATGTTGGACTGCCGTGGTGAAAAATGAGGAGCCGCGAACTTCCTCCCAAAGATCTTTTGATTCGGGTCAGTGGATTATCCTCCCGTATCTGAGAAACGTACCAAAAGTAGACGAGTTCCAAAACTCTGTCACATAGGAAAGGTCATTCTGAATGATTGGCCAGACGCTTGACTCAACAGTAGAGAAATGACCATTATCCTATTAAAATCCTCGAAGTTAGGTGGCTCGATCTTCACCAAAGGCAGCAAAAACATACAATCATCAAGTTTGCATAGAATATCAATGTTGTTGCTCTCAGTGCGGGCCCATCACTCTGCGGACGCCCCCAGGAGCCGCGGAATGCCGATCCATCCACCCTCAACTTGGGTTCCCCCAGGCCACCGCTTGAAAGATTTCCAGAAGGGTTAGAGACAGTCTGCAAGTGCGCCTGAGAGACTATATAGTCCTCTACGATTCTTTGGAGTGCAGTATCGTGATCGGCGGCAAAAGAATCGACGAGGTATTTGATGGTGAGAGCGGCATCTCGAGTCCAGGTATAGTAGTCTCAACCACAGGTCAGCCTGGAGAGTTGCAGTGAATGAAGGAAATTATAATGGTACGGAGGAAGTAATCACTCACAGTCCGGGTTGCTTTGACTAGGACTAGCAATGACGATGCCAGAGCCAGCACCTGTCGCCTTGGCCCCGTTTGGTCCGATATTGTTGAACACACCGTCGAGGGCATACGAAGTTTCCTGCGCTAACCATGACTCCAAGAGATCCGTCGTCTGGGGCGTTATTATTGCTGGGATCACAATCTGAGCGGGGTCCGAGAGAGCGCTGACAGTGTTCAAGACGCCTATGGCGATCGTCAGGAACTGCCTCCTCGTCATCTCGGTCAGACGCGGTGTTTCATCTTTCATTTCATCCGAAGACTGCTTCGCATGCACAGCTTTCACATGCTTTTACGGATGAAAACTGCCTTGAGTGGATCACAGTAATGATGATGGAGAGGAAGTAAGGAAAATAAGACGCGAAGCTGAGCGGTCACACTGCAAGACTCAAAGAAGGCCGGAGATCAACCACCTGACGCCCCCTTCTTGCCTGCATACATGATACATCACCATCTCTTCCCCGCATCAGCCTATCGGTGCAAAATGCGATCGGTCCATTTTCCGTATGTGGCGTCGAATCAGCTGCTATATTTCAAAGACAATGTTGATCTTCCTCTATCGAAGCTGCAAGGGCGATGAAGTAGTCCACTAACTGAATACCGACCGGCAGATCCTCGTGCTGGATGACCAGGGGCGGACATTCACAGCGGATTTATCTCAATCCTTAATGGCACTCTCGTCCGCTTCTGAGGTTATTCCGCGAGATATTCTTGATCGCTGACGATTCGAGACGGGTGGAAACCGTGGAATACGCATTTGGTGGTGATCTACTGTCTGTTGATATCCTGCTGCACCTTTGTCGGAGGCTTATAAAGCCCCCAAATGAGACCCCTACCTGGCTCTTCCCAGTTGTGACAAGAGAAGAGGATCACGGACTAGCTCAGTGAACAGCACGGTCAGCATGCCTATACGCTGGTTATCCTTGATTCTCTCTTGCCTTGCTGGGACAGCTTTCGCGGCCACTCCAGAGCAATGGCGATCCCAGTCCATCTACTTCTTACTTACGGATCGATTCGCACGGACTGATGGTTCCACGACGGCCTCGTGTGATACTACTGCTCGAGTCAGCTACACGAGCCTCCCTTCACAAGCCATGGTGCACTGACACGTGAAACAGAAATATTGTGGTGGTACTTGGCAAGGCATCATCAAACAAGTCAGAAAGCGTTCTAACTAGTGTGGAGATTGAGAGTGTAACAATGACTGATTTGGGTCCATATAGCTCGATTATATACAAGGCATGGGCTTTACGGCAATCTGGATAACCCCAGTCACCGAGCAACTTCCCCAGGATACATCGGAAGGCACTGCATATCACGGGTACTGGCAGCAAGACATGTGAGCATCAAGTCATCCCCACATAACTCGTATCAGTTTTTGCTGACTCGGTAAGTTATTCGGTCAATTCCAACTATGGGACCGCTGACGACTTGAAAGCCCTGGGGTCAGCTCTTCACGACAGGGGCATGTATCTCATGGTCGACGTGGTTGCTAATCACATGGTCCGTTGGGTTCAGCCCGCTGATGTGCTGCTTGCTGATTGAACCAGGGATATGCCGGTGCAGGCAATTCGGTCGACTATAGTCTTTTCAGCCCTTTCAATTCTCAAACCTACTTCCATCCATTGTGCTTCATCAGCAACTATGATAATCAGACAAACGTGGAAAATTGTTGGTTGGGAGACAATGTTGTTCCGTTGGCGGACCTTGATACTACAAAGTCGGATGTCCAAAAGATTTGGTACAACTGGGTGGGCTCTTTAGTGTCTAATTATTCCAGTAAGAACGCACTCTTGGTGTCTGCACAAGACAATGATTGACGGATATGACACAGTCGACGGCCTACGAATTGACACTGTGAAGCACGTCCAGAAAGATTTCTGGCCGGGATTCAATGACGCTGCAGGCGTCTACTGCATCGGGGAGGTATTTGATGGAGATCCAGCATACACCTGCCCCTACCAAGACGTCCTGGATGGAGTGCTGAACTACCCTACGTGAGTGGCAAACACATAATAGACCTGTGCATCGCCGTGCATCTGACTAGAGCAGGTATTATCCGCTTCTGAAAGCTTTCCAATCCACAAGTGGCAGTATGAGCGACCTCTACAACATGATCAATACCGTCAAGTCGCAGTGCGCCGATTCAACCCTGTTGGGCACGTTCGTGGAAAATCACGATACCCCCGGTTCGCATCGTAAGTTTCTTCCTAGATTCATCGTCGCTCCAGCGCTCTGATGGATCTCGCCGCAGGTATACCAACGACATGGCTCTCGCCAAAAGCGCCGCCGCATTCATCATCCTCTCCGATGGAATCCCAATCATCTACGCCGGCCAGGAGCAACATTACAGCGGCGGCACGGATCCCGCAAACCGCGAGGCAGTCTGGCTGTCCGGCTACTCGAAGACCAGCGAGCTATACAAGCTTATCGCGTCAGCAAACGCCATCCGGAATCACGCCATTAGCAAGGACCCGGAATACGTGACTTATAAGGTACACCGCACTCACTTCCAGACCCACTATATGCAACCAAGCCCGTGCTAACTCAGACCACAGAATAACCCCATCTACAAAGATACCTCCACCATCGCCATGCGGAAAGGCGCCGACGGAGCGCAAGTCATCACCGTCCTCTCGAACCTCGGTGCTTCCGGAAGCTCCTACACGCTCTCACTGAGCGGAACAGGCTATGACGTCGGACAACAACTGACTGAGGTCTTTTCCTGTGCCACGGTGACTGTAGATTCAGACGGGAAAGTCCCCGTTGCCATGGCTAGTGGCTTGCCCCGGGCGTTTTACCCGACGGCTGGGCTGAACGGAAGTACAATCTGTGCCTGAGCAGCAGGGCATCGAATAAAGGGCGATGCGGTTTCTCTGAAGATTTCACGGGTATTGGATTCTTTGCGTGTGTGTGTGCTGTCTAGGAGTTGATATATATAAATATGAACTGCATGGCTGCGTTGTTTTGTATCGATCAATATGGCTAGTACTGCCACACTTAAATATATATTGCGGAAAGATAAGATATATCTTAGCGAGAGGAACAAGTGACCCTCGAGGGTTCATTGTTAGACAATGCGCCCTTGCGATCGAGTTTTAGACGTCCGTGCCATAATTGACCTTCAAAAGCAGGATTCAGACTGGCAATTACAGCTACAGCCTAAACTCCTAAAGTCTCCTACCTTAGTCGTTACCCCTCCAAACGAAGGATCGATAGACTCAAGCAATGAGTACTCGGACATCTTGATTACACCTAATGAAACCTAGCGCCAGAAAGCCAGAGCGGATTTTTAAAATTAAACGCCAAAGTCGAATAAATAACAGGGTTGAAAATCGTCCGACGCCTGGAGGTGAAGCCTGCTTCACGCTGTGGGAAAGAAACTAAATACATTACTGCCGCGCTGTATGGACGGCTGTTTCGCGCACGAGGCGCATTCATATTGGTCACAGTGCATGCAAGAACTCCATGGACGTTTGACAATATCAAAGTATCGCTGTACGAAACGCTTGCAGCTCACCAGCTACACTGGTGAGCATATCGGGCAAGGAGTGAGGAGGAACTTCCGGCATCAGATGTTCCAAGCCACCGTACTCCCCCATCATGGTATCCATCAGAAATGGTATCTGCTGTCCCATGCTCAGTTTCCGAGTATCCCCGAACGCACCTTTGACTGCAGTATTTGGGTTAGGACCTGCTGCGCAACGCCGCTTAAGCTCTGTGATTGTATATGAGAAGCGGTAGGCAATGTGATCTTCGTTCGGCGACAAATGAAGCAGGAAGGTTTGGACCTGGTCGATAAGCGGATCCATCGGGCTAAAGTCGCAGAGATTCAGGGCGGCGTAGCCCACAATGTAGTATATCTGATCGGGGAAGGCGAGTGCGTTTGGAAACCGGACCAATAGGAATTTTGAAAGGATGAGGCGCGAATTACGAAGGATTTCTGAGATGAGGTGTTCGGACTCCCAATGAAACCTCAATGCGGTTCGATAGAGTAGCAGTTGGCAATACCAAAGGCTAAGCTCTAATGTCGAATGTTGCTCGCCAGCTGCTCAATCAGTTAGTCCACCTCCTATCATATGATCAACGGCAATTTACTTACTTAAGAGATGTGCCCACTCCATCTTCCAGCGTTCGATTTCCTCGTATTCAAAGTCTCCCAGCCGCATACGGTGGCTGAAATTCTGCAACTTTAGGGCGATCAGATATAGCTGGATCTCCGCCACAATTTTTCCATCTTCAAATGTAGCAGCTGGGTGCTCAAGCAGTCGTGGACAATGCTCCAAGTACCTCTGCTGTATGTGAAACGGACGAGCGTTTCCAATGGCAGACCTAGAGGCTCTCTTAGCAAATGTCGGGAAAACCCTTGAATACGATGAACACATACTGTAACTGAGTCAGGCATAGAGCATTCCACAAGCGTAGTTTTGCGACCATCTCACTGTCCACAATAAGTTCGGCAGGAGCATGGTTGAGAAAGTCAAAGGAAATGATAGCGTGGTTGATCGAGATTCCGCTCAGCAACCAACTATCCATGGGGGTCTCCTTTTGTACTGCTGTAGGCCATAAGGCAAGAAGAGCAAGAGCCTGAAGAGTTTCGTGCTTGAGTGGTGTATTATTCCAGAGGACGTTGACTGCTGCATGCCGTATCTGAAGATACATAGCATATATTACGGATGATGGTATACCGGGGACGTAACGAGATGCTAGCAGACAAGCTGTACTATAGAGCAGCGGATCTGTAGCTCTCAACTCATTATGAATATCTGACGGATTGTCGATCGAAATCCAGATCCCAAAATGATCAACAAACCTTCGGGATGAGCAAATTAGCGAGGAGTTTCTCGAGACAGGTCAAAATCAGAGTGAGGAGAAGGGATTGGCATACAATTGAATTAATTTCTGAGATAATTTAGGGTCGATGATTCCCTTGGTGAAAGGATCACCGAGTGACCTCGCATCCGCAGGTAGGACATTTGCCTCTCCCATGAAGTCGGACTGCAGGTCCTGAAGGAGACGGATAGGTCTAGGAGCGAAGGAAGACGATTGACTTCCTTCAATCGAAGCGGTATCGTCGGTGATCCCACTCCTTGTTAACATGGATACCGAGCTGCCAGATATACTGGGCGACCGGTCCATCATCTGTCGCATCATGCTAGTCATTTCTGTCATACTTCGTTCCAGCGAGTTGAGGCGCTCTTCAATGGACGGAATAGCTGCCGTGGCATCCGACCACATTGAAGCATTATCTTGAAAGCGCTCAGCTGTCTCAGGCAGCTTGCACTCTATCCTGCGAGGAAAGAATGTTCAGCAAAAATTCGATCCCAGCCGGCCAATTGAAGCAACAGAGATCTTCAGGATTTGGACACCTCGTATCCTTCAATGTAGGATTTCTTATGGTACGAACCTCAAGGAGAGACAGCGGCGGCAAGCATGACCGCGTGGATCTAAATCGCACCGGGTCTTCAGCTTGCGACAAGTATTACAGGCCGTCATTGATCGTCGTATGCGACCTTTTGGACGAATTGTCTCGCCGCTGGCACTGGATTCTGGTCGGCCGCTGCCGTCCGCGACATCAACATTCAAGTTCTCCCACGCGGGGATCTCAAATTTGACATCTTCAACAGAAGTGGTGCGCGTCATGGCCTCAGAGTATGGGGTACTGATGGATCTGCAACCAACAATGACTATGACTATCTAATAGGCGGAGAGGGAACAGACAGGTGTGGGAATCCAGAAAACGAAGATCCAGCGCAAATCATAAGTAGCTTGGGCATGTGGAGCGAGACAATTGCCTTTTAACAGGCCATGATGGGCTAGGGGAATGAAATGGTGTTAGCTGGCTAGCCGTTGACGAAATAGGCTCCGCTGGAAGTTGGGTATTGTGCGCCGCCACGGCCGGCCAACCTATTTTGAACCTGGGGTAAAAGCTAATCAGGGGCGCGATGCAACCAAGAGGCGCCTCTAGCGGGCTTCTAGAAAAGTAGAAAGAGGCAGAAGAAGGTGGTAGCGATACTTGCAGGCTGCAGTCAAAGAGGGGTTGACTGACATGCGCCATCTTAATCCTCCTGCATCCGATGAGAACCGGATTCTCTGAAATTCCCGCTTTCAGAGCAATGAGGGGTTAGAATTAACGATGGAAAGAAAAGGAGAAAAGCAACCCCAGCACGCAATTAGTTGGAAGACATTGTCCGGGACATTTTGATTTGTCGATAGACAACGTTGCTTATCTTGCTCATCCAAGATGGTAATCTTGCGGAGGGTCTGGATGCTGCATCATGGCGGTTGAGTCTTGATTTTCCCACAGTGGAGCAGCGATATCGATGGGCCTCTTTCTGGTCCCATCATCCTTAAGCAAATTTCCCTTCACTTGTCTCTTCTGTTTCGCTATCACCTTGTGGGTTTGAAAAGAGACTAAGCCATTTAAATTTAGTATGGCCAACCCGGATAGGGGAGATCATGCAAATCAGTCTTGGGCGCCTGCGGTTGCAAAGCATGACTGGTGACTGGTGAGCAGGCGCGATCGTCGCCGAATTGTATCTATATCGAACCAACCAGTGCGGAGATAGCCATTATCTATCCCAGACCGCCGATGCTGTGATCTCGACGTGGAATAAAACGGCTAGTTACGGTAATAATTTTGCCGGTTACTGCCTGGTCGGAGATTAATCTCGATCCGCCCCAATAGGAGTGTTGCATATGGTACAAGTTGATGCACCTTTCGTGTTCGGGCTGGAAGCCATGGGAAGCTTCTGAACAGACTGGTCCTGTGAGGAGATGTCACTGTTCATCAATTAGTTATGGAAACATGGCTTCGCCTGGAATCCTGATTCGCTTCTGCACTTGTCCTGCTGCAGCCCACGGTCAGGTACTTGACGAACAGCCTTCACTTTCCAGGATTCAGTGATCAGTAGCGCAGGACAGGGGTTCGACTGTCCAGTGTAAAAACACGCCGTAAAGTCGCATTGGTCAATCATGTGCCATTGGCCAGCCCGACAGGCACCGGACATTAACAGCTGACTTGTGGACCCTCTGTGAATCAGAATAGGCTGCTAGGATGCTACCGACATCCCCGCATGAAAAAGTCTCAGGCTTATGAGCCCGTCCAGACAGAATAAAATTGGTAACTGAAAGTCAAGGCTCTGGGCCACTTTAGCCAGAAGACCATAACTCCTGTCTAATTAGGAAAAAGGCCTGTCCAAACTTACTCTTCAATTTGTGGAAACACAAAAGGCCGACCTGTTGGAAAGGTACAGGCAATGCCAAGAGGCTTTAATTAGTGTTCGAGATTCTGTTAAGCAATCTCTAGCGCAGGATTCTACCTCGGTCACCGGCGCATAGCTTATTTTGGAAGGTGGCAAGCCGCAAGCAACAGCAGATGTCTGAGCGTAAGGGAAAAAGGCGCGTTTTGGGCTAGTTCGTGCCGCTAGCATGTGCCAATCACCTCACCGGTCCCTGTGAGTTATTTTGTTGGACAAGACACTTGGAGCATGAACTGGCGGTCTTGAAGAACAGGGATCATGCTTAGTGTGCCTTCAAGTGAGAGGGACAGGCGACAGGCCCCCTGCACGGATGAATGCCAGCCAATAGTTACTCATTTTTGTGATAGACGCCAAGCCAGCCCTCGTTCTTCGCTCCATCGTGCTGTCCAAGTGGACCAGTGGGACGCTGGCAACAATTGGCATGGCCCTTGGCAGCTCATCTCATGTACTGTGTACACCCCGCAGCTTTGATAAAATGGTTGCATTGAATAGGCATGTCTCACATGCTATCGCGCAATAATGCGCCCAATTGACCTTTGGAAACGAAAGATCAGCTATCACACCACCGAGACCAAGACATAATAATATCGCAAATCTGAATGACTGAGGGCTTTCGGAGAGCTCCGACCGTAGAGATAACGCAATCACTATCGAGGATTGTACCTGCATCCGAAAGTTTGTTGGAGATTGTCCTTTGTCAATCTGATTGCTTGATGCTCGGATGGCCTGATCATGAAGATTTCTTCCCAAACTGTTGCAAGGCAGCAAAGGATCTGACTGCAGAGAAGCAGAAGAGGAATCTGAGGGGAAGCTAGTGCGTATGGGCAAATCAAGGCCCAACTTAGTCTTTTCCCTTTTTCTTGCCTTTCTTTTTTGGCTCGCTCATTAGGTGGCACGCTCGTATCTGGCAAACTTTCGCGATCGACGATCACCCTCCTAAGCCTGTTGTCAAGTGACTGGTGGTGTGAAGTCAATCTTTCAACATCCAGTGGGAAAGTAAGATTCAGCTTGATGACAGAAGGAAACCGGTAAGCCGAGATCAGTGCGCATCAAACCCATCTTGTATGTTGACTAGCCCAGGAACGGATGTCAGATCAAACAGATTTCGTCAGAGAGAAGAACTGAGGCATTGATAAACTGGATGTTGAGGACATTCTGTAGAATAGATATCCTTACTGCTGTGGTTCTCTGCGAGTATTAATACTGTCGATTGAAGAGACATGAGAGGGTCTAGACACATGATATTTGCTTCCTCAGGCAACATACGACTCCATTCCGTGCAGCCAGTGTAACACTATAATCCTGGCCAGTCCTGCTTGGTAGAATGCATTTACCTAATGTTTTCAGGAAAGGGGCGCCAATTCGTCCCAATTCTGCAACGCCCAGGAGTAAACAGAGAAAATTTTTTCCTCTTGCAGCAATTGAGCGATCTTGGCCGGATATCGACGGTCAAAACTTCTGTAACGTGTTCCCAAGCTTTGCATTGAATGGCTCCTTGCCATTGCCATGAGCGATACTAACCTTGATAAGTGTACCACAGGTTTGAACTGACCGCACCCTGCGAGACCCTATACCTAGCCAATCCGTCTAGAATGCCCCAGCAAGTGCAAGCGTTACTCCTTCCCGACTACCTCTCCATACATCGGGACCCTGGAGGCCAGAAGCAGTCAGAATAGAAAGCAATGCCAGCTTTCCAATGCATCTCTTTTTCAGCTCTCATTGACGGAGGCCCCGGCTGGACGTCCGGCGGTCAAGGCAATTGAAGACAAAAGAAGACATTTGTGGATTGCCACTAGCGATGGACATGGTCGACAATGCTCAATTTCTCGATTTCTCTCCTTCCCATCCTACAAGTTGGGTTTTAGCGAACACTGGAAGATGATGCGCATCACACGCAGAGAAGAGGATGAGCGCTGAATCACAAAGACAGTCGAAAAGCCTACTTGAAGCGAGCATTGCTCGCTGAAGGATACATCCGGCGGACGAAGAATCCTTGTACGTTTCAGCTTAGGACTCTGGAAATCTAGACTGAATGGAAAGGGAATGCTACCTCCTGCGCTAAACACTGCGATGAAGGCTTCCGGTACATCAATTTCGACCTCCTGGCGCAGAATCAGTGGAGTTAACCGGAGTGACGAACGCACGCTGCCTGCTGCCTAGTATCCAGCCAACATGTTCACCATGACATCGGTACTCGGTGGCCTCGCTACATCCTGAGCGCCAGTAACACGCTCACGGTCAATATGTGCTCCAAGCGGTCAAAAAGAATTGAGATAATGCACCGCTAATATCACTCTTCTCGAATTTTGGCCGGGATCTCAGTTGCTTGTAGCGGAGACAGTGTGGCCGTATGCCTTCAAAGCCACACCGGAAAAGAAAAAAGTCCCTTCAATTCGACAGGATTGCAACTACTACAACAGTCAAGCATCATCATTTGTTACAATGGCCCATGATTCCCATTTTGCGGCCTGTTGAATATGGGATCTTCTTCGAAGGCTGCTGCAAAGCTGAGATCAAACAACGGTCAGTACAAGACGACACATCATCGAAATGATTGGGAGAACAAGTGCAAAAAAACCATTTCTTAACAACTACAATCGCATCGGACTTGTGTGCTCCTTCGGTCTTCCCAAGCTGTACGTGGAAACACGCGCGATGGAGTGCATAGTGCGTGTCTGGACACGAGCAAGACCGTGTTTGCCTCGAGTAGACAATAACCGTCGCAATCAAAACAAAAGGACTTATCTCTCAGCGAAGGAACACAATAGAGTGGCTTTAACACTATTTCAGCTATTCACTGGGCGAATTTTTCCGGTGCCAGCCACAGAAAACACCAATGATTGGTGGGCCATGGCTCAGAATTGTTGTTCAACACTGCATTCACCCAATTTGGCGCACGTCGGATGACCGCCGACAGGAGCCCTGGAAGTGCAGCGATTATGTATTGTGGCCATGTTCCTTGTTTGGTGTAATGATAGAGGACTTCACTTCGAGGATTGGTCGTGCTATCGCAGGTAGACAGCGGTGAGAAGCGCAAAACCGGGCGGAATTGAGGAACGCGCATCATTGAATCTCGTCCTTACATTGAAGCTGGACCCACAGCCAACATTGTCTTCTGGCAGGGAGATTGAGAAGAGATTAGCAAACAGGTATCGGGAGGACAGGCGCGGAAAATGTTACTCAATCTGGCATCTATCGAGAATCTCAGCAGTGCATCACAATGGACCCCGACATTGTACCACGCAGGGTTTTTGTTGGAGACTCGAACGAACGAATAGTCCGTCTCGGCCCTGATTTCTGTATATGCTCTGCAAGGAACCCAGGTATACACCGATAAACAAATAAAACGTACCAATGTGACCAGAAATGGAAATCCATCAGGGATAAAGGGCGAGTACGTTGGCTATATGCCATTGTATTGGATGCAGTAGCCACACAGGTAGGAGAAACCCCTCCAGTGGCACTCCGTCTCCCCGTCTGATTCTGACAGGTTTCACTTCTCTCAGATACACTTTTTTCCTGTCCTTGATCCCAAAGAAGAGATTAGGGGGCAGGCCTATCGGACTCAACTACCGATAGTTGGTGGACTATCACGAAGAGACTCGAATATTGAAATATAAGGACCTCTGATTTCCCGAGAGAACAGGAACCGAGTAGGTACCATGACAAATACCGTGCCTCGGTGAGTGTTGTATAGATCATGATTGACGAAAAACGTGGCCCTCGTGGTGAACACATCCTTAAGCCACAATTGCCAGAGTCCTCACTTCCAGAAACTAGTCATCGTGGAGCCGTCAGGGTATAGACGGTCAGCGATGATGCCACGCCGATTGTCTTAGACACAGAGAACCTTACGAGACAAAAAGCATGACCTGGTAAACGGCCGCCAGACGATCATGAAGTTCGTGGACTCCTGTCTACAGGGAAATCAGCCGTCGATCATCCGCACATGACGGGCTAGTACAGTGTGACCCGACGAACACCAAGTTCACTGCTAACCGACCCGATTACCCAAGAGTTGCGAAATCGAAACGGGGCTGGAGTGAGTTAATGTTTCTAACCATCCTACCAGGGAACTGGGGTGGCATTTTCACTACGACTTATTCCAGGAAGTACTGCGAGGCGGGGTAAGGTCGCTCATTCGAGAGGGGATGATTCGCCAGCTACGTTTGGGACTATGAGACAAATCTCGGACTATTGGATTCAAGGTTCCTCAGTTCCCAATATGGCAAGCTCGAAGTATCGAGAGGTTGGGGAAACTTCGGAGAATTGCAATCAAGTAAATGGGCGTTCCTAGTGGTTTAAGTATGGGGGGCGTTGGAAGACTCGTGGAGGCGTAGGCTTGTGGATGAGATATCATGAATCCAAGAATGATGTCAACGGCCACTTCCCCGGGAACGTGATAACAAGTATGGAGCAGTGGCTAAGAAAATAATATGGAGTAATCTTTAAATGTTTGAATTGAGATTCGAAGTTCGAACCCAAGAGATTTTTGAGATATACGCCATACCCGATACAGTATAAGGCAACCCGTGAGCAACGTGTAATTCAAAGTTCATACTATCCCCGGTGAGGCATATCTACCGGCCGTCCACTACTGTGGAGGTTTCTGGATAAGTAGCAGTCGATAGATACGTACTACCTTAGTAGATGGCGAAATAAGGCTCCAAGTGACAACGGCAAGGACTCTTTATGTCTGCGCCAGAGATGGCCCAGTTCGAACCAACCGAGAGTGAGCCGATCCCAGGTACCAGGAATGCTCTCGGTCGAAAAAGGTGACACGGCAGCCAAAGATGACAAATTCCAGCTGCAACCATTCCAACTTCACAGAGGTACATCCCGAATCTTCGGGTAGATGGACGATGATCTCCTGGACTGTAGGTAAGGTAGATCTGTTCTTCAACGCCGTTACCGTTCATTCCACTAATCTTTCATGGTAGCAATTCTCAGGGGGGCAGGCGTGTAGTACGTTGCAGGGAAACATTCCGATCCTATCCCGTCTTCGAGAAGGTAGATTCTTCACCCTGCAAGATCCAGAATTGATCTGCACACTTACTCCGTACTCCATTCATGCACGATCTGAGTCTTCTGTGATGATTGGTCCTTGAGGGTGACTGGCTGACTGCACTAAATCTAGTAACTTACGTAGTATTTATGTAGTAAGTGGGTACGCCTGGCAGTGGGACTGTGGCAGGCTGGCAATCAACCCCCTAGACTCGCTATACTTATCTAGGTAAAGGTAGTAGATACCGCCTGAGATACCTTACGCCGGGGTTACGAGTACTCAGTATCCCCTACCTGTTATCCCGCTGTACGGAGTAATAGTGTATCTACTAGGCACATCCTACAGTGCAAAAACTAGTGGCGACTGGCGCCCTGTCAGGCCCCATTTCAGCCTCGATCCGGTCCTCGGCTCCCCCCTAACTGTAGACACACGGAAAGGCAGTCCTTGTCCAGCCTGTCATCTGCAAGCTGCAGCTGGTAGAATTTGGAATTTTGTTCCAAGATATGGAGTGCGTATGGAGTCCGGATCACGGAGTACCTCAAGAGGCAGGTCTAAAGTGCAATGCAAACACCATAGCGAAAGCAGAATCCATACTGCTACTGTTATATAATCTTTAGAAGTACGTACTGCGCCTCCTGGCCAACAACATACTCGGCGCCAATGATGGGCTGTCGGTATAATTCTCGGGAAAGGGACGAAAACAGTCCCATTGACCTGGAGCATCCGCTGTCAACCTTGTCCATCAGGTTTGAATGTCAGTTGCTGATCTTCGCTTGTCAGACGTCCAACGCTACCAAGGGTCGTCAATCAGGATTACTGACTTTCATCCGTGGTGTCATGCCGAAATTTCCCCATGCTTGCTGATGATGAATCGTCGATATTGGCGATTGACACCTGAAAACTGGAGATATAGCAAAGCTTAGCTTTTACGAGTGTGTCAAATGAAGTAAAATAAAATAACCACGCGAATCATTCCGTGGTTGCTCATCTCAGCTTGCGCTGAATATTGAATTATATTGAGTACTCCTAAGTACTCCGCCCTAAAGCAAGCTGACCATGGTAACGGGGGCTGAGGCCGCTGAGGGTTTGCAGGCCGAACTCTATCCAACAAGAGGTTGTCCGCCACGGCGCCACCTCCAATCTCTTTGGCTGTCCCAAGGCTTCATTCATATTTCAGCGCGGTGTGTTAACCATTCTGAGTAAGTGAACAATGCTCTTTTCAGGTATCACCCGACATCATCATTGTTCCAGACACAAACTTTGACCATTCTCCCTGAGTTGATCATGGACTTCCCTGCTCCCCTTGCCAAGTTTACTTAGCAATGTCGGTGAGCAGTGGACAGCCATGGTGACTGCTGGCCTAAGCGCACGAACAATTGGAACAGACGTGGTCACCCTTCAGAAATGAGAACTACGTAGGATGAATCCAGTCATGGATCAATTCATTGGTGGAATCGATGAATCAGGTACAATGGGACTTGGCCCCACGGGCCTGCCGTTCCCAGGCAATCCACCCCTATCTATGAGGCTATGAGTCTATGGGATGGGTTCAGACTCTAGACAACCAATCCGGGATTTGGGGCTTCCCGCCACTGTCCTGCATGCCACAGCAACCCTTACGTCTACTTGCGCATCTGCTGTAGAGCATGGATGGGCAAGTAAAGCCTAAGTGTCTATTACTCATGACTAGGGAGTTAAACTTCATTGTGATCTGCGAGAATTGGGATAGTCATGAACTCATGATTAGGAAAAACTAGCGAGAAGATCCTTAGAAGTCACGTCTCGTGGGTGACAACTCTCCACCACTGTTGTCATTGATTACTAAACTCGACGCATGCATTGGAACCGCTATGTCTTAGAATCATTGGCGAACGATATGACCTTTTCTGGAAGATTTGAAAATTGAATCTTCCGATCGGCCTACAGCTCCAGGTCAATGGATGCCTGCGACTCCAGCCTATCGACTCTGCTCAGTCTCCTTGTCGCCTGGGACTATCCGCAGTTGTGCGATGTGTAAGCGCTCCACAGGTGAAACTGCGAATCGAAGCAGTTCATGATACTAGCTTGGTTGATTCCATGGTTGCATCCTCCCCGACTAGTGGTATTCTGATCTCATGTGGCCCTCCAAATTGGGCCATCTGACAATCTTGCCGCAACCTTGGCACAATGCGGATCCATTTTCAAGATATCCCATAAACCCAAGCGAGGGAAAGCCAAATCGGTTGTCTTGAGAAGTTATGGTCCCGGAACTATGGAACTCCGCCTTGAGTCGAATCGGCTCCAGCCAACGATGGCCAGTCGCGCACGTCACGGCATTCGTTGATACGGGCTGCAGAAGTGGTGATGGCTACCTTTAGTAGGTACAAAGTATTAAGAGTACGGAGTACTCCATACACTTTCGATCCTTGATAATATGGAAGCGCACACCCTAAACCACTAGTCGTGGTTCCATGCCAGGTCGTAGTCGTATGGCCGCATGCCAGTTTCGGTACCCACCCTTTAGCCGGTAGTTGTTGAGATGTCATATGCACGGGGCAGCGGATCTTGCATACTGCCTCCTGTTTGCACTGGCGCGTGAACAGTTACTACACTGTATGGGCACCCTGTTGTCACACCAATCAGTCTTATTGACTCTTTATCAGCGTCATGCGAGGCTACTATTTAGTCAATGGCCCAAGCAGCACACTGTCAACAGAATAACTATCTTGTTGCTTTGACCTGGCCCCTTTTTTCTACGGTCAATTAGTGGAACTGACGGTTGCCAGGCAGCAGTGCCGTAATTCGAGTTGTATGCAAGGACCTTTCTTTCTCCCCGCGATCTTCAGACTTCCAGCTTGTCTCCATCGTCGGAGTCATGAGGATCGGTCCTATCCAGCAATTGGATGATCGGGATGTGAATGATGTGCAGTGGACTGCATGTAACTAATGTACAGTGACGGAGGAGACAGTGACGACGTGGATCCTGGTGCACCACATATTGCAGCTCCAATCCCAGTGTTGTAGGTGGGGCTCGAACAAAGGAACACCTCGGGCGATCAGCCCTTCCTTGTCCAGGAAGTTGGGAAACTGGGATGCCCGGATTCGGACTAGTCTCGTCTGACAGTTGGCCCTGCCGACGTCAAGCAAGTTAGGGTTTCGACTGTCATCCCCAGTTCAGCCCTCGCAGCCTTTCTTCATCTCTTCTTTTGCCACACTATTCGATCGATCTCGCTGCGACGCTCTGAGCCGTCGATCGGTTGGTTCATGTCGGTTACTGCCACTTGCAGCGGGAGCCCGGTAAAATGGATGACTGGAAAATGTGGATTTCTAGAGGGGCAGTCCGTAAAATGAATGTCATAGTGTACTCCAACTGCAATCATGATTCACCTAGACTGCCAACTTATCTCTACCGTCCTGATCTGCAGCTGCTGTCTTCACTCTTTACTCCTCCAGGCTCCGCGTCTCTCTGACACAATTACCCAAGTGGGTCCAATTCGGCGAGGGACACCTGGCGATCACTTTTGGTTTTCCCGGAGATTCCACCCGATATTCTGAGTGTCAAAACCCATTTGTGTGTCCCTTTGCCCAGTTGCAGCCTCGGTTGCACTTGTTGGACATGTATTAATAGCATTGTTATTATTGAAAGTTTGAAACAATGTCAGCCACCATCCAACTAACCTTCTATCTGATTCAGATTTCAGATAAGCTACCACGTTGTATTGGCTATTTGGCTCAAAATCCTTCTGGAAGACAGTAGTTCCCCCCTTTTAGTTCATCCTCAACCATGTATTGAAACACCGCATACCGATATTGCTAGTGGCGATAATGACAAGTTAACAACCACTTGGGAAACAAAGGTTTGAGCGCCAACATCCTTGGGCCCCGAATCCTGAGTCCGGTGCCTGGGGATCCTAGACTATGGGGCAAGAAGTTCATAGATGACAGGGTGTTCAGACATCAGGAACGACGCCCTGCCACTAGCAATATCCGTAAAGCGCCTAAAAAAGTTTAGAAGACACTAGAGTCTTTTAGTCGGTTTCTGGAAGGTAACTAGTAACAAATCATAGGGCATGAGGGGGGGTTCAGGCTCTCTGATCAACCTGATCAAGTTTGAGCTCAAGATTGGGGATGTCTCCATTTTTTCTTTTTTTCTGACAGAAAGACATGCCGACGACTGACAAGACTAGGAAATCCTATCGGTTCCCCATTGAGATTTGTGGATTCTGACGACTCCATGCCTGCTGTGCATACCTAGGATGGTCATACTCATACCTCTAATTTGATACATTGGTAAGCCCATGGATCTTAAACCAGGTTTGTGCTCCTGGTTCGATCCCTTTCACTGGAGATACCGAGATAGTCACTATACCAACGAGCATGTGCAAACCCACCTCTAACACACAGATCATCATCTGTAGGCTTCCTTGCAAAGTGTGAAGGTTGACCTTTTAGATTGTCGAGAATTGGTGCTGCAATCAGACTGGGACATCAATCTATCTACTACTACCAATCAAGGGCAGCTCCAGATCCTTGGCTCCATCTGTCAACCTCTTGGGATATTTCTGATAGGGCCCTTAGAGAATAATTCTCAAAATGAAAAAATCGTTTTCGGCACCCCATTTTTATTTCTTATTTTGTAAATTATCACTTTTCAGCCAGTTCGTACTGATACCTTCCCCCTGTGCGGAAGTTTCCAAGCCTCCCGCCCAGACTCCAACAGTTCCGAATTGTAAAATTCTAAACTCCAAATCTCTCTCACCTTACCCCCTTCCCCTCCTTCGGCCAGTCTCCCCTTCTAGTCTAAGCCTTTTAGCCTACTACGTATTTTAACCCGATTAATCATGGATGCCATTATTTTGGTTCCCGACGAAGGAACTGACGGTCGTCTGTAGTTTGTGGCTACTGTACCCACTTCCACCCACGATCATCGATTCTCTTGGATCCGCCTCTTTCCCACCCCCTGTTCTTGACTTTTTTATTACTTCCATGGATTCGCTTGAGATGACTCCGTTGGAAACAAGCTGCCGGATCCTGCGACTTATGGATTCACGCCTCCAAGAATCTTAAGCATTCTAAAGATGGTTACAGGACTAACGCTCTTACAGGTGGTCGTGCAGAATTCCCAGTGGCGTGTCACAATTCTCAATGCGGTTGATTTGCGAATTTGACATTTGTTGACCTCGATTCTCGAGTCCTATCTGGGTACTTAGGCAAGTATGTGTATTAGACTAAGAATCTGACACTACTTTACACTTTTACATATTTTCTATTCCTCTAATTGGGCCACTGAGAAAAGCAGAGAAAAAAGAGGAAGGAGGGAAATGAAGGTCTGAACCCCGACGACAGATCTTGTCCAGCCCCGATCCAATTGTTAAGCTGTCTCATACTCTTTACCTTGCATAACCTTGGTTCAGCTGTCTCCATCGTCATCGTGAGCGGCAATGTCAAGATACCAATATTTTGGACTGTTTTATTTTTATTTGAGTTTTTTAATTTTTATTTTATTATTTTTATTTGTGTTTCGATTTATTTAATTTATTTAATTTTTCTTATTTCTGGTAGGTAACATAATCAAATATAATACTCATAATTGTCGCCCAATCCCCTCCATTTATCACTCATCATCAGCATCATCGGATTACAATCTCTATCGTTCAGCCTTTTGCTTTTTCCACAACCCTTCTTCTACTACCGGCCTTTCTTCACCAATCCTTTACCTCTTCATATTCTCCCACTTACTCTCGTTTCTCTTGGCCATTCATATAACTACACCACGGAAACTGGACAGGCACACCTCCACTCCTGTTCTTTGCATTCTGAAACTACGTCAAGCAATCACCGTCGCCCGAGCACTCCAAATACTTGGCTCTGAGTCGATGCCGCAGGCCGGCTGTGCCTCTCCGAATCATCTGACTATACATTCCGATCTGCAGTTGCTCTAAGCCCCTCCTTCTGATCCTTAGGACGAGTGATCGCTCCCCAGATCGACTCCTCAGTCTTGACTGTCTTATGTCCCAGCACGGTGAGGTGGATGACAAGAGTGGAAAAATGGCCATTTCATATGCAAGTGGACTTTCCGCCGATCACACCCAGTCTCTGCCCTCGTTTCGAGAGGTAAGGAAAGCATCAATTCTGCAAGACGTGATTCCCGAATAGGAACATCGGTAGCTGACAGTCTGTAGCTTCTCCCGCCTCATCTGCATGACGAAATCGAGTCCGGCTCGTACCTGTCATCCCGGCAACCATCATCGCACGAGCGTCCTGCGTCATTGAACCATGAGTTTGGACCTGCATCCAGGCCCCTCTCAGGCCGGACACCCTACGGATCTCCTTCTAAGTTCCCGGTAGGGACATTCGCGACTATCCTATGGCCGATAGAATGCTGGGGGAACGGGCGCCTGTCCAGCCGCGGTTACCAGGGAACGGAGTACAGCCAGCAGCCGCTCGTGGCCCGAGTCCTATCCTGCCATCCATCCGAGACCTTCAAACCATTCCCGATCGCTCTCTGAATGCGCCAGCCACCGGATTACCAGATCACCGGGGACCATCCCGGACGGATGCATTTGCGGTTCAGGAATTTCGAGGGGGTGCCGTTGGCGCACCACCTACGAGTTTACCGGGCTCAATGGGTGACCGGCGGGATCCATATGCTGGAAACAGCGTGCCGGCAGCGATGCATGCTCAGCCACAGTATCCATCTTATCCGGGGTCATCTATCAAAGCGATTCAGAGCAGGCCTCTTCGCAGTCATTGCCGCCATCACAACAGTCAAACTTCGGCATCTTGGGGGACTCGGTTGATTCGAAGAACAAGCGCAGGCGAGGGAATCTTCCCAAGCCAGTCACTGATATTTTAAGGGCCTGGTTCCATGAGCATCTGGATCACCCCTACCCGAGCGAGGAAGATAAACAGATGTTCATGACCCGCACCGGGCTTACGATCAGCCAGGTTAGTTTCCCAACACCCTTTTTTCTTGATTACATTCGCTAACGACTTGCGCGCTGCAGATTAGCAACTGGTTTATCAATGCACGGAGACGACAGCTTCCCGCGCTTCGGAATCAGATGCGAAATGGTGCTAGTGATCTTGATTCGCAGCGGCAATCACCGTTCAGCGACATGGAGCAAACGTCTTCCGAGTCACCGAATAGGCTCAACAGTACGAACAAGCATTGAGCCGCCCTCTCATTTTTCGTGTGCCCGTTCCCTTCCGGGAACATCCCTGATTACGACGAGCAAGCCGAGCAAGAATAGACCCGCACGATCATGATACCCTCCGAACCTTTCCAAATAATCTAATCTCGTTGATGATCCTCTATACGGCTACGCATTATATGTCAACGTTGGGACGAGTGTTATCCTGCCTGAGACTCATTCTCGACACCAGAGTCCATGTACTTTGGATATGCATACCAGGTGTTTACGGGTTCTCATTTTTCATTTTTCATTTTTTTTTCTTATTTATACACCAATGCGTTTCCGTGTCTTCCCTTTTTGATATGCATTTATCGTGGCTATCATATGGTTTCTCATGAGTTGCAATGTTTGAGCGACACCCTAAGCATCTGAACGATCTGTACAAGTATGGATGATGTGATCATGTCATGTTGGTAGAACTTCCCAGCCACCTCTTTTCACCCTGCACTGATTCTGTGCTTTCACTCTTATCTCTTCCTTCGTCCACCAGACCGGACACATTCTGCGTTTTGGAATACTAAGCAGACTGCATAATTTAACCAAACTCCTTGATTTCTTTATGATTAGTCTTTGACTACCGGTCAACACAGGCGAGAATTGCGATTGGCGAGACTCTGCAGGATGACCTTGGGCTGTCAGTGACACAGCGGGAAGACTCGATATGCGGAAGCCTATTCCACCATGTTCCCATGTCTACCTTGAAACCCTCATACCCCTGCTCTAGTTCATCCGCCCAAGAGTGAGCCATGGAAGCCAAATTGGCGGATCTTTTCGAACCAAGTTCACTAAAGGCTTGGACGAACCATGGTTCGGGGAAAAGTCGTCGAACCATGGAACGAGCCAACACGACCCGCTCCAAGGTCTTGCTCAGGCAGAAATGTTCGCCCATCATGATTTGCCGCGCCGGCCTATCGCAGATCCTGGCACGCCAGATTGACACTTCCAAGTACCTCCTGAAGTTTGGAATAGTGCATAGATAGATCACTTACGGTATGAACTCGGCCTGTTGGAACGCTAATACCGGCACGACCACATACCGAACCTGAGTTGTGGAACGGAAGATACATCTCTTGAACCTAGGCGGATTCTTTCTCCTACAAAGTACAGTACAAAGTTCTAGCATTAGCAGGATCGCGACACCCACTGATGCACGTCATTCCGACTGTCAAAAGGATCGAGATTCGAAGCCGAGTATGTGAGCTTCTAGTGAGCATTTCCCATTATCTTGCGCCACAGCCCGTATCATTGCAGGGCTCTTCAATCTCATACGTGAGTGGCGGATGAGAACCCGTTCCAACCACCATAGGCCATAGGAACATGCCATGCACAAAGTGGCAGTTCAACCGTCCCCTCCCCTGCTTGCATGGCGTATAGAATGTAGGAGGGGCCACTCCTGATTGGCTGTTTACCTTTTTAATTGTCATCCGGGAGGGTGTATTACTTGACTATGTAACTGGGAATTAATTTAACGCTAAAGCCCGTGCGCACATATCACTGATGCATGAAGCACGGGGGAGCTGTCGAGCGACAATTCGCGATCTATCCGATCATGATGTATCACATGGCGGTGAAGGCGGGCTGCACAGGAGGGTAGGGAGGGGTCGGATTTCCTGGTTTACCATCTGCAAGATGTGAGGAGATGTTCTCCGGACTCGCTAGTATTCAACCAAAGGACGATGAATAAGGGCGATCAGTACTTCAGTACTCGGTCCTCGGTAGAGTTATATTATGCCCGTGGCTATTGACGTACTCTATGAGTCTACGACGATGGATATCATCATCATCATCATCATCGAGCTCCTCGCCCACCATCGCCATCGCCATCGCGATCACCCGATAAAGTTCCAACAGGCTGGTAACTTCGAGGCTAGCCGGTCTTATTTTATGACTTTTGACACTTTTTGAGGCGGTGCAATATCCGTTTTGGGCATGGGAGGCGGGGAATTACCAATTACCATACTTGCTTACATACCTTACCACGGTTCCACCAGTACTGCCCGCGTCTTCCGTACCTGGGTACGCCGTACGGAATACTGACTGGTCTTCGCCAGTTGGCATTGCATTCTGCATAAGTGAAGTTGCCCGAGCGTCTGTGGTCCATCTTGAAATATGGTAACGTTGCAGATGGAGACTGGAGACACAGGAAAAAAAGAAACTAGGAAATTGGATGTTTGATGGAGAAAAGGGAGCAGAGCGTCACACTGTAAAAAGGGCCAATCTGCAAGTCCAAGAAATCTAATTTATGCACCCCTTTTTTTTTTCTTTTTTTTTTTTTTTTGCTTTCAGGCTGCTCAACAGCAGATTGTGGGTTAGGCATGGATCGACATGATCCAAAACCAATAATTGGGTCGATTTGTGTTTTTTCTTTGTTTCATTGTCAGTTCCTGGTGGAATAGAGACGGAACGGGCTTAATCACCGAAGTGGCCGAGTGCACCCGTCACTGACATTAGCCTTCTCCCTTCTTGTCGATCCCGACTGTTTCCCATTCGTTCTGCAAGGTATCCTGGTAACCTGGTTATGCTATGCGCCTCGCCGCTGGTCTTGAAGGGGAGGTTTTGTCATGGATATGAATACCTGGCATTTGTAGGGTACAAGGGATCCTTTGCCACTGTGCAGGCGCTGAGCCACCGTTTTCCCAATCAGGCATCTCGAACTGATCAGTATCCCAGGCGACTACGAACTACGCGTACACGTTCAATCTATAATAGAATATGGAGAGGTAGATTGAGTCGTGAATACCGGACTAACCCCTGCTTCACGGCGCAGTCTGACAAATAACTGCGGTGCAAATAGGGTAGCGCGTAGCAGCCGTTGGAAGCTTTTTCCGCACCAATCACCGTCGTCCATTCACGGGATATGGCTTGTGTGACTGTGTCCTGCAACCATAGCGTATCCATAGCATCTGGCCTACTGTCTACGTTGTCTACCTGCCTCATAGAGTACTCTCAGTCGGCCACCTCCGACAATGCCAGAGACCCTGCCAGCAACGAAGTATGTATCTAGTTCCAAAACACCAAATCCCGATCGGGGTCTGACTCTGCGCATCTGCTAGACTAGCTATCAAGGACGGGGTTGGCCCGTCCCTGAGCGCAACTGTGCAATATGACCTTGTAATAGTTTTCTTTTCTTTTTTTTCGTTTCTGTCTATTTCTCAGACCAAGTATGGACTACGGACCACGGAGTTGAGGGGTAGACTATTTCTGTAATGTGATCCAAGTCCTTCCTGATCGACGCGTTCGCTCCTAGGCACGGAGACAGAGTAGGATGGTAGGGGTTGCACTTGCACCATACCTGCGTTTTTTGACTGCGCCGCACGCATCATTGGGTTGTAGGCCCGCCTGTTGGGCCTGGTGGCTTACATAGCGCACATCGTACGACATGCCCCTAAGACCTGGTCCTGGCGAAGGTGGTGCAGATTGCGCTTGCGCTTCCGGCGAAGATGATTCCTTGTTTGGGGATGTGGCACATGTGTTTTCGCGTCGCCTTGTTGGGCTTTGGTTCTGAGCGTGTTCTTGCGATACTTGATCAGGAGCGTGGTGTGTGAGTGACGACTGCTAATGCTTGTGCTTGTTGCCTCGGCTCTCATGAGCAGGGCTGCAGGTCTCACTTGCAATCGCTGAACGAAGCAGGTTCGATTCTTAAATCTCAAACTGTTGACTGCAGAGCAAGGCATCCATTCTCCAGATGAAACGCGCATGTTTCTGATTTAACCAGGGCTGCTTCACGCTCACTGCAAATGGTTCCGTCAGCTAATATCCTCTTTTCCCATAACTAGGTACACTTCCAGTCAGCGAGAATGGCCATCATCGCCTCTGACCATATAG
This sequence comes from Aspergillus novofumigatus IBT 16806, assembly GCF_002847465.1. Classification (NCBI taxonomy): domain Eukaryota; kingdom Fungi; phylum Ascomycota; class Eurotiomycetes; order Eurotiales; family Aspergillaceae; genus Aspergillus; species Aspergillus novofumigatus. The sequence continues at coordinate 1,380,810 of NW_020194278.1, forward strand.
ATTTGATGAAATGGAGGGATGAGGAACGGTGTTCTCCATTGGGGGTGTCTCTTGTCAAAATGACTCCCAGGAGTGTGCTCGCCTATACTGGGTATTGCAGGCTGATATGCCTTCTTTTCCCCCCCGCGCATTAGGACGATCAGTGCAAGTATATGGCTTATAGCGACTGGCCCGGGACAGTACTTAACCTGGTCCTGCAAATTGAAGATTGCCTCCATAGATTAACGGACACTCTGGGCCGCTCTTCAAGGTGCGGGCTGGACCGCGTCACCTCGCTTGTTTTGCTGACGTCGGGGTATGTACAGCGATGTGAAATGCAACTCCTTGATATTGCTACCATCTAAGGCAAATCTATGATGTAAATATGCGTATATACACATGATAAAATGCGAAACAGATGATGGTCCAGATTATAAGAGGTCAATGCACCGCCCCCGCTAAAAGAGATAAAATCAATAGAAAAGTCCCCAGATCACATAGTACTTAACCAACTGAATTAAACCAGCACAGGAATGAGCCTCGCAGCGAAAATGCCTTCGGTCAATCGAACCACCGTGGTCCAGCCGAGATCAACTCTGGTGATGCGCTGACACAAGGAATGAAATAGCAGAAAGGCCGAGTTGGAGAATAATGTACACGGACGAGGATTTACCAGGTTTCCTATGTGTCGTTAGTAAATTCTCTTCTTTTTCCCCCCAAAAAAGGGGCAACTTACGGCAATATATTGACCGGCTTCCTTCTTGTTCTTCCAAAAGTGCTCCGCTTCCTCGCGATTCAGGTTACCCTTGGCCATAGCAACATCCACCAAGGCCGCCTCGACGCCTTCGCCCATGCCCTTGCCGCTACCACAGACAAAGACACGTCCGTCAAGGGCATTGATGACGAACCAGACGAGGTCGGCCTGATGACGGACCTCTTCCTGGACGTACTTGCTCTCGCCGCGACGGCTCTGGACTACCGTCCGCACCTTATCCTCTTCAACACCCCATTCGCCGCTGTAGAGCTCATCCAGAAGGGAATCACGAATTCCCTGCAAGACCCAAACCTTGTTGGCGCAGTTAGCCGACTGCAGACGGCGCTGGACGAACCCTCGGAACGGGGCGACGCCGACACCAGCGCCGATGAGAAGCATGGGACCGTCGGAGGCAAATCGCTTGGCCAGAGGATTGGCCATCAGGCCACGGAACATGGGAACGTGGAGATCCAGAGTCCGCGGATCGATGCCCTTCCGCTCCGCATCGATGGCCTGTCTGGCGAGTCGCTCAAGATATCCGGATCCGACTCCGGTCCGAGTACCGCCCCTCCAGTCCTCGGTTTCCGCCACAGATACCGCGATCTCAACGAGTCTACGGCACTTGGTATCCTGCCTCTGGCATGAGATCTGAGGGTCCTGTGACAGGGAGTAGAAGCGTGGCATCAGGGTGTTCAGAACGGATAGAAGGTGGTCGAGGGGTGGCTGAGCGGAGGGGAATGCATGGAGTAGCTGGGAAACGGTGATGTAGGATCCTGTGCGGAGATCGCAGAACGCACCCTGGCCCTGCGCTGAAGAAAGGAACATGAGTATCTTTTTCTCGTTTAGTTCGGTTGCGTACTCGGCGAGCAGTCGGAATAGAGGCTTGGTGGGCGGGTAGCTCTGAATATCGGAGCACCAGCTGAGGAGCTCTCTCCGGGTAGTGATCAGGTCCCGAGGCTGGTCGTCGCCCCAAATCGTAGGCCACCGGCCCTTGGTGGTATGCAATGTGATCTTCTTGTCACGGATGGACTTGGGAATACCAAGCTGGTTGAAGATATCATCAATCTCTTCCTCCTTATTCTTGGGGCAGACACCAATCGCCCCGCCCACAACGAAATCAACGTCTCCGCTCTCCGCAGGGTAGTCGGTCACGTCAATGTCAAAATGAAAAGTCCGCTTCTCCGCGCCAGGCTTGGTGAGCTCTCGGGCATGATGCAAAGGCGCCCGGTACACATTGTACGGCGGATGTGGCTGAACGAAAGTGGGCGGGTGATTCGCGGGGCCCAGCTTCAGATCCACGGCCGATGCTGGTACCGCTGAGAAGGACACTGTCTTCTCGGGTATGGGAACAATGTTGGTAAGTTCGCTGTCCAATGTGAGGTATTCAATATTGAGGTTGAGTTTCCTGAAGGCTTCATTGTCCGGAGCAGTGACCGCTTTAGCACTAGGGACTGGTCCGAGCTTGGTCAACGGCTGGCTACGACAGCATCCACCACCGCAGCAGAGAGGCTGAACCTTCTGTGTGCCCGCGGTACCCACGCTCTCCAAGACCCGTCTCATGTCCTCAGAGTTCTGTGAGATGAGGACAGTGGATGCTCGTCTCTGATGCCCATTTCCGCTCTCTGCTAACTCCTTTTGGCTTTCGCGTGAATCAGGCTGCTCTTCATCTAGCGGAGTGAGAGGAGTGGGCGGAGTATCTAAGTCGGACGAGCCTTCGGTTTCTTGAGCGGGTGACGAGCCATTGAAGCTCGTGTCAGTGATCGACAGTGACCGAATGCGAGGCTCTTCCGGAACTGGGTTGTCTGGGTGGGAGGTGGAAGAGACCGGGATGGTTCGGTAGTCCCCATTGCTAGAGTGACTAAACCTCGAATCCTTTGTCGAGGACGGCGTTGGTGGTAAAACGGCGTGCACTATATAGTCAACGAACGGTTAGGCCATGACTCCATTGTCTCAATGCGGAGTAAAGGTGCGGACGTACCCATTGTGTCAGCTGAGAAGTTTCGAGACGGAGATACGGCGATCAATTGCCGAGGGACAGAAGAGTAGAAGGATATGAAGGAATAGCAAGGGGAAGAAACGAGGCGAGCGGCGAGACGAGACAACGGCAGGTGGTTGACTCTCACAAGCAGTAATGACCGGATGAAGGAAAAGCTCAACGAAAACCAGCAATTGAGCTGCAAAGTCTCTCAGGACAGGACAGATGGGGCGCTGCCAAAGCCGCGGACATGCAGATTCGACAGGAGAGTAGAAGAGAAGGGCGAGCGAGATGGGGAGATGCTGGAAGGATCTGGTCCGCGGAGAAAAAGGACTGAATAATGGGTGGGATGATGGCGGGAACGAAAATGGCCTGCGCTGGGGCAAAAACCCGGTGCCGGGATGGCGGTTCCGCTGCGCTAGGTAATGATGCGTAACAGCGGGTGGATCAGATAGGGATATCAATCAGCAGCCTCTAATGTCAGCACTTAGAATTGATGTCTCAACTCTCAAGAATATAGATGCGAGGAGGAGGATCAGATAGAGAATGATGAAATAATTATAGAGTAAAGGGCAGAATAGAAAAAGCGAGAAGATCAGATTACCGTTCCTGTTGTAAACCTTTTGCCACTCGCTCTTACGTAGGAGCGCTCGGTAATTTTACTTCCTCAGTACTCCGTAAGTTGGCAGGTTGACTGTATCTGACGCAATCGAGCAATTCCTTATTAATTATGGAACTTCTGTACCTCAGGGGTAGACCAGTCTGCCATTGATTTGATTGTCTTCAAACAATATCATCTACTCCTTATCTGATCTCACCGGTTCCCAATGGACCCTGTAAAGTTAACTGTACTAAGGTCCGCTCCTGCAGCTAAGCGGATCATTCTACATTAACCTACGACCAAGTCAGGCAATCATGCTAATCGCCAGCAGCTGAATGGACAGCTCATCAGAACAATCTAGCCAGCAGTGCTAGTATCGTATCTTCACTGCGATATAAAGTCAAGAGCTCATCGAGACTCTTGACAAGTGGTGCCTCGTAAAATATGATGTATCGGACTGTAAACCGTACGACCAACGGCAGCCGGTTCCCCTTACCGTTACCGATCTAATCTGATCCGGTCGCCAGTCTAGACTGGCAGAATTATGTCGGCCCTCGGTTAAGATGGCACCCTTGCCCTCTCCTCCTGTATGAGTTGGAAATATCGCTGGATGCCCAAGATCAGATTATACTTTACATTGGCAGCACGGAGGCGGGTTCCACTCCGTCCACCTGATGTTTGAAGGGTACTCTGGAAACGGCCGGTCGGTAGTTATGTGGGTTATCTGATCCGGACACATACATGATCCTTTACCAACCGACCTAGACATCCCTTCCTGCCAAGAACATAAGAATGATTGATATTACTGACAGAGTTCATTATTATCATGGGGCCGCATCAGATGGATCATTCGCTGAAGCTCCTTCACTCCTTCAGTACGAAGTCCTCGTGTGAGGATTACGTTCCTGTGACAGTCAATTCCGAAAAGTGGGGTCATGCCGATGTCGGACTCGATCATATCAATCAGATAGCGAAGTACCTTACGAAGTCACCTCTTAGTCTATCTCTTATTTCATCTGATAAACATGAACCTGTCCCACAGCCACATGCTATCTAGATAATCTACGGAGTAGGTGTCTGTACGGAGCCATCACGAAAATCCACGACCGCCTAAGCAAATTAAATCACACCAAACAACCTCATCCATCGATCCCTTGAACCCACGACAGAGTCGTACAACTGTAACATCAATCACCCGATTCGTAAATATCAATAGTGCTCGCCAGTCGCCAATAACGCAGACGCCTATCAGCCATAACTCTCAGGCACTAGCGAATTGATCGGCAAATTGGAATTTCGGTCCGAACGACACTCCCCTGACTTGTCACTTAGTTATCAGATCTTACGGCTGGGTCATTGACCCAGTGGTCTGGCTTATGGTGGCTTCTATTGTTTTACCCGGGGATTGTAGTTTCCGTCTGGCGCGTCTAGCAGGGTGGGGACTTCCCAACTGCTTTAAATAGGACATAACTGCCTTATGCGTAGGGATGGATTGCGCAATGAAAGGATCAGTGAGGCGGGGCGACGATCTGGCCAGATCATAGTGCCCCTGATGTTTCCAAGATGCCCCCGATAGGACTGGGACAAGTAGGCTAGCTCGAAAGTCAATCTCAGCTCCTGTACCTAGTCCAACGGCATTTCATGATGGCTCCCGTAGAATATTTATTGTTTTGTTAGCTAGGAATAGCAGCTCTGGTGTAAAAATTGGATGAAAATGCCGCAGCATATCGATGGCATCGTTTTTTTAATCGTCCCAGAAATTTAATGCATCCAACTCACCTTGTTGCCTTAACAAGGAGTTACTTGAGCTCAAGCGGGCCACTCGATCGTGAGATTCGTGACAACGTGACAATGTGACAATGGCTATGTACGCACATTGCACCACAACATAATCTATAAAACAAGAATATAAATACAAACCAACAACCGGGGTTTTGTGTATCAAAATCTCAAGCGCAATATCTGCCCTCTCTCTTCACCAGCACCACGGGAGCAATGAAGTTATGCCGGCCCCAGAGCACATAATAGACGGACGCAAAAGTAAGCATAGCAAGGTACATCACCACACTCCAATTCATTGTTTTCGTGTCTACTGTCTTCGTCAACGGGAAAAAGGAAAAGACGAAGATGGGCATCAGGAAAGCCAAAGCGGCAATATTGACGGTCATGCCGAAGCGGCCGAGGGTCCATCGCCGAGGTGGCAGGGGCTCGCCCCGGATACGCTTCAGGAGCACGCAGCCTATTGAAAGAATGTAGGAGGATATCAGGGAGGTGATTGTCAGTGATACGATGGCTGACAGGGCGACCTGGGAGCCAATGTTGATCAAGGAGAGAAGAATAGTGACTGCTAGAGAAACCATGACGGAGTTGAGAGGGATGTTCCATCCCGGGGTTACCTGCATTGAGCGATCAGTAACTTGCCAGTGTCCTGGTGAGCCTGGTTGTGAGGGACTCACATAGGCAAAGAATGACGAAAATGGCAGTCCTTGATCTCGAGCAAAAGACCATAGCTGCCGGGACGCCGTTGCAACTTCAGTGATTGTGCTGGCCGTGAGCGTGATCACCAAGACCGCTGTCATTGTGTTCGTGGCCGCGTAGCTGTTCGTGGTGTTGTAGAAGATCTGGATGAACGGAAAACCAGTGGGAGTACTCAAGATACTGTCAACATCCCCGAGGGTGAAGCAAAGAGTGACAATCATGACAAATCCCAAAACTCCATTGACCGCGACAGCTGACATCATTGCTTTCGGCAGCGTCTCCGCAGCATCATTGATCTCCTCGGCTTGGAATCGGTTCAGTAACGCTTCTTGAGGACAGAAAGAAAACACGACACTTACACATGTGTACCGAACAGTCATAGCCTATCATGGCTGTAATAGTGGTTGAGAGACCGACCAGAGTCGCAGTGCCATCACTGTTCCATCCTCCAGCATTATTGAACTCTGTAAAGACTGCTTTCGCACTGTTTCGAGGAGCAAGAACCCAGAGCGGGATTATGATGGCGAATAGCCCTACCACATGAATGATCAGGATGAGTCCTTCCACCATGGGTAGGTTTTTGGCTAGGAATGTGTTGAATAATATTGAAAATGTCGTTATCGCCACCACCAACAATGTGCCGTGCCATCGCTGAAACTCATAGGTTGGGTCGTTTAGAACGACCAGCCCTTGTATGACCGTGCCAGCGAGGAAGGCGATTGATACGATAGCGCACTGCCATCCGGTTGCACTGAGCCATCCTATCAACGTCAGTTTCGCCCAAGCAACGTCCGACTCTCGATGCCTACCGGTAATGTAGCTCAAGAACTTCTGGCCCCTTCGAGGAGCAAACTCAGAAACCCAATGGTATTGACCGCCGGAAGTTGGAGCCCTAAAACCTGTCAAAGAGAGCTTGATCTAAGGGTGGAAAGACACGCTTACATGGACGCCATTTCCGCTATACTGGCGAAAACGAGGGCAAATCCTGCCGTGACAATAAGAAAGCCCCATATCAACCCTGCAGTGCCCCCGTCAGTCAAGGCGGAGCTCAACAGCCTTCAACTCCGGAGTCAGTGCTTTGATCACTGGGAAATACGGGATTAAACTGACGTCAATATGACTTCCCACGTCGAGATCAGCGTGCAGCCAAATCCTAGGATTGAGATGAAGCGGAAATTTCTCTGGAGGTTCGTTAGAAAGTCTCCTAATTCAGCAAACCCCACCAACTCACCCTCAGAACCTGCACTCGTCCTAACACGCTCATGTCTCGTTGATCTGCAACTGTGCCCATATACTTCGGCGCAACAAGACCCTTCACCGGGTACCCGGCCTCTTGGGCAATATCATCCTGTACGCAACATTCCGCTTTACTTTCCCCGAGATTGGTATCTTGAGGCGCCATGAGGACTGCAGATGAGCGAGCAGTGAAAGCTAGTCAGATATTGATGCTAAAAGCTCAGCATGCAAGTCAAGTTGGCGGCATACAGCTCAGGTATGGAGGAAAGAGCACTCTGATGAAGAGAAATAGCGACGCTGGTACGTTTGCCTCAAACAAGAAAGCGAAAGCTTTACAGTAGGTATTCGCCGAGAATGATCGACCAATGGCCATCGCGCCAAAAGCAAGGAGAGCAGAAAAGACCCAGCCATGTGGGAGGGAGAAGAGAGGCGACGAAAGTAATGGGACTTGCCAGTGTAACATTGCATAATCGCACATCCCTACCAGACATGGTCCAGGCAGGTATACATTGGTAGCAATAGTGCACTTTCCCGGTCCCGCTGGCGATCAATTTGATTGCAATTGGAGTTGTTATCGTGCTTTGCTTTTTTCCTGAAGGCACCTTGCATAACGCCAAGGATCAAGAAGAAGCACCACAAACCGTGAAGCCAAACGAGACATGGGAGCAAATACAGATGTCATCCCTCTCCCCACGAGAGTTTGGACGAGAGATGCACTGTGGTAGTTTGTGCCAGGTGCATTCTTTTGGGGAATGGTAAACGTCCGACCCATCCCATTCGCAGGATGACAGAGGTGAGGAATGTACGACCCGAAGCTTAAGAAATTCAAAGAGGTGCAGGCAAAGCTCATCCCCACGTAGCCCTTGTGTAACGCGCAAATGGTGATCACAGGGCCATGGCGATCCCTTGGTCCACACCGGGCCATCCCTTTGCTCCGGAACCCAAGGACGAGAAGGGTATTCGGCAGCAAACAGTAGATACGGATACTCCAGCAACAGAAATAAACTCAGTAATCGAGTGACTGGGCTTCATCAAACCAGGCAAGCTCATTTCAAAATGCACACCGTGATTGCAGCCACCGACCAGCCTGGCAATGCAAGCCCCTCGGTAGAGCTTAATCTCTCGGTGAGATGAGGCTTGCCTGATCGTCTAAGCGTTGTGGTCATTCACATTGTCAAGCACAAATTGCCCCGTGGCAGTCGAAAATAATGTCTCGCCCCTCGCGTCAGTTCTGCTTCGAAACTGAGTCATTTGTTCCCACATGGTTAATCCCCCCTTCCTTCTTCGGGTCGAGACCTCCAGCTTTGGGACGGGATGATCCTGTTCCAGTATCGACACCTTCATGCTTGACGCAACTGGGATCGAGTTTTGCTTTTTTCTTGTTCTGCACCCATCCTTCAGTGGGGGTTTGCATGAAAACAATGGTGTTTGTGCCACCAGTCAGTCTTGAGACCCAAAAGGAAGTGTGCCAGACTGCTACTGCCAGCCACGACACCGTCTCTGAGTGCACCTCACATACCAGATGGATACTCCCCTTGGCTCAAATCTATGGCTATCAATTAGAATGACTATGCTTCTGACCAGACTTGCATCGAATCAAATTCGCTGCAGAGGAATAAAACTCGACCGCTGCCAGCATTGTGAGAGTTTGCTCTGGAATACATATATTCCCCTCCCATCTCCAGCTGAGCATCTCCCTCGGCTTCCATGCTGCCATGGGCCCGTATGTTCCTCCAGGACAGTCACCACCATTCCAGGTGGTGGATGACCTGCATCATGGCGCCTGGATAATTATAACTGCCGCCTTCGGGCTGGTCGTTTCGTTAGTCTGTCTTCTTATCCGGGTGTATGTGCGACTGGCTCTCAGTCCCCCCTTTGCGTATGATGACTATGTTCTTCTTGGGGCAACGGTAAGATTTGGGACAAGCGCTCCCAGAGTCAAACCACAGGCTAATGATTTCTGTCATATTCAGGTTGTTGCTATCGCGCAGTCCACACTGATCTTTGTGGCTGCCTCTCAAGGATTCGGAACCTCGATCGACCTGCTGGCGCAAGAGCAAATCAATAGAATCCAGACAGTAAGAGAGCCTGCAAGTTACGCGACTCAAGACTCAACCCTCACAAGCATACAGTTGGTCACAATAAGCGACATCCTCTACCTAATCACCATCTACGTCTCCAAATGCTGCGTCGTGGGCATCTACCTCCGGCTGACGCCTCAAAAAACCCACAACCGAATCTCCTGGGCAACCCTCATCCTGTGCACATTATGGATCATCCCAAGCTCACTCATCCTCGCCCTCAACTGTGAAATGAACCGCCCCTGGAAGACGTCAGGAGGCCAATGCCGCAACCTGGTGAGCCATGTTCTTCTGAAAGCATTAGTCCTACTATTCTCTTCACTAACACACATCCAGCTCCAACGATGGGAGTTCATAACCGCAATGGACATCGTCACCGAACTCATCCTCTTCGCCCTGGCCGTCACCCTCCTCCAGGGCCTCTTCATGCCGCTGAAACGCAAACTCCAAATCGGCTCTGCCTTTCTCTTCCGACTCCCGTAAGCCTAAGCCCAACGCCTCCTTTTCTTATACACAAGATTCCTAACTCTAATACTAACAAAACCAGCCTAATCATGTTCACCATCTTCCACATCTACACCCTAAACGGCCACTACCATGCTCCAGACCCGACCCTCTCTGTCGTCACATCCAAGATCTGGTCCCAGGTGGAGCTCAACTACGCCCTGATCGCATGCAGCGTGTTCTGCCTACGGCCCTTCATGGCAGCCGTGAGCACAAACTACGGCACGGCGGGCGACTCGAACCTGAAGAGCAGCTTTGGCTCTTCGTCGCGGATGCCCAAGGACAATAGCTCCGGGTCTGGGTCCAAGTCTAGGATCGGGCTGTTGGGCAGTGAGGAGAGGAGGACGTGGCGATCGCGCTTGTGGGAGCGTCGGGCGGCGAAGAATGGACGTCCCTCGGACGACCTTGAGAAGTGTTTGGCGACCGGGGGGATTGGTACCGAGGACTCAACTATTGCGCCTTTATCGCCGCCCATTGAGCTGGTGGAGCGGAAGGGGTTGACCAGTGCGGGGAGTGATGGGACCACGAAGATGATCATCCGAAAGGACGTGCAGTACTCGGTTGAGTATAAGCGGAAAAGACCAGATTCGGGTGTTAATCCTGATGCAAAGTACTGGGATACTTATGTAACGAGTGAGTCATAGTACGCCACTCCGTACGATATATAAAGACCGGATGATACTATAATGTTAATTCACCAGTGACTTCTATATAGTCTAGGGAGCCCAACTGGATATTGGAGTGAATGCTCCAGGTTGGCCCTCTTATAATCAGCAAATGGAATGATTAGACCATTTCCTTTCCCTTGAGACCTAACCATGCCAAAGCACACGGCCCGACATATTGAGATGAAAAGGAAGGGTTTGGTTGAGAAACCTATGTACGAGCAGAGGGACGCTTGAATGGATGCGCTTCCGTGTTCCTGCTTAATCGTTAGCTTTGGCGAAAACCTCACAAGACAACAGCACATACAGTACGTAATCATCCAAGCTGACAAGCCCTGGTTCGGAGAAGATGAGATAGAAGTACTTCAAGGTCTCTGCCAACCAGAAACTCTCCATGTAATCTAACTGGGTTGTCTTCACCTCCCGCACGTCGTCTATTGCGGCATGGGCATGCTTGGTCCGAGTCGCCTTCTCAATGCTCTGAAACATTCTCCATGCATCGTCCTGCAATTTCTTGTCCCCAGTGATGCGGTACATGATGAAAACAGACTCGATAGCCTCGGGTCTAGAACCAAGATCAGCACTACAGCACATGATGCAAGACCAAAAGCAATTGTCAGCAAATCACATACCGTAGCAAATACCTCGGGTCCGATATTTCAGTTAGGCCAGGTTGAAGCCCACTCTCCTGGATAATTGTCTTGGCTTCTCGAACAGTGTCTTTCTCCTTTGATCCCTTGGCCAGTCGCCGCCGGACATCTTGGTACCACTTCTGCTCGTCCCATTCACAACTATCCATGCTCTGACAAGGGCTGAGATGCATGATTTCCGGCATGATTCCGGTGGGCATGACGTCGTATGCCCAGATACAGCCATCTGTTAGCTTTCGTGCAATCGAGAGCTCTTCCGGGCGGTTGAAAACCTTGGCCCCGATACCCACAGTGCCCCCAAAAAAGCATTTCAGATGTTCCCATTGAGGCTCTGGGGGCGCGTTGGTTGCGAGACTCGTGTGGGTGTTCCCGGCAAAGAGAAGATCCTCGCCGTTTTTGGTCATGGGTCGAAACAATAAGCGCTTCTTGATCGCCTCCATGGCGGCGGCATACATCTTGCGGTATTGATTCGTCTGAGCTCCCAGTAGCATATGCTCTTTCGGCAAATACTCATACGTCGAGTCGGCCATTCCACCCACAGTAAAGCGAGGGTCTGTAAACTCTAAATCCTGAGCGTTGACCATCATAGGCCACAGCCCAGGAATTTTGGTCTTATTCTGAGCGTCGTCGAGAACGTCTGTAATTCGTTGGACCGCATCAAAGTACTTGGGATCATGAGTCAGCTGAGACAGCCTGGTGAATTCTAGATTCAATGAACCCAATTCTGCCAGGATGGTTTGTCTGCTTGGTTGAATGCTCAGGCCACGCGCAGATCTATGGCCTAGTTAACAGCAGCGTTGGTGGTTACAGAACAATGGCCGGCTTACCTGCTCCATTGCCAGCGGGACTGAGGCATCCTATTGCTAGTATCAAAGGCATCATAGATCATGTCGGCCAGTTCCACCGCCTTCTTCAGAAGGATTGGGTGCTTTCCGTCGGTCAGGTCGTAGGCTCCAAGTAATCCTCCTACATATCGGATAGTAGTTTCGAATACATTGATCTGGGTGGCATCGGTGGTAGTAAAATCAATGCTCTCTATGGCATGCAACGCATCCTTAAACTCGTCTTCCATACCCATAATGACGAGAGTGTCGAGTGCGTCCACCAGAGTGGCAGCCCAGCCAGCAAATGTGGTTCTGTAGCGAGCACTGAGGGGCGAAAGTTCATCACGCATCCAGGCATGCTGCTTGTACCCTTTCCAAGCATGCGTGAAGGCCTCCTTGACAGCTTTCTGTCTGTTCACTCTTTTCCTTCGGCCAAGCCATGATTCCTTCGCGAAGTCGTACTGGACACGAGGGATTGCGGACGGCGCGGGCGTAGGGAGAGGAATAAAACTGGAGACAGGATGTCTTTCGGTATGTTTGGTCCAATGGATACGGTTATCGTTCTGCGGGGGTTGGGGATGGTATTCTGCGTAGTATGAGTGGTCGTCGACAAAGGGAGGTTCCGCGCCAGGCGGTAGACTCGAGAAAAGGAAGATGGTAATGAGAATTAGAATAAAGGTTGGTAAGGCATAGCGATAGCGCCTGCGACCTAGAATCATAGCGCTGAAGATGAGGTGCTCCCTCGACTAGGGACAGCTGTTGTGGAGACAATGAGGGGACCGAGCTTCTCTAAGCTGGAATTCAGTCAATAACGAAACGACGAGGCAGCATCAGGCGGTTTTGATGCAGCATGGCCAAGGCAAAGTTGCTTGACAGATGTTGAATATTGGAAATCAATGAGAAAGAGCAACATTTGGAGGTTAATGAGAAGGAAGCGCTTGAGTACGGCGGAGTAAGGGAGGGGAAGCTCCAGACGCCGCACTGATGTACACACGACAGCTTCCCCGTGAGAGTGGAGAATAGTAGCCTGTCAGGGTCGCTCAGGGACTATTTTGGGCCATTGATCACCCTTGTTTTAATAAACCCTTGGAATCCATCTAATAGCCAGATAATAATGATTGGCGGGAAAATCTGGCGATTGATTGTCATTGATTGCCTAAGAAAGCACTGCAAGGAGCTTCTAGCATGATTGATTTCTATGCCTCCTAACGAGAAGTTGGTAATGCGCACCCTCATTCTTTGAGTCCGTCGGACTTCAAATTCCTGTACGGAGTATGAGTATGCTGAAGACCCTGAGCAGAGATCGGCATGCAGCGGAAAATAAGGGGCCCGCAAGAGTGGCGTGGCAGTGTTGTTCCTGCACTGTCAAGCCGATCGAGAAAGACGTGTCGAATAGGAGGACAATAGGCGTGCACATCAAAGGGGACGAGTGTCCTCATTGCGTAATCTGGTGGTCCCCAGACCCTTGCTATCTCGAACAGACTACCAGTCATAGGTAGATAGGTATGGGAAAAGCAAACTAGGTCTGGGCCTATCTAGCGGGTGGATAATTTCTATTCTTGTGTTTGATCCTCTAACAATCCAAAACATCCAGATACCATCTCTCTTGGTCGGCGTCTTGGCATTATCGCGGATATGTTAGTTTCTGCTGCTCATACAAATCCTCCAGGACTTGGGAGATCATAGAGCAAATAAGGAAACATAGTCTAGTGTATAGTAAGACGAGGTTCAATTATTTGAGAAATCAAAAGAACACTGTGCGTGGTTGGAGACGGATTTGTGAAACTCTTTGAGTTTCGATGGACTTTTCTCAACCAGTTTGCATGGTTTGCATGTATTGGTGCCTTGTTGCCTCGACATCGTAGACGACAAGGGATTCGATAGCATCAGAGGTAGTCCTCATGCAAAGCAATAAAGCCATTCCTTCAAGCCCGCTATTGCATTACTTTGGATATATCTTTCCTTTTTCTTTTTTGGTGAACATGCTCCTGCTGGAGATCATTAGAGTTTAATATCATTTGCTGTTTGTATGATATAGGTAGGCTAAGAACCATTGTGCCAATGCAAGTAGACCACTGCTTTGTCCATACTGACAATAGTGTAGGCAGGCCCTCAAGAGTCGAGCTGCTTTAATGCTTCGAAGACGTTCCATTAGTCTGATCTTTTGGATACTCTCTCCAGTGGCCTACTCTTGAACACTTTTCACGGCGCTGCAAATTTCTGTTGCTCAGAATCCAGTTATAATAATCAGTTTGGGTGATATTGTGACAGTATTGTCATACGCAAGATTGATACTTAATCAGCTTACTTTGATTCATAATCCTGCATCGGGGAATAGACATACGATGCCTATCACAGGGTAGATGTGTCTCGAGTTCTGGTTCTAGCCATCTAATGCTAACTGCTCATGCAGAGTGTTCTTCATTCCCGCAAACCCAAATGCCTCTACAGCTCTCGCGACCATCACAGAACGGTTGCACTCCGCCGTCGCAGAGGAGCCTGTCGCAATAGGCCGATGGGCCTTGGAGCACAAGTTGATGAGGGATACTCCCTCCTGCGTGCCTGGGTCAGGCCCCCAGCGACACGCTCAACCGCGGTACATGCAATTTCTGTCACTATCATACTACCCCAATCACGGATTCATCTACACCTCTCAGGGTCCCGAGAAGACAGGGCAAACTCCCGTCCCGAATGCTGCTACTCCTCAGCCTGGAGTCACCCCTGCTTCGGGTTCAGCCACTCCAAGCAATACCGCCGCAGCGGGCGGCTCAGGCATAGTCATGACCACCGTGCCTTTGCCTTCTTCCGGAGCTCTGTTCAAGCACTTCGTCTACGCCTGCCAACCATTCTGGTGCCATCGACATACAGTCGCTGTACCGGGGGGCATGGTCTACGATGTCGGCGATTTCCGAGTACGGATCGGCGACGTGCGGCAGACGCAGCCGGCGGCGCGGGTCCGAGGCACAGTCGTGGAGATAGAATACAGGGGCCCGTCACTGGTGACTTCTATCTCCGCTCAATACGTACAGTCTAAACGAGGGGTGAACCTAGGCGGGCACTCCGACGTTTCGGATAGTGACCAGGACCCGGGAATCGACCTCGCGCTCTTCGGCGGCATAGAAGACGCAGATATCGATGCGGAGTACTCTGCAACTGCAGCGCTGATCCGGGAGTTCTGGACCAAGCTGGGGATCGAGGGAGCGCGAGAAGCGATCCTTGTGTCGGACGTTGGCAGAGAGGTGAAAGAGCAGTTGAAGAAATTAAAATTACAAGAGAAAATGGGACAGACGGCACCAAGGAATGAGGGTCATGCCCTACAGCAGGACGATGACCCGGACCCGGATGCAGGAACGGACCTAGCTAGACAGTTTATGGAGATTTTCAGGTTTAACAGATGAATGCAATGTCTGAACGCCCGAGAGCACTGGAACCATGAGTAGAATTCAGGTATAGTGATAACTAAAGGCGGGCAAGAGCAATTAGAAGCAAAATGAGGCGATCACACTGAATATGTGGAAATAACCAGATATGTAATATCTTACCGAAGCCCTCCATCAATTACCAAAATTGGTCAAGTCAGAGTCAGAGCAATCATTTCCGAGTCTCGACAGGAGAATCAACAATTCAAGCAGAAGGGTCATAAAAGTCAACCTCGATCCATACTCCCTCCATATCTATCAGCTACAATCGTAATAGCAACGAAGGTCAGACGGGAAGAGTGGATATATGTATTGACACCCGACTAGCTAAGAATGAACAGAACAGCCGAACGAAACGCTTATTTTTGCATCATGAGCTGAACGAACTCGTTGTCTAGAAACAATTAGCGACGGGTCCCATGTAAATCGGGTTCCAACAGAGGAAAGCTGTTTGATCAACATACAATCAATCCGGCCGTCACCGTCCTGATCCGCCTCGCGGATCATCTCGTCAACTTCGTCATCAGTTAGCTTCTCCCCGATAGAGGTCATAACGTGGCGCAGCTCCGCAGCGGAGATGAAACCGTTGTTGTCGCGGTCGAAGACCTTGAAAGCTTCCCGGATTTCCTCTTCGGAGTCGGTGTCCTTCATCTTCCGAGCCATCATAGTAAGGAATTCTGAATACGAGTTAATGATTGTTCTCCTCTCTCCCAAGGTCACACCAAATGCATCGCATACCAGGGAAATCGATGGTGCCGTTGTTGTCAGCATCCACCTCGTTGATCATATCTTGCAGCTCTGACTCGGAAGGGTTCTGGCCCAGGGAGCGCATCACAGTGCCCAATTCCTTGGTGGTGATCTGGCCTAAATAGTCAAACATAGATATTATCAGTATTGATGGATCATTTCCGGACATTGCAAGTCGGCATTTGAACATGATCGCACGGAAGCCGACGTTCGGGGAGCGAAAAAAAGGTCACTAACCATCACCATCCTTGTCCTATAGGTCGAATCTCGTGTGAGCGCACACCCTCAATATTGAGGAAATTCCTCTTATGCAACGACTAGGGACTTGGACAGTTCACTTACGAAGAGAGAGAAAGCCTCCTTGTACTCGGAAACCTGTTCCTCAGTCAAAGAGTCGGCCTAGACATTGTGGTGTCAGCAAACATTTGTCCAGAGTAGCACTCGATCTGCCCCGCAAAGTGGGGGATTTCCAGCAAGACTCGGCAAGGCGACTGAACAAGAAGGCATACCATGGTGAAAAATGGGAATGTTAAAAGTGGCAAGAAAAACGGAAAATGTTAAGCTGGTTGAACAGTGGCCTGTAAGGGTATATAAAGGCTGGACAGCCGGTGGTTTAGCGAGGTAGTGATGGTAGCGGGGAAGAAGTGTTTAAGGGGAAGCTGAGCCAAGTCGACAATAATAACTGGACCCGCCAGAGAACGAGCTGGATGCCTGGCAAACCAGGCCGTCGCTTAATTTGAGGACTGACGGCCTGAAAACGTGACCCGCCCGGAGCACCGCCTGGCCAAAGCGCCCAAAGAGGGCTGAAGGGCTGAAGTGCTGAAGGTTAGGCTGGCAGGACAAGCTTACTGCCTGCCATCTGCATTATCTATTGCAGAGGGCAGAAACTCTCGGATTTTATGACTCTGTTGCGGAGAATTTTGTCCAGCATGTGCATCTGCACACATCAACCCCCATAATGGCATCCGATTCCCGCCCTTTGGTATATCCAGGCTGTTACTATGGTGCTGACGACGCCTCGTGGATCCAAGGCCAGTACTGAAGCTTGAAGGCAACAAGTTCTGGCTACCGTTCCTTAGCGGTGGCAGTGCTCTTTAAACATCGACTCTTCAGCTTTTAATAGCACAGAATATCTCACCTAGATACCGTGTCTTGTACACATAGGCTGGCTGCCTTGCCTGTCAATGTTCCTGTCTGGAGATGTCTGTTCTTGAGCCTCGTTTCTTACATTGACTGATTCTAATTTGTCTAATACAATTGGAACCCGGCGTGCATACAAGCGTCTTCAGAAACTCAATCATGTGTCTGGATTCCGGAACCGAGCCACGAATCCAATGTGTCTACCCCTGGATGCGACGACTTTTAATACATTGATCAAATCAACAGATGAGATAAACGAATTGAGGTGGAGATCGTCACTCGACTCACTCCCGTCCATGACTCCATGTATCATGATCTAAGTTATCCAACTACCTACTTAGATAACCAGGTGCTCTTTTCATCAGACTCAGCAGTCCTCTGATACTAGTTTCCTCCACCCATGTCGCTGTATTGACCCCACTGTAGACATCCAAGGCGGAATTATCCTCAGCGTCACCAAATTTTCCTTTCTGTACAACAGTGATCCCAGATATGTGTAATAATACCTTATTTACCAGGCATCTACTTGATGGATCTGGGGAGAGCCCAGATTACAGGCCCGTTACGGGAAGTACCAGAACGGCTTTCCCTGAAGCGGCATGGCGTCATACGGACTGGTGCCCCTTCACGTGGGCCATTGTTGGTGATGGAGCTGCGGATGTCGGCGATATCTTTGTGATTGCGATGAGTTATAAGTTTCAAGTACCTGCCCTTTTCACACTATACCCTATTCCGACCGCATTATTGCTCCTACCCAGCCTCTGCTTTTCACCGTCATATAATACACCATCGCAGAACTTCATATTTGACCGACGATGATCCGGACAAGCTAGGCCGCTCTCCGCCAAAGACCACCATAGGAATCGCTGATACCCCAGATTACCTGCCGCAATGTGGCGGGACCGCACGAACCTGTACTCCTCTACAGCCCTTAGGACTTAGCTGGCATGAAAAGCTGACAATACTCCTGTCCTTTCCAGATATATCTCCTACCGTCAATCATTCACGCACCACCCAGCCAAGAAGCCACGTTATATCGGGCCGTCCAATGGCTTCACCGACACACCCTCACAATCCGAAGAGAGTCGCAGACTAATATCTGACTCCGGCGGCTTAGAAGATGACGGCGATGCGATCATTGAGATGGATCTCCTGCCCCCGCGGTGGGTCGACGTTCAAGACGAGGTGACCGAGTTGCTCGCGGACATTGCGCAAAAGTCGGCACAGCTGGACAAGCTACACCAGAAGCATCTGCTACCGGGCTTCGGCGACGAGGATGTAAGGAAGCAGGATGAGCGAATGATCGAACGACTCACGCAGGATATAACTCGTGGGTTCCATGAGTGTCAGAAAGCGGTTCAGAGAATCGAAGTGATGGTGCGCGAGGCCAAGCAACAGGGCGGAGTGAGTGCAGGGGACGAGACCATGGCGAAGAATATCCAGATATCCTTGGCTTCCAGGGTACAAGAGGCTAGTGCTCGGTTTAGGAAGAAGCAGAGCACCTATCTGAAGAGTATGCACTGTTACCCTTCATGGCCATTGGGAAAATGTTGTAACCCGTGACTTCACAGAATTACGAGGGCTTGAAGGTGCCGCTGCGCCTTTTGACCGTGCTCCGACGCCACAGAATCCCTACATGGATCCTTCATTAATGGAATCCGACGCCGACAAGTCTTTTTCTCAGTCGACTCTCATGCAAACGTCACAGCGACTCACCGGCCAACATGACGAAGCCATTGAGCAACGAGAGCGGGAGATCAACGACATCGCAAAGAGCATCATTGAGTTGTCAGACATCTTTCGTGAACTACAAGCGATGGTCATCGATCAGGGGACCATGCTGGACCGGATAGATTATAATATCGAACGGATGGGTACTGAGGTCAAGGCAGCCGAGAAGGAGCTGAAAGTGGTATGTTCATTGCTTATGAGAAGATCGAGGGGCTACCAATGGACTGACAAATGCTGCTTAAAGGCCACCAACTACCAACGGCGAACGACAAAACGCAAAATCCTCCTTCTTCTTATCATCCTGGTTGCAGGGATGATCATCCTACTAATAGTCAAACCAAAGAGTCATAGCTCACCAGCTCCTACACCGTCCCCTCCCCCACCCGCCGAACAGCCGCCAGCTGAGCAGCCACCGAGTCTTTTCCCTCGAACTTCCACATCTGTCTATCGTCGAAAGAGGCGTCCGTTTCCGATTCAGTCTTCAGAGGACAAGTTGTTCGAACCAGGTATAAATGGGTAGTCGTACTTGACAGATACGGTTATGACAAGAAATAATGCATAATATCACCATCTATAGCGCCTTCAGGAAGCGGTGATCAGATAAGGTCTAGTTTTGTAATTTACCTAGGCCCATCGCTCACTGTACTTTGCATTTAAATAAAACGGGAAGCGAGATGCTTCGTAATGCCTGTCATTGAACTAGCTATCGGAATAGAACCTACATACGGTGCGCATGTCCTGGGACAGCGACGCCCCCAGAGTCAAAATTGTAAGTCACAAAAGAAACGTTCCATTGTATTAAACTGGCAAATAACTCCAGCTCGATATCGGTCACATGCAGACGGAGATTGAATAGCCCGAGCCCACCAGAAGTAATATCACACTGAACAAAGCTTGGGGAATATGGATCAAAGTCGGAAGTACAAAGCAGAATGCCCGAACAAGAAAATAGGACCAGCAGCTTAGATGCTTTAAGGATGCTACCTCTCCTGCGGATAGCCCTCCTGATTCAGTAACTCGGCGACATCAGCGTCCAGGTCGCCGCTAGCGAATTGCGCATAGTCCTCCTCTCCATGGGTAACCTTACGCTTCTTCGAGTTGACTCCGTTGGGACTGCCCTGCTGAAGCATGCTGGAAAGATTCGACAGACCTGGTAGTTCCATGTCAGATGGCACATTATTGGTAGGCTGTCCGATGCCTGGAAGCGGAAAACCATCGACCTGAGCCTCCTCCACCGACTCTGAGATTTTCTCCTGGGGGGCTTGCGTTGGGGACCCAACAGGGGTGATTGCTTCCACTGGCGGGGGAGTCAAAGCCTCGACCTCCGGACGAGCCACGGCTGGCGCCTCAGCGCCCGCATCGCTAGGCTGAGGCACGGGTGGATTGTCGATAGAAAGTCCTCTCATGATGCTATCTTCCACGTCCCGCTTCTTCGCTTCAGTCTCCGCCTTCCTTTCGGTCAGCTGCGAGAGAACGGACTGCTCTTTTGACAAGGCTGCACGATTGGTTTCAAGAAGCTTCTCAAGACCATCGATAAGTGCCAGGCGCGATTTGATGACCTCGGACACAGAACTTTCAGCGTTTGCAAGCGCTTTCAGTAGTTGGCTTAGACGTGCAGCGTGCACTGGAGGAGTTGGTAGGGGTACGGCGGGATCATTCATTTTGTCGTACTCTCCATTCGCTGCAGTAGCAGACGCACCGGAGGCCATTGTCGCTTTAGACAAAGCTGCTTGCAGAGGCACCAGCGGCTGGAGTTCGGATGGAACCGAACCAGACGGGCTCGAGAAAAGGGATCCGCCCAACAATGGCTTTTTACCGGTCGACCGTGACTTATCAATCTCTATAGTTCGATAAGCCAACTGACAGTTAGGCCGAATATCACGAGAAAAGCTTACCATCCACGCGAGCCTCTACAGCTTCCTGAATAGGTATCTCAAAAATTGACCGTTGCCTCCACACCTCCACAACTCGTCGAAGCTTCTGCTGGATGTCGTTTGAAGCACCTTTGTATGCAGTTGCCATGGCCTCCGCAATGATCTACATTGAATTAACCTCCATTCTTACGCCACGCAAAGGAATACCAACCGGAGAGAATGCGATTAGGAAATCATCCTTCCGTCTGGCTTTTGATTGTTGTGCGACCTCTAACCGCTCGTTAGTTCAAGAGCACTGGTCCGATTTGCAAAGTTTGTACCGTTAGCAAGGTAGATAAGGTTCAGCCTTTTGGGCGCAGGCGAATCGCGAAGTTTCTGTAGCCAAAGTTGCGCTGTTCGTTCTGCATGTCGTCTAAATGTCGAGAAATAATTAGCATCTCCTCTAAGAGACTCATTACTATGGCTCAATTACCTGTGAAACATTACCCATTGGGCAACTGTGACGATACCCTCCTGCGTCTCGTTTAGCGCTGAGAGTTTGGCTTTGACAGCATCATCAGTGTACGCCATGCTGAAAGAAAGCCACGACAGGACGTGTCTAGAAGGCGATGTGTTGAAGAGTTGAAACCAGCTGGATTGGATGCTTTACTGATATTACTCCAGATTTGAGGAGCTTAGCAGGAAGTTATATTGACAAAGGGATAGATGCTGGCGTCGGGTCAATTGAGAAACACCAACAACATAAGCAGCTTCAAGCGAGAGCAGATCATCGAAGATATGATATGAGAGTAATGTGAAGCTGACAGTGTTCATGAAGTGAAGCTCATCGAAGCTCCAGACCAACTACGGAAGCTTCCTGACCGCCCTCCGCGGCAGAATCCCCGGGCTCCATCAACACTCATTCACACCTCCTCAAAGCGCCAGCTGGAGCATTGCATTCAACCTTAATCTCATTTCCTTCATCCACATTGATCTACAGCACTTCCAGGCCAGTCCTGGGACTCTAACACTTCAATTACTACTCAAAAATGGCGGACCGTTTCCCCTCACTGGAGGACTTTTCTGCGGGTTGGTTGCCCGCAACAATCCCGCTAGTACCTGATTGATGATACTAATCTGGATACACCCAGGCCAGACTGACGTTGTCGAGACCAACGGGGCATCGGATGAAAACGACTTCCTTGCTCGGGAGCGCGCTATTCTTGGAGATGATGCCGAACAATTTGCCACTGCTCAAGACCACGTTGCTACAGATATCGGTGATGATTTACTGGGCGGTGCGGAAGGAGCCGTAGTTGGCGAAGCAGCCCCTGAGGAAATCTCGGGGTTTGAGTCTTCGTTTCCTGCTATAGAGACACAGAACGAGGTATTATTTTGCTCATGCTAGCGCCGACGTCGTTTACGGAGCACTGACGCCCTTCTCCTTAACAGCAAGTTGCTCCTGGCGGTACAATTACCGGAACAGGCGCACCCTTCCCGCCAACTGGCTATCCTTCTTACAAAGAGCCAGAGGAAGAGCCAGAGCCCGTCAGGTATGTCTCATAGCTTTTCCTTTTGTGTCAACGCTCCACTCCTTCTACTCTCGCCCGCCTGCGAGGATCCGCACGCTGACGATACGGATTGTAAAGGGAATGGCGTGAGAGACGAGACGCGGAAATCGCCCGCCGTGCAGAACTTTCGAACGAGAAGAAGGAGGCGACTATCAAGAAGGCTCGAGAGGACATCGACGATTTCTACGTATCTTACAACAACAAGACGGACAAGCTCCGGGCTCAAACCCGCGCTGATGCCGAACAATTCCTTGCCAACAGAGAAGACACCTCTGCCGGTGGCACCAGCTGGGAGCGCATCGCGAAGCTCGTCGACATCTCAGGAAAGGGCGCGAAGGGTGGTGCCAGTGGATCAGGCAAGGAGCGTTTCCGTGAGTTGCTACTGGATCTGAAGAAGGATCAGAATGCCCCAGGTGCCAGTGGGATCTAGGGGTTGGACGCTGGTCGTTGACATGACAAGCAAGACGGAGGACGGCGGATCATCGAGAGACTGAAAGAAATAAATTATCTAATGACAATACACCCTGTTTCATATTGTTGTCGCATCTTGCTCACGAACATCACTACTCGCGTTTGATCAACGATGCCTTCCCTTTATCATTTTGATCCGCAATGAGTGGAGCGCGAGGTTTCCTACTTTTGAAGGTCATGGTTGCGTGTTCGCTTCAGCTGCAGCTTTTGATTCCTTTACTACTGACATATCCTTCTGGCACCCGTGTATTTAAACCTTGGTATTTCCCCTCCTCTTTATCATCCTCGTTGAATGGACGTATGAATTACCTGCTCCTATGGTCGCCTTCCGTACGGCTTCACCGTAGAGGATCTACATAATTCGCCCAAGGTTAAACCTAGGGTAGCATGCAGTAGATTGCCGACAAGTGGCGCTTGTTACATGGTCTTGATTGACATCCTTCAAAGCCGAAGAAAACAACCCCGGATACTGTCTGCAATACATTGAGCAGAATGGATGACTGAACTCACTCGGCTCAAAGAGTAACTATAACATTCACCAGTTGCTTTAATCCAACTCGGTAACATCTCCGCCAGGTTCACCAATCTCTTCAACATGCTTTTCCTTTCTGCCCTCAGCTTCAATTTCCTCAAGCTTCTTCCTGCCTTCTTCTGTGGTCGCATCAACGATGCCTTCCTCAAGGCTCAGCAAGCCGCCAGCCCCGAGCTTCTCCACAACTTCTTCGGCCTCGTTGACGGGCATTTTACCAAGTACTTTGTTGACTTCATCAAGGGACTCCGAGGCCAATGCCTTCTGCAGATCCTCCGAGAAGGACTCGAAAATCTTGCGAGCTTCGATCTCTGCCGGGTCATTGCTGTCTGCGGGTGGGATATTAATAGTGATCTTGGTGTTAGGATCGACGGCATGCAATTGAATCTGCTCTACTCCAGCAGGATCATTGGCAGCCGAGCTGTCTTTGGCGAGTTCCGCCGCACGGGTTTTAATTTTGTTGTAGGTTTCGTTCACGTCGTTGCGGAAAAGTGTCGCCGCTTGATGGTCTTTAGTCGTGATACTGTTGACCAGACTGTTTTAGCAACAGTTCCACACATTTATTGGTCAATTTGAACTTACCGCTTGAAGAAAAGTGAGATCCCGTCTCGACCTAGAGAGCGGCAATATTGCAACAACAGCCCCTGGTGTACGCACTGACGAGCATACTCCTCCTTTCCTTCCATCTGGCTGTTGAAAGCTTCAACTAGAAGGCCATCCGTCTCTTTCTCTGCGACAATCTCCGGGTGGTCCGAGATAAATTGAAGCAATGCCCTATAGTCATTACGGTTGATGCGAGCAAACTTCTTGGCCAGATCGCTCGCTTTGACGTCGTCCGGGTCGCCTTGCTCATTATCATCAGCTTTCGGGGCATCATCTTGTACTGCACGTGGATTTAGAAGTTCCACAGATTCTGATTTCGCCGTAGCCGGTGCCTTGCCCTTATCCTTTGATTTTGATACGTAGGATGTGTCGAATCCAGTATGCAGCATATCGCTCGTAATCTTGCTGGACTCTTCCTTCTCCAGCTGCGCAAGGCGAGAGAGCAATTCTTTCTGTAACCCCTGAACTTTGTCCTGGTGACCTTCTACACCTTTGATGTATGCCTGGTATCGGCTATCGGGACTCGACTCGCCGATCTCCTTCTTAACTTGATCGACTAAAGAACTTAGCATCTGAGAGTACTTCGGCTGCTCCTTTTCGTGTGTATGAACGCCCTCCGGTGGGACAGGCGCCTGGTCTTCAGCGGGGTTGCTTGCCGATTCCATCACGGCCTGAAAGACCAGCTCCTCAGGATCCCGTGAAGATCCTTCATGCTCGCGAAGCAATGCGAGGAGCTTATCAATACGTGAGAGGAGACCATCGTTGATAATTCGCTCGTACTTTAGAGTGTCAATCTCCATACGGCGCTGGTGCCGTTGCTGATGGATCTGAGCCTGCTTCGCTCTAATGAAGGAGCGCTTGTCGACATTAGGGTGAACCTCAATGTCCGAATCATCAGACAGTTCAAGAGCATCCCATTTGCTGTAGTCCAAAACCATCGCGGCGGTTGGTGGTAATACGCTTAACGAAAAGCTGTTGCTGGTATGTTATGAGGGGTGCGGCGGGGTAGAAACAAAGTAGTATAACAGTAATAGACGATGAACGATGAAGAGACAATTATGTTCACAAGATGTGCGATTCAAAGAAGAGCTGCTGGAGATCATCAACTTTGAATGACTCAAGCTATTCAACCAAGGCCAGCAAGAGAATTAGTAGCTTCAAAACAAATGTAAACCTCAATGTATATTTAAGTCACATGCATCGAAAGCTCTCGATCAGCTTCGATTGCAGCCGAACCTCTATGGAAGGCGGTTCGAGATGGCAGAATCAGGCATTTTGGGAAAGCCGCTCTGCCGACTCCGATCCCTGTCCGACCGACCGACCGAACAAGCATAGTTTCAACTTCAGCTGACGCTTGCATTTTACGTCGCATCAGTGTTGCAAGCACCCATCCATTCCTCGAGCAGCAATTGAGCTCGACAGTGTCATGATCAGCACAACATTAGTGTTCCCGTGACGAGATATGGCATCCAGCTTCTCTTCCGTGACATCATTCTGAATCCCCGTCCAATTCCGCATCTTCTCTCCAAATTTCCAGATGCGCGGGATTAGATCGCTTCCCTGCTGGGCTCCTGGGTTGAGCACGAAGCGAGTTCCTCGACAAGGACTCTTTGCAGACCTATATTCCCACGCCTGCGTAATTTCCTCGACGCACAGCGCTCGCAATGGTCTCATCCGACAGTTTTCGGGTTGCTCCGGGTCAATAAGTAACAGTTGCAACCCGCGTCCGTATCAATCCGCAATCGCGTCCTCGTTATACGCCAATGTCTATAGTAAAGATTTTTCAACCGTTCAACCGCGATTTGTGCGTACAGTCAGGCTGTTTTCTACCTCCCAACGATCATTGGAGGCAAAGCCGAACGTCAAGTCGACAGGCGGTCAGGGAGTGAGGTCAGAGATACACCAGGATCAGGAGCATGAGGACATCGAGAAAGGTTTTGAGCTATCGGAGAGAGCCGCTCAGGCAGCACAGGTCAACCTCAGTGCGAAGCTCGCCAAAGATGGTGCTGCTGGAAAGAAGGCCGGGTTCAGGGAAATATGGAGGCTCTTACTGATCGCTCGACCGGAGGCGAAGAAGCTCGCCTTCGCCTTTCTTTTCCTGCTGGTATCGTCTGGAATTACAATGTCCATTCCATTTTCAATTGGAAAGATCATGGATACGGCTACAAAAGCGACTACAGAAGGTGGTAATGAGCTCTTTGGTCTGAGCCTTCCCATGTTCTATGGTGCGTTGGCTGGTATTCTCACTCTGGGCGCTGCGGCGAACTATGGTCGCATTATCATCCTGCGTATCGTTGGTGAGCGCGTCGTTGCCAGACTTCGCTCGAAACTCTTCCGCCAGACGTTTGTGCAAGATGCAGAGTTCTTCGACGCGAATCGGGTCGGTGACTTGATTTCTCGTCTTAGCTCTGATACCGTTATTGTCGGCAAGAGTATTACACAGAACTTGTCCGATGGACTGCGCGCCGCAGTTAGCGGTGCAGCAGGGTTCGGTTTAATGGCCTACGTCAGTCTCAAGCTCTCCAGTATACTGGCTCTTCTTCTCCCTCCTATCGGCCTTGGAGCGTTTTTCTACGGACGAGCGATTCGAAACCTGAGTCGTCAAATCCAGCGGAATCTTGGAACATTGACTAAGATTGCGGAGGAGCGTCTGGGCAACGTCAAGACTAGCCAGTCCTTTGCTGGCGAGGTTCTCGAGGTTCGCCGGTATAACAATCAAGTGCGAAAGATTTTTGAACTTGGCAAGAGGGAATCCTTGATCAGCGCCACATTCTTTAGCTCCGTACGCAACTGTTACCCAACCCTACCGCTTATCATAGATCTAACTTTATCTAGACCGGGTTTGCTGGCAACATGACCATCCTGGCATTGCTCTACGTCGGAGGAGGCATGGTCCAATCTGGTGCCATAACCATTGGAGAATTAACTTCATTTCTGATGTACACGGCGTACGCAGGGTCAAGCATGTTCGGTCTTTCGAGCTTTTATTCTGAACTGATGAAAGGTGTCGGGGCAGCTAGTCGACTGTTCGAACTGCAGGATCGTCAGCCAACCATATCTCCAACCAAGGGCGAGAAGGTCGTTTCGGCGCGAGGTCCCATTCGCTTCGAAAACGTGACTTTTAGTTACCCAACTCGGCCTGCTGTCCCCATTTTTAAGGATCTCAATTTCGAAATTCCCCAAGGGACTAATGTTGCTATCGTTGGGCCCTCGGGAGGTGGGAAATCAACAATCGCTTCCATCTTGCTCCGTTTCTACTCTGTTACTGAAGGAAGGGTCCTAATTGGTGGGAAAGACATTACCCATATGAACGCCAAATCCCTTCGACGAAAGATTGGCATTGTCTCCCAAGAGCCTGTCCTCTTTTCGGGGACCATCGCGGAGAACATTGCGTATGGTAAGCCTCAGGCCAAACGGTCAGAGATCGTTGCAGCTGCGCGCAAAGCGAACTGTCAGTTTATAAGTGACTTTGTAAGTTACTCGACCTCCTTTTTGGTTTACACATGCAGCTGACTGTGTTGTCCAGCCGGATGGCCTCGACACCCAGGTGGGACCCCGAGGCGCTCAGCTTTCTGGTGGCCAGAAGCAGCGCATTGCGATTGCCCGGGCTCTGATCAAGGATCCTGATATTCTCATACTCGATGAAGCAACTTCTGCTCTCGATGCAGAGTCGGAAACTCTTGTGAACAGTGCTCTTACCGCGCTCCTTCGTGGCAACAATACTACCATCAGCATCGCTCATCGACTCTCTACTATTAAGAGATCAGATACGATTATTGTCCTTGGCCCCGACGGAAGGGTAGCCGAACAGGGCAGTTATGAGGAGCTCAGTGCTCGCCCTGACGGCGCCTTCACAAAATTGATGGAATGGCAGATGAGTGGCGGCGAGGTGACGGACCAGCCCGTAAACTCTCCTGCCAACCCTGTGGCGCTGGAAACCGCTTGGGACATGCAGAGTGAGGATGTGACAGAGATATCCGAGGATACTAGCATCCCCTCTGAGTCGCGAAAAAGTGATTAGTGCTTTAGATGGATTACCGGGCCCGGAGGCGCTCACATAGACTCCCTTGCATGTCCGCTTATTTCTTTTTGTTTTCTTACGTTAACTCCCCACTTCGCGAGTATGGCATCTTGACCTATAGAATATCCCCTTTATGATTTTGTGTCTATAAATTTCTTCTTAGACGGTCAATAGTGTCGAGAGTATGCATTATTGATGAAATAAGTCCTTTGGGAAGACCTCATAACTGGACATGTAGTGAGACAAATCGAAGTATAGGCACAACCAGCGAGCTCATGGGGTCTCTGAAAACGTAAAATCTCAATTGGTGACTGTCCCCTCTCCTCTCCGGAGCATTCCGTGGGCTATCTATACGGAACCGAAAATAAGGCAACAACACATGACATCGCAGGTCACAAGTCTTGGCACTATTCCTCCTGACAGCACCTTAACGATCACTGCTAAGCACCTTGGCTTCATGGCGAGCTGTGGTTCATGAAAGCCATCAAATGTTAATTATGGCTTGATTGCTTCCTTTTGATCTATTCAGTTCCCATTGTCGGAAAGGACTGAACGAACCATATAGAACAGCAATGGATCGCATTCGGCGCTTGATCACTCGCCCGCAGGCCTACGAGCCGATAGAGCACCCTACGGGGGTTGATGGCGACGATCATGGTCCAATCTCCCCGCGACCACAGCATGAATCGCCTTTCTCCAGATATGAATATGCCGTATTCTTTATTCTGGGCGTGTCAATGTTGTGGGCATGGTACGTTCCTCATACCTGTGTTACCTCCCCATCTGACCCATGTCCTACCGATTTCGCCTGAAAGCTTTCTGACTCTGCCGTACCTGGATTAGGAACATGTTTCTTGCCGCAGCACCGTATTTCTATCTCCGTTTCCGGTCGGACAACTGGACAGCAACCCATTTCCAACCCTCGATTCTGACAGTCTCGACCATCACTAACCTGGGCTCCGCATTCATTCTCGCCAAACTGCAGAAAGGGGCGTCATACCCGAGACGAGTAACGCTTTCTCTACTTATAAATATTGTCGTCTTCTCGCTGTTGGCGCTTTCGACAGTCTTTATGAAAGATGTCGGCGTTAAAGCCTACTTCAGCTTTCTGATGTTCATGGTATTTGGGGCAAGCTTAGCAACCGGCATCAATCAGAATGGCGTCTTTGCCTACGTGTCTGGGTTCGGGAGAGAAGAATATACACAAGCCATTATGGCAGGACAGGGAGTAGCCGGCGTGCTTCCGTGTGTGGTACAAATTATCTCTGCTTTGGCAGTGCCGGAGAGTAAGGGACAAAACATGCCTCAGGCTTCATCAAAGTCCGCATTTATGTATTTCATCACTGCCACCGCCATTGCTGCTATCTCGCTGGTCGCCTTTCTTTCCCTTGTCAGACGACGGTCGGGTATATCCCTACAGTTGCCAGAGGAACAACACGATTCGATTCCTTCTGGTTATGCTCATAAGACGGTGAGTCTCTGGGTTTTGTTCAAGAAACTACGGTTTCTTGCATCGGCTCTATTCCTTTGCTTTGCCATTACTATGGTGTACGCGGTCTTCACCGCAGAAATCGAGTCCGTACATCAAGAGCCCAATCGTTCCCGGTTATTCTCTCGAGAAGTCTTCATTCCAGTGGCTTTTCTCTTTTGGAATGCCGGTGATCTGATTGGGAGAATGTCAGTCATCGTCCCCCGTCTTTCATTAGCCCATCGTCCTTGGGTCCTTTTCGTCATTTCTGTGGCCCGCCTTGGGTTCATTCCACTTTACCTGCTTTGTAACATTGCCGGGAGAGGGGCCATTGTACAAAGTGATTTCTTTTATCTCTTCGTCGTGCAGCTTTTGTTCGGGGTTTCCAACGGATACCTTGGCAGCAGCTGTATGATGGGAGCTGGTCAATGGGTTTCTGTGGATGAACGAGAGGCTGCTGGTGGGTTTATGAGCATGGTTCTTGTGGGTGGCTTGGCTGCAGGAAGTCTCATGAGCTTCCTTGTCGCCAACATATGAATGTCCTCTGGGAGGCAAGAGCATATAGACGGTATAGGCTTGACCTATGATATTCACGGATCATGACCATATAATGCTAGGTTTGTTACATTGTCCAATAAGAGGACTCGCCATTCCACCTTGAGCACAAGGACATGAATGAGCATCCTGACTCATCTCCTTTGTTCTGTATTTCTCGGTAGCAACGTCTCACTGCGCCCCGTACTTTGTGGCAACCGCCCTCGCTTCTCTCCTTTCCACACATTTTCCTATCAAGGCCACCTTCAACATCCGCGCTCTTTTCGCAATCCATCTTCAAGTGTTGATTGGTTACCCAGTTTGAAGATAGTGCATTGTTGCCTATCATTCTAGAAATGATGGAATTCGGTTTTGATGGGCTGGACACTCCAGCTGCAGGTAAGGTAGAAGTGAGGGACAGCGAACGATCAGTCCATGAATAGACACCAATGGCTCATCGTCTACCTGGCCTTTGGCCTCCTTCTGTTGTACTTGAGTGCGCCGTGATCTTATCATCGAATCTGAATTACTCTCGGAATTACTCTCGGGCCACCGGCGATGATCGATGATCTCTCACCGACAACATACTCTTCGGTGTATACTTCGCATTCCGCGGTCCTCATTCTCTAATCTGGATGAGAAGCATTGCCGCATATCAAGGTCTACTGCAAGTAAAGTTCAATATTTGACTTGAAATGGCTCCGTGGGTTCACGATATCTTCGATAGGCTAATGCTCTCGGCAATGCTGGGCTGGAGCATTCTTCTAGTTCGTAGAGAAGCAATCACAACCCGCAAACCATCACCGTCGGATGCTGACCAGACAACAGGGCTCCATCTACCTGGTCGGCCATTCGATCTATGCTATATACTTTCATCCTTTGAGCCGATATCCAGGACCCAAAATTGCTGCGATATCTCCAATTGCCCTTCTTGTTTGGGAGATCCGTGGCAAGGTGCACTCAAAAGTCAAAGATCTTCACGACAGGTATGGCGACGTGGTCCGCATAGGCCCCAATGCACTCGTCTACCGAGCTCCACAGGCCTGGAAGGAGATATACGGACACAGAACGAAAAAGGGCCAAAGAACATTTCCCAAGGATCCTTCCCTCTATGTCCCGACACCTAATGGCGTGAACGCAATCATCACAGCGGCAGAGTCCGATCATATTCGCATGCGGCGGCTCCTCGCCCATGCTTTCTCGGACAGAGCCTTACGGAAGCAGGAACCGCTACTGCACCACTATGCTGATCTTCTCGTCCAAAAGCTGCGCGAGCAACTCCTTCATTCGCACTCGGAGGTTGTCGATATCACCAGGTGGTACAACTACACCACGTTTGATCTCATCGGTGACCTCGCCTTTGGCGAGCCGTTTCACTGCCTGAAAGACAGCAAGTATCACTGGTGGGTATCCATCATGCTTGACGCAGTCAAGCTCAGCGTCTACCTTAAGGTTCTTTGGTTCTTCCCCTTCCTGAGCCCCTTGACGAAGCTGCTGGTTCCGGGTTACCTGCAGCAGCGACGAGAGGCGAGTTTCCAGTTGACCGTGGAGAAAGTCAGCCATCGGTTGCACAGACAGACAAACCGCCCGGATTTCATCTCGTATATTCTCAGGCATAAAGACGACGAGAACCGCATGTCGCGGCAAGAAATCGACGCAAACGCTGCGACTTTGGTTCTGGCCGGCAGTGAGACCACAGCTGCATTGCTATCTGGGTGTACCTTCTATCTTCTGAAGAACCCGCATGTCTACCGCCGACTGGTGACTGAGATCCGTAGCAGATTCCAGGATCCATCGGAGATTCGGTTATCATCTATTGCCACGCTTTCTTACCTCAACGCCGTGCTGGAGGAAAGCCTGAGGATCTATCCTCCAATTCCCGCAATGTTACCGCGTCTTGTTCCCGAGGAGGGAGCGATGATAAATGGAGGATATGTGCCTGCTGGGGTGAGTCCAAGGCTCTGTTCAACGCTCTTCAATTCCCTTCTGCTGACCCTGACGTAGACATCGGTCTCGATATCTCTCTGGTCCACTTTCCACTCAAACGCGAACTTCTACAACCCGGATTCCTTCATTCCTGAGCGCTGGCTCGCGAATCCCATGAAAGAAACAAATAGATGCTTTGCTGTGGACAAGAAAGAGGCCTTTCAGCCCTTCTCATACGGACCTCGCAATTGTCTTGGCCAACAGTAAGTGATTCCGGTTCGGAGCCCGATTTCCAAACCTTCAATGGACTGGCCCAATTCGCCAGATAACTAATCCGTTCCAGCCTAGCGAATGCGGAAATGCGGCTCATCCTAGCCAAGGTCTTCTGGCATTTAGACATGGAACTATGCCCTGAAAGCGAGGACTGGGCTGCTCAGGAATCCTACAACTTGTGGAGTAGGCCCCCGCTCAAGGTAACGATCTCTCGCGCCGATGGCCATCATGAAAAAGAGAGCATGGTATAGCTCAGTGTTGCCTTCAGGTAATGTAGCTTCACGAGTCGGTCTCCTCACCTTGTACAACGGGAGTGCCTTACGTTTCCTCACCCTTAATCAGTTGCACACTTGGATTCATAGCTGGGATTGTCCCGTCGCGAAGGAATGGGTTTAATGGGATGGAAGAATGAAATAGCGCTAGTTCCTCGAACTGCAGCCTAAATAGTAAAAACAAAGATTTCCTCGACTCCGAGATGAACATCGCGAAAAAATGTAGAATACTCAAAATTTTTGCGATGGCTGTGCAGATGCGAGAAGGTTAATCCAAGAAAAAAAGAAATATAATAATACAATGTCCGGTCAAGATGCTACCGTTGCGATGACCCCGTGTGGATGAATGCAACTAACTCCGAAATAAAACAATCACGCCTCCCAAATGCAGGTGTACAATGATGAGATTTAGAAAAAGTCCTCCTCGCTTAGCCACTGCGAGTCAATTGCGTAAGCTACCAGATCCGCAGCACAGCACATGTCTTTATGGCCATGCTCGAGGTTCAGGAGATCTAGTACAGACTTTAGCCTGTCCTCGAGCGACTTCTTTAGGTCAGTAACCCTTTTGTTTGCTTCCGTGATATGTACTTGACCAAGAAGTGGCTGCTTCTTAGCCTTCTCGCCGGAATTTTTCGCCTGTTTCGTTTCGATATTTTTATTGGGTGAGCAGGGGGCCAATGGTGGTCTCGTTGCGGCCGGCTGAGAGGGCTCGGTCTTGCGATTCTTGAGAAGATTTTTGAGAATGAACAAAAGCCAAATGAGATTCGTTCGAGGCGCGTATTCCGCCCAGATGCCTGGAATATCGGGAGTGTTTTCTGTATCGACGGGATTTCCTGTATATACCTCCGCACGCATACTAGATGTCAAGTTAGGATCATGATTGCCGTACTATTTGTTACAGGAGGGTTGGCCTTACTGTCTATACGTGTCTCTTAACAGAATCTCGTCCTCGTCTCGGCCGATGGCATCGAAGATTTGCTTCTTGTCGAGATCGGATGAAGCAATGTCCACAATTTCATGGGAACCATCACTGGCCCGCAGCTCCGCGCGTGAGAGAGAGTAGTCGATGATCGTGGTTTCCAATGTGCTGAGCCCGAAGCCGCTGGTCCATGGTTGACGCATTATTTCAATATCAGATGGAGGCGCCATACAGCCGTCCGAACGGGTTGTCTTGATACACACATTACCGAGGTGAAGATCTCGGTGCTTAACATGGTGAGCCTCTGTCTATTTCCGTGCATACTGTGCTAATACTTACCTCGAACAGTGCATATTCTTCCGCTCGTGCGAGGGCCATTGCAACGCCCCAGAATATGTCATAAATTTGAAAGATCGAAGACCAGGAGAATTTCTCCAATTCACAGCCGGCATCATCCATCTCCACTATCGCCCACAGCTGTGTATCGGGATATGCCCGCTTACTCGAAGGGTTGGGATTCATGCAATCGTCTTTTGTCTTCTTATAATGGTCCCACGCAGCTTGGAAGGAGTCCGGAAATCGACCCTGAACGACGTGGATTTCTCGAAAACGAGCAAATCCGGGAATCGGGTCCAAGTATTTGAGCATTTTGACCTCGGAGACGATTTCCTCAATGCTAGTGAACTTTTTCGAACCGGGGCCGCTCAGCGCCCGTAACGGTACGACTTTGAATACTCCATCTCCGTAGGCCCTTAAGCGCGCCAGCTTCGACTTGGACATCTCTTTCATGCAAACTTCCTCCCTCAATCGCAGCTTGTATACTTCTCCGTAAGACCCTTCGGCCAGTTTCACAACCTCAAGCGCGTTGCCAGCTCGAGCAGCCCACGAGCTGAAATTCTGGACACCCTGAGCGGCAATCGGTGATACAGCCTCGTCAAGAACGGCGCGGACATACGCGTTGATTTTTTCGTCGGCGACGGAGCCCGAGGATAGACGTTGTGCGGGCTTCTTCTGCCTCGTCTTCCTAGCTTTGCTGCCTGTAACGCTCTCATATTTCCTGTCTCTCGTAGGCTCTGTCTCTAGCTTCCTCGGAGTTATTCTGACCTCTACCATTCTCTCATAGCGTTTCTCTGATTTCGGTGTATTGAGCACTGGCGATGGGGTACAGGCGTTCACTGGCTCCAGAGCCTCTAGTGCTGGTGTGGGCGTATGTTCCACTTCGTTCTCTTCATGCAAGGATTGTGCAGGTTCATGCTCGTTCCCCGAGTCTGCAGGAGATTCGCTCAATGTGACTTCAGCCAATTTCGCTTGTATACAGTTCACGGCATCCTGAACGGATTTTTCTGTCGCCTTTTGCAGCGTCTTTATTGGGCTGGCCTGTTCAAAGACCGCTCGGGGCGCATCGACTCTCCGTTTTCCATAGACTCTTCTTTGGGCACCGCGTGCTTTCGAGGTTGGTTTCAGATCCCATAATGTTGCGTGGGTTGCAGGCGTTTGTGAGGGCGGCACCAGCATCGTGATGTGCTATTAGTGTCGGTTTATTGTATGTATGTTGGTCTTTCAGGGAATCCGGCCATTTATTGGGATTTATTTTGCCGTTCATTCTGGTATGGACGTCAGGGCTATTGATGTATTTCCAAAACCGGACTAGTAGCTGAGTTGCCCGGGTGAACTGGCATTCGGCAATACCACGTGACCGGATGTATATAATCAATCTTTTCTCATTGTTGGTTCATGATGCACCCCGTTTGTGAATGATGGGCTCATATGCTCTTGTATCCTGCCAAGTTGGGTGATAGCTGCGAGAAGAGACGATTCCCGCTGTTACCTCGAGGGCCTTTCCTCCATATTGCAGATCTACTTTGCAAGGATGAAAGATACATCGTACTCCGAGTGAAAATGTTCAGATGACTTAAGTCTACTAGGATCATGTAGACTACTCCCCTTAACCATCTGCGTAGATACATGATACCTGCATCCCTAAGGTGGTATGGCCGTCGCCTAAATCTAGTTCACTAATTGAACAGAAGAAGAGAGCCTTAGTCATTCATTCATTCATTGCGAGAAAGATTAGCAGTAGGGCTGGCTCCTCAAGCAGTTTCCTTGCAGACCTCTTTTTGGGCAAACGAGACCCGAGAGCAGCAAAACGGAATCTGACGCCCGATGATCTTCGGCTCTTAGCCGAAGCATAACTGTCCGACGGCGTGATTGCATTGATGTTTTCTGTCACGAAACCTTCCAAAACAACCATCGTGATGAAGGTTTGATGACGGGATAACTTGGGACGGGCTTGTTAACTAAAATCAATGCAAGGGGAGTGGTGGTCTTAAGATCTGCACTATTGCAACTGGTTATGGCCCGTTGGCTGCCCGCAAGACTGTTCCAGAACCCGTCTGAAATGAGACTAGTCATTGAATATTGACACAGATCTCTGCCGAGTGCTGACAATACGGAAAAATTACCTTGGATTAATTGAAACAAGGATGCGCAGGTGCGGGGAGAGTATTATTATTATTGTCACTGAAGACGGTCGAACGGAGACGGTGCATAACTGCAAGTGTACCTAGTCGAAGGTACTCTAGCCAGAGGATGGGAAACACAGAATCTTATGAATAATGCCTACGGAAAACTCGGGGTAGGCCGGAACAGAAGATGGTGGGTTTGATGGAGACCTGGGGATAAATGGAGTCATCTTGCTATTAATGTGGCATTATTACTTGCGGCGAGATCTCTAACTAATTTAGTATGCCTGAACGACTCCATAATTGTGCATATCATTATCACCGGAAAATAATATCACTAACCATGTAGGTAATAATGGAGGCAACTTGCATGAGGAGCCTTGTAGAAGCTGACTGAGAGTGACGTATTTTTCTGTTTTCGTTCTCCTATTTTCGCTTTTTTTCTTCCCGCCCCTTTGAGGATTGTAAGACGAATACGGATAATACAACCACTGAGTATAGTGCCAAAAACAATATCAACTTCATCAGTCCTTGTTTTGTAGATCTACAGCTTTTCAGTAATCATTGACTTGGGCTAAGTGTAAAAACTAAAACCACAACCTCAAGATCATTGATTAAATCGAACCTCATCATCAGGTGTCGCGTGGATCACGCGAGTCAACTTGCCATCTGGGTACTTTACCCACTGTACCGCCGGGAGCCCTTGCGACCTCGGGAATCCTCGCTTCAACCATCTTTTTTCACTCCTCTTTCTTCCTTTCGCATTAACCCATAGCCTCAAGGCTCTTTCATCGCATCAACTCCTCCTCACATCCCTTCTTCTATCCATCTCTTCTTTCCCGTTTCATCCTCTTCCTCACTTTCTCTTATCCCCCCTTTACGCCTTACCCGTCATTCAAGGACGGACATAATTTTTTTCCTTAGCGCGCCGTGGGTTCCGTCAGCTAACCCTTCCATCTTCACTCAATGCTTTGCTATGGCGTTCAACTTCAACTGGTCGCCGCTTATGGCGGACGCGAGTTTCTACACTCGTGCGCAAGCATTATTAACGGCTGCGCTCAATAAGTCGCCGAAACCGCCCATCATCGTCGACGATATTATCGTAACGGAACTCAACCTTGGCTCCATCCCCCCGGAGCTGGAGATCTTGGAGATTGGAGACCTGGCGGAGGACCGGTTTCGGGGCATCTTTAAGATGTCCTACTCGGGAGATGCATTTCTGACTCTCAAAACGCGTGTCCAAGCGAATCCACTGAATACATATCTCCTCACACGACCCTCCTTTGCAACGCCCCGACCTCTGGCTGCAGCGTAAGTGGCGTCGATTTTGCTGTCGCCTCTGTACGAGCTGACCCTTTCTCTAGTACTCCTCTGACAATACCTCTCCAAATTACTCTTTCCGATTTCAAATTATCCGGCTTTGTCATCTTGGTCTTCTCGAAACAAAAAGGAATCACCGTGGTTTTCCGAAACGATCCGCTCGAATCACTCAAGGTTTCTTCGACCTTTGACTCTATCCCGTTTGTGCGCGATTTCTTGCAAAAGGA
This sequence comes from Aspergillus novofumigatus IBT 16806, assembly GCF_002847465.1. Taxonomy (NCBI): domain Eukaryota; kingdom Fungi; phylum Ascomycota; class Eurotiomycetes; order Eurotiales; family Aspergillaceae; genus Aspergillus; species Aspergillus novofumigatus. The sequence goes on from NW_020194278.1 coordinate 1,418,043, forward strand.
AATCGAAGCGCAGCTTCGTATCCTCTTTATGGATGAGTTGCCCGCTATCATACATCGATTGTCGCTCCGATTGTGGGTTCCGGAGTACCGAGCTGGAGAGGAGTTGCAGACTCAGACGGAAAGCGCAAATGGCGAAGGACCTGGTCAAGACCCTCTGGCCAGCCCACCACAAGATCCCGTCGACGCTCTAGGAAACGCTTTGAACGAGTCAGAAATCGAATCGCTTTGCTTGGATTCCTCTGTCGAAACTCATTCACTGTTTTCTCAGAAAAACCTTTTGCGCTTGGCTGCCCTTACGGATTCTCAACGAACATTATCACTCTTCACACCTTCCGTTCGAGAGGTGGTTTACCGCGCATGGACCTCACCTTCAGATCAGACCGATGCCTCCGGAAGCGTGGCGTCACCCTTCAGTCCCGTCCTTTCCAGAACGCAGTCGCAGGTTGGCAGTATGTCGTCCTTCCCAGATTCGGCCAGCATGGTTTCGGGCCAGAGTCGGTCTTCGACACCTTCCCACACATTTAGCGGATATGGCTTGAGTCTAGGGGCTGGCCGTCATTCGAAGGCTCATGCTCGAAAACGAAAGAAGCGTGTTGTGGATCTACGTCGCCCAAAGACTACTGATGATGCACCAAGCGTGAGCGATGAGAGCGCGTTTACCGAATCGACCAGCGCTCCCTCCATCTGCTCAGCCCCTCTGCCAGTCCTAGATGAGCAGACCGATGATCCGGTGACGCCGCCCTTGTCCCCGGATAGTGATCTACACCTTCCTGCAATCCCCGAACGCCACCGTATGAGTATCTCTCGACCTGCGCTCCGCCGTGACATTGCATCAGAGATGATCCGCGATACGGCAGAATCTAAACCATCGTCCGATCCGGTCGGACAGGCCATTCAGGACGAGGACCTGAGCGCCACTCCGCGTGCCACTGTGCGCGCCCATGGTGCGTCTGTCCTTGAAAAAGGAAAACAGGCCACTGGTTCGTCCGCAGGGTCGTTGCGACAACTACCCTCCACGATTCTTCCGTTTATCAATGACAGTCCCACCGGCGGGGTTGTCGACCAGGCCTTGGTTGAAAGGCTCGCCGGAGAGATTGCTCGTCGCATGCGAGACGAGAAATTCATGGCAAGCAACGCATGCGGCCCCTTTTGGGACCGCCACAGTCAAGAAGAGTCTCCTCCGCCGGCCTATGGCCATTGATCTATATTGTTCTGGATCCTCAAGTCCCTTGTTCTTCTCTTCTTTCTTCCATGGCCCTGTGCCTCAAAATCCAGCGAGTCTGGAAACTTAATGACCGATACGACAATGCCTTTAATTGCTGGTTATTTCGACTATCTTACTCATCTTGGTGTCTCTTTTGAAGCGGGTCCTAGACTTTCTGTATGATGAACTGTATTTCTAAAAGGTTTCGGTGTTCTTTTTTGTCTTCTGTGCGGTGTTTCTTGTATTTTGCGCAGGATACCACTCCTTCACTCACTCATTTGTCCGAACTGTATATCTGCCTCTGCTGTCTCACTCACCCACTCGCTTTCTTTCGTTCATATCTCTCTTTGTTCCTTTTATATCTAACGTGGTAGCGACTAGCCGTTGGTATTCGGCATAGGATAGGATGGTGGAATCGAAATTGTGTTAACTCAAGCCTCAGTATTACTGGCAACAATTCCTTAATTTGCTACTGAAATCGTAGACCTCACGAGCACATCCCATCTTCACCCTTGATGCCAAGTCTTTGTATACCTAGTGAAAGCTCGTGCCCTCTCCAGTGGTGTCAGTCTTATCTGGGGGTTATGTCAACGGAGCTGCCCAGACTTCGGCTCCCGCTCCACAGACTAAACCACCTTAGCGCAGCTCCGATCGCGAACGTCAAATCGACCCCAACCCTTTCCCTCCCTCTTCGCTTCATCACCCTCTCTCTCCTCTGCCACGTTGCGACAGGGTTCCGTTTGATCTGGTCTTCCTTCCACAATGGCTGGCATGCTAAAGAATATGTTTGGCGGCTCTCAGCCGTCAGATCCAGCCAAAGTCGAGGATGGTGAGTGCTGCCCCATTAGTTCTGGGAAAGCATCATATGCTCCTTTTTCCCTGTTGTCATGCTCTCCTGACCTATTCTTGTCGCTTTTATAGATTTCGCCGACTTTGTGAAGGCTCCCGAGCCGTCCCCTGCGTCCATAGTAGCGGGGTCGTCGTCGGTCCCCGCCCTCGACACCCAGGGTGCCACCGCCGTCCCCTACACAAAATGGTACCGAGTTTGGGAGCGGACCTCTCCCAAGGACTTTATGCAAGAAGCAATGGTCATGCCATTGATCCTTCTGATTGTTGTATTTCATCTCTGGGGCACGCGCAAGAATAGACGGAGAGCTAGGGAGTGGGCTCAGGCTCATGCGCCGGCTCTCCAGAGCGAATTCGCGGTCGTGGGATTCGATGGCGTCCACAAATCCACCGGCGAGGCCGATTCTGCTCCTGCGGAATTGATCTCCCCGGAGTCCATTCTGAAGGAGAAGTCTGCGCAGGAGTTCGTCTCCTATGCCACCGGTAGACAGAACGTCGCCTTCGTTGACATGTCTATCAAGTTGCCCAAGCGGCACAACCCCATCATTTACTGGTCCGATTATGCTCTCAGCTTTTTCTTCGACAGCTGGCAGGCTCCTACCGAGACATTCGAGGCAGTCGCCTACACCTTTGATGGCAGGGAAAAGGATCTTGTTCCCGTACCCGCCAACGATACTTCATCCCTGAAGGTGAACAACTCGACCTATGACGGTTTCATCTGGGCTGTTGTGCACAAGAACCACATGCGCAAGTTCCGCCTGGATCGGTACGATGCGTCGATGACCTTTACCAAGGACAATGCCAAGCTACCATCCTGGGTTACCGTTATGACAGAAAGTGCCGAAATCACCGATACTCTCCTCACTCCTGAATTGATCCAGGCTATCGAGAAGGCTGGAGACTCTTTCAGATATTTCATTGTCACTGACCAGCCCATCGACAAGCCCTTGAAGTGAGTCATTCCTTGGTTAAAAGGGAACATCGAGACTAATACTACTTCCAGGATCGAGGAAACTACACCCCGGAAGCGCATTCATTATTCCGTCTCTCTTCCCTCGTCTGCTTCTGGTTACTCGGCCACCATGCCACTGTTCAACCAGTTCCTTCGTTTTACTGACAAGCTTGTTGCGTCTGCTCATTTCCGTCCGGAGGTGATGCGCAAGATCAAGCACGTTCGTGAAGAAGAGATCAAGAAGCTTCGCCGCGCTGACGAGGAAGAAAAGGCAGAGGAACGCAGGCTGGCAGCTGAGAAGATCAAGAAGGACGAGCGAGAGCGACTCCTCCGTGGCATGACTGCCGAAGAGCAGCGCAAGTTCCTTGAGCGTGAATCGCAAAAGGGCCAGAGACGTTCTATGAAGAAGTACACCAAGAGAGCATGATCGGTCTTATATTGTTCCGATATTGGAAATTGTCGGTCTTTCTTCGGTGCTCCTTACCCTTTATCTCAATGTATTCATAAGTATATTTGTCGTGTGTGGGCGCGCGATGTAGCTGGGATTCGGAAGATGATGTCAAGCTTTCTGATGCTGACTTGACAAAGATTTACTTTCGAAACCCATTTATGAAAATCATGCATTTGGCCTTTTTAATGTCATCATAATCTTCCAGTTCGAAAAGAAAGTTGTTGTTCCATAAAGTGTATGCTCTAACGTCTCCCTCAAGACCCTTGAAAGAGTATGCGTCTCTACATCCTTAGAAGTCTTCATCGCCTCCTTCCCATATTCTTTCCGCTCAAACTGCAAGTACTATCATCCCAACGATGCAGCAGACATGCCTTCCTTATTCCGCAGTACACCTTCCTCGTCTTCCCTTCTCCATCTCAGGCAGAAGGCTATAAATTGTTCTGCTCCGAGTGTACTGTGTCCAATGCTGATGCTCTTCTACCTCTCATTGTTCCTATCCAGACCTTCAGACTCTTACCTATACCACTTACTGAAGCACTATCAATATTTCACACTCGTTATTCATTCTTACTCGTTCGCTTAGCTGCTGGTCGTAAATCATGGTTCCCTCGCGCTTCTGGGCTATGCCCGTTCTTTTCCTCTCTGCCTCAAACCTTGTTCGCGAAAGCTGGGCATCTCCTCTGAACGAGACCATCGGAAAGCGAAACTCCCCTGTGCCCTTCGGAGCCATCTTGGACAGATGCGTCATTCCTGGTACGGTCGCTTTGACCTTCGACGATGGACCGTTCGTCTACACTTCCGATCTCCTGGAACTCCTTAGTGCATACAGTGCGCGATCGACCTTTTTCCTCAATGGCCAAAATAAAGGGAGCTTTCATAGTGACGCCGCTGTCGTGCGGCGTATTTTCGAAGAAGGCCATCAGATTGGCTCGCATACGTACGTATCCCCCGGTTCAATCATCCATTGCAGGAGCTCACAGTTGTGCTTAGCTGGGGCCATCCTTATCTCACCTCACTGGACTATCCCGCCATTGTCGCGCAGATGACCCAATTGGAAGATGCCTTTATGCAAGTCCTAGGATTCTATCCGACATACATGAGGCCGCCTTTCCTCGCTTTCAATGGGGTGGTGTTGTCGGCCATGGGTGACCTGGGGTACCATGTCATCAGTGCGAGTATCGACACGAAGGACTATGAGAATGACCATCCCAATTTGATCTCCCGCAGCTTTGAAAGGTTCCGGGCCGAGTTGAACGCCGGCGGAAGCATCATCCTGTCCCACGATGTGCATGCACAAACCGTACATACGTTGACAATGGCAATGCTTGAGGAGATCCGCGAGAGAGGATTGCAGAGTATGTGTCTATTGACAATGTGATTTACACTTATCAAATGCTAATCCGTGCGACAGCGGTCACAGTTGGAGATTGCTTGGGGGATCCGGAGGCATTTTGGTACCGAACATCTCGTTGAGCCACGAGTCCTTGTAGTTACTTTGTGCTTGTATCTTTGATTGCCGTTCCTTGTTTTATACCCTCTTCAGGGATCAATGATTGATTTGGAGCTTTCGCCTGCAACTAGTTGATCTGCTGTGTTGGACTGTCTGATTCGGCCATTTGTCACGAACGGTAACTTAGTTACTAAGTTATCTCTTATTGTACGGGCTAGGTAGTAGTTAGGTTTAACGTATGCATTACAACGAATGATCTTCGGCTCAAACTCGGAAAACCCTCGCATATTCTCCTTTTGATACGGTTTCCTCGCCACTCACGAGAAATTTTGCACGGTGTTAATTTTATTTTATTTATTGGACTCGCGGTCCGAGCTGTTTAGAGAGGTATAAATGTAAAGAATGCTCGAAGCTGGTCAAAATGGTTGTCCAAATGCCCCTGATTTCACGTTAACGTCACCTCTTTTTTCCTTCGGCCATCACATCACCAGCGGCGAAGTACCTAGAGAACCATTCTTCTCTACCCAGACATTTTAGCAGTGTCTCGAACTCTCGATTTACTTTTCTGCCTTGAGAGATAAAAGCTCCACAGGGACTACCAGTTATCCATTCGAACGTCCTCTACCTGCTCCACTGAATATTGGACATCCCACATCAAACAACGAACATCCTATACTTCTACGGCCTCCGCCGCCACCGCCAAACTAATTATATACAACCCAACATGGGCGACCTCCGCACCAAACTCAAGCGAATACTGAGTCTCAAGGCACTCCGTCAACGATTATCAGATGCGGGATGGGTCCTAGCCGCCAAGCAAGACCTGGACGATACTTATGACTTTCCTCAGAGTCGATATGCGGGCCAGGGGTATGATAACTACAACTTTCCTCCGTCCAGGTGGGCGGGACAGGGGTATCAGCAAAGATAAATCATATTGCCCCTCCTGATGTTTTTGACGTCAAGTGTGGCCAGTGCAGTGACGAGTGATGACTTCATGCTGGGTATGTATCTGTATGTATTGTTGTATATATAATCTCTAATCTAAATCTTCTTTAATCGCGTCTAGTGTAATGGCTCGACGACGAGGTCAGTTTGTTATAGTTTGCCAAAGATCTTAACCCGCTCTTCGATGGGCTTCTGGGTCTTCTCGCCTGGTTCGCCCTCCGGGCTACCGAAGACGAGTTGCGCGATGAGGCGCCACTCCGAGGGGATGTCCCATTGTTTGGCGACTGGGGCGTCGATGAGGGGATTGTAGTGTTGGAGGTTTGCGCCGAAACCGAGGGACTCGAGGGCTGTCCAGACTGTTCCTTGGGTATTAATATGCGCGAGCGCAAGTGCAAATGATACGGGGAGAGAAACGTACGGAAGTACTGGTGCATGGCGTTTGAGTGCTCCGCCCAGGGCTGGAAGTGCGCCTTGTAGGTTGCGAATTTCTCGGAGAAGGGCTTGATGTGTGCTGGGTCTTCGTAGAAGAGGATCTATAGCGACGCGTTAGCTTTATGCTGTTTCAGGGATTCGTGGCAGAGAGACATACCGTCCCGACACCATTCTTCATGCCCTGCAGCTTAGGCAGGGTCTGGTTCTTCCATGTCGTCTCGGGCACGGCGCCGCTCTGGACGAGCTGCATGAAGGTGTCGATGACGATCTCCCAGAGGCGCTCGTGCTCGGCGTGCAGGAGGACCACAAGCCGCGTGGACTGGGTGTTGAAGGAGCTGGGGATGTGCTGGATGGCTGTGTTGACGACCTCTTCGATCTTGGAGTCGGGGACGGGGCTGTTCTTGCCGAGTTTGTAGATTGTGCGGCGGGCTTTGGCTAGCTCGATGAGCGTGTCGGTGTTGGACATCTTGGACGGCGTTGCTTTGGTCTGGGACGAAGTGAAGGGTCTATGTACTCTTGATAGTGTGGATGGAACGAGAGTTGCTCTGCTGGTCGTCTGGATGGGGAGACGAAGGAATGAAGTAAAGGTGAACGAGAGAGGAGTCGCGGGGATGCCATGATCTTGTATTTGTATTTGTATTTGTACTTGAGCTTGTGGAGAAAGTGAACGGAGGATAATTCCGCACAGTCGAGGGACCGTTATTATATCTATCGAGGGATCGGATATGCTATAGAAAGAGCCACTCCACGTGGGATAATGTTGATATAATCTGTAGTCACCAATATCTAAGCAAGCACGGAATTACGGAATTACGGATTATTAATGTTTTTCATCCGATAGTTCAACGGAGCTAATCGGATCGAAGGCATTTGCTAATATACAGATACAGCAGTCTATAGACATAGAATCCCTATTTCTAATGATCTCTGCAACGAGCAGGTTTCAATTGTATCGGTTGAAGCTCTATCTGATCTCTGATCTGCGTATGGAGGACTGGATGCCAAGCTCTGACGGCCTACGTAGATTCCGCGACGTGTTGATGATCTTGAGTTTGACGACTGTGGTGAGCCCTAACAATATCAAATCTGTATTTTGATACTTGAGACGATCCCTCATCGAATAATGGCCTCTATTGTATCGAAAGCGGTTGTCTAGACCCTTCGGATATAATGGTCTAGACCCCTTTTCCACGGAAGACTGTAGATAAGGATGTATGACATCATAAGGGCGGACTCGAGCTTAACTAAATACGGACTAGTCAGGGCATTATTTATCGAGGGATTTGACGCATATGAAAAAAGCTACATGATCAGCCATGTGTAGCAGTGCCTGTATCTTAAAGGTGTTCTAATATACATAGAATGCAAAATAAAAGCCACCCATAAGAATGTCCGAAAGGTGTCGCCAGGATTGGATGACCTGTATTAATAACCGAAACAAAAAACCGAGTATGTCCGAGATCTCCGTCTCATCTAGATGTTTGATACATGGTGCCATGGTAAAACTTCGAGGCTCGCAGTAGAATAGAGAAGCGAGCGTAGTCAGGAAACTGCAAGGCAACTAGGCATGCCATTAGGGCCAAGGACGCTGCAGCAAGCACTGACTCGGGGACAAGCCACTATTGCTGCCCAGATACCAGCCACCTGCGATCAACTGGCTTTCCAAATTGAGCCAGTACTGTGCCTTACCACCTGCTCCAGTTTTGAGGTCCAAGTCTCCAAGGCGAATTTCCACTGGTCCCATCTCGTCACGCGGAATCTAATACTGTGAGTCAATCGTCTCAGACATAGAGGGAGTCGAATGGCCTACCTTTATAAACATCGTGCAGTCTCGCAAGGTCATCGCAAGAGACTGCTCTCGAGACTGCGCCGAAGGCCCATGTAGCCCCACATCACGCATAGCCTTCTGATGCGTCAAGAGTTTCTGCAATGTAGGGTTGCGATAGAGGATGGCTGCCAGTCTGGCTTGGTCCTCACAGCCCTTGACGTATTTGGCTGCGCGCAGGACATTCTCGAACTTGTCGGACACCAGGTCTAACGGACAAAACGAGAGCTCTTCAGACCCACCTGCTCTCCGACTCTGGTGATTCTTCATGTCCCGCAACGCGCACGTGCGACATCTCCGAGCATTAACTGGCGCTGATGGTGACTGCAGGAGCCATTTGGGTTTCAATTCCGCAAGCACGGTATCCGGGGCAGAAAAAGTCGTCATATCGGTAACCAGAAGCCCATATGGCTCTGTGACCGAAAGATACACACCTTGACGCTTCTTGGGACGTTCGCCATTGCACTCCGCCGCGCTTAATTGCTCATTGCAGCGTTGCACAAGTCCGCTCGGAAGGCACACAAGCTCCTGGTCCACCAGTTCGTCAGGACTGAACAATGGGCGGATAGTTCTGTCGAAATTACGGGCAATCTCCTGGTACGAGATTCCTGTCTTTGTTTCCTTTCGAAGTCGAAGCAATTTCCCCTTGAATTCTGGAGGAACAATGAAACGAGACCCAGAAGCGCTATGAGTGTCCGTGGGGCCGATGTGGCAGGGCGAGGGAGCTGAAGCAATACGATAAATGATATTGGCTCCACCCTCAGCAAGGTATACGAGTTGAGCTCCAGCAGGGAGCTCCAGAAAAGCGGGTTTGTTCATTCGTCAAGTGGCCAGTCGATGTATGGTACTCCCTCTCCGTATATGAACCATTGTCTCCTGACGAGGATGTGCTTTTGGAAGATCAATAGTTCTGGAGGAAACCTCCAAAATGTTGTCCGAGTATCCTGAATTGATCTTCCTCTTTTGCGCACTGTTAGATAACGGTTAATATACTCAAACAAGTCGAGCACGTAAGTCCGAAACGAGTTCTGCAGACTTCAAATTGACGATAGGACATCAAAGCTATAGCATTGGCGAACAGGAATCGAAAAGAGTCAAAGTTGTCTGGTATTTGTCTCAGATTACTTCTTTCGCTGAGCCTGATGATTGCTATGATCCCGAACACTGAGGAAGTGTGTAATCAACAGTGTCACTGGTAGATATCCACCGAAAAGGAACCCAAACCCGATACCGTTTAGACCGAGTGGGATCAGATCAAGGAGTCTGTGCCTGGTTGATAGCCGATGCACACGGAGCAGCCAACTTCGCGGTGTCTGTGGCGCTTGACCCTGGGAGTCTTAGGCAGGTTGGACCCAATCAGATTGGTGGCGGCCAGAGTAGTGTCAAACGATTTGAAGATCGGCTCAATAAGTCAGTAGCTTGAGTGCATCCGACAGTGGAGTATTGCCGGGGAGTATTGTAAGTTATTTAAGACAATGTCTGAAACGAGACGAGAGTCACAAAGGCCGCAATACGGTTCAAACAATATGATAAGCCGTCCAGCAGCTCAGATGCTCAATCCTCGGGCGTCGGGCACGCCGACAGCGTTGTCACTGAACAATCGACAAGGGTGCACGGCTCAAACAAATAGGCGGTCAACGCCGCATCAGAGGCCTATTAATGCGCTCAGACGACCTCCAACACACCGAAGGAAGAATGATGCGTGGTCAGTTGATGTGATGGCGTAACAGTGACTGGCAGTAGGATCATGCAAGTAATACGACAAACTGACAAGGAAAATTGCATAGGACGAACGTTCAGACCGACAAGGGGTCACGATTCAGTTTCAAAGTGGTCTGCCTGGGGCTCCCTGTGTACCGTGGAATGGGTTTCACTAGCGAGCAAATAGAGGCGGAAAGGAGAAGATGACAACAAATAGCGAAATAATCCTGGGATAACGTGCCTCTACTACCAAGCTTTCATTCAAGTCATCTTCAAAAGATGACGCAAATTGAAGGGATTTGCCAAGGCATCCTTTTCGCCTCGCATAACCTTATCATCCACCTTGACTCCTGGAGTGAAGCGGGTTAACCGCCTCATGGTCTGTCGGATTGACAAGGCCGCCAGCACGAGGAACTACTGGGGCCCTTCAGAAAATCCGGGGAGGAAAAGCACAATGCAAAGGCAGCAAGGCTATCGACAACCGATGACAGACGTATCAACTCAAAGTACTCAGCCAATGGGTCCATCTGTCGAGTCGTTCGGTGCAGCGAAACGTTCGTGACCCGTCACATGTTGTCTGAATCGGTAACATCGCCTGGAAAGTGAAGATGTACAGTTTGAGATAGAGTACAGCTAGATGACAGTCTGTCAATAGAGGAAGGAATCAAGCGATATCATCTGCAGCGTATATGAGTAGTTGCGTTGCAGAAGGGCTCAAGACAGCAGAAGCTGCAGCATCATGTGTAGAAGCGAGATTGGAAATAGATGTCGTCATTGGGAAGGACTAACTGCATAAACTTGAGCACAAATGTCGCAAGTTTGCTCTGCAAAAAACAGTAGATTGAAGTTTTGAACAATCGCGATACTATACCGATAGTGCCCCGCCACTGCTGTGCTTGTACCCCGCGTTCTTGAAATTGTATCCGGTCAAGCCTCTCGTCTTCAGGATCCTGGTCCCATCGCTTCGAGTCACAATTGGCAAAATTGAGATATCACCAACGAATAGACTGTGCAAATAATCCCGTTCAATCTACCGAAATTATGGCATCTGCAGACATTGCATCCATCCCGACTCCCCCTCACTGCACCGCAGACTTCTGCTTGATTCCGGTGCGTCATCCATCCACCAAACCACTCAAGAACCCATCAATCTGCGCGGTCTCTCAAAATGGCCAGCGCATACACACAGATACTGACCTTGAACTCTCAAATCACAGATCGGGACCTCCTCTCCCTCCGTATCCTCCCAAATCGCAGACGTCCAGCGCCTAATCGAAAAATCCGGACTCAAATACGTGATGCACTCGGCTGGTACAACGCTGGGTACGTTTTGAATCCTGCATTCATTCTGATTCTGGTCAATCGGTGCGGTCCACTGATACCGATTCTTTCAAACAGAGGGATCCTGGGACAAGGTCCACCAGGTCATTGGTCAGGCGCATATGCTATTGCACCAACAGGGTATCGTCCGGATCCAGACAGATATCCGGGTTGGCTCGAGGTTTGTACTCTGCTTTTCCTACTTTATGACTTGGGTTTGGCGCTAGCTGACTCGATTTCTGTTCCAGGACTGACAAGGAGCAATCGTTTGAGGACAAAGTGAACAAGGTGCGGCAATTGCTGGCACAGGATCAGTGAACGCCATCGAGTGCTGGTAATGTGAAGTTTGTACGACATTGCGGAGGCGTTGCGGGTTCTAGGATACACAGTTAATTCTATATTGGTCTAGGAATACTATCCACATTGAAAATCGCTTATAGATATAACAAAACAAGACCCAGATATCTGAGCTGCATGATTCCCGACTCCACTCCCAAACGCCGACCATGCACTGTGCGACACAGAAATACACCTGGTTCAAGGATACCGCAAGATTGAAGTAATGGATGAGCGGCATAATACGACGCTGTGGCTACAGCGTTATACCGCCGCCGAGAAGGCTTCCCCAGTCTCCTCCAACCCAAACCCAGTCGCCCATACTGGGATTCGAGCCCGACTTCGCCTGCTGTACTAGCTCAACCAACCCCTTGAAGACGTTCGAATAGGTTGAGGCAGAGCTTGTTTGCGTCGTGCTCGAGCTGGAGCTCGTTGTGAGGTTGGTACGCCCAACAGGCGAGGTGACATTATTCAACTTATCCACGGTATCGATGGCTGGGCCCTTGTCAAAGAAATCCACCAATATGAAGGCCGGCTGACGGCCGTAAGCGCTCTGGCACTTTGTTGCTGTGTCTCCTAGGTTCCCCACTCCGCCGGAGGGCGCGTTTGTGGTAGTCACGTACGTGGAGTTAGGATACTCGATATTCAGGATGGTTGTGGCATAGAGGAAGTGGTTCAGCAATGGCAGGCGGTTGGATGAGAGGGCAGCGGAGAGATCATTCTTCACACTCGTCGGCCTGTCGGGATTGCAAGAGAAGTTGGAAGGCGACGTGACGTCGTAAGCATTCTCCCACACAAACGTCCATTGATCCATGAGGTAAGGGGCATTTGTGTTGGAGTCCAACGATGCCACGAAGACCATCAGCCGAGTCCCGTTATTGATCAAAGTCTGCAAAGTCGGCCACGAGCTTGGTGCGGATGAGGAGGAGGGTTTATATGCGTAGTCGACTATTCCTGCAGTTTCGAATTCGGAATTCAGATCGGAGGCAGAGGCGTTATCAGAGTTGACCAGCAAAACTGTGACGACTGGAGAGGAAAAAAATGTCAACATTCAGCTAGCCATGAATAGCCGAGTCAAAGGCAGGAACACACCATCATTCGGATTCGAGTCTAACCAGCTCTTGATCTCTTTTAACCATGTACTCAATTTCCCTGCGTCCAACAGCTCACAGCTCGAATGGCATAGGTGCCACTCCGAGCCTTGCAAATGGACTTGCGCCGTTACCATGCGAACGCCAGCGTCTAGCTGTAAAGTGGTGTTGTAGTATCTATAGTAAGTATTAGCAAAATGTTTGACTTGCTGCCGTACAATATGTCGTGCATTCAACTTACTGGTTCGCTGAGGTCGAATAGCCGGTCGATGCATCTCGTACAAACGGACTATCGTGCGCCCCCAGATGTGTGATTTCCCCATAGGACTTTGAGCAGAGACCTGGAGAGTTATTGCATGCTGTTTCTCGAGGAAGCAACGCCGTTGCATATGTCACAGGGAGAAGTGCTAGAACACCGAGTCCTAATCGTCCTAGCATGCTGGTTGTCTCTGCTGTGACTTGTGATGAAGAACACGACACTGCTATCTAGATTGGACTATGTAAGTACTGGGGAAGGAATAGATCCTCGGTATGCAGATTCCCGGAATGTAGATATTTTCTGCAGTACAAAAATGCAGAGGAAACTTGTTTCAGGTTGGAATTGGAAAGGGGGCTGATGCAATGAAGAATGGTTGTCAAAACCAAGATCTGAAATAACTGTTTATTATTGACTATTGACTGTAGGCTGCGCCAGGCACTTGATGTTATCCACACGGTCTAGAAGAAAGTAACAACCCAAACTCGCTATCCACTAACGGGCTCTGCTTGACAGTTCGGCATCACAGTGATTGCGTTGTGAGATCCACTTAGAGTTGAACGTCAGAGAGGATTGGAGGCGATCTGACAGTGCTGACTGCGCTGGTGGGCCCAGTCCCACAGGGAAAGTCAGAAATGATTCAGTAAGCCTGGGCCGCGTTGCCTTTGGGACTATTCTTAGAACGGAATATAGCCCAAAGTGAAGGGGGCTGGCTCGCCATTTCCGTGGCTCAGAGTGTTTTGCATCTTTATCGATGTTGCCTGGGGCTCCAGTCACGTGTGGTCTACGCAGTGTTCTGGACCTTCAGACATAGTAGAACTCCTGATAACTAGATGGACTGTGGGCGGAGCTCCAGCATTGGGGGAGTACTAATGATATAAAGTTGTATGTACATAGTGGTCTTTAATATACAGCATCTCATTTGGTTTTGACGAATGCCGCTCCTTTCAGGCGAGCTTCTCTCCATAGCGTTCGTCCGGTCCTGCGTTGAGACATATTCGAACTTGGAGGATTGACCAGCTGGGACAAATCGCCGTCTTGCTGACCGTTGAAAAGGGGTGGATTCCCCCACACACGGTCGATGTCTGCAATCACACGCTCTGGAGAATAGGGGCATTCTCTTCGTAACATACGGTTCATGTGTCGGCTAGATTGCCTTGAGTGGCCGAAGAGAACAGCCAAGCGATGTCGGCAGGCCCTACGAATCCAGCTGTGCCAAAGACGGATGCCGTTGTGCTCCAGCTCGCGTAGAAGCACTAAACCTCGTACCCAGGGAACAAGGTTCTCAAGTCCTAAGGCACTATAACCTTCGTGATCGGGATTTGGAGACACTCGCATTTTGAATCCCCACGCGACAATAGCTGCCTGCATGTTTTTGCTAAAGACAGCTTGCAACATTCGGTCGCCATCACCCCGAGCTACACCGTCAGCTTCACGCCTTGGCCGGTCCGTAGAATTTATGAGGAGAGAAAGTGCATCGCTCGGTTTCGGGGCAGCGGAATATTGGCGAGCGAGCCAAAGACAGCATCTGCGAAGCTCATCCCAGTGATTCGTCATCCCGAGTCGTTTCAGCATCTCAATCCAGAGATCAGGAGACACGGATGTGCCCATTGGAACGACACGCTGCAAAACACGGAAAACAAATGAAACTTCTTGGCTGGATGAGACATCTGTCCCTTGGACTGGTCCGACTCCTGGTCGACGCGGAGTAAGAGCATGCTTGACCATGAAGTCCACGCTTGCTTGGTCAAGTGTCTGACCGCTTAGTGTCATTTCGTCCACCATCTTGGACGCAGCAGCCCATTCTCCCGAGGCGATGAATTTGCGAAAGTGGATATTGCTCAGTTTAGACCCGTCGTCAAATATTTCTGTAAGTATGGCGAGCGTCATATTATATGGACGCCAGTCGCGAGCGATATAGTACGATATTAACAGCGACTCTTGCATCACCGCATCTTCCAGCACATCGGGATGCTGATCGCTATGGAGTAGGTCCGACAGAAGTATGTCGCGATTTTCCGAAGCCAGTTTACGGATTAGTCGTGCGAAGACCGAATCGCCAATCGAGATGCCCGCTCTGTGAAGTTCTCGCAACCGAGCTACAATGTCCTGGCTCCCTTGAGTCCGAACTGCCATTTCTCGCAGCGACTGCGGCCCAATAGCCTGTACACCGAACATTCGTAATCCCGCGACGGTTGTCTCGAAGGCAAGGGCTTTGGTGGCGAAGAGCCGAGCGCCCAGTTCATCCTTGAAAGGCTTTTCTTGAAGCCAAACTTTTCCGCTGGACTCTCGCGTATCGTCTTCTTTAGCAGGGGCACTCTCCTCAGCCGATGCCACTCGGCCGGGGAAGCGACCCTTGCAGTAAGCCTGGAGTTTGTAGAATTTTCTCGGCCTGAGCTCCTTCGCACATTGGAGCAGAGGCTGGATCTCTTCGTAGGTTTGCGGATGGTCGTGTCTCTCAACCAAAAACGAATGCAGCGAAAATGCATCCTCAACACGACCCAATTCCAACAGCTGTGAGATGGCACGGCCATATATCTGGTGACCGTCCGTAAGTCGGCATATATTCTTGAAAGCGCTAATGCCAGGAGATGCAGAGCGTCGTGTGGCCGTCGTTGGCAGGACGATTTTCGCCGATCCATTGGACATAGTTAGAGCTGTTTCAAAGATCCTCATGATATCATTTGGACAGGATAGATGAGGATGCTCGAGTTTCTTGTGCCATCGAACAGCATGCTGCGTCATACCTCGCTCGAGATATCCACCAACGACGACTTCGTAAAATTTGTCCCATCGGCTTCCAGTTCTCTTCCAAAGCTCCAGTGCATAGGCCAACACCTCTCCCATGACAACTTCCCGCTTGAGCCCCAAATCAACAAAACTGTGCCAGAAGAAATCGGCTTGTTCCCCGACTACGGGCAGGTCGACACCGTCCACTCTGTCCGTCAAAGCTATCCAGATATCCAGTGTTCCCCTGTCTCCATAGTGTCGCTGCCGATAGCGAAGCAGCTGCTCCCAGAGATCCAGCCTCTGTCGGTGGACCGGATCGTCGACAAGGCGAGTACCGATGTCCTGGGTGTGGCCGATATCCGATTCGAAGTCTAGCTTGTCGGGCTGTAGATCAAAGCGCAAAGAGCCGTCTTTGTCGGCCATTGAGGATATGGGAGCGTTATCTTGTCGCATTGTACGGCCGTGTCTTGTATCCCGGGGCGACTGTATGTCATACACATGAAAGCTGAAGGGGCGCGAGGTCGATGATTGATTCAAACGCGTAGGGGTTTCGTTGCTGCTGGGTTCCTCGACCTCGCATCGCCGAACGCCCGCATTTTGGTGCGCCTTCCGGAAACTGCATCGTAAACATTCATTTTTGGACTCTAGTTGCTCGATGCCGACGGACTTCGATATTAGAGAGTCGAGAACCGAAACGGCGGACGGTCTCTTCAATAATCGAAGGAGAGCCGGGCGCATGAGTCCTGAGAATGGAAAGGTAAGGTGATAGAGCGGCCTCTGGGCATCCTCCTCATCGGTAGGCCAAGAATCGACAGATAGAGACCATTGAGAATAAGCAACGAATAAATGAAAGGCCCTAATCGTTTCGCATAGAGCTCTCAACTTTACACGGACAGATACTTCTTTTGGAATAACCGTGACAGAGAGGAATATAAGTCATGTGATTATTAGTAAGCACTTACTCCGAATTGGCGGAAGAACGAGGAAAGTCACATGAGGCTTGACTTGCAGCTCCAAATCTGGATCCACACTTCACGGCATCGACTGATCATTGTTGCTGGTCTTCCTTCTCCGACCAAACTTAGTCTACCTCATTTAGAAGCTGCGATATAGCATCTACATACCGTCAAGATGTTCCGCACTGTTCCCCGCATGGCTGGGTACGTTCGTTCTGATTCAATTCCTACTCAACCGGTAGCATCGTCTCGACTCGGGTGGGATGATCGCCTATGACCATCCAATTCCTGTCGGCAATCTACCATCTTTCTCCTCAGAATACCCAATTGCGCTCATGATTTTACTGACTCCTTTTGCCTGGGAATCCTAGATTCGTGTTCCGCGAGAACCGTGTTCCATACTACCAGCGTCTCTTCCAGCAGCACGATGGCAAGCGTCAGTGGTGGAAGGTCAGTTGGTCCGGGGGTTGACGCATTTACATTGGAATGACTGTGAATTTCGCTGACTGGTACCTTTTTCTTTGAAGACCGAGCGTAGCAAGTACATCATGTACCCCTACCTCATCTCCGTTTACGGTTTGGGCATTGGTGAGTTCTGACGCGCCCCTGAAGGAGTCATTCGTAGCTAACTCGCTTTAGCCACCACCTATGCCATGTGCCGTATGGTCCTTGTTAGTATCCCTCGCCCGTTACGATGTCCCTGGAGCCGGTATTCCTCGCGGCTTATGCCCATTCATGGACTGACATTCAATAGGGCCACAAGACTTGGTTCGGCAAGAACTAAATAAATCTTCGGCAATTTCAGATCGAATACATGGACTAGCGCCTCCTGGATCCATTAGCGGTGTATTTCTATTTCGACAGACGTGTTGGTTTGAAAGGAAATATCACGACGTTGTATATAAGATCAGCCAGGGTATCAATGGAAGAGTTGATCAGTCTGTTCAAATGATTCGTCGAATTATTCCAACGGGAGCTATGACAAGACGGTCTTATGTACTCAATGCCATCGGATGTCGCTTCATCGATCTTACAGAAGAAGTCCTTGAAACAGATGTTCGCCATTCTGGTTTTTCATACTCCGAGATGCCATTTGCTGGATGCCCTTCATGTATTGTACGCTTACTAGTAGACGCGAGATTCCAACTTTGTAGCCCTATACGATTGAGCCCGCATGCCGATATCTCCCAGCCATGTTGCTCGTTCCTGTGATTTCGTCAAGGTGGGATTAGTAATCAACCGAGCGGATATGGGATACAACCCCAGGTATCCGCTCTGAACATTAACATGCATTGAACCTCAATGAGATCAAATGGGCGACTGATCAAATACTTAGGGGGACATGCGACACAAGATACAGTTATACACAAATAATTGAAGAAGTTTCACTTTCGTGGGAGACAATGCCACTGAGCGCTTCCGTAGGCAGCTCATACGAGATTTCGATAATGGTCTGTCTACTGACACGGTGAACACAACGTACATCCGGTCAACTCCACAAGTCTAATCCGGTCTGCTCTGAGATGAACCGACCATCTCTTGAGCGACCAAGCAAACGCGTACGGCAAGCATGCGAACCATGCAGGTAAACCTGACCATCTTTCTTCGAGACTCGACATGCGGGCTCACCATTCCATAGGCGCAAAAAGGCAAAATGTCCTGGTGAGCAGCCGGTTTGCTCGCTCTGCGCACGATTGCGCCAGAGATGCGCATACGCTGGGGAAAGACGCAGGTCACTGCCGCATGCAACTCCAGACGGATCGCCCTCCGCCGCTGCTTTTACTTCTTCTGATGCCCCTGAAGTGCGAATTACTCGAACATTGGTGAGCTCGCTTCTGTTCGAATCCTCCTCGTTCTTTTTCGTTGACTGTGTCTCAGGAGGATCGTCTCGGGAGCCTGGAGGCGAAGATGAGTAAAGTTCTGGATGCTCTAGAGTAATGCGATTCCTACACTCGTGTGAGACCCGATCAGTGACTGATAATCCCAATTAGACGAAATAGCTCGAGGGCCGAACAACAGAGGACAAACGACTCGTCTCTTCGGCCGAATACTACTTTGAGTGGCCCTATCAGCTCGTCGATGATCAGTGCCATTACTCCACTTCCAACCTGGGAGAAGGTGCTCGCTGTGGCAGAATTATATCTACTATACTGCGAGTCCCAGCCCCTTCCTCTTTTCCATAGAGATGGTTTCCTTAGCAGCCTCAGCACTCGAGATCCCGAAATCCTCTACGCTGTACTCGCATTGAGTATACGATTCTCTGACGAAGACTGCCAGGGGTCGAATGATCTTGCAACACTCGTGAGCGGCTACACAGAGGTAGCTAGAGGACTGGTCATGAGGAGAGTTTCAGAGGGCCCGGTTGAATTGTCTACCCTACAGTGTCTCTGCCTTCTAAGTTTGATCGACTTTACAAGTAAGTCTAGTCCTTGAGTCAACGGCATTCGAGACTAACCCCGTTCAGACGGCAACACACATCGCTCAAGCATTCACAGTAGCCTTGCGATGAACTTGGCCCAATGTGCCAATCTGGGCTCCGAAACGCACGCTACGTTGTCCGCGGTGATCCGCGAAGAGCGGCGACGCTGCTTTTGGAGCATCTGCCTTTTGAAGCGCTTTCATGGTGTTGAATTTGACAGCATGGGGTTCCCTGATGGGAGCTTTCCCCCCTTCCCACAAAGCCCTGAGCGCCCTCATTCGCCCTTTTCGCCGAGCAGTGCAACTGATGAGACTCGGTCTACCGGTATGGAAGACCACGGGATCATTGCGTATGTGATCATTCTAAGCGAGGTCTTCGCCAAAACCACGAGATACGTTCGTCGCCACGGCCGGCCGAGCAGTGTCCCACCGTGGTCCTCACAATCAGAGTACTCCAAAATCATCACGCTGCAAATGGACCTGGAAACACGCATGCCTTACATCCATCGATTCAAACCGGCCAATCTCAGTGAGAGGACGGCCGAGGAGCTTCAAGCCAACCGAGGATACTGGGGTCCGTGGTTCCTGAACCAATTTCTCTATCATACAAACCTTTGTCTCCTCAATCATCCGCTTCTGCTGTCTCTGAGCCTGAGGAACTTCCGGAACTCTATTCCAGAGATATTCTTGCAGCACACTTCGGACCTTATCTCTTCACATACCACCTGGATCATTCATTTCATAAACTACTTTGAAGAGAAAAATTTCATCGTGTCAGATCCACTACTAGGGTACAGCGCTGCTGTGGTGGCGACCATCGAACTACAGTTAAGTTTTACTGAAGATAAAACCATCCGACAAGAGAAGCGCGATCGCTTTTATAGATGTGTCAAGTTCGTGGAAAATATTGGGCAAAGGTGGCCTCACATGGCGCAACTGGTCAGCGATTCTCACCTATCCTACGAGGCATGAGTCGACTAACACTGCTATTCATCATACAGGCGGATAAATTACAACGACTGGAAGGCGCTGTTTCAGCTACTTATCAACCTGAGCCACGGGCTCAGAACAAGAGCCTACTGATAGACCTGTCACGATTTTGGGAAATCCTCGAATACTCGTTTAACAGGGATACGGGCTCTGCTCATCGCTTGTTCGGCGATTCATTGTACAGTGAACCCCTACCATTGACATGGAAGTATCGCAGACGTCTCCTCTACCCGAACCCACTCGCCTCAATTCACATTCCGAACAATCGCATCCAGGGTCACGAGGGTCTGAATATGGCTTTCAACCTGCTCTTCCGGTCGGGCCACACTATGCCATGGGCTCAACAATTTCTCCGCGCCAACCAGATTTCTTCAACGATGAGCTATCTATCTTGGCCACAAACTTCTTTTCCCAGGGACAAGAGTTCTTGCGTGGCAGCGATAATAGAGAAGGAATTGGGAACTTCTAATTCACCCGGCTGGCAAATCTCGCCTGTATACTTACATACA
The DNA here is from genome assembly GCF_002847465.1 of Aspergillus novofumigatus IBT 16806. Lineage (NCBI taxonomy): Eukaryota > Fungi > Ascomycota > Eurotiomycetes > Eurotiales > Aspergillaceae > Aspergillus > Aspergillus novofumigatus. The sequence goes on from NW_020194278.1 coordinate 1,438,458, forward strand.
AGTGTCTTCTAAGCGAGACCCAACACTGACTTCTACCGAATTCAAAACACCTGAATACATCGAACCCTTCATATTCAAAATCAATCATTCTCATATCTCGTTGCAGCATGCAAGATCACCCTCAATTTGATAGACATCATAGGCGGAGCCGTTGTTAGCATCATGGATCAATTAGATCCGTAGTTCGACCCTTTGAACGTGCCTGGAAGGACGCCATATTGTTTGAAGTATCTCCATCCGCGAATACAGATGAAAGTGAGAAAGCCAACGGTTCCACTGCGACAGTTCAATAATCAGCGCCCTACTTGAAAATACGCCTCTGTTAAGCATTGATAATCCCGACACCTCCCTGAAAGAGACACACGTACCACAAAATTATACTTATCGTAGCGACAATGCCACCAAGCGCACGGCTGCTCGTACTGTGGGCGGCGGTTGTTCCTAGGATGGTGATGATGAAGAGAACAAACCAGAAAATGGTGTCGATAACGTTGAGGATCATGTACGCCTTCGCACTTGCCCAGCGCTTGAACCGCTCTACATGAGCCGTGGCAACTTGATAAGCCAGGAAGATGGCGGCCTTGAGACACTGGAGAGCTCGACGTCTCGGGTCAGCCTTTGAGCTGCAACTAGCTGTTCCGGACCTCGATCAAGCCGCATAAAAAATAAGGGTACACTCACGACGACAATACCCCAGGTGTTTGACCTGGCCTTGGGCGTACCCTTGTCCGCTATGCGTGCAATTATCAGGACGAAGTTTAGGAAAAGTAAAACGCCGATAATGATATGGGCCCGCAGCTTGATCTTAGGGTGGTTCTCAATTGCGAAGTTCATTGTGATTTATGCGAGGGTTGGGTCTGATAGAGTAGGCGGTCCTCGATCTTTAATGCCAGAAGCTTGTCCAACGGAGGTAGAATAACAGTAAACCTTGCTTTGGCCATTGCAAATACTCTAGGAACTGACTCTCATAAGTATTGAGTCTAATGACTGATGCCTAACAACGCAAATAGTATTAATGGCAAAGAATGAAGCCGGCCCTGGACTGGGCGAATGCCCCAACAACGCAATGATTTGCGCGTACCTGGTGGCAGCTGAGAAATAATCGCTATCCAGGCAATAAGACTGTCTCCTGCAAACCGTGGAACATTGTACCAGCCGCCATATGAGGAGGTTGCATGGTCAGGGCTCGCATTCGTATGGGTAACCCGATCAGGATTCGCATACGATAGCGGAGGGCAAGATCGATGAGCACTAATGCCGTTCCCAAAGGCCTCCTGGCTAGTCCATGCAGTGCCAGGAAATCATGCTGGTGAAGGCGCGGGAGTACTTGTTGGTAGCAAACTTGATAGCAAGTGTTATGCGCAGTCTGTCCACGATTGCAGGTCAATTATATTTGGCACAATACCAATGAGTATATCCAAAAGAGGAGTTTAAATTTGCAATCTCGGTTCGAAATGGTTAATATCTGCCAAAATTGGAGAAGAGACATGCTTTGTATTGTCGTTGATGGTCACCTTCCTATATTTGGGCATCGAAACGAATACGACCCAACCCCCAGGCTTCAAAGACCTTACGCCCCTCGAGACAACAACAAAAAAGGCTCGAAAACAACGAAGCCTCCGTTTTAGAACGGCTGAGGCGCAAATTGAAAACAAAAATTCCTCATTGGAAGGCCAGGCAGAAATATGGGATTGGAGCTACACGCTCCTACGAGATTTCTGATACGAGTGGGCGCGTTGAAATGGACAGCTAAATAGTCATCTTGGGTATTCTTCTATCCTCATTTTTCTTGCGGAATTCGCCATAGAAACTCGCCATACAATACAGATCAAACGATGCAGTAACCAAAAAGCGTATCACGTTACAGTTGAGCCTTGAACATGACAACTCGGCAAAATTCATTCTTCCAGAGCTGCCTTGAGTTGCTGAACGAACATCCAGATCTCAGTGAAAGTGTTGTACAATGGGACAGGTGCGACGCGGACAACTCCTGGTTCTCTCTTGTCGCAGATAATCCCTGCTTCCTGCAGTCGATGAGCTACCTTGTGCAATAGCCCAGGCTTAAGCAGAAGACTGAGCTGAGCACCTCGAGCAGCAGGATCGGAAGGTGTGATAATTTGGAATTGCCGCGACTCGTCCGTGGCGTCCTTTAACAGCAGGTACTCTAGATACGCCGTCATCAAGACAGATTTCTTGCGCAGCTCAGCCATGGAGGTCTCATCAAACACCGACAGAGCAGCGCACAAGCATGCAAGATCGATCGCCGAAGGGTTCGAAATCTGGTAACCACCCGCCCCAGGGATTGGTTTGAACTCTGCTCTGACATTAGAACTGAATAGGGTCAAGTTGACTGCTCGGAAGACTAGAACTCACTATTGTCCATCTTAAATCGCACTGATTTATCGCCTCCATACCACCCAGTCAGACGGTGTCGGAACTTTGGCGCATCCTCTCCTTCGCTATAGTCGACTTGACCATGTTTCTCATGGACAAAGAGGCCTGCCATTGCCCCGGGGCCGGCGTTACCGTATTTGTAAGTGCACCAAGCTGCGAAATCGACGTCCCAGTCGTGTAGCTTTAGCTGGACATTGGCGTAGGCATGAGCCAGATCCCATCCGACAATAAGTCCTCGTGAGTGCGCATATTCGGTGATCTTTGGGATGTCGAATAATTGCCCAGTGTAGTACTGGATTCCCGGAAGCAGGATGAGAGCTGCCTCGTCTGCATGCTGATCGATGTAAGACAAGATCTTCTCCGTTGGGATCTCGTATGTTCCCTCATCTGGGCCGATGAGCACCATGGTCTCCTGAGGGTCTAGATGATGCCAGGCAACATGTGATTCGATTGCATACTGGTGAAAGGTTAGCATAACTCACGCGGGTATTGCGAAGTTATCACTCACATGATCGCTGGGAAACGCCTTCCAGTCCATCAGGATCTTGCGCTTGGTTGCAGTTGGCTTATAAAAGCTTGCGAGCAACAAGTGCAGATTCATTGTTAATGTACCCATTGCTGCGACTTCTTCGGGCGCCGCCCCCACGATCTTCGACATAGACTCGGCAGCCTGCTCAGCCAGATTCTGCCACTCCTTTAATGGGGAGTCTTCGATCTTGGTGAAGTGACCACAGACGCCAAGTGACGACCATGTGTCCAGTTGCGCCTCCAAATATTTCTGGGTGGCTTTGGGTTGAATACCAAGGGAATTGCCACAGAAGTAAATACATGGTTCTAATGAAATACCTGAGGAAGATTCGTCAGCGACGATGACCGGTCGTTTGGGAAACAATCCTACTTACCTGGCTTCGCCAGTTTGGTAGAGGCAATGTTTGCCTTTGACGGGATGATGAATTTCTCGCGAAAGCCTGCGAGCGGGTCTGCAGCGTCCAGAGAGGCCGCATACTCCTTGCCTGCCGCATTGGCAGGGAACTCAGGCTTGGATAGTGTGCCGTTGGTAGACATGGTGGATGAGGATGTGACACCAGTGCTGTCGATGTGAAATCAAAGCAAAATGATTGTGATTGTGGCAGCCAGTCCGACACTCACTCCTTACTTTATACATCGTCTCGAGGTGATTCCATCGACCCCGGCGGAAGCGGGAGGCTTATCCGCTTCCGCCTCGGAATCCGTGCTCATGGAAGGAATGATTGCCAAAAGGATACCCGCAATATTGGCTTTCAATTATTGGTATGGTGATTTGATCTCACAAGCCGTCCATGTCCATGCTTTGGATATCACATTACCTCATTACCTCCTTACTGTTTCCTGTGCTCATGCCGCCAAGTTATCGTTCCGGGTTGGATCCGGCCCTCTTCCACCCGAGCAGTTCCTTCCCATATATTCCGGCTTCGACATGAACAAAGTGAATATTCCTATTTCCAAAGCCCATTACCAGATCTCTGACTACAAAGTCACTTGCACAATTGGCCGCTCCTTCTCATACTGTCGAATAAGTCCTCGACCATGCTTAACACACCGGAAATCGTGCTTGACCAGTTCTGCGTTTCTCTTCGAAATGGGTTCCTACCAGACACCCTTCCTCTGCAGAAACTGAACGATTCATACTACTCTCCGTGGGAGGAAGTTGTCGCTGATTTACCAGCTCGGCTCGCAGCGGGAAATGTACGGCAAGCAGTTGACAGTCTTCCTATCCTTTCAACTTCCAGGCTGCAGGAAGAATCAGAATGGCGGCGAGCATATGTTGTGCTTGCTTTTATCACTCATGCCTATATCTGGGGAGGCGAACGGCCAAAAGACGTATGTGGCCTTTGTCGTTGTATGATTGCAGCTTTCTCATCGCTCTCTAGGTTCTCCCACCAGCAGTGTCGTGTCCCATCCTGGAGGTCTCGAAGCATTTAGAGCTGCCACCATGTGCTACCTATGCCGCTTTGAACCTCTGGAACTTCAAAGTCTCTTCCCCTGATATTGATCTCACTGACCCGGACAACTTGTCTATTGTCACCACGCTCACCGGTACCAAGGACGAGGAATGGTTCTTCATGATCTCTGTTGCTATCGAAGCCAAAGGAGCGGATTTGATCACCCTGATGCTCAACGCCACATATGCAGCCAATCTGGCTGACCATGAAAGAGTCACAACTCTACTTTATCAATTGAGCGATGGCCTGAAAGAGCTTGGCGAAATTCTGGAGAGGATGTATGAAAAGTGCAACCCACACGTCTTCTTCTATCAGCTTCGCCCTTACTTGGCTGGTAGCAAGAATATGGCCTCGGCTGGACTGCCCCAGGGTGTCTATTATGATCTGGGAGGCCACGGAGAGTGGCATCAGTACAGTGGAGGAAGCAATGCACAGAGCTCACTAATCCAAACATTCGATATCTTTTTGGGCGTGGAGCATTCAGCCACGGGGGAAGCAAAACTGAACAACACATCTCAGTCCAAGCCTAAGATTGGCTACATTCAGGTACGCATCATTACTCTCACTGATCTCCTTATTCAAAGTCGAGCTAGGAACTGACTACCTCGACGTAGGATATGCGAAACTACATGCCTGGCCCTCACCGACGCTTCCTGGAGATGATGATTCGAACCTCGAACGTGCGCCAATTCGCCATGAGCTACAAAGCAGATACAGAGGTCAGGAACGCATACAATACGGCAGTCATGGCTGTTGGCGCATTCCGGGATAAGCATATTCAGATGGTTTCACGATACATTATCACGCCTTCGAGGACAAGGGCAACCCAAACTTCGTCCGCACAAGTCAATCTGGCAACCGTGACAGCTGCGCATCAAGCCACACGTTCGAAGGACGCTCCAGCAGGATACAGCGGTACAGGCGGAACCGACCTAATACCATTCTTGAAACAGACTCGGGATACGACAAAAGCTGCGGCCAAATATACTGATTGAGATGGGATTTTTCACCAGAGGCTGAGCAATAATGAGTAGATAGTAGATATTCCTACTTCTTTCTAGAGCACGGAGCACGGCGTTAGGGTTTGTACATGAATCACTTCGTCTTTATTCATTTGAATAAAAACTCAGCTTTAATACCAACCGCTTGCAAACCATACATGTAGTTAAACTTGGCACAACACATTCTTCGCAAATATATCATGGCAAATAACTTTCTATGACATTCTGTCATATCCATGACATCCGAACTCCGAAGACAAGCCGGCTCAAAGCGGCCATGGGTGGATCTTGGACAATGTATCCGGAAGCGGATACGGAAGCGGAAATCCAATCTATTAACCCACCCGACCATTTAATAATATAATATGCAAGGGGAACAATATGATCAGTTGAAAGTTAAATCCAGCTTCAAGGCGCCCCTACGATCCTCGTGTGCTTTTTGAGTCTGAACGTGAAGTGGGACAATCGTTCAATGGGTTGGCTACGTTGGAAGACAGCAATCTAACGATCAATGGTAGGACCTTGACGCGAGGAACGTTCCTTGAGGGTGTTTCTGCAAGCATGAGAATACATCCTGACTGACATAGGTGTTATGCACCCGAAGGCTTAGAAGGTAATTTACTCGCGTTGACTCCCCACGACTTGTTGTGATTGCCCCAGTATCTCATGCCAACTCGTTGGAAAAGCCCAATTGCGCTGAAAGTAGCGAACCATGCGACGATGATTGGGCTGATGCGCATGTGCTGACGTTAGAGCCTTCAATTGGGTCTATGACTGCATACTCATGTAGGGTATCCATCTGTCGGGGGCCCCGGGCACTGGGTGGATAGAGGCGGAGGAGACGGTGCCAGAAGGAACGAGGTGATCCTGGGCACGTAGAGCATGCAGGGAGCATGTCGCTGAGACCTCGTAGCAAGTGGATAGATTGGCACGCGTGATGACCCAAGAGTCGAAGCGAGCATCTTTTTTAGTAGGTATCCGGCGGGCAAAGGACGATCATCTCTTCTTAGTGTTGGCAGGGATGCCTTCGCTTTCTCGCAGCTCGGCCAGCTTCTTTTCGCGCTCGATCAGCCGCTCTTTTTCTTCCTTGATCATTTGCTCAACCGACTTGTTGGCCGCTTCTAAACGATCCAGCTCCTTATTCTCAGTCGTCCTGCTGTAGGGGTTCTCCGGGGTTTCATTCTGAGGTATTTCGGCGGTCCGACCTCCACGCTGCTGCGCAGCTTGCTTTGTATTCTTCCCTCCCTTGCCCTTCTGCGTTTGCTGGGAGGCAGGTCCGCCTGTGAGGACGTCGTAGAACGGTTCCATGGGCTCGTTGAATACAATCTCCTCGTAGTTCTGGCTGATCACCACCTCTCTGCGCTCTTTCTTGACATCCGCGCCTGGCCCAAATGGGTGTAGTTTCAAACTATGCCATAGTGTCTGTGGTTTCTCGCCGGACTCCGGCACGAAGTAGAGCTTGATTTGGATTTCGAATTCACCCCAGCCGGTCTCGGTCACCTCAAACGGTGGCTGCTCGATGGTGCGTACATTCTGCGCGTATGTCTCGTGTAGCTTGAACTGAACTTTCTTCAGCCAGTAGGAAATGTCTTCGTCATTGACTCCTTTCACAAATACGCGCCACTGGTGGGTGTGATCTGCTGGGACATGAGGGGGTTTCTTCTCAGGGTCGAATGGCCGCGCTTCGCTGCCAAAAACTGCAAAGCGTTAGAAGCTGAAGTCCTACAAATTCAAGAGAATGGGTAAGTTAACATACCGAACGGTCTGAAAATCGAAACACCCTGCGAAGAGCACTGGTCAGTATATTGCGACTGATCGAAGAGATCAACTTTGGCACGAACCCTGACGCGCTTGGTTCCAGTCGCTGAAGGCATCCTGCGTGATATTAACTCAAGGTATAACTGAAGATGCGGCGATTTGCTGAGCTTTGACGAGGCTGTTGGCACGTAGGCTTCTGGGTTTGATTATTCGGACCTGTACTCCGTACCGTAAACTGCCTCCTTCGATAGGCACGTGACGTGCCGATAATTAACGATCGATGGCCGATGACGATGGTCGGAAGCAGGCGTTCCGTAGCTTTAGCTTAGCTCCAGCAATTTCATTGATGAACTTATGAGGCACATATAAAGGACATATTTTCTACTGTTCACTTGACTTATGTCTAACGATTTCAAAACGCTCAATCTCCTCATCAATCGTTTACCAGAATGGCTTCAAAACGAGTAGTGGTTGCCGGCGGAAACGGCTTCTTAGGTGGGTGACTTTTCCGCTCTTGAACAGCGTTATGCTAATGGCTGGCTTTCAATTAGGATCGCGTATTTGTAAATCAGCGGTGAACAGAGGCTGGTCTGTCACATCTCTAAGGTATACTTTCACAATCCGATTGTCGATCTTGGTGGTGCCTGCTTAGACGTCATAGTCGGTCCGGAGAACCTCGATGGGATACTGTTACCAGCTCACACGATCGACCAACATGGGCCAATTCCGTTGAATGGGCTAAGGCAGATTTACTTAAGCCCGACACATACAAACCATTCTTGCGTGATGCCGACGTCGTGGTCCATAGTATGGGCATCCTACTTGAAGCAGATTACAAAGGCGTGGTACGAGGGAAGGAACCCGTTGTCAGTGGCCTACAGAGAGCTTTCAGCTCGTCGAAGCTGGGTAGCCAGAACCCTCTGACGAGGCGGGATGGAGAGCGGCTGGAGCCTAAGGAGAGAGACGGACAGTTGACATATGAGATCATGAACAGGGATTCTGGTCCGTATATGTTGGGACTATCAATTTGCTAAAGACGCGGAGCTGACTGCGAACTGGAAACAACAGCCATTGCACTAGCGAAGGAATCATCCAGCGAGCATGTTCCAACATTCGTATACATATCAGCCGCCTCTGGAGCACCAATGCTACCCAGTCGATATATCACGACGAAGCGAGAAGCTGAGACGACCATAGCGTCCGAACTGCCAGAGTTGCGAAGCATCTTCATCAGACCGCCCTTCATGTATGATTCAAGCAGAAAAATCACACTTCCGATAGCCTTGGGTGGTTTTGTTGCCTCTCAATTCAACGCCCTCTTGGGTAACAGGCTTCGATTCCTCGGTGCGATGGTCGATAAGCCTTTCCAGGTGGATCTTGTGGGCGAAGCTGTAGTGGAAGCGATGGAGGACGAGTCCATTCGGGGCGCGGTAGGAACGAAGCAGATAGAAAACCTGGCAACCAAAGCGTGGAGAAAAAGCATGCTTTGAATCCAACCTCTCATGTTTTCGTGATTGCCTCGGCAGGCCGCTGCCGAGAGGTGGAAGAGGTTAGGCACCTCACCGATTGGGATGTAATAAGGAGTCCCGCTCTGTATATTAAACCTAAGCAGGTAGCACTGGATCAAATCATTGTACCACGTTCGAAACTGTCACGAATCTCCGTAGTGTACTGAAAGGCATTAGTTCCGTTCGTAAAGCCGAAGTCTTCGTGAAGAGCCATACCTTATTGTAGAATCGTGCCAGCTTCTGGTTGAACTGTTTGTTCTTCTCGTTGATATATGTGACGTCGGGTTCTTCATCGCCGCGGCGCTCCCTGCGCTTCTTAAGTCGGACCTCTTCGGCCTTTCTCAAATCTGCGACCAATTTGTCGACTCCGGCTCGATCCGGCTTATTCTCCGTAAAACCAACTGTATCTGCCGTCGAGTAGAAGGTACCGTTCTTGTCGACCGCAATCATCTCACCGTCGTTGGTTTCAACGATTTCCAAGTCACCATTTGCAGCTGCCTTCTCAATCGCAGCCAGCTTCTCCCTTTCATAGGCCTCCATATCAGGCTGCATTTGGCGTAGCTGTCTTTTGTATACTTTCCGCGCATCCTGTGTGTAGTCCTGAAACGCAACATCATCGCGGTGACGCTGCTTCTTCTCCATACGCCGATCCCATTTCTCGGATTCGTCGACGGTCCAATCCCAGGCTCTCTTACGCTCGAAGTCTTCGCCGGCAGCCTCTGTATCTGCTTTGAGAAGATTGTGAGATGCAAATGCGTGCTTGCGCGACAATGAAGAGAGCAGTGCAGGATCGGTGGCTAGACGCTGGGTTTCGGCCGCCGTTTCTTTCAGGTTGCGCTCAGCTGCATTTTTCTGTTTGAGCATCAGCACATACACGACTTTCAGACGACAAGCGAGAAGCTGAAATGGTGGATCAGTTGACGGTTGCGACCGAGTTACTCACAGCACGAGCTTGAAGGGCCTTGAATCTTTCTTGCCGCTGGCGAGCTTTTGCAGCTGCATCATCTTCTTTGCTCTCTGATTTTTCGGATGAGGTCTTCTGTTGAGACTCTTCCGAAGCTGCTGGCTCAGCAGGAGCTGCATCAGACTGAGTCTGGTTTGAAGTGGCGTTGTCGTCGGAAGGCTTGGCCGCAGACACTTCGTTAACGCGCTCAGCAGGCATAATCGTGGCAGTCGCTCAGGTCCTTCGGGGGTTCTCTTTAAAATACGCGTCGAGTCAGGTACGAAATTATATTGTAGGTCTTCAAGGCAATCGTAAATAGAGGCTAGGCGAGATAGACGGAAGCTGGATGCAGGATCAATGATGAAGTTCAATCGACGACAGCGCTCAGGTATTCTTGACCACCAATCCTCTTACCGCCTTTAGAATAGCTTGTATTTTGTACTCACGCTCCAAATCTCCTCCCACCATCGATATTTCAGGGTGAGATTATCGAATTATGATTCTCCTGGCAATGCAGAGTGGCAGATGGCTTACTTTTTGTGTCGCCGAGTTGGCCATCCATTGAAGCATCTCAGCCTCCCACAACGCTACAGATCGCAACAACAGTATCGTGCGGCATCCGCAATCACTAAAACAAAAACCCCAAACCATGAACCTACTCCGTCTCAGATTCTTCGGTATGCGTTGACGGGAACTACAAAACCGTCGGGACAAGATGTGTCAAAGCAGGACTTGGACGACCATTTGAACGATGTGTTCTTAGGCGAATGGCCCCAGTCTACTCTACCTCCACCTTTGTGGAGCTCTCTCCGCCCAAAAGCCGCCAGCATTGATAGGGATGTGTTTTTCAAAGGTCTCAAGCATGATGTGCGGAATCTTCGTCATCTACAGATCGTCATAGAAAGACACATTAATGTACCTGGGGCTTATGTATTACGGCGGGCAGAACATTGTAAACTTCTGGCGCAGGCGCTGGAACGTTGTCAACGACACCACTCGGCTGCGGAGATCCTTGTCGCTATCAATGCACTCGTTTCAAGACTACAGAGAAAGCAGATGAATATACATTGGAAATTACACCTACTGGGGATGTACTACGCATGCCTTTCTTATTCTGCAGCTGCTCTCGAACGACATCTGAGAGATTTACTTGCTATCAGCCCTAAGCGATTTGGTTCGGCCTCGAGTGTCGCCCTGGTAGATGCGCTTTACATGTCCATCCGATCCTTCGAGCTTCAAGGAGATAACCCAGATACCGGTTCGATGCTCAAACAAGTGACTGGCGAGTCCGATGTCGATGATGCCTCAGAAGTCACTTTGCACTCCATATTGACCTGGGTTGATCCGAGAAAAGCGTTAATTGGACGGTACTTTAGATTGCTCGTCAAGCTAAAGAGCCGTGAATTGCTCCATACTCTATGGAGCAATGTTCTGAGCCTTTTGTGGGCCAAAGCAGCCGATTACCGTTTCCACAATGCCTATTCCTGTATAATGGCTCTGGTTGTGGAAGGAGATGTCGCCAGGGCCACCACGTATCTGGAAGAAATCTCGGAGCGCGCTGGTGATACCCTTCCTTATATATCAGAGTTCAAAGATCTGAGTGTACTTCTCGCTAATCAAGAAGTTTGCAAGTCGCTATATCGTCTCTGTGGCCAGGATGAAATACTCAAGATACTCGAAGTCCAACTCGAACAAATGGAGAAGAGGCTAGGGATCAACTGGCTGCCCGAGAAATCTCTTCACACTAGTATATATGACCTCAGTTACAATGCGACCGAACAGCCTCTTCTTACAATGGATGGAGACAGTACTGGATACGAAAGCAGCGAACGCTTGATTGCCGAAATGCACGCTTTAGGTTGTTCTGGATCGCTTTCAGATCTCACCAGACTTGCCAATTGCTTAGACGAGCATGGAGGTGAACATATTCTGGTTGTTCAATCATCGGCTGAAAATACACCGCTAGAGCTGGCCTGGGTACCTCAACGCTGCCCCGTCGATGTCCTAGACTGTTCTGAGGTGAGATCTGGGGAACACACGACGAACTCGCCTTCCTCCCTGGGATTGATCCGGCTCGACCCTGAAAATGCCGGGTTGTCACCAACAGATACTCGCTCGCTGCACTTGATGCAGCTGGGATATCTGATCATAAAGCCCAAAGCACCCAGTGCGGAGCACGAATGGAGAGAATCGGGCCATATAGTAGCCCTGGACCGCGCTTCAGGCCAACTCTTCGCAGTCTTTGTGGGGAAAGCTCAGGGCCTAATAAGCCCAGGCATCCAGTCGCATATCCCACGAGTACCATTCGATCTCAATTCGATAATGAAAATCGAACTGCGAAGCGACTTGAACGGAATTCGTCATGGGGACAATCATTCGTCACCGGAATTTGATATCACCAAATGCTATCTTGATGTGGATCCATGTAAAGATTTGGTGATTTGAACGCGTGCCACTTGCTTTCTTTGGTTGCTGTCTCACATCAGTTCATCACCGGTAAAGTACTTGAGCAAGGCGAGCCACGGTGCCAAACCAGCCCGATTGCCAAGTGTAAGGCTCTATTGGATCCACAAAGCTGCATTTCTTAATGCCAGCCGCTAGTTAGCATTAGCTAAAAGAGCTGAATTCGGGAGGGATCGAATCACAACAGAGTGAGCTGCATCTGCCGCACAAACGAATACCGATTATCAAGTGTGGCTTGAGACCGTCAAGGCAGGATATCTCGGCGTGGCTGTAATGATGTGATTAGGTAGTCTTCCCTGGCGACTTGGGCAGCGATCAAGCATCGATGGAGCAAGGGCGCGGACACCTGCCTGTCTGTCAAAATAGTATCTGGGGGCCCATCAAAGCCTGAGCTGCTATTCTAGCTGTCCCCATGCCCCCGGAGTTTGTCCTTAACATCTTCGCGATCTGGAGTATCTAATGATTCTGATTTCGGATGATACTATATACGGCCCTTTGTTTTTTGGCACCCTTTGGAGATCTTATGGCGATAATGGATTGTGAGTTATCTTGCACTGAGCCGATTTATGAAGGCAGGGGGAAAAAAAAAAAAAAAGACGTATCCTCAAGTTTAGTATATCTGGACACTGGGTTTGGTTTACAAACTCGACCCCAGTGGGCATGTGTACCTATTTCCGTATCTGGCAAGCGGGGCGTGCATTGCGAAACGACTTTCTTTTCTTAGACCCCTTGATGGCAATGGGCAGATCCTACGAGCAAGTTCTATCGCTACTAGGTGGTCTCCTCAAGCAAATCGACTTCAATTAGTGTGCATGCAAGATATCTCAGAATTCCGGGCTTTATTGGCTTATGCAACACGACATTATCTCATCATTTCCTCCCGAATCCCGGAACTGCTGGTCAGATTGACTGCCTTGAAAGACTCAAACTTTTTGGGATAATGTACTGATCAAACGAGGGTCTTGTGCGGATTGTCAGCTGCTGTTCAACAGAATCACCTTGCTCTGGTCCGCTCAAGTATGGCAGCATTATCAGGATGAGGCCGCGGCCGTCCCCGGTAGCATTCAAGCATTCTGTGATTTTGCCGACCATGCTTGACGATTTTGCTGCAGGCTGACGATGGTGAGCTACTCCCTTATTCGGACCCTTGCATTTTCACGACCAGGAATCACTGTGCAGGAATAACATGGCATTGCAGGAAGCACGGGGAATAATCCTCACGCCCCTGCGATAGCCAACGGAACGAGAGACTCTCTGCAAGCTCGATCGAGGAAGATTGGCTGGGGGAGTTACATGAGATTGATTCGTTCCAGATACCACAATGGTATGGAGGACTTCGGACAAATATTGACTCCGAATTTTGAGTCATATCCTCGCTGCTGGCAAGATTTCCACCATCCCAATGTGACCAGTCAACTATTACTGATATCGAGGACGGATCACATAATCCTTGGTGTACAGAATGCCTAGAATCCTTGGCAGAAGGATTGAATCAAGGTGTGTGACGTATCAACCATCCTAAGGAAAAAGGCAACCTCGCATTGCGTTAGCTCTCTTTGTGTGCATATTCCTGCCCTGGGAAGAGCGAATGCGAAATTGAAGGCAAAAGGAACACATGATCGCCGTCGAAAACATGAAGTCGAGTGTGCCCGCCTTGGTCGAACTGCGCCTCATTCTCTCCAGCTGGAATGTTGAAACGATGTGATGCAGGTATGGGGATTGTGCCTGGCTGTTAATTGAGGTAGGGCCGCAAGCAAATGAAGCGCCGAGTAGCTCTTTTGTGACTTTGTCCCTACCATTAACTCTCTAGTACTATCTATCGTTTCCTGGGTTGTGTGAAATGCGGGGAGATCGATCACTTCACCCGTTCCCTGCCATCAGGGTTCGGTCATTTAGAACCGAAACCCTCCACGGCCCGTTCTGAGAGAACATCTGGAGACTTGATAGGTCTCCAATAAGCGACACTCATTTCTTAGTCTTATATCGCATGGGTCCAATGACCTAGTATAGCAACACCATCAGTCCATCACCACCTCTGAAGATCCTTTGGGGGTCCTTCGTGGATCTGATTTTGCATCCACCGACGAAGCTTTTCATACCGATGCAGATCAGGAAGAAAGAGATATTATCATTCATGTGTGCTGCATCACGGAGTATCTACTCGGTACTGAGCACACAGATAAGTTCCGACATTAAATACCTCTCCACATCCGGAGTAGAGAGGTATTCATTAGAAAAGGAATGCCCTTTTTGGATCAGCAACTCGGCTACCTAGTTAAGGTAGGTCCACTCTAAAGACCACCATCGAAGTGGGATTCCATCGCGAAAAGACGGCTCTGAATTGCGACCAATCAATCAATATCCCGTGTGTGGCGTCCAGCGTCCTGGTGATCGCATGTTACTCCCGGCCTCCACAGTACTATTACGGAGCAGATACTGATCATCCGTATGGTTCGCTGTGGGTTTTATATTCCGGGTTTAAATGGGCACTGACTGGTCCCGATGGCTTGCATAAGTTCTACTAGATACCTTAAAGTACCATCACAGTCCACCGGTAATCTCAACTCGCACCATAGTGAGTCCCTAGAATCCTAGACTCCCTGATCCCTGCTCTGTTTGCTGTCCGATTGCGGATTCCTACAAAACAATACACACAACTCGTCCATCCAACAAAACCAGGAAGTCATTAGGTAGCTTAATAGTATTATTGTTACGGGACCTCCGGCATACAGTCAGGGATCAGGGATCAGGTATCAACAGTTGCAACCCCTTTTCTGCCCTCACACATTAATCATGCTCATTGCCTGCTGTATAACCTAGTATATCTGATCAGTTGCCTGGTAAGGTAGACTCTCAGACTCTCAGACTCTCGAAATAATGAATCCTGGAACCTGGAGCGTTTCGCCGCACTCTAATAATTAGCCTTCCAGGATATCCACTTTCAATCCACGGTTCCAGTCCCAGCCTTCTTTTGTTGTTCTTTGTTCTTAGTTGGAAACTATGCATCTATCTGAACCATCATAGTATCGATATTTATTATTAGCCCTGTCCCACCCTTTCTTCGTCTACTATTGGAAAACAGCGAATGCACTTTTCCCTCCATCGGGCTCGTATGTAATTTTAATTTTGATTATGATTTCTATTCTCTGCGCTTCCCAAGCCGCACTCAGACACAGGAGACTTACTTTGTAATTCATCTGCCAGGGACACACTGTTGTTGCCGTTGCATGGCCGGCTGTGCTTGTCTTTACTTTTTTTCTCTGCTCATCGACACACAAGGACTCGTGGCAACTACTAGTGGTTATTATTTACTTACCGACAAAACCGTCGGGAAGGTCCGCTGGCGTCCTGGCTGCGTTGGCTCCATTTGATCCTCTACTTGAGCTGGGATTGGCTGATCTGAAGTTGCTCTACGGTGTTGTTCATCCCAGGGTCAGTACCTAGTACTACGTAGCACTCTACACCCACCCATCCTTCGGAGCATCATCAGCCTCTCTCATTCGGCAAGCAGATGCTTGTAGTTTGCTGATTCGACTCTTTCGTTTCAGGCCCTTGTATTCTGTTTTCTTGAGCATGTGTCTTTCAAAACCCCTCCAATAATAATCTAAAGGGTGGAGAGCAGCTGCGCCTTACGAGGGTGGCCCGCACGTCGTCGTCGTCGAACACCAACGTATATGCAATTATTCATGCTAACCAGCATACTCAGATAAAATCGACATTATTGATCCACAACGAATGATCTTCTTTAACTTGTCATCGTTTATTGTCCCAACAGAACCAAGATCGACTGTCTATAAGTGTCTTGCGTCCCGATCTTGTTATCCTCAACGCACAGCATCCAGCTATAAGCAATAAATGTTCCCTGGTCTTCGCAGAACGACATCATCAGTTGGCTTCTCTGCACCAATCAGGATATCACTCAGGCCCCTCGCACAGTCAAGCCTATTCTCCAACCGCACTCAGTCTCATTCACGGATGCCTCGTTTCCTTGCATATCGCGGGACCTCGCCCTCTGCCTTCTTCTAACACGCAGTGAACGGTTACGCGGAGGCAAAGGAGGATAGTCCTCTCGAGCACCGTTGCGGTTCTGCATAGATGTCGGACACGCCGTTACCACAATGGAATTATTCCACTTCCATCGGCCGATATCTCAAGTCGAAAAGTTCCGCATCCCTCAGCGAACAGGGCGAGGTGACGCCGAATCCAGCTTCTTCCTACTCCAAGCATGAACCGCCTCCGCCGTTTATCTTTCAAGGCACCCAAGGCTACGATCCCCCGGTCGTCTCCCCTGCGACCGAGTCCCGATTCTCTTCTTCTGTTCACTCTTGGGTCGGCGGTGCCGAGCAGAGGTATAATGGCACCTCTGCCAGTGCTGGTTCCTTACCACAATTAAAAGTACTGCGGAGCGGCCAGCCAAGGGGAGCGGATTATTGGGATAGTATCGCGCCTGCCAGTGCGGATTCTATAGGCCAAACGAAAATGCGATGGAGCGGCTCACCAACGGATGCCGATTACTCCCAGTTTCCTCACCAGGGGGTCTTAAATCACCATCATCGACAGATTTCCGTTAGCCCCACAGAGCATACAAGGGACGTCGATTCTTCGTAAGTCATCCGCTCACTCAACACCAAAAGAGAGGAAGGGGGAGAGAAAGACGGATAACTCAAAGTGCATGGAGATATCTCCCGGACGGCTCCTGTTTCAATCATCCATCAACCACAGTGCTAACCAACTCCTTTCCGTATAGTAACTCCACGACAATCCCCAGTCCTGTTCATTCTGATCGCAGCTCAGCAGCGCTTAATGGCCGCTTAAATATGTTACAAGCCCTACCCCCGCAACCGCCGAGACAAGTCTCATCAGGCATCCCGATGGGATTCGATCGGTTACTCAATCATTCTCCAGAGCCTTCGCCGCCCCAAGACGAGTCTCGGCGTCCCACCGTTACCACCTGCACATTCGACAACAACCCATAGCTGCTCGGGCTTGCGGTGCTGGCGATAGAGACCGGCGACCAGTAGATCCGCCGCCGATCATCCAGATGCTGCTCACCGACTTCGACCCGCAATCACAGACCGATCTGGACACCCTTCAAGATCCTCGGCTTACCGTCGGCTGTCTGCTTCTCCCAGTATCAGCAGCGAATTCGTGGCCCGGCTCGCCCGAAGCCGATGGGTTGTGCGCAGTCCGAGAGGACCGCACCACCTCTCAAAGGGCCGAAGAGAACGGCCCCGGCCAGGGCACGCCGCTGCTTTCAGGGAAAGCTTTTGTTTCGCCTTTCCATGTCGAAATGGATCCAGATCCCCAGACAGCCCCGCCTCATTTCACAAGCGCGGATTACAAGGTAGAGACGAAGCCTGGGGCGGCCAATTCTACCAACGGCTTGGATCTGGCCAAAGTGCGAGTCCCTGCGACCTTCTTCGTCTTCCCCGACCTCTCGATCCGGTCCGCTGGCGTCTATCGGCTCCAGTTCCGGCTAATGAACTGGGGCCTTGTGGAAGATACGGGCCAATCCATGCCGGTCCTGGCCGAGGTCTGGTCCGATCCTTTCCGCGTGTATCCCGCAAAAGACTTTCCTGGAATGCGGGACTCATCGCCTCTCACCGAGGCTTTGAAGGAGCTCGGGTTCGTGGAGCTCAAAACCCGCGGCAAGGGGAAGGGCAAGGGGCGGCGGAGATGACGTGCGATACAAGGTCGATTTCCTGCAACGAGATCATGACTTGCATTATATATCCTTTTTTTTCGGGGGGTGGGGGTGGGGTTATTTTTGGTCGGTCATACAGGGAGCTCGACAGGCGTTGGATGCTCATTCTTGGACTCTGTTACTAATCATTTTATGCACAGAGAGCGTGCATTCACGACGGGATGATATGAGAAGAAACGGTCGATACCATCTTCGTTTTTCTTTTCTTGTTTTTGAAAGTCCAAAGCAGATGAGCTTGACGATTCATTTATGATTTATAGCGTTGGCCAGAATGCGTTCTACATGGTCGGATGACATCTTTTGAATATATTGAAATATCCCAGGTCACGCGCATGTAGAGGCATACGGCGGATCAAACATCCAACAGCTCAGCGGGAATATCAATCACCTGATCCCGCTCATCCCACTGCGACTTGATCCGCCTAACGAGGGGCCCAAGGGAAGACGATCCCTCAATCTGCTCCAGCAATTGCAACCCCCGAGCCGCGGAGCCATCTTCCCGCAGCAGCACCGCAAGAACCACCGCCGCCTGCTCACTCCCATGGCTGAAAGCCAACTCGTACCATTCCGTCGCTAGCTTGCGGTACTCCGCACGAGGCTGCGGCCCGAATACACTTGACAGCAAAGCAAAGAATTTCCCCCGATCTCGCGGTTCACTTGTTTGCGAGGACGCGCTGGAGGTTGGCTTTGTGGCAGCTTCCACGGGGGCCGTGTCCTCGCGCACCCCTCGCCCCGGGTACCGTCCCAGCGACGTGAGATAGTAGAAGTTGGCGAGTCGGCGGCACGCCTCGGCGTTCCCTGCCGTCGCGGCCCGGCTCATGCAATCCTCGTACATGGCCAGATCGCCCGCTTGCATCCGTGCCGTGGCATACTGGACCAGCGACTCGGGGTCTTGGTAGTCCAGCGCTGCGGAGCGTAGGAGGTCATCTGTCTGGGTTCCAGCCTCGCCCGTTTTCGTGTTTGCGTTTGCGTTCGCGTTCGCTTTCTCCTTCAGCCACGCGTACACCCGCCAGGGCGGCTCGATGCGCGCCATCCCGAACCCCCCGTCTTTCGCGACGGGTACCTTGGACGGGTAGATGAGGGCCATGACCTGCTCGATGAGGCGGAGGGCATCAGCGTAGCGTTTCCGGAGGCCGAGGATCTTAGCGTGGAGGGTCATGGCTCGGGGTCGCGGTCGTGGAGGGCGAGATGCTCGATTTTCTCGAGGGTCGGGGTGCGCACTGGGGCGGAGTTGCCCAGGGAGTTCAGGTACCTGGCAGCGGACATGAGGAGGGGGACGCGGGCGCCTGCGTGGGTGGTGGAGGCGAGGAGCCATTCTCGGAAGGATGGGTTACCGCCGGAGATGATGTAGCCGATTTGGAAGATGAGGTCTGGATCTATGTGGGTGCTGGAGAGTTAGGGATGCGTCTTGGGAGGGATTGTAGAGGGTGGGTGGTGGTCGCTCGCACCTGAGGATATCCTCCGGATGGCGTCTGCGGATGGCAGTTCTCTATGAGCGGTTTCCAGTAATCTTTTTGCGACATCCAGGAACGTGTTCTTTGTGACTTTGTCGTCGAGGAGCCCCTCGGCCAACGCGGACATCCATAGCAGCGGTCCTTTCTCGTCGAGGTACTTGAGCCGCGCTGTCAGGTCACCGTGCGCGGGGAGGTTGAACAGTCCATCGCTCGAGTAGACTGGCCGGAGCCGTTGAGTCTGAGCCTGAGCCCGACGGGCGGCCGGAGATCGAACTGCGTAGCAGGAGGCTGTACAGTGAAATGGCCTGGTTGTTTGTGGAGATGCGGTTTTTTGTCTGATAGTGCGAGGGGTGCGATTGTCCGGGAAACGGCTGTTGTTTCGGATATAGCTGGTAGACAGGGAGAGTGGATTATCGTAGAGACATGGCCGTCTTCGAAGGGCGTTGGATGTTCGTGCGAGGGACATCGTAGCTGAAGAAGCTCGGGGTGGAAGGGTCTGCTCCGTAAATGAGCCGCGGAAGATTCGTTGATTCGGAGGTGCGGCGGAGAGAAATTCGGAGCTGTACCGTACCGCACTCTACTCGCATCGCAGAAGGTGATGCTACAATCTTCCTTCGGCCATATGTATAATCTACAATTGACTTCGTTGCATTAGCGATGCAAGCATGCTTCAGAATTACGAACACCATAAGGATCGACAAGAATCGACCAAAAAGAACTGTCGTTCCAGCTTGTATCCAGATTGTCCAAACAAAAGTTGATAATGTACATTTGCCGCCTGTTTCCCGCTTTCCAGTTATATCAGGAACCGTGTAGAGATATATGACGGAGAAGTAAAACACATAAAGAAGAGGCGGTGCAAGACATAAAACTCCGGCAGGATGATGCAGTCCAACCCACAGCGTACAGATCCATACAAGCCCCCATCGCTCATTCAGCAGACAGAAAAAGAGGATGACCAATTGATGAAAATCATCGCGCCCTCTTTTTACTCCATGACAACCTTGGCACCCACGGCCTTCAGGGTCTCAATGATCTTCTCCGCCTCCTCCTTGGGCACAGACTCCTTCATCATCTTGGGTACCGACTCAACAAACTTCTTGCTGTCGACGAGGGAAAGGCCGAGCAGACCCTTGATCTCCTTGATGACCTTAGCCTTGGAGGCAGCATCCACTGTCTCAAGCTTCAGGTTGAAAAGAGTCTTCTCCTGCGCGGCGGGAGCAGCCTCCTCTTCCTCAGCAGCGGCGGGAGCAGCACCACCACCAGGAGCGGCAGCAACGGCGAAGCCACCAACGGGGAGGTCAGGGATATTGAGGCGGGACTGTACAAGAGACTAATGTCAGTACGGAAACGACACAGCAGAATAACCAACCCTCATCAAGGGTTGATGAGATACACCGAATGCCAAATGGTGGACCGAATTGCGATACCACCCAGGACACGAAGAAAACCGACCTTCAAGCTGGCAACGAGATCCGCCGTCTCCAGAAGCGTCAATTGGCTAATCTGATCAACAATCTGGGTGATCTTAGGATTGGCAGGAGCAGCAGCCTGCGCCTCTGTCGAGTTCCACCTCCGGCTGGGTGTCCGCTGGCTCAGATATGTGGTGGAAGAGATGCGAACGGAGGGACGGACGAGCTGTCTGCAGCAGCGAGCTGCGGCCTGCGAAGTGAGCGACATGTTGAACGGTGGAATTGACGGTCGTAACTGGAAAGACGAAAGGGAGGGTGTGGGACAGGAACGATGATGAGCCTCGACAACGCGATCAACCGATACTCATGAAAAAGAAAGTCCAGCATCGGCCCGGAAAATCCAAATAGTCACGTGATTCTACCACCCCCAGTCAAGGTCACTATACTTCCGGCGTGCCAGTTTCATTCATCGACAAAATATAGCGATTCGGAACAAGGATTGATTGTTATTACTACCAGTCGCACTGGGTTGAGAGTCATAGATAGTATTACCCCTATAGTCACATGTCTTATACATATTGTCTCCAATTTCCAGTCGATCGACTTTTCGTAAGATCATGCCTCTAATAGCATCCTGCATTGTGGCCCATACTATAAAGATTTCGTCATAGCTAAAAACATTTAATCTTCATCCCAGTTGGGGTTAGGGCCCGGAGGCTTTGGACCACCCGCCTGTCGGGCGACAATAATCTGATCAACACTGAGGACTGTCCGAGCGGACTCACTGGCCAGACGGATGGCCGAGCTCTTTGATGCCAGGAGGTCCAAAATACCTTCATCAACTGCATCCAAGGTACCGGTCGAAGAACCAGCCTCCAGATCAACACCTGTAGTCCAGTAGGGCTCTTCCTCCTCAGAGCTGCCCTCTTCGGACTCCTCCGACTCGGAGGCCTTGGTCGTGCGGTGGTGTGCTGTATAGAGCCGTGAGAGTACCTCCGTGGCGTCTAAGCCAGCGGACTCCGCGAGAGTACGAGGAATGACCTCGAAAGCCTCGGCGTATTTGCGAATGGCATACTGGGGCAAACCGGGGGTCTTGTCAGCGAAAGCCGAGATCTTCTCCACAAGCTGAATCTCAGTAGCGCCAGCGCCAGGAACAAAACGAGGATCTTTCGTGATAGCCTTGACGGCATTGACGCCATCATCAATGGCACGCTCGACATCGTCTAGGTGGTTCTGAGTCGCTCCACGCAGGACAATGGTGGCAGTACGCGTTACAGCGTTGGCTTCTTCCTGACGGAAAACGGTCACACGGTCACCACCAATCTCAGTGGTCTCGACAACGTCAACGCTGCCCATCTCGTCGGGCATGGGAGCGCCAAGACGAGCCAGGGGCGTAGCGCCAACGACACGGCAGAGACGGCGAAGCTCGAATTTGGAAAGGATCTTGATGACAAGAATGTTGAATCGGTTGAGATAGTGCAGAGCCAAGTCACCGACGGAGGAGCCAGCAACGACAACACGGAGTCCGGAGTCGTAAAGCTCCTTGATGGTCGCCTCCAGGCGCTCCTCCTCTCCCTTTGAGAAGTTGAGCATTTCTTGGGCATTCTTCAAGAGCACGGTGCCCTTGGTTTCGGTCTGAGAAATATCGATAGGACAGCTGAAAACTCCAACCTTTGCCTTGCGGGCCTTCTTGATGGTTCCCTCAGGCTCCCGCCCGAAGACCATACCCTTGATCACACGGGACTGTTCCAAGCTGCCACCCATGATCTTGACGACGCGAACATTGTCGACATTGAAATTGACAGGATTCTTGGGCAGAACAGCGAGGACCGCCTCCGCAACTAACGATGCCAAAAGATCCTCTGTTCCGGACTGCTTGCTGGCGACGACCGTACGAAGAGCCTTGCAGAGTTCTTCCTGAGAGCGTAGTTCCTTCAAGCGATCGACTTCGAGGTCTATCAACACAACATCGGTCAGTAGATGAACAAAATGCGCTCGGAAATGAGGCATATTGGATAGCCCCTGAAAAACTCGGTGAGAAAGTGAATGACCAAACAACTCACCCTCTAGTACTTTCAGAGCGTAATTCTGTGCCTTCTCGTATCCCTGAGTAATATCGCTCGTCTTCAAGCCCATCCGTAGCAGTTCCTCGGCCTTCTTCAACAGCTCTCCCGCCAGAACAATGACCATGTTAGTACCATCACCCATCTCCGCATCCTGCTGTTGACTCGCCATGACAAGCAGCTTGGCAGCCGGGTGCACGATATCCAACTCGCGAAGAATCGTAGCGGCGTCCGACGTAAGCACCATCTTCTGCAGGTGGTTGATGACGATCTTATTGCGGCCGTAGGGACCGAGCGATGTTTGGACGGTCTTCGAGATCGCCTGGCAGGCCTCGATATTGCGAATGACGGCACCGTCTTCAGCATCGTGACTGTAGTAACCGCGGTGTCAGTTACGTTGACTATCTCTGAGAGCTTGAATACGTTGCTGAATCTCATCCCCTCAACGCGACGCGGAGTACGCTGAGCGGGACATTCCACAAATAGGACTCGCTTACCTCTGGTATCCAGGCTTGAAAAGACCTGCCTGGCTGGGACCAGGCATAGACAACGACATTTTGAAGAAAGCTTCCCCTCGAAGCAGACAGAAAACTGGAAGAGGAAGAAGAAAGCAAGACAGTGTTATCACACAAGCTACGTGCTGCTCCGGGAATTTTTGATGGAGCTTTCGAGACGGTCAGGCGGCGGCGGGTGTTTGGCTGGTTTGCATCTGGAGGGGCTAGGGCATTTCCTTTTTGGGACATACAATAATACTTGGACTCATACAGAGGACTTATCCTTGCAATTATATCTGATTTACATGAGTCGTGATTTCATAATTATACGTAAGATTGTATCCTATAATACAAGCCAGGTCATCCCAGTAACTATCGCTCACCACCTGTAGTAGTCGTTTGAAGCTTGGCGAAATCCCGGCACTGCAGATTATTGTTTAGTCAAGCCCCAGGATGAGCGACTGGTTGGTTGGGAGCACTTACTGTAGTTGCCCAGGGTACTACATCCACTATCTTCATAGATTGCCTCGGCCTTCCCCAGCCTGGAACCTCATCAGTACACCTCAGCAGATGGTGAAGTCGGAGGTCTTACCATCCACGGATTGCTTCCATGCGGTTGTAGCTCTGGTAGAAAAGTCAGGTCACAGCACTGCAAGTCTCAGGGCGGGTTGAGACTTACTGAAGGGTGTGTTGACAGAAATTGAGGCGGTGTCTCCTGCTCTGCTTTCTGCATACGCGCCCAACTGTGAAGATATGTGAGCCACGCACATCAGAGTCGACGATACTTCGGTCATAAATGCAGCGGGTCAGGTCATGACTTACAGTCCGACAGCAGCCTCAGGATTGAAGCAAGCTTTTGACATCATCACTAGTCCGGATTAGCACCAAAGACATAATCATTCATGGTTGATGACCATACTCAAGCCAATGTTGTCTGCCTCAGCCTAGAAAGTAGTCAGCGTAGGGGTCATCTGCGGGGCAAGGAAGCAAGTCTTACCTCTTGAGTTCTCGAATTAGGCAAGCTGTACATTAGGTTGAGCAGTAGCGAAGGAATCTGGCCTGAAATGTCAAATAGCATGGAGATAAGGAATACCGCTCCAACTGTCAGGATGTTGTTGCTCATGCGTTCTGCTGGATGATGCGCGATAACGTGAGAAATTTCGTGGCCCAATACAGCTGCAAGCCCGTCCTCGTCTTTACAAATTGGCAGGATGCCTGTGTAGACAAACACTTTCCCACTGTGTGTAGGGTCAGTGGCACACGACAACAGACCGTGATGTTGAAGGATATGCATACCCAGGCAGAACAAAAGCATTGACCATTCCGTCATCCTTGATGACATGAACTCTCCAATCTGCGCCTTCAATTGGCGCTTGCGGTATCAACCTGCGGAGCACGCGGTTCACCATGATGGTCAGCGGATGATCCTCGGGGAGAATCTTCCCACGTGTTGATCTCAAAACCTCATCATAGCTCTGTTGACCCATTTTTAGTTCCTGGTGAGAGGAGACACAGTTGAACCGTCGGCGGCCGGTCATCTGGGAGAAAAGGCGTCAGAATTGAAGTACTAAACAAGGAATGATTGAGCACCATCCAGTTTCCATCCTCCAAGGATCCTCGGAAATTACATTGGACTGGTTATCGAAGACAAGAGCAAGCTCACCTCCACCGTCTCGACATTGCTGGTGTAGATACCGCCGATTACGACGCCAATTATCACAAAGTGGTATGGTCTCGCATTTGTCAACAATCGCTGAAAAAGCGTTCCGCGACTGGGGCCATCAAATCGCCGATATCTACCACCGCCGTATCCGTAGAATAGCCTGGTCGAGGAGGAGAAGTATCTGTTGGGAAAGCGAAATGAAGCCTGCGAGGAAGGCTTGAAGGCCCTTGAGGCGAGTCCAAGTGTTGCAGAAGGAAAACGTGGGTATCGGAATGTTTGGCCGGAGAAGTAGGCAGAATCGAGGCTAGGAGCCGCGATGCGCGAGGCCGACTGCGACGAAGACGGGATTGTTGATCGCGCTGTAGCGCTGCGGAATATAGCGCGGGCTATCGGTGAACGTAACATGGCGACCACAGATACATGCTATCGCAGATCCCGGGCTAGGATGAAAGGAGCGATGGCAGGAGTCTAGCGGAAGATACTGCTGGTTTGCTGGAAGGAGGAATCATCGAGAAGCGGAGATCAGCCGCGATGACGGTAAGCTTAAACATGCTGCTGCATGTGACAGCCCCAAGCTCGCACCATGTTGCTATCAACATGCCCTTCTACATCAAACATGGTTTTACATCACCTTCAGAGTACTACTAACCTCTCTAGAAAGTACACCGAAATTCGAAACAATGCATTTTCGTATTCTTGAGTATCGACTACAGCTGAGATCCCGCCGGTCTTACGTCATTATATATTTTGCCCGATCCACATCTATTTATTTCAATGACAGCCATGTATCTACTAGCATACTGATCTGATCACTTTGACATCCGGAAACACAAACCAGCCAGGAATGCCAAAAGCTTAAGCACTGACAGGACAATGCCTCTAGTATCTATGGAGACTCTTACTCTTCGACAATACGTGTGATTGGGCCTGAAGGTCTCTTTGTCCTCGACTCCCCCATGTCACCTTCGTGCAGAATTGGAAAAGAACAAAAGGGCTTCATACCAAAGCCCAGGGCAATTAACGTATGACTGAGTCGAGAAAGTGCCTGAGATGATTGGCACGCAACCGCACTTGACACTAATCTGATCTTCCCCATCCCGATACAACATGATAGCAGGCTGAGGCAAGTCTGCCTTGAGATATGTTTAGTACCACGTCATTGCATACACCCAGGCTAGATCATGCTCCAGCGATAGGGATGCATGGCCAATGACTCAAATGTGAGTCTCGGCTCTTGAGACAAGAAAAGCAGTATTTACTTCTATTTTGGTTAAGTCGCGGCTGAAACTCACAGATATTGTGGGCGCTTAAGGATTCGTGGGGAATTGCTCGTGGCCTAAAACGAGATCAACGAGCGAGCGCTAAGTTTACATCTGGCGCTTAGCGATGAAGGCAAAGACGAAGATCCAAATTTCTAGAAGGGTCCTCTAAGAGTATAGTGGATGGCGAAGGACGTTGAGAGCACATGGCAGACTATCAATGCAAGGTCGTAACCGTAGCATGAGTTCATGCCGCTTAAGGTTTCGAGCTATGATCGTTCTCTAGTGTATGGTGGTGATTATGATGCAAAATACGTTGACTCAGGAGGTAAGAATATGAAAGTATATACAGAGATATCTCAAGATGTTTTGTACGCTGCGACACTTTCAATGCAAAAAGAGTACACATTGTGCTTCTTAGACCATTTGGAAGACAAGTGAAGGAGATGAGAACTTTGGCTCTATCCTCTGCATTGAACCCAGGACTGGAAGAATTCATTTGATATCGGTTGCGTACATCACCAGGTGGTATTCGCCCACAATGAGGGGAACAATCTGAGCGTGCATACCAGAATCGGAAGAAGGAAGGGTTGAGCAGTAAATTCCTCATCCAGCTATAATCTGGCTATAAATAACGGGGAGCCTGATTAATTAGCTGCATTGAGAAGAGAACATGGGCTCCGATTTCAACACGGGGAAGGAGCAGGCCAAGAGTAACTAAGCGTCTACTCCCAGCCTTCAAAACCTAAGCAGCCGAGAGTGGTTAGTGCTGATGTTCCATCGAGGTGATATTGTCACTTTGTCACCTCTTCGATTAGTAAACCCGTTGTTGGACTCAACTACGTTGGGTTAACAGCTGGTTGCGAAGGCAGCCAAATGCTCATGAATAAGATACTGTCATATTGATTTGTGTTAGACGGGGCAAGCCGCGACGATCGTTCGTAGTACCAGAGATAAGACGGCAGTCCTTTTTGGCGGGCTATAGCGGCATAGGTAGGTAGTGCATTTCCCAGATGTAACTTTCTAAGGCATTTGTCACAACTTGGCATGTGCTTCTGACAGGGAATCCTGCAGGACTGTGATCGGCCACTCCGATCTACGATTGGCCTAATCACTGAATATCGCCGATAATTATTGCACCAAATCAGTCCAATTGGATCTGCAGCTGCAGGAAGGTGATAAGAAACTCTGCGGGCAGGTGACGAGGGAGGTCCAGTGAGAAGGATGATATTCGAATCTTGACTAACTTGACTTCCTGGAGGCGGAGAAAAGGAGAAGCAAGATAATGGAATACACCGAATACTAAGAGTACCTAATTTCAAGCGATGAGGATGTTGAAGTGGGAAGAGTGGTTGACACACATACACCGTGCTCTGACAAACAAGCGCATTGTTTGTGGAGTACCCCGAAGACTCGAAGAGTGACGGTGTGACTCGGGATCTAGTGCGCAGACCAGCCAAAGCTAAAGTTCCTTGCCTGACAGATGTGCACAGTGGAGAGACAGGGATTAGCCAACTATCATTCCCAACTAAGATCATGAGGTGTAGGAAATTCCGACTAATTACTGTGATTAACAAGGACCAGAGCAGAAGATTATTAATAGTAAACTCTGGGAAGGTAGCTTGATCTGGGACAAATTCGCAAATGGCTGACAGATTAACAGGCATTTGGCTTTCTACTTGGCGGTTAAATGTTGCTAATTAAGGCAACTTTAGATGTGTACTGCAGTCTAAACCCAAGGAGCCAACATGTCGACCATCAGATTCATCACAAATTAATCCTCTTGGCCAAAGTCTGTTGGGGTAGCACTGACCCGATCCACCCAGCACGGTTGGCTGCGGGTTTCCCGCTCTGCACAACACGATCCTGCTGAACCCTCTATGGCGTCCACCAATATAGAGGCCTCTAGCCAATCACCTGTTGTACAAGGAAGCTTGGCTCATCCCGCTAAGGTTAGCCCCGCAAAGCCTTTCTGGTCATTCTGTGTTTCCGACTTCCTGTTGATTTCGTCCGCTCGGTTGAGTATCTGATTGGTGGGACTAGGCAATCATCCTGGTCTCATGGTGCATTGTTAGTGCTCTAGGCTTTCTTGTCCAAGAGACATCGATTGGTGCTTATCAATTTGGACTGTTGGCTCTGCCAACTCTCTCTGCCTTTCCCCTCTGAACTCTGGAGGTACTCAGGATTCAGGAAGAAGTCACTGGATGCTGTGATTGCACTCAATATGGGTTGGTCTCCTTTTTCATGCTACGCCGCGAGGATGAATGGCCATGATCCGTTATACACTTTCCAATACCGGTAAGCAACTGAAAATTAGACCTAATTCCAGTTCTCGAGAAGAGATGAGCTATGACTCTCATTGGCTATAGAGTTTTATTATCGGCATGGTCACGAGCAATTTGTCATACCTCTCTACATGATGATAGGCAACTCTGCTTTTTGCTGGTCATAGCTAGCGAAGTACTTCCCGGTTGCTGGTGTCAACCAGGAGGAGCCTACAGTAGAATGTCGGCATACAGTCTGCTTTGATTCTGCCATCCTTCGCTATACGAAGTTGTCTCTCATGCAAAAATGATATTGTATCATGAACAAAGAATCAAGACAAACGATCACATTAACATGCATATTGGTTGCACCAATTTCCCTCAATATCAGCATGGATTTGTTGGGCACAGACCTCGAGAAGAGTCTAAATCCAATCAATTTCCCAGCCATGGACGAAGAGTCCAATCATCTCCGCATCATCCAGTGCATGGGCGCCAATTTGGAGGCAGCAAATGTCCAGAATGATCACAATTATCCAAAATTAGCTCCGGCTAACTTCGCAGACCAACTCTTTACTAGCAGCGCAGGGAATTCTGCCGCTAGTTTTGCTTATACCCCTGCTAGTGTACTACGCCTGAGATGATCTCCCCTGCCATCCCCCGCTCGAGGCGTTCACCACTGCAAGTCCGTTCTCTCTCTCGGCTATCTGGTTCCAAAATAGAAACATCATGGCGTGCCTGTCGGGTGTGAACCTTGCTTTTAAAGGTTCATCAATCCCACAGAGTCACCGCCGATGTTTACTTATTGCCTTGTCAGAGTTATACCATCGCCTTGTCCTTTGCATAGCCGCGCCTTTCTTTTCTTATCTCTAATATAGATATAGCAAAGGCTGCTGGTTCAGCTTTGCAACTTAATACTCGGTGTGACAAGCAACAGCTCCAGGCGACCTGTGTCCTGTCATTCCCGTCGTCATTCACCCGCATCAGACGACTTGAACCGATACCGATAGAGACGTGTTTCTACAACTCTGCTAGCATAATGCCTGTTGCTTCAAGGAAGAAGTCCTCGGCCTCGAACGCCGTCAAGAGGGTTGATTCCACCCAATCGCCCTCGCCCGGTGAAGAAGTGTCCGTAGGAACACCGGAGAAGACCCCCAAGCTGCACAAGCGCTCTCGATCTGGTTGGTTACTCCATTGGCATCATCCTTCCAGTTTATATCTGGTCGAATCGTCTTATTAACTAGTCTAGGCTGTTTCACATGTCGACTGCGCAGGAAGAAGTGTGATGAAAAGCACCCAGCCTGCGGTGCTTGCAGCAATCTCTGCGTGAAATGTGAATATAAGCGTCCGATCTGGTGGGGGAATGCCGAACAGCGAAGGATTCAAAAGGAGCGTATCAAGAATAAGATCAAGCAGACGAAGATGAATGAGCGCAATGGGTCCGCGACTGGTAGGACTACTGCACCCTTCACTCACCTTACTTGTCTTTGCTCTAACAGTAGGGCTACGATAGACCCATTAGCTCGCAGTCGCAATATGGCTGCTACATCGCCGCTGTCACCCGTATTCGAATTCAATCGCCCGGGTTACACCGAGACATACGACCTCTTTTCATCACATCTGCCGACGCCCGGTCTGAACCAGACGATGTATGCACCTTACGCTCCATACGAGATTGATGTCAAGACAGAACGACAGACTTTTATCAATGATGTCCCCTTGCGCCATGATTCCTCGATCTCAACCTTTAGCACCTTTACCGCTCCGCAGTTAAGCGCGCCCCTTCCCACATTCCCCGGCGAGGAGTGGTTACAAGATGAATATTTCTCTCAAGCACCGAATCTATCAGGTATTGACCCGGCGATTTGTGAGCAGAGTATTGGGCAGACATATACTACATTGCAGTCAAATATTCCGGTCAGTGACCATGATCGTCCGCTACTCGACCACTTTATCCACAATGTCTTGCGCATCATCTTTCCGGTTCTAGAGGCGCATCAACGGGGCCACACGCGGGCCCAGGCAATCCTGCAGGCATTGGAGACCAACAAGTGCTACCTTCACTGCTGTCTCAGCGTTGCCGCCATCCACCTCAAGACCACCGAAGGATTCGTCGGAGAACAGATTGATCATGATATCATGCGCCACCGGTTTGAGGCTGTCTCTCAACTATGTCAGGCTCTCGGTGAGGACGTCAACCATGAAGAGATCCTGGATGCCACCCTTGCTATGATCTTCTTCCACTGTTCCGTCGGTCCCGCGGACGACTATCTTCCCGACATCCCTTGGTTCGACCACTTTCAAGCCGCGTCGAATCTGGTCAACAGGCTCGGTCTCCCGACGGCAGTCCCTGATGGAAACCCGTACTTACTGCCTCCTTTCAGCATGACACTAACATCGTGGATCGACATCCTGGGTTCCACTATGCAAGGGAGGACACCCCAATTCGCCCACACCTATCGTGCTAAGCACCTTAGCGGCTCGTCATCAGGTCTGAGGGAGCTCATGGGCTGCGACGACCGTGTCATGTACCTCATCTCGGAGATCACCTGTCTGGACGCGTTGAAGACCGAAGGCCGCGTAGACGCAATGGCCGTGTGTTCGCATGTGTCCGCTCTCGGACGACAACTGGAGTTTACCGAACCGGTGGATCAAACCCTGGAGCACCCGTTCTCACCCGCTACAGGAGCCATTCGCCCGGAGGTTCTGACGAAGAACATGACGACGGTCTTCCGCATTGCGGCCAGAATCTATCTCTGCAGCCTAGTCCCCGGCTTTGACCGCAACCAGCCAAGTAACCTCAATCTGGTGGCAGCAGTCGCAAACACCTTGGACTATATTCCCTCCGGCCCCAATGGTTTTGACCGGTCCCTCGTCTGGCCCCTGTTGATCACGGGTGCCTTCTCTGCGCCGACGAGCCATTTCCGGGCCGTGTTGGCCGAGCGCGCCTCACTGCTAGGCGATCACGCCGACCTGGGCAGCTTCGGGCGCATGTATCGATTACTGCAGGAGGTCTGGCGACTTACCGACGACCCGACGGACAGCCACTACACGCCAGAGGAAACGTCGTCATCTTCAGCATCGTCGGGCAGTCCCGTGCCCAAGATCGAGAGGTCCGCATCTCCAGAGAGCAACGGTACAGGGTCGGGCATGAGAGAGATCAAGAAACAACAGGTCCACTGGCGGGACGTGATGCAGCGGAATGGCTGGCACTATCTGCTGATTTGAATTGGAAGATGTGTGTTTCCTTGCGTTTCTTTTCCGTTCTCACACGAGATTGAGTCTCATGACGGCCGAAAATCCCTTGACGGGACTCGTGCCACTTGGCTACCAACTTGGAGATTCTGCGGACCACGCGCGATACGTTGACTCCGACATCGACGTTCCACTCGGGCAGCCGGTCGTGCTCACGAATCTGACAAAATCCGAAACAACAGTCCGTGTTCCATTCGGGCACGACAGAGTCTCCTATTCCACTCTTTCCTGGTGCTGTCGAGTTATATCCTGCAGGACAGTGAGGACATGGCAAGCACATTTTTCTGGCGAGGCTGGCAAAGGACTTGCGGGGGTAATTCTCAAGGCGCAAACTCACATGCAGTCATTTCCACTCAAATGGACATGGTTGTGGAGTCATTGGTGTTGTTGATTTTCTGCTTTGTGAATGATATCCAGTGGAGATATGATTCTGTTTTTGCTGCTTTGCTTTATGATTGATTGATGTTATGTTGTATGCAATGCCACTATATCCCCGACCACTTCCCATACTCAAAAGACCACTGCAGTTTACGCCTTCGTCTGTCAGACGCTATCTATCAGATTGATAGGAATATGGTTGTCACTCAAAAGGTAGAGCATCTGTTCATCTCATAGAGTAACTTGAATGATCTAGAACACCTGGTGCTTATTTACCCCAACGAACCAAGATAAGCTAAATAATAGAGAAGTGGCCCAGAATTCTGGTGAACATCTGCTGCACTATCATTTCCACCATCTAGAAATGGCTGTCTTGAGTCGACTCTTGACACCTTTTAGCTCAGTGCGTTTGAGTGCACTCAACAAATTCCCCAGGCTAGAAGAACGAGGTTACGAGGTCAATGGTAGGCAGGCTGGCTATTTGATCTTGCTCAGCCAAGTTAATATTCAGAACTATTGTTTTCTCGCTAGCTTGCCTTGACGATTCCTTGTTTTGAGGCCAGGCCTTGTACAGAGTCGAAAATGAAGAACAGCAAATACCAATACGGTTAAAAACCAAAGAATCTTCTGATCCCTATGTTGAGTATCAGCTCAGCTCACCTGTCGTCATCCAGACCAGTCCCTGCATCCTCTGTTGTATTCATCATGGCCATGATTCAGTCCAATGGAATCTGCACCTTGGTTTTCGAGCGGGCGCGAATATCTCAAATTGGCCTCCGTTATACACAGCACCGGTTTCTGGATTATACATGCTATGCAACCAATCCGCAAATGCCCGGCAATGATCAAGGAAGGCAGGGTTGACAGATGCATATGATGCTGCACGCCATTTGGGAGAGTACCCTGCTGTAACGTTGCCAACATGGCGAGAGATATGGAGCTCAATCAGATCATCAGAGGTGATTGTGAGATAGAATTCTGCCCCACAGTGAAGGCAACGGCGGACATCACCTGGATTCATATATCGGAGGAAATACTTTGCAAGCACATCAATTCTCTTGTGTGGACATATTGGAAGCCTTGCATTCCGACATAGACGATCAAAACCGACCAGACCAAGATCTGAGAGTCTGCCAAGGTAGAACCGGGATAAGATATGCATGGTGTTTAGATTGAACTCCACATGCTCTGAAAAGCAGCCGCCAGCAGAGAGCGTAACAGATGAGCCAACTTTCTCTTTGCAAGTCTCCCTTACACGCACTAGGTTCCGGAGCTCGACACATGTCATTTCATGGCACATGCCAACCCAGGTACTCCTGTGTAGAGCTCTGCAGATGCGGGTAACAGCAGCTGAGCAGTTTACCCTCTGCTCTTCAATTGAGAACTTTAAATTGACAGGTGTTCGCAATTGCGGGGTGCGAAACCATGCTTTCGGGTGAGTACTCATACACGCCCAGCAACAAAAAGACGTGATGCCTTTCCCATAAAGTTTATCAAATTCCATCAGGCGGAGGATATGGAAACGTGCTTCGATAACCCACCAGCTATTGCAGGCTGTTGCATCCAACTTCTGCTGCACACGGACAAAAGCTTGAATACCGGTTCTTGCATACCAGAAGCGAGCACAGCTTATCATCAGACAAAAGGTCTCAGCGATAGGAAGATATTGACAGATGTGGCAGATCAGCTCAACAGGGAGACAGTAGAGAGATGCCGGACTTTGTGCATTAAGGGTTCGTACTGTGTCCACTTGTACTGCATTGGCAATCTCCATTAATGTTTTGAAGTGCTGTCTCTTGTAACTGATCAGAGGCATTTTGCAGGGTAAGCAGAGTAACAAGAACAGGTTGAGAACTGGTCAACGCAATGTGAGGTGCGCTGACCTTAAGTACCTAAACCCATTCCGTTCCATGGTCATCAGCTATATTACCAGCTCTGGACGTAATATATCATGATCTGCTCAGTGTCTGGTTACGTAGGTATTAGGAGGTTTTTCAAGTAGAAAACTTTCCAGAAAAACAGTTTTCCTAGGAAAACCTTAAGGAGTGCTGGGTATCTCAAGTTTCACAGAATCAGCCCGAGGCCTTAGGAAACTACTTGAGTAATCCAAACAACATTTAGATAGCCTCAGGAAGCCATAGATACCCACTTTTTTAGACAGTTATACGAGAATAGCCATAGCATTTACTATGGGTGAGCTGAGGCATAAATGGCTCCCATCATCTAGATACTTTGATCAAGCTTCATAGTCATAAACTTCCTTACCTTATTCTTGTATTAGTATGTATGTCTTCTAGTTCTTAAGTCCAGCCTTCGAACGTTCTCAGTGCGTTATTCAAGGGTGTTGCCGCCGTGTCGGAGCCTCGGAGGTCTCGCAGTGCACGGATCACCTGCGTGCCAAGAAGCCTCCCGCAGCTTCCTACTTCTTATTGGCAACGACATGCGTTATAACTCATACCTAGTATTCTACGAGCAATCAACCGGCGGGTTCAACCATCGACACATTTTATCAAATAGGATGATCGACTTTCCTGTCTTGAAAACAAAACAAACAATACCTAATTCTGCTTAGGTACATAATTGTGGTTACATGTTTTCCAATACCCCATCATCGTGTTGAGTAGGTTGCATTGCCAGAGAGGCTCAATGCAGAAGAATCCCCATTTCACTATGAAGGGAACAAGACGTATCGATATATTGGACAGTGGCTTCGCTTCGGAAATATATCGGACTGATCACCCCGACTATGCAAGATAATCGACGTATGATTCAGATGTCACAAGACTTACACGCCGAAGGTGTTGATAAGACCGTGGCTGAGGAGGATCGGAGCATAAAATCCCGCAGAAGGCTCAGAATACTCAGAAGATTCAGACATGCTAGCGCGACGA
Organism: Aspergillus novofumigatus IBT 16806; assembly: GCF_002847465.1. Lineage (NCBI taxonomy): Eukaryota > Fungi > Ascomycota > Eurotiomycetes > Eurotiales > Aspergillaceae > Aspergillus > Aspergillus novofumigatus. Next base: position 1,473,344 of record NW_020194278.1, read on the forward strand.
GTGGCGCGATGAGTATAGCCTGACACACCTTGACGGGGGGCCGCCTATCAAGGGATCGCTTTTTATGCCAGTCCATAGCAAGCATGACGCAAAAGTTGAGATGGTACGAAGCAGTCCATTAGGAGCACAGTCTTCGCGAATAACATAATACTGGATGGCAGTGAGACCAATAACATGGTGTAGGAGGACCGTGGGAAGATATCGGTCGCAAAAGATAGAGAAGTCTTGGGAGCTAGGCATCGGGGGAGACGATTTCGATGCTGTTAAAGCCATAAATGCTGGATGGGGATGATGGGATGCGATGGACTTTGAGTGGTGATGAGATCATCCGCCAGTGAACAAGTAATTCACTGAAATTTGAGTGGAGAGAGTCGAGTGCTGAGAAGAGAATGGGAGGATCTATGGCCTGCGGTCGACGAGAAACCGGAGGTGGATGATTCGATCGAAGTGGAGGTGGCGATGAGGCTTGCCCAGCCGACACTGATGCATGTGGTAACTGCGAACTGCTACCCGGCTATCATCGGTTACAGGCCATAACTAGGATAGTTCCCACCTGTCCAACGAAGTTAAACCACCCCCGTCAACCACGACAGGAACGGCGCATGCTTTTGGGGCGCCAACATCGCAGTCCGAAAAGTAGGGACCGCCGGTCTGGGTCAATGACATCCTAGGTGTACGGATTGTGGTGGTCGAACGGTGAGGTATCGCCAAAGCTCCATAGCAGATTTGATTTCTTCAACAGCACCTGGAGGTTCCTGACTTGGATGGTGGCAAGGGCTCGATTGATTTGTCCACGGGTTCGTGAAGGCATGGACGGTTGTTCTATTCTCAGAGTTCGAACAAAGGCTGATGATTCCTCAAACAGCTTTGCAAGGGTAGAAACTGGCGGCAACTCGTTTCAGTTGAATCCACAGTTCAGGTGGGAAATTCGAATGGCAGCTCAATAGAGCCACAGCAGAACGTCGTATGTTCAGAGGAGTCGAAGCTCGCATTCTCCATTTCGGTGACTGTTCTGCAGCGAGAAAAACCGGGTCCGGTTGAGAAGCAATTCATGTGTCTGTTGTATGTGGCGGTTCCAGTGATTGCTTTATCCATGAAGTTGAATCGATGCTTGTTGTTTGTGAGTTCATCTTGGCTTCCCTGTTCCCGAGAGAACAGGTACTAGTCAGCAGCACTGCGCAGAAGTGTGAACTCGACGCTGCTGTGGGCCCCCCAGTCGAGGCACCGGTGCCGCCCCAAGCACCGGTGGACTGGTCCGACCCCGACCCCCCTTCCCTTCCTCTAACAACCCCGTCTACCTCCCCTCCTCACCTCCCGATGCCTCCGCTGCTCCCGATGCCCCTGACCCCGCCCCATCTCCCCCACCTTGCCCTGCCCCTGCGCCGTCTCCAAGTCTCTCACCCCTCCCGGGCCTCTTCGAGGATGGCGACTGTCCGGACGAACGTCCACGCCGCGGACCTCAGTCGCTCCATCTTGGTGCCCCGCTCAGCTGCCCAGGCCCTCTTCGCTGCCCCTCCCCCCTTGTACCCGAAGTGCAGGCCGACGACCGCAAAAAACGCCAGCTGGCAGACCACCACGGTGTTCTGGGCCCCCTCCCAAGGCATGGTATAGTAGTAGTAGTTGTGCGAAGACTGTATGTTCTTCCACGAGCTTTGGTGGCGTTGTTGGTGATGGTGATGGTGATGAGGATGATGATGAGGATGATGATGATGATGGTGATGGTGATGGTGATGGTGATGGTGATGGTGATGGTGATGGTGATGGTGATGGTAAAAAGGTTAGAAAACTTCAGAAACGGATGTTATTGACCTCTGGGATAAATAGTTATGGAAAGAGCAGTTTGGAGAAAGCTCAAATGTCACCATCCGCACCTGCCTCCCTCAGCTGCAATGCTTGTGTTCTACAAGCAGTGTATAATACATAGCCAGAAGGTTCAAGAATACAGCGTGAAGTCGCCACCCTTAAAGACCGTATCATGTCACTACAGAGTAGAGTAACAAATGGTTCCCAATACTGTAGACTCGCAGCCCTTCCAACCATTTTTGATAAACATTACAATCATGCATGCCTTAAGTTGATACAATCACGAGCTACACAATATCTTTTGTATTAGCCGGATGAACAGCTAAGAGGCGACCTCTGATCTTTTGAAGCTCATCACTATGCGCCTCTTCTGGACGGCGCTCGACATAAAAGTCTCGGAAGCTCTTTCGCTTGCTTGCGCTGGGGTCTCGAGGAAGAACCGGGACCCTCTTAGCCAAGTTGCGTCGGTTTCTGAATTCAGTGTTTTGAGATCAAAAAGATCTTGTATTTTCTTGCGAAAGGTGTCTGCGAGATGCCAAAATTGACCGAATCCCAGTCTAAATCTGATGCTTGCTTGCCTCACAGCGTTGCTGTCAGTGTCATCATACTGGAGACCCTGCATCGCATCCTTTTCTTCGACAACCTTGCCAGGCAGAGGTTTCACTCTGTTGTTATCCAACTTATCAGAAAAGAATCCGTTGCTGTTGATATGGTTTTCGACTTGATTCGAAGTCTTCTCTTTAGGCACACAAATTAGGATTAAAACGCATCATGATATAGAACGCCGATTTCCACCTACATATAGGTAGCTACCTTTCGTACGTTGGGTTTGCTGTTCAATAAGAAACTTGTTGCCATTATCCTTATTGTCTGCGCTTCCGTTGTGAACATGTTGCGCATCATTTATTCTGGGGAACCGGTTTGGAAGACAATCACCTCGAGGTTTTCTGGCCATCGGTAAAGTCTTGGTTAATATAAAGGAGCAGCGACTTTTCCCATGATCTTAGCATTCTGTTTTGGCATAACAGATTGGGCCTCTTGGTTGATAGCGATCGATTAACGCTAAGAGATACCCAAAGAGTTCATGAGTTTTCCTTTCGAGCGACCTGTTTTAATTGTACGCTGTCCCGTCATGGAAGGGTATTCGATTTCTTCACCGTGACTGACGCCTCCATCCATTCGACCTTTGCTTGAATGGCTTTTGAACTGACTGCGGCAACAAGGACAGGTCTGCGTGCAAAGATCCGGGCTGATATCCACTGCATTTTGACTACTCAGGAGCTTTCCCACCGCGTCCTTGCACCGCTGTAGTACCTCCACACTTCAAAGCTCGATAATGTAAGCTCCAGGTTTACCTGTTGCCTTCGGATTAAGACCTCCAATGATTTCCTGGTCCGTCCAGCTGAGAGCCTCAGATTTGAAGGACAGTGTGGTCAGTTGTCCGATTCAGTCCTGATATGGCCCCGGGTGCTAGAAAGCACCAGTTGGTCTATTTCACTGAACTTATCTCTGGAGTTGGTGAGAGCAGTTACCGAGTCATTTGGCTTTGCCCCCAGACTGACCAAGAAAGGAAATGTTACCTGTATGGATACGAAATCCCGATGATAAACGTACCCGACGATTAAAGACAGCATTATTGCAGATGACTGGATCTGGTTGAGTACTTTCACACTGGACATGCGGGAGCTAAAGAATAGGACACCAACACTACGAGTATCACCAACTGCAAGTTCGTAGGAGTCTACCTTATTATTCTTTTCTCTAATTACCCTGACTGACATGCTCAGACTATAATTCCTAGCCTAGCTAGTACCCCAAAACTGATTAGTGAGCAAAAGAGATTCGATCCTCGAAGGGAGGAAGCTGCTTTTGAGAAGCTCATGATACATGAAGAGCCGAACTAGATAAACAGGCAGGTAGATAACCGCGTCGAATTAACCTAGGTTACTTGGGTGCGTTCCCAAGCGGGCTGGCTTGATGCCTATCATGTTCAAGATTCATCGCAGGAAGATTGTCTTCTTCAGGGCTTGTTCGTCCACATCTGTAACTATAGTGACTGCAGTGGGCGTAGACGAGACCATCAACCGTGACCCAACCATGTCGTCGCAACGCGGAGACCTAATACTCAAGCGTCAACGTCCAGTCTGCAGTATCAGCCGGGAGATGAAGAGGACCAGGATGTCAGAAGCAGGCTGTCGAATCGATGCGATTCTGCAAGAATTAGTGCGAGACCCTCGTCAGTCCGCCAAGACGTATCAGCGCAGAAGAACCGACGACGATTCGTCGCAAACGGGCGTCTTTTGCAGACTTCTCCATGGCAACGAGCGAAGCTGTCTTCAATTCTGCATGCTTATGAGAATGAGGGGTTGTTGAAGAATCTCGGAAGCGCCAGCCATACTTGCAGCCGCTTTTATCCTCCTGCGTAGGGGTAGAACGACAAGGGTCGCAAGTCCCGGAGCAGACTGCTAGCTACGGAATCATCGGAGAGAAGACGATGGGAAAGAAGGATCCAACTCGGGGTTTCAAGCCGGCCTGTTAGCCAAATGTGAGTTAACTAAGCGACTTTGCTGATTCAAGGAGGGGCAATCTCCGTGGGCGAGCCGCCAGCAGACCCTGCGTGCGTTGACGCCGAGCGAACCAGGGATGGCAATAGGAGGGCAAACCCAAAGTGGCTTTTTGAGTAGATGAGTTAAGCGTCTCTAGGTTAGTAGTATGCTTATGTTCGCAGGGGGTGGACAGCGCGAGGAGGTTTTAGAGGATTGATTCTGGTAGCGCGCGACAATGCGGAGGATTCGTTCCGCTGGGAAGGGTTGAACAACAGATGCCCATGGCGTAAACATTACAACAAGAGGAATATATAAGAGCAGTAGGATCGTTTACTGGTCTCACGATGGTCGTTGTCTTCTAATTGTCCACGAGAAGGTGCTTGAAGCTCGATTGCCAGCTCGTGAAAAGAACCCCTCTTTCTTCATCCTCATTCTCCTCATTGAAACGTTCACACTTTGGTCTGAAGACCTCTCCTCGGAAAGATCGCCACTGCCTCCTGCAAACAAGTGAGTGAGAACTTTCCAATCCCAGCATTGTCTTCTGATTTGCAGGGGCGGTGTTGTGTTGTCCAGCAGTGCAGCCGCTCACTTCGGGCTGAGAATGCTGGATTGGGTTTAGCGTGTGATAGCTGACAGGAAACTTTACAGAAGGCTGTATCTGTATCGTACTGTTACGGTTTCGCGCAACATTACGACGTATTTTACAGGGCATGCGAGTGCCTAGGTTTCCAGGCTGCAGATAAATCTCACTCCACGTCCTTCTATCTCTATCGTTGCGGGCAGTCAGGGATCAAAAGGAGCGCATTGCCTTCCTAAGAGCTGCTCATATCTTGACTCTCTCTTTTATTTTCCTTTCTTTTTTCTATCAGACCTCTTGTAGCCATTGCTACCACAAAGCCTCCTGGCGTTTTGTACCGTCCAGTCCTAAGCGCCGTCTATATCATCTTGTATATCTACTGCCACGCACAACATCTCAACCGTCGCAGACTGGCATCTTCGGTCGACGGTGTTGACGACTGTTCTGAGAAGGCTACCGTTCAGTTCGTTTCCTCTGGGTGAAATTCAGGATGCCTTCCGCAAAACCAATTCTGCATCCGTTAAAGACGCCCAAAACTACTACAAAGTTCCCTTCCGAGCTTCACAATGGATCCTCGTCGAGTCTATCGGACGGAGTGAAGCAAGAGGACGGCATTTCCACACCCATCACGCCTCCTGCGGCTTATACAGAGTTCCTCAAGGCGTTTACGCCCGTATTCTCCAGCCCTACCAGCGCTGGAGTGAGCTTCCCAAAGTTCCCTTTCGACAGACCTGCCCACTCTCCGACATCACAGCCTACCAGTGCGGTCAGCGGCTCTTTCGTCTTCAATGACCCCGTCCGATCTGCTACCGCTTCACTTCCACCGCCCACTCCCTTCACAGCACCGGCATCTCAGCCTAGAAAAGACCCTACGTCCTTGCGGCGCTTGCGGATACCACAGACATTGCGGTATTCACCGACAACAGAGTCTCCTCAGAGTGCGACTACAATTCGCTCGCCGTTTTCTCCGTCAGATTGGAAGCTGCGCTATTTTGAGGCGCCGCGGAGTGCAAGCGGTCGAGTTAGTGTGAGACACGTTGTGACTCGAACGGTGACCTACAAGAGGACGCAGCTCGAGGCTCCGCCCAAAGGCAAGCGAAGGAAGTGCCAAGAAGACAAGGAGACTTAGGGTCTTTGTTATACACGGCTTTCGGTCTGTCAGTTTTGTTTAGGATATGGTCGGGTCAATTAGCGCAGGGCTTGGTGTTGGGGAGTCTGGCGAAACAAATAGCATCCGAATTCGTACGCCGCAGATCCATCACGTTCATTTTTAATTGACATGGTGTGGGCTTCATTCACTTTTGCATACATAGTAATTCAAGATACGTCAGTTATGCCCTGGGAGCTGAGCTCAATCTTACGGTCTATTCCGTCATTTTCCTAGCCTGGGTACAATATTGTTCTGCAGTCCTACAGGCAGTTCGACTCTACCTTGTGAAGTCTGATCCAATACCACGCCTGTCAGCTGTTGCGCTGTTGCGCAGCACAACGGCGTATTAACATTGGTGAATACTAAGCTTCGCCCAATATGGCTTCTTTACGGTACCAGTCTTTGGAAACTCTAACAATCAACTGACCGCGCATGACTCAACTCAACTCTCATTTGGGAACGTTCCGATTCGCCGGATACATTGAAAGTCATCACAAAGAAGCACGTTTCCAACATCTGGTGTCCACCGCTTAAGGAATGAACTCTAGTTCAAATCCCGGAGCCGGCATTGAGATCATGGCAGCTCAGTCCTACAAGAAAATGAACGGGCCACCAGCCTGATCCAGAACAAGACCACATCTCGGGTTATTTTGGCTCAACGAAGCCTATCGCATTCTCCCATTCTGCGTCATCGCATCCAAGTCGTTCCACGTGTCAGTCCAAGCGACAGCAATGTTGGTTTTGGGGAAGTCAATATGAACCAACAGTGTTGAGGCTCATTACTGGTTTCGGTGAATATCACTGGCATGGCAAATCCCTCGGAGGGACAGGTCAAACAAAGAACAACAGCGCACGGAACGTCGCGACCAACGTCCCAACGGCATGGTAGCAGCGGTGATTGGATGTACCAGTCGCACCTGCTCTGGGTTGAGGCTCCCGGACTGCTTCCCGGCGCAAAGAGAAGACGGCGGTCAAACAGACGCGCTGCCACGCGGGAGATGCCTGAGTCAGGGCCTGTATGCCCAACAGGCTAGACACAATCTCAATGGTGAATCGAGGATGCTTCTGATGCCCGCTACACTTAGATCGGATACCCATGCTTGTTCTTGAGGTCTGTCGCAGCAATCAAGTTGGTAGCAAGGCGCTCACTCTCCCTTTAGTGTACGGCATAGCAGCCCAAGGGATCAGTGCGTTCGAACCGTCGACTAGTTGCGGCTGCGTGGTGTTGGAAGCGAAAAAGAGTTGCGATCAACCTGGTGGGCCACTGGGGCGTCGTTGCTGTTGACGTTGGAAATACAGTATGAAATTGAGATGGTGTATTACGACACCGTTACGAACTGGATACATACGACACACCAGGCGATCACATTGATTGACCTCGCGCCCCTTTTCATTTCAATAGTTGACGCTTGGAAACTAGACTAGTAGATGGTTTCATTCAGAGTATCTTCTACGATCCTTGTCCGGGCCCGCAAAAAAGGATTAGTGCGAGTTTCGTTGTGGTGTGGTTTGTCTGGCAATATCACATCGTCAAGCAGACTGTGACCACACTGACAATGAGCTATTGGCTCTCATTGGAAGACAAGACGCGCTGGAAGTTTCAACTCATCGTGACGAATGCAGGCTTACCGTCCGGACAAGCCGATTCAATCTGATCGTTGCCCCTCGGTCAATCTACACCGGAATGCCTTTGACTTCATGAGTTGATAGTAGATGTGACAGTCCCGCAGGTTTGGTAAAGCCACTACACTAATCCAGAAAGCGAAGATGCCCGTATTGCTTAATACACAAACCCGCCAACAGTTCTACAACCATATTTCATACTCCAGTACAGTTTGAGTTTCGTAGCACACTTTCTCTGTCACTCGCCTCATGCCCCTCATATTACTTCCCACCCCCATACCAGCGACTTCCTCGAACTCTCCCTGTAACCCACCATGTTTTACATCACCAGGTGTTTTATCACCCTGCATCGGTGGCAGCGACGAGCCAATGAGCGAGCCGAGCAATATTGTTCCAAAGCACTGGGGCATCGTGGCAGATGCAATTAAGCGCCGGCGCTATGCCCAAATGGATTGTAGTGGATCCTTCCGGTGGCTCCCCGCTGGATGTTTGGGGACTGATCTCTAATATGAATGGTTCAATTGTCAAAGATACACCATCTGTGTGGAGAAACCGGGATGACGTGCGGGTCTGGTGGTTCTGCCTTTGGATGCTCCATCGTTTCTGTAGTATTCCATAGGGAAGGCCAGGTAAGCGCCAGGAATGCTATTCTTGGATACAGCTACATCTACCGGGGACTTTCCTGGTTGCAAGCCTTCTTTGTCGAGGTTTGTGTGTTTTTGATTGTTGCCTGAATCTTGAGTCTCGACTGTGCTTGAATGAAGCAGATCACGCAGAAGACAGTCCATACTCCATATTTGACCGAGAATTCTAGCAGAATCAGACTCCAAGGTGGTGGAAAAGTATATGCGCTATGCATGATATCACACAATGCGGCGGTTTTGGCGCCGTGATCTGAAGGACTCGAAACGAATCATCTGCCCGGATCAAGATCATGAGAGTCAACAACCCCTCAGCTAACCGCTCTGACAGCGACTACTGAATGACAAGAAAAGCAAAGACTCGCAGCTCTGTTACTACTGCCTAAGCTTGAAGTTTGTGACGAATTTTGACCGGGGTAGAGGTCTTATTGCATCTGTTCTGTTAGTCGAGGAATGGGTCTGTTCATTCGGTTAGCGCTTTGGTTTCGATTGTGGGATTCCCTCCATTAGGTAGATGGGTGTGTATGATGGACCTAGGGAGGGGTTGATAGTCGATCCTGTCTGCTGACTGTACGTACTACGTCCTATTCTTGGGCCTGGTTATTGTTACTATTCTGGTACACTACCTGCAGGAGCTAGGCAGTCTTAGTTACAGGGTGTGATATTTTTAGCGAGAACAATATCATATCGGCTTAAACGCTATGAGTTGGTGTATATATTACTTGAGAATATGCTTAACTGTTCATGCTGGATGATGATTCTCTCTTCATGTACTCAATCTCAGACCTTTGCTGTTACTTGCTACAGTTGAATTGTCTCAGGTGTTCATGTCGAGGCAGGCGACATGGTTGATCAATACAAACCTCTTGATACGCCTGAGCAGCTCACCTGAAGATCTTGCCTTGTCTTGAACTATTGGATCACATAGAAGACATCCCCTGTCCATCACAGAACAGAAAGATTGTCTGGTCTTCTTGGATCTTCTGGTCTTCCTGGGATCTCAAGGCTTGGGTTCTGTATCTGCTCTCCCAATGGTCAGAGTGTAGCGCTGATTCTATTAATAGATGGCCTTTGAGATATTTCGTTTGATCCCTATGCATACTCGTCACGTCAAGAGTTCCTGCTTTCCTCTCAACAGTCGATATCAATTGTTAAGGCGGTTATCTCAGGACGCCATTCATGATGCTGATGCACATCTTCAGCTCTAGCATGCTGCGTACACCAAACTCCCACTTCTTCTGGCTCTGAGATAAACGAGGTGCCTCTCAGCTGGGATCCCAGATATCCATGACAGCGGCACCCAGATTAGAATGTCCCCTGCTTAATGAGAGGGGTTGTTGTTCAATTGGTCAATAACTTTCCCCGGCATGATGATTTCTTCACCATCATCCATCTGCAACAGCCAGTTATCCATGCCCCTGCTGTACGTGACGACCATCTTGTCACTTCTATAGTGATCATTCCCCTGTCTCCTCCGCTTGATTCGTCTTTCTAACTGTTCTATAGGGCCTTTGTCTGGTATTGTACCGTACAAGACGCTGGTTCCCCATGGCAATGTTTAATAAAGCCAATTCAGACATGCAATTATGCTCATTATGCTGGCAGAACGTGAAATGCACAGATCTGACCAGGCACGAGATTGTTCTGCATCTCTCTTGTCGTCCTTGCCTAGATCTCCAGCTCGACGACAGCGATCACCGGCGGACTATGTGTATACACACCTTGGCGAACAACTATTTGCGGACAAATTCGTCAATGCTATTCAGGTAAGTGAGCTACCCAAGTATACCATTGCATACCCACAGAAGACCGGATCAGGTCAAACCAGCCGTAAAGAGTAGCACGAGGGGCGATGTGTGCCGTAGTACGACATCATCAGGCGCCAAGCCGTTGTTGTTGCCTTGCAGGCTACAATTCTATATTTAGAAGCGCGGCCAAGAAGACCCCTCAAAAGATATGCGGCCTTTCGCGTTCGGACGACTCCTATCAACGTCGTAGTACGAAGACATCTGGGCCATTTGACATTAGCCATCGAATCGTATCAAGGCTTTCGAATGGACAATACGAACGGATAAAGAAGCATGGCCATCAACTAGGCTGGGATCTGCAGCCCCTCCGCCATCCCGTGATCGACCACTTTCTCTGTCCGTCGGTTTGTCTGTTGTCCTTTGCACTCTCGCACTTTACTTCCTGTCTTTAGACGTACCTTTCAGCTTCTCAGCCTGACTGTCTATCGGTCTCTGTGTGATCTCTCCCTACGCGCCGGCCATCCATCCTGTGAAGGACAGGGGACGAAAAAAAATAAGCAAACACGATTTTCCGTCTCCAGCACTCCTGCCCCCCTTTGCTTAGCGCCCTGCTATCTCCATCCCACAAAAGTATTGTCTAGCCATGTCTCGCGCCCTCTCCCCTCCCTTCACTCCGGACAGCGAGTTCGCTGGTCTAGAGACCCCCGCGTGCCATCTCAGAGCTTGAGCATCACGGCGCTGGCCCGCTTCGAGTTCGAGGCTGGGAAAGGAAATGATGGCACTAAGATTCTCATGATCGAATGGGATGACGACGACCTGGGCCGCTCCTCGAATTGCCCTGGAGGCTCGTGGCATGTTTCATGGGAGGGCAAGACGACGGTCCTCCCTGCCGATGAACGAACAAGCGAAAACACTCGCCGCTTCTACTTCCTTTTACCGCCCCATGCCACCATTCCTCCCGTGGTGACGCTCTCCTACGAACCTCCCGCTACATCTTCGGCCTTGTCGACACCGACCCAGAAGACCAATTCGCTTCAGCTGAATCCGCTACCTGCTATATTTCCTCCAGAGTTAGGTGCAACTGGTCGCTCGGCTGGGAAGAAGGGTGTCTTGCATACGATCTGGGCAAAGAAGCGGCTGCAGGTCCTGGACAAGGAGATTCGGGAGGAATGCATGAACAACGCGGAAGGGGTCGCGCTGCACATGGCGCTGCAGGAGAAGGAATGGATCGAGAGCAATTTCGGAGTGGGATCCAAGTCGGAGGCACAGACACAGGCCATGCAAGATTCCCAATATCCAATGGGTCCCGCGACGCCGGTGTCCCCCACCAGCGGAGGTAAGCTGGGCGAGAAGCTCAAGGGACTCAAGTTGCAGACCAGTCAGCGGGAGCTGTCCCCCAAGGCGGATGGTATGGGCTCGTCGCGTTCCTCCAGTTCGACGCCAACTAATGGGGTAGTAGCATCCTCGGACGCGCGCCATCTCCTTTCTCCTCAGTCGCCCGACGTGGCCGTCTCTTCGTTCAACTCCTTCCACACAATGCAACCCATGTCCAATGCCGCTTTGCATCCCTCTCCTGCGCCAGATACCAGCCTTCGGACTGTGGTGCACTATCCGCCGGAATCCATCCAAGCACAACAAAACAACAGCGATCACAACAGTGGGTTTGCATCCATGACTGCAATTACGCACACATCAAGCGCGGACTCTGGCGAGGACCTGTTCGCGAAAGCGCTGAGTCCCAGGTCGCCCGATCTGCCACGGAGTCCGTTCTCGTTTGCTCCCGAGACGGTGATGTGACATGATCACATCCTCACTCACTTTGTCATGATGCTCACGTTCGTTCTGCAAGCCCAAGCGCCACCAAGGTCTGCTGGGTGCTTCATCGTATGATTCCCCTTTTGCATTGCCATAATGTTTATATATGATCATCACGAAAACATTGTCAAGGCTTTGGTGCTTGGTTTTTTTTTTTTTTTGGCTTTTTATCATGTACATAGAACTAGCCCAAGTAGATATAGCCATGACCCGCATACTTTTGATACCATACCTCATCCATCGCCCCATCAGCCCTCCGGTTAAGCAACATACCACCCTACATAGACATCATACTGCAATACACCGAGTCATACCAACTCGAACCCGAGAGACAGAAAAGTAAACCGTAAACCTAGTTACTCTTCTTCTTCACACTCCCCTGCCTCCCAGGCTTCGCCGCCGCAGCAGCCCCCGACGCCGACGAGGCAGAAGCACCACTACCCTCCTTATGCCCCTTTCTCAACGACTCATACTCCTGCGCATCCTTCCGCTCCGCATACCACTGCCCGCCTGCAGCACCAACACCCCACCAACACCAACGCCAGGATCGTATTACTCGCAGACAACACCTTAAGCGAATCCTCGCGGTTAAGGATCTGCTCCTTCTCCTCCGGACTGGCCGCCAGCTCCTCACCGTACTTGCCCGCCGAGGCCAGACGCAGCCCCTTGACGATGTTGGCAATGTAGATGGTGATGCCGCACATGTAGAGGACGAGGGAGGCGCCGTCGAAGAGCATGTTGCTCTCCGACGGGCGATAGAGTTTCGAGACGAGGCCGGCCAGACCCAAGAAGATGACGATGTGGAGTATGCGAGGGATTAGGGGCGGGGAGTCGTGGAGGAAGCGCAGGTGCGCTTCGAGGTAGTCGTAGTGAGCAGGGGGTGTGGGGGCTGTGGACCACAGGATGGGGTAGTCATAGGGGAAGAGGGAGAAGATGATGCCCAGGAAGAAGCTGACGGCTGTTTTTGAAGTCTTGTTAGAATGGTTATTCTGGGAGGAGTGTGGTCTGGGAAGCGATTTGGGGGGGGAGGGGGTTGTGCTTACGACACACGATCAGGAAGGTCGCGAAGGACCCGTTCCTGAAGGCCATGGTTGCTTGCGATTGAGAAGCACTGAAAAGGATGATTGGGGGAAGAGGACACGGCAGAAAAGATGAGGGAGGAAAAGGAGAAGAACGAGGGCGAATGGCTGGTGAGATGAGATGAAGATAGGTGTCGTCGCGTGGCCGCTTAGAGACGGTTGCCAAGCCAGCCCGCTTGGAACGCACACCTATTGGAATTGCAAGTAACCTAGGTTAATGTGACGGTTATCTATCTGCCTATCAGCTCGGGTGAGTCTTTTATCGGTGATAAAAGTCAATTATAAAAGTCTATTTTATACGGGTCTGGCCCGCCAAATAGTGCACAATTGTTGCTATCTGCAAGTAGTGACAGTGCTACAGCTGCTTCATAGCAGACAAAATCAATCAATAACGTAGTTGGTATCTCTTCGGACCGAAAATGCAAGATAAAAAGGTATATCCCACGCCCATGCTCAAGTGGCGGATGAACACAAATACAAGCTATGAAAATCGTACATCGTCATGAATCGCCTAACAGCTTCACTTCTTATCGCTGGTAACGCGGTAATGACTCGTCCCCGTGTGCCGCTCCTCCCACCAGTTGCTCGTCGTGGTCATCATGGAAAACCGGAGCACTGGGTCCATGCACGGTGGAGTGGTCGTTGTGGGCATCCATGTCTCCTGGAGCACTTGCTTCCGTCATGAGTCGCCGTCGTTCCAATTCCTGCTTATCCTCGCCGGGAGGTGCTGTGCTTCCATTCGGTTCGGCTACACTGCTGCTGGCAACTACAGTCTGCACGGATTCCGCTGATCCCAATGTGTGAGGCAGGCCGTTCTCCACCGGCGACGGTAGATGATGGTAGCCATTAATGTGGTCATCTTCAGGAAGCACGGGTGCAGTTGGTATCGCCAAGTGACCGGTCGAAGGTCCTGGTTCAGAATCGTCCGGCGGCCGACTGGGTAGGAGAGTCTGCTCAGCGTGCCGCAAACGCGCTTTCTCATCCATCGGCTCTTCACACTGCGGTGTTGCAACCATTCCGCCTAACGATTGGTAGTGCTGAGCGGTTTCGTCCTCATACATTGGCCACTGCGACTCATCAGGAAAGCCGTAGTCGGTCTGAGGCAGATACTCCGAGTTCGTGGTCGGCATCGGGCTATAACCGTTCTGCCAATGGTCACTTTCCGCAGCGGGATGTGCCTGGGGTGGATATATGTCCGACACCGCAGCCACTGAGGGCGTGCGTTCGGTTTTCTCTTTGCGCCGTTGCGAGTCACGGGTCCCGATCACAACCTCAAACGCCACAGCTACAACTCCTTTTTCACGGCGTATCTGTGCCGTGTCTAGGATGTTGCCAGCCCAGTTCGTGGTAATTGAGTTGCCGTTGGCGTCACTTGGGTTCAGGACCTGGCCACTCGGCGAGAAATTACTCCCCGACGATACCATGTTGAATCGTGGTAAAAAGCGCTCGGGAGACGTGAGCTTGCCGCGCAGGTCGACAACCACCTCCACATAATATCGAAAATTAATCATACTCCCTGGAGTGCGCGTAATAGTAGGAAAAACATCCTCCGGAATGCGGATTGAAGTCTTCACCACGGCGGTCATGTTCGTGGGGTCGACCACCAAGGGCGCAAATGTCTGAGCCAGGTCTTTCCGGAAGACGCTGCTGGTACGACTAGTGCCTAGCGTAAGGCCTCCCAGTCCTGTCCGTGATCGCGGATAGTAGTCCTCGTAAACGGGCTTTTTGCCATTCGCCGTAGTGCCGATCGGAATGGCAGGATGAAGGTCGATGCGCCCTTGACGGTATAACGTGACGATAATCCCGTGCGCGCTGCGCACTTGTTTACAATGATTGATGGTGATGACGATCGGTAGCGTCTCACCCGGCAGAACACCAGCCCGTAAAAGTTCGGTTTTCGCTGTGATGGTCTTATCCGCGATCGAAGGAGTGATGCTGCCATTGCGTACCCCGGTGCCAGCAGACGAACTAGGGTCACTAGCCAATTGAAAGCTTTGGCTGCTGTTGCTGAGCCGACTCGATGAGCTGACATTACTGGGGGCCGGACTAAGGGGCGGGCGATTATCTCCGACCGCTCCACCACCGTTGAGAGACGGCTCTCGAGACTGGACATCAGCAGCCGCGTCAGATTCTACTGACTTGGCCTTGCCCTTAGGTTTTGAGCGTTTGGTAACGGGTTCGAGGGTCACGATGCGAGCCTTAGGGGCCGGAAAGGGTGCGATATCGATGTTCTCTAGGAAATTGACGCGTCTCCGGCAGGAAACGGTCGGGTTCATCGTAGTAGGTTTGGTCAGGGTGGATGTAAGCATATACGAGATAGTACCTCGTTCAAACTGAAGTCAATAGGAATAGTCAGCGAAACTGGAAGCTCGGGAGGAAGGAGATGAATTCCAAAACAGGAAATAAGTCACGCACGCTGATACTACTGGGCAGCGCATAAGGCGGGAAGCACATTTCGAAGCGAAATTTGTAAATGCCCTCCTTCAGACGCCCCTCGCCGCAGAGAACTACCTCATCCTCGAAAAGGGTGGCCAGGCCGTTGCCCAAATATTCTGGTCCTCGACGCCCGCGCCCTGGGCCGAGGAAACCCAGATCGGGATCCGTCTCGCCCGACGGCACCGTGTTCTTGAACACTTTGACGTATCCATGTAGACAGACCACCAAGTGTGTAATCCGTACGGGTCTAACCACGGTCAGGGCCACAGTGCCCTTGACCACATCACCGGGAAAGTACGAGCGCCAGGGATCGTCAGGCTCGATATAATAGTCGGCAATGCTGCGATTCCGGTGACCGAACGGCGCGCGGAACTTGGACAATAGCGAGCTTCGATTCCGACCGAGCGGCGAGGGTGCGGATGGGGAGGTAAAGGACTTGACGGACATGACACACAATCACGCTGTGCTCAAGCCATACAAGAGGGAGATATGAAGTGATATGATGTTGGCAACGATTAGGGAAGTGAAGGGGCAAAAAAGAGAAAGACAAATTGAGACGAATTGCCAAGTTCGAGACTATCAGAAGCCAGCTCCGATCGTCTCGGGATAGAATAGCCCCGATTCAGGGTGACGAAAATAGATGAAGGTGCAGTCAGACACAGAAGCAAGTCGGTATGACAAGAGACCTGAAAACTCTCCGTGAATTGAATTGAATCCACCGATCACACGTCCAGGCGCCGGGAAGTTCAGGTAAGAAATGCCACCAGCCCCGATGTCACCGTTGGGCGCAAATGCACCACCTTGACACGAGGTAAAGATCCAGGCCTGCTTCCAGTCCGAACTCCTCGCGGGGAGGGGAAGATCCGTTTCCGAGCGCAACCAGACCGGAGGGACAGAGTGCTTGGGTTGTGGGGATGTCAGGAGCTGATGATCATGAATGACGGAGAGGGCCGCATCGTTATTTCTCGCGTGTCGACCAGGAACAACAGGACAAGGGTCCAGAGAATGCTTCTTTGCGAGGTATGATCGAGTAAGCACTACGCAGAATGACCAGAAATGGCAAAGGTGAGACAAGCGTGTTGATGCGTGGGTGTTCCCCCACGGTCGGCAAGGGATAGATAGGTAGAGGATGCGAGTCGGTCGAGGCCAAAGGGAAGAGGGGAGAACCGTCGGTCGGAGGATGCGGACTCGGTTGTAGTTGATTGAGAGACGCAGATTGGGCAGAAGGGAAGTTATGGGGTGACCGGAGGCAGTGGGTGGGGATATCCGATCGCTAGTGACTGTAAAGTAAGCTTGTAAGTGGTAGATAGATATAGAATTAATATAGTAGTAGGAGGAGGTTGAACAAAGAACTGTAGTAGTGGTAGTGGCCGAGTGACAGCAGCAGGATTGAGAAGGGGGGAGGGGACAAGGACAAGTTCGCGATAAGCAACAAGCCCGACCAGGCGGAGAATGGAAAAGACCAACGGGTTTGCGCAGTCTGACAGTCAAGCTTCTCTTGGGGGCTGGACTATTTGGCCTTAGTTTGAGACTGCTCTCGTGTGTCACTGTTATTATTCATGCCTCCACATGCTCCTGCTGGTGGTGATACCTCACATTTGTCGGTTTTAATCTCCGATTGTGCTCCATTTCAGGGCCTGCAGTTTATCTAGACTACTCCGTACATACAGAGCACTTTCTCCCTCGTCAAGTATGAATTCATGGATTCTTGTGTGTCTAAAGAATCAGCTCACTCAAGCCCTCACCCTCCACATACTCATCCCCATAGCATTCTCTCTGCACCGCCGCAATAACTTCCCGATCCCCTCCTGCCAGCTTACTCAAGTAGCCCTCCAGCACGTAGATATTATCCGTCCACATAAGCGCCTCTTTCTGGAACTCCTCAATCTCCTCTCTCATTTGCTGCACCCCTTTGCCTTCCTCCGTCGTAGTAGCTGCTATCCACTGAGCTTGCAGCCGGTTCCTCTCCTTTTCTAGCTCGCCCTTTCGACGCGTCAACTCCTCCCTCTCTGCCAGGTTTGATTGCTCATCCTCTCCCTCTTCTTCCCATTTGGCCCTTTTGGCCGCCAGACTAGCCTCTGCTTCGTCATAGCTCGCTTGCAGTATCTTCACCTCTTTCTCCAGTTGGCTCAATCGTGCTTGTTTCTCTCTTTTCTCGTCCCCGCCAAAACACCAGTACCAGTTCCCGCTTCCAATCTTCTCCACCCGGACCTTTCCCTCGTCCGTCAGGTTCTGGATATAATCCTTGACCTGCATGCCATTGATCGAAGCCACCGAGGGAAGCATCTTCTCGAGGTCTTTGAGCGTGTGGCACGTGCGGGTGGACCGGAGATGCGAAACTATCAAGTCTTCTTTAGCGCTTTTAGAGAGTTTTGGTGGCTGAGACACGATCATTAGCATCAAGAAACTTGTAGATACGTGGTTTGTTTTCTTTAATTGCGTATGCATCGGTTTTGGATGACAAAGGAAAGTGAAAGTCGGGGAGCAAACCATGTTGGATGGCGGATGTTGACTTCGTCAAGCGAGGCGATGTGTAGTTGTTGAGCTGCTCTAAGGGCCTAGAAAGTCGTTCGATAGAGTCGTAAAAGTCTGAGTCGTACAGAGATGGTTTAGATGGAGGGAATGATGAACTGGCTGGTGGTGATGGTGAAGAACTTGTTGTCAATGGCACGAGAGAGAGCACCGGAGTACTGCGATGCCAGATCGAGTCACCTACAACAGTTATTGGGTCACACGCCTACAGTGCAGATTGCTATGCCATATTGCAGCTAGGATTCATATTGCTACTACAGATAATGAACTCTTAATGCAGTCCTCCGATGCTCGAAAATCTTCAGAAACTTGTTGGACCGAAGCTTCACCCGCGACATTCATTTTAGTTGGGAGCTCTAATATGCTCGGTAGTTTCTCTAACATAGTCAATTGATACGTTCAATGTCTTTGCTCCTGCGCATTGATCTCCACACTAGCTTCTCTGCCTCTCAGTTGTCTTTGAATATAGTGTTACCGATGTGCCATAACAGCCAGGGTTTAACCAGGAAGTCCGACATTGGGCTTGAATCGGCTCCCATAAAGCGTCGGCGAGGCGCCCTCGCAAGAATGAACTGCGAGTTCACAACCTCTCGTCTGCTTCAGTGTCAAAATCAGTAGTGGACGCCCTCCGGGTCAACTTGCGCTTCTTCGACCGTCGCTTTCTAACAACGCCATCGAGATCATCGCCAGAGCTTGCCAAAATCATACTCTGGCTGGTATTGGCCCGTTTCCGGCCCATGCGGCGACTTGCGAGTCTCGACGATAGGTGATCATCATCCGTCGAGAGTTCTTCACCCTCGACCAGAACCAAGTCTCCGGTTTCACCCAGAGCCTCTCGAGCCATCTCCTCCACCAGTATTCCCATTGCTATCAGAGCTGTCTCGTCCATGCTTTGGTAGTCGTCTTGACCACGATCGATCGTTGCATGATCATAGAAATCGGCCGTGTAGGCGTGAATAGCTTCTAGCAGCTCAGACCTCGGAAGAGGGCGGTCAGCAGGGAGGGACTCGTTCGCGAAGTAAAAGTCATTTTCTTCGTATCGTATTGGCGCATTCTGGCGGCGGAAGAGTACCTCCTCGGGACGAACGGGACGAGCGCTGGAGGATGCTGTGTCGCGGTGTTTCGAGGCATATGAGACCGATGGGAGAAAACCATGTGCATTCACACGACCTGTACATGTCAGTAAGCTCTCAGAAAAGCGGAGCAGCCCTACGAACCAGCTACAGCATCGTAGACAGTTGCTTGACGTTTTTGTCGTCTGAGCAAAGGCTCGTCTTGAATGTCGCGCGCGCCATCGTCCTGGTCCGGAGGCTGGACGAAGGAATTCTGGCTCAGCGCAAGGGATTTGCCGTAGGACATAGTCCTGTCGTGTTGAGGTCACCCGTGGGAGAGCATCGGGGGAAATCTCCAGTCAACCTCCAACCTAGTGAGTCAAATAGACCGATGCGAGCTGTGTCTGCGGATTGCTTTGCGATTGCTTCTTGCGACGAGGGCCGAAATTACAAACTCCGGTGCAACCTTTCTCCGCCCCCGCGTTGCGATAACAGAGATCTGGACTCTGCATAATTTGAGTACATTGAAGGGAGAACATGAGCATCGTCTTGACGTATCAAAGGATTTTTATGTTGCTCAATCCCTGATGAATGAATTCGTATCTCTTAAACAGGGCCCTGGGGTCCATCACTCCGCAGTCCTTTCATGTGGCACAAACTACCCGGCTAGTTCACCACCTTGAGCCAGCTCCTCGCATTCGATTCTCAAGCCAGAGGGACATATCTGGAGGCCAATCCGATCATGATTCCGCATTGTTTGATGCAAGCCCAGGCACTGAAAGGGATGCTGTTGTTGCTCATAGGGCTGGCGTGAATGTACTCGCCATTGATCAAAATGATTCCCGATTGTATGCACTCTTCTTCAATCAGTTCGGACCTCTATGCTAATGATTAAAACAGCATGGTTTCTGGTGGCGCAGACCCATCAATTCATTTCTGGGATCTGGAAAGCAGAGGCTCCGAGTTGGATCGTATGCACCGGCCTGTTGCCTCTATCAACAAGGGAGCCCGCGAAGACGCCCATACGCATGCGATCACGTCGGTTTCAATATACCCATTTGATCCGACTCCATCTACAATCTTGACTACTGCCCATGATGGAAGTCTCAAGCTCTCTGCCTTGGCGCCTGGCGCCATCACACCTATGCATACATTCAGGCTTGACTGCACGCCTTACTCTCATTCCATGTCGTCGCATCCGGGTTCCACACTTCTTATTGCAGTAGGTACATCAGAGAGAGCAGTCCGCTTGCTCGACTTGCGGTCCGGTCTATCTACCCACGGACTTCCGGGCCATAGCTCTGCGGTCCTCTCGGTTGCATGGGCCCCTCACCGACCACATATCCTCGCTTCAGCATCAGCAGACAACCGCGTGATTCTGTTTGACGTTCGAAGGGGCGGTCACAATTCCGCCATCGCAACCCTTGACATGGATGATGCGGTCGGCCTAGTTCATCCGCTGTGCGCTCCGGCATCCTACCAAAGCCGCGCCCCGTTCTCGCCCCACGCCCGCGCGCACAATGGTGCTGTGACCGGTGTCCGTTGGACATCAACCGGCACTCACCTCGTTACAGCCGGTCAAGATGCCCGAATCCGAGTCTGGGACGCCTCTACAGGCGCCAATACCCTTGTCCATTTTGGACCCAGGGTCCGGAACGGCGTGTCCTCTCATCTTGCCGAGCGGGCTCCGCTGATTGTGCCCCGTGGATTAATGGCCCCAGGGCAAGAGACACTCCTGTGGGCCAATTTCAACGAACACGACGACCGCGGCGAGATTTTCATGTTCGGACTTCGAGAGGGGACGTTCATCAAACGTCTCAAGGTCCCCGGTCTAATGGCCGGTCGGCAGCAAATCCGCGGGCGATCCAATGCCCTCAGCGCTGCACGGATTAATTCTCTAGTATGGCGCGGGAATGGCGGCTCAGGCGAAGGACTGGAGATGTTTTCCGCGCACGGAGACGGGACCATCCGCGCCTGGGTCTCACGGGAGCCCGAGGGCGAGCCAGACGAGGCCGAAGAGGCTGAGCAAGCCGACCGTAAACGCAAACGAGATGTCCTTGACGAGATCTACCGGGGGTTTGTCGCCCCTTCTACGCCAGCGTAAACAAACCAAAACAAAAAATAGATTACCCAAATCATTTCCCGCAAGTATATCAATACATCATAACGAAACACGGCCCAAATCGATACAGTTCACTCATCCCGATTCCGAAACTCATGCTCCCCAATAAACTCAGGCGCATTCCCATCCTCCCTCGCCGACCGATCGAACTGACTCCGATTGAGGTTCGCATGCTTGATCGTTCGCGCATTTCCGCGCGCACCGGGGTCCATCGCGCCAGGGTTGATCCTCTTCGACTCCCCCGAAACAGGGAACACGTCGCCAGTCCCCGTGACGACCTCACCGCTTGCGCCCATCTCCTTGGTGCTCCGGGGCAGATCGGTGGAGTTATCGGCGGCAAAAGCCAGCGAGGGCTCCGCAAGGCCGTAGTTATCGAACTGGTGGCTTTCGCTGCGCTGGTCGGGGCGCGGCACGGAGGGGAGGGTGTTTTGGATGCCTGCGTCGTTGGGCATGGTGGTGCCGTGTTCAGCCATCTCGCTGAGGGAGCCTCCTCTGTGAGCGTCGTCGGAAGACATGTTTATTCGTAGTTTTCTTCACAAAGGGGTCTTGCTTATTGATATTCTCAAGATTTGAATTGTCTGGTCAGAAACAATGAAAGAGCAAACGAAGCTGAAACTGAAGCGTTTATAAACTCTACTCTCTTGACTGTAGGGGAGAAAGACGGGCAATTGATGTCACCGTTCATCCTCGATTCGGGGCATGATGGGATTATGATATCAGAAGCATGTCAACCCCAGTCGGATCGCTTAGTCATAATCATAGCTTTGATACTACCGTGAATCGATTGATATCAGACTGTTAAGGTGTTTGAAGGCTCGTAAAGTCAAAATACTGGAGAAATGTGGTTGTGATGGACGTAGTACTATTCGGCCACAGTGACATAATAGGGACCTTGTAGGATACCAGCATCGCAAACCACCAAGGTATACAGAAATATTCTCGTTCTCAGCTTGGAGAAACAAGTATTTACTCGTATCACTGGATTCAAAAAGATCCTTAGCTTCGTGAGACTGACATCACAACTCGGACCTGGCCGCAAAGTACCGCAAAGGACTTGATTTTCGATCAAGATGACCAGGCCCAGTTTGCGCACTGCAGGACCCTGAGGGAGGGAGAGCATCTACAAGGTCGAATCTACACTACAAAGGAGAGAGATAGGAAGACATCACACCTAGCATTTTGCTTGGAGATTATCCGAAAAAATGGAATACAGACAGTAGAGCGAGCGCAACAGAAGTCCCAATAATATAAAAGACATTAGATAATGGAAAGAAAAAAAGAAAAGAGTGAATGAGAAATTCAACGTGGCAGCACTCAGATGTCACGACTCGATTACAGCTTACAGCACGAAGGCAAGAACAGCCATGAGGCCACACACGGCAGACACGACACCAGCGGCGGGAGCGATGCGGCCCGCGGCGCCGGTGAACAACGTGCTCTGGCTAGGCGTCGGGGACGGGGACGGGGCAGCGTGGTGCGAGGGCTTGACGGCCTGGCTGTGAGCCGAGGAAGGCGCGTGGTGATTGTCCTGGGCGTCGACGTCGGTGGGGCGCTGGTGGGCTGCTGACGTGCAGGTGGTCTTGTGGTTGGAGTCCATGTAGACGGGGACGACGGCGAAGGAGGAGGTGTGGCTCACGGTGATGGTGGACGTGATGGAGGTCACGGGCTCTGCGGCGGTGGTCGCGTGCTTGGGAGCTTCCTTCGGGTCAGCGTCCTGGGGTTGATGCGGTTGATAGGCAGGAGCGGTAGGCTCAGGTTGGTGACCTCCGGGCCTACCCGTGGGGCAAGGAGTAGTGTCCGCTTGAGGCTGGCCGTGACCAGGGTCAGCGGGAGCGCCGCCCTCAGGGTGTGCTTGAGGGTTTCCCTGCGGGGGGTACGACGGAACAGTCGGCTGGGGATGAGCTTCCACCTTCGACGTGGTGAAAGAGGGGCGGGCGGGCTCTGGCTTCTGGTAGCCGGGGTTCTCGTGGCCCTTGGGAGCCTCAACCTCGTGGGCGGGAGAAACACCAGTTGGCACGGCCTCGCCGGGATGCGTAGGCTCGAACCCATGGCCGGGGTCGGATGGAGCATTTGGATGAGGCGCATGGGGCTGAGGATGCTCAGGCGGCCTGTACGGGGCAGCGGGCTTAGTAGCCACCGGGTCGTCTGCAAGGGTCTTGATGACGGTCTCAAGGAAGGTGGATGTGCTGCATGGCTCGCTTGCTACCGGGGCCACTCCGTGAGGTGGCTCTGGGTTGCCAGCGAAAGGAGGCGGAGCTGCCTGAGCAGGATCTCCCTGAGGATGAGGGGCCTGGGGAGGAGGTCCCTGAGGATGCGCCGGCTCTTGGTTGCCAGCGAAAGGAGGTGGAGCTGCCTGGGCAGGAGGTCCCTGAGGATGAGGGGGCTGGTGAGGAGGTCCCTGAGGATGAGGCGGCTCTTGGTTGCCAGCGAAAGGAGGTGGAGCTGCCTGGCCAGGAGGTCCCTGAGGACGAGGGGGCTGAGGACGAGGGGGCGGCGGCGGTGGCGGAGCTTGCACGATCCAGTTCTCTTCCTTCACGGAATGATCATCTACATAGTGGCTGTCGACCTTCGATGAGTAGTCGTTATCAAAGACAAAGTCGGCATCATTCCCTTCATCATCCCCGCTGGGACCATCGTAAAAGACCGGGCCGCTACCGCGCTTGCGGAAGCCCTTTGGCACAGCTGGGGGCGCGACCACGTGGTTCGTGATATCCACAGAATGGTCATCCTTGTAATGATCGTCGACCGCAGATGCATAGTTACTGTCAAATTTGACATCGGCGCTGTTGCCACCATCGTTACCGGAGGGGCCTTTAATGAAGGTAATTCCGCCGTCTTTGGCAGGTTCTCCAGAATCATCTTCGACCACAGCCGGCTTAGCATGCTCATGGTAGTTAGGAGTGCTAATGTGAGAGCCTCCATCATCGCGCTTCCGGAAGCCTGCCACCGGAGGAGGGTGGAAGACAGGGGGAGGATGGATGACAGTGTTTTTGACATCAACAGAGTGGTCATCCTTGTAGGCGTCCTTGACACTTGAGGCGTATGAGCTATCAAACCCAACACTAGCACTGTTACCGCCATCATCGCCAGATGGGCCACCAAAGAAAACAGTGCCACCGTCCCCTCTCTTGCGGAAACCCGGACCTGGTGGAGGGTGGAAGACAGGGGGAGGGTGGAAGACAGGAGGCGGGTGGATGATAGTGTTCTTCACGTCAACAGAGTGGTCATCCTTGTAGTAGTCCTCGACACTTGAGGCGTATGAGCTATCAAACTCAAAGCCAGCACTGTTACCGCCATCATCGCCAGATGGACCATCAAAGAAGGTGGTATCACCGTCCCCTCTCTTGCGGAAACCCGGACCTGGTGGAGGGTGGAAGACTGGAGGCGGGTGGAAGACGGGAGGCGGGTGGATGATAGTGTTCTTCACGTCAACAGAGTGGTCATCCTTATAGGCATCCTCGACACTCGAGGTATATGAGCTATCAAACTCAAAGCTAGCACTGTTGCCGCCATCGTCGCCGGATGGACCATCAAAGAATACGGTATCACCGCCACCTCTCTTGCGGAAACCTGGCATTGGCGGAGGCTGGACGATATGATTCTTGATGTCGACGGAATGATCATCTTTATACCAGTCTTTCACACTGGAGCCGTATGAGCTATCGAACTCAAAGCTAGCACTATTACCGCCATCATCGCCGGATGGCCCGTCAAAGAAAGTGGTGTCACCGCCACCTCTCTTGCGGAAACCTGGAACTGGGGGAGGCTGGATGATATGGTTGTCGATGTCGACGGAGTGGTCGTCCCTGTACGAATCCTTAACGGCGGAGGCGTACGAGCTATCGAATTCAATTTCGGCACTGTTGCCGCCATCGTTGCCAGATGGACCTTTGACAAAGGTCACTAAGGGATCACCTCGCTTGCGGAAACCAGGCGCAGGAGGATGAGGATGAAAGGGAGGCGGGGGCGGGGCGGAGTGATCACGGTGTTCTTGATGTCTTTAGAGTGATCATCCTTAACCCAATCCTCAACGACAGAAGCATAGGCACTGTCGAACTCAAATCCCGCGCTGTTGCCCGCGTCATCGCCGGCCGGGCCATCAAAGAATGTCAGGCTGCCGTCGCCTCGCTTGTGGACGCCTGGCACTGGGGCATGAGGGGGAGCGGCGCCGACCACAGTGTTCTTCAGATCAACCGAGTGGTCGTCCTTGTAGTTGTCCTTCACACCGGAACCGTAGGTGCTGTCATACGCGATAGCAGCACTGTTCCCACCGTCGTCACCACTGGGGCCACCGATCAAAGTTACCGGGCCCTCCTCCTGCACCGCCTCGCCATGGCCGTTGGCGACGGCGGCGACGAGGAGGGCAAGAGGGATTCCTCCGACCAAACCCTTCATGATCTCTCTTTATCGAGAATTAAACAGATTAACGAGTGAATCTGGACTACAAGCCCAACGGAAGGAAAGACAAATGAAGAAGTAAAAAGAAAGGAACGAATTGCCGGTACCTGTGTTAGTCGTTGGAAGTTTGATATTAAGTACTTACTTCCATCGGCAAGGTTCATGCCTTTTATGAGTCTCTTTCCTACCTGTTTCGACTCGAGGCATGTAGATCATCCCCTGGTGAGCTAAACAAACAACAAGAACCTGGCCTTGTTTAGGCGTCAGGAGAATGTCGCCAGGAATGAACCACACGGTCCATCAGGCGTGTGGCCGTGGGCACTGTGGCTTCGTGCATCGAACGGAGCGCTCCGAACAGCAGTTCTGGCATTCCTGAGAGCAACATCAACACGAGAAGGTCCAGGATCGGTATGAGTCCTGAGTGCTTGCTCACGGTGTTCACGGATTTCATCCTCAGGGCAGCTTGGTCACCCCCTTGCAGGGCATACCGGAAGATATCATCCCTGCGTAATTTAACACGATGCAAGAGCCTTGTGTCTTGCAAGAGGAGCCACTGATCGAATGACAGTCGCAAAAAATTTTCCGACTCAGCACAATAACAACGATGTTGCCGTTGCACAGGTCCTCGGCGAGAGACAAAGACATCATAGCATCGATCGTCGACTGCAGCACGGCTTGAAACATGCAAGGTCGGGCAACCGGCAAGACTGCCCTGCCCGCCAAGATTACGAACATATATAAGGCAAAGGAAAGACACACTCAGACAGTCCAAAACCAAATTTGTATTCATTCTATATCGGTATGATCTGTAAGTAAGAAAAAGAGATGTCTCCCGTCATCGACATTCACCCTCCATCGCCCTCACTTAAGAGGACCCAACGGAAGGCAAACTTCCTATCAAGGAAAGCATTGTTCTCCAGAACCGAACGATCGAAAGATCGAAGGCAACACACCGCCGTGGGATAGAAAAACTGGACGATGGTCGTGGCAGGTTCTGTTAAAGCTTTTTGATATGAGGAAGAAAAGAGAAAGAAAGGGAGCAAAGAGATCGGCGCAGAATGGGCGATTTTGTAGTTGGTTTGTGGGTCACGTGCCAGGGGCCGACCGTTCTTCCGCCGCCAGGCCACAAGGCGACAAGGCTGCCAGGCACATCCTCGGTGGATCTCCCTGATGGGATGATAATAATAATCAGTGAAAACTGCAATCCGGCTTCTGGAAGATTGCGTAGAGGCCCTTATTATCGATTCTTGTCATAGTTTGATCCCAATTATTATACAGCTTGTATTCCAGAAAAGAAACACCGAGGAAAGAAAAATGGAAAAAAAAAAAAAATTGGATCCTTCTGTACAATGGATCCTCTGCGCGGGAGGGTGGCCGGTCTAACGCCCCAATACTGCCATCGGCACTCCCTTTGGCGTTCCCTGGACAGCCTGCTGCAGCTTCCGACCGGGGGTTTCCTGGAGATAATAAAGGGGTCTGCACTGGTCAACCCGATGTGACTTTGTGGATTAGTGGACTCGAGCAGATGCGCGCTTGACGTCCAGCGTAGTCGGCATCAAAGGACAGAGCTCGAGTCCGCACAAGTAGACGACTAGCACGGTGTACTATTCTAATGCTTTACCTGTGGAAACTAACGAGTCAGTGGCCGAATACAACAGCAATGTCCATGGCAGGTGATAAATGCACTTACTCTTATACAGGGATAGCCCCTTGTTGGTGATCGGATTTCCACACTCCGCCGCCC
This sequence comes from Aspergillus novofumigatus IBT 16806, assembly GCF_002847465.1. Classification (NCBI taxonomy): domain Eukaryota; kingdom Fungi; phylum Ascomycota; class Eurotiomycetes; order Eurotiales; family Aspergillaceae; genus Aspergillus; species Aspergillus novofumigatus. The sequence continues at coordinate 1,500,610 of NW_020194278.1, forward strand.
ACAGCGACGGTGATTCCCAAGGCAATAGCCACCATGCTCCCCAGCGTGACAATGGCGATGGCGGCCTTGACTATCATCCTCTGCTTCCTCGTCAAGGACTGCATGCAACCGCAACGTTTCCGCTTCTTTGTCCACAGCTTCGAGGAGCGGCAGCCCGGTACGTCCATTGATGGCTTGTAAGGTGTTTGCGACGGTGCACTTTCCAAGTCATTCATTGCATCCACAGTGCAGTTCGGTTTCTTCGTTTGAGATTTTGACTGTTCCAAGGCGAACGAGGTCGTCGCATGTCGATAAAAGGGGGAGTATGGCTTTGCATTGGCACAGGGGTCATAGTCTTCCGGAGACTTGGGAGATTCCACGGGCGGAGCTGCGACAAGAGTCTTGGAGGAGCATGAGGGAAGTTTCTCATCCCTCTGAGAGTGAGTTTTTAATTGCAGCGATGGACTCATGGCGAAGAAGATGTGTGGCGAAAAGAAAAAATATACAAGGTAAAAGCTGCGAGTGAAGGGGCGACGCGGACGGGGCAGTGATGGGCTTCGAAACCTCCTTCAACAGCGACGCGCCAGAACGTAGATCGACGCTGCCAGGAAATAGACACAATCTTCAATTGACAACGAACATAAATAAGGATGCCACGTCTGATCGGAAAAGCAAAATAATATAGAGTTTCTTTTCTACCCCTCTTTCCAAAGCTTCCAAGAAGTCCAAGCCAAATGTCTTGGGGCAGGGAAGGGGGTCATGCGCTGCGGCTTCCCCCAAGTCGCCTCTCAACCAGTCGAGACAACATGACCTATCAGGAACGGAACTAAAAAGCTTGGGGAACGTGCAAAAGAGAATCAGGGCAAAGTTTGTTCAATTACTTCGGCTAAGAACAGGTTCGGTGTTTCTGCTACTACTAGGTTTAGGGATTGTGGAGGCATTCCTTCCGTTCCCCTGGACTACATCTTCTGGCCAACATCTCCGGTTGATTGTCCTGGTGATATGGGAAGCATGCGACAGATGCAAGAGAGAAAAGGTGCCACCATATTGCCAAGACGGAGTTCAAGTTTAGTGTCACTCTTCAGGACTAGCTTTGGTGGAAGTGCATGATAGAAAAGCCTAAGAAAAGGAGACAGAGACCGAGTCTGGACTGCAAACTGAACGAGGACCTCGTTTAGAGTTAAGTGTTGACGTCTCCATAGGACGTCTCCATGGTCGAACTAGTGATGATAGTGGAACATGGTGCCCCTGAGCTATTACACTTTACATCCCCCACAAATCTTCCGTAATTTGGTAGTTCGATTCAAACCTTCTTTAAGGAGTACTAGACTCAATTGATTGAGAGATTGTCTTGAAGTTTTCATACAATTTGGCATTGACATTGGGGCAGGAATGGTCAGTGGTGATAAGCATCAATTTTACGATGGAGGATGCTATGCTGTACTATCAAACTATGAGTATCAACGAACTAAAGAGACTATTAGGATTGCTCTGCAGATCTCCCTGAATATCATGCAATACGTTGTAGCCTAGATAGGGGGAGACTATTTGCCACTTCTGTGGCTATATGTTGAGCTAAGCTCATCCCAACAATCGATATATATATATATATCTACCGCACACGTGGCGAGACATAGAGAAACCCAACCAAGAGCTACAAGACATGATATCCACGTAGATCAACTCATATTACGATGATTCTAGTTACTAGAATAATATCGAATCTTTTAAAATTGCTAAAAGTAGTTTTCACATCAGTTGATTGTCTTATTATTTCTACACAAGACTAGAGATCTATGGAGTACACAACCATCCTTGACATTATAGCAGATACCAACAGCATAGACGCCTGCGTGGAGTAACGGTTTGAGTAACAAGATTTAATTGGCTATACTGATCTATCTACTATAGATGGTTACTCTCGATCATTATAGTAGAACTTAACTATCACTATGTAGACGTCAGCATTGGACACTACTTCTCCACTAGACCATTCGCCTACAGACTGTGTGCATATTGAGTATCACAAGTGTGTACAGGTCTTAACCTCTAGTTTCTAGCTGCATAGTCCATAGTTTGGGCAACTTCCTGCCACTTCCACTGCTCTTATCATCTAACACACTACCATAGATAAAAGTCATGTTCAGAATCCTGCCGACATCCTAAACTCAATCCTACAGATAAAGTAGTAGCGATCATCAAATCAACCATGTACTCTCAAGACCCAAGTCAATCTGTCCATGATGAGAACCATCTCTTACATCACCTCACCCGTGGAATCAAGGGGTATCCAGGTTATGACTTTACGACTTTCCCACCAATTAATAATTACCCCGTTCGGCGCCCAAAGGCAACATGTCCTCCAAGCCAAGACCCCTTGATACTACACAGTACGTAGCGGTACCTGCGCTCACCCCATTCCGCAAGACATTCCAACGCCGCTGTCCTACTCCTCGCTGCGCGAGCGGAGCATCCGTAAATTATCGCGTTCTTTGGCTGCATTGTTTGCTTAAAATACTCCGCAGCATGTGTTTCCTGGGAAACATGTAACATCCTCATTTCCTGCATGTAAGAGGCTGTTGACGTCGACTGGACGACATTGAGAATGAGGACGGTACCTGCGCTGAAATGCCCTGGCTAGAAGGCTAGACTGAGGCTTTTGTATTGCTCGGCTTGAGTTTTGGGACATGATCAATTCGATTGAAGATGCATTCGTTCATACTGATGTATGAGGGTAATTGCAGTGGATTGCATTGCATGGAGTGTAGTGGTTGTATTTGTAGTATATCATTGCGCGACACAGATGTACATTATCTTGGCTATGTTCTCAATAGACTGTAGACTTCTACTGGTCGTTAATGGCCATCAGCATCAGTTTACAACCATATTTCACCACATATACATGTAGGAAGTAGATATCTCTACAGAAGATGATAGTCAAGTCTATTGCAAATGACTTGTTGTTTCTCGGAATATATTTCTATTCATTGATGGATTCATTATTGACGCATTGTAGACTTAGCCTTGCAAAAATATATAACTGCATCCACTCCGTAAATATATATACAACCCAGCTGGTGAGGCAACCTATGTACGATCCTCTTCACCCTCATCCTCGCCCACGGAACTCCCTAAGATTCTCAATTCTCTACGGTAGCCACGGTCTCTTCTATCCGATTCAAGTCTCAACAATAGCCACATGCTTAAAACAGTGCGATGATGACTTCCAGCAAGTTACAAGGGCTGAGGGCATCAGTCCAGCAACGGCTACCCGCATACGATTTTCCGACTCCTCCAAAGAAAGGGAGACGGTACTGGTAGGTATTCGTGTCAGAGAACCGATTTTCTGATTTCTACGCGTCTAAGCTATTGAACACGACAAACCGGACAGGTCAGACGTTACGTACCGGTCTCTCTGTTCCAGGGACAGCGTCTTTGGTTCTGCGGGGCTCAGCTGGGCCGACTGAGCGCTGGAGGATGCAAGGCGCCAACGGTGTACATGTTGCCGATGGCGTTCGTTCATGACGGGCAGATATCAGAGTATGTTTCTTAGATGATAATATTAACCTATTCCTTCGAATCGCACTACTGAATAGATTATAAAGAGGGTCTATATTGGGTCTACACTGCTATACAGCGTGTATGATCTAAGCCAAAGCAAAGAAGCCAAAGCGCGTCCATAGCAATTCTTTTTTAAAAAATAGACATTAATCCCAATCACTCAGGATCGGGTCCTAACCGGGAGTATACGGTCGTCAAGCATCCATACGGCGTCAAGCATACGGTCATCAAGCATCGAGTCCTCGCCTAAGTGCAATGAAGCTGTCCACCTTCATGGGTATGGCAGTTCTACCAACGTCAGTTAGCCATCCTCTTACTCAGATGGGCAAAATGCACTTACCAGCGGCACATCAACAGTCGCACTGGGAGTATCTGTGGGGGTGGTCGTGGCGCTAGAGCCAGAGCTCGACGCAGACGCAGACGCAGAGCCAGTGTCATGTCCATGGTCATGGTCCTTACTCTCACCCACACATCCGACACCCGGCACCGCAATATCAAACGCATACGCCTCGAGCGCGAAATACTGCAACGCCTCCGAGTCATGCGTGGACTCCGTCCCGTTGCTCTTGGCGAGAGCAATCACCTCGTCGTAGCCGTCGGCGAAGTGGTCGACCCGGCCTTGACCCACAGCAGGAACATGGTACAGACGGTGCATCAGATCCGAAGCCCAGAAGGTGTTGGTCTCGGAGCCGGCGACGGTGTAGCCCTGCGAGCACATGGAAAGCAGCCAGCGGCGGGTGGTGTAGCTGCGGTCGCAGATGACGGTTTCGGAGGTGGCGTTCTCGCCGCGCCAGTGGCCGCCCCAGCCTGTTTTAAAACATAATTAGCTGCAGCTCATGGTAGAGAAGAGGTTATTTGGTGCCGAGGGGGACCTACCTTCCAAAGCACAGTTGCCGTCGGGGTTGTCACACCGGAAGAGGACGTTGGCCTTGTCGCCGTTCACGATGACATCGTAGGCGCCGATGGCCTCCATGGTGGGCCGGTTGCCAAAGTACTTCCGGTAGATCTCGCTCTCGTTGCCCCAGCGGAGGATGTGGGCCTTTGCGTGCCGAGAGAGCTCGATCGCCTCGTTCAGGCCGGCCTCGATCTGGCGGCGCTGAGTGGCATTGCAGCTGGAGTGGATGGGGTAGGAGGTAACCGCGCCAGCGTCCCAGGAGAAGAAGATTGGTTCGTGGGGGTTTGCTCGCGCCGCGATGGGGACGGGGAGGTAGGGAGGGCGGCCACGAGGGGGCGACGAGGGGAGGAGAGCGACAAGGCGGAGGAGGGCAGCCATTTTGAGAGTATGATGAGCAATTGATGGTGCGTGGTTTGGTGCTGCTCAGAGGTAGGGCGTCCGTCCTTATATACCTCGAGGATGGATCCCTCGCGATATCGAGGTACTCATTGTCTCATTGTTGGATTTGGGCCATCAGGGTATGCACGCCACCGGGCCACCCGACGTAGGGCAAGGACTCCAGCCATCGAGATTCATGCTCTTTTGTTCGTATTCCAGTGGGTTCCATAAGACGCCAAGGACACCTTGGTAGTGATCAAGCTGATTCTCGAGTCGGTCAGTTCCGATAAGCTATGATGCTCTGAGCTTCTGTCAGCCATATATGAACCTGTTCGTACATTATTCAACTTGTAGTCTTGCATACAGGGACCTGCGTATGCAGACTTAGAACAGCTAATAGCCATGCTCTACAATCTTGATGCATATCATAATGAAGGGAAGCACCAAGCTAAATCCTCAACGATGCACCATGAGGTCAAAACGTGATATGGATGCATGGGGCCAGCCGGCGCCAAGGATTCCGGCAGAGGAGCCAAGAGCCTTGGATCGAGGACCTTGAGAGCAACAAGCACGACTTTCGAACCATTTTGCCGGAAAATATAACAGCTCTTCGTCGAGGTTGCGGAGTTTTCCTGCTTGGCAGTCAGATTCTGCTCTTGGCCGCAGATACCTTGGGAGTTAGTGTGGTGTGTTCAAGGCGAGAGGAAAACTCTTTGCTGCCAATGGCTTAGCCCTCATCGAATGATCCATCGAGCGATTTAGATGGCCATCGATTTGCTGCGTAGATAGATATAAATACCATACCACGTAACATGTAGCTACCCGATTGATCAAAAACTCAAACCAATCAATCATGGCCAGAGCCCTGCTGCTGCTGCTGTCTCTTCTGGGCCTAGCCCACGCGCAGTATGTCACTTATACGGGCTGCCACAACCACGGCAGCACCGAGTACTGCTTTGGTCCGGATGGCAAGGAAACCCCGTTTCCTACGCCGACTCCGTCGGCTTCCAAGACCGTTCCTGTGACTGCAGCCGCGAGCACGACCAGCTCCGCTGACGTCTCCGCGGTGACGGGATGCCACAGCCACGGCAGCGATGTATTCTGTATCGATGCGGATGGACACGAGGTGCAGGTGATCCTGCCGTCGACGCCGACGGGGGAACTGCCGGCCCAGTACACGGGATGCCATTCTCATGGTGGAGAAACGTAAGTATCTGTTGAACTTTGATCGACCATAACTAACGGTAGAAGGTTCTGCATGGACCCCGAGGGAAACGACGTCCAGATCGTCGGAGAAGGAGGTTCGACAGAAGGTTCCTCTTCATCTGGCTCGAGTGAGGAATCGCAGTCGGGTTCAAAGGAGGGCATGAACTGCCACTTCCACGCCGGTGTTGAGTACATCTTCCCTCTGTCTTAGTTTCCCGCTTCTAATACTAACCTACCTAGACACTGCGTGGGCGCGGGAGAATCCGAAAGTGGTAGTAGCCATAAATCCTGTGGTCTCCGAAGCCGCGACTACGACGTCCCTCTGCGCATCGGGACGCTGTTCGTCGTGCTCGTCACCAGCTCCATCGCCGTGTTACTGCCGATGCTCCTGGTCAAGCTGCCCTCTGCCAAGATAAGCGGAGTCGTCTCGACGGTGATCAAGCAGTTCGGAACGGGTGTCATCCTGTCCACCGCGTTTGTGCATGTAGGTCTCCTCTCCCACCTAGATGACGAACGCAACTAACCGAACAGCTCTACACGCACGCCAACCTCATGTTCACCAACGAGTGTCTCGGCGAACTCGAATACGAAGCCACCACCTCCGCCGTCGTCATGGCCGGCATCTTCCTCTCCTTTCTCTCCGAGTACATCGGTCACCGCATCATCCTCGCCCGTGGGAAGCGGTCCGCATCACCCTGCCCCGAGCAAACCGGCGAAGCCACACCTTCACCCACAAGCAAAGAACCACCTTCCAACCAACCGCAGCAACCGACCCTCGCCGCCCTGGGCCATCATCACGGCCCTCCACTCGACCCCACAAACCCCAACACCAAGCTCTCCGTGCTCGTCATGGAGGCCGGCGTGATCTTCCACAGCATCCTGATCGGACTGACTCTCGTGGTTGCCGGGGACTCATTCTACAAGACACTGCTGGTGGTGATTGTATTCCACCAGTTCTTCGAGGGTCTGGCACTCGGGGCGCGGATCGCGATGCTACCGGGCCGGTTGCTGGGGTCTAAGGCGCTGATGGCGGGTGCGTTTGCCGTGATCACGCCGGTTGGTATGGCGATCGGACTGGGGGTGCTGCATTCGTTTAATGGGAATGATCAGAGCACGATTGTGGCGCTGGGGACGCTGGATGCGCTGTCGGCGGGCATTCTGGTGTGGGTTGGAGTAGTCGATATGTGGGCTCGGGACTGGGTGATGGAGGGCGGCGAGATGATGAATGCGAGAATGAGCAGTGTGGCTGTTGGAGGGTTCTCGCTGATTGCGGGGATGGTCTTGATGGGGTTGTTGGGGAAGTGGGCTTAAGTCTCGCTTAGATGAAGCTATTCAAGGAAAGTGGGGATATAGGATTAGCTATAGGCACAGGCTATAGGCTATAGGCTATAGGCTATGAAGCTATGATGATGATTAGACGGACAATAAATGCCACCATATTTTTATCTCGTTTCCATCTTTCCATCATCTAATCTAGATCGATCCCCGTCTGAGTCAGACTGAGTCAGAGTCAACCTCGGCAGCTCAGTCGGACTCCGTTTATGACACAGTCACGAAATACGAACTATCCAAGCACTATTTAGGCACCCGCCGAATGCTTACCCGTTTGCTTTTAACTCCATTCTGTCAAACTTCCTTAACATATACATCCTCAATTGCAAACAAAATGACCACCATCCGCTACGCCACAGAAGCGGACACGCCCGCAATCGCAGAGCTAAACATCATCTGCTTCCAAGATGCCCCGATGTACCGCAACATGTTGCCGAACATCGACCCTCTATCGGCCACGCCCATGAAAATCTCCCGCACCTACGACAAACTCTCAAACCCCAAGATGCACGTACTAGTCGCTACAGACCCAAGCTCGGATCAAATCCTGGGATGCGCACGCTGGCTTATGCCCGACCCGAGTCCTAAATGGCGGAGCGAGAGTGAGATGGTGATCCTCTCAGACGAAGCAAGGGCCAAGGCGGCGCAGATGGCGCAGCTGCGGCCGGCAGGGATGAATGTAGCGGTCTACGAGGGAGTCCTGAAAGCGCTGGAGGAGATGAGGGGGAAGCACGTTAGGGATGGTGATATCGGTGAGTGTTCCACTTTTTCAGCTACTTATCTGTTGATGCCGGGCAGCTGACGGTGTAGTTCTGGAACTTCTGGTGACGCATCCGCAGCATCAAGGGAAAGGGGTGGGCAAGGCATTGCTGGACTGGGGAGTGCGGATGGCGGACCAGAAAAATGCGCGGATTTATCTGGAGGCCACGCCGGAGGGGTATCCGCTGTATAGCAAGTATGGATGGCGGGATGTGGAGGATATAGTGATTGATTACTCGGTGTATGGGGGGGAGGGAGATGCCACATATGTAGTTATGATTCGGGAGCCGGCTCGCAATTGATCTGCTCTACATTCTGGAATAAGTAATTCCAAGATAGCACTTGTACAAGGCACTCAGCTGACAGTATCTATCCATAGAATTATCATTATCACCAATGATAATGTACTACCGCAAGAACCTGCCTGATTCCGCCTAGAGGCTTGGCCCTCCACAGCGGGGGGCTCGGGATCCCCAGTTGGCGGCATCATTGCCTTGTCCACTCTATCCACTCTATGATTCGTCTGATCTTTACTTATGGATGACAGTGGACGACGCTGTCCGACTTGGCTTTGCAGGTGGGCTGCAAGCTCTCCCCAATAATGTGACACCTGTACTTGGTGCACGCAGCACAGCATCATCTAAAAGAACCGCATGGAACTGCCTTGTAGGGATAACTCGTGACCTTGTCCTCTGAAGCATATAAGCTTCATCTCGCCGAGTAGTACACAGCATCAGTTCCAACAAGAGAGTTTACCATCAGTTACCGGCATTGTATTGCGCACATCCAATCTGATATTCAGATATTCAATCATCACTTAGATGGCGATCTCTCTCTATCCCCTCCGCCGACATTCCCACACATACACCATATCCCTATCGCAGCCCATCCGCAGAGCCAGTAGAAATTGAATAACAGCCCAAAATGGCAATCGATATACTTCCGCTTACAAAACCGGACATCCCCGATGCCGTAGTCTGCATCCAAAAGGCGTTTGCCGACGACCCATACTTCCGCTGGGTCTTTAACGATCCATCCAAAGTACGCCCTACCTCCTCAGTATTACCTTCAAACTGCAATTGCAAGAAACTGACAAGAGACTAGTTCAACATCCACCGCAACGCCGCCTCCCTCTCAGCGCACTTCCTCCACGGCCTCCACACCAACGCCCCCATCTACATCGCCAAATACCGCCCCACACCCACAGACAAGCACCCTCCTCCGTCCTCGGGCGTAGTCGGCGTCTGCTGGTGGTTCCCCCCGCAGCAGAAAGAAACCTGGACGACCTGGACAACCTGGACACAAGACTGGCTTTTATCATTCCGCCAACTCCTCAACAACATCCGCTTCGGCGGCCGCGGGGGGTTGAATGTGCGGCGGTACTGGATCTGGAAGGCTCTGCAGGCGCGCACGCACGCAGAGCTCTGGACGAACCCGGCGGGATACTACTTCTGTAATGTGATCGCGGTGAGTGCGGAGATGAGGGGAATGGGGGTGGGGAGGAGGCTGGTGGAGGCTGTGACGGGGCGGGCGGATGCGGAGGGCGTGCCGTGTTACCTGGAGAGTTCCAAGGGGGAGCCGAATCTGGGGATCTATGAGAGGTTGGGGTTTAGGCTGGTTAAGGAGATTGAGTGTGTGGATGGGTGGGATGCGTGCAAGGTATTTTCCCTATTCCTTTTCTTTTGTGACACTTGGGGGTTGGCATATGCTGATGAGTGTGCCTTAGTTGTATTGCATGGTGCGGGATCCGAAGATTGAGATCAAGGCGTGACTTGACTTGCCAGGTTTAAGGCACAAGGCATTGATGCCAGTTGCGGGTATTCGATAGTAAGATTAAATGTATTACGTGACTGAGCATAAAATATCTGTATGAAAGAAACACAGTCCGCATCCGCCATCCGCACCGCATCTACAGCAGATTTCCAAGTGCGATACAGGCCAGCTCGACACCAATCAAGTCGTTGCTCTATACCACGTTAGACTCTTGCCACGTTTGAGAAAGGACTGACTTACTGCACTGCCGGGGTTCGTCTGGCAACAGGCCACATTCTGATGGCATTCGTCATTCAGAATATTCTGGACAGCAATCGCAATAATAGGAACTGTCTCGTTAGCATCTCATCATGCACAAAAAGGCGAGTAATCTTACTTTGAACACCGAGATGAGAGCACTGGTCGAAAATCTCCACGCCTTCGTCGCCAGATCCACCGCCAATAAGGTTCTTCAGAGTGCCCCCGATATCAGTCTTGTCGCCGGCGCGGATGGCCCTGTTGCAGCAGGAGAGCTGCGCCTGGTCACCGCACTTCTTTGCTGCCTCTTTCACGGTCATGTCGCCCGGGATCGGAGGGTAGTCGCCGCCCCAACCCTTCTTTCCACCGGCTTCCGCGGTGACGGCAAGCAGGAAAGCTGCAATGGCGGTGATGAACTTCATTTTTTTTTTTGCGGTAAGGAGAGAGAGATAGGGAATGGAAAAGAAGGACTAGAGGTGAGAGTGTAAAGAGAGTGAAAAGACGAAGGTAGAGAGAGTGTGAGATATGGGGAAGTGAAGTCTTAAGAGAGAAACGCGGTCATCAAGGGTCGAGTTCTACATTCCACAGTAGGTCTTGGATATTTACATCCTTGAAAGTATAGTCGATCAATATTTCCGCCAAAGGGATAACGGTTCGTCGGGAGCCCGGGAATGTAGGTACTGTCAAGGGTGAATAGCCTCAATAACCTAAATTAGGAAAGATCCACATTCTCCGTGATATACGTGCCACAAATGGTCTGAACTAAATAGCAGTCATTAGTTATTTGCAAAATATCATGCGGTCCGGGATGCTATTAATCAAAGTATTAGATAGCCGTCATATCTAGGGGCACTTCATAACTGGACGGACCCAAGTGACGTTCTCTATACGACGCAAGGGATCATGTTCAACGCAGGAATCACAGCGGCTCAGCAATCACTATTTAGACAGCTTGTCAAGGCATGTTAGGTCGAGCGACATTCCTCGGTCAGTTTGTTTATGCTTGTTTTTCCCAGGGAATAGACTTCACCAGGCACTCTGAGACTGTGGGAATCAGGCTCGTCAATTCGTAGTATTCAAGCCAGCGCCTTGGTCTGCTAAAGATGATCCATTCTTTGGAAACAGGTTCACAGTGCCTTGGCCGCAGCAGCATTAGGACGGACCTTTGGAGGAAATGGCCTGATAGGTGGACGCTGTGTAGGCCAACATACATCACCTTAGTCCTTAACATCTCGCACCTGCTGCCAACTTAGAGTGCATTCGGTCCGGGCCGGTTCGAGTTCTCCGCAGTAGTAGGAATTGTTGGCCTATATTTCTCCTGTGCTAGCGTAACTGGATGAGTTCTCCTTCATCATAAAGTCAAGTAAGTTACGGTGCTGTTGAAGTTGCTGATCATATGATCAATAACTTATGAGGCGTTTGCCTTTGATTTTGGGCTTCCGAGGGCGTGCATTTCATCTGTATGCAATAACAGAAACACAATTTAGGGCGTTATGGCATACTTCCTGAAAGTAATCCCAGGTAATCGTTTCCGGCCCAGCATCATCAAATTTAACATCCATGGATGCCTCAACGGATGCTACCCAGCGTGGTATATCCTTACTTAGTTGGTCCAGCAACCAGACGCAGGCGCAGAAGGGCGTAATGATGCATCCCAGTCCATTTGCGAGTTGTACATCTCTCGTGAACGCAGAGACAAACTCTTCTGCGGTTCTAAAGTCTTCTCGTTTCATGGAAGTAAGTCGTAGAAATGTCGTACGCGGAAGAGACTCTCCGTAGCCGCTAACAAGCTTGATGACTGCGTGGGACATGTCATCTGCTGTTGAAATCAAGTCAAGAGCAATGCTCTCTTGGATTTGACTGAAGATCCATAAGCTGACTCTCTTGGATACTTTGTTCCACTTCTCGTAAAGCTGATGATCAGGTCTAGGCTTTGGGATATCCTGTCTAACCAAGCATTCTAGGCCATAGGCTTTCAATCGGTTCCGGATGTACAATTCCCATAGCTGGAGGGTCTGAAAACCCTTTAGGTGCGTCACAATACCCTCAAACTTGTCTGGCGGGTTGGCAGGGAGCAAATCGGCTTGCGTTTCCATAGTAGCACGGGATTGCGAGGTATATCTTGCGCTTGCACCCCCGCCCCCAACCCCCCCTAAGATTCTCCTCTCGCAGGGGCAGCAGCGGACATATCGGTAGGTCGTCCAACTGCTGAGGATCCAGTTTCCGTGTCGTGCGGCATAACAATCCTGTTCGTGTGCAAGATTTCTGGCTTGCACATTCAAATCAATAAATCTGGCAGTTAATATCAATTCACATATTGCTCTTCATGGCAAGCGATCGAGTAATACAGGATGGTCATTGATTGTAGTCGTTGATAGTATGGAGTAAACAGTTGAAGACACTTGTGAGTGCTTTTAGGCAGGCGGTGGCAGAACAGCACCCCTTTTCCGAGCCGACCTTTTCCCCGCACCTGATCTGGACCACCATTCCGTCATCACAGCTACCCCAGTCCGTCAAAATGAAGATTGTCTACATCGGAGTACGTGCTCTCATCCTTTATCTTCCCGGTTTATGACTCGACTGACTTGCTATTTTACTCAGATCTTACAAAATGCCCAGCAACCCGCTGTGGAGCTCTGCGCTGAGCGCGAGCTCAGCAGCTACTCCCGGTTCACTCGGGGTAGCATCAGCGAGTTCATGACCATGTTCAGCAAGACCGTTGCCGAACGCACAAAACAGGGCCAGAGACAGGATATTCAGGAGCAGGGTACGAGAGATCCATCAACGCCGGTTAACTCGTATTGATCAAGGCAGACTTTACATTCCACGTCTACGCCCGAACCCAAGGCATCGCCGGTGTCATCATCAGCGATAACGAGTACCCCTCCCTCGCAGCGCATCAGATCCTTTCCAAAATCCTCGATGAGTTCCTGTCCCAGAATCCCACCGCCGCGACCTCGCGGAACCCCGTTCCCTTCCCTCAGCTGCGAACATACATTACGACCTACCAGAACCCCCAGGAGGTGGACAGTATCATGAAGATTCAAAAGGAGTTGGATGAGACCAAGATCGTGCTACATAAGACTATTGAGAGTGTAAGTTGGCTTTTGGAAACTCGCGAGGCGAGAGCTGACACACGCTAGGTTCTGGAACGAGGAGAGAAGATCGACGATCTGGTCTCCAAGAGCGAGGGGCTGAGCGCTCAGAGCAAGATGTTCTACACGTCCGCGAAGAAGCAGAACTCATGCTGTGTGATTATGTAGGGTGGTGCACAAACGGGTTGAAGGAAAGCGAAGGTTGTGAATATTCGACACGTTGGTGTCCAAGGGTGGAAGTCCATACAGGCAGACCTGTTGTTGCAGATATCGGCGTTTTGATCCGGGGACATGGGCTTGGATTTTCGCCTATTTGCTATGTGCTCATTGTTTTGTTGGGGAGACTAGAGGCTGGATGCATACCAGCCTGGTCTGATAGATCTCGCGATACTTGATAAATTAGGCTGCCACTCACTCAAGCGCTGGATCAAGTTGCTACTGCTGAAACCATTTGTTTAATCAATGACCATCAGAATGCTGTTATCTTGTTGTCTGAGACCCACTGCTGGGATTCGCCGCAATAGTGTTTCAGTGGTCTCGCCCCTGGACTATTATTACGTCGGGTATCTGTCTTGCGCGGTTTAATCTCGGCCTTGATCATTGTGGCCTGAGGCATCACATCACGTGCTCCTTCTGCTATGTAGTTATTTTTAGCCGCAAGACGTAAGCCACCTTTCGCTTGTAGTGTCCTCAGTACGAAGTAGATAGATAGCCTGTCATCGTTATTATTCTCGTCACGGTTACGTCTCTGTGGAGGTTTGCGGCATTTGACTATGTCGAGCTGCATCTGGTAATACCACGCGAGCTTCCTTGATCCCCCATTCCCAGTAGAAGTAGCCAGACCTTCAGCCTCGTCCGACATGAGAATAAATTGTTGCTTATGCCATCATTGGTTCAACGCATCTGAGGCCAGAAAATAATGAGAACAATAGAAGAATACTCATTCATAACTTGCTTGACTGAGGTGGCGGGGTACATTTCCAAAAGAGGCAATAGGGCACAGGGTACACTCATTAGGGCAACTCCACCGTAATCAATCGTCGGCTGGATAGATTGCGTGCCTGAATTCTACCTAAGATAAAGCCCGGATGCCGATCATCCAGTCTTCTAGAACCGCGCAATTTGGATGGTCCCTGGCGGTTTAAGGTACACTCACAGATGAAACTATTGCTAATCCGATCCACTTTCCAGCATGGCTCTTCCAATGATGGTCCTTAATCCTTGTCCCCGATGGACTCGGCATTGCTTCTCCCTTTTCCTATCAGCAGAGATTCACCAAAATCACCGACTGTACCCGGGCTCCCGGCCCGGTGGGTGTTTGATTGGCCGCAACCGCCGAAATGATCCATATCCGGTAGTATGAATTGTGCGGTGACAGTTGGCATGGTTGGCTTTTGTCTCTTATATCGGTGGTTGTCTTCGTTCTTGACTCCTGCTTGAGAAGGTCACACCGTCATTCTTTTGTCTCGTCTCGTCTCGTCTCGTTAGCGTTGATCACTGTGAGTGTCGCGTGTCCGTCGACATGGGTCTACCACTGCTCGTCTAACAACCGCTGTAGCATTGCATAGCCAGAAGCGTTTACCATCTTTGCATATTTATTCCTTATTTTAGACTTGAGACCGCCTGACTCTATGACTGTGGTTTGAGCACCATGGACCAAGACTTTCCCATCCGCCACTCCTGGTCATTTGGTGGCCAACGCAATAGGCTCGCCGAGTACCTGGCGGCGGATGTTCTAGTTGCTGCAGGCTCAGCGACATTAGTGACTCCAGCTGTCATGATCCTCGACCGGTTAGTCTCCAGCCTGGCTCATGCCCCTGGTTGATACTAACAGCACCAGGCTGGTGGTGGAAAAGTCATCCTACAATCAACCTCTCTTGCCTGCCTTTCGCCGACATCTCTGGCTTTCTATCACTCAACCTGCGACTTTCCTCACATCGCGACCAAGTCTGCTGGTGTGGTCTCTATACACAGCGACATTTGCAACGGCCAATGCTACGGAAACCATCCTCAACAAGGTCTACCCCGCCGTCGACCATGCCATCGCAGGCACGACCACCTTCCTCTCCACCTTTGTGGTGAACTCGTCCGTAGGCATTTGGAAAGATGTCAAGTTCGCTCAACTATTCGGTCACAAGACGACCACTACCACACCTGAATCTGCAACAAAGACAACAAACCCCCAATCCGGAGCAGCATCAACACCCACCTCACAGCCCAAAATCCGCACCGTCACCCGCTCCTTTCAACTGGCCACCTACTCCGCCTTTCTCATCCGCGACGCGCTCACCATCTTCGGCTCCTTCAATCTCCCGCCTTTAGTCTCCGCCTCAATCCCGGACTCTGTCGCCTCCAACGAGAATCTCAAAATCCTCATAGCGCAGCTCGCAGTCCCCGCGTCGATTCAATTGATCAGTACCCCGATCCATCTACTCGGGCTGGACCTGTACAACCGGCCGACGCAATTACCCGCCAAGGAGCGGTTCACACGCGTCAGTCGGGACTGGATTGGGGCGTCGTTGACGCGCATGTGCCGGATTATTCCGGCATTTGGGATTGGAGGCTTCGCAAACACAGAAGGCAGAGCCTTTTTACACGGACAGCTCGACCGACTACCGGCTGAATCATGAATTATGCCATGCATTGTTCATTTCAGATAAATGTTCATCAAGAATATCAGTGGTCAAGTCACATGATATATGGGGCGGGCAACCCTAACCCTAGCGGACCGCGGACCTGTATTGGGCGGGCTCCACCGCCGCATATCACCGGGCCGGCCGAATCCTGTGAGGGAAGTAATCGCGCATCTCATCTCATCCGGCAGCTCTCTGAGATTGGTTTTCGGGAAAACAGTCTCGAGCGAAACCGGCATGCCATGACCGGGTGCTATACACGCTGAAGGAAGGATTCAACTCGAACCACACCAACGAGCCAATGACCATTTATTCACCAGGCTTGTATGCATATACCAGGTTCCTTCGACATACTCCGAGTATATGTCACCTGTTGTGCTCTTCGATGCTTCCAAGGCAAACTGCGGGACCCCACATTCAGTAGACGAGTCGATAGCGGGGTCCAGTACGACGATCTTTGACTGTCATATACCCAGGCGTTCAGGCTAGCTAGACCTTGAATAGAGTTTCATATGTTAACTTGAACAATAACCCGATAATGAAGATATAGTAGTTTTACACTTAACACATTAATCATAGGACATCAGGCTTCAACCTGCAGAGGCACAGTAGTTCGTTATACGTCTGATATCTCAAATGGCTTGCAGAGCCTTATACCGAGGCCTCCGTCGCAGCCAGAACTACGCGAAATGCAAATGCCACAGCCTCAAAACCTAGGCTCAAAGTCCAACCGCCTCCCTATACTCACGCAACCTCTCGAAAACATCCTCACCATTCCACACCTCCCCATCCTCACCGGAAACCAGCTCCGGCATCCCCACCTGCTCCAGCGCAAACGAACCCCCCACAGTCCCATAGCAAGCGGCCTCAACTGCACTCCCAGTACGTAGATACCCAACCGCATACGCCCCCAAAAACGCATTCCCCGCCCCGGTCGGATCAACAACCTTTGCATGCTGTTCCCCGTCTGGTCCAGTGGTATAGAACGGTGGCAGCCACGTGGCAGGCAGATCGCGAGATACAACGACGCTCCCGTTCTCGCCTGCACGGACGACGACGGTGCCTTTCCCGTCTAGCCCGACGCCGGAGCCTAGGATCCTATGCGCCAAGGCCTCAATCGTGGCTTTGTCGTGAGCTTTTGCGGGCGATTCGCCGAAGAGCGCGGCGAGCTCGAGGTGGTTTGGGGAGAGCACGTCGACGTGCTGTGCGGCGGCTAGGCAGGGCTGCAGGTTCTCGGGTTTGCAGGCGTAGGGGGCTGGTTCCCAGATTATGAAAGGGCGATCTGGTGCGCCTGCTTCTTTTCTGAGAGATAGGAGGGTTGAGAGACGGGTTTGCATGTCTTGCGGGGTTTCGAGGTAGTGGTATGCTTTTGCGGTTAGGAGGGGGTTGTTGCTTAAGTTGTGGTCGTGGACTGGAAGGATGGGTGTGGTGTATGTGAAGTGTTTCGCTGGGTTAATTAGTTCTTGTTCTTCTGATGAATGAATCAGGACGGAATATTCGCACGTCCAAACGTAGTATCCTCATACTCCAGTAAACCCCTAGTTGACGGCTTATCCGCTTCCCGTTGTATAATCAACGTTGCATCCCAGCTTCTCAGGCTGTCCATCATGAGCTCCGGAAAATCATTTCCTGTATGGATCATCCAGCCCAAGGTATGGCTCAGCGGATGGGGGAGGAATAATCGAGCGCCGAGCGTGGCTGCACCACGGATCAGCCCATCGACACGTTGTACATCGCGATCGGCTGAACGCCAGAATAAGACCAACCATAGGCACCGGAACCGCCCAGAATATCGAGTAATGGCTCCTGGTTGGGGAAGCGGATCTCGTCGAGGACCACCAAGCCGAGGCTTGTGAAGGTGATGCTGGATGTGTTCATGATTGAAGTTGCGATCAATCACATATTAAGCACCACTTTTATGAAAGTAGGTATCTAGTCTGTTCTTATCAACGATTGAGATTTCAGGATTATTGACAGAATTGTATTCGCCTTACGATCATCCAGAACTAGAAGTGTGTCGCGATCACATGAGGACAATGACAAGATTTGGCGTAACTCGGTCACCTGACTTCTCATCTAAGAAGTAAACCCTAAGCCCCTGGACCTTAATAGAATCAGCTCGCCACAACTTATAGCCTGGCTATAGCTGTAGTTTCTAGAATGCTTATAAATATATGCTGTAAGATACTTAAGCTGGTAGAATTGTTAGAGTTACCATTGGCAGTACTCTCGGCTGCTGTCCTGCGCCCACTCATGATAGGTGAGACCATGAGAGCCTTGGAACGCATATCTGGTGAAAAGCATAATTAACATTGGGATATATTTCGGTGTGATTCGCACAGTGCGAGCAAGGCTCGCTACCCTCTTCTCCACGGACTTGGAGCACTATAGCATTTGTTCGAGACAGATGACGGCATTTTTGGACTGCCTCAATGCACCTGGCCTCAGTAGGAGTCAGGACGGTAAGAGTGGCCTCCATCAAAGATCGCCATATGCATTCGTCCAGAGCGCTATGGAGCGGAGAAGACATGGCTTGGCACCTCATAGTCTGGGTCATACTCAACTCGAAATCTTTGACGAGAGTGCTGAACGGTCCGTGGCACTCAGGTCGAATAACTCGCACCAGCCACTTTCGACTATGGGTAGAGGCAAGGGGCGTGCGCCTGGATGCAAATACAGGTCCGGCTCCTTGGAAGAATGGGTATATTGACCCGTGAACCCATGAAAAGCTGCGATAGAATATTAGCACACTAACATTAAGCCACAGAGCAAAAGAAAACATTGTTCTTACACCGATGTCGATAAGTTTATCCTCAGACCGGTTTGCGTAAAGAGCACCTCCTCAAGTACATCGATAGTAAATACCACTGGATTCAACGCACTGTCGGACTAAGCCAGGACCTCCCTGGTCTCCTCGTTTGTCATGCCCTGCAATCCGATATTCGGAGGATCGTCTGGCAGGCTGACAGGCACCTGCATTGGTTAGGCCGTTCGTTCCATTTCTGAACGAGTCCGAAGGTCTTCAGCGTCCTTTGTCGAGGTATGCCGTATAGTCTTCAATAGCTTCTTGCCATTGGACATGTGCTTGGTCATATGTATCTAAGGCGAATTGTGTGAGCATCTGTGGTTGGGTTGCTTGCAAAGGACCTGGCGTCACTGCTGGCTCTGATGAATGCCCTCCAGTCTGGGGAGTTTGACTCCTGCCTGGGGTGGGTGTCCTCCTGTCCTTCTTCATGGCATTCTTGACACTGATAGCAAGTTCCTAGAGCATAAAAACCATCTCATTAACATCGTCGTCATACTTAGCCTTGATGCATTGTGGCATGCGGTGGACATAATGGTTGATGTCGTCTTGAATTTCCTGCTTAACAGTCGGGGTTATTATCTGCTCAGTGTAGATCGGCTTTGATTGAAGGATTTCCTTTAGCAGGTCCCTAAATATTGCCTGATCTTTGGACTTTGCCTTGAAAAGGTTCCGGATGTCTGATACCCTCATGGTGGTTCTTGTGTCGAATTCGTGTACTGCACTGTATTTGTCTGCCTGGTCCAAAGCAGTTCCTAATGAAGGAAGTAGTTAGAATCAGTTGAATCCATCGAGGCTTTATAGAGCATATTTCAGAGGAACCCAAGCAGTTGACCAGATTAGAATAAAGAGAACGACTCACCTGGGACCAAGAGTGGCGGTACCTGGCCTAAATCACGAAATGCTTTGTTTCCAGCTGTCCGGGCAGCCTTTGACCTCACAACTGCTGATATCCTTAGCCATTCTTTGTATCTCTGCACCAACCAGGCATAACATGCTGACTTGAAGGATGGGCGCGTGTTTCAAGAATAGATCTTTTATAAAGAGAGGTGGAGACTCACTAGTACCTGTGTGGCATTGCGTTGCAACGGTTGCTTATCGGTAGAATAGTTGGAGTCAAATCTCCATTTTCAATCTTTAGTGTCCTTCCTTTAACAGCGGCTATCTTGTAGAGCTTGGTTGTTAATCTGCGGATGTACACTGGCTTAAAACCGTAAACGATAGAGCAGCCAGTCTCTTCGACTAAGCTACAGTGGATCGTCATTCCAACCTTCACTGGTTGGGGATCGGGCCCGGTAATCTGGGGCATCGGATCAGGGTATCGCCAATATGCGACAAGTAGAGCGTCTGGCTGGACGGATTGAGTTCTTCCACTGTAGTTGCGTCGTGCCGGGTCACGGTATGAGCCTTTTGAGTGACGTCCCTGAGCAGATCCAAGAGAAACTTGTTCCGATTGACAGTGTTATCATGAATGGCCTTGGTATCCTCGGAATTCCAGACCTCCAAGTTCCCAATAACGACCAAAACACCAGTTAGAGAAGAATACAAAAAGAACGAAAAGGGGAACGGGGATGTTACAGATCAAGGTCTGCCTTCCAAGTACCGTTTCGACCGAGGTAAAAAGAACATTTCGCAGCCTTCCCGTGCCAAACGCAATTGGCACAGGAACCCGCGAAGAGAGGACGCTGTTCCCAGTCTGATCGGTAGTCACGTCCGGAGCTGCAACGCAAGAACCGAAGACCCTCGACCACTTTCGCAAAAAGGTACACGCGTCTTCCTGTTCGACTCCGCGACGCTGCAAAATATATGCATCTCGATTAACTTGCGATTTCAATGGCTTCTCTAGGACCTTTACGTTCTTGACAGTCCAATCAATTTCCCGAACCGGATCCAAAAGCATTGCGCAAGACTTCTGAGAGGCTGTCAGTTCATGATCGACCTCACCTTCCGCAGCCTTGAGGGTGCCGGCACGCTCCGGAATATTGGGCATAACGAAAGATCGGGGAGTAAATACGAAGGAGTGTCCGCAAAACCGAAATGCGGTCGTCGGGGGAGAGGGCAAGAAGTTGATTATCGATTTGAATTAGAAGGAGCTTCGACAATGGATGCGCCATCGAGGAACACGCCCAGAAAACGCTGTGTGCTTACGCCCGGCTGAGAGTGACATTCGGTTGGTCCCTATCACCGATAAAGCCCATCGCTCATGGGATCTCTGGATGGTTTTGTCATCCTAGAGTGTTGAAGGAGGGTATCCTCCAAATGCCCGCATACTCTGAGCGACACGGAACCGATGGAAAAACGGTCGTGATATCCAGGCTTGATGCGATGATAAATAGTGGTGCCAAACTCTTTCATCCTCAGAGAAACATTTCCAGAGGCGGGCTTTCCAGGTAGTCGACATAGGATGCACCACATGATGGCCAGGTAAGCCAGATTTCCCGATTTCATGTCGATCCTGGGAGAAGGGGTACTCGGTATCACTGTATCTTTTGCAAAGTTGCTTTTATACCATTCGAGGCTGGTAACCGTCCTCTTGGTGGGGTTACTGTACCTGAACCTATGGACTTGTTGTCCTCATCATCATCCTCAGTATCCTTGACACTTAGGACCGAGCCACGTCTTTTTGGTGGGACAATATTTGTGCGCTTGCCGGCTTCCTGAACCTTGGTCCTCTTTGTTAGAGGATTCAGAGATGAGGCGCTTAATCCTCTTTTTGAATTGATGTCCTCAGTATCATCCGAGGCTGAAGAGCACCATTTGGTGCCACTTACTGATCTGATCTCTTGTCCAGCAAGAGAAGTAGTTCCTTGGTCAATGGGATTAGGAGTGACATAATTGACCTGAGTGGAGACACCACTGGGCACTGTAGTTTGCAAACGATTGTCTTCAGAGTCGGGCCTATCATCCTGAACGTCAGGATGTTGAGATGGTCCCTGATAAGCAGGGCCATTCTGAACGTTGCGGTTGAGGGACCGCATGACGTGCACGACCTCGTTCTCCTCCAGATAGGAGGCGATGGCTTCCAGCTCGGCAATGAACCCCTCGACCCCTCCGAGTCCCGGTCTGCAGGTTCCGTCGCGGCCCAAGTGGCGGCCCGACGGCGAACCTGCAGAGGGACCTGGAGGCACTTCTTCTTCAGTCGCTGACAGCGCTTGCACTTGCGATACACCGCGTCCCGAACGCAGGCGCACACCTGACCCTGACGGAGGGCATCCTTCAAACACCGTTAGCAGGGGGCGGAGGGCACGGGCTCAGCGCCGGCGAGCGGGGAGGACAACGGAGGAAGCACCCCAAGGGGCGGAACAGGACTCAGCGAGCCACCCTCACGCAGGAGTCTCGCCACCGGCTAGCTGGCGGGATGGGGGCTGGCGGCGCTGGGCGAACTAGCAGCGGCAGACGGACTAGTCTCACAAGACATGGTGGCGAACGGCAGACTGTTGAGAGACCCCAACGCAGGGCCCTCGCCCTTGGCGGAAGACAACTCAGACGCAGCCACGCGATGACGGCGCGAAATGGGAGCAATTGGATCCTCAGACGACGACTTACCTGGTTAACACGGCAGACACGACGGCGACACGCCAGAGACAAGAAAGGAAGACTCACAGAGAGAGTGGGAGAAGATGGCAGGGCCGCCGCGGAAATGCCCGCCCCGTCGCTACGGTTGTCACTTTTTGCGATAGCAGCAGCGATCGTGTCTGCCTCTTCGTCCGCCGCACGGTAGTAGTAGTTGTTGTTGTTGTTGAGAGGCAGGCTGAATGACAGATGACATAGGAAACGCATCCGGCCTGCCTGCGGCCTTTGGCTTCTCAGCTAGGAGCTTCTCAAACCGTCTGTCGTACTCAATATGGAGGGTAGATTTTTCTGCAACGGCCTGGCTTATAAGGTAAGTCAGACTGGGTGGACCATAAGACGCTTTTAAATCAGAGTAAGACAAAGGGCCAAGTTTGCTTCTGATAAACTCTAAGCAAACAGGAATTGTTTGCGTTGTTTAGGGCGAAGAATAAGTTGAAGAGGACATGGTTGACGTATACTGACCTTTGTCTGTAGGAGCCTGCCACACGCTGGGTAAGGTCTTTTAACATAAAGACTAGGTAATGACTGGCATTTTCATATGTTTTCAATCTCCGGAGTATGTCGAAGTCCGCTAGCCGTTTGATCGGTATTTACTTAAAGGTCCTTATAAGAAGGAAGATAAAAGTGCATGTTGAAGAGGTTGATAGAAGATGGGAGGAGAGAGAATCTGCGAAGGGCCCAGGAGAGAAGCAGTTGAAATATCTTTAGTGAATTTACTCTTATATCACTGCCCGCATACCTGAATTCTAGTGCTGGGTTTAAGGGCAGGAAGTGAATGATCATTTAACTCTTCCGTGAATGGGTCTTCTTCCCAACAAGATTGAGGACTGAGAAGGTAGAATGTATTCACAGCTAAAGCATGAGTAAATCTATTGCCTCCTTTGTTCTTATCTGAACGGAGTTGGGTGTCTCAGAAGCAGTTCCAGTGTCTGCATCAGAACAGACTGAAGTTCCTTGCATGTATCCCGCTCGATTCCCTTCCATAGCTGTTGCACTTTGACCACGATATGATGTGGATATAGATCGATAGCCACGAGGGAACTCATGTACATGGCCTTCCCAATGTGGGATTGCAAATCGATTATCTCATCCAAAGTGGAGGCAGTTCATCAATGTCCCTCAGCCGCGGATCTGACGACGCTCATCCGGTCAGGAGATCCGTCCGTCGGGCCGTTTGACCGCATCAACGACAACAAGTATACAGAGCTTGCAATGCAGCATGAGCTCTTCTGCACTGGTCTGCTTGGTTCCAGCCGCGCCAATTGCAAGATGTACCCCACAGTCGGCAAGACGGATACAAGCGTCGGTTCAAACGTCATGGTAGCTGCATAATCAGCTTACCCAATTCGCTAGCCACGGCAACATCACCTTCATCACCACCCATGGCGCACGCATACATTCCGACAGACCGCAACATCTCAGGCAATAGCGCCTGCAGCAAGGTGACCTCCCTACATCAGCAACAGTGGCTACGACGGCGCGGTGGTGTGTTGAACAGGCTGTACGGGATCCCTCCACCCCCGCAAGGAAGGCAAACCGTCCACATCTGTGTCTCATTCGCGCAGAGTAGCGGATACGGAACAGCTGGCAGGGTTCATACAGGCTATTCGGATATGCCTGTCGTGCAAGCCCGACGGGCATGTGGCGATGCACGGGCCTGCAGACCATGGGCATATCCGGAGTAGCCCCTTGTAAATACGGGGTATAGGCTATATGCGGATGCAAACGATATGCTTGTTTGTTTCTGCAGACGACGGTGGATAATTTCCTGTGGGTGATCTGGGGTCGTTGCTTTCCAGTCCGAATGAGTGTTGGGGTTGAGTGATATGGTTCGGCAAGGATGCGAGTCAGAGGACTGGTTAGTTGCATCCTGTCACCTTCCAGGCTCTCTTCTGATACTGATGGTTGTGATGGTGTCTGTAGGAGTGCAGATGGCGGCCGTGGTGGATCCGGGATGGATTACCAGTAGCTGGCATGATGGTCATTAGGAGAATAGCCGTGACAAAAGGGGCAACGGCTTCATCTGTATAGGCGGAGGAATATTAGTCTCCGGCTGAACTCTTCAAGCAGCGAAATGACTGGCCATCAATTGCCATCGGCGTGTCATATAGGACCCTAGTACCGGCGGGGGATCGGCAAGCGGATATTAAAGCAAAACTTGGCTGAAACTAGCCCAGTCGCAGAGTGACAACATTCTGCAACATGCCCTCGGATATAGTGATTGGACTGAATGGTGGAACTGAATATAGCCTAAACGACATAGCCTGGACCCTGAGGAGTATCTGGACTTCTGGCAGGACTTTCAACTATAAATACTGCTCTCAGGAGACTTCACTCAGCGATACCTCCTCAAACAATAATCTGATTCAACTCTATCAAATCCAAAATGGTCGTCCTCAGCAAGCTCATCAGCAGCATTCTCTTTGCCTCCCTGGTCTCGGCGGCCGTGATCGAACGCCAGGCAACCAGCCTCAACCAGGGTTTTACATCCCATGGCAAGAAGTACTTTGGCACCGCCAGTGACCAACGTCTGCTCCAAAACTCGCAGAATGAGGCCATTGTGCGCAAAGACTTTGGCCAGTTGACGCCGGAGAATAGCATGAAGTGGGATGCTACTGAGCGTAGGTCTCTGTCACCCTGGTTGGCATAACTTATTGACATAACTGTTCGGTTAGCATCGCGAGGAAGTTTCAACTTCGCTGGTGCTGATTCCTTGGTATGCAATTTGCTCATCTGTGTCGAGTATATACTAAAGGACAATAGGTGAACTATGCCAAGCAGAATGGGAAAAAGGTCCGCGGACACACCTTAGGTATTCATTCGACCTAACGGCATCTCAAGGATACAGTTAAGCTGACAGCGTAGTCTGGCACTCCCAACTCCCGTCCTGGGTGTCGGCTATCAGCGACAAAAACACCCTGACCTCGGTGCTGAAGAACCACATCACCACCATCATGACCCGGTACAAGGGGCAGATCTACGCCTGGGTAAGTTGCCATCTATCCAACATTGGCTCAGCCCAGCTAATAATGTAAAGGACGTCGTCAACGAAATCTTCAACGAGGACGGCTCCCTCCGCGACAGCGTTTTCTCCCGGGTGCTGGGCGAGGACTTTGTGCGGATTGCCTTCCAGACGGCGCGCTCTGTGGATCCCTCTGCGAAGCTGTACATCAACGATTACAAGTAAGCTTTTGGTTTTGCTGGACGTGTGCTGTATCTGACCGTCAAAGCCTCGACTCAGCTAGCTATGCCAAAACACAGGGGATGGTGAGCCATGTCAAGAAGTGGTTGGCTGCGGGCATTCCTATCGATGGAATCGGTGAGTTTATGTCGTGAGCTGTGTGTGATGATGTATGCTGACTCTCCCTGAAGGCTCTCAAACCCACCTTGGTGCGGGTGGTTCCTCTAGCGTCAAAGGATAAGTCTCCTTCCTTGGTTTGTCTATGTAACGCTGACCCCCGTGTACAGCATTGACTGCCCTTGCCTCCTCCGGTGTCTCTGAGGTCGCGATTACTGAGCTGGATATCGCGGGTGCTAGCTCCCAGGATTACGTCAATGTATGTCGCTTGATCGCTATTTGCAGGGTAACCGACACTAATAAAACAACAGGTTGTCAATGCATG
Organism: Aspergillus novofumigatus IBT 16806; assembly: GCF_002847465.1. NCBI lineage: Eukaryota > Fungi > Ascomycota > Eurotiomycetes > Eurotiales > Aspergillaceae > Aspergillus > Aspergillus novofumigatus. Next base: position 1,526,457 of record NW_020194278.1, read on the forward strand.
CTTGGGTGTCCCGAAGTGTGTGGGAATTACCGTCTGGGGGGTGTCGGACAAGGACTCGTGGCGCTCCAGCTCGTCTCCGCTGTTGTTCAATAGCAACTACCAGCCCAAGGCGGCGTACAATGCCATCCTTGCTGCTCTATAATCTGGCATTGTGTGCTCTATGATCTGGCATTATGTGGGGAGGTTGTACATATGATGCGCTGTGTGACAATTGAATCATCCCTTGCATAAACGGATGCACTGTGACGGGCCAATTCCAATCAGTATCTAAGCGCTGTCAGCAGTATGCAAGCGCATTGGCTGTAACAGACACTCAGTCTGGATCGGCATGTTAACGTCAGCTGTATCGCTGGTTATAAATATCGATTCGTGCTCACTCCAGATTCCAGCTGTAGCAACAGACAATGGATCCATACGTTCTCATCGCTATTGCCGGCATCCTCAGCCATGTCCTTTACTTTCGACGTGGCGAGCATCAGCTCTACAGCCATATCTACCTCGTTCTCTTTGTTATTTCCACCACCGCTGTCACGGTAATCTTCCACTACAGCTATATCCTGGTGTATCTCGCCAGCCTTTATAGCAGCATCCTAGTATACCGTCTCTTCCTCCACCCCCTGCGCTCTTTCCCCGGTCCTCTCCTCGCCCGCGTCTCAGGTCTCTGGTACATCAACCCAAAGCACAAAGCATATCTTACCCTCCAGGCGCTACACAGCCAATATGGCCCAATCGTGCGCACCGGCCCCTCAGACCTCTCCATCATCTACCCATCCGCCATCCCCGCCATCTACGGCTCCCAATCCTCCTGCACAAAAGCCCCCTGGTACGACCTGACCCACCCTTCCCGCCCCCTGCAAAACTGCCGCGACGCCAAAGAGCACCACGCCCGCCGCCGAACCTGGACCCCCGCCTTCAGCGACAAGATAGTCCGCGGCTACGAGCAGCGCGTCAAAACCTACCAGCAGCAGCTCATTGCCCAACTCACCACCCTCCAGGCCGTCGACATCCGCAAGTGGATCTACCTATACACATTCGACGTCATGGGCGACCTCTCCTTCAGCCGCAGCTTCGACTGCCTCACCACTGGCCACGAACACCCGGGCATCACCCTCCTAAACGCCGCCCTGAGCAACATCGGCCTCTTCATCCCGCCGTGGCTGCACCTCATCCTGCTCAAAATCCCCTGGCTGACGCGCGACTGGTGGCGTTTTCTGTCGTTTTGCAGCGAGAGGCTCGAAGCCCGCATGCACATGGACCTGCAGATACCCGACATCAGCGCCTCGCTGCTCGCCCCGCTAAAGGGGCGGGAGCCCACTCCAGAGGAGAAACTGATGCTCGACGGCGACTCGCGGCTGATCGTCGTTGGGGGCAGCGATACGTCTGCTGTATCGCTTTGTGGGGTTCTGTACGAGCTTGCGCGGCATCCGGAGCAGCTGCGCAAACTGCAGGAGGAGGTTGAGCCGTTTGTCGACGACAAGGGGGAGGTGCGTGGGGCTGATATTGCGCAGTTGGAGCATCTGAACGGCGTGATTAATGAGGCCATGAGGATGTATCCGGCTGTGCCGTCGGGGTTGCAGCGGAAGACTCCCCCCAAGGGAATCCAGGTGGAGGGGGTGCATATCCCCGGGGAGATGACAGTATATTGTCCGCAGTATGCCATGGGAAGATGTAAGACTTGTCTGCTGTGGGATATAGGAGGAGATGCTAATTGCTAATTGTATATCACATTCGCAGCTGAACTATGCTATGCGCGGCCGGACGAGTTTATCCCCGAGCGATGGTACAAGTACCCCGATCTAATCAAGGATCGCTCGGCCTTTGCGCCGTTTAGCCTGGGTATGTATCTGCCTGTAATTCTTATACTGAGTGCTGACTGCAGTAGGTCCGTATAGTTGTGTCGGCCGACCACTGGCGTTGCTAAACATGCGTACTACAATCGCCAAACTGATAACGACATTTGATGTGGGATTTGCCCCGTGGGAGGATGGGCGCGCATTTGAGCAGCAGGCACAGGATAACTTTGTACTGTATATGGGGCCGTTGCATTTGACTTTTACCCGGAGGAAGTAGAGCTAAGGTGTAGATCGATCATTATAGTTCAATGCTACTGTGCAGAACACAGAAAAACGGTGCTGTGGTAGTACCCGACCGGTGATTTTTGCAACTACAGTGGAAAACGCGGGTGTAGGAGAACAGGTTTCCATTTAGATAGAGGCACAGATGACCAAAATGGCAATATTGAAGCTGCTATAAACGGGTATACTACCATGTATACGAGCTAATCCAGAAAAGGAAGCTTACTGCATGAAAGAGGGGCATCATGTCAGACTCCGTCAAAACACGAGCTTACAACCTCACTGCCCCTCCTGACTGCGCGCCTAACTATAATGACTCGAACGACAAGTGATTCTTTGGATGACAGGCTGTCCACACTCTGGCGATCTGCCTGTGACGACTATGCTAAAGCAACGGGGATCTCGCCTAGCGATGGCGACTTCCCCAAGATCCACGGTCCCGAGGATCTGTCGCGTCAGCTAGACGCAGAGAAGGACCATTTCGAGGACTTTCGAATGAAGAAACGACCGCTCTTGCATGCTATGCAGATGATCCTGGCGCCCTTTGAGAACTGGGGCGACCTGCTCGCGGGTGCAGCCTCCGCGGCTTTTCCTCCAGCGTCTTCTATCATGGGCGCCATGATGCTTCTGATTCGGGGGCTCGCAGAGTCAGTGAATCGTTCGACATGCTCACTGACTTGTTTCACAAACTTGGTCATTTTGCTCTCCGGCTGGACTCGTACAAGGGAGTTCCTCTCAGTGAAGGGATGAAGACCATTATTGTCAAAGTTTTGGTCAATTTCCTTCGTGTCTGCGCGGCGTCGCAGAAATTGCTAAGTCGGGGGTCGCTCAGAGCAAGACTTACAAAATGGACAAAGAATGTCCTGGTTGAGGATACGTCGATTAGTTCGCTCCTGGGCGAGCTGGAGGAGTTGACGAGCCAGGAACACAAGATGGTCTCTGCTCATGGGCTCGATCTCACTCACCAGGCGCTCAGAAACACCGCGGAGTTACTCGAGCGAGATGATAACAGGAACGAGCGCGAGAGACTGGATACAGTGAAGAAAGCATTAGATCCCGTCTCTGCATCCGGCCGCGTCTTCTCCTCGATCAACGAGAATCGCATACCTGGATCGGGCAGCTGGATTGAAGACAGAATCCGGTCCTGGTGGCAGAGTGCCGAGCCTTTACTCTGGATTCACGGGGTCCTGGTGTGGGCAAATCCTACCTGGCGTCGAAGATCATCAGTGATCTCGCGGCGGCAGACCCATCCGCTCCATCTGCTTCCAACGTCGCCTCTTTCTTCTTCAAGAATAACGATGTCGACCTACGCTCCTTCAACAAAGCGCTGCGGACCCTGGCATGGCAAGTGGTCGTCCAGCAATCGAGGTTTGCGGCGCATGCAGAGGATTTCTGTCTGAAAGAAGACCCAGCCAACAGCTACGTTGTCTGGAGGAAACTCTTGCTTGACTACTTCGTCAAGTCTGCACCGGACGCCGGAACGTGCTTTATCATTGACGGTATCGACGAGGCCGATCCAGAGGAGCAAGAAATCCTTTTCAGTCTGCTCGAGAGCACGTATGCGACAGAGGACCAGACGAACCCGACCGCACCAATCCGAGTCGTACTTCTGGGCAGGGATTCAGTGCGCGGCATTCTCGACGAACACTCCCTCGGATGGATACCGGAGATTGAAATCACCAATAACCAGAACAAGGACGACCTTCACGGATATGTCTCTCAGAAGCTGCAGAAGACGAAGTTGTTTCGCGGCTATCCAGACTTCCTAGACGAGGTTGTCCAGGATATATGCGGGCAAGCGGAAGGCCTCTGGGAATGGGCTAACCTTGTCATCAAATCTGTTCTGCGCTGCCGGTCCAAGGAGCAGATTCGGAAGGTGGTCCGGACGATGCCCCGAGGAATCAGCGCAATGCTGCATGCAGAGCTGCAGCGTTTGGCTAGAGAGTTGTCGGCCTCGGATGCAATGTCGACCGAGTTTTCCGATGATGAAGGATCATCCGGGGAAGCAACGACGCAGATTCAACAGCTCAACCTTTTACTCTCATTTGTGACGATGGCTCAGAAGCCGCTGACGGTGGACCAACTCGACCTTATCTTAGAAGTCATCCTTGAAGAGGAGGTCCTGAATCTTGAGGATGATCTTCGCACGGTATACTCATCCCTGTTTTCGCTCCGTTCCGCGGTGGAAGAAGTAGACGATGATGGAGATGAAGTAGAGAAAGACGCAGTCATTGTAACTCTGCGCCATAGTTCTTTTTATGAATTCTTCAGCACATCCGTGGAGGCTGGACCCATCCAGGTCGACCCTGGACAAGCGGAGGCGTCCTTTGTATTTGTCCTACTCTATGCTCTCCAAAGAAGAAATGCACCCAAATCAGAGAGGTTGCTAGAACAAGTCAGCAGTTATGCTCAGAAATTCCTACCGCTGCATCTGGAGCGTGCAAATCCAGAAAAGGCAGCAAATCGAGAAGAAATAGCAACTCTTCTTGCCGCTCTCCTCACCGACGAGCCGGTACTCAACCCCCAGCACTGGCTCATTGAACAATACCGCGTAACCTATGTTGCCACATACAACCAATATATGTCCTCTCGCGCAACAGAGATCGCTTGTTACTGGTGGAATACCCAGAAACGTGATACGGCGAACCAGAGGGCGGAGCTGGTCCTGAATTGGCTCTCCCCAGATACGAGACAGATTCTGCAGGATTGCGCTCGATCTTCGACGGTGGCAAGCGATGCCTGTCCTTTTACGGTTCTTTTCTCTCGTTTGGCAGAGTCTTTCTCTCGACTTTGGCTGGCTCCGAAAGATATCGAAGAGGAAGACGGATTACCGGAAGGTATCTCCGTCATGATATTTGTGTACGCTCAGATGGCAGGCACCGAATTCCCGACCTCCGAGGGGAAGTTAGCAGGGGTAGTACGCATAGCCTTGAGGACAGTCGAGATCATGCAGGTCGCCGAGATGCAGCGTTTCGAGAAGACGCCCGTCTGGCATGCTCGAGTGGCTCAGGCGCTCCTCCTGCATAATAACTTCAAGACAGCCCTCGAACAATTCCAGATCTCTCTTGATAAAAATCACCAAAACCCTATCCTGAGCAAACAAGCGCTATCTGCAATTCACAGAGACATGGCTCGCGCGTGTACCGAGACCGGAAGGTATAAGGAGGCATTAGAACATTCTGATCTGGCTGAGTCGTTGCACGACGCCTCCTGGGACCGTGCCTGGCAGGATCCTATCGGCAGACTGCTGAACACTGCGCAAATGAAGCACTTTGCCAAAATGACCGACAAAGCTGTTGTCACCGCAAATGAGGCCTGGGAAACATTCCTGGGACAAACGGAGGATCATCGAGACAGGTATACGCTGACTTCGTTCTGGTCGGTCTTCCTGGAGCTGCACCAGCCACACCGTGTCCAAGATGTGTTGGATTTTGCCGCTTCTCATTCTCGGGAGTTCCAATGGACCGAAAAAGAGGGTTTGGTTGAGTTCCTCGCTTCAACAATGACTTGGACACGCCATATAATATATAGGGTCCTCCACCATGCGCGGACGTGGGACGATGGGAAGCTTATTGATCTTGTTGCCTCGGCTGTGGATAGACTCGAGGCCTCAGAGGGGAAAATAACAGGTGACCTAGCGGCGGCTAAATACTCCATCGCGTCACTGATGGTCGAAAACAGCCGGATCAGCGCCGGAATCCAAACTTGGTACCAGCTTGCCGCACACGACAACCCTGGTTGGGATATGGAAAGGGCTCAGGCGCGGTCACGGAGTCGCTTAGCAGCCGTGTGTCTATGCCATCCCGAGATCCCATTCTGCGACGAGCCCCCTCTGAGATTAGATGAAAAGGCGGAGTATAGTGATATCTGTCTGGTCATCTCGAGTTGGCTGCGGTATCACGGTGATCTCGCAAACGCCCGGACAGCTCTCCGCGGACGTGTGAAGAAAAGTATCGAGCTGTTGTCGGATGACGTTCCTTTCAACGATGATGACGCCTTCCTGAGCCTCTTTCAGACGTTTCTGACGGCTGCAGACAGCGATGAAGATCTGAGTGGGGCCTTGTATTTGACCAAGGCCTGGTACAGGGACTATCTGCGGGAAACGAAGAGAGACAACCCCGTATCAGAAGCTGGCGTCGCCGAATCTCTGAACCAAGTGCATCTTGCCGATGACGAGACACAGGTACCGGATGATGAGGTCTTTGAACGCCGGATCTCGTACACAATCAACTATTTCGCCGAGTGTTCGAACTGCAAGTGTGAGATGAGATCGATCTGCCATTGGTACTTTTGTTGTTGTTGCCCGTTCATGATGCTGTGTCAATGGTGCTACCGCGATATCAAGTCAGCCCTATCCGAGGACGGTGCGTCCCATCCCCCGGGCATCTGCGACCCTCAGCACGAGTTTTATTATACCGGCGGTCCGCTGCAGGCTTTTGAACGTGTGCCTGAGGGGATGATGGTCCTTGACGGTCTTGATGGGAAGAGGCGGACAGCATGGATCGAAGAATGGAAGGATCAGCTGTCGGAGAAGTGGGAGACGGCGGACTTTGCCTTTGAGGGAGGACTGTCGGCCTGGTGTATGCGAGTATTGCCGGAGCCACAGAGATCTCGGTGGGCAACATTTTTCAGGTAACTTCCACTGTTGGAGAGTAGGCTGGACACGGTGTCTCATCTTTCTGTGCTGTTTTCCAGTGTCATAGTCTGCCCATGTCTATCAATGCATAGGCCATTCACTCTATAGACCCAACAAGCCTTTCCAGTCTCTTCATGATATACTGCCTCCGCACAAATAGTCATGCTGCCCACTCAATAATCGACTTCATGAATCTCTCTAGAGGAGACCAGTTAAGATTATAGTAATATACCACGGATCTTCCTATGTTCAACAGCATAAGTTGTGCGCTGTATATCTGCATAATGATGGACATATGAATAATCAACCAATAAGACAGTGTCTCCAGAATCTTCCATTGGCCGATCATTGGCAGGTTTGACCCACTCACACAAGACCAGCCAATAGCAATGGATTACTCTGCCTCACAATAAATCTTAGTGGACAGTGATCAGGCAGAGACAATAAGACCATAGACATAAGATGCCATAAATAGTATCCAGCTCTTCCTAGCACTTCCGAAGACAAGGATGCGCTTTGGAAAGAAACAGAAAGAAATTTCCCCTCGTCCATCTTTCATCCTTTCTCTATCATGTAGACTAGATTCCACAATATCAATATCAATATCATATCAATCTACTCGATCTATCCATAGCCAGTCATAGTTGGCACCCAGCAAACTACTATACTAGCTACTAGACCAAGGCAAGAAGGAATGGGCCTAACCACCGCCGCCATCATCGTCATCGTCATCGTCGCCTGTCTAGCCGCCGTCTCGCTAGGCGCCGCGCTCACCCGCCAACTGTACCCCGCCGAGTCCTACGAGCGCCGGTTCCAGCCCTCGCATTCTCAGGAGATGTATATGCGGTCGGTGCGGATGAGGAATCTGGGGATTTTTCGTCGCGAGAGTCTTTTTTCGTCCGCGTCTGTGGGGATGGGCAAGGATTTGGAGAGTCGATGTATGTTCTTTCCCTGTCTCCCTTTTCTAGAGTTTGTGGTTGCTGATGATGAGTAGATACTGTTGAGGAGACGAGTTCGAGGGGATGAATAGCCATCTAGCTATGATTTGGTTTGATTGCTTGATAGATGATGGATGATATTGATTGATTGATATCTACCTATGGGCTATGGCTATGGCGTTATGATGATAGATTGATGATATGATAGGATATGAACGAATATGAACCAGATACCTGTTTCTTTGAATCTCTACATATCTGTCTATCGAGTAAGGATGCATACACTGGCCAACGCACTCCAGCACAGTGACTCAGATAACGGTGTTTATAAGGTGCGACTCGGCGAATGATAAGGGGACTCCAATTCGCCCCGCCGGTTCCGCCTTCTTGGCACCCAGAGGAATCCTCTTGGCAACATCCCCTGATTGGCCCCCAGACGCACGTGTCTCGCGGCTGAGCGCACTATGGGGAATCTCCTCGTGGGGGGTTTGTCAGATACGATGACGCAGGCCATCTATGACGGTGCCAAGCGGTCTGCCCATGCCAGTGCCAATGCCCGATTCTCGGCGCCAAGGGGGCACCGCGGTGATGAGTTTTCGCTGTGGTGGGGTTCCTGCTCTTCCTGGGGGTTTATAAACTTGGTGATCCCCTTCTGTCCAGTCGGTTTCTCTTTTCAATCGAATCCCAAGGAATTGAGTCGAGTTGAGTAAGATGGAGAAAGGCGATATCCCGGGCTCTAAGCCCCTCTCCCACCCAGCTCACACTCTTCCCTATGAGGCCGTCCTCAAAGAACTCTCCACCAGACTCAATGAGGGTCTCACACCGGACGAGGCAGCCCATCGGCTGCAGACGTACGGCCCCAATAAACTCGACGAAGGCGAGGGCGTGTCCGTGGTCAAGATCCTCGTCCGGCAGGTGGCCAACGCAATGATGCTAGTTAAGGGACCCACTTTGCTTTTGAGCGTTAAACGAACTTGTCTGATCCAATTCTAGGTCCTGATATTGGCCATGGCGGTCAGCTTTGGCATCCAGTCGTGGATCGAAGGCGGCGTCATCTGCGCCGTCATCTTGCTTAATATCGTTGTGGGATTCTTCCAGGAGTATGCTGCTGAGAAGACCATGGAGTCGTTGCATTCGCTTAGCTCGCCCACGGGCACGGTCTCCCGTGGCGGACAGACCTTTTCCGTACCCAGCGCGGAGATCGTCCCGGGGGATATGGTTGAGTTGCGTACGGGTGATACTGTTCCGGCTGATATTCGGTATGCCTCCCCTACCCAACCCCGCCCTGTTTCTTAGAATTGGTGAGCTGATGAGGTGCAGTCTGGTCGAAGCAGTCAACTTCGAGACAGACGAAGCCCTCCTTACCGGTGAATCCCTCCCTGTGCAAAAAGACTGCGACGCCGTCTTCAAGGAAGACACCGGCCCCGGCGACCGGCTCAACCTGGCCTACAGCTCCAGCACTGTCACGCGCGGCCGGGCCCGCGGCGTCGTCATCGCAACCGGCATGGCCACGGAGATTGGCTCGATTGCTGCAGCCCTGCGTGCGGGGGACAGCCACCGCCGACCTGTCAAGAAGGGCCCCAACGGCGAGACCAAGAAACGGTGGTATGTGCAGGCGTGGACGCTGACGGGGACCGACGCCGTCGGCCGGTTCCTGGGCGTTAATGTCGGGACGCCGCTGCAGCGCAAGCTGTCCAAGCTGGCGATCCTGCTGTTTGGGGTCGCGGTGCTGTTTGCCATTATTGTGATGGCGTCGAACAAATTTGCCAGTAGCAATGAGGTCATTCTGTATGCGGTCGGTACAGGGCTGAGTATGATCCCGGCGTGTCTGGTCGTCGTGTTGACCATTACCATGGCTGTCGGGACTAAACGCATGGTCGAGCGGCATGTTATCGTGCGCAAGCTTGATTCGCTTGAGGCCTTGGGCGCTGTGACAGATATCTGCTCCGATAAGACGGGCACCCTGACGCAGGGCAAGATGGTGGTCAAGAAGGCGTGGATCCCGGCCAAGGGGACGTACTCTGTTGGCACCAACAATGAGCCGTTTAACCCGACTGTCGGGGAGGTCACCTTCACCCCTGTGCCGCCGGTGCGCTTCGACGAGGAGAAGGAGGGCTCTGCGATCGTCGACCTGGAAGAGACGGCGAGCAGCGACCCCGGCTCGAGGAATTCCTCAACGTCGCCGCCATGGCCAACCTGTCGCACGTCTACCGCTCCGAAGAAGGCGAGTGGCGCGCGCGCGGTGAGCCCACCGAGATCGCCATCCAAGTCTTCGCCGCGCGGTTTAACTGGAACCGCGACCGGTGGACCAAGGGAGAGAGTCCAGTCTGGCACCAAATGGCCGAGTTCCCCTTCGACTCGACCGTCAAGAAGATGTCCGTCCTCTTCAGCCGGTTCGACGGCAACACCGAACGCAGCATGGTCTTCACCAAGGGCGCCGTCGAGCGCATCCTCGACGCCTGCACGACCGTCATCTGGGAGGACGGCTCCACCTCGATTGATCTCACAGACGACCACCGCGCCACTATCCTGCAGAACATGGAGGAGCTGGCGCAGCTAGGCCTGCGCGTGCTGGCACTAGCTCATAAACCCTACACGCAGTCAACTCAGCTACTCGAAGGCGCGGACCTGCAGCGCGAGGAGATCGAACGCGACCTGTGTTTCCTCGGCTTGATTGGATTGTATGATCCGCCCCGCCCGGAGACCGCTGGCGCCATCCGCGCCTGCGCCCAGGCCGGCATCGCTGTGCATATGGTGACGGGCGATCACCCGGGCACGGCCAAGGCCATCGCGCAGCAGGTGGGGATCCTCCCGTCGGATCTGGGCAGTGTGGCTGCGGATGTGGCCGACGCGATGGTCATGACAGCGGGGCAGTTTGATAAGCTCAGCGACAGCGAGGTAGATGCGCTGCCGACCCTCCCGCTGGTGATTGCGCGGTGTGCCCCGCAGACAAAAGTGCGGATGATCGACGCGCTGCACCGCCGGGGCAAGTTCGCCGCGATGACTGGCGACGGGGTGAATGACTCTCCCTCACTCAAGCACGCGGACGTCGGCATCGCGATGGGCCAGGCCGGCTCGGACGTAGCCAAGGACGCGTCGGACATTATCCTGACAGATGACAACTTCGCCTCGATCCTCAACGCCGTCGAAGAAGGCCGACGCATCTTCGATAATATCCAGAAATTCGTACTCCATTTGCTGTCTGAGAACATCGCGCAGGCATGTACCCTCCTCATCGGACTAGCCTTCAAGGACCTGGACGGGCAGTCCGTCTTCCCGCTCGCCCCCGTCGAGATCCTCTGGATCATCATGATCACCTCCGGCATGCCGGACATGGGACTGGGCATGGAAGTCGCCGCGCCGGACATCATGGACCGCCCCCCGCAGACAAAACAGGGCATCTTCACCTGGGAAGTCATCGTCGATATCTTGGTCTATGGCGTATGGACCGCCGCGCTATGCCTTGCCTCCTTCTCAGTCGTAGTCTGGGGCTTCGGCGACGGCGATCTCGCCCGCGGCTGTAACCGCGAGTACTCCGCTGAGTGCGACCTCGTCTTCCGCGCGCGCGCAACAACATTCGTCTGCCTGACATGGTTCGCGCTCTTCCTGGCGTGGGAGATGGTCGACATGCGGCGGTCGTTCTTCCGCATGCAGCCCGGCTCCAAGAAGTATCTTACGCAGTGGATGTATGATATCTGGCGGAACCAGTTCCTGTTCTGGTCGATTGTTGCGGGGTTCGTCACGACGTTCCCCATTCTGTATATCCCTGTTTTGAATCATGTGGTGTTTAAGCATACGGGGATCTCGTGGGAATGGGGGATTGTGTTTGTGGAGGCGGTGCTGTTCTTCCTGGGGGTGGAACTGTGGAAGTTTGCCAAGAGGGTGTATTTCCGCCGTCAGCGGGGAAAGATGGATAAGAGTCTTGCTTAACAGGCCGGGGGTTCATCTGGAGGTAGGTAGATAGGTAGTAATATAGACAGGACTAGGTAGGTAGATAGATAGGTAGACAGCGGTAGAAAAGTTCTATTGATTGACAGCCACGTCCCCATCCTTCATCCTTTAGCTTGTATCTACTGGCCATCTTAAATCCCTCATATATCACTAACCTCCAACCGAACTAACCTCCCACTCTCCACCTCATACACATACCCCGTCACATCCCCCTGCACAAGCCTACTCCCGCGCAGAAACCTCACATCCTCCCTCACACTCTCCTCCAGATCCCTGAACGGCAGGAACTTAATATCCGACGCATCCTCGCCAAGCTCTTCCCGTATCTTCGCTCTGATATCCTCGTCGCTGAACGTGAGCATCCCGCAGTCCGTCTATGCCTATCAGTAAGAGTAGTCAAGACAAGGAATGGGTAGGGCCTACATGATGAATGACAACCACTTCATCCGTCCCAAGTAACCGCTGCGAGATTACCAAACTGCGGAGGGCTTCGCTGGCTCGTCCGCCTGCGTTGCGGATGATGTGTGCGTCGCCTTCCGTGAGGCCGAGGGCGGAGAAGACGTCTGCCCTTTTAGCATGAAACCAATGTACAAGTGACGGGTGAGGTACCGATGCGAGCGTCCATGCAGGTGACGACGGCCAGTTTACTAGGTTTGTTAGTTTGATAACAGTTGGGGAGAAGTAGGCTACGTACCGTTTTGGCGGGAGAGGGAGATGGCCTTTGGTAAAAGAGGCGGCGTACTGCGCGTTGGCGGCTTCAATGTCTGCTATTTTGGTCATTTTGACGGCGACACTGTGTCTATAGTATGACTGGAGATGGTGTTGAGGGCTTGTATATGTTTTAAGCCAAGGTGATATCGCAATTTACCCCGCAAATGGTGACAGGTTGCGTTTGATATACATTAATATAGACAACTCAATAGACAGATGATATACTAAGCCTCCTTGTCATCTTGGTATGCTTCCTTCCTCCACCCATGCTCCAATCCTAACACCTCCCCCGTAATGATCCCCTTGACAGTAAACAGCGTATTGACAATCGCAATAATCACCAGCATCAGCAGTAGCGCCGTCGACCACACATAAAACGCAGGCGAATCCATAATCTTCCCCAGCTGCACCGCGCAGTTCGTATACACGCCCTGCATTTGTCAATAACCCATCCAGAGCACAGCAGAGCAGAGGAAAAGGACATACCCAAGGAAAAACCAACGACCAAGCCCCAGACTAAACGTCGTACTCTTGAACCCCCCGGCTGCGCCGCCAACGTATGCAAAATACTAATAATCGCAAAACACCACCAAAACGTCGCAAACCCCAGGACAGAACCCCCGCAAACTGACTCACCGCGGCAATCGGGCCAGCCGCCTGCGCGCGCAGCAACGTCCCTCGCGCATACGCCGGGAAGCTCTTCTGCACCGCACCTCCCAGAATCTGCAGCGCGAAGCCGCCCTGCCCGAATGGCCCGCAGAGGATCATATCCTGCCATACTTTTTGCGGAGGGGGCTGCTGATCGGAGAAGTGCTGGAAGAGGATGACGGCGTCGAAGCCGAGGGATAGGGATATACCCGCGCCGACGAGGAGGTATGCGACGATAATGAGGGGGACTTGGAGGCGGGGACTGAGCGCGGTGGAGGTGCAGATTGCGCCGCCGCCTGCGGCGCAGGTGAGGGCGGCGATGACCGGAAGGAGAATGGCCGGGGGGACGCGCTCGAAGCCGCTGGGTTGGAGTTTGAGTTGGACGTAGGGGATGGCGATGACGGCGAGGGTGGAGAGGAAGGCGGCGATCCACCAGAGGACGTAGACGCCTACTGCGACGCCGTGGGTGCTGCCGTACTGCAGGGCGACCATCTGGATGATGGTTGTGTAGGTGATGACGATGCTGGCGAGGCAGGAAGTCTCGATGAGGTTATGGCGGAGTTCGTAGCCGACTTCTCTGGGGTAGCGGATGAGGCGCAGAATGTACAGGAAGAGGGTGATGGCAAGGAGCACAATGGTATATATCCAGACGATCTTGGCTAGGATACGCAATGCACCGAACTGGTAGTGCAGTTGGTGCAGGATGACCGAGATGATGCCGGTGCCTTGGGGCATGAGGAACCATTGTGGGGAGAAGTTGAACAGCGCGCGGGCTGGTGGGTAAGCTGGATGATCTGGCATAATATCGACCTATTTGTTGATTAGACATGTAAAGTATGTTAAGAGGAGTCGAACTGTCTTTATCATTTATAGAGAAAGGGCAAAACGGAGAATGTCTGGATGACATCACCAACATCATTCCCCACATCAACAAAGCTTATTTCCAGGATTATCCACAGAATAGCTTCATAGATAGATATATTGATTAATTATCTAGATGCTGATTGATGTAATCAACAACATCCGGACTGCTCAGACAGATAGATGATTACCATGTATAGAGTCATCTCAACAGGACATCTTACCTGTGACTAGATAGCCAATTAATATGCTGCTAAGCACATAGTGTCTCCAGCAGTATTATGTATACATACCTCCTTGTACTTTTGTCTGTAGGTCAACCAGGTCAAAGGAATCACAGCGCAGGCATCTATAAATACGGGTATCCATCGTCACCTACAGAAATAGATTGTCAGTGGAGTTGAAGGAATTACAGAAATCAAGCTTGATAGATACCTCTTGTTCAGACATTTCTAATAAAGATTCTTCACTTTTTCTTCGACGCTGGCCATTGTATAGTGTGCACCTCATGTATCAAGATGCAGAAGGGATAAAGGACAAGATGGTTACAACTTATAGTGGGTTCCCTTCTCTTTAATAATGATACCCCACCAGATGTTCGGAATCCTGGTGGGGCTGGCTGCGATGCTGCACTCGATGGAATTAATCAAACAACTCTTGGCTAGATTCTCTGTCCAATAAGCGTCAAAGCATCGATTTAAACTTGACTCGATCATGGACTGTCGTCCAAGACCAGGCAAATCACAACCCTAGAAGAGTGGGTTGTCTCTAGTGGACTTGGTCGGCTAGAGAATACGGAGTAGGCGTGCAGCCATGGCCATCTGGATCCACAGGGGTCACAGGGTATAGAGCTAAATCCGAACAGAACACCTGGAAAGGATCAAGGGTTCGAGTCGAGGGAGTGAGATCTCATGAAACATCCTTTGGTAGGCCAAGTCTCCGGGAAGAGAAATGCTTCACTACGAAAAATTCATGTACTTGTCAAGCTAGGGAAAGCCCATCTTTGCATCCATTCACCCTCCATAACCTCAGTGGCAGTTGGCCTCTCCTCAGGCTGAAAGGCAAGAATAGCCCTCAACATAGCCAACAAGGCAACTTTCTCCTCCTCTCCTACCTCTTGCATCTTGGCCTCCTGCCTTGGTTCCTGCACCGAATCGCTAAATCGTTGTCCCAAGTCCTTGGATTGCCATTGTCTCGGGTTCCGTCCTCGTTGAACCATCTCTTGCGGGAATCCCATTTCACCCACCACTCCAGAGGCAGCCTCCCAAGCGCATCAACCTGTCCTCTGATTACCCAGTCGGCTGAGGGATTGAATCCCTCAAACAGCGGCCGCTGGCCTATAATTTCCCAGATCGTGCACGCAAGCGTCCATATATCAGCAGGAGACGAAAGCGGCTCTTGGGGTTCGAAATGAACCTCTGGAGGAACCAAAGGGCTGGAGCATGGGAGGAAAGCCGCGTTGTCGTAGCCGGTGTAAAGGACTCTCCCTAGTCACTTACGATGATTTGTGCTTCGGATAGAGAAACCCGACCGCTTTCTTTTCCTAACCAGACCTGCACGACAGCATGGCTTGGAACGCCGTCTGCGAGTGGACGCTGATCGAGACGTTCCACAGGCTCGGTATGAGGCTGTCCACATTGTTCGTACAACTGCTCTGGCGAGAGAGTGTTCATGCTCTCGGGAAGACGTAGTAACATGTTACCAGCATTAAGATCTCAAGTTTAGCATGCGAGGAGAATTGGCAACATCCATTTGATATTAGAGGGAGGGTTGAGAAATTGTACATATGCCCCCGGGCTAGAGCTCTATCAGATTAGCGCCTAAGGCCCCACAGTTCTCAGTTCAGAGACAACACTTCGGCCTTTATCCTTAAGCTTGCTTCTGGTATTGAGGGGCATAAATATTTCAGACTTTTTGAGATGAGAAGATGAGGATGATCAAAGGAAAAGGATTGCTTATTGAAGTGGTGTTGAAATATTTTAATCGCAATGATCATGGAGATGTAACCCTAGGCTGGCGAGCACGTCGGCTGGGGCTGCTGCACACCTGTTTAGCCTACCTCAGTGGTATTATCCATAACTATTACTCTGAAACTTGGCGAATGTGCACCGACCTACCAAGGCTACCATATTACTAGCCCCTGGTGCCTATCTCCGGCAAGCTTTAAGTCAAGATTCAAGAACCTGACGTTCCCTCTTCCATTTCAGTTAATAATAATGATATTGACAATAATCACAATAATGCAGACCATTGCAAAGATCCTATTCCCCTGTCTAGTTACTTCAGTTATAGTCCTCGCGTGTTGGCAGCTTCTCCCTCATCAACTCCAAACAATACAAGCACGAACTCAAACACAAGCACAAGAGCAACAACCAGAAATGGAGAGGATTGATTGTGTGCAACATGATCCTGAAGGTCGCTTCTGGGTAGCCTATGGCTCCGGCCCTGGGGTGAAGGTCTCCGGGTACCCCTCCAAGGGTGGTGTCTATGTCCTGCGTAACTGTTTCGGCGTAGAGCTGGACTTTCTTGGGCTTGACCGGTTCAATGACACCGAACGCCCATCCAAGTTAGATCCCGATTGGCAAGCGAAAGAGGACGCACACTGCGACAGGAGTCAGTTACCATTCTCCTTTCCCTGACTTTCCTTTTCTTATTTTTTTATTGCATGTCTAATGTCTAAAAGTGCGTCGCCTCGGCGCTACCTGGTGGCGAAGCGAATCCAGTGAATTTTGGGAGCGTGGACTGGAGCCCCCAAAGTCTACGGATGGCTATCTCCGAGTGGGCTGGCCGGCTGCAGGTGGTGTATGGGTGTTACACACGACACGGGGTAACGCAAGCGATATAGGGGCAGCACGGATTCACAACGCGCATGATATGGAGGAACGGTGCAGGTGGATCGAAAAGCTGGGAGGTGTCTTCTACGCTGACCCCAAGGACTGCCCCTATCTTGACCTTCCTTGACTTGACTAGTGTAGGTGGTGCATGACTGTAACTTTTATCCGAGAACCGTGGGATCTAGCCAACCAATCACCCACCAAACCAAACAGTTAGCTAAATCGACAAAACCACCGGGGGCAACTAAGTAAGGTAGTATCATTTAGTCTTGAGAGGTATCACAATGTCGCTTATAGTTTACCCCTCCAATGCTCACAGAGCTGTTGAGATACCAGGCGTTTGCAGAAGCATCTAAACAAGAAATCGAACTATGTATATATATGTGCTGTTATGCTGTTTGTTGCAGACTCATACGAAGCCAGACAAAGTGACTGTATTGGCACCTGCAATGAAGAACAAGATGAAGTACTTAGATTTAGTGTATACTTGTCTTAGGGCTCTCCGAAACTGCTTAACGCTAGACTGGTCATTTAGTCCCCTTTTAAGACCGCCACAAATGCTACCTCAAAGGCTGCAATTTCTTTTCTATCTACCTAGCGTCGGAATGTTGGCGAAGATGTGACCCTTTACCGAAGAGCACAATGGTGTAGCTGAGAATCCTACTTGCTTGTGGTTGAGGTAGAGCTAGAAACAAGCCCTGATAGTTGATACACACCTCAGCCATGGAGGCGACTGGGCCTTTAGGAAAGAGATATAAAAGAGCAGTTATCTCATAGTTGTCTGTTTCCACACCTTTTCCCTCGCTCACATTTGTGACAATGAATTGATTTACAGTGCTTGCCATGGTGGTGGCCTTTCAGGTCATCCACCAGGCAAATAGGAAAGCTGTATTTGCACATTTCATGGTACCTCTGTCCATTCTGAGCTTTCCTATTAAAATAAGTGAGAAGGACACTAATACTATTCAAGGTCACAAACTCTGAGAATTACACTGCTTCTGACTGGCAGTCAGATGTTGGATTAGCCCAGGATGCCTATATTAATATGTTCACCCCAATGCTGCAGTGTATGTCAATAGTCATAGATGGAGTAGGACTCTAGGCTGCAGACTAATATTAAAGGTGATAGTAATATTAGTGCTCATATCTAGTTTAGTAGCATCACTGCACCACCTGGCATGGTTACCATTTATTTATTTATTTATAATTTATTAATGAGTGCCCTTATAACCATTAACATCACCACATCATGTAATGGGGGCTTCAACAACTTTAATATATAGGTAGGAAGTATTTAAGGGGGTGCTCCCTATGGTCTATACTCTACTTTAGTCAACTTAAAAGATCAGGTATGTTTTAAAGGGAAGGGCACCTACAACTTTAATCCCTTTTACACCTTTACTTGCTCCTATTGCCCTTACTAAGCCTAATATAATAGGAATGATAGGCTACCTAGCAGAAGGGAAAGATGCTAACTACAAGGGCCTATGCAGCTTTGCCTATAACTATAGCTATTATCCATCTGGGATGTGTGATACAACAGAACATCCCATGCCAGTGCTAATAGTCTTGGACTTCCTGCCGCTGGCCTGTGTTGCTGGTACTGGACCTGGTCCAGTCTCCGGATTATGTTTGTATGCTTGCATCTATGGGTATTGTCCCATCAATCTATGCTCCGGTACACAAACAGGGGCTCTTGTGCAGCTGCCCGCCCAGACAGAGGGTCCTGGTATGGCAGGCCCCGGCTATCCCGACACCTTTGACAACCTCTGTGACCTTGCCTGCAGCCGAGGGCTACTGTCCACCTGGAACCTGCATATTGGAGGCGGAGCAGGAGATCACAGAGGTGATTGCCACAAGTGGTTATAATATTTCTGACTTCGCCGACTTTAATCTTACCATCCTAGCGACGGCGCTGATTAGCGAGGATGGGTGCACTGTTCTCCAGAAAAAGCAGATCAGATTGGGCTGGGTGGAGTCCTGGAATATCATGAATTACATGTATAAGGTGGCCAAGGCTGGCATCAACTTCAACGAGGCCGCTGCTGTTGAGTACCTGGGGCCACCATCGATGAATCAGGACCAGTGGAGCAACTACAAGGCTATATATCTGAACCTTGCCACCATCCAGCCCAGCTGGAAGATTCTCGACCTACTCAAGTGGTTTGCCTGGAAGATTGCGGTCCGGTGCGATGACCTGAAGTTATAATGCTCATGCAGGAGAGATGTCAACACCATTGCCTACACAGTGCAGAAGGACCCCAAACATTAGGTTGCAGCCATAAACTTTTGCCCGCAGTACTTCTCGTTGCAAATACTAAAGGACGCGATGTACTGGGCAGACACCATGCACACTCCCAGGGAATATGCTGACCTGAACAACCACTATAACAATCAGGCCCTGGTGTGGATTCATGAACTGCTACACCTTAACTGGGTGTTAATAGCCTTAAGCAGTAGTAATATTCACCATGTCACTGACATCAAGGTGGGATATGAGGAAGGGGAAGACTGCATCATGACATACTACACTGCCTACAGGCCGTGGATGTGCAAAGCACTGGCGCGCTTGGGATGGAGCACAGGCCTGTGGACCATTCAAAATGCTGACAGTCTGACCTTATATGCCTTCGCTAAGTACGTCTAGAACATGTTTGGCAACATCTACCTACACCTCCCCCTGGCGCCACCAGCCCCAAAAAGCGCCTTAATTCCTTTCAAGATTAACGACCTTTTCACACTCTATAATAACGGCACTGGTGAACGGGCCTCGAACACCACCCTTGGCAATGAGTTGGAGTGGAGTCTAAGGGGGTCTGTGCTGCTGCTGATGATGAGGATGGCGCTGAGGCTGCCAGTGCTGTGATGACAACTATGACCACCTGGCCTGTTGAGACAGACTACCCTTCAGACTATCTATCCAGTTGGTCATCGTGGGCTGGCCTGACGCCTACAACCACAGCCACAGCGGCAACGGCGGCCGCAACCGCACTTGGACTATGAGCATCTACAGCGAGGTAAATTGTACTGGTGACTACTATGTGGTGGAGGGCAAGAGCCTGGTGATGGCCGATCTCGGCACGTCGGACAAAAGCACGAGCGCCTCCTGCAAGTATTACACTGCCGGCAGCGATAGGTACACCTCGTGCGATCAGAGCACGCTGACTGAGCCCCTGTCATGGCAGCTGCCACATATATAGCGCGATCGAAATCGCTGCCGGAAAACCGGATATAAAAGCATGCAGCTTCCAAGACAAATACAGTATCAATTAGCGCAATTGAATGCCTAGTGTCTCACACTTAAACGCGTTCACTTACCTGGTTTCTGCAAAGATGGTATCTGTTGTCCACGCCGGCTCATTGCTGAGTGTTTTATAGCTATCGCTCAAAGACACTTTGTAAAACACGAAACCGAAGAGTGGTTTTTCGCCCCCGTTTTATACACCCCGGCAAGACGACAAAACATGCGGCCTAGGGAGCACGAAGGGTAGAATATGCGTGAAATAGCTCTTGCACAGTCCAGTCTGCAGTCCGAGCCATCCCTCCGATTCGTGTGCGTTGGCGAGGTGTTGCTTTTTGGAGTTGGCGGGGGATTTTCAAAATGATGCCTTATGGTGGCTGAGGAAATTTATTTAATTTAAAGCTATGATTGACGTCAGACAGAGCGAGAACTTTGAAATCTATGGCCCGCAGCCATTGACAAGTTGCTGGACTTTTCCTGATGGTTTGACTTTTGCACGGTACCTCCTCGATGATTCACTGACGGCTGAATGGTCTTCGTAGTCAACCTACGGATGATCGGTACTGCGATGTATGCAGCCCCGGCGTGTGACTCGGCCTTTAATCCTGCGTCGCCTAGTTGACGGAGGATGTTGCTTTCTTGGGAGTCAACTAGGTCTCCTGCTGCGATTGTGATCTTGATGGCAACGTATTTTCTGGTCTCTTGGTTCCTTGCTAACCAGACGGTCGAGTATGTACCGGAGCCAAGTTTATGGACGATGCGGTATTGATTGTTCAGCCGCGCTCCGATGGTTATTGGATGGTATCCTCCTGGATGATATCATCTCGAGATTCTCGACATCGTCGATGGGTATATATACTCACCGGTATCGCCTGTAGCTGTGAAAGAACTGAAACGCTCTACTGTCCAGTATGCGGTGTTGCTACAGTGGAAGATAGACTTCGCGAGATACAATCCGGACAAGCCATCAGATACACCAGCTAACACCTTTAACTTTGGGCAAATAGCAAAACCTTGCAGGGGGTATAAACAGTATCTTATTATACAAGAGATTATATGCAGAAAGAATCGTAAACGTATAGCCAATGCAATATTTACTTCCGTTTCCCCGCGGTCGTGGCAGGACTCATTCCAGCTCCCATCTCTCAGTACTTCTATTTGGCAAGTGTCCGGGGAGCTCCTGCGGGGCACGCGGCGTCTGGTCAACCACCTTTGGGGCGAAGGCCTCCGCAATCTCAGGTGTCGGTGTCGTCTGCCTTCTTCTTCTTCTTTTAATGATTGCGAAGAATACACCGGCGGCGACCAAGGCTACACCAGCCACGCCCCCCACTACAATGCCTGCGATCGCTCCGGAGGATAGTCCGGTGCTTGCCCCCTCCATTCTCTGAGACTGTCCAACGTTGCTATTAGACGCGGCCGATTGCGTGGGATCCGAGGTGCCGGTGGATTGGGTGGCATCGACGAGATTGGACACTCCTGGCGCGCAAAAGGACCCGTACACGCGATTGTCCGGATTGACAGCAACAAGATCCTCCTCGGTTGTGGGCTTGGCTGCCCACAGGGAGAACTGGCCGGCGTCTTGATTGACCATCACGTAGGCACCACTGAGGAATTGGCGGCCTAGCTGGGGCAAATCGTCGGCGTTTACTTGTTGCATGGAGTTGAGTACAAGCTCGGGAGCGGACGCGTTAGCCAAGATCGCCCCAGTAGTCTTGTCGATTGTGAGGTTAGGGACGACGAGCTGATCGTTGGCAATGCGCACTCTCAACCCTGAGCTAAGGGTGATGGACAGGTCGCCAGAGTATCTGTATTTTTTCTGTAAGCATATGCTCCTCATCCGCACTCGAACTCATGGCCAGGTGAACTCACGGGCTTTTACCCGAAGGATACAGCATCCCATAATAATTGATGCCAAATGAGCGGCCAAATGATACAATGCTGTCCCCCGTGATACCCGAGAATCGTTTGAAATATGGCTCGTAAGGGATGGTCATCAGGACAGGGTAATCCGGAACGATGCATGCGGACATGGCAGCCGACTGGCTCCCATCATAAAGACTCGTAGTCGTACCATTATCCCAGTTCAATGAAATGTCTGTAATGGTTACCAACATGCCAGTGCTGCACGCAGGGTTAGAATAGACCAGTCCCTGGGTGAAGTTGGCCCCAGACGCCTTGGCGCGGTCGTAACCACCAAACACAAAGTTGCCGTCCATCTGCGCGTCTGCTGTCACTCCTTGACGGCCCCAGAACATGGCCCATGACCTTGAGGCGATTTTGCCGGTGCTGACGAGAGCATTCAACAAGGTGGAGTTGCGGCCGAGTCCTATAGCCGCCTGCGGATGGTATCCTTCCTCTCCCCAGCCTGACTTCGGCATTCCAACGGGAAATTTGGTTACATTGATGCTCGGTGTGAGGGTTATGGTGTCACTGAATATTTCTAGAGATGGATATGGCGAACTGTCTGTCGGGTAAGAGTCTGTAGAGGTCGCTCCCACAGAAGTCGACTTTGATTTATCGAACAACCCTCCGCGGAAGGTCATGCAGCCCGCTTCGGCCCAGTCCGTGCCACAGCTCCAGCCTGTGGGATAGACGAATGTGTTGTTCAATGGCCTGGAACATGTTAGACATATGCGTTGTAATTTCACGAGTGCCATTCTGTTATGGAGAGAATTACCACTGTGGAAGGAAGGCAAACGGTTGAGCGGGTGTCCCTACGGAGATGTCGACCCCGCGGGCAACTTGATCGTTGGTGAGAGACACATTGCCAACCCGCACACTGAATGGGGATGGGACGCAATCCGCACCAGCTGAGGAGACCATGGGAAGCAGGAATAGAAGAAACGAGAGCAAACAGGAGCTCGAGGGAGCAACAGAAAACAATATTCGATCTTCCGGCATCTCGATCATCCTCAGATTAGTTTCGAATAGTTACACATAACACAAGAAGGCACGGGGCATAAGGAAGGAAGATTTTGAACACTGCCACGAGGCTGTCTTACTAGTGTCTAGATCCAACGTCGCCGAACTTCTGTTCGAGGAAGATGCCCAGGCGGATTATGCGCCAGGCAAAGCGCCTAAGGACCAATATCGCCTGGTTATGTTGCGTTATCACAACTTTTAGCCAATCCACTCAGCCAGTGTTTGATTAAGGAGTAAAACGTACTTTGTGTCCATCAATAATTTCACACTGCCCAACAACTTTCCTTTTTCAGAAATAACGCCACGACGCAAGTTGACTGCGCCGCTCTACGCATACTCCATGATTGGCCCAAGCTGCCATGGGTTTCGATGGCTGGCGCCATGGTGCTTGTACTTTTTAGGATTGCACTGGGAGCGGGCCGCGATGATAATATTAATAATGGGACAATAATGGGGCCAAACGAGTCAATGACAAGTAGGAAGTGGGGCCTTACTTTGGTGGTTAGGTCTCACTTACTCAGTAGACTGTATGTGACCCTACCTAAGATCGCATGACGCTTGTAAGGCCATGAATGATAATTTGTGCCTAGCTAGGTGCTGAAGTGGAGTGAGTTCTCAGTGATATTCTCTTGTCAATCTAAGTCTGTGCTATGACTATGTGTAGCTGCTTGTAGAGAAAAAGAAAAAGGGGGTGTGAGGAGGGAATTTCAGCACATAAAGATCAGACAGCCCTATCTGGAGCATGATTATAAAAAAATGCTACCCGCGTAGATAGCGTCTGATTGGCTATTCTTAAACCCTTTGAGTACATATATTACCATACTCTATACTAGGAGAGCTTTGTGAGGGTAAAGATTATACAACATTACAACATTGTATTGAGCATTCCTTTGATCATGCCTGTCGTGCCATCTACTCTATGTTGACGCTACTGTACTATCATCCCTACTAGCAAGAGATGGTTGTCTGGACACCTTCTTGGCTGAGTGGGAGATGTGTGACAATACCTAACTATGTATGGAATAGCGTTAGTAAGCGTATTAACCCAGCTTGCCGAGGAATCTACACTTCAAAATTATGGGCGCGTGCCTCCGCACACTGATGAAAACAGCTTCTTCCACCCTCTCCTTCGATTTCTCCTTGCGACCTTGGAATCATGATCCAATCCCACTCCTTGTTTGAAGCAGCATGCCTGTCTCAATGTTTCAAATCTACACCCACCAGGCCATATCACACCCTGGCGCTGAGCAAAGTCCCACAATGATGCCTGGCGGATAATCGCTCATGATGATTCGCCTTGAAGAACCAGGATGTGTTCTGATACCAATCCACTAGCAGACTTAGCAGCCGCCACGAAAGCTGGAACAAGCCCAATCATGAATCTCTCTGAGTTAGCTATGTTGGCATCAGGAATTAGGGCCTTGCTGAGCAGGGTGATCGCCTATCTATCCTCCGTATCAAGACTAGCTAGGCCGCAACGGGATTGACGGACCTCTGCATGCTTACTTTTCCGTGATAGACAGGCTCCACACTCCCATCCACAGTCTAGAGTCTGAACTGCAATTCAGCACCCCCTCTCTCGCCATATCTTCTTGGCGCACTAGACAGCTTGGTCATTCGAATCGAGTCCGCCGCCACTTTCAGCTTCCTCTCATGTTGGCCTACTCTCAGGGTTTACCTGTTCCTTTGGCTGATGTTTCCCTTTGAACTTATTACTACCAGAGTCTCATGTCCTGGTTAAGCCTCAGTTCCCAACGTCGGGTCGTACGGCTCTCTGCCACTGTAATTGGCGTGCTTTTTGTTCTTTTCCTCTTACATGTAACAGTTACAAGGACGCGGTTTCAATATTCTCCGCTGCCATCTTCCACATCTGGCCCTCACCGAAATGATTCCGATACAAAGGGCCATCTCCCAAACGCAGAACAGGCGCCTACTCTGCCCGCTGAGTATTCGGCGGTGGCCGAGGTGCCATCCTACTGCGCAGATCGATTCGGTATCACATATCTGGAGAAGCTGCGCGACTCGAGAACCGAGTACTGCACTCCAAACTCGCCTTCAGGCTTGACCTGCTTCCACAGTCAAACAGAGTCGGGCTCCCGAATCGACACGTTCTGCTTCGGGCGCGGAGCTGTATACGATCCCGCTCAGCGACTTTTTATTATGGACTGTCAACTGCGAGATTTGGATGGCGAGAACGTACCCACTTTCGGAAAATTTCACAATTATTGGTACGAGACAGGCCCTGGGGTCGTGTTCCAAAAGGCAGTCTCCCTCCAGGGCAAGCTCGACCATACCGTTCCTCCCGTAGTTTCAAATCACACGATCCTGGTTCAGCGAGAAGGGCGCGGAATGTCTGGCATTCTCTCATGGAGATCTTTTCCATGACCATGACCATCGATGTTCTGCGCATGACTGCGGGCCCCAACCCGCACAGGCCGCTTTTCAGTATTGACGACATCGAAAACGCACAGGTCGTCATCCTGGACGAGGTCGAAGATGGGCCCTACTTTGACCTGTGGAAGATTTTCGCTCAGCGGCCACCACTCCGAATCAGCGATCTGCGTCCGACCAACGAGTTCGAGAACCTGATCGTGCCCCTGGCGGGCGGATCGAACCCCCTCTGGCAGGGTGATTGGGAGATCCATTCATGCGAAGACTCTGCACTGATCCGTACCTTTTCCAGACGGGTCCTCTCTCACTTCCATGTGGAACTTCGCCGACCCCGACAGGGCCCGCAGATCGTGTTGACTTTTATCGACCGGACGGGAAGCCGAAAGCTGATCAATCAGGAGGACTACTTCAAAACAGTCAAAGAGCAATTTCCCCATATAACCGTCCAGATGATTGACTTTGCCAGCATTCCATTCCAGGAGCAGCTGAGGATTGCCCAGGGATCGGACATATTGGTGGGCGTGCACGGCGCCGGTCTCACGCACGGTATCTTTCTTCCATCCGGCTCTGTGATGGTCGAGATTCTCCCGCCGGGTTTGAATCACAAGGGCTTTCGCAACCTTGCTTCGCTACTTGGACATTTGTATTTCAGCGCTCACGCAACGAAGCCGGCTAAAACTTTGAAGCGCGACGACTGGCATAACAGTGACGTTTATCTCGAGCATGACAAGTTCATGGATTTAATGAATGTTGCCATCAAGGCTTTGTATAACAGAGGAGAGCGGAACTACGACGTGATCTGATTGAAGGGGTCATGTTGCACAGGACGTGTTGCCAATATAAGCTGGCCAATGCGTTATGAAGAGACTTGTATATTCAATAATGATGCGATTGATTGCACGCTTGGACAAATAAGACAAATTATCTTCAAGCTTGGAGTATTTCTCGTCCTTCCGGCTATAATCACTTTCCAACCATGCTCGAACTCCGAGGCTTCTTATCAATTGAGGTGTGAGATATCCTCTCTTACTGTACAATGACGATACAGAAGTTAGATTCCAAGCTGACAGGCCCAAACCAAAAGCAACATGACATGTTAGTACCGCAACGGCACCCACGCCGCAGACGACGCCCCCTGCCCGAACGCCAACACCTGCTGCCCGTCCAGCGCAACATGCACGGATAACCTCCTCTGCCGCGACAAGAACAACCACGCCGACGGCTCGCTGACTGACTTCCCGGACGGACACTCATACAATTACACCGGGCTGTACTATACACCCTCCTGCCAGGATAAGAGCTACAAGGGGTGTTCTGTAGCTTGTACGACATGTACGTTACTTCCCCTCAAGCCTACTGACAAGATTGGCTGTGCTGATGATGATAGATGATTCCTATCGTGGGCAGTATATCTGGGCGTGTAATGCCGCGCTGACGAGGTACTGTTGTCATGATGATGAGGCGAGTTTGAGTCAGAGGGATTGTTGCGATGGTGGGACGTTTGAGTTGGCGGCGCCGGAGAGTTCGGCTTTGCCTTCTGCCTCTGCGTCTGCCTCTGCATCTGCGAGTTCGAGCGCGAGTTCGACGTTGGCTGGAGCGCCGTCGGGGTCTGTTACGTCCTCAGCCGCGACGGCAACAGCAGCAGTAGCGACAACTAGCCTGTCCACAGGCGCAAAGGCAGGCATTGGGGTTGGTGCGGCCGGAGCCGGGATCATCATCATCGTGCTGGTTGCGCTGCTACTCAGGTCACGCACACTTGCAGCTAACAACCGAGGGCAAAGTCAAACTGAAAAGAATACATTCTGGGCAAGTGGAGCCAGAGCCAAAGCCAGACGAGCGGAACTCGAGGCGTGCGCTTACGCACAACCGAGCGAACTGTCTGCGAAGCCGGCGCGGAGCCGCTTCGAACTGGCTTCTTAATTATGTACATGACTTGATTATGATTGTATCAGTTTGTAACAGCAACCGTACAGCCGATGAAACATGTACGCTAATATCTACAAGAAGAGGACTGAAAGAAGCAGACTACAGACGGAAGAATGTCGACAGCGTAGGCGAGATCGACTGCTTCTTCACGCTCGGCGGTTTGGACTCGGTAGCCGGTTTGGACTCGGTGCCCGGTTTGGGCGTTCCTGGTCGAGAGTGTTGCCGGTAGAACCGGAAGGACTGAGAGTCTGTGGGAGAGACGCCCAGGGCACGCTCCGAGGTGTTGCTACTGGAGGCATAGTGTCGGCGTTCCTTGATGGGCCAGGTAGAGAGACAGGCGCGGGGGAGGAGCCCTTGCTTTTCGGTGTCGGTCAGTGTACATAGTGCCTGGGGGAGTCAGTTTAATCAAACTGGAGGAACACAGGGACTGGGTTAGACTTACCCATCCATCGTCGAAAATCTGCTCCAAGCGGACCATCTGTCCCTCGCCAACCTGCAGCTGGCCGTCGCTACGGGACGTAAAGTCCATATCAACACGGTACACCTGCTTGGTCCACAATTTCACCGACGGCACCTCCAGCTGTGTCTGTGAGGGCGCTGGCCCAGAATACGCGGGGCTTCCCTCCCGCGAGGTCCGTGGTGGTGGTGGTGACTGCCGCTGGCATGGAGCCGTGGTGGACTGCGACGGCGAGGGGCTTGACTCCCGAACAGCCTCCTGGTGTCGCTTGCCCTCTCCCGAGATACGTCCCGCCATTGCGTCGACGCTGATCTCCGCGGGGTCGCTCATGGCGACAGTGCCCGAGGAAACACTCCGCACTTTGACCAGGTCGAGACTATTGCTGATGTCGCAGGGAGGCTGAAACTGATGCGCTTGCGGGTAGCTGTCGTAGGCGCGCGAGTACGGAGTGCGACTGCTCATGGAGCTCCACGTTGAGGATGCGTTGTCTTTCTGCGGTGGAGGCTGCGCTTTGAACGGTGCTGTTACTGTTTTGACTGTGGACGAACCGTTGGCGTATAAACCGGCGACAATCTTTTGCAGACGCGTCGGCGGCGGTGGGGGAACGTGCTCAAACTCCTGTGCAAAGACATAACCGTGGGAATAGCGGCTGCGCCTGTCTGGGGGCTGTTTCCTGCCTCGTAATGGTCTGACCTTGTCCGCTGCGAGGGTGAACAGATTGCTTCGTGGCTGGTGGTTGGAGTAAATGCTGCTGCTTCTGTCATTGATGGACGGTGATTTCTCCCTGGAAGCCTTGAAGATCTCCGTTACATTGACCAGCGTGGAGGTACTGCTTGTATACAAATTTGATGCGAATCTGTATGCCGGATTTTGCTTCTCCGTCGGTGGCGGGGCCTCTTCCCCTCGGACGGCCCTCAGCAGAGCCCGCTTCTTGCGATGCAGCCACCAGAAGATCATCCCAATCAAGATGATGGCGAGGCTCACAGCCGAAATGACAATCCCCGCTTGCGCGGCAGGGGTCATCGTTTCCCAGCGAAGGGCGGCGGCGGCTGAGGTGGAGGTGGCATGGGATGCGCTCGTGGTAGAACTAGCCCGAGTGGAGGTCGGCATCGAGACGGTATGAAGGGTGGTACGGATCGTAGAGTTGTAAGAGGTGGTCGAGGATGTCGTTGATGAAGAGGCGTTTGTCGAGGTAGTCATTGTGGCGATAAGTTGAAGTGGATGGTCGAAATGTCCTTGACGCAGATCCAGGGGCACTTCTGACGGCAGAGCCCGGGGTTTTACAGCAGCGGCCTTGGGGTCGGGCAGTGTGTCTGTTATTGTTCCACGAAGCATTCCAGACTCGCTCGAGCCGTGTCCGTCAAGCATTGCGTCTGTTGTCGCAATTGGCTTCGTCTCCGTGTTACCGTATTCATGGGAAGGATCTGCAGCGACTGCCAGTCGAGCATTACCAGGATGGTACATCCCATCATCGTGCGAGCGCCCTGGAGCTTTTTGTGATAAATATTTTGAGCCCTGAGCTTCTACAGGGAGACTCGCAGTGACAGATGTCATGTTGATGGCGGGTGATGCAAGAATGTTGGGGATAAAGAGTCCAGATAACTTAGAAGCCAGCTTGGTCGCACAAGCATTTATTATACGATGGAACGATTTTGTTTGTTTATTTTGATGTTGAGACCTGCTCTTTTAGGACGTCCTATTAATAGTGTTGCTGCTCTGATGCTTTGGCTGATGACCTCGAGCTACGCGCCAAGAATGTTGTGGAAAGCTGGAATGACGCCCCTGGATCGGGATGTCAGCTTTTCATAAAGTCAAAAACCCATTGTCTGTTACTGGAAGGTTACACCGAGAATCGAGTCGGACAGTGATGTAGAGGGACATGTTGCGTCAAATGGTCGATCGGTGGAATGCCAATCGTCGATGTAGTGGTGGTAGAGTTTGTGGATGAAAGCAATCAACATGGCTACTGACTCGTAGTCGGCAGAAGGCATGGAGATCATTGTATCTGTCAACCAAGGAAAAAGTCCCTTCAATTAGACCATGTCTCAGGGAGGAACTGGCTTTGGCCATCCTCGCTCTGCATGGATAGCACCGGAGCAGAATCTGTGAAGCATACCAGAGACTCATCTCTGGATGTTCCATTGGCAAAGAGAACCTCTGCAGCTGTAGCACGCTAGTTAATTCCGAGTTTCGAAGAACCTTTAATCAAGTTTCCCGAGACCCCGCAAAAAGAAGAGGACTATGTATCGTGAAGATGTTTTGCGGTCTGATGGAGGGTCGCTGTTGTTGTTGTTGTTGTTGCAGTTGGCATATTACTTAACGTCCGGCGCGGCAGGGCCAACCCACGCAACTGGGACCTCCATGGGGTATTGTACGTGCTAAGCCATCATTATGTATTGTACATGCAGATGTGCTGTAAGAGAAAGCAACTCTAGCTAAAGCAGTGGTACGTGTCCAGTCGGCTGAGGCCATCGGGCTGTGAGTTTGACTCGCTGAGTATGGCGGACGAGCTTGGGGAAGCAGCTTCTGATGGTCAATCTGGCAGGGTGGCCCGGGGAGCAGAAGGATAGTAGGCAAGAACAAGGAAGTGGTAATGTCGATGAGATTGTTTGATTTGTCATGGAATGAGTTGTTTCAGACTGGCATTCCAGTGGCATCATAGTCAGACATGAGGCATTCACCCTTGGTTGAATAAACCAAAGCAGTAGAAACCGATGGCAGCCATGCGCAACTTATCGCAGTGTAGAATAATGTTAGTTGTTACGAATTCACGTTGTTTATCACAGAGTATTTGCAAGCGTACACGGCAAATTGAATCTCCTATGTGCCACTGAGTTAGCTCAGGACTACCTCATCCTGGAAAATGTGTCTGAAGCCAGTGTGATTATATAGGAGTCGAAGAGTGAGGCCTAGAGGCGATGACTTTGATGATTGATCTCCACAAGTTGGTTGCATCATGATCTTTGGCTTCTATTGACGTCCGCACCATCTGGTGTCAGTCGTGTTGATATGGTCGGAGTATGGCATCGACCAGACACATAATTATCTGTTTCTGCAGAACACGTAGTTTAACTAACATGAAGGTTGCTGGAGCCATGTGAATAGACAGACGGTTAAATTAAACATCTGTTGTAGGAGGTGTCATTGTGGTCCCAATGATCTTATTTTACTAGTATGTTAGTCTAGAGAGGTAAATCCAGCCGAAATATATAACCGACTCCATACTGCGTAGAAGCACAACCCCAAGAACAACACTAACCACCATTCCTATATGCTCTAACCAGAACAGTCTTGGGCCTGTTACGTTACTGGTAAGTCGAATTCTCTGACATTAATTACCCGGATGCAAATCAGCCGTTGAGACGTGATATAACCAGGGCCTGAGACGCTGCGATCGGTACTTGATTATAATCGTAAGGAAGCCCATTAGCATCATCTACCCCTGCGTAGTACAACAAACAGACTACTGTGAGGCTCATTGTCTATCAGTAATATCTGCTGCTGAAAGCTGTCTAAATTGGTGACCTCGGCTGAAGCTTCCGCAGCAATCCAAAACAGGTAATAAGCTGCTAGCTGCCTCAGGCACAAACAAAGAGTCCGATTCATTCCGATCAGGGGTCGCTAATACCATAACACTGTTGTCAGAAATATCTGGTGACATATTACAGCTGTAAAACCTACAATTGATACATCACAATCTGTGAATATCAATCTACATGTACTCATTAGGGAGGTGCTCTCCTGAAAAGCGTTGAGTGAGCATCGGAGGAAATCGGCAGAGTGGTACTCCGTAGCTTAAGAGCAATAAGGAATGCCATCCCTGTAAGTCCCTGTGAGCAGCATGGGTGCATGCTCCAAGCACTGGCAGGGAATAATTACAGAGGGAGATTACGTAACAGTGCATATGCAATCACCAAGTCATGATGATCAGCTGCCGAAAAATGAGGCTGAGTGGTGAGGCTACCTGCAGGACGTACTGCTAATTTCCTCCTTTTACAGCAACAGAGCATCGATTGATAGATAGATGTCTGATATTCACACACTGTGTAGATGAATTTTAAGGCAAGAGATCAATGTCAATTATGCTAAGGTAGCAAACAACACGTAGACTACTATGAGTACGTGTCCTCTATGGTGTGTACTGTCGGTGACCTCAGGATGATCTATCCGCAGAAATTTCAGGCTAAAACCCGGAGGATTCTAGCCTGCTTCGGAGAAAGCCAAACCAGGGCGAACCCTCAGATGTATCCAAGCATATATAACCTGTGCAGCTCCCTCGAATGAGTCGGATGAGTCGCATTCGACCTCTCAATTTGACCACGACAGAGGGCCTCTTTTAAGGACAGCTGAGCTGAGGACAAGTGCCTTCCCACAGCTCAGAGAGAACCTGACGGAACGATGAGGCCAACCCAGTCGGCGAGACATTTGGCAGTTTCCCTCGGAACAAGAAGACTATTTTTCCCTCCAGCCGAAACCAGTGGCTGGTCTCTTCCTGTTCTGGTCGTTTCTGGCGCTCAACCTCCGGTTCTGGTGGAGCCGCAGCCCGAATCGGCCCGGTTTTATTGACTCCGACACGGCGGCCTGCTTTTTGGCGTTTATGATTGGCGGAGAGCTTTGGATCGGGCGGGTCGAACCAAATTATCGGACCCATAATTCGATCCACCGCACGAGAAAAAAATTCGTCATCCATCCTGCTCTTGCCAGCTCCAGCTCCCTCTCCCTTTAGTTTCTGCCGTTCTTTTGTCAATTGCTTTGATTTATTGTTAGTGACTCAATTGACACTAAATAGTGTAGTAGATAGCAACACAGAAGTAAACTCGTGTCAAGAACAGTAGAAAAGTGGGAGGATCGATGGTTAGTCTGTGGACTCTACGGAGCTGCGCGGCCTGCAAGGACCCTGAACAATTGGCTGTACCAGGACAAATGCCACCTTGGCCATAACCCGGACGAACCCGATAAGTCCATCCGGAGTGGGAAGGCCAGGTAGGTTGTCTGGTCAATGAGGGAATGAAACAGACAGATACCTTGGAGATACGGATAGAGGACAACTGCTAGGGCTTGCTCCCAACGCACTAACACCGACTGGTGAAAATTCGGCATGGAAGTATTTATGTCCTAGATGGGTCTCTGGGTCATCCTGCCCTCCCGCCTTTTTCTCCCCCCAAAAGCTCTCCCAGCTCTCCTTTTTCCTTTCTCTCCTCTTTTTTTTTTTCCTTTCCTCCCACACACTCTAACCTACCTTCTTTGAGACCATCTCCAATCTCAAAAACACCACCACAAAAATCACAATGGCCTCCTCTCGTGTCTTTGCCTCTCGCCTGGCCTCCCAGATGGCCGCAACCACCAAGGTTGCCCGTCCTGCCGCTCGTCTGCAGCTGGCTCCCAAGCGGACCT
The DNA here is from genome assembly GCF_002847465.1 of Aspergillus novofumigatus IBT 16806. Lineage (NCBI taxonomy): Eukaryota > Fungi > Ascomycota > Eurotiomycetes > Eurotiales > Aspergillaceae > Aspergillus > Aspergillus novofumigatus. The sequence goes on from NW_020194278.1 coordinate 1,559,442, forward strand.
TCACCACCCAGCGCAAGACCGCTCTCCCCATGACCCCTTCCAGACCATCAAGCGTCAGCAGCCCAGCCTCATCCAGGCCAACGCTCGCCAGGTCTTCGCCAACGTCCAGTCCCGCCGCCAGTACTCCTCTGAAATCGCCGACGCCATGGTCCAGGTCTCCCAGAACATGGGTATGGGCTCTGCCGCCATCGGTCTCGGTGGTGCCGGTATCGGTATCGGTCTCGTCTTCGGTGCCCTCCTCCTCGGTGTCTCCCGCAACCCTGCTCTGCGTGGTCAGCTCTTCTCCTACGCCATTCTGGGTTTCGCTTTCGTCGAAGCCATCGGTCTGTTCGACCTGATGGTTGCCATGATGTGCAAGTACGTCTAAACGACTTTTGACCTCTCTGGGTCAAGGATGTGCACGTTGGACTAGTTTTTTGAACGGATGGGACGAATCGAAACGAATCAAAAATCTTTTCAAGACAACGCTGCATATCTGATGAAACAAGACCAAACTTCTTGCTTTCAACTTCTCCGTCCGGCGTTGTGTGCGTTGGCTCGGGGGGTGTGTGTTTTAGAGGTAATTTGTGGTGGTCTTTTTGATATATCATGTACTACTTTCCCGCCAGCAATCATCCCAATCAAATAAACTGTACATATAGAGTTTAAAATGGCCACTCACCTGGAGCTCTCATCTTTTTCCCTTGTATTCCATCTTCAGTAGAATTGATCAATCTACGACTGAATCTGGGGTAGCTTGACACTTGGCCAGTGTCAGTAAAGTGGACAATCTGAATGGAGTCAACTGCCACGGTGGATATAGGATTCCCGCTTCCCCGGCTTCATCCCAGCTACTCTACTGCACAATTACAGTCTATCTAGTTGCTACTCCATTATGATAAATATATATTCTCGTAAGAAATCATCCAATGCATCAATTGCGGTGCGTCGCCGTCTTTCAGTTTGACTGAAATCTGTGCAGTTGATCGACTCGGCAATCCGGCTCACAAACGAACTCACAGCCCATCATTTTGTTTGCTAACAGGAAAAGTAAGTTGTTGGGAATGGATACATACGTACAGGACGCAGGACACATGCAAATAAATGATAGCTCAGCTCAATTGATACACCACCTACAAGTACTCAGACTACGCTGAACCGACAGGGGATTTGCAGCTCGCCAGTTGCCGAGTCACCGCCTGCAACGGAAGTACCTTACCTTACGGGCTTACGGACGACGGGATACGGTAGGACTCCGGCCTATTTCCGATTCGATGCGAGATCGGGATATCGTGGCTCTTCCGCAGCAAATGCCGGGTATTTGCTTCCAGTCATGCGAGAGAAAATCAGCTGAAGAATGGGTGCATATTTATGCAGAGATAGCTAGTTATGAACCCCGAAAGGGGTGGGTTGGGTAATCTACACGCACGCGTTGTTATGGGGATGGTATGTATCACGTGGTTCTGATGAAGGATCAAGTGCTGTAATTAAGAGAAATCAGCATTATTGTGGATGAGATCGTAAAGGAGTGCTGGAATAGAGTCAATGGTGTTGGTGGGACAAGAGTCGGCACTGTATGCTGTTGATATATATTGTCTTGACTGTGGTTAGCTATATCACTTAAGATTAATACTGAACTACAGGCTAGCTATTGCACTCTTCCAGGGAACTAAAGCTTGTAGTGAAGAGTAATATATATTCTTCCCTGCGACCTCTCGCTTGGAGCTCATGACTGGCCACCGAGCCTGACGTCGAGGTCAAGCACCTACAAGCTCTAGGCACTTCATACTACCTATATCCTTAAACAATGATGCCTAACCGATCCGATCACTTCATGACACTGTAGTTCCTCTTATACTTGTCATAATCATCACCGTAACATGATGCTAATGGTGATACCCCACACTCCGCACGCCACAGTCACGACTCACGGGCACTCCCGGGATGAGATGGCCCAGCAACAACACCAATACTCAACAATACCAGTTGAAGACAAAAGACAATTGAAGAATCATGTCCATATCATGAACCTCCACATATCCCAACCCTCACCGACTACACACAAACCCTGCCGATACCACCAAGCAGCTGACTAACCATCCCGCGGGAAATCATTCTTCCATCAGGTACGAGTCGGAAACATTGTGGAACTTCGTCAAGCTAAGCAAGACATAGACAATGACGCTCACCTCCCTCCTACCAACCCTCACACCCCCTAATGCGCAAGCAGATTCGAAGCCGACTCCCCTCTACACCCCGAGTCCGTCCCGCGCATCAAAACCGCAAAACGGCTGAGCACCACCCGCCGGAAACAGCTTGTCCGGGCTGCGGCGCGAGAATATGATGATCCGCCGCCGCCGCCAGGACTGGGGGAGTGTTGTGGGAGTTCGTGTGATCCGTGCGTGAATGATCTGTGGCGGGAGGAGTTGGCGTGTTGGAGGGAGAGGTGGGGAATTGCGGTCGTAGACAGGAGGGGGGATGGTGCTCGTGAAGAGAAGACTACGACGAAGGAGGAAGGGGATAAAGATCAGGAGCGTCGACAGCGAATGCCGGGGAGTCTTGACTGGTAAATGGCACTACTGGGCGATTTGTAATATCTTGACGTATAATGCATAGATTGATAGACTAGGCTAGCTATAACGCAATCACTATTTGACAACCTCTACCTGACTGCCCGGAGGAACCCTGGCTTCATATTCCAGTGCCAATCTGATATCCTTGCCTGGCTGCAACCTCAACATCCACTTGATCTCGCCGTTCTTGCCCAGGGATACACTCCCGCTGCCCTTACCCTCCATCGCCATCTTGACCTGATCGCCTTCCTTTTCCAACCCCTTCGGCTCGAGGATCTGCACACGTAGTTTATCGTCCTCGCTTAGCGGGACCTGCTCGGAAACAATCAGATCAACGGCAATGCTCTTGGTGTTCTTCACCCAGCATGCCCGTCGAAAGACAGCCGTGTGCTCCTTGCTGAAGAACCCGCCCCCAACGCGGCGGACGGACGGCTTCGCGTACGTGACTAGAATCGACGGATCGACGCCCAAGGACATATTAAAGGCGTCGTTTGGCGCGCAGTTGGGCAAGGCCGTCGTACCCAGGAAGGTGCCGTCGACTGTCATCCCCGCTCGGCCGCGGAGGATGGTTACCGAGGATGTATTCTGGATGCGGGCGCGCAGGAAGGCCGCCGCGCGGATCTTAGGCACGATGATGTGGGTAAGAGTCATCGACTTTAGGTCTAGCTCGGCCAGTACGTGTCGCCGATGCACGCTCGACGGTACAAGCGTACGGCGCCCTGGAAGATCGTATGTCGTGGTCAAGCCGTAGTCTTGCTTGACGGAGTCCTGATGTTCCAGACTGGCTGCCGCGATGGTTTGGCTATCCTCGTCCTCGTCATCATCCTCGTCATCGTTCTCGTTGGCGGTATTCGAGCCAGCGCTGTTGAAGTATGAGATGCTAGGCGGTGCTCCCGGTCCTTGTGCACGCATGGCCATCCCGAACCCAGACGCAGGTAGGCTATCCAACCTCTCTCCCCGCTCGATCTGAGCCTGTTGCTGACTTTGTGCTTGCTGTTGCTGACTTTGTGCTTGCTGTTGCTGTGCGTTTGAGCCGAACAAGCCGGATTGAGCGCCCGCGCGCGGTGGAGCTCCGAACAGTGAGACGGGTGCAGCCTGCGGTGCCTGCATCTGAGCTTGCGGCACATTGTTAAGCCGCTGTTGATTTGCCTTTTGCATTGCCGTAAACTGTTGTCTAAGTAACTTTGCGTGAGCCTGAAGGGGCTGGCCAGGTTCGTCCAGGCTGCGCAAGATGTTGTTCCACGAAGGCAGGCCTGCGTTGTTAGGATCCAACTTGATATGCCAGCCTTGCAGTTGCGGAATGCGCTCCTCCAGCCCCGAAAAGGAAGCCTGGGAGGTGGACAGAGTCACCTGGGTGTCCCGCCATGTCTCCGAGCAGGAGTTGTGGAACTCGGCGCGGTAGGTCAGACGGGCTGACGAAGAAGGAGTGCTGATCCTGAGATCATAACGAGACACCCAGCGAGGACCGGGTACCACATATGTCAGACGCAGTGTCACGTCTGCAGCATCGGCGCTACTTCCAGCCTTTTCCACAACCGAGCTGCGTCGGCTCGATCCCGGAGTCATGATCGAGTGACTGTCGAGATGGACCACGACCCGGCTGACGGTACGGGTCCAGAACACCTTTCGCTCGTTTCGCAACTGTTGTTGTTTCTTCTTTTTCTCTTCGCGCTCCCGCAGGCGCTTTTTGCGCTCTTTACGCACATCCTTCAGAGCAGTCTCCTTGGCTTTGTTGTACTTGGTTTCCAGTCGTGCTCGCTTTTGATTGAGTCGCTCTAGGCTTTTCTCCGCCTCTTTTATTTCCACTGTAGACTGGTGGTGACGGTCGCATTCGACCGAGTGGCGCTGGACGTAAAGCTGAAGGAAATCATTCAGCTTTGCCGCGTCCGCATTCTCCATGCTCAATTTCTTCCCGTAGCCATCCATGAAAGTCGAAACAGCGAGCGACATGGCTTGATTGCCGCGCGCTTTGGCGAGAGCAGCCTCAACCTCTGCGATTTCTTTCCGTACCGCCTGAAGTTCCGAATCATCGATGCCGAAATCTTCATCCGAGTCGGTTTCTAACGCGTCGCTCAGCTCATTGTCCGACTCTTCGGGGTAGACATCCTCGAAATTCTCCCGGCGAGGAACTATGTCGGTCTGGATGTCGGTGATGGTTGCTGAACCGGAGCCGTCGACACGGATGGAATCGGGGTCGACCTGAGGATCGAGCCCAAGGATGGTAATTTCATTCTGACCGGGCTGTACAAATTAGCATATATCTTAGAATTCTTTGTAGGCGACACTTACCTGGATAGTAGTTTGGATTTCGCGAACGACAGTCGCTCTGAGCGGAGTCAGAGTGACCGATTTGGTTGGAAGGTCAGACACCAGAATCTCAGCCGTCGACACAGACAGAGACATTTTCACGATAGCTTATTACTAGATACGCATTTCAAGTCGCTCGAGGGACTTCGTGGAATTTAAAGACGAGTTAGGCCACCTGGGCGGGGGAGCCTCGTCCGCAGCGCCCCCTCATAGCCACTTTGAATGCTGCCTTGTCTCCTCTGCCTATCAAACGAGCTGTAGACAAAGTTTTACGGGGCAAATCGATCCATTAGTAGCTGCCTAGTGTTGGATCGTGATGAAGATTCGGTTATCATTATTGATGAATGGGATAAGCTTAAGCTGCTGATAATGATCAGACGCGTCGCTGGCACGCTACATAGCGAAGACGCTGTGAGCTGACCTCTCGGAATACTTCATGGTCGCATCAGCCTGCGAACCTCCTCGGATGAGAAGAATCGCGGTCAACAGCCAAGCAATCGCCTTCCTATACCTCTCTAGAACTCCTTTGAAGGTGTCAATGAAAACTGGAAGTGTCTTTTGTTTCCAGAGATTATGTTGAGCTGATTACCTCTTTGGGATAACAATTCCGGTCTAACTTCATTGAGGTTAGTCTCTGTGGACATATTGCCCTTTTGGGAATGATACCCCCTACTGTGACATTTGCTTTCTTCTGACAATGTCAGTAACCTCTTAGAATATAAGCTGGCGAGAGCAAACAAGTCAATGAGAGTCATACTGGAAGACGGCGATGGTACGCGTCCGAGACCAGGGGTATCTCTAGAAATGATCATCATGATAACTCGATTGTCACAGGCACGAGAACCATGCTGGTGGCTTGCAGCCCTGAGGGATGATTTCTGTCGTCAAGCCGTTCTGATTACCTCATGATAGAATTTGAGTGGAAACGCCACTCCTGAGCCTGAGTGTATCCGCCGAGTCTTGCTGCAGGAACAGAGAATTAGACATATCTGGGGCTCTAGAAGATGCAGAAAGGAGACGGAAGACGTATTGCTGCCATGTGCATACATGAGTCTATCTACAGAACCGACTTCTTACTCCACTGATGCGTCTTCCCCTTGTCCTTTCGGTTCTTCTCCTCATACAGCTTCTTCGACAATTGCCGGTACAAGAACACACTCCCCCCATGGTACCGAATCCCATGATCCGAATCCGTAAACCATTGCACCTGCAACTTGTCCGGCGTCACTCCCGCCCCAACAAGCGTGTCTACCAGCGCCGCGGCATTCTGGAAATGCACATTATCATCGCCCGTCCCATGCTGGATCAGCACCCCGCCACGCACATTCTTGTACCCCGCTACCTTCCGGATCGCACTGGCATTGTACCCTGCCGCGTTGCTCTCCAGCGTCTTCATATACCGCTCCGTGTACATCGAGTCATAGAACCGCCAGTCCGAGACTGGAGCCGTCTGCACACCAAGCGAGAACGCCCCGCTGTCGGTCTCGATGACTTTGCCCGTTAGATAGCCGCCGTAACTCCACCCCCAGATGGCGATGTGGTCTGCGTCGACATAGGGGAGCTTGGCGGCCTGCTGCGCGGCGAAGACCTGGTCCGCGGCTTCGAGCTCGCCCAGCCGGCTGGTGACTTGGCACCGGAATGCGCGACCCTTGTACCCCGTCCCGCGGTTGTCGACTGTCCAGGTGATGTACTCGAGCTCCGGGTCTGAGGCGATGTAGGCCTTGAAGTCGAGGGATTGCCAGGCCTTGGAGACTTCTTGTGCACCGGGACCGCCGTAAGGGGTGAATAGAACGGGGTACTTCTTCTTGGGGGAGAACTTGACGGGGAGGCGCTGCATGACGTTGAGGGTTTCGCCGCTGGGGAGGGCCAGCTCGAAGTAGGTGATGTTAGGCAGGGTGTATTCTTTCAGGGCGTCGAGCACGGCCGCGTTGCTGGTGATGATGCGCAGGGGCGTGGTGGAGTTGATGGCGTAGAGGTCCTGGTAGGGCACGTCGGGCCCGCGGTAGGAGAGGATGTAGTATCCGCCCTGCGAGGAGAAGGAGGCGGCCCAGACGGCGGGGACGGTGTCGTCGACCAAGGGGGTAATTTCCATCGTCTTCCAAGAGACGGAGTAGAGATGGCGCTCGGTGCTGTGGTGCTTCGTGGAGAGGAAGTAGACCAGCTGGCGCGACTTATCGATGCTGACGATGGCGGTCACTTCCCACTCGCCTTTGGTCAGGGCGATGGGCTCACCCCCGGCGACAGGGAAGAGCCAGAGATGCGCCCAGCCGGACTGGTCGGAAATGTCGATGTAGTACTCCTTCTTGGGCTCGCCAATGGGCCCGATGTACGCCATGGACAGCAGATTATCGAGCCATCCGTCCGTACCGTCGCGTTCGTTGATGGTCTCGGTCCTGAGCGTGGCCACATCCACAGCGACGACCTTTTGCCGGTCCTGCACGCGGTTGAACGCCTTGACAGCCACGACGTCATGCTTCTCCGTCAACCACGCGACCTCGCCGATGATCAGCTCCTTTGCATCAAACGCATCGATCGGCACAGGCGTCCGCTCGCCGGTGCGCAGCTCCAGCAGGTTCAGCTCGACGGTGGGATTCGTCTGCGACACCTTGGGATACCGCAGCTCCAGCTCGCGCGGGTACGGCGGCGCGATCTCCTCATTGTCCATGTAGTACGGCACGGTGAAGGTCGGGACTCCCGTCTCGTTGAACCGCAGGAAGGCCAGGTACGCGCCGTCCGGCGAGAACCACAGCGCAAAGCGATCGCCTAGGATCTCCTCCTCGTAGATCCAGTCCGGGACGCCGTTGAAGAGATCCGGTCCGCCATCATTCGTAATCTGGCTAGTTGAGGCATTGGTCCAGACGAAGACGTCGTTGCCGCGGACAAACGCGATGGCGTCGCCGGTTGGACTCCACTGAGCGTACTGGACGTCGCCGGACTGGTCCGGGGCCAGGGGCCTCAGATTCATCGACTGCACGTCCTGGATAAAGTAGTCGGCAAAGTACGAGTGGCGGTATTGCTTGGTGTAGTTGGTGGCCCAGAGCACCGAGGAGAGATTAGGATGGATCCAGTAGCTGTAGGCATCCTCGGGCACTTTGTCCGCAGGGACGAGGGTTTGCGTGTGGTTGGTGATGATGCTCTGGATTTTCAGACTGCCGTCCTGGTCTTGGTAGACATAATCCCCATCCTCGGAGGTAGAAATCCACTCGACCGAGATGGCCGAGGGGGAAATGGCTCGCTTGACGACCGTCTCATTGAAGCTCAATCGTTTCTTGCCGCTTCCAGTGGGGGCATATGGATGACGAGGGACGTCAATGGCGGCAGCGCAGCCGACCAGAAGGAGAATTGACCACTATTGCATTGTCAGTCATATGCATTCTCTAGATTTGTATGATAAAGTACATACCTTCATGTTGATTGCGGCTGGCAACACAGTGAGCTACTTGCATGGCTACCCCGACCTTAAATATGGGGGAATGACCCCCGCATACCAGAGCCAAGATGATTGTATCATTCTAACCCCGACGGAGAATACGCAGGAGATAGCTCTTGATCTCGATAATCTACCATTCAAATCGTCTGTTTTCGCCTGCCAAGCAAACAATTGTAGACCGAGGCTGGCTATCAGCGGAGTAGGCTCTTAGCGCTGTAACCCAAGACTGCGCAGACGAGGAACAAGGAATTGACAAGCAAAACATCGTTGTTGATTGGTCTGCATTGTTATTATCGTTATTTGGTCCTTTGGTATGTCTTACTCGGCAATTTCCTAAATCCTGCGGAGCAATTGGGTATATCTCACATTCTATCTATACCGAATTGGTCTGTGTAGGATCATCATCATTCTACAGTATCTATACATACATTTATTAACTGGAAGGTCTATTTGTGCTCTCTCATAGATTTGACATATTACAAAGTAAGGCACAAATAGCCTGCCGAAGGATAGATTATTGAACTTCCGGGTTGGAATGAGGATTGTCTGGATATTGCATGATTCAAAGGTCTGCTTCAAGTTTTGCATTCTTGTTGATATTGTGCAAATCCATTGAAAATTGCTTTTAATGAAGTTTATACGAATTATTGATGATAGTCAGCGTTGCCGAATCAACTCCATCTATTGACAATAAAGTCATTCTCTTATTACTAGACTACATCCACCATGAAGGCCAGAAGACTATCTCACATTCACCATCCACTGCATCACGACTTAAATACACATAGAACCATCATCTCGACTATATCCAATCATCTCGATCTATCAACACCATTAGCATTAGCCGTGACCACCCACTAACCACGGATGCATACCGTTCCTACACGACCTTATCTAGAAAGGAGGCAATCCGCCCTTGGGAGCAACCTGGTTTACGCTGCCCAGCACACCGGCACCCACCGGAGCATTGATGTCCTTGGCGGTGTCGTCGACGGTCACGCCGTCCTCGAGCACATCGTTGGCGACGCCGTTCGCAACGTTGTTATTGGATTGGCGACCTGGTTCGTTAGTTGGTGGTTTACTCTGTTGGGTTTGGGAGACATACGGGCGACAGAAGGGGCAGCCACGGTCATGCCGGCAACGGCGAGGAGGGAGAGGATGGTAGAGAACTGCATTTTGGAGTTTGATTGGAGTTTGAGAGATGAGAAGGCTTGTTGAGGTGAAAGAATGTGTTGGTGATGATGGAAGAAGGCTCGTTGAGGTGAAAGAATGTGTTGGTGATGATGGGAGAAGGCTCGATTGTTCAGGCCTTTTATATCTTGGTCGGCAAATGAGCGGGTTGTTGATCTTCTGCTTAGACGAGATGAAGCTCTATGACCTGATCCTCATGCACGTATACAGCAAGGCGTTCTCAACGGACTATGCATGATCGACAGATCTATGCAGATCATGCATGGCCCGATAGTGGCGCAGAAGCAAGGGGTATCGCATTGTGATATCACATCCGGGTACTGGCTTCATTTCAGCCCAACCCTCGTCAAAGCTTACTTCGAGCTATCAGCACTCTGATACTGGTTCCCTGCACGGAATAAATTATTGCTGATGCTTTCCTTGAAAATGCAAGGACAACCAACTCTATGTACATCTCCTCGCATCGTCATCGTCAATCCTCATCAATTTAGATACATCCCAACCATACTCTTGCATCAACCATGAGATGATCCCAAACCTGCTTCACATCCTATCGAGTAATAGGCTTCCTCAAAAAATCTGCCAAGATGATAATCTCCTCCCCGCTCTTCGACTGCTCTCGATACCGCGGCTCCGTCTTCCAGTGCACGTACCCCCGCCGCGAATACCAATCCACATTGCACATCACCGGCAGATTGTCCGCCCACGTCTCCCACAGCGCAAGTTTCTCAGGCCAATCCTCGTAGAAATACCGCCTGCTAATCGCATTGACCGTCACAAAGCGGCACGCCGGACTCCCCCACGGCTCCTGGCTCGCCATCCCCTCGACCAGATCCATGACTTTTCCCCGAGACCGTTACCCCGGTACTCTGGCAGAATGAAAAAACTCTGGATCGTCAGTATGGATTTATCGGCGCAAGCGAGTTCAGGGTCTGGAGGGTCGGCGTAGGCGTCCAGGGATATGTGGCCTGCGCGGATCGTGCGTTTCTCGTCTGCCTGGTTTCCTGCATGTTCCCCGGGAGGAGATTGGGCGGGAAGTGTGATCCAAAAGAACGATTTCAGGTTCCGGTCTTGCTTCTCGCGCCAGGCGAGGATCTTGGTGTCTTCTGCGTCCCAGCCGCATCGAACGCGCTGGGCCTGCAGCTCGGCGTACTCGGCTGGATTGTGGAGGTTGATGGGGACCAGGGTGCAGGCCATCGTGGTCCTTACTCCTTGGCTTGATTTGATTTCCCTTGTGAGTAGGATTATCACTGCGCGTCAGGGATCTATTCTAGGCGACGATTTGGCTGCTGATTGTGTGCTTACTGAAGATGCTATGAGTCATCCGCGTGTAGCCGATTTTAGTGTTAACTAGTTCATGGTGATAATTCCATTAGAAATACGAACGGTCCTTGGCGTGTTGGACGCCTGAAATTTTTTTTTCCCTCTTCGTATCTAGATAGTCTACAAAGTGCTCTGGCGTTCCTGGGTATGCCTGTTGCTAAGTTGTACCCGAAAGCTTGATCCGCAAACCTAGCCAACTGGACATGTTCCTGCTTCTCCTAAGATTAAGAGGGAAAAGTCTCCAGAGTCTGAGTGATAATATCCCGAGTAATGACTGCAAAAATAATTTCTGAATCCAGAGAACTGGTATTATCTTTTCACTTTTTGTCTTCTCTTGTCTGCGGTGGCCTCCCGCAGAGAATAATGAATCTGTTCAATGCCACCGGAATTGCAGTTCCATAAGGATACCTGCTGCTCTTGGGCCATGCACAATGTCTCAATGATTTTTGGTCTACTGGCGTAGGTTTGTTACCCCTGGCAAACACCGCATGTAGCTGACAACGCCCAAATATATTGGATCCACGGAGCTCCGATGATTTACCCTTAGATGCCATTTTAGGGTTCACTGTTTCATGTGTATCACTAATAGTAACGGGCTGAATATTGGATCATGTTGTGTCGGAACTGGGATTTAGCAAGAATAAAGAGTTTCTGTCGCATACGCAAGTCAAAGCTACAACAGGGCAGGCGAAATGGGCCATCGCTTCAGCGCCTGAAGCGACAATGTAAATTTGCAATGTGCCATCACTGGTGGTAAGCCTGTTTATCCTGGTGCGCGAAGCACATAGATTACGCCTCATGGCCATAGAACTCCGTTGACTGCGTCAGGGTCAACCCCAGTTCCAACACCAACTCCAGTTCTACATGGACCTTCAAGGTAAGGTCGAGGGTCTGAACCATTGATTCCGACCTGGGATCTTTTCTTGATCGTTGCTCTAACGAGTACAACCAATCTACTCCCAACTCTGGATGAGGGGTTACAACCTTGGTGTGCAATGAACGCGTGGATGGTACTTTGGTAGCCCAAACTCTGATGAATCATGATGTTCTATGCTTGGCTCGGCAGTCATTCAGGCCACTGTCTGTTCTGCCATATTTATCCTTGGTCTACTCGGAGATTCTAGAGCTTGAGCATCGATCTCCTGATTACCTAGATGTAATCAAGAAGTAGAAGGTGTGAGGTAATGAGTTTTTTCCTACCTTCAAAATGAATAGTGACATCATGATGTACATTTCCAATATATAAATATTGTCAGCTCTATACGTTCTCACACATGGGATTATTGAGATGGCTCTGAATTTAAGATCTTGACTATGTCCATATGTGCTCACCAAAGACACTTGAAATTTTCCTTGACTTTCTTACCGCCGAGGAGGCAAGACAAATCTGCGATCAGTTCCACGATGATATATGGCAACCCGGACGTCAGGTTATGTGGAGTGGAATACCCCGTCAATTGGCCCAGATTTGGGCGGATAGACATGGAATGCAGACATTAACAACAGTGATGGGGCCTCTAATGGCTCATGATCATCCGCAGTGCTTACGGTCCAAGAAATCAATCAAAGGCTGGTCCAAGTATATGAAGGGCGCATCTGCTATGTACGCCTATCATATTGCGCAAGACAAGGGAATAGTCACTGTGCTATCACCGCCTCCTCCCGAGCGATACAATCCATACGGTGGATCAAACTATCAAACTATTGAGGAGCCAATCCTGATGGGAAACCTAGGGCCCAAAGTTTCAAGGATTGAGATGCTACATCCAACTATCACCGGGGCTGAGGAGTTTCACTATCAAATCTGGCCGGAGGACAAAACCGACTCCTGGCATGAGCTTTTCGGCCATCCTGATCCAGCTACACACTGGCGACACGTAGAACGGCCTCGCCATTTTCTACCATAGTATGACGAGCTCAGGTCTCAAGAATGATTCATTTGATGGCTACCTACGGCTGAGATGAGGGTAGCTTATAAGGCGTTTTATCAGAGCAAAACACAAAAGTAGGGCATCTGTTCTTGCTGTGGCTCATCCTTTGACTGAGGTCCCAAGCGCTGAATCCTGTCACTTCAACAGCTATTGCCTGGGATAAAAGTTGCGTTAGTGTACGTTTCTGCCGGCCCCCTCCTTCCCTGTTTCCTTTTTTACAGTATATAAAGAACAACCTTACCGGATTGATGAGATGAATGCAATCGTAGGATGAAATATCTTCAGCGGGCAGCTAAAGCACGTTAATCATTAGAAATGGTATTGACTATCGGCATTGACTCACAGTAGCAACAAATGGATCACTCTTGAAACCTGGTCCAAGGCTATCTAAATGTGGCGTGTTCGTAGCTTTAGATATGGGGTCGCAAATTTGTTTACGTATGCCAAGAGCTTTCCGGCAGCAAAGTGACATCATCCTTGGAATCGATTTGACCCATCATTAAACGTCTAGAGAGGTAACTACTCCCATTTAATGGCTGTTATTATTGACTTATCACGAATGACAACAGTCAGTCTGATTTGGTAGGCGAGATTCCATAGATACCCCCACAACCACATTGCAGTCGTCTTTGCCTGTCTCAGCGATCGAGGCAGTGGAGAATTAGCGGCTTGCTCCTTTTAACCGTGTCGGATAAGGTAATCATTTTGTGTTCTCGTTGGAGTCAAACTAATGATCATCGTGATCCTCTGGATGGATCTTTGGTGGCTAGGGCGCGCTTGGCGTGTATGGCTGCAGAGAGTGATCTAACTAGCTAGTTAAGTTCTAACATAATGGTAAGCGAGGCCATTGTAAGCCAGCGGCCACCTCATGTATAGCATATAAAATGGGACTTTTTCAGGACCTCGGGATCTCAACCAGTATTAGTGGTGTATGTTATAATGCTTAGGAATAGCCTGTTAACCTGTGTCCTTTCCGATATCAAGACTTTCGATCTATGAACCTTTCATTGCACGTCTCATACTTTTGCCTAGTTCCTACCCTAGGCACTATGTCTGCGGCTTGACTCCCTGAATGCCCTGTCCTAGTCTAGTCGGAGCTGGCTGGCTCGCCCGCCAAGTAAGTTGAACTGCTTTGTCAAAATCGGAGACAATCTGCTGACATTAGGACGTAGAACCGCGGCGCAGAAGTCCAGCCATCAGCAGTCAGGGACCAGGTAACTTTGGCATCTTCTGGAGCAGAAACTGAGGAGCCCTTACCCATCCCTAACAAGCCCGTGACGATACTGACATCTTCAAGTGGGATGAGACGATAGTACCATGCTCGAGCGCTGGAAGCGTCAGCTATCCAGCCATAATAACGCGTGATACCGAAGATGGACCCCAGTTCCTTGCAGTTGGAAAGGAGAGAAACTGGGTGTCAAGCCCTGACTTGCACCACCGGTGCAAGCAGGTTGCCACTCCTACCTCGAGCTCCGTTTTGCCGTGCGTTTCTGGGTGTCCTCACAGGAAGACGGCGTGCTCACAACAGGCCATGTCTTTCTGACTGCCTTCCACGTCGCATCCATTCGAGCTCAGCCAGTTGTTGCCCAAGGTCGAGAAAATGCTCCTGCAGTCCCACACCTGTTGCCCTATACGCAGCACGACCACCTGCAGGAAGCCACAATGCACGCGAGGAAAAACTTCCCGGAAAGAACAGCAAAAGCTTGAAAAGGAAAAGGGGAAAAACATACAATAGTAAAAGTATGGCAGTGGTCACAAGGCTTTAGTTATTATATTCTAAGTACATAGTTGCCCTATTTAGGGTTAATTTAGGCTATTGTTGGAGATGCCAGAACAATATCCAGTGGGCAGATAGGGGCTCATCTTGCATCGAGATGCAATCCTAGTGACTAGACTACGGCGGCGATACATATCACATCCATCCATGATATCCATGATTTGATGATGTTAGTCCTGATCAAGCTGGGCATCCCATCCCTAGCTATGATCCCATCCCTAGCTATGGTGAAAATAATGCCTTTAATACCTGCGCCCTCTTATACCTCTGGGGCTCACCCTCCTGATCCATAGCATATTGCCCACGAGCGCCGTGCGCCCTCTCAACTAGTGAGCCAACTGCATCGCAAACACCGCGCCCAGTTCTGCGCGAAACCTTGACAAAGAGATAGTTCCGCTGAGTTGCAAACGTCTCAGCTTCTCCTTGCAACACGGACATGGGGCATTCTTCACCTTCACCTTCACCTTCACCCATGGTGACAATCACTGTCGCAAGAAAAGGATAAGGAGAGAGGACCCCATCTTCACTGCGGCTTCGCATCCCCTCACAGACAGCGGCCAATTCATCCCACGATTCCCTTGACGAGGCGTCATACGTCAAAACAAGGCAGACATGCTGCATGATGGTGAGGAGAGCCGACTTAGCAGCCCAAAGCCCTGTGGGGTCCGGCACAGAATCAAAGCAGACATTATACATGTACCCGTCGCAAAGGTAGTCTGTATCGTAGCCGCCCGTCGTCGGGTCGAACTCGCTTCCGTAATCCGTTTCTCGCTGGAGTAGCTATATAGATGAAAACCGCACGCGCGGGTGTGGGTGAGCTCAGCTTGGCTAGCGCCGGGTTGGGGGTGTGTCGTATAGTATATATAGTACTTGAATCGACTAGGAGCATGCGTGCATGTAGGCATGTTGCAATGCGCTGGGTGGACATGTAGATAGATGGATAGATAACATACCCTGTAAAGACGCAAGTAGTCGGCGGCGCCTTTGGCATTCGCGACCATAATGGTAATAGACTGGATCTTGGAACCGGGACTGTAGATAGATGATAGCCAGGTGGGTTCCCGCTTCACCTCGCTGATATGCATGGCGCGAGGGGGAGGGGAAGGGTTAACACTTTCGCTCTCTGCTATCGTGGCCGGCGCTGATGGCGCGGGCTTACTGCCACGGCTGCTGCGGCTGGCCTTACCGCGGAGCTTGCGAAATATGTTCATGACGTGAGATAGTATGGGAGACGGACGGGTGAGGTAGGTGGGTAAAATGAGTGGCTACGGGCAAAGCTTGGAATATACTCCGTACTTGTAACCAAGGCACTGCTGGCGGTGACTTGTGCGGAAATTGCCTTGGCCGTGTTTTTTTTGGGGGGGGGGGGGGGGGAAATGCCCGAATTGCTTGACCAAGATGCTCTGTGAGAGTCGATATTAATGTTTGGGGGGTTGGGGGGGAGGGGAGGTTACAGGGCGATATGTGATATATCTGACCGGCGGGACGGCCCAACCTGACAGAGGCTCAGAGCCCGGAAGCCTTTGGGGATAAGCACCAATAGTGTTGGCTGCGCTAGTATAGGGCGCTACCAGTGCGTTGCGTCCGTTGCATGACTCGCATCTAAGGGGTCTTGGAAATGCTTACCCTCCTGAATACCTAGCATTAAGTTATAATAGACTACCTTTTCATTAGGAAACTAGCCTTCTGAGGATAACTGACTTTGTGAAAACATAAGAGCTTATTAAGTTGACATTTGTTATGAAAAGCCGCTCGCAAGTTAAATAACATATATGCCTTTGCATTCACATAACAGCATAGGGAAAACCCAACCAAAATAGGGAAAAAACCTATGCTACGGACATTCATATAGAATTTCACTTTGTATATCAACTGTATCAATAATAATCAGTCTTCCCACCAGAACCTGCCTCATGACACTTTATACAGTACGCAGAGGCATGGACGCTCCGACCACTGCCAGAACATTGAAAAGGAAAATTTTCAACCTTATCGGGGTAACATAGCACAGCTGTACATGAACTTGAGACTAGTATATTCATACGCACTGTGTTGACCATGTGTGTCTCGATAGAATATGACGTTGAATGTTGTCTTTTTCTATTTCTCAAATGGAGGATACTCTCTTGAGTATATCCTCAGACTACCTATAGAGTAATTGACTGAATCTGTATGGGGACTGTTAGATTGCTTCCGTACGTCTATCTTAACCAGGATTTATATTAAGGCTGAAATCCTAAAGTGTTATTACTGCTAGCATCTGCTAAAGCATAGACTTAAAGACTATTAGGAACTAAATAGGGTGGAGGAAGAATATTACCGTAGTAATAAGCAGTAAACTGCAAAGAGTATGATAGAGGCTGACTTTATAGTACCTACCGTAGGTAGTGACTAGTAATCCCACCGTATCATCATTTGCTGTAGGCTACAATGATGTAGTGTGTATTTCCTGCTGCTTGACTAATTCTTCTGTTTCTTGCCGTTCCTTCCGTCTCACTCGCCGGCACCAGATACAGGCCCAAACACACGATGCAATAAGCACTACACCAATAATAGGAACGCCTATCATTATAAACCTCATAATAGGTTCCCAGCCTGGCATATCCGACCCCTCACTGCCCCTGTCGTACTTGCCTGGTGGGATGATCTCCCCCGGCACCCATGTAGGGATGACCATTGAATTGGTTAGTAGGGGTAGCGATGGAGACATTGTTTTGGTGTCAGATGCCGCCCATGAGATTGCCCATGCCTGGTGTACCTGGATTCCATCGGTGAACAGGACTCGCGTGCCCTCACCGTGTGAAAGTGTCCCAGTGATTGTTGTCTTACCGGGGGTGACTGTACGGTAGCATGATGCTTTGATGTCCATGAGATTGGAGAGGTTCCTTGATAGAGTGAAGCCACTGTATCCAAGAAAGTCAGCCTTGGCTATCTTGCTCAGTTGTAAGATAAGGATAAGAGGCATGGTAAGCCGGCGAAGTCAAGTCAAGTAAACAGGAGTTGAAAAACCAGACCTGGAGCAGCAGTATGCAGTTGAGTGCGTATAGACGTGTTTACCATCACCAGGATATCTTTCTGTTGCCATCTGATGGTACGTCCATTCGCTGGGGCACACGGCTGGGCTAAATGAAAAGCGACTAGCATTCTCATTGCTGTCCCATCCTGGCGGTTGGCAAGTTGTGAATCGCTCATCTGCACGGTCTGACACCAGAACAGTGGTATGTATGATGGTGTCATTGATCATTATTGAGGTACTGGTTATATCCCAAATAGAGGTGCATTCAGGGAGCTGTACAAAGGGTGTTGTGATAGCTAGAAGTGAGGTTGCAGTTGCAATATTTGTACTTGAAAAGCTTGTCTCACTGGCAATTAGGTCGGCTGCGCCAACACTTGCCATTAAGGCTAAGACTGAGAACCTTATTATCATCGAGGCGGTACAAATGGATATGGTGTAGATGGGAGAAGTCGAAGATGTGCATGAACCATACTGGGGGAGAAGAGGGGTAGTTCTTTTGTTTTAAGATCCATACTGGTAACAAGGCTAATTAGAAAAGAGTAAAGGGTCCTGATAAGTCGTGTAATCGACCAGGGTATGCAGGCTTGATAATAACAGAGGAATGCATAACGTAATAAGTAAATAAATGCATATTATCACAAGCTAGACTATAGCCATAAGGGACTGAAGTGGGAATGCTAGAGAGGAGGAAGCGAGAAACTAGGTCTATATATTAACTTGGCAGTGCTAACATAGAATTCCCTAACCTAGCCGCGCACGGACACGGCCACCTTTGTTACCTTGGGTAATTTAAGTCAAAATGACCTCTAGTCACGTATGCCAGTATATTATTGTAAGGGCTTTAAGGCAATCCTCTAAGATCTTTAAGACCCTGGATTAATCGGCAGAGTCAATTGGCTAAGTTTCACTTCATCTCTATCTGTCATGGAGTTCTGATAGGTTAGGGGTGGTCGATGCTGTAACCCATAATAAGGGCATCTGTAGTATAATACAAGGTGTCCGGATGATGTACTCCTCAGTCTTGGCAGGGCTTCATATCCGAAATCATAGTGGTATCCTATTCCAACAATGTCTATCTATACAGAAGGGTATGTGCCCCATCTTGGCAATATAACACCATGCCTACGCCACTATATTGGTTGCATATTAGTGAAACACTATATCTCACCAGTAGTGACTTGTTATTATCCTTGTGCCTGCCTCTCTCCATAACATTCATAAAAGACCTGCTTACGACTCTTATGTTATGCCCTCATCTTCTCTTTTCCAAATAACGTTCTTGCGTCCATCTTTTGAATGGCTAGCAGAATTGCAAGAATGGTAGCATGAGTATAGAATTCAGATTCCTCTAGTGACTCAGCCTGTTGAGCTGAGCCCACTGTAGTGTGAACTGTGTGATGGCCTGGCGCGTCAACGCCATGCCCATGACTGTTCCAAAGCCTAGTGGCTTGCCACTAACCTTATAGCCAATCTACTCTTTTAGCAAATAGAGCACAATGTGACCTTCCTATTATGGTGTAGAATGGCTTTTAATCATGCACGTGTCAGTCCTAATGGCTAAGTGGGAATAGGTTAGCCTAGGTTAGGGCCACGCGACTATTATAATAGACGACTTTGAAGCTACAGTTCTTAGGCCTAAATTAGCGTAGTCTACAAATATAGATTCCAGTCACATATGGGATACTCCCCTAATGATCAAAATGACTGCTTCACAAAGGTATGATTAATAGTCATAGCTTCGTGGCATCATAAAACCATGTCTGTGCACAACTTTGCCTATCACAACCACCGTTTAAGCTTAATTCTCCAAACCAGGCACAGGATCATATGCTACTACAGGCTTAGGTCAGTGAGCCTGATAGATCCCCTACCATGTCACCTACCAAATTAGCATGCTCGCACTAGGCTCGATAGCTAGACAGGCACTCCATAACAGACAGGCGAATATGAGCCAACGCAAAAAGCGAACCCGTACTCCCACAGCCACTTGGATTAGGGACCATCCTACTAGTTAACGACGGTACTCCTTTAGCCTGGTTTGTCTAGTATAGATCATTCTAGCAGTCTCTGTGCGCGGCGTTCTAACACTACGGGCTACGGCACCCAGCCAGTCGGACCTCTTGGTGGAAAGGAAGTTGTCTTTGCCACAAATTAATCAATAATTGTGGGTGATTTCAGCTGTAAAACAGAACAGACAGCTAGGAATCGGAACCGATGGGATAACTCGTAATCTCAGGGAAATTAACTGTCCAAGATACAATATATCATCTTACACCTCATTCTTGGCCCTACAAGCATCATGACACCGGCTACACAGTGAATAGAGTGCGAGTGGAGACTCTCATTACCACTGATGATGGTCTCTGCGTATGAGAATATGTTGTAGCTTGGGATAAAGTTCTACATTCGGAGAAAGCTCCTGACGTTGATTCTTTGCTTACCCTTTAGTACTCCATGCGATGTTCGCTTCCAAACTAAATGAAATTGTCAGCCAGTCATGGTCTGCGACTTAAGGAGTACCCTGGAATATATGCCTCAACGGAGGCAATACCTGGAGGGCAGATGTATCCCTTCCCTTCAGCCTGCCGAAGCCATTTTCTTTTTTTGAAGCTTGGTCATTGAGTCATCTATAAAAGGCCATTCCAGCACTGTCCTGGGAATTTGGAATACAAAGCTGTTGAAAAAGTACGGTGTAACCGTTGGTAACCTATTCGTTCCTTGTCTGTCCATTATTGCGTTCCTCTTGTGCTCTCTATATCATCTACCAACTTGATATTTCTCCATTTTCATTTCGCTGCGAGTCACTCTTGGTACTGCTTATATGAAGTCCATAGCAAAATTTGCCACAATGTGGCAGCTATTCCTCCTTGTCTTCTTAGCTGCCTCATCTGCTGCTCATCCTTCTCATCTTCATCCGCAGTCCCGGTATTCTGACCACGGCCATGGCTATGGCGGACATAGGCGGAGCTCCTGGGACTCAACTCATTCCAATTCGACATGGATTCATCCTGGAACAGACTCTTCGTTCACCGTGGATCCCAAAATAACGCTTGCCGAGGCGTCATCCAAAGTAAAGGGAGTGTTCGCTCACTTCATGGTTAGTCCATCCAGTTCTATTCAGCCATATCCCATATTGGGCCCCGTTCTAACGCGGTACTGTGCAGGTTGAAGTTGCCCAAAAATGGACACAGAGTCAATGGGAAGATGATATGCGCCTAGCACAAGAAGCCCATATTGATGCGTTTGCGCTGAACTTTGCAAATGATGCTAGCTCTTTGTCAGCGCTTCCTACGGCTTTCAAGGCGGCAGAGACTCGTGGTTTCCAGGTTTTCTTCTCGTTCGACTACGCTGGCAAAGGTCCATTTCCTCAAAGCGCAGTTATCGAATTACTCACTAGCCACAAGGATTCCTCAGCCTACTATCATTACAAAGGGCAACCTCTGGTTTCCACTTTCGAGGGTCCTGAAAATGCAAAAGACTGGGTCAGCATCAAGGAAGAAACAAACTGCTTTTTTATCCCTGATTGGTCTTCCCTCGGTGCAAAGGCAGCCTTGGAGCCTGGTGTTGCCGATGGGCTGTTCAATTGGGCGGCCTGGCCCTGGGGCGACACGGACATGGATACATATGTTGATGCGTCGTATTTGGACTTCCTTGAGCAAGCAGGCGGTAAACCATATATGATGCCCGTTTCGCCGTGGTTTTACACCAATCTCCCTGGTTTCGATAAGAACTGGCTTTGGCGTGGTAAGTGCCTCGTATATCTGATTGCATCTACTTTCGGCAGTTTCTCACACAAACATATTTAATAGGAGATGATCTGTGGAGAGATCGCTGGGAGCAGGTGATGATTATTCAACCAGACCTTGTGGAGATCATCAGCTGGAATGACTATGGTGAATCCCATTATATCGGTCCTCTGCGCGACATAGAGAATTACCACGCCTTGGCTATTGGCAAGGCGCCATTTGACTACATATCCAACATGCCCCATGATGGGTGGCGGCTGTTCCTTCCTTACTGGATTGACATGTACAAGCATGGTAAGCCCTCTATTACTAAGGAAGGCATTATGGGATGGTACCGCAAGAATCCTGCCTTGTTATGTAATAGGGGCGAAACCACAGCGAATACTGCCAGCCAACTCCAGATTGAATTCGATCCTGTAGATGTTGCACAGGATAAGATCTTCTTTTCCGCGCTATTAACTGGCTCTGCGTCTGTCCAAGTCACAGTAGGGGGTGTCCCGGTTTCTATCGCCTGGGATAATATCCCGAATGGTGGCATCGGAGTTTGGCATGGAAGTGCCAGTTACTCATCTCACCGGGGTGAGGTTGTGATCAGCTTGGCAAGAGGTGCGACTATTGCTGAGATTAAAGGGCCAGCAATCAGCTCAGTTTGTGATGGTGGTTTCTCAAACTGGAATGCATGGGTGGGTAGT
This sequence comes from Aspergillus novofumigatus IBT 16806, assembly GCF_002847465.1. Taxonomy (NCBI): domain Eukaryota; kingdom Fungi; phylum Ascomycota; class Eurotiomycetes; order Eurotiales; family Aspergillaceae; genus Aspergillus; species Aspergillus novofumigatus. The sequence goes on from NW_020194278.1 coordinate 1,581,407, forward strand.
GCCAGTGGCCCCAGCATTGCAGGAGTATCACCAATACTTTCTATTGATGAGCAAAAGTGCATTCAAGGCACAGCCAAGGGCAACTTTAAGGGTCTCTGTGAATTTACATGTGCATATGGATATTGCCCAGTTGGGGCCTGTGTTTGCCTTGCACTGGGCCCTCCGCGCGAGCTCCCTAAGCCTACAGGAGTAAAAGGCTATCCTATCACAGGCGAAGGCTCTAGTTATATTGGACTCTGCAGTTTTGCTTGCAATTACGGCTATTGCCCTTCGAACGCTTGCGGGACAGTGTCAGTGCCACTGACTGAGCCAACCGTCTCCCCATTTCTCCCTCCAGCCTGTCGATCCGGCTCGGGTGAAGGTAGCTTTATGGGTCTCTGCTCATTTAGCTGCAACTATGGATTCTGCCCTATCCATCGATGCACTTGTACGGGGACCGGTGCATTAGTGGATGCACCCCCGAGAAACACTAGCATCGAGGGGCACTACACTGATAAGAACACGGACGATGCAGGTCTCTGCAATTTTGCATGTCAGCATGGTTACTGCCCGGATACTTGCTCTGCTACAAGCATAGAGCCCCCTGAACCTTCTGATCCTGATGATGTTTGTAGAGCAGACGATCGCACCTACAGCACAGAGACTGTTGCAGCTGGAAGTCACATGGAATGGATTCTAATGAATCCTGAGTACGCAGCCTCGACAGGGAAGCAGTATATTACCATCGTCAATCTGACCCCTCACCGATTCAAACTCGACCACACACACTCATACCAGATGTCTGAATTTAACTTTGACGACATTCCACCAGGCCGTGCACGCCAAAACATTGCGCATTACACCGAGAAAGGCGGGACCAACCCAGTCGACGATAACGGAGAGGCATACTATAATATTGAGGGCACAGATAAGAAATTCATTATTCGCGCGACGACTCACATCCCGGATCTTTACCCGCAACGAACCGTCGTTGACCTCAGCGGCATGGACTTGGGACAGCGAGAGTACATGGACCCCGAGCAAGAGACGCCCGTGACGCTGGTAATTACTGGCAGCGAGAAATATGGCTTCATCACGTCACTCACACACGGCCCCGGAAACTGGATGAGACGCCCGTGACGCTGGTAATTACTGGCAGCGAGAAATATGGCTTCATCACGTCACTCACACACGGCCCCGGAAACTGGATGAGACACCTATACGATGTCATCAAGGACAGACACATTCAGCATATTATCATGCCAGGCACCCATGATTCTGGCATGAGTACCATTAGCGGTCATCTCCTTTCAGGGGGCTCACCAACCAACACGCAGACGCAAGGCCTCAACATATACGACCAGCTCCGAGCGGGAGCGCGTTGGTTTGACTTGCGCATCGCCAGTATACATCAGACCACACCTAATGAGGGAGACTACGGTTTCTGGACGACGCACGTCAATAATGAGCTGGCCGAAGTGCCCATTGGTAATACAGGCGAGGGGCTTTCTGACATCATCCAGGAAATCAACCATTTCACTGCAGAGAACCCCGGGGAAGTCATCTTCTTCCGCCTCAAATATCTTGTCGGCATCCGTAAAGTACCCAGCCTGGGTCCCATCCACTGGGGTCAGGATATTATTGATGACTTCTTCTCCCAGCTGAAGAAGGTCAATAACCGTTGTGGGAACTTGAACGTCGACGTGAGCTTTGAAAAACGAACGGCCTCTTTCTTCATGGACCAGAACAATGGCAATGGCTGTGTTATCTTCCTCCTTGATGGAGATTTGAAACGTAACATTGAGCGTACGGATGATGGTATCTATAGTGCCTCACGTATGGCCTTCTGGGACTATTGGTCGGAAAAGCAAGAAACCGAATCGATGGCCAATGCCGAAATAGCTGCCTGGAAATCTGTCAGTCGGACTGGAGATGCAAGTGATGAGAAGGATCAATTCCTCATTGGTCAGTGGCTTGTGTCCGCTGCGCCCTTGGTAACACAACAATATGGCATCCAGAGTATCGCAATCTTCCCGACAAACCCGGCCTTGTATTGGGCTGGCGTCAACAGTATGAGCCCCGAGAACTGGCCGAATGTGTTGATGGTTGACTACATTGGCGTCATTCTCAAGGACCAGTTCAACTGGGCTTCTCTCGGCGCAGAGCTCTACACCTTGGCCATTGGTCTCAATTTGTACATGATCAGTGAAAATTGTGGTATTAGCAAGCACAGATCACCACTCCTCCCACACCCATCATCGTCCCGAATGGCCAACATAAACAGCTTGACCAGGTTGACAAGTATGACGAAGCCCTGGAATGGCATCATCTTTGCGAATGGAACCGTCCTCGAGAATCCACCGCCGAGCTTGCATCCCGGAAGAGTCGAGATCCTGAAGAAAGGAACTGTTTTTAATAACGGCACTGTTCTCGAGGCGAGCATACCGAACCCAGACACTTAATTCCCTTTTGGGTCTAAGCTGGAGTAGCACTGCTGAGGCCCACAGCTCAATGATACTTCTTGGGCCGGTGATGCAGTGAAGTGACCATCACCGTACCTTGCTGTCGTCAAGCGCCAGGCTAAGGTAGACGCTCTGGAATGGAGTAATCACAAGACCTTCCCAGGGAAATTTATCAGAAGTCCTTCCTGTCATAAGTGCCGCAGTCGTACTTACGTCTCAGCCTAGAATATGATTGTGTCCTTTTTTTTGTTTTTTTTTTTTTTTTTTTTTTTTGATCTTCATAGAGTACATAGAGTATATCTCTCAAGTTTGTTCTCAAAGTATTTACAGAGCAACTAACCAAATTGATGTACGTAGTTTCTTTCCCATTCCTATTATAGACTAGGATCCATAGTACGACTGAAGTACGTATTAATATTAGCATTTGCTTAAGCACAGGCCTAAAGACTATTAGAACAAACTCGGGCAGAGGAAGAATACTGCCGTGGTAATAGGCAGCAACCTGCAAAGAATGTGATGGAGGCTGAGCCTACAGTGGCGACTAGCGATATGGTCCTGTCATCATTTGCAGTAGACTACACCGTTAGTGTGCAGAGGTGTAAGGTACGCTTGACGACGAATGTGGCAGTAAAAGGGTAATGCAAGCCAAACTTTACACTTATGTCATTGATGGCCGTTTGCTGGCAGTGTTTACCTCTGGCCAAAAAACAAGGACAACGTATCCGCCAGTCATGTTTTGGCTAAGCTGGGAATTTTGTTCCGTACACTTGGCAGGATTGACCAGAGGTGGGCTTTGCAGGCGTTTCTTCGGGGACTCGGGTCGGAGTTAAACCCTCGAATCGGGGTAACGGTACAAAGCCATAAAGCCACAGGTTTGGTGAAGAGTGAACTGAGGATCACGGGAACTGTGAGTGAGTCTGACACTGTAGGTTTGAGTGATTGTCCCTGAGGAAGCCTCCGCGAGAGACCCAGAGAGGTGTGGGGGCAGGATGGGATTACTGAATCGGTTTAAGGACTATGACATCTCTTCGAGCCAGAAGGCTCCCCAAAAGCAAACACAGCCTTTCAGAGAAGATATCACAGTGCATTAGAAGGCTCTAACATGGAAATTAACTCCATATTAAACGATATGCGGCCACTGAAGAGGAAACGCGATGCTTGGACGAGCATCGCTAAGTAAGCAGGTAAGAAGGGTACTTATGCATAGGAATCTGTCCTGAATAAAGAGCTTCTCTGAACAAGAGTGGTCTTGAACCCTTTACTTTCTAAATTAGGATAGACGAAACTGGGTACATTGTTGTCTTGGTCATGGTGCGGTGATCTATCAAAGAATAGATGATGAATGCTACCACGGATAAAGTACATATGGCAATAGAAATCCCCGTCCCCTCCTTCCCAATACTCAGAAGGGCAATGAGGAGCAATGCGGCGAGTGGCAGTCAAAGGATCTAAAGAACTCAAGGTATTAGCTATCTAGTTATATAGCAGGTAAGTCATGACCTACCAGTCCCACAATGCCGAGGAGCAGCAGCGTATAAGGTGATATATAAAAGAATGAAAGTCGCGCGCATAAGAGAAATTAGCGGGCATTTGTGCATGTTGCAAGTTGTCCACAGACAGGTCTCCAGAGAGAAGAAGGCAAAAGATCTAGCGCGCAACAGATCCAATGCGCCTCGATTGTGATATCAGTCCTGAGGAAACCCCATCCGTGGACAAGCTAGATGTCATTGTTGCCACCAGAGACACAGCTGTTGAAGGGCAGTCCCGCGCCGCAGTATGCATTTTCATTGAATGAGCCTACCGGACCCAGCTTCAGCCATCCGTTCCAGGTGCCGCCATGGTCGAGACGTAGGCAAAGGGTTCCACAGATCTGGTTATGCTCCACATTCGAAAGGAATTTTTTGATAGCGCCTGCAATGGTGTCTCGCTGAGCTGTTGTATCACAGTGTTGGCCAGTGGAGTGATAAGTATATCTCACGCCCTCGATAGTGCCGCTCATGGTGTTGCAACTGTGCTGGTCCGACAGAGCTTTAATGCCACCAGCAAGGTTCTGGCACATTTGAATAATAAAACCTCCAATTGTAATGCAAGACGAAACTCCTCCAAGCACAGCTAAACATGAATTAACCGGAGTGCGTTCCACTAGGCTGGAATTGGACTCAGTTTCGCTTAGGTTGGTCTCCAGTTGATCGAGGTTCATTTGAAACCATTTGTCTGGCAGCGGTTGCCCCTGGATAGATGAAGGCCAGGAAGAGGCCAGCACGGAAGTTCCAAAGCAACACAGAGTCGCGATCACTGTACTCCGCAGGAAGAACATAGTAATTGTATCCGTTGAAAATCACAAGACCAAATAAGCAACAGAGACGAGTCAATTCAAGTAGACGACCGTACCAGTCTGGCATTGCTTGAGGATTTGTGGTGTTGTTCCTTAAGCTGAAAGGATGTGAGAACTCTCCTTTTATAGACAAAGAGTTCATTGTTGGTTCAAGAACCTCTTTTTATGTTATATTTACTATGTCAACAGTTTACCAATTCCTATCAAGTAAAGGAACTGACTAGATTTCAGTATGTTAAGATCCGACTGGACGCCCACCAGGATGTCTCAGTCAAAGGGGGTTTCCCCGGCGCTATTGCGGCGCTTGTTCCACTTTAGCAATTACTACCTGAAGTCTACCTCTTAATTGACAGGGAATATCAACAGTCATACAATGTTTGATGACATCTAACCTAGTATCGACCAATGGATGGCCATGGCGCCAATTAAGCATGCACCGAGGGCACGAGACCATAATAGGAGTCATAAACCTCTTTAGATGTTTAATGCGAGATAGGGGAATGAATATCATAAGATACGTATTCTCAAGTATCACCTATTTACAACCTTCTAGATGAACTACTTTCCCTCACGATCCCATTAAGAAGTATACCGTCCAGAAAAGAACAAAAATGTGCAATATACAAATGTGAAATGGGCAAATCTGTCCAGCTATGCGTCCCACTTCTAGGGTCTCATGCGATGTAACCTTAGAGAAAAACTAATTTCAAGTGTAGCAGGGATTTGAATTCGCGCTCTGCTAATGTATCGAGGTAAGACTCGGTATTAACGAGCAAAGCCGGTTGACATCGGTCAAGACCAGTGTGTTCTGCTTAATCTACATTTCGGTCGTCATCAACCCTTTTAGTAGCGAACATCTTGAGCGCGCTGTATGTTTAGGCCATGGGAAGGAGAGGGTGCGGTTCTGACTAGGTAGAGGTGTTGTTGTTATTATTGCTGCAACCCGAGTAGTGCTCCATCAGTCAATTCGAGGTCCACGCAGAGACCTTCCATGGAGCAATTGCCCTTCAACGATCGCCTTGTTGCACTGTGAATGGACTTAGGCCTCACTGTATCCACATGCGTCATTTATTGATAGTCATGGATCCACTCATTCATTTCAAGAAGCTTGTCTTTACACATGTTAGTGCAATAGAAATACTCCATACCGAAGCAGCAGGTGAGCGAGGCAAGCACCGCAACTCATACTAGTATGTGGCCGAAATAATGGCTCCAGGCAACCAAATTCTGAAAATTTTCGTAGAAAGGTTTTGATATTTGCGGATGAAGAGATTTAGATTGCCAGCCAGATCTCTTTGCGGCTCCTCGAAACACCATTTGTGTCAATACCCCCTTCAGAGTAACTCAGTATGTCATCTCAGATAACTAACGGATATTTTTTGTTTTGATTTGATTACTATTTAACGTCACTCGGCGGATCACGTGGCACACGTGACCTGCGGCCTCAGAAGGGCTACTAATATGCTAATTAATGTAATAACTAGTCATCATTATATGACTAATTAGGTGGTGTCTAGGCTGGACACTAGTTGCTAGTTAGGTGATCACACAGCCGCGTGCACTAGGCAGTGCATGTCATGGGGGGCAGCCGATGACACTCCTCCACTTTTCTCCTCAGATCAAAATCGCTTAAAAATATGTCACGTGACATGCTGTGAAGGATAGAAGGAAAAACTGAAAGAAAATAAATCACAAAAAACTGCTTGTAGATAGAAAAGGAGATAATGGTTGGGCAGAGGGGCCCCTCATATTTAAGCTAGTGATGGAGGTACATAATGGGTGACAGGGAGTCTGGTCACCACAGAATCACTCTGTCACCCACTGATCACCCATGCTTACCCATGCTGTTAGATACCATTGCTCAGCTCACCTTCACTCACCTGCACTCACCCTGTGGTTTAGCGTCTCTCACCCGTAAAGCAGCAGGCCTTCAAAGGCGCATATAACTTCTGGCCGCGTTGATAATACTGGCTTAAGTACGGCTGAGCGGACGGGAAGCCCTGTTTTCCACACCCTATGGTCGTATGTGCTTGAGACATGGAATCCGCTGGTGAAAAGTACAGGGATGTATCATGGGTTCGGGCCTGAGGGCAATAACTCCTCGGGGGAGGGGGTGCGGTTGGTGCATTCTCAGAATGGCACCCTATTGCTTATTATTGTAAAGCCATGCACCAGGTAAGTTCCCCTCTAAGTATCAATGCATATATGCAGCATATATATTAATATGGTGCTAACTACAGGGTTATTATTAGCTGCGAGAAGGGCATTGGGTCGTGCCGGAGGACGATGGGGAACTTGAAGGGCCTGACCAGCGGACTGACCTTTGTAAGGAGGAACTCCACGGCGATCTTGGTGTGCTCAAGATAGTCAAAGCCCAGCAACTCCAGCGCAAACGAGAGCTGGAGGAAACGCTGAAAGGCCTTCAGGAGCAGTTTGAGGCTGCAGATGCTGCTTTTAACGAAAAACATCCAAGTCCGGTTCAATATCAAAGCGTGAGCCGAGCTTCTCATGGACCCCTTGTATAGCCTGCAGGAATACAGGCCCCAAGGCGGTCATCTTTGTCAAAACCAGCACTATCTTTTACCATCTATCCGCTTGCTTTTGGTCTCAGTAGTGCACAGCCGCAGGGAAAAATGCTTGCTTGCTTTCAAAGCAGTGCTCGCATGGACACGTCTACGGGCGCTCAAGAATATAATCAGTACCAACTACCTTACTTCTTCGGCATCGTTAAGCCGGGGCCTATCGTTAATTATAACCGTAGTTGACCATCTGACTGATGGCCCTGTGTTCTCGGCGGCCCAGAGAATCACGACTTCTCTGACTGTCATATCCTGCCCTCTGAGCCATGATGTAGTAGTGCTGAGAGGCAGACACTGGCGCGGTTGCCTTAGGTGGCTGTCTCCTATTCAGCTCGGCGTGTCAGTCGCCTTGTACGGAGTAGTAGCTGTCCAATCCTGAGGGTTCTTGCAACCTGGTGGGAAGGTATTAAGGTTTGATCGATACGAACAGTCTGGACCTGTTGGTTGGATCTCCAAATCAGAACAAGAGTTTCGGCCTCAGTTGCAGAGTGATCCGCAGGGCTGAGCGATGAACAAAAGAAATATGCCCCCAGTTACTCGAGGAAATATAACCCGACCAGCGCAATTGGGTTCTCGGATACTCTAGGATATCGACTTACTTGTGACGATGTGATAATGCGCGTCAGCGGTGCTAAATCAGATTAAAGAGTTCAACTTTTTGAGAAGTTTGCAGCTGCGCACTTGGATATAGGTCTCTGGCTGAACTTTAACATGTCCTGACATGGCCGGCTATTGCAATTCTCAGCCAGCCATCTGTGGGGGATTGTCTTTCATTCCTTCTTCTTACCCAGAGGTGGCTCATTATGAGGATTCTCGGCATACCACGACAAGGTATGAGGATCACTTACTTTCATAATATAAAAAGACCCTCAAACTTCCCCTCCAGAACCTCTACTTGTCCAAATTCCAGGGAGACACTTCGCTCCGAGGACAATCCAAACCTCACCTCTGGACTGTTATCTTTCTTGCTTTAATCAAGTTTGGATAATATTGGACACTTTCTGCTCCGAACTATGACGGCCATTGATCTAGCCAACTGGATGAAGTACCTGGATCCCAGCGTACGCGTTATCGACTCGTACATATCCTGCAGTCACGATGCGTCTGCCTATAAATACGATGGAGGCGACAATGGAATGCATGAGTTTGTCGGCAGTATCTGCCAGATTGCGGATTACACCGGCCAGCTCCTTGCAGGGTCCCGGTGGTTTGATATGCGGGTCACCCGCGAGGGGAATACTTTGGTGATGAAACACAGTATCATCACGTTCCAACCCTTTGAGACTGTCCTTTATCAAATCAAAAGTTTTGCCGACTATCATAAATCCGAATTTCTTTTCCTCGATCTCGATCTCGCCCATGGAGGTGGTCTCGCAGGCGACGTTTTGGCCATGTTGATCAAAGTCGTAGGAGACGGCAGAGAAGATGCATTTGCAACCGCCCACGTCGGCCCTGATGGCAAAATGTACAACACTGACCTTACCTGGGCTAAGCTGCGGCAGGACGGGAAGCAATACATCATCATCTGGGGCGAAGATGAGGAAGTCAACGGTGTGACAAAACATTATGACAGTGGCAAGCCCTGGGCTCCGCAAGCCGTCAATATCCGTGATAATTGGGCGGATGACTACGAGAACAAATCACCCAAGGAGATTGTGAATTGGTTAGACGAAGCCCTGGGTCTGTGGAAGAAGGAGAGGCTTTGGATAACCCAGCTCATCGACACACCAAAGCGGTCCTTCATGCCTGGTCATCACCCCAGTGACTGCGACAGCAGAGCAGCGCCGGTCTTCAACGAATGGCTCACCAAGTTCAAACCTGGTGATAAGTTAGGTATCGTCAAGCGTGACTTTGTCAATGAAGGCTGGAATGAGCCTGGTATCTCCCACGTCATTTGTTTGAATAAATTTGCTCAGAACCCTGAAATCCCTCTTGGTGGGACAGTCAACTATTTGAGCACTATTCGACTCAGGACACTGGACGGGCGTTACGTCGCCGTGGACACCAATTCCCCCGGTAATACAAATCTCAGCCTACTGACCCTGGTGAACGCGCCAGCGGATAATACTTGTTTTCTGATCCGGCAGTATCATAAGGACTCATCTTGGGAATGGGCGTTCAGTGGCAATCTGGACGCCGACTCCTGTGGCGCCAACGGGAATGTCCGGCTTGTTCATGTCGACAGCAGGTTTGGTGACGATACTGTGGTGTCCTGCGCGAAGAACTCCGGAGGCTTTATGTACTGGGGTGTGGGCTGGGGCCCAGCAGACGACTGGGAGACGTTCCTTCCATACGATCCTGCCAACCCCCGAAGCAGCAACAGGATTCGTGACGGTAGTACTATTGTCCTTCGCACACTCTGGCATATGTACTGGAAGGCAGGCGAAGATGAGAATCGCTATACTAGGCTTTATGCGAGCACTGGAGCGATCGAAGATGCCACACGTTTTGTGGTAGAGAAGGCATGAGGCGTGGAATCAAAGGGCCAATATTTACCAGGAAGTGACAGATGACTGAATGCGTAGTCTTTTTTGTCTTATCTATGCCGTCCCCATCGTCTGCTTTGAATATTTGATCTAGTAATTACCCTTAAGAGGCCAATGAAACCACAGCATCTTTTCTGGCTTTACCTGCATTAAGTAGAGGAAGCACCCATACTACACCGAAGGTTATGCAGTCTCCTTTTCTTACCTCATTCTTAGACAACTTGTCGTTTGACAGACTTATGTGGCAAAGGCTCCACAAGCCACTCAAGGTTCCTAGTGAGGCTTGTCTTAAAACCCAGTCTCCTTAAGCAATAATCTCCCTCTTCTCCCCATATCTATTGGGAAGTATAACATCATAGGTTATACTATAAAGAACTATATGTCTAGCCTTAATTACTTAGACCCATCTCCATTTTCTTCTGTTTCCTATAAATATAAAAGTGGTTGAATAGCATAGTACGCTCAGGCTCAGGAACAGTGACAAATTTCACCTGTTGGCTGTATCCCAACCAGACCAGGCTTATGGTACTAGACATTCAAGATCTATTAGTCCCTTTTAAGTTAGTATAGTACAATAGAGAGTATTCTGTGGAACGCCCTTTAAGTATAGCCTTTCCTTAAATTTCCATTCAGTGCTTAATTAAATTACTCAGATATCTTCCAACCTTAAATTAGTATAAGTATAGTCTCAACTTTAGTACTCTTATTTTTAGCTCTAAACCAAAGCATGTTCCGCTTTCCCCTAATCTTATAAGCTAAATGATGTTTAAAAAAGAAGGAATGGTTAATTCTGGCCTTAGCGCCCTGGATAATAAGATGGTAGTACTTTAATAAAGTTGATTTTTCATGTTGTTCACTTCTTATATCTCATCTCTGATGCCTATATAGACCACCTAACTAAGAGGAGTTCCCCGATCTTTATCTTTGTATTAACATTTGCATCATAATTAATCAGAAGCTTTACAGCATCAAGTTAACTATATATAGCTGCCTAGGATGATAGAGTTTAGCCATGGAAACCTAGCTTATTGACTCTAGCGCCATATTTAATAAGTAGGGTAATAAACTATGTACAGCCATGCATAGCAGAAAATAATAATAATGGCGTTCCCTTTTGCACTATGTTCCTGTCATAGAGGTTGGGTTAATTTCACTATCAAGATATCCTTGAACAACATGAGTCATGCCATCTTCAAGTGCTGATTGCAATATCTCAGGCAGACCTGGCCTCCAAAAATCCTTCAAGGGTTGATTTTATCAAGAAATGGATAAAAAGCACGAGTAGTGAGTCATGCCTGGCCAGCGGACTTTTGTAAGGAGGAACTCCTCGGCCATCTTGGTGCGCTCAAGATAGTCAAGGATTAGCAACTCCAGCGCAAATGAGAGTTGGAGGAGTCGCTGAAAGGCCTTCAGGAGCAGCTCGAGGCTGCAGATGCTGCTTTTAAAGAACTACACCATAGATGAGAGGGAACTTTAGCAATCGTTAGAGCCCTGTCTGAGCTGCCCGATCTACCCTTGTTGACACACAGACTGAGAAAATGTTGATAAACCGCGCTCATGTCTTCATTGTGGTCCGTCGAATCCGCTGCTAGCAGTGTCAATATCACCTGGCAGATTGTTAGCTTCCTCCGTGACACCGCTGCGTTTACAATCAGCTCCCATTGCTCCCAGAAGAGCTAGAAGTAATCATAGACTTCTTCGACCAACTACATGAGCACGGGAAGCAGCAGCAAGTCGAGATCGGATGTAACACGACCACCACCTCCCAGCGACCCTTCACTGAATCACGAGGACTATCCCTCACTGAATCGCATGGACCAGTCGACCACAATCTCATCGGTGTGCAACCGACCGAATCCGTCGACTTCTTGCGACGAATCTGTCCCCGATTGACAGACACTGCATCCACACTAACTCAAGCATGGGCCAACATATGTGGTGTAAATTATAATCATGAGGGCAGGTAGAATAACAGGTACATAGCATTTCCCCACGCTCATTCTCTGAAGGACTTTGGAGGAATAATCAACGAGGTACGGCCTTCCCTATTAAACATGAAATCCTTCTGTCTTCTATCCACCCCTTCAACTCGAAGTGAACAGTTCCGCCCTGCTTGCCAAACTGCTGCCTCTACAGCATCATCAATAGTACTTACCCACCCCTTCCTCCAGGGCGTGTAATACACACTCGTGGGCTTTTCCCATCTCCAAACACTGTCTTCGTCTGCAAACAGCGTGTCTGCAGTGCTTCCAATTACGTGCGCACAGAACAGCGGCACTTCCCTGTCCGTATCAGAAGAGACGTCTTTTCTAACCTTCTCACTAGTTGGAGAATCGCTTCTTGATGACTCTCAATATCATCACCAGTCGGGCAAAGTGCAACAGATATTTCCCGGATTAACAAAGATAGATAGTCATGTATCTCCTGCGGAGAGGATCGAGACTGAGGCAGTTTTAGACGGCTCAGCTCGCGGAACCCTTCAATGTAGCTGAGACAGGATGTTCCCAGTGGTGTATCGTGCAGTTCTCAGTAGGTTGTTGCTGGCCTGAGGTTGTGGTGGTGATCAGGATAGTGTGGAGGAAGGTTGATAGGTTCACTTCTGGAAATATGGGAGGTTCAGTCTAGAAAAATTTCTAAGCATCAGGAAGACAGGCAGAAGGATGTAAAATCACAATATTACTGATAGTGCATACCACAATGATTGTGCGCCCTTTGCGCCCTCGAGCAGGCCTTTCATTATCAGCAGACGCCATGATGTTCCCGATCAGGAAGGAGAACGGCTATTAGTTTGAGGATTTTCAAGATGCAATGCATATACTGATAAAGAGCTCGCAGTGGGGGAGGTTGGTTTATGTGGGCTGTATTAGTCTAGTTGATAGTGAAGCTTTGATTCATGAGGAAACAAGGCAATAAATATTGTGGTTCTGCGGGGGAGTAGCCTTTTATGATTGCTGATGTGTCCACTAATTACATGACTAAAGCTTGATCCAATGCAATGGCCTGATACCTACATTAGCCATGCTTAAGCTAAAGTGCATTGCTCTGGCAAAATAACCCTTTGACGCCGCCATTATTGAAAACGAGGAGGTATTCCGAATCTCAGCTATCCAAAGTGTTTTACTGCAACCTCACTACTTTCACAAGGGAAAGAATCACCTAGCTGGTATCTGAACTGGGCATGAGTTCGTTGGAAAAATTCGACACACTTGGAGTGATCATAGATACCAAAATTGGATTTATGCGGCGCTTAGCCTGATCGGGGAACATCCTCTATGGGAACATAAACATGAATCCCACTGGCCTGGGGGTTTTCAGAATGGGAAAGATAGCTGATTTACACATAGAATCTCCAGCTTTAACGAACGTGCGCAGTTCATTGACCTCAAATGCTGCTGCAAATGGTCACTGTGTGTGAGTCTGTTCTCTGATTTGCTAGAGGAACACAACCAGGGATGGTGGGATCTGTGACACACACTTAATGATCACTTTCAGGATAATGAGTTATCAGCTGTGGTGGTATTAATATTCTGGTTATGCTGCCTGCCTGTCCTGTTATGAAAATGTCCTTGGAGCCTCCCCCTTTCCCAACAGCCTCACCTCACCACCCCCATCTCTTCATTTCTCCCCAAGTCCCTCAATCCTTTTGCGTGCCTCCCGCAAACTGCTTCAATCAAACATACACAGTTAAGTCAGTCACGTCAGCCTGTGCCCTCGAAAAGCTGAAGCTGGACGCCCACTGGACACGGAGAAGGTGCCTGATGCTCAAAACCATGGACCAGCATCGGTCAGTGGTCATGATGAATTGGGTTCTCGATATACCTATCTCAGAGGGATTCCTTTGTATAATCTCATCACAGCTCTGATTGTGGGAATGCTTCTCCTTGGCCTGGATATGAATGTGGTCGCAACAGTGAGTCTCCATAGAAGTGTCTTTGCTGTGGTAGGGTTACTAAACACTGATGCAATAATGCTAGGCCGTTCCCACAATCTCGGACTACTTTGACAGTTTTAAGGATGTGAATTGGTATGGTTCAGCCTTCCTTCTGGCTCGTAAGGTGGCCCTCCGATGTTCCGTGTACATGTCGATTTTGTGTTCAGACACTGACTGGTCAGATGTGCAACGCAACCGCTTGCAGGCAAGATGTATACTGTATTCCCCTTGAAAGCATGCTCCCTCAGTTATGCCCTATATGAGCACAGGTACCACAGCTAACTCATCTATCTCCTTCAAAAGTACCTGTATGTCAGTTTTATGGCCCTCTTTGAGCTCGGAAAACTCATCTGTGCGCTCTCAACATCAAGCAGCATGGTCATCGCTGGTCGGACTGTTGCAGGGTTCGGGGCTTCGGGCCTTTTCAATGGAGCAGTCGTTATTCTGACGGCGTGCTCCCCTCCCAAGACTCGACCTCTTGTAACTGCTTGTGGAATCTCTATGATCGCAATAGGGGTATTGTTGGCCCACTGGTTGGGAGTCCCCAATGAGCTCTGTTCTCGTCCAACTTCCCAGAAAGCTCGATCCCTTGGGCTTTGCGCTCTTCGCCATTGCCTCTACCATGTTTCTGACTGCCATCAACTGGGTTGGAGCAACGGGTGGAGCAACCTACCCCTGGAGCTCGGCAAAAGTGATTGGTCTTCTCTGTGGAAGTGGTGGTATACTGGCACTCTTCATCACATGGGCTATCCATCAGGGTGATGAGGCCTTAATTCCACCTCATATTCTTCGCGAGCGAAATCTTTTCTTTGGCCGCTGGATCTCCGGTCTGCAAGGTGGTGCCACCATCATGGTGGGTTACTACCTACCTTTGTGGTTTCAGGCTGTCAAGGGAGCCTCGCCAACCGATAGCGGCCTCATGATGCTGCCGACAATGATAAGTCAGATCCTAGGTTTACCGACGTCGGGCGCACTTGGTAAAGTGAGTCCAATCTCTCTTTGAAACATGGACTTTGAATGGCTAACTAGTTTCTGCAGTTCGCAAGGTCCATTACGTTCCACCTTGGGCAATCATTGGCAGTGTGACGACAGCAGTCGGATCTGGACCCATGACCGCATTCACAGCAGATACGAGCAAGGGAAAGACTATCGGTTATCAGGTTATTACAGGGTTCGGACAGGGTGCAGCATTAAACATGGTTAGTAGTGGGTGCCTGGATGGGAACCGAGCACAATGCAAGGCCTGACAGCATTTTCTATCCCATCGTCGCAAGCCAAGAATATTTAAGCAGCGACGCCATTGCTATTGCCAGTTCTGCTATTGCGCTGTGTCAATATCTGACTGGGTCCGTTGCCATCTCCGTGGCGCAGGCCATCTTCCAGAATGGCTTGACCCCAGCTCTGGAAAAGTACGCGCCAAATGTTGATGCAGCATTCATCCTGGATGCCGGCGCACAGGATAGGCCGATGTTTTGCCTACTGACCAGCTTCCCGGAGTTCGATGCGCGTATAATGAAGCATTGGTCAAGATCTTTGTGAGTTACCTGTAGTCTGAAGTATTCAAAGCTCACTGACCTACTGTCATAGTTTCTCCCCACAGCCACTGCTGCTGTGGCTCCCTTGCTGAGCTTTGGCTTCTCTTGGAAGAAAATTGGCGTAGGAAGCACATAGAAATGCCTTCAACAGTTTTGGGCCATGTCCAGAGTAAGTACAGATAGTAGCATTGCTCATTTTCTCCAAACATATATATAATATGACTGGCTAGTTCTCTCCTGCTTCATCACCTATCTGAAAGACCCAAGACAACTCACCTTTGAAGCTATATCTTCAGTCATGTCTATCTCAGAAAGAATAAGGTACATATGGATTAATTATAGGCATTCACTATCTTCCAAAAATAATTGTGAAGATTCTGACGCAACCTTGGATCAGTTACTAGCTCCATATGGGACATCTAATTTAGGTGAATGATATCCTCATTGCCTCCCATGGCGTCATTCACCCTGTTCCATGCCTGGATAATACCCAGACTGTCTTTTTTCAGCAGCCGATGCTCGTACGCACACAACCATCAGGAGAAATATGTGCCAGCTCTCTTCTACCTAATCATACCACTTCTCAAGCAGTCCCCCCAACATCGCTACGACCTCACTTAGCGGCCAAAGTGACTATCGTTACTTGGCTTCGCTCTCTCGTGGAGTAATTGAGGAACTCGAACACTAAGGAGTGATATGCTATGATGTATGTACAAATGGTGGAGTTACTCTCATTTGTACTGTGCCAAATGCAAAACTTCAGATGGCCCGATTTGAAGTGCGATATTCTGCTTACCTTGTACCACTGCGGGGGCTCATGGTCTGAATTTGCATACAGAGTGCAGCAGGGTCGCCCTGATCGAGCCACCACTCGATATCAACTCACTGTGTCAGGCGGGTCCACTCCACCTTGGACAGCGCGAACGCCAGAAAGTGTGGTCATTGTTCCAGGAGCACAGCATCTCCCGCTGGACTGAATGCAATAATACAGTGAAGACGCTCCCCCAGTTACCGCGCAGCTTCATGATCTCCTAGAGCCCATGGTCCTCGCAGCCCGTTCGACAAATATCCCAGGTCATGACCACACGGCAGGTGAGGCAGCTGACCGCGCGGAGGCCGAGGTCATCCAGCCTTACCAATCCCGAGGAATGCTATGGGATCCCGACGCAAGCCAACGGCGATTTCTACCGCGAATTCATGATGTTCTCGATAACCAGCCCTTGGGGGCCGTCCGTCTTCTTGACGTCCCAGGACGCGCATCGCCGGGGCCCTCCTCGGCCAACTGCGGTGGGACGACACCGGCGTAGTGACAGAGCTAAAGCTGTCGTTCAAACGCCTCATTAATAGTGCGAGCGGTTCTTCTGCGCAAAGCAAAAGCAAGGGGTTTTTTGTTGTGTAGAGAACCAGGAGTGCAAGCGCTGGCTGCTTGAAGAAGGACTGCACTCATGTGTCCCCTTCCAATGCGGCACTGGGCTGCTGCCTTCCTCACGACGCCCCCTGACGAACTGTAAAAAGGGCAGCACGACCACTGAGGGCCATATAAACGGCATTTGGAATGGCATTTTGCACTGGGAATTTAGCCCTGTGGATGGGTGAATCACGCACCCCAGGAGATGCATACAGCCTATAGTGGACAAAAGGGGGTTTCAGACTTTCATACCTTCCAGTATATTGGCAGCTATGGGCAGTGAATATCCAACTGGGGGCCGCCATCAAGAACCTTGCGGTGGCCGAGGGAACAAGAAAATTTGAACCTCGACGTGGGTTCGTCAAAGATATACCCAAGAGCGCAAAGAACAACATGCCACGAAAGGGTAATAAGGTGCTTTTAAAGTCATTCAGGAAGCGGCCCGTACTTACTAGGCCAATCCATTTCGCATCAAGCTTCGACAAAGACTTCACTCAAGAATCTCCTATGCGATATGACGACATTGAAACGTGGTCTACTACCACTGTCAATATGGCTTGCACATGTCGCTGGCCTTGATCCTTCCTCCATACACACGATATGTTTCTACAATAGAGTCCAAGTACTTTTCCTCGACTTTGAGACCCGCTTTCCTAGAAACGACTATGCCTGAATTCAAGTCCATCCGTCCAACCTCAGTTCAGCGGGCCTCGGACATTGTGGTACTCGAGCAAATTGATGCCAGAAAGACCATCGCCGACAAGGGAATGTGAAAGAAAGTCGAAACTCAAAAGGAAGGTGATGCAGAACATACTCCATTCCACTTTGCAGAGGCAGCAATCGCAGATGCCAGATTTAAGGTCTACTCCCGCCTTCCAGGCGTTGAGAGTAGTGAGCCATATCAACGCCCTTAAATATGGACGCGATTTCTAATGAGGTAGATTTGCATTGGCGTCTCAGAGCAGTCGACAATGACACTGCACACTGTCACATATTGCATTCGATCCACGACCCTGGCCCTTTTGGTGATTCTAATTCTGGACCAGGGTCAGGACGAAGAAAACGCTGTCGACTTGTCACTATGAACCTTACTATTTATGACCCCTTCCGAGTTGGAGAGAAAGCTATGTATTGAGGTTGCACTATGTACCTTATTTGGTGAGCAAAATCTATCGTGGAAAAACGGGGGTGAGCGAGCTCTGAGATTCAGTATCTTCCTGACAGATCTGTCAAATATTGAGCCATAGAATATAGCAAGTTCTACGAACTATAAGACAGGCGGTTAAATAATCATTCAGGACCATCAGGCAGAGACGCGATCCATTCATCCACCATCGTATCCAGATCCTCGCCAACCGCAATCTGCCCCGTCTCCTTGTCAATGAACCTCAGATTTTTTTTTTGGACATGGCCAGGGAGCATATTCCCAGGCGTCCTGCCATGCCATTAAGCCATCTTCGCAGATGACATGGATTTCCTCCACATTAGGATACAATTTTCTTAGCTCGTAGGACTGAAAGTGGAAAAAGGATTCATTAATCTCACGCTCAAAGGTAAGCCGGCGAATCAGCAGACTTTCAGTAGGTTCAATTGTATCAAAATCAGTTCGTCCGATTGAGATCATGTCAATCTCAAAGTTCACCCAGACATACCGCAACTCAACCCCCTTAAGGGGAACTTGAAGGCCTGTTGGTACAGCCCCTGGCTTCGGGCTTCATGGCAGGCCTGAAGGACTGCAGGCACTGGTGTTGACGAGGTTACATGCAGAATCTTGCCCCAAGATCCGTTTTCTTTCTTAACGCGGACTTCAACAGTGCGCGGCTCAACTGTTAACTCCCAGATTTGAGCACGAAGCTCGAAGGGGAGGTGGGGAAAAAGGTGGAACGCGGCCATGCTGGGCGACGGAATTTTTTCAGTGGGGGCGGTTTAGCTGATAGTGTGCCTCTTGGCGTCTTAGGAGGCAGAGAAATGCACTTTAACAGATAGGGAGCAATGGTTAGTCTTAAAAAGGTTGAGCAGGTTGGTGGAAGAAAAGGATTTAGACGCGGACAGAACAGGGGTAGTAGTGCCTTTTAGCGCCCCTTTTTATATCCTCGGGATGTATCCAACTGCATGTGCTGTAGTAGTCAAAATGAAGGCTTCCAGGTCCTACTAGAGAATGGAGTACCCTGACAAGCCCACTAGTTTAAGCCAAAGACCCTGGGCTCGGACAGAGTCGACCAAGAGCGGAACAGTTCATTAATGGGTTGATTCCTTTTTATTGCTTTGTTATTAAATTCATGACGGGTTAAGCTTTCCCAAAAGCAATCTTCTCTCTTCCCTAGACACTGACTCGCCTTGTCTTTCCCCTTCTACAGCTCAGTGCTTTTTATGTCAGCCTTCTTCCACTCATCTGTTCTCTCATTCTGCAATGAAGTCCGTCTTATTCTCACTTGGGTTACTTGTCAGCCTGCGCTTCTGCGCCAGCAGCCAGACTCCAGCACTACAATGGGACCCTGACACAATTGCCTCCTGTGTTGAGTGGTACGACAATGATGAAGGGCTTACATGCGAGGAAGCCAGAAACTACTGGGGTATCACGCCTGAGCAATTCACCCAATGGAACCCGTCAGTCAGTCTCGACTGCGAGCCGTGGGAATACCAATCCTACTGCATCGTGACCCAGGAGAGACTCAGCAATTCAACCAAGACAACCACAACATCCACGCCAGCAAGCACTCCTACCACCACCCAAACCACCCTGGGACCTTTTCCGACTGCGTGGACTTCTTTGGGCTGCTACTTCGACGACCCCAATCTGCTGCCGCTTCTCCAGACGCGCGTGAGCAAGGAGGGTGGTGACCCCGCGTTGACGATCGCCAAGTGCCAGAATGCCTGCTATCTCGCGGCGCTCACGTTTGCAGGCGTCAAGGCCGGTAACGAGTGCTGGTGCAGCCCATTCGTCGCTGGTGAGCACGCTCGTGATCAATCTGACTGTAACCTGCCCTGCAGCGGTGACAAGAACGAGGTCTGCGGTGGCAAGGAGTCCGTCAACGTCTTTGAGCCCGTAAAGGCTGACGAAGATGAACTGTTGCACAAGCCTACTACTACTCCTACTACTAGTTCTACTACTAGTAGTACTAGTACTCCTACCCCTGGTACCGGTGGCGATAATGGATACCGTGTTAACAGCAAACCTGCTGACTCTGGAGTGACGAGGAACTTTCCTCTCTATACTAAGTGTATATTACTACTGATTTCGGCCGTGTGGACATGAGCTCGGCAGCCTTGTCTACGTGGATAGCAGGGGACGCAGTGTTAGAAGTCACACAGGTGATATAAAAGGTCGAAAGGACCGGGAAACAGATTCTCCTCCGCCTATACGAAGTGGCCGTGAGAAGATAACAGAATTCATCAAATTTACGCGAACTGGGAAATATTGGAACATATGGTCGAAAACTAAATAAAGCCATCAGAACATCGCAAAGGACCAGAAGGCAGTAGACAAGGCAAAGCAGAAGTGGTGAGCAGAGAGCAGGAGGACGGCCAACTCTCTCTCTAGGAAGCAACAACGCGCAGAACCGACAAAAGCAGTTGCCTAGGACATCTTTGAGGACCCTTGGCTTGCGGGTTGCTTCGGTCTCGCTGTGTGGGATTTCTAACCGTGATGCTGCCACCAAAGACATTACAACCAGATGCACCAATCACCGAAAGAACGACGGCCATCATGGCTGCAGCCATGCCCCAGGTTGGAGTTCTTAGGGTCAAGCCTGGTCAGCTTCCTGAACTTGCTGTGTTGTGGTACATTGTGAAGCTTATGCATGTAAACATCCCTATTCTGGCGCTCCAGTCTAGAGGCAGAGCCGGTGCAACTGAACCCGTACGACGTGCTGCACGGATGGAAGCTCCTAGCATTCTTTTGGAAACAGGTCACGGAGGCAAGAAGACCAAAGGCAAACCTTAGAAAAGCACAGCTGCTCCGCCCATCTTTCATGTCCCCGGCCCTGATCATTTCGGGCTCTGGCTCCGTCCGAAAAGCAGAGGATGAGATGACGTTGTACTAATGCTAGCCAGCCTTTAATGAAAACAAGCTTTGCCAAGTGTGGCCAATCTGGCTTGTTCCATCCATTGAAATTAAGGTGTATTTCCCTTCCACAAGCCTGGTTATTATTCAAAGGGACCTAGGTCATATCTTCTAAGCGCGGCGTGCCTGGCCTGTTACATCAAGGTTTTCAATGCCAAGCCTGGCCTTTAGGCATTATGAGAGGGAATTGACACATTATGAAGACGCAGAAGACTCTCTCAGAGTGATAGGGAAGCTGCTCACGGTCACCAATGATCAGGAAAAGCCTCGAATTTGCTCTACGACAGCAACAGGGATGAATTGCGGAAGCTGAGACTTTCCACGCAGTCTGATAAATCTAGGTAATCTGATAAAGTCAGTATTCTAGCGGTAGCTAATCTGCTAGTCTTTATACCTCTAGATCACTTCTATATCTAGTTATCGTGAATCATGATACGCATGTGCTTATTGTTGGCCTTTGGATCCACACTCGGACTCCAAAGCCCGCAAAAGCCGACAGTGCAGAATCCGAAGTACCATAGAATAAGGAATGGCATGATCCAACTATTAGCAAGCTTAATATTGCAGGAGCCTGCAATACTTCTAAAAAGATCCTCAGTTAGTGGTTTCAAATGGACCAGTCTCATGACCCATCCAAAGTCAAATCCATAAATGTCGTCATAGCCCCGTCTTCTTATAAGACAGCTCCTATATCCATCCATCGACATCAACCCATTATCACAACTCCCCATCCTCTATACTGAAAAGCTACAACTACAACAAGTCACAATGAGCGAATTTCCAACCACATTCCGCGCAGCTCAAGTCCTAGGCTTGACAGGCGCCGCCTGGCTCTCAGGTCCTTCCATCCACCACCCTCAACATAACATAGCAAACACTGACACTGACATAAACAGGCAACATATTCTCCCTAAGCCTGATATCCACTCCCGCCCTCCTCCAATCCCTCCACGAAAAACAAGTCACCCCTCCGCCACCGCCAAAATCTGGGCCGACATCTACAACGCCGGCAAGATGCAGAACCCGCCCATCGCGGCCGCCACCGCCGCAGTCTTCTTCTACCTGGCCTGGTCGGTCCGTGATGGAACGGCGTTGTCGCTGGTCGCAGCGCCGAATAGTAGTTTCCTGTATGCTGTTTCGGGAATGTTGACCGTGGGGATTGTTCCGTTTACGCTTGCGTTTATGATGGGGACGAATCGGTCGCTGGAGGCGAAGGTGGGTTCTAAGGATGAGATTGAGGCGACGAGGACGGAGGTTGAGTCGCTTTTGGAGAGATGGGGGTGCTGAATGCTGTGAGGGGGTGTTCCCTTTGGTTGGAGCGGGGGTTGCGGCGCTGGCTGCGATTCCTTGATCTTAGGTCTGGTTGTATTGTATTATGAGTGAGGTTTGTTATACTAAGTATTGGAGTTTGTCAAATGGCGTCCGGGGGGTTGTCCTGTTGTTGACTTCAAGTGATGAAATTATTGAAGCATCTTCTCTTTCCACACTACGCAATTCTTGGTGATGTATGAGAAAGAAGACTAGAAACATGTCTCTCCATGAAAACAGGTTGGGGTTACTCCCACATTCGTCACCAATGCCATGATTTTATCCTAATCCTCCAGACCGGGATTGAACCTCTAAATCCTTCTTTGGCGACTTCCCCGACTATGTTTGTCGCTAGCTGCATGGGACGAGGTGACCATCGCTGTGTCCCGAAAACGAAAATGAGCGGTTTCCTGTTTGAACTACTCGAGTCGTCCTCCTTAGATGGATACGGTGAGTGGGTTGTCGTCTGTCTCTGCACAGCGCTAGTTAAGGGTGAATGAATGGTGGAATGCGTCGGCATTCGACGCATTCCAAGGTGTCCACAGCGAGTTTGTAGAGATTGACGTAAGCGTAAGGCTTGCCGTAGTTAAAATTTCAAAATAGGGGTGATGAATAGTAGAAACGGTAGTTGGTTGGCTACGCGTCGTGATCGGACGGGGCATAGAGCCTCCCAGAGTCCTGCTTATGAAATTCATCGTGGACCTTTCTTTGGTGTCAAGGAAACACAACGTGGTTCGGATGCCATGGGGAGGGCAGCTCTTTTCTGCATTCTGCCCTACTCGAGACCCCGATCTAGGAGGTATCAAACAAAAGATTCTGTCACTTATCCTCATTTGGCAGGCCGTTCTGCTGAGTGAGGCCGACCTGCGTCATCGCTTCTCGGATGTCCATGCCACGGTAAGGGTCAGTCTTCAGATATACAATGTCTCCTCAAGCATGGTCCAGAAGATCGTCAGGGCAATGTCCCAGATTCTGTTGAAAACGGAAATGTCATTAGAATGGTTGCCCAGTTGCCGTCATTCGCAGCCACAATGTGTTGTGGTATTGTCGTAGTTCCTCCTGAAAGATCAGCCGAGAACGAGCAACGAAACGGCCCGGCTTACAGATTCCAGAGATTCCAGCTCTTATTGAGATGGTTCTATACGGCTTCTCGCTTCACCAGATGGTCTCTACACATGACATTTGTTGGGGCTCGCTGAGGAAGAATTTGCCTGCCCTTGACCTGGAAATCGATGAAGGGATGTCAATCCGCCGGTAGTACGATTTCTTCAAAGCGATACTGTAAGTATCTAGCAAAGAAAGCAAACGTCCTCAATGATTGTGCTCTTGAGGAAAGCAAAGAAAAAGAAAGAAGAGGAACGATAATGTAACAACTCGAGGAGTACGAGCTGGATGCCCCGGGGCCCAGAAGGAGGGGAGAAAGACTCTCGTCGGAGTTTGGGGTCCTGCTTGTACACAATCTCTTCAGAACGGTCCAAATTTAAATAGTATTAGAAAAATGTTGATGAGTTCACCTCGATGGGTAATGTAGTTGCACTATGGAGCCACTCTGGCGTTGAGGCAGCTGTCTCGGCTGAAGACGATATTTTGATTTGAATACTGAAGCAAAGGTTGGGTGCAAATGGCAGGTTTATATCCTATATCAACAACAGACAAGTAGTTTATATGGTCAATGTCAGCGGCTTATCAAAGAATGATACTTCCTACTTTGTGAATGCACCAAATAGCTGTATAGATTGTTTAGATCCCAAGCACTGTACTATTCTCATTAAGTCTTGTCTAGTAGATTAAGCGCAGCTTCTGGTCAAAGAAGTGAATAGTCTTCCATGGAGCCCTGTCTGCTAATCTTAAGTCAATGTCGTCATCTGTAGGGCTCAGTCGTTCTGAGTTGGCAACTGGCATAGAAAGTCGTCCACTAAGGATATGATCGTCATGTTCAAGGCTTGGCAAAAGGGAATGGAGTTGATTGAGTGATATCAAATGATCAACAGCAAATCCTCTCTGGCCGCCTCAGGCAGCGAGCATACATGGATAACAAACAGAGCAAACAACCCAATGATAAGATAAGCGATAAGGATAACCCGATAAGATGATATTCAATTTGGACAACACTCCAACACTTCGTCATCTACTCATCCCTTGCTTACTACAGAATCAACATGGTGAGTTGACTACCGCCCGTCGTAATCAGAATTGGAGCTGACCAGAGTAGCGCAGTCATTATCTATCCACCTGCCTCAAGGGGCGATTTTGGTCGCTTCCTTCCAGAAGGACAACTCAGCGAATTGGAGCATCATTTAGGACTAGCAAACCCAGTGGCCAGCCTAGACAATGGCCCGCTTTCACTCAACTACGCGCCGCTACGGTAGATGCTACTCAGAACGGTCCAAATCTTAGCGGATCCTCAACACCCACAGTGCGGGTACAAGGGCCGAATAGCGAGGACCAGGACAGCCACAAAGCCAACCTTATCTCCCAACTCAAGAGCATCCCCCAGGACACCAGTTCCCTGCGGATCGAGGAAAACACCCCCTCGGACAAGGAATGGTCTATCCTCAGCGAGCACTTCACCAACATCCGCGACCTGGAAATGAACAGCGGGTACGACGAGGGCCTCAACGATAAAGAAATGCCTCTGCACTGGCCCCTCGAACGACTGGAGATCAGCTCCGCCGCGGGCGAGGTCATCCAAACGCCCTTCGTCCTGCAAGGCCGAGTAAAACACCTCGCTTTAATCTTCACCTCCGGTCTACGATTCGAGGGTCCAACAAACACAGAACTGCAGCGCACAAATCGCGAAGCCATCGATCGCGGTGACGCAACGCCGCGATACATCACAGTAGATGAGGGGACACCGGCGGAGCGAAAGATCGAGGTGACGTATATCCCTGAACTGGTGGCGCAGTGGATGACGGACAAGTACTCGAAGCCCAATCCGCAGGTGGAGTCGGCGAACCGACCCCCTGCGCAGGTCACCACGGACACGCTGGAAATCGTGGAGAACGACGCACTGGATGCGTTCTGCCGGATGGCGGTGGCGCTGCCTCATGTGGTTGATAATCTGCAGACGCTGACGCTGCGCTCGACGCATGGGCTGGATTTCCAGTTTGCGAAGGAGAGTATGTTTGTGAGTGTGCTCCCGCATCTGCTGAACCTGCGGACGCTGCGGTTGAGCGTGGGGGATATTTTCGAGGATAGGGAGTATCTGCCAAACCTGTATACAAAGTTCCCGCCGAACTTGTCGGCCCTCTACTTTCGGGGTCCTGCATCCCTGTGTCAGTCGAAGAAGTGGGAGAAATGGATAGAGTCTTTTGCCTCGAAGGAGTATCTCCCCGAGCTGAAGAAGCTGGGATTTGTGCTCGACTTGCATTATGAGGGTGACAAGGATGGGAAGAAAGAGGTCCAGGCGCCAGAAGCGGTTCTCCGGGAAGCTCGAGCTGCTTGCGACCGGCTGTATGCCGTTGCAAAGGATCGTGGTATCACAATTGACGCTATGCATGATGGGTGGGCCGACGAGTTTGAACATCTCCGACAAGTGGATGATCGCTGGGGTGCCTTGTGAATTGCGAGTCTTGCTGCTTACTATTTACCTTAATTATTTCCGATAGTCAAATTTAGCATCACGGCTTGTCCGTCCGCGTCCCTGAATCACCCGTTTCACTTGGCAACGGGCTCGTACTCGTTTACCCACTTTTTCGATTGGGCCGTGATGAATCTCGCAGCCTGTCGAACTCCCGAGGCAACTAATTAAAAGATGCCAAAAATAATTTAAGCTTGATTGCCTCAAAGACGAATCATCCTGGAGCATAATCAGGCAGAAGAATTCGGTGATCGGCATGGACCGACGCCGTTCCCCTTCAACTGCCAAGTTTGGTTCCGCTCGTACTCGTAGCAGCCAGTCTCTAAATGGTGCGGTTCTAGTCTAGTTAGCTTAGCCTATAGTGTACCGTGTATCCGTTTGTCTGTTTTTGAGCAACAGCTTAGATACGAATACGATTTGTTCCACATAGGGAATATGTTGCGTTGGACTGTGTTACTTACTTTGGTTCATGTATAAATAGGCCGTAAGCACTTGGATTCATTCTTGCAGTAAGCTTAGCATCAGCACCTGCTCATCAATCAACTAAAAGATATAGATATTAACCTCAAGCCTTTATTCTTGCGCTTACATTTGGTTCATTGGACTGTCTACACAAACTACACAATATGGACTCCATCTCTCCCGCCCCCAGCGGCAGCGACAGCGATACAGAGAGCGCAACCAGGTATGAGCACCACAAATCCAAATGGCGTTAAATATGAATTAGACTACTAATACGAAGTAACGAGGATAGCATCCCGCCGCACCAGAATAAGACCAAACATTCGAAAGAACAATCAGTGTTTCCCCTCGCCCACCCACCCCCAAAAGCCAGCCAACGCCTCCGCCTCACCCCAAACTCCTCCTCCAAATCCAACACCTCTCTTCGAAATCCACCCGGCCTCTCCCCGTCCTCGAGGTCTGGCAACCTTCGCGCTTTGCGGCCCGGCCGTGCGCGACTCTTCCCAAGCTTCATGCGGGGGATATGTACATTACCCAGAGCGAGGCATACGCTTCGTTATCTGGTGATGACCACAATCACAATTCAGGCTCAGAGGCAGAGGCAGATGCCAGCCATGAAGCTGTCGTCGGGGTGATCTACCACCCACCGGCACAGAAAACAAAAGCGAAAAAAGAGGAGCCGGGGCCGGGGCAGGCGGAGGCGGAGGTGCATTTCCCGCTGACAGGGCGCACGTGGTCCGCGCGTGTGACAACCGGTAGTGGGTATCGGTTTCAGGGACGGGAGGGCGAGGGCAACCGGGAGTACGTGCTGCAGTGGAAGAGGCGGGGGGAGAAGAAAAGGAGTACGTCGTTCTCTTCGTCGTCGACGGATCCGGCGCCTGGGGCCGGAGGGGACAGTGGAAGGTTCGTGTTGGGCATTGTGGATATGAAGACGCGGCGGGGGGCGCGGGTTGCGTCGCTTACGAAAAAGGGATTTGAGGTTGGGTGCTGGGAACGGCTGCCGCTTGAGGGGCTTCGGGAATGTGTGGGCTCGTCTACGGATGAGTCTGAACTGTCGGAGGGCAGTTCAGGACGGCTGTTTATACAATGGTTCTGACGACGGGGGTGTGGGTTGCAGCGCAGGAGGGGTGGCTGAGTTGAGATAGAGAAACCAGTGCAGAATTAACGATTATGACGGTCATATTGAGCTGCAATTTTCCAGTCTTCCACTTAGTCTATGCGTCTACTTCGCTCCATAGATGGTGATACCTTCCACCAGGGCCTTGATCTGCAAGGCCAACAACC
Organism: Aspergillus novofumigatus IBT 16806; assembly: GCF_002847465.1. Classification (NCBI taxonomy): domain Eukaryota; kingdom Fungi; phylum Ascomycota; class Eurotiomycetes; order Eurotiales; family Aspergillaceae; genus Aspergillus; species Aspergillus novofumigatus. The sequence goes on from NW_020194278.1 coordinate 1,608,819, forward strand.
GCGAATAGTACCGGCAGAGAGCCAGGTTCCCGCCCATGAACCAGAATCCGGGATGGCCGCTCTTCCGCCAGATCGTGCGCATCTCGCCTTCCTCGTTGAATCCCCAGACGCTTTCGATACGATCGGCGACCTCGTCGCCGAAGATGGTCCGCGCTTGCGTCTTCATGTTCTGGTATCCGGTCGCGAAGACGATCTCGTCGGCCTCCAGCTGCGTGCCGTCCGCGAACTGAAGTCCATGGGGAAGGACCTCGGTGATCTCCTGGCCCTGTTTGACCTTGATTTTGCCGTCCACGATGAGCTGGCTGCCGCCGACGTCGATGTAGTAGCCGCCGCCTCGTGACAGGTACTTCATCAGGAGACCGGCGTTGTCCGAGCCCATGTCGATCTTGAAACCAGCCTTGTCCAATGCTTGGAGGATCGCGGCATCGCGTTGATTCTGAGCGACAGTCAACTTGATCTGCTGCGCCTTGAACAGCTCGCTGGGGATGCTCCACAGGTACAGGTCCGAGTCTTCGGTCGGGGGCCGCCTTCCTCGTAGAGACCCTTGAGCCCGATCTCGACAATCGATTCGGATGAGATCACACATGTTGTGCTCCGTTGCACCATCGTGACGTCGTATCCCTTTTCGTAAAAGTCCTGCGCAATGTCGTGGCCAGAGTTACCTGATCCGACGACCACGGCTTTCTTGCCCTTGGACGCAGGATTTGCTTCGGTAAAATCGGAGCTGTGGCAAATACGATCACCCTTGAAAGACTCCATCCCCTTGAACCGGGGTAGACTCTTTTCTCCGGAATGGCCAGTAGCTTGGATGACATGTCGTGGATGAAGGGTGCGGCTCTCGACCGAGCCGTCGTCTCGTCGTCTTTCAAGCACGACGGTCCACTGCTTTTTATCATCACTCCACAAGGACGATTTGAGCTTGGTCCGCGTCCACACGTTGAGTTCAAGAAGCTTAGCGTACGCTTCGAAGAACTCGGCTATCTTGTCCTTCGGCGTGAATGTCGGCCAACTCGGAGGGAAGGGCAAGTACGGCATATGATCGAACCACACGGGGTCATGCAGCACGAGCTGGTGGTATCTCCGCCGCCAGTTGTCTCCAATACGGTCCTCCTCGTCAATGACCAACGTGTCGACACTGAGCATCTTGAGACGAGCGGCGACGCTGAGCCCAGATTGACCGGCACCTGTCAAGTCAGTACAACGCCTCGTCAGTCGAGAGATGGTGACGTACCAACGACCAGGACAACCGGGTTCTTTTCCTCGAATTCAAAGTCGGACGTCCGTCTATCCTGCCAGTTTCTTCTGCCTAATTGCGCTCCGTGCTGCACACCCAGTGGTCGACGGGTGTTCACAGCCTCCTCGTGCCCCTTGAGCTCCTGGAGAGTCGTGAAGATAGTGAAGATTTTCCAGACGCCGTCCTTCTCCGCCATGCGGACCACGCCCCTTCCATGCCCTACATCGTTTGCGAATGTAGTGAAGAACTCCACACCTGTAACCTCACCAAACGCATCAATTGGGCCAACATGGGGCGCACGGAAGGGCGATGACTGGTCAATATCAATCTGGGCCAGCCGTGCGGAATGCTCGAGCAACTTGGCGATTTTCTCTCTGCCTTTGATGGTTCGGTAATCCCACGACAGCGCTAGATGGTCCCGCCAGTAGGCGTCCTCAAGAAATAGATCTGAGACGGCCTTGTAGTTTTTCTGCTTTATGGCATTATTCAAACGATCAATCACATCTGATGCGACCTTGGCCGCATCGACAGATGTGGAGGATGCAGTTTGGGGGAACTTTCCCACGGGGACATTGAAGGAGCCTGGTTCGATTCGATCCTTGGAGGGAAGATCAGTGATGGGAACAGTCATTTTGTCAATATCAGGTGGAAGAGAAGTTGACAAGAGACAATGAATGTCGTCTCGAGCAATTGCTCCTTAAGAACCTTAAGATCGACAGTGAGTAATCAGAAATTGCGGGGTAACGTCAATCCCCAAAATGGCAGAAACACGCGCTCCCTAGGCTTCAACGCTGCCTGGGCAATGTCGAATACCTCTTGAAAGGACATTAGATGGCTGATGACACGTATTTGTATCACAGCAGTCCTTGGCCCGTTCAATTGGACGAAGCCTGGTTCTGGTGTGCTATACAGTGGAGATCATTGCATGAGATACCTGCATGTGCTGAATTTGTTCCCGCAATTCAATCGAAATACATGTCCAATTGGTCATGCTGTATGCATTGGACATGTCTGGACAGCAATTGCAGCATTTCCATGACAGCTAGCTAGCTAGACGTGTTGAGAATCAGCTCATATGATGGGTACGTGCGGGGTTACCTGCGGAGGCATTATGCATTTTTATGTGTGCTTACGGCATGGTTCTGGCGGTTGGACATGTCATAGATACTAGGTAGACAACACGTCGGACGATCTTGAACGGGTTCCACATCCACCCGCTTTAAAGTGGATCAAGCGGGTTGCGCGAGAGAAAAGAACCAGCAAAAAAGGAGACTACTCCCTAAAAACACAAAAAGAAATGCTCACAAGCGGATTTGAACCGCTGACCTCATGATTACTAGTCATGCGCTCTACCAACTGAGCTATGCGAGCTAGTAGATATTCGATGAGCTTGAATAATAGTATATGAGCGAATATAATTGCTCTTGAAGAATCCACCGAGAGAACCTATTGTATATTTCCTCATACGATTGTCTTCAGTTCTTATATGACAGGAGCAAAATTCTTTAGACTGTGATATTGCTATAAATGCAGAGAATCAGACCTGTTTATTCCGATTCCTGGGTGAATCTAAGGTCTGTTTACTATCTCGTTGGTGCGCATCGCGAAGGGCAACATATTTTTAAAGTGTGGTGATATTCAAGAAGAGCAAACTCATGCGATGAATTGACACAATGTGACCAGAAGATCGAGAATGCTAGTACCGATGTTAGAGAACACCTAGCCATAAAAATAGAATTACAATAACCCTATCAAACCGGTCTAGGGAGCATTGGTGTACCCAAACTAAGCAAATACATTGACACTCGTCGCCACGGGCCTGACCCCATAACTAACTAGTCATATACCTCTAGGCTTATCGCATATAAGCATCATGCATTTTCTGGTGCATTTTGAATGTGGCACATTTTAGTATATCACGCTAAATTTCTTGCTGCTGCATGTCTCAGCCCTGCGCCTTGTCTCGGCTGGTGGCCGTGTTGAGCCCTACGCCCTGTCCAGCATAAAGCCATCATCCCCCACCGCAAATCCTGACTTCTACGGTTCCCCTTGTCCTGCAAGCATCAACTCTACCGCACTGACTGCAGTCCAGGAGAAGTTTGAGCCAGATAGGGCTCAAATCAAACCCGAGGCAAGAAGTATCTACTTCGTGGTTGACAGAAGCATCTCGCCCCAAGGCACAGGGCCAACCCACGCGGTGCAGCTACCCGGCTCGCTTCTTCGCTATACTGGCCCCCGGGGGAGCTGGGCCTGGCTTAAACGAGTGATATTCTGACTTCCTAATAGCTTAGTTCACAGTGCATGGAGCACATCATGATCGTCCATGACGTGTATATGTCCTGGATAGTTTTGATCCTGTGCTTTGAGTGTTTGCTTCTGCCCATTCACCTGCCTGAAAATTCGGACATTTTCAAGTGTGCCGTACTGAGTCACTGCTTGGTTTAAGGATAACCATGAGCATAGTATTGAAACTACTAAATGAGTGTTACATGATACGCAATCAATCAAAGCCATGGCGAGCAGCTTCCATAACCGGCTTCTGCCGTTCTTCCCTTGGATATGTTGAATATCGGTTGAGCCCCTATGCTTTGTACCCCGGTTGAAGGGGTACACTTCCCAAATCGGTCAGTTACTTCTTCTTGTGACCTTTGGCAGCCTCGCTATCAGACGGGGGACCCGGGGTGTAATTATTGTCCCGGCCCTGGGTGTAGACGGCCGTGGTTCCGGGTAGTTGGGTGAAGTCCACTTCCAAAACTGGTCCAATCTCCGTGATGTTGACCACGGTTCCGGGCTCATAGTCACCAGTGCCAATGTAGTACTTGACGATTGGCTGAAAGTAGAAATCGTAGTTGGGACTTGCGGGCACGGTTGCCACCGGGATGATGCCCTGGGTGGAAGGATCCCGAGCCCCCATACCAATGAAGATATTGGCTGTATTTTGTAGATTAGCTGGACTGCCAGTTTTTACGGAAACCAGCAGGAGGACCTACTCTCCGTGGGATACTCGAACGTGCCATCGCAGGAGATGCAAAAGGCATTGGGCTCAGTCTTCTGAGTCTGACTGACGTTCTGCCAACTGGGATACTCGCCGCTCGAGGTGGTCAACACACACAGGGTGCCGTGCTGCTCCGGGGGCGTTTCACCACTAGAAAGGGTGACTGACGCTGCGGAACCCGTGGTGACCTTGACCTTGTCGGCGAGCGGAGTAGGGTTCATTCCCAGCACCGCAAAGAACTCATCGGTCATCTCGAAGGTGACCTGGGAGTCATAACCGCTCGAAATTTGTCCAGATGACTGGTAGACGTTGGCAAAGATATCCGGCTGGCCATCGGGAACGGGCACAGTCTGGAAGAGAAGATAGTTGCGTGGCGCGCCACTGTAGTTGTACACCTGGATAGTGAAGGTCGTGGACATTTTGGTGGAGTTGTTTTTTCTCAAGTAGATTCAAGTTATTCTGTTATAGGTATTCTGGTACGGGGCATTCTGGAACTTTGCGACATTCAAGCTGATTTTATACTCGACGACCTCAACGTCGAATGCATCTAGAGCTACGATGATGCTCCACGCCATCGTCTACGCAGCACTAGAAGCATGATGCTTGCACTCTAAGCCACCGAAAGCACCACAGAACGAAAACAGATCATCATCTGGTCATGAAGAGTTGCCACAGGATTCCATTGTTTGGTACTCAACTCAAATCGATCGAACCGCCACTTCAAGGTAAAGGATGACTGCTGTTTACCGCATCAGCATCTGCTCATCAATCTAGCACTGACTCTCACAACCCTGGTCAAGTGGCCAGCAACACGCGTGCATATGCTAATCTGACTTTTGATCAGCCATGGAACTCATGGTTCTCATGGTTCGCATCAAGAACATAGTTTAGTTTGGCCGTAGAAATATCATGATTTGATACTTGAGAGAGCCCAGGCTGCAACTCTGAAGCTCAGTGAAAGCCTTGCTATGTGGCTACCGCAGTATGCGCCCTACCTCCCAAAGAAGACAATACAGGCCAAGCTAGTCACTGTCAGCTGGTCAATAGGGAGCGAGATACTCTACGTTTCCCTCTCCCTCATGCTGCATCCGAAAGGAAGTGTAATTCATCTTTTCCTTGTTGTCCGCCTCGAATTTTCTTAATTAGGGCGCAAGGGAGACAAAAAAGTCACTCCTGCTCTGGATCCTGCTTCCCGTCAATAACCGTAGGTTTGCCTTATTGTCGAGATCTAGGCCATGGCTCCAGATCGATTACGTTCTGAGGCTTCAAGCAACGATAATCAGCTTGGATCAAGAAAGGAAGGCGCATCAGGCGCAGTATCAGTTATCGGATGCCACTGCCGCACCTGATCAGTCTCTCCTAAGGTCTACCATATCAATCGCTACCTAGATGGGGATCTACAACCTCCACAGTCTAGACCGAGTCTCATCATCACGTCTACAACCGCGTGATACGCATGTCGTTGGAGAAGTAAAATTCCCTCATGATAGTTTGCAAACCCCGGAGAAGTGTACTCCATGCTCCCCATAAGGTGCTAGGTGGAGGACGTATTTAAACTGTGTATCGAGCAGTCTTTATGCCCAATGCCCAGCTAAGTGTTCCAGTGTTCGCGTATTGGACTGAAGTACCCAGATAACCAAGATGTCGTCCTTTACTATTCAAGTCCTTAACAACAGCAGAAACAACCAAGTCTACTCTCTCTTCTACCGACCCTTCCCGGCTTCTGGATATTCACCTCTTGCGTGCGTCACTCAGAAATCAGCGACGATTGCAAACAACTATACCGCCACATTTACCATCGACTTGCCGACTGCCGTCGTCTGCGGCACCAGCCCCAATCAGCCCCTGGGTTCCGGAGTGAACGTCAGCATCCAAGAGTCGACAGTTATAACTCCCCCGGAGGTGGTACGCGTAAACATCCAGAACAACAGTCCTTACTTCCCCCGCCCACACAAGATACGACCGCGGTAGGTAACTGGGCAAGAATCGTGACACAAAACTATAACACGAATCCTGCTGGTAAGCGTCCATCCTAGCGCAGCTTGAAGGCTGTACTGACCAGGGGCTTTAGCACACGTGTTTTGCGGCCTGGGGGTCGTCTCCCCGGGCTCAGGACAGATTGTCCCCAGTTGCGTCTGGGAGGTCCAGCCGAACACGCCCTATGCCATCCTTAACCCCCCGCAGCAGCCGGTGTTTTACGTTTCCAGCGATTCATCTTTGAATGTTGGGACGATCACCGCGGCGACGTCTAAGGATGCGACTGTTGATTTCACGGACACGGGAGATAATTTTTGTATGGTCACGCAGATGAGCGATGATACTTTTAAAGTGGCTCCTACATCTGATGTTAAGTCATAGGGCGTTGGCTTGCGTGCGCGGGGATCTGATGTATCTTAAACATTTTTCAATAGTGTAGTGATTGTAATTGTTTTGTGATCAGGCTTTCTACGATGCAGAGGTAGTCTTGTAAAGTCACATCACTAGAGGTGACAGTCGGTTACAGGCACCTGGACTAACTTAGAGCTCCTATGGATCTATGACTGACCTGTCCTTGATCTCCAAGTAGACAGCCATCCATCGAAATGTGCTCATGGTGAGTTTGGGTTATTAAGTTTGATGCGGTCCAGTCTAACACCATGATATAGGGCTAGAGCAAGGGCGAAAACCAGTTGTCGTCCAGCATAGTATTAGTAACAACAACAACCATGCATACTTGGCAGATCAGCGGGTATGCGGGAGTCAATGGCACTGTTTTGTCAAGAAACGCCTGACACGGAATATATGACACGCCAACCTGCGAATATCAAATATCAATCAGAGACTCTGCCTGGCTTAGTAAATAGTGCATTAAAGGAAAGATCTGATAATAACTAGCATCATTGGTCTAGTGGTAGAATTCGTCGTTGCCATCGACGAGGCCCGTGTTCGATTCACGGATGATGCAGTCTTCTTTTTCCCTTTCCGACTCTCGTTTTAGCCCTCACTTTTTGATATTTTTTTCTCCCAGCTACTCATCTCTGGATTGTTTTTCATGGTCAACTGATTCATCATCTCAATTTCGATATTCGAAAGCACTAGACTAACAACATCAGACAGCTTGTTCTGGCTTATGGTCAGGGTACAAATGCAGCAATTCAGCATGCATAGTCTGCCATCTTAACGACATCATTAGAACCCGTCGACTCTTTCCGGTCCTCACAGACTAGCTCCTCTGGAATTACACAATGCCGTCCTTCTTCAGATGATGTCGTATACCCTGTACACTGTACAACACCCCCGACTTCCTCCTTTGACTCTCCAGTCGAGCGACAACAGACTGAGTACAGGCCGGATAAGCTATAAATTGATATCTCCAGTCCGAGAAGCGGGATTTCCTAACGTCGTTCATTTGAGATACCGACAGATTGAGATGTATGTCCGTTTATTATCCATCTATCTACCGGAATATTTTGGTATGGTAAAAGAAAAAAAGAAATATATACAAAAGAAGGTATAAGCTGTCCAAAAATCAATGGAGCTCATACGAAAACGCCGACACCTGCGCCGGCCGCGCGGACTGCTTAACCGCATACCGACTCCTCCACCCCAGCCGACCCAACGCCAGCGTCTCCAGCGACTCGTGCCTCCCGCCCCAGAACTGGCCTTTGCCCGCGGCGTCACGCTGGACCGGCGGGATCCAGAAATGCGTGACGGCGGCGCCGAGGATCATGCATGCGCTGAAGACGATCAGGATCCAGCCGTGGCGGATGGTGGGCTCCTTGCCGGGTCCGGTGCCGAAGTTGTAGTATGACGAGAAGACCTGGACGAGGATGGAGCCGAGCTTGCCGGCGCCGGCGCTGATGCCGTGGCAGGTGGCGCGGTAGCGGGTGGGGAAGACTTCGGCGGGGATGATGTATGTTGTTGCGTTGGGGCCTGACTCGTCATTCTGAGGCATCTAAGCGGGGAGGGGGGGGGCTTATGCTTACCAAAGTTGAACAAGAGCTGTCCGATGATGTATAGAATAACCGCCACAGGCCCTTCTTTGTGGACGGTGATGAACATTGTGCCTAGGGCGATAAAGAGCGCCGCCAGGGCAAGGAAGCCGTACTTCTGCAAGGCGGTGCGGTCGATCTTGTGGCTGCAGAGGATCATGAGCAGGCCGCCAACGAAGCTGCCGATGTTGAGGATGACGAGCGCGTGGATGGAGCTGTTCATGAACATTTCGAAGATGTTGGCGTTGGGGTCGTCGTCGGTTTTCCACACGGGCGCCCGGCCGTGGATGTTCAGGGATCCCCACGTTTTGGCCAGGAACTGCGGGCTTGAGAGTCCGATACCGTAGAAGCCAAAGTCGAGCAGGAGCCAGGACAGCGCGGTGCCTACGAGGGTGCGCCAGTTGCCTTCTGTCCAGAAGTACTGGGTGATGTCCTTGCGGGTCAGATGCCAGTGCGAGTTGAGGGTGGCGGGCTGGAGGATCTCGGTCTGCGAGGGCGAGCGGCCGTCGCTGAAGCACTGGCTCGTGACGGACATGGCCGGCATGGGGAGGTCCCTCCAGGTGTCCTCGGGGTCCAGCGACGGGGTCTCGTTGAAGAGGGTGGTGGCGTCGAACTCGGCCTTGACGGGGTCGTCTTCGATCTCGAGCAGGAAGCGAGGCGTTTCGGGGATGACGACTCGGAACAGCGTCGCGATCACACCGGGCACGACACCAATTCCGACCACCCACCGCCACATAATATCAAACGTACGGATGAGGTCGTCGTGCTGCTGGTTCTTGCTGACGGCTACCACAATCAGGGTGACGATGTTTCCCGCGATCTGACCCAGCGGCTGCATGAAGAAGACGGTGGCCATCATCCGCGCGCGATGCTTAGCCGGAGCGAATCTACCACCGTTAGCTTTATCTTTTTTCAAACAAATGCGTAACCTACTCCGAGGTGATGACGGCACTGAGGGGATAATCCGCCCCGACTCCAATTCCAACCACCAGTCTCCACCAGACCAACCAGGCAAACACATCCATGCTCCCATTCTCTCCAGTCGAGGACATGACGACACCCAGCGTCGACGTGATCAGCAGCATCAGCTCCACCCCGTACATTTTCTTCCGTCCGTTGCGGTCCGCCAGATAGCCAAAGAGGACCTGTCCGAAGAGCGTGCCGGCCAGGGTCGCGATGTTGATGTAGGTGAGTTTCTTGGACGAGGGGTTATTCTGCCAGTAGACGTAGCTGACCATGGGGAGGGCCATGTTACTCGCGAAGAGCTGCCACAGTTGAGTCTTCGTCTTTTCACGCAACTGGCAGCACTTACTGTATATCCATCGAGAAAGAAGCCGACACCGGCAACAAACACGACAATCCATTGATATCCTTGTCTATCGATCGTCTCGTAGATTTGGCGCATGCGGACATGGCGGTCCTACATCAGCCATCAGAATCAGCCTTGCAACCAGCCTCTGAACATGAAATAAGACATACCTGCTCATGGTCAAAATCCTGAGCCCGATCGGTCTTATACAACCGCTTGATCTTGCCCATATTGATTGCAAAAATGATGGATTAATCGATCGACATGATCACATCACAATCACAATGGATCTGTACACCCAGATCTAGAGATGCAGGGCTAGATAAGAGAAATCCGCCAGCAGAGTTAGCCCGCGAGGCTACTAGCAGTACCACTGACCACTGACCACCTGAGGGGTTCGGCTCTGGCCTCGCTAAAAGAAAAGAAAAGAAAAGAAAAGCAATATGTGCTCTAGCTAAGCTAGCCTACCCAGTCATCCCACCAACGCGCCACTGACCTGCCCTGACTCGAGGAACATCTTCGGGGCAGTCACGCCAGAGGACCTGGACAGAGAAATACCATGTTAGCATATCCAGCCGTTATTGGCCTCGCTCCGTGCTCGATATCACTAAGCTCCCGGGGCCTAAGGACCCAAGGCCTGCACGTGCGGTGATGCCGTCTCACCACTGGCCCGTTGAGCCCCACTTATCACCGCTGTCACGACAGGTAAGTCACTTAGACGAGACACCTCCTTTCGTTAACGACGCAGTATGCACGAGAGGGTAAAATCAACCGATAGATATCTTTTATCTGTCTCAGTACGAGGACACGAGTCCCTGGCATAAGTGAGACCGGACCATTACGGGAGGTTTATTCTGTTGCAGTTGCACATGTCATGGCGTTGTGGTGCGTCTAGAACCATGGCAATGACATAACAATACTCCTGCGGTTCTAGGTATACAGAGAGTGGGGATACAGTCAGTACGGAGAAGATAGCCTTGTCTATGCACTCCATATCATGGATATATGACTCTGTATTCTACTCCACGTGTAGGATCTAATTGAAATGTGCGAAGGATTCGGTCGGTGCTCATCGGGAACTAGGTCCTTTGTACTGCCTTAATAATTCACGGTAGCATATTACTACTGAGCATTGGAAAATACTGCGCAGTCTGCGCTTACTACGCGCAAATCGGAAAGTCAAAAAGTCAATTCAATTCCCGCACGACAAGGACTAAGACTAAGGTCCTCCGTCGACTGTCCCACCGGGAAAAAGGCCCATCCATAATCTTCCAAACTCTATCAAAACGCACAACAGGGTATTTATTCCAAACATCCCAAGACCTAAACTCCGTGCTCGTGCAAATAATATGAAATTAAGTAATGTGACCCCAATATCCAATCACTAGCATTGCACAGGCCTTGGCGATTACCTGTACTTGGTAATCCTCACTCCTCGTGCCTGTGCCTGTGCCTGTGCCCGTGCCTGTGCTGCGAGCTCGTGGGACCTAGGAGTAGGGTACCAGAAAATCCTCTCTGGTGACCATAAGGTATCTGCATATGGTACAATCATAACATCTGATTGGTCAGAAACGCGCAAAATGCTTTCCGATCTGCGGCTAGTGAGCTCGGGTCTCCCAATGACAGTGGAGAAATGACATACCCTGATCGTCCAGGAACTGGATGTGCAGTGATTTCATCTGCGATAGGATATCAAAGTTTGGATGGAGCTCGAGCACCACGGGCCGACCGGCTTTTTTGCCGGGATTCACTGTTTCGATGCAATTTACTATCACTGTTAGTTTAGTTGCGTAGATAAGATAAGAGTAAGTGAAGATTGAGAGGGAGAGCATACCAGGGATCGAAACATATCGCTTCAGCTCCTTGCGCTGCGAGTTGGCGAAAAACAGCATGACCTGTTTCCCGTTGTATCCGCGGAAGATCCGTAGATTCTGGCTGATGCATTCCTCCCCACGGCCCTTGGATTTTGCTTCGGCGATGCCGGCAATAAAAACGAGTTTTGCGGCCAGGATGAGCTCCTGGAACTGCACGCAGTCTGCATGTATCATCAGCATCACCCCAGAGGAAAAGAGGCAAAGTACTAACCCCGCCAGTCTTCAAAGGTATATGAGAGCTGGGTGGTAAAGACCGTGCTTGCGCTTTGCACGGTCTGCTCTTCCAGAAAGGAGATGCGGAGGGAGGGTTCGTCCCGAAGTTTGGGGTGTTCGAGGTGAGGCACGGGGAGTTTTGTGCCGTGGACTGTCTGCATGAGATTTGCTTCTTGTCTATAAATGCAGCGAACTTACAGGTATGGATAAAAGGCGAATTCTGCCCTATCCCGCCCCCAGCTCCAGACCGCGCAGGGCGCCTGTGGCATCCTTGCAGATGTCGATGTAGGTATATCGTAGTTTGAAGAGTTTGCTATTTCGCACGAATGATCTATTACCAAGTCAGATTGACAGATTGGCCCTGTGTCACAAATCAAGGAACGTACATCGTCACGGCCGGACTGAGCTGTAAGCGAGTAACATCATCATGCAGCGATGGGACCCTCGACCTCGTCCCCGGCGAGGTCGCGGGGCTGATGGGCGTGTGGCAGAACGGTGATGACGGAGAACCCAGGATTGCGGATGCTGAGCCGGACGAACAGGTCGAGGTGGAAAATGCGCTTTCGCGTCGGGAGGGAGGTAGAGGAGGTAGAGGCCAGTCGTGATCGAAAACGGAGAGTGAATGATGGCTCATGGCCGCAGTGTGGGACGGCCGATGCGCATATATAATTGCCAGAAGGTGGGATAATATACAGTTATAAAACGATGAACCTGCATATGATCGTCAAAGTGACAGCTTCAGCGATGGATATAGGTCACTAGTGATCTAACAGTGGAACAACAACGAGGGAGGGTGGCGATCGTGCTGATCTCCGAGATATGATCGATGGGGCTGAAATGGACGCAGGGAATCGGAGTCCCATTCTTCTGGCTGCTCGGATGATGCCTATGCCTTCAATTATGACCGATAATCATGAGTTCGCAAAGGTGGTGGGAACTGGACCGAGACCATAACGGAAATGGGGATCCAGTTTAGGGCGGATGGGGATTTTGAAAGACCACAACTTAAATAGAGTGGTGGTAACTAGTCAGTTAGGTAGTCAAATGGTCAATAGTAGACGACGTAGAGAATACTACTGGAAGAATGAGTAAATAGATAGACAGACTGAGCCCTCGTGGAGCAGACAACTGGATCGGATGTCTTGTGGAGCTGCTCAGCAAGTGCATACTTAGTGCCTGGTGCATGCATCCAAGTGCAGGGAATCAACCATCAGAACAGACAGGGTTATCCGCAACGTGCGCAAATGGATGGCTGCGGTTAAAAGCTTATAAGCCGGTGGGGCCATTGTCAGCCTCTGGAACGGCGTGACAATGGCGCATTTCTGCCTTTGAGTCTTCCTCGGCTGTGTCCTGTGTCCTGGCACTTAATATATCTATCACCATGGCATACCCATGGATTCAGAATCAACTATTGGTGAACTGCCCTGAGTCGTGGTCGTCCACAAGCGCCATGGCACGATCTTCCTAACTCAGATGTCTCCTCGATGGCCCGTGTCTGCACGGATATCACATTATGATTGAATTCCTTAAAGTCCAAGCTCAAGCTAGATAGAGCTCTGTCCCTGTGCAATGACGACGGAGCCTGATCCTGGTAGGCGGTCGCATGTTTGCTTTTCTTCGCCTAAGATAACAGGCGTAGTTAGGTACCCAGCGGAGTGAATTAATTTATTTTCCATCAATTGGCGCTTCTATGGATCCATTCTTCTTATTATTATCATTGATCCAGAAACAATTTTAAGTTTGTTTTCTTCGGTGTGGATCAGGTCCGCGTCGGATTTACTGCTGAGAACAGAAAGAAGAGGCGCAAGTTGAGAGACAGAGATCCTGCCAGTACGGAGTACTCTCGTAGATATCCCTCAGGTCAGTACGTATCAGGCACAATATGAATCCTTTTAACCAATCATATATTAAATGTCTATATACAGAGTCAACCCCGTAGACTCCCACTCTACAGGGTATCCAACTGGAGGCCAAGATGAGAAGAACTAAATGATTATCCACATCGAATGAAACCAGGACAAAACGCACAGAATATGCTTGGAACCCGAATGCAATCTATAGGCCACGCTACAGCGTCAGAAAAAACACCTAAAACTTCGGAGTACCCCTAGACCAAAGCCGAGCGAACCTGGCTAACCGGCACTCAACGCACGTGGTGGCTAGGTTCAGACACACTGACCACGGTGTCAACGGTCTTCAGACTAAGCTAGAACGAAACCGAAAGGATTCGACATGGCGCGCATTGATTTCCGCAGCCGCATCCGCATCCTTCGGCCGTGAGTCGTGACACGTGCTGCCTGCAAATGCCGGTTATCTGCGTTGTTCGACATGATCTATCGAACCGAAGGAAATAAGAATTGAATTAGATTAGGCTTTCGCGTATTTATCGCGATGGAATTTTTCGTTTGTCATGAAAGGAGAAAGGAGGTTTTTGTGGCGTGGTCTGATCCTGCCAGCAGACCTGTTGACTTTGATGCGGCTCCTGTCCGCGAGGCCACTGTTGCCAATGCGCTCGTCGTGAAGGGGTGAACGGACTAGATCACCGCGACGGCTTTTGAGCAATGATGCGGTAACTTGTACTGCAGAGGCGCATGCGGTCCATCTTGACAAACGCCTGACCATCCAAACACAGCCGGTTGATCAGAGTCTTGAAGTGGTGCGGCAGCGCATGCACCTTGACCAAACCGAGAATCACCTGCCGCATGGACCGGAAGTAAAAGTCGACCGTGTCGATCAGCGGCGCCTGCAGCCCGTCCAGGCTGGCATTGTCCGAGCGCAACACCGTGAAGCCGGCATCGGAGAGCGCCCGCTCGAGAATCTCCGGGGTGGGGGTGCCGACTGCGCCGATGAGAGGCTTGACGCGACGCATGAGCTCCGCATGCTCCGGGTTCGATGGGTCGTACGCAGGCAGACTGACCCAGTCCAGCAGGGAGATCTTTGCGCCGGGCTTGACGACGCGGTAGATCTCGCGGAAGAGCGCCGTGAGGTCCTTGCACAGACTCAGGGCCTGGATCTGGTAGAAGGCGTCGAAGCTCTCGTCCTCGAACGGCAGCGGCAGCGAGTTGAAATCCTGCACGACGAACTTGTTCTGGAACCCGCGCTTGTCGTTAAACTTTTGCGCCTGCGCGATCTGGTTCGGGTCGATGTTGATGCCGGTGACCTGCGCACCACCGGAGAATTGCGTCATGTGCGCCGCCACCCGCCCGCGGCCGCAACCCAAATCCAACACCTTGTCGCCGGGTCCGAGCCCGATGTCGCGGGCGATCGACTCCTCGTACAGCAGCTGGTTCTCCAGCACGGTCGCCTTCTTGCTCATGAACGGCGGGATGTACATCTTCTCCACGTCGCCCAGCGCACACAGGTGGTTCAACACCCCGTAGTACGCTTTGAGGCAGTCGCCGACTTTCTCCTGGTAGTTAGGCCCCAATGTCTCGATCATCTGCTTCTCGTCCGACCAGTCGAGGTTATAGATGACATATGACGCCATGAAGTCGTCAACCTGCTTGGGCGTCAGGTGCTGCAGGTATCGGAAGGCGGCCCAGAAGGTCTTCCACCGCTTCGGGGAAGCTGAATTGTGCAGGTCCGGACGGTCTTTACTTGCCGTCGAGGTCGCTGATGCTGATGATGCTGCTGCTGCTGCTACCTTTTGCTTCTCTTGCGCAATGACGTCCACGGAGCTACTGCTCTCGGAGCTGCGTCCGGACTGGCGCGATGACGCCAGCGCCGGTGCTGTGGTCTGTGTTTCCATCATTGTTGTGGCGGTGATAGCGGACTGGGGAAAAGAGAAGCTGAGTTTCAAAGCCGGTGGGATATGCTGAATATCTATTATTATGGAGGCATCCTACGCAGACGGGCAAGCATCCCGGGTTGAGAGGAGCGGGGCTCGCTTTGAATTTATAAGCAGTTAAAAGCACAGTTGAGTCAAACAGATTTCTTTTTTCTTTTTTTTTTTTTCTCTTGCATCGGCTTGTTTTCCATGAGGGGCAAGCTATCTAATTCGGATAACCGCCATATGACCTGCCATGGGTAAATCGGGGACCCTAAAGGGGTGACTGTGTGAGGCGATGGCCGCAGTGGGCTAAATTACTCTTCTTTGTCACCAGATCTGGAAGCTCACGGAAGGGTCGGATGTGGAGATCCATCCTCCGTAGTAGTGGAAAAGTAAAAAGGAAAAGGAAAAATGTGCTGATAATGACAAGGACGGGATAAGACGGCAGAAGAACCGGAAACGAACATGAGCATGAGCATGGCGCTGGGATTGTCTCCTCACAGGAACAGACCCCTACACCCCTGTGAGAGATGAGTCAAGTATGTAAGCTGGTAAGGCTAGCTATCACAGACCGCTGCTTCCCCTCTCGTGAGGGGTTGCTTATACCCTGGGTCTTCTACTACTACGTATTACAGTACTACTACTACTACTAGCTGTCTATGACATATGACAAAACACAATTGACCCTGCCAAGCACTCCTCGCAAGATATAGACCCATCGAAGCTCTATGACAAGGCTTAGTCTCTACAGTGGAAGAAGCTATGCACAGAATCGTGTACATATTGCTCAACCCTACCGGGATGTCTCGGCTCGGCTTCGGCGCGCCTTTTACTTCTTTGGACAGTTTGATTGATGGAAAGGGCTAGGCCTTGGCTGCTTTGGGATTAGTCTGCTGTACGGATTACTCCAATAAGGCAATTCTCCCCGAATTTCGGACATTATCCCGAACACTTGCCCCATGCTTAGTCAGAATGACTGGCATCATTGACAGTTTCTGTCATGGTTAAACCCGGATATCCGAATGGCCGATCCAAACTATGGGATCATATATCCAGATTACTGCAGATGGAGCAGTATAATGTTGTAAAAGTAATAGTAATAGCATACTGGCAGACATGCTATGATCTTAGAAATCAAAATAATGGTCGACCCATCGGTCCCTTGGTTACATCATCAAGCCCTGCCGATCCCATTATCAAATTGCTATGATCTCATGGTTCACTCTCGGACCTCTGACGATCCTACAGATTTTCATCTCTTTGTTCTCGTCGTATGCACTCCATTCAGAAAGGATTGTCTGTCGATTTTAAACACCGCAGTTTACCACCAACAACGGCAATACAATACTATCCACGCTAGCCACGTCATTTAATAGATCAACCCTGTCGTTGACTCCGCCCTATGGCCAGGGTACGGTACTTTTGTATACATTTACCGCTTGTCTGTAGCGTAGTCTACGGTCTGATGAGCGGGGTAGATCCAGCCGTCCTTCAAACCTGAGAACATAATGTCCGCTAATTTCTGAAGACCGAAATTATGTTCGTAGACATGCGGAGTCATCGGATATCATCATATCAGAATGGTCACGTGTCCAGTATACTAGAAATAGCATCATCTCGTGGCAACATGAGCATCTCTACTGTACCTCCTGTATATCAAGATATAAAAGCAGAAAGATCCGAGTTATCCAACGCAGGAACCAGTCCCAGTCCCAGTCACAGTATCCGGGACAAACCCAGATAAGCTTAAGCTTAACCAGTCCCAGTTTCAGGCTAGATCCCCCGATCTCGATGCAGGTTATATGTAGGATGGCTAAGGTAACCTCCGGCTCCGTGACGTCCTCTAATGACGAATCGAAGGATGAGACGGCCCACCTAGCTGCAGGTGTGTGATGCTTAGGCTAAAAAGCTATGAGTCGATCTACGGGGAGGGGAGGCCGGTGGCGCTCGGCTGTTAGGTAGCAGCGTTTCCAGCGGGAGGGTCGGACTCGGACTGTCGATGTCGGACTGGCGGACTCGTGATTAGTTAATCGTGGTGGTGTGTTGGTGTAAGGTATCGGTACTTGGACTTGAGGGCTGTGTATGTGCTGATTCTCCATGGTGTACTGGGTGGACGTCTGGTTGGTGGGAGGCCTCGTGCTTGCTGAGGGTTAGGGTTATGCTCTGTCCGTTTGGGCTTGCTGTTGCTGAGAACAATGATGTATGTGTTAGAGGTACTGGCTCTGGGGTCCAGGCTATTGAGGAGACAAAAGCCAAGTTACTGTACTCGTCTTGAGTAAGGTCTCTGATGGCATCATGCAGTGATATTGGCTTTCGACGAACTAGACCTTGGCAAAGCATGAGTACTTATCATTCGCCCTGAACTTAGTATCTGTGATATGATTGAGCAAGGGAGATCTCTGCAAGCAAGGATGGATTTTCTGTAGTATGGCTCTAATCATAACCCGTGTACGATAGCCTTAAGTCTCCTGCTGTCAACCATCTCCCTGGAGAAGATCTCCACTCTGTCAGTTAGTGATCTATATGACTCATCCAGTATGACATCTCGAGCGTTTCTGGAGTGGACGAGCTATCCGTGCAAAGCCGGAAGTGGTACGGGCAATCCGACATAAGCATAGAGAATTCTAATTCGTCACTTTGACTCTGAGTATATTTCTAATCTTACCTATCTATTAGCCTAAATGCCTGAATAATATGTAGATTCTATGATAAATCATTGATTCCAACTCGGTCCACAGTGTCACTGCCGATCCGACCCTCTAAATCGACAACACAACTCCCCACACAGGCAGACCTTATTCAACTGCTTCCAGTAATGATCCGAGTAATCGACCGTGATCTCTCTCCCCGCTACTATACCTCGCGAAACCACGATGATCCGCTCCTGACCGCGCCAGTAGAACCGCTGGAACTGGCTGTTGGGCCGGCATGAATGGTTGATAAACCGGGTAAAGTTGCCCATCTCGCCCTGGTAGATCTGGTACGTCCTACCCTTTGTGCCGCCTACCATGACATCCACGCCGGAGATACCATTTGTTATGAGCCCGACGAATTCTCCGATTGCCGCCCCGCGGTCAAAGTTCTGCAGCTTCATCAGCGGTGTGCCTGGAACACCTGTAGCGTGGGACTTACCACACGCGCCACGACGCCATTGTTCTTTCCGCTGGCAGTACTGAATATCTGCACCGGAGCGGGTCCCTTGACGCCTCCGAATAGCGCCGGAAAACACGAGCACTGGTTCTGTTCGACGTCGTCGGCCTGTTTCGACTTGCAGACCTGGCAGATATCCGGATCCAGATCGGGCACGCGACGGGGATCTTCGTCCCTGAATACTGCCGTATCAAGCACGCACTCGTCGATGAAGCGATAATGAAACCCGCTCGGCAGGTTGAGGTGCGCATAGGTCGCGTGCAGGGGTAGTGCTGGCTCTCCGGTTACTGTCACCCACTCATGTGGGTGGCCATGGTACAGGCGCCGAGTATCCCCCTGGCCGATGACATGCAACAGATCCCTCCATTCGGGGTGGAGGGTGTCCGCCGCAACTTCTAAACTCGACCGGATATGGCGCAGACGAGTCGAGAAACCTTCTCCGAAGCCGGTGCGGTATTTGCAGAACCGGTAGACACCGGAGCTGGCGAAGATCAGGGCGGGCCAGCCGCCGGCATCTTTGATTTCCTTGTAGCCGCGCCAGATTGCCCTATGTCGTCAGTGTCAGGTAGGAAAGGGCAATGGTGGATGAGATACATTCTGTTCCGGAGATCCTTCTCCTTCCAATTAAGAACTGCACAAGCCTCTTTCAGCGCGGTCATTCGTGTCTCGGTGCTGGATAAATGCGGGTTCTCCAGCCGGATGACAGCGATCCGTGCTTCATAGCATTCAATCCAGCAGGCCTGGACGATCATCTCCAAGGCGCGAGACGACTGACTCTGGTTGTAGTATTTCATGCACAGAGTGTTGACAGCTCGGAACACCTTTTTCTTTTCTCAGCGAAGTTCTATCCAAGTCGAGCACCGCTTACTCACATCTCCACTGACGCCAGTGCGGATGTTAATCGTGGGTTCAGCCACCTGTCCGATCAGCAAAGTACATGCAAAGCCAATTGGAAACATACAGCAGGAATTCGGCTCAGCTTCACAGGTGAGTACATCTGTCTCCAGATCCCCGCAATCAACTTGTCGGTTGATGTAGGTTCCAGGACCGGCGCGGCGTAATCCTGTCCGGCTTTTCTACGCTGTGGGAACCCGGTGTCACTATGGACCTGCCGTACTGATCTGGAGACTGTGCTTCGATCCTCTGTAGAAGAAGTATCGCCGCTATGGTCCGGCTCTGGTGACTCTACTGTTGTCCCAGCGGGCTGGAGATGCCGGGATGGTCGCAAACCGCTGACCGTCTTGTGACGTTTGGGCGGATGCGCTTCCTCATTTTGGATTGATCTGGGGGTTAATGGTGCAGTTTCGTCCGTTTCATCGTCCTAGAAAATTAGCATACTATTTTACCAGTCGAGATGGACATACTCGAGGTGGAGTAGCAGTGGGAGTGATTGTGGAACTTGGAATCACTTGTCCATTCTTCAGATCAATGGAACCCTAATAATGTAAGAATACAGTATGGGCCTCATTACCGCAAAGGATAATTACCAGAAGGATCGAGTCAGGAGGCGAACGAGATGCATCCTTTGTACAGATGGACGCTTCTATGCGCAGCACAAGATGGTCTTTGCTCTCGTAACTCTCGTTCGCTTTACGATTACTCAAAATCGATGTCAGCTGCGAGGGAAAATGCTGGTTGCCGAGCAACGTGCACAATTGCGATACCAGCGGAGCGGCCATGCCATTGAGTGGAGAGATATCAATCACAGGAGACGAAGATGTTGCGTTACTGTCCATACCCTCATCCCCCTATTCGTCCGTATCTAAGAATCTGCCCGCGCAGAAAAAGCTGCTGACTCATCGATCAGAGCCCTCAACTCAACGCATTGACGTCAAGGCATCCCGATTGGCTAGAGTACGGAGTAAGTCTGGGTGACAATGAAAAGGACACAGTTGTGCATGGCTTTTGTGCCAGAAACTGTGGCCCTTCCGCGCTGTGAATTACTACTTTATAAGAAAGGCTCAACCTTCCTTAGTCCGTCCTAGTGCTAGTCACATTATAATTGATAGAGTTGCATAACTGAACCTCTGAAATCAACATCCAGTGCATTGTTCTATCAGAATGTCAGTCCAATCATCCCAGATGAGATTCTCCTGCACATCCTTTCTTACCTTTCATCACATGCAGATGCAGCGGCGCTCTCTCTACAATGCCACTATTAGCACTGTCTTTATGATATGACCACTCAGCACAGATACCGCTGAGTAGAGCTTTGAGAGACCTGAGATTTGGCTGTGGCCTTCAAAATCCTGCAGTCGATTCTCAAAACCCCTTAATATGGGCGGTATATTTACTATATAGAGCTGAACTAATCCCCATCGGCAGGTTATGGCATTATGTAGTTATACACAGTGAAGCCTGCTCAGTAGTCCCTCTGACTAAAAGACCAGGAGTATCTGACTGTGGCTATTTAGCAGGCCAGCTTTGAGTCTCTGTAAGAACAGTAGAAGATGCTTAACATCCTACTCTAAAATCTAGCTAGCATGGAGTATAACTCTCCCCTTCCTACACCCTTCTTTATCTTTCTACTATCTTATGATGTGGCTTTCATGTCCTTAGGGTAAATAACTTCTAGGATACCTAAGCCTGACCTTGACTAGCTACATAACCTGCAACCCTGTTTCTAGCCCAGGCATTGGTAGTGTTATTACTCAGTGCCTTACGACTGTTAGAATCACTAAATTTCTGCCCTATCAGCAAGGAACTTTGAAGGCTATTAAAGCTAACTACACAAGCTAATAAGTCTCCACTCTCTGAGATGGGTTATTTCTTTAAGCATTTCCTAAACCATGCAAATAGTAGCCTACAGGAGACTATTGCCATTCGTATAATATCTTCACAAGGTTTAATTCCTTGTTAATGCTAATACAAGTATCTATTACTAGTTCTATTACCAGCCCTATGCCTTGTGCGGCAGCTTGAACTTGGTGCGCTGGCTGCCTGGAGTGGAATCCATCTGGGTTAACAACTTAACACCATTAGGGGCAGGGAGAGTGCCAGTATAGAACCCCTGCCTTAATCAGTGAATTATACCAAAATTACTATTTAAAACTCCGGTTTAGATTACCATCATCTAGTGCAGGTCATCGAGTCGGCTAAGCAGCTGGAAGAGTTTACCTGTTGAAATCGCTGAAGGCTCTTGCCGTTCATGGATCACTAGTAATTTGTATGATGGGGCCTGTTTTGGTACAGGAAGACTAGTTATGCCACTATCCCTGAGTTTGTCAAGCTCATTGCTAAAGATTTGGCTATTCCGCCAAGGGTGCCTTGGCTACCTCTTCGTACTAAATTTTAACCTTTTTATTAGTTAGAAAAAGCAAGTGTGAGTTTTAGCTCTCACGGGGACTTCTCCAGAAATGATTATGCCTTGGGGCTATGTGAGTAGTGCTTCCCGGATTTTTCCTGAGGCATGTTTATTTTGAACTATCCTGCTTCAAGGAAAGAAGCAAATCCGCAGCCCCGAGTATTATCGAAGGCGTCACCAGCAACCTGGAGAAAGGAATTGTCCTCTATGCAATAGTCGCTACCGGTACTGGCGACCCCTATTCACATTAGATTCAAGAAGTGCCTTCTTCAAGAGCAACGATGAAGCTAGAAAGGGATGTGCTAGATGGACTCCCTCCTATATGAGCTACATTTTCCAGCCTGTGGTATCCCCGTTCCAATTTTCGTTACGCCATTCATCTGAAGAGGGTTTCGCGAGGCCATAGCGTGCTAGGGCCTCAGGACCGATCCTGATGTTGGTCCGGTCTTTAGGTTCGTCGTTAATGCCGTAGATGTAACCGATGAAGTAACTGAAGAGAATGGAAAATGTTAGTCCACTTATTTGACATAAAACACAATAACATACAGGGTGCCTGTTTGACTGTGCCAGACTAGCTTAGAGAGACTGGGCGTATAAGGTCCATACCCTTTCTCGAGCGCCCGACTAAAGTTTATCGTTAGCATGATCAGGAAACGGGAGGATCGACATACGGAAGAGACTCCATAAAGGCCATACGGATATGTTCCCTCTCGACAGCGGACAGAGTCCAGTATGGATCATTCCCAAGCTTATCACCGAGGCGTAGACCTGGAACCATTTCCCATACCAGCCAGATCGCAAACCCATTTGGGACCAGTCCTGACTTATCTTGAGTGCTGACCTTGTATCCTAGGAGCTTTGGTACATTGCTGAAATCCTTCTGAGTAAACTCCTGGTAGGCAGTTAACTCTGGGGGCGTGTATGTTGTGGCCTGGCGGGATCTGGTCTTCGGATCTTGTATCTCAGTGTTCTTAAAAGGAACCTGAAGATAAACTCGCATGAAGGCTTTCCTGGAGGGCTTCTTTGGATCGCAACAGAGGAGTTTAGCCGTAGCGTAAGAGTAGTGGCCATGGCGACGACGCATTTCTTCACTAGCCTGGAAGTTACGCTCATTGAGCTTCTCGAGGATCTTCCACTGCGAAGGGACAGGTTGATCGAGGGTGATGATTGTGCCAGGGTCTGTTCTTTGGTGGAACCAGCGCGAGGATGGGGACGACATTGTTGTAAGAAGGTTGAAGAAAGGGAATGTTGTGGTAGGAAGAGTTCTGAATTAGAGATGGCGAATGAATAAAGAGCTGAAGGGTTTAAGGTTTAAGGTTGCGGCAGGTGGGGAAATCGCTGGCGCAGTGAAAGTCTAATTTGCTCAGATCATATGAACACGGAAGCGTTGAGTCCATGAGAAGAGCGCTAGGAGCAGTTTTAAGATGAAGATAGAGAAATAGAGAGATGGCTGCGGTGCGCTCTCTGGCGTGACTCACCACCCTGCACCTGTCCATATCAACCACATCACCTCATACATCCTCCAGCTTTTGCCAGCCAAAGCCAATCCTTCCACCGGGAGATTTTCAACGAACGTTCGATCACCCTCTAATGATAAGGCCAAGAAACCCAAGACAGAATAGCATAAAAGCACTCCAATTCCTCCCCATCGCAATGCATTTACCAAAACCCCCATCTCATGTATCACTTAGCCCACCATGTCCTCCGACCAGCCTCTAATAAGAGAGAAATCCTGGCTGTCATATACCTACGAAGGCCGCAAAGGATGGAAGTCCCTCCGCGCCCTGAACCTCTTCCGGGCCATGTATCACGACGTGCGTCAAAGGCTGCCATACTACTGGACTGATATCACTGATGCATGGACGTACCGCGTGGTCGCGAGTACGATCCGGATGTACTTTGTTAAGTGCGTTTCACTCCTTACTAGCCATTGAGGCCACCTACTGATAACTGCAGCATGCTCCCCGCCATCGCATACACGCTCGACATGTCCCGCTGCACCGGCGGATTCTACGGCATCAACGAGGCGCTCTTCTCGTCCGCGCTGGCGGCGATGATATTTAGTGTGTTTGGTGCGCAGCCGTTGACCATCGTCGGGATTACGGGTTTGATCTCGCCGTTTGGTGCCTATGTTGGGATTATCTACTGCAGTAAGTTCACCTGCAGTTATGGGAGTCGTAAGGTACTGACAGTAGTAGTCAAAGGAGTCGAGGAACTAACTAGTAAACGAGTTTACCACGCACGGCAACACCGCCGGGTTCATGAGCACCATGATTGCCATCCTGTACTTTCTCACCGTCTACGGCCTGGAACGGCTTGGCTCCAGTACTATCTGGAAACCGTGGCTCAGGGGCTTATTGGCCGACTACGCATATGTGGTATGTATCCCCAGTCCACCAAACCTGCAACCAACTCACATGTACAGATTGGGACTATCTTCTGGGTTGGCTTCTTGCATATACCTGGTAACTTCAAAGCAACGCACGTCTCGTTCGTCCTCGCCAACCGCGCCTTGTGCCCTACCCAGCCGCGCGGCTGGCTCATCCATTTCTGGGACCTCGGCGTCAAATAGGTCTTCGCCGCACTGCCGCTTGGCTTCCTCGTAATCCTCCTCTTCTACTATGACCACGTATGCCTCCTGACTTCTCTTCAACAAACAACACTAACCCAGAAAAGAACGTAAGCAGCCTAACCGCCCTCGTCTCTTTCATCCTAGATAAGCGATATCATCCAGGCGCCCGTCCACACCGACTCCCCTAACCATCTACGAAACCTCCATCCGCACCATCTCCACCTCCGAAGGCGAGGGCGCCGACATCCGCCGCCCAATCGTACCCGCCACCACCGCCGTCGAGCAACGCATCTCGCATTTCCTCATGGGCCTGCTCATCATCGGCACCATGACCCACCCGCTGTTGGTAGTCCTGCACACGATGTCCGCCGGTCGTCTTCGCAGGCGTCTTCTTCACCGTCGGCTGGGGCTCCATCGAGTCAAACGGCATCCTCCAGAAACTCATCTTCCTGGCGCGCGAGAACCGCTTCATCCAGCGCGATGAGTCGCTGCTGACAGTGCGCAGGCGCAAGATCGTGCTGTATATTGCCTGCCAGGCGGTGGGTGTTGCAGCGACGGTGGCCATCTCGCAGACGATTGCGGCGATTGGGTTCCCGATTCTGATCCTTGCGTTGATTCCGTTTCGGGTGTGGGTAATGCCGAGGTGGTTCAGTGCCGAGGAGCTGGATGTCATGGACGATTTGACGGTGAATAATAGTGCGGTGTTGGCCTGTCTGGGGGGGTCAGCCGCGGTTTCCGGGACAGCCTGATAATGAGAGGTTTGGCTTGGAGCGGGGCTATTCGGAGCAGAGGTTTGGGTCGGCGAGGCTGAGGGCGGGAGGTATTCATCGCTAGGTGTAGGATGTATTGCTAGAGACGATGCTGGAGAGAAATAGCTTGCGTTGGGGAGTAAAAGTTAGAACACTTTAGTAGTACTAGAACGATCTGTGTGAATAAGAAGAACAACATGAACTTTTCCCTTCTGCAATTTATATTGCACCCTGGTACAGAGGACGCATTACACCTCTTTCAAGAATGTTTACGATAAGCCAGCAGAAATCTCCCAATGGCCAGGTGACCATTTGTCAGTGCCAGTTTCGCCGCTCGTTTTCTCCTGATCTCAAACTCTTCGGTATTCGGGTGATAGTTCAACAGGAGATGTAGAGTGTCAAGCCTGCCATTCCCCGCAGCACCTTCAATGGCGTTTAATCCCTGCTCAATGGCAGGTGCTCCATTGACATCTGCCCCGGCCTGAAGTAGCATCATCACAATGCGAATGTTGCCGCGTATCGCGGCCCTTGCAACGCTGTGACACCACCCAAATGTGCTGCTGGAGCATTGACATGGGCTCCATGAGCCAGTAGATATTCAGAGAGCTGCACATAACCCGAGCTTGCAGCCTCTTGGAGAGCAGTCTGGCCTCTCACTGGACTGGGCAAGCCGTTGATATCAGCCCCATGATGCACCAGGAGCTCTGTTATAACTCGATGGTCCTCTGACACTGCTGTTTGCAGGGCAGTCTTCCCTCCATGCTTGTTTGCTGGTGCATTGACGTCGGCGCCCCTTTCGAGCAGTAACTGGACGATGTCGATATTGCGCGTATAAACGGCGGCCTGAAGGGCTGTGACATTGCCAGGAGAGCTGCTTTCCCAGCGGTCGTTTGCGTTGGCCCCTGCAGAAAGCAGATACTGCACCACTCTAAAGTTGTGTCTTTCTACTGCAATTTGAAGAAATGGCTTTTTCGACTGGGGCCACAGGTTACCGTTAACGGCTGCTCCTCCCTTGAGCAGCAGCTCCAGCAAAGGCACGTCGCATTTCCAGCTGTCCAGAGCTAGCCCTAGAACTTGACTCTTCGTGATGGGGTCAGATGATATAATGTCCGGTTCTTTATCGAGGAACAGCTGGACTAGCTCTTGATCACATCTCTCGGCGGCAGCTTCCATCACCGAGATTCCATGAGATGCAGCTCTAGCTGACTTGATCTTCGCGCCATGTGTCAATAGCATCTTCACCGTAGACAGATGGCCTTGTTTAACTGCTGCCTGCAATGCCGTACGTCCTCCAGACACGCATGGCGGGCCGTTGACGTCTGCTCCGAAGTCTATCAATATTCGGGCCAGACCTTCATTGCCTCCGGACGAGGCTTCCTGCAGAGGAGTTCGTTTTGTCTGCGCGCAAAATCCCACATTTGGGTTTGCACCCTTCTCCAGGAGCTTCCTCGTCATTTCCAGGTCTCCTTGTCTGACTGCGGCATGGAGAGGCGCGTACGCTCTTCGGTCTTTGAGACCCTCAGTATTCGCGCCTGCACGCAGCAGTAGGTGAACTATTTCATTCCTTATTGCCGAGTCTCTGATTTGGATAGCTTCCTGGAGAGCTGCGGCCCCCCAGTGCGAATTGGGTCGGTATTAACAGCTGCATTTGCACCAAGAAGAATCCTGACCCCCTCGGTGTTACCCGCGGCGACTGCTATCTGTAGGGCAGTTTTGCCTTCACGTAGGGCCGGTGGAGCATTTACATCTGCCCCTTGTCTGAGCAACATGCTCAACACCGTCGTATCCGAATGTATAGAAGCAGCCTGGAGTGCCGTCCTACCACGATAGACGCCCGCTGGGGCATTGACATCCGCTCCCTTCCGCAGGAGAATTTCAGTGATCCTTTCATTCCCCATCATGGCAGATATCTGGAGCGCGGTGTGGCCATACTCCCCTTTCGGCCTCCCATCGATATGGGCTCCCGCCCCCAAAAGCATGCGAGCCATGGTGATATTCTCTTCCCGGACAACTGCTTGCAACGGTGTAAATACGGCCGGAGTATCAAACCAGTTAAGTTCGTCAAGTTCGTAATCCAGGACTTTACGTGGGCATTTTCTCAAGCTGGCGTTGACAGCGGCGCCTTCTTCCAACAGAAGCTGGACCACCTCCCAATTCTCGTTTTCCGCCGCTATAAGGATGGCTGGCTTAAAGGAATCGGGAAGGCCAGTACAACCCAAAAGGTAGTCTTCCTCTGGCTCTTCTTCTGATTCAGAGTCTGCATCATCGCTCTCCCCTAGGTAATCGGAACGTCGATTGTCGCAACGGTAACTTGAGCGAGAATCAATGTCCGCGCCGGCAGCGATCAAAAGCTCGACTATTTTGGCACCGGCAAGGTAACGACATGCCATTTGTAGAGGTGTGCCTCTCTTAGAGGTGGTGAAAGAGTTCGGGTTGGCTTTTTTATCAAGAAGAAGTTGCACCAAGTCGGACTCCCCATTCTCGACAGCAAGTTGCAGAGGCGTGAGTCGGGCACAGTCTTGCGGCGGATTAACATGAGCTCCAAACTGGAGCAAAAGTTCCACAATATCAAGTTCTTTGAAGCAAGAGCATGCAGTGTGTAGCGGTGTCTCCCCTTCCACTGCTAGATTGGGGTCTGCACCGGCTTCCAACAGCATCCTCGCACACTCCGCGTTATTTCTCACGAGTGCTCGGCGAAGAGCTGTTGTCCGCATGCCCTGCCCACTAGGTACATCTAGGTCCGCTCCAGCCTCGATAAGGATTCGGCAGATCTCAATGTCTCCCACGGCCGCCGCACTAGCTAATAGGTTGCTCATGAATATCTCGATTGTTGTGGACGTTGACTTCAAGAGTGCTTTAAGTCTTGACTGAGAGCCGCTTTTCTTGATAAGCAATACAAGATTGTCCGTTGATAGCTGGTTCATTAGGTTATTGGATGACAAGTAGACGCAGAGACTGAGATAGTGTGACAAATTCTCCGGGGAGGGCGATTGAAATATAGCCTCGGCTCGTCTTGTCAAGTCGCGGTTGGCATCCCCTACGGTGATAGGCTCCAGGGCTAAGATTAGATCGTTGGGATCAGGAGCTCTGCAATAAGCGGTCTGCTGTAAGAGTGTCCAGTGTGTTTCTTCAGCTATGACCTTGCCGATGGACTGAGCATCGTACTGGATATGTGTGCTCGTATTTGTCGATGGTGGTGTCCTAGCAGACGTCACAGGCAGGCAATGGTCCAAGGTAGCATCCCAAGCATCCCAAGCATCCCAGAAATAGGAAAGAGCTGCGGTGGGTTCATCATTGCCTTGGAAAGAAAAATGTGAATAACCCAGGTCTGGGAGCTCAATGTGGAAGGCGAGAGGGTCGCGTTCGGTGGATTGCAGCATTGTTGAAGTTCCAAGACTGATACCACCAGCGCTTAGGCCCTGGCACCAGTCCATCACAAGGAGGTCTGCGGAACCGTCGAGCGCAGTACTCTCTATTTCTGATCGGGGCGTACCCACGACAACCCCTTCAGGGGTCTTGGGGTCTGAGATGTCATATGAACAGGTCAGCATATCCACAAGAGGAGTGGGAAGCAGGATAGCGACGGCAGTCATGTATGGCTACGCACCAGAGTCTCCCATCCACAGACACTGCGACAATAATGAAGCATGACGCGCTGTTTCCTTTCTGACCTTTGGTTCAGGGATGAGGGTGCCGTGCACCCTGACGTCGCCCGCGTCTTTTCCGTCTCGTTTTCGCTTCTCGCGACGACGCGCAACGAATTTCCAGTCCTCATCGGTCAAGTTCTTTTTGAACCCCCACTTCTTGAACTGCCGGGTATACTGAGGTGCGCTGAGACGTTCTCTCAGTCAGGACTGAACAACTTTCGAGGGGGCAATACCAACTGACCTTTTGCGGAAACTGCGCCTCTGGGACATATGCTCTTGGATCTGTTCTAGAGTCCGTCGCTGATCCAGCCACAAGGCCTTGAGCTCGTCACGGTGATTCTGCCATTCGGTCTCTTCTTCCTTGGTTCGAGCCATGAGTTCTTTTTTCCGTTGCTTGTTTGATGACTCTTTTTCTTTCAAGTTGTGTTATCCAAGGCTCGTTTATATCTTTATATCCCTCCATCTTCAGGGGTGCAGACAGCGCCATACGAAAGGGAGGAATTTTCTCGCTGAATCCTATTGGATTCCGCCAGAAGATGCAGATTATAATCCTGGAGGCTCACAGCCTTGTCCGAATAATGGCTTGCGGCTGCGTATATTCTGGTCTCGACAAATGACAGCAGGCAACGTCGCGCCGGACTAAACCTGATCCCTGACACGGGGCGTTATGCATTCAAGTTTTTCATTGTTTCTTTTAGACCCAGCCACACCGCCAGTGCGCAATTCTGGTATCTCACATAGGTACGTTACCCCTTAATTTTTCTCTTCACGTCTGTCGCGACAGACCTGGGTTGCCAAAATTATCTCTAGGCAACGACCGGGCAAACCTGATACAATGCAAGCCTTTCGCGGATTGGATACAGGGTCTTTTAGGTTGAGAGCAGTTGCAGCTCAAAATCCAGTTTCAAGGTCTCCGGAAATATGCTTTGCTTTGCCAACATTGTACACAGGGCACGCGATGTCTTTAGAGGCTTCGGAATTATTGCAAGTGATCTCTAAATTGGAGGAAAAGACATTATTGGGCACCGTTATAATGAACAGGTGCAAATGTGGCCTAAATCGGCAGGTCAAGCTGGAATGACCTAGGCATGCAGTACAGCCTCAACTCATCCTGTAGCTCATCCTGTCCCTCATCATCCTGTCGCTCATCCTGTCCCTCATCATTCTGTCGCTTGTCTTGTACCTCATCATCCTGTAGCTCATCTTGTCCCTCATCATTCTGTCACTCATCTTATACCTCATCATCCTGTAGCTCATCCTGTCCCTCATCATTCTGTCGCTCATCTTATACCTCATCATCCTGTAGCTCATCCTGTCCCTCATCATCCTGTAGCTCATCCTGTACCTGGTGAAACCATGGATACTACGCTACATCTACTACGCACGTACAGTTCTACTTTAAACTTGGTAGATTTAGAAGGGATTAAATTTTACTTTAGATTTTCTTAAATATTTTTTAGGCCCAAATACTCTATAATCCCCATAAGTAACATTGTCATGATAATTTTTTTTAATTCCCAGGAAATAATTTTTAATAGGGGTGGGTCTTCAGAGATACATACCTAAGGTTCTCCTGTATGATCTTGTTTTACTGTTCTTTTTAGTAAAAATTATAAGACTATATTAAATATGGATACTAAATAATATATATTCTTATGTTTACACCATATATAAGGATGTGACGGGTAATCATCATAAGAATATGACCTCGAAGTCATAATCGGGGGATACACTCTTGTGGCTGATACTTACTTTAGTTTGCCATGCAGTCAGACCGGGAGTTGAGAGTCGATTCCCGGGGACGTCCTCAGCTGCTATTGGCCAAGGCCAGAATTTCAGTGATCCATCAACCTATCTCAGTGCAAAAAACTGGGGTGATGCGAAAGTTCCCCACTTGTACTTGATTAGTGGTCTACCATATCCAGCAATAGGTCGTTCATCTCGAGATTGATTAGCATCTACTCAATGCTTCACGTCATTTACTATGGAGGAAGAAAGAGATAAAAAGCTCTTTCCTTTCCTCTCAGCATGGCTTTTCTGACAATCGACAACTCCAGCCTGTCTGTCTTCTGTGAATAGTCAATAGATCAAAGAATGGACTGGTCAGTGGAGGCTATCATTGCACTCGTCACTTTACTTGTTACTGGCCCTGCATCCCTTCTTCTACTGTGGAATTATTGCAAGAACCGCAATAGACAGTTCCTAAGAGGTGAGTCTTTTATTACCTTACACAAGAGTGAACAGACGGAAAGAAAGTTAACCTAGGTCCTTATAGATCGACAACAGTCTCGAGCCATGCTCCCATGGACGTTGAGACGAATGAATACCGAGTATAACCCCCGACTTCTCGAGGCTGGCCTGGGTACCTACCATGTTCCCACAGGTCAGTGCTGTGATCTTACCAGAGCTAGGTTAAGCTTTGATACTGCCTGTTCTCGCGGCTAATGATCTTTATTCTTGTGCTGCGCAGAGATATCTATCCGTCAAAGAGCCGTTGCAGAGGTCCAGGTGTTGTATAGACTTGATGAGTAGTTACACTGAGCTGGTGCAACCGAAAATGGGTATATATAGTGGATAGATAGTCAGAGTCGGATGACGGCACTCACGGTCCTTCGTCAAAAGTTACGGGATATAAAGAGCGTGTATAGACATTAGCAATTTGGTTACATGAGTGACATTCCTTTCTGATACCTGCTTATTTCAGCGTTCCACCTCGTCCTGGTGGAGGTACCGCAAGATCAGGAACTTGAGGAGACGGGTGTAGTTGTGCGGATCCTTATGGCGGTCTACTGGAGCGAGACATACGAATCGCTTGTTTGGTTGGGGTTCTGCCAGTGCAGAAGCTGGGTAGTCTAACCCGGAGGATGGCAATGGGCGCGAAGCCGGTAGGACGGTGATGTGTTAGTTCATTCCGGTGCAAGGTGACAGTTTACACACTGACATCTCGAAAGTCCTGACTGGCCCCTGCCCATTCTCCAGTAGAATGCGCCGTTGGCGCACGTCATCCCCAAGAGTAGATGTTGGGCACCATTCTTCCTATAGATGTGTATATGTGAGTTAATGTTAATGGATAGATGAATTGCATTCATACTCTTATGATTGCATCCATCCCTTGGTCTCTTCTTGAAGGTCAGCCGGGCGTAACCTGGTCATATTAGACGGATGGTCACTGGGATCCCGCCAGGCCAATATGATTGCACTTGAAGACTTGAGAAAGGAACTGATTATTATGTTGTCTACTGTGTAGGACACGAGGCTGTTTGGAAGGAGAAGTGAGGGAGAATTACGTAAGTTAACTACGCCCAGGCATTGAGGGCCAAACTAGGGCTAGATAGAGTTCCACCTCGGATCCGGAAATGCTACAAAATATATAATGATCGGTATTTGAGAACAGGAGGTGATTTCTGGATCCCCCGTACGGTGATGATATTCTATGAAGCTTTATCAAGGTTGGCAAATGATGAATTGCTTCAAGGTCAGGCAGACAGCCTCCAGTATCAATCTCTGCCTAAGTTACTCAGGAAAACGTAAAGGATTGTGTTGCTGAGCTTTGATCTAACGATGTCGACAAGTCAAAGTTCAACAACATCTATAATACTATGG
The DNA here is from genome assembly GCF_002847465.1 of Aspergillus novofumigatus IBT 16806. Classification (NCBI taxonomy): domain Eukaryota; kingdom Fungi; phylum Ascomycota; class Eurotiomycetes; order Eurotiales; family Aspergillaceae; genus Aspergillus; species Aspergillus novofumigatus. Next base: position 1,641,209 of record NW_020194278.1, read on the forward strand.
ATACCATCAAAGTATATACTCGAACGGAAATCATCACATCAACCCTCAAAGTCCTCCCGGGTGATTCCACTCTGATCACACATACTGCGGAAGATGCCACCCGGCTTCTCCCACAGCGCCAGAGGTGTGTCAAATTCGGCAATCTGCCCTTGATCCATCACACAGATGCGATCATAGTTGATGATTGTCCGTAGACGATGAGCAATGCAAAGCAGGGTCTTGCCTTGAAACCCTTGCGCCATCGTCTCCTGGACTTTCTGGTCTGTCTCAAAGTCAACGGACGAGGTTGCCTCGTCACAGATGATGATGCGGGCATCGCGAACGAGAGCACGCGCCAGAGCCATGAGCTGCCGTTGGCCGAGCGAGAAGTTGTGTCCCTCTTCTTCGACGATGGTGTCAAGGTGCAGTCGCTGCACCGTCTGCTGCTTTTCGTTCATCGATGATGGCGTAATTGTGCCGTCCTGGGACTCGTCTTCTGGCAGCTCTTGGCCGACGAGATGTGCCTTGCGTAACGCTGCCCATAACTCCAGATCCGTATGCTCATTGAAAGGATCCAGGTTCGAGCGGATCGTGCCGCGGAAGAGCGTCGGATCCTGCGGGATAATAGCAAGACGAGTCCGAAGATCACGCAGCCCAACCGTGGCAATATCAACGTCATCGATCTTGATACTTCCCCCGGAAAGCTCGGTGAGACGAAATAGCGCGGCCATGATGCTGGATTTGCCGGCACCTGTCCGCCCAACAATGCCAATCCGTTCCCCGCCTCGAACGTCCATCGTGAGTCCCTTGAGCACCAGAGGCAGCCCGTCACGGTACCGCATTTGCACGTTCAAGAACGTAATCCTCCCCTTTTCGGGCCAGCTTGGTGGTACCTCGGCCAACTGAAGGGGCGCTTCCTCGTCCAAGCTGGTGCCATAGTGATGGATCCGCTCAGCGGCATTCATATTATTCCCGACTTCAGCGAACTGTCGAATAGTGAATTGCAAACTCAGAGTGATGTTCAAAACGTACGACAGTACCAAACCGGAGATGCTTGGCCCGACGTTGAAACGAGACGTGACGACGAGGATTCCCACCACCAGGATCATTAGACTGCCGATAGCATCAAGGCGAATCGAGAGCCATCTCTGGTTGGAGAAAGTCAGGAAATATGCACCATTCATTGAGTCGATGCTTTCATGCAGATTCCGCTGAAAGTAACCTTCCATTTTATACGCTTGGATGCTTGCGACACCGGTGATGGCCTCGCCAAAACGTGAAAACACCGTCGAGCGAAGCACTGAATCATGCCGCTTCAGATTCCGCGCGGAAGCTCTATAGTAGGCCGCTGCGAGTACGAACAAGACGAACAGGGGACCTAGTGCAATAGCAAACTGCATGGTGGTTAGCAATTTCATTCCATGCACGTCACCCTATGGTTACTCACGTAATGATAAAATGCGATGATCAACCCCATCGTGGCAAGGATTTGAGTGAACGTAAAGGCAAACATGCGAATAGATTCGCCAAGTTCGCTGTCCATCACCTGAACATCCCTAGAAAACCGGTTTGTGATCCGTCCCAACGGAGTCGTGTCAAAGAAGGCCATCGGGGCTCGCAAGACTCGGTACATTGCGCGGTGCAGCATTGTCTTGCTAGAGACCGCTGCGGCAATGGTTACATGCAGTGCGAAGCCGTACAGGGCCAAAGCCTGTGCTGCGCAGATTGCCGCATATATTCCCATGTACTGGCCAGCGGTCAGGTTTGGAAACTTGTCAGACGTCCAATAAGAGACCCACAGCCCGGTCATAACTAGACCACCGTTGAGACAGGCCAGCAGCACGAGAAAGGCAATGAAGTTGAGGAAGAAAGATCCGGAGGCGGTGATATAAGCTTTCCAAACGGGCCACCCAACCGACCCGCCGCTACCTCTTCCTTTGACATCAACGCGGCTGCTGGTTTAGCCTTGTCAATCTGGTCTTTCGCTGGTTCGGCTTCGTCAGACTTTTCGTCGACATCATCATCCGACTGCTTTTCTTGTTGCGAAGTGCTTGACATCAATTCCCTAAAGTGTTCATTTGTTCGTACAAGATCGTCAAAGGTACCAATAGCGTCGATACGGCCGTCTTTCATCACAATAATTCGGTCACACCGGCTAAGGACATGGAGCTGATGGGTTGCCAAGACACGGCATTTATCCTTGAGCAGACCGCAAATTGCTTTGTCCATGATATGGCGTCCGACATGGGCATCAACGGCTGAAAGAGGGTCATCCATGAGGACGATATTTGCTTTGGAGTAGACCGCTCTGGCGATATTGATTCGCTGCTTTTGGCCTCCAGAGACCGTGATGCCTCGTTCCCCAATCTCCGTCTGATCCCCGTTTGGGAAAATATCTAGATCGGCTCGTAGAGCGCATGCGTCAATTACGCGGTCGTAGAAGTCTTCGTCGTAATCACTTCCAAAGAGGATATTCTCTCGCACTGACACATTCTGGATCCAGGCGTATTGCGGGCAGAACGATCGAGTCGCACCCATTCGGATTTTACCCTCCGTCAGGCGCATATCACCCGCCAAAGCCCCGAGCAACGAGCTTTTGCCACTGCCAACTGTTCCTATTACAGCAAGAAGTTCATCCCTTCCCACTTTGAAGTTGACATCGGTGAGCTTGAACGGCGCAGGCTCAGTTGTATCACTGTTGTCGTTGGGCGGGCTGCTGGGCGTTGCGTCTTTCGGTGAGACCTGGCTACCCTTCGGCTTCTCTTCCTTCTTCTCCTCTCCCTTGTTGCTCTGCACTTGTTCCCAGGTGAATGATGCATGTTCGACCTCAATAGCCTTGTCCATGGTCGTGTCCCATTCGACCGGGTCCGATTTTTCCTCGGCCCGAAGGAACTCCTGGATTCGGTTCATAGCAGTCCAGGCATCGGTCATCTGTGTAATAGTGAGGTTGAGCATGATGAGTGGCATACGAAGCACATTGAACAATGCCAAGGACGCAAAAATGCGATCCGGGGACATGCCATGATCCGACAGAGCGTATGTGACAAAGGACAGCAGCGATGCGAATGTAGGTAAAGAAACCATGCACACCACAACAGCGTGTCGGACAAACAAGAGTCGTTTGATGGAGCCGATCTCGCGATTGCGAACGTCCTCGAGTCGCTTTAGGAAGCTGCTTTCCCAGCCAAAGAACTTCACGAACCTCACGCTATACAATATTTCTCGGGTCAAAGTGACTCGCTGATCGGTGATTTTATTGATGGCCCTCCGAAATTGCACCAGAAGGCGCATTGCCCATGCCAAAGCAAATACTCCGACAACTAGGAGGGCGTACCCGGCAAGTGCACTGTAGCCGATGTTGACAATCAGTATGATCAGAGCGACGATAAGACCGATGGGTGAAACCCAAAGCATATGAAGCATGCCGGAAGCTGTATCGATACGATCCACATCCACGCCCAACAACGTCGTGATACGTCCATTACTCCAGCCGGAAGTCTCTTTCGCCGCATCGTTTGCCGCTTTAGATGGACTTCCTTCGGTGGGTTTCTGTCCCGCGTCATCGGTCTGCTTCCCGCCAGCTCTCGCACGGTTCGACAGCCTCATCGCTTTGGCGAAGATTTGAGATGTAAGGCCCGCTTTGGCCATTCCTCCGACAACCATCCCTCGATATAATGCCTGGTTCATAGTCAAACTCTGCAGCACTTGCATGGCATAAAGGCCAAAGGCGTAACCCAAGCCTGGTCCAATGTGTGGCCCAGGTATTCCGCGAATATGGGCTGCGTATGCTTCGGTCGAGAAAGTGATAAGATGCCTAACCACGTATGGTGATAGAATCATGCACATCATGCCAATAAGCTGGCATATACCACCAACCACAAGGTCATGTCTTAGGGTGTCGATAAGAGCCCGCGCCAGAGGTCTCTTGCTCCCTTGCTCAACTCGCTTCCTAAAAGCCACAGCAAGCTTGTCCGACAAGGTATCTACTGCTCTATCCGGGTTGACGGTCCATATATCCTTGGGTTCCAATGGTCGGAGATAACCCACCTATACGATTTTGTAAACATTCTGACTTTTCTGGGTTTCAAGATTTCTAGACTGACCTGCATAAAAGGGGTCATCCACTCAAAGAAGATGCGACTAAGAATATTCGCCCCATATTCCCGAGTCACTTGTCTCTCACTGGGAACAGGAGGTATCTTTTGCAGTCGCAGAGGGTTCAGCTTGCGCCATCTGGACAGCTGTGGTTGTGGAGAAGCAACTTGATCATTCGTGCCCTCTGTCTGATTCTGTTCAACCGGTAGTTTCGCCTGAGGCGCTACCACCTCCAATGGAGGTTGTGGAGTCTTGCTCATCTCGTTTTGTTGATGAATCAGCCTGAAATGACGTTAAATTTCCGACACCATTATGTATCGAAAGCCCGCGTAGTCCGTGTGTAGAGCGTCCCCAGCGTAGATGATAAGAAGCACCAAGCTTCGTATCTCTCTGCTACCCAAAGTTCTGCGAAGTTCGTCAAGTTAGTGAGCCATTACAATTGTGTTCTGTATGAGCATGATGCCGATGGCACCCGGTTATCGTATCGTTCAAGTACGGCGTTGACAGCCGATCAGAGCTGGAATTTAAATGCGAAAAGTAATGCTTACTTCTTCACCAAACCAGGAGACTCAGTATTATTGGCTGAGCCCGTTGATCTAGCCTCTCAAGCTGAGTTCCAGATGAAGGTAACTAAGGATTGGCGTGGCGCGATTTTGGCGATCGCATGCCTTGTGTATGTGTATGGCGCCGATCTACAGCTTCAGACACTGTCTGGGCTGAATCCTGCCGCAGGTTAGTAACCGCCCACAAGTCATCATCATGCGGAAACGAATTGAGCAGTGGAGATACATCAAAGACAATATCCAACGAATCGTGTGCTAAATTTCCGACAGAGATATGGTTGTGCAACAGTCATTTGCAGGATTAAACGATGAATTGCCGAAAATTGTGACAATCTGACTGGCTCAATACAGAGAATTCACCAGTCCTCGCGGAGCTATTAATGAAAGAGAGACCGGGAGTTGTACAATCGACTGGTATTGAGAATGAGAGTATGCAAGGGACGTCGCGGATCATCCACTTGAGACTCACTGGATATTATATGGATTCTCCCTTGTTCACGCTTTATTGTCTGGATTAAATCATTGCAAGATCATGGCCGGGGAATAACGCATTTTGTAGTAAAAAAAGCGTGATAATAACCTGGCAAACTATACCCGACGGGTCAGAAATGCGTAGATTGGAAGGAGATAACCATTATTAATTCCGAGGTGATAAATTTCTTCCTCATGATTCCACCAGCTGGTTGTTAAGCAACAGCCAACAGCCACAGGCCCGTATCTTGGAATGCCCTTTTTCTTGATGCGGGGAGGAGCTTGTTGTCTCCGTGTTGCCGACTGGCCTCGTATTCGTAACAGTGTCATAATCATTTAACACTAATGATCGGTCAATCGGGCGCCGACAAGGCGCTAAGCTTTTCCAGGTTAGGATGATCTGAGTTCTTTCTCGAAAGTGTCGAGATATAGATACTTTGTAGTTGACTATAAAATGGTTTCATTTATACAAAAGGGAGCAGCGAGGAAAAAGATGCGTTGAAGAAGAGGGGAACGAGAACGCGTAGACATATGGTCTATCTCATGGCATTTGCCCTACGGAGTACTTAGCTTTTTGTTTGCTTCCTTACGTGAATCTTGAGAAGTAACATGAAAGACGCTAAAAAATGATTGCATCTAAAATAAAGCCGAGCCTCACTATCAAACATAGACTAGTTCATTCATAACTGGCATCAAGTTGTTGTCCCATCCTTATGGGAAATAAGCAAACCATCGAGTGTCGAATGAGTACTTTCGTCGCCTTGAGCGTGACAGTGTCTCATTCCTCCACTTCCAGCGGCCAGCAGACATTACCGTCTCTGGTCGGGTTGCGTTCACACTTGCATAGCGGACGAAGGACTAGAAGCCCGTGGTCAATCGCTTAATGCGTTGTGCGGTGGGTGTCCCTTACTTCCAAGGAACTCGAAAGACTTTGCCAAACTCTCCTTAATTGTCAAGGCTCATCTTGACATTCTTCTCTGGGCCTGGGATGACCTTGTCCTCTGCCTCACCCTTGAGGTTTGGGAGCTCAGAAACAGCCTCTGCGATGATCTCCAGTGCCTTCTGGATCTCTTCTTCAGTGATCACAAGAGGAGGAGCAAGGCGAATGATGTTCTGATGGGTTGGCTTGGCCAACAAGCCCTTCTCCTTCATCAACATACAGAGATCCCAAGCAGTGTGTCCATTGGTCTTGGACTCGTCAATGACGATCGCATTGAGTAATCCCTTGCCACGAACGGTTTGGATAATTGGGCTCCGGATAGCCTCCAGGCCCTTGCGAAGGACGTGACCGAGTTCCTCGGCTCTTTCAACCATGTGTTCCTCCTGAACGACCTCCAAGGCTCGGATAGCCACAGCACAGGCTAGAGGGTTACCGCCGTAGGTGGAACCGTGGGTGCCAGGCTCAATGGTGAGCATGACGTCTTTGCGACCCAAGACACAAGAGACGGGGTACATGCCACCGGAAATAGCCTTGCCCAGCAGAACCAGGTCGGGCTTGATTCCGCTCCACTCATGGCAGAGCAGTTTGCCTGTACGGGCAATACCCGTCTGAATCTCATCACAGATGAGCAGGACATTGTGCTTATCACACAGAGCTCTCGCCTCCCGCAGATAGTCATCGTCGGGAACGACAATGCCTGCTTCGCCCTGAATAGGCTCTATCAGGAAAGCGGCAAGGTTGGGTCCCGCGTTCTCAAAGGCCTCCCGCAGGGCTGCCTTGTCATTGTACTTGAGGGGCTTATCGGTTCCAGGGATTGTGCATCCGATACCTGGCAGATACGGACCGTAGTTTTCGCGCGACTCGGGATCGCAAGACAGGGAAATGGCGGCGAACTAGAAGAAGAAGGCCGGTCAATCTATAATGAGCGAATCAATTGATTCTCGCGTGCACTTACAGTACGTCCGTGAAAGTTATTCTCCGCGCTCAGAACAACGGCTTGGTTCTCCGGAATGCCCTTAACCTTATAGCCCCACTTGCGAGCAATCTTGATTCCCGTTTCCACGGCTTCCGCTCCTGTGTTCATGGGCAGAACCATGTCGAAACCGAAGTACTTGGTGACGAATTCGGCAAAACGGGGGAATACGTCATTGTAGAAGGCCCGGGAACTCAAGGTCAATCGCGAGGCTTGGTCGACAAGTGCAGCCACCAACTTGGGATGGCAATGGCCTTGGTTGACGGCAGAGTACGCCGACAGGAAGTCGAGGTAGTGGCGGCCCTCAGGATCCCAAACGGAGGTGCCCTGAGCACGAGCGAAGACAACAGGGAGAGGGTGGTAGTTGTGGGCTGCGAACTCCTTCTCCGCCTGGATGGCCTCCTGCGTGGAGGACGCATGGTAAGAACTGGTTCCGTTGGCAGACATGCTGGCGGAAAGAAGAGACAAGGTGGGCTTGAAAGAGATTGTGATTGATCAAGGATAATATGAAGTAAGAAGATTCGAAGCTATAGTGAGGACTGAGGAGGGTAGTAGAGGGAGGATAAGGTGGGAGAGGAAATGTCCGCTGAACAGTCCGAGACGAGCAAGTCACCGTCCTTTAATAGCACGAGGATGGGAAATACCTGTTAGAATTGAGCACCGTAAGAAAAGAAGGAAAAACGGCAGAAGAGCAAATTGGTAGAAATCGCCATACCAATCCGCAGCGTTTTGAGACCCGCTGGTGTCACCTTGTTGAGGCGAGGAGACATGGGCACCGAAGGAGGACTAGACCCCTAAGTGCAGGTTTACCCGCTGTATATCGCTAAGTGCAGGTCTACGCGCTATCCCCAGCGACCATGATGTCGGCGATCCACCTTTCCTCCAGTCATCCAGTCAGCTTGCTTTCCACCTGACTTTATTCCTTCTTCGCCTGGCCGATCTGGGGCTTCCGGTTCGTCCATTTGTCCACTGTCGTCCGGTCCATTACTCATCGTTTCCGCGCCCTCCACTGCATGACCGGGGCGGATCCCATCGCTTTTTGCCGGCCCGGACACTTTGTCCTCTTGGCCTCTCTATTCGGTAGTTTATTGATTTTGTTACACTCTTGCTGGCATCGGAGGACATCGCGGGGTTAGATACGCCCTGTGACATTTGCCTGCGACCATGTCTACGTCGCGTCGAAGGAAGCCCTTCACGTCGTCGTCCTCTTCGTCGTCTCCGTCCTTTCACTCTTTACTGCCGACTTCGCGCCTCAGGCCGCGGTCTCCTCCCTCAAGGAATACCAAAGCATCACCGTCATCAACAACGCCGTTGGCAACCAATATCCTTCTGTTCTTAATCGCTTTTCGGCTGGTCAACGCATTTACCGTTCGCACCTTTTTCCAACCCGATGAATTTTTTCAGTCCCTTGAGCCTGCCTGGCAAATCGCGTTTGGTGAAAATCAAGGGGCTTGGATAACCTGGGTTAGTGGAGTCGCATCCCCCAATATTATCCTGTGCAGCCCTTGCGTCGCATTCGATATTGTTCCAAGCAGTCACATCATTTCAGTTACTAATTTCTGGATACTGGATGTCACCAATATAGGAATGGAGGCATCAACTGAGGTCTTCCATCCATCCTCTCCTCTTCGCCGCTGTCTACTCCGCCGCCGATGTCGTCGCCCAGCTTCTCCGCCTCTCCCCCGCATCGCGTGCGGATCTCCTCGTCGCCGCTCCTAAAACTGCGCAGGCGGTAATCGCGGGGCTCGGGGACTTTTATACTTGGAAGTTGGCTCGCTATATCTATGGCGCTCGAAGTTACGAGGCCTGGGCTACTGTATGTTTCCATTTCATTGTTTGCCTAAATAATCGATACGAGGACCGAGGTTGACTGTCGAAGCTTGCCTTGACTGTCGTTAGCCCATGGCAATGGTTTTGCTCCACCAGGACATTGTCTAATTGCCTCGAAATGACGATTACCATTGTCGCTCTCTACTCATGGCCCTGGAGTTGGTCATTTATGACACCTGAACCCAAGAAGGCTACTCGCGCGGCCAGCAGGGAGCGTGCTCAGAGGGGTCAAGAGGTGTCAGACTCGCTACAGAGGTATGGTGGACGTCCATTGGATCTATATATATCTCACGCGGCAACGTAGGCTACGTCGATGCCTGTCCCTAGCGGCTGTCGCCTGTATTCTACGACCGACAAACGTCCTCATCTGGATGAGTTTGGCCAGTATCGCATGGTTTCGTACTTCCTGGGACAGGAGGAGAATTCTCGTGCGCGAAGTATTGCTTTGCGGGTGAGTTGATATTGCCAGGCACGTTTGCAAAACGGACGGCTGATGAGCTCATAGCTGTGCCATTCTGGGTTTATCGTCCGTGGTCGATCGGCTCTTCTATGGAAGTTGGACGTTTCCTCCCTTGCGATTCCTGTATTTCAACATTGCACAGTCTCTAGCGGTCTTCTACGGTAGAAATGACTGGCATTATTATATCTCGCAGGGGTTTCCCCTTCTACTTACCACCGCACTGCCGTTCGCTCTCGTTGGCCTGTACCGCGCTCTGGCCCAGGTGCGGACGTCCGGATTGGGGCACTTGCAGTCTCTCGTGCAAGCTCAGCTTGCGCTGATATGCGTGGCCATGCCTTTTGTTCTGTCCCTGATCTCTCACAAGGAAGTGCGATTCATCTATCCGCTTCTACCATCTCTCCACATCCTAAGTGCACCACCTCTGGTGGACTACTTCCTGCCTGCAATCCTCCGCTCGTCCCGATCATATATGCCCAGGAGGCTCACCCTCGTCTTCGTATTGCTGGTCAATATCAGCATTGCGCTCTACACGACCATCTACCACGCATCCGGACCGTCCAACGTCCTTTCATACCTCCGGCAACAGCACGAGCTACACGCTCCGGCCGCCCAAACACCCTCAAAACTCAGTACCGCAGTCAAAGACCCCTCTCAGCACGGAATCACAGCCGGCTTCCTCATGCCCTGCCACAGCACCCCCTGGCGCTCCCACCTCGTCTACCCCACAATCCACGCCTGGGCTCTAACCTGCGAGCCCCCCGTCGACCAAACCGCCGCCCAAAAGGCCACCTACATGGACGAAGCGGACCAATTCTACGCCAACCCCGCCCAGTTCCTCCGCGACCACATGGCCGGCGGCCTGCGCCACATCTCTCGCAGACCATCCTACCTCTCCGTGCAACAACCACACCCCCAGCGACCGAATTCAAACACCAACCACACCACCCACGAATGGCCCGACTACCTCATCTTCTTCGCGCAGCTCGAACCAACCCTCCAATCCCTCCTCCGCGCCAGCTCCTACGCCGAATGCTACCGCACCTTCAACACAGCCTGGCACGACGACCGGCGCCGCAAAGGCGACATCGTAGTCTGGTGCCTTGACCCCGCCGAACAACAGGCCTGGCGATCCGCCACCCGCCAACGCGACCTCGAGAACCGCGATCGACAATTCGACCGGATCATCGAGAGTTTCCGGAAAGAAGCGAGCGGGAAGCGCGATGGCAAGCTCTCTCCGTTCCGGCGGTGGTTCTCGTCTTCTTCTTCTTCTGTCGCACCGTCCTCGTTGTCTCTGTCGTGGCCGTCGTCGTGGCGCTGGCCGTGGGGCCAGCGGAAGCGGACATCCTGGTTAGGTGTCCAGATTCCGCAGTGGACAAGGACACGATCGTCATGGACGGCTTGGGGAGGGGACTGGTTCAGGGATTGGAGGCAGAAGAAGAAGACTACTAAGCTCCTTGAGCGGGATCTGTGGTCGTAATGAGTTGTATTTTGGCAATTGGTAAGCCTTGTTGGAAATATGTGCATGTGATACCTCCTTGATTTCTGTCCTATTTATGTACTGTCCCTGTAATACCAATGGAACATATCAACACTTGGATCCAATCTATACCAATTGTCCCTTTTTGATGATCTCGTCCTTGACAGGTGCTACCCAATTGTTCCTGAATTGTACTATATACTCTAGCTGATATATCCAGCTGTAATGTAGCATACACCGAGCTCAACAAGGCCCGCCCGCTTCTTCATTCTAATGCCAAAATCACAAACGCCAGCCAATGATGCAACCAATTGCTCACCATCTCATTCGCCAAGGTCAGATACAGTAGATGAATATACACAGAAGAAAATATTTTCAGAGCACCTTCAGTAGACAGGACTGATGGGGCGGAAGTGCTACCGGTAACGGGCGCTCAGATTGGCAAAGGCGTCGGGGCTGTGCCGTCCGCTCTGGAAGCCATTGATATCTACACTCTGCTGGCTCATGTGGGCTTTTGGGAAATTGCCATTCAGTTGAGAAGCTTTTGGTGTCAGGTCCATCCCAGCACCGGGGGCGCCTTGTCCACCCATGAAAGGATTCCGAGACCCGGCTAACTGGGGGGCAGCGGAAGCCTGTGAGCCGTTGTTCTGGTGCTCGCTGATACTTGGCATTGGCTGGTTTTGGGGCGCTTGGTTCAGCGACATTCCCATTGGAGCTTGCATTTGAGGGGGCTGCTGCATCCCGGATGTCGGCGCGGAGGATGTATTGTACAGAGAAAGGATGCTGCCCTTGTCCACGCGGCCGGTGGGCTGGGGAGCCATGTACTGAGTGGGCTGCTGCAGCCCGCCCTGTAGTTGTGACTGATACTGGGATTGATAGACCGCGTTCTGTGGTGCATTTGGGGCTGCCATCGATTGAAATGGATTCTGGGAGGCAAAGCCCTGCCCCTGCAACTGTGGTTGATTCTGCATGAATTGTTGTTGTTGTTGCTGCGGCGGCTGCTGCTGCTGTTGGTAAGAACCCTGGCTAAAGGGCGATGAGGAGGACAATGCTGGCATGGTGTTCGCATGCTGGGGCGGATTAGGCAGTGCACCTCCAGAGACCTGTTGGGCTTGTGATTGCATTGAGGCCGCCGCCGGTCCGAACTGGCTGAAGAAGGGGTTTGTCTGAGCAACGCCAGGGCTCGGGGTGAGCGGTGTGCTACTGAAGGACGCTTGCGGCTGGGCGCTCGACTGGAAAAATGGGTTTTGGCTTCCGTCGAACGCTTGTGGGGATGAGATGTATGTGCCTTGTGATTGGGTCGAGGTGACAGGAGGGGTAAGAGGGTGCTGGTAAAGGGGCTGAGGAAGCGAGGCTTGACGACCAGGATATCCTCCGGTTTGATGCGGGAACAACGGCTGCGAAACTTGTAAATGCTGGAAAGACCCCTGGAGAGACTGCACAGCCGCGGGTGCAGGTGCGAGTTGCTGTTGTGCTTGCGGTGTTGGCATATCAAACGGATTGTACGCGCTGCTCGTCGGGGGAGACGGTTTGGAGTCGAGCTGGTCGAACGGATTGGCTGAACTGTCCCCTCTAGTAGAATTGTTTGCTGAATTGCCAGATGCCGAAGGCTGTCCCAGCGATGCAGGCCCTTCCCCCAACCTCTGCAAAGTCTCGATGGTCATCTTCAAGTTACCGTCAAGACCTTTTAGGGCCGCTGCGTTTCGGCGCTCGTTGGTGAACCCCATATCTCTCAGCTGGGCCAGCTTCGATTCAAACGATGCATCACTTGTATCACGGACGGAAAGTCCAAACCCTTGAGAGCCGGAAGTGGAGACGCTTCGGGGTGGAGGGGAATCATGTCTTTCGGATCGAGGTGAGGTCGCAAAGGGTCTGTTGGAATACCGCTGGAGGTTCGAGGTGGAGGAAGCGGACCGCAACCCAGGGCCCGGAAACCGGCCAGACTTTGGAGGTAGTGGAGGAGGTGAGCCCTCCGGTGACATGTCGTAACTGGAATCATGACGACTTGGTGGCTTCGGTTTTCCGTCCTCTAGAGAACGATACTGGTACTTCTGTCGGATGTACCGCTCCATGCTCGAATCGGCCTCGTCGATATCTTTGGGGACCGGAGGTTTGACATTCTTGGGATTGAAGATCTTGTTCATGAGGGTATTTCCGTGTGATTTCATGTTCTGCGTTCCATAGACAATCAGCTCACGCCTCCTCACATTGTTGAACGGACCACTCACATCAACTTGTTCGGCCGTCCAAGTGTCCATCGTCAAGGACTTGACCTTGGAAATGTGTGTGCCCAGCTTACGATGCAGAGCTGCGCACCGCATACATAAGAATATTCCCATCTGTATTCCATCGGATCAGTTATCACGTCGTGGCGGTAGAGTCGTGTGCAACCGTGGTATACGTACATTCCAGCTGGCCCATCCTGTGAGCAAGTGGCTTGTCAGCGATTGGCTTGAATTATATACAGGTCTCCAAGAGCATACCTGGGTTGAAGGCTCCACAGTCTGCACATCGATCATTGCCCGGCACTGAGCGGATGAGGTCCTGCAAGGCTTTCTCATTCCGTTGCTGCTGCCGCTTACTGACAATGCTGGGCATCTTGGTAAAATCCGGAGAGAGCACCTGGCTGTCTCTTTGTTGATGAAGAGCGACTAACAGAAGCCAAGGGTATCAAACGTCCAAGGAAGAGGTGAACTAGGTTGGGAACAGACAGAAGCTATTCACGAACGATGGAGAAAAAGTGGCAGAGGCCGGGCCGATCTTCCGTATGCGGGAGATAGTGGGATCTCAAATAGAAAGACAAAGCATATTTACACGATATGAATGGAAGGCTCAACGCGATGGATTCTAAGAATACAAGCAAAGAGAGTGCCGAGACCGTCAAGAAGAGATGTTAAGGAGGAGGGGGATGAATGGCAGAAGCTAGATAGTCCAGGAGAAGTAAGAGAGAAAGCGAAAGTGGTCAGGGATGATAAGATGGTGGTGGTGTGGGGAAGACAGACGACAGTCACCGTATCGATTTCTCTGCTCTCGGTGTATTAGATAGACATCGCTTTGAACTTATGGATTTGATATCAATATACTGATGTTTCTGGAGCTATAATTAAAGGGACAATGGCGTTTTTTACCGTTGATTGTTGGGCACAATCGAAACTGTCTCGTGGAGGACTGCACATTCCAGCCTCTGGTATGGATCCCCTAGTCAAAACCACGCCAGGGGCAACCGACTTGAACCAACTTTCGAGTCTTGACTATTTGTCTGCCAAGCACAGAAAAGGTCTGTGACAGTCTCTTAATTCAATTCTCAATTTCGTCCAATTATTTCAGCCCAATGTCCACTGTTTGTACGGCTGTCAAGACAGTCGCAACAGCCATGGATAGATACCACATGCCTCTGGCCGGCGATATGGACCGTCTCAAGCGAAGTTGGACCTTCAGCTTTTGCAAAAGAACTCAAGCTAAGCTCAACATGCATCATCTTGATGCACCTTCAGAGGAAAAACTACGCTTCGCACTACGAATATCACACCATGATGGTTATGATAGAATGTATGAGCAGCAGGTGACTCACCCCACCATCGCACTCAGAGTCTCAGAAGAAACTCCAGCACGGTAGAGGAGCCTTATTATGCCCCGAAATATTTATTCTAGTACGCCAATATGACCTACCAACCTGTAGGAAAAAGTAGGATTTGGAGGTTGATTATGCGTTCGTAGTTTCATGAAAAGTGTAATGAGGAAAAAAAGAAGAAAAGGAAGAAAATTGTTGTGTGGAGGATGAAGAATATAAAGGGGAACGCTGGAAGTGCGTCACGTGGTATGTGGGCATAGCACTAGCATACGCTAAGTCAGGTGACCTCCATTGTCGAAGATTTTTCATATTTCTTCTTTCGCAAAGACCCTCTTCTTCTTCTCTTCAACAAAACACTCATCAAGGGACAATTCGCATTCTGTGAACTGCGACACGCTCATTGATGTATGAGCTATTACCTGTAGTCTCAACGCAAGTCTCGATGTCGTCTTCTCTATACTCTGTACCAATGTTGTTATAACCACACAGCACGCGTCTAGTCTCTCAATGGCCAAGTCGTATGCTTTTTATTTTGTTCGTTCAGTGGAAGATCAAAACCAAACAGTTTTTAGCAGAGCTGCGTCTACTCCACCCTGGTGTTCGTCTTTCTCGAACGGCAGGACTTTTTTACGACGGACATCCTACCTTTTGTTATTTCATAATGAGAATATATCAATGCGAACGATATTGTTCCCTCCATGAACGTCCTGTAGAGAGGTCCTTGGGAGCATTTTCTGTCTCCAAGCAGAACCTCTAGGCTATGTGCTCATGAAGGCAGCAATACAATGCAACAGCTTATCTACTTCCGGTTGCATTGATCTATAGGAGGTCTTGCCGACGCAAGATGTGCGGAATAGCAGAGTCGAGGGGGCGGATGATGTCGAAACCATCAGTCCGTTGCCTTCATCAACTGGTTTCTAGTATGGTACCTACCTTAGTATCATTCGTCTATCATAACCGATTTCTAAGATTCTTGATAATCAGCACACCCGAGTCGATGTGATGAAGATTTTTTGTGACCTGTGCAATCTCTGCTTGGGTTGATGATAAATCGCAGCGAGTCTCGAACTCAGGATGTGTGAGATACTATTGAGCAAGCAGAACAGGGACACCAATGAAGAATGGACCTGAGAGGGAGAGTGGAGAGTGGAGAGTGGAGATCGGAATCTGCCGCGGTTACTGAGACTCATGAGACTCTCTGCCAAAGAGCGTGTTCCTGTTAATAATGTTATGACGGTGCTAGGATCCGCCCGAGGAGCCATCTTCGGTTATCATCGTTGCTAGTACAACCGATTGTTAACGAACTCGATCTTTGTTCTGACAAAAGGATAATGGTATCAACGCAAGCAACAGTAAATCTTTCGAAAGGGATTGATCAGTAGTAGTATCTCAGGTGCAGGAGGCAAATGAACATCGGGAGCCATGGATCGGCCTATTGCCACGGCCATTCATGATCCATATCCCCTCTTATGCTCGGTCTATCCATCTGCCTTATGCCAACGAAAAGCAGAACCTCTGGGAAAATGCGGAGAGAATATCTGCTGAGTCAAAAGAATCGGGTCCAGAGCTCACAAATCTGTGCATCATGATTGGTGCTTACGGCTCCTCCTGGGGCTTCGATGGGCTTCGGCGTTTCTGTAGTCTAGGGAGGAGGATGAGGGGATACCTCTTATGCAATGAGAAGAGCACTTTATTAGTAGCCAGTTATCCCTGCCCTCCTCCTTATCCTTCTTATCCTTCCCTCTCCCTTTGTCAGATTCACTCTGTTTCTTCAATTGACTTTTTGTATATTAGAAAGTATCTATCGCTCTTTCTGTCCTTCCTCCGCAATCAATCGAAAGCTTATTTATCTCTACACATTCCTTTCCGTCGCGTCCTCTACTTCACAATGGCTTCGGCTGCTAGATCTGCTTCGCGCGCCTTCTTACGCTCCACTCCTGTTACCTCCTCCTTCCGCCCTGCTGTCCGCGCCGCTCGCTTTGGTCTCCCATCTCAGGGCTTCCGCGCCGCTGCTCGTCGTGGCTATGCCTCCGAAGCCAACTCCGGCAAGTCCTCGTCCAACGTCTTCCTCTGGGCTGGTCTCGCCGTGGCTGGTGGTGCCGGTGCATACTTCTACCTGAACGGCAGCGACTCCGTTACCTCCAAGACCTTTGTTCCCAGCAAGGAGGACTACCAGAAGGTGTACGATGCCATTGCTCGCCGTCTTGCCGATGAGACCGACTATGACGATGGCAGCTATGGACCAGTAAGTCTTTTTCCGCTTGTCAATGAAATACATAGGTGATGAATGGAGTGCTGACTTCTGGTGTTTTGATAGGTTCTCGTCCGTCTGGCATGGCATGCAAGTGGTACCTATGACAAGGAGACCGGCACTGGAGGAAGCAACGGCGCTACCATGAGATTCGCCCCGAGTCCGACCACGGTGCCAACGCTGGTCTCAAGATTGCTCGGGACTTCCTCGAGCCCATCAAGGCCCAGTTCCCTTGGATTACCTACTCCGATCTCTGGACTATGGCCGGCGCCTGCGCCATCCAGGAACTGGGTGGTCCCGCCATTCCCTGGCGCCCTGGCCGTCAGGACAAGGACGTAGCTGGCTGCACCCCTGACGGACGTCTCCCCGATGCTTCCAAGGACCAGGGGCACATCCGCGACATCTTCTACCGCATGGGTTTCAACGACCAGGAGATTGTTGCTCTGATCGGTGCCCACGCCCTGGGCCGTGCTCACCCCGACCGTTCTGGCTACGACGGCCCCTGGGACTTCAGCCCCACCGTTTTCACCAACGAGTTCTTCCGCCTGCTTGTTGATGAGAAGTGGCAGAACCGGAAGTGGAACGGCCCCGCCCAGTTCACCGACAAGACCACCAAGACCCTGATGATGCTTCCCGCCGATCTCGCCCTGGTCAAGGACAAGGAGTTCAAGAAGCACGTCGAGCGCTATGCCAGGGACAACGATGCCTTCTTCAAGGATTTCTCGGACGCTTTCGTCAAGCTCCTCGAGCTTGGTGTTCCCTTTACCAGCAAGGCCGAGGACCGCTACGTCTTCAAGACCTCTGAGTAAGGAATTTCACTGTTGACTTCGATCACTTTTCTTTTTCATTGCATTTCTGGTTTGTTGTATCTTGATATCCGACATGTGATTTGTCGCTTTCTGATGGCTATGTCATTGTGTGACGCTTGATTTACTCTGAGAACGTTGGGCGACGAGTTGGAGCATGTCATAAATTGGGGTTATAAACTGTACTTGTGCCAAATAGCCATATTCCAGCATTAACAATACCAACAAGATTTGGATTCTGTTGCATATTCTGAATTTTGCCTGAAGACCGAAGCGCGTAGCCTGCATTTCAATGTAAGATGTTCACGTTGCATGACTTCATTTCGACGGTCAAATACAGCGGAACTGCTTCAAGTCGATGGTGGCGGTAACCCGACATCGCATTTTTTGGTCCGATTCAGCATCCGCGCAGGCTTCATCCCACTCGCTTTTTTTCACTCCATTCTACGATTAAGGAACACTCATGCCAGAGTAACGGGTTCCCCTCGAATAAACAAGCCTCTTCCCTTCTCAATCGACTGCCACCACCTCCCAGACTACCGCCCACAGGATGACCAAATCCCAGACCCCGAGACACGATTACTACGAAATCCTCAGCCTCCCATTCACAGCTCCCCAACAGCCTTATCCAAACAACAACTCAAAGTCGCATATCACAAAGCTCTCCTGAAACACCACCCGGATAAAGCAACGTCGATCGCAGCCACACCCGCACCCACGCACGATACGAAAACCGCCCAGCGCCCGAGTCCCGACCGCAACGCTGACGCCTCTCCGACATTCACTATCGACGAGATCACAGCAGCTTATAAGACGCTTTCTGACCCTGCGCTGCGCGCGGAGTATGACCGTGTCCTCCAGCTTGAGCGGGTGACAGCGGGGAAGGGGGAGAAGGGCGCGGGGGCGGCATTTCATACGGGTCTTGAGGTAGTTGATTTGGAGGATCTTGTCTGTGAGGAGACAGGCGACGGGGAGGGGCAGGGCCTACTGTGCTGGTATCGGGGTGTCGGTGTGGAGATGAGAGGGGGTTCATGGTCACTGAGATGGATTTGGAGAAGGAGGCTGAGCATGGGGAGGTTGTTATCGGGTGCCGGGGGTGTAGTCTCTGGATGAAGATTCTGTTTGCGATGGAAGAGGGGGATGGTTGAGCTTGGATGGCTTGGAGTTTGGAATCGGAATTGGGATTGGCTATATGGCCTGTCTATGCCCTGGCATTGGATCGAGGCTAGATACTCGCTGGCTTGTCTCTGGATGGGATAAGCCTTGCTGCAGAGGATTGAGAGGCATGATCGATGATGTCTCGTCCAGAGTCGTCGGCTCGATCCAGGGCTTGTCAGGAGCAGCCGTGTACGCATCACGACTCTCGCGTCGCTCAGAGAGCTTGCTGGATATAGAGACCTGGTGGCTCCTGTACAGAGCAGTCTGTGCCAGTACGGGATAGTCGGCCTCTGTCCCTGCGTTGGACGGTGTCTTAACGAATTGCTACTACATGTAGGGCGCTCATATAAATCTGTATGCGTTTATGCGACGTTCTTATGGAATGAAGGATGGAGTTGCTCCATGAGTTTCATGAGCTTATGAGTTGATACCAGCATGAATTCGAGGAATTTTTATATATATATTTAGCATGGCAGTGACTATAAGCAGTCGTTAAAATAACAGGTTCAATCAGGGTCATCGATCAATCAGGCACAATACTGCCATCTAGAGTTAAACGCTGACAAGCTCTGGACTAATGTCATGCATTCCTGGACTACAAGCATTGCTGGTTCTGTCGGCGATGTTGTGGAGGGGCTCAGCTGATGACATATTTTGTCCGAAACAGAAAACCACCATATCCCTCTTTCCCACCGTCAACTTCATCCTTCCTCCATTCACCTTCATAGCTCTCAGAATCCGCCGCCATAATGTCGGCACCTGTTCACATCTCCTCGAAGGAGCAATTTTCCACGCTTCTATCCACTTCCAAGTTCGTCGTCGCAGACTGTAAGCTCCCTGTTTCCTGATTCCCCGCCCCCGCTACTCGTCTGGTTGCTCGCGACCGCGAGCTCTTAAGCCTACTCATCCCTGTGCTACCAACAGCTACTGACTATTTATCAAAGTTTATGCAGACTGGTGCGGACCATGCAAAGCTATCGCCCCCGCGTACGAGCAGCTGGCCAAACAGCTTTCGCGCCCGAACCGGATTACCTTCACCAAGGTCAACGTTGACGAGCAGCAAGACATTGCCCGTGCATATGGAGTTACAGCGTACGTCAGACACATTCGACCAGGAACATCTGGCGCAGATTCCGAGAAACGCATAGATACTAACAGGTTCCACCAGTATGCCCACCTTCATCGTTTTCCAGCAAGGCCGCCCCATCTCCACCGTTCGCGGCGCCGACCCCAAAGCCCTCTCCGACGCCGTCCGCAAGCTCGCCGATGAAGCAAACAAGAACGACACCTCCGCCTCCGGCGAGGCCTCGGGTGATCTCAGCGGCGGAAACGGCTGGATCGGCGCCGCCGTGCCCAAGGGATACAGCGATATCACAGACCAGCACGACCCCAAGGGCCTGGAGCTGCTGAACCGGGATAGCGACTTCGGCACCGCGAAGACACTTTTCGATCCGTCGAAGCCGTCCGCGCTGAGTGACAATGGGAAGAAGAAGGAAGGCGCCCCCGCGGACTGGGTGGAGAGTGATACCGACGAGCAGCTGATGCTTTTTATTCCGTTCCAGTCGACGATCAAGGTCCATTCGCTGCAGGTGACTTCTCTTGCGTCTCCGTCGGAGGACGACGACGAGGCGCCGATGCGCCCGAAGACGATTCAGCTGTACACTAACCGCTCGCATGTCCTTGGGTTCGACGAGGCGGATGACATCACGCCGGTGCAGACTCTGACGATTCAGCCTGAGGATTGGGATCCCAAGACGGCGACGGCGAAGGTCGATTTGCGGTTCGTCAAGTTCCAGAATGTCACGTCGTTGGTCCTCTTCTTCGTTGATGGCGATGGGGACAGCGAGAAGCTGCGCGTGGACAGAGTCAGGATCTTTGGCGAAGCCGGCGAGAAGAGAGAGATGGGCAAATTGGAGAAGATTGGCGATGAGCCGGGCGAATAAGCTCTTCCATGAATTGCAAACGGTACCTTATTCCGTACGGAGGACAGTGTCGGACATAGCATACGAGACTAGATTTACGACCTACGATGACTTCAAGAGTAATCCAATTCCCAAAAATTTTTATTTTCATTCAAATATCCGTAGCTGCTCTCTACGGTTCTATCGCAATCCCACATGAGAGAAAAGTGAAGTTTGTCCGATCCCAAACCAAATGGTCTCATCCTTGATAAAATTCAGAAAGACCAATAAAGTAGAACCGGGGTGCAATTCCGTCGCTCTGTGACACAACTGACACCTGGTATAACATCACGAGAATCGATGTCCAGGCAACACGGGTGAAATAGTAGTTGCGTCGCCGCACGAAGAAAGAAAAGAAAAAGAAAAATCTAAGAATGCTGGCTGGCTGCGACGAAATTTATCCTTGTGCGAGATTCGGAGGATGGAGAGACTGTTTTTCCGCTTGAAGGCTGGACGCGCCGGTGAATATGAGTATCAATTACATAATCGGGGTTTTCTGTGTGGGTTGCGAAATGCCAAGCGAGTAGAGTGCATAGAAATTTTCTCTCCTTCTCTTTCTTCCTTTTGTCTTCTTCAGACAAAGCCTGTGATGAGACAATTGGATGAATATATGATAGGAAGAGACTGAGTCTCCCTCTGGGAGCATGATCTCAAAACTACATCCACTGAGGCTGTCGCATTTACCTGTTTATTCCGGGTGGGTAGATTGTGGTTGTTTGAGGATTGTTTTTTTAGTGTTTACGTTTGGTCGTGCTGGGCGTGTACTTCCAGAAGGAGGAACAAATACTGTTGCCCTTTTGTCTAAGGATGACCCTGGATGGTGCAGGGAGCAAGGATTTATGGCCTGGTCCTATGTGGTTGGTCGTTGGATTCTCGAGTACCTGCAGATGCAGCCATCTTCGGCACAGTCGACAGGGTTCGGCTGGTGGGTGGTATTGATCATGTAGGTTAGCATAAGCATTGTCGTGATCTAGATGTCTCGTGCTGTATTGCCGTCTTGGATTCTTAATAAGCCTGCTTGTATGTGTAAGTTGGACAAGGCCCATGGTTCTCAGGCAGTTTCTTGCGTGTAAGGTGCAGGCTTGGCCACCTCGGCAGGGCCATTTTCAGCAGTAGACGCCCCAAAGGTACTCAGAGTCGATGCTGGTGTGTTGGACTACGTGGCATGCGCTGCTGCTCACAAGCTTGATTCTCACCGTAGCTCTTCCCCACAGCACCCAAAGTCTCAGGCAGACTAGTATCAAGCACGGGCGAGGAGTCAAGGACACACCTTGGTCACTGCTCCGGGGTCATGGCGCAATACTCAGTACGCACAGCGCACCCTTTGGAATGTCCTCGTGTTCTGTGCTATGACCCAGATTAGTCTCCAATGATTTCCACTTCGACCCATGGAACCGCGCAGCCACTATGGTCTCATGCTGAGGGATCCGCCAAGGGAAATACCTCATACGCTTATCGCTTCTCTCCTTAGATCGCTCCTCGACCGACCATCTGTTGTGCTGTTCGGCATTACGCCGAGCAGCAGTGAGAGAAAGGAGTTGGTTTCTGCCTAGCAAAATGACAGTATCTGGAGCCCGTGGTTGGGAGGATTTCCGGACCGGGATCGGACGTCGATCAGGAACAAGGATTTGAAGTTTGGAGACAGCGTCAATCAAGTCCCAAAGGAGCGAAAGCACATCGTATCATCGCATCTCTTTCCAGCTTCAGACCAATGACCGTTCCAATTGTCTCATGCATCGTCCGTTTGGCGCCCACGCATTCGAAACTCGATTGGAGCATCGCGGTCTGACGGAGAACACCGCAGCGGATTAGCCTCTGAGCTTCTCAGCCAAATACTCAAAGGCGTCAAAGGGGACCTTGGAATGTGGAGTAGCGCGGTATTGAATCCTTCCAGATAGAGTTCACACCTGGATTTGTCGGGATCGCGCTATTTGAGATAGCCTATCCTAGCTTCGTATACGGAGATTCGATTCGATATCTGCACCTCTCCGCATCAGCAAACCGTGATTATTTCCCTCAGAGCTAACTGAAAATCAAATGTACAGCCTTGGCCAAGCCACTCTCCACAAATCTTGGTGATCCTTTGGCTTGCGGTTGTAGTAGCAAGTTGGGGACACGTAATAACCAGTACTCATAACTCACTGCCCGTTATGGATGTCTGGGTGTTATGGACCACCATCAGTCTAGGTATGCCACATATCCAGCCCATCGACGTGATAGGCGGGTATGCAGTCTCAGAAATAGACAATTAACAGGCTAGGTAGCAGGTTGAGTCATGCAAAGTGAGGAAGCTCCGATTTCTGGATAACATCAGTCTCACCCCGCTTTACCTTGATAATATGCTGGTATTCTCGGTCCTCGGCAAACATATCTTCATCACAGCTGCAGAGTCCATCCCAGCGCTCAGTAACCTCCAGGTTAGAGTTTCGTCACGAGAGTTACCAGAGGAATGGCATTTGTCAAGTCAACGGTGAGCGGCACCGGACAAACTCTGTTTTTCGTCACCCTTGCTGTCCGTTCTGAACGTGGAGATCAGAGCCACATGGAGAGTTTGATGGTTTTCCATACCCAAGAGAGATACGAGTTCTTAGACTTTCTCTGGTCGTATAGACTATGGCGGACTCGGGAACTTTGGAAGGCTGATCCCACGCTTTGGCTGTCCGCCGCCCATATTATTATTATCAGACTTTCAGATCAACAACATACCGTAGATGGCTTAGACTCGGCATCGTCGACCAATGCCAGTTGCCGACCAATGCAGGAACAGAAAACACCCACACAGGACAGCTTCCTCCCTCTATGGTACGGTACAGTAGCGGGCTAGCGCCATGGTTTAGTATGTCCACCTCCACAAATCGAAGGGCAATCTGCATCCCGCGTCCTCGTAGAGACTTAGCATGCAGTAGCCTCACCCAGTGAACACAATCAGGCTGTGAGCGCTGAGGGGTTGCCATTAGTGCACATGTCTGACCCCTCGACGTAGGATCTTCTCTGATGATGAGGATCAACCACAATAGTCCTCCCCACTAATGACATGCTATTATTTTTTCCTCTGGAAGAAACGCAATGGGGCGCTCTTCAGACTACCTTAACAGATGGCGATTTCATCACGAGCTTTTTTCGCACGCAGTGATTCCTTAATCCTTGCTCTGTTGGCCACATTGTGTGTTTCGTCTAACGTAAGTGCCGGGGGTTGCATTCGGCATACTGGGGGGGTAGCTTTAGACCAGCCACAGCAGCAAGTTGGCCACTTGGCGAGGCTGGAAGTAAAGTCCTCCCGACCAATGACATTTGTGTCCTGCTAGTAGCCACAGATTATGGCTTATTTAGCTCTGTTAATACTCGACAGTAGCAATCTATTTGACATTTGAGACGATGGTGTAGTATAAAATATACTCTGTACAGCCTCGCGGATCGCCTTAGATTAAATGGCTAGCCTGAGATGCTTGGTGCCATCTTAACTCTCCGTAACGAATACAGTCCCGTCAGGATAGAGACATCCTAAGAGGACATATAAGCGCTTGGCATTGATGGCATTAGTAGAATTGTTGCGACCTGAATCATTCTCCGATGACCATTGCTTCAGTTTTAGTAATTGGTTGCAATCACCGGCGCACAGACAGACAATGTCTAGCAAAAGTGGCCAGATCATTGATTATGGTGGCGGCAGAGGACGGAGATGTTACCATTACTATCGATGCTGAAGGCACGTGCTCGGCGCTGGAGGCACGTGCCCGCTGCGTTGAAGTTTGGATTCGGTCCTCTAACCTCTAGGCTGGTACTGAAGCGGGCCGTCCTGGAAGGAAGAGTCCAATGTTCGAGGTGTCTTCTACGGCCTGAGTTAGAGAGCTCTAGTCGAAAGTCTATGAAAGGAGACCGATCATTAGGTCTGAAGGACTGCTTCAGAGACTCCAACAGGAAAACTCTTAGCTCACAGGATCCTCTTCCAAGGAAGCTCTGCGGATGCTCCCCGAACGTATGAACAGCAAATCCTTTTGTGATCTTCCCCGAAAATTATCTCCATGGACCCCATCAATGAGGATCTGCAGTCGAGCACGGAAATAACTACCAGAAACTTGACAGTGTCGTTCGATATCTAGATAGATAGCACTCTACTCGGTACCAAGAGTCCAAGACAGGCACTACGAATCACGACATACCATAACTGGACTAAACACCCAGACCTCGTCGCCACTTTTCCCGAGTCAGCCCATTCCTGTAATTGGAGGGTTGGGGTACGCGTAGTCTGTTTCAGATTTCGAGCTTGCCGACCTTTGGATATGGAGCTCAACCAAAAGCTTGGATATTTCCGGCTTAGTCTCGCACTCTTAGCTCCTTCCAGCAAGGTCCTTTGTCGACCTCCACAGACCATCAACACTAGTCTTTCGGGTCGGGTACGGTCGTGCCTCCACTTACTCTTCTCAGCTTAGTGGGGGATCTACTGATGCTCGCAATTACTTTGCTTGGCGGTGAAAGGATGGTGTGAGGAAGTAGATACAGATCCGTAGTCTTACTGTATGATCATGCAATAATGTATGCATAGAGTATGAGTATTTGGATCAGAAGATTGGACAGCGCTGTCTGCCTGAGATCCTGCAGCATATTACTTTGTGGAGATCATCACAGCCATGCTCGTATTCCAGAACCCTATGCTCTGGTACGTTGATAATAAGCTTTTCACATGGACATGGTTGATGGGAATCTGAAGTTTACTGGAGACCGGACAGGGTGAAGGCTCATGACTTAGGGCATTTGAGTCTCGTCGCCGAAATCCTCCATCTTGAGTCATGCATGGTATGACTGTTTGGAAAGTGTCACAGAAAGTATCCGTAGTCTAAGGACGTGCTACCCTGAAGTCTCTGCTCTGCTCCGTAGTCCATTCCCACTAGGTGCTAAATGACAGTGGAAACCGGCTTGGCGCTGTTGATTGACACTGGACATATGTTGCATGATTATGAGCGTCAGGATATGTCAAGAGTTTGACGTTTCCGATGTACCTTTGTAGTTTGTATAGTGGTAGTGAGTGGAAGTCTAGAACCCGAGTGGCTACTTGCGTATGGTATAGCCTTGACAATATGAGTTATGACTGTCTGAGATAGTGATTTGATTTTTCTACTCTTTCTCCTTCCAGACACCGAGCTTCTAAGTTTGAACGTTTTGCCACCCTGAGTTCTTGGATCCTACTATGATACAGAGAAAACGCCAAGATAGGCACTTTGTTGCGAATTCTAATTCGGTAGCATACCACGAAGCTAATACCTAAGTTAACCTTAAAGCTCATAGCAACCAGAACAACAACCTCTTCATCAACATCAAAACAAGAAGAATAACATGATAACATGCTGTGATAGCCGATAGCTGATTCGCCCGGAGAAAACCGCTCAATTAAGGAACATTTTCTACTCGCACGGTCACCTACCGGTCAATGGTGCAATATGCTGTCAAAGATGATTTGAGGACCTTCCCGCGAAGCCGCTCACTCCGACTACCCATCCGCAGCCCGCGGACGCGCCGTCGAAACCCACATTCCGTCCTATCTAAGGTAGCTATCTTCAAGAAGAATGGCCTCAGTGTCTTGTCAAACTGAGAAGTTAGATGTCTACGACATGTTTACCTTTCTTCCGTGAAAGTCCTTTACCAGCTCGGTAATTTGTACGTACTCTGCAACTCCACAAAGTCGGCCAGAGACCGAAATTTCCAACCTTGCAAAATAACGGTTGCGACCATTTGTTCTAGGCTACGTTAGTCCTCCAGCCATGCTGTGCTCGGACTGTGGGGAGTCTGCAGTAGGTAACGACTTACGAGGCACCTGTCATAGTAGGTATCAACTCCTAAGTACGTACGGACTATAGACACCCCGAGGCAGTCCGCCGTAAAGCAAGGTACTCTCGGAAGGATGTCATCCACGCATCGGACGAGCGAATTACAGCGCTCCGTAAGGAACCACCGATTGACAATCTCGATGCCATGGGCTCAACGTTTATGATATATCAGAAATTCAAAATCGAGATACTCAAATTTGGTCCTATCGTTGATCCTTCAGCGTTCATTGTTAGGGAACAGGCAATGACAGATGTGACTCCTCGATCTCATTTTTCGTCTGTGCGACAACGGCTTTTTGTTTTCTTTGTGTGGTGGCACTCCGGTTGTGGCGATATCCCTTGCTGCAGCTGCAAGCCCTCGGGACGCAGAGGCAAACAGCATCCGTCTAGGACGGAATAATACAGTAGTAATACTAGTGGTGACTACAGTCGGTACTCGACGGATATCGGATGATGTACCCGACGGTCAACATCGTAGAAGACGCTGAAAGTAGGTCTCCATAGACTAGCCCATACAGACCAATTTATTCTCGAATTTGAGTGTGAAATCTAGAGGCATACTAGCAAGCTAGTACTGCTCCGGAGCCTTCGACGATATCTTCTCGAACGAATTGGTCCAGCTTCCATGCATAGACGAGGAGGCCAAGGTGGGTAAACTGTCAATCTAAATGAGCCCATAGTGCTGACAACCGACCCTAAACCAAATTGCAGTGGAGATTTTAATATCGAGGCCTAATTGGCATCGTTTGCATCGATGACGGATGCAAGATACTACCAGAATTATCGCTTTCGTAGTGGTTTTGTATCATCTTTTAGGACCCTTTTCTGACCCATGTTTGAAAGTCAGGTTATCGCTGGCAATTGGGTAACAGCCGGGGGACCGTTCCGGCCCCCGGAAGCATTTCCTTCCGTCATTAAAGGTCAGGGGTCGACCAATAAAATCAGATTCTATCTTTAGATTATCCAATGAACATCAATGGATGTCCAGCATTTACCTTGGGAGCCTGGCGTCTCATTTCTCAATCAGTTCAGTCAGTAAGGCACCCGACTGTGCGGTTTGTACGTGGGAAATCTCAAATCATAAGGTAGACTTGAGAAATCAACCGGAAACTCGGCCCAGCACTTTCATTTGTGTTACCCAGATATGTCAGGTACCCTTGGAGAAGAGGCATGTGGGACTCCCCTACGGAGTAATAGTCTGTACTGTCTCGGGTGGCAAATGGTGGGTTTGCGATTTGTTGGCTTTGCATTCCTCACTGGATCCAAAATATATGTCAGTTTCGGCATCAAGATATGACAGCTCTTCTGGAGTCCCTTGCTTGGTGGTTCTGTCCTGTCACTTTGCTCTGCACTGCAAATCATTTCATCATCCGAGCCCTAAACACTAATCCTGCGCCCATCATGTTTCAGTTGCGTTTATCATGAGTCCATGACAGCTCTCTAAGGTGGAGGCGGTGAATGCGGATCTTTTATGTATCAACTTTCAGATTCCACATTCAATACCGGTGGCTAGATAGTGGCTGTATTTGATAAGGAAGCAAACATCAAGCGTTTCGCGGCAGTGTCGCGGTACCGAAGACAGTCTCTTTAGATGCGCGGGGTCAATCACGAGAAGGATTTGGAATAATGAGGCAGCTTAGCAGAGATCATTGATTTGACAGTCACATTTTGATCTACATCTAGAGAGGTACATACAGACAAAGAGTATGAGTGGATAAGTACTTATGTTACTATACATACCTTAGTCACCCATGTATAGATATCACAGAACAAAGCAAGAGCTTGCATCTGGTCAAGCAAGGGTTGACATATGTATGTTTTTCTTTCCAAGGCCTCTCCGCATTTGTTCCTGCAGTAGCCCGACCAAACTTGATCCATCTACCGTTGAACAGGTCGAATCCCAAACTTAGGCTAACAGTGCCTGAGGCCCAAGCACTCCACTTCCGAGGCAGCTCTTTGTTCACATGATGTACCACCTTACAATTACAACTAATGTGTCTACCTGCCTATCACCACCTCTCAAATTTCAGACTCCAAAAGAAAGTTTTTGTCCGGCCTTCTAGTTCTCTCTTTCCCCAGAAAATCAATCTCGAGAGTGGTCGACAACCGACAATTCTTACCATACGGAGAAAACGTAGCGCAGTAGGTTCAATACTTTGGCGGACTATTCCTTGGCTAGCATATAATAAGATGCACACCAGTGCCTATCTACATGTTCTCCATTAAATAAAAGTAATTATTGACCGTGGTGTTTCAGGATGATCTCAGTAGTATTCCTTCCTAAACAATTCGGGATCTGACTGCGGCATGTGAAATATGGATTGCATATTGACGTAGTTTGAATGCATGTACACACAATCATACATGCCTCCTGCCTCTCTCAGAGACAGAGCAAATATAATGATATGAATGTCGGTCTGGAAGAACATCCCATCACCTCCGCGGCAGTGGACCCTGTTCGCTACTGTTTCACTACTGCTCTAAATAATCAATCATGCCTCTTAAGGTAGAGTACATTTTATATTACTGACGTAAATTGGGTTCATGTCATTCGGGAAGCAGACTGCGCAATTGTTCGTTCCCGAAACCCAAGGAAAGTCCTGAGCGACGTGATCACAATTTGAACCAATCAGAGCAGAGCTCCGAAATTTAGATTGGCAGATTGCTGTTGCACACGGGGAATTGATGCTGATTAGCGACTGGCTTGATGATGACTTGCCCTTATGTAACAGCGTCAAACTAACCACTTGCTGATCCCGTTGAAACTTTGCAATGCTGATCTACTGTTCTCTGAACACTATCAACTTACCATTTTTCATCATTTGATCTGCTTGTGGATTGTTTTGTCTCTTTGATTGGAATGACGGAGTTCCCCAAATGGCGGACGGGATATGCCAGCGGGGCCGTCTAGCTTAGCCGGGCGAGTCAATTCTTCCCATCACGGGCAGAGTCTATTGGCTTTCAATGCAGCTCGAGCGCACTTAGTCTCGCCAACTTCTGGTTGAATCGAAGTGGAAAAGGAACCACGCCATCTCCTGATAGGTTGGCCGGCTCAAATCTGTGGGATGGACCACCCTGAACAATTTAGGTAAAGCCTTGGTTATCACTACTACTATCTTTCTATCTAGCATTCTAGCTAACCAGTATCAGGGCGGCGTCAAAAAGAGTTACTGCCACTCCGCCAATCTGCCACATCACCTTTTAGTTCCTGCAAAGTTGCGCATGAGGAAGAGCGCCCCCACTTAACCCATCCTCCCAGGATTTCTGTGACTGGCTGCACCCCAGCGCTCCCAGTCACCAAACCCATGGGAAATAGTCCAGTGATAAGCTGAAGTTGATGCGTGCTCTGTTAAAACGAGGCTAAGGATGGCAAATGGGACCTTCAAAGTCAGTTCTTGCAGAAAAAACCACATGAAGCTGAAAACGTTATTCCTCAGAGGTGGGCGTAGAAATGATTGTATCGGCATGTGCGCGTCAGCTGGCTTGAAGGAGAACCGAATTATCGTTCTTTACTGGAGGCAACTATTTTGGGAGTGAGAGAGAGACAATATGAGCATTTCCAATCCCATCAGTAGTACTGCGTATCTCTCTACTGTCATTGAAGCTGAGGTCTCGGGGACAGTGGCAATTCACAGTCCAATTTTTCTGATCACGCCAATCATTGATCTCCATCAGATACTTCTACATGAGACAAGACTATCACGGTGACAACGGCGTTCGTCAACATTTCAAGTCCCATAGGTTAGGTCCCTCCACTGCCCTCAGACAGTGCTGCGCCGCTGCGGTATTTGCCGACCACTAACTGTATTTATCGCCCCTTCTGTTGGCTGTTGTGTACGGTGAGACAAGGCGTCCATCTCTTGGTGGAAAGACAGCAAGTAAGAAGTCTCCGCATTTCCCGGTAGGATACACCCTCGTTTCCACCTCTCTCAATTCTGCTTCTAGTACCATGTATCTCCTGTAACAATCTAACTACGTACTAATATCTCGAAGCCAACTTTCCATTCGCAACGGGGCCTGGGACTGGCCCAAATCCAGCTAATGTTTCCTACTCGTGCTCTTGAGCGCCACTCACTAAGACCTTTTTGGGTTCCCCGGCCGAAGTTGGTGGGGCAGATTGCTCTTTAGTACAGGTCTACAGACCGGGATCCGTCGCTGACTCTCCGACCAGTCTGTCTAGGGTAGTTGATCTTACAGATCAGTGTCCGAATTGAGGAAGAGCACAACATTTTGTATTGCAACTTAGTATCTGGGTCAGTTGGAGATGGCGAACTATCATTATCTTTTCCCGTCGCGATGGCGAGGACGAAAAGACTCTTGCGAAAACCCTCAGACTATCTGCCTACCTACCTATATGGGAAGAACCAGTCCCACCTCCCACGGGTCTCCGCTTCTGAGGTTTCAATTGTAACTGGTCCGTAGACATTTTATCTGAAGGAAAAGTGAGTTTTGCATTTCTGACCTTCTGTAGGCTGCGACGTGCATATCTCCAGCCCCAGATTGTAGAGTTGCAACCGAAGGCGAGAAAAGTTTGGAAACCAGCACGGTACCCTCCCGACCTAATAATAATACTGGATCAGGTACCCTTGTTAATGGTTCACGCATACCGCATACTTCCTGCGTAGGAACAAAATTTAGAATCATTTAAAGAGTCTGGTTCACGTCCCGTTATGACACCATATCTCCTGGGTATTTTATCAGGAGTGGTGGAACTTTGGAGTGGGAGGGTGGGATAAAAATACTGCTAATAATAATAATAATATCTAATAATGGTACAGTATTTTAAAATTGCTTTTATTTTGTTTTAATATATTTCATTTTATTTTCTATGTAGCACTGCTAATAAATTATTAAGATAGGATTATTTTTTCTGGCACCACCTCAGTACAAGCCACTGCTCCCACATGTGCACCACCTCCAGACAGAAACTAAGTACTTTAATACTAGAACTAAAAGTACGACTAAGAAGCCACTACCAATTGCGCTACGAAGCTGTAGCACAGGCAGATCAGTCGCTCAGTTTATCCACTGCCCAGTGCCCACTCTGCTGCCCACCCCTTCTAGCCGTCGCTCCTCGTCCCATAGTTATCGGCCTGGCCTGTCTCTCGTTATTTCCCCGCGACTTTCAGTTTCCTCTCTGTACTGTACTCTAGCTTAGTCTCCATTGCATTGATCTTCTTCTTATTCTCTATGGATTTCTGAACTATTTTTTACTTTTTCCCTTTCTAGGTTCTGTCTTAATTCTCTTCGTGCCATTCCTTTTTATCTTTCCTTTACTACTTAACCTTTTGCCTTCTTTTTTTCCCTTTCCTATATCTCTCTTTCTGTTCCCGTGTCATTTATCTGTCTCCCGGTGCCTTGATCGAGAGCGTTCCAAATCATACAGATAGATCTTGTGGTTTGGCTCGTATCGAAAAAGAGGTCCCTGTCTTTCTTTAACAGACTTCAGACACTCGTCTACATTGGATATAACATCAGTATCCAAGGCTGGCAAGGAAGATCCAACTGTCGATCCCTCCAGTCCATTCCTTCATTCAAAAGAAGAGACACTCCCTCGATATACACTCATTCATCTCCAGTATTGTCGCCTAATATTCGTCACTCTTCATCGAGCTGCGACATCGCCAACAACGCACTGGAGGACACATACAGGTCAATTATACGTATAGCATAATCAGCAAACAGCAAGGCAAGGATCAGAGCTTCATCTACTCTGAGTCCTGGTCGACTTCATCATCTGTTCGTGGCTTTCCTGACTCACCACTGATACCTGACTTGCGGTATAATAACTAACACCTGTCCAAAGTCAGACACAGTAACCCGCAACAATGGACGCAACATACACTATGGCACAGACCCCAGTGCAGGGACAGCCATCATTTGCATACTACCCAACAGAGTCGCAATCGCGGCAGCAACATTTCACCAGTCACCCGTCTGAGATGCAGTACTATGGACAAGTGCCGCCTTTCCCACAGCAACAAGCACAACAACAGCATAGCATGCCAGAACAACAGCCCGTCTACGCTGCTCAACCTATGTTGAACATGCATCAGATGGCCACAACCAATGCCTTTCGAGGTGCCCTGAGCATGACTCCCATTGCCTCCCCACAGCCAACTCACCTCAAGCCTACCATCATCGTGCAGCAGGACTCCCCAGTTCTCATGCCTCTGGACACGAGATTCGTCAGCAATGACTTCTATGGGTTCCCTTCGACCCCACCTCTGTCCACATCTGGAAGCACCATCAGCAGCCCCCCGTCCAGCAATGGCTCTCTTCATACCCCGATCAACGATTGCTTCTTCTCATTTGAGAAGGTGGAAGGGGTGAAGGAGGGTTGCGAGAGCGATGTTCACTGTGAGCTCCTGGCCAACACGGGCTGGTCGCGGTCTGACTCGCCTCCTTTGACACCTGGTGAGTTAAACATTTTCTGGTGTTGAGTCTAGTGTTTTGCTCCCTTTTTAAACTTTTTGTACATTGAAAGCAGGTGTTGAAAGATCATGTTGCGGGGACTGTGTTTGGGAAGAATCTAGGGCTAAGCAGGGGCTAACTGAACCCGTTCCAGTGTTTATCCAACCTCCATCCCTCACCGCCAGCCAGAGCTCAGATCTCCTATCGGCTCATGGGTCCTGCCCATCCCTTTCTCCATCGCCCTCTCCGGACTCGTCAACGTTCATCTCTCATTCTCAGTCAATTCTCTCAGTTGAGCCCTCTGGATCCGACTTCTGCGATCCTCGACAGCTTACCGTCGAGTCGTCAGTCGGAGCACCTGCAGAGCTACCGCCATTGCCTACTCTTTCCTGCAATGAGGAGGAACCTAAGGTTGTTTTGGGCAGCGCAACTGTGACATTGCCGGTTCACGAGGGCTTGTCGCCTTCATTCTCCAGCTCCTCCGAGGATCCCCTCGGTTCATTGCCCACTTTCGACAGTTTCTCCGACCTTGATTCGGAGGACGAGTTTGCCAACAAGCTCGTCGACTTCCACCCCATTGGAAACACCTACTTCCTGGGAGATAAGCGGCAACGTCTGGGAACATACCTCCTTGATGAAGACGAGTTCTTGAGTGAACGCAGCTTGGAAGATTTGGACGACCACGAGGCCTTTGCCCAATCCGGTCTTCCTTCCGTGGAGTCCTGTGATCTTCTCGCAGCCGAAGGTGATGTTACACAGAACACTGAGGAAATGAGCTCGAAGAAGAGAGCTACCTCTCGCAGGTCGCTTAAGAGGGCCAGCACGTCGGAGAGCAGCTCGGATAGCCTTGCCAAGAAGACTCAGGCTTCCGCCACCAGCCGCTCTGGTCACTCTGAGACGACTTCCACAATCCAGCAGTCGACTGCCTCTTCGCGTCAGAACTCAACCGCCAATACATCCAGCTCTGAGTCCCCGGCTGCTCCTGTCTCAGTCAACCGTCGTGGTCGCAAGCAATCCTTGACCGACGACCCCTCGAAGACCTTTGTCTGCTCGCTCTGCTCTCGTCGTTTCCGCCGTCAGGAGCATCTCAAGCGTCATTACCGCTCGCTTCACACTCAGGACAAGCCGTTTGAATGCCATGAGTGCGGCAAGAAGTTCTCCCGCAGCGACAACCTTGCTCAGCATGCCAGGACTCATGGCGGTGGTTCCATTGTGATGGGCGTTATCGACACAAACAGCTCGAACACCCAACCCGCGTTCGATGAGCCTGAGCCGCGGGCTCTGGGCCTCGCTCTGTACGAGGCCGCCAACGCCGCGACGAGCAAGTCGACAACGAGCGAGTCATCTGACGGAACTATTTCAGACACGTCGTCCGTCGGTGGGCGGCCTGCCAAGAAGCGCCGACGGGAGGACCACGTCTGAACTTCCGTTCGCGAGACTACTAGAAGCTCTATAATGATGCGATGAGACCAGGAGCTCTCCTAATACTTAATATACTTTCCTAATCATTCTTCCACATCCGGGCTTGGTGGATCTGGCTTGGTCATTTCCTTGGATTGGCGTCAGGGCTGTTTGCATCGGTGGTTTATAAGAGGGGGAAGGTTCCAGGCATACGAGCTCCTTGCTCTTACAAGGACGGAGGCTTTGGGCTGCCTGGACAGCAATCGAGCTTGGGCGCACTTGGGAGTCCAGGGTACTGGACCAAAATCAATAGAGCGCATGACGATACCTATCATTTTCTGGCGCGGACGGTTGACTTGGGCACTATTCGTTTTTCTCACCTTTCTCCTTCTCTGTCTTTTTATTGATTCTTCACTGCGAAACATTGGAGGCCCACAGCCTTTCCAGCTTTCGCCTGTTCATCTTTTTCATATGCTGTTCTTTCATCTTGCATTCTTTGTGACTTATTCGATGTAATATCTTTTTCCACATGCTTTCGTTTCTCCCCCTTCATTACTGTGCTGGCCACATGTACCATCTAATCTGCCTTTAGCAGTCATTTCTCATCACCCATCTCATACCCCTTGTTTGTATTATCTCCCTCGCTGTTACTGAACTTATTTATACCTTGCATTATTCCCCTATGGACTAATATGTTGCGCATACCATTTGTAGTGGTAGACCTAGTGGTAATCTGAAGAATTGGTGAAAGAATCCCCTGCCTTAAACTGAGACAGTACTCCAGCAAAGAGAAAATTAGAGGTCATATTGCCAAGGTTGACATTTATTATTTAACCTTCATAAACATTGTTGTGTGGGCGTCAATTGTTGTATGGTCAACACCTGAGATCGGGCAACTCCCATGTTTACCTCTCGTAGATCCAGTTTTTCAAAATTTGCAAAATGCGGCACTTCAATTCTAGCGCTCTGGTTGGAAGTAGTCGGCGCTCCCTTCACCACCTCATATTCCCCGCACTGAATAACACGTTTCAAATCAGAAGGAGCACGTCTGATGACGACGTAAAGACAAAAGGAGGGTGCTCTTTTGGATGCGCCCCTCACTTGCGCTACAAAGCAAAGCGGGACAACCTCCAGCGACAATGTCGCCACCAACACAGACTCCCCAAGCAACACCAGAGCTAAACGTGATTGCCTTGATATCAGGCGGCAAAGACTCGCTCTACTCCATCCTACACTGCATCAGGAACGGACACAAGGTCGTCGCTCTAGCGAATCTGTACCCATCTACATCCAGACAGGCGCCCAGTACCGCCGCCAAAGGTAATCATGAACATCCCAAGGAGGAGAAAGAAGACGAAGGAGGAGAAGAAGAAGAAGACATCGACAGCTTCATGTACCAAACCATCGGACACAGCGTGATCCCGCTCTACGAAGCCGCCCTGGGCATCCCGCTCTACCGGGCCCCATCATCGGCGACGCGGTCGATACATCCCGTATCTACCGGCACAACGCCGCAGACCAAATGGCCGACGAGCCTGAGTCTTCGACCGAGGAAAACAAGCAGCACCTGCAGGACGAGACGGAGTCGCTTGTTCCCCTCCTGCGACGGATACAGGCGGCTCATCCCGAAGCGAACGCCGTCTCGGCCGGTGCCATCTTGTCCACGTACCAGCGGACGAGGATCGAGAATGTCGCGTCGAGACTGGGGCTCGTGCCGCTTGCTTGGCTGTGGCAGTATCCCGTTCTGCCTGCCCCTGCGGAGCGGAGCACGGTCTCGGCGGTGTCGTCTGTGGTGGGCGATGCGGGTTACTGGAGGATATGGCTGCTTGCGGGTGTGAGGCGCGGATCATCAAGGTTGCTTCTGGGGGTTGGATGAGGGGTTTCTGTGGGGGATGTGTCGTCGGCGGATGGGGCGTTGCGGAGGCGTATTGTGAATGGGATGAGGCGGTTTGCTGCGCCGGAGGATCTGCGGGGCGCAGTGCTGGGGGAGGGTGGGGAGTATGAGAGTTTGGCGCTCGATGGGCCCGGGTTTCTTTGGAGATCGAGGATTGAGGTTTGCGAGACGGAGGTGCGGACGGGTGAGGGTGGCGTTGGGTATGTGAGGTTGAAAGGGGCGAGATGCGTGCCTAAGACGGCTGCGGAGGGAGATGGGATCACGCCGCAGTCAGTGAGACGGCCGATGCTGCTGGATGAGGCGTTTGCTCGAGTTCTGGATGAGGTGCGGTCGGTTTCAGGGAGCTACGGAGGTGAAGCGCAGGCTGGATCCATCAGCGCTGGACGTATCGAGTGCGAGCCTCGCCAATTGAGGAACGGCGGGATATGGCACATCTGCAACATCACAGCGCCCGAGGCAGGCACCGAGGCCGCTGAACAGATGAAAGCCATTGCCGGGAAGATCAGGACGATACTGCAGTCTTCCACTGACCTACCCCGGTCGACGGAGGATATTATCTTCGCTACAGTGCTGCTCCGTTCCATGGCCGATTTTGCATCGATGAACAACACTTACGTCTCGCTTTTCAAGAAACCTAACCCCCGGCAAGAGCCACAGTGGCCTGCGGAGATGAGCTCCCTGAAGGCGTGAATGTCATGGTCTCATTCATAGTTGATTTGGGAGACAGAGATTCCCGGCAAGGCCTTCATGTTCAGTCTCGTTCGTACTGGGCACCGGCCAACATTGGGCCGTATTCGCAAGCCATGTCTATTCCTCTGCGAGGAGCCGAGCGTATAGTATACATTGCTGGACAGATCCCTCTAGAGCCGGCCTCTATGCAAATGGTCTGTGACAGCGCACCTACGGTGGAACAATCTTGGCTTTCGGGCTACTCTCTACGGGCGGTGTTGTCTCTTCAGCATATGTGGAGGATCGGTGCAGCCATGCAGGTCGACTGGTGGCTTGGAGCAGTTGCATTTATAACAGGTGCAGAAAACATCGCTGCTAAGGCTCGAGTAGCCTGGCACATCTGGGAGACCATGAACAGCCAACGCGACGATGAATCGGTCGACGAAGAAGAGTCTACGTTCGATGTGTGGGACATCAAATACGGACGCAGGGCAGAGGAGCAAACCACCAAGGCGAGGGTCTCGGCCCCGATACCGAACTTCGAAGTGCTGCGATCGAGCGGAGTAATTCCTCCCTTCCTAGCCGTCCAGGTCGAAGAACTACCTCGCGCCAGTGATATTGAATGGCAAGGTCTGGGCTACCACTGCGATGGACTGGAATTGAACGCAGAAGAAATAGATCAAGGACGCACCACCAAGACAATCACAGAACAGAAAGCGGGCTACACTATTATCGAAATCGACATGGAGAAGTCAGAAAGCGATCTGAAGTCATCATTGCAGCAAATTCTAGCCGCCCACACGGTAACCCCGGCCTTAACGCACGCAGTGATCTATACCACAGGGGCGTTCCCCCTGGATAACTGGCCAGGGGAAGTCGTCCCCTGCAAGTCGGTTTGGGGTCACAGGGGAAGCAGGCTGGCAGCTGGTATTATTTTCCAGAGCCTTGAGCCATAGAGACCTTTTGGTCTATTGATGAAGTATCAATCGAGGAAATGACGTCTCACGAAAACATGCATACAACCACACATGATGGATGCCGTTGAGCGCCCTTGAAGGCTGATTGGGCATAATAACCCGAGATAAGCGTGATCAGACGTCAGTAGTAAGAAACGGTAATCTACGGCTGCGCCGCATTTTTGAACCTATCTTTGCATCCCTGCTTCCATTCGTTCTGTGCGGCCAAGAATGGTTGGGACAAACGCGTGGCGCACCAACAGCAGGCCTGTACCTAATCTAGCAGTTGACTGGATGTAACCGCTGACAGGGGTTCGGACTCAACAAGGTAGAAAACTGGACGACATGACTTTTAATATGAATTAGCCACCGATCTCGTGGTACAATTTTCCCTCCTGTCTACTGGTGCTAGGTACTTTTCGAGTGGTGCTACTACTGAGACTAGTACCGTAAGAACATCGTCGAAGTCGAAAGCATGTGATAGGCGAATAAATAGTAGACTCTTCCGCCTTTTGCGTCCAAACTCGATAACAAGCGACAACCCTCCGCTTCGTTCGCTTCAGTCGCTACGAGCCAATCTGTCGGTTCTGGCAATTGCGTGAGTGAAAAGAAGCGATACTCTTCTTTGATCGAGATGGCGCATTTGCTAATTTGATTTACAACAGTAACCCCTCTCCGCACTCCGAAACCGACATGACGTATTTGTTATTATAGAGACCTTCCCGAAAACCATTCATGGCGCCATGGCCTCCAAGCTGAGCGAGGAGGAAGGCGGACTTATTCCCGGCCGAAACGTCAGCGACTTAGACATTCCTACTGCTGATCCCCTCCGGCTATTATCTCGTTCACCCCATCCATACCACCGAAAGGGCCTGAAATGTGCTGAGACACCGTCGGTGTTGACAGATCACAGCGATCGACCGTCCCGGAACTTGTCACAATGGGCCAAGACCTCCAGCGATAGCGGGACAGAAGCGGACGATGAGAGTACGGGTCTCTTAAAAGGACTTCCAGCCCCTCCCCCACGGCCACGCAAAGGGCTTCGATCTAGCTGGAATGGCGTGGACGATAGTGACGTGTGGTATCCGACGTTGCGGACGTGGCCATCATTCACTCGGTCGACCTCGTCGCGAAGTTCGCGAAGGGGCTCGGGAGACGAAGCACAAGCCGAAGTACGCAAGCTGAGAGACAAGGCCCGCAGAAAGGCTCGAATTGAGGTATTCCGGAGGCTTTCAGAGACTGCGTTGTTGCTCTCTGTAGGTGGTGTTGTCTTATGGCAGGACGACACCAGAGCGCTTGCGCGGACGTGGAGAAAAGGTTTGTGAATAACTCTTGTCTCGTGTCGGTGCTAAGTATGGCTTACTGATTTGGGACAGAGCTCCTTGCTCATACTCTAGTTGTGACTGCGCTCTATGCGGTGTATCC
Organism: Aspergillus novofumigatus IBT 16806; assembly: GCF_002847465.1. Lineage (NCBI taxonomy): Eukaryota > Fungi > Ascomycota > Eurotiomycetes > Eurotiales > Aspergillaceae > Aspergillus > Aspergillus novofumigatus. Next base: position 1,680,325 of record NW_020194278.1, read on the forward strand.
TCTACACCAGACACGACGCCTACGGTTCTCCAAACTATTTTCCTTCACAGTTCCTTCGAAATTTGAGCCTGCTCCTCTCCTCTATCCGATCTTGATACCGATCTTCATCTCGTTGTCCTTATCACACCATAGACCGCCGTTAATACTACCCAACATCCTCCTCAGCCTCTCGTCGCTACCCGCCCCGGTCGTTCCTCTGCACGGTTTGTTTAATGGTCACAGCATTCCTCATTGGTTCATTACTTTGATACCCATATTGGTTTCGGAGCATTGGTCCGCAGACAGCTCAACACCTACACCTCTCTCTTTTCGTGGCCTTAATTCGGAGCTATTGACTCTTGTTTTTCCTTTGCACCAAGCATTGATACCCACTCTAGATTTCCTGTTGACTACTAGTATCCTTCCAGCGGAACTGCAGCTCCTGGCGACCGCTTTGATTAATTTGTTTGTATTTGCGGCCTCACCACAAGCAGAGATTCTCAAGGCACTCCTCTGGCTCGGTGGCCTCTGCCTTTTCGCCTCTTGTCGGCATGTCCTTCGATGGGAGGTGGTGCTGGCAAGAATTCCCACCTGGAAATTCAGGCGAACCCCCAGGTCATGGCGGTCACCGCGGTCACCGAAGAATATCTTGAATTTGATCGACCACAAGGTCTGCCAGAGGCTGAGTCGGACCGCTTCGTCCGAAGATGCCGTGTCGGATAGCGATTACTCACCAGGCCGTTCGCTCAAATCACGCAAGACTATGCAGGAAACTCGGAACAATGTCGCGATCAAAGAACCTATCTCCGCCGTGGACAAAGTGAGCACAGAGGAGATATTTGAGCGGCATATGCCTGCCACACACCGCCGGCGGCACACCATCTCAACTTTCGAGGAAGTTGTGCGCACCGAGCGAGTCCGGACGACCCCTAGTGGCAGGCGGAAGCGATCAATGGCCCCTGGGCTCTCGTCATTCCTCACAATGACTGTACCGCAGGCTCAAGTACGCAAGTGGCTCTATGCTCTCTACGTGTACGCTGCTGTACTAGTTATAATCCTCGGTCCCATTCGAAAATACGTTAGTGAACAAGCGTTAGGTGGAGAAGAGCCGTTTGGATGGGCCCTTGGCTATCTGTTCGGTAATATATCGTGGTTCAGGTTCAGGGTCGTTATGTGGAATCTAGACCACTGGATATCTCTACCGGCGCGCTTGGACGAGGAGGGCCTCGACGCATATTGCTCGTTCGGCTGGGTTGAGCACATTCGTCAAAGTACTTTTGGCGAAGCCAATACGCGCCTTGTCCTCACTGCTTATTGCATCCTTGTGCTTCTGACAGGTATGGTTGTCGTCTTCAAGCTCAGGTCCGTCGCGGAAGTAGACACAAGACGCAAAGTCTTCCACGGCATGATGGTGTTGATGTTCCTCCCGACGGTCTATGTCGACCCGGCATTCTGTGCTCTGGCTCTCGCATTAGTCTTGGCGGTCTTTCTCCTTCTAGACCTCTTCCGAGCCTCGCAACTTCCGCCGATATCCCGGCCATTGACGTATTTCCTGGCTCCCTATGTCGACGGCCGTGACCATCGGGGCCCCGTTATCATCTCTCATATCTTTCTCCTCATCGGATGCGCCATTCCTCTATGGCTTTCCTTGGCTGATGTCCCGCGGACGGGAGATAGTCCCTGGAGCGGATGGAATATCAGCTCAAGGGATGTCAGTATGGTCAGCGGTGTGATCTGCGTTGGCATGGGAGACGCGGCCGCCTCATTGATCGGCCGGCGATTCGGGCGGCGCAAGTGGTTCTGGGGAGGCGGAAAATCCATCGAGGGCAGTGTGGCCTTTGTTATCGCCGTATTCTCTGGGCTTTTGTTCGCGTGCATCTGGCTCGCGGTAGGACAATGGCCCATGAACGGATCGGATGCGCCACGGCAGTATTTCTGGCCGGTTACGGTTCTCAAAGCCATTCTGGCCGCTGGTGCGACCAGTGCAACCGAAGCGATTCTCACTGGATGCAATGATAATGTGGTTGTGCCGATTATACTCTGGTTGCTGGTCAGAGGGCTCGGTCTATGATTAATTACCTGGATCTCATCTGATCTTAAGCGACTCCTCCGGATGAATGAGCTACAGGTCCGAATGTTCGCGTACTATATCATCCCCTCGATTTCTGTCGCTGGCAATTTGGCTTGCTGGAAGAGAGCACTGAGCAATCCAGTACTTGAAATGAGCCACAAAACCACCGGATATGAAGCTACTGATGAATACGAACTTTTCTCTATTGATGTTATTAGGCATAATGCATGACTCCTGATTTGAAGCGCTTAGACGAGGCGCAATAGACAGCGTTTTCCTTTTTTTCCAATTTACATTAGAGAAATGTTTCTACTCCGAACGGAGAAGTCTAGAATCATACACGAACAGAGAACCAGAGATGAGCGAAGCCTGACCATCCATTCCAATGATGCAGTGGGTGCATCACAACCAAGTATGAGGTACTGAAAGCTGTCAGTTACTTCAGTAACTTAAATTAGAATAGCAGATGAACAGTTGCGTAATTACGCATGAACCTGTAAGTTTATTGAATCACTTGATTTACTATCTGTTCCAGTACCCTCAAGTGTCCTGAACTAGGCACCGCAGCTTCGAAGTATCATTTGACTTGAGTCATACTTGTGACGGTACTTGGGAAAGTCGAGTCACTTACGACCATGACAGATGATACCTGCGAAAGTTGTACAGGTAGGAATGACCGCTCTACCTAGAGCTAGAGCACCTACATTATAAGATACATGTAGCACCCATGGATCTAAATCTACCTTAACTCGATATCAAGGGCGACACAATCATGGAAATTGTACGTTTCGAAAAGTAGCCATTCCGGCCTCAGGCCATTGTCGATCATGGATCTCCATGGTGGGGATCAGGGAAGGAGCTATTTTACCTTAAGCGGTTTAGCCGCTTCTTGTCATTCGTCCTCATCATCATCCCCAAGTCATCTCCATTGCTCATCTTCTTCATCATTCCCATCCTTTCTTTTGTCAGATTGCATCATTTGCATCATTGTCATCACAAGCGCTCATCTACTTAATCGGTCCCTAACAATAAGGTAGTCGTGTCCACGGGTGTGCTACTGTTGTTACCTAAGTGTACCTAAGGGTACCCAAGCCAAGTACGTACCCCAGCCAGCTCCATTGCCTCTCCTGCTTATCGCTTGCATCATCTGCCTTGATTGGTCCTCATCATCTCCCATCCGATGCCGCCCTTCTGACCGCCTTACCTAAGACCTTCCCCCCAGTCACATTACCTGACTTTTGCCTGAGGTTTATCTCCAAACATCTTGTTATCGCTGGGTCACGCTCCTCCTACGGCCACTACTGCCTGCCTGAACTGTCGACTCTTCCCTCCCCATAGTTGACAGCCATTACGTTCCTTGGATCAAGCTGCTTCCCACCTAGCTCTCTACTACCTGATTTCGCAGCCTATTTTTTGCCTTTTGACTTGGACGCCTCTGGCTCTTTCATGAATACTCATCAGCTCTGGTGTTCCTAACTCTTTTGCGTACCTTGAAGCTTTCCTTATCAAACCACCATTGTCCTTTTGCCGCCTATCTACCTTGCACCTCCCTCCTCTTGCGCCCTCACCGCTTTGTTACCTCTGCATCTTTGCCTTCAACTATCTCGATCCAGAACGCGGCGATAACTTGATCATTATAAAGAGACCTTCGGTTTTGTACGGTCCAGGTCTTTGATCTCAAACCGCCGGCTCAGCCTTTTCCGCTACAGTTCCACGGCTCCTAGCTCACCCTCCTGTTTCTTCCTTCCATACTCGTGTCCCGACGATTCCATCTTTACCTATTCACTCCAGCCTTCCCGGTTCACTGGCAGATTAGACCTCCTCTATTACTCCCCTGATGGGCCCCCATCATCCGTCGACGTTACTGCTGCTGCTGAGGTAGTCGTGTAGTTGACGGGACGTGTTTGGTTGCTGCAGACTATGACATCTACTCACCACTCGAGGAGGTCGAGGGAGACCCCTCAACCCGAGATGTCTATCGGTCGCTACACAAGGCTGGATGAGATCGGCCGAGGGAGCTTTGCTACGGTTTACCAGGGTGTTCATACTGTGAGTTTTGCCGGGCTCAGCTTTATCACTCACTGCTTTCGTCTTCCTCTTGATGATGATAATGCCTTCTTGATTCATCGGCATCTCTTGCTAATCTGTTTGGAAAATCTATTAGAAAACACGCACGTATGTCGCCATAAAGTCGGTCAACCTTTCGAAGTTGAATAAGAAGTTGAAGGACAACTTGTCTTCTGAAATTCATATCCTCAAAGGCCTCTACCATCCACACATCGTTGCGCTAATCGACTGCCATGAAACAACCTCCCACATTCATCTAGTGATGGAATACTGCGCTCTGGGCGACCTATCCCTATTCATTAAGCGTCGAGATACTCTTGGAGATCATAGGTACACACGGGATATGATCGCCAAGTATCCGAATCCTCCTGGTGGCGCCCTCAACGAAGTTGTTGTCCGGCATTTCCTCAAGCAACTGGCGAGCGCCCTGAAGTTCCTTCGTGACCGGAACCTAATTCATCGCGATATCAAGCCACAAAATCTCCTGCTTTGTCCTTCGCCCTCGTCCTATCGCAGTGGCGTCACTCAAGTAGTTCCATTCAAAGGCAGCGAAGATTCCTTTAACCCTGCAACCGGGCTCGAGTCACTACCTCTTCTCAAGATTGCGGACTTTGGATTCGCTCGATCACTTCCTGCTACATCACTGGCGGAAACATTATGTGGTTCGCCCTTATATATGGCTCCCGAGATCCTCCGGTACGAAAAGTATGACGCCAAAGCTGACCTCTGGTCCGTGGGCACGGTGCTGTACGAGATGGTCGTAGGCAAGCCTCCTTTCAGAGCGACAAATCATGTGGAACTGCTTCGCAAGATCGAGAAAGGAGAGGATAGGATCAAATTTCCCGAGGAGAACCCGGCATCTGATGAAATCAAGGCGCTCATTCGGGCTCTTTTGAAGAGAAATCCCGTTGAGAGATTAAACTTTCCCGACTTCTTTGAGAATGGCGTGATCACAAGTCCTATTCCTGGCTTAGTGGCCGACGATCAGCCATCGATACCCCGGGGACCCCCTGCTGATCCAGAAACAGCAGAATCAACGCCGAGACCCGATTCTCGATCTGGAGCCGTTGTGCCAGGCGGTACGGAGCGCGAAAGGGAGGTTTCGTATTTGCCAAAAGGGGATGATGCCCTCATACAGCGGCCGCCTTCTCAAAACCAGAGATTGGGCACTCCCCCCACTTCAACACCTATGCGCCGAATAGGAAGCGGGGACAGGCCTCCATCTACTCCCAAAGAGCCACCGATGACTTACCCTCAAAGACCTAGTGCTGTCAGTCATGCAACTGCCCCGGGACGACAAGAACTTGTTGATCGCAATGCTACATTTACAGCCATGGAACGACAGAGGGGTCGGAATACATTTTCTGAAGGTTCTCCGCAGATGGACAGACAGGCGGACAAATTGAGAGAAGAAAGAGAACGTGCAGCACAAGATGTTGCTTTCGAGAGAGACTATGTTGTTGTGGAAAAGCGTGCGGTGGAAGTGAACGCTTTTGCAGACGAGCTGGCGCATAGCCCCCGCATTCAAGGTGGCATTTCAAGAGGTGCGCAGACGGGTGCCTTATCCCGTCGATCAACAGTGCACGGCCCAACGCCGTTGAACCCATCACCACCTCAAGCCACTGTCGGCAAGGCCATGCAGGTCCTTTCAGGACGTTCCCGTGCTGATTCAATGCACAACCGTCAGAGCTCATATGAGCGTCGATACGGGCAGAGTCCCACCTCAGCAACGTCTGCCATTTCGAAGGCGCTCAATATGGCTAGTGGACGCTTGTTTGGCATGGGATTTTCTCCGCCGCTGGCCATTACGAAGGGGGGACGGTCGCCTCCTCTCGCTTACAATCCATTTCCCGCATATCCCGCGCATGGCAGCTTGATGATTGGAGACGGGGCGAAGAATATTGTGGCCCTGGATGAGGATACAAAAACTGTCCAAATTCTGGAAGAATGTGCTACTCGCAGTGACGTCGTATACGGATTTGCTGAAGTCAAATACAAGCAGCTTGTTCCCCTTGCCCCGTCGGTCCAGACCGACCCATCATCTAAAGGCAATCTGGCCGGAGAGAGGGAGAATCCTGACTCGGCTGATGGAGGTCTCACGGTAGATGCTATTGTGACGTTGTCGGAGGAAGCCTTGGTTCTTTATGTCAAAGCGCTCTCTTTACTGGCGAAATCGATGGACATAGCAGGGGCCTGGTGGGCGCGGAAGAATCGCGGAGATGGTTTTGGGGATACAGCCATGAGCAGAGCCGATGGGGCGAGTACACTTGCTGGAACCCGCATCAACAATGTCGTTCAGTGGGTGCGAAACCGATTCAACGAAGTGTTAGAGAAGGGAGAATTCGTCCGTCTCAAGCTAATCGAGGCACAAAAGCGGTTGCCGCCCGACCATCCTAGCCATCCCGACAACCACTCCGTTGGCTCTTCGCTGGGCTCCGGGGCGTCTGTGGACGTTGTTGTGAGCCCCGGCGTCTCCGCAGAGAAGCTTATGTATGATCGTGCGCTGGAAATGAGTCGCACGGCGGCTATTAACGAGCTCACTGGCGAGGATCTGTCTGGGTGCGAAATAGCGTACGTGACGGCCATTCGAATGCTGGAAGCTGTACTGGAGAATGGCGAAGTACCGCGATTTGGGCAGGGCAAAGACGACACGTCCAAGGATAGTGACAAAATTGTACTTGATGCGGTACAGGCTGAAGAACGGCAAGTGGTGATAAAGCGTGAGTCGCTCCCCGCCGAGCAGGAAACCAACTAGTGCTGACGATACATGCAGTTGTCTCCAGCATCCGGAGTCGGCTGGCAGCTCTTCGCAAGAAGCTGGCGATTCTTGCGAAACGAGCACCGACACCCTCTGCTAATGTTCCCGGCAAGATGGCCCCATCAACTCCGGTCCCCGTGGCTGCAACACCACCGAAGTAAGCATGGGGCCTCTGTTGATTATCTCAGTCCACTCCGACTTATTTCTTCTGCTGAGAATGCCCTACATGAAGGCAATCTGACCCTTCAGCTGCATTATGTCTTTGATGCGACATGTGTTTGATGACCATTCTACCTATTACCTATCGGCTCGCCGCAGGCATTTCTTATTCATTTCCACTGGGACCCTAGTTTCCAAGCGCATTTGCTTATCGATCGATCGAGGCTCATATTTACTGCCCCGGATCGAATTTTTCTTGACTAGTCTATATCCATTTTGCTTTTTTTCATTTACAGGCTGAGCCTTCCGGCGTTGAAGTTTTTGACGGATATACACAGATTGTCTGACCACTTGGGATGATTCATGGCTGCGAGTGAATCGATTTGGGAGTCCAGGGTGCATGATCATGGTATTGATTCGGGGCGTACTAATTATTACCAGTCCGACGAACCTTACATTTCTGTACATAAAGAATCAAGACGAAAACTACCTATCTTCCTACTGGGATTGATTATTTTTTTTCAAGTGTTGATTTCGGTGCTCTTTGGAGCGGCGGATGGAACTTTGGACGATGGCGGTTTAGTTGCAATAATTAGCGTAATGCTAGGTACCGACAGTCTAGACGGAGCTGGCGCCAAAAAGGCTCACAGCACTAGGTGATCAACCCCAGCTGGCGAGCTTCGAGAAGTGACGAAAATTGCGTGATCGATTTCTATGTGTCATGGCCGCTTCCTTCTACGATTCAACAAGCTGCTGAGCGTGCTGTTGGTGGAGACTCCCAAGCCTCCTGGTTCCGCTGCGCCCAGGAAATTTTTTTTTTTCCGGCTCCATTGGCGGTTTGGCACAATCCGCCGGCCACATGGCGAATGTCACAGTCAGTGCCACACGCATCTTGATTGATATCATCCTTTTCTATTTTTCTTTAATTTTGACTCCATTTCTCCCTACTCTTCTGTAGTTCATTGAATCATTCTTGTTGCATATTTTCCTTCCTTCTTTTCGCGGCTTCGTTGGACTGAAATATGAAGCATTGACGGCGACTCGGCATCCCGAACTATACCTCCGATTGATGCCCGCGAGCATTTTCACACTCTTTATTTTTTGAGCTCTCTTTTCTGACAAGGTATCTGCTCCGCTGACAGGGATTGGCCATTGCATCATATTTAGACCCAGCACATCATCATGTTTAATCCATATCTTGCCATCGCTAACCGCCCTTGACCGCATAGTGCCTACTTGCTCCTGCATTGAAATTGAGCTGCTCTCGTGCTCAAGGAGCCAGAAAAGCAGTCCCTTCGAAGTAGGCATTATTGCACGAGCTACACTATGAGCGACCCGGTAACAGAGTCGATTTATCAGAAAGGCGCCATGCCTGAGGACAAGCCGTTCAGCGAAACCCCACGGAGGGCGGACGGAGTCTCCCAGCTGTGTATGTCCTACTCTATGTTCGCTGCATTAGGGAGATATCGGGGCTGATGTTTCTGTCCAGACGAGGGCAATGTTTTTGATGCGACACCAGACGACCGTCGCCAGATCGGCGTCGTCAGTGCGTCTTTCCTGATCTTCAACCGTGTTATCGGTACGGGTATCTTTGCCACTCCGGCAACGATTTTGGGATTGTGTGGTAGTGTTGGTCTGTCGCTCTTCATGTGGGTTGCGGGTACTGCCATCGCCATGGCAGGTACCGCGGTGTATTTGGAATGGGGTACTGCTATTCCGAAGTATGTCCTCCTGCAACCTATATGGACTTCACCAAACTCATGATGACTACTAGGAACGGTGGCGAGAAGAATTACCTCGAATACGTCTACAGAAAACCCAAGTTCCTGGCTACGGCCATGTTCGCTGCGTACGCCGTCTTGCTGGGTTGGGCCGCCAGCAACAGTGTTGTGTTTGGCGAGTATATCCTCAATGCTGCCGATGTGGAGGTCAATCGGTGGAATCAGCGCGGTATTGGATTGGCTTGTGTCACTGCTGCCTTCCTCATTCACGCTCTTGCTGTGAAATGGGGTCTCCGTCTCCAGAACTTGCTTGGTGTGATCAAGCTGGTCATTATCGTGTTTGTCATTGTTGCTGGCTGGGTGGCCCTAGCCGGTCATACCAAGGCTGAGACGCCTCATAACTTTAAGAATGCTTTTGAGGGCACAACTGGCAGCGGTTATGGTATTGTCATGGCGTTGTACAACGTCATCTGGTCGTTCATCGGATACTCCAACGCCAACTATGTAAGTCATTCGCAGTCGTGACTTATCTTTTCGAACTGGTATTCTGACTGCAAGATAGGCTCTGAGCGAGACGAAGAACCCTGTACGCACGCTGAAGATTGCGGCGCCGATCGCTATCGGATCCGTGGGCATCCTCTACATGCTGTGCAACATCGCCTACTTTGCTGCCGTGTCCAAGGAAGATATGCTCTCGTCGGGCCAAACTGTGGCAGCCAAATTCTTTGGGAACATGTTCGGTGCTCGTGCTGAGAAGGTGATGTCGGTCTTCGTGGCATTGTCGGCTTTTGGAAATGTGTTGTCCGTGATCTTCTCTCAAGGACGAAGTATGTTCAAGCTCGTTGCCCGTGGTGTTGTCTCAAGAACTAACAAGGTCGGCAGTTGTCCAAGAACTTGGTCGTGAGGGTGTTTTGCCCTTCTCGGGGCTTTGGGCGAGTAACAAGCCGTTCCACTCGCCAGCTGCCGGTCTGTTTGAGCACTGGGTCGTCTCGGTCATCATTATGCTGGCTCCCCCGCCGGGTGATGCGTACAATTTCCTGCTCAAGTGAGTCCGTCCTTGCATAATTTCAGCCTGAGGCGCTGCTAATCCGTCAAAAGCCTGATCTCCTATCCTCTATCCATTGTGAACGTCTTCGTGTCCGGCGGTCTTATCTATATCTACCTCACACGTTCAACACGCTTTCCTGACTGGGCCCCGGGATCCGCGCGACCCTCCCAGTCACCATCTTCTTCTTCCTATCCAACATATACCTGGTCATTGCACCATACATTCCGCCCTCGGAGGGACAGAGTGTTTACGAAGAACTTCCCTACTACCTCCACTGTGTCGTGGCGCTCGGCATCTTTGCCTTGGGCGCGATATACTATGTGGTGTGGGCGATTCTGATGCCACGCTTTGGTCGCTACATGCTAGTCAAAGAAACCGTGGTTGACGCTGATGGCTGGTCCAGAAGCGTTTTCACTCGACTGCCGCTCGCGGAAGCTGAGCGAGTTTGATCTCTCTTTTTGAGTCTCTCTTGTCAGCCAAGCGGCGGCAGATGGGATTCTCCGGTTACGACGACATGATTCAACATCTTGCCTTCATGGCATAATTTTAATGTGTATAAAGGGACGAACTGGATACCCTGGTATATCTTCGGAGTTTGGAGGCATTTAATAGACAGCATTCAACAAGCATCTTGAATTTTTGTTGCACAAATAGATTTACATATTTCACAAGTACCCCAATAGAGAGTACCCTAAAAGATTTTCCTGATTCAAGATAGTATTCAAAAATTTCATCTTAAGGTTGCCTCTTGTCCCAGTCCTCTATGGAAGCCCATCCACGAGATTTGCATAATTGCTGTCATGAACCCCTCAAACTGACTGGAGAACCGTCTTGCAAGTAATGCCACATGGGCATAGAAAAAGGCATCTGCCACAATGTACTTCTCAAAAGGAAGCCTGGCATATGCCGTTTTGACTTGCGTAAAGAATGATGAGGAGGGAAGAATGAACCATGAAAGATTCAAAAGGAAAAACCATAATGTCACGTGATAGGTTATGTCTCGTATAGGCTTAGTTTACCTGCGAGCTTGACTGCCCTTGATGGTTCTAAAGCGGTGAGGGTATCTGTGTGTAATGTACTGTATAGTGTAAGTTACGAGCCCATTATGAACGCTTTATTTTCACCGCCTTCCATTTCGGACCAAACGACATCGTTTTCTTCGGCGGTTGATGCCGATTGTAGCCAGTTCTACAGATCTGTCTCTACCATTGTTCACCATCCGTTGTAACTGTTGTCATTCTGATCAATTGAGTCTCCTCCTCCCTCTTCCTCCGCCTGCCCCCATTTTCTCCCTCTTTCCTCTCTGTTCTACGTCCGGCGGGGTTCATGCGTCGATTCTCCTCTGCGCGGTTACCGCTGGTTCTGAACTCAGCAAGGCCACCGCTTTCCTCTCCCTCTACAAAGCCCCTCCTTCTCCTCTCTCGATCGTCCTCTCTCTTCTCCTCCTCCCCATCAACTCCTGTCAATCGAATCACCCCCGTCGCTTCCCTCTTTCCCAAGTTGCAAAACGCTACTGCTCCTATCGAAGGATGTGCGTGTCCCGCCGCGCTGACGTGCCTTCGGGCTCGACCAACGTCACCCATGGTCGTGAGGTCTTGCCTACCAATGTCAAGCCGGTGCACTATGACCTTACTCTTGAACCCAATTTCGAGAAGTTCACATATGACGGTACCGTGATTATTGAGTAGGTTTTCTGTTCGGGATGTTTGCCTGCTACGGAGGCTCGGGGCACTGATGCCACGTATAGTCTCGATGTTGCCGAAGATACGACCTCCATCTCCCTCAATACCAATGAGATTGATATTCAGAAAGCCGTCGTCTCGTCCCAGGGCTCCGTTGTCACATCGAGCCCCGATGTCTCAATCAGCAAGGACAACCAGACGGCCACCATCAAGTTTGCCGAAACCATCCCCGCTGGATCCTCGGCGCAATTGAAGCTCACCTTCACTGGCATTCTCAACGACAACATGGCTGGCTTCTACCGTTCATCGTATAAGCTGGCCAATGGCGAGACGAAGTACATCGCCTCAACCCAGATGGAGCCTACCGATGCTCGCAGGGCTTTCCCTTGTTTCGACGAGCCCGCACTCAAGGCCAAGTTCACGGTCACCTTGATTGCTGATAAGAGCATGACTTGCCTAAGCAACATGGACGTCGCTTCCGAGACCGAAGTTCAGGGAGGTGCTAAGAAGGCCGTCAAGTTCAACACCACTCCCCTGATGTCCACATACCTGGTCGCTTTCATTGTCGGCCATCTGAAGTACATCGAGACCAAGGATTTCCGTGTCCCTATCCGTGTCTATGCAACTCCAGATCAGGACATCGAGCATGGCCGCTTCTCCCTGGATCTTGCTGCCAGAACTTTGGCCTTCTACGAAAAGGCTTTTGATAGCGAGTTCCCGCTGCCCAAGATGGACATGGTAGCTGTGCCCGACTTCAGTGCTGGAGCTATGGAAAATTGGGGTCTTGTCACCTACCGTATCGTTGATCTCTTGTTGGACGAGAAGGCCAGCGGTGCCTCTCGGAAGGAGCGCATTGCTGAGACCGTTCAGCACGAGCTAGCGCACCAGTGGTTCGGAAACCTGGTTACCATGGATTTCTGGGACGGCCTCTGGCTCAATGAGGGGTTTGCTACATGGATGTCGTGGTACTCTTGCAACGCGTTCTACCCGGAGTGGAAGGTCTGGCAGACGTATGTCATCGACAATCTGCAGAGCGCGCTTTCTCTGGACTCTCTGCGCAGCAGTCACCCCATCGAAGTGCCTGTGAAACGGGCAGATGAGATTAATCAGATTTTCGACGCCATCTCCTACTCGAAGGGCTCTTCCGTCCTCCGCATGATTTCCAAATACCTTGGAGAAGATGTATTCCTCCAGGGCGTACGTAACTACATTAAGAAGCACGCATACGGCAACACTCAGACCGGTGACCTGTGGTCCGCCCTTGCTGACGCCAGTGGCAAACCGGTGGAGAACGTGATGGACATCTGGACCAAGAATGTTGGTTTCCCTGTCGTCTCTGTGACGGAAAATCCCAGCGCTTCTTCCATCAAGCTGAAGCAAAACCGTTTCCTGCGCACCGGCGATGTGCGTCCCGAAGAAGACACAACACTGTACCCCGTCATGTTGGGCTTGCGTACCAAGCAGGGCATTGATGAGAACACAATGCTCACTGAACGTGAGGGTGAATTCAAGGTTCCTGACCTTGACTTTTACAAGCTGAATGCTGATCATTCCGCCATCTACCGCACTTCCTACCCACCCGAGCGGCTCAGCAAGCTGGGAGAAGCAGCCAAGAAGGGATTTTTGACCGTCGAGGATCGTGCAGGTATGATCGCAGATGCTGGTGCTCTGGCTGCGTCTGGTTATCAGAGCACTTCTGGTCTGCTGTCCCTCCTGAAGGGCTTTGATAGTGAAGCTGAGTTTGTCGTCTGGAACGAAATCCTGACCCGTGTCGGTACGCTGAGAGCCGCCTGGATATTCGAGGACAGCCAGACAAAGGATGCTCTCAAGGCCTTCCAGCGCTCTCTTGTCAGCAGCAAGGCACAGGAACTCGGCTGGGAGTTCTCTGACAAGGACGGCCATATCCTGCAACAGTTCAAGGCTCTTATGTTCGGTAGCGCCGGAATGGCCGAAGACCCTGTTGTCGTCAAGGCCGCTCAGGACATGTTCCAGCGATTTGCTGCTGGTGACCTGAGTGCCATCCACCCTAACATCCGTGGTAGTGTCTTCTCCATCGTCCTCAAAAACGGCGGAGAGAAGGAATACAATGTCGTACTGGACCGTTTCCGCAACGCTCCCACCTCTGATGAGAAGACAACTGCGCTGCGCTGCCTCGGTTCTGCCGAAGATCCCGCTCTGATTCAGCGTACTCTGGGCCTGGCCAGCAGTGACGAGGTTAAGAACCAGGATATCTACATGCCTCTCGGAGGACTCCGTGGCTCGCCTGCTGCCATTGAAGCCCGTTGGGACTGGATGAAGACGAACTGGGACGCCCTTTACAAGCGTCTGCCCCCTGCACTGGGTATGCTGGGCACAGTTGTCCAGCTCTGCACTGCCAGCTTCTGCACCGAGGAGCAGTTGAAGGATGTGCAGGCATTCTTTGAGAACAAAGATACCAAGGTGAGTTTCGGCGGCCGTCAGTTTCAAGGGATACATGACTAATGGAATATCTAGGGCTATGATCGTGCGGTTTCGCAGAGTCTGGATGCTATCCGGGCCAAGGTCCAATGGCTGAAGCGTGACCGCGCTGACGTTGAGTCTTGGCTGAAGTCGAACGGTTACCTCAGGGATGAGAAGTTGTAAAGATAACAGATATATACCATAATTTTAGAGTTGTTACAAAACCAGACTTAAATGAGAGATCTCGCTGTGCAGCTTTGTGAAATCCTGAGTTACGATGCGTACATTGGAAGACCGAAGAGCACGGAGCTTGATGCTTGGTACAAATACAGGCCACCAAAAACAGTCACTGAAAAAATGAGGCATGTGCTTCTTACTGGTTGTGTATTCGCACCACAAGACCTAAGGTTTGATATCTCCGACCTTGAAGGGCCAGAACGCATATTGGAGCACCGTAAGAATGTCTCTTCACTGAGCAAATAGGTACATAGTCATAAGGGTATACAGCATGATGGGGTCTACGTTATTCTACTGCCACCCACTTTTATTCCCAAACCCTGAACTGTCGTCGCTCTTTTTCGCAAATCCCCGGTTAGGCTTGGACTGGGCGGCTTCGTGCTTGCGCAGTTCTTCGGGGACGCGGGAAATGGGCGACTTCATGAGCATCTGCTTGAGATCGTACCTGTAGTAGTAAAGTCAGTATACCATAGCCCTCTAGATGATTCCGAGAATGGGAAGAAAGGGAGTGGGTGGGACATACATGACGTCTGCATCCTCGTTGCCGAGGAAAGTGATAGCCACACCGCTCTTACCAGCACGACCGGTACGACCGATACGATGCGTGTAGCTTTCGATGGAGTGAGCCATGTTGAAATTGACGACGAGACTGACGTCGGGAACGTCGATACCACGACCGGCGAGATCGGTGGCGACGAGGACGTTGGTCGAGCCGTTGCGCACGGAGGCCAGGGCGGCTTCACGCTGTTCCTGGGTCTTGCTTCCGTGCAGGGTAACGGAGGAGAAGCCCATCTGTTTGATTTCGCGGGCGATGGCGTCGCAGTTGCGCTTGATGTTGACGAAGACGATGATCGGGGGCCGGAACTCGCCCGAGGAGAGGATCTCGGCGAGCCGCTTCTTGCGCTTGTCTTCGCCGGCGATCATCTCGACGCGCTGCTCAACGGTGTCGACGGCTTCGCCGGCGCTGCCGATGGTCACGATGGCGGGCCGGCGGAGGTATTTGCGGGCGATGCGCTCGACGGCCGAGGGCATGGTGGCTGTGTACATCATTGTCTGGCGGTAGCGGTGGCTTCTCATGGCGGCGGAGTTCTCGGCTTCTTCCGTGTCGGGCTTCTCGTTGGTGACGGGGAGGGCGTCGAGGATTTTGTTCACGGGCTCTTCGAAGCCCATATCGATCATTCGGTCGGCTTCGTCCATGATGACGTAGCAGCACTGGCTGAGCACGAGGAGACGGCGCTCGATACAGTCGACTAGACGCCCGGGGGTGGCGATGATAATCTCCGCGCCGTTTCGGAGACTGTACGCTTGTTCTTCCAAGGAGTGGCCACCGACGATACTGACGACGTTGAACCCGAGCAGTTGTGTGAACTTCCTGGCTTCGATCTCAATCTGCTGTGCCAGTTCTCGAGTAGGGGCTAGGACGATGGCGTATGGACCGTCGTTCTTCCTCCATTCGAATTCGTCAATCCGGGGCAGCTCCGAGATGTATACCAGCAGTGGGAGCAAGAATGACGCTGTTTTACCCGAACCTGTGACGGCAACACCAATGAGATCTCGTGATTGCAGAGCAATAGGGATCGCAGCTCTCTGGATCGGTGTGGGCTCCTTGTATCCAACCTGGTCCACAAGCTCCAGGAGCCGCTTGGGAAGGCCAGATTCCTCCCATGACCGCATGGGATTCGGCACACTGCCGCCCTTGGTACTGATGTTGAAATCTTCTTTGAAGATACGCCAGTCCCTCTCGCGCATGTGCTCCAACTTCTTCTCGCTCCAGTGCTTGTCGAGCTGGTTCCGCGTACTCTCCTCTCTTCGTCTTCGCTCCATCTCCAATATCTCTCGGGCTCTGATGCTTCCAGCTTCCCGATCGCGGTCTTCCAAAGCCCTGGCATACTTCTGCGCTAATGTATCGGCCACATCGTCTCCGAAACCAGCCAACCGGCCACGCCCGTAGAAGTTGGCTTCATGTCGCTGCTGATACAACGGGTTATAATCCCCGCTCGTGTCCTCCTCCGTATTCCACTCGAAATTGAACTTTCGATCCGTCGTCCTCTTGCGCTTCTTCTTCGCTGAAAAACTCGACGTCTTCTCCGTTCCCATGTACTTCTGCTTGATCAAGGCAGCTTGGGCCGCCGCCTCGTCCTCCTCCGCCTGGCGCTTGCTGTCTCCTTTCCCATCCGTTAGACTGAACGACATAGCTTTCGGCGGAGGCGGCGGCAACATATCGTAGTTCTTGTTGCGCATCGGGGCGGGACCAGTCGGGACTTCTGAATTTCGCATAGCTCGCGGACCGGTGGGTATCGACCTTTCATCGCCATTGGGAGTCTCGGAGTAAACTGACGGTGATTGCGTCCCGCTCCGATCTGTACCGTTGGTGGATGGTTCTGATTTCAATCGTCGCCCTGCTGCCACCTCCTTGGCGCGCTTCTCTAGAGCAATCCGCTCTCGCTCAGCTTTGGACAAGAATTTCGGCTGCGTAGTAAGTCAAAGTATCAGCTATTGTGTTCAGCGCGTAGTCCCCGTGTTCGGAGGCAAACCTACCTTGGCCGCTGCGGCATCTGCCTCTCTCTTCTTCCGCACAAGTTCCTCTACACTCAACGGCGTCACTGCTGGGCGTTTCGCGCCCCACCCTACCTTCTTGTTCTTCTCTGGAGGGGGAGCTGGAGGAGCATCTTCCGGCGGTGGTGGCGGCACGGAAGTGTCCGGGGGCGGAGGAGGGGCGGCGGAATATTCTGGGGGAGGCGGAGGTGGTGGTGTAGGAGGTCTTTCTAAGGGTTCAGGAGGGGGCTGGGTAACAGGCGCACCCGGGGAGCCGTTTGAAATGATGCCATCCATGATGGTTGCGGGGAACTATGTCGCAAGTAGCGGTTGCGGACCCTTTGATAAGTGAAGCGTATCTCGAATTTCTACGGAAAGGCATAGAATCTCGACGCGCAGTCACGTGATTGTCGACCCATATTACCAGTGTACGCAAAAACAGCAAAGGAGTACATGAAGTCTCAGTGGCATTGCGACCTAGAATTAGAGTACACGATTGAAAAAGAAATGTCCAAATCCATAATTCCACCCAATCACTGGCATGATATCATTTGAGAAGTAGAGGCGGAGAAGCAGAGTCCGCCGAGATTGTGACGACCCTTTGCATTTGATGCGACAGAACCGCTATTTGTGTTGTTCTACAAGGGAGATGGCTCCTACCGGAGACAAAGAGAAAAGCATGAGGAAGCCGTTTACCTTATCGGTAGGGGACGGGCTGAGACGGGTACTAACCCATGGCAGCAGTCAGCCAGTGTCTATTGCTGAGATCACACATGCCAACTAAGCACTTACACCACCATTGACTGGAGTCTGTTGATAGTAAGGATATGGGCTGGTTTGCGGAGCAGCAGCGGCGGCGGCGGCAGCGACTGTTGGGTCCACAACAGGCGCCACAGGTGCCGCCTGACTGCCGTTCTGCGGGGCTTGCACTGCGCCTCCAGTCTTGGTATGAGCCACAGAGGCGGGACCATGGACTTCGCGATCAAGAGTCATGTACTCCTTCGCTGCGTCCTTGGTTCCCCGTTCAAGCAAGTAGACCATATAGATCTGAACGAGGTCCCTCACAACGTCGGGTGAAAGGGCACTCTTAGAACGGATGTCATCAACCACCTGCTTGATACGTTCGTATTGAACGCTCTCAGTGGCAGCACTCGTGGGCTGGTCTAACTCAAATATGAGATAGCTGTTCCAGAATGGACGGCTGTCCAGGTAGTACTGCTGATTCTTCTGGAAGACTTGACGCGCATCCTCGGCTGAGCCCTTGATCTTCCACAGGAGGCGAGCCCACTCAGCAACAAGCGCAGCCTTGGTAGCCAGGTCGCACTGAGGTGAATCCAACTGATTCTTGTACACTTCAATCGCTGCCTCAAGACCACCATGACGACGACACATGTTCGCCAAGGAGATAATAGTCTCCACATGGTTCGGTAGGGTGGCAAGGATCGCATCGTGGATATCCTTAGCAACGTCCACCCGGCCGCTCATCTCTTCGAAATATGCGTATTGGAGGCGCGTCGCGGGGTTTGCAATTGGAACATAGAGGCAGCTTGCACGTTGATAGATATTCCGCACCTCTTCCTCCTTGCCAGGCTGGGCAGACATCCATCTAGCATAGCGTTGCCAGAACTCGTCGTAATGAGCGCATGTCACGAGACAACGCTCGTATAAGAACTGAATTCGAGGATATGATCCCTCTGCCTCTTCAAAATCGAGATACTTCTTCCAGTTGGTTAGCTGACCCTCGTCCAGCTCTGTGACATGGAAATATGGGCGCTTAATCTCCGACTCGTAGGTCCATCGCTTGGTAGTCTCTGTCTGTGTCTTTGAGAAAATTTCAAGGTGGTAAGCGTCGACACGGAGCCGGAGATCCCTCTCGATTTCTGCTTCTGCCTTTGCGCCCGGGGGTATCTGGCCAGCGGCCGCTTCAAGCTCGGCGCGGAATTGAGACAGAGTCTCCGCAGGCGCCAATTCTGATAACGAACGAGATTGTGCAAGTTGGCGATATCTTTCGAAGTAACGAGCATATTGATGCATTGGAATGTGGATAACGCGGCCAAGAATGGCAAAGATCTTTTCAGGAGCTTCGACTCGTTCTTCGAATTCGATATATTTGTCCCAGAAGGGATGCGCCAGGAAATCTAATCCAACGCTGCTCGCTCCTCGCTCGAATAACCTGCAGAAAAGTATGTTAGTGCCGACAACTAGTACATTGTTTGAGCAGAAACGGGGTCGAGAAGGGTATACGGAAAGGGGGGATGGCAAGGATGGCAAACATCAGTTTTAACTAATCAGTGCGCGAGCCCAAACAATTCAACGAGTAGGATGATCAGACTGAGGGAAGGATCTCCTTCCCCCTCCCTGCGCATCGTGCGCGCAAGAAGCAGTCTCCGAACAGAGTTACTGGTCTTGGTGTCCGTGCAAGGAAGTGGTGCTTGAGGTCAAATCAATTTCACCAAGGGAAAGGATACAGCCTGAAGAAGCCAAGGGTGAGAAGTAAACTTCAGTTGAACCTGGGTAAGGCGACAATCTCACCCATCATCAAGGGATTTGTTGCCAGTGAAATCTTGCATCATGCATATTCGGCACCACGATAAGGTCCGCGCTGTGTCGGTAACGGTTACAGGGAAGGAAAGGAAACCAGCTATAGTATACTTACTCTCGAATGATGTCGGGATCATGGGAAGTCTCCGCCTTGAAGGAGCAGTAGTTGGTCCAAAGGTCAACGGACGATGAGATGCTAGCAACTCCCCGTTCATAGACCTAGGAAACCCGAAGTTAGCACCGAACATGCGCAGTGGAGAGAGAGAGCTTTCATACCATGTCCGCTGCTTCTGTACCAGTGATGGAGAACTCCAGGTCGGCATATTTCTTCCAGTATCCGAACAACAAGGGAAATTTAGCCAAAAACCGATCGAAGACGTTTCTGACAGTTGTTATGGCCTGCGGATTGGAGTTGCGATTGATTCCACCCTCCAGCGCCTCGGCAGCGCGAACAAGCTTCTCCCACGTCTCGAAGTAGTCAGGGTCGTCGGCCTAAACGAGCATTTGTCAGCTACAACACTTGCGCTTCGCAACCAGACAAGGGCGAATCAGGATCATACAAGTTCGGTCTCAAGCTTTCTCAACTCGGCGTTCTCCTCCTCGGAACCTCCATAGTTGTAGTCCGCCATAATGGCAATCACTCAAAGGTACCAGCAGCGCGAGGACAAGCGAGAAGGAGTGATAGGCGATGAGTGGAGAGTCTTGACAAAGAGAAAATGCAATGAATGGAGGAGACGTAGACTCCTGAATAACAAAAGTAAGACGGTTGCGGGAGAGAGGCAGAGTTCCGCCAGGATAGGTAGAACTTCAGAAAGTGAGGAAGCCACCGTCACCAGCCACACAGCGGCCGCCTTTCCTCGCTGCCAAGCCTCATCTAATGTGGCTTAGCCGCACCCCGGGCTGTGGAATTTCTCATAGCACATCTAAGAGTATTTCCTTTGAAGCTATCGATCGCCAACACAACATTATCTATCCCACGTCCCCGACCTCACACATTTACTCGGGGTTTCTGGCTTGGGCTTATTACATTTCACCATGTCCACCACAACAGCAGCCACCGACCTGGTGAGCAAGCTCCCCCTCCGTCTACGCAATTTCTTCGCCCGCTATCCTCCGCAAATCTACTCCGCGGCCGTACGCCCTCCCGTCACTGAGCCCGAAACGCCAGCCCCTGCGGCCGAGGAATCCCTTCCATCGCCATACACGCCCAACCGAGACGCAAAGGGCTTCAAAAAGCCCGACCCGAAAGCTTTCTCCCCGTCCAAATCGATCCTCTACTCCAACCCGGAACATCCCAACCCTTTCCTGCCACGCAAGAACTTCCGCAATGGCAAGTGGATCGGCCCGCCCATCGGGCTGAGGAGACAGGCGGAGCTGGTCAAGTTGGCTATCAAGTATAACGTGGAGGCGTTGCTGCCGCCTGGGCGCAAGTCGACCGAGTATAAGGAGACGAGACGGGCGGAGCGCGGACTGGCGATCAAGGGTACCGGTGTTGGACAGAAGGTCAAGGGTCACAAGTGGGAACGGACGATGGAGGCTCGTTTGGAGGACAGGCGCAAGGCTATGATGGAGATGCCGGAGATGATCCGGTTGTGGAAGCAGGTAAGCATTCTGTTGATGTTTAGTGTGCGGTTGGAAGGTGTCGAGGCTAATTTGATGCAATGCACAGAGAGGTCATGGTCGTGGCTGGAAGCAATGGCCCAAGAGGTGAACGTATATATGTCAATATCTTTGCTATCGCACGGGATTTCATCATGTCGCATCTGTTTTATCTGCCAATCCTCGACTCACACAGCTTGGCTAAGATTTCTATATGGATCATTGACGGGGTTTGGGATGGGAGTTCTTGTTTGCATATGTACTGTACAAATAGATGTTCTAGCAAAAATTGCACAAAGCGTTCCATGTTTCATAGTATTACTCTGTATGTATACTGAACCCTTCAAAATCAGACTCCAGAACTGGACAGCCTCGACAACTTGGCCTATGCAAGCACTATTATATAAGTGGCAATAATATTCAGAAGATTGAGTGGTCTCATATACATGTCACCAAAACGAGACGCTGGTATCAAACGCCAAATCCAAACTAGGCAATCAGATGATTCTCATAAGTCGTAATCATGCGCATACGAAGGAGTAACGATATCGCCAACCATCAGCGTCCAGCGCTCCGCGTTATCATGCTGCTCTTGCGTAACTTCTGACGCAGAAAGAGAGCAATGTCTCCCAAAAACAATTTTGTTGTTGATTTTCCTGGTCTTTGCCAGCGTCGAAAAGGGCTCGTCGCGACGGACACCGGTAAATTGGTCAATGCAGACCATCGAGCATCGTTGACAGGAACCAAGTACATCGAACCGAAGCTCTTCAGGTCCAATTTTGAGGGCCTCCCACTGGTCTTCGATGTATGGCTGCTCCACCTTGGGCGAGTCTGTGAGACTCTCCGCGACGACGATATTGGCCCGGAAGACGTCAGCGGCTACGGCTTTGCTTGTCCCCGTCTGATTTTTCTTTTGACTGGCTTTGATGTTCTCGTTCAAGTAATTCACAGAAGAGCGCGATATAAGGAGGATCGGACTCTCGTTGGACAGGAGAATGGGATTTTTCTCCGCAGGAGGCGGCGAAGGGTCTTGAGGGAAAGAGCCAGGCATCACGAACTTCCTCAGGTACTGTTTCCAAGCGCCTGAGGGCTTCCGGGGTGAAGCATATCTGGTTGAGGAATGTGGTGGAAATCGTGCCAGTGTGCAAGGCACACTAAGGAAATCGGAGAAAAATTGCGCGACGGAGCGAGAGGTATAAGCCTGTACAGTCACCTGGTCTCCACAAACTGTAGAGGCCTTTGACGTTCGCTGGCAAAGGGAGGTCGTGGCCAATTCTGTGTCCTCACGCAGGAGAGACACTTCCAGGAGCTTCTGATCAGTTGAACCCGGCTCCCCGCAAGTGACACGCAGCACATTGCGGTCAAGGTCGATAGAAGGTCGAATGAGAGCCATACGAGGATACTTCTTCTGGTTCAAGGCAGCACCAGTACCCTGGTGGATAAGACACCATTCTCGGTCCCAAGCCAGCCCCTCCCTTCTGACCTCCCAGCGTCTTCCATCAGGAACTCTGAATGGTCCGCAGCTCTTGAGCGGATAAAGAGACAGGCTTTCGATATAGAAGCGGGGTTGCTGAAGTGGCACACTGTGTACTGGTGTAACCAGAGAGTCCACAATTGGCACTTTCTCGACATAAAACTCCTCGACAAACTCGACAAAGGTATCGATGTCCTCCAAGTTAGTCATCGCTCCAAGGCTGAGCCTTAAGACGCCAGTCGGCCGGCCGTCCATGACATCGTGGTCATCTCCACAACGCAGACCAGCTGAAAATTGTTGGAGCAAGTCAGCTCCCGTCCACCCAAGGCTCCCCGATGTGCCTCCCGGGTTGCACAGGGAGCCGGATCTAATTTGGATGTTTTTCATTGCTGCAAGTCTCTCAACTTCAGACTTTCCGATCCATGACCCTTGGCCGTTGCGGAGGTTGAACGCAATGATAGGGCCTTGTGTGGAGGGCCGGTTGTAGTCTGATAGTGGAGACTTATAAAGCTCGCAGACTCTCTGCCCGTTGAAGTGTCTCAAGGCGTTTAGTCGGTCATACAGGCGCTTTGCAAGAAAGCGGGTATGAGACGAGATATTTTGCATCGAGCCGAAGAGACGCTCATGAGTTGCAAACGCCGAGTCGAGGGCAATGATATCGTGAAACGGGAGGGTGCCGTCCTCCAGCCGATCATGTATAGAAGATTGCTTTTTCGCATGCCATTGCAACCCACGTGTCAGGACCATATCCACAGTGCCTCCTCCGAAATACTTGCGGTGCTCAAAGATCTGTCCAGCACTCTTGCGGACGATCAACGCACCAAGATCTGGAAAACCAAAGATCTTGTAAAAACTTAAAACGGTGAAGTCCGGCGCGGCGGATGCATCACTCAAATCGAGAGGCGAGGTCGAAACCAAAGACGCCGCGTCAAGAAGAGTATAAACGTTTCCGCCGGCAGTCGCCCCCTGATTTCTGATCCTCTTGCACCATGACAATGGCAGACGGCGACCATTCATATTCGACTGCGCAGGATAGGCAAACAACTTAAGCGACTCGAGCCGGACATCACTCAACCTTGAGATCCAAGCTTCGACCTCGTCATCGGAGGTGAAGCACCGACCTCCCTTCTCTGCGAGTTCTCGTACACCAACGAGACTCGTATGAGCGTCCACATGGTACCCATACCAGAATCCCTGCCGTGTCGAATCCCTCATTCCATCCGCAACCAACTTGATCGCCGCGGTGGCATTGGCCACAAATACAAGATCAAACTCTTCCGGGTCTGCTTTGAAGAAGCGAAGGGCTCGAAGACGCACGTCATCCACGCGCTGTGTGGACAGCTGGGAGGAGGCGGACAAGGAATGGGGATTTCCGAACAGGTTCGAAGTCAACTCTCGAGAGAAGGACTCGATCAGTGATTTGGCATATAACGTGGTTCCTGCATGATCCAAATATGTCGTATCTGCAACATCGATGAGTACAAAGGTCAAATACAGTGTGACCTTCGTCAAGGGAAGGAGGCACACCTTTGAGCTGCGGATACTCTCGCTCTCGGATTGTGTCCACATTCTCCGAGTATCCCATTCCATACTCCAGTATTTCTTCTTCACAGCTTGTGACTCCCACCATATTGTAACGCTTATCACCCCAGAAAGTTCTGCCTCAAAGAATTCGACTGCGAATAATCCAAACGAGCTGTTGCGCCGATGCGGATATAAGGTGGCGACAACCTAACTCCGCACGCGATCAACCAAGCACCGGAAGATTCACACCCGGACAGCAATATATCGCCTCGAGATTGACTATATCAAACAGGAGGCCGACACTCGATATATGAAAACCAGACAGAGATGGGTCGAAGTTCAATCAACGTTCGGTATACAGATAAGAGACTCGTCGGAGCTTACCGACGGACGAAAACTTCATTGACCGGTGTCCAGAGAATATGAATCCCACTTCAGTGAGTATGAATAATGGCCTGAGCAACGAGAGCCCTCCAGGACAGACATCTCTCTGCCTTAAATAACTCGGATATGTTCAGTAATTCAATGAGGGCAGGGATGATGGTAACTGTTGCATCTGCGTGCTCAGAGACGACGAAGGTCAGCTTCCCCACAATAGGATAAGAATGGGCGAGGGGCGGAAATCCCCGACGGCGTGGCAATAAGCCATCCACCTACAAACTCATGTGGCAATTCGCCAGAAAAACAAGCAGAGCGATAACGACACGCCCCAGCCAACAATATCGACTTATCGGAGCACCACAACCCCCACTTAATCGCGCCCGTTAATGTCTCCAAATCGACAGCCTGCAATAATAGTTCATGCATGTCGTATTCGAACCACGCTGCCTAACAATGCATTGTCACCATCATCATCCTCGGACACTTACCAGGACATGGTTCACACTGCTGAGCTGACGGTTGGCGACTGAACTCGTTTTTCGCCCCTGATACTCGCTTCGAACTACGAATAAGATGCTCGTTCCAACAGCTGACTGCAGCCATTCCCATGTCCATGATGGTTCCCTGAGCGGTTGCATCTGCCTGGTTGGGCCTGCAAATAGTATGAGGCTGGCCTATGGTCGGAAGATAATCGCCTCCCAACCCATGCGGTCATGAGGAAATTCAAATCACATATCGATACGTGGCATGGTTTGTCGCCAACAGACGAACCAACAATTAATCTAGTCGTTGACTGGGTCGATGAAACTGAGATGCAGGGTCGGGTTCGACCTGCACGAAATCTCAGGTAGGGATCCGGGATCCCCATGACTGTCAATGCACTCGAGTCTTGGTTCTAGAGACGTGATTCGTCTTGCATACAGCCTATCCGGTTGAAAAGAAACAAGCGAGGGCTACGGAGTATGTAGAAACGGGCTGGGGCAGAACAAAACGGGCAGGTAGGTAGCATTAGATGGTGACGACGTAGCGGACACCTGTATCAGGAAAGACATAACGTACAGGGCGCAAACAGCTGAAACGAGAATTCCAACCTGACTCGTGATTCATCGTATTTCAAATCGTCGCAAAGATCAAACAGTGTGCGAGGCATTTATACGTAATATTTGGGCTTCGCCCGGCAAGGTATGTCAGTTCAAGGGACATCCTGGAATCAAGCCAAACTTTCGTTGGCACCACCAATCCTGAATACCTCTTTGTCCTTGCGCTGTTCACTTGTTTCTCCCCTCGTTTCTTGGAGCAAATTGCATATCTTTCACGTCATCGCATATCCATAAATCATAAAACATTATCGTCAATCATGCTCAGACAACATAGTGCTGGCGACTCCTCGAGGAGCTGCGATGCTTGTGGCCATGACCCCGTCGGCTGCTGTGGCTCCTCCTCCGCACCGTCGTTGTCTCCTTGACGACCACTTCCCTGTCCCTTCTGTAGATAAAGAGCGCCAGGATAGCCGTCCAGAAGAAGAACACCGTCTCCATGATCCCCAGCGCAAAGCAAGTCTTCAGCATCGCGCACGTCTTGTTGATCTCCAGGTACAGGTGGTTCTGGTTTTCGTAGCCAAGGTACCCGAAGGGCCAAGCGACACCCACACAGAGCCGCCATTCCAGTGAGCGCAATCGGCGTCCGCGATGAAGCGGAGCTCGTAGACTCCTGCGATGAAAGCGCCGAAGAAGAGGAGGTCGACGAAGGCGACGAAGAACGCAGAGCGCTTCGTGGTCGAATGGCGGATGAGCGTGTCAAAGGCCCAGAAGACGGCAATCACGCTGACGATAAAGAGCACCAGGATGTAGGGCGGGGTGATCTGGTTTGCTTTGAGATAGCCGTCGACGAAGTAGGCCTGGTCGGCATGTTAGGCTCCGGAAATGCATATGCCAAAAAGGTATATCTGCTTACCATCATGCCAATGATCGGAATCAGGAATACAATCTCCACCAAGCGGTTGAAGATGAAGAACAGACTTCCAATCATCTTGTCCGCTTGCTTTTTCCGACTACTGCTTCGATGGATAAAGTCAAATGCCGACTTGAGGTATGTGAGGAGATCAAATGTCCAAAATGTGGAGACAATGCGCTTGCGATTTTGATCAAAGCCGATAGTGTCGTTACGTATCAGCGATAGGATGATTAGAGAAGAAACAGGATATGTGCGCAAGTTCAAGAGACTCGTGTTATCCACAACTTCTTGCGTTAGGCTGTGTACACTACACCTCTGCCGGAAATATGTTGAGCAAACACAAAGCACGAGGGAACGCTCAAACGTGGAATCAGGGAATTATGCATGCAAGAACGAGGTCAGATCATGGCAACACATAAATTCAAAAGGGGGAAAAGAAAGACAAGAAAGACAATGCCTCTTCCCGAAAATATTCTCCGAGCTGATCATGATGGAGGGGAGGCTGGGCGACTCAGATTGCTGGATTGCGGGGTGGCTGGGCAACCAGCATCATGGATCATTATCGACACATACACGTGGGGGAGATGCGGTGCCTGGTTGCTACTTGCTCCAGAGCTGAACTCTCCATTTTTAATGATTGATTAGACATCGACATGTCCTTCTATCATTTGCAGTGATGTCGATAGTAGTATAGCAGCATGTATGTAACCGATCCACTGTTGGCTCGAGCGGCCTATTTCCCACGCGGTTCTAGCCATGGTTGATCTTTAGCTTATTTGCAGCCTACCTTTAACTGAGAGCTAAAAGCAGTCAGGTACCAGCATTTGAAGATGCCGTCTATGCTTCGTATGCAGTAACTCAATAAATTGAATTTAGCTGACTGATTAATGATATATGCTGATGCTCCTGGTATGATCGACAACCATTCGGCTGCGTTTTTAAATAGAAATCGTTACAAAATCTATCAAACGCCAAAAAAAAAATGACAAGCAGATTAACCAAAATACAGCGGGACATATGTATAGAAACATGATCCCTTTTTTATACTCGAACAAAGATTCATCAATCATGGCACGGGTATACTTCAGGACTTGGCAGTTTATGAGCAAACGCGCGATATCCGCACACTCCAAAACTAGTCTCATTTATCCCGAAACTGCAGATCCGACCGACTCTTACTGTGAGTCTCTGCCTGGACGAGTGGCTACTGGATCCGGCCGTACGTGAGGAGCAGTGACGCCTGGTAGCACAGTTTGTGTCTGAGAATGGTATGAAGTGTCAGCTTCGTATCTTGGTAGCCCGCCGATTCCCGGATTCTGTGTACGAGCATAGCCACGCTGCATCTCGTATCCATCTGCAACATCTTCACTGGAAGATGACCATTCACCATCATTGTCATGGGATCGGCGGTTGCGCAAGTCCGAGGTGTACGGGTTAGCTGAACCCATGTAAGTCGGAGAAATTCGCGCCGGACCGATCTCAGGAGCACCAGATGCGTCTATCCTGTCTTCCGCCGGGTCCCGGAGAGCTGATGTGCTCGCATAGTGGTCAGACAGAGGCGAGGCCTTGCTGGGTGCCACAGGGTCTGTACCCCAGCTTCGAATCGGATACGCGCGCCCTTTCTTCCACGGCTCGGAAATGGGTGGGAAATACTGGCGGTAGGAGATGTAGGCGCAGACAATGCCCAGCAATGACCCACTGATCACGTCAAAAGGATGATGCCTCGCATCCATGATCCGTGAAACGGCAACAAGTGTCGCCGCGAGACAAGGAATTATGACGATGATGGCCTTCCAAACTTCGCCTCTGTTGTCCATAAAGTGCAGTTTTCCACACAGCCAAAGAGTCAAGTAGAACAACCCGGCAAAAGATGCTGTATTCCCAGATTAGTACAAGGAAAAGAGCATCAAAACTTTGAGAGAAAAAAGCTTACAGCTACTATGACCTATACTATCAGTCAGCGTAGCTCAAGAAAAAAAAAAAGATTAGAAGGCCCAGGGTAAACTTACCTGAAGGCCAAGAACGGAATCCATCCTTGATGATTGCGGGGTCTCCCGTACAAATAGTCGAATTGGACAATCCAGGAATAAGATCTTCGCTTCCTGGTCTCGGCTTGCACCGATCGATCAAATCAGGCCTGGGCTTCCCACATGCGGTCTTCAGCACCTGGGTGATGAGAAATGCGAGTCCCTGCGATAGCAGAAGACCCAGGAAGCCACAGTTGAACTCCCATAGGCGATCCTTCCACCGGTATGGCCCGGTAAGCTTCCTCTTCCCGGATGCCGGATTGTACGGCTTGTGATGCGAGAACAGACCGTCAATGAACAGCGTATACAACGCAATTATGACGAGGGGGTGGCGCAGGAGATGAGCAGGGCTGCCTGGATCGAAATGCGCTCGTGGACGGCATAGGGGTACTGGATGGATATGTTTCGCAGAGAGAAATGCTGGTGATAGGGTTCGATGGAATCGAAAATGTAGAAACCAGCAATGCAACCGCTATAGTGAAATTATCGGTAAGTGATTGTGACGGTCTTCGAGCGAAACGGAAGGAAATACGAACATGAGGATAAGATAGTCGGCAATGTATCTGTATAACGAAACAGAAGCTATTAGCAACACAATTCCAGTAAGTCAATCTTGCCGATTTCATCACTCACGAAATTATAATACGAGGTCGTAACCGCCGCTTCGAGAACGGTAGTTTAGAGGGAAGATTATCCATTTTTTGACGCTGAAGCTCTTAGACCACAAACATAAACGGCCTCTGGTGAAACGAAGATTCTAAAGGAAAGCTGAGCATGAAAATCAGCTTTCACTGCACAATAGGACAAGGAGACGCATTATATTTCCCAAATTCGGGTACAAACTGGGCTGGTACAAATAGCCTCTTGGCTATTTCTTGGAGAACACAGAAAACAAATCCTCTTGTTCCTTTGGAAAATGACTGATCCACAACTTACTGTACAAGTCAAAAGAATATCCCGCGATCCCGCGCGGCGATGTAAATCAGGATCCTAATCTTCGGAGTATCCCCAATTGAGCGGTTTATGAGATATCGTTCATGGCAGAACCTGAGCATGCGATCATATTAATAGTCTGCCGGATCCAAAGCTGCCTAAAATAATTCAAACATTGAGAACAAACTGCAGGGCTATGCCAATAACGGGAAAAATACTGCTGCCACCTCGACGGCTAAGGCTTGAAGCGTGTCCCGTGGCGTGGATCGTAGCCATTCAGGCTTGTCCTGACACAATCAGAACCCGCTGCGCTCAATGAGAAGCGCTGAGGCTGTCACTGAGGATCCACAACTAGACCCTGGCCTGGAGTAGGTCGAACAACTGTGAATCAGATCAAACGAGGACTTACCTAGCTTGTTTAGGCCACAGGGGCTCAAAGTCTAATTCTAAGCCACCAGAGCACCACTGAGGGCACGTGTACAACCTCGATTTGATTTCTTTTGTATTGTCCTTTAAAATATATAATTATTCGTGATCTAGAATCATTTGAAAAACAATTAAAGAGAGATAATCAACCAATGTCCTGTCAAGTCAAATGCTAAGTCCACTGTCTCCGTGGCGCCCAACTATTCTGCACGGCGGGATCGTCCAGTAATTTTAATTGGCAACCTGAGGCACACGACAGCGGTTGTTCTAGGCAACATTATTTTTTGTCACTGAATGCCACTTGGATAGTATCTACCTGAACGAAACATTGTCGCTCCTTTGAAATAAATCTTTGTAGCTTGCAGTTCTATTTCGATAGTTTATTTAGGAAAATTCTATTAGTATTTGGAAAGCTAATCGGAGATAATATCTGTTTGAAATGGTTGACTATATATATCCTTGTGGTTATTGCCAGGGTCCTCCGCCTTTTCTGTAAGGAACAATTATCGACGTTCAGAAGACTTAGTAGTATTATACAATGCAAGCTATCTTCCTATGTACCTAATGAATGACTGTTCACAATTAATTCACTGACCCATTCGAAAGATTCACTTTGCTGCCTGCCATCCCGACCATACCCGACATTGAATCGATTTGGGTTCGAAAGAAAAATTTGTTTTTTTCATCAATAAAAGCCATAAGTTCCAAAGATATTACCATAGGTCCATCATTCATGTTCTCATAATGTCGGGTAGTCCTTTGTCAAGCCGATTGACTTAGCAGACAGTGATGTACAGCCCAAGACTGGAAGTTGATTAGCCACGATTCAGATGTTGAGACACGCAGAGTAAACTTACGGAGAGGGGTTGTAGTCCTCGAAGAAGTTGAGGTTGGTGCTACCAGCGTTCTTCATCTCGAAGCCGACTGCCTGTCCAGCGGGGCACTGGAAGGTAGAAATCAGGTAGGAGTTGCCAGGGGAGACAGTGGTAACGCCGTAGTCTTGCTTGACCTTGGGAGCATTGCTGTAGGAGGTCTGAGAAGTAGCAGCAGATTCCAGCGCGGCGAAATCGATCTTGCCGTCACCGCTGAAGGAGTAAGAAGAGGTCTCGAGGTCCTCCTTCTTGGGGAACAAGAAGACGAGACTGCAGGTCTTGCCGGCGTCCGAGGAAGGAATATCAAAATTGAAGATGCTCGAGACGGTGGAAGAGACTGTGCCGTTGAACGAGGTGCCAGGAGCCTTGTTGGGAGAAGAGGAGTCGACGGGGATGATTAGGTGGGGGAATTCGTACTGTCCAGAGAGATCGGTCGGGCAGCTGGGGCTGGAAGACTGGGTGGCAGAAGCAGAATGAGAAGGCTGCGATCCAGTGCCAGCGGGAGTAGAGGGTTGAGAACCGGAGCCAGCTGGGGTGGTTGACTCAGGGCAAAAGGTAGAGGTCATGGTTGTCTTGACAGTGGTGGTAGATCCCGGAGCGCTCGACTCGGGAGTAGGAGAGGCGGCAGGGGTGCTCTCCTGCACTGCGGAACTTGTTGGAGTGACAGAAATGACCGAGCTGTAGACTGAGGAAGAACTGGCACCGGTACCGGTACCAGTGTTGGCACAGTTGTCGGCATGCAGCTGGATGTTCTTGCAGCCAGTCACATCATTGGTATTGGGAGAGGTGTAGACGTTCAGTCCTCCATTCTGACCAGTCTCACAGGCGACAAAGTCTGTCTTTCCGTTGTAGGTGAGCAGGCCCTGGGCGTTGACGGAGAAACCGGTGGTGGGCTGGGCTCCGGCATCACACTGGAGCTGGGTGGTAGGAGCTATCGATATTTGTTAGGACGTTGTCTATCTGTCAAGAAGTGAATCCAGATACTCACGGGTCAAGATGCATCCACGTCCGTGACCATCGATGATACCACCATCGGAGTTGATGCAGTACTCGCCCTCAGGAAGGTTGCCGTAGACACGGTTCTGTCCATCATCAAGCTGGCCAATGGGGCCAGAGGCACCGCCAGAAGCGGTCAGATGGAAGCAGCAGGTGTTGTCTCTGGTGACGAGAGCATTGGCTCCGACAGCGAGAGCCGCGAGAGTGGCAAAGTTCTTCATTCTGCGAGAGCGAACGAAAGAGGCGAGGCAGCACAATGGGTGAAGCGAATGGACAAACGGTTTGATTGGTCTGAATTGGTACGACTAAGACCGACGTTGTTTATCTTTTTGTCTGTTTGAGGACTACAGCAAACACTGACGAGGACGAGAAGTACTCGTTACTTATAAACCGTGGTGGGTACCCCTTCATATCAGCGTCATGGATGTCACTGGGACCCAGATCAAGGTAGGTCAGCAACAGCTCATACTTTCGCATGAAAGCAGAAAATAGAAACAAAGTGTTGGCCAGTAGCAATTCATTCTCATGTAATGCATGTGGGCCAATACCGACCAGTCTGGCATCATAAACACGCCAGAGCGAGTAAACAAGCTCGATATTGCACGGACCTGCCAGCGAGCCTGGAAGTAATCGGATTTCAACGCCATTCGATATGGAGGACGTCATGATGGATAAGACATTGTGGGGAGATGGTGAATAGCATTGAGATAGCATGGCCCACCTACGATCCTAGTGCAGGACGGGCAAGCCATATCTAGTAATATTGTGCAAAGTATGAACCTGCGGGTGGATCAGGACCCATCGGAAAAGTTCTTAGATTGGCCGTAGAGAGCCTGCCCTGAGTCAGCGGCCCTTCAATGTTGCCCGATACATGGTTCTCTCAGTCTCAGGGCATGAGAGCTGCAACTGAGGTGGCGATATCAGATTTGATCCACGGATCTGGCACAGTCGGAAATTGGTTTGGCCAAAGACAACAAACATTGCTGGACGAGGTTTCAAGGACGAAAGCGTTGAGCTCCCATGGTTCTTTCATTCTATTCATAGTCTCCTATCAGCCGGGATGGCTGGTCAGTAATGAATTGAACACAGTTGAGCACTACTGCGTTTCCACGCATTAGTGATGCATTCCCAGTACAAGCCTATACATCTGGAAAAGAGCAGTGGAGCAGAGCAGAGAGTGGAGATCTCTTAAGGTGCCTTGCATCTAGTAAACGTCATGAAGAGATTGTCGGGGTTGACTTAAGCTTCCGTAACATGAGCGCAAAATGGGGCAGCCTGGGTTGCCTTATCCTGTTGTTGCTTAGTCGCTTTCGTAATGGGGCATGGCTGGTGCCTCACGGACCAGGGTCTTAGCATCTACGTTCCTGGGCGTGGTCACCAATACTATGGTACTTTGGAGCGTGGATTTTGAACCAAGGAAATGGACTGGAGAAGGTGGGAAATTATACAATTCTAGAGGTACACAAGAGCCAGAACAAGTAAGCAACGCTCAAGTGGGACGAGATGGAGCTTCCCTGACGAGGATACAGTGGGTAGGTGACGACACCGCTGGCAGCCGAGAGCGCTGATTGTCTTTACACAGCTTTTCCACTGTGGGTTTATCAATTTGATAACTGTTGCATTCACAAGGTTTATGAATAAAATAATATTGGTCTGGGTAATGCAATGGATGTAAGACACTTGGTCTTTCATCATGCCGATCTATATGTTAGCCACGCGTGTCATTGGACCAAGTTATTATTTCATTAATAACTGCTCTGCAAATCCGTTCCTTTCAAGTAAGCCAGCGGAGGTCGAGTAACCGAGGTAACTGCAACAAGACATCATCAGCCAGGCACCAACGTACACAGTACACGAGAATAGCCGCAGTGCGGCCCTATTATCCAGGCTGGCACCTGAAGGCACATATACCTATTGGTCCGATAATGCAGACAGCCTCAGACTGGTCGATCAGTGCTCATAGATCATAAAAACGCTACCTAGGTGTAATAATCCGTCCATTTTCGCATGTGCTTGACCTTGGATCAAGACGACCATCTAGTTGTGGCTACCAATACTACCACTCGTCTGATGTATGATGTCTCCTCTTCACCGTCGCTAAGCGGACTACAAGGCTGCCTGACTCGTGCAGCTACTGTTCGAAGGAATTCTACCTTTGTGATCTGGCACCTGACACAACTTTGACCATAATACTGAGCATGGGAAGCCTCAATCGCTTGATAGAAAGCCAGGCCTGGACCTCAAAAACTCCATCTCAAACCGCATGGGTCCACCAACAAAGCGTCAATACAAGCGTCATTCTCCAGCATGAGCAAACAAGATGGCCCTGATCTTCCCGCAAAG
Source organism: Aspergillus novofumigatus IBT 16806 (assembly GCF_002847465.1). NCBI lineage: Eukaryota > Fungi > Ascomycota > Eurotiomycetes > Eurotiales > Aspergillaceae > Aspergillus > Aspergillus novofumigatus. The sequence continues at coordinate 1,714,090 of NW_020194278.1, forward strand.
CCCGTTAAGTGTGAATTATACACGGACTGATGTAGTTGAGTAATGTCGATCCCTTGAACCGATGTAAGCCTTGCATCACTTACATGTGTAGATCTCTGAAGCTGTCAAAACATCCATTTAGTGTCCCGTTCTGGTCATGTGTATGTTGGCTATGTGTGACTGCGAGGTGGTTCCAAGGTAGTCGGGGCGAAGAATGTCATTAATAGAGGTGCCTAGGATACAGCAAACTCTCATAGACCTTGAATTGACCTTTGTATTTTCTGCCTCTTGAAGTATGCGAGAAGCAATGGTAGGTACTCAAACTCTAGATTAGCATTGTCCTGTGCTGCAGGTTTAAAGCTCTAGCTCTCGACCCTGACGGGGTGAGAGTCTGGTGAGTCAAAGCCTTCAACTGAAGGGACAAACACAGTGACCCCTCCGCACTGAGTGAGACACCCAATTGTCCGAATCCTCGTTATCACAGTACATCGGATTAAGGGGGGCAACGGCACGCCGCTGTCGGGTGTGAGAGAAACACACGATATAGACATTGATCCAGACATTGAAATGAGGTGATAATAATACAAACAAAAGCTGCTGTGATTCTTTGAGAAACCCATACTGTACAATAACTCATAAACAGCCGCATTATATCTTGCCTCCAGTAATCTGCTCTCCCAGTTTCTTGACTCTGCCCTGGATAAGATCCCAGCGAGCTGCTTCGCTCTTCTTCGATTCGTTGACAATGTTTTGCACTGTCGGAGGCACGCCAAGGTTCCAAATATTCTCACCCTGCTGGTGGTCACTGCGCCACGCCTCGTTCTCACCCTCGGGGAACACCTTCTCGATCTCGGCGGCAAGCTGAGCCTCGGTGGTGATAAAGGTACGAGCATTCACGTAAAGCGCTTGTAATGAGTCCTGCCGTTCTAACTCATCCCGAGCCTTCTTGCTCTCCAACTTTGCGCGAGCTTGAGCAAGGCGCTCTTCTCTGTCGGGATCGGGCAGCACCGGGGTACGTTTAGGCAACATCTCTTGGACAACAGAGGGACGAGTCAAGCGTTCATCGTCTCTTTCCGGCTGCCGAAGAACTTGTTCGCGTTTTTTCTGTCTCTGAATGCTGCGGTACGCCATGAACTTGTCCGTCCGCTGCTTGCGGCTGTGCAATTCGAGGAGACCTTCCCGAAGATTCTGCCGCCTCATGTCGGCCATTCGCCGCTTCCAATCCTTATACTCAGCGTGTGGGTCATTGGGGTCGATTTTGATATCCTTCGACGGAAGTGGTGTCGCAGCAGCAATGTATTCTTCGGTCGGCTTGTCTACTCGGCGGGCAGGGAAGAGCTCTCGAGGGACTGGCAGCGTACCCTTAACTCGGGGTTTCACTCGTAGATCGGGCTGAATGGTTTGAGGGACGTCGACGAAATTTGGAGACTCTGGTCCGACTCGACGGCAGGTGGAAGAGGAGAAGCTACGGACTTGCGCCGTGGCAGCCCTGCAGTTGCGGAAGAGAGACATGTTGGACAGACGCCGTTCTCACAGGACCCCGAGCAAGCGGCAAGTCCCTGTTGAATAGAAAAGGGGCCACAGGAGATTGAGGAGCAAGTAATCTCCAATCTTAGCAAGTGGCCAGACAAGAACGTAGCAAGCAATGAACGATCGAAGACGGCGGTCCCAATATCATAGGAGTCGGGAAAGATGAAGCGGATTTTCTTGCACTTGGTCCGTGCACCACAGAGCTTGGCACCCACGCCAGGAAAAAAAATAATCTCACTCCGAGGAAATTTTCCTTTTCCTTCTCTTCCTTCTCTTGCGCTTTGCCAACTCTTATTCTCTACTGCTGCCTTTGGGACTTTTTTTTTGAAATTATTTTCTGAAGGCCTTATCAAGGAGTAGCATTCGACATGGGTACAGGAAAGAAGGAGGCGAACCGTAAGGTACGCCAGGGGAAGGTTGGAGATGGCATGGCCAATGTCAGAACTAAGGGTGAAAACTTCTACAGGTATGTTTTATGTGCTTTATCCAGCGTGAAAAGAATGTTTGACTGACTTAATGGAAGAGATGCGAAGAAGGTCAAGCATCTGAACATGTTCAAGGATGGCAAGCCTCGACGTGACGCTGCTGGAAACATCACCGTCGCCGCCTCGTACCAGTCACGAGATGCACCCACGGCTCGGATTGAACCCAACCGTAAATGGTTCGGTAACACGAGAGTAATTTCTCAGGAGGCCTTAACGTCCTTCCGCGAGGCAGTCGCTGAACGTGCCTCGGACCCGTACTCGGTTCTCCTCAAGACCAACAAGCTTCCTATGAGCTTAATCAGAGACAATGTTCACACTGTGAATGGACTGAAGCAGCATGAAGCGAAGATGGCCATTGAGACCGCTCCTTTCAGTGATACATTCGGTCCTAAGGCTCAAAGAAAACGAGTCAAGCTGGGTGTTGCGTCTCTGGAAGACCTGGCTGGGGAGACAGTCAAGATGCATGACGCCTATGTTGAAAAGACGGATCAAGCCACTCACGAAGATGGAACAATCATCGCTTCCGGCGATGTGTCGACCGAGGACAAGACTTTCAGTGAAGCGCCCACTGCTCGAGAGTCCGTCTTCTCCAAAGGACAGAGCAAGCGAATCTGGAACGAGCTGTACAAGGTCATCGATTCTTCAGACGTTGTCATCCACGTGCTTGACGCTCGTGACCCCGAAGGCACACGTTGCCGGAGTGTTGAGAAGTATATTCGTGAGGAAGCTCCCCATAAGCACTTGATCTTTGTGCTTAACAAGTGTGATCTTGTTCCCACGAACGTGGCAGTAAGTATACTCTTCGTTCATTCATTCCTACCCTCAAAGCTGTAGCCCAATACGATCATCACGTTGCATCTTCGTGGTCTTGAAGAGCCTACATGCCATTGCTAAGTCAAGTCTTCTTCCTGCGACTTTGTGTCGTGCTTTTCTCCATGGAAGTTTGTCTGTTACAGCTCTGGCAGATTGACGCTGGCCCGTGCCGAATTTCATTCTGAAGCTAGGCTGACCAGTTTTCGTTTTGAAGACTGGTCGTAAAGGGCTAAGCTGTGTTCTGTTTGTGAGTTGAGTGCTGCTTCTGCCTTTTGGCGGCTTCGTAGCAGTCCTCTTAGTAACATTTCACACATCACACTCTTCTCTGATTTGAATTCTCATCTGTTTTATTCAAACGCTGGTAGGGTTCGCTAACTCTTCTACCAGGCATCTTGGGTACGGTATCTCTCTAAGGACTACCCCACGTTAGCATTCCACGCTTCGATCAACAACTCCTTTGGTAAAGGTTCTTTGATCCAGCTTCTGAGACAATTCTCCTCTTTGCACTCGGATCGGAAGCAGATCTCTGTGGGATTGATTGGTTATCCTAACACTGGGAAATCATCCATCATCAACACTTTGCGGAAAAAGAAAGTTTGCACCGTGGCTCCCATCCCCGGAGAGACCAAGGTTTGGCAGTATGTGACTTTGATGAAGAGAATCTATCTCATTGACTGCCCTGGCGTGGTTCCACCAAACCAAAACGACACGGAGCAAGATATTCTCCTTCGTGGCGTCGTCCGTGTCGAGAATGTTCACAACCCTGAACAGTATATCCCTGCTGTCCTGGCAAAGGTTCAACCTAAACACCTTGAACGCACGTATGGCATCAAGAGCACTGGAGATCCGATCGAATTCCTTAGCATTCTCGCCCGCAAGGGCGGTAGACTCCTCCGTGGAGGCGAGCCTGATTTGGATGGTGTCGCTAAGATGGTCATCAATGATTTCCTTCGAGGCAAGATACCGTGGTTCACCCCTCCTCCCAAGTCCGCCGGTGACGACAATGCAAAGATCGAAGGTCGCGAAGGTCGGCTTGGGGAGATGCGTCGAAAGAGGAAGCTTGACGAGACAAACTCGGAGCCTGCGGGAACCACCGAGCATGCCTCTAACAAAGAGGACGCCGAGTCCAAAGATGAGGAATTCGAAGGCTTCGAAAGCCACGATGATGATGACTCAATTGCGAATCTGGAAATCAGCGATGAAGAAAGCGGGGAGGAGTGAACAGAAGCTCTCCTTCAACAATTTCACTTCATACGAGCTCATGCTTGTACAGCTATATTGCCACAGGCTTCATCGTTAGGCTTGTGGCTCCTCGCCGATGGGCTGTTTAGACCAACGGCGCATAGCCCGGCGGGCTTCTGAGTCACCTTCGGGTTGCGTTTCAGAGTCCGTGTTCGGCACGCATCCCATCAGGGTCCGAGTGTCTGATGGAGTCGAGGCCTTTCGACGCGTGTACGCAGCCCAGTCGTGGATTTACACGACATGAATCGGGCGTGACACTCGTCAACACTTCTTTCAGTTAGGCCATCGTGACAACGCAATGGTCACTGAATAGATGCTCAATGCATCGCGGTCCTATATTATTGATACCCACACCCTATTTAAGAGGAAATTAACAAATCACATGAGCTATTTCCGTTTGCTGTACCTTGGTAAAGACTGTAGAAGCGAAATGGGCGGTACATAAGCAAGTAGAGTGTGCCTCACCGCCTGCAGCTTGTGTGGGGCCCTCTAGCCTCACTTTCCCCTCCCCCAATACAACTAGATAGCCCTTGCGGTTTGCATCATAAGGTTCTCGAGACAGCAAAGTCGGCTGCATGTTGTCTTCTGTGGAACTAGGGTCCATGACTACAACTACAATTCTTCATGTCTCTGATTCCTAGAGAGATGTGCTACCGTTCCCCCAATAATGGCGGAAGAGGGCATGTCTATTGTTCCCTACGGATCTTCTAACTTTGACGTTGTGCTGTAAGGGCTCTACTACTACACAGAATGTGTGCTCAGGCCAGTGAATCTAATGGTTTTAATATCGCAGGCGTCACAACGATTCAGTCGTCGTTTTCGATCGAGACTCCCAGCAGCTGGTACTGCGGAACGCCTCTGACAGCCATGCGGGCCTTGAACTGACCGACTGTCCCTATTGCCATCGACCGCTTCGTGAGAGCAATGCAGGTCAAGAAGGGCACCATGCTAGCCCCCAGGCGGAATTTGTCAACCCGGACTACTTTCGCATGCTTCATAATAGCTTGCCTAGCTCCGCGGACTCATCGACACCCCCTTCTCCGCGTCGGCGTTTGGTCCAACCTGCTCTCGCCGATGGGCCCACGAGCGAACCAGCTCCTTCCATAGGTGGAACTCAGGGGATATCCTCCGCCGCGTTTACCCAGGATTACTTCAAAAAATTCTTCGTTGAGGAGAGAATTCTAGGGAAAGGAGGCAAGGGTGTGGTGCTTCTGGTGAAGCATGTGCTGGATGGTGTATCGTTGGGACACTACGCTTGCAAACGTGTTCCGGTCGGTGACGATCACGAATGGTTGGAAAAGGTCCTGGGCGAGGTCCAATTGTTGCAACATTTATCGCATCAGAATCTCGTATCCTATCGGCACGTATGGCTTGAGAATGCTAAAATCAGCACCTTTGGGCCAAGTGTGCCGTGTGCGTTCATCCTACAACAATACTGCAACGCTGGAGATCTACACAACTATATTTGTGGCTCGGTGCAAGATACGACTACGCCACAGCAATTAAAGGCGCGTCTGCGGAGAAAATCCAAGGGAGAGCCGGAACCTAAGGTTGACCTGGGCGGACCTCGCAAGCTGAATTTCGAGCAGATTTATTCGTTCTTCAAGGACATCACGTCCGGCCTCCGTCATTTACATGTGAACGGTTATATCCACCGGGATCTCAAACCTAATAACTGCTTGCTTCATGAAACAAGTGATGGTTTACGGGTGTTGGTCAGTGACTTCGGCGAGGTGCAGGCTCAGGATACCACACGATTGTCAACTGGGGCAACGGGAACTGTTTCATATTGTGCACCGGAAGTCCTACGACGAGAGTTCCCTGGAGGACCATTTGGCAATTTCACGTTCAAGTCAGATATCTTCTCCTTGGGGATGATACTTCATTTCCTATGCTTTGCGGAACTTCCTTACCGCAATGCTGACTTGATTCACGAGGAGAAAGAGGATCTCGATCAACTTCGTGCAGAAATCAGCCAGTGGACCGGGTTTGATGACGAACGTAGACTGCGGCCGGACTTGCCTGAGAAGCTCTATACTTTTCTCAAGCGTCTCTTATCTTTGGATCCCGACCGACGGCCGACTGCGGATGAAGTCTTGAGCGGCATTCACGCCGGTGTCAATGGGAATGAGCATTTCCGGTTCAGGAGATCTAGCTCCACGAGTCCTGACCCTCGTACCAACTCTAGAATTCATCCAGTCGATAGCCCCGACGCTTCATCGGTGGGCCGATCCGTCTCTCCAAGGAATGCACTCGCTGGAAGCCCAGTGGCTCTACGGCGCAGCTCTAACTATGAACCCAGCAGCACCGTTCTTGAGGCAGCGTCTTTTGCCATCAGCAATGGGACAGAGAAAAGAGACTCTCTCACCTCCGAACGAGAGCTGATGATCCGACCCAGGTTTTCTGCTACCCCTCACCCTACGCAGGATCAAACCGACCGTGCTGAACAGACAAGTGAGAATCGAGATACTCGGCCCCTACAGCACTTGCTACCTCCGCCGCCAACTCGTCCTTACCTGGCAAGGCTCTTCGAAATAGTCTCGTCTCATCGATTGCCTACTATGCCGTTTCTACCCCTGTCTTTATTTTTTGTGAAGGTCGTTTCAATCTTTCAGCCTTGTGCTCCCCTAGCTGTCAATCCTTGGGTCCTCTACCCCTTGCTTCTACTCGCGGGATTCATTCTGCGGTCCCGGAGTTTACTGGCACACTTTGTCGCTCTCGGTGTCCACGTTGTCATTGTCAGCCTCAGCATGCGATTCCATAAATTATGTCTCTGGCAAGCCCCTCGAGAGTCGATGCTTCTTTGATTGTCCATGGAGCGGGATGCCTTTGTGGGTTGAGACTCCTGCTACAATTTTCCATTTATCCTGTGGGGCTTCTGCCAAAAGACTTCCGGTTGCTGTTAAAAGGCTCTTCATTATTTTCTCATGATGTTTACGACTGCATAAGTCTCCTCAGGACTTGATACCTAAACTGTTTTTGTTGGACTCTTGGTGGGAAGACACAATATGTTCAATAGTCCTAGTCAAGCAATAAAGCGAAGAATACGGTGGAGATTTAATCTGACCATGTGCATTTAAAGAGCCAGCTCCACGCAAAATAGAGGTGCCAGCCTGAACAGTCTTGTAGAGGGTGAAACGTTACCGGATTTCCACATGCTCCAACTCATCAGCCGTCCGTAAGTACTCTACTTGAGCACAGTACGTGCAGTTGATGAGCCGGGGACGAAATACAGTCAGAGAGCCCTCTTAAGCTTCGATCTTGGAATCTTCTCAAGTTGATCATACCACTGGTTCAGATATGATCATGACTCCGCCAGAACTCCGGAGAGCAAGTGGCAGAGTGAGAATTCCGATCTACACTCAGGAGTAGATCACTACACAAGAAGAAGAGAAAGGACGAATGTTAATAGAATGGGTATATGCTCTCATGGCCATGGTACTTCTATGATTGACTCATCCGCGCTGCTTTGAACTTGCTCACGCGCCTCGGGGCTCCATCGACGTCTATGGGAACCCTCTCGGGTTCGTCATCCACGAACCCACCGTTCTGCTGGACCTTCCGGTTCCGCATCCTGTAGAACTCCGTCGCGATTTCTTTCCTGTGCAGCTGCTCGTCGAGCTCGTCTGGCTCGGGAGCGACGGCGGCTCCTTCTGAGACGGTTCGCTCGACAAGTGTATCTGCGAGGATCTTCCCCTCCGGACCTTCGGGTTGCGGTGGTGGGGATGGCTTTTCAATGATATCTGAGATTGGTTGTGAGAATGGTTTGGGTTGCCTTGGTTTGGCCGGGAAGAGAGGAATGGAATCTGGTGTTGGGGCAGCGGGCTTGCGATGCGGTGGGCGAGGATCTGAGGCTCGGATGCCGTTGGTGGGAGGAACGACGCTGGGTATCTCTTCCGTGGTTGCTTTCCTGGCACTCTTGAAGCGCGAGGCCTTCTTTGGACCCCTACTTGCCGCTGGTGTCTTCCCGTTCTGCTGGGTGCGTTCCACAACCGACTCCGCCATTGTCGGCACTTCAGGGTGCTTGGGTGGAAGAGTCTTCTTCTCGGGGACAGCAGGTTTAGGGGCCGGAGCAATATCCAGCTCTTCGGCGAAAGCAACCTTTTTCTTCGGCTTGCTCTCCTTCACCGCCGTATCAACAGAATCGTCGGATTTCTCGATTCGAACAACAGCAGGTCGTTCAAGTTCCTTCTGAATATCCTCTGGAAGGGAAGTGGTATCTTTGCCCACATTCCACAAGCCCTTGGCGTTCAACTTCTTCTCTAGCTCCCGCATCTGCCGATGATAGTCTTCATCCAGGACAGGACGCGTCCTTCCAAAACTGTCTTCTTCCTCTTCCTCATCGTCATCATAGTCATATTCTTCGTCAAATTCTTCGTCAAATTCTTCGTCAAATTCTTCGTCAACAGAGACTTCGTCCGCATCTTCGTCTAGCTCAAGCTCGGCAACGACAGCTCCGACTTCATCCAAGCTGTATCGTAGCATCTCACGGCGTAGTTCTGCGTCTTCCGGGGCTCATCGATATCAGTGATAGGCTGCTCTTCTTGCGTTTCCGCTAGCGATTTTGAAGGCATGGTGCTCTCATCCTGCTTTTCGGCCTGATGATCCTTGGGGCCAGGAGCCTGGATTTCTTCAGCCTCACCAGCCCGATCATCCTCAGCATTGACAGGTGGTGCAGCATTTTCTGTGTCTTTCCGCTTCGGAACCTCCGGTATGTCCTTCACGCCGGCCTTCTTCAAAATTTCCAGGAGTTCCGGGGCCTGATTCCCAGGCGTCGAGATTGAGCTGGAAATCACATTGCCATTGTCATCGAGTTCCTCAATGATCTCCGTCATTTGAAAATCCGCAGTAGGTTCTGAGGGAAGTTGTTCGGAAGTTTCCAGCGCATAAAGCTGAGACTCTGCTTTGCGCAGCCTCTTTTCCATCGTCGCAACATTTTCCTTCACGTAGTCAATCCGCCTCGATATCAAATCGATAACCTGTTGCCTCGATCGTGACACGCCTTGTTTCTCGCCCAGAATCACCTTGACTTCGCCTTCATTAACCAGCGACCCGCCGAAGTTGCGGCCTATGCGGAGGAAATCGCTTGTCGAAGCATTGTCGTCTAGATTGCTGATTTCCTCCTTCAATCCGTCGTATTCGGCCTCCCATGTCCGCCAATGATACAACGACTCCTGAAGTTTCAAGATATTGCCCTCGAGTTCGAGGCGCTGACGCTCGAGGTCTTGTAAGTGGCTGTCTGGCACGCCCATGGTGGAGATTCTCAAATGTCTATATTGTAGGGATGAATAAAAACCATGATATAATGTTTTATCGCATCAGACTTGGCGCAAACTTGTCTGGCCAGAAGATTTGGTGTAGGTATGCTCAGATTTTGATGGGTGAGGCAAAGAAGACAAAAGAAGTTCCGCAGCCGCGGAACCGCGAACCATGCTTCTGATTGGCCCGTCCCTCCAGCTCTTCAACTATCAGCTAACGCCGTCATCGACATGAACATCTTTCTGCTCTTGAAATTCGCTCACAGTCGTAGAATTTTCTCGCATCTCATCGAGTGGATTCATCTGTCTTTTTGATTGTGAATCATGCCTCCTGCTCGCGATTCCCTCGCTCATCGCGGGGATGAAGATGGTAAGTAACTACCTCATGGCTGCTAGATCTTCCTACGATTAAATGCTGAATGGCCCTGTTCAGAGGTCTGTCCCGTTTGCAAATCGTCCCGCTACTTGAACCCGGATATGCGATTCCTCATCAACCCAGAATGCTACCATAAGATGTGCGAGTCTTGTGTGGATCGGATTTTCTCCTCGGGCCCTGCCAACTGCCCTGTCGCGGGATGCCATAGAACCCTGCGGAAGAATCGTTTCAGAAAGCAGACCTTTGAGGATATCGGAGTGGAAAGGGAGGTGGATATACGGCGCCGAGTGATGTCAATGTAGGCTCTTCAATACCTAGAGCTTTTTCTCTCTGAGCTGCGCTAATGACATCCAGTCTAAACCGCCGCGAGGAGGAGTTCGACTCGAAACGGGCCTGGGACGATTTCCTTGAACAGCGTGAAGAAATTATTGCAAATCTCGTCCACGGCACAGACGTAGCGAAGACAGAGGCGGATCTCCAGAAATACGCGCAAGAGAACATGAACTCCATTCGGGCCAACCGCGCTCTCGAAGCCCAGGAGGCATCGTCTTTCCAAGAACAACAGACACAGGAACAGGAGCTCGCACGTATTCGCCGGGAGGAGGCAAGGCAAGAATACGAGAACGAGCGACGAGAGGTCATCGCTGGCCGAGAAGACTATCTCGCCCGGCTTGCAGCGGGAAAACCAGGCGATGCCGCCACCATCGCCCGGGAGAGCCACAAAGTCCTCCTCAAGAAATCATCTGCGCGGCGTAGCGAGGAAGATCGAATCCGTCAGAAGCAGGCCGCCCTGCGCAGCTCGGAGCTCAAGAAACTCGGCCAGACTGCCACCACTGCGGACCGCGCCGGTCCAGCAGACACAGGTCTCATCAAGGGTCTCAAGAAGATCAAGACCCCGGAGCCCGAGAAGGCCTACGATCCATTTGGCGGTTACGTTCCCAACAAGCGCGACTACTATACCCTGCGCGATCACTACCCATCCAGTTACCTCGACCCAATCAGACAGGACACCCGTATGCAGGCGGGTGGGTACGATTTACGGGAATATTATTCTCGTACCCTGCTCGAGGCATTTGCAGGCTTAGGATGCTTTATCGATGAGGAAGTATCTAAACGCGATGCTACGAGCACACTTGGGAACCCAAAACCTGTGGCCACTGAGGGGGCAGCAATGGCTGCTGTATCGAGTTCTAAGGTAGGAACATGAATATCATTCGTTCTGATATGATCACCGGCGTGCATGTCACTCTTTTTGATTTTTTGGGTTGACCCACAATTTTGGACCGGAGTTCGCATGGGCTTATCGGGTTGGATATCTACATAGAGCATAGCGATGGCGTTTCTGGAATCCATTTTTTCCCTTTTCTCCCTCTTCATCTCTCTACACTCACCTGTCTCTATTTCTGAAAAGCGCGAATGATATAGAGTCAATTAATTCCAAACCAACAGGATGACGTTTTTATTCCATATTCATCAATCAAGAAACTTTTCCAGACAGAAAGAGACGCGAAGAGAGAAAAATATAGCCTGCCATAGCTAAACGAAATCGCAGGTGGAATGTGTCATCATTAGTAAGTTTGCCTTACTAACCACAACAGCGCGCCAATGGTCTAGTGGTTAGGATGCGGTCCTCCCATTCCCCTACTGGGCAAGACCGAGACACGAGTTCGAATCCCGTTTGGCGCATTCTTTTTGCTTTTTGCTTCAGTTTTGCTTGATACTTTTTGCGTTGTTCTATAATTCCTTTTTGTGACGGACATGCGCTTGATGTTTTGCGAATCATGGCGCCCTCGCCATCAGCCTGGCAAATGTACCATGCAGTGTGGATGGAGGCGAGCTCGGACATGTCCTCCGGGAAACCTCAGATATCTGGCCATCACAATGACGAAGGGAGGCCAACGTTTGTGTATATATTCGCCGAAGAGTAATTGGATATCCTGTGCCGTTGTATGACATTTGCTTCCTACTCTGTGCATAGTCAAGTCCGAGCACATATAGAATCGATTACGTTTGTATATTGATACCCTTAATTGCGCAAAATGTCAGTCGCAGGAAGTCAGTATGTCTTGCAGACAGGGCTGGCATCCGGTATGTCCGCTACAGAAGGGCCAATACACTCGCCGCACCCGAATCCCGTTGACCCCAAGATGAGCGAGGAGTCTTATGTGTTGCCTAGTGAGATCATACCAGACTCGAGGGCCCGAATCACACTGCGAGGAAAGGCCCACGATGTTCTAGTGCCATATATATGCATCGGTGCCTGGTCCTGGGGCGATAAAGCCACGTGGAAATACGATGCAGAACGTGACCTTCCGAGGATCCGAGCCGCTTGGTCGAAGTTGCGACAGGTCGGGTTAACTTTTGTTGACACCGCCCCTGCGTATGGCGACGGAGACAGCGAGCGTATCTGTGGCCAGCTGTTCAAGGACATGAGGCGGGAGGAATTCATCATACAGACAAAATGGATGTCATGGCCGGACCCGACCAACGTCTTTCTCCAATCGCACGGCCTGGAAAACAAGCTCAGGAGCTCGTTGGAGAGGCTTGGCCTTGAATATGTGGATGTTTACCTTGTCCATGGACCAACTCACCTTAGCATGATATCGACTGTCGCGCAGGGTCTTGCGAACTGCGTCAACAATGGGTTGGCACGGACCGTTGGCGTTGCGAATTATGATAAAGACGATATGATCAAAATGGCCAATGAGCTCGACAAGCATGGCGTCCCCCTGGCGGTCAATCAGTGCGAGTACTCCGTCATTAGAAGAAATCCAGAAGTTCATGGATTGATCCGTGAATGCCGCCAGAGAGGCATCGTCTTCCAGGGATATGCATCGCTGGGAGAGGGCCGCCTGTCGAATAAGTACTCTCGATTCCATGAGCCTCCGCGGACTTATCGTTTCAGTAGCTATCCCATGCACATGCTTGAGCCAACCCTGAACGTGCTTGAACGAATCGCTGAACAAAGACGTGTCCCCGTGGCCGCTGTGGTTTTGAATTTCAGTATCAACAAGGGAGTTCTTCCTCTGGTGGGAATTCGGAGTGGTGAGCAAGCGGAGCAGGACATGCAGGCTCTAGGTTGGCGCCTGACACCAGACGAGATGCGACGGATTGAGGCCGTGAGTATCGAGGGACATACCACGGTACTGTGGCAGCATGGTTAGAGGCATGCAATAGCCGGTACTTTAACAATCAGATTGCTTCCTTGATCGGTTTAAGCAAAGAACTCGGACACCACAGTATAGTAGTCGGAGCTGGAAAAGTAAACAGTGAACAAGCGGCAAATTATTTCCAACTAACACTGTAAGTTATGGTAGGCAAACTTCCAAATTGTGGGTTGGCTTGATGTCAGAGGGAGTCATATGTGGTGAAATAATAGGGCGACTGTTATGATCGACGGTTATGATGTTGTTGCCCCACCTCCCCTCAGTCCCATCATAGCACTCCCCGCATCACAGCAAGCCCAACGACCATCTTCGCTCTTTAGACTCTCAAACCCACAAGTCTAGCCTAAGATCTGCTTTGAATCTGACATCGGAAAAAATGGAGCGGTCTAACAAGCCCTCAGCCATTGGTGTGGCTGCATCACTACCCCAGCCCACCATCACCTTCCGCGAGAACAAGATCGAGGCCACCTTGCCCACCGGCGAGTCAGTCACCGTTCACTTGTATGGAGCAACAGTCACCTCGTGGAAGCTTGCAAATGGACGGGAACAGTTGTTCATGAGTGAAAAGGCTCATTTGGATGGCTCCAAGCCTATCCGTGGTGGCATTCCCGTTGTGTTCCCTGTACGTCTATTCAAGATCTCCTTACCTGAAGCTAGACAGCACGACTGACGCGAGACATCTCCCACTTGCTATAGGTCTTTGGTCCTCCTCCTCCCAACCACGCTACCTCCTCCCTCCCTCAGCATGGCTTTGCGCGCAACTCCAACTGGGAGTTCCTGGGCAAGTCATCGTCCGAATCGCTAGGAAAGAAGGACTGTGATGATTCGGTCAAGCTCGACTTTGGTCTGTCTCATACTATGCTGAGCGAGGAATTCCGGAAGGCTTGGCCGTATGAATTCGGTCTTTTGTACAGTGTCACCTTGTCCAAGGAAGGTTTGGAAACAGCCCTGCAAGTGCAGAACAAGGGCAACCAGAATTTCGACTTCCAGGTTCTGATGCACACCTATCTCAGCATTGATGTAAGCGGCCATTTATATTCCTGACGCTGCTGCATGGCGTTGCTAATTACCAATGCGTCTTAGGATATCTCGCAAGTCCGGGTTAAGAACCTCGGATCCAAGACCTACATCGATAAGACCCAAAACGCTACTACGCACACTGAGACTTCGCCTGCATTGGAAATCAATAAGGAGACAGATCGTGTGTACAAAGCCTTGGATCCTAAGGTTCCCATCATCGTGGCATCTGCTGCTGACGACAAGCTTATTTTCTCTGTTACACGCGAGGGATTGAACGATGTTGTTGTCTGGAACCCTTGGATCGAAAAGGCGAAGGGCATGGCCGATTTTGCCCCGGACGATGCGTACAAGAAGATGATTTGCATCGAGGCTGGTTCCGTTGCTGGCTGGCAGACCTTGGAGGCTGGCGAGTCCTGGGAGGGAAGCCAGTCAATCCGCCCGAGACTGTAGATGCAACAGCAGGGTTGATCTTTTCCTTTGCTGAAAGAAGATGATGATAGCAAACTCTTGTGATGCCTTAAGGAGCTAACTTAAAACATACTTGCAGCTGAGAGTGTCCCTCAAGGCTCCGGTCGAAAGTAGTTCGTGCTGGACTTATGCTGGGTTCCGCCGGTTGCCCTGGGTAGATTTCAATTGCTAATATTACACGTTGCGGCATCTGAGAGATAGAGATTAAAACAATCATATGGTTTTCAGGCAGCCTTCTGTCAAGAGTGTCCATTCTTCTCTGTTTCCAACACGGCAGGAAGACTTTGCGCGATTTCGACACTGTACTGCGGCCCCCTGTAATCGCGTCTTCCACGAACAAACCACCATAACGCAGTCAAAGTGACCAGTCCTACAGCAATAACACTCGAATAGTTCATGTTGTGAACTGTGACCGGGAGGGTGAGTGGAAAGCAAAAGAAGACAATAGTAGCAAGGATATAGACCACAGCCACTCCGTTCACTACCAAGCCCATCTTTCTTCCCATATAGAAAGGTCCAGGTACTATATTCTTCCGGCCTGTCAGCACATGCGGCAGAATAGCCCCTAGATAGGACAGAGTGCTCAGCACGACATAGGACGATAGTAGTGCCTGGAATGCGGTAGTACTGCTTATGTATATGCAACCCAGGAAACTCACCATACCAGCCATGGCTACAGTGGCCCGGATGGGATTCTTCTGTGTTGGATGGACATGACTGAAGTATGAGGCGAAAGGGGTTGCATTGTCACGAGCAAGACTCCACCACATGCGGCCGCCGGTGATGTAGACTCCAACTAGGGTTGGAAACGCGGTCAGGAAAAGCACCGCAACCAGTCCGACTGCACCATCCCTGGATCCGGTGGCTTGTCGGTAGATTTCTGCTGTTGGGAAAGATGAGAACTCGCTATGTAAGACAGCGTCGAGGTCCTCAATGGAGTAGAACAAAGCAATTAGGTAGACAAAAGTGGTGATAAAGGCAGTTAACATCTGGAGCATCGTCCCTTGAGGCACTCTGATTTCGGGCTTCACAACTAAGTGAAAAGCATTGTTACCTAAGAAAGTAGTAGACTTAAGGAGCAAGATCACTAACCTTCTTCGGAAAGATGAGTGATGCAGTCAGGGACTCCGATTGAGAAGGCCGGGTTGATCAAACCAATGAGGAAACAAATACCATCCGACCAACCACCGGTGTTGTTGTGATATCTTCTCCAAACCTCAGAATTGCTTGCATGCTTTCTCGGCATGACAGCGAGCACAATGACTGTCACCAATAGACCACACATTGAGAGAACAAGAGCAACTCGGTTCAACATAGGGATGAGTTTATTCCCGAAACAAACCACCGCGCAACATATCCAAGCGAGCAGTTGGAAAACGATGAACACCTGCCACGAATGCCATTGCGAGCCGGGATTGAGGAGCATGTACATGGTCACGGCCTCATTCCCGAGCATGGAGCTAATCGACGCAGCCGACAGAAGCCAGGCACAAGCATTCAGGTACCCGGTTAAAAAGCCAACAAACCGTCCGTATTCTTGGCTCGACACCGATGCCCAATAATAAACTCCCCGGCCGATGGCATGGAAGACGCCAGTTCGGACAGGGACGCGGATATGAGTGTATAGAATATACTAACAAGTATGAGGCCGTACAGTATTGCCATGGGGCCCCCATCTTGCAGAGCTGCAACGATCGTTCCTCCAGTAACGGCCCAGGCGCTAGGCTATATCAGCAAACTGTTCAGATGGCTGGCCTTGTACTTGACCTACTTCGCAATGACAATACCGAGACTGACTAAGCTGAAGAGATCAAAGTGTCTTCTCAGCTCCTGCTTGTGGCCTAAGGCAGCCTCTAAACGTGCGTCGTCCATCATGTTGGGATCATAGGAAGTATCCATTTGGTTGATTGGGTGAACAAATGCAGACGTAGAAGAGAAGTCCAGTCTTTCTTGTACAACAAAGACTGGTACACTCGATGTGCCACAGATGAGTTATTCGGTGGCATGTGCTCCTTAAACCACCTACGTCCTAACTCTTACCTCCTGCCCCATGCAAGGAGGTGTGGCTGCCCCCATATGGACGCCACGTGGGTTGCATATCTGAAGGCTTACTTACTTGGTCATCAAATCGCCGATGCCATGGCCAGCAGTAGAATATCATGTTGTCCATTCCCGAGCATACGCCGTGTCGGGATGGGATATGGTAAGATTTGACGAGCTGCGGTATGATAAGATGAGCAACCCAGCAGAGAGCAGTCTCTCAGGACCTTTGACAATTTCTGCAGATACTTATTTCTGCAACCGCTAGACGGGTAAGGGAACTTTGCTCTTGCGATCCCCACGCAAGGGGG
Source organism: Aspergillus novofumigatus IBT 16806 (assembly GCF_002847465.1). Lineage (NCBI taxonomy): Eukaryota > Fungi > Ascomycota > Eurotiomycetes > Eurotiales > Aspergillaceae > Aspergillus > Aspergillus novofumigatus. Next base: position 1,730,779 of record NW_020194278.1, read on the forward strand.
AGCTGAGGTAGTATTTTCCTGTCGATCCTTCGCCACTGAGTCCACATTCTCGGACATATTCATTGGCTTTTCGATTGTTCTCTGCTATTTCCATATTTGGGTAAAGTAACGAGAATACTACCGGTGTATGGTGGTGGATTCCTAACAAGAAAGAGGACCTAGCTGCTCGATGACGTTTGTCTTCAGCCAAATCTGTCGCCAAAATAACTACTTTTAGGATCATCACCTCGTCCAATATTATCGTCTTTGCTTTGGTCATTGAGTCGTGAAAGTCACAGCCTTGTTTATATCATTTCTTCGCCAGATTATTCAGTATGTCGTCAAAGTGACCGTACTTGAAGGGATTTTGAGCCGAAAGGACCAGGTAATTGCCATGTTTACATATTATCACGCTCAATCTTACAAGCTGCGAAAATCCACTAATTGTCAGGGGAGATCAGTTGACAGGCGCTTCGGAATCGTCAAAGTCACCCAACTTCAGTGGTTTCTTCGCGTTGTCTAGACGGCTGCAACGATACAAACCAACACCTCCCACTGCCTCCTTAATGGCCTCCGCACCATTATCCCACCAGCCACAGCCATTTTCGATCGTCTCAAATGGGTAGTCGATGCTGAAGAGGACGCAGTCGGCGCCTATCTCGTCCACCACACACTTGAAGAATGTCGCCGTGGAGAAGTGTCCGCTAGTGGTGGATCCAGATATTCTGCTTGAAGTAATCATAAAACGGTCTTCTTGCACATGATTTTGTCCTTCTCTTCAGCAATGGGCTTCTCGTCATCCTCGAACCAGTGGTTTATACGACAAAAGTCAAACGGAATGTGTTCTCCCAGATGACCAATGATAACCTTCGCTGTGGGAAATCGGTCAAACACGCCATTGCTGATCAATCCCAGAGTATGCAGACTCACCCCATTAGCGAAAGATAGAGGGGGTCCGATCAAGAATGGACGCTGACTGTACAACTCTTCCAGGATCACATCGGCTGGTGCTGCAGGGTGGGTATAAAGGGGAATTTCGAGCCCCGTGAGGACGTCCCAAAAGGCACCATACTGAGGTTGGTTGTAGAAGAGGTATGTCTCGCCACTCGAACCAGCATGTTGGAAATCACACAGCAAAGCGCCGTGGAAGCCGAGATCCTTGACGCATCGGCGAAGCACCTGGCCAGCCTGAACGGGATCATCGATTGATAGGCAGGCAAAAGCCCCCAAGCAGTCTCGGGTCTCTTTGATCTGCTCTGCAATCCAGTTGTTCGTCAGAGTCGCTGCTGTCTCCGCCTCGGTCTTGTCCGCAATGCCGTGTATCCCGGGGACAGTCAAGGAGACCACTGTATATCCGATACCATGTTCGTTGCATGATTGGAGAGGTTCCCTGGTGATATCGTGGATTTGGCGCACGTAGCGCTCACGGTCCCAAGGATCGATGTACAGGCTGGTGTCTAGCTTCGACTTCCTCCGTATGCTTCCTCTAGGACAACCTTCCCAAGCATATCGGATAATAATGTGGACGAGATAATGCAAGAAAGGACTGGTCTAGCTTCGAATTGTCACAGTTGGTTCTAGGGCTGGAAGATATACTCAGCGGTTGAACCCCTTCTGTAAGCTAGCCAGGTCATGACGCAAACTCAAGGTCATCGCTCGTTCTAAAATATAGCATTTCACTGCGTTGTTGAGTCTGCGCAGACCTCGTACCTACCAGATCACGACATCCATATTCCTTGACTATGCTGTCCTATTTTCTCTCCGAATAGAACGAAGCCATCTCATACTGCAGCTGGACCGGGAAGATCAGCTTCCGCATTATATCTCAAAATCGGCGTGATAACCCTGGTGATGGATGACGAATCACTTTGAGTCCTCGTGCTGGCTAGAACAGCCAGTTTAGTAGAGATCCATGAAGGGAGAGTGGCTCCCAAAAAATCGCATGCGATTACCGATCACAAGGCTCACGGGATAGACTCGGACTCAATTCTCCCACTCGAATAGGTCAGCCTCTGAACATCAAATGAGTTGAGATGTTTTCATTCAGCTGCGACATTGTCGATGACAGCTACTAACGTGTAGAGTGACTGTAGGTACGCAGTTTGATACTATAATCGGGAACACGTGAATGAATGATGAGACCTATCAATTGTTTCTTTTACTCCACAGGACGATCATTATCTGCTGTTTCCGTGTTAACTACTTTTATTCCTCTTTGTCACAACCCTAGAAGCCCACAGCCTCAGAACACCAGGCAGGCCCAGCGCTCTTGGAAAGTGATGTCTGCTTCAACACGAGGAAGCGTTTGTAATTGTCCATCTGGGCAGCCACAAAGCCCACGAAGCGAAGATGACCTTCAACCTCTGAATTGAATTTAGCTACAGGCACTTAAAGTCTCGTACGGCCATAGATCTACGCTGGAGCGAGGTGTTCGGAGGCGCTGTTCCGGACTTCTCCACTTGCTAAACATACGCGTGGTTCTCGGAGGGAAAAGCATTCCAGAAGAGGTGGCTGGAAATCCTGGCTTGCGGTTCTCCTCTCTCCCGGAGCCTCACTACTTGCGACTTGCAAAAAATGAGTCTCTGAAGCCATTCTGGGGATATGTACATGGTTCTTCCGTGTCGGTTATTTGCCCTCTTCTCTTGAACAACTTGCGGAGGGATATGCCTTTAACGAGATTGAATTCGGCACTGAAGCCTTACATATTGGAGAATGCTTTGGCTGGTACGAGACATGTATGAATGGCTCCAATCAATGTCTGACCGCTATTTGGACAATTGGACTGAGGATGATTGAAGAAGTTTGATCTAAACCGATCACAAACACGGCTATTGTGCATCACTGGGTGAGCAGTGTGAGCACCTGCCAGGAAAGCAAAGCGTGGAATAGCTTACCACTGAGCGTCTGAACACACCTCGAGGGCTACCGCGCGCCCTATTTGATTTAAGATTGCCATTAAGCTGACCCTGGACGTCTTGCGCAAGCCGTAAGGACAAGCGAACCCTGTTCGAGCCTGGGCACAAATACGTCTCCGAGATGTTGCAGTGCCGGAGACCTTCTCCTTACATGCGAAATTGGATCCTCGAATACCCTTGGTTTCAGAGGAGATCAACCTAGGGAGGAAAGCTCGCTTACAGACGCTTAATGGGGAACTATGCAGATGTTTGTCGAAGTGGCCTTGGCTGCGCTTAACACGGCAAACACATGTGATGGCATTCAACCACCTCCCTCACTTGAGAAGACCTTGGTTGGATGTGCAAGGGAAATAAGGGCTCAAAGATAAATACTCAAACATGATTCGAGTGGAACGACAACAGTGGGTCATACAATTTTGTTGCTCGTGCTCCCCAGCCTGTCATCCTGTTCGGAGTCCCCGCTCGAGTGGCCGGAGTTGGGATACATTCAAGCATTCTTTGATGCGTAAGAATGCACTCAAACAGTGTTGCTGGACACTGGATGTTTCTCTGAGCGTAAATGTAGCCAATGGTCCTTACGACCTGTGGTCCCAGCGTCCCTTGCGTTGAACTCTCCCTTCCCTCCCTTTCTTCCCTTGCTTCATCTGCGTCTGGAGTCTGACAAATTACGACATGCAACAAATGAGGGATTGCGTGCTGTATCGTTTCAGGTCTGACACAAAAATTCAGGATGATAATGCGGTCAATCAATGTTTGGATACGCGGACCATTTGATATACCGGAGACATCATGGCTCATAGTGAACTGGCTGATAGAGCTCGATCTCGATCTTTTAAACCAGTAAACGGTGATGCAACCTTGACATTGCATACGAACTGAAGCTGTTCGCTTCGGATGAGCAATAGCACTCATTGTCTGATTGCCCATCTGTTGCGCTCCATTGCCACGATGGGGAACGTGTCACCCACTCCACAGCAGCTGCTCACGGAGTCTGTCATTTTCTGGAGCATTGCGATTGTCCTCTACGTCGGTAGAATGTACGTGCATTGAGACGCCTTTGAGAGACAGTAAAGGACTGATCAGGAGAAGGATATCTCGTGTTATCTCAAATGGATCGGTCAAGCGCTTATACTGTATGTTCCGGTAGGTTTGCGCCAACCTGTATGACAGCTACTAACAGGAACTGGTGTAACAGTTGATGACTATGTCATGAGTGCAACATTTGTGGGTGTCTACTGTCTGCTCGCCCTCAATCGGAAACGGCTGACATGTCAATGATCCCATCCTAGTTGATCTATACGACTCTACTAGTTCTGATCCAAATATCTGCCCGTTATGCAACGAACCTGATGGACCCAGCCGACTACGACAAAGTTCTAGCCAATCCTCAAGAAGTCAAAGACCGGATCATTGGTAGTAAGATCGTCATTGGATTGGAGCAGTGCATGCTGTTCTCGACCTGGGGAGTCAAGATCTGCATGTTGACCCTGTTCTGGCGGTTAACCAAGAACCTCCGATTACATCTCTATGTCAAGATCATCGCGGTCTATGTTGCGGTTGGATTCGTCGTCATTATGGTCACGTATTATGGTGTCTACTGCAGACCATTCTCCCAGTACTGGGCCATGCCTGTCAAGGATCTGCAATGCGCGACCTACCAGAACTACTCCATCACCCAGGCAGTCTTCAACATATCGTCGGATGCAGCCATGCTAGCGGTCCCGGTCCCGCTACTCATTAAAGCACAGATGAAGATGAGAAAAAAGCTGCTGCTTATCTGCATCATGAGCCTCGGCGTATTCACCATTGTGGCGGCAATTCTGAACAAAGTGTTCAACTTCGCCTCACCCTTGACCACGATTTATCAGATTTGGTACATTCGGGAGGCCAGCACAGCGATATATGTGGCGAACTTGATGTGCTTATGGCCACTGCTCCGCAAGCTATTCGGCCTGAAAGCATTCTTATACGGAAGCAGGCAGTATCGACAGCAGGGTGCTCAGGCCGGCAAGGAATCTTCAGGCTCACAGTCGCGACCTTCGTTTTCTCTAAGCCGAGCCCTCAAGATCAAAGGATCCGGATATCGACGGGCTATCAAAGAGCTTATGCCGTCCGTCAGACTGGACGGACGAGAAGCAAGCAAGGAGGCAATCGCCAAACCATCCTGTGAACACGTGGAGAACTCCGCAGAGCTCCAGGGAATAGACTTAGACGAATGGGACTATCAACAAGAATGTACGAAAAAGGGCCGTGTGCAAATTGATCTTGAAGCTGGAGCGGTCAAGGATAACAATACATCGGAATCACACTCTAGATCGGGTTCACCAGGACGAATAGCCTATCAGACCGGTGAATGGAGGGTTTAATCCTGAAAATCTAATGACTTTAATTTGAGTTAATCGTGAGTAGCGGTAGAATAACTGAATACACCATTTAACTCCCCGAATCAACCAAGCTAGTCCAGAAGACTCATCCCTGTTTGGCCTGTCGCGATCCCTCGAATAGACCAATCTCCTGCTAACTAAACCGCAATTACATGACACATGAAATTAGACAAAGAGAGAAGAAAGACTGAGCACCTACTTTACATGAGAACTTCACCCAAATCGTCCTGCAAAACTGATCAACACCGGTTCAGGAGGCACAGGCATACTCAAGAACCGAGGCCGCCTCCCATCCTCCAGATCCAACTTCCCATCATCTTCTACCAAGCTGACTCTGCACAAAGGGCACGAGGTGTGATATCTCGTCAGCCACGGATCCACACACGCGGGATGAAAAATGTGCTCGCAAGGAAGCGGCCGGACATCCTCATCATCCCTGAGCTGTTCCATGCAAATAGAACATAGGCTGGGATCCGGGGCATCGCTCTCTGCTCCAAGGGCTTGCTCTACACGGTGCAGTATCCTCCAGATACTGAGTTTGACAAGCGGGAACCGTTTATCGATATCGATATCAGCGAGTATTGTTCTTCCCAGGAAGTAGAGGCGCCTTGTTTCTCGCTCCCTTCTGTGGATCCGATATCTTATGGTGATAACTGCCCTAATTTGAATTAATAGATTTATCAACACACATCACAACAAGATAGATGACATCAGACGGACCAGACAAGGAGGAATAAAAACACGACGATCGGAGGCGCAATATATCCCAGAGGCGTTGCAGACGAGGTCGAGGTCGAGGACTCGACTGAGTGATCAGCCATCCCAGATGACGAGAGGTATCATTGAACTGGGCTAGGTTATCTTTACTACCACAGTATGAAAAGCAAATGCTACGTGAAGGAAATATTAGTGTCACCCTTTGACCTCGAGACTGCAGACTTAGGAGTTCCTGGACTATTCAAGCAAGTCAACATCCTAATGGCCAAGAGCCAACCCCGCAGCGTGATCCCAAGGACAAGAAAGAAGGTTTCAGCGTCTACATGTGCAGACTACGCCAGCCTGGCCACGCTGACCAGCGGGAGCGATCCTCCAACAGTCCTATCGCACAGACTGGCGGCTAAGCCACGTTCAACTCTGGGATCAGCCATGTCACCTGTCACGGGAGGCATCACGCACGAATGGGAGTGAGCTACCAAGGACGACGCGTCCAACAAATCATCCCAGGATTCCGCAGATCTCTCATAGGGAGAACTGCCTCCTTATCGATGGCTCTTGGGAAGGAGGTTATACCGTGGCGGAGTCATGCCACAGAATCTTGCCAAGTTTATGCCCAGGCGTGGTGGCATGGAGACAGTTGCTGTATATGTTGTTCTAGCTCGAGAGTAGACTAGTGTCGGAAACCTCTGTTCTGTATTTCCAAGGGGCTATTTGTGGCTGGGTCGCTGCGAAGTTGGCGATGTAAGGTATCAAAGGTGGAACATAGTGTGTATAATGTCCTGTTTACCCCAATCGAGGATAACATAGGTATGCGCAACACCGATGCTAGACAAGGTGTCGAACTCCATCTACATCGTCCGGACCTCTATACATTGAACGATCACTTGCCTGAACAGAGAAATGAAAGAGATTCTATTTATACTACACACCCGTTTGCCCCCAATCCCTGAAAGGCCACACTTAGACAGACCAACCTGCAAAACAGGCTAGAGAAACGTTGTAGAAGCGGCTTTCCCAAAACAACTATTGCCAAAACAGGAAAAGAAAGGAGGATAGTAGATACAAAAAGATATAAATGAAACGCCAGCGCTATGCAATTAAGAAATTACCCTGCATGTCTTCTCAGTGCTTCGTGCATTTCCACCCGAATATCGAATAGGAGATCGTCGATCTCTTTCAGGGCAGATAGATTCAGGGTGGTTGATTTGACATCATCAAGTACCCTTCGTAAAGAGGATATTACGCCTTCTTGACCGACCAAGGTACCTGTCTGGACGGAATGGGAAATCATGATTTTGTCCTTGGGGGCATGATCGTTAACATCAGCCTTTGTCTGAGCAGAGTCGATTTGAGCATGATCGTCTGTTGGGTCTGGCCCGGCCGCTGAGTCTGCTTCAACCATCTCGGTATCACCGGAGCCGCCAGTGCTTGGCTGTACTGATGCGTCAGGTGTAATCGTTTCTGGAAGGCTGCTACCGTGAACAGATGTCTCCTGGGTCAACTCCCGGGTGAGAGTCAGATTTTGATCAGGAATTTCTGCTGCTGGTGTTCCGGTCACAGAATCAGTTGCCCCGGCCTCTATCTTTCTAAGGGCTGAGCTTTCCGAAAGAAGCTCTTTGTTCTTGGCCTGTTTCCGGGAGCGCGCGGTGCGTGGTGATTGCCTCCGAGACGGACTTTCTTCCGCGATGGCCGGTGCTGCATGACCTCCCAGACGGGAGGATCTCCGCTTTTGAGGTGAAATCTCGGTGGTCCCCGAGACATCAACTGGGTCGTGACTTGATGCAATACTTTCTTGCGATGTACCTTGCTCTTTGGCCGGTTCCAAGGCTTCCGAAATGACGGCGGCTGAAATATCCCTCTCACCCTTGGACTGACGCTTGCGTCTCTTTGCAACAGACTCGGCGGGCGAAGACTTGGGATTCTGCGATGATGCAGAGGTCATGGATCTCGTGGCACGAGCGCTCATGGATTCTTGGACTTCGACAGCAGATGGTGTCTTCGTCGATGACAGCCTCGAAGATCGACGCCGCTCTCGAGCAGAAGGTGTTTCAGCTGCGTCAGCTTCTTTAGCGTCCCGTTTCCTTTTTCTTGTTGTTTGTTGTTTAGGAGGTTCTGAAGGTGCTTCGCTTTTAGGCTCCTCGTTCATATTCCCCGCAGACTCCAAGTCTTGTTCGAGTTGAGACGCGACCTGGGACTCCATATCATCACTGAACGAGTCTGCAATGCAGTCCGGATTTGTGTGTGTGTCCTCTTGACTCACATTGCCTTCCATGATCCCTTGGGCTATCTTGGGCACAGACTCGGCGACATGGACGCTTTCTAAGAACCCCGCCTTGCCATTGTCAAGGGGCTCTGGTACAGACTCTGTTTCCTGACGTGCTATAGGTGTCTGCTGTTTGCCCGTAGAAGAACGAAGACGGCGCTTGAGAGGCTTTTCCGATTGACCAGGCTCACCGTGCTTCCCTTTCCCGAGACCAGTATACTCGGATGTGACATTATTGACTGTCGTCTTCTCTTGGGTCGGAACTGCCCGGATATTCTCTTTCTCTGCGTCTGAAGGCATTTGAGGGAGATCTGAAGCGGTTGTTTTGTTGCGTGAGTTCGGACTGAGAGACCGTATACCTGGAGGGGAGGAGGGGGGATCGATATCCATACGCGAATCCATCACCTCTGTCGCTAGCGATGAGGGAATAGTTGAGCCGACCACCTGCGTCCTGCCTCTCGTGCCAGGGGTAGGGGAAGAGCCGAAGAAGCCGTCCTCGTTCTCGGCTGCAACCGCTGGGAACGTAGGCGTCCGAGGAGAATGTGTACTCATGTCTGGGTTGCTTAGTTGACGAGCGTGCGGCGGAGTCATGAATCCCAGTTCTCTCGGAGTTTGCACAGGAGGCGAAGACGAACGAATGCTGTCTATTATAGAGAACACGTCGTTGGGCTTGCTAGAGTCTTTACTGCCTGTTGTGAAAGGGTCCGACTCAATCCCGACAGTAGATCCGATATGTCTGTCCTTGAAGGGCGGCGCGGGCTGCCGTCTGATGACATCGGGATTTCGACTCAACGGCAAGGCTGTAACCTCTCGCTCATTCGTGACAGGCGACGAATGGAAACTGGGGGAACGAGAATGTTCGAATGTGTCATCTAGGATATACGAAATGCGAGACTTGATTGACATATCTACCGGTTCACGGGAACCCTCTGGTGAGACGGAATTGGTGCGTACGCCACCCTAAAAACATTAGTTCATAGTACATTTCAGACTGCTGGGGTGCACACCTGTGTATTACCAGCTCGATGCACAGATTGGAGCTGGTGCAGTTTCGCCAGGGCACGAGAAATGGCCTCAGGATATTTCAGGGTCTCCTGCGATCCAAATGTAGAATTCCAGAATTCTAAGAATCTCTTCGCAATTGATGTATGAGAGGATTCGAGCCCCGCACCGATAATGAATTCGAATCTAGGAAGACACGAGGCGTCATGGGGGGAAGAACTTTGCAAAATATTGATGACAGCTGACGACAAAGCACGGCACTAAACCCAAGTTAGTATGTATCTAAAAAAGGCCCCTTGCTTAGTACACGTACAGCTGTAAGAATCCTGCTTTCAACGCCACTCTCGATATTGAGTTTGCGTGCCTCATCTCTGAGCCAAAGCGCAAGGGATCCTTGGAAATTTTCAAGTAATTTCCGTCGAAAAGCCAAGATACCGGAGCCTAAAAAGGATGTCAAAGACTCTATAAAATCCGCGACACCGCTGGTCTTCGATGGATCGAATGTTGAGTAAGATTCTTGGAGTGTGCGATCCACCAACTGTACCAATCGATGTGGAAAGAATACGCCTTCTTTGGAACCGCTTGTGATGGCCTCGCCTTCCTTCCTGCCCGAATCGCTCTGATGGCAGTATGGGATGGATAGTGACTGGGTGAAGAGTGACGACAATGGAAGATACGTGTTCCGAGCCTCAATTGTCATCATGCATTGAGCTAAAGGTTCCAAAGTCATCGATGCGATGGCCCTGTCCCCTTTCTCGGTTCTCATGACACGAACTAAGGCATCAAGAAGCTGATTCCATGCCGGGAAAACAGTGGAAAACTTGAGCCCTGTAGAGAGGATCTTGACAACATTTTCATAGTCACGAATCACGGATCCATCTCGTTCGCGCGCAGATTCAAGCGGGAAAGACCTTAGAGACTCCGCAGCCAGCTGCGCAGTTGAATTCCACGCGATTTGAGCAAAGTTTTGGACGCCAAAGTCAAAATCGGCATCATTCGGATACAGCCGCGCGCATTGCTGAAGGAGTTCCAGACGGGAGCCTCGGGATGTTCTACCTTTGCAAGCAGCCTCAAGCGTACCATCAACCAGACGCAAGTAAGAGGGTGTAGGTTCAGGGACCCCAGTCACGTCACTTATGAATCGGAGAAGATGTAGGATTGGGCTGTCTAGGTTAGTGTTTGCCCGCAGAGGATGATGCGTTGGCGTATTAGCAGCCTGGAAAGTCTCATTGGCTGTTTTCAGGAGAAGTTTCTCAGTAAATGGGATGCCTCCCAGAGAAAAGATCATGGTAGTGGACAGGAACCGAAAACGGTCAAAGAAAACATCCATCGAGTCGTCACCAAGAGCGTTGAGCGAGGAAGGACCGGCATTCCAAAGCCGTTGGAGAAGTCCAAGCACGCTGGCAACAGCTTGCATGGATTCTGGGGATGGCGTGATCTCTTTACTTGAGGCATAGGACAAAGCCTGAGACAGGCTGACCCAGGCAGCAGCGATATTCGATTTATCCAAATCATCAGCCCAAAGGGAAGTTCTGAAGATGGCTTCGAAGACATTTAGGATAATCGTGATTCTTGACCTCACCCACCTGCAGTCGATGGAAGGCAGCTCCTCAGGTTCGAGTCTCGTGCTCTCGTTGACTTTGTTCTCGGTCCATATCTTGGCTTGTGGGCTCCAAAGTAGGTTGGAAAGAGCGTGACAGAATCGATCGTTCAAGTGAGGAAATGAGGCAAACACGTTGGAGGGGCCAGCAACGTACTCTTCCCAGACAATATCGAGGTGTTGGAACGTTGCAGACGGACGAAATGCATAGTATAATAGGTTGTGGTAGCTGCACAAAGCTAATTGTCCAGGCTGTGATCCATGTCGTTCTTGCTTCTTCCGCTCGAACTGGGACATGATGGGTTTGCTTAGCATTCTCAGCATTGACCGACTCGTCGTGTCGCTGGGGCTGACGACGTAGACAAATCGGTTCCAACCAAGAATAGCCTGAGCTTTGATAGATGATTCACTGCAGTTGAAGCACCTCTGCAGCACAAGGACCCATTCTTTAAAATGCTCCCATTGGTCGATACTGAGCCTTTTGCTTCTCAAAAGCAAGACTATGATGCTCCATGCCTGGGGCACATGTACGCCACTTTCGACGTTTGCCATCATCCTTGACATTCGCTCGCATATTTCCGATACTAGTTTTCTGCCATTGTCCAAAGGACGATCGAATAGGTCACGAATACTTTTCGACAAATTGGGATTCGGACCGCAAATCATCGAAGTTTGAAAGCCCAAAGAGATGGCTTTAATCCTTGTATCTTTGACGTGGTGAAGGAGACCGGATAACAAATGCTCTACCCAGAGGCCTGACTGGGAAACGAAAATCGACTTGGACTGAGTAAGAAGGCGCTGATAAATGCTTAGACGCTGAAAGACTATTGCATTTCCATTCACACGGCTGGTAATGTCTTCGAGTACGGTAAGTAGACGGATGATCCGCGCGTTTGTCATGATTTTTGAATGGAAGTTTTGTGTAGACAGGATGGACATATAATGTGTCAAGACGGATTTGGGCGCTTTCGCGCTTTCAAGGGCATTGATGGAGTGCTCCACAAGGAAGATCTTGAATTCGTCTGGGAGTTGCGCAGCTATCTCGATGTTCCATGAGAGCGCAGCGGCTAACTTGAGAGCTTGAATGACAAGATTCGTGCCTAGAGGCACACCATCTCCAAGATCTGTGCTAAGATCCCGTTGGATGAACTGGGTAATAAGCCCAAGTTTCTGCCCGATTTCTTGCTCACTGGGAAGCCCTTCGTAAGCCCTCAGGGCCCCAAAGAACTGCATATACGCATCCAGTCTCGAACTTATCGATTCCCCAGCCAATTGTTGTGTGATCGACTCGAGCAGCATGGCGAAGGATTCGGGAGTGCACGGTGCGGCGTCGGTTGTGTCGATCGGAGGATGCGCATTTGTCGTCTTCAGAATCGACTTTGTCGGTTTGCGTTCATTCGAAGGGGGCAGCTCCTTGAGATCCGACTTCAATCTGAGAGCAGAATTTGTAAACGACGGAGGTTTGATGTACTTGGTCCATGGCGAGAAGTTCACCCGCTTGGATTGTCGAGTAGACGGAGCACCAACGGAACTGTCCGCGGCGAAAGGAGAATCGACGGGAGTCTGTACGACGATAGGAGAATCTTCTGTTCGATCTTTCTCAGATAGTATACGAGAGCCTGTCCTAGGTGGAGTGGGCGGACGAGCAGACAGAGGGCCGACAACCTCCACCATATTTCAGGCAGATCGAACGATCAAGGAAATGAGGACAGGGACGGCAAGAGAACAAAAAGCATGGCGATATGGTCAAGCTACAAGACTCAGGCCAAGCTAAACATGCGAATGCCTGCGAAAGATGTTCAGCAGTAGTCCCCAGAGCCTTGATGCCCTTTGCGATCTGTTTTCAGTAGTAGATCGCTCCTAGGGCCGCGCCAAGCCTGGGTGTTAAAGTTGGAAAGACGCGCTCCAAATCTGCGATCGCGACGTGTGGCTGAGGCACGCGTAAAGTGGTGGCTACCAGATGTAGTGCCTAAGGCACTAAGGCAACCAACCCTTCAAGCCTTACCAGATGATGATGTGAGGGTAGGTGGAGATTATATACGCAGCAGGTCTTAGAGAATTTAGGATGGCTACCTGCCTTCTCGAGACTTCTTTGTCATTATGCCTATACCGAATAAAAGAAAATTTTTGTGGCTAAGTACCTTTTAGATTCGACTTACCACTCCGTACGGTGGACTACTATATGTGGGGTTGCGGTTATCCACCATACTACTATTTATTCATTGTTTCAACTAGCCGCATCTCTTTACCCCATTTCTTTGACTCCCTTAGGTGGCCTAGAATATTTATCTCACTTGATTTTCTTTAAACAGTAGTCCTGATACTCTTGAGTCTGTGATCTCTTGTGAACTGGATTGTCGTTGGCGGCCGTTATCCTGTTTGGGTCACTCGTACGGGATCAGGCTTGCAGGGGGTTTCCTCGGAGGGCGTACAGAGCTCAGCTCGATTGATCAAGACCCACCAGTCGTCGGCATAGAGTCAAGAGGATGATGGCAGGTATGTCTCGATGATCTCATTAGTGAAAAGGTACCCGAATGAACCAGCTGATCAATACAGACAAATCGAAAGAGGTAACGGAGCTTTTGAAAACTCTTGAGAATGATCTCAATGACAGATCTCTCACATCTGCCCGTAAGTCGTACAAAGCTAGCCATCAGACTGGTCATTCTGACTTAGCGGACTTCCTGGTGCAGAAAAGGCTGAGAGACTCCTTCGTCTAAGAGAATATGGCACAAACCCAAGCAATGCAGGGCCCATCTATTCAGAGTGGGTAAGGGCGGCTCATAACACTGTTTACAATGCGTACGTTCTTACTCTCACAACAGGGTATGAAAATACTGGGTAGATACGGAGTTGAGGGAGAGACGCCAGATGTGCGTCGCGCGGCACTGCGCTGCGTCGCGAACGCCCTTCTACTGGATGACAAAATGCGTCAGATTTTCGTGGACACAGGATATGGAAGCAAATTAGCTGAGATGCTCAAGGTATGACCGCCATCTAACCTAAGGTCCCGGGCAAGCTGAGACAGGATTTTGCAGTGCGATAACTCGGAAGATGAGATGGTCATCAGCCGTATACTGTTCATATGTACTTATGACACTACCATGGACTACGAGCTGCTTATCAAGAATCACTCACTGGGTGATAATGTCAATTATGTGAGTCCACTGACAGTCTAGTTGATGCATTTTACTGACAACTACAGCAAATAATTCGGCATGCAAAGCAATTTCCCAAGTCTGGCAAAAAGCCGTTGGCCCAGATAGACGAGCTGGCACTTACTGACACGTTGAAATTGATATTTAACGTCTCAAAGGTCTATCCAGATCTTTCCGCAACCTTCTCCCCTTCGATTCCTTATATCTTCAAGATCATTAGCCGCATTGACATTCCACCTAAACCTCTAGACGGCTTATTGGGATACCTCCTCAACTGCCTGTCAACTCTCGATCTGGAGAATAAGAAGGGAAAGCACTTCGAGAGCAGTCCCATCTTCCCGACGTTCAACCAAAACTGCAACGTTGACAAGCTCATCAACGTTCTTGATCAAGCAGTATCTGCATATGACGCCAAGGACCTCGCAACGAAGGCCATCCCACTTCTCCACTCACTTGTGACCATCTACGAAGTGGCACCTGATGGGCCCCGTAAATACATGCAGTGGCTCCTCTTGCCGGAAGATAGGGATAGGAAACAGCCAATTGGCACGTCAGATACGCTATCTTCCAAGCTGCTGCGACTGTCAACCACGCCATACCAGAATTTGAAAATCGCGATCTCCGAGCTCATGTTCGTTCTCTCAGGCAAAGACGCAGAGAACCTGACAAAGAACATCGGATACGGATTCGCCGCCGGACTACTAGCCTCTCGTGGTATTGAGATACCACAATCTGCGAGTGAAGCTTTCGCAACCAATTCGAATGGCTTTGACCCAGAGATTAACCCTATCACCGGCCAACGATGGGATGCCGAGAAACAGGACACGGGCACGCCAATGTCCAGAGAGGAGAAGGAAAGGGAAGCAGAGAGGTTATTCGTGCTTTTTGAGAGGTAAGACAAAGTTCATACATCATTGATACCACATGCTAATCCTAATTGCAGAGCCAGAGCTACTGGGGTTTTGAATGTCGAAAATCCAGTCAGACAGGCTGTTGAAAGTGGACGGTTCGAAGAGTTACCTGACTCTGATGAAAGCGATTAATGCAACGCGTTTGAGCTATCAGTTTCCATTCATGTTTTGCCATAGCAGCCTTTCAATTCAATATATCAAAAATCCAATGTACTGTATGTTCCTCACTTCAAGCACAGGTCGCGCTTTGTAATTGCTCCTGCCAATGAGCGATGTGATTTGACTGCAGCATCAGAACCTCCGTTTATCTTCTATAATCTGTTAAAACATAACCATTACAGTTTTGTCGCATGATCTTCAGGAACCGTCTACTATCATCCACTATCTTCTGCGATAGCTGATGACGTACGGTCTTAGCCTGGTGGGGTTCGCGGCCACCATGCAAAAATCTCCGCCCAAAAAAAATCGCGGGGCAAACTTATCACCAGACTAAACTTTTCACATATTTAACGCCGATTTAAGTTCCTTCATCTATACCCCGTTCTCATTACAGTATTTACATCTTGGAAATATATTACCGGGAGCTACAGTAACTACAAAATGTCGAAGCCATTCGACCCGGAGACGGCGGAGAACCTGGAGGATGTAAGTTTATGTTGAGACCTTGTCCACCTAAGCAATGCGACGATTAACTGACAATAATCATGACTTCAGATGGAGAAGCAGTTCGCGGTGAAGGGTCAGTACCCCTCAGTCGATTGAAACTCCCATTCATACTTATCATTTTCCCGGTGTAGCCGTCGAACACTTGATGACATACTGGGCGATTCTCGAGAAGGTCCGCGGTTCGCAGCTCAGATTAACAAAGATGGATGACGATATCTACGAGCACTTCAAGAGGGAATTTCCCGACTTCGATCCTGCGGCACCCCTCGACGAGGATAGTATGAAGAGCAAGGAGGGCAAGGAAAAGTGGCGGAAATTCATCAACGAGTACGAGAAGAAGGTTAGCGACTACAACTTCGGAACCATACTCAGAGTCAGTCCCGGTGTCGAGTACGATCAGGACACAACCATTTTCGGTAAGTTGCTACTCTGTGCTGATTCGTTTGGCAAGGTGCGAATAGCTACTAACCGTCACTGAAGCAATGCGTATGCAATTCTACGCTATCGAGATTGCCCGGTAAGCCACTTGCGCCCCATTTCATATTGTACGCGCATAGATTCTGACTAGTCCAGAAACCGGGCCGGTCTGAATGACTGGATCTATGAGAGGGCTCATCCGGAAGAGAAAAACGCCAGCTCGTAAGACCGACTTGGATTCCTTTGTTCTCTGGTCCTTGTAGGACTGCCAATCGGAAAGAGTTAGCGGCGCCACGAAGTGTCAATGTACTCGAGATTGCCTTGCCAGCGACGTAGCGTCAAAAGAGCTCCTCAGACAGTGCGTCCTTGATCGTTATCTGTCGCTCAAGTTCACCCTCTGAGATATTACCTTTGTTGAGCAGTCTGAAGGGCCTCGGGAAGAGTCGCTTCTACTTGGCTCGGCTATCTTTGAGCCATGTTAGAGCGATAACCTACTCAAACTTCGCTTCGAGTGGCTGTGACTCTCCAAGCGGCTATCCAGAAAGCGATGAATCCGTGCGCCGTTCGCATAACAACACAATACTGTAGGGAAATGCATACATTTACTCGATATAGCCTTTTACCGCAATTTATGGGATATCACTTATGTACATAGATTTTGGATGCATAATCTGATTTGTTTTGCGCACCAGATAGCACGTGACCCTTTGTCTCTCGCAAGCGAAGAACAATGTTAGCGGCGAGGCTTCAACTTCCTTTGTTTCTTTGAGCTGAAAGGACTGCCTCAATATTACCGCATCTGGTATCGAAGCAGAGAATGCAAAGAAGAATGAAAAGGGTCCCCGTAATGCTTCACATTGACAGCATGGAGACGGCCAAGCGTTCCGGTTTTCCTTGTCTGCTTAAATATATTGCCTACTTTATGTATCATTCTCAAAGTAATGGTCTTCTCTCACACTTTCAGTCTCATCCGACACCACTGAAAACCTGGTAGAGGACGATTCCCGACCAGCCTCTACAAGATGACGTTTGCCTTGTCAATATCACTCCGCAGTCTCAGACGCATATTGCACTGGAGATGGAGTTGGATGTCATTGTTTGGCTTTACCACCAAGAACCATATGCCCACTTTGAGTCTCGCGACGGTGCTTGCTCTCCTTGCTAGCTGTGTTACGCCTGTATTCGCCGTCCTTCTGGGAGACATTTTCAACTCGTTCACATCGTTCGGCGGTGGTGATATTAGTGGCGACGACCTACTCCGGAAGGTAGCGAGACACGGCATCGCGCTTTCAGGCTTAGGTATCGCTAGCTGGGTACTTAATGGAGCGTACTTCAGCCTCTTCATCGTTTTTGGGGAGCTACAAGTCTCGAACGCTCGAACCAGGATCTTCGAAGGACTGCTGGGGAGGGACCAGGAATGGTTCGAAACACAGAAGGATGGCACAAAAGCTTTCTTGTCTTATATTCAGGCGTAAGTTATCTCCCTCTGATGTGTATGGTGTTATGCTTTGTTTATCTTACCTCCATCATAGCCAAATGTCCGAATTGCAGATGGCAACGTCGCAGCCGCTAGGGCTCATCATGCAATACACCTTCAGAACGATCATTGCGCTGGGATTGGCATTCTATACCTCGTGGAGTCTTGCGTTTATTACGCTAGCCGGGATCCCAGTTTTCTCAGGCGTCGTTGCCTTTCTTTCTTCTCGAATCAAGCCAAGAATCGAAGCCCAGCAGGTTGAACTTAGCCGTGCCTCAAAAGTCGCCAATAACGCTACGAGTCTGATAGACACGGTCAAATGTCTCAACGGACAGGCATTCGAGCTTCGCGATTTTGCCGTGAAAATCAATAGTGCTGCAGCTCAATATCTCAAGCAAGCACACCTAAACTCCCTACAGATAGCAGTCATACGATTCATGATGTTCGGCATGTTTATTCAAGGATTTTGGTATGGTACTGCTCTAGCGACATCTGGGAAACTCACTGCCGGTGCAGTCCTGAGAACATTCTGGGCCTGCTTGACTGCAGCTCAGTCGATCGAGCTAGTCTTGCCGCAAGTAATAGTGATGGAGAAAGGCAAGGTTGCAGCGGTAATGTTAAAGGATCTTCTGAACGGCCGAAGAGTGAAAAAGGACCCTGAGGGGTTGAAAGGAGCTTCATACCCCCGATATTGTGACGGTGATATCGAAGTGTGCGATGTAAGTTTTCCCGACTGACAATTACTGCCCAATTTCTAACCCTTTCATTCCTTTTTTCTTTTAGCTTTCTTTCACCTACTCTTCTCAGCCCGAAAGGTCCATATTAAATTCAGTCAGCTTCTTCTTTCCTGCGGGTGAGACGACTTTCGTGATTGGAGAAAGCGGATCTGGAAAGAGTACGCTCGGACAATTACTTGCACGATTTTATATGCCCACCTCAGGCGAAATACTAATTGATGGCAACGCAATTCAGACTCTCAGCCTCAATTGGATCAGGAACAACATCACACTTGTCGAGCAACGGAGTGTGCTTTTCAACGAGTCCGTTTTGACTAACATTGCCTTCGGCCGTCGAGCACACGAGACAGTGACGAAGGAAGACGTGCGCGAATGCATTGATTTGGCAATGCTCAGGGACACCATTGATAGCTTGCCAAATGGTCTCGACACGTGCGTTGGGCCCGGGGGAAGCTTCTTGAGTGGAGGTCAAAGACAGAGACTGGCGATTGCACGAGCTAGGCTACGGGACACTCCCATTCTCATCATGGACGAACCTACGAGCGCCCTGGATGGCAAAAACCGTATAGCAGTGATGAGAGCGATACGGGAATGGCGCAGAGGGAAGACGACGATCATTATCACACACGATATGTCACACATCATGGACCAGGATTACGTTTACGTCCTCGAGCATGGCTCTGTTGTGCAATCAGGATACCGGCATGAGCTAGAAAATAGCCCAGCGAAAGAGAAATACTTTCCTTTCAGCGAAAGGCAAATCTCTTCGAAAAATCCTCCGAAGCCGGAAGTCTCCTACGTCAATGACGAGATGCAGGAGATAGTCAATGTTCCGAATACTATCTGTGCAAGTAACTTTGGCTTCCCGAAGCACAAAGAAACACCAGTTCTGTCAAGGAGAACTCCTTCGCAATTTAGGAACGCTCAATTGTTCGACCGCAGAATGCAAGAAATGCAGCTTTCCGCAGGACTGAGTAACGTGGTTAAGGCACAGGCGACGTCCCAAGCAGAGGAGATCTCGATACCTGATGGAGTTGCTATACCGATGCATGAACTAAGTATGGCGCAGTCACGCAGATCATTCATCTCTGCCAGTCGACTCCAATTACATCGCGCTTCTCTGACTCCCCCTATTCCTCAAGCTGAAGCAACAACTTATTCGCAGTCTATCAAGGGGCCGCAACCCGCGAGAGGGAACACTCCACTTTCAGGACAGCATCGTCTCTCTATAAACCAGATCATGCGGACATTAGTGCCCAGCCTCACTTCGAGACAGCGGTTGCTGCTCCTGCTCGGAGTCATAGCTGCACTGGTGGATGCTACTGCAACACCTGTTTTCTCTTACTGTCTCTCTCAGCTCTTCCAGTCATTCTACGACATAAAAGTTAGCTCCTTGAGATGGGCGCTGGCTGTTCTAGGTGTCGCTGTAATTGACGGGACTGCGTCTTACTTCATGCATTATCTTTTGGAGGCTTCAGGCCAGGCTTGGGTCGATCAGCTTCGCAAGGAGGCATTCAAACGAGTGTTAGACCAGCCTCGGCAGTGGTTCGATGAAGAAGGCAATTCGCCCTCCAGGATCACTGCTTGTCTTGATCAAAACGGGGAGGATATGCGGAACCTAGTAGGCCGTTTCGGCGGCTACGTCCTAGTGGCTGTGGCAATTACCGTGACCGCAGTCATTTGGTGTCTAGTCGTTTGCTGGAAGCTCACCCTGGTGGCGCTGTCATGCGGTCCCGTCATCTATGCGATTACCAGGGGATTTGAAGGAACCAGCGGACTATGGCAGGAGCGGTGCAACGAAGTTACCAGGAACGCATCCGACGTATTAGTCGAGACATTCTCAGAAATACGTACTGTGAGGACCCTGACGCTCGAGCCGTTCTTTCACAAGAAATACTTGAAGGCGGCGTCAAAATGCATGAAAATGTGCCTCAAGAGGGCGGCTTACACTGGGATTTTGTTCGGCCTTGTGGAGTCTACGATTATCTTCGTGAGTGGTGAGTAGGCGCCTCCCTCGTTTCGCAGACTCTTCTAAAAGACTATACAGGTTTGATTTTTTACTACGGAGCGCTTCTCGCATCGTCCGGATATACGGTTGAAAATGTGATGACCGTATTCTCGATGCTGCTGTTTAGCATTGGATATGCGAGCACGGTACTTTCATGGAGTAAGCCTTGTCCATCCCTGACACATGCTTAGACAATCTCGCCTGCGCGATTGCTAATTTCTTTCAAGTTCCGCAAATCAGTGCTTCTCAAGACATGGCTACTCAGCTGCTACGACTGGCTAACCTACCTGTTGGGCAATCCCATGAACATAAGGGTGACAAACGCCCTCTGAAGGCAGCACCGGTGAAAATACGAAGTCTGACCTTTCGATATCCATCGCGGCCCGACGCTCCTGCTCTCCGAAACGTGACTCTCGCCATAGCTGAGAATTCTTGCACAGCAATTGTAGGTGGCTCTGGATCAGGAAAGTCGACCATAGGATCCTTGATTCTCTCTCTCTACGAAACACCGCTGTCCAGATACGAGACGCCGACCATCTCAATCGGGGGTCTGGATATCCGACGCCTCCACACGCCGTCCCTCCGTTCCCTGATATCGATTGTCTCACAGCAGCCTACGATATTCCCAGGCACCATGCATCATAATATCTGTTACAGCTTGAGAGACGAGTCCCCCTCCGTGAGTTACACAATGTTCGTGCTGCAGCTCAAGCTGCGGGCATCGATGACTTCATCGTGTCACTTCCCGACGGCTATTCGACTACCATTGGGGACGGTGGCGTGGGCCTGTCCGGTGGCCAGGCGCAGAGATTGGTGATTGCACGAGCTCTTGTACGTCGGCCGCAGGTGCTGATCCTGGACGAGGCAACTTCGAGCCTTGATCCAGAGAGTGCAAAGGTGATTCGGCACACAGTGCAGAGGCTGGTTTCGGCTCGATCAGGCCTTACCGTGATAATCATTACGCATGCCAGAGAGATGATGGAGATTGCGGATAATATCGTCGTCCTTGAACAGGGGTCTATTGTGGAACAGGGCCCTTACGAAGTTCTTGCAAGGCGGCGCGGTGGAAAATTGAAAGCTTTGATAGAGGACGGTGAGGGCGTTGACTCATAGTCCAACAGCTTACTATCTCAAATATGACGTGACTTATTGCACATTAGCGAAGTGGCGATTAAACCAATCCAGCGCCTGATCTTCTGCCTCAGTAGCTTGCTGCTCTCCATCTGGCAGAAGACGGTCTGCTCGCACGCAGAACCCATGACTAGCCCCGTAGTAAACTTTCACCTCACCAATCTTATCCTCACTCTCCATAATGTTCTTGATCTGCTCAATCTGCGGCTTTTTCACAATCACATCCAAATCCCCCAGGGCAAAACTAACCGGGATCGTTATCTTCTCAATCTCCCCGGGGATGCTCAAGAGGCTAGGATGTCCCGTGAATCCAGCATTGATCAACGGTTTGCCGTCTACTTCAACCCCGTGAGCCAGATTGACAGTGTGCTTGCCTCCCCAGCAGAAACCGGCTGCTGCGATGGGAAGCTCAGCTCCTTCGTTCTGACGGACAGCAGCGAAGAATGACTTGACGATGGGCCAGGATTTACTGAATCGGTTGAAGTACATGAATGGAACCATGGCGTAAATCGCGCCAGCGATATAATAGCTGTTTGACTGCTCAACATTCTCGGACATGTGTTTGTCAGGAAAGAGAGACTTACGGTTTGACAAGCCAGTCGTACAGGGTATCTGTCTTGAACAGATTCGCCATGAGGTTTATAGCCCACACAGGGGCCGAGCGTCCTATTCAAGTGAGCTATAACGTCAAATTTGTTTCTCGTCTCTACCGGCACCAAGCTACATCCTGAATGCTTTGATTTCTCACCATTCATGAAATCCGGTAGATAAACTCTGTACTTGCCCTTCTGGGCATAATGATCCGCCAGTATCCGGTTATTGACAAACTCCCAGCCGAACGCATCCGGAACGATAATGATAATCCCTTTTGCTGAGTTACCCGTTGGTTCTGGCGTTGGCGATGCAACGTAGACGTCGAGTCCGTGCAGTTTGGTCACCTCGCCCTGTGGTTCGCCAGAGTGTACATGGCCGCTGAAGCACCCGGGGCAGGACATGGATGTATTCTGCAGATGAGTAGGTCACTAATGACTGCTTGTTACTCTGATAGAGTCGATGGAAGTTGAGGAAGAATGATGAAATCTACAAGCAGGGCATGGGATGATGTGCTTCCGTGTTTGCTGGGATAGTTGATCTGACAGCATGTGACACCACTAGGCCAAAAGGGCGTCCGGACTATATTTCAGTCAGGATAGGGTCTCATATCTGTGATCATAGCGGTATTCTATTTTCTAACAGACAGTGATGATGTTCTCATCCACGACCAGAGTCCTGTTAGTGCAACCTTAATTTTCAGGCTGTAAGACTGGTAGCTACTAAGGTAGCTACGTTGTTTCAAAGGACAAGGCCTGTCATGTTTTGTGCTGTGTTTTCACTGATTGCTTCTCTCTACAGAGTAAATCGATGTTCCTACACGAAGACGATATTTCCCCACTGATAAGATAATGATTGCTCCGTGGTGAAATGCTACTGAAACAGACCAATTGCCCATTTCCGCTGCGGTTGCTTAATGCAGGAAAGAAGCTTTGGTTGGGTCTTCCCAACACACACACACTATCTACGGAATAGCCAATACGGAGTTTAAAAGGCTTGAAGCAGGACACTATCAGACAGATTTCTGGTAACATTCCGGTTCTTCCGAGACCACCAGAAGAACCATGGAATAGCCCGGGACAAATCGTGGACGGATCCTTCAGAGTCTCAGACAGTTCGGTACAATTCTAAAAATGGATCTTTGGCTTGCGTCGGCCATCAAGAATTGATAAGCTAGCCGCCAGTCATTGTGAAACCACACGAGCTTGGCAAGGAGTGGACTGTGGCGGGTGCTTTTACGGGTCGCAACAACCATGGTATGGTAGACTATGGAGTACCATGATCAACAATCACAGTCCCTGCTTGATGTCAGAATTATGGACCTGGACAGGCACTAGAGCGTGTAAGCAATAGATACGTCTTTCAAACAGGAAAAATTGAGGCCTACCTCTCTAAGGGTACCAATTTGTCGGCCTTCCGCCTTCAAACTCACCAGCCACCCTGGGCAGTACTAATACCAAAGGGATCTTCCTTTCAGCCCATTAATGACAGCCTTTGATTAGCTTGGTCTGCTCTCAGGCATATAGTTTCTGCTGTTGGGTCATTGTCCTAGTACTAGTCTACTATCTACCCCATACTCCAGCCAAATCATCACAGATCCTGCCATAATTCACGCCTTTTTTTGTTCTTTCTCTTTTCTCTCCTCTCACCTCCTCTTCCATGCTTGTCTGCACTGTCCATGCCCTCAATCATGGATTTAGTGATTGTTAACACTGTCTTCCTAACCTATATTGTTCTGTGATGATCTGATGCGATTTATTAACTTCTATATATAACCTCTGATCTGCTGCGCCGAGACTCCCTGCCTCTGCTGTCTCTTCAGCGAAGTGTTCTTCGCTCTGACTTCAGTTCCTCTTGATATCTCTTTCGCTAACAACAAAGACATCAAGATCCGTCCTGAAAGGAACTTAAAGGAGACACTACATTCTTAATACCTAGTGGATCGGGCGGCTGTGATGTATATCCCACCCCAGGTTCGTGGGCTGATGGCCCGTCAGAATGGCGGCAACACCATCCCTGACACCAATTCCCAAGCCAGTGATAGAAACATCATTTTTGTCATTGTGAGTGTTCATCCTTGTATTCATGTTGCTTTAATACTTGTTCTCAGCTAATTGTTTGGACTGCTAGGTCGCTCTGGCTATTGTTGTCTCGTTCCTCCTGCTCGGCGCCTCCTACTTCGGTCTGAAATATTTGCGTCGGATGGGCTGCTCCCCTAAATATCTCCCAGGAAAATACTTGAAAGACAAATGGAACCGCTGGGACCCTGGAAAGTTCTATAACCAAGTCTCAAATGACGTTCGGAACGGATCGGCTACGGGCGCTGAAGCCACGGAGATGACGACCGCGAGAACGACCAATCCCATTCGTCGAGATGCTTCCATTCGGTCCGTGGCCACTCTTCCTGCCTATTCAGCAAATCCCAAGCCTGAGGAACAGGTCATCGCACGTGAAGGTGAAAGAGACGGTATGGATACCGTGATCGAGTTTCCCGAGACTGCTGAAGAAGAAGAGGCTCGCCGGGAGGAGCTCATGGCGTCGCTGTACGAAATCCGTCAGCGCCGGCGCGAGGAACTGGCAGAACGCGAGGCTAGGCGACAGGCACGGCGTGAGGCTCGCGAGCGTGGAGACCGTGCTCAGCTAGAGATCTTACGGGAACAGGATCGACTCCGTGCTCGCCAACGTGCAAGAAGTCGGTCATCCACCAATGCCAGCAATAGTGCCACCAACCTCGCTACGGCTTTACCAGAGCATCAGACTCGTGGTCGCGGCAGGCGGATTGCCAGTGTGAGCTACGCGGACGTGGGCTACGTTCGTCACGATGGATCGCGAGTCCGCGCAACTTCACCCGATTCCGATCGTCGCCCCCTACTGTCGAACGGCCCTTCCGGCAGTTTTGATGCTTCTAATAGGTCTTCTATGGTCGATACCCCCAGCATTCACTCCCGGGGAGAGTCCTACTCATCCGCCTCGACTGGTCCCGTCGATCCAACTGCATTGACTCGGGTGGACTCCCAAGCACATTCTACCGCCTCTACCCTTCCATCCACCCCAGGCGCTGAGGAGGCCGATGTTGGAGCTCTCAGCATCCCCCCTCCGGAATACGATCATCTGGACTGGGGCGAGGCCCCTCCGTATCAAAGCCCCGTCGCCGAAAGGAACGAACATACCGCGCCTCTTCGGGAGCTGACAGTTGTTCCTACTATTCATATTGATACAGCAAGTCCTATCAGCGACAATTTCCCGGCGACTGCTCCTCGTGAGTCCAGAGAGCAGCACGATTCGCGTGCGGAATCTTCTGGAACTCGCTAGCTTTGCAGTCCACACAGGTCTCGCTGTCTCTCTACTTAAGCTTTTCACTTACAACTGGGAGGTGTGCAGCGCTGACTGCATCTCGAATGCGTTTTATCTCCTGCATCGGACGGCGATTTTACGTGCATGACTAACGACGATTCATTTTCTCTCATAACGGTCTGGGAGGAACTCTAAATAGCATGGCGTCTGGAGCTACATTGGGTAATCTCTCTTTTATCTGTTGTCATCTGTGTCTTCTGTATTTCTCTCCTGGTTCCTTATCTCAACATGTACATTGAGATGATGTTGCCGCTGCTCGAGGAGTTGATCCCGCGCAGTTGGAGGAGACGAATGAAAATAGTCGACTCATGAATTGCTACTTTACCTTTTAATGCGCTCGTATCCCAAATTATGAGTGAGAATAGAGCAGTCCAAATACTTGCAGCATGCTTTTGGGTTGTTGTCCTCGTATGGTTGGTAGGTAGACTATTTAGGCGGTCACTCCGACGGCAGCTCCACCTGGCCGAGTAAACAAATCAACAACTCCCCCAGCCTCCTCTTTTCCCGTCCTGCGGAGTGTCAAAAGTGACTTCTGATCATCCATCGCATAATTTTGCGACTGATGCAAATAATCCGACTCTAATTAATTGCATTACTCTTTTATAATCTCCGTTGAGATAGCCATACCCTGGTTGCCATTATCTTTTCGCGTGGACGCTCGTGGCCGCCGACGCGCTTTACCAAAACATACCCAGCGATTACCCATCACTTTCTGGGAGTTATAACGTCACTCCCAATTTAAGCACAAGCATTCATGTCTGAAGTCAATTGAGCTTCAACTCACCTGTATTGCTACATTTGCTTTTGGAACAAGACGCGTCATAGGTTTTGACTATGTCGCGCGAGAATACCAGACGCTCCGAAGCCACGACAAACAGCTTCGCGTCGTTTGGCTCCGATTTTGACCCAGAGCACGAAGCCCTCGCGTCTACGAAACACTTTGAAAACAGTCCCAAATTGCCCGAGATGAAAGGCAGCGCCAGGAAACAAATCAACAACTTTGAAGACGAGGAGCCCGACTACGCCATTGATACCTCTGCATTGGAACGCGCCTTCCCTGAATTCTCCCCTGTGGGCACCTCCGAAGATGACACCGATGAAAGCATATCGGTTGAAGCTGGACGGGGCGTTAACAAGCCGACGCGTCGGCTCGATGACTCGCGAAACTCCTTGATGAGTATAGAAAATAGTGTGCGGTCTTCCTCGCCTGCCGTCAGACTTGATTATCCCACCTCGCATACGCCTCAGAAATCGGCCATGCGCGTCTCCTCCAGAAGGGCCGCCAGCGAGAGTCTACGAAGAGACGCTCAGCTGAGACAGGCCAGTCTTGCCCACAAGGAAAATCGTGACCCTCTTTCGTCCAAAACAGCCCGCAAGGACCAGCGGCGGACATTGTCTGAAATGCACGCAAAGGTCCGTGATTCATACGACGGTTCCTTCATTGCCGATGAGAGACCTCAGCCTGTGGCAACCAGTACGCGTGCGACGCGCTTCGGAAACGTCAATCTTTCTCATCAGATAGCGGAGGCGGTGGAGAGAGCATCACAGGAGGCTTATGCTAAGGAAATGCGCCGGGGGAAGTTGTCCAGCAACCTGCGCAACGGCTCCGGCAATGGTGCTGGTGACACGGGCACAATGCAGTCTTTTCTTCTTCCCGATCTTCCCAATTTGTCGGAGTTGATCTCGGGTGTCTACGAAGACGGCGCACCGGTTTATACCCGCCAGAGCCGAGCTAGGGCGACAAGATTTGTTTCTCCTCCCAATGACGGTGCTGATGTGTCCATGACTCGTGAACATATCCCCCTCGACGCGATTCCCATTCCAGAAGACGAAAAGGCCCTCTTTGTTTCTCTGAGACTTCTGCAGGACAAAGTTTCGGAGCTTGAAAGGGCAAAGTCGGATGCGGAGAGAAAAATAGATGAAATGCGACAGGAAAATGCGGCTTTGAAGGCTGGCCGGTCTAACCGCAAGGACAAACACGGCCGTTCTCGCGTGTATGAATCCGAAGACGATGACCACAGAAGGGAAGTTGGGTCTCATTATCAGAGTGAGTTACTTTACCTCTGCAGTTCAAGAATATCATGCTAACGGTTGCTTCAGAACTCGAAGCCTCAAATCTAGCTTTGCAGAACCAATTGGATGTCGCTGAGCGGAAAGCGCAGATGAGCGAGGCGGCGCTGAAGAAATTAAACCGTGAGAGAGACATGGCTGTTTCTCAATTGGGAATAGCCTATCTCGAATCTCGCGATCTGAAAAGCGAGAATGACAGCCTTCGACAAGAGAATGCTGAACTTAAGGCACAGCTGGCTAAATTTGTCTCGCTGGCCTCAAAAACTCGCGAGGATACTGGCCGTTCAGAAGCAACATCCGCGACGGAAGCAAGCGTTGAAAGCGGCCAGCTCGACACGCAGCGAAGTGAGGACATGAGCCGGGCCACTAAAGATCCTACCAGTAAGAGTACAAGATCGAAGAGGGCCGGCGGCGTAGAAGACTCGCGCACAAAGATCTCTAAACAGGTCGACAAGGAGATTTCTCGTCTTGAGAAAGAGCGAGCCGAAGAAGCTCTTTTCTCGATTGACCTGCCGAAGACCAGGGCCTCGAGCTCCCGAGCCGAGAGATCCCAGACTCGGACGCAAACAGGCAACGCGAAAGCAAAGAAACAGCCAAACACAGGAAAGCAGCGGGTGAAAAGGGTGATCGTGGAAGAAGTCGATGTCACTGAGCCTTTGGATTCAGCCACTGAGGACGCCACGGGCCATACCAAGAAATCCTCCGCCACAGAGCAAGACTTGACGTTGTTGAGCTTCGTTGACGTGAGTTTGTTACTTTGCTTACGATTGCTTGCCGCTAATGTGATTGCTATAGGAACGTGAAATCGCTCAACTGCGGAAGACTCTAGAAGAAGAACGACTTGCGCGTAGACGGCGACAGTCGATATCAACCAAAGTTCAAAATGCAGACGAGACCGCAAACTCTACCCGTCAAAGTGTATCAAAATCAGCTGCGCCTCGCAAGTCCTCGATGAAGGAGAGTAAAGCCCCGATAACAAGACCCGCCTCGGCAATGGGTGATCTGACAGCCACATCGAAAGTCAGCATGGCTGAGGCAGACAGTAATCTTTCCGTGCCCATTGAACGCCCAAGACGGCATTCGGATCACTCCATCATCTCCACTACTCAGCGGAGACGTCGCCCTGTTACTGACGACATGACTTCTGCTTTCATCCTGCCAGATATCACTATCCATCACGCTGATTTGGCAGCTGAGGACCCAAGTCGATTGCCCCAGGCTGCACAAAGGGCCTTGGACAGTGCTACACAGCATGATGGCAAGAACTGCACGGTTTGCAAGCGCTGCATTCCTGGTGACTCGCAATGCGACCATACTCATGGGACTGTAAAGATCCCGAAACCTGTACCCGTTTCGGAGCGCATGCCTGAGCCTTCTGTCTACAATGAGGAGCCTACGTTGCGCCCTGCTCAATCTCCGGGTGTTGCCCTCGCGACGGTGCTCAAGGCATTGGAGGACGAACTGTCGCATCTGAAAATGCAGCTTGTAACCTATCAAGGGGCGTATAACAAGCTGGATGCCTCGTTGAGCAAACGCCAGAGGAAATCGTTGGCCGCCAAGATTGAAAAGCTTCTTAAGGACATCGACTTCAAAGCTGATCAAATCTATGCACTCTACGATGTTCTTGAAGGCCAAAAACAGAACGGACACGAGATGACTGAGCAAGAGATGGAGGTCACGCTTCAATCCATTGGGATCGACACCGCCGCCACCACAAGGGCTGCGGATGTGACCGCTACGACAGATAAATCTTCCCACAGAAATAATGATACTGACTTGGAAGATGATGAGGAACTACCATGGGAGGGCATTGAGAGCACAATGGAAGTTACAGGCAGAATTGGAAACTAGCTTCACTCCAGGCCCGCTGAATCTCTTCTCTCATTCCTTGCATATTCTCTTTCCATTCCCTATTGATCTACCTTTCCGTTCGACTCCTTTCATGCTCTCTCGCATGGATCTCGGTTCAGGTTTCCGACTGACCTCTTGGAGGTGTATGTCCCTGATCCTTGAGAACTATGCGTTGGGCTGGGACACCGTTTCTGTGTTCCCTGACAGACAGGTACGGTCCGCTGATAGACTCGGCGCCTGACTATCCTTGAAGCAGGGATTGGGAACGTCTTACGTTACTTGAGATCGGCTTAGCAGTGTTGACTGATCAGAAGTAAACTGTCCGCTGCACGGCCTCGATCTCGTAGCTTAGGATACGTTCTTTCCATTCTTCTTTTTCGTTTCTGTTCTTTTTCTCCAGTGAGGTTTTAGCTTGTGAAAGGTGTCCTGGTGGAGTTTATAAGTGTGTTCTATTTAATTCTCTTAGCATTTGGGCAAGGGACTTGGTTGGATTTCGAGTGTATGTTATGCTTTCAATGGTTCAATGCACGAAATGCACCAATTCATTATGCATTGTCTTCAGCTGCAATATGTGGCTATTGGAGCGTAGCATCTCAAGTCATGAAACCTCACGCGTGGTACTGCATGTGCCATATAACCAACTAATCATGAATTCCCGAAAATGCAACTATGATTCATTTCATGCAGTTCTGCAGACAAGACTTTTAAGACCCGAAATATATCCCGAAACCATATCAAGTGGTGCGAACCAACGTAGGAGATCATGTTCGCATCGCATATCCAATGCGCTATACATCTCATAACTGTACAGCAATCGAGCTTAGATCGAGTTCATGCCCTCCACATCATCCATGTCGCGGTAGAACCCGGCGACCAAAAAGGCAAGCTCCAACGCCTGCTTCTCGTTCAGGCGCGGGTCACAGAACGTCGTGTACCGCTCGCTCAGCCCCTCCTCGGTCAGCCCGCCCGCGCCGCCGACACACTCCGTGACGGCCTCGCCTGTGAGTTCGAGGTGCATGCCGCCGAGGAAGGACTGCGCGGCACGGTGGATCTCGAGTGCCTGCCGCAGCTCGGAGAGGATGTCGCGGAAGTGCCGTGTTTTCACGCCCGAGGGGGTAGTCTGCGTGTTGCCGTGCATGGGGTCGCATTGCCAGACGGGGAGGTGGCCGGCGCGTTGGACGGCGGCGATGTGGGCGGGGAGGTGCTGGCTGATCTTGCTGGCGCCGTAGCGGGAGATCAGGGTTACCTTGCCGATTTCGCGGTTGGGGTTGACGACGTCGAGGAGGCGGACGAGCTCGTCGGGGGTCATGCTGGGGCCGATCTTGATGCCGATGGGGTTGGCGATGCCGCGGAAGAATTCGACGTGGGCGCCGTCGAGCTGGCGCGTGCGGTCGCCGATCCAGAGGAAGTGTGCTGAGGTGGCGTAGTAGCTTGCTGTGGGTTGTGGAGTCGTGGTCAGTGGGTTGCGGAGGAGGCGGGTGAGACTCTGCTCGTATTCAAGGAGGAGACCCTCGTGGCTGGTGAAGACGTCGACGGTCTCAACGCCGCGGTCTGTGTCGATTCCGACTGTGTGCATGAAACGCAGCGCGTCCTTGACTCGGCTGACGATGCGCTCGTACTTCTCCTTGATGGAGGGCTCAATGACGTGACCGAGTCCCCAGTCCAGTGGGGAATGGAGATCCGCGAGACCGGACGAGAGTGAGGCGCGCATGTAGTTAAGCGTGGCAGCGGAGTGGAAGTACGCCGAGACAAGCCGTGACGGGTCCGGCCGGCGAGATTCTGCGGTGGCAGCGAAGCCGTTGATGTTGTCACCGCGGAACGAGGGCATCTCAACGCCGTTGACCACCTCCATAGGGCTTGATCGGGGCCTGACTCTGTCAGCAACGAAGGAAGGGACGGGCGAAGGGCAAGGTCGTG
Source organism: Aspergillus novofumigatus IBT 16806 (assembly GCF_002847465.1). Taxonomy (NCBI): domain Eukaryota; kingdom Fungi; phylum Ascomycota; class Eurotiomycetes; order Eurotiales; family Aspergillaceae; genus Aspergillus; species Aspergillus novofumigatus. The sequence goes on from NW_020194278.1 coordinate 1,761,927, forward strand.
CAACTCACTTGGCAAATTGCCCGGCTATACGTGCGATTCGCACTACAGGTTTGTTTGCGCCTGACCGCTATTAGTACATGTCGATAGATGACAGAAGGCGTAAATGTACCCCAAATCAAAATCAAGCTCATTTGCAGAAGCACCTTGAGTTTCGCTTCTATCATATCCTGATTACAGTAGTCAAACAGCTCAGCGCAGTCCCCTACGAACAACACAGCAGTTAGACACTGTAGTTAGAGACCAGTATTACGGGTTCAGGTAGGACAATGTACCTCCTTGTAGAACAAAAGCTTTGCCCAAGGCAACATTTCGCAAGCTCTTTTTCAGATTCGCAATCTGACATTCGACGGTTAGCACCACACTCACCCCTGATTAAGAGTTAAAGTAGGATGCTACGCCGTACCTCTTGCGTTGTGACAAGCGGAGGTAGCTTCTGGAGCTTGCTCAGAGCGGCTTGTACTCCTTCCCTATCATCATAGACAACATCTTGCTTGATGGGTTTCGTAGTCCAAGCTGATAGACACAGTCAGCATCAGCTCCTGCAATTGCTGCCCCTTCGAAGGATGAACGACTTACAACTTGGAGTCCAGTCATCCATAGTGAGGGTCATGATCGACGCTATTGCCTCGCAATAAGTATAAACAAGCTTGTTTAAGCTCCTTCAGTATCCGATCAGATGCTGGATTGACTAAAGAATCAAGTCTCAGTCCGGGAGAGCTTAGCAGTTAAAAGAATGACACATGTAAGCAAGGGATCGCTTGCTGTCACAGTCAGCCTCACAATCACAGTCACACAAAGAGTGCCCGCTGTAACGCTGTAAGCCTGAAAAAAAGAAAGCGCTTATTCGCGGCCTGAGTCATCAGCTTATCCACCCTAGTCCAGACTGAGTAAGGCGCGTCCTTATCGTAATCGGCCACTTTCTTATCGCGTCATCCCATGCGGAGTAAGAGACCTTTGGAGGCATCATCTTCATCTTATCATCTTGCTCTCAACTGTCCCATCATTTTCATATATATACGCTCAATAGCTCATTGAAATGTCAGACTCCCTCCCCGCCGCATCCCATGACCCGGACTCTGTTGAGCGATCTCCCCCCGCGCACGCCGAAGACCGAAAAGCCGCTGCCGCGCTTTCCTCCCTGCACACCAATGAGATCGGCGCGGAACCGGGCAATAACTCTTCGTCCGCTAATCAGGAGGCACTCGGGAAAGCGATGAGTAGGCTGGAGATTGCTCCGGGTACAGATGCAGCGGCCAGGACGGTAGACGCCAAGAAGACACAAGCAGTGACGAAGAAGGCTGTGAAGGTTTCGGCGGAGGACGTGAATATATTAGTGCGTTACCCCCTGCCTGTCATGGAATAAGCTATGCTGGTGAATTAGTGTCCGGTGGTGCTAATGTGCTGCAGGTACAGGAATTGGACTTGAGCAAGATCAAGGCGACGGAGTTGCTAAAGGCGCATGATGGTGATTTGAGGAGAGCAATCAGGGCGTTTATTAGCCCTATGGGAGCATGACGTGCTGCTCCTGGGTATAACTGCAGGACGGAAGCTATGATGGATACTGGTACGATGAGATGGGTCTGACAGGGCAAGCCGGGACGAACCCTGGTTCGCAGGTGTTGATCGCACCAGTCTATCTAATGACAGGCCGTACGAATTGATGATCACAAAATTAGCTACTATTTCTCTTCATCTCTATCAACAACCGTATAGACATATCTCATAATTCGTATCTCATAGCCATATATACCGAACGCCATCATCACTTTTATCTAACAGTCGAGCCCAGCGCGAGCCTTAGAGAATAGCATCAACCTTCCTGGGCGCCTTCTCTCCGATCTTTCCTTGTCTCGATCCCCTTTCCCTCATATATAGTCCACAGCAGCAGCCATCCAACCAATGCTTCCAACGCCAGTGCCCACCAAATACCACCAACAAGATTATTTTTCAACCCCAGCCCTAGCCCCCATCCACCGATGAAGGGGCCCAGTGTGCGCGCCGCACTCGCTATGCTCTGAGCGACGCCATGCACCGTGCCGAGAATTGACGGATCAGTTACACAGTTATTCACAAGAATAATAGCAGCTGGAAGAGCAAATGTCCGAGAAATCACCTGCAGCCCAACCACAACTGTAAAGGCTGGCCAGACTAGCCATGGATACCGAGGAATGATCACTAAGAACGGCATCAGAGTATAGGCCAGCGGTGAAAACGGCAAGAAGGTGCGGAAAGAGGTCAATGTCCCTAGACGAGATTGGATTTGAGGGTATACGAAGATCTGCAACGGGAGGCCGATGACCCCGATAATTGCCGTTGCAAGGCCGACACGGGAGGACGGTAGTCCCAGGCCACCGCCGAAATGGAAGAAGCCTTGCCGGCTATTCTCTGGCGCCCTCGGGGTAGGGAGGAAGACAAAAGTCATGGCGTTAAAGGCGCTGGTGTGGAACGCCAAAAGAAAATGAACTAACAATGTCAATAGAACATTGGGGGTCCATATCTGACGGAACCCCAGCCGTTTATGGCGAGGAAGCGCTTGCAAGCGGATCGGACTAGACGGGGCTGATCTGCTGGTCACACTACCGTCCATACAAAGAGACTCGTTGTCCTCGAGGTTCCTCAACCGGCGATAATGACCTGGAACCCGACGTCGGGAGAAGAATCTGGCGAGTGTCCTTCCAACCTGGCGGCCCCAGTCGCTTCGGTACCGTGCAATCTCATGTGTCTAGGGGGCTAGGTTAGATTTCGACCCGTCCAAGAAACGTGTATAGACACTTACCTCATCGAGCCCAAACAAAATAGCAAAAAAGGCAGTAAAGGTGAAGATAGCATTGAGGATATTTGGCAACGCAAACGGCCACCGCTCCATCCACCACACACCATCCTTCCCACCAAAGAACGACCCAGAGCCAAACAGATGAGGATAGCTGTTGATAGGATCGGCCAAGGAGCCCCCGATAATAGGGCCAACAATAACCCCAATGTTGAAGCACATCGGAAGTAGCAGGAACGCGCGCGACTGATACCTGCACAGTACACCCGTCAGAAACACCTTCACCCAGGCGCGAACCAAATGCACTTACTTCTTCTCCTCGATAATTTCCGATATCATCGTCCGCATCACGCCAACGTTACTATTCAGAATTCCCCGAGAACCCGAAACACCGCTGCCGCCGCAAACGACCTCGAAAACCCAAACCCTAGACACGAGATACATGTCCCCAGTAACCCAATCAGCAGCACACGCTTCCTCCCCATCCACTCCGCGTCCGCCAACCGGCCCCACCAGACCGCCGTGAGAAACTGCGCGGCGGTAAAGCTGCCCTGCATGATGCCCGCCTGCGTTGAAATAGTCGAGTCTGGCAGCGAAGGGTCGAACGACTTGAGCTGGTAGAAGAGGTACGCCTGGAGCGAAGTTTGGGTCAGTGGCTCGGAGAGACGGGCAAAGGTGAGGATGGCGAGTTGGCCCTTTTTGGGAAGGGAGGCCCAAGTCACGGGTTTCTCATTTGAGGAGTCAATGACTGCATCAGTGTCTTCTGCGTCGTCATCGTCGTCGCTATCATCGAAGGGTGAGTCTGATGAGGTTCGTCCATGCCTGGTGATGTCGAGTCCGGGTGCGAGGGGAGGGGTTGAAGGATGACTACCGTCATCCTTCGTACTGCTTGTAATCGCTCCATCTCTGTCTGCGCCGGGGCAAGTTGATCCGCGACTGTTAGCATCTATGTGGTTGAGATGGAGTTGGGCATCATGCCGGGGATGATTTGTAGGGGCGGCGTGCATCAATGAAAAGCCAAGCTAGAGATGTAGTGAGGCGTGATATAGGGACTGATAGATTTCTACGTAGCAATCAGCAGGATTAGGCAGATATAATGATGCTAACAGTATACAAGGAATTCATTTCCTGTTCAGCAATAGTAAGGAGAAATCTGCGCTGACGAGATTTGAGGCTAAGCTCGCGTGACGCATCTTGAATTTATTTACTTTGTAGAATCTTATCGATAAGATCGGAGCACTGAAGAAGTGAGGAGAGTGCCGATTTAGCCGATCTCGGAGGATGCCTGATTGAGTCCCGAGGCCGTCACTGCAGCCTGAGGCATTCAAGAGTGTTCGGGAAGATAGAATTGATAATGCATATATTACGTATTCAGTGGTATATCCATAATGCAATCAACAAATGTACAGGGTATAACCCGACCAAAAAGGAAAAGAGAGAAATTGTGCCCATGAACCAAGAAAGCCTAACGCCTTTCATGCAATACGCGAATCGTCAGTTGATGAGTGGACTGCCAACCTTGGGCTTGAAAGCAAGACTCTTTCGTCGCGCAGCTTCCAGCTTGAATCGCAGTTTCTGAGTAGGCTCATTATCAGTCGACGACGAAGTCGAAAAGAGACCTTGCCGAGTCTGCTTTGGTGGGCACGTTTGTTGGACGAGCCTGGATTTCTGAGAGAGATAGAATGGGGTGGCAGGGGACATTCCGATATTGTCCATCCTGCTGAAATCATATCCAGAAGTGCCTGGTGTCTTTGGCGTCTGGCAATATTGCTGATCTGCCTCTGTGTGGGTTACGGCGTACTTTCTGTTGCTCTCCGGAGTCGAAGACTCTCCATGCGAAAGTGGAGGAGACTGTCTCTTAAAATCATCCATGGTGTGAAAATCAGCCCCGGAGCGTCTGCCAGATGCAGACGCTGATGCGCTGTTGTCCGCCTTGATCAGAGTTCCATTGATGTTGCTCAGCGCCCGAGGCTCCATGCTCTTCCTGCGCTTGGCACCACCACGAGGAATGATGGAGCTATCGACTGCGTAGTGGCTTTCATCAAGCCATTTGTTTTCTCGCTCGCAACTGGAGTTCCATGTCAGCATAACCTAACCGAGCAATATTGACAAGAATGCTTACTCAAGAACCCAACCAACACCGACACACTTGACCAGGCCAGCCGCTTGTCTGACCTTTTCCAGGGTTCTCACTCCTCCATCCTTGAACACAACGTGGGTAATTCCCACTTTGCTGTCTCTGCGGTTTGTCATATCGCCTGACGACATACTTGCGCGAGGATTCCATCCCCAACTCTTGACGCATCGAGCTCCCATCTGCTGCAGAAGTTCAATGAATATGCCGCTGGCATCTTCTCCCTCGGTTGTATGGACATCTACATATACAACCGCTCCTCCAAGAACGTTTTCACATGCGGCGATGTTCCTACGAGGAGTCTTTGAGGGGCTTGGAGATGCTGAAGGAGCCATGGAACGCCTACTCGACTGGCTGGCAACACTCCTCCGCCTGGAGTCACATTTTTGAGATCGGGGAGTCTCGTTATGTTGGAGTTTGGGCATCTTGCGAGGAGAGGCTTGTGTCGTACTCTGCTGCAGGGGAGCAAGCACAGGCTTTCGGAGCCGTGGAGATGAGCGGACAGGTGAAGAGATTGAGAGCGATCGGCCCCTTTTGCGGGACAGTTTCAAGGGTGAAACTTGACCTTCCGGCTTCAGAGGTACTTTGGATACCGTATGGAAGGTCTGTAGTGGGATCTTTTTCTGCTTGACGGGTGTGGCAGGAGCAGGCGATTCGACTCTTTCGTTCTCCTTGTTCTCGTCCGAATTATCTTCTTTCGGAGAGCTAGGCAAAACAACCGGGCTCTTGGCGATATCAGAAGCATGCGTAGGCTGACGGTTCAGGAACTCTTCGTATGCAGTCGGCTCAGCGAATTCGGGTTGCGGCTCGCTGAACAACTCGGTCATTGGCTCTCTCTGGGGAGACGATGTTGCCACAGCATTAGCACGAGACTCTTCCAAAACTTGCTCATCCTGGTCCTCGTAGATCTCTGGAACACCAGCGTAGATCTCGCTGTCGCGAGGGCGATCTGAAGCGCTGTCTTGAGGGGATCCAAGACGATTTTCGATGTCAGGGTAGGCCACTTCTTGAGGAATACGAGACCCACGACGAGAAGACCTCCGAAGTCCTCCGATGGAGAACACACCTCGCCCGGTGCGTTTTGGCTGGGCCTTCTCGGGGCTGCTAGCTTTCCATTGACTGAGCTGCTCTGCCAAAAGCGTGAACCGTGGACGGTTTCGCTGCATCAGAGATCCGCTTTCCGGGTCGTCACTGCAAACCGCCGCGGAGCTAGATGAATCGGGCAGGTCATTATGCTCGAACGAATGACTCTGGTCGTCCGTGGTGAGCCCAGACTCAGACATATCCTCTTCTTCGCGGTATTCCAGGTTACCATGGTAGGCAATGGCATCCTGGGTTGTCGACACTTGTAGTGCAAGGGAACGATCCTGGTCATGAAGGGGGCTATTCACTCTTTCCAGTTCCTGCTGAGCGTCTAGCTGAGCGTTGGACTGCGAATTCGGTTCTGCATCAGGCTGGACTTCATAGATATAGTGGTCCGTGGTATCAAATGCGACGAGCGTCGCCTCGTCATCATCAAAGTATTCGCTATTGTGGAAATCAACATACTCATCGTTTACCTCATCAGGTTGGACATCGACTTGAACAGCGCCACTTCCCGTACTCTCCGGAATAGGGTCAGCGTCAGATTCACCGTCAACATCTTCATCGGCCACCGGTGCGTCAGTGAAAACATCTTCAAGTCCCTCAATCGAGTGTCGCTGAAACGGCAGGCTTGACTCCTCTGTCACAGCTTGAACCTCGCTGCTGTATACGTCCTGCATCATGTGCTTTTCCTCTGGCTCTGATTCAGTTTCGTCCGGGTCCTCTGCTTCAGCATAATCAGGCGCGAGGCCTCTTTGTTCGGCGTGGGTACCCATGTTGCTAACATAGGCTGTATGGTCGACAATGCTTTCCTCCGCCAGATGGACATCGTTCTCATCAATCTCAGAGTCCTCTTCACTGTCGTTGTCGTCTAGCACTTGAGGTTCCTCCTCCTCGGTAAGGCTCTCGGCGTCATACTCCGCAGCTTCCGCATCAGAGGCTACATCGCCAGGTTCTTCACAATCGACTTCAGGACCTTCGTCGGTCAACTCACAATCTCTAAGATCCTCGGCACTGTCGACGACATCATCATGATCGGGCAGCTGTTCTAGAGCGTCCTCGGCATCTTCTGCGGTCATGGAGTGTGTTTGCTGCTCGTCATTGATATCATGAGAATCAGCACAGTGCGCGGGAGATACCACGACATGATGCTCATCGGACGATTCTTCTTCCGGCGCCTCTTCTTGGTCTAGTCCTTCGTTGTCATAATCGACATCCATCGGCCCTTGAGGTTCAGGAGTCCTGAGAGACGATTCAACATCGTCCGCATCATTGGCCTGGTCGGCACCGCTAGCAATATCCATACCGATTACGTTCTTATGCAATTCTGGCATTGAACGAACACTTGAGAAGAGACTGTTTTTGAACGGAGAAGCAATTCTCTTTGCGGGGCTTTGGAGCAACAGCGACCGGGACTTGAATGGCGTCGATGATTCATGCAAGGGAGCCTGTGCGAAAGATACACCAAAGATGCCTTTCTTAGGGGACGATTTGAGAGGTGAATTGTGCCCGGGGGTGAAATTCGGCTGTGATAAAAGCATGATTTCGTCACGGAGACCCAAGCCTCCGTGTCTGGGTGTCTCCAAGTGGGCTCTCTTTGGAGACGCTTTGAGTGGTGAATTTTGTGTTGGCGTCAAACTAGGCTGGGTGATCGATTTCTCGTTACCTTTAAAGGACAAGCGAGCTCGTCTTGGTGTCTCCTTGACGGTGTAGTGGAAGGGAGAAGGGGTGGGTCGCCGGGCAGGACTGGACATAAACGGCGAGTCACTGAAGTCGACTGCCTTCGTAGGTTGAAGGTTGGGCTCACCATTTTCGTCAACCGACTGGTTGAATTTTCTGGGGGTGAAGTTGATTTTTCGCACAGGAGAGCTCAATCCAGTAGCTTCTGATCCTTGTTTGAGAGGCGAATTTATGACCAGCTTTATCTGGTCCTTGGTGCTGCTGAGTTCATCATCCTCTCCGTCTGAGCTGACATATGAGGAAATCGATTTGGCAACTTGGGTGGCTTTCTTGGGTGAGAGAGGCTTGCTGGCTTCCTTCTTGGAGGCTGCAGGCTTGCGCCCTCGGCCAGTGGTTGTAGCAGACTTGCGAACTGGCTTGGATCCGAGACCGACCTTGCCTGCTGCTGTAGTTGCTGCCCGTCGTCTTCCAGTCGTGACAGGGGCTGGTTCGTTGGCATCCTCCTCTTCGGAATCGGACACATCTTTGAATGTGACGGTTTTCTTTTTGGCTGGTCCTCGGAGCAAGTTCGACCTCATGGTCGTCGAGTTCGTCGCGATAATCACGTGTTTGGGTCCGCTACTGGATGCTTCGACGGCGCTCGTCTGTGCTCGAGTCTTCTTCTTTGTAATGTCTTTATCAGCACCTGTAGTGGCAGCAGGCTTCGTCGCGGCAGTTGCCCTTGGTCGACCTCTCGGTCTAGGTGCTGACTCGGGTTTAACTTCGTCCTCCTTTGGCAGCGGCTTTGTCCTTGGTCGTCCGGGTCGCTTCTTGGGGGTGTCGGTCTGGGCCAGCTCATCGTCATCGTTGTCGCTCTCATACTCTGCAGCTGCAGGAGTCGCAGGTCTTCTTCCCCGGCCTGTAGCGCTTGTAGAAGAAGTTGAGCTCTTCCCTTTGGGCCTGCCAGGTTTCGCTTTTTCCTTCGTATCTATTAGTCCCAATTCGTCGTCCGTAGCCTCATCCGTGTCAGAGTCCGGCTGCTTAGTCCGCGTGCTTGTTGCCGTTGCAGTCCTCGTGGTTCTTTTTCTAGTTTCTGTCGCAAAAGTTCCTGTCTTTGTCCTTGTAGTCCTCGCGACCGGTTTGCTGGCTGTGGTGAGACCGGCGGCTTTAACCGTGCTGGCTGGGGGACGGCCACGGGTGGTCCGTTTTGGGGGTGACTTTGGGATGATAGCTGCGCGAGCCATTTTAATCAATGATAAAAAAATGTATGCGCCCAAAGGATTTGTATCTCGGGCGATGGTAAAATTGTGCGGTTTTCCTGCTGTTAGTAACGAAGATAGGTCGGTGTTGACAAGCCCGATGCGCTCATCATGAGCTGAACTTCGCAGCAAGGGAATGGCAAGAATGGCAAAATTGACTAGCCACAAAGGCGCACCTGCAGAAAGTTCTCAAGCAGGGGCTTTGCTGTGGCTATTAAGTAGACCTAGCTCGTTGATTAGATATGTGTTGTTGACTTCAAGCTGTTTGGCCTCCCACTAGAGCTGCGGCGTTTGTCCTTAGCTTTCTTGTTTGAGAAATCACGTGGGTGTTGTCACAGCAACACTAATACCCCACAACCACGTGACGGCTTTCCACCTATCGAATCTTGTCTCTTGACCTCCAGCTTACATGCAGTTTACTGCGATTAAAGGCATATCATTGCATGCGCCCGATATGAGACAGGATGATGCTTTATTTTTGCATGATCTATATACAAAAGGGGTACAAAGCGATAAATAGATAGATTCCAGCAACAATATTGCTCGTTAAATCTCCCAAGAAGTTTGTGACGGATTATAGCTCAGACAGCAGTAGAATTTGGTAGAAATCGACAGTTTCGAAAATCTCCAAAATGAATTTTATAGAATTGTCCAAGCGGCAACAATAGCGGCCATTGCAGCAGTGAGAATACTTGGAAGGATCCCAGAGGCTGCACTATCCAAAATCGTGACCGGCTCGTAACCCGCAGGGGTGGTGCTGTTGAGAGAGCCGTCCCAGCAATACCTCTGAAAACATTGTTTGCAGATTTCCGGCACGTTAGTGTTGGTGCGTTCGAAAGACCGACTCAAGATGGCACAGCCAACACAGGTTGACCAGTTGCCATCACGAGTGCTGTTACCCATCGTCACCACATCATATCCGTTCAGAATGGTGGAATCTCGCTCTTGTTCTGTGTAGTCTGGCTGGAAAGTAGAAAAGTTGGAGTAAGCCGTGTAGGGGTAGTTTGGAAGATATACAATCAAGGGCGACGGGCCAGTCGTGTTTGAGCTGTTGCACCCGAAGAACGTGGGTCGAGTGTTCAAGCCTTCGTTGACGAAGGTATTCTGATCGGGTATTGCAGGGAAGGAAGTACCATTAGCGATGCCTGAGGAGTTCAGGCTACGCTCATAAGTAGCGACAAGGGCAGTTCCGTTGGGCCAGCTGTACTTGGTATCGGCCGAGGAATCAACGGCGAAGATCACATCGACATGTCGCTCTGGCTGGATCAACGGGTGCAGTGGTATGTTTTGCAGATCTTCACCACCATCCACCAAATCCAGTTCCAATTCAGCGGCATTAGGGTTGGTATTGTTGGAATAGTGGTAGAATGGGTTGGGGGCGTATTGAGCAATGTCCTCGTCGCTTTCGCCAATGTCCTTCAAGATGTCCTTGAAGACGGATTTCAGCCAATCCGGCAAAGCCGTGGAGTTGATCTGAAGAAGGAATTGATTGAAGAGAGTAGAGGATGTACCCATGACGAAGCCAGAATTGTCAAAGCCACGCACACAGCTCTCATTACTCGGGACTGAGCCGCCATTGAATCTGGTTCCCAGATACTCGAGGGGGGCAAATCCAAAAACTGTGGGGTCAAAAGTTCCAAATTCCCAAGGATTAAATTCATAGACGGTGGCATTGCTGCTGATGAGAAGTTCTCCAGGGTAGCGACCATCTGCAACAACCAAAGGCATGGGCATCTCTGCCTGCTGAAAGGTGTCGGTTAGCGCGATGGAGGACCATGTATAGCTGGGACCACCGTTGGTTGCATTGATCAGCTGGTAGGACAAAGCACGGCCCCTGGGAAATCATCAGCATGTTGTGTTGCGACAAAGAAGACCAAAGGCTATCATTACCAGTAGTCAGTAATTGAAGTCGGGTAGCCCGCATCCGACTTTCCGGAGACCGCATTGCCGATGTCCCTATAATAGGACGCTGAATCCAAAATCTGAATGCTACCCCCATCGGGACCTTCGAAGATTGAATTTTGAAATTGCCAAACGGTGCCCTTTTGGTGTGTCTGGAGAGCAGAGATGGTAGTAAAGTTGTTGATATAGATTGAGCCCAGCAGCCATGATCCACCACTCAGGCCAGACAGATAGGTGGCTGACTGCAGCAATCCACCTAACTGGCCGGCGCTCGTAGAATTCGGCGTACGAATATCAAAGGCCTTGATTGCACCCGCGCCGTTCATCAATGCTCGATAGCCACCACCAGAGACTGCGATGCCGATATTGGGAAGATCCGACGAGTTACTGGAATGGCGGTCAATGTACCCCGCCGCGTCGAAGTCTTGAATCTTGACATGATTAAAGAAGTCCTTCATCGCAGAAGTCGTCTTGCCCCGACGCGTCTCCAGCCATGACGTCTCGTTGGGCGACAATTTTGCGGCACTGCGAATGGTAGGGCGACTGGCAGGACAACCGACTGTACTGGGTGTGTATCCATCGGGGGCATTGGGTAGAGCACGCTGTAGGATTTCAGCATGAAAGGGCTCTGGAGCACCAGTCACACCTATCGAAATTCAATGACATCAGTTCCCGTTTGTAGGCAGATATGTGAAAGCTACACATCCGACTAGCTTGAGCCACACTTTTGAGGCAGAATGATTCACCTACCAGAAAATAATAGACCAGCGACAGTGCACGCGACTGTGATGGTCTTCATCTTGGGTTGTACTACGCCGACTCAAGCTACAATCCGCGTGAAGATTCAGCTAGAGAGGACAATAAGATCAAATATTTCTCTCTCTACCGAACCCCCCAATGTGAGGCAGCCATCATTTGGTATTTGAATAAATGGGGCGGTGTCCCTTAGTCAGGGGTCCTCATCTTGGGATGGTGGATCAGCAAAAAGGCCAAGCATGCCAAAGGCTTGGGAGATTGGGACAATTTGATCTAGTCTCATCCCTCGCGTAGGATAGGTGATTGTCATTGGAGCGTTCGTAGTTCGTTCCTAGTTTGAACCGAGGACCACAAATCAGCCTCGCTGAAAGGGCTGAAAAGCATGAGGATGACGATGGCGAAGCTTGACGGATCATCCGGCCATTCCGCCAGTCTAGGCTGGAAACGGCAAAAAAGGTGCATCACCTCTACAATTTAGCACCATCTCGCAGCTGAGAGTGGGGTTCTGAATTTTTTTTCTGTGATGACCTGTGTACAACAAAGATATTGTTATTCTGGAAAGGTTATCATGCTGTCAGCTCAATCTATGTTGGTCTTAATGGTATGTGAGGTTCAGCTTCTGGCAGCCATGATATTTTGAGTTTTCTCACCTGCAGCTGTGAGACAACGTCTGCTTGCCAGCCTTGGATAAGGCTCAGCACGCATAAACTAATATTGTTGGTCCAAGGTAGTTTTATGCAATGAACATAGGGAAACTCGGAGAACTCGGTATAATAATCTTGCTGCCTGATGGATCGTTTGTAGATGTGACAATAAAATAGAAAAGGGTCCCATATTCTCAAAATATGGGTATTCTGGGTTCCACTTTCGGGGCTCGGACTGGTTCGATCTTTTTTTCCAATCTCAGATGGTGATGTTTATATTCCGGTCATGGAAGTGTCCTTCTGCCAAGCTTTGAACTACCTGCGCCACGATTGTGGGAAATGGACTTGAAGGTGAGGCCCTGCTTTTCATTGAACTTGTGTTGCTGAAAGTTTCTAAAATGTCCTCCGCTATTGTTTGATCACATGGATGCCTGTCTCATATTCCATTAGAGCCTTGGAACGGCGAATGAGAGATAAAACACGACTGATTGTCAACTTACTGTCGGCAATCTCTACTCCTTGATTGTCCATGTGTCCTTCCTGCCAACGACAGAAGATTCGTGAGATTGAGATGGCCATCGACCCTATTAGGATATATTGAACTGAATGCCTAGTTAGAGCAGAGTTTCCAAGTATGTTTCCTTGTTACCTTCAAAAAGGGGATATACTTGGACAGTCGATAACCACGGCGCCTCTGGTAAGGTAATGGAAAGGTAGATGTCATCCGCACCTCATGGTTATCATTAGACTCCAGGCAGACATTCCCGTCTGCCGTCTCTTATATCGTCTTGAATCTACCAGGTACCTTAGCGTCACTCAAATTTGTTCTTTTTCCGAGGATTCAATCTACGTTGTATCCAATCTATGCCCGATCTATTGGAAAACATTGTCTTCTATCAATCCGTTTATTAGCAATCGGGTTTGTTTTCGAATATACCGCCTAATCTGGACATTCCACCTACATTACAATTTGAACACTGTATCTATTGTAGGAGCTGTCTTAGAATCTACCGGAAAGTCGGATATTGGTGCATCTGTCATCGGCCTGCCAGCAATATATTGTTGGTTCTATCCTCGGACTTGAGAACTTAACATTTAGTCCTCTTCGTATTGTTTATTGAATTTAGCATCATATTTACATATACTCTTGTAATCGACTCTATCCTCCTGAATTTGTCTCTATATCATTGCAATTGCCATCAAATCCAACAGGTGGTCTTTTAATCTCTCGAGTCTCGTGCCGAATTAGCAGCTCATCTGTCTGAAACTGAAGACATTGTCTAAAAGGAACCTACATCGGCATGTATTATCCATTCTCACCAAAGGGAGTCCTCGTCTACCATATCTTCTAGGTTCTAACCTTGTATCTATCCTTACAACCGCACTCGCATTGTTCTTTGACATTTCCGGAATTTGTCCCAAGGTTATCTCTTTCAACTTATTGCGAGATTTACCGCCGAATCTTCAGTTCAATTATGCTAAATTTCAGTTATATCTATGTATCACCCAATTTACAGCCGATATGGTGAGGTGGTAGGGAAATGTGTGACTTTCTTTCATTTAGGTCATTGACCAGCCGGGTATTGTACGGCAGGCCGGGTTCAAACTTCAGTATGTCCGTTCCATCAGAGATTGGCAAAACATACCCTGAAGGCATGAGCAGCCAGAAGCTTCTACGGATATCCGAGTCTAGGTGGATGGCACAGCGCAAGAAAAGCGATGAGTGGCTGTCGGGAATCAATGCTTATTTATCCTTAATTTTATGCTTTTCACTTCCTACTGCAGTGTCTATCGCGTGTGGGGAATGGCATTTGTGTTATCAGGCTTAGGCCTATGCAAAGTCCTCCCTGATCACAGTCTATTTTTCATTAGAATGGACTTCCCTCCGAACGAGGCCCCAGAGCCGCCAGTTGTATGCCTTAGGCTTTGCGTGATATGGTTGACCCGAGGGTCGCCTCCCGGGAAACCTAAAAGGGTAAGTAGCTCAAGTGGATTCGCCCGCTTCTCCACAATACCTTATCGAGGTTGTTTCTTCCCCGGAATGAGACATGACTAAGACCTCTGGAAGGTCACAAGGTTAGATTGCGTTCGGCATGAATGGGGATGAGCTTCGTAGATGTTTCATGCTGCAGATCTGAGTTGTGTAGTAAATGATTTTGGACAATATAACTGACAGGGATTACGCTCTTGAATCAACCTAAGTTAAGCGTATATAGTTCTGGGCAGTAATGGCGCCTCGGATTTAGACTCACAGAACAACCATTGTCTTGAGAACGATGATTGGAAAGTGAGATTAGATAGCAGATTAGATGAAACTCATCATCCTAGGATAAATTCAAAGTTTGGAAGTCATGGCAGATAAACAAGGTTGACCAATAACGAAGCCACGGCATAGGAGGTCCAGGGACCATCTCCTGCCACCTGTCCATCACTCTTGGAACATGATTGCGCCCTCTTATCCTGCATTCTAGTCTCTTACTTAGAGTTCTATTTGATGAATCGCCTAAATTGCTAATAAACCATCCCAGGGACGATCGCCCTGGAGTCCGAGACTCGTGACCACATCTGGCCCAGTGCAGTCTCCCCATAGAATCTTCTGCTGCATTGACTCTCCTTTCCAGAACTGTCCCGTGACCCAGACCGCAAAAGCTGTCCCATCTCCAGCGTTCTCGACCCAAATATTCTTAGAAAACATGGCGTTTCTTCCCGGTATCTTAAGTCATCTGGACCCGTCGGATTGTCTCCCGCCCGGATTACTCCATTAGGCAATCCGAGTCTTTCAACCTAATGGTGCCACGACCAAGAGTCTTCCAGTCACTCTGTTGTGGTCATTTAGCCTGTAGAAGCGAAACCAGATTGTCAGGTTTGGGGAACATGAGTATTGTATCATCGCTCCATCATGACTTTATCACCAGTTTGCTTTTTGCCTGGATTGTTCTGTTTGGGTTTCTCGATTCCTCCTACTCCGTACGTACCCTCAAGATATAGTTAAATAATAATACGCAGATCGGACACAACTGTTGACAGGAAGATTAAATGCGTACAATGGCTGTAAAGAGCGTTATAGAACCTGTCAAACTAAACCTAAGGTAACTATAACAATAATAACCTAAGGTGGTTTGTGCCACGGACATCAAGCAAATGACCAATTGGTGGAGCAGTAACGGCTCCTCTATCCCAGGCATAATTGCATTATTGCCCCCGGTGGCTCTGGACCGAATCCATCGTTCCTTCGACCAGACTCCCTCGCTGGCTTGCTTGTTGACATTCTCTCCAAGTAACAATAATGCTTGCCTCTTTTGGCCACTCATCCAAATTTAGACTGCTCACATGAGCTCTTTGGTTTGAGCGTAGGCTTGCAGAGTCGTAGTACTACCCACCTTTTTGTGGATTCGTCCCATCCGTAGGTTCACGATCGTGAAGTATTTAAGCTGTTGGGTGGCTGCTCATTAGATCAACCTGGCTTCGATTGTATTCTATCCAGCGTCTATTCTCCTTTCTCTCATCAAAATCAAGTCAATTGAACGACTACAACATCACACCTCTCCTTTCTCGCACTTCGATTACTGCTCGACTCCACAATCTACCCTAATCATAATGTCTGTCTCCATCACTGCCGATACTCCTGCCGTTCCTGCTACCAAACAGGCAGACGTCTCTCTGGGCTCCAAGGGTAGAATGCCAGAATTCAGTCTGGCTGGCAAGGTCGTCCTGGTCTCTGGTGCTGCTCGTGGCCTTGGTTTAACCCAGGCCGAAGCGCTCTTGGAGGCCGGTGCCAAAGTGTACGGATTGGATCGTCTGGAGGAGCCAGTGAGTAACCTTGGGCTTAAACCTTGCTCATGGCGCATCTTGTCTAACCATGCTGGTCGGTGATAGTCCGCCGAGTTCTTCGAGATTCAGAAGCGAGCCAAGGAGGAACTGGGCACGGAGTTGCACTACCGTCGCATTGATGTGCGCGACACGGAACTGTTGACCAGCACCGTTGAGCAAATCGCCGATGTCGAGGGCCGGATGGACGGCCTGATCGCGGCAGCAGGAATTCAACAGGAAACCCCGGCCCTAGAGTACACGGCCAAGGACGCGAACACCATGTTTGAGGTCAACGTGACGGGTGTGTTCATGACTGCCCAGGCAGTGGCCAAGCAGATGATTCGCTTTGGTAATGGTGGTAGCATTGCACTAATTGCGAGCATGAGTGGTACTGTCGCGAATCGGGTACGTTCCCATCAGTTCCTTTCCAGAGTGGGAAACGGGGATCCCCGGATTTCTGCCCTTCCCCGCTTCTGACTTATGTCACGCTTGGCCGTCAAAATCCCATTGCATGGCCTCTACTGTTCTCAACAGAACTAAAACAATGCTAACTTGACTAGGGTCTCATTTGTCCCGCGTACAATGCCAGCAAGGCCGCTGTCATCCAGCTCGGTCGCAATCTGGCCATGGAGTGGGGTCAACATGGCATTCGCGTCAACACCATCTCGCCGGGCTACATTGTCACGAAAATGGTCGAAGATTTGTTTATCCAGTTCCCGGAGCGCCGAGAAGAATGGCCCAAGCACAACATGCTGGGCCGTCTGTCTACTCCTAACGAATACCGGGGTGCCGCAGTCTTTCTCTTGAGTGACGCCAGCAGTTTCATGACAGGAAGCGATCTGCGCATCGACGGTGGCCACTGTGCGTGGTAATATTTGTTCGATGCTGTACTTTTCATTCTATTTTATTTTTTCTCCCGGACGGTCTTTGTTTCCCTAATGCTATTGCATGGCGTTTTGTGTTTGGGAAAGCAAGCGTGATCTGATTCGAGTTCAATGTTCTCGTCATGACGTCTGCCGTCTGCCATCTCTCCAGACTTTCGCATCGAGGGAGGGGAAAAGATGAACGGATAATGTATGGTTTACTTAGAATATTCGAGCGCTGCGACCAGCTAATACATGGATCATTCGATTCCTGTGCTTTGACAACCAACTGTACTCGAATTCCTGGCTGATCATGGTGGCCAGCAGGGAATACCAGCAACTAGAAAGTAAAGTTGCCTAAGGCCGCGTCACTAAGGTATTTTAGTCGGAGATCTGGCAGCACAATTCGATCACCACAGAATAATTACTGACAAGCAACGGAGCAAATCCGTTCGGCCTTTCTTCCGTCTTCTGATTTTTCCTTTGTTTCTTGCCAACTAGGTACCAGAGAGACACTCTCGACAACGGATTTGAATCCAGGGTAACGATGTGTACCGCGCAAGGCCAAATATATAGTGTACATTCCGAAACAATGTCATAGTTCACATTCACCTTCCTCTCCATACTCAATACAGAACCAACCTGTTAACGGTCGTGAATACCGGGGTCACTTTTCAACAACAACCCGTACCTTGAGAATAAGGACGTAAGCTACTGTATCCAACAGTGCATTAGACTACAATGAAAGGAATGCTCGTGTAAGGAAGTAGTATTCTAGGCAGCTACTAACCATAATACCAAAATGTTCCAATGATGATTCCCCTTGGATCATCAAGCCTAGAGCATGCTTCTATGCTTACATACCACCAACCCCCTAGGCCGTCTGCCCCATGACAGCTCGAATCACTGATGTAATTGATGATTTTAATTATATAAATGAATAATGCATAGAAAGGCTCAGTTCCCACCCTTCTTGGGATTCTTGCCGCGACCGCGGCGCTTCTTGGTCGTTGGCGGGTTGGTGGGCGGGGGAACGGGCGCCCGCCGAGGAAGTAGAGGGGGCGGACAGAAGGAATTGACAACCCCTCCGTAGACATTATACACCACCGACACTGGTGTCGCAACCGCCGAAGCGGCCGGGGCGGGGTGAGGTTGGTGGGCTGGAGGGCGGGCGGCCGGCGGCTGGCGGGTCGGGTGGGGGCAGTCGCCAAGATGGCGACGCCCGCAGGCGTAGGAGGAGGAGTTGGGGGGCCGAAGCCGCCGCAGGAGGTTCTTCAGATTCGATTTGTGGCCTATACAATGTTAGACATGCATTCATCCAATCGAAAAGTCATTATTGGGGCCAGCTCAACGTATATACTCACATTGCTTTTGCCCGAACAAAAAATGTTAAGATTTTTCGCGGCTGTTGCGCGCGTCCCTGAATATCCAAGCGACCATTTCGGCGGATTCTTGCATGTAGATTCGGGCGCCTTCGCTGTTTCTTTTTCGGAGATGAGCCTTGGTTTCCACAATTGCGAATGCTTCGTCGTTGGCCTTGAGTCCGTACAGATAACCATCTGTGTGGGCCTCCATGCTGGCTAGAGCGAACTGGACCTTGAACGGGAAACGTCGTATACCCCAATGACGCTTGACTTCGGGGAGATTCACGGTTACCGCGTCGAGAAATGTTATCAGAGCCTGATTGACATATTGCTCGTCGGTAGTTCGTTCAAATGTCTGCCCTTCCTGGTCAGCCGCTGGTGTCCCACTTAAGTCAGTTGGCGCTGAGCTGCTTTCGGTGGGCGTTCGGCTCGGCCCCGGCTCAGCCGCTGGTGTTTGACTCTGACTTGGGTTGCTTTGCTCCGAGCTGCTTTTGACGGACGGTTGGCTCCCCCGGGATCCATCGGCCGATGTTGCCGGGCCGGGCGTTGGAGTTGGACTCATCCTAATGCAGGTCGACATTGGGTCTGTTGATCCATTTGTTGGAACCTGATTGTCGACTTGCATTTGATACTTTCTGACGAGCTGAAATACTCCCGTCACGTCCGAAGGCCCCGAGTTTCTTGTGATACCCCTCAGGTAGCTTTCGAAGGACTGGTTGAACGCTTTGTTCTTTTTGAAGACCTTCGCCATTTCTTGGCTATCCTCCCTTTCCTTCTTACCATAGAAATGTTTCGGATTTTTGCGTTCTGGCCAAATAACGCGGAATGAAAGGAACTGCTGGACTGTGACCGAGGAACCAGACTGCATCACTTGGATCGTGTTGACTGTCTCCTTTATTGCTCCGTGAGTCTTTGCTAAAGTGCGCCAGTGAGTTTTGTCTCTTGGGATGAACACGCATTCGGGCATGATCGTTTCTAGGAAGGCGAATGTCAATGAATTCTTTTCGAAAAAAAAAAGGAACTTGGACTCTATTGTAGAAACGTATCGTGTGCTGCCAGAATTGCGAGTGCATGGAGGAGAGAATCAAGGCCAGCGATATTCGAGGGTAATGAACAGCTCTCCATCACACGAGTCTCCAGGAAACTGCTAACTGAAGGAAGGTGCGTAGCTACATACATGTCGCCGAATAGATGTCTACCTTCCATTCCGGGAATCCTAGGGCAAAGCAAGAAGAAAGAAACATCAGACTGGCAAGCAAAATGGGCAGGAGCAATTCGATAGATCAGTGAAGCAGGAATAAGCTCCAAAGGCCTCTCTTCCATTCTACCTTACCTGATACAGAGAGTATTTGAGGTAAGCCCAATCGGCATGCTAGCTAGGTAACGCACAAACAGTGACGTCGGTGCTGTTTCTTTATTTTCAAAGCTCATAAGAGGGGAGTACTGCAACACCAACTTTTCCCCATCGTGATGAGCTTGGATAATTCTCGCATCTTTAGGACATATAAAGGATACTACCAACATCTGTCTGTACAATTAGAAGGGCCGGGGATCAGTAAAGAAGAGGCGTAGACTCACAGGACACATTGCGTGGTGTTGAAATTCTCTGAGACTATACCACTGACACATATTACTAATGAGCCCACAGACTTCGCCATGAGTGAGGCCTGTGTCGTTCGCACAATATTGAACTTCAAGTTGGATAATTGCATGGGGCGTTCCACCGGATTTGTCGAAGTAGGTATAGCTTGTGAAACAGTAGCCCTCCCCAACCTTGCCGACCCACCCCACGGTCCCCGCATCTATGAGTGTTGGTAGGTTGGTGGAGCATGTATCGATTCGGGGAATGATGTCCCTCTGCCTCATCAACAAAGAGGATCACCTGTGGTAACCCATTCACACAAGACCGCAGTGGTGTGAGATCGTCCAAAGCTCCTAGCCCGTGGGGGGCATGAATTCCGTAGCGAGGGGCGTCCACACAGGTCTCAATGTGGTCCTGGAGATCTTCTAACTTTTCGCGCCAATCATCCTCGTCCTCCGAGCCTTCGGTTGGGTTCTCCTCAGGACTCTCACCACAGAAGAGTGGGCCGTCACGGTCACGCTCAAGATCGGATACATATTCCTCCTCGATTAACGGATGTTCCGAAAACACCGATGTAGGCTGGGGCAGGAAAAAGCATGGCTCAAATTGTAAAAGCTCCGTATCTGGTGCTAATTCAACCCTGACTGCTTCCAAACCCCGCTCACAGAGCTCGTCAATCCCAAAGTTTGTCCTAGTTTTGACGGAGCTGAGGACTTGATAGAGCTGCTGAAGCTGGTTGATAACAGCGGACCGTTTGGCCTTCAAGGCCTCTTTACTCATATCACGACGAGTCATGGCATGAGTGAACCACGAGCAACAGCTTTTAGAAAACAAAGTAATCAACTTGTGAACATGAGATGTAAGTAGGGAGCTCATATATATATACATCCACGTATCCATGAGTTAAAATGATGTCAACTGAGGCATATGTATTACGATGCGCTGATCTCAATTTTTCCACTGATGAGCTCATCGACAGAAGTTTTCAAGATTTCAAAGAACACAGATTTTGAGACTCAGAGTTATATGCCTATGTCGATGCCAAACTTGCTGCAGCGACCTGCTCTCTATACTTCTTAACCAAAGGGGTTGCTCCTATCTGTGTTGCTCAAATGTTGTGATTTATTTTCTTAGAGTAGAAGAGTGTTGCTTCATAGGTCATCAAGTATATCTGAAATGGAGAGTATTGTTGCATGTTTGTTACGTATATGCGCAACTTCCTGTGCCTAAGTGGAAGATAGAAGCTTCTGTAGTTCCTCCATCTTCACTCATCCCTTCTACTACTTACTTTTCGTCCACACCAGCAATTACAACAGTAACATGTGTTTTTCAAATTGCCACCTTTAGTGTCTTTTTGAATGCTACCTACAAGGTGAGTACATAACGTTAAGCAGAATGATCATGCTCACCCCAGGCTAAGCCCCAGCCACATCGTTACGCGGTACCTAATGGTGCATGTCGTGCTTTAGAACGGTGGCTGAAAATTGGGATTCAAATGACAGCGTCCTGATCATCAGGTGGTACGCTGGTTTCCTTGATCTGATCCTAAACTGGACTGCCACCATGCATATTGAATTTGAAGTGACGGAAGCTCCTCTAGATCTGTTCGATACCATTGCGACTATAGAGCAGGCTCGCTGATGCCACCATGGAATAACAGGCAACACGAAGTCTCAGAAGGCACGTTGATTTGTCGTACCGGGGGCCTTCTGAGACTTCTTTGCTAATGCTTAGTTGACCGCGGTAGGACGTTCGGAATTGGGCCGCATCCGATACATCCATTCCGGCGCATGTGTGCATGAATGGGCGGGCTACTGGTCAGCGATGTCCGGAAAGTAGTGCCAACAAGCAGAGGAGGATGGATCAGGGTTTTTGAAATGGTATGTCAGTTTACGGTGAGTCCTTGCTGGTGAGAAACAGCTTTGTGCAGCATCCCACCCTCCCCCTTCCTTACTCCCCGGACCCGGGTGTATCATCGACCTCTGTTCTCGCTGAGTACAAACCCCAACCAGCAGATGGTATGCCGAATGTTTTACTTCCTATCAATGCATGCAGATAAGCACACTAATAACAACAGAAGTCCGCCCGTGTCCACGTTGCTCCCATCAAAGTCAAACCCTTTACCCCAAGCAGTTGATCCAAACCACTGAACTCGATCTGCGAGAAGATGTGGGGAGTGAGCCTGCTATTTCCAGCAGTTGGTCCAAGAGACTGAACTTGTTCTACGAAATGCAGCAAGGATCCTGTTCTCCGGTGACGAGCTCACACCTCATCGTGGTGCTGGAGTCTAGTAACCTGTGCCTTTAAAAAGGTACAGGTGAAGCTAAGATGAGCTCTTTCTCTCCTTCGCTGGCCGAAGCTGTATCCCGCGTTGAGGGTGAGCCTAGGGCACAGATACTAGAGTAGGTGAGCTGCTCACGAACACGGCTGGTGTTATGGAGAAAGCTAATATATGCCAATGGACATTGGTATTAGTGCGGCTGGCCGCGGATTCGATAGACCTCAATAACGACATGAACGTGGACTACCAATACTTCCTCAGTCTGTGTTAGTACAAGTAGATCGGGCAAGCTACCAGGATCCATCTGATTCTTATCACTGATCAGGAAGATACGTTGTCTCCCGTCTCGGCGCCTGCAGCGTCCACAGGTCTTGGCAATTCGTCGTCATATGCTACGGGCCTGCTACTGCACTTTCGAGCCCCTGTGCTACGCCAGAATGTCAAATACAGGCTCCATCTTACAAGCGACCCGATGACCGCCCCTTTCCTTGCCAAGGGTGTGGCGTCTGGCTAGACAAGATGAGGACATCTGGATGTTGCCATCCTATTCACATGAGTTGCGTTTTATACTAAGGAATCAGTCTGAAACAGCCATGTCCGAACTCCGAACCTCCGGGCGCGGTCAGATCTGAATCATCTGATGACCTAACTTCAAGATACGATTGCTGCACTCAAACATCAGCTACGTTGCTGGAATCTCTACGCCATTAGAACATCTTAAATGGTAATTGCAGATTGCCTCCGAATTCGACAAAGCGATTTGTGATGGGCCAGGCCATCGCCACGGTCCTGATAAAAACTCCCACATCGGTTCCAGGACTGGTAGGGATGCAGCAGTTGACTCTGTAGCATCAGGTGTTAGTGGAAAGGTCTCCTTAGTCTCTATATGTATACAAGGCAGAGCAATTACCATTATACTCCATCGCATAAACAGCACTACTCCTTCTACTCGCGTACATTCGCGTGTAATTCGCCCATGGCGAATCACGCATAACCTTCATTCGTTAATGAATCAGGCAGTTATCCACATATTAATCCACATCGCTAGGCCAGTGAGTCCCAATAGTATCAGTTCATGACCAATCGCTTTGTCTTTGTCTTGTCTTGGTATCCGTGGACTACTGACCATGAACCCTTTCTCGGAAACAAGGTCACAAGTCCCCCTGAATCAGGCAGTGCGGATCAATTTTGAAATAGTAGCAGCCCGTGGTTATCCATCTTCCAAGGACCCATCCACGATGAGCATATGGCGACAGTAGTTCCAAGCTGCTATCCGTGCGGTGCGCCTGCAGTATGCGGTCCAATATTGTCAGGGCAGGGCTCAATGGGGAGACATGGTTACAGGTAGTATCCGCTTCTCAAGATTCACTGGCTGCAGTGTCAGCTTCACTAGCAGGGCGGCCCTGTTTGGCATTAAGGTTGATAACCAAGATGCCGAACAGGGCCGTCCTGCGAGCATTGTAATTCCAGACCTTCTTGATGACAGCATTCTTCTCAACAGTCCTTTTGGCCTTCTTCTTGGCCTTGGTGGGGCGCTTTCTTCTAGTTTCTTTCTAGGCGGGCGGACATCACCGTTGATGCCGTAATTGTTCACCACACTTGGTCGCTGGTGGGCTGGGGGCTGGGCAAGGGGGCGGCAATTGCCGGCGCGGATGCCGGCGAAGATGCCGGCGCGGATGCCGGCGAAGATGCCGGCACCCATATTATGAGGCTGTAGGGGCTGAGATGGTGATGGTATTCACCTTGAAGGTGTAGTTATTAACTACTGATGATGGCTGGTGGGCTTGGGGCCGTGCGACGGAGGGGCCACGGCGGAAGCCTTGATTGGGGGTGTCCTATACCAATCTTAGACAGACATCGTCCTGAATCCAGTCTAAAGACTGTAATTGGGGCCAGAGTACCCTGGGTCACCAGGCATAAGCCTGAGGCCTTTTTCTAATGTTGTTGGCTGATGGTCCCCATCTGCGCCCTGCTACCATAACGAACAGCATTCCTGCGCGTCTGCTATCCTTAATTTGTCAGCAGAAGCAACCACCTTCTACTCCAAGGAAATAGATGACAGCATTGAGCAACATGGATAGTGAAGGACTAGGCTTCAAAGTCTTAGTTTGATTCCATTTGACCCAATACATCCAAATAGTCCCAGTGCGAGGTAGTATCAACTATGAGCTGTTTCCTCCAGGATGTTGGGTATCACCTTCTAGTTCATCAAGCAGAGCATTGTATCAGGTGTGGTAGCTGTAGTGCTTTCCTAGGATTCATCATTCATGTCCCGACTCCCGAGAATAAAAGAGTGTGCTACATAGCACCCGCTGCCCATCTCCTTTTCCTATTGCCCTTCAGAAACCTCACAATTTCTTGAACCACCTGTCACACCACAACAACATGAGTATATACCTTGAGCTGGCCCCAATAACGAATCTTTGGATTGACATCAGTATAGGACTCCTCCATCCTCCACGCCATCTCAGCAGTTGCCGCCGTCCTAGCCACCCTCCCGCCCGCAAGCCCCTGCGGTGTCCGGCTCCATCGGCGTCTTCTGCGACCGCTGGCATCTCACTAGCAAATACCGCCGTCCTGCCCGGCCCCACAAGATAATAAAAGAAGTATATTAATTCGACCTTCACGAGAAGCACTTGAAGGGTGGTAATACTAGTACTCAGATATAGAGCGGCAAATAGTGGCAAGCGTGTCAAATCCCACATAGGGGCATGCTGGTCCCGGGCCCCAATGTGGGCGCCAGCAGCATCCACCAAGTTTCCTGCAACGTCTACCAGTATGATGTAAGTATATCCTGTCCTCAATCAATAAACAAGACAATTCGCAGAGCCACACCTTGCTAACAAAGGCAAAGGTGCAAATCAGAAACACTGTTGAGAAGAATGCTGTCATCAAGAAGGTCTAGAATTACAACCGGTCCACGAACAACGCGGCGAACTCAACCGTCAACCCTTCCTAAACAATGACTTATTCAACGAAGGTGATAACTGCTCAGCATACTTCTTTACCTCGTCTGACTAAATATGATCCACCTGACTGACGCCAGCATCTGCAGTGTCTACCTGCAAAGATGATGTCTGCATAACAGCTTAAGTGTTGATTCGGTCTTAATCCCACGAATATTGCCAAAGAGTACGCAGTATAGCCCGAGACAGTATGCTGAATATTTCTACTTCCTATTGACAAGAGATAAGCACACTAATAACAACAGATGTCTGGCTGTGTCCCCGTTGCCTCAATCAGACTGCCCGGCCAAACATTATCCGCCTACAACCCTACGACCACTGTCAACTGCCACTCTGTGCACCACCACTGCCTTACCTCCTTCTTCTTCAACTAAGTACAGCAAATACACCGCAGCAGGCCGATATGACAACTATAACTGGGCATGCCCCTAGGAGCACTATAACTTTCGGCTGGGTGACTATTAATACCCACTTTGCGGGGAGGGAATCATTTTTATCACTATAGCAGCGGCACTGCCACGGTTATGATTGAAGATACAGGACAAGCCAAAACACAGATGTAGGAAGAGACTGAAGGATAAGTAAGAAAACTGCAGGGAATTGACATGCTTTTATGTCTACGGTGGGTCCAAACGGACTCACTGTAGTCATACGACCAGGGTTACCTGAGCGAAGCAAGCGATGCTTACTACAGATCTTGTTGAATGATTCCCCCGGATCTGAGGATAATGGTGAGTGATGTTCATCCTGAGTCTCACGTTCCTCACCATTTGTTTGCATCCCGCACCCGTTCCTTGTTAGGGATTTTCGACACTACTTACGAGTGGTCAGGCACAGCTTGCTGCATCGTACATCTTCTTCTCCCCTTTCAGACGACGTCCTCTCAGCAATACGCAACTATATGCCAGAGTCTGCGGGAGTGGCCCGCTGCGGAGGGTGCCGTTCTGTGGCCAAGAAAATAAGTACGCGTACTCTCGCTCCTTCCGAACAACGAGAGGATGCCGAGCAGGACGACGTCCTTGCTGGCTATGAGGCCGTAGCGGAGGCGGCCTCTGTCAGTAAGAAGCTAGAGGGATACCTGATGTTGCTCGTAGACAGGAGCAGACGCGCTTAAACGTGAATGAGCTGTCCGATCTTGGCCAACACCTTAATCGTCTGACGTTGGCGAAGATGCCATGTAAGTCGAAAACGAGCACCCTAGAGACCGAGGTGACTTGCTGACTCGTTTGCTGCCTTTTGACGTTAGAGGAGAGCCCGGCCTGTATGCCCAGCAGAAAATACCGATCATCGTGTGCAGTAGAACTAGCAATACTTCCGTTTGACTGTTCGCCCTACAAAGCCCATCAACCACTCCTAGATTACTAGACGCACCTCTATGTCAGAGGCAGTCCTTAAGACTGTACGCAAGTACCCCATTCATCCGACCTGCAATGTGTTCAGTGACTAATAGCCACAGACACCCTCAGCATCCAAGCAGCAAATTCCTCGCTATTCTCACTCCTTCGATCCCAACGGGCAAAATCAAGATCTCAAAAACAATCTTCTTTGGTGCCTTTTCGGGCCCAATACAATTTGCATACGTACGCTCACCCCCATAGCAGGTCTTTGGATTGACATCAACAAGACCTCAAACCATCGAACAAGACTCCTGGTGCCGCCGCTGACCCGCCTGCCACCAAGGGTGGTGAATAATTACACCTTCAACAGCGATGGCCATGCAAACGACATCCTCTTGTCTGACAAGAAGCCAAGAAGAAGAAAGCGGCCCAACAAGGCCAAAAAGAAGGAGGGAAAGGAGAAGAGAAGAAAAACCTGTGGAGGAAACCAACAAGGAGTCAAGGACGCCAACATAAGCTTAAACTGAGCTATAGTATATATTATCTATGTATATCTTATACGTATATTGACATTCGGTTTTGTGCCTCGCCCGTTACCACCAGTTCAGCTGATGTTTCGTGATTTGGACAAGCAGAGAGTTCAATTCATTCCACAAAAGTCCGCCGCCATCCCAACTGATGATGATCATCACTAGCTAGAGATGAAATGGCAGTGAAGAAGGTGTACAGTTCTCCATAACAATTGAGGTCCCGCAAGTAAAGAATACTATGCACTTAGTTTCCAGGCATCCCTGACTACAGTATCAACAACACGTCGGAGCCCACATTCCCCACAGAAGGGCCAGCAATCACCCGTGTGGTAAATTAGTACATTCAAGCCCTCCTGGCCACCTTGTTCGTGCTCTTCCTACGGCTGCGTTTCGACTTGTCCCACATCTCATTCGTAACGGTGGCGGTGCAGCCGCTCAAGTACCAAATAGGATTTCCACACACCGTAGTCAACCCCACGGAAGTTGTGTTGCTCCCACGGCCAGGTCAAGTAGTAGTAGTGGTAGTAGTGTGTCTCACGGCGGTCGACAGAGGTCGTAACGAACAACGATTGGCCGGGTGACCGGTCAGATTGAGGCAACAGGGACACAGCCGGACAGCTGTTATTATTAGTGTGCTTATCTTCATGCATTAATAGGAAGTAAACTGTTAAGCATACCATCTGCTGGTTGGGGTTTGCACTCAGTGAGAACAGAGGCCGATGAGGGATCCAAGGGGCGGGGGAAGGAAGGGGGAGTGGTGCTGCACAAAGCTGTTGGCACCATTTTCCCGCACTATGCGCTATTTAATATGACAGTAGTTCAACTTCGCTTACTACTTAGCAAGGCAAGCTCATTGAGGGCACATTTTGATCAAGACAGTATAGAGAGTAAGTCGCTTCTAGATGTTCAGCATCTACGTAGATATGTAACCTTACCAGCGGGGCTGACATCCACCCAAATTGTATAATCAACAACACAAGCGTCTCACAGACCGAGTTTACCAGAAACGATTGACTTCCAGGTTAGGAAATTCTTTTGGGATCAGCTAGGAAACACCGAGCTGGATAGCCAGCATACGCAATCATGATCGATTCAGACATGCAGTCAGGCAATACTGCCAGACGCGCTATGGAGAGAAGATGTTTATATGCACGAAAATGAAGAACATTATCGATGCAACGGACGAAGTATCTAGCTAATTGAGAAAGGTGACATTGCATCACAATGCCTCCCGGTATCAAGGCCACTTTTCGATGACAACTCATACGTTGAGGACTACGTACGCTATTGTATCCAACAGTGACTGCAATGAAAGGAATACTCAACTGATTCGATTGACGGAAATTACTATATACAGAATAATATATATATGGTTAATAATAAGCACACTCAGAGCTGGGCTTGTCGCCCTCTTCGGCCGCCTCCACCTCCTTCTCCCCCTCGTCCTTTCTCTTGGCCTTGTCCGGCCGCCTTCTCCTTTTTGGCTTTTTGCCAGGCGGGGGGCGTCGCCTGCAGATATGGGGTGAGCGGATATGATGATGGAATGTCCATCACCATTGATGGTGATATTGTTCACCATGGTTGGTGCCTGGCCTTGGCGGCGTGGCTGGCGGCGGGAGGCAGGGCGACAGGGCTTGTCGGCTGGATGCCGGCGCCCGCAAGTCCCAGACAGGGGACTGCTGGCCCCTGTGTGGGACTTGCCACAGATGTGACAAAGTTTGCGCTCTATATCCAGGTTTAGAATTAACACTCTTCAGATGCTTCTTCATAAAGGTTGAACCAATATACTGACTGTTGGTGGCGGGGGCA
This sequence comes from Aspergillus novofumigatus IBT 16806, assembly GCF_002847465.1. Classification (NCBI taxonomy): domain Eukaryota; kingdom Fungi; phylum Ascomycota; class Eurotiomycetes; order Eurotiales; family Aspergillaceae; genus Aspergillus; species Aspergillus novofumigatus. The sequence goes on from NW_020194278.1 coordinate 1,790,676, forward strand.
GGCGGGTCAGCGGTGGGAGGAGGAGGAGCGGTGGCCGCGGCGGCGCCTGGTGGTGGCCCTGGTGGGCAGGTTGGCGGGCGGGGGACGGTGCCCGCGGCCCGCCGAGGAAGTAGAGGGGTGCGGACAGAAGAAATTGACAACACCCCCCCCCCCCCCCCGGCCGTAAACATTATACACCACCGAAACTGGTGTCGAAACCGCCGAAGCGGCTGGCGGCTGGCGGGCCGGGGTGGGGGCAGTCGCCAAGATGGCGACACCCGCAGGCGTCACAAAGGGGCCAGCAATCCCCAGTGTGGTATTTACCACACCCGCATCTTTTCTGCTCTATATCTATATTAGCATTGCCACTAGATGCTTCTCATGAAGGTTGAATGGATATACTGACTCTTGGAAAGAGGTAGCCTATAGAGGTGGCCTATACGATGTTAGACATGCATTCATCCAATCAAAAGGTCATTATTGGGGCCAGTTCAACGTATGTACTCACATTTTGCTTTGTTCAAAGGTTATGAAAAAAAATGCTAAGTTTTTTGTGTAGTGAGATGGAAATAGAGGCCATAATGAGGAATGGAGAGATGAGAGAGTGAGAGAGAGAGAGGGGGGGGGAAGAGTAGAGAAGATGGGTACTGCTCGAGCTACGTAGGACAACCACAGGAAGGTGCGCATTCACGTAACAAACAGGCAACAATGCTCATTTCAGGAATACTTGACTGCCTTAGGAAGGAACGCCCGTGTATTCCAAGAAAGTGAATGATGAAATCTGAGCTACATGGATAGAGGCAATTCGAGTCCTTACGGAGCACGCTTCGAAGACTCGGCGATTCCATTCTACCTGATACGGAGGGTAAATAAATCAAATACTCCAACAACACGGACGTAGGCTGGGGCAGGGAAAAAGCACGGCGCTAATTCAACCCTTGTGGGTTCAAATATAGCTCGCGGAGCTCAATGTCACAGTGGGAGTTCTGACAGATCCGAGGGCATGCTGGAGCTGCTAAATGTGGTTGATAATGGTGGACTGTTTGGTCTCCATGACCTCTTTTTATCGTATCGCGAGTCATGGATTCAGTGGCATCTGACGAAAGTCAACTTGTCTCGTAGAAATCGACGAGGGCTTTGAATCTCCAGCAAGGGAGGGTCCTTATTGTGCACCAGAGAAGTGATGCCAGTATATGCGAATATCGATTTTCATTTACAACTCGTTGACAGTACTGCCTCACTTCCTCGGCTCAGCCCTCTGTTAGAGAAGCCTTCGATATCATCAATTTGTAGCTTTTTTCTTCCCGGGTAGAACCACGTCCCATCTCAACTAATATGTCAAATTGCCGAGGGTGTGGGGTTACGGTTGACCTGCATCCTCGGAGAGGATCCGAGATGATGTTTTCAGAAATATGGAGAAGAACCAGAAGATTACGGCAACTATTTAAAGAGATGAATTGAACTCAATCGAGGTGCGGGGACAACTAGCACATTGAATTGTTTGTACGATCGTAACAATCCGACTGCCCGGCCTACTCGTCCTTGCATCCGACCTTGAGAATATAGAACACCATGGCGTCAAATCAGATCAACCGCAACAAAGTCTTTCCAGGAGGCATTCATGTCCCCTGTCTGACCTTCTTTCAGAATAACCCACGACAGGACATTGACTGGGACGTACAAGAGAAGCATCTCTCATTTCTTATCCAGTCCGGTCTCCACGGAAGTACGTCCATCTCCGTCATCCCCCAAACGATACAAGGCTACAACCTAACAACTTCAACAGTCGTCCTCGCCGGCTCCAACGGCGAAGCAGTCACACTCTCAACCGCCGAAAAAACCTCACTCGTCCAACTGACTCGCAAGCTCGCAGCCCGCCTCAACCGCCCAGACGTAACCATCACTCTCGGCTGTGGGGGCCAATCCACCCACCATGTCATCGATGAGGCCATCGCAGCTCATCAAGCCGGCGCCGATTTCGCCATGGTCCTAGTACCGAGCTACTACCACTTCGCCATGGACTCCGCCGCCATCGTGTCCTTCTTCGAAGAAGTCGCGGACCACAGCCCCATTCCCGTCATGGTGTACAATTACCCCGGTGTAGCAGCGGGGCTGGACGTCGACTCTGACATGCTGGGGAAGCTGAGCGCGCATCCGAATATCTCGGGGGCCAAATTGACGTGTGGAGGTATTGGGAAGGTCCCCCGTGTGACGGCCAATGCGGCGAGACCGTTCAGCGTGCTCGGTGGGCAGATTGACTGGATGGGGCCGGCGATGGCGGTTGGTGCTGTTGGAGCGATTACGGGGATGGCGAACCTGTACCCGAGGGTGAGTATTCTGTCTTCAAATTTGTTTCCTCGCGCTGATAGTAAGCCGTGGCGTAGGCGTGTGTTGAGCTGTACGATCTCTACAAGGCCGCCGGTAAGGTCCAGGAAGCAACGGAGCTCCAGTTGAAGGCTGCCACGTCGGAATGGGCCTTTGCAAAGGGAGGAATCAACGGAAGCAAATGGGTCGTCGCCAAATTGCTGGGTTATCCCGATGACAGCGCCGCTTGTCGAAGACCATATCCTCTCTTCGCAGATACAGCCAAACAAGCATGGATACTTGAGCTAGCCGGCAAGCTGAAGCCAGTCGAGGAGGCGCTGATCAAACATGCAACATAGCAAGAATAGTATCTTTTTTATCGTACATAGCCCAATCAATCAGTTATACACATCAGATATAGTACAGACCATCCCTAACTCAGCATACACAAACCCAAACCCATGGACACCATCATCAACCAACCTCGCCTACAACCCCCTTCGCTCCCAACCGTCCCAAAACCCCCTTCTTCAACTTCAACATCCCCTCAATCTCCCCCAGACTCAAACCCTGCCGATCCCGCATCGTCAACGCCTGCCTAATCGTCCACGCATCCACAAACTCCCGCCCCGCAAACCCCGGCCGCCCAATCTGCTCCGCCTCCTCCTGCGCAGCCTTAGCAGCCGTCTGCCGCGCAGTGAGCACCAAAAGCGCCGGATTCGCCGCTGTCGGAAAGACGGGCTGGTTTTGATTTTGTGTTTGGGTAGGACCGGGGTTAAAGGTGCTCGTACGCGAGAAGGTAGGGTTGGGGGTGACGGGCCGATGGAGCGGAGGGAAGCGGCGAAGTCGGGGTCGCGGCCGTCGAGGTCGATGACTGGAATGTCGTTAGCTTGCTAGCTATCTTTCTTACCCTGGTGCCAGCGAGGTATGCGTACCCGCTGATTTTGTTGTGGAAGCTTGTTCCTTGGGAAGAGAGGGAGCTTGCGATTGAGCTTGGAGTGGCTGTGAGAGGTTTGGTTCGCGCGGAGGAACTTGTGGTGCCGTCCTGGACGCTGCGGAGGGCTGTTTGGGGTATTGGCGTCGGGAGACGGCGCTGGCGGCTGACCGCGCAGGTTTTGATGCGGAGGAGCCCATTTTTCCTCCTGGGATATACAGATGGTGACGTTCTGATGTTTCTCCAGTGTGAAGCTGAATTGGTAGAGGCGGAGAGCTTGCGGAGGTTCTTCAGAAAATCAAGACCCGCCGCACTAGCCCGTCTTGGTCAACGTTGTGGCCGCAGAAGTGACGTCAGGCCGCTGATTGTTATGATTATTTTTCGTTTTATAGCTGGAAGTCGAAGGTACCAAAAGTAACATTTTAGAGATCGAAGTAAGCTATGGTACAGTGTCGTTGTTTTTACGTGCGATGTAAAAGGATACAGACAGTATATCAGGGTTCAAGACCGGTCCTACTAGTACAAGCGCATCAGCTCATCTCCCGAGACTGACAGTATCCAGTACTATGTGCATCTATCTGAGACCTGCAAGGCGCCTGCCCTGCACTTCACCCAGAGCACGGCTGCCACTGATGAATGCGACGACACCGGCCGCAGCGACAGCTGGAAGGATCTGGAAGAGTGTCCAGTGGGAGTAGTAGAGGAAGAAGATCCATTCGATAGAAACCAGAGATCCCAGGAAAACGGCGTGGGGAACTGGAGCAGACTTAAAGGCAGTCGGCAGATGGTTGAGGTTGACGCCAACGAAGAGCCACTATACGAGTCAGGACATCGGCAACGTCGTTTGGAGGAAAAGACTCACCAGGCCACCGAGGATTGGAAATGCAGCCAGCACCATTCCAATGAAAACCAGAGTCACGATGACAGGCGGGCTCTGAGGATCAGACTTGAAGATATGGTGAATCTCGGGCAGTTTGCCATATCGCGAAACCTCGACGGTCGGTACTGGTTCGTCGGGATTGCGGGCCACTGTCAACGGGAAGGCAGGTTCATTATATGCCTGAGAGCTTCCAAACGATCCAATGACAAATCTGGCGTCCAGGGGTTCGGCGACGGAGAGGAATTGAAGGGGGAGGTCTTTTTGAGTCTAAGCACGCAGGCCACGTCAGCTGTTGAGAACCCAGTACACTCGACCTCTGCCTACCAGCTCAAGCCTTGCTTTGCCATTATCCTTGACCGTAAAGGGATACGAGACATCTAAGCCGGTTTTGGGATCTTGAAGTAGGAGGAAGACTTGGTGCGCTCGTTTGGCGGAGCCTCCTTCCTGTGCTGTGAGGATCACTTTAAGGGTATCGGAGCTTCCGAGCGCGACCGGTTTGGAGAGCGGCTTGTTGTCGGGGATTCTGCAATTGGTACCATCATTAGCATGTTAATTTCTTAAATAAAGTGTCAATGAATGAATGACTATACTTTTCCTTCAGTCCAGAACCGACACCCGCGCCTTTGGTTTGAACTGACACGGTGGCATCAGTAAACCCCCACAAGGATGTTGCTGCGGTCGGGATTGCTGCTGAAGCCAGCAGACAGAGCTGGAGAGCAGTATGCCAAAGCTGCATCCTGAGTCAAATAGTCAAAGAATAGAAACTAAAAAACAAAAAGACAAGTAGTGCAGTCGAGATGACAGAACAATGCAATGTTCTGGTGCAACTGCGGAGTCTTGAAGAATCGCGGAAGCGCTAAACAACGGACCTCCAGATAAGCGCCGGGATTCCATGATAGTCAGAGTTGGGGCATAGGCGGCCACCTGCTCCGCGCAAGCCCTAACTATTTCCCGGATTCCTGCAGTTCTGGCCGTCGGCCAAACACCTCATTCTCTCCTCGACCAGCTTCCTGCTGTCAACGTCCCTGCAGCGTCGCTGTGACATCGTCGATCGCCTCGATTATCGCTTCGGTAGTGTTCGAGCATGTCGTTTCCTGCAGATACCTAATTACGGGAACCTTTTTGCGCCGGCAAATCGATCGACCTGAACCTGTCCAACTCCTCGCCTCCGCTGCACCGACAGGTAGCCACCGTCATTACCTGCCTTTCCATCCTATTTCTACATCATCCTACTATCGATATCGATACTACAAGGTCACAAATATTTGGAGATAAGGTGTGCTGGTATGTAAACATCCTGTTTGCCGCTATTCAAACAGGCCGGTCGTTGCGGAGTGGCACTCTGCAGGGATTGCTGCTACGACTCGTCTGCCTGTGGTTTGCTCTCATCTTGGACACATTCACTGACTGTTCACTTTGCATCAGGTGCTAGCGTTGTCGAAAAACACATCGAAAAACACAACACATCCTTTCCGCGTCTCGAGACATTCGAATCTCCCTCCTTTCCTTTCCTAATCCCAACTGCTACTACCGCATTCTCCACATACTTCTCCAAGTTTCGAAACACTTTACATCAGACCTATTCGAGTACCTGGATCTGGATATTTGCTCAATATCTCTTGGCAAAGTCAAAAGTAAGTGGCAAACATCGAGTGTTGGCATGTCTGGCGCTGTGTTCCTCGAATCGACGCTCTCAACTAGGGCTTCAACACAATTCTTTCATTCCTCTGACCAACGACTAACCCAGATATAGTGGCTAAAAGAGATTCTGTTCCCCGCGACATGATGTCTCTGAGCACTGTTTTTGATAGAACTCCTGTACGTGTCTTACCATTTCCGTCTTTTCCATCTCTAACCGTTTTCCAGAAAACGAACTCTCGACGTAGCTCTTCTCATCACTCACGTAAATCAACAAGAGAGCCAGAGTCGACTAAGATTAAGATGGCTCAGACCTCTTACTCACTACCTCCGACCCCTATCGCCTCTTCTTTTGAAGAATCCGCGCCATCGACGAAGCGTCGTAAATCCCAACGTCCAGTTGATCTCAAGGACTCCCAGCCAGAGAAGATCACCAAGACTCCGGTGCAAAAGAAAGACGATGTTCCTGCTTCAGAGTCAAAAAGTGACGCCAAAGGTGGCAGCCGCAATCGGAAGTCAGGCAAGCCAAACGGTCACGCCGCTGATGCAGGTGACTCGCAAGACCATCAACTGACAACTCCTACTACTTCCAATGCTAAGCGCAAGGCGCAAGCTCCGCCGTCTAAGTCAAACTTGCGCGCCTCTCATAAAGATCCTCAGGTGAATCGCAAGTCTCTGGATACCGAGGCGGAGCTGGCCAACGCATCCAGAGACAAATCCGGCTCGAAGTCGTCGACCATGGCTCCTGCAACAACGCAGAACGATCGCAAGGCAAGAAAGTCCATGCCTGCGAAGCTCAACGGTGTGAGCGACAAGAAAGACACTGTCCATCCTAAGTCCTCTGTCAAACCCTCCGCTTCTCGCCCTTCTACTCCGGCTCGCATTGATCGTAAAGCCAAGCCAACATCTCAAGCCAGCGCCAAGGCGACCAAGTCTGCCAACAAGGTGGCTCAAGTTACATCAGCCAAACCCGCTACCCCCGTTGCCCCCAAGACCGAAAAAGCTGAAACAGCCGACTCAACAACTCCCGCCGCTCAGGCTAACACAAATTCACGCGACTCTACTGCCAGATCCCGTCGTCGTCATCGCAAGTCCAAGACCGGGACCGATCGCAACCTCGGGAATCATATCCAAGAGTCGTCGACCAAGCACAATCACAATCATCCTGTCCAAATTCACGAGACTCCATCTCAGCCTCCCTCTATCCCGGATCCTACCCTCGAAGCAGCTCAACCTCTTTCTCACAACATAAACACTCGAAGCTCGCGAGCCAAAACCGCCGCTAAACTTCTGGCTGTCGATAAGCCTCTGGAGTCACCAGCGACCCTGATGGTTCTTAAGACCACCCCATACAATGGGGAGGTCGCCGACAGCGTCGAGGGGACGCCTGTGCAAGCCTACCGTGACAACTTCCATTTCGAATATGGCCCTGAGATGTATGGTAACCGCTTCGGCCTCGACGGCGAGGTGGATGGCCCGGGCTCACCGACGAGTCTATCCACGGGCACGTCCGCTGCTGCGAGGACCTCGAGTCGCATTCGGAAGCCCACCGTCAAGGCTCTGGAGTCCCTGGAGTCGGAGCGGCAGTTCCACCGCTCCAGGGCTCCATCCAGCAAACCCGAGTCGACGGCGGGTCTGGGGCAGAAGAAGGGAGGCGCGGCCCAGCCTGAGCATCAGGTTCCGGCATCCGCGCAGGCGTCTGCCGCTCAGCAGCCTGACACGGCGTTTATTGCCAGACGGCTGCTTGAGCTGGCGGTGGCGGCTGTGTCTGCAGACCCTGCGCTGGATGCCGGGCTTGATGCCAGGCTGGAGAGCCTGCGCAGAGAGTTCGAAGCGGAGCAGCGGGGCAAGAGGGAGAGGGGCGGGGTCGGAGGGAGAAAGTAGGCCAACCTCGAGCCTGCCATTTGGTATGGACAAGACGAAAGTATCGGAGCCGTGGACTGACGAGGATGGTTGGACGCATACAGGTCTTCTCAACAAGTTTGGGGAGGAGTACGTCTTCGTCTCTTCCGACTACGAGTGGGTTCATCCCACCAATACCTATGGGGATAACCAGCTCCCCCAGCCGCCGGGGCGATTCAGATCGCGCGAACAGGCGGAGAAGGACCGGATCTTCGGGTACCCGCCGCGGCTGGGGGAGCGTAATCTCCCGCAGCAAATGAATCTCCCTTTTCGACTGGAGGACGTTGACGAGGAAAAGGCTAAGGTCAAAGCACGAGACGCTGCCCGGCTGAGGGGCATCCCGGTTGATCGGACGATGTCTGCCGCGGAGATTGAGGCCTTGATCGCGCAGCATGACAACGCTGGGCAGAGTGAGCCCGCGAAGGAGGGGAAGCCTGCCAGTGGTTCGCGCAAGAGAAGGCGCACGGAGCCCGTCAATGCTACCCCTGACCCGACTTCGGGGATCAAGAGACGGCGACAGAATCCGAGTGTTCCAAGTCCCGCTGCCGCCGCCGCTGGCGCCACTGCCGAGAAGCCAAGTCTTACGGTGAAGTTCAAGTTCTCCAACCCCGCGAAAGCGGCGGCCGTGGCAAGGCTTTTTGGGGCAATGCCATCCAGCCCATCAAAGAAACGTCTTCTCGCCGACGCGGAGACGGATGGTGACGCCAGTTCCCCTAAGAGACGCAAGCCATCGCCAGAGACAGCCAGTCCTGCCGATCAGAACCAGACACCCAATGGTCGTCCGCGGCGCCGTGCGGCAACGGCTCTTATGGCCGATTTTCAGTCTCACGCCGAGGAGAGGGCGCGTCGGGCCGCCCGAAAGAAGGCCGCCACTCCTTCGAAACAGGGAGGCGGGGTGCCGAGGGTGTGCCCATGAAAAGCGCATGATTCGGCTACTGTTGGTATCTGTTCACTTGCATTCTACCTCGCCTTCTACGCACCTTACTTCTACTTCGAATTGCGCTTACCTCACTGGCCTCTGCTTTCTCTCGATCGCCTTCCTCAATCGCCTTCCTCGTCACGCCTCCAGTTGATTCAACTCCGCCTCACATCACTTTGGCATCTCAAAGCTTGATTATCTGTTGAGTTGATACCGCTTGGCCTATCTCTTACTGGGTCTTTACCTCACTTCACCTGGGGCGAAGTCTACCTCGTGCCTGCTATTTGAAGTCAATCTACTAGCCACTTACATGTCCATCATCTGATTATTTCTTACTATCACTATCCTCTTCCCTCACTCGCCATAACGACTGCACATACAATTAGTCCTGATTGAGTTCTGATTCTTCGGCTACGTCTATCTGCCTTTGGGGAGTGATCATCCAGCAAAATGATAGACGATCCGCGCGAGCAATCTATTCGCTCTCCATCCACCTTCATCTCCGTCTTGTCTCATTTCCCTGAGACTTAAGACTCAATTTCGTTGAACCTCTTTTGCTATGATTGGCACGAGGCAACATCATCTTTGCCTAATCTAATCACCCTGTTGTCGCACGGCGTTACGGGTTGAGTACATGCATCAAAGCATAGCGAAGCATTCGGTGGACTCTGGGCTCTTCTGTTCATTGGCGTTTTGTGATATTCTCATCGTTGCTCTTGTTGTTTCATTAAACTCTGTCAGGTGACTGGGCCGAGCTGGACGCTGCGGACCTCCCTAGACATTTCTATCATGTTCAAGCCATCAGCAGGAACCGACACGCTGCGTGTGAGGTGCCGTTGATGGCAACTGTATGTATCATTTCTTTCACCTGTACAATCATGGGGTTTGAGGCATATCGGATCCGGCGCAAGCAATGGGTCATGGATGCATAAGCAATTGATATTAGCGGATATGACTTTGAGAAATGTGCTTTTAACGGAATTACGATTTCGAGCAGACGACTTGATTTTGCCAGTGTACCCAAAGATGTCCCTGTTATGCGTAACAATTCCATCCTGCCTGAGGCATCAAGGCACCAAGGCAAACTTTTCCGACAACCGCAAATCCCGTCACGTCTCGTGGTCCTTGTCCTTGTAACAATCCATTTCCCTGCATCAACTTCCATTCATCTTGTCCTACTTCGTAGTACCTTATAAACCAACCAGAAAGTAAAACAATGGCAAACTCAACCTCCATCTCAAAACCCAGAGTCATCGTCGACCCGCAAACCCTCTCGCAGCGACGAACGACCCGCCCCCGGACCCAAGCCCAGATCACAGATATCCGGCAGACGAAGGAGTACAAAGTCGCCGCTAGACGGTAAGTTTTAGCCTGCTCTATTTCACTTTCGGTACTATACTGATGATGTGATGAAGGTGGTTGTCGACTATTGTGGCGTTGCCGATATTTCTGTATACGTCCTGGGTGTTGTATGATCGGAGTATGTGCTTTTCCTTCTTACCAGTATTGAGATTGAGCTGATGTTTGTAGCGTATGGGAATAGTCAACCCAAACGGTTGGGGAGGCAGTCTACGGAGGAGAAGGAGAAGGAGAAGGAGAAGGAATAGATTCTTTTAATAGGATTGTATATTAGAGTGTTGACGTTGATTTTCGTTCCTGTCTTGATGCGATAGATTGTACCAATCCAACTCCCCATCTCAACACCACAGATCCCTAGTATCAACGCGGCCATCGAGCGGCTGTCCTCCAGGTGACCGACAAAGGCAACGTAGCCTCCTCCCCGCTCCTCGGTTTCGGTTTCGTTCGCGGGTTCGACCTCGTGGATGGCAACGGGGCAGTCCGCACGAAGCTTTTCATCCTCATCCTCTTCATCTTCTTCGTCATCTTCATCTTCATCCATCTCCTCACTATCACCCATATATCCCTCCTCCTCCTCCTTCTCCTCCCCTCCCCTTCTCCCTCACCCTCAGTCTCAGATTGAATTTCATCCCATTCCTCAACAACCGTATCCGGCGTCTCAATCCACGGCCTCCGATGCCAAAGCGTCCACCGATTCATTCTCTCCCCCTCCCCAAACTCAACTTCACCATCTTCGCAACTCACCAACACTTTCTCCTGCCTCGGCACCCCCGCGGAAACACACCCCGCATATTGAACCACCGGCGGTAGTTCCTCGCCGCTAACATCCCCGGCATGTGTGTCTGTTGTTCCATGGCAACTCGCTGCCGTGATGGCCCTGCGATGGTCCAGTTCACCTGCATAAAGGCTGTAAAGGAAGTGGGGTATTTGGCAGCTGCGCGGGGGGAACTCGAAGGCGAAGATTAGGGAGTTTAGGTGTTGTGCTCCGCGGGTCTGTGTTTGAGGATGGAGAGGCGGGTTGGGAGGCCTTTCTATCATTCCTTCTCCGATTTCAATTGAGTTTGAGTTTGGGTGTGAGTGTGGGTTTGAGTTATTTTTGTTGTGACAAGGGGGTTAAGACAGGAACATTACTCCTCCGCGAGCATGATATCCCCCCGTCGTGACGATAAACCCCGCGATCTCGTCTGCGTGCTCGTCGACCAGCTCGTTCAGATCATACACGTTTGTGACGCAGAGGAGGCGGGCCTCGCGCTGGAGTTTGCGGATGAGAGAGAGGTATATTGTTCCAGGTGTTGACTCGGTGGGAGACGATGAGCACGAGGATGGGTTTTGCGTAGTAGGTTTTGTCGGTTTGGGGGGTGGGAGAGGTTCGATGGGAGGTAGTGGGTTAGGTCGTAGACGGGCATTTTGCATGTATTGCTGTAAGGGCTTGAGTGTAGAATTGACTGTGATGTGAGGTGAGAGTTATGCAGAGAAGATATGAAGATTGGGTGAGAGAAAGGCGAGGGAACACGGCAGTTGATTCGAGTAAAGTGAAGTGAATGGCTAGAGCAACGATCTATTAAAGTATAACAGAACAATAGCATCTCAACTAAAGCACTCTCCCCAGTTCCCTCCAGATCTGGCCCAGCTCAATCCCTCGACAAAGTCATTCAGCTTGCATCTCCCCAGCTTGTCAACTGCGCAGCCATGCAGTGGCACAACCCGGTCATTGATCAAAGCGCGAACAAGAGGCTCCTTTTCCGACTTGCATTGCATCGTCTCAAAGTAGGCTCTCGCGCCAAAAGGCACCGCCCAGGACGCCGAATACCCGACCGACTCCTTGGTGCTCTCCACCGAGGTCTGGGACAGGGGCTTGGTGCCATTGTACAGGCCCATAGCAAAGAAGATGGGAATCATGCCGTTGTCGTGCGAAAAGTCGACATACATGGTGGCGTTCAGCGGGAAGGTGGCCGGGTTGGAGTCCAGAGTCGAGTTGGTGCTCGTGTGGTCCTGCACTGGCGAATGCGTCAACCGGGCAATCAGCTCGTTGGTGAATCCTATCCCCTGAGCCGGTCCCAGAGGGTTGCCTGCGCCGTAGCCGTAGTATTTGCCCAGGGACTGAAGGTAGTCGTACTTCTTCCACTCATTATGAGTGAAGAGTCCACAGAACGGTGACAGCTGACTCGCGTCGGTGGTGCGCGCTACCGTGTCGAACGAGCACATGTCCATCAGACTGACAACGTCATCGTCTGTCAGCTTCACACCAGGGAGATGCTTTTCAGCGCGCGCACGGATCGCAGGCGCAAAGAGCGCGGTGAAATTGGCCTCAACCTCATCCCCCAACTCACTCGCCTCAAAGTTCGTGCACACACTATGGTCCAGCGTGTTATTGAAAGTCTCGCTCTCCGGGATAATAACACTAATCGACGGAGCGGCGCGGTTCGTCGCGCCAGAATCCGCCAGCTTCGCCTGCTGAAACCCCTCGATGAACTTCTCCCCAGAAGCGATAACCCGGTCCGAGCCCGAGGAGCGAATAAACGGCACCACACTGCGCGCCAGAGCCTTGTACCTCTGGTAGAACTTGATTCCCGAGTTCACCATCTGCTGCTCCCCAAAAGGAGTGAGGTCGTCCGCACCCAGGGTGTAGTTGTACGTCTTCAGAAAGGCAAACTTGCCCTTGAACGAGGTGGCATTCCTCTGGATCGCCGTCACAAGCTGCTTGTATTTCTTGCTCTTCGAGCTAGTCGGGTACCGCGCTCCATGCCGCGACAGTACCTGCACAAAGGTAACCTTGCAATCCTTGGGAAGCTCACTCGACACAGATAGCTCGTCCGCGAGCGAAAAGAATGGCGAGTACTGGCCCCATAGGTGGGAAGTCGCAGGAGAGCACTGGTACCCGAGCTCTACCGTATCGCAGGACTGGGAGCCAGCCGAACTAGGTGCCCCAGAGACTCTACTCCGTACCACAATTAGAACTACAGCCCTATCATAAGCAATGAAATCCAGACCACTCACCTAGAAAGCAGATATGCCACCGAAAGCAGGAACGTAAGAGTACCCATGATACCGACAATCAGGGTTCCGATTCTCCCCTCGTTGAAAGTTCTAACCCTTACTCTGAACGGGAAACCGTCCTCCCCCCGCCGGACACGCCGGCCATTATATAGCTCCTTCATCTCTTCCCGCCGGACTCGCATCGCACACCCCTTCAGCATACGAAACGGACGTCCGGCCCTAGGCAGGTTGCAGTCCACCACGCCGCTAGCAAGTTAGTAGCCTCGGATTACCAGTAGCCTATCGTCAGTGGAGCGATTCGCAAGTCTGTCGCGTGAGAGCAGGGATGAATCCGAACCGAGGACGGTAGCGCACAGAAACTTGACCGAAGGAGAGATGCCATAATGTTGGGCAGACCGATGTGTGGTGATGTGCGAGTGTCTGATAGGCTGCGCGGGAAACCACGTGGGTGCAACCGTTGTGGTGGTTGGAGACTGCCTGGCAGCCTTAGACTGACGGACCATGTGGGGGCATTGGTGCCTGGAATACTCCCAAGATTGATTGATTATAGAGTATCGAGAAGACTAGATATTGGAGGGGATCGCTTACATTCCAATGAGAAAACATACTGATGAACTCTATCAATACTTGATTTAAGACTACGGTTCAGGCAGAGCAATTCAGCAGTAGATCAAAAACAACAACCGAACTATAGGAGACACGATGTAATAGGAAATAGAGACCAAATGGCGTTCCTAACAGCCCTATATTGCCCAGACCAATGCCCGCAGTCTAATCTCCCTCTCCGAGAGTAATATATAGTACCAATCGGACTCACTCTCACCGCAACGTGTGCAACAGACAACTTCCAGAACATTGCTAATGTGCTCCATACAGCATCATCCATGTAGACCTGCTTCTCCAATTTAATTACCTTTGCTAGTGATATGGCACACATGAACCCTGCAGATGACAGTTCTGCGACTAACATCGGAGCAATGTTTCAGAGAAATTAGGTATGACGATCATCGCGCGGTCTGTTGTCTCGTTTGGTGCCGTACGCCATACAAGGGAAAGCGATGCAGGATATGCATTCGAGTCACGGATCAGCAGTGAGTGCTCGAGCTAATGGAGTTGCTGTGTGTAGCACCAGCATGTGATTGTATGAATGCACAGATGGAGGACCTGCTATATTGAGATAGTTTGATGGATGTGTTGAATGGACGAGGTGAATCAGAAGTAATCGCCAGGTTCTTATCCAACGCCTGCCATATCAAGGACGGCTTTCTGGGCTATGTACAAAGATGAGGGTCACTTGCGGCAATTTAATTCAACTAGATCGCAATTTGGCCACCCAGAAACCCAAGAACATTTATAGAAAAGGCTCGATGAATATAAGCTCTCGGCCTTCAGCCACAGTCAAAATGGGGATGCAAATTTTTCTCGCAGAGAACGCTCCCAATGCAAGCACGATGCTTACGTTCTAGGAAAAGGAGACAGTAACAATCTTGAGGACAACACAATAAGATAAAAGACAAATGAAAATGATAATACATAATCCGGAGAGGTTAAGCTCTCTGCGGATATAGGCAACGATTCACAGGGTCAGTCTGCTAGGAACGCGTCCAGTTTTCAGACACCTGGGGCAGTTGCTTCGCCTGTTGTTCATGAGCAGTCACTGGGTATGAGACCCCGTTGTGCCAGCTTTCTCGTCTGACAGGTAATCCAGAAACTGCATTGGAGGCTGGCGGTTGTCCGGGTGATCCTCCGGTAGTATTCATGGCACCTCTGGTCTCTGCAGCGGACCACGTTGTCTCAGTTTCCCGCTCCGGTATCGAACGGTACGCTTGAGGGGACGGGGGCCGCGCTGGAAGCTGCCCCGGCGGTACGAGGCGGGTGACATGCTCTCGGTAAAAGTCCCGCTCGGATCGATAATAATCGCGTTGCTGAATCAGCCCCAGAATCTCCTGCGCCTGTTTGTGCAGTGCCTCCTGCTGCTTCCGGATCTCGTCCTGTTGTGTCGTGATCTTTTGCTCCATCTGCATCTCATTTCTCTTCCGATTGCGGAACCTCCTCGAGGCATCGCTGTTAGCCTTTCGCTTCTCTGCCTGGCTGGATGACCCAGACTTAAGGTCCAAAATACAGGGGATCATCCCAGGCAGAGGCGGAGCATTCGTAGACCCTCCCATGCCGGGTTGATCGTCTCCTGCCGGCCTATCACCTACAACCGAGGGCAATCGACTGACCGGTTCTGACGTTCCATATACCGAGGGATTAGCGAACGATGGTGCAGATTGTGGGACGGGCATCCCCGCGATTGCTGGTGATGATCGACCAAGCGGACCGTAGATGGAAAGAGGAGTCGTGGGGCTCCTCTCTTGAGAGCTGGGAGTAGGGGTCGGGTTCACGCTCGTCCCCCGACTGTGGAAGGTTGGGGTGGAGTGGATAGAAATGGGGGCCGGGCTATGGCTTCGGATCCATGATTCAGGTTCACTGTAGCATTTTCCAACGGCAGAGGCGACCCAGAGGCCAACCGATACAGTCCCGGCCGTGACTCCTGAGCCAGGGGAGACTGTACAGCACTGTGTTTCCTAGCATACGGCCCTCCGGCTCCGACAAACCGAGATGTGGAGGAGACAGGCGAGAGAATCTGACGGTTCACCGACCCAGGGGAGAGCGAACGCCGTTTGGCAGGATGTATCGACGGAGAAGCCAGACGAAGCGTTGGCGATGAATGCAGTCGGACATGAGAAGCAGGTGCAGAAGAAGATGGAGGGACAGATGACTGATGTCCCGTCAGACTCAGGTTATCTACCCCCGAAGTTACCAGACAAGGAGGATCAGATTTTGTGGGCGAATTCAGTATGGAGTGCACTCTAATAGACCGAAGTTGGGCAGCTTGCAACGGGGGCTCCACTGGAGCAGAAGGGCGCCATGAGAGCAGCCGAGGACGCACGAGATCGCGGACCTCGGACGAGTGAGAATCATCGTCTACACGAGGTCGCTTCTTTTCGGACAAGCTGCATGAGTCTGTGCGGAGAGAATCGTTCTTCAACGGTTCAGAAGCCGGTGGAGTGTGCGACATGTGCTCCTGTTTACCTTCGTGAGACTGTCTCTGAGAGTTGGGGCATGACGCAGGGCCCCGCCTCTCCCGGTGTATATCGGAGAGAGGAGAGTGAGAGAGGGAGCCGGTGGACTGGTGAATATGATAGCCAGACAACGACTTATATTGATAAGGAAGGTGCGCAGGATTGGAGTAGGAGGTGGTATTCAACACGCTGATCCCTAGAGTAGCCAGGTTGGCGGATGAGAGAGTCGACTATAAGACGAGAGAAGAAAGACGATGAAATCGATGAAGATGAGTAGTGAGTCAGAGGAATATAGACACTCAGTCTTCGTTCTCTTGGGAAGAGTGATAAAATACAGCAGGAGATGAGGAAGGTTAGATCAGAAAGGGCCAGAGGAAGTATGTGCAGAAGCAGGAGGTATCCAGCTGGAGCGGAGGTAAATCAATATAACCCTAGGACACAATCTTGGTGCAGAAGAGGAGAGGAAGAAGATAACCTAGGTGATGATCGAACATGCAACTAGAATTAAGTAGTGGTACGTCGAGAGCAGCAGCAGCACCAGGGAGAAAAGAAATTGGAAGGAATCAGGCAGTTAGAGTGATAATTCAGAGGGCATATTTTCTCTATTATTGTCTTTATTATTACTTTTATAATTATATTTTATTTTTTGAGAAACATAGCACTTGCACAGCACCGAAGCCCAAAGTACCTTACCTACCATAGTCGAGATGACAATAATAATAATACCTAAAAATAATGTCCACTGTGACAGACAGTTCGGAGGACCGTTGACAGCAGACAGCAGCAGATCAAGCGGTGAGCCGTACCTAATAGTGGGAGACGGGGGGAAGTAGGAAATGAGTGGAGACCGGTGGGTATGGCAGTAACACTAATACGGGGCCTGGCACTGGGAAGTGGGAACCTGTACACTAGGAGCCTGGGAGCCTGGGACTGGGACAGACCCGCTCGGGAACCGCAGGCATGGGAACTGGCTGTAGGTAGCACTGCTTTAGTTAGCCGTTAGTTACATTCGACTAGTATCCAAGACAATCTCTTGGTAAGTTCTAGACTTTAACCTACATAGGTATCATCATTATTGATATTTGAAACTTTACCCACGCAATGATGAAGAGAAAGAACTCATTCCTACGGATATACCCACCTAATAAGGTAATCCTGGCCTACTAAGATACGTATCAAAGCCACTGCTTACCCAGGCAGTTCTTTCTAGGGTAGACACCGCGTGTCTACCTAAGTAAAGGAGGGAACGCCATATGGATGGGGCCGGGGAATCGGAGCGCGACTGTTGGTGTTCACGAGTTGTGGAGTTGCAAGTCTGAGAGCTTCAACGTCACTCCCCACCCTGAAATTGGGTAGATTCGGGGAAGGCAGTTCAACCTATGACGGACAGAGAGCTAGCGAAAAGTAGGTAAGAGACTGGAGACCCGCTCTGCTCCAAAGATACTTTACCTTGGCTTTAGGTTGAAATGGAGCTGATCGCGCAAAGACATCTGATGATCGAGGGATGGTGTGGTGCTGCTGCAACCACAGTTGTTGTTTGTTTAAAGATTTCCAGTAATAGTTCGGATTTTCAATGTTGAGTTTGTTTCGTAGGTAAAGTAATCCTCTCCTGTAGCATTGACCTGGTCAATCGTCACATCCCAAATGCTAAAACTAAAAGGCGCCGTCACCATGGGCGCGGGCAGGATCGGAGTGGAGTCCTGGTACATACCACAAAGTACCGTTATTCTTAGCGTATTACCAACATCCTCTCAGATACATATTCGGTACAGGCATAGTTTACTTACCGCTATTATAACATCACTATGAGGGCATCCAGATATTGAGCAAGATCAACAGTGCACGAGACATGTCACCGCCTGGCTTCCACATCCAATAAATGGTTATGTGATAGAATCTCAGGCAGGGCCTGATAATCCAGACGACAATCACCCGTTGTTTCGAGTATCTACACCTTGCTTGTTGCTGTTTGAGCTAATGTTCATTTGTTCTGTCCAATGGAAAGTACATTGAAGTTAAGTATAAATACTCCGTACTACAGTAAATTAGTCCTTGAATCCCTGTCGCAGGATATCGAAGGCTGAACGAGTTAGTGAATTGTCAAAACGGTTGCAGGCCCACACTAGAAACACTTGCCTCGTGGCGGACGGGGGTCGTATCATGAGACCTCACATAGACCAGACTGCATCGGTAGTCTTGATCCTACCATACTCCCTAATGCAGCTCGAAAACCAGCCAAGACCACAAAGGCCATGCCATAATGCCACGCCGCCAGTGAAGGCACTAAAACAGGGGCCCCGTTAGTCTCGGGCCGGCATATGGGATTGGGACCAGAGACTGAAAGTTTACCTAGAGCGCTTGGCCCCAGTGGACCCAGCCAGCTGACGAGATGGGATGGATTCGAAATGTTGTGCATGCATGCAGTCGTTGTTGGATCCTTTCACGCGTCTCCTGCTTACTCTTCCTCTTGGCTGTGCCATATGGACGAGGCGAATTGGTCCTTCGTTTCAAGACACTCTGGCAACTGTATCTGTCAGGATACGGAAATGGTCTTCCTGATCATTCCTCTGTGCTAGTGATCTCATAACAGTTCTGCAGCCTGCTGTCCATGACCAATCCCTTCCGAGAGGCACGGTAAAATGCTCGCCAGTTGGCACACGGCAGTAGCGCAGATTCTCTGAGATCCAATTATATTGGGAATCAGCATACTCTGCAGGCGATCTCGGACCGTCCCTGGGACAAAAGTTTCAGCTACATCATTGGGCATCAATAGAAGTGCTGGTGAGCACCACATGATGAGACACGCAAGGCAAAATAGGCAAAACATATATCCTCAAAAGACAAGCCACATCGGTCATAAGAATCTGTACTTTATTAAGCGGTTGACGAGTGTCCCAGTTCGACGGTTATCTGTGCAGTATGAAAGCGGGAGGACCAAAGAGGGTGGACACATCATCGGTTGCCTTGATGACACAAACTTCCTGGCAGATGTGGCCGAAACCCAGAATCGGCCAGCTGCATGCTGCAAAAATGCCCTAATGTATGCTAAATGAGTTGCATATAAGCTTCCAGCTCAAACATACATATGTACGTAGACAGTAGAATGGGCAAATCAGCTCGTAGATCACGGCGGGAGAGGCGAGGCTAGCTCCAAGTGTTGCAACTCAGCAACTCAAAAAGTACTTATTTTCATGTTGCGCAGCATTTACTCGTGCCTTTGAGATTCGACACAGCCAATCTCAGCTGGTAGAAATCTGGATTTCGAGTGATCCTCCCACCCTGTTATTGTCGATGTTGTAGCGCCGGCGATGTGACCTATCTCAAGTCCGAGATTTGAAACCTCGTACTTTAGTAGAAGGCCAATAGTACACTTTCTAGAAGAAGAGTAGATCGCCTTAATGGAAACGCACTAGAGGAGATACGTGCTTGACCACAATATCAGATGCGACATCCACATTGGCCACTATGGTGATCAGATGAGGTGGAAGGCTTGAAGCTCGGTATGTAATGATCTGCAGCAGAAGATGGATTATCTGCAGTGCAATTTCAAAATGAAAACCAATCCCGAGTGATTCTAAGGACTTTGGAGACATGATTGGTCAGAGGTGAAAAGTCTACTCTGGATATTATTCAATATTCCTTTTTTTCGTGCCTGCACCATCGAATGTGTTTTAAGCTCTCGGATAGCCTACAGCTAATCCTGCTCCGGTGAGTTACACGACTTGGTACACTGATCCTTCGTCCTTTTCCTTTCTGATTTGTGCATCAGATGCAGCATGGACTTTGGAGCTATAATTCTGAGTTGTTGGTAATAAAAGTTAGGTCAATTTCCACTGTCTTGGCCGGATGAAAGACTGGATTGTCACGATGCACTCTGTGTATTATGTGTGCCCTGTAGATCCACCTGGAGTACCTCTCAATGAAGTAGAGTCATATCATGATATCATGCATCCTACGTCCACGTTCAGACTGTAGAGTATCTATGGGGAATAGTGGCACATTGATAGCTTCACGTACTCCATAGTAGAGCAATATCTCACTAGCTGATCCATGGAAATTTACTGGCATCCAGATCTCGTCGCATATATTATGTATGTGCTTGGCCTCCTGAGCCTTGAATCCTGCCTGATCTCTGGATTATGGGAAGCGGCAAGTGGAGTCTAAATCCAGGCACAGCTGACCGAGAGGATATATCCCACTTAGCGACTTGGTAAGAGTGTATGCACTGTATGGTTGTTCGCAGTTCTCACTGTGACCAACTACTTTTAGCTTTTGACCAGTGGGCAGTGCTACTCTAATTTTGGGGCTAAATTCAATATCGAAATAGATGAGCGTGTTCCAGCTTGCATTCGTAATTTGAGTTAAGCGAATCCTTCCACGGGGGAAGTGATTGTTGCCTCTAGTTTTTGGGGATAGTCCTTTGTACTCCATAGATGGCATTACCTTAGCCCCTGAGCCTTGTTCCATTCGTTCAGAAATAGAACTGGAATAAAATAGCCTGTGATTCTTTTCGGTAAGGTGATCCATATATCCATACATAATCCGAGTCCTATCGTTGGTACAACGTGATAGAGGTTCAACCCCGTTTATGAGATCCCGCGCTTACCTTCCCTATTATTTACCTACCTGAATTAATGAAGTCGTCAAAGAAGTGAAGAATAGAAATTAACCGATATACTCCGTAGTCCATCAAGGAAACGCGAGATCCCTCCCCTCCCTCCCACTCTCTTCAAACCTAGGAACCCCTCATCCCGCGCGCTTTGCTTTTTCCCTCTTAAAAGTGCAACCTACCGCTCCAAGCGCCTGTCAAGAGATGATCTCAACTTCAAATCCCGCTGTGCTCGAGCGTGGTGAATCGATATCTTGTCATTGGGTTGCCAACGCTTTGTATGCCTTCATCAGATACTGCTAGCAGAGTCCACGTCCGCTGCGAGTGGCTCCGTATTGGTCCACTGCTATGTGGCTACAGCGGACTAATATTGCTTACCTTAGTAGTAAGGTACCTAACCATAGGTAGGCATTGGTACGGACTTGCATAGCGCTAGAGGAACAGACAAGCCAATGGTTTACGTTGAACCGTTGCTGCACTATCATTCCACTAGCTAGAAATGGTTGTCTGGACACCATCGACCTTTTTCCGGAGAAGACTAGCAAGATAGATTGATCCAGAGGACATACGAGTCAGTGCAGCCTCGTGCAGCTCTGGTGTCGAGTCGGCAGAATGTGTCTGAAAGTCATGGTGGAGTGTGTAGACTCTAAAGTCCTCCCTTGCGACCATAAAGGAAAGAAGAGTCGATTTTGATTGTTGACCATAACACGGTGCCAGATCCAGCCAGTAGTCTGTGTAATTCGCTCCTCTTATGGTTAGAATGTTGCCACCGACCTTGGGCATTTCCGCCTGCAATTGGGATCTCCAATGCGTCCACGATCTCCGGTACGTGGACGTATCTCATGCATGTGGCAAGACTCAGAAATAGGTCTCCTTCTCATCTATTGCTTATCTACTTGGAATATCTTCTGCCGGATGAGGAAGCCTGTGTATGCTTTTTATATCATTGCATTGCCGTGTGATTCTGGCCTTGTGTCGTCTCGATTGTCTCGCGATCGGCTGTTGCATATCGAATGATGTGCGTTGATATTCGCGGTCTTCGATCTGCTGTCGGACTCTTGGCTGGGATAGGCCCGTTGGTCGACTTCTTGATCGCTTCCAGGCCTACATTGGCACCGCAGATCAAAGCCAGTCTACGAAATCGACAGTAAGCTTATCGGACGCCTCGTTTCCAAAGGCGATATTGTGGGACGCATGATCAATGGATGAGTGTAGACTCATATCGCAAGGTACAAATGTCTTTTCTTTATCAGGATGGTAGGGTTCACATTGCTGAAAAAGGGTTGGAGCTATCTGTGACTATTGAAAGTCCCATGCGCATATTCATGACTATTGACGTGTCCCTCGGCATTTGACAACCTACTTCTGAAATCGGAACTCGTTCTTCGGCTTTCCCCTAACTCCTACGTCAATTCGATAGACCCGTCCGCCATAACGGACAGACTCTGGGAACCGCTCATCGTTGACATCGTCTTTTGCCGTGGTGACAAAAAGTTCTGTCCCTACGAAGGTCGGACAGGTGATGTTCCTGGTTGGGAACGAAATCTCGCCAATAAGCTTGCCCTCCGGGGAGATGCGGATGATCTTCCCGCCCCCGTAAATCGCGCTCCAGATGCATCCTTCCTCGTCGATGGCGAAACCATCGGGTTCCATAGGCTCGCCAACATCATAGTGCACTCTGCGGTTACTGATGGTTCCCGTGCTGGCGTCAAAGTCAAAGGCGAAGATCTTCGCCGTGGGCGAATCGGTAAAGTACATGGTATCGTCTCTGGGGTTCCAGCCAATCCCGTTGGGAATGGACACCCCTTCGACCATACGATGCAACTGCAGGTCGGGGTCCAGCCTGAACAAGACGCCCTCGTCGGTTGGTTTCTGGACTTTGGGATCATTCATCGATCCGGCCCAGAACCTCCCATGACTGTCGACGGCTCCGTCATTGAAACGCATTCTGGTTCAGAGAGCATTCGGAACGAGTCAACTTCTATGCCCAAAGACGGGGTTTTTCAGATGATCCAGGCTCACCGATGGGGTTTCTCCGGATCCTCCTGCTCGTCCCAGACCTTGCGGATATACGACAGCTCCCCAGTGTTGCGGTCAGCAAGGGCATAGCCGTGTTTGGCGGCTACGACTATTAGGTTCTTGTGATCATCACCGCCATTCGCAATATTGGCGGTGACTCTGCATGTCTCGCTCAGCGAATCAGCCATCAGGGTTATTTGGAAGTTTATACCTACCCAAGAGGAGAAGCTGTGTCTATTGTTTTCAAAGACTCCGGACCCTTGGCTAAATCCAGAATGTACAACTTCTGATCCCAGATGTCGACAAAGCGAAACTCGTTTCTCGCCTCATCGTGAAATGGGCCCTCGAGCAGAGTACCTGCTATGTCGATGTAGGGCTAACAAACAAAGAATGGTGAGATTGCACGCTTCGTCTACAACTGATGCGCTGTACATAAGAGCTACAGCGGTGGTGTTTGAGATTCATACCTCAGTGACCGTCCATTTCTGAAATCCGGCCATGATGAGGCTTGATTGTGGACTTTCGCGTTCGTATACTGCTTCGGCCAACTGACAGACCAGGTAACGAAGTGGAAAAGCTTGCCTTGCCTGGATGGTGCCAAAGGATGATCTCTGCGGATCCGGTAAAGTCAAGTTGCGGTCAGGATGATGACGGCGAAAACCGACGGAATCGCTCTGAGTCTGGCTTCCAAAAGCTCTAGCTGCTATTAATGATCAACGACAGCCGTCGACAAAATGAGCAATGGTGATGGAGAAGTATTGAGCTCAAATCCAATTGTCTCTGTGACCGGCTACGTGGGATGTCAATGCCAAGACAAACCCCCACAACCCGATCTCTCTATTTATCCACTGCCTTTATCCATCACGTCCACTTGTCTCGGTCCATTTCTCCGTAGGCTCCGTACTCAGTTCACTCTAGGTAAGGTAGATGATAGATGACCGTCAGTGGGCCAGCAGGCTCAATAGTTCGGACCCCTGAGCGACAATCTCTGTCAGTCTTGTCTTGGCCTCAGTCCGGTAGGCTGCAGGTACGTGACGACAATCATCAGAGTTCTCAAAGGCTTCACCGTCGCTGCTTGTTAGATGGTCGAGAACAATTTGGAGACTCTTTGACTGATACTCCGTTCGCTAACGGGAGATGAAACTCCGCCTCTGATGACGGGAAGTCGGGAACTTGATCCTTCAGGAACAGACACCAATCAACTGGAACGGTATTGAGACCGTCGCTAACTCAGTCCAGCTTATACCTATTCCATAGGATAATATTGCCAAATCCTTGTGAGTTTCAGTTGAAACGATAACACAGGCCTTCCGGGAAAAAAAAAGTGAGCAATCAGCTGCCATTCGATAGGAATAGAGACCGTTCATCAGTGATAGCAGAGACTCTCAGCGACCGTATTAATGGACAGCGTACACCATATGGCGTACCAGCTTTCCCAAGGAGGTGGCTTTTTGTCTTTACGGTTGCCGGGGTACGGCAGACTTCCCGTCTTGCGCCTCCTTTGGCCCCAGATCCAAATCCAGACCAGGAGTTAGCTCATCGCAGTGGAGAAACAGAGACAAGTATCCTAACCAAGGAATTGGAGCCATCCAAGCAAATAGGAAGTGATCCGATCGTCGACATTACGGGGCCAGCCATCCTGTCCAATGTCAAACTATCGCTTGTCCAGGGTGACAGCTGATAGTTTAGTGGGAAGTGATAGACATCATCGAAGTTTAAGACAATAACTAACAACTCCTGGAACATTTCCGGCCTCTCGTTCCATTTTCTGGCCTATGATAATGGATACAGAGCATCCACTCATGGTTCAGGCACCCGGACTTCTCAACGGCGGTTCGCCGGTTTGCTTATTTGTTTTCAACTCAAAGTGCGTGGGCGTCAAACATCTGACGCACAGCCGTTGCGAGGACATGTCACTCTGCATTATTCGCAGCATTGATCACCAGTTCTTGCGCCTCGGGGCGGCCTGTGTGCCGCGTTTGATTATCTCCTGCATGAAATTGTCGGAGATAGATCAGAAATGAGGCCTCGGCGTGTTCGATCCTTTAGCAGTTACGGCCCTAGGGATTTATGACCGCCAGAAGGATTTCGAATGAAGCTGGGCATCACTAATTACTACTAACTACTTCTGAGTATCGCCGATCTCCAGGTAATCTAATAAACATTCGCGGGTTATGTACCGACCTTCAGCCAGCTAATTCAAGCGGTCTGGCAGTGGACATCTCTACTAAATGGATTAGGGGCAATTGACATCGTCTAATATACGGATACTCCGTACAGGTTAGCTTTCAAAGCTGGCCCGTCTTTCCATCTGTTTCGACGATCATCAACGGGCTTGGACATCATGCATCGGATGTCCGTTCAATCGAACGTCATGCATTGCTCCACGTCCGACCACTCCTTGCACCGTAGATACTTTGCAAGTAAGTGGTTTTTCTCTCCTATTGAAAGGAAAACTTAATGAAAATGGAATGGCTGCGTACGATCCGTCCAGCAACCTTATGCAGTGGCACTGGCCGCACTGGCTTGACCGGCCCAACGTCCAAGCTGCATAAGTCGTGCAACGGAGTGACGGGTCAGAGTACGGAGTAGAAAATGCACCTCTGATCGTCTGGAACAGTGGAACTAGGCAGCTGTCGCTGCCTGACAGTGACCTGCAATCTTAACTCGAAGAAAATGTTGATCCACCACCGAGGCACCGACCGCTGCATGAGGCGGTCGAGGTATCGACACCGCACATATGAAAATGCGGTGAAGCTGTCAAACTGTCAAGTAATGACGGCTCCGACCGTTATGATGGGACTTGAGAGGTCATATTGACTGATCGAGTTTAATGCTCCGTAAATAGAGATATGACAGACACTCCGACGGTTTTGGTGGTGTAGTATGAGGGTAGGTACATTGTCAGCTTGGGTTGAAAGGAAATAACAACCAGCCATGTTTCAGTTCACATGATCGATTCTTCATGCAGCTGCAAGCCTGCAAGAAAGGAGCAGAGCAGGGCACCTCCAGTTAGGTTAACTTAGCAGCGGCCGTGATGCGTTGGGCATGCAGCTAAGGAGTACATTAGCTGCTAGCTGATTATCTGCGCATCTGCGCGCCAGTTGGTACAGGTGTGTATGGTAACTTACGGTACCAGTGCATTTGTAAGGAAGGTACCGAAGGTACCACTACATCCTGAGGTACGGAGTACATCAACCTCACCAGTTGGTAGGTAGGCAAATAGGCAAAATATGTCAATAATGACACCAGATTACCATACCAATCCACTTACTAAGAGCTACGGCTACACGTATACCTACTCGAGTATATGCATGTCGAGCGCAGCAACAATCCCACCAGAACCAGGACCTACCTACAACCCATACAGATACCACCCAAGCTAGCACAAAGCTGCAGGTGCACTGCGCCGTGCGCAGCGCACCGCAGCCTTGCATTTCACACCCTGCAGCACATCGCATCGCACCGCACCCAAGGCAAGGACACCAATGGCGAGTAACGACTTGCCACGACAGTTCGAGGACCGTGGGTACATATTACACAATCCTCCAACCGCATCGACTGTGAGAGCGAAAATTTCTCCCGCCTCATTTGCCTATTGGCTCTGACTGGGAATATATACTGGCCGTAATGCGGCGTTTTCAATGCTCGCTGCAATTGGGTTTATCTCATTTGGATTTCGTGCATGTGCGCTACCTTGCCTACGTTGTATGGGAGGTTTGTTGGGCGTTGGTTGGGTACCAGGGTACAAGGGATAGGTGAGTATCCGCTGTATCTAAATGAATGGAAATGTGCGTTGGAGGGGATGGGATGCAGGCGCCTTGCGTTTGTTGGAGAGTGGGTGGGGTTGGTAGTGTAGGAGATGTGGATCGAGGACAGTTGCCTTACTGCTGCTGGTGAGTTTGTTTCTGGAGATGACGCTGGCCTGCTTATGAGGAAAGAAGAGCTGTTGCATGATGACCTGATGGTTAGTTGACTAGGTATCAGTGCCTATGTGAAATGCTGGATGAAAGGAGTCGAATGGCTCATGTAGAAGCCAGCGGTTTTCCACCAAAACTACTCCGTACAGAATCATATTTGCTGGCTAAGATTCGTTGCTCATGTCATAACTACAGCTTGGTCCCCAGGTTGACGTGAACGGCTTTGATCTGCGTATATGCCTCGAGACCCGCCTCGCCCAGTTCGCGACCGATACCGCTCTGCTTGACGCCGCCAAAGGGGACACGGAAGTCGCTGTCATTGCTGCTGTTGATCCAGACCATGCCGGCTTCGATCTCCGAGGCCACGCGGTGCGCCCGCTCAATGTCCTTGGTGAAAACAGCTGCGCCCAGCCCGTAGGTCGTGTCGTTGGCCCGAGTGATGGCCTCCTCCTCGGTCTTGAAGCTCGAGATCACCACGAATGGGCCAAAGACCTCTTCGCGGTAGATGCGCATGTTGTCCTTGACGTTAGTGAAGACGGTAGGGGCGATAAAGAAGCCCTTGCCGTCCTTGACGTTCTTGTAGGGCTCGCCGCCGGCAACCAGGGTAGCGCCCTCACTCTTGCCAGCCTCGATGTACGAGAGCACCCGCTCATACTGGGCCTTGGTGACCTGGGGTCCCTGGAAGGTGTCATCGGCGAATGGATCGCCAACCTTGCTGGTTGTCGCCACGGCTTCCTTGAACAGAGTCACGAATCGATCATAGACGGACTCGTGGACAAGGATCCGCGACGTCGCAGTGCACACCTGTCCCTGGTTGTACATGATGCCAATGTGCGCCCACTTGGCCGACTGTTCCAGATCCGCATCGTCAAAGACCAGCAGGGGAGACTTGCCACCCGTCTCCAGGGTGATGTTCTTCATTGTACCGGCGGCCATCTTCATGATCTCCCGACCGGTCGCGGTCGACCCGGTAAAGGCAACCTTGTCCACATCAGGGTGGTTCACCAGGGCGCTGCCCGCGACTCGACCGAAACCATTCAGGATGTTGACCACACCCGGGGGGAAGCCCGCTTCCTTGATGAGAGTGGCCAGGTAGAGAATGCTGAGGGGAGTCTGTTCAGCAGGCTTCATCACGACGGTATTACCACACGCCAGCGCAGGGCCAAGCTTCCAAGCAGCCATGGCCAGAGGGAAGTTCCAGGGAATGATCTGGCCGACCACACCGATCGGCTGACGGAGCGTGTACGCAAACTTTGCCGGAGTGGTGCTGATCGTCTGTCCGTGGACCTTGTCGGCCCATCCGGCACAGTATCTGATGGTGTTGATGACTTCTCCGAGGTCATCATTCAACGCGACAGAGTATGGTTTTCCTGAACGTTGTCAGTGGTTATTCAACCCGATGCAGGCAGACAATGAAAGCATACCGTTATCCCAAGTCTCAATGGTCGCCAAAGTCTCCCGGTGCTGCTCAACCAGATCCGCCAGCTTCAGCATCAGGATCCCCCGATCGGTAGCTGACAACAGCTTCCAGGAAGGATCCTTAAGAGCCTTCCGGGCCGCCTTAACAGCGGTATCGACATCCTCTTCCCCTGCAGCATAGACGGAAGCAATCTCCGACTCGTCCCTGGTCCGTCAGCTAAGCTGTCGAGTCGCTGTAGGGAGCTACAAACTTACGAAGGATTGATCGTGGCGAACTTCTCGCCTGACTTGGACGGAACAAACTCGTTGTTGATGAATAGACCAATGGGCTGCGAGTACTTGCGCCCGTTGGGAGCTGTCAGTTGAAGCACGACGTCCGACATGATGATAGGAGTGCTGTGGAAGTGTCGATGAGAGAAGGTGGGGTTGTTGGGGATGCTACGGATAGTGGAAGGGATTCGAAGAGGAGGAGGAGTAGTAGTAGTACTAGGATGGAGACAGCGCAGGCGCAGTCGGAGAAGAAAAGAGGGGATGTTCATATGCAGCATTCGGAGCTTAGAAAGAGGTGCAGCGAAGAAGCAGGGTGTATTTATTTGTGCATGCAAGAACTGACAAATTATTCGGGATGGATCCATGACAGTCAGCTTTCCCCGCCTGCCGATAACCAGCTTGTAGAGAGCTGCGTAGATAAATCTCTCTCATTCGATAAAGTCGCCGCGGCCAAGTGGGTTTCTGCTGGGCTTTTTCTGGGCCGTCCCAGGAACTTCGGATACACTTACTCTTCCCAGGCAAACGACCCTTTGCCGGAGTTACCATTTCAAAGTCTGGATTCTTTCTTCTGACATATTGGCAGCATGTCTCAGGTTCAACCTGGCTTACGGAATGATACGATAGTATACCCATGATGCGAACCTGTCGCATTCAGTACCAGAAGATAATGACCTATGAAATGTACAAATAAAACATCCCAATGACCAATGCACCCTTGATTTATACCAGCGAGCCAAGACAACTTCAAATACATACTCTGTACCATTTATTCCGCGGACTCCGACGACTCGCCCGCCAACCCCAGAATGAACTTCCATTGTGCCGGCGTCACGGAGGAAACGCTGAGTCGAGTCTGCTTCAGGACCTGTAGATCCTCGAGAGGACCGCCGGGCTTCGCATGAACCTTGAGCTCATTGAGTGTAACCATCTTCTTGAATTTGCGACGGAATTCGACGTGAACGACTTCCCATTTCGGGTTGTCTCTCTTCGACTTTGGGTCGTAGTACGGGTGAGCAGGGTCGAATGCAGACTCTGTGCGATGCGCCAAATTATATGTTAGTTATCGGGCTCAAACACATGACTCGGGTCAAAGACGAACCATCTGGTGTGTGCTCTTGGACGATCTCCATCATGCCCACGACTCCCGGCACTTTGCAGTTGGAGTGGTAGAAAAAAGCGTAATCGCCCTTCTTCATCGCCCGAATGTGATTCCGTGCTATCGTTCCGTAAGCTTGTACTCTGTGGTGGCCATTCGCTAGTACACCCTTACCGACGGGGTTGCGGACGCCTGAGGAAGAGCAAAAGTCAACTCCGAGCCGTCATTGCATTGTGTTGAGGGGGTCCAGGATCCGGAGACTTACCATCCCACGGCTCTGGCTTCTCGGCCGCTTGCAGATCGTCAACGGAGAACTTGACATCAACTCCTTTTTCAATGCGCGACTCAGGCTCTGCCTTCATCAACCAATATGACTGGTCACTCTCCTCATCTGCAACTTTCGACTCTTCCGATTCTGAGTGTATCGGTTGCGATGGTGTCTCGGTTCCATTCTGTACGGAAGTCTTCCTGGGTCTCCCGACTGGCCGCTTTGGGCCCTGGGGCGTTTCGGGTGCCGAGTTAGGGGCTTAAAGCGTGGTTAGTCTCACAGAAGAATCTCAATGCAGCCGGCCCTCTAATCGATCGTTCCGTTCGGGCATCTTACATCTGATGGTCCCGTCCTTCCGAGGTCGGCCTCTGCCCCTTTTGGGACCCGGAGGAGGTGGTGGCTCTTGACCAGGGGGATACTTTCTGGGACGACCTCTTTTCCTAGGCTCGCCCGTGTAAGGATCAATTGCAGGCTATAAACAAAGAGTCAATATCAGTGCATGTTCATTCCAAGTTTCAGTCGCCTCTTTCAGGTATGCTGAGTTAGCAGTCGTATTTCTATGGATGACGACAAAGAGCTAGGACTGTAGACGGGCATATCGATGGATTGATAACGATGCGTTCAAGCTGCCAAGAATCGCACATTCGCGGATTGACGGCAACTATAGCCCTCGCATGACGCGCTGGGGCAGCTTGGAATCGATGAAGAGACCAATGAAGAGGAAATCCGCATTGAAATTAGGCTTACGCACTCTCTTTGGTGGATTGCTATCGGCAGCGCCTTCAGACTTGCGCTTTCGGCCCATTTTATTTTCTTCCTGGGATTTGAGGTGATGAGCTGAGAACTGTGCTCGAGGACGTCAACGGGATGGGGGGAAAGAAATATACAAAACAAAAGGGAGAATAGAGTATGCACCAGCCAGTCAGAAGGCCGGGAGGGGGATACTGTGACAATGGACAGATGAGACACTGGATCAGTTTTCTGGACGCGCCGAGACGCATAACAAACATCCAGTGCGAAGCCTGTCATTGGGTGCGGGAACACCCGTGGGGAGAGGGGAAAGGAACATGAAAGGGAGGAAGTTGATACTGGGAGAATAGCAATGGTAGTTGACTCACCTGAAGGTATTCAGCACCTTTGTTTTCTTTTTATAGAGTAAGTAGGAGAAAAATATAGAATATTGGGGGACTACTACGGTATCGACGACACCGGTCTGGACACAGCTTGGATGGAAGCTTTACTCGCGCCTCCTCGGAAGAGACATGGGATTGACAGTCCAGCTTCAACAGGACGCGACGGACGGAAGCTCAGAGTGGGTCGCGCTAATAGGTCACATGATCTACACTAACTTCTTGCGAGTCAGTCTGCATTATCTCTGCAGTAGTATCTATGCAATGCTCTTGAATAGTGGCTTGACCAGAGAAAAAGGTCAATCATCACGAAAATTAGAAGGCGGACAGAAAGAAGCAAAAAGACCCGTTCATCAAAGCTTAACGCGCTTCACGCGCATGTTCTTAAACCGCCATGGGGTACTGAATTGGCAAAATCGCTGGAACAGCCTCGTTTTCGACCATACCTATTAAATTATAGCCAAGGAATACAGAGTTATCTCAATAACTGTCTCCTTTGGGCTTCAAAATGTCCGTCAACGGATCCGAATGCAGGTCTTCGAGGCGTGTCCGTCTGGCTTGATTCATCTACAACATTCCGACCTTCTCACTGGTCCGCTATGATTAAATTAGCTCGGTGACGGATTCATACCTCGCAATCATTTTCATTCTATTATCTGTGAATATTCTTTGAGCAGTTGAGGTTGAATTGAGTCCCGAAATTGTAGGCTCGAGCAAGAAAACTAACTCCGCATACATGGAAGCATGCACCCCTTCCAGAGGATGGATGATCTAAAAAGATCGGTCATCCCTCCGAAGCAGACGCACTAAAGCAGGGACCGGGTTTCCAGAACGTGGATTAAGCCAGTTCGTGCTCCACATGGATTTTCCTCCACTCAGAGTTCCAACTCGGGGAGGATCAGTTCGTCGGCCAGTATGCTGTCGAGGGTCTACCATTGTACTAGTGCTACAACTAACGACGATTCTCTGCTTTTTGACTCAAGCCGCGATCTCCTCACAATCTGTTTTGGATAATTCTTCTCTGACATTGCCTGCGACTACGCTGAGTCCTCGCAACAGACAAACGATGAATCCCCCACCAAAAGATAGCCGTCGGCTACCGGCTCTAGTTCGAGAGGGGATCCCCGAGACTGTGAACAATCATGATCTCTTATGAGGCAGATACTGCAGCAGAAGAGAGAAAGAGAGCTGCAGGAGATTGCGAAGCGGCCGGGACTACTCTATCAGATGTTGAATATGTGCACCTTAACTTCCGCACCCCATTATCTTACCCAATTGAGCATCTTGTCTTCGCATCCTTGGCAACGGGCTCCACCGTCATGTCCAGACTCCAGATCTTCGGAGTTGCCTCCTATTTCTATGGTTGAGCAACGCAAGGCTGTCATACCATGATTTCCTATTGCGTGACTACTATGGCTGCATATGCGGAGGTCGAGCGGACGCCTCCATCTGTTTAGTTGACGGCTACGTGGATGTGAGTCAGGCCTGCTATGACCCGCGTATTACTCTGTGCACATTCGGTTTCGGTATTGCGCCAACGGTGCTGGTTATATTTGTCTCCGAATCAACTGCAGAAGACAGATTCGTCTTGAACGTATTGCCATTATGATTCGTATGATTTATTCTCCGCGTAGAGGAGTAAGAAGAGGAGGCTAAGCTACTCTACCGCAATATGCTTAAATTGGGTGTGGAGTCACGGAGTCCCTTGCCGGCATGCTTGTGGCAAGGTTCTTCCTCAAGGAAATTCGGGGTGGTGTGCGTCTGAGCCGAAAGGCAAAAGTCCTGAACTGGTACTACGATGCGCTAGAAGAACCTGGCTCTCATAACGTGGTGTTCAGTCGGCATGCCGCAAAGCTATTCGCCGAATCGGATGGTAGGTCTAGAGTGACGAAGAACGCAAACTACCGTCAGACGCAACGGCCTCCGTTGGCGCTCTATTTTGACAGTCTTGAGTTTCCATCAGGAGCAGGGGACTAAGATGTTTAGTACACCGGAGCGACGGCTCTATTTGCCTGCGTCGAGTCCGTACGATTACGGTCGGGCTATCTTCATGGGTCCCAGTCATTTATGAACTTCAGATTCGCTCAAGAAGCGACTTAGAAAGCATATGTCACAAATTTTATCTACTTCTCCCAGGTTTATGGTTCTTGAGCAGCGTACAGGGAAGCCATGCACCAGCATTTGAGGTTCTCGACCATTTGACGCCAACTGCCCCTCATGCCTATGGATCGGTGACCGAGAATCTCTGGTGTGGGCTGCTGGCGCTCTGGATCGTCAGTCTACGAAGTAAATAGTTGTTGGAGCCCATCTGTGGTTGTACGTATTGGGTTGCTGCATCCCGCACTGATTCTTGTCAGTAAACACCACCATGCAGAGTCATTGACGGAAAGGGATGTCCTATTGCGCCATTTTCAAAGATCCCCATAGGCTCTGGGCTGTAGTCTTGTCAGCCAAATGTCTCCTGCCAAACCCTCTTGAGGCATGATTGGCTGGTGGGCCGTCAAAAAGACTGTACGAGCTACCATGAATAATCAGACTAGGGAAAGTTAAGCTCGGCAGTTAGCAGATAATTAAACTCGATGCTTTGGGACTGGAACCAAGAGAACATTTCTTGACACTGCACAAGAGTGACCATATTCATCAAGAGTGCAACATCAGTAACAAAGAATCAAGTGAAATCAGACTGCAGTGAGCTAGAACCATGACTCCGGTAGTATTCCCTTCAAGAGTCCCAGGCACCGAGGCATCCGTACCTTGGTAGCCTACATGGACGGTGGATGGGCCTCATAATCACCGAAAACATCAAATGTGGGGCCGAACCCCAAGGAACAGGAAAGCACGCTAAACATCCCACCAAGAATGAGCTCATGTTGCACCAATCACACGCTTTCTGCCCTGCTGGCGGTGGTGAATTGCGTGATCGCGGAGATACAGGAGCCTCGCTGTGATTTGCCCATGGATCACTGTAAGAGGACGATCTAGAGGGGTATCATTTGGCTGTTCGCTGTTTGGTATAGGGGAGTGGACGACTATTTCTAGCTGATAAATCTCACTCATCCTTGTCGAGTTCGTCTCTTCCCATTCCATCTCTTGCTCTCTGCTCAATCACCCTAGGTTCTCTCTATACCTCCATCTTCCATCTTCCATCTCTTCCATCTCTTCCACACACAGTCACAATGGCCCAGGAACGTGCTGCTCCGTAAGTGTTCCTGAATAGAATTACTATTATCAAGGACCCTGTGTTCTTGAGAATCATATGCTGACATCCTCTCTCATTCCCACAGTCTCCGTCTCGGCTCTACTGCCCCTGACTTCGACGCTGAGACCTCCAACGGTCCCATCTCCTTCCACAAGTTCATCGGCGACAGCTGGGCCATCCTCTTCTCCCACCCTGTTCGTACCTCCCAATTTTTCAGACTGCCATGCGCAAGAATCATCCAAATGATGGAAAGAAAGACGGCTGATGCAAATGGAATAGGATGACTTCACACCCGTCTGCACCACCGAGCTCGGCGCTTTCGCTAAGCTCGAGCCCGAGTTCGCTGCCCGCAACGTCAAGCTGATTGGTCTCGTAAGCTGAACAACGGTGCTCCAGTCATGGATAGCTTCGCTGACATTCCCCTAGAGCGCCAATGGCACCGACTCCCACAAGGCTTGGATCAAGGACATTGACGAGGTCAATGGCTCCAAGCTCACCTTCCCCATCATTGCCGACCCCAGCCGCAAGATTGCCTACCTGTATGACATGGTCGACTACCAGGACACCACCAACGTCGACGAGAAGGGCATCGCTTTCACTATCCGCTCCGTTTTCATTATTGACCCCGCCAAGAAGATCCGTCTGATCATGTCCTACCCGCCTCCACCGGCCGTAACACCGCCGAGGTTCTCCGTGTGGTTGATGCCCTCCAGACCACCGACAAGCACGGCGTTACCTGCCCCATCAACTGGCTCCCCGGTGACGATGTCATCATCCCCCCTCCCGTCTCCACTGAGGATGCTAAGAAGAAGTTTGGCGATATCCGTGAGGTCAAGCCGTAAGTCTTCTCTTTCCCGGGCGCAACATGAACGAGTCATGCTAATCAAATGGTATAGTTACCTGCGCTTCACCACTCTTAAGAAGTAATCCATTACTCGATTCACTTACCTCCTTGAAATAGACCAAGCAGCGGCACGAAAAGCTGGGTTCTACCAAAAGGAATGGGATATGTTGGCCATGACTGTCAAATGATTTTGCTTCTACTTTTTGATACCTCGTTCAACTAAATACATACAGTTGCTTAATGAACAAGCTGGACCTTTATACAACAGTATTGATCTTCACATATCAGTGTATCTTCCTTTGCGTATAGTCAGGAGGGTTAGTTGTTCGTAGTCACTGTGCGGGTGGCTGAGGAAATTCATTCGACTCATGTGCTTCTGGCTGTCATGATAATAATACGCATGCGAGAGAGATCCGAGGATCTGAAAGTCTAAAGTCACATGGCATAAATCTGTCAAGTCGAACAACTGACAGTAGTATGTAAAATAGACAGAAGCTAATAACATCCCCACAATGTTCTTCGTCCATATCATTGGATCGGCCGCGGTGCCTGACTGCCTGGACCACTTGAACGAGCGACCGCTTCGAAGCCCGCACAACACTAAACCACCTTAGTACCGAAACACTATCGTCGGCCCCCCTCTTCCTTCCACATCGCTTCTTTCTGCTGACCGGTTTCCATCTTGTTCGACTCAAAATCCCGACCGCAACTGGTTTGCAATATTTTCGACCTGCAAATCTGCCAACCTCCAGCTCTGTTTCGAATCCTCGGGGGAGTAAGGGCGGGGAACGACCAGCCCCCGTCCCACTCACTTACCTGCCAGTGCCCGACCGCCCCTGATCTACGGAAAAAAAGGTCCCGGTGACGATCTGGAAGACGGCCGATTGTGTTTTCTCTCTGCGGTTTGACGTCGATTCTCCATTTTTCCATTCGATCGCTGTGACCGGCCGGAATTTTCGAAGTGCTATGTGACCTGGTTGTTTTCGCGACTCCATGTACCACGGGCTGGAAATACTTTGAAATAAAAGTTTTGAGATACCTAGTACCTACCGAGGGAACGAAACGACCTTAAGAGGGTAGAACACGGAGAAGGCGAAATCAGGCCGGCCGTTTCGCTCGAGTCGGGATCAAGATGATGTCAAGAAGTCAGTCAAGTTTGGGTTACATGGATACGGGCAGGGATGAACCCTCCACGTCTGGGGCCTCTCCAGGATATCAACCGCCGCCATCTACAGCCGGTCCGATCAACCTATCGGGCTTAGTCTGCAATGTACGCCGGACGACAGGCAGAGAACCACACCCGCTGGTAGGAGCCACCACCACTATCCTCGGCGACAAGCTCTACGTGTTCGGAGGCCGCGTTCTATCGAAGACTCGCCCGCAGCTGACGTCGGATCTGTATGCGCTGGACTTGATCCGGCGGCACTGGACGAAAATCGAGGCCACCGGTGATATCCCTCGCCCGCGGTATTTTCACAGCGTATGTGCTCTTGGTGATAATAAGTTGGTCTGTTATGGAGGCATGTCGCCTGCCCCGAATGCGTCCAAGGAGTCTGCGAGCAATGGCGCGTCAGGGCAGGAAGCGCAGCCAGAGGTCGTGGTGATGTCTGATATACACATCTTCGACGTACCGTCTCGGACATGGACGAGAGTCCCCGCTACGGACTCACCTCAGGGTCGATACGCTCATTGCGCGACGATCCTTCCGTCGAGCGCCTTTTTCACATCCGCTAGTGCTCCACTCTCCGCTATTCACCATAACCCGCGTCGTCCAATCCCCATCAGGGCACCATTGGAGTCGACATTGATGGATTTGGCGGTGCCGAAATGGTAGTGGTAGGAGGACAGGATAGTTCGAACCACTATATCGAGCAGATCAGTGTGTTCAACCTCCGCAGCTTGAAGTGGACGAACACAAGCTCGCTGGGAAAAAGCTGCGGCGCCTATCGTAGTGTTGTTGCCCCGTTGATCGGAATGAATGTGGCAGACATCGGGTCCGCTGCCGCCGAGCGGGAATCGCAGGAGCCAGTGGAATCGGAGGTGGAAGGGTGCCCCATGCTGATTTATTCCAACTACAACTTCCTGGATGTCAAGCTGGAGCTCCAGGTGCGTTTGCCGGACGGTCGCTTGATTGAGAAGCCAATGCACAGTGCAGCATCGCCCCCGGGCTTGAGATTCCCCAACGGCGGCGTGATCAACGGGCATCTTGTTGTGAGCGGTACCTACTTGACCTCGTCCAAGCAGGAGTATGCGCTCTGGGCGCTCGATCTGAAGACTCTCACATGGGGTCGGATCGACGCCGGAGGGTCTGTATTTGGTCATGGCAGCTGGAACCGTGGAGTGCTATGGGCGAGACGGAATACTTTTGTGGTTCTGGGACACCGAAAGCGTAGTCTGGTCGAGGATTACAACCACCGTCGAATCAACTTCTCTCACGTCTGCATGGTCGAGTTGGAGGCCTTCGGGTTGTACAACAATCCATGCAGAACCGCGCCAACTTCCGGATACATCTCACACAGTGCGCCCTCAGTTCCTGCGTCTCTGCAACATAAATTGACTCAGTTGACATCGGGGGGAAGGCCCTTCTCGCCTGCATCTGACGAGCTGGGCAAGCTTGCTCAGTCTCTCCCTGAAATGGCCGACATGGAGCTTCAAGCAGCTGGCGGAGAGCGGATCCCCGTCAACTCGCGGATCCTTTCTCGGCGATGGGGTCCTTACTTCATCCAGCTTCTTCGCGAGTCATCCGACACTGGTGTTTCTGACACGGCGACCCTGCGTGGAGCGATCCCGATGTACCCCAGTCGAAACTCAAGCATCACCATTACTCCCTCGATAGGACAAAACAGTTCCTACTCCAGTGCCAGCACCCTTGTCAGCAACCACTCGAACCCTTCCCAGTCTTTGTTAGCGAATCTTGAGATACCCTCTGCTCATACCTTAACCCCTACCTCTCGACCGCGTGTTTTGTACCTCCCCCACACCTTCCTCACTCTCCGAGTCCTCGTCTACTACTTGTACACCTCGTCACTCCCGCCCGTCGGATCCTCCCTCTGCACGCCCCAAATTCTCTGCTCCCTACTTCAACTCGCTCGGCCCTACCAGGTAGACGGCCTCCTCGAGGCGACTGTCGAGCGACTCCACCAGATCCTCGACGGTCGCAACGCAGCCGCCGTCTTCAACGCCGCCGCCATGGCTGCCGGCGGCGGCAGAGGCACCGGCTTCATCAGCGGACCGGGCGGCACCCTCGAGGCCTTGAACGGCGCACACGCGGCCGCCAGTGAAACCGCGAACGCCGGCGCCGGCACCACAACAGGCACCGACGCCTCGCAGAACAGCCACCTCACCTCCGACTCCTCCGACACCGAGCACGGCACCACCTCCGCCCTCTCCACCGCCAGCGGCGGCGGCGGCGCCACCAGCGCGCCCTCCTCCCGCGGCATCCCGCTACGCATCAACACCAACCTCTTCGGCCGCAGTCACCACCGCACCGACCGGGACCGCGAGGACTCCATCAGCAACGCCAGCACCGCCACCTCCGCCTCGAGCTACGACCACTCGGACTCCGAATTCACCGGTAGCGAGTCGCAGTCGCAGTCCCGTCCGCGCCGCGTCCGCCGCGACACAGACGCCCAGCTCCGGCCACACAGGGAGATCTGGACGGGCGATCTGAGCAGCGTCATCGGTCTGCAGAAACGGGGCTCCGCGGCCTCATGGAGGGCCGAAGGCTGATGAGAGAACGCAATGCCAAACCCGGCAGCTCCGGCGGTTTGACGTCTTTGCCTGCGACTGCTGTAGATCAGAGTGCTGCTTCTGGGGTATAGGTCTGATTGCTTCTACTGTTGTGTTCATTTTTGGTATGTGCGACGATGATCGAGTACAAGTATATAGAATGCATTGTGGTTTTGTGTCCACATCTAGATAGCCGGTTTCGTCTCTCTTGTTAATTCTGACTTGACTTGAGGCCAGGGATGGCCGGTTCGGTCATACTAACGTATGGATGGACACGTGCCGTTTGAACAGGATTGCATAATAGTCCTAACCTTCTATCACCTAACGATGTCAATTGCATGCAAGAAACAAATATGAACATAGACCTTTGGAAATGAGACAGCCTCCTCCAATTCTTCATGTAAAATTCAGGGACAGGAAAGTACAATACAAGACTTTGTGCTAGATCGTCAATAATGAGGGCGAAAATGAAAGGCAGACATCACGGCCTTGAAAAGGACATTCGTGAACTCGAAAGAACCCACGCTTCCCAGAGGAAGATCTGTTCACGCTTGACTGCGATTTCGTCGTCCCCGAGGTCGTCGACTGTCAGAGTGCGCAGCTTTTGCATGGTCGCCTTTGGTATTGATCTCCTCGATGTACCTCGCGGAGCTAATGACATGTAATCGTCGTCAAAGGTGACTGGCTGGGGAGAGCCAGAAGGGAGATTGGACACGAGGGAGAGCGCTGGAATGGCCTCTATGATACTAACCCCAGTGCCGTTGCCGGTACCATGCCTGCTACTGTTACCATTCGTGTGGTCGGCGGATTGTATTCGTCTGACGTAGTCGATTTCGTGCAGGTCTATACGTTCCAATTGCTCCGTCTCTTCGCGGAGGCACGCTAACACGTCCCGCCAGCGTCCGTCCCGAAGGTGCACATTGATGAGCCTGATGTCACGGATCTGTCGCTTGTGTTGAAGGACTATTGTGATGATGTCGTCTGCATCCAGGCACCAACCCTGCAGGCTGACAGTTTGGAGCCGTTTCCATTGGACGCGATAAAACATCTGTTTTAGCGGGAGAAATGCTGATCCGTTGCCAGGAACTCCGAAATGGACGGCAGTCAGATTTCGAGCCGCCAGGAAGAAATCATGGAAGACGCTAGACACTTTTGACATTGTAGTGGCCATCCCAGCGTACGACTGGAAGGTGATATCCAGGCTTAGCAATCGTGCTCCCAAGGCGGAGAAGAACATGGGAGGAGTCTGCAGCAGCCTGATCATGGAATCGGAACTCATTTGTGGCCCAACAAAGCGAATGGAGTTACAATTTGATTCCAGGAGAGAAACTGCCAGATTTGTGACTGCTCGAGTGCAAGCGGGCTCCCAGTCCAGCATGGCTGATCGCTCCAGCGAGCGCCCTTGAATGTGTCCCATCAATAGTTCATCCGCTTCGTCTTGTAACCTCAGTAGTTTGACCTGCTGGAGACCCGAAAACGAGGCTATTGCACGCCGCAGCAAAAGAAGATCATTGTTCTCCTGGACGATCTGTTGTTGGTCCTGCAACCGACGCTTGATTGTGTTGAATAGTGAGGGATCCGTCTTTTCTATTTCCGTCAAGATTAACGGCCAGCCTGGAAATTATCAGCATCCTTTAAGGCTTGTTGGCGTCGACGAATCGTCAGTTACTGTACCGTTTTCTGAATAGAATGGTCGCACCATGTAAGTGAAATACCTCACATGACAGGCTAGTTGCATAGTCAAGAAATCTTCCAGTCGTCCAAATTCGTTCCTTGAGAATCGCAGGACGAATCGACGGAATTTCCTTGGGGCGCCGATCCGCCTGAATCTCTTGCATACAAGTCTGAATCGATCCAAGTCAGACTTCTCCCCATACAAATGAATGCGCGTGTCACCATTGTATTGCGATACATGCTGAGAGTACGGCTGAGAGGCCCCTTTTATCGGGGGATCCAACTCCAAGAGGAACGAGAGAATTTCACTGAGCAATTCGTCCGCCAAGTCGCAAATATGCCGCGGGCGGTTCATGCTGTTCGCACAAGGAGGCAGCCGCATATTCAACTGCTGTGACTAGTCGCAGTGACACGGAAATCAAGCCCAGTACAAGATGAGTTGCAAGCGGCTGCGCGACTTGCCCAATAATGCGTGAAGAGTCAGCATGGGGGTCGATTAGGGTATATATAATGGCAATAAGAAAAGACTCCAAGCTCAGTGAAAAAGAAGGACCAGAGAGAAAGACACCAACGATAAAAAGAAAAAAGAAAAGAAACCAAAAGAGTAAAGACGACGAGGGAAGGAGTGCATGCCTCTCTTGCAGTGTCAGTCTTGTCTAGCTGGAGAGCAGACAGACGCCGCAGATGCCACTGCGTGCATGCAGCAAGTTGACATGTCTGACGAGGGTTAGAGCAATCCACCCGGACTACCAGCCCGTTCGACTGGGATCATCGTCAACAATAGTGACACTTATGGTGGACTTCTACCCTGCATGCCCTTCTGCCATCAAAATTTCCCGGTTTTCAAGGTCGACTGGATATTGGTTCGCTGACTGGCACACAGCAGTCACATGATTGAAAAGGCATGCGGTTATCCAGCGCGAACCTGCAGCAGATTTGGCAGAGACGGAGGACGAGTGGCTGCGAGTCGAGAGGAAGACCCGGTGAGTTGGCAGGACTAAGAGGAGTCCAGGAGGGGAAGAAGAAGACGGAAGTGGTCATAAGAATGATGATTGATCCGATGATGCGACAGAAGAAACAGCCGGCCGAGTCAGGATCTCTGCTAAGGCCGTCGTCGCCCGTAGTCCCAACTCTGTGCTGCAGACGCCCACCCCGCCCCTGGGGGAGCAGAAAACGAATCACCGCGCTATCACCTGCAGGTCTGGGTTGTTTCTGTGACCGGTGGGAAAATCAGCGTGACGATTCTCTGCCTTTTATTAGTCCTGGAAGCGCGTCGAGGAGTAGCACCACGGCAGATTCCATGCACAACGGGATTGAGGTTATGGTGGGACAATTAGCAATCCTAACCAACCCGCTGAACCTGGCTTCAGAAGAAAGAGGGAAAAGAATCCATATCAGCCACTCGATTTCCGTCGGAAAATAAGTCTCTCGCATTTTGAGTCTTTCCTTTGGAATCCCTCCATCATGCTACAGAATGAATCGAGGAGAGATATCGTCAAACAACGAGGACGTCCATTCCTCTTTTTTCCCGGCAAGCAGGGGGCAAGGCACTAAGGCAGCTAAGGTAGGCACTCGGTCACTCAGACACCTTCTGAGCCATATTGATCTGAAATCAGAACTGCTCTTTCCATGGTCCATAGGAAATGGGCATTGTTGGCTGCTTATCTACGGAATTCCGGTTTCCAGTTTAACAGCGCCGCAATTCGTCATTTGTCCTTCAGAACGTCCTCGTCTCTGAAGGTCTTGAAAGCAGGATATTCAGTCCAAGTAAGTTCTCAGAGTCTGGCTGATTAACATAACTAATCTAGTTACTGAGCCGTGGCCATTTCCATACGACGCCGTCTGATATCTGTACTGCTTATTTTCGACGCAAAGCTTTCGCCATCGGTTGTGGGAACCTCCCCAGAATGTAAGACATCTATCTCGAAGACATCGAGGCTCTTCCACCCCTTCTTCGCTCGCTCGTCATTGACAGCTGTGCCTCCCGAGCGAGTTTCCGCGGACACCACGAGAGCATCGATGCTTTCATCGGTGATCGTCGGTCCAAACGGGTCCGTGATTTGTACCAATTTCAGCGTCAAGCCGCAACGGACCTTCATTAGCACATAATGGCCGTTGGGACCCGGCTGTGATACCTGCTCAATGCGCGGCGCACTTTTGTCCGGACGGCTGAAATCCATAATCGCCAAAAGGAAGGACGAGGTGCTCTGACATCGGTCATCCCAGCTCTCCAGAAATTCGGCATACTTCTTGTTCTTCAACAATGCATCTCCTGTAACGCCCACAGTCAGATGTCGCTCAGGAATCGGATCGAACTCTTCCACAGGTTCCAAAGCTAACGCAGTGGCGGTGAGGAGAAGTTTGTGTCCAATATGGAAGTGATCGAATGTGCCCCCTACGGCAACCGAATAATGCGGCGATTGAGCCTTAACTTCAGGAACTATCAATGTCTTGGGAGAGGGCCAGCTGGGCTGATTCGAGAGTGAATGCAAAGAACCAGCGTTCGGGTCTTTGTTCTTCGAATAGATACTATCAAACGCTGTTGCTAGCTGTTGACCTGCTTCGTTTCCAGGATAGTAGATCCAGTCCCATAGTCGCGAAGAATTCGCCAGCGATTGCAAATCGAGGATCGGTCCATGTCGTGGAGTCTGACGATCCTCTGCCGAGGTTGTTGGGAAATCAATAAAGACTACCCGAGCATCAATGCCACCAGGGGCATCCAGCTCAATGCTGTGCTCCGCGCTGACGATTCCAATCAGCCTGTAGATATTTGCCAAGTAATGTTGAAGGCTTGGGAAAATGTTCGCCCTTGGCTGAGAGCTTCGTGAAAGGAGACCTGGTATGGAAATAGCGATGTCTAGAATTGCAATGCTATTAACGCCATTAAGCGTCTTGCAGAGTTTGGAAAAAACAGTAGACAATGTCGGTTCATAAGCATCTTTGAATTGTTCAAACTTGACAGCCGGGGGAGGAGGGAGAAGCAGCAGAGCTGCAATCTCCTGGGGGCCGTCATCGGAAGCCATTCTGAAGGGGATTGCGGGGTGTAGACGAGGGGGAAGAGCGCAAAAGGAAGATGGAGATAGCGCGACAGATGATACACGCCGGGGGATTATTTATGCTGAGGAATCCAACTGAACATTTTGGAATAGTCTTCTTGAACCAGCGAATAGCAGAGAACTAAAAGACAGGTACGCAAATCCTGTGT
Organism: Aspergillus novofumigatus IBT 16806; assembly: GCF_002847465.1. Lineage (NCBI taxonomy): Eukaryota > Fungi > Ascomycota > Eurotiomycetes > Eurotiales > Aspergillaceae > Aspergillus > Aspergillus novofumigatus. The sequence goes on from NW_020194278.1 coordinate 1,834,038, forward strand.
TACCTCCGAGCAGGAGAAGTATGGCCGTCGGTTATGTCTCCTTCGAGAGACTCAACTCATCATCACGGCTGACTCAGCAGCACGAGACTCCTCCGGCGACTCTGGCGTGTCTCATCCTCGACCTGTTGCTGCCCAGTCATTGCCATTCGGCTTTTCTTTACGGTCCTTGTGGGTTTCTTCGTAAACTCCATGATGTGCTTGTGAAACACTACCAAGGTGATTTTTCTCTGTTATGATCCCATACTGCAACACATAGGCTTGGTGCAGTCGGAGCCCCATACTCCTACCTGTACATGTCTCTCTCTCCCTCTCTTCACAGTAAAGTCATCCGCTTACCATGCTCTCAGAACTAGTCACCGGTGAGAACCTAGTGGGAGCTTTGGTTGTAGCGCAAGAACGTGGCGTACCGAGAAAGACGTTCTTCACGGATTCCTCAACGACTGAGCTGCAACAGCATGTCGAACCCCGCGCAACCCTACGAGCCCTCTCGACGGACGACCGTCTATAGCCGCCAGCCAGAGGAGCTTCATATCCCGTCCGGGACCCAGACTAGCTCAAATATGCAGCGCCAATCGATGTCTCACGAACTATCGACAGCTACTGAGCCCCCAATGAACAATCTCCCTTCCATCAACGTCCAGCCGTCGAGCGCCCAACCAAGTCACTATGGGGCCGGTACCAGCAGTGGCAGCGGTGCTCTCCCAGGAGCACTTCAACCAGGGAACGTGAACCGTCCTCCAGCAGTGTCTATGAACACAGCGCCTTCTGCGCTCCCAACGCTTACCCAACTGTCTACGCAGCTGCAACCGCAGGCATCGCAACAACCACAACAACAACAGCCACCGACGACCCCCCGTTCGGGCATGGTCAATTCGCACGGTCATTCCAGATCCAGTCCTTCGAACCTCGAGCAACCCAAATATAGAACGCACGGAGTGACAGAGAATTCCAGATATGGATCATCACCTGGTGCGGGTTTCCAGCCCCATACTCCGCAAGGAGCGAAATACTCCCCGCTTGGGTTGGCCGATATACGTCCGTCGGGGGATCTTCTGAGCGACGCACTCCACAGTCCGAGCATGCCTCCAATTAATGGAGATACTCAGGTTCCAACGAACAGCAACTACATCGCTCCTTGGCCCGTATATGCAATGGATTGGTGTAAATGGCCAATTTCAGGAAGCTCGGGCTCCTTTGGCGGCAAGATCGCACTAGGAAGCTACTTGGAAGATAACCACAACTATGTAGGGACATGTTCTACATGCTTCGTTATCGTTTGGATTCATTCAATTGCTGACTAGAATCCAGATACAAATCATTGATACCCATTTGACACAACCAGACCCGGATACACCAGATCTCGCGCCGGGAGACATGAAAGTAGAGTATGTCAAAACCGCGGAAGCCACACATTCTTATCCCGTCACGAGAATCCTCTGGGAGCCGCCCTCGTCCCAGAAGCAATCGACGGACCTACTTGCGACGTCCGGCGACCACCTACGACTGTGGTCATTACCCACCACCCAGCCCTTGCATAGCTCCAACTCGATCACACGCCCTGCAAATCAGCGGGATCCCCCGGCTGCCAAGCTTTCCCCCTTAGCACTGCTATCGAATTCAAAGTCTCCCGAACATACTGCCCCTATCACGTCTCTCGATTGGAATACGATATCTCCCAGCTTGATCATCACCTCGAGCATCGACACGACATGCACAATCTGGGACATTCCTACGCTCACAGCCAAAACGCAGCTGATCGCGCACGACAAGGAGGTATATGACGTTCGATTCTGCGCGAATAGCGTCGACGTCTTTGTTAGCTGCGGCGCTGATGGTAGTGTGCGCATGTTCGATTTGCGCAGCCTGGAGCACAGCACGATCATCTACGAGCCGACTGAGAAGAATGACAAATGTATTTCGTCCACATTATCCTGGTTTGAATCTTGCTGACACGAGCCTTCTCTAGTAATGAGCCCTGGAAACGGTAGCCCTTCAGCTCCATCCAATTCCGTCTGGCCCCACCTCTTTTACGTATTGCAGGTGTGTATTCTTAGTCGCGTGCACGATGGAGACCATACTAAACACAAATTGCAGCATCACCACACGACGCTCATCTCCTAGCAACATTCTCTCAAGACTCCAACATCGTCCGCGTGCTCGATGTCCGGCAGCCGGGTCAAGCCATCCTCGAGCTCAAGGGCCACTCCGCATCCATCAACTGCGTCGAATGGTCCCCCAACCGACGGGGTGTCCTCGCCTCCGGTGCAGACGACTGCTTCGTTCTCCTATGGGATCTGATCAACCAGCACAATGCCGCACCTGTGCCCCCCGTCGTGCACAACCCAGGCACACCGTCAACCACTTCCGAACGAGGGCCAGCTGCGGCCTGGCAATGCGATTATGAAGTCTCGAACCTTAGCTGGTCGCCTCAAGGAGGGACGACCAGCTCCGGCCACCCGAGGGATTGGTTAGGAGTTTGTGGAGGCCGAAGCGTGTGGGGAGTTGCATTATGAGATGGAGACGGATAAACGATCTTTTGCTTCTAGACAACTTCTATTTATTCCCCTTTTGTTCCTTTTTCCTTTACTTCCTCGTCTTTCTTGAGTCTTGGTCTGCCTTGCTTATCGTTCTATCCGACTGGGTGATGAAAAATGAAGTCATGCATGCCGGTATATGGAGCGAACTGGGACGAGTGATGATTGAACGATTGACTGAATTAAATCAGAGAAAACATACAGAGCTTGACTGTAACAGGGTGAGCGCTCATGTGAGGCAAAAATTCAAGAGGGTATATAGAGATTCCTCCAATCTAAGTCTATTTACTTCTACTCCAGGTAGGCATGTAATATGTACAGTGCAAAAGGGAAAAAGCAGACCGAGCGGTTCGAGAATTGAAAATGCCAATTGCCGTTAACACCCAACAGCTGATTCGTTGCTAGATTCGGAGACAGTATTGACGTGCTTAGTGAATATGTGCGTTCGGCGTTGAATTTTGCTGCCCGGTCATCTTGACAAGCACTTTATCTTCCACCCACCGGGCGAATTTGACGCTCGGGATGTCGACGGCGCGCCAGAAGACATCGCCAGCCCAGAGGGAAACGGGCAAGCAAATGAGCCACCCGATCAAGAAGCCCAGGCAGTACTGGAAATCTGTCTCCTTGCCGGTGACTTTCCAGATATTCGGCATAAGCGAGTAGCCCAGGGAATGGAGGATAGGGCCGTGGACGATATAAAAGGCAAAGGATATCTTGCCTAGATATTGCGATAGGGGGTTAACAAAGAGTTTCTGGATATCCTTGGAGTGGTTTATGCTGAAGACGATCAGGACTGCGCCGAGCGTCTGCGGGAAGCGGTGGGGTTCGGGATAGGTCTTAGGGGTGATTCTCCAGGTCCACATGTAGAACGGGGTCCACTTGTAGCCTGTGTTCGGAGCGGAGCCGAGATAGAGGCCGAAGATGAAGAGGGCAATCCAGAATTTGCGGCTTGAGACACGGGAGAGGGTGGAACGGATGCGGTGCATGGGCTTTTGGTCTGCGGATGGGCGCTCCCATGTACCGTTGATCAGATCAGCTTCAGCCATGAGCATGCCAGACAGGAACAGGACGACGTCCCACCGGCCCCAGCGCATACAGAACCAGACTAGGCCGCTAACCAGGGAGAGGCGAGCAACCGCTGTGACGCGCGAGGTTGCGATGATGGTGAGGAAGAGGACAATCGAGCACCGGAACTCCACTGGAATCGTCCACAGGTGTGGGTTGTAATAGTTGTAGTATAGCGCCCAGTTCCAGGGGTCCATGAGGTGCACCGCCGTGAGGTACATGTCCCAGAATTGCTTGGTAAAGGACTTCATCAGAGGAGGATGCTGCTCGTTCGTGCCGAGGATGGTGTGCCCTTCATTGAGGACTCTAAGCGAGTAGTTGTAGACGCCGAGACGCACTGCGACAAAGACCAGAACGATACCGACAATAGAGGGGATGTACAGTCGGAGACCGCGACGAAAGGTCGAGGACGCCAAAGTCGCCAAAGTTTGCTCCCAAGAGCGAGTACGGATAATCTTCAGAGGCTTGTAGGATAGCACATATCCCGAAATCACAAAGAAGATAGCAACCATGATGTGGCCGGAGACCAGTAGGTGAACGATGGGAAGGTGAAGGATCCCATAGTTCTCGTTATTGAAACCCCACCCCACTGCGACTTTCCATGTGTAGGTGAAGAGAAAATGAAAATTGAAGACCAGCAGACAGGCCCAGCCTCTCAAGCCATCCAGCGCCGCGATCGCATGGGGTTTCGTGGGCTGGGGAGGCTCCCCACCCACCAGATGTTGCAGATAGCTCGGTGTGAGGGCGATGCCCAATCTTTTAAGCCAACGATCTAAATATTCCTGCCAGTGATCTGAGACGTGCTGTACGTGTGAAGACAGCCGATCAGGACGTGCGAGCACATGGGAGGGGGTGTAGTCGGATAGATTCGTCCAGTTGAAGGACGACTTGCCTCCATAGGGGCCTGACTCTAGGTCATCGAGGGGAATATCATGGATCGCAGGAGAAGGCCGAGTGTCCTTGTCAGTGAGCAACATATCGTGAGGATGTTCGTGTCAGGTATGAGTTTGTGCGAAGACGCTGGGGAGAGCCAGTGCTTCATACAGTGGGCACTGGTATAAACGGGGGTCTGATTGCGCAATCAGATCGACAAGGCGACTCAAAACGATCCAGTCGTTTGGAATAATGGGAAACAATGTTCGAACCAAGCCGTTCGCTTTAAGACATTCAACAGTACGCGATAATGGGTATATTCAAGATGCAGACGTGTTCCTTCAAGAGTCCATCAATCGACAATGCGCTAAAGCAAACGAGTAGATATTCTGAGGACAGAATCTCAATTGTTAGAATGGTCGCATGATCTCTGAAATTAGAGGGTCGAGAGTCTCTCACCTGTTGTGTATCACCGATATTAACATGAAAAAGAAAGAAAGATAGCTAGGGGGAAAGGAATGACTGAGTATAGAGAGAGAGTGTGTGATTGATGGCAAAGGAAGACTTGGAGTAGAGGAGTGAGAAGCGAAAAAGGACAAATCAGACACAGCCTCTTTTAATGGTCCCGTCGTCAACTGGCGCCGATCACCAATCCTGTCCGCATCTCGTCAACAAAACATCTTTCTGCTTGATATTGCTGGTATTCTTGAGTATCTTATGGGTTTGACTATGCATCAATATCTGTACTGTTTGTAAAAGTAGTAATCCAGTTAGTATCCAAGACTTTGTGGAAGCTCTCTCGAATTGGTACTAACTATATCATAGCTCTACTATGACCTCAGCTGTGATCCATGGTGAAGACACACGGAGAACGAGCACTTAAGGATTTCCTGTGCATTGATAGAATCTTCCTGGACATCTTCAAGCATTGCTCAAAAAGAATCAATTAGACACAAAGTAGTCAGGAGATGCGACGGCTCTCGCTGTCCATCGCTCTCACAGCACAGGGTCAACCAAACCAGCCAAACTTTTCGGCTTCTCCAAATTCTCTCCGTCTCATCCACTCTCTCTCCATCTCCCATCTCCGTCGTCATCGCACATTTGTTGTCCGAATTGTTCTCAACAGCCAATCGAACCGTCCCTACGAAAGACGCCAGAGTCAACTCCTTCACTTTCATCCGTATCCCCCTCTCAATTCCTCTTTTCTCCCCTCCTTGCCTTTCGACCCAAGGCAAAGAACAGTGGCCCCTCGACGCATCCGATTGCGACGTCGGAGCCCCTGTTTTTTTATTTATATAACTTTTTAATCTGGATGTCTGGCTTGGTCATTTTATCTTCATTATTTGCCCTTTCCTCGCCGCAGTGACTTCTAGTGAATAGTGTCATTATGGATTTGCGCACGATCATGAATAGCGATGCCACTGGCACCTCTGATGCTGCCCCTGCTCCGTCGCAGCAATCGCTTTCTCGAACTGAATCCGTGTATCCTCCACGTCAACCGCAAAATGTCACCGCATCGCCCTCGTCCTCCTCGCCTTCCCATCCTCCTGGATTCCAACAACAGCCCCCTCAGCCGCCTCCATTGCAGAGGCCTCATGCGTCTCCAGAGCGATCGTCTTCCTATGGCTCAATACAATCGCCTTTTCAGTATCATGCGGCCTCTGCGCTGAGCGCCGGTGCGCAATCCCAACGAGGCCAGAGTCCGCCCCCTCCAGCTCCTCCATTTGCTTCCTCCGGCTCGCGTGACTCCTATTCTGCGTCCGCCAGTTATAACGCGGCTGCACCATTGGCCTCTCCATACACCCCGCTACCCGCGAGTTCTGCGGGCCCTTTCCCGGAGCAGCAACAGCAGCAGTCGTATTTCGCGCAGCAGCGATCCCAGTCCATCCAGTCTGTCCTCTCCCCTCCACCCGCGACCAACCACTCATTCCCACCCAGAGAAAGTCCTTCCTCAGCTGCTTCGCAGTCGCATCCATCACAGCTGTTCTCACCCCCGGCGCATGGGTCGTTGCCTGGTACTCCGCGGGCGTCCGCTACCACATCTCTACCGCGTCAAACAACGCCGTCCACACGTCCTCAATCCTCCGGTCATGACTCCCAATCACACCATGGCTCAAGCCCTTGGATTGGCCCGGATTCTCAAGTCCACATGTCTCCAACTTCGATGCCAAGAGCTTCGCGTCAGGATTCAAGACACCGAGAGCTGACCCCGCGACAATTTCCTCCAGGGGTTGACAGGCGAGCATCGGATGAAAGCGTGAGCCCCAAGACCGCCTATCCTGCAGCGTCCCGACAAGGAAGCATGACCTCAACTTCCGAGCAGAGGTTTGCAGCACAGAGCAGTCGCATTGGAGACGGCGCAACGAGAGAGAACTCCACAACGTCAATTATGAATATGTCGCAATCGCCGGTTACTCCTGTGGACGCTCGTACTGCGCCAACGACGTCTCAAATAAACAGCTCGCCTTCGTCCCAGTCGTTCAAGCCCAACGAATCCCTCACCGGAGACGCATTTCCGACTAAGATGGATGTTTCTCCCGATTTCAGACCCGATTCGAGTGACCGACCTGCGAAGCGGAGAAGAAGACGATATATTGAGCCCCCAATCTTCGCTCAGCGGTCTGTTCGCACTAAAGGACGATGCCCGATGATTCCAAACCCACTCCCACCGATTCCCAAACATCTCAGAGACTCGCCCCAGAATCCCTTCGAAGCACGCCGACAGTCAACTCCTTCACAAGCGCCAGCCGCTACAGTCGCGCCCTCGACCGCCGCAGCAGCTGTGACCAAGTCGTCATCCCCACCTGTCAACGGCCCTCCAGCGGCCTGGTTACCCCGACCCCGGCCGCTCCGGCTCTCCCAGTAGGAAGCTTAGGACCATGGGAGCCCTCAATCACCGGGTTTATACCTCACGAGGAAATTACCAAGTTGGTGTGCGACTTTTTGTTCCAACATGTAGTGCTCAGGAACGATGCTACTGCCGCACCCGCCGGCACAGCTGCGGCAGGCCATGGGGCCATCATCGAGGTGGAAGCTAAGTTAGGGCACATTATCGACATGGATCGCGGCGAGAGACTCAGCCTCCCGATCTTAACGGAAAGCGTCATTAACAAGGAAAACCCTCGTTTTCGGACCGCATTCGAAAGTTCAATGACACTTGTGAGTACCATTTCTTTGTCTACCCTGAGCCACTTAATTAACGAAGCTATTCAGTCACAACATCGGGCAATGAACAACTTTCTCAACGAAGCCGTGAAAGCATCTATGCCGCAAACAAATCAAGGTCGAATTCCCCTATCCTACGCTCACAAGAAAGAGCGAGACACCTTCTATGAAATTTCCCCATCCGAGCTTCCGCCAGTCATCAGACAGAACCTCAATCCCCGTCATAAACCGAAGGTCCGCGTCACAGTCGATCAGCGCACTGGCGAGGTCCTCGCTAAGATCGTCAAATGCCGCATTGCAGACATGGACGTGCACAGTCCGCGCACATGCGTCGATTGGCGAGTAAGCGTCAACCTCGAAATGAGCTACGAAGGCGACGTCAGTCATCTCCCCATGGTAGACAGCCGAGGCGGCCGCGGCGGAGACAGAAGCAAAGACCGCATGAGCTACAGACATTTGGCATACCAGATCGACCTGACCCAGGTTGCCAAATCAGAGGTAAGCCTTTTTTTTTTTTCTGGCGCCCGCCCCCTACTCCTGAACCCATTCTGACGATGACCCAGCCCCCTACCAAAGGCGACTTCGAACACGAACTCGAGATCGAGGCCTCCGCCGCCGAGATTCGCCGTCAGGGCCAGCTAGCCATGGCCGGTGACCCGCAGAACCAATACGAAGATCTAGTCAAGGGATTTGTGGATAACATCCGCGTGCTGGCGCGTGCGGTGCCGCCGCCTTCTTGATATTCCATGCCACGTCGGCAGGCTTCAAAACCTAATATCATCGCTGCTACACCTTCTCTTCCAGGTAGAAGAAATACATACTACTACTCCTCCGCCTCGGATGGAATTGCCTTAACCTTCTCGATTGTGTTAGTATATATCCCTTCTAGTTTTATTTTTAATGGTCAGGTCGACGAGTGACGAAAGGAGCCTGAAATCGTGACATAATATGACTGATACGACATGTCGAATATTCATTGCGTTTGCAGCTTTATTCAAAACCAGCATATAGATCCAAGCCCATACAGCTGATTACAATCCATCTCCAAGTTTGACAAGGTGTACATGATATTGAGTCCGCCCTGTATATGTCTAGAATACAACTATCGAAGTATGAAGTGAACCGACTGACACACGCATTATACATTGTCCTTCTGTATTTGGGAAAAGATAAGCAAAAAACCGGCAACGTAAAATACATTCCAAAATATTCGCCTTTTTCGTGCACTGAAAGCATGCTCTAAGGGCTGGGTGTTCCTTCGTCGTAGCGAGGCCCGCCATCCTCACCGTCCCCATATGCTCCTGCACCCGGGGTCGCCGCCGCACCACCCATCGCCGGCGTGGGTGCATCGTACGGACGACCTGAGAGGCCGCCGGGGGTCGGTGCATTGAACACCCCCGGTGTCGGGGCGCTGTCAGCCCAGGCTCCAGGAGTAGGTGCCGAAGCTCCGGGGGTTGGTGCGGTATATGCCCCTGGGGTGGGAGCAGAATAGGCCCCACCGGGAGTGGGAGCGTCGTAGCCGCGAGAATCTCTAGTCCCGCTTCCTGCCGAGGAGCTCCCAGACCAGGCCGGCGTGCGGCCGCCGGCGTTGGCCCCTCCCCAAGCTGGCGTTCGTGAGCCTGCCGCAAATGCATCAAAGCCACTTGATCCAGAGCCGGAGTCGTAGGGTGTTCGTGCGCCGGCATTCCAGGCTGGTGTGCGTGAGCCAGCGCCTCCGTATGCGGTTCGACTTCCATCGTAGGGGTTCGACGTGCGCGATCCGTCCATCTTCCATGCTGGGGTGCGAGAACCACTGACGCCTGCCCAAGCGGGTGCTGAATACCAGTTAGTTTCAAACCTTCCATCATAAACGGCATTAAAGAAAGACTTACTTCGAGCCGAGGATGCACCACCCCAAGCAGGCGTTCTGGATGAATCTGCCGCTGCCATGGGCGTACGTCCACCTGACCATCCGGATGGCGGCGCTGCGGAAGCACCATATGGCACACGCTGTCCTCCCTTCCGAGACATGTCCAGCGTTTGGCCGGTGACAGGATCCTTGACGAGGAGGACGTCTTTGGGGATCGTCACCAGTTTATTTCTGGAGTGAAGCTCCACACGTGCTTGTACATCTGTCGAATCCTTCACAATACCTACTAGACCCTTGTACGGCCCCTTGCGCACTTGGACGGTCTTGCCAATCAACCGATCACGGCCGAAGCTTTTGGGAGGTCCCATTGAAGCACCAGGAATGCCGTTTCTCATCAGAGCCGGATTCATCTTGGTGAGGTCAGGCCCGGTGGATCTGCCACCCTTGGCCGACACAGTGACAACATTGGTCGTACGGACCACAACGATACCTGAATTTTCTGCCTGTGCTTTGTTGTGCAAGAACAGGAACGAGCGGTAAATGTGAAGAATGACGCCGCTCCTCTGGTCCCCATACAATTCCCGCACAGTATCGCCGATTCGAATTTCAGCACCATTGCGATCAGTAGCCACAGCGTCCCGACGTGGTGTAATCTTGTTTGCGACCTGTGAGGGAAGAACAGTGCGAATAGACCCGTTCTGGTCCAGAACCCTCAACGACTCACGATCAACCTTGACAACGCAAGCAACAGTGGAGGCACTGGGACAAGATCAGCGAACAAAGAACATACTAAGCCAGCAAGAGAGAACTTACTCTAGTTGAACGAGGTCGTGCACATCAAACATGCCCAACTTCCCATCGACACCAGTCTCGGCAGAGAGCCTGAGATCCTTGCTGAAGACGGTAATTTCCTGCATGCTCATATCACTGAGCAGTGTCACAGTATCGTCTTTGACCTGTACCACCATACCCAGCTCATCCTGGTATCGACTGCCGCCAATGACCTTGACATGGTCACCTTCCCTGAAGCGCTTGCGAAGAGATTTGACTGGAGCTTCAATCATCTGACCGGCCAATTCACCTTCCGTTACCTGCAAGGTAACGATGTCTCCGCGAGTCGAAGTGGTGCGACCGACCAAGCCCTGCTGCTCGCCTCGGAACACCTCGACTGGGTCACCTGGAAGATATGATTCCTCGGCCGTCGAGTTTTTGAGCGTCTCCGCAAGTGATGCAAGGTCCAAGTTCGAGGTACCGTCATCAGACCCTCGAGCGAACATAGTAACCTCCTCGAGACGGGGGTTGACGTTCTTTGTGATAAGATGCTGTACCTTCATGTCCTTGATCAAGAAACCGTCGATATACGTCTCACCAAGGTAGCTCCACGACTTTCCGCCCAAGCCAGACGTAGCTGACAAGTACTTTCCATGTCTTTTCTTCGCTTCAGCCTCGCTGAATAGTCGCTGGGGAGGCCGCGGCCCTCCTGAAGCCATGCCAGGGCGCTTTCGCTTGATGTCGACTACAGGAGCTCCACTGTCCTCATTCAAGCCATAATCTAACCGCGGGACCAAGCGCACTGTAACCTCCAAGCCGTTTGTGTCCACTTCTTCAATTTGGGCCAGATCACCTTGGTATTTGCCGCGCTTGATGCGAACCCATCCGCCAGGGTTGAGCTCCTCGGATTTCTGAACTCGAAGTAAATCGGGCATCTCTCGAACGGGAACCAGGATCATCTTTGTCCGTGGATAGACATTTGACATATCTTCCAGCGCCTCCATCACATCAGCTTGTCTGCGCGCTTCGACGTAGATGTAACCACTCATGGCACCCCACGCTCAAAGGCAGAAATGATCTTGATGGGTTTCCGAGAGCCAGCTGGGCGCTCTTCGATCCGCTTTTGAATCGCAAATACGACTTCACGCTCCTTGCCGGCTTTGCAACGGACACCCCAGATACTGGGATCGTCAACGCTGGGAAGAAGCAACCGCTTGGGCACGACAACGGCATCGGTGGCGGCGGCGCGGTTCCGACCATAACGTTCTTTGAGCAACTGCGCCTGCTTCTCAGCATCCATACTGGCCTCGAGTTCGCGCTGGCGATCTAGTTGTCGGTGCCGGCGGTCGTCTGTCTCCGCGCCAGCAGGGAGCGCATCCAGATCGTCCGGGTGCATCTCTGCGCCAAACTCCATCTCATCCTCCTCGTCTTCAGCCTCGTCCTCTTCCTCGTCGACACCGGCCTCCGTTTCGATGAAATTATGCACGCCGCCCAATCTCCTTCTTCGCTTTCTCGGACGGCCCTAGTTGTAAGACAGCCAAAATTAGATCTGCCATCAGCTCGGTAAGGAAGCTACATCACTTACCGATGAGACATCTTGCTCATCTTCGTCTTCATCTTCATCTTCATCTTCGTCGTCCTCATCCTCTTCCTCCTCATCCTCCTCATCATTTTCACCTTCTTCCTCGTCTTCTCCCTCAACTCTCTCACCGCCAGCGTCAGCCTCATCAATGTCTTCCTTTACGTCATCTTCACTCCCCTCACGGTCGGCCCTCTCGGGCTTAACATCGGCATGGTCGTCCTCGTCTTCCTCTTCCTCGTTAATCCGGCCGCGACTCGTAGACTATTCCAAAAGGTGTGAGCACTTGTACCGATCCCAGCCAGTCAATCTAGTAGACACGTACCTGTGGCTTGGCATCCTCATCAGACTCCTCCGCAGGCACGGGATTAAAATCATCGTCCTCTTCGTCGGACCCAAAGTCCTCGTTCAGAAAATTCCGCGACATGTTCTAGGTTGTGGCGTGGATGTTGTGTAATGAGGTTAACGATTTTTGGTAAATTCGCACAATGAATTTCGAGAGCCCGTGAGTTGATCCCTGAGATTGAGAATGAAACACAAGAGCACTCCGATCCTTTCTCAAGGCGAAACGAGGTGATTCCGCGATCGAGCTCGAGGCAGACCAAGGGTGGGAAAAGATCCAAAGAGCAAACAGTTGCTACCGGGGGATGTCGACTGATTTAAACAGACAGTAGCCTAGCTCACCACCCGGAAAATCGAACGTCCGGTCGAGGTCCAAAGTACTTGTACGAGAAGGACAATGATCAAAAGACCAGGGCGTCGAAGTTGGCCAGACAGTCGAGCGGCAACTTCTCCGTTCGTTCGCCGACTCCGCGACCGCGACGAAATGGGGTTCCTGCCTTTCCAAGACGGAAAATCGGTCTGAAAAGTGAGAGAATGTGAAGTATACGGCTGCTCACCAGAGCCTGATGGTGCGAGCAGCTATTTTTGTGAATCGGCAGGGAAAGAGTTGTGTTGAGCCCCAAGGCGAGGGAACTTTTGAGGTGCCAGCGCAATAGGCAAAGGGTGACTGCGCTTGTGGTTTGAATGCGCTCCCGGAGCCCCCTCGGTCGGACTGAGCAAAGAGCAACACAACAGCAGTTGATGGATTCATCAACGTCTCTTAACTCTCGCTTCTAGATTTCTATTACGTCTAAGCTCTTATTCCTCCACATCCATACTGATATAAAGCATTGTTCAACGGTATAATCCAATCTTTAAATTATTTATCAGATCTTAGCTGGTCGTCTCAAAGTCTTGACCGTCGAGCATACTTGAATACGAAGAGTTCATGAGTACTTCCTCAGACATGGTCTGGAAAGGTAGAATCAATTGATATTCCCATATGTACAGACACACCAAATGGAATGCGAATCAGAGGCAATCCGCTACTGGAAACAAACGGAGCTAGAACAAAAAGTGGATATCTATGTGTTTTTGCAATCTCATATCCAAGAACTACAGCTTCATGCCAAACATCTGGTGCACCCGCAAGCTCTGGCGAACGCTGAGGTCCAACATGATTTCCTCGCTGCCACCGGGGATAGCATAGGCACGAACATCACGATACAAGCGCTCAACCTTGCCACCCTGGCCTCCGCGGCTGTAGCTGAGGCCTCCGAAGATCTGACTCGCCTCACGGGCGCAGAATTCGAAAGTGGTAGTTGCCTGAGCCTTGAGACCGGCAATGGCACCACCCAGCTTGAGCATCGCTTCGGTCTCCTCCATCGACTGGCACTGATAAATGATGTTCTCTAGCCAGTTGTATGTTGCTTCGATCTGGCGAGCCATGTGCGCCAGCTTCATCCGAATGACAGGGTGGTCAATGAGCTTCTTGCCGAAGGTTCTACGCTTGTGGGCGTACTTCATGGCTTCTTCGTAGCATACACGAGCGAACCGGACACACTGAATGACGATACCAATTCTCTCGTGGTTGAAGTTGGTCATGATAACTAGAACGTAGTCAGTACTTGTGTTTTGGGGAACTTAAGAGGTAACAACTCACCCTTGAAGCCCTGGTTCTCTTTGCCGATCAGGTTCTCCACAGGCACCTTGACGTCCTCGAAGGTAACATAGGTAGTGCCACTGCTCCACACACCCTGGCAATCCATGCGTCTGGTACTGACTCCACCCGCCTCTCTCTCAATCAAGAGGACACTGATGCCGTTCATGCCGGGCCCGCCGGTACGAACAGCAGTGGTGAAGTAATCAGACCAAATACCATTGGTAATCCACTTCTTCTCACCATTGACAATATAGTGCTTGCCATCAGGAGACAGCTTGGCTTCGCATGTCAAGTTGGCAACATCACTGCCCGCATCCGGCTCGGTGATGGCGAGACAGATGCGCTTGTCGCCGGCCAGAATACCGGGCAGGATTCTGTCAACCAGAGGCTTCTTGCCGAACTTGACCAGAGGCGGGCAACCGATACCGAAGCCACCAATCAAGTTCCAAACCAGACCACCACTGCCAGCGCGGGACAATTCGTCGGTGAGCAGCATCTCGTGGAAGAGATCCCAATTCTCAGGCGCAACCGACTGGACCCTATTGCGAGTGTGTTGGGCGGGGTACTTGGTCCCCAACAGACCAGCAAGGTATCCTCTCTCGCCCATCTGCTTGTAAATGTTGTCGGGCACCTGCTTGGCCTCATCCCATTCGGTAACGTAGGGCTCAATCTCGGTCTCCACCCATTGTCTGACTTCTGCGCGTAGGGCTGCGTGAGTTTGGTTAAAGTAGGGCGAGTGATACTGCAGTCATTCGGAAGATCAGCGGGACGTTTCAAAAGCGCAGTAAGGAGGATACTTGCAAGGGGAACATACACCTTGGTACCATGAAGGGTCCGCGAAGGGAACCAATTCACCGTAAGGCTCCAGGGGCTCGTCAGACTTCGCAGCAGCAACATCAACCGGAGCTGCAGCTTGAGGCCGGGGCGCCTCCTTCTTAGCAGGAGTAGGTGCAGGAGCAGCCTTCTTAGAATCTAGAGAACCAATCTGCAGCTGGCCCTTGTACTTCTTCAGGATCCCCTCGTTGTGATATTTCCAAAATTGTTTGGAAGCATCCTTGCCCGCCACTCGCGAGAGAACTAGATGCGCACTGTCAGCGCTGGTGCCGCTAATTTTCGACTCTAGCATATGACAACGACGTACTCTTCTTTCCACCAGGGTGATCGTCCTGGAACTTGGTCAAGTCATAGACATCTTCATCGATGATAACCCAGAGGTTGTCTGGCTTGTTATGCGACGCCACATCGTCTTTGGAGAATGTTTTGGACATGATTGTCTATATAAACAGATGTTATGAGCAAAATGAAAGAATAGATACAAGCCTAGTGTATATATCTGCAACCCACGCAGTTAGGTCAACAAGCTATCCGGGCTATGGGGCAGAGTGTGGTCAAAAAAGGGAGGGACAGGAAAACAATCTGGGGTAAGACAGAAGAGAGGATTCGGGGATAGATATAGGTTTAGGAAATTCGGCACAACGAGCGGATCCATCCACCTCGGAGTTCCAGGATATAACGAGGACAAGAAGTGATGATATGCCTGCGCTATCCAGCACAGCCAGTAAATGGCATGAAAAATGTACAGGTAGTGGATATCCCTTTCGGAGGAACAGCCCAAAAGAGCCCACTGAGCCCCGTTCTCAAGGTCTTAGTGCTTGTTAATGTCGGTAGATTTATTGATGACAAGTAGAGCAGTAGTGACGCTTGCGGGGTGGTATGTGGCCATCTTTCACATGCGCAGCCCAAAAAGCAGCCATGGTGATTGATGACTGGCTGGCTGCCCATGTCCCCCCAAAATATTAACTGCAGCACACACGCGAAACACCTCGGCCAGATGATGCTCTGCAGGGTCATCCGCCGGTGATTGTATGTTCTGCTATTGGCTATTGAGTGTCCGCCTGCGTCATGGCCGCACGTGTGCTGATCGCCCATATTGGGAATCTGCCGAGGTTGTAGCCAGCCACACGTGATGTCGCCTTAGTCCAGATTGAGCAATCAGCGCGAAGTCCCGTCTCACCAGAATCGAGAGATACTGTTTGGGTACTAGTACTTACAAACAGGCTGTTCAGGAGCGCCTCCCATGTGAATTCGCTTTAAGATTCTGATCGGCTCATTTTCATCAACTGGCTCGGAGACATGGGTCATGGATCAGGATGGCTCTCTTCAGCCGTTCCATATCACCAAGATTTCTCCGATGCGCTGGTCAAAAGGCCCTATGCATGTGGTTCCTAATTTAACAGTTGACAGCAACGATTTCTTCTGCATAGGCATCTGTTACGATAGACAGTAAACGGGTCTCGAGTTACACCTTTCTTTGATGGACACTCCAACTTTGGAGATGCTCAGTGCTTAACGGTCCAAACAAGATGCTGCACTGTGAAATGCATTACATGCCGTTATGATCTACAAAATGAGCAGGCTAAGGCTTGACGTCCAATTTGCGAAAGTGTAAACCACAAGCACGAGTGGTTCTCATTGCCCTAGCTGAAAGTAGAAGCGAAATCATCATTAATCTAGTAGTACAACCGCCGTGTAGATATGCATCAATATGCCAGCGTTTACTCCTCCATGCCTTCAGACTCGTACTCAAACTCCTCTGGCACAGGGGCTTCCTCGCCACCTTCTTCATCCTCATCCACAGCGGTCAGGACACCAGCGGCGGCCGCTGCCCCTGCGGCTGCGGTAGGATCCGCACCCAGAGGCATCCGACCAGCATCGCGTTGGGGTGTCTGCAAGGCCGCGGCGCCAATGGCGGCTTGCAGCCGATCTTGAAGCGATTCTGCGGTTGCTGCGGGTTGTCTGACTTCTTTGCTTGCTCTCATCTCGATTGTTTCACGAGGTTCGTCGGGGTTCTTGTCCAACACGACAACAACTCCTCCGGTAGGCTGTGGATGCATCGTTAGCAATTCTCTGGGATGGAGAAAATGTGATTTAAAACCTACCCGTTTTACCGGCTCGTACCGGGGCTCTGGGAATGTGAGGTACTTGAGCTGAGCAGGAAGAACCCTGGACATGTTTTCAAGTTCATATCCGACCTTCTCCCGCTCCGCTTTCTTCTTCGGACCTTCGCCAGGGCCCTTCTCTCCTTCCTTCGCCTCTTCCTCGGGCTTCTCCGCACCTTCGTCGGTCTCCATCTTCTCGGGGAGCTGGTCCGACACTTTAGGTGTCGTCGGCGTCTGATCAACATCCATGCTCTCACGCCGTTGTTGTTTCTCGCGACGTTGAGCGCGACGCTTCGCTTGAGCAGTCGTCGAAAGTACAGCAGTCTTGACTTTCTCAGGCGCCTCCTCAGCTTTCACCTGCTGCTCTGGAGGGTAGTCGAAAAGACTAGGTCTCGTGTTGCTATGGAACTTGAAGAAAGGGACTTCAAGCTTCTGATCCACGCCGATGACTGCAGTTGGTGTGAAGCTGAGCGACAAGAAGTGAGTGAGGGGGAACCAGTACCAATACTGAATGAAAACGGCCGCTCCAACGATTCCGGGCATGTTGAGGTTGCCTGTTTGTGTCTGCAGGCTGATCGTGCAGTTCCGACCACCGGCGTCGATGATGCCAAGAGCCACAGCGCAGCCGAACTTGGCCATGGCGTCTTCGTGTCTGTCTCCAATCATCTTCATCATGGCTTTACGAAGACTGCTGACACGGGGGTTCATAGCCTCGTTCTGCTGGACCAAAACCATGGCCAAGGCGATCAAGGCGCCCTGCCTGACGAAATCGGTGGAATCCTTCAGCATGGGCTCCAGAAGGTCGATCGCCTCGTCCAACCCGGTACCAGCGCACGAGATACCCAGCGCCATTGCCGCACCATATCTCACATGGGGATTATAAGATTCGGACAACAGCTCAACCATCCGAGGCACGCTCTGGTACTTTCTGAACAGGATGAAGCCCAAACTGAGAACTGCCACACGACGAACGTCATCGTTGACATCGCTAACGGCAACGTGCAGGAGCCTGCGGACGGCTTTGTTGCTGCCAGTACCACAGTAAGCAAGAGCAATGGTCATGATACCACCGTAACGGAGGGTCGGGTCAGGGTCGCCCAGAAGGCCGTTGATCAACTCATCAGCAGCCTCTTGGCGGCCATACATGATCAAGGCCATACCCATAGCCAGACCACGAACAATCTTCTCGTGCTGCGTATCGTGAGCATACTGAATCATGTCCTCAAGAGCTCTCATGTTTCCGGTTCCCAGCATGACCAAGCCCATAGCCAGACCAACGGCCTCACCATTGAGCGCTGAGTCAGTGTAGAGCACGTTCCGAAGATCCTCATAAATACCCTCATCACCAGTGGCCATGCCTGCAACACCCAATCCTAGCGCTCCACCGTGCTGAACAACCTCCTCCGTAGCCTTTTTGAAGTGATCACGAATCATGTCAACAGCCATTCCACCATGGTTAGCATAGATCAGTCCAAAAGCGTAGAGTGATCCACCCTGGCTGTAAACGGAGCCCGACCCGCCAACACCAGCAATATGTTCCCTTGGGAGATAGGGTTGCAGCAGCTTTTGGCCTTGGCTCAGATTACCACGGTGAATGACACCCAGCGCGGCAGTAGCCGTGAACTTGGACCAGTTAACAGCCTTGCCCAGCCACTCCAGATTATCTCGGAAGAACTTGTCATGTGTGGTGCCAGCATGCATGAAGGCATTGGAAAGAGTAACTGCTGTATGGAAGATGGAGTTCCGAGCCTCCAGACTGTCGCGGACCTTGTTCAAAATGGCAATGTCGGCTTTGTTATTCCGGTAGAGGAACTCGAGATTGAGTTGGATAGATTTTATGCCGTCGAGAATCTCGAGTATATTTTTGAATGCTGTACGCGCTTCATCCGATAACTTCGCCTGGGCATCGTTCGATCCAAGAGACCTTGATTGCTCCGAGCTGGACTGGTCTTGCAGCAGAGGATCAGACTCCTTGGGCTCTTCTTGACTCTCCGTTTTGCTGCTGTCGGGTTGCTGTGCTTCGGGTACAAGTTCGGCAATTTCTTCGCGAACCTTCTTGAGGAATTCTTGAGTACTATTGTCGTAAAGGTCAAAGGAGATCTGGTAGGCAACGGCAAGTGACCTGGCATCACCCTTCTCCACCAACTGTCGAAGAATGACGGACGCCATGGAGTGCTCGTTCAGGAAGACAACACATTTAGCAATCGAGAAGTAGTCCGGAGCAGGAATTTCGTTCAGGAGCTCGAGAATGAGTTTCAAGATCTAACTCGGTTGTTAGCGGAAGGCCTGACAACGGCAAAATAAAATAAGAAAATAGACATACTTCATTGCGAAAAGCCCGCTCCTGCACGATTCCCATGCAGATATCCAATACGTACTCCATGAGCTCTTCGCTTCGACGGGATCCACCGTGTTTCTTCTCATCCTCGCTTGCCCGGATAATAGCCCTGCGGAGCACGTCCATATTCTTCGCTTCGATGGCAATTCCGATAACCTGACGATAACGTTTCTGGACAAAACATTGCTGGAACAAAAGCTCGATGACAGCTTGCAGCTGGCCCTGAACTCCCCGCTTCAAAACCAAAGAGGTTTCATCATGCTTGACAGACACGTCTTCGCCTCCCGGGTGAGCGGCGTCCAAACCTGGCACCTCCTGCCGAGACAGCAATGACTTTGACGGCAATGTGGACTGCGAGAATGGCGTGATGGGAGATGTTAGGCTGGCGGACGTGCTCGTGGCTCCTTCACCCGATGTCGGGAATGAATTGTTCAAGTTGGCAGACGGGTCGCCTGCGGCGGGTCTTTGAGCAGCGGACAGGGAGATAAACGTATCGACACATTTGGCTTGAGAAAACTTAGGTCAGTCGAAGGTTATATCAGTCGGAGGAGTACTGCCAAAATTACCGATGATTGTCTCCTCGAACTCGCCACCGTTCTCCAGCTTGAAGAGTTTCCCAGCTCCGAGAGCGAACACCATGCTTTCGTTGTATTCTTGAAGGTGATAGTAGACCTTCGCCGCAACTAAAGCGGCGAGCTCCCGCTCCGGGAAAGACTCATCTTCGTATAATGCCTCTCTAAAGGTCAAGAGTCGGTTAGCGACAAAGAATTTTGGCAGGGACTTTTTCAATCATGACGTGGAAATCGATTCTATGCAGATAATAGATGGAATGACCAACATCTGAGGCACTGCGTCGACAACTTCTGTCCAGAGGAGGTCGATTTGAGAATCGAGGGTCTTTAGAGCGAAGACTCTCAACTCCGGATCGGGTTCAGAGAGAAAGCCAACAAGACCAGCGGCCGAAGCAAGTCCGACCATCTTTGAAAGATATGTCTTGCTCCCAAGACCGTTTTCGTAGTTGATGGAAGGGTCGGCTTTGCTATCGCGAGAGATGAGGCGATAGCTTCGAGATGGAGCTTCAGAACAAGGGAATCAGCTAAAATCTAGGGCAAAAGTATTCGGAAGAAGCAAATACCGAGTTATACAAAATTTACAGAGAGGCAGTAAATCAAAAATAAACAGATAATGGGAAGCAGATGAGAGAAGGAAGCTGTGAGTTGATTATTAGCAAGCTTCCGACAGCAGCCAGGCACACGTCAACGGTTGAAGCTGACGAAAGGCGCCTGTGGTTCCTGCAGAAACCCCTAAAATGGTCACGTGATTTAATGATGAAATGGTGAACAGGTGAACAGTCGGGGAAAGGAACAAAGCCAAAATGTCAACATGACCACCTTCGCAGATGATCATTCTTTTCTTGCATTGTTTGGCGTTCTGTAGTGTTAACGTTCCTTTTCTTTGTTTCCTTTTTCTTCTGGTTTGACATCCATCGAGCGCGATATTTCCCCCTCTTTCCTAAAGCCTAGCTTAGTCGGGTTCTAAATACAACGCGCAGAGAGTATAGTGCACACTCTTCAAATGATCATATTTCATATTCTAAAATGTCAGCCATATCCCTAAGAACGCGAAGCAGCATTTGTTATCGTTGCCTCTGAGAATGCCTACGTCTCAGCAAGACCCCCTTCTCTACATTGACCGCCAGACGAAACACATACAGCGCAGTTTACAGGTCTTGATTGACGCCCAGAGTGACGGTCTCCTAGCAGGCCTCGCAGGAACGCCTCATACTGATTCCATCTCCAATCAAAGCTTCACCTCGACTGAACTTAGTCGCTCCAAGAGCCCGTCTACCATACCGGTCCGACAACCTGTCGCGAGGAAGATTGGGTTACGTGAAGCACGGGAAGGGATATTCAAATCGATCTACGATTTGCTGAAGCTGAAAGAGGAGGAACGAGAAATACTCAGCTTCCGACTTGACGAAAGGACGGATGCTCTGGAACAGATTGACAGATTTAGTACCAAACGAGCTGGCTTGAAGGATGCCATATCGACCATCCGTGATAATGAGGAGAGCTACCGTTCAAAGGAGCTGCTTGAGGAGAGCCATCAGCTTGAGACGGAGATTCAGGAGTTGGAAACCAGGCTACTGGAAATGAAAGCAAGGCATCGGCGTGTGATTCGAGAACTTGCACAAATGGAGGATGCCATGGAATCCAAATTGTCCTCTTACAAAGCTTCTCTGTCTCTTGTGGAATCGGACATCGAGAAATTCCTCAAAGACCCTCCTGTCAAGCCTGACTCGGTTACCAGCAGTCATTCAACGTTCTACTCCCTGAATCCTAAGCGCCGCACTCTTGAGATAGCCCACGAACATTGGACAACAGAACAAGACGACTTACAGAAAAAGCGACAGGAGGTAGATGCTGAAATCCAGGCTCTTGAAGAAGGTGGAGGTGTATGGAAGCAGGCAGTGGGGGAAGTCTCAGGCTTTGAGAAACGACTCAGGTCGGCCATGCGCAGGTCGATCCAGACACAGTCGCAACTTCTTGAGACAGAGGGACATTCGAAAGCTAATACGGAAAGTGATCAGATCCAATCTATTATAGAAGATTTGGAGCATACGACCAACCGCGTGGAACAACACCTGACTCTTGCAGAGAAGAAGAATTGGATGCTACTCACATGCTGCATTGGAGCGGAGCTTGAGGCCCTACGTGAAGCACGAGAGATGCTGCTCGACGCTTTTGATGCGTCTACGGAGGACAAATCGCCCGCTCCAGGAAGAGAAACAACAAATGCACGTCTTCCTGACGATAGAAACGATTCATTGACAGATCCTCTTGGGGTGGACAATCCCGAACCTCCAGCTGATTTACTCAGGGATGCGGAACCCAGGTCTCCAGAACCGAATCTCGGGTCGGATAACGAGGATGACGAGCCCGATCCCGCTTGGCTACTCCCTGAAGCTTGAATATTTAGTCTGAAAAACATATAATTCCATATAATGACAATTCTGTCGTAAATGGCATGAACTGTTAGCATTGTAGAGCTGTGCCGATGTGGCTAGTAGAAGTAATGATATGCATAATATTAGCCTGATCGAGACAGCCATTGTTCATTCAATCGCTCATTTCGAATTAACCATCGGTATTTCCAAGATGCAGCTGATTGGGGTGCTAGAGTAAATCACCACCGGAGCCTCTGGAGCCATAAATAGAGAGACCGTGCGCAGCGAATGTTTCCGACTCGCCCTTGGCCCTCCCAACGTTAATCACAACTATATATATCCGCATCTTCATCTTGACAACCCAACGGCTACAGATTACCACAGCTAGTACTCATTAGCAAGGGCGGGAAGACAAAAATAAACAAGCGGGTGTCCATTGAGATGCATCTTCCTGCCCCGACTTACAGCTTCAACATCCCTTCGGTTCACGACGGGACTGAGTTAGAGTGCCGTCTCAATTTGCCTCTCGAGCTGCAGCAGTCGGAGGGTGCTCGCAAATGGCACATACGAGGTGCGATAATAGCCCATCCATATGCCCCTCTTGGAGGGTGCTATGATGATCCGGTAGTGGGCTTTATTGGCGGGGAGCTCCTCAGATGCGGTTTTGTGGTGGGCACCTTCAACTTTCGGTGAGTCTTTAGGATGGGCCATGTTTTTCCCACGATGTATTTCGCCGTCACTGCTTCGAAGATATTTTATTGACACTGTCAATAGCGGGGCTGGTGAATCCGGAGGTCGAACTAGCTGGACAGCAAAGCCTGAATTGGCGGACTATGTTTCCTTCTACGGATTTATGCTCCATTACCTGCATTCGTTGAAAGAAGACCACACCCGACAGGAGGACAGGGGCCCAGATCCGAGTTCTGCTCCACCAGCCGAATCAGCTGTTGACTCTGGAAGCGCTTCCGGGGATGTTCATCTCATTCTAGGAGGTTATTCCTACGGGTCGATGGTCGCTTCACATCTGCCAACAGTCGATGTGGTAGCACGCTTGTTCGCAGAGGGCGATAGCGGTACATCATTTCACCAAATACGCCAAGCTGCGAAGGAGCTTTCAGCTCAGTCGATAAAGAGTGTCCGAGGCACAGACATGCCGTCGACATCGAGCAATTTCGCCTCCAGAGAATGTAGCACGACTGTTGAGGATGTTACTCAAACAACAATCTCATACCTTCTCGTTTCACCTCTTCTGCCGCCTGTCAACTTATTTCTCACGTCTTTTTCGAAGCTCTCTTCAGGCTTGGCAGTAAAGACCCCTACACAGAGTAAGCAAGTTCTCTGCCCGGAGCCAGCCGACCAGCTCTGCTCACACAGAACACTGGCAATCTACGGGAATCACGACACATTCACTTCTGCCCAAAAACTACGCAAGTGGGCTAGCGATCTTTCTGAAGCGGCTCACAGTCAATTTCAGTCGGCCGAAATCGACGGCGCCGCCCATTTCTGGCGAGAGAAAGGCGTTGAATCCCGAGCAAGGGAAGCTCTGAGAACCTGGCTGCATCACATTCCATGATGGTGCAAGCGAATCTCACGGCTCCTACGATCGATGAGGAGACCATTATGATCATTTATGCCAAGTTGCTACCACGCAGCGCAGTCGAATCAACTCCATGTGTCCTCGGGTTCCATTTTAACAACTCCGCTGCCAACGATAATTCTTCTGCTGTTGATATAGACCAGATGCAGGGCTCATTTTTCCACATTACACTCAGCCGGACATGATGGGTTCAATTCTCCACGCATTCACAATGCTTGTCCTCATCAAGAATGGACACCGCAGAATAGTGGCTGCGCAATGATGCTCGTCCGCCGCAAGCAAGGCATCCGCCTATAATTAGCTTACACGCTGTGTGTTTTGGATGGCCTAAAGCTACTCTATCAACCAAACAGGTCCAAGCAGTACTTCCCCGTGTTGGAAGCTTGCCTGAAAGGCAGTCTTGCGATCGCACGTCAGCGTAAGCACTAGATAATTCTCACGACCCATAGCGTTGCTGTCCTAAGCTCTCCTTTGGGTTCAACACACAAAATCAGGCGGGAGGCTTGGAATTCATTACCAAGTGGGAAAAGATATTTCAAAGAGACCGATCTGCATGGCTCCATAGCAGTTGACTCACCAAGCCTAGTCAACTGTTACCGATTCAGGTCACCGACACCCTGGAAAAGGCTTAATGCAATCAAAGTGGGTTTCTATGATCGAGATTATTGAGCAGCTGCATACCGCCTCTTTTTGAGCTTGGGACTTGATGGGTGAAGAGAGAAGCACTCTAGGGAAAGGGGGTGGCCTAAGCATCGAAAGTATATAAGACTGTATGTGACTTTTTTCCTCATGGAATCGCTTCAGACATTTCTAAGCCGAGAGTAACGAGCAAATTTGTCTTTTTCCATGGTCATGCTCGTTTCTGGCGCATTCATTGGTCACCCTCATTAGCCTTGCTTCAGCATCTCCCACTGCGGCTATATCAGCCTCTCAATGGCCTACGGATTTGAAAGTCAAGCAGCTCGCCAATTTCGGACCTAGTTCCTGGATCGAAAATCTTGCCATCCGACACTCAGGCGAGGTCTTGGCCACCCAACTGCTCAACCCGCGGATCTTGCAAGTCGATCCCGATGGGAAATTGCCGCCTATAGTGATTCATAGCTGGGCCGAAGGTGCCAGTGCTGGCAAGTATGCCGGTGGCTTGGGAATCACAGAGACCAGACACGACGAGTTCTATGTGGCCGTGGCTGGTCAGCACGACGAGAATATGATATTATTACCCAACTCGACCGATTACATATTCCGGGTCGATTTTAGTACTTTGGAGGTGTCCTCGACAGGAGAGGTGCTCTCGAATGTCACTGTGACGAAACTCACCGACCTCGAGGGCTCTCAGCTCGTGAATGGAGCCACGACGCTCAATGAAGACGCTATCTTGGTTTCCGATTCCTATAATGGATGAGTCTATAAGATCGATGTCCGGACTGGTGAATATGATGTGATCGTCGATGACCCTCTGATGAAGGAGAGCTCAGGTTCAGAAGGGAAAACCGGTGTCAATGGGATCAAGGTCTTCAGAGGATATCTTTACTGGACCACCATTGATGCTGGTCTCCTGGCCAGAATTAAGATCAATGAGGACGGGAAGCCATGCGGTGCATCCGAGATTGTTGCTTCAAATCTGACGGAGCCGGACGACTTCACTCTGGACGAAAACGGGACAGCATATATTGCTCTGGGCCCCCTGAACGAAGTCCGCGTTGTCCATCCTGGAGGCAGCAGCAGGTCGGCAGCTGTGGATGGGCCAACGGCAGCGAAGTTTGGACGTCAACATGGTGACCATCATCGACTGTATTTCAGCACTCATGGAGGCAGGTCTTTTGTACCAAATTCGAGTCACTGTGAAGTAGACGCGATGGGCTAATAACCTGACAGGGTCGAACATACTGTCCAATAACAGCACGGCAATTTACAATGGGACCATTTCGTATGTCGACATCCCCCATACGATATGGTGACTGCTAGGCCGGTGGCGGTCAAGTTAGGAGGTAATATATAGGAGATAGTCTTTACTCAATGGATCTTTCCACTCAGTGGATACTGTTTAGATGCTAGACGAAGACCCCAGCCAATTAGCTTGTGAGTTCCATGGATATAATTGCGCCTGAATTGTATGCTGGCCTGTCAATAATCCCGTCACATGCTTGTATTCCCAGACAAGAATTATCATGACTCAAGCACACAAGGGGATCTATTTGGCTGGAAAACAATCGGATGACGTCAGGTGTCCAGCATGAACATAAGTGATCAAGGGCGAACAAGACAAAACAGCAGATTAGATAGCGCAAGTACTGCCCTCTGCTCCAGTCCTCATACGAAGAAAATGAGGATAATGAGCAGCATCAAAGGAGGAATGCACAGAAACAGTGGGAGTCTGTAGCAGGCGTCATGTGGCGATGGGCGACGGCCTCCCGAAGACTCCACACCTGAGGCCCAACTCTGCCCGCGTGACGTCTGAACCGCTGCTGACTGCCAAACCCCACACTAATTTCCTGGGGTTGCTATGCTGCAGAGTGCAGACTAGCAGACTACCAAGGCAAGGGCAGTCCGCTTGCAGTACATTCACATTCATTCTCGCCTCCATTCTCTATGTTTTTATTCTCAAGTGCTCTCCTTGACTTATAAAGTGAGGACTGCAGAAGATTATCTGGCATCCTTCTAGTCTTATCTTCATGCTTTGTTCTGGTCAACTTCTTCTCTGCTCCTCCTCCCTCTCTACATTTGCCAAATGGATGGCTCTCCCTCAACGTGAAGCCTACTACCATGTCGCTTTTTCATGACTCGCCTATTGTGCAACCTAAATGTTACGGCGGTGTCAAACCCCGGAGTCGGCTCAATGTCTCATCGACCCCGGCACGGCAGCGCCGTATTCTATCGAAATCGATTTCCATCCCCTCGTTACCATCGGTGGTGCGGAACTCGCTATCATGGGCTGGGGATACCCTAAATGCGTATCTTGATGGAGCCTCAAGAGAGCAAAACAAGGCGCTCACGGATATTGAGGATCGCAAGCAGATTTTGTACCTCAGAATGCGTAATGTAAGTCGCTAGCCTTCTTCTTTCCATTGCCGCTGTCGGTCCTTAGCTAAATCAGATTCATGGTCTAGGCAGTCTCGTACGAGGAGTGGAGGAATTGCGCCTGCGAACTGGACGAGTTAGAGGACAATAATACCTGGAAACAGACGTTCGAATGTTCCGAATACAACCCTCACCTTGTGCAAGAGCGTCTCAAACAGCTGGAAGAAGCTCGCATCAGTTGTGACGTAAGCCGCATGCTTTTTCTGATTCGCACTTCGCTGAGTCGCGATCTGGGAAATATGAGCAATGCGGCGCTGTACAGGCATTCTCATGTCGGTACGAAGGACTTGATCGACCGGTACATCACGACGGCGCTCGATACGATATCAATGTTGGTGGAACTGGCTGGAAAGAAGTGTGACGTGTTGGAGTTGAGGTATATGCTCGATCAACTGCTCGCCGCGCGACAGGCGTTTGGTCGAAGTGCTCTTCTATTCTCGGGAGGCGCCACGTTCGGTATGAACCATATCGGAGTACTCAAAGCTCTGTGGGAAGCAAAACTGCTCCCGCGTATTATTTCCGGCGCCTCAGCAGGCAGTATTGTCTGTGCGGTTTTCTGCACACGTACGGACGATGAGTTACCAGCGCTTCTGGATACTTATGCTTACGGAGATTTCGCCGTCTTTGACGAGGAAGGAAAGGAGGAGAATATCTTGCAGAAAACAGCGCGATTTCTGAAATACGGCTCCTTTTTGGACATTTCGCATCTTGCTAGAGTCATGCGAAACTGGCTTGGTGACATTACATTTCAGGAAGCATACAACAGGACGAGGAGGATATTGAACATTTGTGTCTCCAGTGCTGGAGTGTACGAACTTCCAAGGTTGTTGAACTACATTACCGCACCCAACGTGATGATTTGGTCTGCTGTGTAAGTTTTATTATCCTGATGCTCAACGTACCCTCGATATCTTCCCCTGGTTGTGTCCTGACTTGCTATAGAGCTGTTTCCTGTTCAGTACCACTGGTTTTCACGCCCTTTGTTCTGATGGCCAAGGATCCATTGACCGGAGAAGCGGTCCCTTGGACTGATTTTCACAAACAGTACATTGACGGCTCAGTGGATGGAGATTTGCCCATGACCAGGTTGTCTGAGATGTTCAACGTCAATCATTTCATCGTCTCACAGGTGAATCCTCATGTGGTCCCTTTCCTTCCGAAGGATGATGGTCCCAGCCACGGGCCGATGCAAACGTCATCTTCACCTAGCTGGCTTCACACCGTGACACATTTAGCCAAGGACGAAATATTACACCGGATGACGGTCTTGTCGGATCTTGGTATCTTCCCCACATCGCTCACGAAAGCTGCGTCCATCATGAACCAGAAATATTACGGAGATATCAATATTTACCCGGAGATTCTCTACGCAAATTTCCCTCGAATCCTCAAGAACCCGACCACTGAATTCATGCTTCAGGCGTGTCTCAGCGGAGAACGCGCGACTTGGCCCAAACTCGGATGGATCAGGAATCACTGTGCTATAGAGCTCGCATTGGACTCGGCTATCCAGCAGATGCGCGTGCGAGTTGCCTTCAGTCCTAGCCTGGTTAACTTGAGGTACCAAGGGTTGAATGGGCATTCCATTGATTCGCTCGATAGCAGTGGAGGGCGCGGACGCATGCTCAACCGGAGGAGCTCGTACGATCATGAAGTGGAGCGAATGGAGGCAATGCGCCCCAATTCTGGCCGTCGATCCACAGCGCAAGTGAGGCGGTCTCGTAGCGAATTTTTCGCCGAACAGTCACATACCTTGAGTGTTGTTCGTTCTGCCGAAGTTGGACAGGAGATTCAAGATCGAGGCGACGACCACCCGATCGACCTGACCGTTGACGGAACATACTGTATTGACTTCGATTATGACGAAACGGATCTATCCTCTCCAGAGCGACCAGTACTTTTACGGGGTTCCTCATGGGGATCGTCAGCGGGTGTGCAGCCAGGATCACGGCATTGTCAGCAGAGCCCTGTCCGAACTCGGCCGTCCCTAACATCAACCGCGTCCGTGATAAGTCCCTTCGTAGGCGCATCACGTTGGCCATCATCTACGCACACTACCGACGATGCCAGCACCCGAATGTCGTTGTACTCAAAGACGATATCACCTTCTCGCAGCTTACTACAGATGACGCCTGCAGTTCATGGGGGCTCGACTGGTTCGTCAACCCGTCACTCTTACAGCTGATACACAATCAGGGTGACCAATATAAATGCTTTCCCATCTTAATGAACTATGGCTCATCTGGGGATATTGGGAACTCCACTTAGAGACTCGACAAGAAGTCAGTTTACGAAGCACTCTATCCAACCACCTTTTTGAGCATTTGTCCAGCATGTGAGCCACGAGCAGCAGTCCATTTCTTACTATGACCACCTTTTACGACTTTCATTCGCATGTGATGTTGCCACTGGGTTCTAGACCATGAATCTTGGAAGTTAGACAGATGCCTGCAAAGGCTTTTTTGGCGACAGGGAAGCCTCGATTAGACAGTACATATACCACGACCTTAGGAAAGGACTTGGAGTTGGTTTTCAGGTCATTTGACAGGTTCACAGGTCATACCACAGCATTTTGAAACGGCGTTCTTAAGTATTTTGTGGGCAAGAGAGAGAGTTGATCTGTATTAGAGCAGACGATCAATAGATGCACCTCATACATCCTATCTCATTTCATGCTTGCTCTGTATAATCGAAGACACCCGGTTGGCCACAACAACCCTCATGAGCTGACAATCCGCTGACCAAATCAGTTGCATGCAGGACAAGGATACTAATTCATTTAACAAACCGAATCCTGCATAATTAGTGTGGTTCGTCCTCTTCAGCTAGTGCTGAGAAGGTTTCACTGGGCGCTTCGCTGCTGCACTGCAACCTCAGCCCTCCTAGTGTTGAACTAAATTTGGCACAATTATCCTGCAACCAGCCTGCAAAAGAAAACTAATTATGGTACTTGACTGCATATTCCAGATTAATTCGAAGTATCCGCGCTGTTTTACATGGATAAGTTTCTAAGAATGGATATGCTAGCCTGCTGCAATGCCTGTTAAGTGACGCTAATATGCCGGGCGGCAATAGAGCGTCTTTGTT
This sequence comes from Aspergillus novofumigatus IBT 16806, assembly GCF_002847465.1. Classification (NCBI taxonomy): domain Eukaryota; kingdom Fungi; phylum Ascomycota; class Eurotiomycetes; order Eurotiales; family Aspergillaceae; genus Aspergillus; species Aspergillus novofumigatus. The sequence goes on from NW_020194278.1 coordinate 1,863,844, forward strand.
TGTTGCTAATGTTGGCAACTTGATCGACCGGATCGATGCAAGCTTAAGCTCTTTGTGGCTGTTTCAGAGACTCAGTGGATGATGAAACATAATTAGAAAACAGCAGCGTTAACTGGATATCCAGCATGGATAAGCTTATATACACCCGTTGTCGTCCTGGTCGACAAGAGTCTCAAGCTTGTCCGCAGACTTGCTCTGGTGGTGCTTGTGACTGAAGCCTGCCCTTGTCCTGCATTGCATAGATTGATGGTGGTCATCCGTCAAGATCATCTGTGCCTTATCCTTGTACCCTGAGCCCTCGCGCTTGGACATTGCAGAGCAGCCTCGTTCCCCCAGACTGCTCTCCCAGCTTCGGCTGCCAGTCACCTCTATATACCGCTGATCCCAGCATCAGTACGGAGTACTCCGTACCATGAGCCATCTCTCTGCTCCCAAAGCAAAGCAGCAGCATTGAACAAAACCAAAAATGGCCAACATCGTTACTCGTCCCCTCAGCATCTTCCGCAAGCACGACTCCTCCAAGCCCCAGTCGCAGCCGCAATCACATTCACTACACACCAGATGGGGCGACGCAGCCATCTCCGCGCCAACAGACGGCTCCTGGACCCAATACACTACCCCCGCCCCTCATCAATCTTTCTCCTCCACCCGCAGGAGCAAGAGTAAGAACAATAGCAAGAGCAAGGGCATGGACAAGCCAGCCTACGAAGTGGAATACGTGCCTCGCACGCATCAACTCATCGAATCCCGCCCAAGCTCAACCCTAAACCCAAACTCCACCCCTTCAACCTCGACCTCGACCTCCCTGTCACGGCGTCTCTCTATACGTCTGACGCCTAGATCAAGGAGCTCCTACTCGGACTGTGACACAACCGAACGCCAACCCCTCGTCGAGCGCCGGGCCCAGTTCGCCTACAGACCCATCCGCCAGGATTATCCCAGCGAAGTCGCCGAAAAGACTGCAGCGGCGCCTCGAATCACCGTCAACAGCGTCGACGAGCGATCTATATCTCCATCTCCATCTCCCGCTTCGTCGCTGGAGCCCACGCCCTCCCCATCGTCGTCGCGCTTCCGGTATATCCCTGCTTACCCGCGGTACGAGGAGGAATTCGCTCGCTCGCGTTTATCGCGCGCGTACTCGGTTTCTTCAAGTGGTAGTTACCGTGCTGGAGACGATGAGAACTGGGACGAGGGGTTCAACCTGGACTCCGGCTCCGGGTCTCTGAGGAGTGGCTCGTCGGCGAAGAAACGGCTCTCGGCCAGACGCATGACCATGACTATGGTGCCTGATGCGGATGAAATTTACGGATGATTTGGTTTTGTTTGTTTCGTTTGCCTTGAATGCATTTCTGGCTCATGGTGGACTTTGCGGCATATTTCAAGGCGTTGGTGGGTTGGCGTCGATTTTATTTATATTTTCGGTAACTTCATAGGTGTTAGGCAGAACCATGATAATGATAATGACATTATGGCTTCCAGTAGCTGCTTCCTTATCCTATTATCAACTCATATGACATCTTACATAACTTAGTTGTAGAGAGTTGGAAACCACCTCACAAATCACGCCTTGTCTAGATAAAGAGTGGAAGTCTGAACCAATACTCTACGCTACACCCGCGAACGCTATTTAATTGAAATCACTTAAATTTACTATCGAATGATCAAGTCTATACTCTTCTGAATCCTACCTGAACTGACGATAATAATACACTGGCTATATGCATATTCGCATACATGCTAAGATTCCATGGAGAAAAGGTACCCGAGGTGAGGGTTCTATCCTGACGTCAGAGTCAGATTGAACACCATCACCATCGCCATCACCAGTCGACGTCAGAACGCTTCAATCGTTCGATCATATTTCCTATTGGCGCGTGGCATCCCCTCTTCACTTCTTTCACAGTCGCATCGATTCATCTAGCCCAGCTCGCTGCGATATCAGGCCACGGCGGAGTCAGTTTCCCACCAAATTTCCTGTTCTATCGCCTGTTCCACTGGGTATACCAACAATGACGCCATGCCCACGCATTGCTGCAATACCTTATCGTTGTCGCAAAGTCCGGCCAGCTTCCTCACTGCTTTCTACATCGCTCATAATTATTATCCCTATTGCTTCCTGAATCAATTGCTTGAAGATCAGGGATAATAACCCTTACAACCAGCGCCTCAATCGCAAATTGAATATATCCGGCACAATGGTGGAATCAGTGGTCCAAATTAAATGTGAATGCAAGGTTCGTCATCACAATCTTGAATTACAGATTCGAGATCTAACGGCCGTATCATAACAGCACGATCCCTGGGGCAAAAAGGGCAAAGATGCACTGGCTGCCCAGCTTTGGGCCAAATCACCTGGCTCCGGCGATATCAAGGAGACAGAGACATATTCTGAGGTGGGGAATCGCCTCATCCTCTAGCCATGCTGCTCATAAAAGTTAACTCTTGAGATAGATGTGGATGGGTACATACCCGACAAATCCGTCGAAAATCCTTGCCACAGGTGAGATGCTCGCCGACTACATCAAAAACAACCCGCAGTTGATCGGGAAGGCCGTTTTGGATCGATATGGTCCAGAGATCCCTTTTCTACCCAAGGTACACACCGTGTCGAGAGAAACAGCCTGCCGACCTTGACTAATGAAGTCTCAGATCCTATCCTTCGCTAAAGCCCTCCCACTTCAAATCCACCCCGACAAGGCCTTGGCTGAGAAGCTCCACGCAACCGATCCGAAAAAGTTCGGCGACCCCAACCACAAACCCGAAATAGCAATTGCACTATCTAACTTTGAGCTCTTTGCCGGCTTCAAACCCCTGAAAGACATCGAGTCCCTCATGAAACTGAAGCCGCTCGAACGGTTTGTCCCGCCTCACGACAAATTCGATGACGAGCTTCTGCGGCAGATTTGCAAGGCGCTGCTGAGCGCGTCCCCAGTCGCCGTTGCTGAAACGATCAATGAGTTGAAGAACATTCCCGAGTCCCAATTTGGTCCCAACAGCAGCTATATTCCGGGCATGCTAGAGAGACTTCGCAAACAGTATTCGGAGTACGACAATGGCAACCTGGTCGCTGCGTTGTTGATGAATTATCTCAGCATCGGACCAGGTGAGGCTGTCAATGTACCTGCAGATAGTCTGCATGCATATCTCCACGGCGACATCATGGAATGCATGGCCCGATCCGATAACGTGCTGAGCACAGGATTCTGTCCCAGGCCGGCTCGGGACAATGTGGATCTCTTCTCACGCGCGCTAACGTTCAAACCTCACTCAAAAGACGAGGTGAGTCTACCACGGAAAAAGAGTGACAAAGGCTTGAATGGGAAAACCGATGAGTATGCGCCCGCCTTTAGCGAATTCAACGTCCTGGCGACTTGTTTGGGCCCCGGGGAGACGGAGACGCACAAGGCCATCTTAGGCCCGAGTCTTATGATCGTCGTAAAAGGTAATGGCCACATGAACGCTCCAGGCGACAAGCGGTTCGACCTGAAGGAAGGATACACCTACTTCATCGGACAGGGAGTTGCCCTAGACTTCTACACAGAGAAGGGAATGGCGGTTTATCGACCTTATGCAGAGTAATCAGGAAGCGGCGCATACATATTAGAGAATGGTCAGTCAATGTTATAGAAGAAATGCATCATCTTGTCCTAGTTCCTTCACTTGTTAGTCCTTGTAATTTCACAATGCAGACCATGTGTGTCAGTTGCTGAAGCAAAGATAGGACCCTTTGAAGTTGAACAACTCATCTGCAGAGAGATGGGTCAGATCGCAATTCCCCCTCCACCCTAGCGCGGAGATACGGGGTCAGGGCGCGCACAACCAAGTCGCCGAATTCTCTCAGCCAATGATTCCCCAATCTGCACCAGTTTGGATGCTATTTTGGGCGAGGAAGGATTCGAGCTGCGTTTCAGCTTTGCGTTTGTCTGTAACAATCAACTAAACAAGATAAGCGCAAGTGATCCTCCCAGAGCGTCCTCCGATTCGGTTTCTATCTTTGTCCATGACTACCGCAATCCCGCATTGCTTGATCCCCAAAATAACTTTAAACTCATGGTTCTGAAACGAGGGACCGTGATCAGGCCCGAGCTTATCAATATGACAGGGCTTAAATATTCTCTTCTTTCCGTTCCATCGGAGAGGGGTGATCTGACAGCTTTGATGGAGAGGCTGGCGAGGCGGATCAGGGTCCTCTCAGTGTTTTGCATACGTGATTTGGTATCGAACAAGCATTGCTTCTTTTCTCTGAAGAACGACTGTCAGCATGGTCATTTCGCGTGATACCAACTATTCAGGTCACGTTGAATCCGATCACGCCTCGTCGACGTCAACCGATGGTTCAGGATCGGGGAGCTCCAGCAATGTCACTGCGATAATCATCGGAGTGGTCGTTGGAGGCGTTGCTGCCATTGCAAGTAGGACTCTCTTCTACCAAGCTAGGTTCCTTTTCGTGTTTCAATGCTAACAAGTCTGTATCAGTCACCGCGGGCATACTCTTCTTCCTCCATAAGAAACGCAGATGGGATCGTATCCGTCGACGCGAAGAACAACTCCTCGAGTATCATAACCAGGCAGGGCTGAAGGCAGAGGATGCTGAGCTTGCAACCATGCGGGGTCGACCGTCATCTTCGCTCTCCATCTACCGCGCCCACTCTGACGACATCAGTGACCGACCACCAGCATATCAGACTTTGCATGTACCGGTCTATGACCCGTCCAGGTACAGAGACATCGATGTTCCACCGGCCGTGCAGTTCTCTGCGATGAGACAACCACCATTGCAGCCAGTTCAGAATGCTCCTCTAAGAGTTTCGTCACAGCTTCGCAACCAGCCTGTCTCACAACTAAACGACGACTCGCCATTGCCACAGCCATTGCAGCCACCAGGGCGGTCATTTCTGGGAACCTCGCCAGATTCGACACGAGATTCGATACAATCAGACAGTCTCTTCCAGGCCACTGTGGTTCCTGCGGACTCGAGCACACTCGATCGGACGGCAAGGCTACCTAGGCGACCAAAACCGGTACTTTCGAGATTGATCACAAATCTCAACTAATGACGAGTCGCCTGTCCGTATTAGTTGACCATAATTCTGGCGTTATGGCGATGTCTTCTTCTGTTGGGATGGCGTAAATGGATATTAGCGATGGCGCATGGTGTTGGGTCTTGGGTTTTCTTACTCTTGTTCTTCTCGTGATCATTGGCTCAGAAGCAGCAGAAATAATGACAACCACTTCATAAACAAAAGCATACAATCTGGAGGACTTTCCAAGTGTCAGAGCCCTGGGCTCGGGGAAGAGGCTCCAGTTGATGATTGATTCAGCAGGTTCGACCCTGAAGGCTGCATTTGGCAATAGGCAGCAGTCATACTAGGACAAATAACGTCAATACTGATGGGCTCGCAAGTTCCCCGAGGACAGTCAAAAAATTGAGGCGCGAGGAAGGAATCATCATGAAGACTGAGTGGGAGGACTCACCTCCTTCCTTTCTCTATGCCCTCATCGTGCATGATGTGGAAGGAAAGTGCAGACTTAGAGGTCTGCTACATCAAGACACCCTCAGCTCGATATATTCTCTTCCAGTCTCGAGACAACACGTCCGGCGGAGACATCTCTCTAATGCCCTATTTCCTCGTCTCTGCCATATAATACTACCTATTCTTATCTCAGTCGTTACTCTCGTTACACGGTACACAGGCGGACGCACTCACTCGGACACCCATTTGCGAATCAGCATGGATGAAATGGTAGCAGGGTGCCTATGCCTGTATGGTTTCGCAACTGTGCAACAACCGGCTGACCAGGCCGCTCTTGTTTTCGGAACGAATCTCTCCGCCGCATCCAACGGAGCCGTTATCAGGAAGGAAATAGCTTGTGCTCAAGCCCTAACGCGGGCATTCCCACCACAGTCGATTCATGTTTTTGAACCCACACGCACCTGGTCGGAATGGAAAAGCAATACTGTTGCCGCAAATGCTAATCCGAGGTCGGCACGCGCGCGCATCTACCGCTCTCAGACGACGTACAGAATGGGCTTCGGAGATGTGGACTTCATGCGGCATGTGGCGAAGAAGCTCGATGACCATAAGGGCGTTGAAATACTGGAACTCCACTGGCTGCTCAGCAGGGAGACGATCCGCTCTCTAGAGTTCGAGGTTGCGCAATCGGCAATGAAGGATGCAGGCCGAAGAGCGGAAGTACTAGCCAGGAGGGCTGGACTCAGCTTTGCTCCCTTGCGGATGACAGATCTCGAATGGCGAGCAAACGGGGACATCTTGCCTGCATCATGGAAGGACGCCGAGAACAATGCGGGTGGCCGGTATCTCGACATGGAGCCGAGGATGTTTCAGTTTAATGCTATGGTCAAAGGCAATTTCATTATCTGGTGAAATGTGCGGCGCGGAAGGGCTGTGCTGGTCGCCGGTTGCCCTTTGTGCTTTTGTGCTTCGGTCACTTTGCTTGTTCGAGAGGGCAACATGCAGAGGATCTCGAAACGCTGGTGTGTCTGGCTTGTGATTTGGATCGCTCATGCGATATATTTTTGTTGAATGGCTAGATTTGCTTGAACTTTGCTCGGTTCAGTGGCTTGGGCTGAATTGCTTTGCTTATGAGATGAGATATAGGATTACAAAGGTATAACAACTTCTGCTTGCTACGTCTACATGTCAAGAATCCTAGCCTGTCCAGGGTACTAAGCCTCCGCAAAAGTAGACTCGAGCCATTGCCTCGTAACATCAAGTTGCGAGACCAGTAGGAGGTCCTTGCTCTGAAAAATTTGCACCGTCTTCATACAAACAGTGGGGAAATCTAGCAGTGCCATACGATCTGCGTCTTGGTACACTAACCGCACAATTGGCTTGCTCTCTCTCATATGGGAGATTTGCACTCCCTGTGGACAATATTCCAAAGCAGAAGCGTAGTTTGTCATTTCAAGGGCCAATTCGTGGAAATAGCTCGACTGGTGTCCCCGAGACTCCGCATTGAAGGTAAGCGTGCAAGTGTCTCTTTCACGGATCCATGCCATAGCCAAGCTTGTAGCAGCTGCGAGGTTACATTTGATCAGACTTAAGGAGTGTTGGTACTAAGTACACGCATTCACGTTCGAGACCCTGATCTGAGGCGGCTTGGCATGTGCGGGTTACGTTTGACTGCCAATATATCCCTCTGCCCTTTGGTATGTCACGAGCGTGGATCCTGTTTGCTTTGCATTGAAAGGACTGACAGGATCAGATCGACAGAGTATGTACTCCGTAGTGTTATCCGATTCGGCCGAACAACGGCGAAAAGCGAGTTTTCCGTCCTGGTCGCAAAGTTGTCAGTCGATGATGTCTTTTCCCAGTCGAGGTGCTGAGAATGATTTGGTCTATTCATCTAGATCCAGTCAATCCGGAATTTCAACCTAGGGGACAACGGCACGGAATGACTGTGATTAGACTAATCAGACATGAGCTGATGCTCCATCACGGCGCGTAGTTAAGCTCTGTGGATGGTTCGGTTCACTGGGCCCCCTCGACGGATTTACGGACTGCGGGACGATCAACCTTGTGCTTGTTCGCTTCTTAACCAACGACAATACGCTAAATAATAGCCGAGTGTTGGTTCCAGGGTTCAGCTCTGACGATGTCCAACCCAGTTAGCGATATTATTATGATGACTTGTCGGTTCTGATTTTGAATAAGAAAACACGGAAAAACACGGTGGATGCACTACTCCGCTTGGGGCAATGGGAGGAAGATGCTATGGCCTTCCTGTTTGAGGATCCAGCTTCTGGTCGTTGCTTTGCCCCTCCTTTTGATCCCTGTCTGTCTCGATTATCCAGTTACCCACACGATGATATGATATGATAGCGATGAGCATCATGGGGCGTGCGAATAGCAGATCCCCGTGAGTGAGACATGACGTCCACACGGAGATTTTCCCCCCCAGTATTGGTCGAACCGTTTCCTCAGCCGCATCCTGACCCTAAGACGACATACGTTGACGACTTATCTGTCCTTAGATTACGTAGTCTGACCATCTAGGCTACTGCCTGGCAATTGGGGCACGATGCAGAGGAACGGAGGTTTTCGTCGTGGATGCGATTATCGACGAGAGTCAACCGCGGTGTTGGAAGATGCTACCTGCTTAGTCTCCACATAGTTTGTCATCTTCCATTGCGCCCTTGCGAAAGTCCCACATCTTCTCGAGGCTTAATCGATTGATACGGCTGCCCCCTGGTCCTGCTTCGAGCAGTAGATGATGAGCAAGCGCCACGCCAAGACGGCGGACAGCTGCGGGCGTCGTTGTGTGCAACGTAGTTGACCAACATCCAAGATCGCTTGGCTGCGTCGGCAAGAGCTGTAAGGTGACTACGCCGCAATTTCTCTTTCCTTGCAACGTTTCTTACTCCTTCCGCGACGTACCCCTCTCGTTTAATACTATGGCTTGCAGGCCAGAGACTGTAGCCTGCTCTCTACCCTGCCTAGAAAGGTGCTCTGCCGGGGTCTTCAGGACCAGTCACCGTCTGTCATTCTGCGTGCCGCTCCAAAACCGCCGCGATGCCCAAAGACAATCTTCTTTGGGAAGTTTCCAAGTGGCGGTCCGTTGACTTTCACCTGAAGGGGGGTTGAACCAAACTGCCGGGTCTGTAACGCGCCTTTGTCTCGCATGACTCCCGTCCTACGGTGTCGCCTACTCGAGCGGATTTCTTCAGGATCTTTCCTTTTGGATCATGTCACATAGAGCTATGTGGCTGTCATTTGATTGTGCCTGATGGATGTGTTATGATTTCTCCTCATCCCATGCAGGCCGTCGGCTGTCCAGTATCACTCCTGTTTCCTCTCCCTACAAAGCCTGACTCCCTTTTGACTCACTCGGGGGAGCCTCTGTAGGAGAGGAATACATAATTTCAGCGTCAGTCGCTACAAAATCTGCCTTCCCGACGGTGTGGCATTATTGCCCGGCCCGAGTCCTTCTCAAGAAGTGAACTTCTCTTCTGAGGTACATTTTATGAAAACTCCTCTCGCCATCATGACAGCCATTATTCGCAAGTTGAGGAGGAAGCGCAAGCTTTCTTCCGAACTGCATTCTCGATGGGGCGATGTATCAATCACTTATCCCACCGAAGGCTCCTGGAGTCAGTGGGATCATCCTTCTAGCATCAACATGAATGTTGCCCCTGAGCTGCCTTCGGAACAACGTCGAAGGCATAGTTCGCCAGAGGCTCGACATCGAGAAAGTAATTCTTCTCGCCCCGAACCGACCCTGCATGCTGGGGACTCGGAAGGACGAGAATCGTCCGTCGATTCTGCCATGACAATACCCACCGGACACTACGATGCGAAATTACGAAGTGGATCAACAAAAGAACTCCCCCGCAGGAAATCTCACAGCACCGCGGAATTGTAAGTGAGCAGAAGGGGCTTGTCAATCCTTGGGATGAAATATGCTCTAGCGATGAAGCCGATGAAGACATTATTCCACTGCCAAAGGGGCCCAAACGGCTTCCGCAAGAATTAAATCGTCTCAAACTCAGAGCACATATGGATGACTATAGTCGAGCGTCCAAGTCGCCCCCGCTCTCTGTCACCTCGCGAATGCGCCGACGCAGTCAGCAAAGCAACGTCACCGAGCCGACAGCATCGGTTTCGGGGACCACGAGTTCCAAGCATACGAGCTTTACGTCCTCAGTGCCGTCAGTTCTACCTGAGGATTCTCGGCATATGTCTCATTCTCCATTTCAAGAACAGAAACTCGCTCGTCGGTCAAAGCATCGAGAGACTGAGCCAGTCCGCGAGCCCGAGTTGGTACCCTCCTACGATGAGCTGTACGGGTAGTGCTTGTGTTCGATCTTCATACCCCTCCCTACTACAATCACCATTTCCGTTATAACAGACCTTCATTAACATAAAGGCCTTCTGGCTGGAGGATGGGTTTTTGCTCGAAGATTTCTTAACGATTATTATGATTCGTTACCTTTTGTGCCACCAGCGAGAGCGCAATAGGACATACAATTTGCATTTTGGAGTCTTATCTTGCCATATGGGAGGCCCCTTCATTTTTGGTCTTGGTGCCTGTCTAGCCTTCTCTTCTCAGCACGAACTGGGTGGGCCTGGAGAATGATGGGCCAGTATCTACCATGTATCAATTTGTTAGCGATAGGGGGTTTTCTGATCATTCATTATCATATCATGTCATTATCCTGGAAACCTACGAAGATTTTTTTTACTTGCTGGGGCAGATGATTGTTGACTCAGATTAGTGAAGTCGTGATACAGGGATGAGTCCAGGTAGCTGCTTTGTACCCAGTACAAGCGGCTATTATCACTGACCTACTTGTCCATCACCTTTGCTAGACTGCAGTAGGTACCTGCACAGGATGTAGCTCTGATGATCTGGACTGAGATAATATCGGCACTGTACTTCCGAGCACAAAAAGATGGAACCCAGCAACCAGCAATCTACAGATGAATATCGTCCCGTCCAATCAAGGATGCAGACAATGATGAGCGAGTCCTAGTGCTGTCTACCTGTATAGTACTTTGTACCTGCCTACGGTGAAGGTAGACGATGTTCTGGGCACATAAATGAGGGGTTTGCTAGTGATCGACGAATCATAGCCTCCTGCTAGGGCCAACGTGAGCCGATGCGACAAGCTGCAGGCCCAGTCACAATCACATCTCCAGTCTTTTGTCGACTCTTGTCACACTCCAAATCCTGCTCCCAAGACAAATCCAAATGGCCACGGAGAGTTACTACTGGACGGTGACTGGCTTCAACACTAGCCCCGGTCCCCGCTTCTCTTCCAACCAGTCGCGGGGGATAATGGTAGACCAATAACTAGCCAATGTTCGCTGCCACTGCGAGCGTGTGTCTTAGCGCTCAGACAAGCACCATTGCTCATGGTGCATGCTTAATCGTCCTCGACTAGCTTGCACCCTTCGAGCGACGTCCCCGACAGATCCTGGAAGGAGGAAGAAGTCGACCTGGCCATGCTGCAGCGCGTTGCCTCCGGTCGGGTTCTTTATCAATCCACGAGGAGTACCAAGATGTCAACCTGGCGATGGTGATAACCGACTCAAGGACGTGACCTACCTCCATTTTTGCTCTTTTGACCTGCTACTTCCTGTCTTTTCTACCTCCTTGGGCTTATCGTTTTCGATCACTGCGCTGTCAATTCGATGCCCGGCTATCGAACCTACGGCGTGTCGCCTATTCCTTCCTCGAACTTACAGTAATAGATTGATTGGCATCAGCCTGGATCGATCGGTCCGGCTCAGCCTTCAAGATGATCGGCTTCTTGAGCCAAAAGCCGAAATCTATGTCGCTTTTGGCGGCTGCTTTCTTGCTCCTCGGTCACCTTACACCTGCGGTTATCGGGTTGAGGACGACACCCGGCTCGCCGTGCGCTAATGTCTGCAATAAAGTGTCCTCGAACACTACAGCTTCTGAGATCGTTTGTTTGGACGAGCAGTTCAGCCAGACCACGAAGGGGTCCGACTTTCAAAACTGCGTGGAGTGCCAATTGGAGAGCACTTACAGTGATTCGTCGTCCGGGCAGGCGGATGTCGATTGGGGCCTCTGTACGTATATTCGACATTTGGGTGACAATTGAGACGTGCAGTCGCTAATGCGAAGCTTCAGACAATCTCCGGTATGCGTTCAGTAGCTGCGTGTACGGCTTTCCTGAACAGGTTGCCAATATCTCTTCTCCCTGCGTCGTTTCCTGCCAGTCATTATCATCGGCGCTCGAGTATGACTTGGATGATCCGAGTGGAGTCAACTTCGATACCTGGTGTGGAGCTTCGTCTTTCGCGGACAATATCATCAGCCAGTGCGAGTTTTGTTACAATTTGACCAGCAATATGACCGATTCCCAGGTCTATCTTGCAAATTGTGTGTTGCTTTCCCTTTCTTACCGTATTCCGGCCCGGATTCGCCAGTTACTGACAGTCTTGCGAACGATGCAGTCCTAGAAGCTCTGCGCTACAACTGTCACTTCCGAACCCCTACCAGCAAAGCTTTTCCTATTAGCCCGAGTAGAGTCTTCAGCGAGTCATTGCTGCCCCAATCCACAGTGGACCTGATTTCTCCTTCCGCGAAGCCCAACTCAGGCTCCAGCCGCCTGGCTTTGATCATTGCGCTCCCGATTCTGGGGTTTGTGATCCTGATCTGTATCCTCGCAGTGGGATGCTTCTTCTTTATCCGCTGGCGACGCAAGCAGGCTCGCAAGAACCGTCGTTCGGACCATCTTCATGCGCGGTGGAACGATACCACCATCAGTACCCCAGCTCACGGGGCGTGGGCTGATCCTGCCATGTATAGCCAACCGATGCACCATCCAGGGTCTGGACATGGCTTCAACTTTGTCGACACAGACGGCCGTACTCAGGAGGTGGGGTTCTCCAAGACCCATTATGTCGAAATCAACGAATCTCCTGTCACGGTCCCATCCACCACACATTCTCCAGAGCAGGAGAAGGGTTATCACGCTCAGACATATTTTCCTGAGCGCAGTATCTCACCTCCCCAGAAACAATAAGCTGATAGGCTGTGAGTAAAGGTCGACATTGCTCCATGCTGATCTGCTGATGTATGGCAATCCATGGGCTTTGTTGGAAAACAAGGGAAAACATGTACTGATCGAGTGATGTGAATTGCTGTCATACTCCCCAGTGCAGGCCACTATCTGTTGCCAGAAACTCTTTCCTTCCTCAGTTCTTCCCTTATGCATAATGGACCGCATGTTATCGAACTCGTCAAATGCTGTTTATATACCCTCCTTGAGCAGTTGATTCAACCTTCATTCCACTTCCCTCAGGCGTTTGAGCGAGATGTTTATGTCGCGATGGTGATATTGCTGGCGTTGACCAGTTGGCGGGTCATTCCTAGCAATGATTGATCATAGCCCAGCGAGATAATCGACAAACATCAAAGCTGCGTACATAGTAACTATTCAAAAATTCAAGATAACTGTCCGACAGACTCCATCGCCTTTTTATACCCATTTCTGGCGAGCGCCAATGTAGCGCTCACTGACCAGCCCCTCTTCGGCCGAAGGATCAGGACAGCCATCTAGCTAAAAATAAACACGGGTTTTGGCGCTAACGAGTCAAGAACAGCACAGTTATCTTAAGACTGCAGCATAATAGCACTGTCAGCTTGGACTGATTGCATTCCAAGAGTTTCAGTCAAGATGCCAAGTTACCAATGGCGAAGGGTGGTTATGTTGAAGGATTCAGCTGCTTGGGTTTTGTGGTGGTGAGGACACTATTTATAGCAGGTTGAGTGATTCTCGTGCAGCTGAGGTGGAGCAGTCAATCTGCTTAGGACTATTAGGCAGTCCTTAGTAATTGGACATACACATAGTTAGTTATTGATGTCCTAGACTTTGACATGTCTTCCAGGACTGCGTGGTACATACAAGACTCCTAGGTTGTATATGTAGATCTAGCCCTATGTGTTTGTAGCTGTGGGGTTGCATAGACAACCTTCCAGCTGTCGGCCTATCGGAGTCTGCACCTCTCACGGCATAGTCCAACCGCATACCTCACCAGCTATCAACAGCTCAGTCCGAACTTCCCAATCCAAACCAAAATGGCATCCCTAAATCAAGACCAAATAAAAACCCTCGAACAATCCCGCCAACGGCTCGTCCAGCTCACCCGCTCGCTAGCCTCTCTAATCGGCAGCCTAAACCAAAGCGACCCGCTTCCATCATGGTACACTTCCCCCAACTCAACACACCGCCATCCAAGTGCAAAAATGATTAATTGAAGCAGGTCCTCTCTCCAATCCCAAGCAGGAATCATCTCAAATAACCTCCTCAGCATTTCCGAGCATCTCTCCGATAACCGCGACCTCCTCTCCGCGCTCGTCGCCTACCCGGCCCCTCGTACCCCGGCCGCACGCAGGCCCCGACACTTGAGCAACTCCTTCGCACGAAACTCGACCCCCGGGTTGAGGACTGGGTATCGCGCGGTCGGCGGGCGGGGGCGTCTGCGCTTGAGGACCGGGGTGCCTTGAGTGAGAGTGCGCTTGCGGAGCTGTGGGATTGGGCGCCTGTCGAGGCGAACCAGGAGGCGAGGAGGAGGAATTGGGGTGGGAATTTCACGCTGGAGGAGAGGGAAATGGGCATTCAGAATGTCGTTACTGGGTTGAGGAGGCAGTTGGAGGACGAGGATGATGAGGAGAGTGAGAGTGAGGAGGAAGGGGAGGGGAGGAGGAGGAGATGGAGGTTGTTGGTGTGCGACGTAGGTCTGGTGCGGGCGCTGGATTGGAGTTTGATATTGCGGCGCCGACGCCAGGGTCACGGCAGCAGCAGCAGCAGCAGAAAGCAGCTGGGCCTGCGGTCCCCTTGGAGGATATTCTACGGTATATGACTACGGGGATACCGCCGACGCAGCGCTGATGGCTGCGAGCATTTGACCGTCAATTAGAGTACGTACGCGGGAATGATTTCAACGACATTAAAAAAATAGTATTCAGGCATTCTGATGAGAATTGTCAAAGCGACTAATCTAACCCCGTCTACGTGTGGTGGGCGACTTGGCCGAGGGCTTGGGCGATACTCCTGTGCTTTCAGCAGCAGGGATCCTTTCCAGTGGCCTAGAGGATCGAGCAGGTCGCTTCTTGGGCTGTGCCGGGCTCTTCCAGTAGTAGACCATCTGTGCCGCCAGGATAACATTCAGGGCAAACCCAGCAATGAATCCATACAAAATGAGCTTGTCGTCAACTTCTTGCAGCGTGGTAAAGATCCGAGAAAGGGAACCGACGAGGTAGTTGAACACCTGTTACAAAATCAGTCGCGTATCCTCAGGTATCAAAGGACAGAAAACTCACCGCAAAGGCGCTCAGCTGTCCGGTACCTCCCTCGCGCCAGATTGTGTAGATTTGAGGCGCCTTGCTGGCCACACCGAGCGCACCAGCACCAGCCTGTAGATACGACATGGTCTGCGCATCCACCAGGGTCTGATCGAAGAGCAGCGCATACACACTGGCGGCAACCACTGCAATGAAGGCCGCAGCAGCCGTAGGGCGATCCGCAAAGGTCAATACCAGAACTCCAACAATCACATCCTGCACCGCAATCAAGGCAGACTCTCCGTAGGTGCTGAACGGGAACTGGTTGCGCACGCCGTAGGAAAGAGTGATCAACAGACTGGCGGTTTCCAGGGCGTAAGAGACAAAGGATACGCCAGCGGAGGATCGCGAGCGGATAAGTTTCAGGATCTGCGGAACCTTCACGATGGCGCTTGCACCCACGATGGCAATACCAAGAGCCTTGGAGATAGCAAGGGACGTGCAGGCAGGATCCTTGGTGACATCAAGATCGAGCAGGAGGGCGCTGTGGCATGGCGATCCGATCAAGGAGACGATGACATCGTGGACAGGTTGCGGGAGAGCGGACGAGATAGGACGGAGAACGGGTTGAAGAGGATCAATAACGACCTTTTGAAGTGTATCCATGGCGAGAGTCTACAGGCCAAAGGACGTTTCTGGACTTTGATTGAGGATGAATCTGCCGAAGGAGCACGATGGTTCTTTAAGAGCAACAACAACTTTCGGGGCGGTATGGTACATTCCTGCGGTTGTGGTCTTTGTGCCTCGCCGGGGAATTTCTGCTCCGTCAATCGCGACTCTTCCGAGATCCATCTCATGATCTAGATTGTCCTATTGTGGGTTTAATATCGCTCCATCCATGTTCCTTCCGCCATGATTCTTCTCCGGTCCTCGTTGCTGAGGTCTGGATTGGCGCGAGATCCTGCTCGCCTATGTTCCCAATGCTTCTCACGACTCTCACCATCACGGCGACCCGTCGCAGTCCGCAACTTCCTCTCCTCCTCTCGGCTGCGGGCTGGCATTGCCGATCATGAATCAACCCCCTCGACTATTCAAAAGACTTATTTCTCTGCCAATCGGACAGTAGATGGCTCCACGGACAAAGGTGGCTTACTAGCGTCCTTATCCGCCGTCAATAGCTCCCCTCGAAGTATTGCCGACAATGCATTTTCACAGGATGCGGCCGGTTCGGAGTCGGTTGCTTCACAATCTATCTCACAAGAGTTACCTCATCGCCGGAGGAAGCGGTTAAAGGAAGAGGCGGCCAAGAATAATGCTGCAGAAACCGAACTCCCCCTGATGCCTCGTCGCAACTGTCCACCCTCTCATCAGCCCTCCCTGCGACTTCCCTGCGCCGCAAGTTGGCCGCGTTTCTCGCCCTCACGAAGCCTCGTCTCTCGTTCCTGATCGTATTGACGACTACCTCCGCATATGGGATGTACCCGATCTCCTCTCTTCTCACACTTGACCCTTCAATGACTCCTCTACCGACCCTCTCGACCTCAACCTTGACCTTTCTCTACCTGACCGCAGGAACCTTCTTGTCTTCATGCAGCGCTAATACCTTGAATATGCTCCTTGAACCTAAATACGACGCCCTCATGTCACGGACACGGAACCGGCCGTTAGTGCGCGGGCTGCTGTCACGTCGTGCTGCGGTGTTATTTGCGATTGCGACTGCTGCTGCAGGCCTCGGTTTGCTATACATTGGAACGAACCCTACGACTACCGCGCTCTCCGCCGGTAATATCTGTCTCTATGCCTTTGTGTATACACCACTGAAGCGTATATCCGTGATCAACACCTGGGTAGGCGCCGTGGTAGGAGGCATTCCTCCGTTGATGGGTTGGACCGCCGCGGCAGGCCAGACAGCAACCACCGGCCACGACAGCTGGCGGGATATGTTGTTCAGCAAGGACAGCATCGGTGGCTGGCTCCTCGGTGGCGTTCTCTTCGCATGGCAATTTCCCCATTTCAATGCTTTGTCCTACATGATCCGCGAGGAGTACAAGGCAGCGGGGTACAGGATGCTCGCTTGGACTAATCCCGCTGCAAATGCCCGTGTCGCACTACGATATTCCATTCTCATGTTTCCATTCTCCGTCGGTCTCTGGTGGGTCGGGGTTGTCGGTAATGGCTTCCTAGTTGGCAGCACCGTTGCCAATGGCTGGCTAGTCAAAGAGGCCTACAAATTCTGGCGGCATCAGGGCGCCAACGGCAGTGCTCGAAGCCTCTTCTGGGCCAGTATTTGGCAGCTGCCAATCCTCCTTGTCGGTGGTCTGGTCACGAAGAAAGGTCTCTGGGATGGTGTTTGGAACAATATTTTCGGCCAGCCTGTGGAAGACGAGGACGACTATCTCTACGAAGCTGAGGATGAAGTGGCAGAGGTGGAGCGCAGGATGATACCTGCGAAGACGAGGAGCTCGTGATTCTTCCTTTCGATTTATCAGCGCAATTCGACACTGATGTTGATCCTGTTACAGCATTTTATTATACTAGACCGCCTTTTTGGCATGGGAGGCTGGCGTCGTTGTATAACACTTTTGTTTAAATTTTCACCCATAATGATCCTCAACCTGTAGATATAGCCTCAACTTGAGTCGATTCAGGTAGTTTTCTCTAAGGCACCACCTCAAAAGAACCTCTACGAAGAATTCTATATCGTCACCGCTCTGCCTTATTGACCGACAGCAGTTCGTTTCGAGCCTTTTCCATCTTCCTTGAGAGGTACAGGATTTCAGCATGACTTTGATGTCGCACACAACTAATAACGACATCGCTGTATCTATGAGACATCTATTTACAGACCCTCCCAAAGACCACGTGAGAAGAGATTGGGTATCATGTCTATACTAATGTACAATTCAGCTGAGCAGCTTCCGGCAAGTGCATCTTCATACTCTATACACTCATCCATCCTTCAAACGAAGGTGATAGGTTTCTAATGCTTCTTCCGTCATCATGCTAGGAGCCTTGACCATGGCATCATCGCCACCCTTGCCCGTCTTAGGGAATGCAATGACGTCCCGCACAGACTCCTTGCCCAGCATGACAGCGACGAGCCGGTCGAAGCCGAGCGCCAGTCCAGCATGCGGCGGACATCCGGCCCGCAAGGCATCCAGCAGATGGGAGAAGTCGGCCAGCCTCTCGGGCTTCATTTGAAGGATATCTCGGAGGATGAATTCTTGCACGGTTGCGTCGTGGATACGGCGACTGCCACCGCCCAATTCAATCCCGTTCACGACGAGGTCGTAGTGGTCGGCCACCGCCTTTGTGGGATCTGTCAAGAGCTGGTCGACGTCTGCGGCGGTCTTGGGTGCGGTAAACGGGTGGTGTGTGGATGAGATACCCGCTGCACCGCCCTGGCCTGGTTCCGAATCACTGGAGGGTGAGAATAGGGGGAAGTCCACCACCCAGAGGAAGTCGAACCCCGTGGGAGCGGGCTTGAATCCGGAGGAGACTGCAGCGGTGTGGAGTGCGCGGCGGAGGTCGCCGATTGGAGTGGAGCCACCGGCGAAGGGGGCTCTTTCACGGGCTTGGATGACAATCAGATCGCCGTGATCGGGGTCCAGGAGTTCCTCAATGCGTTCAGCAGCTTCAAAACCGAATGGCTGGAGGCCACACAAAGGCTTCTTGGCGTCGTAAACGAAGACCCCCGGGCCACCTTCAGGATTGTTGTCAAATGGAGCCCCAGCTGGGGAGTCGAGGAATTGCTTGATGAACTCGTAGGTGGCAACGGGGTCATTGTCGTTGCCTTCGAATTTGAAGGCCTCGATAATGGGGTCGGTCAAGGGTGTGATCTTGTTGACCAGGTCGACAGGTAGAAGATAGTCGATCTTGAAAATCTCCATTCCAAATCTTCTATCGGGTTTGTCTGACCCATAGCGGCTCATTGCGTTTTGATATGACATTCTCCGGAACGGTCCAGAGGGCGCCTCGTCTTTCATCAACGAGGACCAAAGCCTGCGGATTATCCCTTCAACAGTCCGCATGACATCCTCTCCTGTAGCGAAAGACATCTCCAGATCGAGCTGAGCGAGGAGCTTATGTTAGATCACAGTATGAAGGTGGACAACAATTTTCAACGCTCACCTGGGTGAATTCTGGTTGTCTATCCGCTCGGAGATCTTCGTCGCGGAAACAGCGCGCAAACTGATAGTACCTTGGTATACCACTTGCCATGAGGATCTGCTTATATTGCTGAGGGCTCTGAGGCAAAGCGTAAGCCAGACCACGCCTTCGAGTCGGCACCAGAAACTCGCGAGCACCCTCTGGAGTTGACTTGAAAAGAAGAGGCGTTTCGATCTCCACAAAAGGAGGCCGACATTGTTCCAGCTCTTCCCTGCATATATTGCGAACTTGAGCGCGGAATCGCAGGGCATCCCGGAGTTCACTGTCGGAGCGTAGTTGAAGATATCTGTGTTCCGGAGCAAATGCAGTCTCTGGAGTCATGATAATGTCTTTAGGGAATTCATTCAGAGGATCAATGTCCGCAATGTGCACCTCCCAGCAGTCGCTGTGCTCGGTATCCGATCCCTTTCCCTTCTTCGGCTGCACGATGCCCCGTACAACCACTGGGCTATTCGCATTAATTGACCTTAGCTTCTCAAGAGGGCTATTCTTAATAAACGAGACAAGCTGAATGCTGTGTTTCATGGTAGGATCTGTCAGGCGAGCAAAAGATAGCTTTTTGGAAAGGTCGGAGCGGGGTCCGAGGTATCCATGAAGCTGGACCTCCTGCCCTGCAGATGCATTTGCGAGGAAAGTCTCGAAATCACTCGTGGCCGGTGGGAACTCAACTATGTCAGACAACCTCAGCCTTTAACTCCTTGCAGAACGTGAACTGTGGTAAAATGCGACAGGACGGGTTGTTCATACCGGCTTTTTTATACTGCTCCAAAAAGTGTCGAGGTGAAGTAGGATGGTCTTGCTGTTCGAGCAGGCAATGTCTCCTGTGAAATGTCCTGATAGAAGAGGGAGTGTTCAGTCCATTGTGCAGTCCTGATGGCCGACTGCGGAGGTAATTGGAGATTTCAATATAGCTCGTGCGGAGACGAGGTGAATAACGTCCCACATTGCTCAGAAGCATACCGAGCTGGGCTTGACGGAGAGTTTATAAAAGGGCTGTATTTATAATGGAATCTCCAATAGGCAATGGAGCTGGTATTAATGCTTTCCAAATTGAGTTCAAATTCAACCACGATCGAAAGACATCCAGTCGGATCTCCACATTGTTGGCATTATCGCAAGCTTATCTGGCAGAAATGTACCGCTCATCCGATTGGGAATAGTATCTCCTCGCCCACTACAAAATATAAAACCTCCAGGATCCACACTAGTTATTTTCCTTTTTTCTTCATCCTTCCAAGTTTTGTACAGGTGAGTTGTAGCTCTCAAGTTCCGCTACGAGAATCGCACAGAATGATTTTCTAACATTTCCTCTTAGATGATGAAAGCCTAGTGTGTTATATTTGATCTATCGCTCCTCTCTGAGCCTTGTGGCTCTCCCTTCGGGGTTCAAGGGCTGCTTGACTCGGGATGGAGGGAGGATGATAAAGGCGTTCGGCACATCTCCTTGTTACTTCGACGGACGCGATGAAGGCATCTCTGATCCCAAATACATTACTTGGTGGTGTTTGTTCCTCCATGGAACTTCCACGTGACCTAGGATCCTAGAAATGTGCTATGGCCCCTTTGTGGTGCTGTAGCACATTCATGATAGGAATCTTCGGACATTAGAGTGGACTTGCAATTCTAGACTAGCTGAAATAATTGAACAATGCAATTGACTACCCACTTCGACCGTTCCCTCTGTTGCGCTGCCGACTTCCAAGACGTTTCCATCAGTATACCTATTCAACACATTTACCTTCCCCTCCAGCTACTATTTTCCCTGACTGTAGAAATGTAGTCTTCTTGATCTTCTTGCCTGGCGGCCTTGCGTAAGAGAAAACCCGTATTTCCATTTAATCCTAAGCTCAACGCAGTTATTTAGGACAATTGACCTTATATTTTTTGTTGGAGCAGCTCCGCATTAATATTTATCCGTTGGAGAGAGCAGTTGATCGGCTTCTTATCATCGCCGATAGTGATAAATTCGTATTCCGTGAGGCCGGGTTATAGGCTTCGCTGACCCGCATTGAAACCAATTACCCGCACTCACCTTGCGGTTAATTGAGGTGCCAGTTCCAGATTGGACCAATGAAGCCGCAATTGTTGTCTCTGCCTCGTGCAGGACGCTTGCGCATTCCGGTTACTCTCAAGACAGCAATGCAGACAGGCTACGGTGCGCGCAGCTACATGCGAACTGCTCAGATTGCGCGGAAAGGCTCCTTAGGTGCTCAAGAGAACCGCTTTTTTGTCAATTCATCGATACGATCGCCGGTGACGGAGTCGAGAAGGTGGATTACCCAGAAACATATACAGAAGGTGAAGGCCGGGGAGGAGCAGTGGGCTCAGTTCGCTGCGGAGATTAAGGCTGGCAAGCGGAAAAGCTTTGTTGAACATCTGGAGGAGAGAGGGCTGATCCATGATGTCGTCGGGTGAGTGGTACCTGAATGCCGCCAAGTTGGCCTTGTAGTAGCTAATGGAAATCCGTCTTGAAACTACAGCGAGCGCGACTTACTACACCGGGTTTTTACCGAGAAGAGAGTCGGAATCTATGTCGGTGTGGACCCAACAGCTCCCTCCCTACATGTTGGCCATATGCTGCCGTTCATGGTGCTGGCATGGGGTTATGTCTGGGGTCTACCTGTCACCTATCTAGTCAGTCTTGCCTCGCCCTGACACCTGAATCGATGCAGACATCATGGCTGATACAATACACGACAGCTCGGCGGAGCTACCTCTAGAATCGGTGATCCAACTGGGAGGTTGAAAGGACGAGAGGCGATGGATTCTTCGGTCCGGAAAGCAAATATGGCGAGCATGCACATGCAGCTGAAAAAGTTGGGCGCCTCTGTGGAGCAATACGGCAAGAAACACGGATATCACAAAGAGAAGATCTGGCGGCGAGCTTTGGTGAACAACAACACATGGTGGAATTCGACATCATTTTTAGAAGTGCTACGGGACTTGGGCGCCCACACGCGGCTTGGTCCCATGCTGGGTAGAGAGACGTGAGTCTATTGCTATCCTTCATTCGTTGGGACATACGATTACTGATCTCGATGATTATAGTGTGAAGAACCGGATGACCAAAGGTGACGGAATGTCTTTTGCGGAGTTCACATATCCACTACTGCAGGCATGGGACTGGTGGGTGCTGTTCCGAAAAGGTGTTCAGGTGCAAGTTGGCGGTTCCGATCAATATGGAAATATCCTCTTCGGCATGGATGCCGTGAAATCGATCAGCAAGAATACCGCGATAGAACAGGACCAAAATCCTCTGGAAGATGATTTAGACAAACCCATTGGGTTCACTACGCCACTGTTGACAGCAGCGAACGGCGAAAAGTTTGGAAAGTCCGCCGGTAATGCCGTCTGGTTGGATAAGGACATGACTTCGACGTTCGAGCTTTACCAGGTGAGCCCATGTAAATTCTGTACGGCACATGCAGAAATCACTAACTTTGGGTAGTTCTTCGTTCGAACGCCAGACGACGTTGTTGAGCGCTATCTGAAGCTGTTCACGTTCCTGCCTTTGCCTAGGATTGCCGAAATCATGGAAGAACAGAATAAAGATCCTTCGAAGCGGATTGCTCAGCATACACTGGCAACCGAATTCTTGGAGCTGATTCACGGAAAGGAAGAGGCTGACGCAGTTGCTTTACAGCATCGTCAGCTTTTCCGGCCACGCTCTTCGACGGCTGAACCTAGTCCTATGCCCAAGGTGACCACCGCGCCTAGCAGCCATGCAAATTCGCCCACTGCAAGCTATGCCAATCCTCAGTCTGGGAACAAATACGCTCCCCAGACCAATTTCGCCAACATGGGCAGTCCCCACGTCACGCTTCCCCGCTCCCTGGTCTATAACCAGCCATTCCACAAAATCCTGTGGCATGCAGGACTGGTCTCATCTAAAAGCGAAGGCCATCGCATTGTCGCCAATAAAGGCGCCTATGTGGGAAGTCGCCCAGGAGACAGTGGGCCCATGTCTGATGATCTGGCGTTCACGCCCATTGAGACTTGGCTTCCTGAAAAGACGCAAGAGTTCATCATCGACGGGGATCTCTTGCTTCTGAAGCTTGGTAAATGGAAGTTCCGGATGGTAAAGATCGTCAGCGACGAAGAGTTCAAAGAGCGCGGACTTACTGCTCCTGGTTGGGAGCTGGAAAAGTCGGAATCAGGATCGGCTGCTGAAAAGACAACAGAGACGAAGTCAACATGAGCCAGTCTACTTCATGCATGTATTTTTAGACAGACCTGTAAATATACTAGCGATATAGATTACATCCCAAATTCTCCTCGGATATTGGACTTCGTCCCCACTAGTACTTTGGGCACATCATGCATTAAGCTAGAGAGAGCTATTGAACTTGGCAGTCCCTTGAGACACTACGCTTCATCGAGACTGACCAATAGCATCCCAGCTGGGAAACATTTGATCACTATACAAGGTGACTCGGCAACGCCGTAGGCAAGGCTGACTTGCATGTCACACGGAAAGCCAAGACATGAGACTTTGGCTGTTGCTCATGCACATAGAACCCTTGTTCATCATATCATCCAGAAGATCTTCTTACATCCAGTGTACTACAGCTTACCCAATTAGGAGTGGAACCCAGCGCTGCAACTAGGGCAATGAGATTATTTCTTTGATATGACCCTGGCGCCGATGCCTTTTGTGATTAATCATCGCATTATGATGATTAATCGCCAAGCAGCTGGAAATATGAGGGCATTTACACAATCTGCATGACTGCATGATTGTATGAGGCTGAGGCGCGTCAGAAAATATCTGGGTCTAGGCCGTTGCCAAAAGAGAGCTGGGGAGGAACACCTGCAGCTTCACCATACCTTGTGGACAATCTCCTTGACAGAACTCGATGTCAATACAAAAGACTCCAATGACACGTTGTATGCACATGCAGATTTAACGGATTGTAACATCTTCGCTGACTGCGATACTCCACAATGGGGCGATTATCATGGAAGCGACGATTTACAGCCGTAGAACTCAACTTGCGATGCTGCAGCATCAGTCGGTGTGTCTCGTAGCCTCAAGCGTCGGGTGACCTCCGTGGAATCGATGTCTATCAGCATCCAGTAGACCAGTTTCCACAAAGGGAAAGTGGTCTGGATGCAGGGAGCGAAGGTGGTGATGCTGCACCAACTGCATGATTAGAATTGATGAAACATTTGGCCCGGTTCTCAAGATTGATAGAATGAGGGTGAGCTATACCATCATGAGATCTTCATCGCTGACTGCAAAGGTATAAAAGGAAGCCCATTTCCCACAGCAAATTCGATCTCAACAACAGCATCAACAGACTCAGATCAATTCAAACAACAAGACTAAATCACAATCAGCACCTCGCTTCAGACAAAATGCAGTTCTCCTTTCTCAGCTTCGCTGCCCTCCTGGCGGCCACCTCTGTCAACGCCACTGTGTACTTGGGATTGCGCACCAACTATGATGGGCATAAATCCCAGGTGGCATGGTATGTTTGAGCTTATATGATGTCCTGACATGATCACAAACGCTGACCAGGTCTCCAAAATCAGGACCAACGGAACTCCAGAGCCCTGCAGCGGTTTCGCCACCATTGTCGACAGTGACAGCAACCCCTGTGGACGAAACTTCTATGTCGATGGCAACAACGGGCCTTTCCGCTTCGAGGGCTGCGGTGGAAATGGGTTGACCCTCTTCCGCAACGGACAGTTCAACAGCAACTGCAAGTTCCAAAGCCGCACTATCAACTGCAATGGAGGAGCAAAGATTGCTCAAGCCTGGGCTTGCTATTAGGCATCAGCCAGCCGGGGCCACCAGAGGTGGGAGTGCGCTCCTTAGGTCTGTTAGAGCAATGGTCATCTGTTGTGGAAGGGCGGAGGATAGGAACAGTGGAGATCCTGTGCTTGTGCTCATAACACTGCTTTATTATGTTGATCCATGCCTATGACAATGTCGCCCGGTTTGTCATGCGTAGATCGCCCCGAGTTGTGGACAGTATAGGAATATTGTAGCTTCCCTAATGAAATATATGCTTCAGAATTTTCTCTTCTACGCTTTATATACAAGTTTCTCCATACAAAAGTATCCCCACAGAATATTTTCTGTGCCAAGTACTGCGTAGTTGACCTGAATTGCTGGAGCGGTGCTTCCAGAGTGGATAGCCCAGGTGGATAGCCCATCGGGGAAGGCCAAGAAATGATGAGTATCCGTATGGAGTTGACAGGTATAGTCAGGACCACTAAACGCGTCGACGCGCTGCGTGACGCCTCCTTATCGGACGATCCGCCATTTTTCCGTCCTGGGACCTCTATCAACATTCGCATTGCCTTTCTAACCGGCTACTTCCTAACATCCTCAGCATGGATTATACATCATTTTAATTATCACATTGTATCAGCCGATCATTGAGTTTTCGTCAGAATGGCCAAAGGAGCTGGTACCGCATCCTCTCCCACCACGGCGACACCTCCCTCCGGAGCGCTGAAACGGTCCACCTCCAGCACACAAAACATGAAGAACCAGCGGTCTATTCTGGGTTTCTTCCAGAAATCTTCACCATCGACACCATCTGTTGCTCGTAACGCAGAACCTGCCTCGTCTCCCGCAGAGAGGGCCTCCGAAAAGCGCGAGGCGAATTCCAGACAAGCGACGTCGAAGAGTGAGAAGAAGAGCGTGCCGAGGTTTACACAAAACTTGACTCCTGTCCCAAGCAGCGACTTGGTCGTGCCTGAGGAGGATGAGGATAAAACTCAGGTATGCTGACATTTCGGACGCCGCACCGTATGCGAGGTTGTCAGGTTGCTGATTGCACTTGCACAAATACAGGATCTAGAAAAGAAGACTGCTTCTCCCTCCCGTCGGGTAAGACTATTTGTGCAATCGTATTTGCGGTTGATCCTGGAAGCCCGGTCGCTAACGGTGACGTATAGGCCAAGAAACAGATCAGCTATGCCGAATCCGAATCTGAGGGTGAAGACGACGATGATGTGATATTCGGGCCCAATAGACGAAACAATCGCGCCTCTAAAAGACGCAAGGTTTCTCCGGAGAGCGAAGATGAATTCGAGCAAGGTGGTGAGGTCGGCTATTCAGATGACGGTTCGTTACGTGATAGTTCTACGGCTGTTGTTGGCTTCTCGGACTAACAGACTAGTAGAGATGGACGACTTTATCGTTGCGGACGACTCCGATGAAGAAGCCAAGCCATCCAAGAAGCGTAAGAGACCGTCAAATGCAACCACTCGCAAGGCTTCCTCTCTTTCCGCTCCTCCTTCTCCAGTAGAAGACCTGGACTTGGATGTTCCAGATGCCTCCTCAGGCACAGCTCTGAAGTGGACCTATGATCCTGAGAATCTTGAACCCCGCCAGAACCGGACAATACAAGCTACACCGAAAAGTACCGCAACTCCTGCTAAGCAGAAAGTGCATCTCAGGGAGCCTGAAGAGCGCTATCCTTGGCTCGCAAACCTTCGGGACATAGATGGACACCCACCAGATCACCCCGACTACGACCCTCGTACTATATATATACCCCACTGGCTTGGGCAAAGTTTTCTCCTTTTGAGAAGCAGTACTGGGAGATCAAGCAGAAGTTCTGGGACACAGTTGTCTTTTTCAAAAAGGGCAAGTTCTACGAGCTGTATGAGAACGACGCTACGATCGGTCACCAATTATTCGATTTAAAGCTCACGGATCGTGTTAACATGCGGATGGTCGGTGTGCCTGAGATGAGCTTAGATCACTGGGCCAATCAATTCGTGGCCAAAGGTTTCAAGATTGCCCGCGTGGACCAGTCTGAATCTGCCCTGGGTAAAGAAATGCGCGAGAGAGACGGAAAGAAGGCTGGCGGAAAAGAAGACAAGATTATAAAGAGAGAGTTATCCTGCGTCCTTACGGCTGGCACATTGGTTGAAGGCTCTATGCTGCAGGATGATATGTCCACCTACTGTGTTGCGATCAAGGAAGCCATTATAGACGACCGTCCTGCTTTTGGGCTTGCGTTCGTGGACACAGCGACTGGCCAATTCTTTCTGTCAGAATTTGTGGACGATGTTGATATGACCAAGTTCGAGACATTCGTCGCACAAACTCGTCCCCAGGAACTGCTGTTGGAGAAGTCCACAATTTCTCAGAAAGCTCTGCGCATTCTGAAAAACAACACTGGTCCCACCACCATCTGGAACCACTTCAAACCTGGAAAAGAGTTTTGGGAGGCAGATATAACTGTGAAGGAACTGGATGCTAGCGAATACTTTGTCTCTCAAGATGACGATAACTTACAAGCCTGGCCGGAGACTCTGCGAGAGGCTCGAGACAAGGAATTGGTTATGTCTGCGTTCGGAGCCTTGGTCCAATATCTCAGGGTTCTGAAACTCGACCGCGATCTGATCACGATAGGTAACTTCTCATGGTACGACCCTATCAGGAAGGCCTCCAGCTTGGTCCTTGATGGTCAAACTCTGATCAACATGGAAATATTCGCCAACTCATTTGATGGTGGCTCAGAGGGGACACTCTTCCAGCTTCTAAATCGCTGCATCACCCCTTTCGGCAAGCGTATGTTCAAGCAATGGGTTTGCCATCCATTGATGGATGCAAAGAGGATCAATGCGAGGTTGGACGCTGTTGATGCCCTGAACGCTGATTCAAGCGTTCGAGACCAGTTCTCTTCCCAGCTGACCAAGATGCCTGATCTCGAGCGGCTGATCTCCCGTATCCATGCAGCCAACTGCAAAGCGCAAGATTTTGTGCGTGTGCTGGAAGGATTCGAGCAGATTGAATACACAATCACTCTCCTCAAGGATAGCGGCTCTTCGGGAGAAGGAGTCATTGGGCAGCTGATTAGCGGGATGCCCGACTTGAGTTCTCTGCTGGAATATTGGAAAACAGCTTTCGACCGCACTAAGGCGAAGGAAAACGGCATCCTGGTTCCCAAACCAGGTGTCGAGGAAGATTTCGACACCTCCCAAGAGTGTATCGAACAATTGCACAGGGATCTTGACAACCTCCTCAAACGCCAACGCCGTGAGTTGGGGTCCACGGCCATCTGTTATCGTGACAATGGAAAAGAAATTTATCAGCTCGAGGTGCCGATCAAGGTGAAGAATATCCCTAAGAATTGGGACCAAATGTCTGCCACGAAACA
Source organism: Aspergillus novofumigatus IBT 16806 (assembly GCF_002847465.1). NCBI lineage: Eukaryota > Fungi > Ascomycota > Eurotiomycetes > Eurotiales > Aspergillaceae > Aspergillus > Aspergillus novofumigatus. The sequence continues at coordinate 1,891,920 of NW_020194278.1, forward strand.
GGTGAAGCGTTACTACTTTCCTGAACTGAGGTCTCTCATTCGCAAATTGCAAGAAGCTCAGGAAACGCACAATCAGATCGTCAAGGAAGTCGCTGGTCGATTCTACGCACGATTCGATGAGAACTACACGACATGGCTTGCAGCCGTCCGAATCATCTCACAACTGGATTGTCTGATAAGTTTGGCCAAAGCCTCTTCGTCCCTGGGTCACCCAAGCTGCCGCCCTGTCTTCGTCGAAGACGAACGCAGTGTGCTTGAATTTGAGGAGTTGCGTCACCCATGCCTTCTTTCGTCGGTGGAGGACTTTATTCCCAATGACGTGCGTCTGGGCGGCGAAGTGCCGAATATCAATCTCCTCACTGGTGCTAACGCAGCCGGAAAATCCACGGTTCTCCGAATGGTAAGCACACAATCATTCGCCAACTTTTTCTAGGGAAGATGGACTAACTGTTTTCGCTGCTCTAGACATGTATCGCTGTTATCATGGCTCAAATCGGCTGTTACCTGCCCTGCCAGTCCGCTCGGTTGACACCTGTTGATCGCATCATGTCCCGTTTGGGTGCGAATGACAACATCTTTGCAGCCCAGTCCACATTCTTCGTGGAGCTCTCAGAGACGAAGAAGATATTGTCTGAAGCTACACCAAGGTCACTCGTCATTCTCGATGAGCTCGGCCGTGGAACTAGCTCTTATGATGGTGTTGCTGTTGCCCAGGCGGTACTGCATCACGTCGCCACTCATATTGGGGCAATGGGCTTCTTTGCAACCCACTATCATTCTCTCGCTGCGGAATTCGATGGTCATCCCGAGATCACACCCAAACGCATGAAAATCCATGTTGATGATGAGGAAAGACGTATCACTTTCTTGTACAAACTGGAGGACGGCGTTGCTGAAGGTAGCTTTGGTATGCATTGCGCGTCCATGTGTGGTATTCCGAACAAAGTCATCGAGAGAGCCGAAGTCGCTGCCAAGCAGTGGGAGCACACGAGTCGTCTCAAGGAGAGCCTCGAGCGCCGGAAGGGCGGTGGGTTCATTGGCTTGGGATGGTGGAGTGACGTCGCCTGGGCTCTTCGCGAGTCCGCTGCTGACACTCCCAGCAGCGAGAGCGTCTCCGACTTGAGCCTTGAGGTACTCCGCAAAGCTATCGAAGCTCTTTGAGCTATTGAAATGGAGATCATGGTACAGGTTCGCATGGACTTTTCGTTTCCGCTGTCAATTGATTCTTATCATTTGCTTCGTGAAGTGGGAGTATGGCGCTGGAGTTATTCTTACCGTGTGAACTGCAAAAGATCCACAGATGAGGTCAGGGACATTTCGGGATATATATTACTGAATGTTAGAGAATCATAGACCATTGTTCGAAAATGGTTTCAAATGATGTGCATTTAGTTATGGTATAGTTCAACTGAATACATTCGTGTCGCAACATCGAGGACCCTTTATCTTCATCCGGTCCTTTGAAAGCTTTGAAAGCTCGAGTTCTTAAGGACTCATGAAGGTGACATTTAGATCAGGAAACAGAATTGCATTGACTATTCGGGGTATCTTCTCATCTAGCTAAGCAGAAGCACCCATCATCCCTTAGAAGTCCACCATGGCGTCAACCCCAAGAACTGAGAGAACAGCCATCGATCAAAAGAAACCTGTATGAATGAAGAAATGATATCATAACCCAATTCCACTTGAGTGTTGTCATGCCGTCAGTCGTTAAGAATCGGAACACGAATCTATGCAGTGTGATCCTCCGCCTTTATGTCCTGCTGGGCAGCATCCAAAGCGTCGAGCTCTGCATCGAGATCCGCATCATTCATAACCTCGTCTAGCTCAACTTTGACCGTGAGCTCCGAGTCATCATTGCCTTCCTCCATTGGTTCATTTTTGACGATGTCTTCGGACTTGGAAGGTTCGGGTTTGACTTCAGGGGCACCGTTCCTGTCAAGAAATACCATTAATTTCCAATCTGGCTGTCGAAAAAAGATGAAGCAGATGAGCCAAGTGACATACCCATTCTCGACGCTGTCATCACCAGCCTTAGCAGTAGCAGCCGCTCCCTTCTTCGCAGGCGTCTTTCTCTGCCGCTTGGGCTTGGTAGGTGTTGCAGCTTCCTCGCCCTCGGCACCGCCATCCTCCGCATCTGCGGCAGCAGCAGCCTTCTTACGCTTAGCCTGTCCTTTCTTGGGCGTGGCCGTCGCGGTCTTCGAGGACGAGGCTTCGCCTGCAGCGGAAGAGCCATTCTTGGTGCTGTTGTCGGCGTTGAGCTCGGCGAGCTTGCGTTTGGCCTTGTTGAACATGACGTTCGCGGAGCCGGCTGTGTAGCCGCCCTTGCTGGCGAGCTTTTCGTAGTCGATCTAGGTGATTTGTCAGCTGGGTGGCTCATGTTGTCTGGTAGTTCATGGGCGGATGTGTACCTTGTATTGGTCTGTGATGCAAAGAAAGCCTAGCATGAGGATCTTGGCTTCGGCGGCGGAGAGGCCCAAGATACCCTCGGGTTTGGCTTTTGCTGGGGATGCCATATTTGTTGTTGGAGAGGTAAACGGTCGAGAAAGTAGGGAGTTGTTCTGTATGGCGAGGAAAAATGTATGGAGGCTGGAGGAGAAATAGGAAACGCACGATGATAAAGGAGGTTGTAGGAGGAGAAGAAGTGAGAGGGAGAGAAGAAAGAGCAGTAGATATAGTGCCAATGAGAGGGCCTGTGAGTGAGTTAGAACAGTATGATGAAGAGAAACACAGAGTCAGACGCAACACAAGTCAGATAAAGAGAAATGTGAAGCGAGGATGAGAATTGCTTGTGTCGTCGTGTGAATAATGTTGAAGTGAGAGTAGAATCCAGTCTCCAGGTCCCGCTCTAATGACCGACATTTGTCTTCTGAGTGTTTCAGAAGTGTGCAAGGAGAGTCTTTTAAGTTACAGGGAATATGCTAGGTAGTTTGATTGTATGAGTTGCTTTCTTTTTAGCTTTCGGGTTCTCTAACTTCGCCTCGGCCGTGGTGAGGTTGGAATCTGCCTGTATACATGCTCCCACAGTTCAGGATAAAATGTGGAGGACTCTTTCCCTGGTTGACTCTTTTCTGCCGTGTAGAATTGCCTTAATGTCCTACCTGCCCACCAAGGTAGAGGAGCTGGGTTTGTATTTCGAAAGCTCACTGGCCGTAACCAGGCCTTGTCACGGACCAAGTCTCCCAATCGCACCTCAGTTTGCCGCGGGATCGTAGTGAATTTCATAGTATTGATATATAACGTGGCTGTCGGAGGTAAGTTCTTCGCATATTGTAGGGTCTGCTCCCGCGAACGACGAGCAAAGACGGGAAGCGCGAGGTGTACAAAGTTCACAAACGGGGCAGACGTGTAGGCAACGAAGAGCATCGGTAACGCGCCACCGACGACCACTATTGAAGGTCAGCTACGACATTTCGGCTCGAGGATTCTCGCAACAACTTACCAGCTGGTGCTATATACCATGGGTAGTCGTCAGAGAAAAAGGCTGGAGCCACGACAAGGCAAGAAACTCCAAAGAGGAAGATCGTCGTGATACGCAACATTCCCAGGAATATGACCTTTCCCGTCCCGCCATGATAGATCAATATCCGTTCTGGAGGTCCTATAAGCTTGCTTTTAGCATCATGTCTGTTGAGCTTGGTCCAGGGGATCCCGCTACCTCGTCTGATGGTGGACTTTGCGTGTGTCGTCGGGGAGTTTGTAGAAGCACTGGAGCCGGCCAAGCTGCCATTGTTCTCTTTCGCTTTCACGGCAGGTGATCCATTCCCTTTGAATGCGTTCTGAGTCGTCTTGAACCGAGTAAATAATCTGCTACTGAGGTCTCTCTGCACGGATCGGGGAAGCGCTGCGCGCAATTGTGGGTGGAGAAAGCATTGGATCCTCATGTTGAGAATCTGTGACATATATCATCAATTGATATAAAGGGGATAATGAATGATAGGAAGCAGTCTGGGCCGACTGCCAGTTAATGATCGAACAGAAAGAAATTCGAGGGAATGACGGAATGACTGCTGCGGGTGATCTCCGCAACAGGCCTTATCTAATTTACCGCCGACTTATGCAGGCCTTCTTGGCGCGGATGGATTGTCCTCCTTGCTTTGTCTCGATTGTTTGCAATTTCCTCGACCAGATGTCTTCTGGTGCCCAATGTCAGAATTGTGAGAGTACCTGGGCTTCCTGAAGCCAGTAACTCTCGAGTATATCGGAAACAATCCAAGGTCGATGATCACTTGCCATGAAAGCCTGCTAGCATCATCGTAAAGTCGCCATGGTTTCGGCTTACGGTGGCCTTGTTCGCTGGCTACTTGCAATATGCCTCACCCTGCCATTTCTGCTACTCCCCGCAGGAGCGTACAAGTCGGTCTCGGATGAGACCTTGAAAGCCCTGCCACGACCAAATAGCGACTTCGATATCCACAACGGAGCACTTCTGGCGCCCATCCTGCGGCCCCGTGTCCCTGGCACCCCCGGCTCCACGGCGGTGCTCAATCACTTTGTGGATTTCTTCCGCACATCTCTGCCAAACTGGAAGATCGAGTTCCAGAACTCTACGTCAAAAACGCCCTTCTCCCGTGGCAAGGAGGTTCCGTTCGTCAACTTCATCGCGTCGCGCGATCCTCCTTGGGCCGCGGTGGGCGACGTGGGCAGACTGACGCTCGTCGCACACTATGACAGCAAATACAAACCGGAGGGTTTCATCGGGGCCACCGATAGCGCGGCCCCGTGCGCGATCATCATGCACGCGATGCGCAGCATCGACGCGGCCCTGTCCAAGAAGTGGGAAGCTATGCAGGCGCAGGGCCGAACAGACGCAACCCTGGAAGACCAAAAGGGTATACAGGTGCTCTTCCTGGACGGCGAGGAGGCATTCGGTCTCTGGACGGACACCGACTCGCTATATGGCGCGCGCTCCCTCGCAGAGCACTGGGACTCACAAGTCCACCCGGCCATGTCGGTCTACAAGACTCCGCTCTCGTCCATCTCGCTCTTTGTCCTGCTCGATCTACTGGGTAGCAAGGACCCCTACATCCAGTCCTACTTCGCGACGACGCACTGGGCCTACCAGAAACTGGCCGCGCTCGAGAAGCGGTTCCGCGATCTGAAGCAATTCAAGTCTTTCTCAGGGGACGCGTCCGAACGGCAGTGGTTCGCTGACGGCGCGAAGAACGAGCATCAGCTGACGACCGTCCATGGCATACAAGATGACCATATCCCGTTCCTTGCGCGCGGCGTGGAAATTCTACACGTAATCGATGCTTCGCCTATGACGGGGTTCCCCAGTGTCTGGCACTCGTTGGATGACGACGGGGAACATCTAGATCTGGACACGGTGGAAGACTGGAGCATGCTCTTTACCGCATTTGCAGCCGAGTGGATGGAACTGGAGGGCTTCATGCCCGGCAGCGAGGCGCAACACAAGGAGAAGCGATCTCATCCGGAGAGGAAGACTGAATTGTAAGCCAGGCCTTTACGACCTTGTTGTATCACAATCTATGTTACACAATGTACTGTCCGTGGATTGCTACTGAATTGAGCTGCGCTGACGTTCAATTGGTCTGCCTAGCAATTAAGGTCGGCGATTTATACATATGTCAACAGTCCATCCTGTAACTAAGGAGCTTTGGGTGATATTCTATACCTCAATCAATCAATTTCGCAGCTGGCCTGCATAAAGGGATAGCCACCAGTCTATCTTACTTTTAGAAAAGATTGCCCAGCATATACCCCGTCATCGCCACAAGGCCCCATGTCGGCTGCAGCACCGTACGCAGAATCGCAGGGCCCGGGCATACCCCCCGTAAGCCCCAGGCAAGACCAAACGCCGCTGCACCAGTCACAAACCGCCAGTCAATATCCGCCACGGTCAATGTAGGCAGTCTCCAGTTATCCGCCAAGGTAGGCTTCGCGGACTCCTCTCCCTCCTGTTCCTCTCCCTTTTTCAGTCCAGGCTTCACGGACAAGTAAGTCGCAAGCGACGGACCAATTCCGAACAGAATGATGAGCGCAAGCGAAGGATCCCAGCGAGACGGATCGGTAAGGACAGCGAAAAAGCGAAGAACTTTTGCCGGATCAGCCATTCCGGAGATGAACAGTCCCAGACCGAATTGCAGCCCGGCCAGATACGAAAAGATCGTCCTCGACTTCTTCGACCGGTCCAGCACTCGGGGGACAACTACGAAGTTCGTCACGAGCGTCAGAGCGGTGGCGGTGACCATGAACGCGAGCTCCTCGATCGACGGGCACACCGGGGTATAACAGGGTACGCCGGACGGGCAGGGCGGAATGTTTTGGCCTCCGTTGACGAAATTCGCGGTCAGCAGGGCGGTGGTGAAAAAGATGGCTGTTGCGATGAGTGAGCGTGGCGACAGGCGCGAAAGACCGCAGAGCATGTGGCCTGATGTGCAGCCGCGGCCATTCTAGTTCAACGTCCTCAGGTCAGTAAGAAATCTCAGGAAGCAGTCGCGGTGACCATTTACCTTTGTTCCCCAGCCCAGTAGGAGCCCTATACCAAATGTGGACGCCACGGAAGCCCACGAGTTCGGCGCAGGTGGATATGTTGGTATCAAGGATGGCGCAAACAAATAGATCGGGGCCACGCTGGAGACTAACCCTGCGATGATGGGGACATTATCGCAGCTGGGATTGAAAACGCATCCGGACAATAAGGAGGAAATGCCAAAGACAGCTCCATTATGTAGAAGGAGGCCTGAGGAACTCTGGAAAAGCAGCAAAGCTCCAAGGGAGGTGTGGACGGGCGTGAACATTGCGACCGCTGGCCAGGTTGAATCACTCTAGAATATCGATTGAAATGAGGTTATTCCTCCCATACCACGAATTCAAAGGATGGATTCCTCGAGTTCACCGTCGTAGACGTTTGGTTGATCCTCAAAGGGTTCACCATAAAGAAGAGCAAATTCAACAAAGCCGTAGATGCGCCACAGTCATTCTCCGACATCCTTTGAGATTTATTCGGCGATTGTGTGCTTCCCCGTGAATGACGATTGTCAATGGTCCCCGAGCAGCTTATTCAGTTTCCAATCCATGGATGAAGGTTGGGGACAGCTCTCCACCGTCCGCAGGTCCCCGAACTGAAGCATAATGAATAATGATCATCAAGGGGCAGCATTCTGACTTCTAGCTACTTCGAGGGCCAAAGAGTTTAAGGTTTTAATAGTCGATGAGCTCCCGAGAATACGAGAAGTAGGTCCGCTAAAAAGAAGCTTGTAGAAAGCTCAGTCCGAGCACATCTCGTTACCGTGAAGGTATACTCCGTACCGGGACTCGGGACTCTTACCAGTAAGGTTTGGTCCCCGAACCGGACTTTATTGGAATGGCTTGTCTTCATCGAAATGATCGACATCTCCACCGAGCTCCTGGCTAGGAAACCTGTGCCTGGGAGAAAGATTGATAAGACAAAGAGCGGAGGAGGTCCGATGGAAGTTGTCTGTTCAGGGAGAGTGTTTGTTAGCTCTCATAATGGATCAATAGAGGTGCATAAGACCTGCAGGAGAGGCGCATATGACAGCCGCAATACAAGCCAATGGGACGACGCTTTAAGGATCAATGAGATATGGCCACCACTGCCCGCCATGGCCGGTCGCCTACTCATAGAAAAAGGAGGAATAGTAAACAGTCAGCTTGGAGTACGGTGGACATATTTGCTTGCACTGGTATTGTGCAGATGTTGTCAAAGCATGGAGTGAAGGAAAGTGAAATATAGTTAATGATGGATGGAGGCATAAACAGTATGACTAAGCAATGCATAACACTGATGATCATCATCTGGCCCTGACGTTGTCATCTCTTTTCCACTCATGAGTATTGACGAGCGTAGATTTCGACGGAGTACTTGAAGAACGTGTGACTCGTGGAATACCATCTGCAAACGCTCATGTGATGAATTTCCAGCCCACGAGCAGTCCCGCTCCACTTCATATCTGACAGCATCATGAAACGCAGCCTGAACGGGGAACACAAACAAGAACCACAGTCCTGTTCGACTAGCGATCAGGTTCTCGAGGATAGGAAACCATTACTATCAACGCTAGATGCGCCTGTCTCGCCACCTAGAAGAAGGATTCGGGCCAAGAAAGCCTCAGACGATCAGCCTGCACCTTCATTATCGTGCGCGAAGGCAGACTCAAAACTCCCCAGCTCTGAACCAAGTCTTGCAGCCATCGAAGCTGGCGCAATAGAGGTGACGGACCACCTCAAGATCTTTTCCTCCAGACTTGCGAGGTGCGCTCGTCCGGTATCACCCCAAGTGCCTCGGCTGCCGATCAGAGACTGGGTGGACCTGTACGAACGAAACTTACATCCAAACGGCCGACACTTTGTGATTCATCAGCATGATCACCCCATCGCAGGACCGCACTATGACCTCCGGCTCCAATTTTCGGAGACGAGCTCTGTCAGCTGGTCCATCATGTACGGATTACCCGGTGATCCCAACAGTCGGCGGTTGAACCGGAATGCGACTGAGACGCGGGTGCATTGTTTCTGGGTATGTTGTCTCATGGCTCACGGTCTTTGTGAGGCACGTTCCTTTACATTATTCTGACAGCCCTTGAACCTACAGAACCACCTAATTGAAGCAGCATCCGCAAGCACAGGTAGCATGATCATTTGGGATACGGGGGAGTACGAAATCCTTCCTTCCCAGTCCAAGCCAGAAATGGTCGAAACAGACGATTCCCGGTCAGAACTTTCTGACACATCACTTCATTCTCCTGTCTATAAGAAGACTGAGAGTGAGAAACTTCGCGAAGCTTTTCGCAACGTACGTGACAAATGTCCATACCTCAGCCCTTACGACAACTTAACCATGCTGATAGCGAACAGAACAAAATCCGCCTTCGACTCCATGGAACCCGTCTGCCGGAGAACTACACCATCATCCTCCGGCTAGACAAGAATTTTGACTTTGCTAAACCGTCTTCACGGATTCCCCGGAAGAGACGTAGACGGACTATTCGTTCATCAACAACCCGTCCGGAGCCTAGCACCTCCTCAGACTCTGAAATTCCAGACGGGGAATCTCACGATCAACCTGCAGACGCAGATGCAGACACCATGGCCTCCCATTCCGAATCGGAAAGCGCCATAGACCATCAGATCCGGGTGAACAATGCTTACCCCGGTTCCACAAACACGATCGGCTCCATCCACCAGCGACGATGGTTTGCCACGCTGGACCGCGTGAACTCCGGGTTTGTCCCTGAGCCCGATAAAGCTAAAGCTGGGTCAGGGAAGAAGAGGTGGGTGCGCAAGCGGAATGTGCGGACTGGACAAGAACTAGGGTTCGAGCCGTTCTATGTTCGCGGGCCCGAAGTTGAAAGGAGTGTGGTCACGGGGAGGCTGGGGAAGGATGTGTTCGAGGATGAAGGTGTGAAAGATTTCGTGCCGAGACGGGGGTGGAGGGCCGTTGTCGAGTAGGATTTCCCTGCGCCCGTCACCCTACAGTTGACTGGACTCTGGGACAAAGCATTTCATTCCTGCTGATCGAAACCTATCCGGACTACATGAAACGATCATCCAACAAAGACCTGTACAAGGACCTCATTGCTCCATCCACTATCCAATCCCATTGCCTTCCACGCCGCCTGAACATCAACCGCTAGAACCTTAGCATGAGCACCTCCTTCCTTCCAAACCGTCTTTCTTGGCACAGCCCGGCCACGGATAGTCACCATGAAGTTTCGAGCAATACTCCAATCCTGCAGGTCAGAGAAATAAATACCCAGAGTTCCCAGACCTTTGAGGCTGACGTCGAAACGCAGTCGGCCGTTCTCCACCATGATGATATCACTGTTCGCCACGGCGGCGGCGCCAGTCATCTTACCCAACAAACCCAGGATAGCGACGTGGGTGAGCCTCGAACCATCCGAGTTGCAGCCTCTACTCCCCCTTAGGGTAAAGGATTTGGTCGCATAGGCCGTGAGAATCTCCCATTCTTTCTGCTCGAGTACAACGGAGACGAGGGCCTTATCGTCGGATGGATGCATCAGGTCGGTGATTTTGCCGCTTGTGTGCGCGCGGATAATGTACTGGCCATCTGAGCCTGCATGAATGCCTGGGAAATCGCGCAAGGGTACGATGCAAGATGATCCCGCAGCATGGATGTTGAAGAGTCCCAGAATGCCGCTGCCTGTCTTGGCCCACCCGGTGTACGTGCCAATGCGGAGGATGTTGCCTTCGTTGTAATCGTGGTACATGTCTAGCGTCCGTCCCACGATGCTAGGTCTGAGAATGATTGTTGATCCATGGATAGTGGGCGCGGTCATCTGGTTGATGACCGGTAGGCCATGTTTCCCGGGCTCGTCGGTGATGTATATCGGGCCACCTGAGAGGCAACGTGCAGCTGCATGGAACGAAGCGTAGGGATGGCACGTCTGGAACATGTCCCAGTCCGGCAAGACGTTGAGGTACCGTGTCAAGAGTGCATTGTGGGCGTTGCAAAATACATGCCATGTGTGAGATGCCGGGATCTCCGGGAAGAAGTCATCCGAGTTGCGCAGAGCGATTTGAGGCTTGTTCGTTGGGAGCTGGGAGTGAAAGATGGCTTGCGGGATCATGGACATGCACGAGATTGCCCTTGTACTGAAGTGACTTAGCGAGGAAATGGACCATGCGTCCTGGTAAGCGTTCATAAACCGTCTGCGATCCTCGGGGTCTTTCAGCAGATCAAGGAAGAACTGCGCATCTGTTTTGACCGAATCCACACCAACAGACGTTAAAAAGCTGTAGAAATCATCATAAAAGCGCTGAATATCTTCAGGGTCAATGGCCAGCAATGAACCCTTCTCGAGGGCATGCGCAACAGGCCCTCCTGTGGCCGGATCCGTAATCTGCACTTCTTTGGTCTTGTACGCTCGGGCAAGATCCCCGCTGGGCGAAATTCCACCCCAGTATCCGAAGAGGGCATGCCAGACCGCGATATGCTGGATATTCTGATGCTTCTGGCGGATGGTCTCTATGCCCTGTTTAAATCCCCGCGGGAACGCTTTGGGATCTGCTTCAAACCGCGTCCATGCCCTCTTGAACTGTGACTCGCCTTCACTATCGAGAGCCTGCCAATTGTCATCTATAATCAGATTTTGGATTTTGATTCCCTGCTCCTGCAAGGAGTCAAGAGCGAAAAGGATCTTTTCTTCGGTCAGGTTCTGTCCCAGCCCGTTCCATGTAGAGTAGCTTAGGCCGTCATACCACTCCGACATCCATTGCGCCTGAGGGTCCTTTTCCACCAGCACAATATCGTTGTCGACAGGCGAGACTGGAGTGGGTGATCGATCTGACAACACCTCCGTAGCGTACGGTCTGACCAATTTCCGAGCTTCGTATATGACAGCGCTCATGGCTACTTCGAAATCATCGGCCGCAGAAGCAAGAACCTGGAACTTGCTTGTTTCAGTGTGGTCACACTTGGCCTTAATCACGACTTCCCCTTTCTCGTTCGAAGCAAGCAGAGTCAGGACATCGCTAATCCCTGAGACCGCCAGAAGAACCAAATGGGAACCGTCAGTCCGCAGGAAGGAGCATAATACGGCATCCTCTGTCAAGCTGAAATTCCTCTTCCCATGTCTAGGCCCAAGCCATGGAATCCATACCCGTACTAGGGCAAAATAACGCGCGATTGAGGATGGTTTGCCCAGAGCGACTCGCTTGAGCCCCGACTCGCCCTCTTTGGCAGCTTCTACCGATCCGGAAAGGCTCCACAAACGAGAAGCAGGGGCCTCACTCGTACGCGACTCGACCTCGACCTCAGTCGAGAAATTATCAAAGAACTTGCCAAACCCCTCTCTATCTGAAGTTGTTGATGTACTTCCATATGTCATCGCAGAAGGACTATACGACGGTGCCCGAGCGGGATCCGTAGTAACAGATGGAAAAACACCCGTGTCGAACTGAGAATCCCGCGCCGGAAATAGTACCTCCCCGTCATTGATATGACGTTGTTGGTTGACCCATTGCCATTCTGCCTGTGGAGTGGCTCGAAATCGAACCGTGAACTGTGCATAGCCCGCGGTAGCAGGGAGAGCGATTTCCTCGGAGAAAACATAGCGACGGTACTTGTAATCCTCCTCATCCCCGTTCATCAGAGGAGCTACAATGGGCTCACATTTCTTCAGCGGGAGTGCGGTCCATTCGGAGCTACCGAGATTATGCCAAATCTGGGCCTCCCATGGTTGCTCTGGGAATAAGCTGCTTGATTCAATTACCACAGTAAAGCGAAGCTATTGTCCATTAGTTTATTTGATTGGTGGCAGTAAATGGACAAGGAGATGTAGCTCTCCCCAAGTCTAACATGAACACAAAATCAATGTAATAGCTCACCGTATCGTCCTTTTCCGACTGCAAGGCCTTCTGTACCCTTTGTATACTAGTGACCTGCCCCAGAGGCGGGTAGCACGTCACGCGCGCAAACAGACTCATTTGCGCGGGACGGTAGAAGTGAAGCTGTGATGGCATCTGATGGCGACCCGGACCGATGATGGGTCGAGTCGACGTATTCCTTGTGCTGACCTGCATCTCAAGAGCAGACCGGGAGACTCGAGAATATTAAGTTAACTATGGAGATAAGAAGTGGGGAATCACCACTGCTTTTGCAGTAGTACGGAGTAGTGTGAAGAGGATCCATTCTCCCCTCAGGTGCAAATCAGGAGAAAGGGATGCTGGACGATCATGGCGTTATGATGCATGATGAGCTGTTGTGCGGCGGTGGCGTGTTGCGGGCAAGATGAGGGGAAGGTGCAGGGCGACGCCCCTCCAGCTCCTCATGGTTGGTGTTCCTATCCGTCCTGCAGATAGTATAAGAAAGTTGATATTGATATCTTCAGCTTGTGTCGATAAGTAGATAAGGAAATTTAGATAAGGAAATCTAAAAAATTGGAAAGACCACGGAGATGGCTGAGATAGCATCATACGTCCATTCACATTAATTACATTACTATATAAATAGTGCAATGGCTATGGTAGTACATGTGCACTCGACAGTCCATTCAACGTTGTCGTATTCCTCATTAATAGCCTTCGCATAGTCTGATACGCTCGCGTTTAATCAATCTCAATTGCCAGCTTTCCGAGATGCTTTTGAGCCCACTATGGTTTGCCGTTAGCACCCTATTCTCAATGACCTTCAAGAGAAAGAAGACTCACCATGTATTCATAGGCTTCCTTGGCCTGATCGAGACGGAAAACCTTCTCATCAACGACCGGGTGGATGTCGTTCACCTCAATGGCCTTGATCATATCGTTCATCAAAGCCTTGCTTCCGACATATACACCCCGAATGGTGCAGATGTGGTTGAGTGCTTCAAGCATGCCAGGCTGACCCTTGGGATCAACTCCTCCGAGGAAACCAATGATGCTGATTGTGCCCTCAAACTTGATGCATTTCAAACTCTGACTGAGAGTACCGGCGCCTCCCACTTCGATAATGTGATCGACACCGACGTTGTCGGGAGTCAGAGAGCGAGCCATTTCGCCCCAGTTGGGGTTCGTCTTGTAGTTGATGACATGGTCCGCTCCAAGCTCCTTGAGCTTCTTGGCCTTCGTGTCAGAGGAGGTCGTAGCAATAACAGTAGCTCCGGCTGCTTTAGCAAACTATTCCAGGAATATTGTCAGTTTGTCGCGTGTTCTCTACTCAAGTATGCGGCCAACATCAGCTTGACGACTCACCTGCAGGGCAAACATGCTAACACCGCCCGTTCCTTGTACCAGAACAATCTCACCCGGCTTCAAAGCATTCATGCCATACAGAGCATTCCAGCTGGTGAGAGCAGCGCACGTAAGGGTACTCGACTCAAGGAAGTTGAGATTCCTGGGAGCCCTAACTAGGCCATTTTCGTTGAAAACACCGTATTGGCGCAGAGTACCATCAAGGACACCACCAAGGCCGGATTTGGTGCTCCGCGTGTCGACAGGACCGTACTGGTGGAACTGATTGAACAAGGTCACGACCTTGTCGCCTTTCTTGAACTGGGTCACTTTCGATCCGACCTCGACGACCTCGCCGGCACCATCGGAACCGGGGACAACGGGGAAATTAATAGGGAATGGATACATCCCCTATAGAGGCATCAGAAATGTGCGCGACAAAAGGCTGATTTGCTCATGCCGTATCGAGCGTAGAAGTGACGCACCTTGGGGATGATCAGGTCACGATAGTTGAGCGACGCAGCTCGTAGCTTGACGAGGACCTCATTTTCACCGCACTTGGGCACAGGACCATCCTTAAAATTAAGACTATCGAAACCGTTCTCCTTATCCACAACAACCCACTGCTTCATAGTTGAGGGAGCCATTTTCCGTATGTAAGGCGTCAAGTTCTCGGGATGGTCAATTGATCGCGATCAAAATCAGGCTGTTAGCTAGAAATGTACTGATTAGGGAGGCCCAGGCAGTTATTTATTTTAACTCAAGCTCTCGGCCTTGTAGTTCTTGACGTAAGGAAGAGCTCCACCTGCTATGACGGCACACTGATAACTCTCCGATTCGGCCATCTTTAACGGTGCCGAGGGATATCCGAGAAATTTGGGTTTAGTCGACGAGCAAATCATCAATGCTTGTGAGTATCCTCTGTTCAATCTGCTTATAAATCCGGTCCATCTGTGCTCAGTCTGCTGGAAATCGTTTGGGCAACGACTGCCGTGTGTCTCCTAAGGTGGTGTTGTGGTTCAAGCTTCTCAAGGGATAAAGTAAATGTGGATACCTTCAAACACCGAGTCTCCAATCGCCGGCAGTTGCACCTTAAGAGATAGTTACCTTTCTTTCCGATTTATAATCATGAGCGCTGGAGGTTGAGCAGTAGAAGGATGGATGTAGGGATCCATCTTCATCGTGCTCTACCATTTGTCCGGCCTTTTTACTACGATGGATAACGAAGAGACGTGCCGAAACTTGATTCTTCTAGAAGTCTGTCTCCACTCTGGCAAATCCACGAACCGATAGTCAATTGCCAGGCCCGTTGTTTTGGTTTCAGAATCCGATAGAATAATCCATCATCAGCATGGTGTTAAGGCCAATATCGAGTACTAACCCTTCTAGACCAGGAAAACAAGACTTCTTGTTCAAGACTTCTCCCCGTAGCTTGTATGGCTCGTACCAACGGCCGTACTTTCTCACGAATGTTACCCACCTTCAAATTCACTCCCATTGTTCCTCATAACTGCCCGGCTTGTAAGGGGGAAATCTATGTCTCGGAGTCTGACTTTGCCAAGGAGCAGCTGAAGCCGGGGTTAAAGTATTCATCATGCGCGAGCACAGGGCAGGAGCGGCTTCAAGAAGATCGTGAAAAGAGGGCTGAAGTCGAAGTTGATTGACGCTGTATGCCGCATAATGGGCCAGCCAGTCCACGAGGCTGTCGTTCAGCGGGATCTTGAGGAATGCGACTCGCAAGGAAGCGATAACTGCACGTTGTTGATCGAGGGTTTGGGGTCTGTTGATATCCGCAAAGCATGCAGTGAGCTTTTCATAGGCCAACTGCTTCAGTTCCGAGATGAGGTATACGTCGCTGAAAATATAGAGTCGGAGGTGTGCCAGCAAAGGATGATTGTCAAGCTCCACATCCGTACTTTCGCTCACATTGGCGGCTGCTGCCGATGATGCGTCAGTCTCGTCAGCGTCATCAGAGGCTTTGATTTTCTCCTGCACCAGGTCCATGCTGATCACTGATGCCGGATAGTCGCCTCGATATGTCCACTCAACAAAGCGGGCAAGAGTCCCATCAGTCGTGTCTGAGCAGGGATACACTCCATCCTCGCCCTCCGAAAATTCGCTGGTGAGCGCTGCATGAAGGACTGTAGACTTGGACTTCAAGAGGTCTTTGTGAATCTTGAACGTGCACGTTGATCCTGGTGATCTCAAGGCAACCGTATCGGAAGTCAAGAATCTATCTGGCTATTAACAGTTAAACTTGCCAACAAGCGCGAGATACTCACTCGAAACAGGCTGATTTTCCCTCCTCATTAGACATTTCTAGTGCGACGTGAAGTCCAATCGCCAGTAGTGTAGGTGGGAGGAACTACAGAAGGTGGTTGAGCTGCGACGCAGAGTTGAGGCAGTTGATGTTCCCCGTACTCTATTTCGAACGTAACGATTGCTTGATAGACCGTCTGCCAGACGTCCTGGCTCTATATATACCTGATTGACAGTTTCTGAGCCGCTATCATAGCCACACAGACCATTGTGTGATAATGTAAAATCTCATTGGCACACACAATCAAGACAGAGCGAACGCAGATCTGAGTGGATTCAGCAAACAGCTCTCTCACGAAAGACCACTTACTATCAGCGAAGTTTGGAAGTAGGCTGTGTACCTGTTGGTGTATCCATGGGTCTCATGGAGAATAAACACTCATATAGGTGGTTTGGTCTTAGCAATCAAAAGAGAGAGAAAGACGGAAACGAGCCCAAAGCCAGAAGTTTGCATTATCTTGGCGGATGCTAGGAAGTATCAAAGGAAAGGGCTTCCTTTCAGGGCGTTACCATAGCCCAAGTGAGCAGACATACTAGATGAGAAAGTGAAAGCTCTTTCGTTAAGATCCATTGTTCAGAATACGTTGACGGAAAATGTCCTCGTATAGAATGCACATACTAGTCTTATCGCTGAGTGAGATCTACATGGCATGAGGGGTAAAACAGTCAGCAGCCTGGCGCATCCCCTCACTAATTTGAAAACCGATCCTTTTCCATACGCCTCATCTCTGGGTGGCTGCTTGCATACCCTATCTTTCTTGAACTCAAGGGCGAATCGATTATGTCTCTAGGGCGTAAATTCAAGCTCAATTCTGGATATGAGATCCCCGCTGTCGGTCTAGGAACCTGGGTTAGTAGAGGTCTGCGTTCGGGATATATAAATCTTGCTGCTAATGACCTGACAGCGATCTGCGCCTCACGAGGTAGAAGACGCCGTTGCGACGGCACTTCGCGTGGGATATCGACATATCGACGGTGCCGCTGTCTACTTGAATGAAGCCGAAGTAGGACGGGGATGGAAGAAGTCCGGTGTACCTCGCGAGGAGATATTTGTTGGTTCCGATCACGGTTCACTCAAATTGTATTTGATAAAGTATCTCATTTCACTCTGCAGTTAACGAGCAAGCTGTGGAATACGCACCATCATCCGAGCCATGTCGAAGAAGCGCTCGACAGGACACTCAAGGATCTACAGACGGATTATCTGGACTTGTACCTGGTATGTCAGTTATACTCTTGACGGATATCTGCTGATAGGTGAAAAGATCCACTGGCCCATATCATTCGCACATACCAACGACACATTTCAGCCTCTCGACCCGGTCACAAAACGATTCCGTTTAGTGGACATCCCCATCGGCGATACTTGGGCAGCGTTGGAGAAGCTAGTCAAGGCTGGCAAGATTCGAAGCATTGGTGTCAGCAATTTCACCGTTGAGAAGATAGAGGAACTACTTAAGACAGCAGAGATTCCTCCCGCAGTCAACCAGATCGAGGCTCATCCTTATCTCCTTCAGCCCAGGTTGTTCCAATACCTGAAAGAGAATGCACGTCTCATCAATATCCTACAATGGCATACACATTTGTTAACTATCACCAGAATATTCTACCTGTTGCTTATAGCCCTCTGGGCAACAATATCTTCGGTGCCCCTCGGTATACTAAATCCTCATGCCACCGCTGACGGAGTGAACTAACCGTCAAACAGTGTTGTCGATGACCCCGCCGTGATCGAAATAGCTAAAAGACTGGGCAAAGATCCTGCGGGATTGCTGATCTCTTGGGCTGTCCAGCGTGGTTCCGCTGCTATTCCAAAAAGTGTCAAAGCAGCTAGAATAGAGAGCAATTTTCAAGGTATCTATCAACCTCTCCAGTCTTCTAACCTCTTTGACTGACCAGCACGTCTCCATCAGACTTCATCATCCCTGATGGGGAGTTCGAAGCTCTCAACAAACTGGACCGCCATCAACGATATAGCTATCCCTTCCGCTGGGGTGTGGATGTGTTCGGGGAATTGGGTGCTGAGGAAGCCGAGAGACGCGCAGAGGAGCATGCAGCGAAGTTTAGGGAGAGTGAGAGCGCATAACTTTTGTAGCGGTCAGATGTCCTATGGATGCTGAGTGGCACATATATATACGATCTATACACTAATTGGATGAGGTTGGTGCTGGGTGCTTAATTGTCCAAGATGGGAATGAAGTAGATACACTTCTTGCAATGAATATGTTCATCTGCGTGCAGAATTCCCCATTGGCCCATCGTACCGGCGGTTCACTGAGTTCAGCAGACTGCGTCATGGCTACCGGATTGAGCGCATGAAGAAGCAGAGAACTCCGTCAACCGAGAATGAAGACGTGGACATCTGCATAACTGACAAATACTGCGCAATTCAGCATAAAGCTGATTCCGTGACCACAGAAATCACTGCCGGCTGACTATGGAAAGCAAGGGATGGAAACATATTCCGATGCTTTCAGGGCAGCGATTGGTTACGGATCATCTCCGACCTTCTGCTGCATGATGTCAAATACTGAGTCTGTGCCTCAATATCTAGAGAGGTAGGGTCCGTCATTGACCACCCGAACCACCCATTTGGGACATCGTGAAGATCCAGTTGCATATTAACCTGATGTGACTGGCTCGACTTGAGTGTCTGTGAGTTATGGAACCTTCGCGATGGGATGCTTGGGGGTGGTCACCATTATGCGCTCTGGATAAGCACTTGGCTCGAATATGTATATAAAATCTTCATGCTTGCCGGGCTGTATATTCGAATCCATATTCAACAATGGTGGCTCCCCGTATCTGCGACGTGCATGAAAGACAAGATGCCAATGATATTTTAACACAGCTCTCCCGACTGGACCCCCTCTGTCTGGCTGGGGCGCTAGTTATCTCAGGGTTGTTCTTCCTATTGACTCTTCCTCGAAGGTCGTCGATCCCTATGGTCAATGAGAAATCGCTTTTCCAAATTCGGTCCTCGCACGCTCAGAAGCGGTTCTTGCAAGATGCGCGCAACTTAATCAAAGCTGGTTTTAGCAATGTACTTCCCGCATGCAGCTGATGCTTTGGAATCAAGAACTAAGTCGCTGGAGGGCTCCCATCTTTCGGGTTCACTCGGACAATGGAATCAAGACCATGCTTGCACCCGAGTGCGCAAATGAGATTCGTGCTCACCCTGCCTTGAGCTTTGGCCGTGCAATTACACTGGAGTTCCACTCGGACATTCACGGATTCGAACCTTTCAATCAACTAGCCAGCAGCAATGACACCTTCCAAGATGCTATCCGAATGAAGCTGACACAGAACCTGGGTGAGTTGTAGGATCTCGATATAACTCTTATGTCATGTACAATCTTCTGATTTCTTGACTGTCAAACAGGAAGTGTGACCAAGCCCTTCTCAGATGAGACATCGATTGTCCTTAAAAAGCACTGGTCGAACGATGGCAGTGAGTTATCATTTGCCAGTCTGTTTCACAAATACTGATCAGGTCAGACTGGCATGA
Organism: Aspergillus novofumigatus IBT 16806; assembly: GCF_002847465.1. Taxonomy (NCBI): domain Eukaryota; kingdom Fungi; phylum Ascomycota; class Eurotiomycetes; order Eurotiales; family Aspergillaceae; genus Aspergillus; species Aspergillus novofumigatus. The sequence goes on from NW_020194278.1 coordinate 1,911,403, forward strand.
AGTGGCTCTCAAGCCGACCATTCTTAAAATAGTTGCCCAGCTCTCATCAAAAGTCTTCCTTGGGGACAAGATTTGTCGTAACCCAGACTGGCTGCAGATCACTGTCGACTATACCGTGGACACCTTCTTAGCCGCTGAGGATCTCCGGCTCTGGCCCAGATTCATACGCCCTGTTGTGGCCAACTTCCTGCCATCCTGCCGTAAAATCCGCCGGGAACTGAAGGAAGCGACGGAAATCATAACTCCGGTGCTAGAAGAAAGACGCAGGGATTAGAAGCAGCCAGGAAGGCAAACCAGCCACCAAAACGCTATAATGATGCTATGCAGTGGATGGAGGAATGCGCCAAAGGTCAGCCCTACTCCCCTGCAGAAGCGCAAACGGCCTTCTCAATCGTTGCCATCCATACGACGTCAGACATGCTCACGCAGGTCGTCCTCTACCTTTGTACCCTTCCGGAGGTCATCCAACCGCTTCGCGAGGAAATTGTGGCGCTCATCCAGGAAGGGGGATGGAAGAAGACTGCTTTATATAAGCTCAAACTCATGGACAGTGTGCTGAAGGAGAGTCAGCGCATGAAGCGGGTCAACATCAATAAGAATTTCTATCCCTTGTCAAGTGTCTGTATCTCGTGATACTAAAAGACTGATTGCGCAAAGCTTCAACGAGACGTCTCGCACTGGAGGATATCAAATTATCGGGTGGCACACTCATTCCAAAGGGCTCCTCCCTTCTCGTCTCTAGCCACAAAAGGTGGGATCCAGACGTGTACCCAAACCCCGAGAATTTCGACCCCTATCGGTTTTTTGAGACTACGCGAGACTCCTGGCCACGAGACTTCGGCCCAGCTAGTGTCGCCGTCTCCAGAGCATCTCGGATTCGGCTATGGGAAGCACGCTTGTCCGGGACGGTCCTTCGCTGCCAACGAGGTTAAGATCGCCTTGTGCCCTATTTTATTAAACTACAATTTCAAACTGCCTGATGGCTGTACACAGACGGTGCGAAAGAGGGGCATCTCGCTCAGTGCTGATCCTTCGGCGAAACTCGTCATCAGACAGCGACAAGAAGAGATTGCGCTCTGAGAGTGGGACTGGGTTTTTGTTATCACGTCACTGCTAACTTATGTTTTTCTATCTGTGTGCAATAAGAGCACTGCGTAGAATGTAGGCCTTAAGTATAACCGTCTCTTTTTGTAACACACCAGTCGATGAATCGTAGGTGTCCGACATTGATGACACAAGCTGTTAGTGAGCAAAAAGAATGTTATCATAAAAGTCTCGGCTCAATGTGCTGTCTGCATTTATCCAAGTCAAGATCCGCTGAAAGAATATTTAATTTTTTAGTTGGACTGATCAAGGTCGAGAAATGGTTGAACTTGGGCCAAGATAGCATTCAGCAAAGTGTTGATTGCAGGAGAGAAAGGGGAGTGACTTTTTCACATCAAACACCAACTGGCGAACATAAACACTGATGATTAAGTGAAAACAACCTCAAGGCAGCCAAACACACCCCAAAAACTGCTTGCTCACCAGGAATAATTTCCACATACTTATGAAACTTGTTGCCATGAACTCTTATGAATAGATCTTGAGAAGTGGCAATCACAATGCCAGCCGTCAAAAAAGGCAGAGTGACAAAAACCGAGGCTAAACAGTCACCACGACGAAAATCCACTCGACGTAGCTTGACAGGAAAGGCAGATGATGATCGGAAAAAAGGTGAGTGACTCATCGAGCCACGATTATCAATAGGTCTATAGACGTGCATAGCTGTGGTCCTGGATGAATCCAACGGCTGGATTCAACCTGGTTCTACCTGCCCTTTTTTGCTGTATCATGACGGACGCAACTCCGGTTCATTCTGTCTCATTTGGGGTCATCCTACGCACAAGAATCCACCATTTCGCCTGTGCTCTTACTTCAATTTTATTTGAAAGATTCTGGACCGCTAGATATAAATGAGTCGAGACGCGTATTGACCTAGTTGCAGATCCCAAGCCACTACCTCTGGTAGAGCGCACCAACAGTCTACCAATCGAAGAATTCACCTCGCTATATATCAATCCAGAGCTCCTTGATTACGATTTACTATGGCGTCCAAAAGACAAATGCAGTCCTTATGACCGCAATAAGTTTCACATCAAAATGCACTGCACCGTTGACGTCTACTCATCCAGTACGATTCCCGCCGACGTATTTGATGTGTGTTTCAAATTCATCGAGCAGACGTCGGCAGACGCTTACAGGGCGTCCAGCTCGGGATGGTCTGCGGCTCGGAAGCGAAAAGAGATGCGATTGCCTGATATGAAATATCTTATTCAACGACGCAGCCGGACAGGTCCACCTGAAGCGACCTTCGCGGACGGCATATCCTTCCAGAGGGGAGAGATACTTGCGTTCCTTTCGTTTATGGTCACGTACGAGGATGGCAAGGAAGTAATTTACTGTTATGAGGTGCATGTGGCCCCGAAGGCTCAGGGCCAGGGAATTGGAATGCGTCTGATGATGCTGTTGCGATCAATCGGGCTCAAGATTGGCCTGGAGAAGGCTATGTTGACCTGCTTTCGGTCCAATCATCGCGCATTGCGGTTTTACAAGTCGATCGGTTACAAGGTGGATGAGAACTCCCCCAGGTCGATTCTGTTGCGGACAGGAGAAGTGGAGCCTGACTACTATATCATGTCTGAATCTCTGAAACAGAAGTCGTCGCATGAGAATGATAATGTCTGAAGTCCCTTTCGAAGCTCAATATTGAAAGGGTCTATGGTACCATAATCTAGACCTGTCTAACATCTTTGCCGCGCATTTCTGGATTCTCCTGCTCCCACTCGTCTCTGAGAGCAGCAAAGATTGTGTCTGCCAAGAGGATGGAGAGTCCCAGACTCCACACTAATGTGATGGCATAGAAGAAGTTGGCATTGCCAGATCCAGCGTAGATCCATAGGTAGTAGAATGCAGGGCCCAGGAGGGTGGCGTATAGAAGCGCCGAAATGGCAAAAAAGGTGTAGCGCATCACTATTTGTCGTTAGCAGAAGCAAACCGCCAGGGGGCACGGGCAGAACTCACAGGGGAACAAATGCCGGTAAAGAGGGAGAAGTGCAAAGTACAAGGAAGCATCCGAAATACTAGGATACGGCTTGAATATGGCGAAGATGCCCATGAGGGAGGTCAGAACAAAAAGAGGCTGCTTCCGCAATCGAACGGTGAGACCACCGACATAGCCCGTTAGATGGAGCCAGAAGACGCCAAGGAAGAACTCCCGGAAGGAATCGAAGATTTCGATGAAGAAGTACCACCAGAGGCCAATGTTGGGAGTCAGGTCAGGGACAAGCAATTGGAAACCGTATGTTGCAGAGATAAACTGCTGAAAGTCCGGAACGACTAAGTAAGATAGGCCCAGAAGCCCTCCCACGCCGAGCAAAAGTATGCCAAAGTGCTGAATGGCGAAGATTGCAACTCCAGAAGGAGGCTTCACGCCTTGAGCACGTCGATCGTAACACAAAAGCACGAGCGGAACAAACAGAAGGGCCGGGTAGATTGACAAATATGACGCGCATCCTAGAGCGAGCATGGCATTGAAGTTATTCCCAGTGACGGCATTCGACAGAGCATAAAGGATTGCGGTCGAAGTAAAGGCGCTTGTGGATCGGCCCAGACAGGCGGCAATGGTGAAGGGGTTGAAAAGGTACCTGTTAACCGTCAGGAGCAAAGCCATGCAGGAAGTCGCAGAGTATAATTACCATGCTGCCACATCTACCCCACCCCACTTGATATCCTTTCGCAAAGCTGTATACAATCTTCCCGATATCGCCTGGTTGGAGTCGGATATGGTGACCAAGGCATTGGCATTAACAAGGTCAATCAGACCGTAAAAGACGGCCGTCGCTAACGGATACTCTCTAGCATTCGGTAGTAGGGCGAATATAGGGAGAAGCAGCGGCGCCTAACACGTGGTATTGCGACTTAGTAAAGAACAAAAAGAGCGGATTCCGGACTCCATACCTGATGGAAGACGCCTCCGTCATAAGGGGAAACATTCCGAGTGTAAAGAAAAAGGCCTTCTTGAACTGGAGATAGATATATCAGCTCGAGCATTCCAGACACAGAGGAAACAGCTCGTATAGAACTCACGTCTTTTGAAACTGTTCACTGGTGTAGAGACCTCGACTCTGCCCGTCAGCAGGTCCGGCAGCGAGGGGAACAGGAGCAAGAGGAGAAGTCGCAACACGAAAGCACCGCCGAACACGGCGGCTTTCCGTCGATCGACCGGCATGATGTGTTCAACAAGAAATTGAAGACTGCAGCATAGCAACTATCAATATTTGACCATCACTATCTGGCTTTCAGTCAGTGTCTCACTGTGGCTTAACTCCGTAGGCTTTGTATTGCTCCAGCTGTCCTTCGGCCTGGCGCGCCAAGACTCCGCCCATTACCCTTTTCCGCAGCGCACGGGCCAACCAAGCTTGTGATTGGAGAAAAAAAGGAAAAGAGGGAAAAAAAGAGTTATCAAGAAATTTTTCTGGTTATCAGAAAAAAAGTCTCCCCATCAACAACTTTTCGCTGAACAGCCATACACCGCAAAGATGGGTAAAATCAAGAAGAAGGGTATGCTTATCGGACCATATTCTTTGCGCTCTTGAGTTTCAATTGACATTTTTTTCAGGTACCTCTGGTCAGGCCAAAAACTACATTACTAGAACTCAGGCAGTTCGCAAGCTTCAGATCTCTCTGCCTGACTTCCGTCGTCTTTGTATCTTCAAGGGTATGTTCAGTGAATCTGATCCTTCATTTCTCCTTTCTATATGTGGTGGCGTCGATCCTAACTGGATTATCCCTGCAAATTAGGTATCTACCCTCGTGAGCCTCGGAACAAGAAGAAGGCCTCGAAAACATCGACCCCGAATACCACCTTCTACTACACCAAGGACATCCAATATCTTCTCCATGAACCCCTACTCAGGAAATTCCGGGAGCAGAAGGCCGTTGCGAAGAAGATTGCACGGTCTCTTGGACGCGGAGAAGTCGGCGATGCAGCTCGGTTGGAGAAGAACCATGCCCCCAAGCTCACATTGGACCATGTCATCAAGGAGCGCTACCCCACCTTCATTGACGCCTTGAGAGATCTGGATGATGCCTTGTCACTTCTCTTCCTCTTTGCCAACCTCCCCTCAACCGCTCACGTTCCTCCTAAGACTATCGCCCTCTGCCAAAGGCTTTGTCACGAATTTCAGCATTACTTGATCACGACCAACTCTCTGCGCAAATCTTTCCTTTCAATCAAGGGTATCTACTATCAAGCTACTATCCAAGGACAGGACATTATGTGGCTGGTTCCTTACCGATTTGTGCAGCGCGTCAACGGCGACGTCGATTACCGTATCATGGCCACATTTGTTGACTTCTACACCACTCTGCTCGGATTCGTGAACTTCCGGTTGTATTCGTCGATTGGTCTGAGATATCCCCCCAAGTTTGACACCAGAAGTGACGAGAATGGTGCGGAATTGGCGGCTTTCACCCTCGAGGGCCGTGGAGTCGGCGATGCCCCGAAGGCCATTGAGGCTGGTAATACGCAAGCAACCACCTCCACTAACAAGGAGGCCTCGAAGGAAATTCAGGCGAAGGTCGACGACGTGATCAAATCAGCAGGATTGGATGAGGCAAAGGAGGAGCCGGCCGCCGAGACGACCGAGGAATCCAGTGAAACGATTGACAAGTTCGAGCCCGCAGCCCCAGAAGCCGATACACTCCCCCAACCTGACCTGAGTGGAAGCGAGGCCGGATCGCTCTTCGCCCCATTCACATTCTACATTTCACGAGAGGCACCTAGAGCGCCACTTGAATTCATTCTGCGGGCTTTCGGCTGCAAGAGAATCGGCTGGGATGCCGTGCTCGGTGATGGTGCTTTCACTCACGACGAGACAGATACTCGTATTACTCACCAGATCGTTGACCGACCTCAACTGCCCGAGTCCTCTCTCCCAGCTATTCCTGCTGCCTCAAAGGACGGTTCCGACGCCGTTCAGAAGGTGAAGCCTGGTACTCGGATTCCTGGTCGAACTTACGTCCAGCCTCAGTGGGTCTGGGATTGCATCAATGAGGGCAAGCTTGTCCGTCCTGATTTGTATGCACCCGGTGCCACCCTGCCGCCTCACTTGAGCCCTTGGGTCAAGCCTTCAAGAGGCGGCTACGATCCTAAAGCCAGCCTGGCCGAGCAGGAAGAAGAAGGCGAGGCCGAGTTAGACGAGGACAGTGACGAGGAGATGGAAGAAGCCTCCAATGATAAGAAGGCCGAAGCTAAGGCAGATGTTGGATCGGAAAGTGAAGACGAGGACGAGTCAGTCGACGGTGGCATGGATGTTGCCGGTACCGATGATGACGAGAGCGAAAGTGAAGAGGAAGAGGAAGACTTTGGTGGACTTGAAGAAGAAGAGGCTGCTTCCGAATCAGAGGACGAAGAGGAAGCGACTCGCACCCAGCACCAGAAGGAACTCGAGGCTGAGGCTGCTGGTCTTCCCTTCTCTTCCAACGGTGCTACTAGCGATGCATCCAAGAAGAAGTCTTCCCAGGCTAAGAAGATCGCTGCCAAGAAGCGCAAGGAGGAGGAAGAGCTGGAGAGACAGAAGATGATGATGAGCCGTAAGAAGCGCAAGTTGCTTGAGAAGATGATCTACTCGAACAAGAAGCAGTCCGAGGAAGCGGCGAAGCTGCGGTCAAAGAGGAGAAAGCTTGAGAAGGAGGGGGCAAAATGAGTTCATTAGATAAAAGTTAGCAGCATGCTTTTGGCGACAATTCCTGGGATTTGGGGACATTCAATCTTCTGGCGTCATTCCTTGGCTTTGTACTATTTTCAGCATATAAACATCGTATATTAAGATTCCTCCATGTTCTTGCACCAATCGTATAAAGAACACCAATCGTATATATTCTCAAGTCTAGGGAGCAGTCCTGCCGAAAGCTCGATCCTGGAACCTGAGGCTGTAGCTGTTCGCACGTCACGTGATATCAATTTCTTCTTCTGGTTCTCGTCTGAATGTGATTCCTATATCTATGTAATCAAAGCTGATAAGGCGCGAGATCTTTTCACAAGAAATCCCATGTTTCCAAGCCAGGTCTGCTGAAATTTCACTTCTGAAGACCTGTTTTGGCAAACTCCTAGCTAACGCCTCTGATCATGATCGTTCCGCCAGCTGCAACGAGGCACTTGATTTTGACCATACGATGTTAGAAGACGGGCAATTTTCATCATATCACTTCAACGCCACGTATAATTGATCTACCTGTCAATAAGTTTTCCATACTTAGGAGGCGCATGACTCTCTTAGACTGAAAACAATGTCCTCGGTCTTTGGAAGCCAACCCTCACGCTTCAGTCCTCCTCAATCTGCACAACCGTACAGATCGATATTCGGAGGCCCAAGTAGCCAAGATGTGGCTGACCTGGAACCGTACCCCGAGACACAACAGTCCGGAGGTCGCGTGAATCAGCATGATTCAGACGTTGACATGGAAGACGTTCTATTGACTGAAAACGATTACTCAGATGATGAGACTTATGTCGAAAGTGAGGATGACGGTTCTGTATCCGACGATGAGGCCAGCAATGATGGTGATTCGTCCAAATTATCGAAGAAGCAGGCCGCGGTAGTGCCTTCGTCTAGCAAGCAGCTCCCTGACAGTCCGCCGTCCTCGCCCTCATACAGGCCTAATAGGTTCCGTGGGCCGGAGTCTACGTGGAGAAAACTCACGTTTGAAGACCGGCAGAATGCGCAAGCTCTAGAGGAACTCAGAGCCAGAGACCTTGCCGCTCATCTTTACAATGCTTTTGCCTTACGGGTTAGGGCACGTGAGATCGCACAGCAAGCGTTAGAAAGTGATAAGCAGCTCGACGAAACAGAAGCTTTTGTACCTCCGAAGCGTTGGACAGCGTGGCCTGTACCGGCAACGGAGGTCCCTCGTCCAGGAGAGCATCTACGAAGACGAATAGACGATGAATGGACTTTGAGAATGCCACCGGATCCCCGGCCCAGCGCGGAGCTGGAAGAGTCAATTATAGCAATCATGCTCAAAACTGCCAAGGATTGCTTTGAGGCAAGAGATTGGACGACTAAAGGCGTCGGCCCAAATCCAAAGCGAAAGGCACGATCTGTGTCCAGAATGAACGACGAAACTACTGGTATGGAGAGCGAATGGGAAAGTGACATTGACTCTACGGATGCCATGGAACTTCGTCCGGTAGTCCAAGCCGATGATGACAAATCTCGACGACAGCTACGACCTCTTACGCGCAACATACTTACCCGATTCGATCAGCTACTGATGGGTCTGCACCATGCTCGAAAAGGCGGAGTGGCGGGCGATGATAGCTCAGCAAGCGAATGGCAGAGTGACACGGAGAGTGTCGCTTCGAACGCATCTCTTTCCAGGAAAAGGCGCAAGGGCGAAAAGGGAGAGAGGAGTCAATCAAGAGGGCGCAAACGTACTCGCAGATCCTCGGTGCGGGCTACATCCACTACAGGCCGATCTCGCAGTGTACTTGCGTCGAGTGCACGCACTGCTTCTCGTTCACGTGGAAGGTCCTTTGATAGTGATCGCAGGCGATCAGCCAGTCGCATTCGTCGTGGGCTTCGGGACTGGAGCGAAGTGTTAGGTATTGCTTCCATGATAGGCTTGCCGCAGGCTGCGGTTATGCGCACTGCTCGCAGATGTGCGGCTCTTTTCGGCGAGGATATGGAATTCCAGACCTTCAGGGAGGGTCAACTACAGCATTCGAAGGAAGGATATGTCAACAAATGGGAGTATGTCGAGGACGAGTCCGATGAGTCAGAACCGGAGCCACAAATCGAGCCATCCCCTCCTAGCCGGGCTCAATCTCGAAAAGCACGCTCCCGCGCAGCATCTACAATTGGCTCGACTTCTCGTCCCGGTAGTCCAACATCGGAGGCAGCTGGTAGCACATCACGACTCAAAGGCAAAGGGCAGCATCGCAAACAGGACATAGTGTGTCCTGTCAAGTCATGTCCCCGACATATCGATGGTTTCACTCGGACATGGAATCTCAACTTGCACATGAAGCGAATGCATGCCGGATACCGGTCCAGAAGCGCCAGTGTCAAGTCTGCGGGTGCCAGGTCCCGTGCTCCGTCAGTGAGCGGTTAGCAAACGTATTGCTGAAGTTAAATACCATTCTTAAGATCCTGCTCGAACAGTAGTCACTGGATCAGGTGCTAATGGATCAACACTGTTCATCCAGATGGATAGTCCCTTAGGCGGACTCAATTGATAAGGTAAACTATTTGGTCACATTTTGTAAATTCACCGCCGTAGGTCGGTGTCGTTGGGCTGTACTATTGGCTTGATCCACCGGAGCTGTTCGAAAAATTGAATATTACTGGATGGAAATGCCGAGCTCCCCGGTCCGCAATTCTGGCCGTGTTTTATCGATACGATTGATGTATTTGATGTCGAAATTTGGGGTTGTTGAACAAGTCTCTGATCTTCAAGAGAGCAGCTATTTCTCTATCGCTGTAGTTGGCAAATACAGAATGTGCGTAGTCTCATGATTGTCAAATAAATCAGCTCCACCATGGGGATAGGAGCGAGTTTGGGGTAGAAATGCATGCCGTTTCTAGAATGACGTCGACCGACGTGATGGAGAGCTCCCCGCTTGAGTGAATGGTGGTAATGAATGCTTGACGGGCTCGGAGATACGATGAGCATTTATTTTACACTCGCATCGTTGGATCCATTCTTTCCTGGATTCTATAAAGTATAAAGATCACTCAATTCCCTTCTCCAGTAGATAAGACCTTTCTAAGGTCTTTTTTATTTCCGCAACATTCCAGTACTCCCTCGGCGGAAGAGCTTCACGACTTTCCCCGCATACTTAGACAGAAGGAGTATCATACATATTATTCCTGTTTGTTGTTCCAAACTCCCTGCGCGACTGAAGGCAACTTAGTCCCTTTTGAGGGCTCATCATTCTATCGCCATGGAGAGGATTATCCGTCCAGTTTCGCGGCAATTGTTGAGATCGCGAGCTCGGTATCCCTTTGCCGTACCGACACTTCATACCAGAAGATTATATTCAAAAAGCCATGTTGTACCACCGGTAAGGCCACTCTTGAAGGCTTACACTCTATGGAAATGAGCTCACAGATGCTGCTTTAGCTGAAAGATCAGTCTCTCTTCATTGAGAAGGCTTATGTCAACGGAGAATGGGTTGACGCACAATCAGGAAAGACATTCGAAGTCCACGGTAAGGCTTGTGCTCCCCTGATGCTAGAATGAAACTTATCCCCTATTCCCCTTAGATCCCGCCTCTGGAAAACTTATCGGCACATGCCCCGAATTCGACGCCCTCGACACAGAAAAGGCCATCGAGGCCGCCTCAGCTGCCTTTCCCATGTTCCGCACAACCCTAGCGCGCGAGCGTGCCCGCATGTTGCGACGATGGTACCAATTGATGATGGATAATGCAGAGGATCTAGCAACATTGATCACATGGGAGAACGGGAAGCCCCTAGCTGACGCCAAGGGCGAGGTGAACTACGCAGCCAGCTTCTTCGAATGGTTCAGCGAGGAAGCCCCCGGATTTATGGTGACACGATCCCCGCATCAGTTCCCGGCAACCGAGTCATGACATTGAAGCAGCCCGTTGGTGTCTGCGGCTTGATCACTCCGTGGAATTTCCCCGCTGCTATGATCACAAGGAAGATCGGACCTGCTCTGGCCGCGGGTTGCACGGTTGTGTGCAAGACTCCTGGCGAAACACCCTTCACTGCGAACGCACTTGCGGAGCTGGCTCATCGCGCCGGTATTCCCAAGGGCGTGGTCAACATTGTGACTTCGCTCAAGAATACGCCGGAGGTGGGAGAGGTAATCACCACCCATCCTGAAGTTCGCAAGGTCTCGTTCACCGGTTCGACCAATGTCGGTAGACTGCTCATGAAGCAGGCTTCATCTACTATCAAGAAGGTGTCCTGGGAGCTGGGCGGAAACGCACCATTCATCGTGTTCGATGATGTCGACGACCTCGATGCCGCAGTCGCCGGAGCCGTTGCCTCCAAGTTCCGTAGCTCCGGCCAGACCTGCGTCTGTGCTAACCGGATCTACGTCCAGAGGGGCGTGTATGATGAATTCGTCCAGCGCTTCGCCGCAAAGGTCAAGGACTTCAGGCTCGGCGCCGGCTTCGAGGATGGCGTCACTCACGGCCCGCTTATCCACGAGCGTGCCACCGAAAAAGTCGACCAGCACGTCAAGGACGCTCAAGCCAAGGGAGCCAAGCTTGTCGCGGGAGGCCAAAGAGTCCCCGATCTGGGCCCCACCTTCTACGAGCTGACTGTCCTCGCGGAGATGAGCAAGGATATGTTGATGGCCTCGGAGGAGACGTTCGGCCCCGTGGCTGGAATTTTCCCCTTTGAGACCGAGAAAGAGGTCGTCGAGCTGGCCAATCGTGCAGAGGTCGGACTTGCGGGTTACTTCTTCAGTGGTAACATCAAGCGTATTTTCCGGGTTGCGGAGGCGCTGGAGGTCGGTATGGTTGGGGTCAACACAGGTCTTATTAGCGATGTCGCCTCTCCGTAAGTGTCCCTGTCAGCCAGAATGCTACTGCGTTGTGCTAACTTTCTCTAGGTTCGGTGGTGTTAAGCAGAGTGGCTTCGGCCGTGAGGGCAGCAAGTACGGAATCGACGAGTTCCTTACGATCAAGAGCGTGACCTTTGGTGGTATGGGTGAGCCATTGCAGTCATAAGCAGGGAAATCAGACGGAGAACATTGAATTCGAATCTGTAATTTTCAAATCACAGTAATGACAATATAGGCTATTGACCAAACATCCTAATCACACTTCGTCTCATCACGGTAATTATCCGTAGTCGCCGTACTATAATCCCACCAGAAGTTCAAATACTGAGGATCCGACTCTGGGATCTCGCACTCCGAGACATAATCCGGTAAATCCTGTCTCAGGATCGAGGCATACTCCTCCAAGGGACAGGCATAGCCTGGACCAGACTGGCACGCACGAAACGGCACTACGGCTTCGTTCAAGACTAATCGGACGTACGTTCCGGCAGGCGAGATCGCCGTGGCGTTGCAACTCAGTCGCTCTATGGTGAGATGGCCGCCCATTGGCACCAGCTCACTACTCGACCATGAATGGCTGAAGGCGACACGGTCAGTCGGGAGATCTTCGGGTGGGGTCAGGATACCCAGTGCGTCGATGATGGAGGTGATATCGGTATCGTGCGCACTGTAATTATGGATATCAGCTACAATTGGGGAGGTAGATGGGGAGGTTGACGTACAAGTTAAAGAAGAGGTTGCCGGACGAAGGTCCCTGCTCGAGAAGAGTGAGACTAGCATTGACGTACACGGAGCCAACCGGACGCGTCTTGTTGTTTCCGGGTCTAGGAGAAATGGAACAGTCAACGCTGGTTGTGTATTAGCTGAAGTGTGAGATCGGCTTACCCGGCGCAATAGTAAAAGTGTAGATCCCAGATGTAGCCAAAGCTGACCCATTCGTCCATGGTGAACACCCCCGTCCAATCCGAATGTCCACGGACGCTGGGTTCATAGGATGCCATTGCTTGTGAGATTAGCAAAGAGTAAACAAGCCAGCAGATGCTAAAGGAGCGACCTACTCATCAACCAGAATATATCCGTCGACGTCAAGTCCAGACCGAGATGCTGGGCGTTGAGCCGCTGCGCCGCACCCTCAAGCTGGGGCAACGACTGCGGCCATGCATCGCATATGCGCTGCGCATGCTGGTCGCGAGCATGACACGTACGCGATAGGGCATTCGCGCCCTGACGAGCCGACTCGGAGATGATATTGATAGCTGCCTTCGTCTTATACTCGTCATCACCGAAGAACCCTTCCCCGAACATTCGAGCCGTGTCTACGATACGGCCGGCGTCGCTAGCGAACACAGGCACAATCGTCTCTTCGTCCCAGAGGTGGCCGTATCGATTGCGCGTCTCCATGCCGTGCTTGTAAGCGTCCTGAATGCCGTTGTACGGTCCAGTGGTGGTTTCTTTGTCATAATAGCAACTTGAAGGGACGAAGTAGGTCCAATTCTTGACAAAGTTCAGATCACCATCGACGTGTGGCTCGTCGAACACGGCCTTCTTGATCTTTTGCAATGCCTTTTCTATCTTTGGTCCTTCGCTTGCGAGAGGGTATCGCTCTCCGTGGCGTTTGATCATGACCACCTGGTCAACTGAACAGCCGGCCGGAGGGTCGCGATTGATCCCGTAGTTGGTGCGGTCCACATATGGTCCTATTGCGCCATTGTGTTTGAGGATGTTATTTCCATCAAGCGTTTGCTGCGAGAATAGCAGTGTTGCGGTGGTCGCTGTGATTAAGACCAGGAGTTGCGCGTAACGGCGAACCATGACGTTGGATGTTGTCCACCCTCTTTTTACCATGCGGCTGCCAGATAGTTCACACAGTGCAAATGGACGTAGACACGGGTGAGAAGTTCGCGAGCCCTAGAACAACATACCTGAGGGCAGGGGTTCATCCCGCATTCCTGAGCCATAGGAGCGACAATGTCCCGGTACCAGTTTTGAATATCGAAAGGAATGTTTGCTCACGGTACGTCGAGGAAGCCACTGATTTACACTTGTGCGCATGCTATTTCTCGTTCATCAACAATAGCCGTGGCCTGCGATAGAGTGAACACGCGATTTTGGTGTACGGTGGATATCGAAACAACTGAAGCGATATGATATTCGAATTCGGACGCTTCTTAGGAGATCATTGGAGATCACTTAAGCTCGAGGTGCTCTGGATGGATAAAGTAGCAGGCTTGAGAAGTGGTTAGTTAACTGAACGAGTGCGTGGATCCAAGGACCGAAGGCGTAGAGGAGAATGGTCTTCTGAAAAAGACGTGACATAGTGAGACAGATGTCTAATGTACAAAATAACACGAGCGCCGGAACCAATAACCGAAAATAAGTTGACCATGCATATCCCGAGTACAACGACGAAACCATGTGTTCATTGAGGCATGTCTGTGCCGAATCCAACCAAGCACCATGCCGTGACATAGTCGATAAGGCTTCCTTCATGGTTCAAACAGTAGATAAAGATCATTTCCCCCTTTCCTCTGCTCTATGTAGCGCAGTTATTTTCCTTGACGTTGCTTGTGCTTAGGATTCTTTGAACTGTATTTGTATGTGGTCAGACTTAGGTCTATCGAGTGCAAAAGGAGCCGCCGACACTGACCAGATGATGTAAACTCGGTTCTTCCTCCGAACAGGCTATTGATAACCAGCCATTAGTATGATGTAGACCATGCAGGCAGCATAACTCATACCTTGCAACCATCGCATAACCGCTTAACGGACGATCTCGTCTTCATGCCCCGGACCTGCTCCAGTTGTCGCACAGTGGACCCCACAACGCCGACATTGGTATCTTGCTTCTTCGCAGAACGCAGGCTCTGAAGGCTGTTGCCGACCGATACTCTTGATAGTTGCGATTGTGACCGCGAAAGGAACTGGTGAGAGAATGGCTGACTCGGGAGAAGTTGGCGGAGGGCTCGGGTCGAAGAACCCAAGATGGAGCGAATGGACAGCATGATGAAGAATAGCGGAAAGGACTGGTAGCCTTTACCGCGACAATTCGTTCTTGATCGGCCGTCCAGAGGTGCAAAGGATCAGATGGTCAGCTTCATGCTCCCAAGGTCATCAAATCCGCGGAGCAAATGTTCGCCGGAGTTTCTGTATCGCCGAGATCCGGGTCCATCACCAACCACCAATCCATGGGTAGATACTACATGCAGTCAAGGTTCCATGGACGATTTACTTCGTTTGTGGGTTACTGCTATGGCAGCATTTGTATCAGGTATCACTACGAGGCACCCTCGATCGTGGTGAAATGTACTACATGAAGTCAGGACATCAGGCTCTGCTTCAACCCATACCTGGAACGACACAAGCCCGGGTCGGTGCTTGACCAGAATTGAAGCGCGGCTCATTGGCGATGCTGTGTTTCTTTGGTGAAAGGGAACATTGAGGAGAGAAAGGAAACTGGAGGGTTGCGGGAGCCTTCACCATTCATACAGCCGAGAATACTACGAGGCGGAGCTTATCGAGTCGGTGGCTGTGGACCTGTATCTCAATGATGGAGAGCAATGCCCTCACTCTACCGCCAGACTATATATCGCTAGTCTCCATGGTTCTCATGAAATATTTTGCTCCCTGTGTTGCATATCCAACTTCAATATGTCGTTGCTTGACCTCCCCTTGGAAAACTTCCAAGGGATTCTCGATTTTGTTGTTATCCAACAGAGACACCGATCGATCCAACTTCGTCTGGTAAATCGCGAGTCTGCATCGGGAGATCAACTTCGAGAAACCCCCAGGAATTGGAATTACTGAACCCAGAAGTGGACGACATAGATTGCAGGCAGCGCTGAGGCCGTCGGCTACTTGCTTGTATACACATCAGGACGGAAGGGGGTGGCATCCAATCGACTGCACGAAAGCGACTGGATCTCCAAGCTGACGATGATCTGTCGCTTCTGATGTTGACTGATGTTACAGCCGATCCGCTGCTGCTAAGATATCTCCGCCTCGTAATCTCAAGCAGATGAGAATTAAAATCCATTACTATATGCAAGCCAGTTCATTAAAGGCAGGCTTCAGCCTCTAATCTATCTGATGCTTCGATCCGAACGCCGACGAAAATAAAGTATTCTTTTCATCCCGAGAGAAAATCAACAACCTGACCCAGCCAAGTATTCCCTCTAGCAGAAAGGCAAAATAACGGAGAATGCGATGCACATTTTTAACAACGGAGGAATGTCTGGTAAGTGGGAGAGTCGGTTTGCTCGCTGAACGGATAGCCGAGGTCGTTGAGGAAGGCCTCCAGATCCTTCTTCTCGTCATTCGGGCACTGAATGCCTGCCAGTACCTTTCCGACATCGCCACCATAGTTGCGGTAGTGGAACAGGGAGATGTTCTGGTTGGGCCGGAGCGTGGTGAGGAAATTGGCCAAAGCTCCTGGACGCTCTGGGAATTCGAACATGAAAAGACGTTCGTCCTTGACGTCGCAGCGCCCTCCAACCAGGAAACGCACGTGTCGCTTGGCAAGCTCGTCGTCGCTCAAATCCTTCGCGGGCATGCCGGCTTTTTCGAGCTGATCCATAATCTTCGCCAAGTCTTCGCGACCCGTCAACGCAGACAAAGAGATACCCATCAGGACATCGGCGGACTCGGCACGAGCATAACGGTAACTGAAGGCGGTCACAGCTTGAGGAAGAATCACCTCGACGAGATTTGCGAAAGCACCAGGCTTCTCGGGAATGTTGACGCTTAGTAGTGCCTCCTTCCGCTCTCCCAGAGCAGCACGCTCAGCGACAAAACGCAAGCGGTCGAAATCCATGTTTGCACCAGACGTGATGGCGACCAGCTCCCGGTTGGTGTCGGGGCTAGGGTTCTGGGAGATGTACTTCTTGAGACCTGCGAGTGCCAGGGCACCAGCGGGCTCGATGATAGATCTGGTATCTTCAAAGGCATCCTTGATGGCGGCACAGGTCTCGTCGGTTGAAACCAAGATAACATCGTCAACCACCTCACGGGCAAGACGATATGTTTCCTCGCCAACAGTCTTCACAGCCGCACCGTCCGCAAACAGTCCAACTTCCCTAAGGAAAACCCGAGACCCCTCACCCAACGACCGGGCCATGGCATCGGCATCGTAGGCCTCGACTCCGATAACCTTCACATGCGGCGCGATGCGCTTCAGATAAACCCCGATACCGGCAACCAGCCCCCTCCGCCAACAGCGCAGAAGACAGCCTCGAGTTTCTCCAAGTTCGCCTGACGCAGAATTTCCATTCCAATGGTACCCTGTCCCGCAATCACGTACGGATCATCGAAGGGAGGAATGCTGGTCAGACCGTGCTGCTTCTCCAGTCGATGAGCTTCCTCCTTGGCAGCGTCGAAGTCGTTTCCGTGAAGGATGACACTGCCGCCAAGACGCGCAACATTCAAATGTTTGATGGCAGGGGTGCCCGAGGGCATGACGATGGTCGCGGGGATCTTGAGCTTGCGAGCGGAGAATGCAACGCCTTGTGCATGGTTCCCTATATACCTGTCAGCTCGGCTCGAGGAGAGTCACCACATCGAAAGGCTCTGACCTGCGGAGCAAGCAATAACACCCTTCCACCGCTGCTCAGGAGTCAAATGCGCCATCTTGTTGTAAGCTCCACGGAGCTTGAAGCTGAATACGGGGAGCAAGTCCTCCCGCTTGAGAAGCACACGACATTCCAGACGATTGCTAAGGTTGATGGCGTGATGGAGCGGTGTCTCCTGAATAACATCGTAGACCCGTGACGTCAGGATAAGGCGGAGGTACTGCGTCGTTAGGATGAAGGTTAATTATATTCCGGAAACAGATCCATTGAGTTAGGACCTTACATCTGGGTAGCCATTGGGAAGCAGAAATGCACTTGGGATACCCCAGTCTCGGGATAAGCCCAGCGCGGTGTTTGGGTCCTTCTCCGAAGGGGGAGTGGGAGCGGCGGTGTACTCAGTCAGAGCGAGGTTGCTCAGTTTTGCAGTGACCGGAGTTGTCGTACCGTTCGTGGCAGGTTGATCGGGCATAATGGGCCTGTAATCTCAAATCAAAGACACTGATTGCGATTTAGAGTCAGAAGAACGCAATCGAAGAAGTCAGCGGCGAGATCAAAAATTCGCCGGCAGTGGCACAATCACGCCTTCGACAAACATTAATCCTTCCCGCGGGGCCACCCTTCTTCAATGCCGTGATCGGAGCGGAATTGTTTGACTCATCAGCCCTCACCTTGAGCCCTAATTTCCCTACAGGTAAACGTACTTTCTGAGACATCTGGGTGAATCATTTCGATATCACAAGCTGAGATGTGTTAACTATTGTCTTGATACTCATTCTGAGCATAGGATTATGGACATCCTTCTGGATGGTCTGACTTGGTTCAATTTACGATAATCAGTACCAACCACATTCGTGGCATACCTCTCAGATGATGCGAACTACTCATGCTCTGATCGTCAAAAGCTTGGCTAACTATAAGCTCCTGACGTTCAAGCGCCTTACTCTTCAATGGACATGGTCTCGAATTAAATATGAGCTAGGTCCAGCTTGTTTCCTGCGTGGCCGTGTATGGTTCCTAGGTAGTTCCTATGTAAAAGTAGATAATCTCCAGTCACAAGAGCAGGTCTAACATTATCCTCAACGACAATGATAGAGTAAGTAGATAGCTACCTAGACGCAGAATCTCCCCGTCTCATTGAGCCGTGACTCCTTTTTCCACAGTTTACCTCTGGTGTAAATAGCTTCAAATCGCTGTCAAGTGAACAATGTAAAAAACATGACTCTGGTAACGTACGATACGGGTACTGAACTTTACCGCAAAGATCTCCGAATTCTCCGCAGCGTCATGTTGTCTCTGGAAGTTCGATAGACTGAGGCGACATCTGCCTTCCTTAATTTGGAAAGAGAATTGGTTTGAGAAAACAATTCGCTTGAATACTTCAGTTCACTTCGTTTACTATTTCCATCCTTGCAAGACCTTTACCCGTTGCAGTGCTCTCCTCCATTTTCGTTTGGATTTGAGTAGTGGCGTGTCAACCCGAGTCAATCCGCGCGACTCAACACCTTTTTACGAATCCAACAACTCACCCGGTGATACGTCCTCCAAAGACAAAATGCTCAACGAACCCCTTCCTTCCTCCATGGAGGATAACCCGTACGTCCCGGCCATCTTCCTCGGCTGGCTGTTGAGACGCGGAGGAACAGGATAGCTAACCAATCATAACCACTAGCCAATTCAAGGAGGAGACCTCTCTCCAGAAATTCCGCAGACGACTCAAGGAGGAACCTTTGATCCCGCTAGGTAAGTTGAGCTGAGGTACGCATCCTCCCGTTGCTCCGATCTAATGCGTACTTTTTTCGTTCAGGATGTGCCGCCACATGTTACGCCCTTTACCGCGCATACAGGTCGATGAAGGCCGGTGACTCGGTCGAAATGAACAAAATGTTCCGTGCTCGTATCTACGCCCAATTCTTTACACTTGTTGCTGTTGTTGCCGGAGGCATGTACTTCAAGACAGAGCGCCAGCAACGAAGGGAGTTCGAGAAGATGGTGGAGCAGCGGAAGGCACAGGAGAAGCGGGATGCGTGGTTGCGTGAACTCGAAATCCGAGACAAGGAAGATAAGGACTGGAGGGAGCGTCATGCCGCCATTGAGGCTGCTGCTAAGGAGGCGGGCAAGAGGCCGGCGCCAAAGACGATTCCAGAGCAAGACGCTGCTCGGTCAGCTATTGAGCCTGCTGATGAGAAGTCGATTGGGGTACTAGCTGCTGTGCGAGATTTATGGATGCAGCAAAAGTGAGCTTTCGACATCACGAAAAGTGTTGGAAAGATGTCCGTCTACAATGCGATTTTTCACGGTAACATGTACATATATACATTTCAAGGTCCTGTAAGAATAAGAGAAGCTCTCCTTCACCAACCAAGTTTGAGCCAGATGCGTTGTAGCAGACGCGACTATGGGTCGACTCCGACGAGATCGATTTAACTCGCGATTTGTTCGTCGATATACCGTTTCATAGTTTCGAACTCGGCTTTTCCAGTCTGCCAAGTGGTCAGTCGGCAGGCTTAGAACTCAGGAACAATGCCTCATACCGAGACGAGATATCGTATATGTTGCTTTATTACACACAAGCAACATTTAGCTATGCACTTCTGTGCCGATTTGCAGCTACTCACCAAGTCTGTTACGTTGCGATGCCGCTCAAACCCTGAACGAGCATAGCTGCGCAGCTCATCCCGAGTGGACGATTTAGGAATCTCTTTATGGTCGAGATGTCAATCAGCTTGCAAGTCCCAAAAAGGCGTGGCAATTCAAATCTAGACTTCCGAATATGGGAGACTAACTGTTCAGCGCCCTGACTATCTCGCGCCATAGACTGAGGACCCGCTGTCTTTGTATGAACTACCAGTCGCATCAATATAGCTTATTCCAAAGATGCTTGATATGGATAGACGTTACATACATGGTCCAAGCTAATTGCAGGCTTTTTGAGTTTCGAAGGCTGGCTGCGGGAGACAGAGGCAAGCAGTCTCAAAGATGAACGCATCTTTTCATAAGCTGCCTAAGTCGAGATATTGAAAGTTCACAACATTGACCATTAAAACTCCATAGTCTGCTTCATCGGCAGTACCCTGCTATACTCGAAAATAGGTATCCATGACATATTTAGCTGAAGGTAAACCAATGGCGGCGGAAGCCAAGGCGGTGAAATAGTTTTTCGAGGCGTGTATCGTCTTGTATCATACAGTTGCATACAGTACATTATAGATACCTAGCTGGATATACCTACCTAGTTGAGACGAGTGTCTTTGACACAGAGAGCTTCATGTATCTATTCTGCAGCCCCTATCACAGGTCAAATAGATCAATGATAATGACATTCTCGAATATGAGAATCAGACGAAGGCAACGCTAAATTGAGTTGATGGGACGCCTATTTCTGTTACCTTCATTAAGCCCGTTAACACCGAACCACCGCATGGGCAGGTTGTACAGACGACCCCCTCACTTGTCTGACTCCTATTACCTGGCTTCATCTATAAACTTGGCACCTTTGTCGAGATGGGCAAGTTCGTATTCATCGACTAATCAATCAAAATGCCGTCGATTTCATCCGTCGAAGCCGTCTTGTCTGCTGCCGAGAAGGATAGCTCCAAGCTTCTTGGGCTGGCATTTGGCGAGCAACGCATCACGACGCCTGGGCAATACCTTCCTAGAAGTGGTTAGTAGGCCGGGGAAAACGATACTTCAATTACTGATGCATGAAATCTGCACCTAGATGCACAGAAAGAGCCCCAGATTTCCTTTAACGTATCTTCTGGCACCTATATTGTTATCAGTCTGGACCTCGATGCTCCATTTCCATCACTCGGCTTCCTAGGACCCATCCTACACTGGATCCATCCGGGATTTAGGCCGTCAACGAAGACCACTGTCACGGGCGAGACCATCTTGACAACATCTGCCCCTTTTGTTGCGAACTATATCGGGCCTGCGCCTCCACCAGGCAGCGCGCCGCACCGATATGTTTTCTTGCTGTACGAGCAGCCAGACGGCTTCAATATCGAGAGGCATGCTCCAAAGAATGGGAAGCCCGTTGGTAACTGGCAGAGGATAAGGTATGATCTGGACGCATTCGCAAAGGAAGTGAACCTGGGACCAGTTTTGGCGGCGAACTATTTCCGCAGCAACTGAGATTGGATCATTTTGTTTGATGCAGAACTGAGATAATCATAATATTTATTGCCATAGCAGTTCCTAGGCTGTCAGTCATATCAAACTTGCACAGTACATCGAACTGTAGAAATGGTTTGAGCTTGCCGGATCTTATTGGCCGTGACTGTAATGATCACGTGCCTTGTTCCTGGCTTCCCCGAACTTTTTTTCGGAGCAGAAAAAAGATCGCGACGCTGAGAGTTGCAGCAGCATCAGCACTCCCCAGTTCCTCGTGGTTGTGGTTGACAATCATGCGGTGTCCTTCTCTTGCACGGTTACCCCACCGTGCCCTATCTGGTTTGACCAAATCGCCTGTGCGTCTTCAATCACAGAACTTCTTGTATCAACGATGCGCGTCGACGGCCGCTCTCCGTTCACCCATTGCCGGCCCGGCGTATCAGTCGGTTTTCAACAGACACAATTTGCAGCGACGCAATGCCTCCGCTGCTACTGCTGCCGCTGTGTAAGTAATTCCGATCTTCTAGTGACCGTTGAATCTCCCCTGGAATTGTTAGATTTATCTTGTTTTCTGTACGTTCAATCGCTGATCTCGTTCTTCTTCAGTCTCGAGGCCGCCGCTTCCAATCCCGACGGTCTGTCTCAGGAGGCAATCATTGACAACCTTGACCCTGCCGAAGCGATCAGACTGTCCAGGCTCCGGAACATTGGTATCGCTGTAAGTTATCTTCCGGGAAATTCAAGCATTTCCGTGGAGACGCAGCATCTGATTTGGTCCTTATAGGCACATATTGACAGCGGAAAAACCACCTGTACCGAACGAGTCCTCTTCTACACTGGTCGTATCAAGGCCATCCACGAAGTTCGCGGCCGTGACAATGTTGGTGCCAAGATGGACTCGATGGATCTCGAGCGTGAAAAGGGTATCACTATCCAGTCCGCAGCGACGTTCTGTGACTGGGTAAAGAAGGGAGACGATGGAAAAGAAGAGAAGTACCACATCAACTTGATCGATACACCAGGTCACATCGACTTCACCATCGAAGTGGAGAGAGCGCTGCGCGTTCTTGACGGTGCTGTCATGATCCTGTGTGCTGTGTCAGGTGTCCAGTCCCAGACTATCACGGTCGACCGCCAGATGCGCCGCTACAACGTTCCTCGAATTTCCTTCGTCAACAAAATGGACCGTATGGGTGCCAACCCTTTCAAGGCCGTCGAGCAGATCAACACCAAGCTCAAGATCCCTGCTGCTGCCGTTCAAGTGCCGATTGGTGCTGAAGACGAGTTCGAGGGTGTGGTCGACCTGATTCGTATGAAGTCTATTTACAACGAAGGACCGAGCGGTGAGAATATCGTGATCAAGGATGAGATTCCCGAGAAGGTCAAGTCAGTTGTGGAGGAACGAAGAAGAATGCTCATTGAGACGCTTGCCGATGTCGACGACGAGATGGCTGAGCTCTTCCTGGAGGAGACTGAGCCTACGGAGCAGCAGCTCAAAGCCGCCATCCGCCGAGCAACCATTGGCTTGAAGTTCACTCCCGTCTTCATGGGTTCTGCACTGGCCAACAAATCTGTGCAGCCTATGCTTGATGGTGTCATCGACTACCTCCCCAACCCATCGGAAGTCGAAAACCTCGCTCTTGACCGGAAGCGCGACGAGGCTTCTGTCAAGCTTGTCCCCTACAACTCCCAGCCTTTTGTTGGTCTTGCTTTCAAACTGGAAGAGAGCAATTTCGGGCAGTTGACGTACATCCGCGTGTACCAGGGTACCCTCCGCAAGGGTGCCAACGTCTTCAATGCTCGCAACAACAAGAAGGTCAAGGTTCCTCGCATTGTTCGCATGCACTCCAATGAGATGGAGGAGGTATCGGAGATCGGAGCCGGTGAGATCTGCGCCGTGTTCGGTGTGGATTGCGCCTCTGGTGACACTTTCACCGATGGACAGCTCGGTTACACCATGACTTCCATGTTCGTGCCCGAACCTGTCATCTCGCTTTCTATCAAGCCTAAGAACAACAAGGACTCCGCCAACTTCTCAAAGGCTATGGCTCGTTTCCAGAGAGAGGATCCCACCTTCCGGGTGTCCTACAACGCGGAGAGTGAGGAGACTCTGATCTCTGGCATGGGTGAATTGCATCTTGACATCTACATTGAGCGCATGCGTCGCGAATACCGCGTCGACTGTGTGACTGGCCCGCCTCAGGTCGCGTACCGCGAGACCATCGGCAACCGGGTCGAGTTCGACCACTTGCTCAAGAAACAGTCAGGAGGTCCTGGTGAATATGCTCGCGTCGTCGGCTGGATGGAACCCACCGGCAAACTTGAGGACAACAAATTTGAGGAACAGATTGTTGGTGGTAGCATCTCCGAGAAGTTCCTTTTCGCTTGTGAGAAGGGTTTCAACCTTGCTTGCGAAAAGGGTCCACTCATTGGTCACAAGGTGCTTGGTACCAGGATGGTGATCAACGACGGTGCTACCCACATGACGGATTCGTCCGAAATGTCATTCAAGAACGCTACCCAGCAGGCCTTCCGCAAGGCCTTTATGGAAAGCAACCCCTCTGTCCTTGAGCCCATGATGAAGATCGTTGTCACCGCTCCTGGTGAGTTCCAAGGTGACGTTATCTCTCTCCTTAACAAGCGTAATGCTACTATCAATGATACCGAGACTGGTGTGGATGAGTTCACCGTGTATGCGGACTGCAGCTTGAACGGAATGTTCGGCTTCAGTACGCATCTGCGTGCTGCCACCCAGGGCAAGGGTGAATTTACCATGGAGTTCAGCCACTACGAGAAGGCTCAACCTCAATTACAGTATGTGCAATCTTTCCACTCCTCATCGTCAGCATGCCGCTCTGAACAATCACTGACAACTTCTTACAGGAAGGAACTTATCCAGAAGTACCTGAAGGCTCAGGCTGACAGGCACAAGAAATAAACGCTGTGGCTGTCGTCTCTTCTCGTTGCACAGTCATCTTGATTGCAGCGCTTGGCCGTTCCATACATATCCGACTGAACAGCCTTTTACGAATCTTCTTCTGTTCAAGATGAAGCTCATACATACCCCTCCAGCATCTTGACATTCTCCTACTACAGCGATCTGCTTCTCTCCACGTGTATTCTCATCTCATGTCCTCTTCACCTTTGTGCCCAAAGCATTTGGAGCCATGTATTACTTTACAATATAGACAAACCCTGTGGGTCTTGTTAGGGATTCTCTTTGTTGGCTTTTGAGAACATACCTTGTTACTGCAGCTGGGAAAAGTGAGTTCCAAAATAATTTGCATTCTTCCACGAATATCGTCTCTCAAAAGATATAGGGCCTCAGGCTTCCAGAACATCCACTGGATGGCTGGGCGGCGTGCTGCCTCAATTCGAGATATGGCCCTGGATGAGATCCACGTCGCGAGATAATCGAACTTTGGAGGTGGGCCCATCGCCTGCTTGCAGGCCCAGACGAACTCCTTCCAGTCCGTTGAAGACCATATCGCTGTGGAGCGGAGACGGCTTCACCCTAATTGTCGCTGTGACGGCGCCCGGCTCCGGTGCCTCAGGCGCTGGTCTTTCTTCTGGTGGGACGAGCCCTTGTGCATGGCGTTTAAGCAGCTCCTGCCGGCTGCGAAGCGTCGCATAGTTAGTCTGAATTTTATCTTTGACCCAGAAATGCAGATCCCGGGTCCACACTATGTCGGAGAACGCTGGGTCAGCGATGGCCGATTGGATCCGCGGGGTGAGCCGACCGGCGCCATCGCTTCTTGGATATCCATGTCACGATAAGAGTCGGTTTTCAAGACTGCAATGTGTACGCATGCGTAGCCCAGAAGATCGTCAGGGCACTGATCAGGATCGGGCCGATTAGCGTAGCGCTGGAAGATCTGGCTGGCTGTGGATGGCTCAAATCCCAGGCATTCTAGCACAGCGGCGCTCTCTTCCTCAATTGGAATGTTCATGGAGATGGTGCTTGGTTGGTCCCGCATTCGAACCGACGCTGAAGGGGACGACGATGAGCTGGAGATGCTTGAAGGTGAACTCATAACTTGAGTGAATAGGCAGGTGCTGTTTCGCTGAGGACGCAAAGACCTGGAATGTAGAGAGTACAGTATATATGAAATCTAGAAGATCGTTGCAGTCTTTATGACGATAGTAAGAAGGTTGCTACCCAGGTATCTATGGCTCTGTCCCAGAGGTAAACCTACATGCCTAGGCTACCACAACTGGGGGCATCCACGGAAGAAGTAAATGAAACGGACAGGAGTAGGGGTATATTCACTATGACAAAATGACCTAAAGATTTTGGAATTATAGAAATTTAGCGGCAAAAAAGATAGTCCTAAATCATAAGTAGGTTATGGGTTATTGTATGTATTACTGAACGTCTCTCCCCTCCCACAAGTATCATGGTCTCACTGATGGCAGTAGATGAGGGGCATATATTGGGACGGATTACAGAAGCTGACTTCCAGTTATTTCCCGGGGTCGTAGGGGGAGACCAACGAATTTACTCTTCGAAAGCTCTAAGCACAGCAAGAGCAGCAGCGGAGAAAGTAGCCACGCGGTTATGACCTAGAACATATCAGTTGAGTCTCTCCCTGCGATAGAACGTTGAAAGGAGTTTGCAACATACCACCGTAGCCTACACGTTCCCATCGAACCTTCTTCACGGCCGAGTTCTTCCCCGACCTGTTCTCCCAGATCTTCACCTCGGTTGGGCCACCCTCTTCCTTTTTCTGGTGCACAAGGGTGCCAGGGGCGTCTTTCTGGTTTTCACCAGTGGCAGCAATCCAGACACTACGTCCTTCGTACCAGGGGATTTCGACGTCGTTGAACGCGTGGATGATTGCGAGATCCAGATCTTTGCTGCTGTACCCTGCCTTCGCGTCTTCCTCGGCAGATGGTCCAATGCCCGTCAGGCGTGCAAGGCGAGCGGCGGTGTCCCAGTGGTCAACGATATGGCTCCTTACCCATCTTTGTACGCGAGGGTAGCCAATCAAGGGAGAGAGCATCGGGGGCGTAAGACCTTTGAAGCTGTAGGATTCGATAAGGTTTCGCAAGTTACTGAACGATGCTAGGAGGATTACGCCTGCGAACGGTTCGGGGTCTTGAATGGCGGGTTGGACAGCTGCGAAATCCGGCGATCCGAATGCATAGCGCTCAGCGACTGCCGCGCTGACAGCTGTTCCCAGGCTCTGGCCCGTGATGACAATCCTGGATGGCGGGATGTTCAAAGGACCGGCGGTCAGGAAATTAATGAGGGAGACACCGTCGGTAATTAAGCCTTCTTCCGTTGGGGAGCCGGTGGACACTCCGAACCCACGATAGTCAATTGCGAAGACATGGACAGGGTTGGAGGGCGTTGACAAGCCCAGAAGCATGCGGTATATTTCAGGTCTCTGAGCGGAGCCGAGATGTGCGGCATTGCCGTGGACTGCAGTTGCACAAGGATTAGTTAGCGTACTGCATCTTTTATTCTGTCACAAGGTGGGAAAATCAACGCGCTTACAGTTGACAACTACTCGAGCGTTAGGGTCGTTGGCTAGGAATTTGAAAGCCGAGGTTCGGGTATAGTCTTCAGCTGGACCAGATGGCTCGTTCGCATTCAGTTCTTCCTCGTGCTCCCGACAGAGGTGTAGAGGGAGCAAATGCCAGCCATAGATCGTCTCATTATCAGGGGTAACCAGATTGAACGGTTGGACCTGCGTTTCTGGCCAAGTCAACAACGACCACTTCATGGGGAGCTGGGCGTTTCGACGTACTCAGGAATCCAAAGCGCTCGACCTGGTTGACATCCTCCCACAGAGCAGGATTGACTTTGTTCGCATACAAGCAACTATGCGTATGGCACCACAGTCGTTAGCCGCGTTCTCAGACATATGGATGAGCAAAGCGTACAGTCTTTGGACATTGGGCCATGTGAGCGCGCAGATAAAGCTCACGTAAACCAGGCCTCCAGCGGCCAGCGTCCAGTAGGCCTTTTTGAAGATTGGTTGTAGCTCAACCATAGTGAAGTGAGATCAGATAGCCAAATCCTATGAGCACACAAGCATATCTCTCAGAATGAGCTTCCGAAAGAAGAGAGCAAAGTACGGAGTATGCGAGCGATGTTCTAAGAGATAGGAAGCGTACCTCGGAGATCC
Organism: Aspergillus novofumigatus IBT 16806; assembly: GCF_002847465.1. Classification (NCBI taxonomy): domain Eukaryota; kingdom Fungi; phylum Ascomycota; class Eurotiomycetes; order Eurotiales; family Aspergillaceae; genus Aspergillus; species Aspergillus novofumigatus. The sequence goes on from NW_020194278.1 coordinate 1,938,797, forward strand.
ACCAGATAGAGTCGGAAAGATAAGCCTTTGATGGGGAGAAATATTATCAAAAAATCATCAGGATAGATAAATGACCATGTTCATGTTTAAAAGTCACTGTGAAACATCTGTACAACGAGAGAAAGAGGCAGTATAGAATGATGGAGTCGTGACACCCAGCACTGCAGTAACTAATCTTAGCGGCGTGATTTTATCGCTCGTGGATTCTCCGCGTTCCTTTTCCTTTCTCCGCAACTCAACTCACCTCGCTTCTTTCGTCTCTTCCCCTGCAGTCACTTACAGAACCGACCGTTGGAGATGCTTTTGATCTCCTCTACCAAGCTTCTTCCTCGACTGCCCCGTGTGTGATAGCTCAGCATGGCTGAGAAGCGCAAACTCTCCACCCGCGGTCGCGAGCCTTCCGCGAAAAGACGTCAATCTGAAGCCGCACCTCAAACCCAGGCTCAACAGGGCTCATCTTCCAAGAAGAAAGGCTCAACATCGAGTGTTGCTCCCACGCCCCAACCTCCTCCGCCTGAACCAGAGGTCATCGAGAAGCCCCTGCCGACAAAGATCAAGGATGTAGAGGCTCTCCCAACGCTGTCCGCCCCGCAGCCCGCCGACCTTTCATCCAAGGAGTATCAGTCAATCGCTGAGAGGTGCGTTCTTCTGGGTTTCATAGGATGCAATCGCCTTCGCTTTGTGCTTGCATCTATTTGAGTGCGTACTTGAACTGACGCGATCCCTTTGTCTCCCTCAGTGCTGTCCTTCTCGCCTCTCTGGAACGATCGAAGAAGAAATGGCTCAGCGACGGAATTCTAGAGCGATACTACACCAAACCGAAGAAGTCCAAAAGAGAGCAGATTGAAGGCAAAAATCCCCCCAAGGAGTCCATGCTGAAAGTCGGACCTTGCAACATCGCGATTGGACCCCACCTTTTCGATGCTATGCTGTACACCGTCAAAGATCCTAACGCGCCGCCACCGATTCAATACACTCCCCCCAGCGGCCGATGGTTCACTATGGCCATCCCAACAACTTCCAGCAGTACCACTCCTATCCACATCCACCACCATCTCAGCAGTCACGCCAGCCCGCTCATTACTCCCCGCCCACTCGGCTTCACCACAACCAGGTTACCCCAGGGCAGCCAACATCCGCCTCCACATCCCGCCCGAACACCCACTCATCCACCTTCTCACAATGCTCCTCGTCCCCCTATACCCCTCAATCAGCCCAGCGCCCGCCTGCGTCTCAACATGCACAGCCCCTCAACCTCCAAAGCCCAGTCCGGACCCGGTCATTCAAATGCTTGCAACGCGAGCTGCTTCAGACCCCGATCTCAAGGCGCTGATGAGAGTGGTTGCTAGCAGCAAAGCGTCTCAGGAACAGCTTCGAGCGTTTCAGGCTCATATTGATGAACTGAATGCGATCATTCGTGCGAGAGAGCAACAGCAACAGCGACAGCAGCAACAGCCACAAGGGCAAGCTCCAGGCAGTGCTCAATCACAGACACCGCGCCACACGCCGCAACCTGCACAGCAGGGAGTTACGCAACGACAACCCCAGCCTTCACCGCTGCAGAATTCCCAGCAATCCCAATCAGAGCAGCCGAGTCAAAAGCAGGGCCCGTCGCAGACCCAGCCAGGCTCGACCCCCAACATCGGCCGCAATCACAATCACAAGCTAAACCGCAGCCGCAGCCGCAGCCGATGCCAAGAGTGGAAGTTCAAATTCCCAAACCCTCGCCAGCGATGAAGTCTTCAGTACAGAGTTCCAGTCAAACTCCTACCAAGCAACCTCAGACACCCACTGCTCAGAACTCTAATGCCACTCCTCAGGTCAAACAGGAGCCAGGGACGACTACGACAAGTCGACCGCCCCCTGGTGGAGTATCTAGTCCTAGTATCGCGGTAGTCCCGCCACCTCCTCCAGGCGCAGCTTCTACTCCTCACCAGCCAAATTCGAGTCCTGCAGTACGGCCAATGAACCAGCCTCCTCCGACCCGCACTCCAGCACCGCGTCCAGGTGGCCAGTATCCGCCATTCCAAGGCCAGTCTCCTTCAATACAGTCACGCCCGCAGCAACACGGGTCTCCGGCCTACTATCGTCCTGCACCTCCCCCGCCTCCTCCTAGGGTGGGCTACAAGTCGGTTGTCTTTGAGTTTACCTCACCATTGACTCCCTACGGAAGTAGCACTTCAGGCCACGCAGGCTCAGGAGACCGGTATTTGTTTCCGGAGTACTCTATTTTAGAATGGCTTCCCGGGGGAAACACAGTTCTAGCGTCCTTCTTACTTATCCGGAAGGTGGACCCCAACACACCGTTCCCCATAGAAGATGCTTCCGTGACGACCACATCCCGAGCCAAGGGCAAGTCGACCTCCAAGTCGAAGAAAGCGGACAAAAACAAAGAAAAGACAGCGGAAGGCGGAGAGGGCAAAGAAAAAGACAAGAAAGAGAATGACAAGCCCGATGAGGCCGCTAAGGAGAAGGACAATGCTCAATCTTCCAGCAATCAGGATTCCGCTACAGCCGCTATTGACTCGGCCAAAGGATCAGACGATAAAGGCAATCAGAAGGCCCCGGCCGAAACTCCCAGCAAACCAGACTCCAACAAATCCAAGGAGTCAAAGGAAGATGCAAACAAGTCGAATCTCAAGGAGTACTACCAGCCCGTCACGATTCGCATCTACAGCGCCAACCCCAAGTTCCTAGAGCCTCTGGCACGTGTGGTCAAGCCACCAGACGAGGTGCGCAAGTACATGAATGAAGTTATGGATCGCGCAGAACGTGCCCCCGAGGGATTCCTGGCCTTACGTCTTCCGCGCGAGAATAAGGATGAACACGAGCCCGAGGACACGAGAAAAAGCGGAACTCCTGCTCCTGCAGCAAATTCAGGCGCGCGCAGTCGGTTCCTAAAGAGTAGCGCTGCGGATGAGGAATCGGAGATCGAGAACATCAATGGGCCTGTCGAGGAAGAAGAGGAAGAGGAGGAGTTGAAGGACTTTTACGGGCCCCCGACTGGTCTCACGCCTCTTAGAGTATGAAAAGGAGGTTTATGACGAGTATTCAGCTCGCATGAATCATGTATTATATATATCCTGTTTGTCGTACCTCTGTAGCGTCAGAATTCATGAAACTCAGAATCAATACTCTGTTCATAGCTGGGAACTCTCTTCAAGTGGACTGTTCAAACCAATTCTCTGTATGGATCATGGATCATGCCGACAAAAATCAGTGCCCGGAAAGTGGTATTAAATACTTCCACCCCTTTGTCCAGGCCGATCACCAATCAACCCAGCAGTCTCCAGAAGCCATCGCGCGCCCTCCATTGCAGAGTCCCCAGCTCCGGCTTTCAGATTGAGGTTTCGTCTCCGTTCAGCTTCACGAGCTTCAAATTCCCACTTCGCCCGCTGCAACTCGACTGCACTTTGCCTCGGCTCTGCTGAGGATGCGTCCGATGGCTCGGGGACCAATCCCCATATTTCCAGAGTGTAGATGTCTATCTGTTTTTTAACTGTTTCTTCCGACATCGATGTAGTAGCTGGGGGAAGGAAAACGCCATTATGGCCGATGGACGACACATAGAAGGTTGCAGACTCGAGACTCGTGTCAATGGTCAAGCTGCCTGCTCCAAGAGGCGTAGGTTTAAGGAGTTGACTTCGAGATGGGGGTGGAATCTGGCATCCAATCGCTATACCCGTGCTGGTGGAAAAGTATGCCACGGGGGCGTTGGGCTTTTCCACGGAGGGTGAAGGATTCCCTTGCAACAGCTGGTGCTTTGGCGAAAGTTCAAAGAGACAGGGCAAGGCTGAGGTGTCGGAAGGCTTCATTGAAGAATGGGACAATGGTGCAGATTTCCAGGGCTGCGGAAGGTACGCTCCCAGCGTAACCATGCCGTCTCCATGTTCGGATGATTCAGATATAGCACCCTCGAGTAGGAGTAATGTGCCAGCGTTCCACGTGAGAACGTTGTGAGAGAAAGAGGTTAATGATGAACCGTGCGCAGCTGTTGAGAAAACAGGATGCAGGCGCATGTTGCCCCGGAGTAGATTGACGTTCGATGTAGGAGAAGGGAGGAAGAATGAAAGATGAGATACAACACTCGGCTTGAGGATACTCGATTCAAAACTCCCAGGAAGCATAATTGTCGACGGAGAGGATAGTGCACTATCTGGCGGCTTTTCAATCGTGTCTGCTACTATTGTGTCAGATCCGCTCTTTTTGGTCATGTCCAGGTTCTTGCTGAACAGAAGATGTTCGAAAAGGGGCGTCAATGGATCAAAGAGATATGGTAAAGCGGTCGAAGTAATGTGTGCAAACGATCGGTAACTGATACCACCATCGGAGTCTTCAATATTCAAGGCAGCCAAAATGGTATCAGCCTCTTTTCGAACGCTCTCCATTCGCGCCACGTTGAGGTCTGAGGTATACGAAGTCATTGGCTCCAAGGTCTTCAAAGGTGCGATGACAATCAAGAGCATCAGAAGACGACGGAATGTAGCGACGGATATTCGAGCTTCATAGACCTTCTTATCGATGCGAGAGTCATGCTTGAACACCTCGATAACATCCAACGATTCCAAGGCCGCCAGGGCGAGGTCATCATCATCCTCATCCTCATCCCCGTAGTCATCGTTGGCAGGCGCATCGACTTCAAAGCCGGTTACATGCGATTTGACAACGGAAGAATCATCTGCCTCCTTACGTACATCCTCCGCGCCTGGAGACGCGCCGACATCACGCCTCCCAACATCAGCGAGACTTCCGAACAGAAGTTTGATGCGGTCCTTGCGCGCTCGCCGTAGAACTCTCCCATACCGTTCTGTTAGCAAGACTGCGACTTTTACCATAGCCTCAAAGGTCAGAACACTCGGAGCCAATGTATTCTGAAAGGGAAATGCGCCCAAGTACGAAACCATGCGGAAGATCACCGGTCCAGCATCAAGCGGACAATGGGAATCGCTACTGTCAGGAATACCGAGGAAATCCGAAAGAATCTTCTCGTTCCAGTACTTCATGCCCCCTTGATCTATTGCGCGAGAAAAGAAGTTATCTTTGAAGTGAGTGAGCTCCAGCGGAGTGAAGCATTTGGTCGCGAAGCGCTCAGCCAGCACATGGCTTAAGTGTTCTGTTAAGCATTAGATTGGCTCAAATATGCCTCCCTTCTCGTGCGAATTGTGTTGAGGAGATGCATGTTGCTAGTCGTCCACTCGGGAAGACAGAAGACAGTGATGGTCAATGCTAACCTGGGTTGCCTGCATGGCCCGGATGTTCGGTCGACTGGCCGACACCCATTTTGAGCAGGTAGATAGAACAAACGATATATCTCAGAATGTAGCAATCTTCAATACAGATTCCAGTGCATACACTCCCTCGATCGATTCACACCTCATCGATCCAGTCGAGAAATGGTAGAATGGGGGCTGGACGTGATGGAATGCGGAGTACTCCGTACTTAAAGAGGAACGGGAGTTTACGATGACAGTCAGCTTCAGGTCGCAGATTCGATGGCCAAGAAAAGATTATTCATAGTTATCCATATCTGGAGAACCAGAGGGATTCCACCAGACTAGTCGGCTGGATGAACAATATGCTGCGTTGATGCAAAGAAAACACCAGAGAGTCTGGACCTTCCATGTGATGAAGACGTCACGGAAACGGCAATAAAATTGGGTTGCCTTGGCGCCTGGGGCACTCCCCTACATGACAGGTCGCTGCCCCAGGCATCATCGTTGCCATGAAAAGAGATCTACGGTTCGGACATCATTTTACACACAGGTATGGTTGAAATAGACCTATTCTGAGAAGCAGGAATTTGATAACATTTTCCACACTTAAATTCATTTCACGGCGAGAAATAGGTATAAAATGCGATCATCAACGAGGCATGCCATGCCGTTGGGAAGGTTTTACAGCATGACAATACCAACACCTCCCATTCTCTTCTCATCGGGAAGGTTCTTTTCATTAACTCCTCCAGGAACAGGCGCGGTGCGATAGTTGTAGAGGTAGAAGTGAAGCTGGCCATCGCCGGCTCCAAATTTGAGTTGCTCGAGGAACAGAGGGTTGTCGTGAAGTGTGAGTGCATTAAACACATCAAAGTGAGCCTATCAAAGATAGTGTCAGCTTCAGTAAGTCGAACAGAGAGAAATGGCAGTGGATTCCCCGTAGTTACCTTCTTGGCCAGGATCAGAGCATCATTCATCAGCATCAGCAGACGCTCTTTGAGAGCCTTCATGTTATTGGTGAAGGCTGTTTCAGTTGCATAGTAGTACAGGTAAGCAGCACGCACATTGTCGTGCTTGGGGTTCTGAATGACAGTGGATTCGAGGTTGTAGAAAGAGAAGAAGTCGGTGATCTTGTGCGTTTCGGGGTCCTCTGCCACGTATGCCCAGACAACCTGCTCTTTCACTGTCTCTGGCTTGTGCACGAGCCAATGGTCCACTTCCTCCCGTGTAAAGGCCTGGTTCAGCGCAAACCGCGACAAGTATCGCTGCAAAAGATCATGCACGGCGTCAATATCCTTGGGTTCCATGGGACGAAGACCAGGGGTGGAGGTAGTGCTGGGAAGGTGATTCTTAGTGATCTGGCGCGCCTTGGTGGATCCGGCAGGGAGAGGTGAGAAGCCAACTTCGTAAAGCTTCAACCAGTCCAAAGGACGGTGGTAGTAGCGGCATGAGCTGACAGGAGTGGGGAGCACCACACCCGCAGTGTAGATGGCTTGGTAAATGCCATTGAGGTAGCAACGACGGGTGATTTCTTTGATAAGAACAGGGGTCAAGCGCTTCGAGCGGAGCTTCTTGTGGATGCACAGGAAATTGATCTCAACGACCTTGAGCTTTTGATTGCGCACAGTGATCTCTGTCGGGACACCGCAAATGGACGCCACCAGTTTGCGCGACTTGGTAGCGCGGACACCGACGTGCCATTCCTTTTTCCAGCCAGGAGACATAAGAGCCCTACAGCCAAATTGTCAGCGCTCAAATGATCCACATCCTTATACGCCGGTAGGATCGGCCACGTTGTGCACCCACCAGTGTAGGAACGACTGCGAATATCTGAACCGGAACATGGCATTGTCATCCTCCACGTAGTGATACGTCAACAAATCCCACAACTCCTGCAGCTCAGTCTCGTTCGTCAGGTCGAGTGTCGCCCATTCAAACCCTTCAATAAGAGCATCCGGTTCCTTCGAGACCTTTCCAGGATCAATGATCTTGATGGGGCCCCCAGTATCGGTACTCGTCTCATCGAATCGGGGCACAGGCTGCGTCTGCCAGAACTTGTACGAAGCCATATCCTTCTGATTCTTTCCGGAAACCGACAGACCCGTCAGCAGTTCCGCAATGTTCATTTTGCCCATTGCCTCCGCCGCCTTCTCTTTGTCCATGCCGGCCATCTCGTTCCTGAGAGCGGGGTTGTTCTCCAAGAGCGACTCCGCCATCTGAGGGGTTATTTTCACGGCGCCGTCTTTCTTGTCGGTAGACTGGCCCTCGGGGGCCTTGCCCTTGCGATCCTTGGAGTCGGACATGACCTCTGCAGTGTGGAGAGCGAGGAGGGGGTGGTTGAGATTCGAGGGCGCGAAAGATAAATGGATTTCGGGAAGGTTTTCAGCGACGGCCCCACGTCAACTGTCTTAAGATACTGATGGTGGGAGACGTTTCGCGGGGAACCACAATAATAGTTCGAGTCGCGTTAAGATTAACTACAGGCACGGAGGTAAAATCAAATAGTAGCGAATATGAACTCGAATCAAGTGACACGTATCCTTTTCAAGGCATATATTACCTCGTTTCATAGGTCTTCCAGCCGCTACTATCTACTTTAGTTCTCATGTGCTTATTCTCAGAATGGACCTCGGGAAACAAATGTATGACATGAATGTCAATCCTTCTCGAGTTGACTCGGCTACAGAGGAGAAAAAGTTCATATTATAGCAAATCGCTATGCATTATTCATGTTCATTTCAAATAATGAGCCAAAATAGCTACTGTGGGGACGATTTAGAAGGAGAGGTCTTGTTGAAAACCAGTCGAACGCCTCCTGGCCAGAAGAGTATGATTCTATATGAGACCAGAGAAAAAATTTCATATGGGTATCTTCGCGTTGTTGAAAGCCTTTTGGCAGGCAGAAAAGATGCGGATCCTGAGTAATGTAATGAGATGTGACAGTTGCCTTATTGTGGACCAGGTTTGGTCTCGATAACGTCAAGGAAACCTCCGACCAGATGTAAGCTGCCCGTGACAAAAGTCATGACAGGGGCTTCGTAATGGCCTATACGGCCTCTCTCCTGTCTCGCAAGCTCCCGAGCAAAGTCGACAGCCTCCTCAATAGTGCCAAAGACCTTAACTTCCGCCTTGGGGTCAATGGAATTCCATTTCTCAGCGAGGCCGTTTTGCACCCGCAGCCTTTCCACATCAGATGCGTTCGTGTTTATGCTCACGAGGTCCGGTCGGTACCCGGCGTCCTTGTATGTCACGTTGGTGCAGAAAATCGCATGGGTAAATGGGCTCTCCGACCCTAGAGCACTTGAGAGGGTTTCATGAAGCGCTTGGGCGAGAGCATTACTGTCGCGAGTTTGTTGGTTGAAGATCAAAAGCCGCAGCTTCTTCTCAGCTGCAGCGCTCGATGATGAATTGATCTGAATCTGGGAAGTAAACCATTGGCCAGCCAGTTTGATGCTCTCCAATGTATGACCGCCATCAATGTACCATGTGATGTCTTTCTCACTTCTGGTCTCGCATCGGCCGCCTAATCGAGCCGATTCCAATCCCTTGCGAAACTTGGGTGGTAGAGGCCTCTCCATAAAGTCCGAGGGGATATCTTCAAGTCCCAGTCTCGCAAGGAACTCGGCGGCAGTAGCTACAGCCAACGATGCATTTGTATATTGAAAGTCGCCGGCAAGGCCAAGCTTGAGCTCACTGCCGCTATGCAGTTCAGGGTGCCCCGACACAATCTGCAGCTGCGTTCCCTTCTCCTGCGCACGTTTGTGCAGGACTTCTTCAGCACTGGGGGGTTGAGGTGAACTGAAAACCTTCACGCCTGGCTTGATAATTCCACCTTTGTGCCAAGCTATCTCCTCTATTGTGTTTCCAAGCAAAGCGGTATGATCGATCCCGAGGCTTGTAATGGCAGTTGCAGCAGGCCGCTCAATCACGTTTGTGCAGTCGTACTCCCCACCGATACCACATTCGATCACTGCGGCATCCACACCTTCACTGATATACGTATGGAACGCCATCAGCGTCAAATACCGGAAGTATTGAGGTTTCGTCTGTGGATCCGAAGGGTTCTCCCCCGCGACTCGAGCAGCCTCCTCCAAGCGGTCCCATACCTCGAAAAAGTATTGAGCGAACTTTTCCTCGGAAAGCGGGGCATTATCGATTTTGATGCGCTCGCGGGCAAATCGCAGGTGAGGGGAGGTATACAACCCAACCCTGGTGATTTTTCGGGAAGAGCTTTCCAACTCGGGTGATTGCGAGACAGTGTACTGGGAAAGGATAGACGACACAAAAGCTGAAGTGGAGCCTTTGCCTTTCGTGCCCGCGATGTGAACGAGATTCAGTCGGTCCAAATCAGAAGGCTACACATTGTTGATAGACATTTCATCAGTACACGGCCATACGTATTTTAGGTGAGCAAGGCTCCGCCAAAATAATATCAAATATGGGAAGAATGCGCACCTTGTACCCGATGCGTCGGAGCCACTCGATGGTCTCCGGAATGGACCGTAAATTCATGTTCTGCCTGTCTTTATTCACCTGCTGAATGGCGGCAAAGTTGCTCTGCAGCAAATTCAGCGCCGAGATGGCAGCCTAGCCCCGAGATCAGCATTATTTGATCAATAGTGCAGGGTCATGGACACAATGACCGCCAGAGCGCTACTTACATCATAGTTTCGAGCCATTGCGGATGATGAGCAGGACAAAAAGCGCAGCTGATTACTTCTAAACGGGAAGAAGAACATGAGAAGTCTCGCATCAGAGCTGGATATAAAAGGCCCTCCTGGAAGGCGGGGGAAGTACGGAGTAGAGAGATACGAGAAAATTGTGTGATTTATCTTTTTTGTAGCCTGCAAGACCGCGGGTCTCCGACGCTCGGAGATTATTACGGGACTACCTTATCAACAGCATCACGTGGGGTCAGTCAATCCTATCCTAATCGTCACTTTTCAAATATAGGCGAAGAATGAGTCTGCAGTGTGGTCCAGTTTAATTCTATCTGAAGCATACAGGGCCACCGGAAGGACCCTAAAGCCAAGACTAGGACGCAATATGCACGCAAGGCAGCCATTATGTAAATACATCTGGCTGGAGGAGAAGCTTTGAACCATGAATCGAGCGGTGAAACCAGAATAATCTGAAGTAATAAAATATTTGAAACAGAAGAAAATCGCAAACCGCTGTCTAGCGTAGAACTACAGATGAGCATATGCCATAGACATGCGCTATTATAACGAAATAGTGAAAACGCGACGATTGTAGAGAACAGGGCACGAATCACTCAATCCTGGTTTTGCCTTCTTCCAGGAAAACCAGGCGAGCATTGCTGTAACCTCTTTGGTGCCTCCTCGCAGGGAGAAATTGTCCAACAATTGGGTCCGAACGTGCTTTGATGAGTGCATCCTGATAGCCTTCGGATCCAGCCGTAGGAGTATTCAGTTTTGGCCAGTTGACCTACGTGACCAGAATGTTAGTGACAAATGACCATGCCAAGCAATGGTGTAAAGGTCAAACTTACATAGAGCATGCCATGCGCGAAGATGAAGCGTGCACACCAGGCCGAAACAACAATCCAGACAAAGACAAATATGCGGATAGGCCAGACGGCAGAGTCCGGCAACCGCCTCGTGAAAATGGAAACAAAGATCATGAACAGGCCTGCAGCAAGGATGTAAGGGATTGATTGGATGATCAGCGGCCTGCGGTCAACGAAGAGCTGGATGTTGCCAAGAGCGGAATCAGGAGGCAGATAGGTGCCCAAGAACACATCAAACCCATCTTGTCTGGGGCCGTCCAGGAAGTTGTTGCGGATATAGCGGGTGATGGAATTACATAGATCCTGCACCATTCCAGCCCGGGTTCTTTGACCGGTGCGCGTGAAGTCCGTCTTGAGGGCTCCTGTGCCGGAATAGGCTTTCGAGACAACGTCCGCATTATCGGCCCAAATGTTACGAAACAGGTTCTCAAACTCCCGATCGTCATTAGCTGCTTCGCCTGGACGAAGGACTCCTGCATCCATGAGCTGCCGCGACACAGCCCATCGCCCAAGCATACTCTGCACCACATTCGTCCGGTCAAGGCAGTCCATGCAATTGGTCCGGACGACGCTTGACTGAAGGGACCGAGTTTCTAACAATCCGCCAGGGGCACCGGGATCCTCAACGCCACGGAAGTACCCGCCTCGTGAGAGTCCATCGACAAGACGTTCCAAAAGCAGCTCAGCACGATGCCATCTCAGGCCCTTGGTCTCATTGTGGAAATCGAAATAAATGTAATGCAGGCGATCCAGTTCTTTTTGCCTCTGGCTGGGCTCTACCACATGGACTTTCTCGGAAGTGTTTTCATCGGCCTCGGTGTCCTCGATCGAGGAAGACACCAATATGCGTACCAGCTGCTCATAGGCCTTTTTCACACGCTCCTCCCTGCCTTTTTGGTTGACAAGATTGACCATATAATTATCGCCGTAAATTCTGATTTGCTCCGAGAAATGCTTGCGTGCAGCATCAACAGCTGTCTCCACTCCGCGAACCTGAAGTTTCGGTGTGTACTTCAGGTTGTTCACTTCGGCCCAGAATACGGGTACGCTTCCTCGGGTCTGGACGAAGGACATGACCTGGAGATCCCGGCCCGAGCCACCGGATTTATCCTTGGTCATAGACTGTCCCGGCGCAAAACCAGAGAGCCCTCCCGTCGCATCATTAAGTATCACGATCTGTTCCGTCTCATTATAGTTCGAAACGTGGCCGTGCTCGTCTATGCCGCGCGAGAAGTATCTGGTCCCACCCCGATGCCTAGACCTCCTGGTGATAAGGGCAAAGGTAAATGATGTTGACTTGACCCTGGCCGGGATAATACGGAGCATTCCAAATATGACCGGGAGGATGAAGGGGTCGGCTCCGGGTTGTGGGCCGTAGCGCATACCGGTCGCATCATGTGCGCCGAGACTGAAATCTATCAAGTCCGATTGAATGAAGCGATTCCAGAAAAACCGATCGTCAGCGCGCTTCCACATGGGAAGGCTGGGATCACTCTGAGATTGACGCTGGAAGCTGTTGGTAAGATCCAATGCATAGGAGAAATACATCGGTCCAGTTCGGAGCAATTCTTTCAACAGTGCCAGGTAGGTGTCTTCATCATGATCGTGCAGTGGACGCTCGCGGAGGGGCAAGAACTCGGTGGCGGCGACCTTGTATACCATGTGTCCGCGAAGTCTACCCATGGGCTGGGCCTTTGTTATGACTATAATGTATTTGTCTGGGACAGTTAGTATGGAAACTGAGATAGGACGGAGCCGACATTTAACCTACCCAGTTTGAGCTTGATCATACCCAAGATACCAGCGATGCTAGATATGCGTTTCGCGCCGGACAGGGTACCATCCGCAAGTCGCAGGTCGCCGGTTGGACGGTCGACAACGAGCGTCAGAGCATTAGGTGATGATGGAGAAGCGAAAGCATAATGAGAGGGAGAGGCGTGCAGGTTGATGTCACGAAAGGGTAGCACAGAAGGAGCCATTTTCGATGTCTCCCACTGTTGAGGGGGTTAAGGCTTGAGAGGATATGGGTCGTCAATCTAAACGGAAAGAAGGTTGCGATAGCTTGAATTTAGGAAAAGCGAATGAAATGAATATCAACGCATAGTGCGTATGTATTTTGGAAAGGGAAATAGTAATCAACCAAGAGAAGGAGAGACTGAAAGAAGAAGGCTGGAGGTGATTTTCCCAGCGAGAAAGGGAACTATCGTTGAGGACTAGATAGTACTAAGGTAGGTAATGCCAGCATGTGGTTGATAAAGTAAGGTACCGTGTGTTTCCGTCTATCCCAAAGGAAGTGATAAGGCCCACCTTCGAACCTGAGGTACCTAGGCAAGACGCAAGAGAGGTAAGGTATCTTACCAGTACTACGTACAGCGAAATCAGAGGTCGCAAGTTGTATTATTGTGATTCTTATTATTATTATTATTATTACTACGTACCTAGGTACTAACTACAGGACGTAGGACTAACATTATTATCTTCTTATTGGGAGCGCCACACCGCCCCGCCAGTTATTCAGTTGCCTTAGGCCCTGAAAAGCCAGTTGTGGCTGACCCCCTTCGTCATCTGCTTCTGTCCCAGACTGCTACAGACAAGACTACAGTAGTACTACCCTTACCAGCAGCCCGCCATCAAACCTCGCCGGTATCCCGATCCCGCCTTCATCACTCTCAAACCATCCCTCAGAACGTTCTTGCCTCATTCTTATACCACTTTAACCCTCAGAGATCTCGGCGCTTGAATTCTAAGATACGTCCTGGAACTGTGCTTCTCCAAAATCAGTCATTATGGCCTCCAGAGCGCCAGCAGGGACCCGTCCGGGTGCTAGATTCGCCCAGTTCAAGCTTGTCTTGCTTGGTTAGCTTACCCTTTCGTTCTCTCTCGCTGCATTTGTTTTGAGTTACATTACTGACGTCTGTTTTGATTTTTAGGTGAATCTGCTGTTGGAAAGGTTAGAGCTCTTTATAGTCACTATTGGTGTTCTTTCGGTCGCTGACATCTTATCCTCCAGAGTTCGTTAGTGCTAAGATTTGTCAAAGTGAGCTTTGGCCTTCTTCTCCTGGTGCCTGTTGGCTCATGGGGACAGCCTAGATTTTAACGGATATCATAGGATCAATTTGATGACTACCGAGAGTCGACGATCGGCGCTGCCTTCCTGACACAGACCATTTCGCTGGACGAAAGCACAACGGTCAAGTTCGAGATATGGGATACCGCTGGTCAGGAAAGATACAAGTCCTTGGCTCCAATGTACTACAGGAATGCGAACTGTGCTGTTGTTGTCTACGATATCACTCAGGCTGTACGCGCCCCGATCACCTTCTCTACTATCAGGCTACTTTGAAAACTAACTCGGGCAATTTGCAAACAGTCGTCGCTGGACAAGGCAAAGGCATGGGTGAAGGAGCTGCAGCGACAAGCGAATGAGAATATTGTTATTGCCCTCGCTGGCAATAAGCTGGATTTAGTTACGGAGCATCCCGACAAGAGAGCCATTCCGACAGCTGATGCCGAAGCCTATGCGCGTGAAGCCGGACTCCTTTTCTTCGAAACATCTGCGAAGACTTCGACAAATGTGAAGGAACTATTCGCCGCAATCGCTAAGAAACTCCCTCTCGATCAGGCGGGCCCGCGCAATCTGCGCACTACTCCTCGTCCTGGTGTGGACTTGCGACCGGAAGCACCTGGCACGCAGGGCGCCGGAGCTTGCAACTGTTAATTGCCGAAATCTCTGCCATCCTCCTCAAATTCCCCAACCGAGATCCAGATTATTTTCCCGCTTCAACTTCTTGTGCCTAGATATGAGAGGTCCGCATCTTCCTGTCTTAAGTTTGACCAAGTGATGCCGGCCTTGCTTCGCAATATGTTTTAATGGTGTTTCAGTGACTGAGAAATAGCTTCAGATGGAATGAACAATACTTTGCGCTCCTGACTCTGCCTTCTCGATCCCAGGGAATCATCCACCATCCTTGGCTGCGGAATCCGCACTTCGTGGCAGGGTCAATTTGGGATTTGGCTCTCTAGATGCTTTGCGATAGGGCTGTACCTCCGCTATGTCACCTTATCTTGTCTTTAGCTGTTTCTGGTTTGAATCCGGCGTCTGCATTCTCTGATGGGCTGAGTTTGGTTCTGCACTTGTCACTCTTCGCTGTCTTTATTCAATCCAGGCTACATTAGTATGCTATGCTTATATAATACTCATTTCAACGCCTTGTTCGAAGATTGACACTTGAGTTGATCATTGCGTGCTTGATTTCGCATTAACGTCGAAAGACGAAACGCGCAGCTTGTAGCCATCCAATGCTCCATGAGAAGGTAATTTCCGACGGAGCAGTATTACGAAACAAGAAAATATTGTTCCCACATGTAGACACTCAGTTCAAACCGCAAAATGGTTGCATCACTCTTTCGCCCATGAGAGCACGGAATGTAGTCGGTGGCAGAATTTGGGCGGTGCGACCTCCATAACTAAGCCACTTGGATATGGCTGTGCAGGGCTGTCGGAGCGGATCGTAAAAGCATCATCTCAATTCCGGTCCGCGTTTTCCCACTTGCCAACATCAACCCCCTCTTCTCAATCCGCCTTCAGCGTCTTCCTCCTCTGTTGTGCGGCCCGCCATGCTGCGCTCTTCTTTCACACAGAGCCGACAGTTGCTCCTGTCTTCAGCTCGCTCACGGGCAGCTGCGCAATGGCTGCCGAAAGCTGGAGCAAGCAACCGCTTTGCCGGCCAGGTATGACGACAACTTATGCTCCTTGATGGGTTCGGGAATACGTGCTAATACTAATGGCATCTTATACAGAGATTCTTTGCTGATGCCAAACCTCCCGTCACCGGTGCACCTACTCCCGCCTCCCCTTCTTCCGAATCACCTATTCCTCCAGAGACCGTTCCCAAGCCATCACCAGGTTCGCCTCCCGTTGTCCATTGAAGTCATTAATTTTTCCAAGAGCTAATTAGTGCAGCTGCTGAGGCTCCTCTCCCTCCCCCGCCTCCCCCTGCTCCTGCCCCCAAGACCGGGCGATTTCGAAAATTCCTTCTCTACTTGATTCTGACGTCTGGATTCGCCTACGCTGGCGGTATCTTTCTGGCGCTCAAGTCTGACAACTTCCACGACTTCTTCACGGAATACGTTCCTTATGGCGAGGACTGTGTTTTGTACTTTGAGGAACGCGACTTCTACCGCCGCTTCCCCAACACATTGAGAAACCAGAACCGCGCCCCCAAGGATGAGGGCAACACGGTCACAATTCCGAGCAAGAGCGGGCTTTCCTGGAAGGTTGCAGAGGAGCAATCTGGAGCTGATGTGTCACAGAAGGGCCCTCATATGAGCGCACTCGATAATGGCGAGAAAGCGCAACTCAAGCCTGGCGCAGTTAAGCCTGAGGAGAAGGTCGCCGCTGTCGAGAAGGCCAAGGCCGAGTCTGCTGCCAAGGAACAGAGCTCGGAGAATAAGAAAAAGGTGCAGGAGGAACCCAAGAAACCCGCGGCTCCAGCAGTGACGCCCATTGAATTCGCAACTGTCAGTGAGGGCGATGAAGAGGTCGTGCAGGAACTGGTTAAGACTTTCAACGATATTATCACTGTCATCGGCGCTGATGAGAACGCGCACAAGTTCTCTGGTGCTGTCAACAAGGCAAAGGAGGAGCTTCGAACTATTGGCGAGAAGATCATCGCCATCCGCAATGAAGCGCGAAATGCTGCCCAGGAGGAGATCAAGCAAGCCCATGCGACTTTTGATGAGTCTGCACGAGAGCTGATTCGTCGCTTTGAGGAGGCACGTGCTCATGACGCTGCTCAGTATCGGGAGGAGTTTGAGATTGAGCGCGAGAGACTCGCCCGTGCTTACCAGGACAAGGTCAACACGGAGCTGCAGAGGGCTCAAGAAGTGGCTGAGCAGCGCCTCAAGAATGAGCTGGTTGAGCAGGCCATCGAGCTTAACCGCAAGTACCTTCATGAGGTGAAGGATTTGGTTGAGCGGGAACGTGAAGGTCGTCTAAGCAAGCTGAACGAGTTGACCGCCAATGTCAACCTGCTCGAGAAGCTTACTACCGACTGGAAGGAAGTGATCGATACCAACCTCAAGACCCAGCAGCTCCAGGTTGCTGTGGATGCCGTCCGCTCCGTCCTCGAGCGCTCTACCATCCCCGGCCTTTTGTTCGTGAACTTGTTGCTGTGAAAGAGCTGGCTGCTGGTGACCCAGTCGTTGAGGCTGCTATTGCATCGATCAACCCAACTGCTTATCAGCGTGGTATTCCTTCGACGTCTCAGATCATTGAGCGCTTCCGTCGGGTGGCCGATGAAGTCCGCAAGGCAAGCCTTCTGCCCGAAGATGCTGGTATCGCCAGCCACGCGGCCAGTCTTGTTCTGAGCAAGGTCATGTTCAAGAAAGACGCGGTCGCGGGCAGCGACGACGTCGAAAGTGTGCTCCTTCGCACTGAGCATTTGTTGGAGGAAGGTAATCTCGACGACGCTGCTCGTGAGATGAACACCCTCAAGGGATGGGCCAAGATTCTGAGCAAGGATTGGTTGGGTGACGTGCGTCGGGTGTTGGAGGTAAAACAGGCTCTGGAGGTAAGATGATGGCCTTTCACTTCATTGTGTCATTTATACAGATGAGCTGACATATGTACTTTGCAGGTTATCGAGACAGAGGCACGCCTCCAGTGCTTGAGAGTTGAATAGAGAAAAGAAGTAGCGATCCCTTTCTGTTTCGCGTATATGTTCCTGTAGTCTATGGAAGACTTGTACGTTTAGTGGCACTACGTTATTAGAATCGATCTAGATATTCTTTTTGTCTAGATCTTCGATCCATGGTTATAGGGTTCCCTCCGTTGACGTCGTCTTCATGAGTCGTGGAGCTATATATAATGTTTGTTCTGTTTGTATATCCACGTGCAGCTCCAAGCCGTTGACGCGCATGGCTGATCGACTGAATGTCGACCCGAATGTCTTGCATCTGAAAGTTGTGGCAGAATATGCCACTTATTCTATCCTGCCGCTATGTTCTTGAGTTGAGCAAAGGTTGGAGTCGGCATTTGCGGTATCTTCTCTCAATAATTCCATGACTTCTCCACCACGTAACACGCACCTCCTTACTCACTTCGCGGGAGTGACCCGGACGCTCTCCCGACTTTGACGTTGGAGAAACTGGTGATTCCGTTGAATCGCTATTTTCGCTGCTATATCGATTTTGAACCACAGGGATAATTTGGCATCGAAACCTGCTGCCTCACTCGACTCTAATGGCGATTCCTACCGGCGGATTTCCACACGAATGACCGAGGGACGAGGAAGCGGCGAGCTGGAGGGCAGCACGCTCGGCAGCAGCTCGCGCGATGGAGACAGGGCGAGACGTAGTCAGCGACGGACAGCGAGCTCGAGCTCGTTTCTCGTCGATTCATCATTTCTATCCAAGTCAAAGAGCATACGGACCAGCTCTCATCGCCCGCGGCGTTCGGAATCGCATCGCAACGAGAAGCGTGGCGCTCCCGAGAATGATATTGCAACACCGAAGAAGAGGTCACGGTTTCCCTGGAGTCGTAATAAAGAGTCGCTGGAAGGGCCGTCGGTGATTGCTGGTCCTCAGGAGGCCGCAGGAACGGAAACGCCTGGTCCATCGTCCGCACAGCAACCTCCAACGTCGGAGCCGCCGCCAGCTAGGACGGACAATAACGAGGCTGCCCCAGGTTTGGATAGGGATTCACTCCAGATTGTTAACCTGGCTTTGAACTTGAGTGAGTCCCGGAGGAGGAATAATCTCGTTCGATCCGTCTCGACGCGGCTCCCAGGGGCTGGGGCGTCGGTTCCCTATACCGACACTACAACGTTGACTACGAGCGCCAGCCGTGGATATCCGGCTCTCCATACGCATCGCGATTATACCCAAGCGGGGATCAGTGACCGCGGCACGCCAACGCCTGGTGAATCAGCCGTGAATCCATCATCCGTGCTGGATTTGCTACCTAATGCTGCTGGAGGAGAGACCTTGCCCGAGGCATTCTCAACCAGTACGCTTGCTCGGGCCGATAAAGCCAGGCGTCATTTTGAGCTATTTCATCTCTATTTGCGTCTACTCCCTTCGCTCCCGCCACTGAGACATCATGGCACGCAAGATGCCACAGACGCCTCATCAGCGTCAAAGGGTAGCCTTTCTCAATCGCGAGACTACAATCCTCTCCAGGCGATTCGGAACCGAAAAGTCCGGTTCCGTGAGAGACGTCCGATTGATCCAGAGTCGGAAGGTTGGTATGACGTGGCTAGGGTGCGTGAATGGGTGAACTCGGTTCAGTCTCAGTATGGCGACAAAAGACACCTGCCTTCTGAATGCCTAAAGCTGCCACCTTTCGAACGAGGCGAGAAGGATCCGCCCCGAGAAGTGCCCGATGATCCAGATCTGTTTGCAGCGTCTCCTCCTTCCAGCTTAAGACGAGTCAGCCGCACTAGCAGCGGGAAAGCAGCTCGCAGGCCAAGATTCGACTGGACAATCTCCCCGGCTGAGCTTCTGGCTGATGCCGCGTGGGTTGAAGAAGGCCAGAATAAGAGCAAGATGGTGGACAAAGACGGGAATCTTCTGTTTCCGGACCCAGCAGAGTTGCATCCTTCTGGCGCCATGCCACCTAGCTCTGCCCAGACGCATATGCCAGCCAAGCCGCCGTCTGCGGGCGCACAACACCCGGATTCTGATACCTCTTTCTCAAATGCCCATCCTGCATTGGGACCTGAGTTCAGGAGCGTCAATCGTGGAAGGCGACGGCACAGATATCATAGTCCTGCACATGGTTTCCACAGCCGAGGTACTTCACTGACCGGCATAGGCACCAAGGAGCGCAAACTGGGATTACGGTCAAGTAGCTCTTCCAGTGTCTCCACCACTGGTGAAAGACACTCCTGGTATCATCATGCGGACAATATAGGTCGATCTGCCGCATCAAAACTTACTGGAGCTCGGAGCTCGCGAGTAAACTCCTCTACCACTGCCCCAGATGAAGAACATGGACCCAATACAGGACCGCTACCCTCCCAGACCTCGAGTACTCAACCAACGTGGGCCAAATTGGACGAGCGAAGCGGCTCGTTGTCATCCGCCGCAAGTCGTCAGGATCCTTCTTCTACTGGCACTCCGCCTGTTCCCCTTGGATACTTCCCTAGCATTGCGTCCAACTTGTCTCCTCCTTCAAGTCGCTCACCGTCGCCATCCAAACGACAACTTGCTCACGGCATCATTGCTCGCCATGCGCGAAGCAAAAGCCGCTCACGCCCCAAGGAGATCCTTGAGGACAAGTTGATCTCTGCGGCGGATACTGCCGATAATCTACAACAAAATATATCTGATGGCGCACATCGAGCCGGCAAACTCGAACCAAGCCCGATTCCCGATGATGTGTCTCCGTTGTACCAAGCTGACAAGACACGGAGCCACACGCATGCGCGCAAGGGATCATTTCAACCTGAATCGCGGCTGCGCGGAATCTTTAAAGGGCCAGGGAAAATTGCAGAGATCGTAGGCAACGAGGTTTCAAAAATGGGCGACCTGATAATGAAAAAGGACGATCCAGCTCATTCCAGGAATTCGTCATTGGAGACAGCTCTGCCCTCCGAGGATAGTGCATTGGACGAGGGCGAGGAAGTGAAGGGTGAAAAGAGATCGGGGCCCAAGGCCCTCCTACGTCGACTTCCGACATTCTCGGATGCGACTCCTCGCAAGCATCCCGAGCGTGGCAGTGCGAAGAGTCTTTTGCAGTCAACCGCGGCTTTGGCGACTCCGTCTCGACGGGCCGAGCAAGAAGAACAGCCTAGAGCTTCGGCAGTGGATAGTCCTTTGAAGCAGGGTCCAGATGCTCCATTGCATGATGCACAAGTGTCCCAGACGAAGAAGCTCATACAAAGGAATGCACACATTCTGGCGGAGAAAATTGGTGATGGCCGAAGATTTGAGCCCGAGTTCCACACGGTCCGGAACCAGATCGAGAAAAGGCAAATTAAAGATCCATCGGTTCCTTTCAGCATGATCCGTCCCCCGGTTACGGGGCTTGCGCAAGCAGAGGTCTCGGCTGCAGATCGTCCTCAAGGCAGGCGTCGTGGTGCGTCAGGTCAGTCAAGGACATGGAGCATCTCCAACCGCAGCATTTCAACTTCGGTGGACTCCGGTATCCCGGATCGAAGGGAAATCGAGCGTACAAGGGCGCTTCTTCTGGCATCGGGCATCAAAGCGCGGGAAATCACCCGCCGGGCCGAATCGATACGCAGTCCGCCGCCAGACTTTCTACAGAAAGCCTATCCGGACTCCCCTGTGCCCCAGGTCATCCGCCTCTATGAATTCGATGTGGCGGCTAAGGGACTGCTCCGGCGATTAGAGACATCTCAAGAATCGTTCCGGCGAACTGTGGAGGGTTTCCCTAAAGCCTCGGGCGCTTTGAAAACGCAGTTGGCACAGCTGGAAGATATGGTCAACCAGACTCTTGCCCCGCGAGTTCGAGCATTAGCGGACGACGCCGAAAATCTCAGCGTCGAACTCAACACGACCAGTACGCTTGCAGTGAAGCAGTTGAGCGACAAACTCGACAAGGGCATCCGGAAGCGCCATCGGCGTTTGCGCTGGCTCCGCCGTACCGGCTTCGTCATGCTCGAATGGGCGCTTGTTGGGATGCTGTGGTGGGTGTGGTTGATTGTCATGGCCTTCAAGGTCCTTCGCTATATCTTTCGAGGAGCAATTTCCGGCATCCGGTGGGTGCTGTGGTTGTGATGAGGACATTTGGTTCTTCTGTTTTCCGTCTTTCTACATACTTGTAATATTTTGAAAGCTGTGGGCCATCTGCCACCTGCTCTATTTCCTTCTCTTCCATTAAGAGTTATATACCCATTATTGAGGATTCAGTTTGCCTGGCGCAGCTTACTCTTTTGATCCAAGGCATTGTCTTTGGTACGGGTTTACTGGGTTACCTTTGCCAGATATTGTGCATATTTATATTTCTGTATGATGTCGAGATAATAAGAGTACCTCTATTTGCATGGTAGCTTCTTGGGTCTCCTTCCTGTACATGATTTATTGGTCTTCACTCGTTTTGTCTTGAGAGATGAGCGAATATGATGCCTCAGGCTACCGATGCGTATATATCCTAATCAAGTAGGTGAATCATTGCCTTCTGGAGTCGCTTTTCGAAACTTTCTTCTGCCTTTACGGTCGGCCAGACACGAAACAATAACAATAACATTGCTAGGGGTTTGGTGGTGACGTAGGAGCCCTTTCTGTGTTCAGGCGGATTTATGTTGACTGTTGACGATCTCTAGCTAGTAGCTGTAGAGAGGTAGGCACCACTGGACACTGTATTTTGTGCTTCAGTAAGGTTTCTGAAACATCAATAGGCAAGTTTTATGTATAATAAATTGATATATATATATATATATATATATATATATATGCACACTAGTCGTTGAGAGGGAGATAGCTGGATACTGGTAGCTCTGGGGTATGAATCATAATCAAGCTATTGCGCTAAATATAACATCCAATCCGAGCGGACTGGATAGAATGAGGACAGCTGATGCTGATGATGATGATGATGATTCTGAGGGGTATGAGGATGCACCTGCACATGCAATGCAGGCTGCAGAATCATACAGCAATGCCCCCTGCAGATCAGAAGGGGTCGAGGAGCCGGAAGAGAACAGAAATCAGGCTGCAATTTTGGGTTGAAAAGAGCAAAGATGAGTCAATTGGGGGAGGACGAATAGAATGACGGATATTAATTGCACCTTAAGCACAGTACGTACTAGGTAAGGGTACACTACTCAGTACTCAGTACGGAGTATGTGCCTAGTGAGAAATGCCTCAGCTTCGTCATAGAGGGGCACCGGAAATAGCGTACGCCTCGCCAGTGTCAGAGCGGTTCCATCCCCACAGTCGGTGCGTTCTCCTCCATCACCAACTTTTCCTCGTTCTCTCGTTTCTTTCCTCTTCCTCTCCTTTTCTCCTCTCCCTCTTTCTCACTTTCCCATCCATTGCCATTCGAGGTAAGTTGCATTTCGTCTGATTCCCTGCTCCTTCATTTCCTTGATTTGGTCTCTGCCTATATTGGCATTCCTTATCGACTTCCCCCACTTTCGCTGGCGTGTGCCCTTTGCCCTAAAACACCAAACATCCACCGCCGCCGAACGAGCGAAAAAAAAAAGACCGCACGCGCCTCGTCGTTCGCCCATAAAATCTCTCACCTCTCCCTCCCCTCCGTCCTACGGTCATTTCTCACCTCTCCTGCAAGGGTACTGACCGCTGCTCTCTTCTCTGACAGATTTATCTCATTTGTGGGATTAAAAAAAAGTTCTCTTACTTTGTCCACCGAGCGACAAAGTTTTCTCCTCAATTTTAAGACCGCGTCTCTACGCCTTTGGAAACTCCCCGGTTCCAAAGGCACCAGCTCATCACGGCTTTCGCAGCCTCTCCCTTACCCTTTCGTCAAATTGTCTCGCCTCGACGGCTCCGCGACACTCTTAACAACATTCCACCACCTCCTGCTGACCCCTCCCTCGGTTTCCTCCGGTGCGCCATTTTTTAACCACCCTTTGACGCCCCTCCAACTTATTCCCGCACTCTTTGAGCTGCCGCATAGGACTTCTCTGAAGGTTCTTCCTCTTAAGGAGGAAGGGTCTAGGAGGCTTGGTCCAGTCAACCTCGGTTGCGAATCTTTTCGTCCTCCTTAACACGCAGTCGCGTTCTTGACTCTTGTCTCATAAACTTATTTATCTCTTTCAAAACCAAAACCTTTCAAGACCTGTTCCGTGCTTCGTCGCAGCGCGCATGGTTATGGCACCGACTGCTTGTGTTCCTGCTGAAGTATGCATGACCAAACACTGTCACGACAAAAACGACTATAATTTTAATCACCATAGTCAACTCAGCAATCATGGATGGGACGACCTTTCGCAATCTAGGTTGGCTGCCAAGAACCTGGTCTTGGACGTCCTGAAGAAACGCGCCGCCGAGGTGGATGTGGACCGGTGCGGCCCCGGTGAAGAAGATGCCTTTTATGTGGCCGACATGGGGGAGATCTACCGACAGCATCTTCGCTGGAAAATGAACTTGGGTCGCGTCAAGCCTTTTTACGGTAGGTTTTTTTTTTG
Source organism: Aspergillus novofumigatus IBT 16806 (assembly GCF_002847465.1). Taxonomy (NCBI): domain Eukaryota; kingdom Fungi; phylum Ascomycota; class Eurotiomycetes; order Eurotiales; family Aspergillaceae; genus Aspergillus; species Aspergillus novofumigatus. Next base: position 1,962,655 of record NW_020194278.1, read on the forward strand.
ACCATTGGATCTTCAGACCAATGAGCTAACGACTCCCAGCGGTCAAGTGCAACCCCGACCCGGAGATCCTTCGTCTCATGGCTAAGCTTGGAAACGGTTTCGACTGTGCCTCCAAGGCGGAAATCGATCTGGCCCTCGGGACTGGCATCGATCCTAGCCGCATCATCTACGCGCAGCCCTGCAAGACCAAGTCCTATCTGCGCTATGCCGCCAAGGTGGGCGTCAAACAAATGACCTTCGACAATGCCGACGAGCTCTACAAGATCAAGGCCTGCTACCCGGACGCGGAGCTCTACCTGCGTATCCTGACCGATGACTCGACCAGTCTGTGCCGGCTCAGCATGAAGTTCGGCGCCTCGCTGGACATCGCCCGTCAGCTGCTTGAACTTGCCCACGCGCTCGAGCTCAAGGTCGTCGGAGTGAGCTTCCACGTGGGCTCCGGTGCCGAGGATCCGCGCGCGTTCCTCAAGGCCGTGCAGGATGCTCGTCTGGTCTTTGACCAGGCTGCGGAGGTGGGCCACGAGCTCCACACCCTGGATGTCGGGGGTGGCTTCTGCCAGGACACTTTTGAAAAGTTTGCCGGCATCCTGAGTGAGGCGCTTGACACGTATTTCCCGCCTCACATTCGTGTCATTGCCGAGCCTGGCCGCTACTACGTCGCCAGCGCCTTCACCCTGGCCGCCAATGTCATTGCCCGCCGCGATGTGCGTGACCCCGAGGACCCGGCCACCGATGCCTACATGCTGTACCTGAACGACGGCGTGTACGGCAATTTCTCCAACATCATCTTCGACCACCAGCATCCCGTGGCCAAGATCTTGACCTGCTCCGGCGAGACTCAGCCGTCCGCTCTGAATGCTGCGACTTCAGAGGGCATCGCCTACTCCATCTGGGGTCCGACCTGTGATGGTATCGACGTCATCACCCAGCGCATTGTGCTGCCTGGTCTGTTGGACGTCGGCGACTGGCTGTACTTTGAGGAGATGGGCGCTTACACCAAGTGCAGCGCCACCCGGTTCAACGGCTTCTCGGACAACCACGAGGTGATTTACATCTCGAGCGAAGCCGGTGCAACTGCTCTCCTGGAGTATTAAGAGACATTCTTGTATTTGCTTAAGCTTTGACTGTATTCATTTGCTGTCTGTATTTATGTTTGTTGTGGGATAGATAATTGGGGAGGACGGGAGATCCCATAATTGATTTGCTTTTTGCTTGATAGACTAGACATTGTCACACTGTCTAATCGGTCTTCTGAGCTACTTTGGTTCTCTTGGTAATCCTGGACGCTATAGAGTGCATTCATTTTTGATGCAGAAAAATGGGGGTCATCTGTATATCTATGAAATATCTATCTTTTTATCTACATTCCTGCCCGCATCGTCTCTTGACCACAATCATAAGGAGCCAGCTCCACTGAAGTTCATGTACAGAAAGAAAACCTATAATCTATACCAGGCGTTCGACCACTAACTCGCCCGCGGCACCTTCACTAAGCTGAATCAACCCACCAGCTTCCAGCTTCTTCTTCCACTTGCCCGACTCGTACCGGGCCAGGATAAGCGTGAGACGCGCAACGACAACGGGGTCCGCGCTCTCCGCCACCATCTCCGAGGGCGTGAAGGTCCAGCGCCCAAAGGCCCAGTTGAGAATGTAGTGTCGGACAGCTTCATTGCCGGACGTCAGAGGCGGCGCGGGTTTCTTCTCGCCGGGGTTGTCCCCGGAGTCGGCGGGCGGTTGCGAGGCAGGACAGCGCATGGTCCCCTTGATCCGGTAGACTTCGTCCTTGGGCGCAGCGAGCAGCATCATCTCGAGGGCGGCAACATCGATAGTCTGGTCGGGCCGGGAGGCTTTGAGCGTGACGGACAACACTTCGACTTCAGACTGGTGGTCATGCCGATGCTGGTGATGATCGTCCGTCAACCGCAACGCATCCTCAGCATCCTCCTTGGCGAACAACGCCCCGTCAAGCCCCAGTAGAACCTCCTTATCCACCCGGCCCTTATCCGACTTGACCCACGGGGTCTGCACCTCCAGATCCCCCACGCGATCCAAGCACAGCTCAAAGCGCTCCTCCGGCACCCCCTCCCACTTATTGAAGATAATCAAGTCCGTGTACTTGGCCTGCAGCTTCGCCGTGTACGACGTATCCTCGTACCCCTCCCAATTCTCCACATCAATCACGCTGATCACCCCGTCCAGCACGAAGCTGCCCGGCTGCTCGCGCGCAAGCCGGTTCACCTCCATCGCCAGCGTCGCGGGGAACGCGCTCCCGCTCGTCTCGATGACGATGCGGTCCGGCTTGACCTCCTCGCGCAGCTGGTTCAGCGCGTCGCTGAGCTGCCCCACGAGGTTGCAGCAGATGCATCCGTTCAGCAGCTCGCGCACGCCGGAGATGGACTGCGTCGAGGCGAGCTGCGAGTCGATGGCTACATCGCCGAATTCGTTTTTGAGGAGTGCGAGGCGGTAGGTCGGTGGGAGCTGGGGGATGAGGTTGAGGAGGAGGGTGGTTTTGCCGGAGCCGAGGAAGCCCGTTATGATTGTTATTGGGATGGGCATTTTCTATTTTCGTTTTTCTTTTCTTTGCCTGACTGTTGACAAGTCTCAGTCCGATGGTGATACTTTTTTACACCGGAGGGGTAGAGCCGCTAATCCTGATTTGGAAGCCCTAATCTTATGACGTAGCTACCTGTCTATGAGGGTAAAGAATACTTCATATTCTTTTAAATGGAGCCATTGAGGCAATAGAGTATCTATTTCGGATATCAATTGGTTAGATGTACAGGATGCAATTCAGGGATGGTGGTCAGAATACTACATGGAAGTGTAATGGCCGTGTCGAGACAGCAACCAGCAGTAGCACCAGAACGGACAACAACGCTTCAATCAAACAGCTTGTACTAATGCCATGGGCTATCATTCAGTCCTCTCATAAGAAACCTCAGTATATCCCTCAACACCAGCCCTCGCCATCGCCTCATCCACACTCTCCAGCGACAGCTCCCTCCGCATCCTCCTCAACTCAAACTCCCCAAAATAGCTCGGCTCCTCGCTCACCTTGCAGAACCCAACACTCTCAAACAGCGCCAGACTGCGCCCATTCTCCTTCCCAATCTTCACGCTCAGCGCGCCAAACCTGCAGTCCGTCCTGCCTTGTAATGTAGTAGCGCCAGCACCAGTGCCTTGCACAAACTCCCCCACTATGTCTGCCTCATGCTCAAGCACATACCGCAGAAACGCAAGCAGCGCAGCCCGCCCATAGCCCTTTCGCTGATTTGCCTTCTCGGCAATCATCAGCTCAATCTCCCCGATGATTATTTCTGGACATGACGGGCCGTCTTCGTCCTCATCCTCAACCCGGAGAAAGAGGTTAATGTCGCCGAGCATCTGCTCAGGTGCATCATCTCCGTCCTGCAGCTGCAGCTGCAGCCGTAACCCTTGCCCTTGCCTCTCTTGACCTTCAGTCTGAGACTGATGCTGAGGCTGAGGCTGAAGAACAGGCAAAGTAATAATAAAAGTCAACTTATCGGCATCCTGGCGCCAGCTGCGCTGCATGGCGTACTCCTCTTCCAGAGTAAGTGGTTCCGAGGCCGTGGCGGCTTGGATTTCCTGCTCTTCATTAGCTTCTGCTCATCTTATCAGTTGAGTTGAGGATGTGGGGGGAGGAAGTGTCTACCTCATCTTTCATCCATTCGTGGTAGCGTGGGACGTGCCAGCTGGAGTATGGAACTAGAAGTACCTTTGAGGTGGAGATTGCTATGTCTTTTGTTAGATTTTTGGGGGTTTTTGAATTCTTTGTGGTGGTTCTTTGAAAGGGGCGCGCACCGGTTTTTGCGTTGAGGCGCATGTCTATTATTTTGAAATTTATGTCGGAGTCTATGTCTATTGCTGCCTGCAGCTTTTTTTGCCTTGATTTGATCGGTAGATGGACTGACTGGTGGAAGAGGAAAATGAGGACTTTTGCCCCGGTCTTGGCGCCGTTGATTGCACGAATATAGCCTACAGAACTACGGAGAACAAGTCATTGCAGAACTCTGCGTGATGCACATATTGATGTCATCGGGTGCTTCTATTGTATTATTGCTTCTCTTGCTTTCCTGCAAAAGCACCGAACTTGACCACCTCGACTTCCAATGTCTCGCTATCCACGAGAATCAACTCCCCCGTCTCCTTGAACTTGGGAATCGACAACAGACGCACACGCGCACCAGTATTATCTGCCGCGTCGGTCATTTCTGTGTCGGCTCCGTTAAGTCTAAGGGGAGAGTCGCCTTCCAGCACGGCCGTCTTGAACCGTGGCTGATTCCCAGCGAAGAAGATGTGCGGACAGGAGTGCATTACAAAAGGGTCGTTTGTCTGGAAAGGATAGGACCCTGTAGATAGTCAGTACTTGATCGAGATATGCGGCAAGAGAAACGAACATATTGTGTCAGGCGCGGTGGGAACTCCACATCTCCACCGTAGCATGGCCTCCATGATTCTCATCCTGGCCTCGATGTCCCCATCATCGGCGTCCAGCGCATCACGGTCCGCAAAGTCCAGATACCGCAGGACATCATCCACGTTCTGTCCGCTGCTTCCCCACAGCCGCCATCCCTCGACATCTCCTTCCCACGGGTTGGTGACACTGTCGAACCAGCCTGGCTCGGGAGCTTCGTCACCCGACGGAGGCGGAGCACAGTATGCCCTGGCTCGTGGGAACATCGCTCGGTGGATCCCCTGCTGAGGGAGTGCAAAATTCGCCGGGTCACTCTCGCCAGGCATGAGAGTCACAGGTATGCTCGGCAGGATCTCCGCGAGGAAGTTGTCTAGTTGTGTGATGGGCGAGGCGTTGTATGCAGAGGCGTCGTACCCATACTTTCTCGGGCCCATCTTCTTCTTCGCGGCCGCTCCCATCTCTGTGCCGGTAGCTGCTGCCTCAGTCGTCACGCTAGCCCCCAGTGAGTTTCCGGCAATGATAAGCCGTGTGATTGAGGACGCATCCGGTCCTGTGTACCCCAGAAGATAGTCTGTCAGAAGTTCCAGCGCAAGAGTATCACTCGATGTGCCCGTAATCCCAAGACCACTCACAAAAGCAATCTTGCCCTTGCACGACTCTTTTGTATCCGTCTTGTCTTCGTCCCGCTCCCACCGACGGGGCTGCGGAGCCAGGTCAGGCACTCTGATATCGATCGTTTCAAAATCACCATTCGCATTCTCTGTCCCCAATACCGCTATAATGGCTCCTGTCGCGAGTTGAGTTGACCTCAGAAGATTCCCTGCTAATCGCAGGCGGCCTGACTCGTCTTCCAACATGATTTGAGTCAATTCCGGATGAGCGGGATCTTGGTACGTGCGACGGGGCGGAGGGGCTAGGGTGTGACTCTAGGAGGTGTCAGCGATGCCTGGAGACACGACGGATGGGGAACGTTCGGACCTCTCTGGAAAGATCATCCAGGATATTCGGCTTCAAGGGCATATCCATGTAGACCGTCCCAGCGACCCAGCAAAGCTCGCCTTGTCGGACATCGAGCACTCGCTCTACACGACGAGCGTGTTCTCCGGCGATCTATCACCCATCGACAGGGGTTAGAAAATGACGACCAGGTGCCAAGCGACCGTCTTACACTGAATCCTTCCCATGCGTCCATTCCAACCTCTTCCACCACCGGTTTCAGCCGTGCGAGTCGTAAGAAGTACATATCGCCATATTGTTGCTGATAATGTCTTGCATCGCCGGAGGGGAGTTTGAAGGTATGAAGTGGGTTGTAGTGGGAAACCTCGCGATACACAGGCGAGAACTGTTCGTCACTGTATCGAGCGACCGTTAGCATCATCTTATCCATCTGAGGCTTCTGAGCATGGAGAAGAGCAGACCTCGGGGGTTGCAAAAACACGTCCTCCGCTGTGTTGGTAGCCATTGTGTAAGGAAATCTCTTATCTCCCAAAATGCTCCCTCTGAGCCGTGGAAAATGAGATGATTCTTTCCGCTACGGGCCAAAGAGCGTGTAATTGAAGAAGTTGAAGCCGAGCTTCGTCACTGTTCCGTTGATCTCGAGGCCGCTGTACCACGCGAATCACGCGTCTTTTGGCGTTTCCCCTGGCAGTGTAATTACAATACCGCATTGGGCAGAACTACAACTACTACCTAGGTACTACTACTACAACCAATATAACGCTGCAAGTGCTCTCTCGCTAGAACAGAAGAGATAGCTGCGTTCTTATATTCTACAATGTTGTTTTCTGAGTCCCTTCACCAAGTTCAGAATGTCTTTGAAAATGCTAGATTCTGGTTGATTGACGACATACGACTCGGGTCATCGTTGCGATCGATCTTGGACTTCCATCAAGAATGGCAGAGATTACTCTGAGACAAGCTCCTAGAAAATAAGACCAGCTATAGATTCCCAGTCTCATGCTTTCTTCTGCAATATGCTGGCTGTTTCGGCCAAAAACGTGCTTGTGTCACCGAGGAATGCTGGCTTGAAGCAAAAGCGATGTGTCGGCTGTACAGCTAATCAACCATTACAGATCTCTCTAACGGAGTCTAGAAGATCGAGCTCTTGATCTGCAATAGTGATGAGGTCGTTCACGAGATTACCATTGGTGACTAGACGTCTTGAATGGACCTGGGCTAGATGATTGTTGACTATCTGCCCCAAGGCCACGAAGACATTCCGATCTCCATTCCGCATACCATATCTTCCATGAGTGGATTGCACCGAGTCAATCGAATGCACGAGGCCTTGATTGTTCGGCGTCACCAGATGTCTCCTTCTCTGATAGGTCTGCTCACTTGCACACGGATCCATTTCATTCTTGTCAATTGAGAAAATCCATTCGAATGACATAGTCGAGAACTCGAGAATGGATCTGCCCATATCTCATACGTGCATCTGCATGTCTTCCATGAGTATGGCAGACTTCAAAACATTAGGCAGCCCATATCTCGTCCTCCCATCCGTGGCTGGCCTGAGAGTTGATCTCCCCAGGTCATCCTCACAGTCTCAAGAACGCGTCGAGAACACAACACCAGACGTCGCCAGATCCATCTTCACGACAACAGCACCAGGATGAAGATCCTACCATCTGCCCTCCGTCTTCTAGGCAATTGCCTTGCCATCAGTCTGTTGGCGTGCCTCTTCGTGACGGCGTTCAATCTCGACTTCCTCCCGCGCAGTTTATCCACGCGATTGTTCGGACGAAGCCTTCCAGGATCGCTTGTAACGTCTCCCCAAGGTGCAGTCGGGTATCAGCCTCCTCCAGGGCCCGTTGCCAACGATGCGCGACCAACAGAGACAATGGCCTACAAGACGATCATCACAACGATCATTACCCGAGAGACAACGCACGAACTGAGGCAAGCCCCGGTGGGACTGAGGAACTCGTCAGATCTGCATGGGTATGTCTGCTCGTTTTGATCTCTAGGCGGTTTTTGCTGATGGAGTCTCCCAGACCCTCGAACGTTGTCGTAGTCACCGGGACTGTGACCAGGACACAGGTGATGGTGGTACCGACACAAACAGCTTCCTCCGAAGGAAGTAGAGACGCTACGGATACATGGGGCTTAGCTACATTAGCCTCGTCGGTTTTGTGGGCCTTGTGGCACTTGTTACTGTGAAACGAATAGATGCTCAGGTCAAATCAAATCAAACGTCCACAGCATACTGACCCTCTTCCGTCTATCTCCATGATTATGCAGGATACAAAAGAGTATCTAACCCTCGAGCACGCGGTCAACTGCTGTCTGATTGATCGAATCTGGGTTCCCAGTAGCTAAGACTTGGGCGCCGTGACCAAAACTGCCGATCCCTTCCACGCCAGTCTAATTCTGCTCTGTGGCACCTAGTGGAGTGGATAGGCTGACTCGTAGGGTGGATAGGCGTAATTGGACAGTTGTATTTCTCCTCCTTCAATTCTCTAGTGCTCACGCAGATTATTTCTGTATTCGCGATCCGTGCATTCCAGCTGCGAATCGTAAATATCATAGAATGTGGACCTACATGACAGGCATTGACAATTGACCCAATGGGCTGCTATGCGTACAGTATCCCTGTACACCCCTGATGGCCCGATTGACGTGCGCTGAAACCCTGAGCCTCATAAGCGGTTTTGCAAAACCTCCAATTGCTCTCCAAGTTTGGGGCCGAATTCTGTTTGTTACAATTGACTCTTGTGTACTATCCTCGGCGGTAACCTAAGCTTACAAAGTATCCTACGCTGGTCAACATTCTCCCTCTGTATTGTTGTTGCCTCTACGCCCTCACGGCACGTCTACCCGGAGTCCACAGTCAATGTCTGGCGTATTAGACGGCCCCGCTGGGTTTGCGCTCCGCAAGAATGGCACCTGTCTCGACACAGAGGTGGACTGTGGTGCCACCCTTCCCCCTTTTCGAGCCTGTTGTCCCGCGGGATCACACTGTCCAAGCCAGTACAATGTGAACTGCTGTCCATCAGCCGCGAACTGCACGCAGCTGCTTGTGGAGACGCCGAAATGCGCCAATGAGACGTGGGATTTGTACAATTATTACGGATACTTTTGCTGTGAGAATGGGACAACGGCCTTTGGGACGAGCTCGAACAGTGATGGTTGCGCGCTGCCGGGGTATAAATTCCATAGCTCTGAGACTCTGTTGCCGCTTGTCTCCTCGGGGAAGGGTACGTGGGACTTGCAAACATAAAAGGATTCGTTCAGGTCAATGCTAACGTACCGCTCCAGCATCGATTGCGACATCGACTTCCTCCGTGACATCCACACCGTCGACGAGCTCTACATCCTCGGCATCACCAACGCAAACATCGACTCAACCCTCCGACACGTCCTCCAAGACAAACACAGGAGCCATTGCAGGAGGCGTAGTCGGCGGCGTGGCCGGGGTAGCCATCATCGCTTTCTTGGTGTGGTGGCTTCTCAGTCGCCGAACGAAACGTCAACCAGTCGTCCCCGGGTCAGAGGCGGTCCCCGTCACAGATTATAAGAATAACAGCCTGATGGTCAGTGAACTTGACGGCCGCGGTACTGCATATGAACTCGGGGCCAGGCAAATCCTCACGAGTTACCGGCGGACGCGACATTCCATCGATGATACAAGGGACGAAGGATACCACTAGTTAATCATTAGCGTCTTTGTCACAAATTGGCTATGTGAGTAATGAAAACGAAAAAGAGATAGTCAGCAGATGGTAGATGGATGATTCGTAAAGGTTAGAATGATGGCCTGGTTCAGCCTCGGTCCGGCTGCTCGGGGCCTCCGCTTCCCCGCATTCACACAGGCATAACAACTGCATCATCTCTGCTTGATCGGTAATTATACGTGTGAATAATGATTCTGAGGCTCGTGAGAGCTATTTCTGCTGCATTTATGTAGTCAATAATCCTATTAATATGACCTCTCTGTTTACTCGAACCCTTAGATCTATTAAACCGTCCCACCCTAACTATTCCTTCTCAATCTAGGCACATCCTTTTACCGCAGTTCTCTCCTTCACTCAGTCCTCTGCGACAGCAGTGAAGAATAGGGATGACACAAGACAACGCATACTTTTGAAAGGCAACTTGATACCCCTAGTTTATTGTCGAAGCTACAAAATGTCCGTCAACACGCCCCTCTGCTCCCTCCTCAATATCCAGCACCCCGTCCTGCTAGCAGGCATGGCTCGTGCATCTGGGGCCCCCCTCGCCGCCGCCGTCTCCAACGCAGGCGGGCTAGGAACCATCGGCGGGCTGGGCTACACCCCCAGCAGCTCTCGGAGATGCTCACGGAGCTCAAATCGCTGCTCCGCGACAAATCCTTCCCCTTCGGCGTGGACCTGGCCCTGCCGCAGGTCGGCGGCGGCGCCCGCGCCACGAACCACGACTACACACACGGCCAGCTCGACGAGCTCATCGAGGTTGTCATCTCGCACGGCGCGAGGCTCTTCGTGTCTGCCGTGGGCGTGCCGCCCGAGCGCATCATCAAGCGGCTCCATGGCGCCGGTATCCTGGTCATGAATATGGTTGGTGCGCCCAGGCACGCGGAGAAGGCGTTGCAGCGCGGTGTGGACATTGTCTGTGCGCAGGGTGGGGAGGGCGGCGGGCATACGGGCGACATCCCCTTCTCCGTCCTCGTGCCGGCCGTCGTGGACGTCGCGAAGCGGTACAAGAGCCCGCTGACGGGTCAGCCGGCGCTGGTTGTCGCGGCGGGCGGTATCAACGACGGTCGCAGCTTGGCGGCGTCGCTGATGCTGGGTGCGTCCGGGGTCTGGGTGGGTACGCGGTTCGTAGCATCCGAGGAGAGCGGTGCTAGCCGGATGCACAAGGAGGCCGTGGTCCGGGCCCGGTACGGCGAGACGCAGCGGACGCTTGTCGTCACCGGACGACCACTGCGGATGCTGCCGAATGATTACATCAAGGACTGGGAGAAGAGGCCCCAGGAGATCGCCGAGCTGACGGCCAAGGGCATCGTCCCCATGATGCACGACCTGGAGAATGAGAAAGAGGTCGATATGCCCTTCCTCATGGGCGATGTCTCGGCCAGCGTCACAGAGATCAAGCCTGCAGGGGACCTTGTGCGCGAGATGGTCCGGGATGCCGCCGAGATGTTGAAGCTAGGAGCGTCGTATACCACCGGATCGTCAAGCAAACTATGATACTTTGGCTGTATGTAGTTTAGTTGCCTTTGGCACGCCAGAGATCCCACCATATTTGAAAAATCTGCAATGTTGGAAAAATGAATTTCATGATTGCCTGAAGCTATCAATAGGGTTTTTGTTCATTCGGCATGTACAAGTACAGGAACATGTGCAACAAAACAGAACGGGTGCGACGGGCGAAATGAAAAACCTCGTGGATGAGGAGACATGCTTTGTGGTATACTTGAGACTAGTTCGGCAGCACCAGACGAGAGGCTCAGCAATAGTGTCTCCATTTCTCTGGCTTGGACTATGCTGAAATGAGCCTTCAGGCGCGAGAGGCTTGCTGCTACACGTCCTTTCCTGATATGCGCGACTCAAAATCAAATACTCATAGCGAATCGAGTCATATCCACGCGAGCGACAAGCGTCTCGCAACCAATATACACCCTTCTATGCATTGGCTGCCAGGAGACTCATAGAACACGAGGTAAACGCGATGCAGCAGGCACTAGCCAGGACCAAGGTCCGTTAGTGGCATCCGTTGATCATGGCTTTGTTTCCGTTCGCTCGCGCTTCCAAGAGGTTAGGCGGCGGGGGTGGCCCAAAGACAGGCTTCTCAGTCGGCTGGGGAGCGCTTCGGCCGCCGTTGATGTCGTGCTCCGGATTGTCCAACTCGTATTCGTCGTCGCTGATACCCTCGTCGTCTTCATCATCTTCGTAGTCTTCGTCGTACTCGCTCTCTGTTCCCTCGTCATCTCCGTTCAGCTCGGCTGTGAGACCCTGCCCACGGCCCTGGGCCTGCATTCGCCGGCAAAGCGCTTCAAGGTGTTGACTCTTCTTTCGCCACTTTTCCAACTCTTCATGATTTCGCGTGCGTTCCTCGGCCATCTCTAGTATGTTTCGGTTCGTTTGGTCGTGCTTGCGCGTGAGTGTCAGGTTCTCCTTCTCTAGCCGTTTGGTTTTCTTCGACATTTCCTCCATCTCTTTGCGGAATGTCAGGAACAGTTCGTTGCTGTTATTGAGCGTATCCTCCACCTGTAACATTATTATTACCTGCTATTGTAACAGAAGTGATGGGCCAGATAATGGACGCCGAAGCATACCTGCTTGAACTTTTCAACGTAGATATTCAGTTGGCTGCGCAACTCGGCTTCGGTATGCGAAAAAGTCGACACCTGCGAACTGAGCGCACGACAACGGGCCGCTTCGTTTTCAGCAGCGCGGCGCTGTTCTTCGTACTTGGCAGTCAGGCACTGGATCTCGGCATCTTTGCTGCGCAAGAGCGCTTTATAATGCAACTCTCGCATTTCGAACTTTTCGCCGATGGTCTTAATTTTGGCGCGCAGACTGTAATGCAAAGGTCAGCGGTTATATTGATGGTCCGTATGACAGTGGACTTACGCCTCGTCCAAGTCGATATCCAGCTTTTCGTTGCGAGGGTTGCCCTTTGCTGCCATGACATCTTGGATATCGTACAACAGAGAGTCAAGCCGTTCATTCACAATCAGCCGCGCCTTTTTCTCAGTTTCCTCCAGCTTTTTGTTTTCGTCCTGTCGAACATGCGCCTGTCAGACCAACGCTCTTGCAGTTGAAATAGACGATTCCGTCGAGTCCGAATCAACCCACCTTGACCTTCTTGTTCTCTTTGGTAAGCTCTCGGCAGAGTTTCTCCAGTTTATCTTTCATGGTGACAGTCTTGTTCAGTTCCGACTTGCCCTTGTCCTGGTCCTTCTGGAGTTGATCGGCCCGCTTTTTGCTTTTGGCATAGTCGCGATCCAGCTTCTTCATGTCCGCCAACAGTTCGGTGTACTTCTTGTGCACGGTCTCCAGTCTGGTCATGGGGGACTCGATGTTGCTGAGCAATTGGTTCAAATCTCTGGTAGCCTTCTTGACCTCACGCTCTGTCGGTATGTGCCGGTTAGTGTCAACTCCTCAATAAGTATCGTAGCGATCAAAATCTCAGCTGCACATGGGAGTTTTTTGCGAGGAAAAGGCCGCATAACGAACCGATTTCTTGTTCTTGATCTTTCTCCCCAGCAGCATCTTGCTCCAGCTGAGAGATTTTGGCAGCAAGTAGCTTAGACGTCTCATTGGGATCCGCCATCTTCTTCCCCTTGTTCTTCTTCGACATTGCTGCAGATGACATGACCTCCGATTCCTGCAGAAACAGTGCCGAATATTCGGTGCGATTTGCGGATTCGTTGGCGGTGGTCGCGTGGCCAATCCACGGATGCCGAAAATTGCGAGGACGGCAAGGTTGGCGAGAAGCGGTAGACCGTTAAATGGGTGGCTTTTTCGGTACGCGGCTGCGGAGGCAGGAACACCACGAATGTAAGACAGTACTCCCCAAGAAGTATGATCGAAGCTCTAGTCTAGTCGAAGTCGATAACCCACAGAGCACCTATAGTAGCGGAGAACCTAGGTGGCCTTCTCTTTTAAGACTCGCAGAACTCGGTGGATTGGATCTCCACAATCTTTTGCACCAAGTTCTGCCAGACGATCGAAGACCTTCAAGCAAGAGAATAGGCTGCGGGAGCTTCCGGAGAATGATAGCAGGTCTGCCAGATGAAAGACGGACACACAGAACAGAAGCTTCGAGGATCTTGCCGGGGAGAATGGATCGAATCGAATCCAGTCGTGAGCGTAGGTAAGAGAGGGGATGCGCTCTTGACCGGCACTAACCCGATTTGAAATCTTCAATCTTGGCATCGGCCAAAGTACCACGGCCTGGTCTGCCATCATATCCTTCGATTCACCTACAACGATATATCTGTTTGGAACTTTTCTACCGTCCTTTTCAAACGCCTCTGTCTGTCAAAGTCACAGGTATCGGTGGTCGGATCAGAGCGATTGGGACACTTTTGGCTGCACTCTTAAACGACCTCCCCATCTCGGTACCATAAGTTGGGGTAACAGCTCCTAGAAGACAGAAAGCTCACGATCCTATAGACTGCTGCAGCTAGGCGGTCTCTCTCCTTTCCAGGTTGTCCACGCCATGTTGCGCTCTTTCTCAGGGGCAGGTAAATGCAAATGCCGAATACCGGTCTCGAGGCAGCCAGTCTGTGGTCGGTCGCTGAGAGTCAGCAACACACTCACTCCATGCATTCAATCTCGAAGAGCTGCATCGACCGTCACTAGCTTGGACAGTTTTCCGAATGTCGGAGAGAAACTTCATGGGTTTACAGTCCAGGAGAAGAAACATGTGCCAGAGTTGCACCTTACGGCAGTACGGTTAAAGCACGACAAGACAGATGCGGATTACCTTCATGTCGCCAGGGAGGATAAGAACAATGTCTTCGGGATTGGCTTTAAGACGAACCCACCAGATGCGACCGGCGTACCACATATTTTGGAGCACACCACGTTGTGTGGAAGTGAAAAGTGAGAAAGCTTCGGCCCGGCTCTTGCGCAAGTATAAATGTGCCTTTAGAGATGACTTATTGCTGACATGCTTCGACAATCTAGGTACCCAATTCGCGACCCGTTCTTCAAGATGCTTCCGCGATCGTTGTCGAATTTTATGAATGCTTTCACCTCCGCCGACCACACCACATACCCCTTCGCCACAACAAATCAACAGGACTTTCAAAACCTGCTCTCAGTATATTTGGACGCTACCCTGCACCCATTGCTGAAATACGAAGACTTCAGGCAAGAGGGATGGCGGCTGGGACCAGAGGACCCTCGTTCTATTCTCGCCCAGGGAGAGCAATCCAAGGGAAACCTGCAGTCAGACGATGTGGTTTTCAAAGGCGTCGTCTACAACGAAATGAAGGGACAAATATCGGACGCCAACTATCTCTACTACATCAAATATCGTGAAAGTATCTGCCCGTCGCTGAATAACTCTGGCGGAGACCCTCAATACATTACCGATTTGACGCACCAGCAGCTGGTGGACTTCTCCAAGCGGAATTACCATCCCAGTAACGCCAAGATTTTGACATACGGGGACATGCCTCTGAGCGGACATTTGAGACAGATCGGTGAGGTATTGGATGGTTTTGGGAAGGGACAGGCCGATCGAGATGTCAAGCTGCCCTTGGACCTGAGTCAGGGTCCCCTGAATGTCACTGTTCCCGGACCTATCGACACGTTTGCCAGCGAGGACAAGCAGTTCAAGACCTCGACCTCTTGGTACATGGGCGACACGACCGACGTCGTCGAGACGTTCTCGGTGGGAATACTGTCTTCCTTGCTCCTCGACGGCTATGGATCGCCAATGTATCGTGCGTTGATCGAGAGTGGGCTAGGGTCTTCTTTTACTCCCAACACGGGCCTTGATTCTTCTGGTAGAATGCCGATCTTTTCAGTCGGTGTTACCGGCGTGAGTGAAGCGGACGCAGCAAAGGTCAAGACGACTATTCAAAGGGTTTTCCAGGAGTCACTTTCGTCCGGGTTCAATGATGAGAAGGTCCAAGGCTTCCTTCATCAACTGGAACTCGCGTTGAGACACAAGACGGCTAACTTCGGTATTGGTGTGATGGAGAAAACCCTTTCGTCCTGGTTCAATGGTTCGAACCCTATGAAGGAGTTGTCTTGGAATGAAGTCATCGATGAATTCAAGAGAAAATATGAACAAGGAGGCTACCTTGAGTCATTGATGCAAAAATATCTCATGAACGATAACTGTCTGACGTTTACAATGGTGGGAACTCCCTCATATAACAAAGATCTCGACGATCAGGAAATGGTGCGTAAGGAAAAGAAGCTCAGTCAGCTGGTTGAACGTCATGGCTCGGTTGAGCAGGCTGTCTCTGCACTCGCCGAAGAAGAGCTCCAATTGCTCAAGATTCAGGAAGAGGCGCAAAACGCCGATTTGAGCTGCTTGCCCTCTCTGCGCGTTGAGGATATCTCCCGGGAAAAGGAACGCAAACCCGTGCGGGAGTCCAAGGTGGACGATATAGACATCGTCTGGCGCGAAGCCCCAACAAATGGACTCACTTATTTCCAAGCCTTGAATTCTTTCGAGGAGCTCCCAGGTGACCTGCGGTTGCTATTGCCACTGTTCAACGATTGTATCATGCGACTAGGCACTAGAGACAGATCTATGGAGCAGTGGGAAGACTTGATCAAGTTGAAGACCGGCGGAATCACAACATCCACTTTTCACACATCTTCTCCTACGGAGTTGGACAAATTTAGGGAGGGCCTACAGTTTTCAGGATATGCTCTGGACAGCAACATCCCCGATATGCTGAAGATTCTCACTACACTCGTCACTGAGACAGACTTCACCAGCCCTCATGCGCCAGCCATGATTCAGGAATTACTGCGCATGACCACCAACGGAGCTTTGGATGCTGTTGCCGGGTCGGGTCATCGATACGCCCTGAATGCGGCAGCCGCTGGTCTATCTCGGAGCTTTTGGGTTCAGGAACAGCAGTCTGGTCTGGCACAATTGCAGGCTACGGCTAACCTCCTTCGCGACGCGGAGAGTTCACCAGAACGTCTTGCTGAGCTGATTGATAAGCTTCGGCTGATTCAGTCATTTGCTATTTCCAAAGGCTCTGGCCTCCGCGTTCGCATGGTCTGTGAGCCCAGCAGCGCATCACAGAACGAGAATATGCTCCAGAAATGGCTGGCAGGACTACCTCGTAACAGGTCACCCACTTCGCCACTTGATCATTCTGCCGTAAATTCGTTGGCTAATAGGGTGTTTTATGACCTGCCTTACAAGGTCTACTACTCTGGACTTGCCATGCAGACGGTCCCTTTTGTTGATCCCTCTAGTGCATCTCTCAGCGTCCTTTCTCAACTTCTGACCCACAAATACCTTCACCCTGAAATCCGAGAGAAGGGAGGTGCGTATGGCGCCGGGGCCAGCAACGGCCCTATCAAGGGATTCTTCGCCTTTACTACCTACCGGGATCCCAACCCAGTGAACAGTCTCAAAGTCTTCCAGAACAGCGGGATCTTTGCTCGTGATCGTGCCTGGTCAGACCGCGAACTTGCTGAGGCCAAGCTGGGCATCTTCCAGGGACTTGATGCTCCTATGAGTGTCGATGAGGAGGGTGCCAGGTATTTCATGAGTGGCGTTACACATGAAATGGACCAACGTTGGCGAGAGCAAGTACTGGACGTCACTGCAAAGGATGTCAATGAGGTTGCTCAGAAGTTCCTAGTTGAAGAATCTCGCCAATCCATCTGTCTGCTTGGCGAGAACAAGGATTGGACTCAATCCGAAGGCTGGGAAGTCCGAAAGCTCTCTATGAATGCCTCAGGTGAGCCTGCGATCGACCCCATGGGCCAAGGTGGCGCCGTGGAGTCTGCTTAAAGTTGAGACAGTCTTCGACGACTTGGTCTAGACGAACATGATACCCCGAATCTTGGACCCTTCATGACGCTCTGGGGCTCCATATTGTATCATTATAATGACCTTTTATCATCACGTTCGCCGGACAAATGGCTTGTATATAGACATCTCCCTGTATAGTATACCGACTTCACTCCCTGTGTTTCTTTTCTTCCGTCCTTTTCCCGTATCGATCATTTCAGCGCGTCTCAAGAACAAACCTCGACCCCGTCTTCGATCTTGATCCCCATGATCGGTAGATGGCTGGTCCTCCTGGCTTTTCAAGCCTGGAGTAAGCGCAAGATCAGTAAGAATGTGAATCCACGAGGTACACTTCTTGTCTCCGTTTCTCAGACCCTCTCTGAACTCTCAGCCTACGCAGAGCGGACTAAAAACGCGAGAACATGAATAAAATTGGAAGAAGCTGGTATCTGTTGTATAGTATCTCATAATTAGTTGATACTTGGATGCCGCCTACCTGGGCTAGACGGTGAGTTGTTGAAGTCTACAGACCATTCGACCGAGGGTACAATCACTCCTCATAAATTAAGAGCTCCAAAGAAGGCCAGAAGCGATAAACGGGGGTCGTGATTGCATTCTGCAACCAATTTCCGATTCTCGTTAGAGTACTCTTGGCTTATCAGGGGTCTGTTGACCAACCGACGAATCGTGAGAGGATCTAAATCAAAGAAGAGGAGGTCTAGCCTAGTGTCTACCTTACAGAGTCTACTTTCTAGCCTTCCCCTCTCACATGTCTGCACTTTAGATCCCTCAACATCCCCAATCACTCCAAATTCTTCTTATCATCGTTTACTTCAGATGAACTTGAAAAGAAACGTTCCCCAGGCGTAAGGAAAGTGGCCGCTTCTCCTTTGCCTCGGCTGGGTTCTCCACGAAAATCATGCTATTCGGCGATTCATGTGTATAGCGCCATGAAGAGAACGGGCTCCATTGTCCTGGGCCCCAAGCCGACAAAGGCATGCGGTAGGTGGAGTAGAATTCTCTTTGATTCAAAGTAGATTGACTGGTGTCGGATAAATCTGACGAAATTTGTTACAGTCAATTGTCGTAGGTTGAAGGTGAAGTTGCAGCGACTGTCAACCAGAATGGGCCAATTGTACTGACGGACTTCAAGATGAAATGTGAAATCGACGGGGCTCCTCCATGTCGTCGCTGTCGTCATACGAACGCTCCATGTATCTTCAAGCCTAGATCAAATGTACTGGTCGCATTTGCCTCAGTGCTTTCCTGAAAAGTCTGAGGAATTTCCGTTGCATACTGACGCCCTCTAGGCTGCCGCGGTCCAATCAATCCCAGAACGGTCACAGAGTGTGCAGGGCACGCTCGTGTATCATCCTTCGTCTCCCGATCAGGATTCGTCGTCTATCCTCGGGCGTCTGGAGCGGATCGAGTCACTGCTAGGTATTGGTAAAGAGGGAAACACGTCCTCATTGCTGACCATCGACTCCGATCTGGAGGAAGAGCCTGACGATGTGTCTTCCCGCGGACTTTGGAAAGCTGTTGAGCGTCTTAAGGTCATCACCAGTCCGCCTCAGAATCAGAATATCTGGTCATATTCGATTGTCACACGTTTATGGATCTCGTATGTAGCTCATACTTTGTTTACCTTCTCCCTTCTCAGTGCGCGAACTGACTCAAAATCTAGATTTCTGAACAACCTTCCATTACTTCATTTCGTTCAGGATCAAAGTGTCTTGGTCTCCCCTTCACCACTCTTGCTTGCCTCGGTTCTCTACATATCGGCCGTGCATAGCCCTCTACCAGAGCTTGCTTCGTTAGCAGGTGGGTATTTCGCAGCTACATGCAGTGCGATTTCCCAGCTTGTCGTTCCAAGCGCACGGCCTGGCATGTCTGGCTGGACCAGAAGTCATGTCTCCTCATCCTCAAGTGACGAGCATACGGTGTTTCAAGATATTCTCGGCCTTATTATGGCTAGCCTAAGTTGCGAAGCGTACATTGAAACTACGGACAAGTGGATAGCCCTCGCATACCGGCTTCTACTTGACCACTGCCCCTCCAACCTGGAAGACGCAACATACGATTGGCGTCGTCTTTTTTCTGGCATTCAGGTACTTTGCAGTGTGCTTTTGTGTAATACCAGGCTCTATTCTAATGTCTTCAGGTGATCGACATAGAGCATGCCTCCATGCACATGTGCTATCCCCTTCTTCCCAGACAGCCACCCATACCCGCTCTGCAACACTTGGATCGCCAACATGACAGTGCATTTCGCGGCCTCTCACAGATGATGCACCAAGGCCTTAACCATTTCGTAGGCCGGAAACTCCCCACTATATGGTCCTTCGTGAGTGCAAGGGATTCGGATGCCTTGCCCTCGGTTGGTACGCCTTTCACAGAAAAGGATTCTCAAGTTATTCGACTGTGGGCCAAGAAACTTGATGAGTGGCTGGTTCAATACAACGGAGCGTCGCGTAAGGCATTTCCCGGCTGGACACTAGCGATGAATGTAGCCAACACTAACATATCTGCTTGTGTCCATAGAGCCCTCGCCATCCGACCGTCAAGGTATCCTTATTCTCCTGCAGTATCATCTCCACAAGCTCTACGTTCTTTCAATCTACCATCCAGCACGTGGCTTCGACCTGGGCTCTGCGAACATCACCCCGAGCGAACGGCAGGAGCTCCTGATGTCGGCGCGCGCTGTCCTGCGACTGCGACAGGATGATGCGAGTATCTGGTCGAACTGGGATCTGATTGTAAGCATGTCCTCACCTCCCTTCTTGGGGCAAGACTAACAGTCTAGATGATTACCTGGGCAGCTATGCTCCTGCTACGCGGGGTCGAGGACGGAATGACACATCACGATGGTACGGTACGAGCAGCCATGCGTTGAACTCATATTCTAACACTACCTGCTGCAGATCTCCGTCTGATCCAAACCCAGCTGAGCACCTTGAAACGGAGCGATCCGTCCACGTTGAGCATTCACGGCGTCCTTGCAGAACGGCTTCAATCAGGAATACAAAGCATGCATACCCCGCCGGACAATGGACCTGATTTTGCGTTCCCGGCGCCGAATATGGATTATTCGTGGACGATCTTTGATCAGCAGATTATGAATCTAGCCAATCCGCCTTGGCTTTTCGATGACTCTTCCCTAGCGCCGCCATAAAAAGCCGGTCGAACGATATCAATGACAGTGGCATCCAACCGTCTTTGGTGTAAGGCAAGCTTCGTGCCTTTGAGCGGTTACTTCAAAGATTCTGGATCCCGCAAGCCAGGACAAAGCTGAACGTAGCAGTTGGTTCATATTGGCGTTACTGTAGAAAGATTATACATTGATCGTACAGTACACAAAGTGTGTAGCTGGTTTGTTTTGCTTCTTAAGAACTGGGTATAGAGTAACTGATCGTTAAATCATATCATAATGTACAATTCAGGCTCAATGCCATGGAATTGGCCCATTTGAATATAAGCGTTTCCAGCCGCTTTCTTTTCTGAATCACTGCTGCCAGTATTCCTGGCATTTCTTAACTTCCAGCCGAAGCGGGTCAGACAGTTCCTGCAGCAAGCGGATTAATCTTCTCCACTTTGCCCGTGAGAAGCGTTATCTCCATGGTTGTGGGACGAGTTTAGCTGACCAGCAGCTCCCGAGGCGCTGCTGGGGACTTGAGTAGGTGTTCTCGGGGACGTTGAAAGGTCTTCGGACGCGCCAGTCACTGATAGAGAGAAGGGTAGTGGGGGAAAGGTTCTGTTTGGGAGGAATTCGTAGGCGGTCGCCAGTCCGACGCGCGGCGCGAGACCCCTCCACGGGTAGGTGAAAGGGTACGGGCTTCATTTGACTCTACGTGGGTGTGATCCGGGGCTGTAGAAGGATTATCTGAGACACCAGGTGCAGATTGTGGATAAGATGACGGCGTAGGCTACAATTCCGAGTGAGCATGAATGGTTCCAAGTTTCATCGCAATTAGCATACCTTGTCTTTGCTTTGATCGAGGCCACGACCTGCAGCCAATCTTCGTGCAGCAGCCCGTCTCCGAGCTACGTTTGTTTCTTCCTCTAGCTCTGCTTGCTCCTCTTCTTTTCTCAGATCCACCAAGGACGCTGTGCCGTAATCACGAGTATGCTCTTTGTTAGGACTCTGGGATTGTCGTAACCGACTCTTTTTCTTTTTGGACTCCCTCGAAGCTGAAGTCCTGAAACTAAAGGTTCCCGACATGGACCGTTTCATTCCTGCAACTTTGTCGCTCAATTGATCATCCGAGTCCAATCCTGTCCCTCGGCGACTGACCCACGCCAGTGCAAATTCGTCGTCTAGAGGAACTGCATCTTCCTCCTCGTCGCTAGGAATCAAATCCCCTCTCGAGCTCAAGGAGGTGGCGGTCTCACGCGACGTTTGCGTGGCACTGCGGTATCGCCCATTCTTGCTGGAGGAGTCCTGCTCCTCCGTTTCTTCAGCGGACTCCATGAGGGGTTCATCCTCGGGCACATGCCGGCGCAGCCCCGTAGGATGTGGATGTTCCTGGAGATCCGCAGCAGATGGTCGATATTTCAGCCCTCGCGCCCCCAGTCTCCAAGGAAAGCGCTCCAAGAACCCCAGAAAGGACGAGCTTGGAATAACAGTCGGATCCTTTCGATTATCTGGTACCAAAACACTGCTCTTCCGTCTCGGGCCTCGAGTACCGTAACTCATTTTACGCTGTCTGCGTGGCTGTTCGGCGCCCCCGCGCGTCAACCCGCTCCCCGCCAGCAGCCTGTCAAGCTCGTCCGTGCCCCATCCAAGCAAGCTGTCATTGGCATCGTCATTATCCCAATCATCGTAAAAGTCAAAGCTGGCTTCCGCACGTCCCCGTCTTCGACGTCGAAGATGGTCCTCCCGACTGGGAAGACAGGGGGCCGTACATGCGTGGATGCAGTTTCCAATCGACGAAAGACAAGGTAGGATATAATAGTGCGAAAATGCATAGAGCCCTTCCTGAGCCGTCTCGTTCGCAGATTCCAGGTTGTGAGAGATCTGGTTGATCGTCTGGCGGACCCGAGGGTCTCTGGGTCGCATCATCTTGATGATAAGGTATCCCGTTTGGGTATGACGATCAGGCAACGGCAGAGGAGACTTTGTGCGCAGATGCTTCAGTGTGTTCCAAAAGAATCACATTGAAGTGAATCGATGGGACAAATAATATCGGCAGTCGACGGCTTGATCGTCAGCCCCATCGATATGTCCATGCGACGTGTATATAGAATAGAATGCGTTGGTTTGGGATGTGGTGCCTCACTGCCTCAGGAATGAGGGCATGCCTCCACCCTGCGATGTCATTTCCGCACTTGGCGGTTTAGTCAGCGGCACGTGCCATCAGTAACTAACGTTATCTATCGTCCATATCAGTAAATGTTTACCAGAATCTACTCCCTAGGATCGTCTATCAATTGTCCGTCTCTGACCTGAAAATGGTCTATTACATTCGTTTCCTGAAGACTCCTAGATTTCAGAGTCAAAAAGCGGGGCCTGTCACTGTAACTGCGCTCATATGCATCACCACCGACTTGGGAGATGCATTTCTAGCCCAAGATATCGATTTGCAGGTGACATTGAGTTCCAGTGGCTCAGGCAGGATCCTTTATAAGGACAATCTACAGTGGAAAGCGGGAAAACGCGAGCTCCCGCTATCCTTAGGTCCATTTTCCGCCAGACTATCCCAGGAGGCTATCGTGCTAGGCGTAACCGCGATTGACCCTCAATGGACAAGCCCGTCTGGTTCAGATCATCTGCTCAACGCCTCTAAACTGCCTCTAGTCATATCAGGCTGGAGCGCGCCGTTTGGAGGGTCAGAGTCTCTTGTGGCTGAGAAGCTTGTCGAACGACGCTTCCGCCCAAAGGATCAATTGGATCTCCGGATATGGGAGGAAACCGGCAACAGCATTGCCCGGCACATCTGGTGAGGCCTCTGAATTCGTATTTTGTTATTATTCTAAGAAGATATATATTGCGGTCCGCAGGGATGCAGCTATCGCATCGGTAATATACCTTGAGCAAGCGATCACTAAGACTCCAGGGTCCGCCGCACCTCTGCTCGAGAACCTGCTACAAGGCCAACGCAGCACCCCCCTTCACGCCATTGAATTGGGGTCTGGCTGCGGTATTGTGGGTATAGCGCTAGCAGAGCTCCTCTCGCACTGCTCGGTCCTACTTACAGATCTTGATGAAGTTGAGGAGATTGTGATGAAAAACATGGCCGTCGCAAGGCCAGCTCCGTCGTCCCAGGTCAGATATCAACCACTTGATTGGGATGTAAATCTGCCTGACGATTTATGTGACGGCCACATTGACCTCATTCTTGTCTCGGATTGCACGTACAACGCGGACAGCCTGCCGGCGCTGGTCAATGTGCTGGACCGTCTGGTCCAGATGTCGCCTGATGCTGTAGTCCTGGTGGCTTTGAAGAGACGACATGATAGCGAAGAGGTCTTTTTCAGCCTGATGGACTCGGTTAATCTTTTCAGTCTGCATAAGGACACCATGCAACTTCCGTCTCAACATGACCATTTTGACGAGATTGAGTTGTATTGCTATGGAGGAAAGGACAGACATGACGCTCAACATTGCAAGCCCATCGTGACGAGCTGAAAGACACTTCTTTGTCGTGATCAATCCACTGTTTAAACCATGAGCAACTAGCAAGCTTGCCTACCGCGCGGCGAACCTGTCAGCCGAAAGGCAAACCCGGCATATTGTATGCCGACTCTGTCCAGCTTCTTGGCACACTTGCCCGGATGGCTTGTTTCGGGATGATTCTGCCAAATTTATGCCATCGTTTTTGGTTGGCGCTGCCAAGCAAGCACGACCATCCGACATATGCGGTTTTAGGCTGAACGTCACATCTACCTCTCCTTCACCTGACCAACGTGAACCCAAGACCCCGGGACTATTGAAGAGTCTCCGGATGTGGTTCCTTACAAGCCGCATTGGGCCACAAAAGCGACGATGGAACACTTGGATTAGACTAGTAATAATCCTATTCGCCGAATTGTATGAGTGCGGCACATCGTTCGCGCAACATTCAGATTGGACATGCATTTCGTGATTTTCAATTATTCTATTTGAGACTTGCTGTTGTTGTTCTATACCAGCGCCTGAGTACTGTAATTTGACACTTCATTTTGCAACCTGCCCTCTTCCAGCCGTGCAATCTGCTCAACAAAGACAGCCAAGCTGACAGGAGTCTCAAATGGAAAGACTTAGTGTCTGGATCGAGAACGGTACTTGGATCCTGTTTCTCCAACGCGCCGTCGAGAACTGGATCGGTTCCAGGATCGTGCATACTCGGACCGCTTCCGTCGCGACACGCGCGGTGCTGTCCCTCGGCTGGTGACGCCCATAATTTCACGATCGACGTTCGAACTGTTTTCTTGTTGCTGTTGCTCATCGTTCGATGGGAAGTCTCCCTCTTCATTCGGAGGGTTGGATGACATTGCCTAAATGAGGTGCACAACTTGTGAATCAATACTGTCAAGGGTATGCGACAACCGAGCTGAGATAGCCTAGAGGGAGATTTGTCGCTTGCGTACTTTTGGAGGCCCTGGGATCTGATATATCGAGCGCCAGCCGGGTTTTGGACCGAGAGCGCCACAGTAGAGGATTTGGATCATGATGACGATTCTGCGATGCAATGGCGGAAGATCATACCTCCCATTCAATGAAGTCATGTTGTTGATGCTCGCGATCTCGATCAGGGAAGCTTCTTCAACTCCTGCCTTGCTGTTTCATGACGTCTTTTGTTAATCCGCAAGTGATGCCCTCTTGTTAGTGGCCTTTCTTGGATGGCCCATCCGTCACCAGATACCACTCTAATATTGTTCTTATGACCGTAAGCGCACGCAGAGCTCGACCTCCGTTTGGCGTAGAGGGCCGTCGAATGGGCTACAGTTTGGAAGAGCCCCTTCTCGAGATAATCCTGGGTCGAGCGCAGAAGATCTGCGCTTCATCAAGAGATTTGGCTCCTCGAAATGGTCACACCTGTTGTTCTCGTTTGACAAACGGGGAGACACTTGGATCCCGCAGAGTTGTTTTGCAAACGTGGCAGTAAGCACCATACGAGTGGCTTGGTAAATACTTTGCATGGCGACTCCTCTCGGTCACTGTATCCTGAAAGGACTCCATGTCCGTACCATCGGACATCCCCAACGGCTTGGAACCTTTGAAACCCCAACAAAAGTGTACTGGGCTGATACTGATTACTGATCGCTTCAATTCAACGTGCTCTAGTTCCTTGGCACTTGTAAAATCATGGAGAACAGTGAAGCTGGCCTGTTCAAGTATTGTATGCGGCCAAGCCATGCGGCTTGCAGTGACCTGGTCATGAGAAGAGTGAGATGCGACTAGAAGGCACTATCTCGTCTGCATGTTTCATCTCGCATCGCCCTTCCTCATTGAGGTAGAAACACGGAAGAAAATTGTCATTTTTTGCCAGCGTTCTTTGGCTGTGTCCTGGACTCCTGATGTAGCGGTCGGATGCATGATTCCGTGCTCTCGGGGTTTGAAAATGTCTCCTCGAACGAGCATCAGAGTGGCTAGCAGCGTAGAGATATTCAGATGACCATGGAGAGAGGCAGCGGCGGCCTGGAATTGCCGGAAAGTCCGTATACGAGCGTCTACATCAGAGAGCATGAAGTACTTCGTATACGATATAGCATCAATGGGGACAGCCTCGGCAGTCCCGCTGATGGTGACTCAGCGGCGTATGTTGAGGTTGTATCAAATGCCACGACACTCATTAAAATGTTGAGGTTTGACGAACTATATAAACGAGCCTTATCTGCTTCCAGATTTACAAGACTGAGCCTTAACAACAGACTGCGTTACCTGGACTGCACAGCATGGCCGCTCCCAAGATTACACTCTACTTCGACATCGTGAGCCCGTTCGCTCATATAGCGTTTCATGTATTGAAGGTGAGTGATAGCATGCTCGCATCCAACGTCTAAGAGGCTGCTAGTAACATTTTTGAAGCACTCTCCGACCTTCGCCAAGTGCGATATTACATATGTGCCCATTTTCCTGAGTGGGTTGTTGAAGGCATGCGAGAATACTCCACCCCTCCGGATCAAGAGTAAGTCAATTTCCAGGGAGGTTTCATGCTCAAACCAATACCTAATTGTGTCCTCCAGACAAGGCGCAATGGACCAACCAAGAACGGCTCCGCTGGGCCCGCTACTTCTCCGTTCCCATTGTTGAACAAACACCGGCAGGCTTTCCGTCCCTGACTGTGGCAGCGCAGCGTGCTCTGTGCGCCATCTCGCAAAAGGCGCCGGAACGCTTTGTTCCCGCTATCGAGGCGCTCTTTCAGTCCTACTGGGTCGAAGGGAATAGCCAGGTCGGACAACCTGAGGGATTCGGCCCCGTCCTGGAGAAAGTGCTCGGCAAAGAAGGCGCACAGCAGATCCTCAACGCCGTACGTTGATTGTTGTTACTGCGTTTCGTATTGCTGGCTTTACTGACCGTCGGTAACAGGCGAGCCAAGATGAGGTCAAATCGCTCTTGTCGGCCAACACTGATCGTGCATTCAAGTCCGGTGCCTTTGGGCTTCCCTGGTTTGAGTGCACGAACTCCAAGGGTGAGACAGAAGGGTTCTGGGGAAACGACCATCTGGGCCAAGTCGCCGAGTTCTTGGGATTGGATCGCAGTCTGGACAAAGGTTTCCGGGCGGTGCTGTAGCCCGTAGGATAAAGGGCGTAACATGATGTCTAATTTGTCGCTTTCCGATATTTTTTCTGCTGTCATTTCGCAGTTCGCGATTCTGCTTGCCATTGGTGTCGTAGCTAGGCGGATCGTCAATTTGAATGTATGTACATCGATTTTCTCAGATGAGGCCAAGCCTCGGCAATGTCATTGCTGCTTCGAAGGCCGCACCGCATCGCTCTTGTGCCTTTCCTGCAGAAACTCGACGATTCGCTCCTTGGGCAGCTCATCAATCCTGCGGGCTTCTTGCGGATCGCAGTCTGTCTCTTATCAGCCATCAACCAATCTATTCAATCAATCAATCGATAACTAAATGAACAAACCTTCAACTCCCGTACCTGTACTCTCCTCCGCCTGTTTACTCCCCATCGTGATCGAGTACGCCGTATCCCGAACCTCCCGGACAACATCCTCGGCCGAAACCGCACCAGCCTTATTTCTGATCTCGGCCATGGTCGTCCCAGCCATGTTGCTGATGTGATTCCCCAGGTCAGCGAGGGAACTGGTTGTCGTCGAGTACATATCCGCAGTGCTGGTGCTGGGCCCAGTGGCCCTAGTCCCGTCCCGCCCTTGTTCCTCTGCTTGCTGCATCCTGGATTCTATTTCCGGGGGCTGCTGCGTATCGCGCGTGGAATTTGAATCGGGATCCATTTCGACCATCTTTTTAATTTAAACAATTCAATCTAAATCAATGGCAAACTTTTTGGCTGTTGTGTGGTGGGTTGTATAACTGTATAGCTTATATGAAATGAAAGGTCCATATGGGTCCACGTCCGGAGCCGATGACATCAACCGCGCAAGAAGCTCCAGGATATCATCATGTCATGATCATCTTTAGTCCATCCGTCAGCCTTATGGATCCCCCTGCAACGATAGCCGAGTTAGCAGAGTGGAGTCAGAATATTTTATTGGGTGTCTTATTCGCCGGTTTGGAATTTGTTCAGCAAGCAAGTACTCCCTGTCGTGGGCCCAGGTCCTTTTGTCTCTGGTTGACTGGGCTGAAGTCATACAGCATACTGGTACTGATTAGGCAGCATAATTTTTCAGTCATGCAGAAAGATGTCGTTGTTTGTGATATTCTGGTTGTAATCTGCTGGTCCAATATTGTTGAATCGGAAAGTGCATAGTTCTAATATATATATATATATATATATATCTTTCTTCCTCCAATTGGAATCCGGGAGCAAAGAACTACACAGTTAAACTCAAAAGTCGACTATATAAATTTGTAATCAGGGGTGAGGAATATAACCTCTCTAGGGCGAGGTTATGCTATGAAGACATACAGACGTCGTATTCCAGTAAACATCGTGGAGAATATATACATTGAAAAGATTCAACCACAATCAATCATAGAGACAGTGCCATAAGGATTGTCAGACAAAGAACTAGGAAAGGACTTTGATTCAACACATGTGCTAACGCTTGTCCCAGCCGTCTTCCAACCGTACTCTCCTCGCCTCAAACAGGCCACCGTTTTAGCCAGCTTCTGGCAGCCTGGGTCTTGGCCGGCGACGGAGATCAAAACAGGTGCTCGCCCCTTAAGCGCTGAACAATGCAGGACCAGGAATAGGGTACCCACCGCTCAGACCCGAGTAGATGTCAAACTTGATGCCAGAATCAGTGTTCTTGTACAGGGACGTGCCAGCGGTGCCAGATCCCTGAGCACTGCCGCCACCGGTGATCTTGATGTTGAAGCACTGGGGGTAGTTCTGAGCGCCGTTCAGGTTACCCGCAGAGTGAAGGCCGATGATCTCGTGGCGGAGGACGTAGTTTCCGGCGGCATAGGAGGCAGGAATGGTCACCGTGGCCGTGTTGTTGTTGGCGATCATTTCATCAGAAGCCCATTTACCAGGTGGGCTGGAGCCGTCGACCAAGCCTTGAGCGGCGATCTTGACGAACTTCAAGGTGGTCTTGTCCACGGTGGCGCAGTCGCCGTTGCACGGAGCGAGGTAGGTAATCAACTATAACTATGTTAGCCTACCTGGTCACAATGTGTTCTCTTCTCTTCGGCCTCGTACCGGTCCATGGTGAGACTCTGGCCACGTCGTCCACTGGAATTCGATCTGTGAACCAGCTGCAACGGTTGCGGTCAACTTGCCATTCTTTGCGCTCTTGTGGCAGATAATATCCGCAGACTGGTAGCCGGTGCCGTCCACAAAGCCGAGGTCGGTGGCGGTGGTGGACCAGGCGATTGTGTCGGGGGGTTGCTCATGTAGGGGTACTGGTTAACAAGGTACCCTCCGTAGCTTGAATAGGTGTTAGCTGTTATATATATCTGTCACTGTGTGGTTCAAGCACATACTATTTCCCATCAGCAACAATGCCTGAAACGTAGCCGTGGCCCGCCACGAGAGACGCCGAGGCCAGAAGGCCAGCAATGGAAGCGACCTTGGACAAAACCATGCTGTCTGATAGCAGAAGGTAAAAGTTCAGACAATAAGTTGAAGAAGCAGCAGCCAACGATTAAAGACCTGCTTGATCAGGGGCCTCTGGAGCTAGAAGTGATTGGGTTGAGCACAGAACAGAACAGAATGCAGCAATGGGGCGACATTTCAGGCCCTTTTATAACTATTCTGAAGTGCTTCGACCCCTGTAAGTATCAGCAGTGCATGGAACCAGAAACCCCGACGACCCCTGAAAAAGTGTCCTGGTGGGCAGCCGGCATAACTGAAGAAATTATCCATCCCTCTGATACAAGGGCTCCTGAATCACCAGATTCCCTTCTTCATCTTCGGCAGATAGGAACGCTACGAGAAATCCCGGCGCCAATGGCTGCATGCATGCATGGGTGCCATGAATCATTGGCGCTCCACAACCTTGCAATCCGGAAATGTTCTCTGACGCCGGCCTCTTTGGCCTGTGAATGCATGTACCGTGCAGCCACAGTCCCCTGCCGTTGTTCTTTTTTTCTCAGACCTTGCTGCTGGAACCGTCCAGAAACATCAGACGCATCAGCATCTTTCACCTTCCTCCACAGTGGATATCGCGCCTTGACCGGTGGGTACCTTCGATACACCGAGTATCACGGCTCAGCAGCAGTGAAACCCAGACATAGTGATCCATCTATCTTCACAAAGCACAATACGCCAGACCATCGCGACAGACTGAGACTCCTGGTCATCCGACTGACTAGTACGCCATCCAGCCGTTTCTCTTTGATGAAGAGGAGGCGTTGGGCATGCCGCACAAAGCACACAGCCAAGAGGCTCCCTGTATGGAAAGTGACGATCCCCCAGGTTTTGCCGGACACACGGGCCGACGGCAATATACGAGCCTTTGGCACTTTTGCCTTGGGATCCGTGCCTGAAACGGTTACCTCGCAGTTTCTTTTGCTGTGTTGGGCCTCTAAGGCGGCTCAGACCGAGACCAGGGAGGGTACCCCATATATAAGTGGCCTTACCTTGCAAGTGATTTGCCGTGCCTTGAAGAGAAATGATTAGCGTTCGATGTCCCAACTATTGTTTTGATTCGAGAATGCTTACTTTCACTGGCTGGCCCCTGAGCCTCTACTTCGAATAAAGCCGGCGCTTGACCTGTGTTGTTCATCATGGATACTACAAACGAACGCTAGAGCAAGTGCATAATTGATTCATCACCTGATGCCAGTCACCGTGCGGACAAAATCCTATGCGGAAGTCTTCATGGCCGACTGTCAACCATGACGATCGCCGTCTTCCTGACTCGCTGAAATGAGAGGGAGACATTGGAGTCGATGGGTTCAAGTTTCATCAAACCTTTGCCAAGACGTAAAATAGCCTAAGTCAGTCCATATCTGATACGACATACTGAAGATCGCGGGACGTGGACAATAAACCCGATACTGGAGGAAATGTGAAGATCCAATGAGAAGCGATCTTTCTGGCCCAATTCCAGTCAACTTGTGGTCTGCAACAAGGTGGGACTTGTGGAGTCCAGTCATTACTCGGTATCCCTCGAGGCGAAGTAGATAGATACGCACAGGTCAGACGTCGCACGAAGTCTCGACATAACAGTCAACAGTCTAGACAAGATCACAAGCGACCCCTTCCCAGTTTGTACCGGATGCTGTCCGAGTCCCGTATACATACGGCTTCAGATAATAATGCCAAGCGCTCCATCGTCTGCTCTGAGGAGGCAGCGCAGTATCATGTCCACCCTAAAGTGACTGCGTCTAATAGGCGTGCACCCCAGAGAAAGAATTAAAGATATCCTACGTCATATGGCTGTAATCTACAAAGTACGTATACCGGATTGAAATATTGCGTTCCATCCATGGCGACACAGGTCACAATCCATGTGTAAAACTACTCGTTTCAGCATGACCGGGAAGTGGAAAACAGGTAAGAGTTTTCAACTGTTTTTCTCCATTAAGTTATAGAGCCCAGGGGGCTTCGACAAAACAGCCCCTGGTGGTAGGTGCAGGTAGCTAGGTCGTCTGGCTGATGTGAAAATGCCATCTGCCCTGACGTTTCGACGTGTTCAATAACAGTCGCGAAGAAAAACAGATTCACCGCATAAGCTGAATTGTCATTCTAATATCGGCCCACAAAAGTTCATGCCCATGCCGATTCGCTTTTGGTAGTTGTTTCCTGCATTGACCGAGCTCAAATCACCCTTTCCCCATCGACTGAAGGTATTTACAGAGCCTTCTTCTTGTCACCCTTGGACACATCGACAACCTTGAGAGCTGTTGCAAGACGTAGCGTTAGCTTGATATCCCGAGCAGAAACGCGGCTTGTTTTCTCATTCCACTCATCACTTCTACCACTGCACACTATTCCCAAAAAAAGTGGTCCGTGACTGGGGCAACCCGGAAAGGAACTTAGGTTGGCAACGCACCTGGGGGCAGGCTCTGCTTGAGCTTGTCGGCCTTGTCGGAGTCCTTCAGGACAAGAGTGTAGATGAAGCGGTGGCATCTGACCTTGAACTTGATCTGCTGGGTCGAGCGGTTGCGCTTGATGCGGGCAGCTGTAAAAAGAGAAAACCAATTGTTAGCATCCATGCAATTCCATTGCTAATCCTTCCACGGAGCTGAATCCGAGCTTATTCACATCGCTCTACTCCGTAAAACCGGGGAAATCGTGTGCGGGAAACGTACAGGAGGCATCCTTGCGGCGGCAGATCTCGATGAACTGCTTGATATCGGAAACTTCACGAGGCATGGTGGGCAGGGGATATGGACGCAAACCGGGTGATCTGAAAGAAAGTCGGGAGCGAGGGAATGGAGTGCAATCACTTTCACGGAGTCTCAACACGGGCAGCTACGGACACTTGAGGCAATTGTGTGGAATCTGGCAGATTAGGGTTTAGCCGGTGGGAAACCCTTGGCTGCTGCGCCACACAACCACACATCACAGCCTCTCCTCCTCTTGTGGCTGGTGCTGCCTCCACTGCCATGGCGGCACAGTCCCAGGCGCAATATTGTCGGTAACTCTGGATGCATCTCTGTAAATCGGGTTGGGGTGATGGATCACTGATGCAGCATCCGCTTGACTTGGTGCAAAGTCATATCGAACGGGTGCAGCTGTGAGAGGAACATCTCCGAGCTCCACGCCATTTCTGCTCCTCGGATCTCTCTTGGAAAGATGGACTCGGAGTCTGTTTCGCCTCCAGAAGGCAACCCTGAGCATTGGAGATGAGCATCACCGTCATATATGGGATACGATACTGCCACTTACAATTTGACTGAATTGCTGAGAAAGATGATCATAAATGTAAGGACACTGAAAGCTAGACCTGCCCGCAACAGTGTATCGAACCACTCGAACGCGGGATCGTAAACGCGATTGCTGCCCTTGGGCGGCGGAGGCATGATGGTGATGATGGAAATAGCAGAGTAACGTAAAGGTATTTCTGATGTATGAATAGGCGAAATGTTTTGAGTATGAGAGAGCGTGGCTTGATAACAGTAGGTATACGGTAAAAATTCTATGACTGCACAGAGGGAACGAACAGGGCAAAGTGAGATGTATTAATCTTCAAAGAAGACGGACTGCAGCTATCAGGTACTATATCTAGAGTTGCTCTTTCCTACTCAAGCCACAAGTAAAACTACAGGAAGGCATGATCATGACAAACAGGAGCTGGCAGCTTGAGCAAAATCGCAACAATGGGGTAGGAGCCTCACTTCCTTCTGTATTCAATCTATCAGGTAGAATTCAGGAAATAATGCAGCAAGCGCGAACCGAGGATATGTGGATGCCTGAGGTGTTTATATCCCCAGAATGTGGCGTTGGTGCTGCAAGTGGCGGTGCAAAGGTCTAGGCGGCAGCTTTCCGACCAGCTTGGCTCGTAGCTTCTGTGGCGAAACCATCCTATAACGACAGAAGATAATATCGAATATCAACTCGAATATCAACAACCGACATCTCGCAGACGTGTTCTCCGCGCGAAAAAGCCTGTATTTGGAAAAATGCCCACAGCCTTAGACCGAGCAATGAGTTCCAAGGTGAGTATACCCCAGCCTGCTGCTTTCAGCCATATTTCATCTTAGTGGTAACTTGCTGACACATATCCAGAATCTTGTCCTGGGTAACTTCTCCGGGTGGCGCACACATTGAGTCAACACGAATCAAACTGACAGGATGTAGGTTTCGCCGGGATGGTCACAGCTGCCGCAGCGTGGGCAATCTGGGGAAGCGACATGTTCCCGTCCGAGCCAGACCCAACTGGAGGTATGAAACTCAGGGCCATTGCCATACCGGAGTAGAAGGTTGACTGTGTGACTGACTCTGAGAAGATCCTGAATACTGGACTGCCGACGAGATGCGGAGATGGCTCCGCAATGTACGTTCCTCTCCTCTCATAAAGGATGTACCAACTAACTGGCGGCGATCTGCAGAGAGCTCTCCTGCCCACTGAACAGGCCACACGCGACGAATTACTCGAGCGTGTCAAAGCGAATCTGCGCGTACCGCCGAGATCAACCACCTGAGTTTTATGAGACACACGAATGTCGTGTTTGAATCAGTTTCTGTATTTTCATGGCGTTCTCTTTGTACTCATTTCGTTATTCAAACCAGCAGAGATACCTAGTGCGCGCGCCGTCTATGGATGAATAAGCGATGATCGTGTTATGAGCGACCTGTCGAAAAAGTTGATATGTTGGACGTAAGCACATTGCCTCTTCGGAGTATGCATTAATCAAACGACAAGTCGAAAGTTTTGTGTTTGAATAAGCCATTCTCTGCGGCGTTTTCCTTTGGGGGCATCCGCTGTAGGATTCGGTACCAGAATGAAGGTTTCACTGAAGCCACGCTGCGGTAGATCTCTGGACTCCCCAAATCGTACATAGCCGCTTACTACCACCAATATTGACATGTCCTTGACAGTCGTCTGATTGGGGAGCTTCACGCCGGATGTTGTTGGCGTGGGGTACGTTGGATTGATGACCTGACAATCGAACGACTGCACCTCGTAATGAGCAGGGGGCATCTGGTTGACGAAAATTTCTTGGACGGCATTGCCATCCGCGACAGCGTTTCCGTTGAATAGGATCGTAGACGTGGGCTGGCCGTAGAATGAAGCGATTGCGGCGCGATTGGACTGCAGAGCCGGGTAGAATGATTGGACAAAATCAGTAGCAGCTGGAAAGACACAGTCAGAAAGGAACAACAATGTTGGCAGGGCCCAAACTACCATCAGTTGACACTCTTGTGAGCACATCTTCACTTCGAGTAGTCATTTTGGCGACAGATTAAGCTGGATGTAGATTCCGCGAGCTCTGGTCGATGATGGAATATGCGACAACAATTTCGTGTACGACAGCGAGACGCGCGACACGAACGTTAATAACACGGTATTGAAGCTTCTAGAGGGACTGTAAATGTTCAAGATCCCTGATAGATTGGGTTGAGGAATGAGACCGACGTTAACAATTGCAGAGGTGGAAATTGCAGGTTATGTATTGGAGAACGGACATCATGAGGGAAAAAAGTTACGGAGGAGCTTGGACCACCCGGAGATTATCGAGCTCCGAGAAGTCACCCAGCATGAGAATTGTCTTCCATAAACAACTTCATTTTTCCATGTCACTATTGCTTCCCAATGGCTTCCTCTAAAGGGAGACTCCGTACGCTTTCATGGGCCAGTCAATTTGTAGCCCATAGGCGTCCATTGTGGAGATGTGCTCCGTGCAGAAGTCCTACTCAGGCCATTTCAGCGCGCCGATTCGCGACAGCGACTTCCGAGCAAAGCTTGAAGAAGCCGTACTATGTGACGACTCCAATATTCTATGTGAACGCCGGTACGAGCCTCTATCAACTCTATGCGGACCCCAGCGTCGAATCCGTACTGATGGGATCGATTTTCTGAAAGCCCCCATGTTGGTCATTTCTATACTATGGTGATCACCGATATTCTGAAGAGATGGCGGGTACTTCTTGGAGACAAGGATGCTCAACTGTTGACCGGAACCGACGAACATGGAATGAAGGTATCTTCTGGTGCTTGATCTGGGGCTGTCTCACGCGGTTAACTTGTTGAAATAGATTCAGCAGGCCGCGAGCGCGGCAGGCATGGACCCTCAAGCCTTTTGTGATATGAACTGCAAAACCTTTCAGGTCGGTCGCCTCCTTTTGCAGCACTTACGAGAACCTCTACTTAAATTTGCGATAATGAGTTTCAGGCGCTAGCAAAAGCCGCAAATGTTGACTACGATCATTTCATACGAACGACCGACCCGGCGCACAAGGAGGCTGTTCAATACTTCTGGGTTCGTCAGAAATGCTGCTGGCTATTTGCTCCGCATGCTGACTATGGGAAAGGAAATGCTGAACCACCGGGGCTATATTTACACTGCAAAGCACGAGGGATGGTATTCTGTCAGCGACGAAACTTTCTATCCCCCAACACAAGTGCAGAACTCCTTAGATCCCTCTACTGGAAGGAAGAGAATGGTATTTGGTCCTAGAAGTCGGATGTTATCAGATGTACAATCACTCACTATTCCAGGTTTCAGTTGAGACAGGAAAAGAGGTAGAATGGTCCTCGGAAACCAACTATCACTTCAGACTGTCTGCCTTCCAGGAGCGCCTTCTGGAGTTATACAAGAGTACAGAGTTCGTCACGCCTGGTAACTATGTGGCAGACCTCGTCAAGTCAGTCTCCTCGGGACTATCAGATTTGTCGATCTCTAGGCCTGTAGAGCGATTGACCTGGGGCATTCCTGTACCGGGCGATGAGACCCAAACGATCTATGTCTGGCTAGACGCCCTTATCAACTATTTGACTAAGGCTGGGTACCCTTTTCCTCCTGGCCAGGAGGGCCGACTAGGTTGGCCAGCCGATGTGCATGTCATCGGCAAGGATATTGTTCGGTAAGTTATTCTTCCGCGGGACGGGCGGGACGAAATATTGACAGCCGTGTCAGTTTCCATTGCGTCTACTGGCCCGCCTTCCTCATGGCATTGGATTTGCCCCTACCTCGTAGGGTCCTCATTCATGGTCACTGGACCATCAACCGGGAAAAGATGTCGAAATCCACCGGGAATGTGGTGAATCCCTTTTTCGCGATTGATCGGTTTGGCGTCGACACCATGCGTTTCTTCCTTGCTTTCCAAGGTGGACTAGCGGGGGATGCCGACTATGACAACTCCTACATTATCCGTGATTACAAAAAGATGCTCCAATGGGGCATTGGAAACCTAACCCACCGTACAATTGGTTGTGCAAAGGGTAACCTGCGGTCATACATTGCGGACGCAGCCGCCGACAAGCTGCCCGCGCCGACGCCCGAAGATCTGGAGCATCAATCGCTTCTGGAGCAGACACCTGATAGAGTGGCGGAACAAATGGAAAAGTTAAACCCCCGTGCCGCTTTGCAGGACATCATGGTGATTATCGAGAAGGTCAGTGTTGAGAGTCCAATCACAACGACTAGACTCGATTATCTCAGACTGACATCGCTTTTGTTATCCTTAATCGCAGACAAACAAGTATTTCCACGCGGCAGAGCCATGGAAAACTCCAGCCGAGTCGCAGCGAGTGCTCTACAATGTCGCCGAGTCCCTACGAATCTCCGGTATTCTATTGCAACCTTTTATGCCCAGTAAGTCCAACGAACTTCTCGATATTCTCCGTGTAGACAAGACAGAGCCATCGAAACGGAGCTTTTCGGCTGCACGCTACGGTTGTGATCCGGACTACGGTGAGGGTGTCAAAAAGAGTATTCTTTTCCCGCCTCTCATTATTGAAGAATGATGGGAGAATGAGTTTCCGTTTGATAAGAAGAAAGGATCACAGTCCAATCATACAGAAAGATGATGATTCTCTGCTTCTCCGCCAATGCAAGGTTAAGTAAGACACTTTTCCGTTACTTGCCAGTGGAGCTGGGTTGCAGGACTACACGATCATCGCCATGTATAGATGAGACAAGGTTTATGTTATGTCATGGCGTACGGCTTCTGGATCCTCCTACGCTTGTCCACAAGGTTATCAGCGGGAAAAAGTGTTCCAGAATCGCGACGTTGAATTCCCGCACACCTTGCGGACGGAAAACCCTGGCCCTTTCCCGCGGCAAACCTCCTATCAGAGTAATCGGGAAGTATGCCCTAATGTATATCAGAAGAACTGGTGTTTTGGAGTCATATAGTTCATGGATAAGCAGGAATTGGCTTGTATTATTTCTCTCATGTTGTATCTTGGCTTCTAATCTCCAGTGTGATACTAGGAGTCACTTTTTTCCCCGGCTTTTTTGCGTTCCTTGATACCTCATATACTCTGCTCGGTTTATACTATTACCTCCCAACTTACGAATTGGATTGGCATACAATACTTTTCAATTGTGCTCTATTGTCTTTTCCCTGGTCTCTTGAGCAGACGTGAATCCCCGCTCTTACACCATGGGCAGCATCTCACCTGAGGAAGCGAAGCTGAGCTTCAAGATGCCATGGGTTGAGACTCCCCTTGTGGAATCCGCCTGCCTGTCTCGTGCAGCAGGCTGTAGAATCTTCTTGAAACTCGAGAACATTCAGCCCAGCGGATCCTTCAAATCTCGTGCAATGGGCAACCAGATCCTCTCGCACCTCGTCAAGCCGGAAAACGCTGGCCGGCGGGTGCATTTCTATGCTTCCTCGGGGGCAATGCCGGCCTGGCTGCCGTCTGTGCTGCCCGGAGCTTGGGTTATCCTTGCACCGTGGTTGTGCCTGTCTCGACCAAGCCCTTGATGGTGAACAAGCTGCGTGCGGCGGGCGCTTCAGACGTCATCCAGTACGGCGAGACATTCTCTGAAGCTGGAGAGTACATGCGCGAAGTGATTATGAAGGCAGATGGCGGAGACGCCGGGAAAGATGTGGTCAAGATTGCCCTCCATCCCTTCGACAATGAGCCCATCTGGGAGGGAAACAGCACGATCATCGATGAGCTCGCTGCTCAGCTGCCGCCGGTAACAACCAGAGAAGAAGCTATCGCCTACAATGGTCGTGCTTTGCCACTGGACGCGGTGATCTGCAGTGTTGGCGGCGGCGGACTGCTTAATGGTCTTATCATGGGCCTAGAGCGACGGAGACACTTACAAAAACAGAGCTCACACTACAGCAACGGCATCACATCCTCTCAACCAGACCCCATCCACATACTCGCTGTCGAAACCCAAGGCACAGACTCCCTCGCCGTCGCTGTCGCCCAGAAATCCCTCGTCTCCCTCCCCAAGATCACATCCCAAGCTACCTCGCTGGGCGCCATCCGCGTTTCGGAACGTACATTCAAATACGCCATCTCCCCTCCACCCGGCATTGCTGTGCACAGTGCTGTCCTCTCAGATGCCGATGCCGCCCGGGGCGTGCTCCGTCTCGCGGACGACGAAAGACTGCTAGTGGAGTTGGCGTGCGGTGTCTGCGTCGAGGCAGCCATCGGCGATGCGGCCAAGGCACGCGCCTCGGGATCAGCAAGCACACATTTGACAGCCGAGCAGGCAGCCCTGACAGGAAAGAAGCGGAAGAGGACACAGACGGAGTTCTCCCAGCGGGATGAAGGGTACGGCGATGACCGACTGTCGTCCGGAGAAACCGAAACGGAGGCGGAAGAGACGGGCAGCCAGCCTCAAGCACATCCTTCCGAAAATACGCCGTCGCCGTCGCCGTCGCATGAGTTCCAATCCAAGCTGAAGCAATTGGTCCCTAACCTGCAACCGGATAGTCGAGTGGTGATCATCGTCTGCGGAGGCAGCAATGTCACCATCGACGTGGCGGCAGAGTGGAGGAAGATGTTACAGGAGGGTTGGGGGGCTTAAACCAGTTCTTCCCACAACAGTATATACAATATTCCCTTTAATAACGGATACGATTTCTTGATTTGACGACTGCGTTCATGCTATGGCTATGGGATTTGGCTTTCTTGGAGTACTTGGGATTGTTTTACAAGCTAGAATGGAGGGTTTGTCAATTTGACGCTGAAAATGACTGCTACCGAGGCTATTTACGGCCTCGTTTCCACCACCTCTGTCTTTAATTCACAGAGTAGGATAGGATTAATCAATACCTTGCAATGGATACCATCTTTTAGAGTTGCAGCTGCGGACTCGATACGGACTTGCCCAATTGGAACGTGCAGAATATGTCCTGCTCTTTGTCCCTCTGTCTTTTGTCGTTCTTTCTCCTCTTCCCTTCTTCTCTTCTTTCCGTTTACTCGCTTACTTCCTCATTCTGTAATTCTATACAGTTTGATTGTCCCCGTCAAGCACCCAACTACGTTGCACATCAACGTGAGCACAATATGGCGACCACGTGCGAAGTGCAGCTGGACTCCTTCCAACTCCCGACGATTCTCTCAGTGTCCTCCGTCGCAGCCGCCTTCAAATAAGGCAGGCTTAGGCCAGGTTCAACATATTTTGGGTCGGTAGATAGCTTAGGCCTTTGGATGCTGTACATTGTTCTGTTTCAGGTAGAATTCAGTTTTCTGAGAATTATGCAATAGATGAACCGCTTCTTGCGTACTTCGATTGTCTCCCCGACCACACCACCTGCGCCCTTGCTTACGTATAAGGCAGACTTTCTGGTCCTAAATACTGAAATTCCTCTGTAAACATAACAACAATTACCAAAGACCGCCGTAGAATCGCAAATTATGTACATGGAAAACCAAAGAAACCCAAGAATTTTAACTCAGATAGGTAGAATTGATACAAAGAATCGTGTTTGAACCATTGCAAGAAACATCTCAGATCAAGCGGACGCAGATACCTCCGTAGCATGTGCCGCCGACGCCGTAATCTGCCGGATTCGATAGTCCCAGTAGTTCCTCCGGATAGGGTCGTACTTCTCCTTGAGGAGAGTGAGCATCTTAACCGCCTCGGCTGCGCTTCCTTCCTTGGATGAAGTGCTTTCGTCTTCCTCCGCGTACACGTCGGCTAACCATTCAATAGCGTGGCTACTTTTGACCGCAACGTCCACCACCTGACCGTTCTCCTGCTTTTCGACAACGAATCTCCGGGCAAAATCCTTCCACTCAGAAAGGGGTCTGCCGGCTGCCTGGAGTACTCCGCGCGCGTACGACCATGGACTGCGGTTCTCAGGAGCTTCGAGTATCCTATTCTGCGAGTACTGCAGCTCGGAGTCGACCAGATCCTCGTCGACAACTGGCAGGCGGCCTTTTTCCGAGGATGGCCCCGTGGTGTTGTGTAGACCGGCATCATGTTCGTTTTCATCACGCGGTCCAAATCGGAGCATGTACCGATGGTTCCAGGCGGAGTTGTTCCGGACGTCAGATTTCAGCAGCGCCTCCACATCCTGGATCTCGCGCGGATAATCCCAGAGCTTGAAATGTCGGACGAGCCAGTGGCGGTATGTCCAGACGTGATAGTTCTTGGCGTCCTGGGCAAACATCTCCATCAGGAAGTCCTGCTCGCTGGGCGGAAGAGTTGGAAAATGAGCCCGCGAAGACATGAGAACTTGGCGGTGGTGCCTGTTGAAGTGCGTCAGACGGATGGGATGCAAGGTGTAATAGAACCTAATACTTACCATATCTGGTAGTTCTTGAGATGCTTTAGGGCAACTTTATTGAGCCATTCAATCTCCTCATTGAGATTTTTTCCTAGGGCGAAAAGAATCTTAGCCCGGTATATCCTAAACAAAAGATATTAGTCATTTTGAACGCCGTTTTTAAGGCGGCGAAGACTGTAGTCTGATCCTTACCAAACAGTGTAATGCGCTGGGTTCATGGAGATGATGTCTCCTGTCAGTCTCAGCGCTCGCTCAGACATTTCGTTGGCGGCCATTACAGCTCGCAGGTAAGAAGTGGCCTCGAGATATTCCGGGAAATAGGAAATGGTGGCCAACGGCATGGCGCCGGAGGCACTGCCATCATTGAGCTCAATGGGCTTGGTAGATGCCCACTCTGGATCGGACGAGTATTTTCCCTCCATGCTGGGACGGAATAATGATTGGTGTTAATTTGAGCAACTGTCAAGAAGGAATTCTCCGGAAACAAGCTCCAAAACACTCTAGCAATATTAGAGTTTTGCTTTAATACGGAAGCATGCGAAATAGTCAATCAAAGTGAAGTATCCCGTAAAGGGCCGTGTTGATCTTGCTTGAAGAGCGATGGTACTATGCTCACAGTGACCACAGTCCGTTCCCACAGAAATGTAGGTTCTCCTTCGGCAGAGATTTGGTGAACAACCAATTGCTTCCAAATCGCTAGTGTCTATAATCGTATTTGAAAGGTAGATGTAACAATAAGTAGAAATGATCACAGCGAAGAGGGCGGTGCGGAGTAGTAAGGAGGAAATTCATCAAAAACACGATAAGATAATCGAGTGGGGTTGTGGCAGCCTCAGGCGGCCATCCCGAACAATATCAAGACAACAATATCAAACATCCTTCCTTTCTTCCTCTTTGCTTTCCTCATCCACAGCACCAAATCGTCTGATCATTCTTCTTTGTTCCAACCATTGATTTGGATATACATATACAGAAATAGGTCATGTCAAGCGAGTTGCCATGGAGCCCTCGTGGCCAGTAAGAACAACGAGCTTTCATCCTACTTCGTGGTCATGTACGTTTCTGGTAGCTGAGATGAAAGAGATCCGCCATGCGGCGCTGAGTGGCGTCGTGCTCCATGCTTTGGATGGCTTATCTGCTTTTGCAGCAGTCTTCAAGCATCTCTTCATACGAACGCCGTCGTTTGTGACAGTAGCAATGCTGACCTGTTCCTTGATTGACCAGTTCAAAGGGTCTCAATCATGCAGCTAGTTCCAACCATAGGGACTCCTGCTACCTCCCGAGAGCAGGGGATCAATGACTCGCCATGGATAGTCCTGAGAAACTCCACGATTCATATACTTCCCGGATAGCCTTCAACTTGCCCCAAACAGGCAGACATCGCAACCGGTCTCTAATTGGACGCCGCCTGCTGATAAGCTCAGGGTTTCCCCGCACGCTCTCGGCATCTATTATCTTTGTCCAGATGACTTGCTTCTACTTTGAGCGGTAATGGGGAGTTTGAAAGTTTCTTCCAACTTCCAACATCTCTCGATGACAACCTATCTGCTTTATTGTTGTCTCAGCCGATGAGATTGAATCGTTATGCGACGAGTCAAAAAGTCCCGCAACGGTTGTGCTAGGTGTAAGAGCAAAAGGGTGAGTGTATCCTCGACATATGCCCGTCACGTAGAGCCTCGACTCTGTGACTGCGATAATTTGTTAGGATCGGATCACTGAACATGATGATAGGTCAAATGTGGGGAAGAAAAACCACACTGTAGCCGATGTATCCGTTTAGGAGTGAAGTGCCCCGGATATGTTCAATCTCTGCGCTGGGTGACCAAGTTTCAAGAGCCCGACAATGATCAAACGAGCATCTCTGAAGCATCCGCATCCAGATCAATTCAATCCTCAGGTCGGCGGCCGTCAATTTCACCCAAATCGCCGGTCTTCATCAATTCATTGCCGCAGGTCCCGTTGGCATTAGATAGTAGCAACCTGAATTCGAACCGTCCACATGAACCATCTGAAACAAGAGTATTGGAAGCGGATGGCGGAAGTGTCTTGTGTGATAATCTATGGGATCTCCAGAGCACAGGCTCTCTTCCTGAGTTGACGGATCTTTGCCCTCCGTCCCCAGCGTCAGCATCGCCTCCGATATCAGTGCCACGACGGGAGAGCTCCGTACTCGACTTCGGAACGCCAACGAATCTCACAACCTTCTTTTCATCAGCAGGATCAGAGCTGCAACATAATTCTCATCATTTTTCCGGTTTCTCGCCTTCGACGATCATCCGCACGTATTCCTCGTCCCATCCAAAGCCGCCTTTGCACGATTTCACCTCGATTCCTCAAACGTTGAACAACCCCTCTTGGACTTTGATTGAATATTACTTCAAAGAGGTAGCCGCTCTGTTCTCTAGCTATGATAGCCAGATGAACCCATTCCGGTCGACTGTATCACGTCTCTGGGGCTCCTCTCTGGCCATGTGCAAGACTATGCAAAGCATGGCAGCAGCCACCCTGGTGAACAATTTTCCAGAATTCGGCCCCTTGGGGCAACGCATGCGCAACGAAGCAGTGGAGATCATTTCCAAGGAGACTACCATGGACGACAAGTCCCTGTTGGCTCTGCTTATGCTGGGCCAAACCGCTAGCTGGCACGATTCCAAGGATTTAGGCGTCTCCTTTTTCAACCTCCTTCGCAAGCATCTGGATGTCAAGGCCGCCGAAACTGCAAGCCATAACCGCGGTAATAACCACCAATTCTTCGAGGAGGCTCTCGTCTACTGGGAGATGCTTCTGTCGTTTGTCGCAGACGACTCGGCCGTGTTGTCTGGGAAATCTGCCTCGGGAATCGATGAATCAGTCGTCCTGCAGCGAGTGCCCCATCCTTGGACGGGGATTGCCCGAGATACCCAGTTCACCGTACAAGAAGTAGGAAGGTTAATTCGCGCAGAAAGGAAGAGAGTCCGCGCCAGGAACTTCACCTCTCAGGCAGACATCGACCGAGCGCAGATGGCCATTACGAGGGCTCGAGAGCTGGAAGAAAGGCTGCTTGGTCTCGCTCATCCCACGGAGGGTGAAATCGTCAGTCCTGGAGACGAAGAGACACCAGTTTGGCATCTTCTCACCATGGCTGAGGTGTACCGCTGTACAGGTCTCCTGCAGCTGTATAGAGTTTTCCCCGATCTACTTCGTCATCGACTTCCTTCCAATCAGGCATTGTCTTCGCAGACAGACCAACAATCATCTGCTACTGGTCCGCGCGATCCTTTCTTTTCCTTTGACCCCGACCTAAATCTCGAGGGCATGGCCTGGTTCTCCGACTCTCCCTTCGCACAGCCGGAAAGCAATGTGCCGTCCGAACCAGCAGCGTCAAGCACGA
The DNA here is from genome assembly GCF_002847465.1 of Aspergillus novofumigatus IBT 16806. Classification (NCBI taxonomy): domain Eukaryota; kingdom Fungi; phylum Ascomycota; class Eurotiomycetes; order Eurotiales; family Aspergillaceae; genus Aspergillus; species Aspergillus novofumigatus. The sequence goes on from NW_020194278.1 coordinate 2,006,547, forward strand.
CCCAGTCAGAGTCTTATTACAGCAGCTGGTTGTCAGAATTTGCACTCACCACTCTGGCCCGCCTCAAGACCATTCCCCTCGAATCCCGTACCAGATGTCTCCAACCATTTCTGCTCGTCGCATCAAGTAGCGAACTTCGCCTGCCACGTGTAACGCCCACGGAAATCCCTCTAGACGTAGATGGGCCCCATCTCTCATCGCATGCCATCGAGGTTTCCAGGACGCGCCGCTTCGTTCTCGGACGGTTGACCTCCTTCATGCATGTCCTGCCTCCAAAGCCCATCAGCGTCTGCCTTCAACTTGTGCAAGAGGTGTGGAGACGAATGGATGCGGGGACAGTAACGTATACTGGATGGATGTCATGATTGAGAAGGGCTGGGAAACGACGATGGGTTGACAGCCTTAGGACATGGGGGCCGCGCCGCCCTGTCGCCCTGTGATACCAGATTAACGATATTTCTACGACGTTGTTCAATAGGCTGTCGAACATGACTGCCAGTGGCCTTGCGTCCAGGTGTTTTGGACTCAATTGTACCATTGGATGTACTTGTATACCTATAAATTATAGCAATTCATGGCTATCTCATGCGATTCCCTGGACTCTGGTTGTATAAAATATATAAGTTCGTTCGGCGCTCAATCCTCGACGTTAACGCTCCCATGACGACCTCAAACAAGCATACGCAACGGTTAAAAAATGGAGGACTTGAAACATAAACTGGCGCGGAAGAAGCGAGCGATAAAAAAGAAGCGCCATGCAAGAAAAGAGCAGGCACCATCATAACGAGTTCTGAAATATGATACAAGAACGAAGATAAAGATATTGGCTGAATGAGAACAGTTAGAGAAAAGCGCTGATGAAAGACATATCATGCAAAAGGTCTTCTGACGCATACTGGGGGGAAAGCCGAAATTTTAGAAAAGGGAGAAAAAGGGATGCAGAGTGTCCGAGGGCATCATGAGAAACGAGGCGACCGTTTCCAGAATTTCCAACCTTCCCGCTTCTCCTGGACGCCGACGCCCACGAGACGCTCGATGCCCTCGGGGCCTACTGCGTTCTCGAACTTCTGCTGGTCAATCTCCTCGCCACCTTCTTCATCGGTGCCATTGCGAAGAACGGCCGGCCAGAGAACGCCGATGCCGTCGCCTCCCAATGTCGTCTCGTACTTGACGAATCCTTCGGTGGAAAGCTTCTCTTCGAGCTCGCGGACAGCCTCCTCTTTGATGTCCGGACGGAGAAGCGTGATTGCGCACCCGCCGCCTCCAGCACCGGTCAACTTTGTCCATCCAATGTCGGCGTAGTCGACAAGCTCGCGGATTCGCTCTAAGCGGGGATGCGAGACACCGAGCGATACGAGGAAGCCGTGGTTGATGCGGATCAGCGTACCCAGGTCTTCCAACGTCCGGTCTGAGATACCATTGGTGCTGATTTCCTGGATCTTCTGTTGCGCCGCTAGGGTCACCTGGTCGATCGCCTCCAGAATGGAGTCGGTCACGACCGGGTGATCGTCCTTCAGCTTGCCCACCTTGGCCACTTCGACGGCGGTTGAGCGGGATTGTCGTGTGTCGACGAGTAAGAGAGGTAGTTCGGGGAAGTTAAGGAGCGGAGTGACAGTCGGTGGCTGGGAGTAGTCCTCCCGTCGGAATACCACGGCCTTGCCGCCTGCGGAGACCGTGTTGTCCACACCACTGGGGTTCCCGTGCGTGCACATCTCCCCGACAAACGCCCAGCGATTGATGCGCTCGATTTGCACTTCCGCCTCATCGGGAGGTTGGTCGGGATGGGGACCAGCCAGGGTGCGAATCTGGAGCAGTAACGCAGCGCTCAGACAGACGCAGACGCTGGCGCTGCTGCCGAGACCTGCGCCGATGGGGATGGTGGATCGGAGGGTGTAGATCGCTCCGGGGTTCTGCGGCGACCCGAGGGAAAGGAACAGGTAAAGGAACGCGGACGCGGATCGGCGATGAATCTTGCGCACGTCCTCTGGTTTTTCTGGAGACACGGCATCGGCGTGGGGCTGGATTGCGGCGACGAGTTCCGGATCAAGGGAGGTGACCAGGTCGTAGTAGAACTTCTTTTTGGACGGATGGTGGAACACGTCCCACGGCAGCTCGTCAATGTTCCACGTATGGTCCAGACCGATATCCCGAAAATTCATTGTAATTGTCCTCTGCGATTTGGACAGCGTCGTGACGAGAAGGTAGGACCGGAGGGAAATGGCCGCAGCCATGGCTGCCTTGCCGTGGACAACAGCATGCTCGCCATAGACGATAACCTTGCCTGGCGCAGACACCATAAAGGCCGGAGCCATTGGCGATGAGGGCTTTCTCAACATATTTCTTCTCGTGGCGTCCGTAGCGGTCTTCACTGTGGATTCGGTCGTGGAAGGAGTCGTGGATGCGCCGCCGTCAGAACTGTCCTGGCTGTCGTCGTTGCTGACAATCGAGACCTTGGGTCGTGCCGCGAGGGGTTGGTCTGATAATAGGTTGGACACTGTACCACGTTGGGTACCCTTGCTGGTCTTGATGCTGCCGTTCGTTCGGCGTCCACGGGGGTTGCCCATTCGAGCTATCGGCGATGCGACGAGAAAGGGGTCCCGAGACGAAGGATTATGACGAAAGAGAATTACAAGGGATAAGCGACTGGAATAGTCTTCGCGTGCACAATGTAAAAAAAAAATATTAATAATAGTAGAGAAATTAGTCCAATGGATTAGAATGAGAACGAAGGGAGGGTAAGAAATAACGAGAGCAGTTCAATTGGCGATGAGCGATAAAAACATCCCAGCGTACTTTATTTTTATTGATTTATCTATGTACCGAGGGGTACAGCACTACTACCTTACTCTAGATACGGTAATAACGGGAAACACTCGGAGATGACCCAGACTCTGCGCTGTGGCCCAATAATACGCAGGCAAATTGTCATTTGTTACGGAGTCCCCCCAAAGTAGGTAGATTTCTCAATAGAAATCTATTTTTGATGACTTTAGAGAATGAGAATAATAGTAACTGGTTTCCTTTCATTTCTTCTTATTGTCAGAATCTCGCTTCTGTCAGCTTCTGTCAAAGAATACAGTTTCCTTTTTTTGTGCTGCTGACATGCATGTGTAATGTGATTACCCTAAGATTACGAGACCAAACACGCCTCATCCTTCAGCTGTGCTGATACCTGGCCTTCGTCTCTTCTAAACCTTTTCGGTCAAGATAATAATAGTAAAAATTGGAAGAGATCTGACAGAACAGTCATCTTAGTCAATTATAATCTATGTTATTGTGCTAGCTGTATTGAATGAATCATGTCGCCTAGTATATGTGCAGCGCTTCAAAGCATATCACTGGAAATCTAATAGATCATCACAGGTTCATCGTCACGGTCATACTATTGCTGTGGACCAACAGGCAGGGCGGCAGTCCTTGCCACAGAACCTCCAAGTCACTCAGGTAAGACTCGCTTGTCTCTTCGCTTTCCGCGGTACCCTCGGACGGGGAAGGCAAGGTCGTGAAGATGACGGCCGTCTGACTGCTTTGCCTGGCCATCAGTTCGTTAAGGATCAGGTGCTGCGCACGACTGGGAAGATCATCAAATGACAGAGGAACAGACGCCTGGTTGGGATATCCCGAAGCACTTCTGGCCCCGGAGGAGGAACGTCGCGTGTAGATTGATTCCAACCGGTTCGCAAAGCGAGGAGGCGATGAGCTTGGCGCAAACATGATGGACGGGCCCGCGTTTTCCTCTGTGCTGACTCTTGCTTCAGGTATGGGCGAGGAGGAGAATCGGGTGCTAGATGGTGAGCGGCTGATGGGTGGCCGGATAAGCCCAACTTTGCTCTTGGGAGATGCCTCCTCTTCGCCCGTAGTGATGATGGATGGAATATCCTGCCTGACTGTAACCTCCTGAGGTGACATCTGATCCGGCTTAGGCGAAGTCACAGCTTCATGACTTTGTGAATTATGATCATCAGTCTCTGGGGACCTCTCTTCTCCGTCGTCGTCGTCGTCACTAGCGTACGGCTCAAATTCGCTATCACTGCTACTCTCGCTTGCACTGCTGTCGTAATGAACGAGTGAATCAAGCAGGCGATGCGTCTTCATGCCTAGACTGACCCCTCCAAGCCCTTTAAAACTCGATATAGATCGCCGCCGCCGGGACTGGATAAATCTCCTCAGTCCACCAGCCATTTGACTCTGCGACCTTGTCATTTCGTGGCTTGATGCCCCACTCCAGCTCGACATTCTTTCCGGTAGGCTCGCGACGCTTAATTGGACCGGTGTCTCCTGGGAATCTTTCGAGTTATTGCGGAACTGCCGTAGCTCCTGCCACCAGTCTTCATGCTCCAGCACAGCGTGAACACGGTCCTGGGCTTCCTTGGTATCCGGGCTCATGTCACCGTTGACAATGATGCGATACGCTTTCAACTCGCCACATGCAAGCCAGAAGACTAGGACTTCCGCCTCGATTCGAAGTTTCTCAAGGAGAGCTTCAACCCTTCGGCGCTCGTCTTCAACGTCGGTCTCGTATTCCACAAATACCGCCACCCGAAGCTTATACGTCTTCTTCCACGAGGGGACCGTGTTTAGAATGCATCCTAGCTGAAGGATGAGAGTGTATGTATCAAAGTTAGTCGTGAGGACATTTTGTTTGCTTTCATTGTCTGCGCCAAGCTCGGCCGACATCTGAATAGGCCACAGATCGATATACTTCTTTGTATGCTGTCCATCCGGGCTTGGAAGCTCGAGATCCTCGAATCCTTTTGCCACGGCGACATTAATGCGGAGCTTGAAGAGAAGATCCTCGAGTATAGTCACATAGCTTCTGCAGCTCATAGACAGGCCTTGCGCCTCATTCTCAGATGACTCGCCATGCGTCTCGCGAGAGTTGCGTTTGCTGTTCGTAGAGTCTTTTCTGTGACCGGGAAGCTGCAAGACTTCAGCAAGCGACTGACCTTTCCGAAACTGATCGATAACCACGATGTTGGGCCTCATCCCTCCAAGTCCAGAATTCAGAACGACATTTCTGACGCCCCACTCAACAGTCGGAGCCACGGCAATGTTGACAAAGGCCTTGACTCGAGAGTACTCAACCAACTTTGTCCATGCACTTTGCTGACGACGAGCTTCTGGCACTGCGGCAGAGAAGTCATCCGTCACAAGCACGTGGCCCAGCACAAACAACGCTCCTTTCTTCAGTGAGTTGCAGAAAGAGACCATCTTGTACTGTTCATCAAGACTGGTCACGAAAAGCAGAATCTGAGGCCGCCAGAATTTGACATGTTCCTGACGAAGGCGAAGCAAATACTTGCGGACCTGGTGGTAGATCAAGCTTTGGCTAACATCTCCCCATGACTTTGGAGGCGAGGAGTAATGAATCAGCAAGAACAGCACAATGAGAATGCCAACACAGCCGGTGGCATAGAGTCCATCCACAAAGAACATGCTGCCACCGCACACCAAAGTTCCGGCTGCCGCAGTCTGCCAGTTGAAGTAGTGGAAAGACGGTCGAAAATTGGGCGCGGAGCCGATTTTCAGAAGAAAGCACGCTAAGTTCGTAACTAAAAATGTCATCAGGTACGTCATGGTAACAAAGGATGCGATCTGGTTGATATCGAAAAGCATTGTAAGCTGTGCGAATACAAAAGTCAAAATTATAGCATACACCGGGTCGTCACTCTTCTTGCTGCCTTTGCCAAAAAGACTCAGCCCAGGAAGAAGACTGTCGCGCGCAATGGCCTGGAGGAGTTTCGCAGAGCCAATGACTCCCATCAAAGAGGAGAAGAACGACGTTGCAAACTCCCCAGCAGGATAACGACACCGGAAACATTGACCAGCTGGAGGACGCTGGTATTTTTGTAGAACGACTCTCTGGTTATTGAGGCAGCCATTGCCAGGATCACAAGCGTGTAAGTGACGAAAGTCAGTGCGAGTCCATAAAGTGTCCCCTTGGGTATCGACTTGCTAGGATTCTTCAAGTCACCCGACATACTGGCACCCGCAAATATTCCGCCTGTAGCAGGGAACAAGATTCCGAAGAGGTCCTGGAAATTTTCTCGTCCATGGATTTGGCTACCAGCGGCACCCTTGGTGAGCCTAGGCTTCAGGTTCTCCAGCAATGTCTGCAGCCGAATGCCAGTGAATTCAATGCTCAACTTGGGATTACTGAAAGGTTTCATGGCAATCACGGAAACTGGGATGCTGAATGTCGCCACCAGTAGAATGACTAGCAGTCCGTTACTAGCCCTCGCGAACATGGAGCTCCCGGCGAAGCATATTGCAGTGCATAGAACCAAGACGACAGTTCCCCATAGATACTGCCACCAGAATCCTTCTTCCAGGAAATTGGCCCAATTGCCCGATTCCGTGCCAAAATTCTGAGTGAAACAGTCAACGAGACCGACAGCATTCATGCCAGTATTCAAGACATAGCCTAGGTAGAATACGATTCCAATCGAGCCACCAAATTCAGGTCCTAGTGATCGGGAAATCAGATAATATGCGCCGCCTCCTCTTACGGTGCCGTTCGTTGCGATGGCGGAGAGAGACATTGTCGTTACCAGGTTGATTGTATAAGAGGCAACAAGGAGTCCTGCGTTCGTTAGCAGTCTTTCTAAACGGAGGAAGTTTTCCAAGACAGCATATACAGACCTAGCATCCCAAGTAAGCCAGCCTGCCCGAGGACGAACCCAAACCGAAGGAACATCAGGATACTGAGCACATTCAGCGTTGTCGGCACGAAGACTCCAGAAAATGTCCCAAGCTTATGTGCAGTCTCCGATGCACGATGTGCTGATGCATTTTTTTCCTTCTTATCAGGACTCGAGTCTCTCCGCGGCCCTGCAGAGTGGGAGACATTGGCTGCCATATTGTCCGCCCTGGAATCCTGGCTCCCACCGTCTCGGTGGTGCCACCGACGAGAGATACTGCTGAAAAGACCGGTCGATGACGGATGACGCTGATTATCTGACCTTCGCGAAGAGGCATTCAGCGGCTCATAGGGACGGGGCGAGAGAGTAGTCCTCGAATCGAGGAGCCTGCTGTTCGCCTCAGGAGATGCCTGGGCTGGGTCGTTTGGATCCAACCTGGACACATCTTCTTCAGCAGTTCGTGTGGAAAAGTTCGGCCTTCGTCTGGACATCGACCCCAATTTGCTTTTGTTTGGTCCGTCGTTCATCAAAGACACGATCCTACACTTTATCGCAGTGTGGTCCCCACCCCTTCAATAGCACACTGGTCGCAGCCGAGGATCACAACGGAAGGGTGTATCAACAATGAAGCCTCACGCGAAGATGGAACGGCAACATGTTATTATTATAAAGCGTTATACTTGTTCAAAAGCATTGGTGCGTTCAAAGATTCGAAAATCCGGCAAAATCGAGCTCAGAATGAAGCAATTGACTTGGCATCGCTGCAAACCGCAATGCTTGGAAGATCGGCAATGACCTCACACAGGGAAGAAGACAAACAGTGCAAATTCCTCGTTAGTCACCAGGCACAGTCCCATACGTCCTTCTTCCGTTGGCTGTTATTATACTCATCTACCTCTCTATATGAGGAGAACGAAGGATGGATACTACTACCACTCTTCATTGATATAACCATCAAGATATCTTTATACAAACAAGGCATCGCTTCGGTGGAAAATACAGCCGGGCGGAAAATACGACCACTACAAAATACACCCTTATTTTACGCCCAAATCGCATTCCCTCGTCTACGCTGCCTCACTGCTTGTGAACACTCCTCGCGTTGGCCGAGGCTTTATACTGAGTTGTGCCGGTTCCACTCAACCTCTCAACTTCTTATCTTCTCATCTACAGCTTGCCTAGTCCATTGCGAAAATGGCATCATCGGGGAGAACCGACAATGGGGAGGGACCATCATATCAACCAAATCGCTCGACTCCTATGTCAACTCCAGCTAAGCGTTCGGAATCTCCTGCAGCAGACGTTGGGTCAAGACATGCCTCTATTGCACGACTAGCTTCGCCAGTTCCTTCCCTATCAACCTCATATTCATCCAGACAAGTACCTATACCAAACCAGTCTACGACAGGTAACGGACAGGAACTCCGCCGGGTGGATAATCCAGCCTCGCTACCAGGCCCAGGACAGTCTATGATCGCATCTGCGCTTCAGGAAAGTCTTGGTCGCTCACCTCCGAGACTTGGAACTCCACCGAGACGAACCGACTCTCCCGCCTTACTGAATCAGCCAGTGAGGTCAAATTATGGTTCATTTGACAATAAAATAGGAAGGGAAGGCTCCATATATTCAAGTGCGCCATATGAGGATCCTGAGGTTGTGAAGAGACACCTCGTGCAACCGCAGAATGCTGTCGAATCCAATAACTTCAGGGACATGGCAAGCAACGCCGACGATGAATTCTCTAGCTTGCAATTGCAGGGAGGAGACATTACAAGACAGGTTTATAGGTGGGCTGAGGATGCCGAAGCCGGAAATTCTGTTCGAAGACATCTACGAAGTAAGAGTTTCAGTCTCAGTAGACCTACGCCGGAGGAGGAAACCATGGACATCAATACCATCCGGGTCCCAGGAGGTTTCAGAAGAGACTACATACGAAGGACTGCAGGCAGTCCTCATCCTGGAAGTACCGATGGCCGCGCAGGAGCGTCAGCGACTTATCATCAGCTCCATACCAGCAGCTTCCTGGAGTTTCTTACCCTGTACGGTCACTTCGCGGGAGAAGAGCTAGAAGAGGACGACGAGGTTCTAGGGCCCGATGAGTATTTCTCCTCAGAACCCTGGGACGAAGCAGAAGACAGAGAACCAGGGGAAGACTCGGCTTTGCTCCGACCAGAAACTCCTGGCCGAAGGAAGCGTAAACCAAAACCGCGCGGTGGAACGGGAACCAACACAACGACAGGAGCTGCTCTACTTCTACTCAAATCGTTTGTCGGCACAGGTGTTCTCTTCTTGCCAAGGGCTTTCCTGAATGGTGGGATGTTATTCAGCAGTTTGGTTTTGCTTGCTGTATCCATACTCAGCTTCTACTGCTTCATCCTTCTGGTCAACACCCGCTTGAAGATCGAAGGCTCCTTCGGTGACATTGGTGGTGCTCTCTTTGGAAAACATATGCGCCGGATCATCCTCGGATCTATTGTTCTCAGTCAACTGGGATTTGTCTCGGCATACATCGTCTTCACTGCTGAGAACCTCCAGGCATTCGTCCTGGCTGTCAGCAAATGCAAGTCGTTCATCGACATCAAGTTCATGGTGCTGATGCAATTGGTCATATTTCTGCCTCTTTCGCTAATTCGTGACATTGGGAAGTTGGGTTTCACCGCACTTGTGGCAGATGTGTTTATTCTACTGGGCCTCATATATATCTATTACTACGACGTTGCCACTATCGTTTCGCAAGGTGGAGTTTCGGATGTCAAGTCATTCAACCCATCCACATGGACTCTTTTCATTGGCACTGCCATTTTCACCTACGAAGGGATTGGTTTGATTATCCCGATTCAGGAGTCAATGAAGGAACCTCGTCGGTTCCCAGGCGTCCTTGCCGGTGTCATGGTCCTCATTACCATTGTCTTCCTCTCTGCTGGTGCTCTCAGCTATGCAGCCTATGGCTCCGCGACGCAAACTGTGGTCCTTCTCAATCTTCCTCAGGATGATAAATTCGTGAATGCGGTCCAATTTCTGTATTCTCTAGCAATCCTGCTGAGCACGCCCTACAACTATTCCCCGCCATTCGAATCATGGAAAATGAACTTTTCACTCGCAGTGGCAAGTATAACCCCGGGATCAAGTGGAAGAAAAACTGCTTCCGCTTCTTTCTGGTCATGATTTGCGCGTTTGTTGCTTGGGGCGGAGCGGATGACCTTGACAAATTTGTCTCACTCGTCGGCAGCTTCGCCTGTGTTCCTTTGATTTACGTATACCCGGTATGTCTCTAGCAACTAGAACTCCTGAAGCTTTGTCTGAAGTTACTGACTCTTGCTCCAACAGCCGCTCCTTCATCTCAGAGCTTGTGCGCAATCAAGACGCCAGCAGATCGCCGATATCGCTCTTTCCTGCTTTGGAGTCATTTCCTGCATATATACTACCTCATTGACACTCCACAACTGGGTGAACTCTGACAACACCAAGCCTCCAGGATACTGCGACTCGTGATTTGCATATCGAGACAAGTTGCTATTGCGACTGTTCTTTTGGTGTACGAGACCTTTTTAGATATGAGACGACGATCCACTGCTGCTCGGCACTTTGATTAGAGAGCAAGCGATTCATATCATTCTTCTGTCATTATACTCCTTGGTCACGTTCGAGCAAGCCTGCATATGCACTTCAGCCATGTGTGTCAATAGTTAGATCATTATGTCACTAGAGTCTAGCAGCCTTGCGTAAAGGTTGCTAGTAACAAGCGAGATATTAGACCAATTGATGAGCTCGGACTCAGATTCGACAAGCACTGCTAAATCTCCCGAGATCGAGCTCTCAGTGAGTCACACTGCCGAGACTATCAAAACAGCCAAGAAGTGGCAGTGCAAAGCATTCATTTTCTGCAAGAAAGACTATGTACAGCCTCCAGGAGTACCCGACCATCTCATCCATGTAGCACAGTCGATCAGGGTTACAAACTTATTCTCTGCTGGATAGAAGCCGTCGGGTAATCCTCGAACGAGTCGACACTCGAAATTTCCATTTTTGCATTCGTCTGGAGTAGGTCTAAATACTGCTGAGAAAGAGGGAGATTATATAGGGACGGCATCCACCCGGGAGCAACCAAGAAACACGCGATTAAAACGGGGGAATCACATCGTTTATGCGCCGGCTTCGGTGGCTTCCTTGCCCTGCTTGGCGGCCTCTGCGAGCTTGGCTTCCCGGCCTCCCCAGCTAGATTTGAGAAAGGTTGTCAGTTATGCACTCTGTAATTGTGTTGAGAGAAGATTAAGAACAGGAGGCAGCAGGTTCGAGGAAGGCGGGTAGAGGACGTACTTCCAGTAGTTCAGGTACCGGTATCCTTGAGTCATCTGAGCGGAGCAGTTGATGAAATGGCAGGCGAAGAGGAGGTAGTTCTTGGGAGAGACAGCGAGGGAGTAACGCATGAAGGTTGCGGAGTAGACTGTGAGCGCAGCGGTCATCTGTCCGGAGATACTGTTCGAGTATTAGTTGAGCGAGTTGACTCGTATCCGCGCAGGAGATGCAGAGTAGGTGAGAGGTTCAACGCGACATAGTGGCATTCCAGTGCGAGATAGGGGGTTCAATGAAATATCGCGAGGCTCAGAACTGGGTGCGATGACGACGTACATTTCAGGGTCCTTTTGAGTGTCCATCACAGCTGCAATGGGGATACCAAAGTTCGAGGCAGGGCCCCAGAAGTCTGCATTGGCAAAGCTTCGTCAGCGATTTTCGTGCACATTATCCCGTCAGAACAAAACATCATCCCGAGATCGATTATGAAAAGGCATCAGAAACCTGAATGCGCTTTCATGGGTACCGTCGCCGCCGTCCAGGGCAGGCCGATCTCGGGCGACAGCGTCGACGTGAGGCATTGTACGTACGTGTTGAGCAGACATAATCCAGAACCTTGTTGGAACGGATCTTAGCATTGATCGCCTTGATTGCAGCGGCCATGTTGAACAAATTATTCGAAAGGCAGGGGTAATGGTCTAACGACAAGTATCCAGGCTTGCTAACCAGGCACGTTTTGTTACCGTTCCCCGACCACGGAATCACAGCGCGGAGTTAACCGGATGTCACGTGAGACTTTACTTGATATGACTACAGCTTCAAGCGAAGTTGTTTTAAAGAAACATTTGAGAAGACATATTATGAATTGACTAGTGTATCGGTACTTTAGACATATTTAGCATTACTGCTTATCGATCCTAGACCAACTTCCTGGAGTTGATTCGTTCTTCGTCGGGACATTTCCAGTATCCGCACACGCCGCAACGCCGTTTGCCTGGTAGAGATGTGTGCTGTATCTATTTGTCGGATAGACTTGAAATCATGGCGAGTCCTTTTTCCTTTTCCTAGCCTCAAAATCTTGCCGTGCTCAATGGACGGCCGGGATATTGTATGCCATCGTGCCGTTCCGGAAATCAATTAATCATCTACCACCAAAGCCTGGAGGAGGGAAACCCCGGCCCTGACCGGGAGGTTGGAAGCCTGGTGGAGGCTGGAAAGCACCAGCTGCATTAAACTCAGTTAACAAAGAGGTAACCCATACTGAGAAGTATTGAAAACTTACGAGGACCACCTTGAGGCGCAAATCCAGGTGGGGGTCCGAAGCCAGCTAGGAACAGATTGTTAGTTTCGCGCTTGGAACCGAAAACTCTTCAACAAAAAAGAACTTACGAGGTCCACCAGGGGGTCCTCCACGGCCAACAAATCCCGGAGGAGGTGCTCCAGGGAATCCACCGGGTGGGAAACCACCGAAGCCGCCAGGGGGCGGTGGTGGTCCTCCAACGCCAGCAACAGGGCCTCCCAGGCCGACAGGAAGACCTCGTCCAGCGGGCTTGCTTATTCCTGGGCCAGCAGCAAGAGTGGCAGCTGCAGCTGCACCGGGCGCACCTGTTCCAAGTCGCGCGGAGGGTTCGGCGGGAGGTGGGCCATCAACGGAGCAGGAAACGACGTGAGTACCGCGCACGATTGTGAGACCGAGAGTCCGCTTCTCTTCCGCTTCGACCAGGGGAGCGTTTGACGGTCCAGCAGCGGGCTTGGACTTCCGCTTGACGCGGCGGAATTCTTCTGTGTCTGCGAGTACGAGGTTCATGTGCTATAAAAACAAAAGGCTTGTCGTTAGCTACATGTATATGAGCCGAAAAACGCCTGGTAGAATTCACCTTATCGAAGGCGAGCATTTGTCCCGTCATCTGTCGGCCGTCGGTCAGGGTAATCCTCATCCGATAGTTGATCTGCAAGAATGTTAGACTCGGTGGGATGGGAGCTCTAGAAGAGTCATCGAATCAATGACTTACGAGGTTTTGCTGCAAAAGAGCGGAGTGTCAGCTATGAAATACCGTAGAAACATCGTCTTCAACAAGAGAAACGACCAAAAGAACAGCATGACGAAAACTTACCATCTTGCCCTGCTTGTTGGCGGCCATGTTGGCTGGGCAATGCGCACGAATGCGACTTGGGAATAAAACCAAAGAATGTAGTGAGACAGTAGAAGATGGACTCCTCTACTCGATCATTCACTTTTTTGAGCTTATGTGCCCGTAGATAGGTAATGGAGAATCCAGCTAAAGCAGGCTCTCCGACTCTATCATTCCGCTGGCACGGGAGCCGGAGTCGTGATCGAGACGCGGCTCTGCGCTTAGCGCCAAACGACCATGCCAAGACGCTAAGGGCTCTCGCTTCCCACACCAACCCACACATACACTTTTGCACACTTTTCGAACCTTCGATTCTTCCACTCAACGAGTCGACCAATCTAACGCCAAAAGCAGTCGCCATGGTATGTTGCCAGTTTTCCCTACAAAACCCACTGCAATCGAGGAAGAAGGACAATATTTTTTTTCTAACAATTTATCGCCATGCAGTCGGACGGAAAGGACAAGAGCGCAAACCCCATGCGCGAGCTGCGCATCCAGAAGCTCGTGCTCAACATCAGTGTTGGCGAGTCTGGTGACAGACTTACCCGTGCTGCTAAGGTGCTCGAGCAGCTGAGCGGTCAGACTCCAGTCTACAGTAAGGACGCCCGAATCTGATTTTGAATCCCTTTTTCTGGATGCCGTTGGGACGACGAAGAGGGGGGAAGATGGAAGGAGCAAGAAGACGAATCACAGTCATGGGAACAGTATGGCTGATGGGACAACTCTTTTTTCAACTATAGGCAAGGCTCGCTACACTGTCCGTACCTTCGGTATCCGTCGTAACGAAAAGATTGCCGTCCACGTTACCGTCCGTGGCCCCAAGGCCGAGGAGATCCTCGAGCGTGGCCTCAAGGTCAAGGAATACGAGCTGAGAAAGAAGAACTTCTCCGAGACCGGCAACTTCGGCTTCGGTATCAGCGAGCACATCGATCTCGGTATCAAGTACGACCCTGGTATCGGTATCTACGGTATGGACTTCTACTGCTGCATGTGAGTGGCCCTCGGTTCTAGATTTGGCTTCCCCCTGGACTGCCAGTCAAGTCCATGGCTGACAATTGTGTCTTTTATAGGACCCGCCCTGGTGAGCGTGTTGCCAAGCGCCGCCGCTGCAAGTCTAGCATCGGTTCCAACCACAAGATCACCCAGGCTGAGACCATCAAGTGGTTCAAGAACCGCTTCGACGGCATTGTCCGGTAAATATTCCGTCCATGGGTCTGCGAAGGGGCCGCTTTGGGGTTGTGTGTTTTATGATGAATCGATAAAAAAGGCGGGCGTTTCTCTACATTGCCGCTCTGCTCTGAAATGCTTCTCTCTACCACGGCATATGGATAGGCGTGCTAGGAATATCAATCCACAATTTCAAAAAACGCATCCACTTTTCACAATGAAGGCTTCACAAAGGGTGATGTTTTCCGCATAACCATTGTTGAAAAGTTTGACATGATGCTCCCATGAATCCATGGGCTGCTCATGGGATGTTCCTGGCCGTGGGATCGATGACTTTCAGCCGAGTGCTTTCTTTCAAGGAACACTTTTGGTTATGTCATTATGTGGGCTGTCCAAGGGTTGAAGTCGCAGGACTTGGGTCACCCAACCCTCTTCTGATACCACACTGGTATCAGAACGGACGCCCTTCTAGCACTGGCGTAGGCTGTCCATCGTAGGGTGTTCTTGCACTGTGTAGACGCTCGTAAAGGCCCGTAGTACTTAGCCAACTTATCAGCATCATCTTGCTTTACGGCAATTCTATATTGACGGGGTATACGACAACCTGATCCCGGGAACGGCAATTGCACACCGCTGTCTCCTGGTGCATGCTGAATATGGTATGGGCTACGATATAGGACATGCAGCAATAGGCAATGCTACTCAGGAATCCACGATATTGACTCGCTCTTTCCTCAGAATCAGCAGCGCAATTATACTGAACGACACTGTAACAGGGAAGGCAGTGAATCTCCATTCTGATGACCATCTTCGTGATATTGACATGGTCCGTATGCATTGCTTTAACATGTCCAAGACAATTCCAATTTCCCTTTCTTTCCTTCACGGCCATATCGGCTCAATCAACGGCCGCCCCTGGTGTACGTATTCCAGAGCTTCGAGAGGTAGCCACCCTGCTCAGACTGCTCCAACCAACTCTGCCGACGAGCAGCCACGCTAGGATCAGTGGCATTCCGCTTCGTGCTCGTCAAGCCTTCAAAGAGACCTGTGCTTGACCGTCTCCGCTCCCCGCTCCCATTGCGTGGAGGACTTGCTCCATGGGCAGAAGCGGTGGACGACTCGGACGACGTTGAGTCCTATGCACGTTAGCACTGAAAGACACAAAAACAGGGTTGATGACGAGAGGAATTGTTTGAACGGTAGTTTCTAAGAAACCTGTCAGACGTACATGTCTGTCGTTCACATCGGTAGAGGGTCTTCTACCGGGCAGCGTCTGGATAGCGCCGCCTCTAACCCAGACATTGAGCTGTTCGTAGCGGTCACCTACAGTTCCATGCCAGTGGCGTTTTGGAGGTTCGGACCCGTTGCTCATTTTGTATTTATTGACTGAGGGTTGCGAGAGGTTGTTGTCAAGATAGCGGTTCCTAGTAAGTGTGATAAATTAGGCAACGCTCCAGTATCAATCAGCTCAGTGCTATTCTTGGAACTAAGAGCAATCAGAGCGAGGCGATCTAATAAATAGTAACAGCTTCAGAAATGTCTAGATAAACCCAGTGAATAATCAAGATGTCACACAACCTTCCGGGGATTACAAAGATGGCAAATGGAGATACTAGAAGGACATCACTCACTCACCAAACGTTATGAAAGTTTGTCTGCTCTTCTTGTGACAGGCCATGACTGATTGGTGTATATATAGCCGACTCTTCCTGCCTGGCCAAGGGAGGCGTCTCCAGGCGAGAGGGGTAAGCTACCTACCTAGCTTCCCTAAAGCAGTGGAACAACCTCCGATGGGATGATGTATCGTGCTTCCATTGCCTTTCCAGGAGCTTAACTGGGGCAAATAAGAAAATGGATTGATCAAATGGTGGCTCGCAGCTGGTCATCCGAGAAATTGGTGTCGACGAAGGATTGGTACGATGATTCATCATCTTCGCAGAAGCGTCCAGGTCTGCCGATGGCAGCACTGATGGACATGCTCTAGGCGAATCATCGCTGAGGGATGATCATCCATGCTCAGTCAGACTCCGGAATCTTCGGTTCAGCAAAGTAAGTCTCGATGTAAAAGACAGCAGAGTATCTGCGGTCGGGCGAGGTGATCTCGTGATGGCTTGACGTCAAGATTCCTTCTTGATGCGGGGGAACCTCGATCGATCCATCCATGGAATCATATTGTAGGGAACGGACTCAATTGCGCATGGAATAGACGTTCATCTGATAAAGTGATTCCATCGCGTCTCATGTCTATTGATAGTTGATACTGTTTCTGCTTGCGATAAGCTCATCGAACTCTTTATCTCAGATCGGATCAGGAGCACACCCATTTTTGATGCCTCAGGCATAAATCGGCCTCCAGTTCTGGCGCCGACGCGGAATGTTGTTACTTTCCCCGCAAAGACCGGCCAAAGCTGTCGGCTGCGATGAAAGTCGACTCCGTCGGCTCTCTCGTCGCTCTTGCCGATGAACTCACATCCATCTTGACTCATATCGCTTCGAGATTCGTTCGCTTGGATGTATTTTCCCTGCTAGCTCAGCTGACAAACACCCCCCTTTGTCGCTTCTCTGGTGGCATTCGCTATGGCTTAGCTCCGTCTCAGCGATGGCGTAGAACCCAGAGACTGCCTTCGGATTACGCCTATGGCACCCGGGATCAGCCCGGTCAGTGTGACAGGCTTTCAGGCGTCTGTCCGCAACCTTCGTTTATGAACGTTTCTTTTAGAGATGAATGGACCGAGGATTGCTTCCAGTGTAATGTGTGGGTTCATGAAGCAGAACCTCCCAAGGAAGGTCTGTCAGCTAAGACCTATGTACCATCTTGAACACTGTCCTGACTGGTTGGCTGACAGCGGACAGGATGGCCTGTTTTTGTCTTTCTTCGTAGGTCTTCTATAGCTATCATAAGGGACAGATCATACTCTTGATGGACATTTTATTAACCCTTTCCGCGTCTTAGACGGCCGCTTTCTCCAGTTTGGTACGCCAAACACCTTCTCGGCGGCAGCTCTTCTGGGTGAGACGGACTTCAATGCCATCATAGTTATGCCTGCATATCGTCTAGGAGTCTTTGGTTTAACTTTCTCCTTCCGAGATTGGACAAGACGCCGGGCTCTGTAGGAGAGACTGTGGGAAACCATGGCTTCTGGGATCAGCGTCTAGCGCTAGAGTGGACCAGAGACAACATCACTCTCTTTGGAGGCAACCCATTGCAGGTCACCATATCTGGTTATTCGGCTGGTGAGTCTCCTTCAACGTTTCAAATATCTATCCTCATTTCTTGTGTACCAGGAGCTACTCGGTATTCTATCGGCTGGCCTACGACCTACAACTCCCTCCAAGCACAATCTCTCATAAAACAAGCCTGCATCTGGTCCAACTCGCCTGGCGTCCAGCCCAAAAATGAAGCAGCAGCGCAGCTCCAGTTCAACCAGCTTCTGTCCGCCCTCAGTATCCCTCGTCCCTGCCCTGGACAGAAAAAACTGTCCCGTCTCCGCTCTACCCCAGCCAAGACCCTGCTCGACGCAGTAACCAGCATCGAGCTGCATTTGTTCCGCCCAACAAGCGACAGCACCTTCATAGACCCATCTCCCTTCAAGTCCCTTGGACAACGGCACCTTCGCCCGCAAGCTCGCAGCCCGAAACATCCGAAACATGCTCAGCGAATGCCGCGACGAACGATCCCTCTACGCAACATTGCACCCGCCGCAAAGCAACACCCTACAATCCCTCCACCGCCGTGTCCAAGCCGACTACCCCCGTCACATCGCCGACGCCCTAATCAAAATCTACTGTCCACATGGCCAACTTCCCCCTCGCCTGCGAAAACTGGCACACCCGATGCCTTCGGCCTGATCTACGCCGACATGCAGGTCCACAAGACGCAGCGCGGGGCTCATGCGCGCCCTCGCCGCCGGCAACGCAGGCAACGCAGGCCATCTACTCTACCGCTACGGCATCGAGAAACGGCTGCGGTACGCGGACCGGACGATCCCGCCCTCGTGGGGCGTCACGCACGCAACAGACCAATACCTCTGGTTCTGGGGCAACGGGGAGGCGCTGCAAGCGGAGGAGAGAAGCCCATGGTGCGGGAGGCGTTCATCGACCCGCTCACGAGGTTTTGTCCGGGGCGATGCGGATGCGGATATCGGCTGAGGAACGGGGGATTACCGGCAGGTGAGGACTCTCAGGCCGGACGGGTCGGTCCAGATCTGCGAGGACGGTCTGTGGGACGATGCCATGCGGGTCGGAGGGCGTTAGGAGAGGTGGGGGCCCGGCGACGGCGCTACGTCTGCGAAACTCTGACGAGATGACAGGGATCGTTGGATGTTAATCCATGTGCTGTATACTGTCCGTCTGTGACTTGACTTTTGTCCGAATTGGACCACCCAGGCCTGCCAAACTATTATGACACTTCCATATTCCGGCACACTTCGAGTAGATGCATTCGAGATGGCAACTACATATGTGACCAATTTTTAGAATTTGAAACAGCACCTTCAATTGTGCTCAGAAATAGATTCGTTGACAGATATAGAAACAACCGACAATAAACCCCAACCCATATATCAAACGCTCTAAGCAGACATCAGAAAAGACATTCCCATTTTCATATCTCCATACAATAAGCCGTGGACGCGGCCTGTATACAGGACAACAGAACCTCATTCATTCGTAATTTCGATCTAGGCCTTGGCGATCTTACAGATGAGGTCCTGGCCATCGACGGAATCACCCTCCTTGACGAGCAGGCCGGAGACCTTTCCGCTGTGAGGAGCAGAGATAACCATTTCCTAGTAATTCCATTAGCTTGTTTTGACATCGTAGTATTTGCGCAAGAGATGTGAGACTCACCATCTTCATGGCGCTCAGAACGGCAACGGGGTCACCCTTCTTGACCTCCGAGCCCTCGTGGACACGGATTTCAACGACGACACCGCTCATGGGAGCACCGATTTGGCTGCTGTCGCCAATGTCGGCCTTGGGGCGGGCGGTGTTGTCGACAGAGGCCTTGTTGTCGTCAACGGTGACCTGACGGACCTCACCATTGACCTCGTAGAAGACTTCACGCTGACCGGTCTGCTCGGACAGAGGGCCGATAGCCAGCAACTTGAGGATCAGGACCTTACCCTGCTCCAGCTCGACGTGGAATTCCTCGCCGATCTCGGGCTTGGCCAAGAAGTAGCGGGTAGGCAGGATGGAGAGATCACCAAACTTCTGCACGAACTTCTTGTAGTCCTCAAAGACCTTGGGGTACATGGCGTAACTGGCCACGTCGTACTCGGTGGCTGAGCCATACTTCTCCCGAATCTGGTTCTTGATCTTGGCCAGGTCCAGAGGCTCCAGGTAGAGACCGGGGCGCTTGTCGAGCTTGCGGCGGTCACGCAGAGCCTTGGATCGCAGAGGCTCGGGGAAGCCACCGAAGGGCTGGCCCATAAGTCCCTCGAGGAATTCAAGAACAGAGCCGGGGAAGTCCAGCTCGCCAGCACGCGCGACAACGTCCTCGGGAGTCAGCTTGTTGGAGACCATGAACTGAGCCAGGTCACCGACAACCTTGGAGGTGGGAGTGACCTTGACAATGTCGCCGAGCAGGTCGTTGGCCGACTCATAAGCCTTCTTGGTCTCGGCCCACTGCTGACCCAGGCCGAGCTGACTGGCCTGGAAGAGGAGGTTGGTCAGCTGACCACCGGGAATTTCGTGCTCGTAGACCTCAGGGTCGGGGCCGGTCAGACCAGCCTCAAACGGCGAGTACAGCAAGCGCAGCTGTTGCCAATAGGAGTCAATGGCACGAACATGGGCCCGATTGAGCTTGGGGTCGTGCTCGGTACCCTCGAGAGAGGCAAGGATAGCACCAACGCTGGGCTGAGATGTCATACCGGACATGCTGTCGGTGGCAGCGTCGACGGCATCAGCACCGGCCTGAGCGCAGGCAACCATGGAGGCAACACCGGTACCGGCGGAGTCGTGGGTGTGGACGTGGATGGGAAGGTCGGGGTAGCGCTCACGGATGGAGCCAACCAGCAGGCGTGCGGCCTGGGGCTTCAGCACACCAGCCATATCCTTGATACCGAGAATGTGGGGGTTGAACTTGACAATCTTGTCCACCAACGCCAGGTAGTACTCGAGGTTGTACTTCTTCTTGGGGTTCAACATGTCTCCGCTGTAGCAGATGGTAGCCTCGACGACACCCTCGGCGGCCTGCACAGCCTTGATACCAACCTCGAGCTGGTCAACGTCGTTTAGAGCATCGAAAACACGGAAGATGTCGACACCGCACTTCTTGGCCTGCTTGCAGAAGTGGTAAATGGCGTTGTCGGGAAGAGATGAGTAAGCGACACCGTTGGCACCGCGGAGCAGCATCTGGAAGGGAATGTTGGGCACGGCCTTGCGCAGCTTGCGCAGACGGTCCCAGGGGTCCTCGTAGAGGAAGCGCATAGCGACGTCGAAGGTGGCACCACCCCAGCATTCCAAACTGTAAGCGTTGGCGTACGCGTAGCTGGTCTCCTTGGCGATGTTCAGCAGATCGATCGTGCGGACACGAGTAGCCAACAGCGACTGGTGGGCATCACGCCAGGTGGTGTCCATGATCAAGCAGCCCTTGTTGGCACGGACAGCCTTGGCAAAAGCAGCGGGACCTTCACGGTCGATGATCTGCTTCCAACCCTGGGTGCAGGGAACGCTCACGTCAATCGGCTTACCGGCGGCGTCCAGCAGGGTAGGCTTGATGATATCGCCCTTGAGCTTGGGCTCGCCGATCTGACCCTTGATGCTGCTGCCGTTGACGGCGACATCGCCCAAGTAGGCAAGAAGCTTCTGAGCACGGTTCTGGCTGCCGACCAGAGCGAACAGCTCGGGAGTGTCATCGATGAAGGTAGTCCAGCACGTGCCATCGATGAAGGTGGGGTGGCTCAGCAGCGAGGTGAGGAAAGGAATGTTGGTCTTGACGCCGCGAATACGGAATTCAACCAGGGCACGCACGACCTTGCGGCGCGCAATCTCGTATGTGGAACCACGGCAGGTACACTTGACCAGCATGGAGTCGTAGTGAGGGGTGATGATGGCACCAGCGAAACCGTTACCGCCGTCCAGACGAACACCGTTTCCACCAGCGGAACGGTAGACTTCGAGCTTTCCGGTATCGGGTCTGAAGCCGTTGGCCGGGTCTTCGGTGGTGATACGGCACTGGATGGCGAAACCGCGGGTGGAGATGCGGTCCTGGGTCAGCCCCAGCTGCTCCAGAGTGGCACCGGCAGCGATTTGGATCTGAGCAGCGACGATATCGATGCCGGTGATTTCTTCGGTGATGGTGTGCTCGACCTGAATACGAGGGTTGATCTCGATGAAGTAGTAGCGGTTCTGCTGGTCAACCAGGAACTCGGCGGTACCGGCGTTGCGGTAGTTGACCGACTTGGCCAGCTTCACAGCATCGGCCAAAATGCGGTCGCGCACTTCGGTAGGCAGATCCTTGGCGGGGGCGATCTCAACGACCTTCTGGTGACGGCGCTGGACGGAGCAGTCACGCTCGAACAGGTGGATGACGTTACCGTGGTTGTCACCGAGAAGCTGGACTTCGATGTGCTTGGGGCGGTCGAGGAAACGCTCGACGAAGACGGTGCCGTTACCAAAGGCGGAGCGGGCCTCGGAGGTAGCACGCTCAAAGGCGTCCCGCAGATCGGCCTGGTCGCGGACGACACGCATACCACGGCCACCACCGCCGAAGGCAGCCTTGATGATGATGGGGAAGCCATAGGTGTCGGTGAAGGCCTTGACCTCCTCGTAGCGCTCCACGGGACCAGGAGTACCGGGGACCACGGGAACGCCGCACTTGATAGCCAATTGACGGGCAGAGACCTTGTCGCCGAGGGCGTCGATGGTCTCAGGGGTGGGGCCCACAAAGACAATACCGGCCTTCTCGACCTTGCGAGCAAACTCGGCGTTCTCAGACAGGAAGCCGTAACCTGGGTGAATCAGGTGCACACCATGCTCCTGAGCAATCTTGACGATCTCATCGATGGCCAAGTAGGCAGCGACGGGGTATATTGACCGCGACGACCGATCATGTAGGCCTCGTCGGCCTTCTGGCGGTGCATGGACAGACGATCCTCATACGAGTAGATGGCGACTGTCTGCAGGGAAAGTTCGTGGGCGGTACGAAAGATACGGATGGGAATTTCACCACGATTGGCGACTAGGATCTTTTGGAATTGCATGATGGCGGAGTTGGCACGTAGCCGGCGGTGGACCGAGTCTCTGTGGTGCTCATGGTGATCATTGATGAACTCGGTGTCATCGACCGCCTCCTCGGGCTGGCGAAAGGCAGCAGCCATGGTCGGCAAATGTGTGATGAATGAGAAGGAAAAAGGATTCAATCAGCTGGCCAACTAGTTGCCGCTGCTGCTGCTGGTGATAACAGCGATCAGTAGTTGTAGAAGATGGGGAGAGCGAGCCAAGAGGGGAGGAGAGGGAGAAGATGGGGAGTTGTAGCGGAAGAAGAGGTTCAACAAGTGAGGCCCGGGAGAAGATGAGGAAGGTTAGAAAACTGGGGAACTTTTAAGTTTGAGACGGAGACACGAGTGACGGCGAGCCAGGAAGAAGAAAAGAAAAGGAATAAGTGGGAAAATAATGAGTCACCTTGGTGGAAGAGGAGGAGTGATCAAGGGAAGCTTCCCGCGGGGCTGCACAAGAAGCAAGAAAAAGGACCGGTTTCGGCAGCGGAGGAGATGAGCGGCCAGAACAGGACGGGCGGGAAAGGTTGGAACGACTCCACGGGTGGAATAGGCGAGGCAATGGTCAATGGGGATATAATTGGAGCCGGTAAGAATTGATGCAGGGATGAATTGCGATGAATTGATCGAGAGCAGCAACAGAAGATGCTGATGAAGGATGAGAAGCAAGGGTGATGGAAAGATGTTGATAACGAGGAGCGGGGGACTTGGACGGTGATAAGAAGGAATCTACTGCCTGAGGCCAATAATAATACAAGTGAATAGTACTACTGATCAACTACATCTAACAATCATATGAAAAACTATCTGCTGTATTTGTATCCCGACGATGCAGAACTATGGAGTATCTCGATACAAAAAGAATAATATCACAAGTGCTACTCTGATCGACCTCTTGGAAGTCTTGGATTTAGCTCACCGGTACACCGGGCAGCGGGGGATTCCATGGATAGTCCGTAGGCTTTTTCCCCTTTGTACAAATCGTTGTACAAATCGTTTTACTCTACTGAAAATCAGATATTGGACTATCTATCGACATTCAGCCAGCAGAATTATCCGCTCGACCGAACCATTGGTGGATGAAATATTACTTAGTTAATTGATTTTGTCGTCAGTTATCTAGACTATCTATCTACTTTCTTCGAGGATCAACTTCCAAGTGGGAAGCACAGAAAACACAGGAAGAAACCGAATCCCTCTGCACGATAATCCAAGGTGAAGATGCTCGGCAAATGACACAATAATAACCTCCAAGCTAAAGAACATCCACAAGGCTTCATGTCATATTCTAAAATATCGACTATCGAGAAAGAATCGGATCATTCAGGTACCTCGATCCCTACAACCTCGGGCCCTCGGGAGATAATCAATCGATCCATTTGAGTCTTGAGGAACTACTTTCCCAATAGCATCATTTCTAGAACAGTTAGTTCGTTCCTATCCTGGGATGGGGATCTCATGTTTCCAGAATAATGACCCTACTCATACCCACAATCCCACATGCTTTCTAGTAATCTCCGTAAGTAAACGGCGCTAGGCGCTCGCTCTGGGTCTGATCGGCAGCATTGCCGGACAACAAACTCCGTGCAATCACGTCACGTCCGTCTAGTCTATCTACTAAAATTAACGATTCTGGTTAGATGGACCGAGGTCATCGCAGCCACAGGAAACGTAAATCATCCGCAATCTGACTGGTTGTTCTTGTTCAAACGCTCTCGGACTGGTATGCCCGACCGATCAACGGACCAGAGTAAGAGTTATCCAATTCCATCAGCAGTCCCAAACTGACAGGCACAGCCTTTCAAGTCAGCAATTTACTATGCAGAACTCAAGTGTACAGATGGGCTAGACTCTCTCCACTTGGCAGAAAATCTCATTTGGCAATGGTCATACCGACAAGACGGGACAAGCTGAATCTTTCCGTGAGGTCATCTGACCTGTAGATATCCCCCCTTGCGGGACACATAGTAACTACATTAGTAGCCAGTAGCGTTTAGATACGGAGTAGACATAAACTAGCAGTAACTATGGACCATGGACTGTATGATCATTCTACCACCGCGCAGTGCTATGCACACCGGGTAGTCTGTCTTACTGCAGTCAGCAATGCAGAATCCACGTACGTACTTCATACTCTCCTAGACTCCTATCCTACATCAACCCGGCACCGAAACGCAGCGATGATATTGTCCCTTGCTCTGTCACACTGAAATGCCAACACCATCTGTACGGAGCATCCCAGTCAATCGTCAACCTTCAACCGCACAATTCATCCTTCTTCGCATGCTGCATCTCCACAATTGAAACTCGTCATTCTCGACATTTGCCTCGTCGGCCTCTCAACGAACCGCCATACCCACGGGAAAAAGTTCGCTGCCCCGAATCGTCCGGGCTAATCTATTTCCCTGATGCTTCCTTTTAACCGATCGAGAGCTCGTCCACTATTCATCGTCAGAGACAGCTTACAGAACGTAGACTAATGACTGCTGCAGTCAATAGACCGGCAGCCACGGCGCATTACTGTTCAGGCCGTGAAAGATACTAATTTATTCACCTGGGAGAGAAAAAAAAGGTACAAATGTTCAAAGCCTATCGAATACATCGGTACGAAGAAAGAAGAAAAAGAAATGCAATGCCATCAGGGATAATGAGTAGAAAATCACATCGCGAACGAGATGCCCAGCCATGTATATCACGGGCCCACCAGCTGGCGCTCTCCCGGTGCATACATTAATGAACAAACGTCATCTAGAACGGACGGAAGCCAGTGGCTTGCGGCGTGATGCCATTAGCCTGTCCGTATGCCATCGGTACAGGGGCAGGCGTCGCCGGCCCTTGGGTCAGCATGAGCCGTGAGCCTCCCAGAATTGGTGTGTTGTCTTCTTCCTTCTTATGCGACGCTTCCCGCGCCTTGCGTTCCTCATTGTCCTTCTTCAGCATTTCGATCGTACGTGTCTGCTCGCACAGGAAGTTGATCATGTAGGGCATGGTGAAATCATGGAGACCGTGACGCCAGGACATCTCCAGGATGACATCCGGGCGGATGAGATCGTAGCAGGCATAGAGCATGCCGACGTAGCACTCCCGGCTGCCAATGTCGACAAACTAGACACAGTCAGCGAATTGTTCCAGTGTGAGAAAAGAGACCAATGAGGGATAAACTTACGTAGCGAAGAAGCTCCTCGACCACGTCCGACTTGCCAGAAATCGCCGCAGTCTCAATGGCATCCTTGTATAGCTTGTCCTGCTTGGAAAGCGAAATCGACTTCTCCCAGCGCTTGTTGTTACGGTAGATGTTCGCCGCAATCTGTCGGAAGAAGATGAGGTCATGCTTCTCGAGACGCTGCGCCAGCTGCACCGCATCGAAGTTGTCATAGTTGTCCACCGAGTCGCGTAGAGTCTTGTAATCCTCCTCCTCGATCAAGAGGTCGTTGATGGCATCATTGACGGCTCTCTTGTTCTGAGACTGGACGTTCAACAGGAACGGCTTGATAAGAGGAATGTTGTCGGAGCTCTGGAAAATGCGTACAACACGGTTCACATCGATCCGAGGGGTCAAGACCTGGAGTAGATCCGTAAGAAGCAGAGGCTGCTCCTGTAGATAGAAGTTCAGAGCACGATAGTAAATCTCCAGGTTGGCAACCTTAACAATGATATCCTTGAATGAATGGTGCTCCCAGGCATCAGCGGCACGCTCCATCATTGCCAAAGCGGCGTTGTCCCACTCGTCGTAGTGACAATACAAGAACACTAGCTCTGGCCAGAGATTTGCTTCCTCGCACGCACGGATCATCTTGGGGATATTGATGCGGGACCAGAAGAGCTTGAGGTGCTCCATGACCCGGTCAGGGTGGTACTTGGACAGAGCAATGCCAAGCTCGGTGAACATGCCCATGTGCGCCCTCTCCAGTCCCAGACCAGCTTCGAGAACACTGATCAACTCGTCGAAGTAGCCATTGCGCTCGTATTGGCGCACAAGATCCTGCAGCTCCTCGGCATGCACAATGAGGTTGAGACCGCAAATCTGGGCGAGACGGAACTCCTTCTTGTCCACACAGGCCTGGTTGACCTCCTTCCAAACCTTGACACTGTTGGCCTTGCGTGCACACTCGACTGCAGCCTGGTAATCTTCCAAGTGCACCAGGGTGGTAGCCAGCTTGGCCCAGTTGGAGATGCTCGTATAGAAGATCTTGGCTGCCTGGTGGTAGCCTTCAGCATAGGCCTTGTCACCGGACGTTTCGACATCGGCCACGTTGGTGGTACGCAGGAAATCCTCGAGCTCCGATAGCTGGTCAAGACGAGCATAGCAGAAAGCAAGGGCGGTGTCAATGGCTGGCTCCCGCAGTGTCTTGCGAGCCATCTTGAGATATTTGACGAGCTCCTCGTCTTTGCCGGCGTGAGTGGCAGTCTCAATGACCTCGAGGTAATTCGAGGGATCATTGGCTCGGATGTACGATTCGATCGAGTCAGACACGCGGAGACCGTCAAGCTGTGCCTTTGCAACCTTGCTCCACACATCCGGCAACTCAACGCGCTCGGCGAATTCTTGAGCACGGTCAATACTGACAATGTTCTCAACAAGAACATTGACGGCAGCAATGTAGTTGTTGACCTTCTTATAGATCTCGAACGCCTCCTCATACAGCCCGACAGAGATACACATCTCGGCGATCTCGTCAGCGCTGAACTCGTTGAGCTGATGAATGTAATCCATCAGACGTCCCTTGTCAGCCTTAGCTGCCGTCAACATTAGCAGGTTCTGCAAGCTACCATTGTCGCTGAAGGGTGAGGGCTCGAGAATGATCTTTTCCAGGAGCTCGATAAGCTCGCCAGGAAGGTCCGCCTCAAGGAACGCCTTGACAGCAACGGAAACCTTGTCGGGTTCAGTCGATTCAGGAACCGCCGTTGCGATGACTTGATCGACAAGAGAACGGCGGTGCAAGTTATTCTCGCTCAAGACGAACGACCAAATCTCAGGATCGGCACGCTCAACAAGGTAACGAGCTTGGGCCCGGTACATGGCATTCTCATTGGTAATGTTGATAAGTT
The DNA here is from genome assembly GCF_002847465.1 of Aspergillus novofumigatus IBT 16806. NCBI lineage: Eukaryota > Fungi > Ascomycota > Eurotiomycetes > Eurotiales > Aspergillaceae > Aspergillus > Aspergillus novofumigatus. The sequence continues at coordinate 2,034,048 of NW_020194278.1, forward strand.
CCAGGTCATTTTGTCCCTTCCTGTATGCAATGTAGGCCAGGTTCGGATCACGCTTCTCGCAGTATTTACCGACGGTCAACGTGTCATACATGTCATTCTCCTTGAGGAACTTCTCGGGGTTGTTGTTGCTGTCGATGTAAATCTTGGCAAGAGCGTTGTAAACGGCCTGCTGCTGATTGCCAGTCGCCAGAGTGGCTTCAAGGAAAGGTAAAAGCAGCTTCAATCTGTTTCGTGTTTCAACCTCGGAGACGAGCTCGTCAATGGGAATAACAGAGGGCTCGACGGTAGACAGAAGGTTCTTGATGATAGCTTCATCACAGTCAACATCCAACAAGCCTCCAACGACAGCCGGAGTGCGAGAAGGGTTAACACGCTGCACATAGACCTCGATCGACTTGTATTGTTGGTTCTGGTATAGGTAGAGAACCAAATCGTGAATGAAGTTGAAACGGTCGCAGACGATGATGAGGGGAAGCTGCTCGGTCAACTTGGCTTCTTTCAGGAAATTCTTGACCTTCTCCGGGTTGTAGTAGTTGCTCTCGCGGCAGATGCGCTCGACCTCGGTGATCTGGCCCATGGCCGTAGCAGCCTCGATATACTTGAAATGAACCTCAGGGTCCTCGCTAAGGTTGACGATGCTTCCGAGATAGTAGTAGAGACCCTCAGCGGTGCGGTACTTCTCGAAAAGGCTGATGAGTTGACCGGGTCCAAGGAGATCCGAGAACTTGGTTGCAAGCTGAACAACAGCCTGCAAGTTCTGGCGGATGTTCACCTCCAACATGGTGTCCATGCAGTCAATGGTCTGTTCCACGGAAAGACGGCCAAAGTAGTTCATGAGCCATTCAGGGTTCAACTTGTCGGTACGAACAATGTTCCGCTTGATCACCGCTGGGTCATCAGTATTTTCCAAAGCACGTTGGATGAGGCCAGCATTCTCGCAGAGCTGGGAGATTCTAGGACGATCATAGTGGGTGAAAATCTCGTTACCAAGAATTGCGTCTGCAACCTGGGGAGCGTTGACGAGGTTCATCTCAAGCAACCGTGTCTGTAGGTGGCCGTGCTCGGGCTTGTTGTCCTTGAGGGCATCGAGCAAGAACGAGGTTGCCTGCTGAATCATGTTCTGCGACAGGAAGACGTCCACGACGCGGTCAAGATCAATGAGTGCGCCACTTTCCTCGTTGGCAAGCTGAGCCGCGAATTCGGCACCCTTCTCGGGGTTGACGCGGACAATGTGCTGGAGAAGTTGAGTGTAATCGGGCTGGTATCCAACTTGCTTCGAATAGGCGAGGATCTTGTCAAATTGACCAGTCTCGGCAAACCCGGCAATGACCTTGTGAGGTACATTGGCTTGCAGATAGATGGCCAAAGCCATATTCATGTCGTATGGTCGGACGATATCTCCGAGTTCCTCGGAGGCTTCCAGCTTATTCTCACGCATCCATTTCTCCAGCAAGTGCTTCCTGTTCTGTTGCAGGACAGGGCGCACAAGCTCAACACTCTCATACTTGTTGAGGGATCCTTTGTCCAAGAGCATACCGAAGTACTGTAGGATTACAGACATCTGCTGGCCAGTTTGAGGCGCATTCTTGAAACGGTTGATGGTCTCGGGTGTACGAAGGAAGCCTCGGGGAGAGTTGGCAGCGATCTTGGCAGCTTCAGAATAATTGCCTTGCGCCAGCAAGTTGTCGAACTGCTGCTGGTAGAGGTGATCCGCTCCAGGAAGGCCAGCCTTTGACGCGAGCTTCACCGCAAGTCCAGACATGGCAGGGTTCTCCATCAGGTACTGGATAATAGTTCCCTCATCAACGCTGACCGACAAGACTTGGCCTTTGCGGTTGACACCGACCAGGCCTGCAGATTCTGAGTCGGGAGCTGTAGTGAAGATTGTTTCGCTGGAGATACGGTTCATGAAGATGCAGGTTCCAGTTTCGAGGTCGTAAAGATGAATGAATCCATACTTGGTAACGAGGTAAACGATGTCGTACTTTCTGGAGACCTGCATAGCGACCGGGAAATCATTAACTGCTTCTTGCGGGAAGTACACTTCCACGGCCTTCTTCTGAAAGCGCGGGTTCGGCTCCTGGTGATCGATCTCGGCAATCTGCAGTTTCGCGCCGGTCGGAGTACGAACAGCGAAGGTGAACAGCTTGTGCTCCAAAGGAGAGCCTTCGACTCTGATTGAAGCAAAAGCTGCCGCATGTCCTTCAATAAATTGAGAAATCCCGCGATCTTTGGAATATAGCTGCATTGAGCCCACAACACGTCCCTGCTGTTGGCTGATACCGACCACGACCATCCACTTCTCGTCGTCATTGACACGGTAGTTGATAATTTGGCAACCCTGGCAGCGGTGATTGTCAGTTACGATGAGTCGAGCAATGTGTTAGACTCTTTGATTTCGGCCACACTTACGCTCAGGTTAGGAAGCCTGTCAAAAATCTTGAGAGGCTGGTTCTGGGTTGGATCAAAAACATCCCAGTGGTAGACCGATGCCTCGGTGACCAGACCTAGACTCGTTTCACTGAACCACTTCCAGTAAACAACGTCTTCATTCATGACCGCAGACTTGAGCTTCTGCTTTGCAGAGAGATCGAAGATCTGAATTGTTCGACCCTGAGCTCTGAGGGCGATGATGTTCTTGGTCCAGTGCATGATGGCACTGTCCGCATTGATCGGCCGCTTGATGACTTCATTGTTGTTTTTGAGGTTGACAATAATGACTTGAGGCTTGTCTTCTTCATTGAGTTTTTGCCTCACGCAAACGAAATGATCCGATTCTAAAGTCTATCCAGCAATGACACTATGGTTAGCAAGCTTCGGCCAGATCCCTGTTTTTGGAGGTGCGCCTCCAAGCTGTACTTACACATGAGTTGAAGCCAATCGATTGTGGCTAGAAGAAACAAGACGTAAGCAGATATTCACAAAATTTATAGGTAAAGGAAGGCGCGTCCGGCATGCCGGCGTGCGACACCCTAGTTCAGCGGCGGATGGCATCAGGCAGTATCGGATGGTAGGACATACAGCAATTTCGGTATTTGTCAGCTATAGTAGATGAACCACACGTTAGCACCCTTTTTCAATGAGCGGAATTGAATCAACACGTGAGAAAGGGGGAATACATTGATGAGCTCCGTGAACTTGATGGGAAGAGGAGCCATATTTACCAAGGCCGCAAGACGACCTTACCCTCCCAACGAAACGCCGCTCAAAAGAAATCAACTAAGCTCGAGATGAAAAGGTGAAGGGGATAACTGCGAATTGAAGCTAAAGACGGAGAGAGAGAAAGAAAGTAAAGGTGAGGAATTAGAGGAAGTGAGATGGGTAGGAGAGGGATACGTAGATTAGCAACTGGGGAAAGCGGGAAGTGACCTCAGGAGGCCGACGCTGTTGTCGTTGCTGAGGTGTCGCTTATGGGGACGTCACGTGCAAAGGGGTAAGCTCCAAACGGTACCTGGGAAGTGAAGAACAATGAGGATGAAGATGAGGCGAATGAGAGAAGTGGATGAAGTTAATGGAGTGAATTGAATGAAATGCCTAAATCTCCTGAGATTTTATTTAGGCATTCGACGAAGTATTCAATTGAGAGTTTTGTGTTTGCTTTTTCTATTTTTGCAGTCTTGAATCTTGATTGAGCTCCCATAGATAGGTGACAGTGAGGCTCACAGGCACGTGGATGGCCTGAGGCTTGTTTCTATGTGACAGGTGCCAGGGTCTCTTCAAGTAAGGTAGTGTTTTATACTTCAATTTTTGATTCACTGTCGCCTGGCAGGTAGACGTCCATCTTAGCTGATCTGAACTAAATATGGTTATAGAAACGGCACTTCACTATGCGGGCTCAGGCGAGACAAGCTCAACCTGAAATGGACTCCTGGGGTGCGAGACTAAATGGACTGGTCGACAATTTTTTATGGGTGGAAATGCTCATTCGCAGCACACAAGTCACAGTCTCAGTTCATCTAGACCTTATGAGGTGTCAAAGGGACTCGCGTATGGCAAACGGCATGCCCATACTTGAGTCTAGGATGCCTCAATGACAATCTCGTTTTTCTCAACACGGCCAGAGAAACTGGCTCGAGAGATGAAGGACACACCGTCATTTTCTGCCTCCCGAATAATGTGCGTCGACTCGAGCATGTCCTAGTACAGGCAATATCATACCTGACATCAAGTCAAGCAAGACGAGGATCGCGGTAACCACGATCATCTAAGGCCACGGGAGCATTGACCAGTTATATCCACGAGCTATTGTTGATCTACTATTTCTAGCCCTTCCCTTCTTTCCATTCTGTTTGTAGACAATGCAATTCCTCCGCCAGCTCGGATGATGGTTTGCAACACTCCATAGCATCTGGGTCGACGTCACAACATCGGAACGTATATGCAACTTCGGAGCCTTGGGGAAACAACGACCACTGCTGTCAGTGTTAAAGTGGACGAATACTCATCTGAGCTACTTGTGGACCAAACCATGGAATATCACGTAGCAGGAAACAAGTAGTATTGTTCCTGGCTACTATATACAACAGAGCAGTATCTGCCATCTAGCGGTCGATGTGGGTGCTTCTCGCCCCCGGTTGGACTTACGTGGTTCCAAGGACAGGCTGTGGTGTTTCTCGGGACAAACCAGGGGCTGGCCACTGTGCAGACAAATGCAGGACATGTGTGGTTGATCTTTGTCAATGCTGCAGGCGGGCTGCCCAAGCTTTTTACATGCATATGAGCATGCATCAGTTGTCATTCGGCAACGGTGCAACCTTAGACCTCAGCAAACTATTATACTTCTGCCATGCTCATCGAATACCGATGTAAGGCGTAGACATGATGGAAACAATGCGGACATCGTCTGGGTGCCAACAAGAGCGACAGAGTACTCCGTCATAATTCAAGAAAAAAGGCTAAGAATTAGCGGCAAAAAGAATGCTCACAAGCGGATTTGAACCGCTGACCTCATGATTACTAGTCATGCGCTCTACCAACTGAGCTATGCGAGCTAGTAGATACTAGAGCCTGGTCCGCTTTGCTAAAAATCATATGGGAATTATAGTGTGCCCTACGCGACATCTCCACTGTGCCGCATCCACTTGTGCCTTCCACATCCCTACGGACTATTCCATGCCCGATCTTCGACCTTTTCGGGAAACATGGGATGGCTCTTATTTAGCTTTTCCAACTCGATAGATACTCTCATTGTGCAGAGCTAAATACATCATTCATCATTGGGTCCGTCCCTTGTTCGTGCGAGTGGTTCTCGGTTTTGGCAACCATGGCCAGGCCCGATCCCAAGTATATTTCTGCGATGACGCCAACGGATAGAGTCGCAACACCCCTGACAATGTACCCAACCAACAGCTGTCTTGCATGTTCTATCAGCTCTATATAAACAGCGAAGCACAGTCAGGAACAGCATTATTAAGGTGCAAACCAAAGCATGCGGAACTGTCACCACAAGTCCACAACTACCATATCAAACTACCTGCAGGAACCGGACAAGCAAGAAAACACGGCCAATTCTCGAAGAAAGTACCTACTCGTACCGTCCTAATAAGTTAGATAGGCAGTAGAAGCTATATGGATTGGATTATCTCGAATAGCCCCAACAGTCACTCGACCGACGACCTTCCCTCAAGTCCATTCAATGTAACCATCACGACGAGAGACCCACGAACCGTCGTCCTCACAGAACAGCATAGACCATGTTGGAAACTTGAGGATCTCCACATCATGACGGTCCGAATATAGCTAGCGACGATGCGCATCGATGGTATTCTACCAACCGCTGATTATCAGGCACATTTCTCGAAAGGTCCTGTACTAGATGCTCCGATGCAGACAGTGCTTCTGCCATTGGTTTATTACACAGCTACAGCATCCCAGAGAGTATAAACATGGATAAAATGGTACTGAGTTGAATCTATACAAGTTCTGTTCGTTAAGGGCGCTATTCACAACGCCGACACATCCCATAATCACATCAAAGACATCAAGCAATTTTGGCATGACTCTCTTGGTGGCCTGTCGATGGTAATACTTATAGGGTCATCGCAAGACTACGCAAATATCACTGCGGTATCATCGTCCACTGAGACAATAGTAAACTCCCCACATTTAGTGGTGGAACAAACGAGTGCCCTGTTCCACGAAAACGATACCAAGCTTCTCGGCCGTCTCGAAAACGGGGCCGTCGTTCTGGCTACCGCTGGGGGCAGCGATGTACTTGGCACCCGAACGAGCAGCACGGAACACGTTGTCGATGAAGGGGAACTGTATGACTCTGCATCAGTACAAGCTACAAACACACGAAATAGAGTGGTCAAGCACTTACGAAAGCGTCGGACGAGACGGCAACCTCTCCCATTTTCGACAGCCAGCTGTCACGCTCCTCCTGGGTGAAAGGTGCAGGGACTTCCTCGAATACGCGTTCGTACTCGGCCTTCTCGACATCGTTACGGGGGGTTTGCCCGGAGCAGAGAAGGTCGATGGCGTTGCTCTTATCAGCCCGCTTGGTGCCGGCCTTCCACTTGATGTTCAGCACACGGTCGTGGAAGCGCATCCACCAGTTGTCGGCCTTGTCACCGGCGAGACGAGTGCAGTGGATACGGCTCTGCTGACCAGCACCCAGACCGACGACCTGGCCGTTCAGGGCGTAGCAGACCGAGTTGGACTGAGTGTACTTCAGAGCGATGGTGGCCACAGTGAGATCCCGCAGAGCAGAGTCGGGAAGGGCCTTCAAGCCCTTAGGAGTGATGATGGTGTTGAAAGTCTTCTGAGGCGAGATGACAACATCGTTGCGCTGTTGGCTGAGCTGAACACCGTACACAGTGCGAGTCTCCTCGGAAGCGGGGACGTAGTTCTCGTCCATCTGCAGGACAAGGTACTTGCCACCCTTCTTCTTGGAGAGGATCTCTAGCGCCTCCGGGGTGTAACCAGCGGCGATAACACCGTCCGAAACCTCGCGGGAGATAATCTTGGCAGTGGGAACGTCACAGACGTCGCTGAGAGCGAGTAGATCTCCGAAACTGGACATGCGGTCCGCTCCACGGGCACGAGCATAGGCCTGGGCCAGTCCAGAAGTCTCGATACCGGCAATGTCATCGACCATGTAGACCTTGCGCTCCTTCTCGCTCAGGGGAACACCGACGGCAGCACCGGCAGGAGAGACGTGCTTGAAGCTGGCCGCAGCCGGGTAGCCAAGGGCCTGCTTGAGCTCCTTGACCAGAGCCCAGGCGTTGAGGGCATCGAGAAGGTTGATGTAGCCCGGGGATCCGTTAAGAGCCTTGAAGGGCAGCTTGCCATGGAGCGTGTAAGCAGAGGCAGGCTTCTGGTGAGGATTGGCACCGTAGCGCAGAGACAAGTACTGCTCGCCGTTACCAGCATACTGCTTGCGGAAGAAGCCCGAGATGGCTGTATCGTAGTCCGCAGTGTGTTCAAAGGCCTTGAGGGCGTACTGCTTCCGGCTGGCTTCGGAGATCTCTCCAGCCTCCAGCTCCTTCAGGAACTCGGGATAGTCCTGAGGGTCAGAGAGGATGGTGACACGAGCGTGGTTCTTGGCAGCAGCGCGCAGAAGGGTTACACCGCCGATATCAATCTCCTCAACGGCCTCGACGATGGTAACGTTGACCTTGTTGACGGTCTCCTTGAAGGGGTAGAGGTTGCAGACGACGAAGTCAACCTTGGAAATATTCTGGTCGGCCAGATCCTTCTCGTCGGACTCGATGTCGCGAGCAAGGATACCACCGTGGACAGCGGGGTGAAGGGTCTTGACACGGCCACCGAGCATCTCAGGAGCATGAGTGATAGCGGAGACATCCCTATCAATTGAAAACGCCATGTCAATGACCATCACTCCCAGTAAAATGGGAAGAGCTGGTGACTCACTCAACCGGGAACCCAGCATCACGGATCATTCTGGCGGTACCACCAGACGCGAGCAGACGGACATTGTGCTTGACCAGACCCTTGGCCAGGTCCAGAAGGCCAGTCTTGTCATAGACGGAGAGGATAGCTGTTTATAAAAAAAAAAGTGTACAGGCTTGAGTCAGTCCAATGCTCGTTTCAATTCCACACGAGTAACAAAACTCAGAGTGGGGAAGCAACCGGCCAGTACGACTTGGCGAGGAACAGACCCAAGCTCCGAGTGAGGGGAAGAAGAGGCTGAGAAGATATCAATAATGGACATACCTGACTTTTGTTGAGACATTGTGTAAAACACTGACAGTGATGGACACTGGGACACAACAGAGTCAGAATCGAGCACCGACGAAAATTTGGAGGGGTGGTTGGAGTATGGGAAAAAGTTCAGATGACAATCATGACAGGAGCCCCGCCTGAAGTCAATTGAGTTGGGTCCTGAGGGCGATAAGTCTATTATTCTTATTCTTACCTGAGAATATGACGGTCTGGATAGAAATGAAGATGTGTCACCAGTCTCTCTGTCAATCACAGCAATAAGAAGTATCTGCAATAATTATCTATCGACAGCTTTTCTATCTCTGCTCATCCCACCGCGGGGTCAATCATGATCCTCTCTTTCCTCCCTGAGAATCATGGCCGCTCTCGGACTGTTTGTATCATTACAGATGATTTCCCGAATAACCGCCCCACTTCCATTCACCATCTGGTAATTCGCAGCTTTATGTGTAATGTAATAACACAAAACGTCCCCTGAGCCGGAGCTGTCACATGATCTCCACATATGCTATGTAATGCATGTTTACATAATTATGCACAGAGCGAGGCCTCCAAAATCACATGACAAAGCACAGGCCACCAACTCTCAAACGGAACACAAAACTCGCTCCGTTGAAAACTTCTTTTCCTTTTCCTTTCTTCTTTTTCTCTTCATGAACAACGCAAATAACAACATTCTTTCAAAAGCGTTCCTACGAGGATTATTCTCTTCTACGGAAGAGATAGGCCTATGAAGTACGGAAATCGTCATATAGAATGGAGAGGGATTGTGGGAAACCGCAAAGTGTCGATCTTGGGTGCAGTGTCTGACTTGATCTCGTCTAATGGCGAGCTCGGTGGAAGGGACTGCAATGATTGGCTCTACAGCCTTTTTGTAGAATCTGGAGGATGTGTATGGTGTCCATTCGTGTGTTGTCGAAGTGGTCGGGGACACGGCACCTTAAGTAGTTGGAGACGTCGCCATTGACTTCGTTGACCTCTTTAAGTTCGTAAGATCATACCCAAAGCTTAAGCCTCCGAGCTTAGGACTTGGTGCTTAGGACTTGGTGATCAGGATCATTGCATTGCCCTATCATGAAGCTATTCTATGCTAAGAAACCTATCTATCAATGGTAACCTGTTGAAGAAAGCTACCTGGAGCCGATCAACCCAAAACTCAGCGACGTAAAAATGAACACGAAATAGGCAAAAAATTCGAAGGACGTTGACATGGACTCCATTAATCGAGTCCATCTCTGCTTGTACCTCCGATGGCAAGTTGCCGGCCGACGTTGCCAAAGCAGACGCAGGCGCAGAAGAGAACGCTTGAGAGCCATATGCGGATCGCAACACCCTCCTGAGTGAGGCCCGTCGGCAGTCCATATTCCAGGACAGTGCCATTCAACAGAGGGATGGTAGTCGCAGAAGTATCTGCGGACGTTGGGACTAACTCCGGTTTGAGCCCCAGCACTACACCTGTCCCAGCTAGTCCCACCACGGTCGACAAGAGGAAGCCTGCCTTTGTGCGGTCAATGAGATACCACAGCACAGGATTGACTAGAGCAAGAGTGGCAGACGCCTGAGTTGTTGATTCCCAGGGAAGTCTCCTCTGTGCAGCAGAGCCCAGTCAGCGTTACAAGCCTTGAGGTAGATAGATGCGAGTGACCGGCAAACCAAAGAATTGTGATAACTTACCAGAGCAAACGCAATTCCAACAAAGGCCCCAACGCTCCGGGCCACTGTAACCCAAGCAGGCGTACGATCTTCGCGGGGACGATTGTTCTCCTGCCCTTTGACGGTCCGGAAACGACCCGTATCCCACTCTCCAGCAAAGGAATCCAGCCAGGGAAGCACATTCCCTAGAGCAACTCCAGCCAGACCCCACAAACCCAGGTATTGCCAAGAGTCGTAGTAGCGAATATTCTCCAACTTCACCGGTGTGATCCAGTGATTCTCATGTAAATGGACTGTGATAACTCCGTAGGCCACACCGAACCCAAAGAGAAGCACACTTCGGAACACCTGAGGCAGAATCACTCCACGGAATAGCCCATGACTGAGGCGCGACCGAGTTCTCTGCAGTGAATGGCGAATTGGCGTCTCAGGAGACGTTTTAATAATTGGTGGATTCTCCGAGATAGGTGTTTGTCCCTCGCCTTCGAATGCGGTCGGAGAATAAATCCCATAAAGCGTAGACGACGTCAGATTCATGATGGAAGCAGTGCGGCTTACGCTGGTCGAACCGGCTTCCTTGGGATTGAGCAGATCAGAGTTGGCGGGCTCCGCAGGAGTAGGAGGTTCGGACGATTCGTTCAAAGCAGGCGTAAGGTCGAACACTCGCCGCGGACGAGGTTGAACGATGGCGGGTTTATCAGACATGATGGGCGATCCGATGGATAAGGATATGGTATGTTTCGCAGTGGGACAGAAATAAACAATGTGGTAGTTGCGGTCTTCCGAGTCCAAATGTGAGTTCAAGACGGTATCGGCAGGTGAGGTGAAGGGCACAGCTGAGAATCCTCCGGGTTTATAACGCCGAAAGTAGACCAATGCTAGGATGATGAAGGATCGAACGCCCCCTCTAAGTAAATGTGATCTCTGCAGCAAAGAAAATAGCCAGCCTGATGGTGGCAAGGTACTGGGTGGGGAGACACCCTGAGAAGGGAAAAAAAGGAGGAGAAAGAGGTCAAGGACCTGTCAGGTGTGCAGCGACAAGACTGGAAGCTGCTCCAGCTGTACGGGGTACTTCTGTAGCAATGACAGCTCAGTCGTCGACTTAGCGGAGGTTTGAAACGGAGGAGATGAAGGCGACTGAAGCCGACTCGTTCAAGAGCTGGAGTGGAGCACACTTGCAAGGTGCAATTCGGCGGCAAGATTCCCTGTGATCGGCGGATCTCTGGGGCACACAAACAATGGAAGGCAGATCAGTATACTACAGTTCTGGTTGAAATTCTATAAGAAGCAAGATGACACGTTTACAAGTGTAACCTGATATAAAGATAAACACAATGACAGACGCAATAATGAGTGCGGATGTTTGTGCTGTGAGCAGATCCGAGATTTTTTGTTGAGCGCTCGTAGGACAGGGGACAACGATGAAAGAGGCGGCGGATGCGTTCACATGTCAATAATGATCGTTGTTGAGTCAATAGAGACATTATTGTACGGTAACTTCTCAACCATCCAGGGTTCCCCTCCACAAAAGTCTATGCTATTTCATATGTGTGTGGGACTCCGTACAGATGCACATGCTGTAGTCTAGTAACTAAAATTGCAAATAATACATGGTTGGCCTCTACAGCTCCAAGGCTGTTCTGCAGCAGCAGCCATCTCTCCACTTCAATTGATTTGCACCACAGCCCTTGGACTGCCCCATAACGACATTCGATCGGTTCTGGAATGTCTATATGATGTCCATCTAAGTCCGACGCTGGATTATCGGATTTATCGGTCGCCGTTGTTTGACATCTATTCATATTGGACTTGACATAGATGACAGTAGAAGGCTTATGCACCGGGATGAAGCGGAATTGAGTCCTGAGCACAGGTCTGTTCGGAACACTCATAATCGTATGTGGCTACTGTACTCTGCTATGGTAACAAGACGGACACGGTCACATGGGCAAGACACATTAAGAATTTTGAAAAAAGGCATTGAGGAAGACAAGGTAAGAAACAGAGTGCTAGAATATGAAATGTCTAGTGTGACTTGTAAGAGGATTCCAAGAAGAGACCCAATCGCGAAAGCGGTGTTTCTACTAGACCTTGCTATCGTCTAGGACAGCGGTAGTATCACCAGCAGCCGAAGAGGTCTCGCTGGCAGCGTATCCATTTCCACCATCAAAAGTCGAAGAGTTTTCGTCCACATCGACTCCACCATCTCCGTCGTCGAGATCCTCCTCATCGTCAACCTCATCGTCGGATGATAACGCTTCCGCGTCGTCATCTGCATCACCACCCATGAAACTGTCCTCGTAACCAGGCTCTGCTGGGCGAGAAGATCGATCGTCGCGATCCGCAGCGTCATCCTCATCCCCGCTTCCTTCACCCAGCAGTTCGCGATCCAGATCGTCAAGTCCTTCTCCGTCGAGATCGGCGTCCTCATCGGCCAGACGAATGGAAGGAGGCAGCGGCGAGAGCTCCTGGTCTTGTGAGGGAACGTCGAGATCATCCTTGCCTGCCACACCAGAAGAGGCCCTTCCAGCAGCGCGACTAGGGCGACTTCGGCTGCTCTTGGAGCGGGAGGACGAAGCAGTCTGCCCCTTGGAGGCCTCGCCGGCCGTAGCACCAGAAGCACCAGCCTCTGCTTCGGCGAGCTTGCGTCTCGCATTGCGCGCAGCGCGGGCTCTGCTACGAGCGGACATCGAGACTCGCCCACTCAGGTCAAGGGCATCCATGGCATAGCCGTTCTGCCTGGCTTTCTGGCGCTCCTCTCTCTCTTTCTTGCGGTCTCTCTTCGGACCATTCGCGTTCTCATAGTCCCAGCGGTCAAGCCTTCTGGTGGCCTTACGGATCACAGACAAGAAGTAGCCCGCGGACTCTCCAAAGTCTTCTTCTTCGTCGTGGTGAGGGATCAAGCCACCCTTGCCCCATGAGGCCTCCTCGTCCTCAGTGTCGTAACCTTCCGGAAGAGATTGCAACAAGCGACCGTAGCGTGCGAACGGGATTTCGCTTTCTCTCTTCGCTCGTAAAATTCGGTAAGCCTCGTTTTTACGCTTGGCCAGGAGATAATCGATACGCTGGCGCCGATTCTGTTCGACAGCCAACTGGTGCTGTGTAAGTGGTCGAGGACGGCGAGCTGAGGGAGGCTGACCAATAGTGGATTCGGTCACGAATCTATTCAGAATCGGATGACCTGATCCTGGAGGCGCCGGCGAGGACGCGTCGGGGGTCTGCTCCATCTTAGTCTTCAAAATCAGTCGCTGCTGACCGACCGAGCGGTTGAGAGACGACTCCCGCTTGGGTCGTTTGGACTCAGAACGCGATGATTGAGTAGGCGTCAGATAGCCTTCATCTGGATCCGCTGGACGCTTGGAAGGCGGCCGCATAGAACTGGTTCCATAATACGCGTCGTCTATTCATAGATAAGCTTGGTTAACGCATGACTACACATGCTGGATCATTCGACTGAACTTACACGCAGGACCTTCTCCTGGGCCCCCATCTAAGGGCGGTCGCGGAGGGAGATGGTCAGAATTACCCTTTCGTGGACGCTTTGGCGGCCTGGGTAATGGCTCGTCCTCTTCCAGAATGCCTGTGACAACGTCAGCCCACGCACAGAAAGGCAGAAAATGAGTCGACCATCGCATGAACTTACGTTTACGCTCCAAGCGTTTTGTCTCTCCGTATTCGATTTCCGAGGGCGTATCCACGTTTTCCTCGTTTGCCTGCTCTTCCGTGAGGCTCTCGAAGCTGGGCACCTTGATTGGCAGGCCCTCGGTTCCTTCACCATCCTGGCCCGGGCCGAATGGGTTGTTGAGGGCGGCTTCACGTGAGTAATCACTCTCCAAATACCACCACATCAGCCATAAGAAAGCTCTTGCACGGCTCTTACTGCTGAGCGTGGATCTCATGACCAAGTCGAAGAAATCGCGGGGAGGGAAGAAGTGCAACTCGGACACCTTGGGAGCGTACTGTGCGAGGACAAAGATGAGGTGCACCGGATTAGTCCGAGGGATGGGATGGCGTTTGATCTTCTCGAGCGTATTCGGCTGGTCAACATCCTCTGATGCACCCTTGAGGATCGATTTGAGACGAGGAGCATCCTGAAGCTGCTTGTATGCGTTGGGGTCCTGGTGTGCCTGCAGGGAAGGAATGGAGTGATAAGTCCGTAGTTGAGCACGCATTTCTGGGAAAACTAGATTTGTCTCCGAGTCAGTCTCGAGATCCAATGGCACAAGTTAAGGGAGGGTTTAGGGAAGGAATGAGATCGCGAAGAGGGCTGAGTGAAAAGACAAAGAGAAGGGCAAAACCATACAGTTCAAAGTGGTATTCATCCTCCCAAAGTTAACGAGCAGACAAACCATCGCCATATTGATGGCGGCTTGCTTATCGCTCTGCAGTTTGTCCTTAAGAATCTTGCTCGTCTTACTGCTCCTCGCCATCGCATCGATGTAAATATCCGCAAAATCCAAGTTCTTCTTGCCATCGGACCAGCGAGTGAAGACCGGAGTCTTGTCCTCAAAGACCAGTTTGAGAAACTGGTACTGGATGTCCTTGCGCCAGAGCGGCATGCCATCTTCCTTTTTCAGATGCCTGATTTTGTTTCCCGAGTAGACGGAGCCAATGGTGCCATTCGCCTGACGCCTGATGCCGACCGTCGCGCTGACCGTACTGTGCGAAGGCTGTTCGTCCTGGGTTTCGGACTGCGCAAACGACTCGTCCGCGACGTTGCTTTCGACGTCCGCCATCTTCGAAGGGACCCCGTCAATTCAGCAATTTCTCGAGAGGAAGGTTATTATCAATGGAGAAATTATCCACTGTCGCGAATTGTCCGAAGTTGTGGATTGTTGATTCGTGCCCCAGGGGGGGCGTCACACGCTGTCAGGCTTGGGTTATCGAGGACCGCGAAGCGTGTAACTATTTTAAGGGGAGGAAATGATGCCACAAGTTTATAGCTAGAGTCAAGGAAGGAAGAATGAGAGAAACTCCAGAGGGTTGGAGATGAAAAAGTGAAGATGAGGGCTGGATGCGACGATGATAAATATAAGCGAAGATGGATTCTGGTGTTGGATGAAGAGAAAAGAAAGTGGTTCGAGCAAAGGCAAAAGGAGCGTTGTGGGTGTTCAGGTGCCGATATTTCTTTCTGGCTTCCTTTCGGGATCTTTTGCCTTGCCGCAGCTTTGGTATACAGAGGCCATACTACCTACCTACTACTAGGTACTGTTCTTTAATCATTCCGTCTTCCCCTATTACTATCCCACAATGAGATGTATTGATATAAGCTCTTGATCGCCGTAATTAATGCAATTCAATCCAATGATCAGAATATTCGAGTCAAAATTACTCATTGCGGATTTCGCCATTCGTCTAGCATCCATGCGAAGATGCTCAACAATAGAGAGATTAAGCCCCGGATTATGTAAGAAAACTGAGTGAATACGGCCCTCGAGACGGATTGTATCTACTCTGGATATGTGAGGTCTGACCCCTATTATTACAGAAAAGCAGAATCTCAGACAGAGATATGCTAATCTGGGTTGGGTGAGGAAGAGGAGGCTGGGAGTTTTCAGTCAGTGATGTTATTATTCCGTGCATTGAGGTCAGCCCTTGCAAACCACTAGAAATACCAAAAGAAGTAACAACACCCACATTCCATCCACGCAGGAGAAGAACTCGTCATTGCTCATCACCATCCAGACAAATCGAGAAAATTACTGAAGTTATGCGTCGTCCGTAGAAGCTACAATTGACACAGACAAAATAGAACTTTTTAATTGATAATAAGGTAGCTCTCTTCTCCCGAGACAAAGGGTCTCCGTGAGCTACGCCGTGCCGTTAGAAGGCCTAAAGCCCCAAGCTGCTTCTGACTGAAAACGATGATGCCTCCGAACCAGCATGAACATCAATGCGCCAGAAACCACAGCTTTACCCCCTCCGAGGATCCGAGTAATGAAACACAAAAAGACTCCCATTCAAATGTCAAGCCTCCACGGACCCCAGTGCAGAGAATAATTTGTGGACACAGCAGCTCAAGTCAACGCCATAACACAATGCAAATAATCCCGTCTATATCACTCGCATCGAGTAATTTATGCACCGCGGTAAAAGAAAAAGGAAAGAGCACACAAGGGAAAAAAAGGCCCGTGAACACGACTGCCGCGTGCACTCGCCTCTTTCATGCGGTGTGGATGCGCAGACCCGGAATAACCGTTCACAGTCGATGGAAAGTAATGACACAGCTCGGAGAAGAAAGCGTTGATTTCCACAAAAACAGGAATAACGCATGCACGTGCGAGTAAGAGAGGAAAAGAGACGAAAAGACGCAGAACAGGCCCGCCTTTAGATACCGAAACCGTAGAGATCTATGCTGCAAGACACAGTCGATGCAGCTGCAATAGCACCGAGCATATGAAAACCATAAAAAGTACTTTTCTGAAGACGAAAAGCCGGCACTCCCGCTCGGCGTGCATCGTTCAAGCGTACCTCCACATGGACGCTTGAAAAACAGGTAAGGGTATCTGAAAAAGACGGTCGTAGCAGGAAATTCAACGCGATCTATGATAATCATGCAATGCCGATCAAGGCGCTTCTATCCATACCGAATGTATGGTTCGGAGCAGCGAGATGGAGATATCGGACCGCATCGAACGTCCCATGTCTAAGACGGAAAAGGCGAACGGAAAATAGCAATCGCGAAATGCTCAGCAGATAAAGAACACCACAAACCCAAATCAAGGAATCAGATAACATAGGAAATTGTAAAAGAGGAAGTCGTGGCGGTCGTGACAAAGCCGGTCCCGATAGAAAGGTGAGAAAAGGAAGAAGGACGAAGAGAGGTGCTTCAGGACTCGTTTTCCGATCGTGACCATCAGATGAAAGGCATGAGAGAAGAACGAGCCATTCAGACCAGACGGCCTCGCCAAGGACCACAACCTCCTAGGTAATTTACCACCAGGAAGAGGGTCCAGTGGGGCCCGAGGGGTTTCCATAGCTGCCGCCGCCGTAACCACCGCCGTAGCCACCACCGTAGGCTGGGGCAGCACCGTAGCCGCCAGCACCGCCGCCATAGCTGCTGCCACTGGGAGCACCGTAGCTGCCGCCAAAGGAGGGAGCACCACCGCCAACGTTACCACCCATACGACGCGCATCACGAGTGGCAGTGCCACCACGACCACGGCCTCCACGGCCTCCGCGTCCACCATATCCGCTGCCTTCGCGAGCAATGCTCTCCAGGAAAGAAGGAACTTCTTGATGAGCCTCCTTGAGAAGGTCAATCAGCTCACGGACAACACCACGGTTGCCACGGTTGAAGAAGGCAGTGGCGATACCAGTGTTACCCGCACGACCGGTACGACCAATGCGGTGAACGTAGTCATCGATATCGGTGGGCAGATCATAGTTAATGACGTGGGTGACGTTTGGAATATCAAGACCACGAGCAGCGACAGCAGTAGCAACCAGAATCGGGCAACGTCCAGAGCGGAACATCTCCAGAGCACGTTCACGCTCACGCTGGGTGCGATCACCGTGAATAGCAGTTGCAGGGAAGCGCTGGTTCAGCAGGAAGTCGGAGAGAGCATCCGCCATACGCTTGGTCTCCACGAAGATAAGAGTGAGACCGCTTGTGCCATGAGTGTGAAGGATATCAAGAAGGACGGAACGCTTGTCGTTGTCCTCGACATACTCGACCTTCTGAGTGATGTTCTCGGAGGTAGAGCCGACACGACCGACGGAGAGGAAAACGTAATCCTTCAGGAAGTCCCGGGCAAGCATCTGAATATCGCGAGGGAAAGTGGCCGAGAACATCAGAGTTTGGCGTTCATTGACGTTAGGCATGTCTTCACCCTCTACGATGCGGCGAATCTGAGGCTCGAAACCCATGTCCAACATACGATCAGCCTCGTCGAGAACCAGGTACTTGATGTTAGCCAGAGAGATGCGGCCACGCTCGATCAGGTCAACCAGACGACCGGGGTAGCGACCAGGAGATCGCAGCCACGCTCGATCTGACGGAGCTGAGAGCCAATATCGGCACCACCGTAGACAACACAGGGGCGAACCCAAGAGCGGTAAGCGAACTTGCGGGCTTCGTCATAGATCTGAGAAACAAGCTCACGAGTGGGGGCGAGGATCAGGGAAGTAGGGTACGCCTTGCGTTGACGACCGTAGCCGAACTGGCCCGAGGCCTGAGCAGGCGCAGCGGAAGGACCTGTCTGGAAGGCCTGAGAGAGAATGGGGAACAGGAAACCACCAGTCTTTCCGGAACCAGTCTGAGCACACGCCATGAGATCGCGACCGTTCATAACGATAGGAATGGAGTACTTCTGGACGGGAGTAGGGGTTTGATAGTGAGCGAGCTTGATGTTGGAGATCAAGTGGTCATCCAGCGGGGGTTCGTGAAGGCATTGACGGGCTCGGGAACGTCCTGACCGGATGCTTCGACGGGGATATCGTCGTAGTTGGCGAAGTTGATACCAGTGCTCTGCTTGGTGGGATCGTTGGGAACACCAAAAAGCTCACGCTCCAGGCGGGCGTTTGCGGGACCGGGGATGTGCTTGCCGTCGCGCCACTGGCCATCTCCAGAGCCTTTGACAGAACCGCCTTGGGAGCCGCCGTAGGAGCCTCCGTGTCCTGGGTGTCCGTAAGCATGTGGGTCAAAGGGCCGACGTTGAGCTTCCGTGGGAGTCCAGCTGTTGTTACCATTGGGGACATTGGGACCACGAGGGCTGAAATCAGAGGCATTGGCATTAGCCCAGTTGCCACCGCGAGGAGCGTTTCTGTAACAAGTACGCCACGGTCAGCCAAAATGAACACAGACAAGAAACTGAGATTTGAAAAGGATCGCAAAATACATACTTTGGGCCGTTCCAAACACCAGCACCAGCAGCAGGACCGGGGGGAGGAGGAGCAGCGGCACCGTCGACATTGGCGCCCATGGTGCGCTGGCGGAGATGGGGAGGGATGTAAGCAGCGCGGCCGTTCGAAGGGGGAGCAGCAGGCGCATGCTGGGATTCGTTAAGGGACAGATTTCCCATCTTCAAGCCGTCGGCCATGATTGCGGAGATTTTTGAAACTGTATTAGATAAATGAGCAAGCCGGTTCAACAGTTCAGTGTTTGAAATCGTCGAAATAATCGGATCTGCTGATGGTTGTAAACGTACAATCGAAGGGTTGCTTAGTGTTCTTTTAGCTCGAGAACGTGACAGACAATCTATTTCAGAGATTATCTGTTGTAAGGAAGGCTTGAGATTCTTTCCGAAATCAAGAATCTGTACAAGATGAGAGAAGAGAGAAACTTCAAACAAAAACGTGTCTCTCTATCGTCGAGTGGCGACGTAGCAAAGGTCTCAAGCAGGGAAGTAACACAAGTTGGAAACTGAGAAGACCTGAAGGGAGAAAAAAAAACTGAAAACAGTGTTCTCCCAGATCTAACCCTCTATCAAATCTTGCAAAAGAAAAGAAAAAGGGAGGAAGAGAAAGACAGTATTAAGTGGAGAGAGGTTTGGGGGAAGAAAGAAGGAGGAAGATGGAAATTTAGATTAAGTAGTAGCCGATAGATGGGAGGGGGAGAAGAGTGGAAGAGGTTTTGTGGGCAAGGGCGAGAAGATCCAGCGAAAGAACTTTTAAGAAAATGGAAAATACTGACACGGGGAGGCGAAAAAAAGAAAAAAAAAGTTCAAAAAACGTCAAGTTAAAAAAAGGGCGAAAAAGGAGAGGAAACAGTCTGACTGGATATCCAGATAACCCTACAGGCTGGGCCCAGTCTTTCCCTCTCTGGTAAATTTTCAACCTTTTTTGTGTTTTGGGTCCTACAGCACGTATCTTATTACTGTTGAATTAAATAGAATCATGATTGGTCATTATTATGCATCATGGATGTCTTTGGTAAATAGATATCTACTACATACACAGGTAGATCTTTCATGTGCTTCAATACCATTGATGGCAAATTTCGCAATGATTACGGAGCACATGTGTCTTCTCTGGGTCAGGTTCAGACACCTTAAAAGCAAGGTAGATATCCGTAACTTTGGCTTTGTGGAACCTGCTGAAAGGCTAAACAACTTCGAATTCACTTGCAGTTACATATATCTGCAGACTATCTAGACTAGATAGGTTTACCTTTACATACCTGGATACTATCAAGTTTATCAACGTCAACTTATTAACTCAGGCTATTGATTCTTGGGTGCTCAATAGTATCAGGCAACAAAAAGCAATGTTGTTTATTCGTCCAAGCTTTGTACCTAGTCCCCGAGTCAACTGAGTATCTTGTTTCTCTTGTCAGTGCCTGCTAAGACAGGGTCACGCTTGATTCAATCGTCAACTACTACTAATACCAAGGGATGCCTAGTAAGGTACTCCGTACGTACTGCTTTTCGGGCGTGGCAACCCCACCAAGTGACATGCTTCAGGTTGCCACTACTATGACTCTATGGCTGGCTCATTCGATGGACATTTGCCACCACCTACTGGCGGCAATCTGGACTGTTATGATAGCGACAAACGTACCACACAGGGTCTATCGAGGCTAAATATTTTGGTTTGAAATATGTATTCCATTTATGGATCTATATAAACAGCTGAGCTTTAGCAGTAACACTGTTGACTAGACCTCGCTCTTCTCATTGAACTGCTTTGCCTTCTTCTTGCTGATCTTCACCGCGATGATAACCATAGCGATGAAGATGGAAAGGACTGCAACGTTGCGAAGAGAATAAGCGGAAGATTCGGGCAGAGTTGATATTTCTGACGGTTCTCCATCGTAGAGCCCGTCAGCTGGATCTTGTTCTGAGCGTCATCCAACCATCAGCATATTTGATTGCATATCAAAGCAGCAAGGACTGACCAGGAACAGGTCTACAGCTCCTCGTGGCTACCTTTGGTGGATTCATCCTTGATCTCTCCACTCTTGACGATCTTGACGGTCTCTGCGGGCTTGTCGCCAGGACCCTTGGGCACATTTTCGATCTGTTCCACGATCTCGTAGCCCTCAAGAACCTCACCAAAGACAACATGGCGACCATCGAGCCATCTATCAGTACATGAGGTATTAGTACGCTGCTCGTATAGATCTGCAAATTGCGGAAAGTAAACTCACGGAGTAGGAACGGTGGTAATGAAGAACTGAGAGCCGTTGGTATCCTTGCCAGCGTTTGCCATGCCTGATATAGTTAGAGAACGGCGACATTCAAGTCAAGGGATCCAGGAGTGTCGTACTCAGAAGGCCCTTGCGGGTGTGCCTAAGCTTGAAGTTCTCATCCGCGAATTTCTCGCCGTAGATCGACTTTCCACCGGTACCTACAAGTCAAATATTGTCAACACATGCGCTGTTACCAATTGACGTGCAGAACTTACCATCACCACGGGTGAAGTCACCGCCCTGGATCATGAAGCTCTTGATGACACGGTGGAAGGTAGAGCCCTCATAACCGAAGCCCTTCTCACCGGTAGCGAGAGCGCTGTGTTACGTTTAGTAGGGGTCGATAAACATATCAATTGATTGAACAATCGTACCGGAAGTTCTCAGCTGTCTGAACTCAGGCCGTTCCATTAGTATCCAGTCCCAACCTAGAAGCAGTGCTGCAGAACGGAGCGATGCCTACCTTAGGGACAGTCTTGCCGTACAATCCGAGCACAATTCTTCCTAAGGGCTTGTCTCCATGCTCAATGTCAAAGAAAACCTATGCAACCAATCGTTAGATGCATATATCAATAGCACGAAACTTGCTTACCTTGCTTGTGATCTTTGGGCCTCGTGGCTCCTTAGTCTCCTCGGCGTGGACCAGAGCGAGTCCAACCGCGAAGACCAGGAAGAAGGACAAAAGAAGACTTTTGAAATTCATAGCTGCTCACAATTGCCGGGAAGAGTAGATTTCAGGCAATGACTGTGAGAAAACTGTGAGATAGATCGAGATTTGAGGAGGTCGAGGCCAGGTTGCAGTTATCCATAGCGTGCGGAGATGCCAAGACACATTCAATGAACAAGCTGCGTAATTTTCAATAATACTTGCTGAAAGTCTGCTGCAATGTGGAGCAGAATATGCGACGTGTACGGTGAGACCAAGCTTTTGATACAACTTCGGGTAATTTTCAATTGATTTGCAAAGTTAACTCGGAGAAATGTTTTTGCAGCCTAATTTCTTCCGCTTCCTTGGTGATCGACTGCAATCAATGACAGCAGTCCAGCGCAATTGGAAGAGGAATCGGCCCTAGGAACTTCAGATTCCAGCTATTCATCCAAGATGGTATTGCCCAAGTTCTTCTCACCGCAATCACGCATGCTCACTGTAATCTAGGTCTTCATTCTGGGTGTGAATTTCCCCGAGCGGAATCTCGTCAAGGCAAGCGCATCTCTATCCCAAGACTCAGGCCACCCGGCCAATCCTCTGTTTGTTCATACAGACTTAGCCCGATTCTGACACTCAACATAGAAATCTCTCGAGGCGTTCTTCGGCATTGGTCCCCTGGTTTCTGCACGCCTTCTTGCCCGCTTCCACATCCACCCCACATGCAAGGTTGGCGAGCTTGCGAACAAGCAGGTTCTGGACCTCACAGCTGCTTTATCCGACATGAAGATTGAGAACGATCTCCGGAGACAGATTCTTGATGATATTAAGCGGTTAAAGGAGTCGGGTTCGTACCGGGGTAGACGCCATGCGCTGGGATTACCGGTTCGGGGACAGAGAACGAGGACACAGGTGGGTTTATCCTTTTGTGCTTGCGGGTTTGGTGACAGACTCGCATCGTGCTATGACTTGGAAACAGGAAAGGCAATACTGACGAGATCCACAGATTTCGACCGCTGTCAAGCTCAACCGTATGGAAAGAAGACTGTGACTTTGAATATGATGGCTGCTATACTTCAAGGCATGGTAATGGCGTTATGCTCGTTGGCTCTTATGTACTTTTGAAATTTCTATATCCATGTATCATATTATAGGCAGGAGAATGCGAAGCTAAAAGCAGATCAGATCTCCTCTTCACTATGTGCTCTTTGATCTCTACAAAACGAATCTGATGGTGTCTAAATCAGTCATGACAAAATCATGCGTGTATATTGGAACGAGGCAAGAATAACTCCAACTTTTCGTACTCCACTAAGAAATAAAAGAATATGTGCGATGCATATTATGCCGACAATACGCCTTCGCCCCGGTTGATTTGAATCCTCTTATCCTCTCCCGCACTAACAATGCCGACTGTCTTGTCCCAGCAAACACTGAAGACCTTGACACCTTCCCCTCCGACGCGCTTAGTATCAGACTTTCCTTGCTCCTCCAGACTCTTCCGTGAGATGGAGTAGACGCTCTCGCCAACGACACCGTCTTTATCGGTCTTCGTGGCACGGATATCCCAGATGCGACATGTGCCGTCGTGGCTTCCACTGATCAGACCATATGTACTGTGAGGGTCGCGAGCCAACGAGACAACGGCGTTCGTGTGACCCCGCAATGTCATGGCGGAGATTCTCATCGCTGATGTGCGGGGGTCAATGAGAGTAATGTGGCGCGCGGATGTTCCCGCAGCGAGCAGGTTGAGCTCCGGAAGATGCTCAAGGGAAAGCAGCGAGTGAGACGTCGTCCGGGTGTCCACCAGAGTAGAGGTGACAAGGTCCCATGTGCGCAGTGAATGGTCCCAAGAAGCCGAGTAACCGACCGTCGAGTCCTTCGCATCGAAGATAGCAGCAGATACGGGCGCGGTGTGGGAAGACAAAAGTGCCAATGGCCCTCGCTGGGGAACAGTCACGGAAGAGTTCAGCTTTCTTCTCTTAGAGCTTCTCGATGCGGCCGATGGCAGCAGGTCCTCTGGTGCGGCAGGGGCGTCGGATTTCTTGGTCGACCAGAAGCCGACACTGTTATCTGAGGAGGCGGATAGTATACGGTTCGAGGGCGCGTGCACGGCCAGAGAGTTAATGCCAGACTTGTGTCCGTACAGCTCGAGCTGGGGAGCTATTATGCCTGAGAACCCTTCTTCACTCTCAGAGTATTTCCATAGACGCACTGTACGATCAAGGCCTGCCGATGCGATCTGGTTCGGTGTGACGAATTTGGCCGCTTTGATGGATGCCGTATGCCCCCCATCGGCGGCCGCTGGGGAAGTCGCAACAATCTGAGATGACATGTTCCACACCCGAAGCAAGCCGTCGTAGCTGCCGGAAAGGATCTTCTCTTGGCCTTGAGAAATTGTCGCTGATGCCCAGGTGGCAGCGGGAGAGGTTGCAGAGAGCACATCAGTGGAGCCAACCCAGTCATCGTGCTGGAAGGATGCGATGTGCAGCGGGGAATCAATGCTCTGACATACTCAATCTCCAAAGTCGTCTCCGCGGAGATACCGTTGGCGGTTAGATATTCATCGATCGAAGTCCGCAGAAATGTCCCGTTGATCAGAAACTCGAAAGGTATCGGTTTGTCGTTCCCAAGGAGGTTGTTCACCAGTGTCGAAAGCGCATATCGTCGCAGACCTGTAGTAGCAGACGTGTCAGATTTGCGACAATTTAGTCGAATGATATTAGAAGGGAATGACCTACTTGTAGGAACCAAGATTGGTCCAGTGTTTTCTGGCAGCGCAATATCTTCTTGTTTGCTGGTGAGCTGCACGCGGACCTGTCGCTGGGCAGCAGACGAGGTCGCAGTAGCATCAAAATCTGAGCCGTCGTTCATATCGAATTCTGGACGGTTACTATCTCAGAAGAGGCGTGTTTGAAAATTCTCGTCGGCATCAGAATCTTGCTCCGTCGACCGTAGAGCGAGGAAAAAATACGGCAGCCGATGCGGCCACTTGCGCAGTGCGCGGAGTTTCGCCGCTACCCCAGTCTGCCAATTCGGAGAAAACAGAGAATATCTACAGGCAAAACAGTCAATCATATCTGCGTTGATCAATGATCTCTTGTGCTATCTATTAAAGCATGTAATTATATACAACTTGTCAATTGGGGTCTTATCCCCGAGACTGTCGTCGAATATCTGCAATCGCCTTCCGTCGGTAATCAGACTCCGCAAAGAGAGCCTCGATCAGATCAACCACCTCGTCTGCTGAAAATTCGAGCCGAAGCTCTCCTTCTGTCCACAGAAATTTGATGTCGGCAAGAGAACTTTCCAGTATATTTATCAGGTATTGGAACTTCAGCCAGTTGCGCACGTACACCGCGGTCATTGGCACACGCTCAATGCCTTCAGTTGGCCCAGGCATGAACAAGTCCTCCAATTGAGAGACATGATTGCAGAAAGACACCAGGCGTTGGGACTGAGCTTCCGAGATATCGCCCAAATCCTCGATATCAATGATAATCTTGTTGATGACGGAGGCTACCAACGATCCAATCGATTGAAGAAGCGCAGAATGTGACAGGATTGGTTGCCATTCCTTGTAAACATCGCGGATTCTGTCAACAGTGGCGCTTATTGCGTTTTCGCACTCCCCAAGGAACGGCTGTTCTGAACACTGACTGAATCCCTGGGCACCATCGAGCAAGTCGGTGACTATTGTGCGTTGAGTCTGCATCTCCTTGCTATAAGCGAGCTTGCCGAACTTTTCAAGTGCATCCAGATCCGAGCTGAGGCGCGAAAGCTTATGTTCCTCAACCATAGCCCGGAGCTGCTCGACGAGGTACAAACTGTCGTTATACAAGTACATTTGTCCAGCATTGAGTTTGAGGCTGTAGAATGAAGGTGCCGTCGCCTTGAACATAGCCAGGATTAACGTCGGAAGTGCAAGAAGGCCAGCCCCAGAAGAGACAATACGCGTATGATCGTGTCTAAGTTGTCGTAAGCGCATGTAGAGATCATAAACCATTGTCAACTTACCCAGGCTGTGTGATGGCCTCCACATCCGTGACCTGCTGCCGGACAATCGCCATAATGGAGTCCGGAATATCCGTGATAGTGTAGTGCTCTCTCAGGGTAACTTCGCGGGGTGCATGATGTCCGATATCTCTTCCAATTACAGGAGTCGCCTTATCAGTCTCCTGGGCTGGTTGGTTTTCAACACGTTGATCTCCGTCTTCGTCGTCGCCCCAGCCCCATGCATCCGCATCATCGTCGTCGGCGGATTCTGAGATATCAGCGTTGGGCTCCGCTACGTCCTCCTTACCGTCGTCGTCAAGACCCCAAGCGGCAACATCATCCTCATCTTCTTGGGCTCTTGAGGGGATTCCCTTGGACTCGGCCCCATTGTCGTCGTCCCAACTAGCGTCCCAATCGTCCGAAGTGGCGTTTTCCAACAATACTTCATCTGCTTGAGATACCTCTTCCTTTTCAACCCTTTCTACTTGCTTCGTCAACCCGTGACTCCCCGCAAGAACTTTACGGACTTGATCGAGAGAGTCAGCTCGCCGCCTGGTAAGCCAGAGGCGGGGTGCTTGATTCACCCAAGACACAAGTTCTTCCTGCCCGTGCCATCCAAGTGTCTCGATTGTCTGAGCAAATTTCAACACACTATCCAGGATCGCTTCAAAGTCAGCGAGGCCGGCAAGATCTGTAGGGATTGCAGATGAAAGCCAAGATGATATGATTTTGGAGGACAGAGCCGGTACGAAAGTGCCGGAGAAGGAATCTGAAATGGACGAAGGCAGACATTGCCGGAGAAAACCTAAGACATCGGAGACACGATCGAGCAGCTGCGGAGCAGTGGTTGTGGCTGGTTCTTGCTGTACATGAATCGAGCCTTCTGCAACACGGATCGGACGACTATAGCCGTCCAGATTAGGAAGCAATATTGGTTCCACTATCGCTAACAGAAGATCCTTCTGCAATTTGTCGTTTGCTGGGACAAGTAGGTCCAATCGAGCCATAGCAGCTATTGTATCATCCAGCAAGGCACCTATTCGCCGTCAGATTGAATGATACGCGAATTTCTCTAGATGCGACTTACCGTCATTTTTGGCGACCTCGAAGCTGCCGGCCTGTCTGTCAACCTTCAGTAGGTTGTTCCAGCGAGCCCGGAGATCCTCCGCAATCTGTTTTCTCAGTTCGGCGACATTCTGCACCAAGATGTGTTTTACGTTAGTGTTGGCGAAAAGACTATCCTTTTCTACAGTGTCTTCCACCGCGTCCACCGCGTCAATGGCGGCCATAATACGGCCTTCCGCAAGGTCTGTCCGTCCTGCATTAAGTCGCTGGCAAAGCTCTTGTACCTCCTCGAGGGTCCTAGTCACGGCCTGGTTGAAAGCAATCTCTGTCTGAATCAATCGAACCTTCGCAGAGGCATCTTCGACCTTCAGCTGCAAGGGCCTAGTGTTCTCGTGCTGCGCAACAATCTCACGCGCCGTAAGCCTGGATCGCTCAATATCTGCATGAAGCTGTTTGGCTTGCGAAATCCAACCATCGGCATCAAAGTCATTCTCTCGACTCAATGAGTTTATTTCAACCTTGTGGAAAGTAAAGATATTAGCATTTTGGGTACTGAACATTGCGGATATTGACAACGTACTTCGACCTGCTCCCTTGCATTCGATATAAGCTCCAGTTCTTTAGCGAGAGCTGACGTAGGAAACACCGATGATACAACATCTTCTGAGCCTGGAAAGGTGCCTTCTGTGACGAAATCCAGTACCGACTGGCAAATCTTCTGCTCCGACGCCTGCGGAGACATCTTTCAGACAGTCACTAGTGTCTGAGCTTGCCCTGAAATATAGCCCAGAAGTAACCTCCAGCTCTGACTGGCGATAAACTGCTGGCAGTGCTTGATGATATATCCTGGGGCAGGGAAAGCTATGAGCTCCAGTGCTGGTAGTAGCTAGCAGAAGCGAACTTGCTGTCCATAATAACAACAATCCCCGCCATGTGACTTCACCGTCAGATTCACCGCCTTAGCTGGATAAGCTGATGAAGCCTCACCACGAGCTGTCTTCTATCGACGTAAACTAAGCCTTGAAATTTGATTTATTTGCTGATTTGCACTGAGGACGTCCCTTAATGCTGTAGAATTACTGGAACTCCAGTCACTCGCGCCTGGTTGACGTCGTCTGTTGAGACTCTTCCGTGCTATTGGCATGGTTGATCTTAGGGAACGGGACCCAAACTCCACTCTCAGAGGATCCTGAGTTCGACGACAGCTGCAACTGTCTAGGATCCTAGCTCGTTTTTCACCTAAAACAGCAGTATTGGCGCCGCTTACGCAGTCGTGTTGTCTCGGCATTTCCAGCGAGGCCTGAGTCGGGCGTATCCTACTCGATCTATGTGAGTACAATACACTTGTTGTCTCTACCGAGCACAAACGGAGAATCAAAAGATTCTGTCCCGCGTTATATCGACGTCAATGCCGCTTCGAAGTGTGTGCTATGCCATAGCGCCATAAAAGTCCACGTCCAACGTGTTCTTCGCAGCATTATACAAGCCAGTCGCTCTTTTTTCGTTGATATTTGCGTTTCTGTTATCTGGATGCCGGTCATGGAATGGGTGCAGCTCCCGTTTCTCTCATTGAACCAGTCATTCCTCTACTGTTTTCCGATGACAGACGTGCTCAAACTTTGAAATGTCCCTCAATTACTGACTTTGTACTAGATTGTCTCAACGAGATTTGTTCGGCAGTATTTGGAGGATCGGAAACTGGAGAGAGTTTCAGTTCCTGTCATACGGCAATATGTCACCCTCTAACCAGAAGACTCACTTTAAATTACTCCAAAGGTTCAAGCCTGACTACTCGCCGAGCGAGTTCATTCAATATGAATCTGAGAGGACCGGGATGAGAGTCGTGGTCATTGATCAGAAAGGGCCCAAGGTGACGGGGTACTTTGTTCTCGCCACGGAGATCCTGGATGATTCAGGAGCCCCTCACACTCTGGAACACCTGTGTTTCATGGGATCGCGCAATTATAGATATAAGGGATTTTTAGACAAACTCGCTACGCGAGTGTATTCCAACACAAATGCCTGGACGGCCACAGATCACACAGCCTACACGCTGGATACAGCGGGCTGGGAGGGGTTTTCTCAGATCTTGCCTGTCTACCTGGAGCATGTGATTGCACCTACCCTGACAAATGAAGGCTGCTATACAGAAGTGCACCACATTGACGGTTCCGGTAACGATGCGGGTGTCGTTTACTCGGAAATGCAAGGAGTGCAAAACAACGCCGCCGAGCTGATTGACTTGACGGCTCGACGCCTGATGTACCCGCCTGGCGTAGGCTTTCGTTATGAGACCGGAGGCATGATGGAGCAACTTCGTGTCCTCACTGCAGACAGAATTCGCGCATTTCATCGTGAGATGTATCAACCTCGTAACCTGTGTCTGATTATCACGGGTGAGGTGGACCACGATAACATGCTGGAAACGCTTGACAAATTCGAAGACACTATCCTGGATGTTATTCCAAGTCCCGATTCGCCATTCAGACGACCATGGATAGATTCCAAGCAAGCTCCTCCATTGGAGAAGTCGATTGTGAAGACCGTCGAATTCCCCGAGGAGGACGAATCTTTTGGTGAAATAGAAATCAGGTTTTTGGGTCCCGATTGCACTGATCCCGTACAAAGTGAGTCCACACGTCTCCATCCTTTTTGTGATTCATAGCTTATATGTACAAGCCGGTGCTCTTAATGTCGCACTTTTGTACCTGGCTGGGTCGTCGGCTTCTCTTCTAGAGAACATCCTTGTGGAAAAGGAACAACTTGCCAGTGCCGTCTACTATGCTACGGAAGATCATCCAAGTGTCGAAATTCGCTTCACCCTGACCAGTGTTGAAACCGCCAAACTCGCTCAGGTGGAGAAACGATTCTTCGAAGTCCTTGATGACGCCATGAAGAAGGATCTGGATATGAAGTATCTGAAAGAATGCATCGAGCGACAAAAGCGGACTTGGAAGTTTTCCACCGAGAACTCTGCTTCTTCTTTGGCAGAGTATGTCATCTCTGACTTCCTCTTCGGAAAGAAGGACGGCTCAACGCTGCTGGACGTTGCAACCTTGCAAGAGTACGACGTTTTGGAGAAGTGGAGTGAGGATGAATGGCGGAATTTCATCAAGAAGTGGCTCTCGCATGCACCACATGTCACTATACTTGGCGTGCCATCAATGAAGATGTCCGAAACCTTGAAGAAGGAGGAAGAGGCCAGAGTCGCAGCTCAGAAGAAGCGACTCGGACCCGAGGGCCTGAAGGAATTGGCCGACAAGCTGGAGAAGGCAAAGGCCGAAAATGATCAAGAGATTCCTAAAGAGATGCTGGAAAAGTTCAAGATTCCTGGCACTGAGTCTATCCATTTCGTGGAGACAACGACGGCCCGATCCGGTGCTGCCTTGACAGCCGGACGCGCGGATAACAAGGTTCAAAAGTTGGTGGATGCCGATGGCTCGGAGCTGCCACTATTCATTCATTTTGAACATATACCCAGTAGCTTCGTCCAGCTTTCACTTCTTATCTCGGCTCAGTCGGTGCCAGTCCACCTTCGTCCCCTTCTGTCCGTGTATACGGAGGCGTTCTTCAACCTACCCGTCCAAAGGGAGGGGAAGACGATCAATTTCGAACAGGTTGTGGTTGAATTGGAAAGGGATACTGTTGGCTATTCGATGGAGGGCGCAAGAAGCCTGGGCAATTCGGAGATGTTGCGCATCTCCTTCCAGGTCGAAATTGAGAAGTATAGCAATGCAATTGCCTGGCTCGAGGAGCTCTCCTGGAACTCGGTCTTCGATGTGGAGAGACTGCGCGCGATCACCAGTCGGCTCCTTGCTGACGTGCCCGACGCCAAGCGTAGTGGTGATGACATGCTGGCAGCTGTGCATGTCATGGTTCACTACGCGCCTGAATCTATTGTGCGGGCGCGGAGCACCTTGGTCAAGGCGCGGTATCTTAAGCGGATCAAGCGACAATTGGCTGAGCAACCCGATACCGTTGTTGCTCGCATGGAAGAGATCAGACAAGCTCTTTTCAAGTTTGAGAACATGCGAGTTCTGGTCATCGCAGACATTGACAAGTTACCCAATCCAGTCTCAGCCTGGAAGCCGTATGTTGAGCGACTCGGTGATATGACCAGTCTGAAGCCCGTGACCGTCCGCAGGGACTTGCTGAGCGAGGCAGGTCGCATCCCTGGTGGAAAGTCGTATGTGGTTCCGATGCCGACGATTGACTCGTCATTTGCCTACGCAACTGCTCGAGGTCTTGACTCGTACGATCACCCCAAGCTCCCCGCTCTGCTGGTTGCCATTGCGTATATGAATGCCGTGGAGGGTCCTCTCTGGGTCGCCGTCCGTGGCAAAGGCTTGGCTTACGGTACCAACTTCGCCTATAATATCGACACCGGCTTTGTGAACTTTGATGTATATCGGTCACCGAATGCACACAAGGCATTCGAGTCCAGTAAACAGATTGTCGAGGACCACCTCTCCGGTGATATCTCCTTTGACCCCTTAATGCTGGAGGGTGCTATCAGCAGCATTATTGTCAGCTTCGCCAACGAGCAGTCGACCATCGCCAGTGCGGCGCAAGGCAGCTTCATTCGTCAGGTCATTCGAAATCTGCCCAGCGACTACAAGGAAAAGACGCTCAAACAGGTACGAGTTACTACTGTGGACGACGTCAAGGCAGCCTTGCGCGAAATCATCCTGCCGTTGTTCGCTCCGGACAAGGCGAACCTTGTTGTCACCTGTGCACCTGTACTCGAAGAGGTAAGAGTTCTCTTGCATGCGTAGAATAAGGCTATGAGCTACAGATACTTACACTCAGTACAGACAATCAAACAAGGTCTCGAAGTGGCTGGTTTCACTCCTGCAGTGCAGCCACTTAAGGACTTCGAAGATGACTATGGATTGAAAATCGATGGCGACGAAGAGGAAGAATCCGACGACGACGACGACGACGACGACGACGATGAAGATGATGCGTCTGAATCTGAGGAAGACGAAGAAGTATCTGATGATAACGAGTGATGCAACTTATGATGACGTTGGGGAGGCATCGTACGAGCGGATGTATACCTCACGACCTAGACAAGAGTTCTACGTTCACTATGATAGACCCGGCAGGTACTTCTCCTCCATTATACAAGAAAAGCGTAAAGAGAGAAAACCTGCTGTCATTCCTAGGCGACTTCGAATGGGACATGTGGACTTTTCAAGCCGTTTATACAGCAATCTAGATAGACTATGCAGATTGGACGAAGAAGTCCTGATTCGCAGGCAATTCAACATATATTAACCTCTGGCCAATGATACAGTATCTGCTGTCTTAGTCGTCTCACTAGACGCAAACTTGATTAAGCTGCTCCATACTGCCAGTTGTGATTGGAGCTGATGGTGCAGTAAGCGCCGGGGTGTAGGATAGCTGCGCCGCACAGTATAACCAGTTTAGTGTCGATCATGGGTTAACCAACGGCCCCAACCTCAAGTAGTGACACAGCCAGCATGATTTTTTCACCGTAAGTAATTCTTCTAACTCATGCCTTGCTGTGAGCAGCCGTTGACGGGTTATCCAAGGAAATTCCGAGACAACCCTGACGATATAATGAATTCCATGTCATAGTCCTCTTGAGGTTGAGTACTTTTGTTGTATAGCAATCACTCCGAGTCAGCAGTCGTCTGCGCTAAAGATTGATGCAATGTCACGGTTCACAGCGATGACAGCGAGATGGTTACTTCGTCGCCAAATCAATGCCAGCTCCATTTTCCTGGCATTGCTGTCGACGGTCCCCTCCGTCTCAGCTACGAATTGCTATACGCCTGACGGAACAATATCGAACGATCGCCCTTGCAACGCGTCAGCCTCGGCCAGTGTCTGCTGCACGCAGGGCTTCCTCTGCACTTCCAACCAGCTCTGCCAGCCCGCAGGCTGGTGGGATGGCTCCGACGGCAATCCCCTCCAGTTCATCAGAGGGACCTGCACCGACAAGACGTGGGCTGCGCCTGAATGCCAGGGACACTGTGTTGCAGGTGAGCCTAGAGCCAAACCCACTAATTACTGTGTTCGCTCAGTTGAACTCTGCCTGCAGATAACCCCTCGGGAGGAGAGTGGGTGATGCGATGCGGAAATACCACCAACAACTACTGCTGCTCTGCAGATGACTGCTGTACCAAGGTTTCGTACTTGAAATTCACACTGGATGAACCCACCATTACTGCGACGGCGGGGATAGAACCTACCTCAACGGCGACAACTACGACAGAGTCCTCCAGGGAGACATCCACGGCAACAACAAGCACAAGGACGTCGACGACGCCAACACCCACCACAAGCGCAGCCTCCAACTCGAACGATTCGCTCAATTCAGGGTCAGGCTCAACGACAAATGTAGCGATCGGCGTCGGCGTCGGTGTCGGGGTAGGCGTTGTCATCATAGGATGTCTGCTCGCGTTGTTTGTAATGCGCTCGCGCCGGAAGAAGCGACTCGCAGCCCAGCAGAACAGTTCCGCCTTCTTGCCGGGGTCTCAGGGAGGCCCGTTCGGTGTCTATCCTCCGGTGACTCGAGTCCAGCATCCCTCAGAGCTAGACTCGCAGCAGCAGCGCCACCCGACTGTGGCGGAGCTAGACGGAGTCCACACGGGGAAGCATGAGGTGCGGTGAGATTGGGATAGATGAGTGGTGTTTACATATGCATGATTAATCTCCGCGGTTTAGCATTTATACCCGGAGTGCTTTTGGTATGTATATCAGAAGGATTCTGCGAACTGATGGGGATAAGAGTTTGCGCTATGCTGATGCCTCATGATCATTTGGTGTTGCTTCCAATTCCTGTATATAAAAGAAGTTAAGGTGGATGGCTTCTTCAGTCCATATCCTGGCCCAGGAATGACAGACCATACGTATAATAGACGCAAACCGAAGTATAATGTAAGGACCTGGTATCTGTATGTATATGGTACACGTGGAAAAAGCATCTTGTCCAGGGAGACACAAGATGCACAGCAGCTATCCAATCAATCGAAACAGCAGAGTGATCGGAATAGCTATCCCTTCTCAAATCCCCATGAACACAGGAATAATCCTGACAAGCCCAGAAAGAATCGAGACTGCATCGTCTCCATATCCACCGAGTCTCGACATCCAGCCAGACAGAGCCCACGCCGACTCCCACACAATTCTCCCAAAGATCATGAGCACCGCAAAAAGCAAACCGCTACCAACTCAGCGACTTCCGTCCCTTCGCTCTCCGGTGCTGGAGAACCTTCCTCCCTCCCCTCGACCGCAACCGCGCAAGGAAACCATGACGACGTTTCTGCACTCTTCGCGAGGGATTGTAGGTAGCACGTTTACCGGCCAGCGACGCACTGGCGGAGAATGACCGAGTCTGCTGCGTCAGACCGAATGACAGCGAAGAGACGGGTGTGAGAGATGTGCGGAATGAGGGGAGACTCTGTGTCAACGGGGTCGGTTGTGAACGGAGGGCGGATGAAAAGGTGCGGAGTGGTGTTGATAGGGAGGTGGTGAAGGTCTGAGTCGGGAGTCTGCTGCTTGAATTGTTAGCTTCCTAGTCCGGTATGATACGAAAGTCGAAAGGATACTCTGATAGTATTGACAGGACGTACCTGAACGGCTGGGAGCGCATTGCAGTTCGCAGCGCGGAGGGCACGGCCCTACATTGGAAGCAGAGCATGTCGAAGTTTCACAAGAACAGAACAATTAAGTAGTTCGTGATCGTTTTCTCCCAGAAACGTATTGAATGGACCGCTCAATATTGCGGAGACGATGACGGTCGCTGAGTCTGAGGCTATCGGACACTGACTTGGACAGTTGAGGCGGACGAAAATTGAACCTCCGGCGCGGCGGACGCACGGACCAGCAGATTTCTTTTCAATTTGATGCTTCAAGATTTCATGATTAGACCTTCATTCCTTCACTTTCGCTACACTCAATTTCTCCGAGACTATTCTATACAAAAAGCCATCCATCCAGGGCCGCGCTGGGATATACGCTCATCAATTGCGCCAGGCCACCAAACTTCTCCCTCAACCATCCACTTGCGACACTACATTTCCATCGTAAACCAATTCGATCTTCATTCCCCGAAATCAACCGAGCAGACAACAAGCCTCAGAAGATCCAAAATGGCAACTCAAGGCCCCTCTCCTCTTCATCCAACAACCATTCTCTCCTCAAAACCCATCTCCCAGTCCGCCGCCCACGACTTCCTCGCCGCCTATCTCGACCGCGCCGCCACAGATCCAGCCCTGCAACCCAACGCTAGCATCAGCGAGCACGGCCCTATCTCCCGCACCACAGCTGCAGCGCCGAACCTCATCCTGCACAATCTGAAGCGCGTCCAGGCCGGGTTGGCTGGTGAGGTTCTGGGCCGCGATTTGACTCTGGCGAAGATCAACGCCGGGGAGGCGCTGCAGGGTGAGACCGGGGATAATGTTGTGTGGGAGGAGACCAAGCATGAGCAGGTGGCAGCAGATGATGCGATGGATGACGATGAGGAGGAGATGCGAGGGGAAGATGACGAGGAGAAAGAGCAGCAGCCTGGGAGGGTAGAGGGTGAGGCTGACGAGCATACCGTGGACAAGGAGGAGCGGAAGAGGAAGAAGAAGGAGCGTAGGTTGGCTGAGAAGAGAGCTAAAGCCAAGGGGGCGGACGCATAGATCGATACCAGCTGGAAGCTTCATTTGGGTTACTTGCATCGTTCTGCTGATGGATTTTCCGTCCGATTGGTTGGTTCTCAATAAACAGGACCCGTGTCTTGCTATTGGCGTTTGTTTTTGGATGATATTACATCACACAGGGTATGGAGTTTGCTGTTATACTATAATCAAATCGACCTTTGCTCTACAACAAACGGACACCTTTTTACCCC
The DNA here is from genome assembly GCF_002847465.1 of Aspergillus novofumigatus IBT 16806. Lineage (NCBI taxonomy): Eukaryota > Fungi > Ascomycota > Eurotiomycetes > Eurotiales > Aspergillaceae > Aspergillus > Aspergillus novofumigatus. The sequence continues at coordinate 2,069,595 of NW_020194278.1, forward strand.
AGCCGCCACCTAACACCGTGAACGGAACGAAACAGGAGAGAAAAGACTTATATCGAGCGAGGAGAATCGGTTTGAGTTTAAAGCTCCCGGTCAGCAGCCTTGACTGGCTTTTCGCTATCTTCCGTCTTCGCGTCGGTGACCTTTCCTCCCTGCCAGCCAAGCGCCTTCAGTCGCTCGGATAGGATCGGGTGCGAGTAGTGGTAACTGGCATACATCCAGTCGGCGTCCATCGTGCTCAAGTTCTGGATCTGAAGCTTGAGAAGGGACGCGGCAAGCTGTTCGGAATACCCGAGCTTCACGGCGAAGGCATCTGTGGCACAGTCAGCTTCTGTTTCTAGAGAGGTCCAAGAGGACAGAAATCATACCAGCTTCGAATTCGAATTTGCGGCTGAGAACGTTCATCAAGAGCTTGACGACGGCATCCATTGGAGCCAGGGCATCCGAGAACAGGAGGAATCCAATCATGATGGGCATTTCCTGGTGGAAGCCAAATGATTGATACAGGGACTTGTTGTTCACAAATACCGAGAATAGGGCGAAGATGTAGAACATGTGAGACTGTAACATAGATCATTAGCCTTCATCTGTGTACTTCTGTGCCTCCATAAGGGCGCGATATCAAGCAGTTGTTCAGTAAAAACATACCTGAGCAATAGCAAAGAGCTTAGTAGTGTGGCCGAGGCTCCAGTGACCAAGTTCGTGACTCAAGACGGCGACGACTTCCTCAGTCTCGCTCTTCTCAATCAGAGTATCATAGATGACAATGTGCTTTTTCCACGGCAGTCCGTAGAAGTACGCGTTGCTGTGAGCACTCCGCTTGCTGCCGTCAATGACATACAGCTCATGGAGAGGGAACTTGAGCTTGCGGGCAAGGCTCTCAACGCCTGTCTTCAATTCGCCGGGTTCCAGAGGCGAGAGCTTGTTGAACAGTGGCAAAATGACAATGGGGTAGATGGTGATAGCGAAGATCTGAACGAAGACACCAAAGAGCCAGAGGTAGTAGAAGAACGAGTTGCCAGTCTTCTGGACGATCTTAAGCACGGCGCTGATGATCGGCGTTCCCAACACAATTCCCAGCATCTGACCCTTGAGCATGTCTGTGACCCAGAGCTTGAGCGTCTGCTTGTTGAAGCCAAACTTCTCCTCCAGAACGAAGGTGTTGTAGTATGAAATTGGCAGGGACAGGGTGGTGCTGATCAGGTTGAAACCGAAGACGAACAGAAGCGTCTGGGAAATCTCGCCCTGAAACCGAGAGGGAAAGTACCGGGCTAGCAAGAGACCGCTCAATCCCCACAGCTTGGGGAGGACATCGCCGTAGATGAATGCAAGATTCTGGATTTGACCGTAAAGACCCGAGATGAAACCAAACTTGGCTTTTGCGCGACCATAAGCCTATAGAGAAGCGGAAATGTCAGACTTGCAATCTTTACAATAGCAATATTACCATCTCTGCTTACCTGACTCTGATCGAAGACTTTCTGTGACACTTCATTCTCCAACACCTTGGGTGGCTTTGTCCGCTGCAACACCTTGTATTGGCGGAAGGACAAGAATCCTTCGAGAATGAATTGACCTAAAGAGAATCCCACGAGAACATTCTTCCACGGGAAGAACGGGCGGTCCAGAAGACGCGCAAGTTGCTGTCGAGGGCAGAATCGTTCGGTCAGCTTGAGCAAGTAAGGTACAACATGAACAATATCAACAGAACATAGATAGGTGGCTACAAAGGAACGAATTCGGAGAGCTTACCTCGAGGATATACATGGCTGGAAATTCAGCACAACAACAGGCGATTCGGACAAAGCGCTGTGTTGTTAACCTGTTGTTCGCAGCCTCGTGGTGTTGACAGAGGCAAGTACTCCCGCTCGATGGATGGTGATTTAATGTCTTAGTCAACAACCACTTAGTGCAAACTGGCCGCATCTCCAGCTGACCGAACAAAGAATGTTCAACCGCACATTTCAGGACATGAATGGATGTGATCTTTGAGACCTATGACCATAACTGGTTTGATAGTCTATTCTGTATATATCGCATATTCAACTCTGCTTATATGGTTGACTCCTCCCCATCCCGCTGTTCGTTTAGATATATCATCAGTTACCTGGCAGAGAACCTACATATGTACTCCACCGTAGGAGAGAAAGCAACAAATATATAAAAGAAAATAGAAAGTTTTCACATAAGAACAGCTTCATAACACACATCACAGAAGTAGTGGCACTTCATCAACGTGACTCGTCCTTTTATGCACCTGTGTCTCAACCAAAACAGACAGCCTCTAATCTTTTAATGACCCCCTTAAGTACGGCCGTCTCTGCATCTCGTAAACAACTTCCTCAGAGCTCCAACGGCTGGAAGAGATGAGTGTCGGAGCTTCCTGTGTTCTCTAAACTGGAGTGAGTCCCGACGCTCTTCCGTGACCTCGAGTAATCAACCTTTTCTTTTCTGCTGCTTCCACTGCCTTGGTCTGCTGGAGAAGAATCGGGAAATGCGAATGAGCTCGGACCCAAATGTCTCCCTCAACAGCTCCACGAGCGGGTCGACCCAATTGACCTGACAAGCGATTTTTGTCTAGTTCAGAATGGGCTCAAGAGTGTTACCACTGTAACAGATTAGTTATATGAATTCATATCAACGATAAGTAGTCAGGATGACTTACGCGACAATATTGGCCCAGCCGATCAGACGCCAATGCTTGTCAATTCTCCGGCTGATAGCAATCTTCTCTCCAATCTCTGTACAAGCCGGGCTGGTCAAGCTGAGCTTGGCAGCATCAGCCTTCACACCCATAACCTTAGCACCAGTGGCCGTAGAGCCGATGTTAACCATGAGGACCTCGTTCTTAGTGAGCTTGGCGACCTTGGCCTGCTTGCCGTCGGCAGTCTTGACACCGAGCAGACGACGCAGCAGGAAGTAGTTCACCTCCAGTTCAGTGTAGATGGCCGGCAAACGGCCACGGTGACCTAGGACGAAACCGACGAGACGATCGGCACGGCACAGGGTAGGGTCGACACGGGTACCGACACCAATCAGACCTCCAGGCACAGCGAACTTCAGATCGTTGTGCTCAGCAAAGAGCGAGACGACCCGGGAGAAGATGGGGCGGCACTGAATCTTGCCGTTCTCGTCCTTGGTAACGAGACCGGGGCGAATCTCAATTTCGTCGTTCAGCTTCAGCACACCATTGAGGATAGAGCCACCTGCAACACCACCCTTCAACTCATCGATCTCCGCACCGGGTTTGTTGACGTCGAAGGAACGGATGACAATCATGTGAGGGGAAGCAGTGAAGTCACGGACGGGAACCGGGATGTGCGAGACAAGGTGTTCGTTGACAGCGTCGATGTTGTACTTGAGCTGAGCAGAGATGGGAATGATAGGAGAGCCATCGGCGACAGTACCACGAATGAACTTCAGGATTGATTGGTAATGTTGCAGAGCACCGTCTTCCCTCATCAGATCAACCTTGTTCTGCAGAATGATGATATGGCTGAGCTTCATGATTTCAATAGCTGCCAAGTGCTCCGAAGTCTGAGGCTGGGGCAAGCTTCGTTTCCGGCAATCAGCAAAAGGGCGGCGTCCATGACGGCGGCACCTGACAACATGGTACTCATGAGAATATCGTGCCCAGGGCAGTCGACGAACCTGTGAGTAATGAGGATTAGCTATTAGTCCCTTTCGAGACACGAACACAAAGCTTGTTCTACTTACGAGACATGTCTCAGCAATCTGTAACGACCTGTGCATCCTTCTCTCTCACATGGAGGGTCGACCTCCTTCTCACTCTTGTAACTCTTGAAGCACGTCGGGCGCGGGCACTCAGGGTTGTCGCACTTGTAGATCTTCGCGTTGGCATAACCAAGCTTGATGGTAATATTACGCTCCAACTCATTTTTGAACCGGACAGTCTGCACCTCCGAAATAGCCTTCACTACAGTCGACTTGCCGTGAGCGACGTGTCCGATAGTACCGATGTTGATTGTCGCCTGGCGCGCAATAATCTCGGGCGACAGAGGCGTGAGTGTCGACAAATCGAGAGTCTCTGGGTCGGGCTGCTCGGGAAGTTCTGGACGCTTCGGCTGAGGAGCAGGGGGCGCTGAGCCTTTCTTCATCGCAGACTTGAGGGGCTTCTCTTCCACGTCAAGGGGCTCCTGTTCTTCAATGTCATCCTGGCCGTTCGCCGCATCCAGCATGGGAGAGCCAGGCTGCGATTCATCGTCGGTAAAATCGCCGTTGGTAGCCATGATTGCGATAATAACCCTTTGATTGTTCACGGACAGAGAGATGGAGAATCCTTGGGGTTAAAGGAAGGTGTTAGTCCGAGAGTGGAGGGTGATAATCAAGGGTTCCGTTGTTGGATGAAATTTGCTTGCTTGGAAAACGGAGGCGATATGATACCAGTGGGGTTCGGTTTGTGCAGTGGAGTGTGAGTGGGCGGTGGGAGTCTCGTTCGTGCCCTGTGGGCTGCCAGGTCCGTTGGGTTGATACGGTCAATCGAGAAAAGAACAGGTCAATCTATCTATAAGCTCGGGGAATCTTCAAGGATATTATTCTCTCTCGCATGGAACTCGTGGATATATTGGTCTTGATGAAGGAATGGAGTTGGCTGATTTTTCTATCTTACTGAGCTCAAACACCTGGTCGGTCTCTTCACTGCCATACCCGAGTGACTCATGTCATCCAGTAAAACATCCTAGCATGAAGCAAGCGTTATGGTAGCATCCTGTATGGTATGTTACAGCCTTGATGGTTGTTCAGTCAATCTAGGAAAATAGTTGAACAAATTGTGTTGCTTTTAGTAATTTACATCCGGTGGTCTATGAGGCACATGGTCGGGTATATAGAACAATATCACTGGAAGCTATGTACATTCATTCTTCGTCAGTCCCTTCGCCGGACTCCTCTGACTCTTCTTCGTCCTCCTCAATGTCGTCTTCTGAGTTCTCGTCGAAATCATCAGGCATCAAAGGGTCTGGGGGTAGCATGACGAAGGCCCTGAGGCAGGTTATCCGATTCCCTGTCTCATAGACGTTCAACAGTTTTCCAACCTGCAGATTCCTTGATCCTTGGCTCTTGTCGTCAGAAGCCTCCGGTTTCTCCTTCGTATTACGAATGAGACTATTCGCGCGCAGCATCCATACGCGCACAACACCCTCGCTGTTCGCGGTAACCACAAGAAGATCGCCCTTCTGTGCGGTGGACTCCTCTCCCACATTCAGGATCTCGAAATCCTTGACTCTGCCAGGAAAGCCAGCTGCCCTGCCACCGAGCTCAGCAACAGCCTCAGCGTAAGGAATTGGAGATTCGTCGTCATCTGCAGCCTTCTGTAGCCTCTTAGTCGAGTAGAATATGAGTCTGCCATCCTCTGTGGAGACAGCAAGCAATTCCTCGCCGTCTTCCACAGAGGGGTCAAGGGCGACGTATTTCATCTGATGCACCTTGCTTCGTGGACTTGGTAGCACCCTGCAAACGGGTGTCGAATCCTATAGATAGTTAGACTTGCTCGCGCAGATTCAAACGGTCGACAGGAACACTCACTATTCCAAAGACGACGGCTCCCCATTCAAATGCAACCGCGAACTCTTCACCCTTTGAGTTCCATTCAATCTTTCTGCCTTCGCCAGTGCTCCAGCGACCTTCCTTCACACTCTGCAGGACTTCCCTGCTAAAGTTCAACACTCCAGCCTTCTTTCCTGTCACCAAATTCCAAAGTCTCATGCACTTTTCTCCCCTGCCAACAGAGAGCATGAGCTTCATACTGGGATGCACTGCGAAATCGTTGACTCCCGAGGGAGCGCCTCCGGGCGGCGCAGTGTCACCACTTGGTCTTCCCTGCACTTTGGGACGCGGGGCCTTGATAGTGGAGACAACTGTCCAGTCGCGAGTCTTCGTGACAGAAATGTTATTATCCTCCGCAGCAGCCAATAACTTGGAGCGTGAAGGGAAATGCAAGGCGGAGATATAGGCACTGTGGTGTAGAAGAGAGCCAAGTTCTCGGTTTTTCGGGTTCTCCAGGACTTTATTTCCAGCAAGGGTCGGAACTGTTGGATAATGCTCATTGATCGTTGGCGTAGTGGCAGACAACGAGTAGAGATTGATTCGCTCATCTGTGCCTCCACTGGCCAAGATGACCTTCGGTGGCTCAGTGGAATCTTTCTTTGGCACCGGAGACAAAGCAAGGCAACGGATAGCAGACGCATGAGCTTCGAACAGGAAAGTATCAACGAATTGAACGAGATTTTTGTCGGTCTCAGCTTCATGAGAATCTGTAAAGTTGAAGCAGGCTGGAGAAACAGCAGCAGTGAAGCCATGGAGCACACGCTCATAAGAGCCAGTGACTATCTGCAATGTGACCGCAGGACTGGCTGCATCAGATGAGACAACATCTTCAGCTGTGGATGGTTTGACAACTTTCGCCGGTTTCGCAGAAGCTTGGGTATCCTTGGAAGACTGTTCCCTCTTGCGCTTGGCCATGACTGTGTTTATTTAGCGATTCCTTCGACGATCTGTCTTAAGCGATCTAATATAAACAGTTTAAACGCTCTGTAATGCTGGAAAACGGATAACTTTTTTTTTTCTGCCAGACTTATCGCAGTCTTAGGCGGTGACAGTTTGAGGAGGCGGCCTTGATGCCTGTGGCGCGGTCACCACTACGGAGTGCTTCGTAGACTGGTACTGAATCCGAATGCGGTCATACGCTCTGAAGTTGGTTGGTGGCCTTGAAGCCTGAGGCTGCAACAACACCCCTGATCTCATTCCTGACTTACATACTCTTCTCTTGCTTGGACTTGCCCTACCTGAACGCCATTAACAAGACTGTTCCCGGCACCCTTTCATACCTAACACTTGCCCTCCCCATCACCAAGCAGTACCTCCAGAATCAACCAACCAAACTCGCCCGTACTACCCGTCCAGAAGTTTCATCACCACACCCCAAAACTCCCTTCAACGGTGAAATCTTCGCGTCTCAATTTTTCTTCATCACATAACCACACAACCCCGCCAGATTCATCATTTTTGAGCGACTTTTTCCATCTGGATGACTTCGCTCAACCCATCCCCCTTCTTTTTAGCGCGTTAATCGGATGCTGTGTTCCCGAAATAGACTCGATGCTCCGTGACGAGCTACTCCGCTCCAAGAACGATGAGATCGCGTAAGTATTTTATTTTTTTCGAGCGACTTTTTCTACTGTACATGATCTCCTTATATCGAATTATCGCTTATTTTAATTTTTTTCAGACGTTGTTTGTTGTCGCGGAAGCGCAAACTGAGCGAGCTCTACTTTGCGACCGTAGGCTTCGCGGGCGCGACCGAGAACGCTCCGACCAATGCGCTATATCACCAAAAAGAACAGACATTTCTTGACGCCAACGACCTCTCTAAGTAAGTAACTATATTGCATCTCACTCGATATTACATGCATACGTTCTTGCTTTTGATTTGTTGTTATTTGCTGTTCTCTTTTAACGCTCATTCCTCGTATTACGCATTACATGCCGGTATTCGAATTTTTGCGTATTCCTAATACATCTATAGAGGTCGCTATTTCAATGAAGCTACTCTTCCACCCTTCCCCGACTTTGCAGCTCTCATCCCGCGCCCTGAAGAACAGCAGACATCGCCGGAGGTAATTGAACCAGTTGTCCAAACACAAGATGTCTCCTCTGTCAATGCGCCTAAAGCGGAAGGTGCCGTTCGAGGCATCGCGCCCAGTTTCCAGCAGCGGGAGGGACAGACTGCACAGGTGATTGAACAGAGCTTGATTGAAGGTTCGCTTAAGAAGGATGATGCGCGCATCCACCAGCAGCCGGCGCTCGCTGCAACTTCCGAAATCCCGCAGGTCACCAAGTCCCATGCGACGCTTGCGCAACCTGACCAACTGCTGCGAAAGGCGAGCTTTGCAGTGCCTGAAACTCCACCTACAAGTACCAGCCACGAGTCGGTGGATGTCAGCGTTTCTCCGGCTCTGAAAGAACAGCCCCCCGGCGAAGTCGCACCTCCGCGCGCGGTCTCAAACCAACTACCGTCTGCGCAAAGAAAGCCTGAAAGTCGGCCGTCTCTAGTATTGGCTCAGCCTTTGGAAGATCAACCTCTCTCGCCCGCCTCGTCCGCAGGTCCTTATTCCAACAACACTCCGGCCCCTGTCGCTGTCTCCCCTGATACCAGCCCCGCCGAGGAAGTTACAGAAGGAGCGGATGAAGTTGCGCTGAGCCCCAAACATGTTGGACCAGGACATTTACAGCCAGGCTTGGTCCCCTCGACGCCGGACGAACAGCTTCAGCTGGAGGCGGCGCAATCTCTTCAACAAAACACCTTAGCAAGCAAGTCGATCGGCGACGTTACAACGGCAAGCAGTCTGTCCAATGAAGTAATCAAAGAGGATGTTGGTCACACCCCGTCTGCGGCAGCCGATCCATTAAAGGAGACACAAGACCAGACTTCCGCATCTGTAGTGCCTCCTGAACCCAAGAGACCAGATGGAGTTGTCGTCACTCCCGAGGAGTCCCAGCCACCGGCACAGCGTATACAGGAAGAGACCCAGCCTCAAGTGGGCGCTGAAGTTAAGGCGGTTGCGCCAACGACTCCGGCTGGCAAGAAGCCAACGGCGGCGACTATGATTCCTGCTCAACCAGAACGTATGACAACTCGTGTATCATCGGGGGCCATCCGACACAAGTCCGTATCTGAGATACTCGGCGAGACTCCAAAACCATCTGTCGTGCAACCTGAGAAAGCTCATCCGATTGAGAAACCTGCTGATATGGTGCGGGCTCCTCCTAGCGCCTCGCCCGAATCTGCAGCGAAGATGCGCTTGAAAGATAGAAAAGCACGAGAGAAAGAGAGGAGCAAGATGTCGACTGTCGTTTTCCCCAAGCAGCAGCAACAGCAACAACAGCAACAAGAAAAGGATGATTCTTTGGATATTGTCCGCCAGTATGCGGGCGAATTAGCTAGGTTGAACGAGGAGCAGGACTATCTATTCACCTTGTTTCAGAATAAGGCATATGCTCCTCCTCGAGGAACAAATCTTAGTACACTGCTGGCTTCAGCTCACAAGACACTTACAACCTCCAACCACCTCCTTGAATATCAAGAACAGATGGACTGCCGTACCTTACGTCGAATCTATGCCCTACAGAATGCGAACAGATGGCCGCTGCGCCAATTGAAGCGCTCCGTTGAGCCTCCTCGGCATGGAACGCATTGGGACGTCCTGCTTGATCATATGAAGTGGATGCGCACCGACTTCCGCGAAGAACGGAAATGGAAGATTGCAGCGGCGAAGAGCTGTGCTGACTGGTGCGCCGAGTATGTCAACAGTGACCCAGAGCATCGTGCCCTTCTTCGTGTGCCGTGCAGGATACCTTCTTCGAATTTTGAAAAGAAAGAGGTCCACGCATCCAGCATGATTTCACCGCCGGAGGAGACCACTGAGGAGATGCTCGTTGTCTCGCAGCCTACTCCGGATCTTATACCGTCCGCAGAAGATGAGTCCGTTAGTGACGGCTTCAACGACGAGATACGCCACGATCTCCGGGACACTGTGGCTCCAGCTGCAATCTTCTCCCTTGGCTCGGATGAATTCACTTTCTCATTAGACATGACACCTGCGGCCCAGAAACTCCTTGATGAACTGCCGATATACACACCTGTGAAGATCGCTCCTGGGACCAATCTGCCGATGTTCGAGCAGCCTCCCGATTCTGCCTGGAAAACCGAATTACTGCCCGTCTCGAAATATGCTTCTGGTAGGATCAAGTTTCACGAGACTGAGCCACCCAGAAAGCGTAGCCGCTATGACTACTCTCAATACGATTCTAATCCGGAGCACGGCATGTTAGACTTGCCGCCTGAACAGACCAATGTTGCGCTTTTCAGGCCTGAGAATAAACCCATACGGGATCGGATCCATCCCGGTCATTCCTTCAGGCCCCCAACTGAATACCCTATGCCTTCCGTTGGTTTCTTCGAGTCCAGGCAGTCCTCTCAGTGGACATATGCTGAAGACGACGAATTGCGACGTCTTGTGAAGGAGTATTCATACAATTGGTCGTTGATATCCAGCTGCCTTACTCCATCATCGCAGTTTACATCGGGCGCTGAGAGACGGACACCCTGGGAATGTTTCGAGCGGTGGGTGGGATTAGAAGGACTGCCTGCCGACATGTCGAAAACACAATATTTCCGCGCGTATCACCAGAGGATAGAAACTGCCCAACGCACTGTCTTGGCCCAACAGCAGGCTGCTCAGCAGCAGCAGCAGCAGCAACAGCAACAGCAGCAGGGGGGCAACAACAGTGGCCAAGCCCAGCCACCGATTCGCAGGCGTACAACGCAACCTGTGCGAGTCGACAGAAGGAGGTCTTCGAAGCACCTTGCATTGCTAGATGCTATGCGAAAGCTGGCTAAGAAGCGTGAGACGATGCTTCAGAAGCAGCAACACGGTAAGCTTTTAACATAACTGAGTGTTGGATTACACTGACCTCTATCCTCATTTCTTCCAGCTTCTCACCTTGCTTCGCTGAGGAAGGTCAATGAAGCAAACCAGCCGAAGCCTCCGATCTCGTCCCCTGCCGAGTTCAGTCGGCTCAAATATGATCGGGAGTTGAAGCTTCAGGAGAGACAAGAGCAATACCGTCAGCAAATGATAGCCCAGCAGAGAGTAAGACTTTCTGTCACTCCCCATAGAAATGGACCTGGCCACTGACTTCTTCTAGGCGAATTTGGCAGCTCAGCGTGCAGGTCAAATACCTAACCAGCAGCCGATGATGAACGCTCCACCTGGACGAACCCCTAACGGTATACCTCATAATCCTGGAACTCCCGGTATACCTGGCGCTACACCTAACGGGATGCCTAATGGAATGCCCAATGCATTGCCGAATGGCATACCGCCAGGGGTGGGCGTCAGCCAAGGCCGACCTCACATGCAAGGCATGCCGACTGGCGGACCACCCATGAATGGCCCCATACCTCCGAATCCGATGGCGATGAAGATGATGCCGCAATCCGGGATGCCACAGGGTCCGGGTGGTCGACCTGGAATGCCAATGCAGACATCTCCGGATAATACCCGCGTTATGCGCGAAGCGAACCGCTTACAAGAACAACAACGTATCTTGCAGTCTCGGCAGCAGCCACCGCAGCCACCGCAACATCAGCAACCTCAGGCTCAACAAGCACAGCAACAATTTCACAATCAGCAACAGTTCGGACCGCAAGGCTCTCATTCGCCGAATATGAATCTGCCTAATGTCAACGGCACCCCGAATAACCCAGCTATGATGGCGGCTCTCCAGGCCGGGAGTGGAATGCAGAGCCCATCTCTCCACAATGCCATGCCTCAAGGCGTGTCCACTCCGTCTCCTCGGATGGGGCAGCCCAATCTTCTATCGGGCGGGGTTGTCCCGACGATCAGTAGCATCCAGAACCAGATTCAACGGAGTAACCCTAACATGCCCCCAGAGCAAGTGAACAAATTGGCCACAGACCGGCTACATCAGTACCAGCAGCAGCGAATGTCCCAGGTGGCCATGAATGCAGCCGCAGGTAACATGGCTAGTGTCCAGGCCAACTATCAAGTTCCTCACGATGGCAATTTTCAGTCTCCTCAACCTGGCATGAATGGGGCACCGGGCATGCAAGTTCCTCAGTCGCAAGGATTCTCGCCTATGATGCGTGTCCCGCAGCCTGCTCAACAGAATCGAATGGGAGTAGGCAACTCACCCGCGATGAATGGCGCCCTTCCCCAGCAGAGCCGTAGCGCAACACCGCAAACACAGCGCAGTGGAAGTGCTCAAGCGGGCCCCGTACCAGGCTCAAGCAAGAGTCCTCATCCCCCTCAGGCTCAGATCCCTAGCGGCTGAGGCTCGGAATCCGTGCTCTCTGGTGCAAAAATCGTTGTCGTTTACTCGATGCGCTACACTTCTTTTCTACTTCACTTGTACATATTTTGCCCACCCCAGAATACTTTTATTGCCCACTTCTCCCCATCCTCCTTTCCGCGCTTCACGATTGAAATGTCACACCTCCCTTTCCCGCCCCCTCCTTTGCACCACTCGAGCTTCCTGTTGTCCGGGGTAGCCTCTTGCTCTGACACTTCAGTTCCACACCTTTTTTTTCAGACGCTGCCTCGAGCTGCACCCGAATTTGACCCCATGTAATGGGATGCATGGGTATACATCGTGTGCTCCCTCTCGGGCTTTGACTCCTCGCGATTGCTGATGTTTTCACTACCTGTACTGATAGGATGGATTTGAAAGTACTTGGACGTACTCGTGAAAATCCGCATGGAAATGATGAAATCTAAGAAGCCAGCAATGCTAATTGTGCGATTAGACCTATTTCTTAAACCTACCTCTATCACTTAGTATCCTATTCACATGTTGTGTCTTTAACAACTGTGTAGCGCAAACCAGACTAAGCGCGCGCTTAACGGGTGCTTCGCCACCCGTACCGCCTCGTCAAAAACGTAACATAGTAGACCCCTACGTCTTCCAGCATTGCCATGTGTGTATGATTTTGTTTCCTGCACCAAATTACAATTAACACATATGGTCTGTCCTATATAAGCACATTTTGTCTTCTTCAGCTGCGTGCGTGTCTGGACACAAGGCTGGTTGTCACAATGTCCTCCTCAGAGCCCAAGGACGGCAAACCGTCCTCAAAACCCTTTTCTTTGTCGCTCTGTGGATCTGGGTCTAACGGACAGTCGAAAAAGAGTGCGTTCAATATTCCTCCGTCGCGAGCAGCCGACCCGCCAACTCGAACGCTTGCGCGACGCCCACACCGGCTTCATGACGATGAGTCCGACGAGGAGGAAGCCCCACCGGCATTCGAGGCCGTCGCGGGGTTCGACACCCATACCGGAACGGTTCTGTCAGCCGATGGACGGGTAGTGGACAAGGAGAAGCGCGAGCTGGTTATACCGGTAACAAGCAAAAACAACTGGCGCGACCGCGTGGGGGCGAACAGAGGCACGCGGGGGAAGAACCTCCTCCCGAAGGAGGTACAAGCGATGCAGGAAGCTGAGAGGCGAGGCGAGACTGCTGAGGGTAACAATGAAGCGGACCGTCCGAGCATGTCTTACGGTCTTAGCTTCGCGAAACCCTCTCAAGACGAAGAGACCAAACCGGGCGAGGACCAAGCGATGAAGGATGCGGGCCCGCTTATACCTCCGGTCGTCGATGAACGCAAGCCGCTAACGCAGGATGAAATTGCCCTGCAGGCGCTCATTCGCGAGAGCGCAGGCGAGACGGAAGGTCGGACGGACTTGGTCATCGAGAGTGCGAAGCGGGAAGCTGACGAGGGATATCCTGTGCGGCTCGACGAGACGGGCTCGTTCCGAGTTGATGTGGCTTCGCGGCCTGAGCCGGCGACCCTGGACCAGTACAACGCGATACCGGTGGAAGAGTTTGGTGCTGCACTCTTGCGTGGAATGGGTTGGAAGGAGGGCCAGTCGATCGGGCGGGGGAAGTACGGCCCTTCTGCTACGGATGACAGGTCTCAGACACCCCGCATACCCGAGCGGCGACCGGGCTTTTTGGGTATCGGGGCGAAGGACGTTTCTGGTGGCAAGGGCGCGGAGGCTGAGCTTGGTGCGTGGGGTAGGGCTGCGATGCGCAAAGGGGCTAGAAAAGCAGGGGAGGCCCAGGGAGGTGAAGGCAACACGCAAGGTGTCTACATGCCTGTCCTGATGCGGAATAAGAAGACTGGTGAATACATCACGGAGGAAGAGCTCACAGCCTTGAAAAAGGAGGGTAAAGGAAAGAAAGAAGACGACGATTGGCGGGAAAGACGAGACCGCAACCTTGAAAAGAGCGGACGTGACCGAGATAGAGATAGAGACAGGGATGGGCATTCTCGCCGGCGAGACTACGACGATGATGACAGCGATCGATCTGACAGACGGAGGACGGGTTCTTCACGGAGAGACAGAAGTTTGTCATCCAGTGATCGACAGTCCAGGCGGCGGAAGTACGATGATGAAGACGGCAGCGGGAGAGACGACCGTTACTATCGCGATAGAGATCGAGACAGGGACCGGCGCGATCGTGACCGCGATCGTGAGCGGGATAAAGATCGGGATCGGGATAGAGAGAGGAGTCGCGACAGGAGCAGCAGGTATCGGGATGATGACCGGTACCGCTCGAGACATTCATCCTCTCATGCGTCTAGCCGGCACGGGCGTGACCGAGACAGCGATCGAGATTCTCACCGGAGAAGAAGACATGATTAATGTCTGAGAAAACGTTGGACAATGCTACGGATTAAATAGACATATGCGAGGGAAAGAATGTGTACATCATAGTCGTGCTTAAGTTGCTTTGTATGATACCCCTGGTGGTTTGGGGCTCCAGATATCACACTCTGTCTATAGATGTTAGATGGATCTTCCCCAAAATTGACCTAGAAGAGTCTTAAAATTGCTCTCAAGCCTTGTATTCAAAAGTATCCGAGACTGGGTTCTAAGCAAGGAAATGCAGCAAATATTCGAAAAAGAACAAGAGACAATGGAATGCTTTTAGACTCCCTCGCCGTACAGGACGAAAATGGTATATGAAACAAGCGTACTCCGCCAGTGAAGCCCCAATACATCGTTCTCTATATACTTTATACATGAACAGCCCACAAGCGCAGTATCTATACCCCCAACATGATGAAATCCTTTTCATGTTCAGGTAATTGGTCACCATTGGCCTCGCTTGTGCTGGAAACACCGAGGTCCCCCAGAAGGCCTACGCCGCCGTCCATTTCACCCAAAACCCATTCGACCAGGAAGCTCTCGTCCGTCAGCTCCTCGATACGACGATAATGTCTGTCTGTGTATGCGGCCAAAGCCTGCAGGATATCCTTCATGCCTGCGGCGGTGCGACGATCACTGCCTCGCTTTGCCATGCTAGAGGTTGCCAGCTCCACGAATGTTGAAGCAGGATATGATCTGAACAAAGCATATAAGATTCGCTGCGCCACTCGAGAAGTGCGCGCGTTAGTGTTCCAGTCACGCAATCGGAGCAGAAGAAGGCGGAGATTAGACGGATCGAGGGATTGAAGGACCTCGTCGATCGATGCGTCACCAGTCAAGCTGCTGACACGCTCGTCTTTGTCTGCGTCCGATGAGTACGGATTATCCGCAGCATCAATTGCGGTTGCGAAGATAGATAAGAGTCGTGCGGGATGGTTAAGCTGAAGTGCTAATGTGATAGCTTCGCGATAGGCCCCCGCTCTAATGTAATTCTGCAACTGCTGATCTTGCTCAATGCGGGCCGAGTTGGCGCTGACTGCAGCAGTGTAAGTCGCAGAGGTGGTATCAGTCCAAAAGGTGACGGTGGAATCAGCCGAGCCGGAGGCGAGCGCGTACGGAGTAGCCGCTTTCTGAGAAGGCGACGATTTGACATCGGCACGGGAGCCGGAGGGTGTAGGGCTCGCTAGCGCCCACACTCGATCCTCGTGATTGTCGAGAGTGGTCTCGACCTCGCCGGTATAAGGCGACCAAATCTTGACCAATCCGTCGGCAGCCGCAGATGCGACTAGGGGTTTAGGCTGGGCAGCGATTTTGCGCGCCGAAGCATCCGTATCATCTTCCTCTGCGTCTTCAGGTTTGGTGGACAGTTCTGAAGGCGGGAGCCAGATCACTTTCAGCACACTGTTTGTGTGCCCTTCAAACGTCAAAAGACAGCTGTAGTCAGACAAACTCCAAAGTTTGACGGTCTTATCACCAGAGCCTGTGGCAATCAGGCCCCTGTTGGTACTGCTTTTGGTATCGGCGCTGATGATGGGAGTGTCTTTGGGGGCAAAGCGGACAGACCAGACTCCTCTCTTGTGTCCGCGAAGGACACCAACAACGGAGCCATCTTCAGTGGACCAGATTTTCACAGTCCGATCCTGTGAAGCTGAAGCAAAGAGAGTTGATGAATGGTTGATGTCAAGGGCATTGATGTCTTTTTCGTGGGCTTTTCGGGTATAAAAAGCCTTGGGTGTGTGCGGTTTCGACGAAGTGAGGGGAGCTAGCTTTCCAGTCTCCCATCGCTTGATTGTACGATCTTGAGAGCCTGTCAGGAGGAACGAAGGTGGATGGTTCAAGGGGTCATTGTGTGCGGGTGTGTTGACTGGGGGAGGCACTCGAGGAAGACTGATAGCTCCCAGTGACTCTGCATGACCTGTGAAGACTGCGAAACATGTATAAGATGATGTCTTGGGATCAAGTCGCCAAAGACGGGCTGAGTTATCTTTTGCGCCAGTCGCTAACCAATGGCCAGACCAATCTACATCAATGCATATGATAATATCGTCATGACCCTCGAGATGTGCGACATCGGCACCGAAATATTCACGGTCTTGGGTCGACGGGCGGTCCTCAGACGGAGCGACTGATATAATGCGAATGCTTTCCGTGTTGGTGGCAAGTGCCAGCATTGATCTATCGGGACCGACATATGCTAAATCGATAATATCGTCGTCATTGCCTGATATCCGCCTGACAATTGCCAAAGGATCCAGTGTGGAACCCGGCTTAAAGGCGGACAAGGACTCGAGTGAATGAAGCCTCAGGGTCTGGTCTGCATGAACGGTCATAGCGAACTTCATCCCAGGGAAGTAGTGGATGGCCACAACCGCCTCAAATTCAGGCCCAGCTTCTTGCTCTTTGGTCACCTCTCCTCCGCGGTTGCAGTCCCAGACGCGCAATTTGCCATTTTCACCCGCCACCATGCACAGCCCACTTTCGGCGAAAAATGTAGCAGCTTCAACACTTTCGAGCACGGGTATGATTCGCCGCGTTTTGAAGGTCCTCACGTCCCAGACGATAACGGTCTTATCTCGAGCAGCAGATAGCAATGCATTCTCCGAAGGAGAGTATGACAAGCTTCGTACTACAGAGACGTGAGACTCAAGCGTTGCCACTGACTTTCTCTTGTTCAGATCCCACACTCGAACCTTGCCCTCTTCGTCTCCCGAGGCAAGTCGGAAGCCCACCGCGGAGTCAGATTCGGCCATGTCGTCGTCACCGTCCAGATCCACGGACTTCTTCGACTGCTTCTTTTTCGAGGAAGACTTTGTGTCACCATCCTGAACTGGGACCTGGAAAAAGCACAGGGCTGATATAACACCGCCATGACCATGGAAGGTATGTGTGATATAGCCTCCCCTAATGTCCCAGACCTTAATCGAGCCATCTGCAGCTCCGGTTGCGAGTAGTGTACTAGTTGGGTCGACTGTAGATGTCACGACAGGTGCGGTATGCGGTTTCAAAGTTCGGAGAAGAGATGTTTCAATCGTTCTGGAGGTTTCGTCGAAGGGTGTTAAGGCATAGATTCGCATTGACATGGACCGTGAGCAGACGATGACATGGGAAGCCGATGGAGAGACTGGTAATGTTGTTAGTCCCACACTTCAAAGACCAGGTCAGTGGCCGGGAAAATGGAAAGGCAAACACGCACTTGCTAAGCTGGTGATGATTTCTCCATCCTAGTAATTCTGGGTCAGCGACTTGCGTCTCGGTCACTCTTGGGTAAAAAGTCGAGACTCACTCCTTCAAGACTGGCAAGCTGGTCGCCAGTCTCAAGATCCACAATCAACGCATCCTCGCCGACACAAGTTACCAGTAACCGACCACTGGCATCGAGCGTGGTGCTTCCTCCCGTATATATGGGACGAAGCGTGCGAGACGCCTCGAAAGTCGTCTTGACAACAGCTTTAGACATGATTCTTGGTGGATTTGAAGTTGATATTGCAAGGGGACTAACGCGCCATCATACGTCCAGAATCAGCCCAGTAACACACAATTTGAAATGCTTCTCGTCGTTCAAAGCGACATAGGACTGCGCTGTTTCCAGAAACTTTTGATCTTTTTCCAGGCTGTTTGTTCTGTTTGTCAAACGGACAGAAAAAAAAAAGAACGATAAACGTTGGTCCGTGCACCAAGCGCAGTAGCCGCCATCAGTGGGCACGTGATCAGCCCTCCCAATCTATCAATTATGACACTCGACACCATCTTCATCACAGTTGTAACAATCAGGGTCCATTCTTTCAGGACAAAGCTCTTGATTTCGACTGATTTTGAAGCATAGTGATGCGGAACCATGGGCTTATGTCTTATTGACACACAGGATCAAGTTCCTTTGTAGCTCACAATGGGGCGGCAGGCTTATAGAAATCGACTTGCTCTGGTAGGCTTGAATTTCATATTTCATTCGTTGTAGTCTTTCTGCAAACAATATTTACCTTGACACCTGTTAGTTGATCACTGACTTGTCACCTGTAACGACCTTTTGTTTGGCTTTGCTGAAAGAAGACGTCCGACGCTAGCCATGATCATGTGTTGGTGTTTATGTATTCTGTTGGCAGATACCTGATGATCAAGCAGGGTCGGTCTCCGTACGAGCCCCCGAGCCTCCTGCGGACGCCGCTGCTGATGCATCTGGCCGAGTTCACCGGAGGGCTTCCGCTGTCCATGCGGACGGATACGTCCAACATTATGACGAACGAGGGCATCCGATAAACCCAGATTCTAAGAGCTTTGGCAGGGAGTTACGAAGAGCTAAGAATGACATCCTTTCAACAATGGGGATTGTCGTAAGTGAAGATCGGAACGCCGGCTCTCCAAACGAGCAGCAGAAGATCGATACGATTGCTGCCGAAAACGACTATGGACTGATCATGGCCACTTTTGACCAAGTCGCTGTTTTCCTCAGTTCATGGTGGACCTCGTCGTTGACAGGGCGAATACAGGTAAGCACTGAGTCCTACCGATATCTGAAGCCTTGAAAACCTATCTGATTGGGTACATCGTAGGCATTCAAGAGCTACACCAATGTTCCTCTATTGGGCATCATAAGTCGTGAACGCTCATCTATGGGAATAATGGGATTTTACTTCTCCGGAATTCCTGCATGGGCGGTGTCTACTTGTCTATCTATCTGTCGCCATCACCCCCTTGATCGCATTGTTGCCTCTCTGCAGAACAAGCATCTCGGTGATGACCCCTGGTCACGACTTGTGCGAGCCTCGCTCAACATATTTCATTCTGCGTAGGTGTCTGATATCAAGTTGGATGTCTTCAACTAACTCTTTTGGCAGGGCGAGGGGTACTCTGCTTGTCTTGGCATTGCAGACATATGTATACTCATTACTGCAATCCCTGCATCTAGTCCAACCGTACTCTCTTCCGGGTATTCAGTTTCTCTTCCCGATAGGCAACTTGACGTCAATGCATTTTCCGCCTTTGCCTACTGAACTCTCCTTCAAACCCATCATCGACTTTGCGCTGGGGTTATCCAAGACTCCTTCTCTTCTCGTCTATCTCTATGTATACCTGCGGCCCATAATAGAAATAAGGATCTATCGCTTGATTCGCCGAAGATTACCGAAGCCGAGCCTTGCGGATGAACTCTCCATCAAAGTGGCGTTCGAAAATGATCTGATAGACTGGATGGTACCAACTCTTGGACGCAGATCAGAAGAAGAGAATCGTCGCAGTAATCTGTCTCTTACAGAGGATGTGATTTACGAATTGTCTTCCTTCAGAGACTGGATGTTGTCGTTGGTTCGTCTTAGGCCACGTCGGGAACCTACAGAGAAGGCGTTCTCGTCACTTAGGGACGGACGGGTAGATCCTCTACGTCTGAACATGGCAGAGCTACAAACAGAGCTCAATTCTTCGCACTACCGATCTCATTTACCCCAGGAAGGGAATCTACGGCCTGCCGCTTCTCCTGAGGAGCTGGCTCTCCAGGATCATGCTGAAGCTGCGCAGTCCGGGTCTTCTGGACTAAATGTTTCCACACAGGGGCATGGCCAAGATGCAGACCATAACGAAAATCGGGTCCTATCCGGTGAAGATGATCCGATTTCTCAGTCGCCCGCCGAATTGAGCACAGGTTTCTCCTTGGAGGCAGCCACACTAGGGGGGCCAACCACCATCCCTTCTGCTGTAGATTCACCCAACCCATCAGGAGATACCCATCACCCCTTTGAGCAAGCTCAGAGCCGGCTCAACTCTCGATCCGATACCCTTCTATCTCGACAGTCGTCTCCTGCAACATCTCCTCCAACCTCACCACGCGTCCGAGCATCGTTAATCCATCAGAATTCGGACGTCATCACCATGCAGCTAGAAGTCTTGGGAAACCGTAATACTCACAACCAGAGTCCACAGAATCCAAGAACTGCCAACGAAATCGATCGGTCCGACTACAATGGAGCGCCCGCAGACCGTAGGTCAATTCAGGATTTCCTGGACAATCTTCTAGCGAATCAGGGACAGAGTCTCGCTACGGTAGCTGGGTCAGAAGCTGTAGACAGCGATGGACTTTCTAACATGACCACTGCACTGTCTCCTGAAACCGGTGACGGTGCGTCAAGTATTCCATTACACGATGGAGATCACGGTCAGCACACATTGGATGAGCAGCCTACGCATGGTACTCCCGCCACGCAACCGGTCACAACATTCGCCAACATTCTACCAGACAGCGTGGAAGAGCCAAGCCAGGACGACAATCTTGAGCCGACCTCACACGCGGACGTCCTTCATGCCGGTGCTTCCGATGAGGAGCTGCCACCGCCACTAGTAGACGCTCTCGCTTCTGGTGACATGCCAGCCGACCCCTCCTCTGTCCCACACCGCGTCACAATCCTTTCCTGTCATCCAGTCGACTCTCTTGCTTCACATCTCGCCTCTATTATCACCACTGCGCTCTTCATCCCCTCGAGTCATACTATTTGCGTTCCCTCGCCTCTTCCTATCTGTCATCCGTAGGGTCCCCTCGACGTTCCGACGTCCGTCCCCTCGGAGCATGGAGCGGAGGTGGCTCTTCCTCGGATATAATGGCATATACGGGCAAGATGGCCCTCATGGTTGGCCTGCAAGCTGCAGTGAATGCAAGTGTGTGGGGGGTGATATCAGGCGCTGCAATCAGGATCGGCAAGCGATTCTGTGGTTGGGGAAATCTATGAGCGTGCTGATCCAATACCAGTAGTCGGCTTGTCACCTTGCGATTGACAAGCATGGCTTGACTTCAATCCTCCTCTATGTGGAGAGCGGTGCAGGGTCGTAACCGTGATACGGACCGATGATCCTATAGCTTAAACCACATGGAACATGATCACCATCGTTATATCATCACATCTAATTGTACACTAGTATCTCTCCAGGCGATTGCTGTATCAGTATATCTTGCACATGCGACTTGATCTACAACAGCCGTTTGGAATAAATTACTGAGTAATACTGTTCCCAATGCCGGCTTCACTCATTGAGGGAACTCGTCTCTCACTTGGCCGCGCCCTTGCCCTTCCGGTTATTCATACCAGGGATCTTTCGTCGCTCCCACACCATCAGATAGCCTTCCCGCGTAAACAGAGTCTCACTTTCAGCCTTCTTGACAAATAGATCTTGGATCTCCAGCCATTCAGGTCCTTGCTGTTCCCCGGCACCTTGGCTTTGGTGCCGTCTGTTCTCCTCTGCCATGGCCTTGTCGTGGAGCTGGACAAGCCAGGCCACCCTCTCACGGCCAGCACCGGCGCCAGCCGACGATGTTCCGCCCGCAGCGGTGATGCCCTTCTCTGCAGCATCCTCAGTGGCACCTGGTGCTGCCACAGTTGGATCCAGGATAATGTTGGCGACCAGATCATATAGAATCGGTTCGCCAGGTGGCCAAATTTCCGGGTTAGGTTCCACATACGGCGACATATCTAGAGAGCGCGGCGACGGGAAAGTGACGATAGTGGGATTGCGCTCAGAAACAAATCTGTTCTTGCTGAATCGTTTGATGTGGAATAAGAGGTAAGGGGGTAGAGGATGAAGAAGGCGATGTCGGACACGGTGAGCAAGCTTCTCGGAGGCAGTAATGCCGTTGTACTTGTTCAGAAGAGTGGTGAGGGGTACATGGGGGATGATAGACTCTCGGTTCGCGGATTGAAAGAGGGGCGTTGGCGGAAGATCCAGAGTTAAAATGAGAAACGGGGTGGTTTGGCTATTGATAGTGCCTGATTCGGTGAAGACCAGACGAGCATTTTGCGTATCTGAATGCGCAGTAATGGCTTGACTTTCAATTCTCAAGTGACCTTGGAAAGCAGCCTGTATCACACTCGTCGGGGTCGACGATGGTTTCTTCGAACCACCTAGGGAAAGGTGTAGATTGTTTAAAAACCAGGAGAGGAATTCTACCGGATCTGATTGCTGGGTAAGGGTGAAGCGCTTCGATGACCGGAGCGCAATCTCCTGTAGCAACTCGTGTGGCGAAACATGCGAGCGGAAAGCCTTGGGGTTCCACAATTTGCGTACCAATGTGCTGAAGCGAAGGGCCAACTCTGGCGTGCCTGGTACAGGAAATTGATGCAGCAGGAAATAGTTGCGAATTGGGAAAACGTGAGCCAGGACTTGGACGACGACGTTAAGGTAATCGTTGGCTTTGATGTTGTTCATTCCCACGAAGCCTATAAGGGGAATCAGATGCGTTAATTTGTGCCGAAAATCCTCAATAGAACTGAAGAAAAGACTTACCAGGTCTGTAACGATTACCTGCAAGATCAAAAGCATCATGGACCTCTTTATCCAACTTAGAAACCTCGTCTTTTGAGTAGTGAGGATCTACCACATATTTGATATCCTCCAAGCTTTTGCTCTTGACTTCATATCCTTCAGGAAGAACATAAACCTTCTTTGTCGATATGTTGATGAAGACATGATGTCCAACTTCGAGAGCGTGAAAGTACGCATACGACCTGGGACCTCGGCCCTGGAAGTATTTGCCGCATACCAGGCAGGCATATACGTTGATATTCGAAAGACTGACAGAGCACAGCTTCTCAAAGTCAAAATCGAGAATTTCGCGATTGATCGTGTCGAGGTAGAGGTCGCTGTAGCCTTCCATAGGTTCATTTTGGCGTCTCGGCGCTGAGATGACTGGCCGGTCCTCGTCGACATCGGACGATTCGGCGACTTCGGCGTTCTCTGGAATTGCCTCCTCCATCTCCTCCTCTTCGTGATCAGCTGCTGCAAGGATATCTTGTCCTTTGCGTTCATGCTCCTCCATTTCCTGGCCACTGGCTCGTCGCAAAGGCAATGCTCCGTTGCGGGGGTCGCCTTCTTCAAGCTCGTCTTCCACACGAGCCCTCTTCGAAACAGGAGAGCCTACTGCAGGCTCATCCTCAAGCGACAGTTCCGCCTGTCTCTTCGACATCGTGGCCGTGAAATTAACAATCGTGTTGAGAAGTTGCGGAGATAGAGCTGGTATTCCGAAACCATCGCCAGGCTAAGCTCTGGAAGACGCGACAAGATCAAAGATGCAAACATGTCAAACATGCAGCGTCACCAATGCGCATCCCATTATTCAAGAGTTATCACGTTCTGCTCAAGCGTACTCAGGCGGATATTCTCAGTTCAGGAGAGTATCGACTTTTTGAGTCATTTCCACTGGTCCTATCAAGAGACTACATACGTGCCCAAGTCATGGAAAATACCTGCCATGCGTCCCGGTCTTCAAAAGCAAATCAGTGAAAAGACAAATCATGGTATGATACAACGCCGTCATTCCAAGTGTGAAATTAAGCACTCTTGACTATTCTATCATTATCGATCTCTACTTCCTTGACGCCATCCTTGGTCACGACCTTTACAAGGACCTATATGGAGCAAGTCAGTAGCTGATGCTGCAAAAGCCAGTACCGCTGCATTGTAAAGGGGGAACGTACGCCCTTGTAATCGATTGGTAGTCTGCGCTTGAGCTCGTCTGTGCACATCTGTAAAAGCTTCATACCATGTCCGAGGGAGATATCGGGATGATGGTGTTTGTCGAGGATGGATAAGCAGTAGTACCTAACACTCATTGTTAGCGCCGTTGCTTCAACGACCACTCGTCACCCTTAATGTCGACGCTTACTGAGCATAACCGTGTGCGGCGTAGGGCACGCGGGCAAGAGCAGACAAGTAGTCAATCCAATACAGATGAGGTTCCTGTGTAATTGAGTCCACTCCGCCCAGCAGGAGGTTGACCGTGTAAGGGTTCCGTGATCTCAAACTCCGAGCCAATTCTCCTCGGACGAAGCTGGCAACAGCATTCGGACGCAATTCGGTATCGTTTCTCATCGTGTATAGCGAAATATTAGCTTGAATGTATTCGGCAAATTGCACTATCCGCAACAATCGTTAGCATGCTGTGTTGATGCCATTCGTTGCAATTCATCTCTACGGACCTGTATCTCCTGCCTCTCCCGAAAAAGCCATAAGAGTGTGCTGGCTCAATTGCCGTGTCTTGTCATCCTCTGCTTTCAGAATAGTCGGCCCTCTCATAGCGGCTTTGGAGGCCGCCAGGATGACGAAGTCCTTGCCGGTGATACCTAGTAGAACCTCCCTAAAAGCAGCAGTTAGACCGTGCCCTCTTGGGAAAAAATGAATTCTAGTCTCACATATTGATATTAATCTGTTGTAGGAAGGGGAGATGAAAATGATGGATGAGGAGAAAAGAGAATGGAGGATGATGGAGATTGTAAGCTGATGAGCTCACCTGGAAGCCGCGCGAGCTCTCACTGCCTGGAGCTTCTGCGCTGTTGCGGAGCTGATTGCTGACTCAGCGTTTAGGCGTAATTTCTTCTCCGATCCCCGAGGCCGCCTGCTGCACGGACCAGCGGCAGAAAAAAAGAGCGACAAGAAATTATTACTTACGGCCTGCACAAAAGACGGCCGGCATCTCTTACCCTACTACTTCATTGTCGATCACAGAGTTGCTATTGACGGATTATTTTGCACGGTAATACTCTGACACGACCGTGTGATGTCGTCCTTTTTTACATTGCCCGCTTCACAGCGAAAGCGGAAGAGAGACGACCGCGCCGCAGCTCCGGCATCAAAAAAGCGAGGCGTAGATGCGGACGGAGATTCTGGCGCGAAGGGAAAGAGCAGGACGAGAGAAAGAGATCAATCTATTTCTGGCAGTGACCTGGACGATGACGACGAGAGCGTG
This sequence comes from Aspergillus novofumigatus IBT 16806, assembly GCF_002847465.1. Taxonomy (NCBI): domain Eukaryota; kingdom Fungi; phylum Ascomycota; class Eurotiomycetes; order Eurotiales; family Aspergillaceae; genus Aspergillus; species Aspergillus novofumigatus. Next base: position 2,094,561 of record NW_020194278.1, read on the forward strand.
GCGTCGGCAGTATCCGAAGAGGAAAGTGGTTCGGAGTCTGAGGATGGCGAGACGGCAGCAGAGAGAAGATTGAAACTCGCTGAGAGGTATTTGGAAAATGTGCGGGACGAGGTGGACGACTATGGTTTCGATGCTGCTGAGATTGATCGAGACTTGATCGCCGAGAGACTAAAGGAGGATGTGGTATGTACCGCCTCTATTTTTTTTACTTAACCCACCCGTGCTGCGCAAATATGTATGGGATTAGACCAGATGGCTGACGCTCGAAAAGGATGAATTTAAAGGACGCTCTTATCGTCAGATAGCTTCAGAGTTAGCATTTTCGACGGCGACACCATCGTTTTTCCGCGCAGATACCCAATCGACAACTTCAATTGCAGTACACCCTCCTTACGTTTATACAGTGTCAAAAGACAAGACGTTGATCAAGTGGGAACTCGCAACGCCGAGTCACGCTTCCGCAACGGTTCCGACGACAAATGGACAGGATGAGGGATCTAAGCGTCCTGCAAGGCCTCAACGGAAAAAGCCAAAGCAAGTGAAGTTCGCTCGGGGATTAAGAAAAGTCGCAGAGACCGGCGAGGAACATGGTCATACCAAGGCTATTCTTTCAGTAGCTGTGTCGCCTTCGGGAAAGTTCGTGGCTACTGGTGGAGAGGACCGGAAGTTGATCATCTGGGATGCTGCAACTTTGACTCCAATGCAGACCTTCAGCCAACACCGCGATGCAGTTAGCGGGCTCGCTTTCGTCCGACACATCTCCACTATGAGCTCCGGTGAGCAGTTATTTTCCGGTTCCTATGACAGAACTATCAAGACCTGGTCCTTGAGTTCAGCCGGCCATGCCTACGTTGAAACCCTATTCGGGCACCAGGACAATGTGTCGTCAGTCGCCGCCATGACTCTCGATCAGTGCATCAGTGTTGGAGCACGCGACCGCACCGCTCGGTTGTGGAAGGTCGTCGAAGAAACACAACTGGTCTTCCGTGGCGGATCATCAAAAAACACGTATCAGGAAAATACCATCGACTGTGTGGCACCTCTACCCCCTTCCCATTTTGTCACAGGCTCAGATTCCGGCTCCATCTCCCTCTGGTCCATTTACAAGAAGAAGCCTCTCCACACCATCCAATGTGCTCACGGCTTAGGCCCTCTACCGCCACTAGACGAGCTCTCAGCTGAGGTCGATCAGAAACTCGCGGATTCAAACTCCCGTTTCCTGCGGCGCATGCCCCGCTGGATCACAGCCTTGGCAACAGTTCCCGGCACCGACATCGTTCTTAGCGGCAGCTGGGACGGCTTCATCCGAGCCTGGAAGGTTTCCGAGGACAAGAGGACAATCATACCGCTTGGCCCCGTCGGCGGAGGAAAGCTCGGATCCGCCGCACCGGACACGCCGTCTCGACAGCTCAAACAAACCCTTGAGTTTAACACAGCCGCCGACGCGGACTCCATGTCCGTCGACGAACCCCAGAACCAACACACCGAGGACACCAAGGACGAAGCCGAGCCTCTCATCAAGGGTGTCATCAACGATATCGCCGTCTTCGAGCGTCGTGCCGACACGGCCAAGCCCGGCCAAGGCCTGGCCGAGTCCAAGTCCAAGACCAAGTCGTCCGAGCCCGAGCCCCGCGGTCTCTGCATCGTCGCTGCTGTGGGGAAGGAACACAGGTTCGGGCGCTGGAAGTGCTTTGCGAACAATTTCCACGAGGGATCTGCAGCTGACGGCCGCAACGGTGCGGTGGTCTTTGAAGTTCCCTTTATTTCCGACAGCAAGCAGTGATTGGAATACATTTGCTGAATGGGGCATTGGAGCATGCATTTTTCATGCACTCCTTTATCATGAGGACATTGGTTGCGGAATTGAAGTTCCGCAACCCACTGAAAATAAATTTATGGTATCGAACGACTCGTATACTAGCCTCGATTTTGTTTGCGTCTTGTTGTACTGGGAAATAGTCCGGCGTTCGGTACGTTCCCTAGTCTTCAATGTACATAAATCAACAACACAGGCCATGAGAAACTATTTGTGGCAGTGTCCCTTCAGGAATTCCAGCCATCAATATGGGCCCGAGTTACTTTACTCTGACATGCCATGGACTCTTCGTAAATTTCATAGCAGTGCCTAATACTTGCCGACTGGACGAACTTGCTGTCCTCTACGAGTAAAGACAACTCCAACAAATTCATGGACCCTCTTCTAAAGTGTTCGCTGGATAAGGGCTATGGTAACTGCTATGAAGACCAAGTATGAGCACAGCTAAGAATTGGCCTTGAGAATGACGGGAAGGGGTATTGGGAATGAACCTGAACAATAAAGCCAAAATCACGCCTCGAATGCTAAAATAGATGTCCCTAGACCCGGATCCAATATTTTACTCCCTCCCATGAGTGAACAAAGTAAACGCATCGATTGTATGACAGAATGCCGGAAATCGTGAATCATCGAAAAAAAAAAATTATGGTCGGTGTGAGTACAAGCATCGCAGTAGCATCTCCGTGGTTCTGGTTCCTCTTATTATCGCTCTGCACCTTGCAAGTGAACACAGGACGCAACTCGGTCCGAAGGGTGGAGCGCGACGGTGGAATCGTTTATGAGATCGCAAGCCAAACTCATCGATGGAACGGTTCCATCCCGAGGACGGTGATTGCTCAGTAGGCATGGACCCTGCAACCTCGTCTGTTTCGTGCCCGCCGTGACGGTCCAACGGGGCCCTCGTCAGAATCATCTTCCACGTTAATCGCATTGTAGGCCGATGATCCCGCAGTAGACGCTTGACTCCGATGAGATGAGGTACCACCACGAGCCGAGTGGGAAGTCCTCGTGGTAAAAACATGCGGGGGTGACGACCCATGTCTCACTGATATCACTACTTCATCGTACGTGGGTTCCCGACGACGACGGTTCGCGTTAACGGGCGGCCGTACAGGCTCGTCATCGTCATCATCGTCGTCGTTGTGTCCATCTTGCTCGTCGTGGTCCAGGACGCTGGATCCAGTTGGCGTAAGGTTGTTCAAACTATCCTCGTCATCACTAGTGTGTGTCATTGAAGAGTCAGTGTCCAACTGTGACACGTCGTAGTGCGCTCCATTGCGGTCCGGCCCACCGACGACGGTAGATATATCTGAATCAGAGACATAATCGCGGCCGGTATGTTCGTCGTCATCAATAAAAGAATCCATGTCGGCATCCTCATCCGCGTCATCATAGCCGTCGATATCCGAGTAGTCAAGGCTTGCTGAGTCGACGGAAGGGAGGCGTTGAATTTGGCCCGAAGCGCGGGAGTCAAATGGTGGAAAAGCTGATCAAGATCCCACCCATTGCGGTAGCCACCGCCAAACCCGACTTCAACTTCGTCATCGTAGTAATCAGTCATCTCAGAGTTCTCGTCCTCTTCGGTCCAACCCGTCACGGAATCGGAAGCGTCCGATACTGATTGATCGTCTCGAAGGTATCCACATTGTGCGCAGCCGGCATCATCTTCAAGTTCCCAAGAACAGCGTGGACAGCGAATGACATTATCTTCAACATCGATGATGGGCGCCTGACGGATTGGCTTATTGAATGTACCTCGGAACAACCCCCTTCTCTTGGATGCGTATTCCTTCTGTCGCGCTCCACTTTCTCAGCTTCCTCACGCTGACAATGCTCATGCTGAGCTGTTGTCTCGTTTTTATCCAGGAGCTCTGCTCGACTCGTGAACAGCTGGACGATTGAACGAATCTTCAAAACGTAATGTTAGCGCAAGAGTCCTGAAGACTGACATTGTTCAGAAAACAGAGGGCATCTCACCAAGTAGGCAGGCGCAGGCTGGGTTTTTACCGGCGCTCGACAGTCGGGGCATGTTTTATTCGATCTTCCCGAAGTAAACCACGATGACAAGCACTATCCCGAATGTTAGATATTTCGTCCGAATAATGGGGAACTTTAACCAAACTAACAGTGTAACAGAAGGTATGCCCACACGCGATTGTGAAAGGCTCATAAAGTGGCTTAACACAAATACCACATTGTAAGAGAGATCTGATGTCGTCTACATGTCCCTGTAGCGTTTGAACGAGCTGTGCGAGACTATTTTAGCATCGGTCTGGCGGAGACCTTGGGTAATTTCAAGTTTAGTCTACTTACTCCTGATGCACCGTCCCCCAATCCACTTGTCGAGTTTGTCGAGTTCACATTATCGGGGCCGTTGGTGGACCTGGCTCCCGCGGTAGTAGAAGGCGACATTTGCTTGATGGGCTAATATTCTCCCCAGGAGGAGAAAGATGTCGATATTACTCCGAAAACCCCTGCAATGACAAGGAAACACATGTGCGAACAACCGCGCGATCGAGATTGCAAAATACTGCGACAGTGGCAAGATTCGGGGTTCTCTGTCGGCAAAGCTTCAAAAACGCGGCAGCCACCTTTTTGTCTGAAGTATAGAAGGGTCCGGCCGGAGGAGGTCAGATCCCAATGGCGAACCGCGGGACGATCCCTCGAGGATTCGGTGATTCGTCCCAGCGAAGATTGGATGATAGAATAGCTGGAAGAAAGCGAAGGGGAAAGGAGACTTGAGAAAAGGAGATAAGCAGAAGCAGAAGACGAAGGAAGAAAAAGTTCGTGGTCGATAAACCACGGTCCTCAGCCAGGACACGGCGACGTGAGCATTACTTTCTTTTTCGGAGGTTCCGCGCGCAAACTGAACAAACACCGCGTCAGACAATAGGCGGCAGGTCACCTGACTGCGCATTCCAATGGACTCGATGCGATGGCTCAACAAGCCCCTTTCGACACCTCACAATCCATCAATCAAACAGTCAATCATCTTTGACCTATCTTCATGTGATCGTCTGACTGTCCCTGGTCTCCTGTTTCTGGCCTGAATATGGCAGCTATTATCCAATAATAGCAGTGTGGGCCTCTGAATTGACAATGACACTTCAGTCCTTGAACATACACAAGAGCAAATAGTTTAATAAATAATAAGATAAGATGCAAGACGGTGTACTCCTGAATGGCTGAGGCCTAATTTCCCCTGGTGATGAAGGGCATTATTGTGCAGCTTTAATCATTCAACAAGCCTGCCATTGTCTCCTTCTCTGCTCTGAGTCGAACTCGGCTGCTCAATAGGCATATGTTGAGGTGTTTGCTTTTGAGCCAGCTTACCGAGCAGTCATATGTCATTAATATTATCAAAATTGGCCTCCTAAGTATTGTCAGCAGTTTGGGGAAACAGCTTGATGTGCTGCATTCGGATTGATATTGGCTAACGTGCTTAGACTCGTCACAGTTTTTGACGCTACGACTTGCCTGGAACAAATATTGTCATGAATTGGGCACCGGATATCATGAAAAGTCATTGGTAAAGACATCACGAAAGTGGAGATGAACCCAGATCAGCAAATAACCAAGACTCGGAAGCATTGTGATCCGCAGTACTAGCCAGGAGTAAGAAAAGGGACGCGAGACTAGACTCAATTACCTACTGAGAAACTGTCTTAAAGCTGCTTGCCCCAGAGTACTGAAGGCGACACAGGGAACTGAGTCTTGGAGTCTAATGACAAAGGGGATATGTGCATGTTCCACTGCAGCGTCAGCCTACTCTGCCGCAGCGAGCTCACGTTTCTTGGACTGCTTCAGCTTCAGATCTTCTGAAATGAGGTGGCCGTCGCCAGTCACACCTTTGATGACCTTTTCATCTTCAACGATCTCTCGATCCATGTGCTCCAAGAATTCGATTTGTTCATGAATGAACTGCTTCAGGAATGCCGTGTTGAAGCGGCGGTTGTCACGCTTCCGGTCCCGCATGTACTTGTTGACTCCCCTGAGACGATCTTCGAGAATCTCAAAGCGGTATTCTGCAAACTGATGATACAACTCGCCAAGGTCAGAAATCGGTCTGATAGTGGTCAGTACCGTGTGGTCGGGAATCGCCGCAGACCGTGGGCGAAAGGAGGTCACCATGGTGATCCGCTCGGTCATTCCCAGGGCGCGAAGGGCTCGATGTTCGATGTACCGTCCCTGGAGGATTACCGCCGAACCCTGGCGGACCTGGTTAAACTTGTATTGTACCCCTCGTGAAAGCCGACTTACCATCTGGGGGCCCCGGATCTTGATCGTTTCGCCATTGCCTTTTCTTAGTTCTGTCTCTCCCCCAATCATGTCCTCGCAGTCGGAGAGCATCACCACGCAGACAAAGTGATAGCCGTCAGTGTGCCAATCTACGATCGGATCCTTGTCTTCCCAAGCACTGTCGGAAACATTCTTGCCAGCCTCCTGACTTTTCTTCTCCGCCACCGCTGCGAGAAATTTGGCTTTGTCCTCTTCGCTCTGGACGGAAATGTTAATATGTCCTATCTCGTAATCCATGACGGGAACCAAATCAAGGCCGGCAATTTGAGAAACAATAGCGAGAGTCTGGGGATGTTTCCAGGCGTCGTACACAAACGGGGCACACCTGCGATTGTCAGAGCGCGATTCGAAGTGAGTGAAGACATCACAAACTCACTCTGCAGCATAACCTCTAAGTTGGCCCTTGGCAAGATCGCTAGAGCAGTGATACTTGACAAAGACTTCCTCTCTAAGGGCTTCCTTTCTCATGACTTGAATGGCCTCGGCAGAGAACATTGGGAAGGGTTCGGAGACGCCAACAGGAGAAATAGCACGACGCTCTGGGTATCCGAGCTCTGCCATGGTGTAGACCTTCGAAGGAGGAGTAAAATTGAGATGCTTAGCTGGGTCGAATTCGACGAACTCCGCTTCGGCCTGCTTCTGTGGCTGAGAGGAATGACTCTCCAATCCTGCATCTCCGGTATTGTTGGTGTGAAGATCAAACGCTAGATCTGTGGATGGAGCAGAAGAAAGTGCCCCAGAAGCTGCCATTGTTCTGGTTCTGGATTTGTCAGTCCATAACATGTATCATCCATGGACCTGCAACTACTGGCAATGGGCTGTCGAGGGGAACTTACGTCTTCAATACCGATTCCAACCTGAACCACTTCGATTAGAAATGCGAGTACGTATTCCTATAAGCCTAGTCAACTCAAACTGGTGTTGTGGAGAGGAGAAGAAAGAGAATAAGAGAGAGATTTCGAACTAGCATGATTATCCCTTCAGGCACTTGTGTTGTGTGAATACTGAGTATCGATAATAGGCGATCCTAAATTATTGCATATATAATCTCATACTATCAGTACATACATTCACTATGAAGTAGTGAATCTCGTAAATGAATAGCTTTTTACTTCGTCCTTACATGCAAGCTCTTAGTATAATAATGGACTCTATAAATGAGATCTCTGGTAGTAGAAGTTACTTTATTTGATTCGCTATGGGCAGGGTCCTACTTATTAAACTAGCTACTAACAGGCCTGCAAATCATATATGATAATAATGGGCTCTGTAGGTCTTGTCTAAACTTCTATTTTGCTAACTGTTAATTAGAGTCTGATTTAGTTAGCATAAGTCCCTTAAGCAGGAGCTCCTTTCTTGTCACTGTTTGTGAATCACAAGTATAGCTCCCTAAGGACATTTGGCCACATAGGATATGTGGCCTTAGCCCTCTGATTGTCCATAGACTTCTGGCTTGATTGAAGTTGAAATCGTTGTTGCTTTCCCACCCTATTATAAGTCTAAGTAGAGGTCCTGTTGAGGGCGTAGTAATGTCGTCATTACTGGAAAGATAGCAGATGGTAAGTGGATGACGAGGGCGTACCTGATGTATCTAACTTGCTCATTGAGACCTTAACCGTCCTCGTAGGTGGCCTAAGTTTGTCTGTCCGGGAATCCTCTGCCCTCTTATCTACCAGAGATGACCTCAGGTATAGCATACCGGTGCAATAACTTGCGTCACGGTGGGCTTCATTTCTTTCCAGACCGAACCAGGAAACTATACAAAGCTCCACAAGCAAGGCATCGACGACCCATCGAAGATCCAAAGCACTGATTACCTCTCTCCCACATTATCCACTTGATATTGCTCAACCTGGACCTGGCCAGCCTGGGAATGCTGCGTCGCGTCGACACCACATCAAGGCACTTAGTAGAATCACTCCCTGCGTACTGCTTGTTGAGGAAGCATGCCCCAAACACGCTGCGTCTCATGGATGCTACGAGATGCTCGTCGCATTTCCCAATCCAGTGGATATTTACAGAGTTCTGCCATCCCTGGCGCCGGACATGTGGCGTTTTTGGCCCCTACCTTTACCTGCCAACAGTCAGTCGGTCATGCTATAAATGCAATTATCTCCGACCCGAGTATAAAGTAGCACCAGTGACAGATGTTTGCTTGCGCTTTGGGCTGACCCAGAAGGACGTCAAATCACTTCCCATCATTTACACCATTTTCACACCTAAACGCCGTTTAGCTGACGTTACCCAAGCAAAAAGCGTTGGGTAAACAGCTGCATGGGAGTTACAAGGCGATGAGGCAGGAATACAAGACCCGTCGGGAGCAACTGGAAGAAAACTACCAACACCGAGTTCAGGAGTGGAAAAGACAAAAGCAACAAGGAAATTCCACTCGACGCCCTCGGCGCCAATCTATTCCTACTTCCTACAATACTCGGCAACAACGGAGAGTCAGGCTCGTGGAGAATGCAGGCGACAGTTACATTTCCGTACTGGGATCGCCATACGCAGACATTGGAGCCGGGCACCTTCTGCCGAGCCTGCACCTATCACTGGGAGGATGGAAATGCAAATGACTGGAGATTCATGCAGACCATAGGGGATCTACATCCTCCTAGCCGGGAGGCCTATTTTCGGGCTTTTCTGGAGGCTGAACTACCCCAACATTTTCTACATTGTGCAGCAGTGAAGGCAACTATAATTTCCGGGAACTTTCACTAACAAGAAAGGAACCTAGGAGAGAAGGAACCGATTTTGTAGTAACACCGAAGAAGATCATTGCTGGACGAGATTGTGGTAGTTGTAGGACTTGTCGGGAAGTGAGGATGGCTGTCTATGTAAATTACATCCTTCATCAGAACAGCAGAACACAGTGCTAAAGTGTAAATCTTGGTGGATTGCAGAAGTATATACGTAGTTAAGTTATCTATGAGACGAAGTATCTCCATATGCCAAGACTGTGGGACCGGGCCGGATTTTCCTCGGCACCAGTCCATGTATCGTTCGCATGGAGGCTGGAACATCATTAAAGATCGCAATTGTTCAGATACACTCACAGATACAAGACCACGATCATCTCATCTTATTGTGTGGCTCAGCTTGTGTAAAATAGTCCGTATCCTGAGCCCGAGGCCTTCCATTCATAGGAGAGATGTCATCGCAATCATCCCAAGCCGACCAACAACAGCAGTCATCACAGCCAGGGCAACCCAATGCTTGGGAGAAAGCGGAGCGCAAATTTGCCAAGTAAGCTGATTACTCCTGTTCTTCGAGATCTCTGTGCCGTCTGTTGTATTTTATTGTGTTCTGTGATAGTTTTGAAGACCTTTGTTGTCCGGTAATCCTCGGAGGGCATGAAATGTATCCAACTCTCGTTGCTTCTGAATTTCACCAGTCTCTGCTTCAGACAATGCTCTCTTGTTTAGCAACTAAGGGACTGACCTTGATACAGTAAACATGCGAGTGAATACTATGACCCATGCCAGGATTTCGCAGATCGAAGTCTCAAGTGCATGAAGCGGAACGCCTTTGACAAAGATATGTGTGGAGACTACTTCCAGTACGTTTATTCCATTCTTTCCTGCAACTGTGCTGGTATTCAATTTTGTGGGCTTACATGAGCTAATCTGTTTTCTGAAAGAGCCTATCGTGACTGCAAAAAGGAATGGGTAGGTTGAACTAGTTAATGTCATTCATCAGAGTCAAAACAGCCCAGATGGGAGCAAGGACGGCGCCCAGGGGGAACTATGCGATTATCATGCTAATATTATTTCAGTTGACCCAGAAGAAGCTCAACTAGTCACCTGTCCTGGTATCAGGGGAGAGCGGCTCCAGCGCTGTCGATGATGCCACCTCTGCACCACCGCTCTAGAGCTCTGGGATGCAGTATAGCGGGATAATTCCCTCGCCAACAGTCAAACATTATGAACTTTGGCATCCTATCGGTTTCCCAGGGCAGATATCACTGGTCCTGAAGATGCAGGTAATACCTGAAGATCGGATTCGTTCTCTCCAACTCAAGTCAGGCGTTAGAGGTCCTATTGGCAGGAACGGATTCGCTGTGGTGCTTTGTTATGCAACTGCGTACCTACTGTACGCTCAGGCGAGACCTTCAGTCCATTTGGGGCAGGCTTACAAGAGTCGACTGTTTCGAATTAGGGGTGTTTAACCGGAGTTTGCGCTTTGGAGTTCGAGCGAAGTTTTTGAACTTGTATATTATCGTGTATTGTACTACTGTGGAATTTATCATCGTTTATGAAATGGCTGCGCTACATTTACCTGAGAGCTTGTAAATTCCTCCTTGTGTTTATACTGCTTTCCTCAGTACCGTGCTTCGCGGAGAGCTTGTGCTTCTGAGAGATTTATATAGATAGTATTGTGATGCTGGGAATGAAGACCTATGAAAGACACCTTTTGTGGATTTTCTTAGGATTACAATATAGTCGCCCACTAAGTAAAGCAAAAGAGCCAATAGTACAAGAGATTCAATTGATGATCTATAGCAGTATCAATGAGACATTTGGAAGGACAATAGCTTGTCGACTGACCTCAGCCATCACCGCCTCGGGATGAGTCTCTCCCCGCCAAACATACAACGATAAGAATTTCCGATACAGCCAATTGATCCTCCCCTCATCTTCCGCATTCTTCAATTCGATTCCCCGCACATCTGTGCTGTGCTCGGCTGGGCAGCAAACGACCTTATCTGGTCATTGCCTTGACCTCTCTCCCTGTCTACTAGATCTTATCTCAGATTGTTACCGTCGGGCTTTCTGATTCAAGAATGTCGGCCACCAACGACGCCGTGTTTCATCGGCGGAACAAGCAAATTCAGGACGCCATTGATGGGCAGAACTTGAAGCAAGCTCTACAACTCATCGAGAAGCGCATGAAAAAAGGAGAGGACTCGAGATTTCTCAAGGTAAAACATCCACTACCGCTCTTGGGTGTTATTGGCGCGACCAGTGTTCCGTTTCACTATTTCGGTTGCTTCCAAGCAATGTGACAGAGCTCGTTCTTGCATCATTGTCCGCAAATGGCAGCTAATTTCTGTTCGTGACCAATAGGCGTGGAAAGCAGAGATCCTATACCGCCATGCGGACGACGCCCATCGCCAGCGCGGCCTCGCCGAAACGCTGGAGCTGTGCAAGCTAGAGCCACCAACGACAGATTTAGACACACTCGAGATCTTGCAGGAGACGCTACAGAAGATAGGCGGCCAAGAGGATACTATGAGAAGCTTGTGGGAGAAGGCTGCCAAAGCGAAACCGCAGGACTTAGAAGTTCAGTTGAGGTGGTTTTCGTATGCATTCGAGGGAGACGACTGGAAATCAGCACAGAAGGTCAGTGCTGTACTTGAACTGAATTACCCGCATTCCTACGATTGAGTTTCTTTCGCGCCTAACTGTTCTTCAGGCGGCTATGAGCCTTCAGAGCAACTTCCCCAAGACGCGTAAATACTATTTCTGGGCTATTTTCCTCAGTTACCTTGTTGCCGTGGACAAGAACAGCTCGGAGGCCGAACGGAAGCTCTTTGGGACACTGGCTTATCGTATGGCCTCCAAAGCTGCAGATAGCGTCCCTGCTGATCCAGTATGTTCAACCTTCCCCTTTTCTCTCCGTGTTCGGGGACTCCCACGCTATGTATCTTCGCGGCTTGATGAAATGATTCTTATACCCATCACAACAGAAAGAGTTGCTGAGCACTCCCAGAGCCATACAAAACGCCGAGGAGCTTTTACTACTCATCAAGATCTGCGAATCTCAGGGGCGTCACTCGGAGGTTGTGAAGCTCCTTGCTAGCCATAACGTGGGCCTGAGCTCACGGATTGTCCAAAACGATTGGCCTTTCGTTGGAGAAAAGCTCTCTGGCTTGGAGAAGGCCGAGATGTGGGCTGAGGGTCTCTCCTACGCGAGGGACCTTCTGGCGATTCCGACTAATGAATCAGAGGAGAAGACTCTACAAGAGCGCGACGACTGGGCTGTCTGGAGCTTACTTGTTCATTCAGTTCAGAATATCAAGAACACAGAGTAAGTCGACTTTGGAGAAGAGACCCCTGATAGGCTAATAACGGTCATAGAACTACTGCCGAGATCAGGAAGTTCATCGATGAGTTCATCAAGGCTGTTCCTAGATCACGAAACGCACAATTGGCCCGCCTTGACTTGATTCACTGGAGCTTCAAGTCCGGCAGCCTAAAGAGCGATGAATTGATCACCGCGTGCCAGGAATACTTTGATCGAAATAAAACCAAACTGTATTGCTTCGTAGACCTTCGGAAATACCTGTCCGATTTGGATAAGGGATCTCTAACGGAGTTCATTCAATATGCGTCTCGGACCAATGGGATTCAAGGCGATGTATGTCCAGTTATGATTGCGATCTACGTCCTTGTTCACTAACTCTCTAGATGAAGGAGAACGATCCGTTTAAGGACGTCCCGGCGATCAATGCTCTGAAACTCGAGTACTGCTTCCTGCTTTCGGCCGACGAGGCCAATGCCACACAGCCAAAAGTCGAAGATTTTGTTTCGCGTTGCCTCCAGATCTTCCGCGGTGCAAAGCGTCCTGAGCGTACCGCAGCCGGCTCGACCATCGAGAGTCAGCCAAGTGACGACCTTTGCTTGCTCGCCGCTATGAGTCTCATTCGGTTCAGTGGAGGCTGGATCAATGGTAAGCCGGACCAAATCCCGGACACCAGTCTGATTCGCGCAGCGGGTATTCTGGAGCGTCTCTTGCTTGACTCTCCTCATAACTACAACGCGCTGCTGCTGCTTGTTCGGATATATCTTCGCTTGGGCGCAGGATCCCTGGCTCTTAGGACGTTCAGCAAACTATCTGTCAAACAGCTGCAGTATGAAACAGTGGCCCACAATCTCTTTACACGGCTAGCAACTATCCACCCCCATTCAGCACCGCCAGTTGAAGGTGCAGAGTACAAGGACTTCCACCCGCAATCCGCATTTGTACAAGCCCTCAACTTTTACCGGACTGCGGATGTCACGACAGTTAGGAACAGGACGAATGGGTTGGAATACGGCAGTTATGTGAATGTGGAAGGAACCATTGACCTTCAGAGACGGCTCAAGCACAGTATCTGCCGTAAAATGTGGGCATTAGATGTGAAGCGGATACAGCGGTTAGCTGGAGGAGACAATATGGGCCGGTACAGTGATTTGGGTGAGAATTTTTCATCTCCAGCGGAATATACCAAGCCAAATGCTAACCTGAGCGGCCATTTCAGCAAGAGAGACATCTCCCACGGTAGATCAACGCGTTTTTGATGCGTTTATGAACTGTGAAGCACCGGGCCAGGCTACCTTTGAGGAGCGAGTGCGTTTGGGACCTCTGCCTAAGGTGAGTCTTCTTGTCTCTGGATAGAACGTGACTAATGCTGTTTAGGAACGTTGGGTGAAATCGGCTCAATTGACAGATCAACTGTTCGACCTCTTGAAGAACCTTGCTGCTCAAAAACCGGTGTCTTCAGATTTTGATGTGCCTAGCCTGGATGATCTCCTGGGCTCAGACGCCGAGTCCGAGATGACCGCTTCTGAAATAGAGAGCGTCAAGCTACATCTGAACCTCCTCAAAGTGGCAAAGCTTCTCAGCGGATCAAAATCGGTCAGTTCAGAAGAGGTTGACGCCTGCCTATCGCAGGTGGAGCAGTGGCTCGAGCTCACATCAAAGGACTTCGCCTTGGACGGCGCGAAACTCTCCCCTGTTGTGTCGAGAACTGCAGTGTTCTTGAAACCGGAAACTCCCTCGGCTCCATCATGGAAATATTTACATGACGCTTTCCTCGTACTCGAGTGCCTCAAGGCATTGTCCTTTATATATACTATCGCATCAAAGAAGGGTTCTAAGACAGCAAAGCTTCCCAAGGACCGTGTCGAAAAATTGGCCGGCTTGATTGGGGAAGCGTATGAAAGCGCGAGAGCAAATATTCGTGCTCTCAAGTCGCGAATCTCCGAGCCAGGCATGCTTGGCTCCCTGGTCGACCTCGTTCTGGCTGGTGGTCAGCAACTTCGGACCGAGCTCGAGAAGACGCTTGACATGCCAGCACTGGAACTTGTCTGTGGTGAGCTAATGGAAAGCTGGGAGGGAAGCCTGGATGGAGCGCTCTCTGTGAAGCTGTGATTGGGTCACGGTGATCTAGAGACGAACTCCAACTGAATTTTGGATATATGTGTATATACCGATTCTATACAGATAAAAATGCCTGGCTTCATAGAATTCGAAGGGACTAACCACCCTGCCATGGATGGTGAATCACAAACACGTGTGGTAGCCTTCAACGGCGAGCAGTGATACATTGCCTCTTCAGTTCAACGGTCTCTTCGTGACTGCTAGCACGTGCATCAAACAGTCAAACTACCACCACTGTGTCACGGATATAGCCTTCCACCGTCCTACGCTCCAGTCCATACGTTCTCATCGAGCAGCGACCTTACTTGTGCTAGTATACATAGGTCTTTATAATCACACACTGAGCGAGATAACCCAGACTCATTCAAAAACTGCATTCTCGAATCTCACCAACATGTCCGTCTGCACCAGGATGCTAATCCCTTACATTCCTGCATCCTCATGGCCAGAAGTGTGATACGCGAGTCATCTCTCCTCCATCAGTTCCGAATCCACTCAGAATACGGGCCAGTAACACAACGACCACCTCGAGGGTTACACAGCCGGCCCAGCTCCATTCCTGAATCCTTGTCCTTCCATCAAATATGAGCCTTGGGCAAGGGTAATGGGGTTGTTTGTCAGTCTCCACGCGCAGATCAAGGCTTGTATATCGATCCGTTCTATTTCTGTGTCGCAGGGTTTCTAATTCGGTTGTACCAGGCATTCTTCGTCATGTGTGATGGCGAAGCAGTAAGCTTATGGACCGTAGTGTATGCAGGTAATCGCACCGCAAGTGTGATTTTGATCGTCCTCTTGGCTGCCATGGGCGCATGCTGGATGCTACATCACCAGCTGCTGGTGTTCAGTGCCGCTGCGACGGATGATTGCTGCTGCGGATTACAACCCTCTGGTGCTTGTTCTCTTTCTGGATCTCGACTTGCACTTGCAGAGCGAAAAATGGACCCGATGGAAGCTACACCTACACTGTAGAGTTGCTGATGCCCTTGTGTTGATCTCGCATATAGTTTATCGGAGTCCTTGACACTGGGATTGCTCCTACAAAGAAGCCTATCTAACAGGGCATGATGACTGTTCCTGAGGGCATGCAATCCTCTGCAAGCGAAGTCCATACATATGACTACCGAGATTCGGTGCGCTACTGGAACATCGTCACGCAGGCGACATGCCTCGCTATAAGTACAGTTCTTGTCTGGATGCGGATGTACTCGAAATTACTTATCACTAAAGCACCAGGATGGGAAGACTGTACGTGAAATCCCCGCATGAGGATCATTATTCAAGTTATCAAGCGCTGAGACAGTGGCCCCATAGTTTGCTGCGTTCTCGCCTGGGTATGGCTCACTTTTATGATTTGGATAATGAGTTGCTCATAAACACCAGCTTGGACTGTTAGCATACGTCGTGATCACATTTGAGGCTGACAAATATGGTAATGGCATTCATATATGGGAAGTGGATGAATCTGATCTGCGGAGATATAGCAAGGTGAGTGAGCGCCTTGCACGCGGGTTTAGTGTGTTCGCTGATGAGGTTCAGTGGGCAAATACCTCGCAGATAGTCTATGGCCCTCTGATCTTCATCACCAAACTATCAATCCTTCTGCTTTACTTACGCGTATTTGCTCCCTCCTTCAGAAGCAAGACCTTCTTCTGCATCCACGCGCTCATATGGCTCAACTTGGGGTTCTACTTTGCAGACACGATCGTGAAGATCTTCGAATGCTCGCCTCGAGCGAAGATCTGGGATAAGACCCTCAAAGGGCACTGCATCAATATCAATATCCCCATCATTGTGACTTCCTCAATCAATGTTGCGTCAGACTTCCTGATACTGGTTCTGCCTATTGTGAGTGTGTGGCGCTTGCAAATGAGAAACTCCAAGAAATGGGGCACATCCACGATCTTCGCTGCTGGCATCTTGTGAGAATCACCCTTTGTTATTCGGTGCTATGATATATTCTCGGACTGACCAAGATAATTGCACATAGCGCTTGTATGTGCAGTATCATGCGCCTTGTGGTCAGTGTGCAGAACAAAACCGTCAAGGACAAGACCTACGACTGGTTCCCCGAGTTCTTATGGACGTAAGGCGATTTCCTCAGACGCCGGTCATTATGTCTCTCATTTACGATCAAATTGCTGACTGTGCTGTCTTTGTTCTCCAATGAAGGTCTGCCGAGGTCACCTCCGGGATCATAGCCAGCTGTATGCCGGCTTTACCAACCTTCTTCAGACACTTCTTCAAGCGAGCATGTGCCCTAATCTCGAGTGCAAGCACCATCTATTCATCCCGCTCGGCGAAGAAAGCGATGGAAGTAATCAGTTGGCCCACCAGCTGGTCCGTACGTCAAAAGAAAAAATCGAGCGGCGGCCTTAGCATGACCGAGCTCTGCCGGAGCACCAACTGCGAGCTGGATGATATTGAGCAACAGCCTGAGGAGCACACAGGACGTATCTTCTCAGGGGCCAGTTACACGACTGCCAGTGCCCAGGTGGGTATACTTGAACCTCAAAACGTGGCGTCGGACAGTTATAAATTCGAAAGTGGAGGCGCTGGACATGGGTTAGACTATCGTTCGGGGATTTTAAAGACAGTGGAGGTGGATGTTGCGTCTCAGCGAGGATGAGGCATCTTATATATTCCCGCAATATTCTTTCACTTTTAAGGATATGAGTGCGTCAACTTTCAGTAGGAGTCGAATAATAAGGTACATCATGCGTACACAGGGCAGATGAAGAAGCTTACCTTCCCGAAAAGGTAAAGCACAGGCTCTTATCCTGGTACGGCAAGTCCCCATGCGGGCAAGGGCGCTGTACGGATGTAGGTCAGCCACCCTAGCCCTAAGCCCTAATCGCTCGCCTACGCACCAACGCGGGCGACCAACCAAAACTTTGCAAACTCCATCGCGATTCTATCCGCACCGACGACCGTCGACTCGCCAACTTCCTTCCAGCAACCACCGTCGTCGCCAAACCCCAGTCACAACCGTCGAGATGGCGCAGGAACGTTCCGGAATCGTGGTCGGTCTGAACAAGGGCCACGTACGTTGAATCCCTCTCCCGTTTCCCTAAGAAAAAGAATGTTTCCGGTCGGTATTTGTCCAGTCGATCTCGAGAAATTTGGATTGAGGATACGGAACATAATATGGAGGGGATATATTGTCGGATTGTGAAAAGGACAGAATTCCTTCTTGAGAGGCAGGAAATGGAACAACAACGGACGTACCAATCGAAATTATTGGGCCCGACTTGAACAAAACCGATCGGAAGCATTCTACTTTGGTTTATAAGGAATAAGGAACAATCAGTGAAGCTGACTTGGGTTCCCATGATAGAAAACCACCCTCTCAACACCCCCAAGACCCGGGTCAGCCGCACCAAGGGCCAGTCTTCCCGCCGCACTGCCTTCGTCCGTGACATCGCCCGCGAGGTTGTCGGTCTTGCCCCCTATGAGCGTCGTATCATCGAACTTCTGAGAAACACTCAGGACAAGAGAGCTCGTAAGCTCGCCAAGAAGAGGGTATGTCATGAGTTCTGGATATTGGTCTTCACGGGTGTTCCTTTGCTCGCTTCCCTGGGAATTGCATGACTGCGGTCTTCTGCGCTTCGGAGTACAATTTGATGAAGCATACGGCAGTTGTCATTTGGACACTACGCCCTCAACGATTCTGTCACTTCAATTACGGAGACTGCCATCACCGACTTGTGGAGCGAGCTGGGGGAACACTTGTTGAGAACTTCCGCAATCGTTCATGAACAATGCTAACAAATCATGTGCTATAGCTCGGTACCTTCTCCCGTGGCAAGAGAAAGGTTGAGGACATGCAGAGAGTCATCGCCGAGTCCAGACGTGTGGCTGGTCACTAAATTCGTTTTTCCTTCCTCTGAAAATGTGTTTATTATCGCCAGAGAACGAGATAACGAAATTTAAGTGAGATCGTTTCGGTTGCTGAGTTGGCGCATGGAACCAGGAATTGTTGTCCGTAACATTCAATCCGTCAAAAAGTCCAATGGAAGGGACAAGAATCATGATGCAATAGGCATGGACTAAATACCAAAATGGATCTCTTGAATCTAATGCAACTGGGAGTTTTTCGGGCTGGTCTTACGGCCTCGGTGACTTTGAACCTAACACTACTTTTATTCTATCGGAATGCTTTCTCTCTGATCGATCCACCTGTCACGCGGATATAATTCTTTGCCAACGCTCTTCTGTTTCTCATCGCTGGCAGCAAATGCATTGCGGAGATTCCGTAATGTCGTCAACGTCTACCGTCATCTTTATGCACTCGACTTCCATGGCATCAAGTCGACGGCGAAAGCCGAGCATATTGCGAGCATGCCCGTAAATAGATCGTAGTCATTGGTCATTCTAAAATACACAATGTGATTTCACGCTAATACCGAAATGTCATTGCAGATTCTCATTTCTTTCCAGGCAGTTTCAACCACTTGGGTATCCCGCCAGGTTTGCGTCCTCCAGACTTCTCTCCATCGCGGTCGCCGAGTCCGCCTACCTTCGCAGGCAGAGTATCCTGCGAAGTATCCATCAACTCTGGCGGCTGCTCGACCTTGAGCTCCTGAGCTTGGTTCCGGAGCTCAGGCTTCAGAAGACTTGCTCTGGTTGATCGAGCGGCGGGAGACGCACTTGCGTCCCAAGAGAAGGTGACGAGGACTCGACCGATCATGCCAAGATCCTTGATCAAGAACGTCTGGTCTGCATCAGGAATGATGCTTTGAACCTTCTTCGCACCTAAACCTGGGGGCCCAGCAGGGAAGGACGTGAGTATGAATTTCTCGCTGGCAAATTGCTCCGCCAAACAACTTCTTACGAAGCCGTAGAGCGTTGCGCCGGTATCTTGTTGCCCGAACTTTGAGACAATCTGGCTCTGGTCCGGAAGGCGGACCTTGACGTCGACTTCTCTGACCGCTGCACGCTTCTTTTCCTCCTCTGCTGCTTTGGCCGCGATTTCTGCATCCGTGGGAAGACGGACGGGCCGGGAAGCGGCATTGAGACGGCGCTGGTGCGCTTGTGCTTGGTCCACTGATGGAATGTAGTCGTCTTCATTATACGTCATCTGCGCGGCCTGCGGTGTGGTGTTGGACGGTGCTGAGAAGACTGTGACTGGTCGCGAAGAGGGCTGGATCACAGCAGATGGCTCGGTAGAGGTGATGGAGGGATGAGAAACAGGTTCCGGTACTTGTGCTGATGGCGCAGGTGCCGCCGCCGCCGCCGCTGCTGCTGCATCCAGGGGCTCAGCATGTTCTGCACTGGGCACTTGTTGTAGAGGTTGGCTTTCGGCAACAGTCTTAGGTTGTGCTGGCGCAGCGGCCGCCTCTTGTGGTTCCAGGGCAGCATCCTCAAACGCTTTGAAGTAATCTTGGATCTTAATCATAGCCACCTCAAGAGGTTCCTCTGTCCGCCGGAAACTTAATCTGACCAGGACATTCCCACTATTGAAACCAAGCTGTGCTAGCGACTTCTGGAGATCTTCAAATGTCGACAGTTCTCGTCCCATGATCTGAACTACCGGAGTCTCGTAAAATAAGCGTCCTGATCCCTCGTTGCCGGCACTGGCCACTGGGACGCCTCGTCCGGTGAAATTTCGAGTCGGTCCGCCACCTGCAACACCCGCCTCAAACTTGCGCAGCACTAGCCATAACGTTGTCGTGCTGGGGAACTTGTCTAGAAGCCGTCCGTTGGGGACACCTCGAGCTTCTGCCTCGGGCAGCTGTAAAGCGACCGTGACGATGGAAGGCGATCGGGAGAGCTGTACTAATTCAAGTTTCGCACCGGAAGCTAGCCCGGAGAGACGGAAGACTAAAGAGAGATCGAGCTGTTTGCCCTTGTACCTTCCCAAGTGTTAAGAGTCCGCTTCATTGCTTCATCAAGAGCTCCGGTCACTTACTTGAGGCCGTACTGGCTCGCATTCAAGCCGAGCTTAGCGCATGCTTCTTGTAGTATATCCGTCAAATGTTTCCCGGGTGTTGTCTTGATTGTGGCTCTTCGAGCAGTCGAGTCTAGAACGACGACATGTGAGCTCATGGTTTGGAGGCGATCGCTTGCTTGAATGATATTATTATTGCGGGGCAACTAGGTGAGGAAGATGGCAGTTGGGGACTTTAGGATGAGATGGAAAGAGAAGTTGACAAAACTAGAAGTTCTATATCCGAATAGGAAGAGGTTTGTGGAGGAATAAAATAGAAGTCCAAAGAAAGAGGAGGGCATAAGACATCAATATTCATCTACCTACGGAGTACTTTCGACGGTTCTCGTAGGCAGCGGGCGCAGCGTCATCCGCAACGAAGCTCTCGGCGGCTCTCACGCGTTGCACCAAGCAGCAGAGCTTCCCCGTCATTTATCATCTTTCTCCATCATCGGCGTCACCTTCATCCTCACCTTGAAATCATTCTCCTCTTTCCCCCACTCCTTTGTTTCCTTCAATTTAATTCTCTCAGATCTCATTCAGCTTGCAATTTGTCGACATACCTAATTCAACATGGTAAGTTGAGCTTCCCCTTCATAACCTGACCGACTTGAGCTAATCGAACCCAACCTACAGAGCTCTCCCTTCGATATCAGTACGCACTTTTTCCTGATCTTTATCACGATCCCGCATACACGAGACTGACTGTGTCTTTCTTTTTTAGATGGCGGAGCTTGTGTCGCCATGGTGGGCAAGGACTGCGTAGCAATTGCCTGCGACCTCCGACTGGGCATGCAGGCTTTGACCGTCTCCAACAACTTCCCCAAGATCTTCAACTACGGCCCCTCGACTTACCTCGGTTTGACTGGCCTGGCCACGGACGTCAACACTGTCTCAGACCTCTTTCGCTACAAGGTGAACATGTACCGACTCCGCGAAGAACGGAACATTGCGCCGCAGACTCTGGCCAACCTGGTCAGTTCATCGCTGTATGAGAGACGGTTCGGACCTTTCTTCGTGAGCCCAGTCATTGCTGGCGTGAACAGCACGACGGGTAAGCCTTTTATTTGTGGGTTCGACAGTATCGGATGCATCGATTTCGCCAAGGATTTCATTGTCAGCGGTACGGCGAGCGACCAACTTTTCGGTACCTGTGAGGGTCTGTGGGAGCCAGATCTGGTATGTTTCTTGGTTCAGTTTATATTGCGAGACGCCTCCGCTAACGTTTGATCTCACCTTCCTCAGTCCCCTGAAGATCTGTTCGAGACCATTTCTCAAGCCCTCCTCAGTGCAGTTGACAGAGATGCTCTTTCCGGTTGGGGTGCTCAAGTATACATCATAGAGAAAGACAAGGTGACGAAGCGGCTACTCAAGGGAAGACAAGATTAGATGTTCTGTGTTTGGCACGCATTCCGTTTATTTTTGTTTAATGCCATCTCTCAATCATATCCTGGTCGAAACCTACCCACTGGTTGGAAGCAGTCGCTGTTGTCTCATATCCGCCTTAAATCCTACATACCGTCGGTTGATGGAGGAAGCAAGAGTACAGCGATGTCTGTCCATGTACCTCTAGCTCTGGAGCCTCGGCCCTGATACGGACCTGAATTAGCAAGGGCAGACAGCTACTTTACGGCCTTGATGTCATTTCTTCATGAACCCGATTATAGATTTCCACTCTTAGTAGCCATTCTTCCCGGTTACGGCGCCATACGCCTGGCCACCCTTCCCCAGGAAGCTTCTCACATCAGCAGCGAGCAGCTCCGGTACTTCCCACGCGGCAAAATGACCACCGCATTCAACTTCACTTTCCCGCACCACCGAGCCCATGCTCCGACACCACAAAAGGGGTAACTTGATCAACTCTCGTTTGAAATGAGCCACGGCCAACTTGACATCCCCAGGGATGGTCCCAGAGATTGCATCAACGGTGGACACCCTCTTCAACGTCGACGCTGGCGCATCAGCAGGCGGCGTCTGCGCAGCCTCGTAGTAGATCCGAACCGAAGCCGCGGGACCCGCGACCGAGAACTGGTAGACGCTCACCCACGTGAGAATCTCATCGTCCGTCCAGGGATAGTCGTCCGCCCAGGCGTGTAACTTGTCGTAGATCCAAGCCAGTAGGGCGACGGGACTATCATGTAGCCCGTACCCCAGCGTCTGGGGTCGAGTTTCCTGCTGGCGCATGTAAGCATTTCCCCGGTTCAGATAGTCGAGGGTGGTTGAGATTAGAGCTCTGCTCTTGGATGAGAAGGGAAGAGTCAGGATTGATTGCAGAAAGATCCATGGGTGGCGCCATGGGTAGGGAGGAGCCACGGGGGCGAAGTTGAGATGCACGGCTTTGACGTGCTGGGGGTAGAGCGTTGCCATGACGCGGGCGATGATGCTACCCCAGTCTCCTCCTTGGATGACTTTTGACTTGTCAATGGGTGGTCTTGATATTGATACTGAATGGGATGGAGTATCGTCATGGAAGCGTACCGTATTCCTCATAACCTAGATTGAGCATGAGAGAATGCATCGCTTGGGCATATTGCGCCAGACCGAAGCCTCTCTACATGGACAGGGGCCGGTCAGCTAGAGCAGTACAGCAGGTACTGATGGCACAACTTGGACAGACCTGTTTTACACCCTGCGAGAAGCCAAAGTTCGGTAGCGAAGGCACCACCAGATCGAAAGCCGGCTGATTCTCGTCGCCTTTCGTCAAGAGAGGAATCAGCTTGACAGCCTCGAGAAAGCTTCCTGGCCCTAGGTATTGTGTACCAGTCAACAAGACCGTCATATACAAAAGCCAACCGCGCATATGGTACATTACAGCCATGTAGGAAGAGTAGCGGGATGGCACCCGGCGTAGGACTCTTCTGGTGCACGCAATGAATATCCAGTTGCGCAAAGCCCGGAACAGAGACAGAGACAATGAACTGGCGCAGTTTTTCGTTCAACTCCTTCTCCTTTGCGCGCCAGTCGAAGCCATCGCGCCAATATGCGGTTAGTCGTTTGATCTCGTCCAGCGGGACTCCCAAGTCCCAGCCTGCTGCATCTACTTCATCGGGGAAGGTAGCAGTTTGAAGCTTTTGGTTTAAGAGATCCAGTTGGGAGTCGGGGACATTGATGATGAATGGCCTGATTGTATTCATCTTGATACTTGTCTTGGTTTAAGTGACAGCTGTATTGGTCGAGGCACTGTAGGTACTCCGTACCATGATGTGCATATAATGATATAACCCAGCTGTCATGCCGACGGATCTACATATGACACCGATCGATACCTCGGTTCGTAGAAATGGCTTGTACCTCGAGGATTCCGAGTTTGATTTATCTACTGGGTAAGGAGAACAGAACAGGCGCATGGCCTGGGAATAGCAATATCATGCTAAGGACCCTTATTGTGCCTGCAATGAAGCCATCCATAGCAGTTCAGAGTACATCCGAAGTTGGGACAGAAAGACATGCTTGAACCATGGAACTAGACTGTTTTCAATAAATGAACCCATGATTATTTTGATCAAATTGCGCCAGTCCTTGGTAAGATTTATGGGATTGCCTCATTATCTCAATTGAGTGATTGCCAGCAGGTTATAGTAGGTCGCTAACAAAAAGGTCAACCCTCTGTATCGTCTATGTCATACAAGTCCGGATTAAATTCAATCCTTCTACTCCGTAGTGGAGGAAGCATTGTTCCTGGGATACCCCTCTCGATCGAAAAAGGCAATTTTTGAACATTCCCAAATTCTCTGGTATTATCGTTGTTGTCGTCATCATCACTATGCTGTCAGATTTGCCACCATTGTCCACTCTGTCGTTTGTTCTAGATCTCAGCCACCCAGGTTTACAGGCGGTAAAAGTAAGGCAAGGGGAGGAGGGGTCCGGTGTCTGTGTACAACCAGCAATTAATCCAGGCACCTCTGGTACAGAACCACAATTAATGTGGTCCACTCTGTTCCTGATCCAAACCGTGCTTATTATCGTTATTACCTCTTCTCTCTCTACTTTCAAGCTGAAATACAATGAAAATATTTCTGGTGAACCAGAGACAAAGCATTGGCGGCTGGCGAGGCAAGAGGATAATAACTCATAACAATACTCCGTAATAATCATCCCCATAGATAGATCGGCATGCTGTGGCCTACGGTTTGCAGCGTTTCAGCCTTCCCGTGTGTCTAGACCAGCCGATTGAGAGAAGAAATGGATCTGTCCAGTTTGTGAGAAAGCAGACTGGTTCGTCCTGCTGTCTTTTTACAGATGGAAATCGGAGATCATGGAAGTAGGAGAAGTCTCTTCTGGTCATTCATCCCTCTTGTAGACATAGTGCTACCTATCAAGTGTTCTCGCCTATTCCCCGCGTCATTTTCTCTCTGCTTTGTCTCCGAGTCTACCTCTCCTCCATTAACATCATCTTTAACAATTTATCATAACAACGCAGTCCTCGTTCTCTCACCATGTGCTCGCCCTCTTAATCTTTCGGCCTCCGCTTAGTTCCCTTAAATGGACTGCTAACACGATCTATGTGGTTACTTTGTCCCGATAGAGAGCCATGCTTTGTTTTTCGATCAACGATACTCCGTCTTGTGAATCTCTGATCTCTCGCAAGTCTGCAGCAGTCTCCTGGCGCCCACCTATACCTTAACGGCGGAAGAGCAAACACCATTGGTAGAGGGAGATCAGAACCATTACCAATCGGCAGCGAAAACTCACCGTCCGAAAATTATGCCCGACTCAGTCGAGTCAGAATGGTCGGATTCAATCCTCTCCTGCAGAACCATGACATTCCTCCCCTGCAAATCCCAGTGTCTCCCCAGTGATACGACTGCCACTACGTTCCGAGACGATGACCCCGGGTTCGACTCCTCGCCTACTCGCAGATACGCCGGCAGTGCCCAAAACATCGCCATTGAGCGTTTGGTAAAATTGAAGCAGGAACTCAGAGCGCTTGACTCGGAATCATTCTGGGACCGGCTCATGGAGAGCGTCACCTCGATCTGCAGTGCGCAGTATGGCTTCGTAGCTCGCAAGGTCCAAGACCATGAGCTCGTGAGTGAGATGGGGGATCACAAGCCGAGTCTGCTTGGCACTGCGTTCTATTACAATGACGGGTATGAGACAGTTGGGATGCACAGACACATATATTTTGCTGGGGGCAATCCCTTGTCACATATGGACCACGAGAAACCATGTTTGATACCAAACAACCTTGAATCCCTTACTTCTTCCTGTCCGGACAAACTTCCATTTCCCGCGGATGGATACTTGGCTGTGCCGCTCTTCTTTCAAACGAAGTGTATCGCCCATCTCGGTCTCATGTGGTCCAAGTCTGGCCTACAGAAGCGAAGTCTACCGTGGTCATTCCTAGAGATGATCCTGTATTCGCTGGAAGATTTGGTTGTCCAACGGATTCATAACGATGCCGAGTGTCCGAATCACAATGAACAACCGAAGACAGAAGCTGCGGGCACCCCCGGAAATGTAAGAACCGTCGACAGTATGAACTCCAGCATTGCCGGTTGCTACGCCGAGTTCACGACTCAGCCCCTCAAGCCGTATGCTCGAAGCCTGTCCCATGAATTACGAACGCCGATGCAAGGAGTTGTGGGAATGCTGGACGTCATGCATGCCACCGTACGAGAGGCCATGCAGGGGAAAGCTTCTGCAAAAAATGGATATGTCTTTCAATCTCTCAAGGAAAGCATCGAGATGGTGCAAGGTTAGTTGCGAGGAAACATCCTTCCGGAGCAAGCCGCTAATGCAACCCAATTACAGACAGTGCAAGACGGGCGGTTGAGGCTGCAGATAACGTCGTCCATGCCTACGATCTCAACATGCAAGTTCCCAAAACACCCCAGCGGGAGCGGGAGAGCGATCCGTTTAGTGGCCCGGTCCAGTCACCGATTGAAAGTCTGCCAAACGTCTTCACCGAAGGCAGCAACCCATACAAGCGGCGACGGAGCAATCCCGCTGACTGGAGCGAAGCATCGACGCCAAAGACTAAGGCGCCCCGACGCTCGGCCAAGAAAGAGCTGTCTCCGCGAAGTGAGGACGTCAAGAATGCCGTCTACGAGAGCGAGCAAATCGTTCACGCAAATTCCTCACATCACATCGATGAGGTCATGGCAGACATGTTGGAGACGCGTCCCCGTTAGCTGTGAGGAGATCGGCACCCCATCTTCTGCTGGAAGGCATCAATCTTAATATGAGAAGCCCCTCTCTGAGAGTCACCAAGCTTCGTGGCCTGCTTCGACTGGTGATAAACGAATCGCTCCATGTCGGCGGCCGACCTGATTTTACTCTGAGCGAGGCTACAGACCTAGGAGAGAGGATTGAGGTTCGGTCACGATCTTCCAACGGGGAGGTTTTCTCCAAAACTATCGTGTGGAGCGTCGATGAAGCGCTACCGGAAACTTTGCTTGTGGATGATAAAGACCTGGCAAAGTTGATTTCGTGCGTCTTTCTAAACGCAGTGAAGTTTACAAATAGTGGTACGATTACAGTCAGCGCAAAGGTTGGTCCTAATGTCGGTAAAGTCTTCATCACCGTGCGAGATACTGGACCAGGTATACCAGAGGCATTTTTGCCCAAGCTCTTTACACCTTTCGCAAGAGAAGATGCGTCAATCACTCGGAGCAAGGACGGCCTTGGTCTCGGACTTCTGGTCGCTAAGGGTCTTGCTAGGAAGATGGGTGGTGACCTGATCTGTGTTCGCTCATCTACCTCTGGGCCCGATCATGGCTCGGAATTCGAAATCAGCATTCCCGTCACTCAACCCAAGTCAAGCAACAAGCCGGTAGCTTGCATGGCAAGTAGTTTGACGCCTCCGGACGGCAGCGATTCTTCGCGATTGAGTACGACGAGTAATTCGAGCAATTCCAGCGTCGAGCAGTCCATGCTATCACCCTCGATTCGCCAGCCGAGCCAGCCGATCCAACAGCCGTCCCCAAGCTTAACCGAAGAATCTTCTTCTCAGACATCGACCCCCGTTCGCTCCGTATCCACCGCGAAATTTATCCGCCCTTCAATCAACGGGGATGCGTATGACGAGAAGCTCGGACAGAAGCACCCGCTCACCTTCCTGGTAGCCGAAGACAATATGATAAATCGACGGGTTCTGGTGAACATGCTCAAACGGCTTGGGTACCAGGATATCTACGAAGCCTGCAACGGAAAGGAAGCCGTGCGTGTAATGCAGGATGTTTTGGCATATCAGAAATTTAAAACCTCGAGTCGGCCCTCCGACAGTGATCAGTTAGAAGATTGCGGATGTAAGCGCACGAAACCAGTCGACGTCGTCTTGATGGATCTCTGGATGCCGGAAATGGACGGTTATGAGGCAACGTCGAAGATCCTCAGACTGGTAGATGAATACCAGCGCCGGGCCCTTCAGGAACAACCGAAATCTCAAGCCAATAACTTACTGCTGCCGCTCCCCACGGTACTTGCCGTCAGTGCAGATGTAACCGATGAGGCTCTCGGACGTGCCTCCAAAGTCGGCATCAAAGGCTACATGACCAAGCCTTATACGCTGTCAGATCTGGAAAGATTGATCGTTGAGTTCTGCGGCGAGGCGACAAGTCCCAATCTTGACCGGATGAACATATGATGACAGCTGACATGATTCGCTTTGCTACTCCCGGCGCCTTATCACCTCTGCCTTTTGCATTTTATTGTTTGGATGTCTATTTAATGTTTCTATACCCAGTTCCGTGTAAGATGAAACTCAGGCACGGACACGTTTGCTTAAATTTATGATGGACGATACATCTTTTGTTAATACATCATTTACGGCCGATGACTGTGACAAGATCACAACATGAATCCATTTGATTCCAAAAATAGATGGGATTGGCCATCTGACAGGCACTTTGTTTCCGGTACGGACTACATGAAGAACGCAGAGAAGGGCACTGGTTTGTAAACCAAGTCATTACATCCATATCAAGCTCAATCCACAACTATAACAACAGAACGCTGGAAATGCAACAGATAGAACCCAGGATAGTATGAGTGTCCCAGCCCGCAGTGTCATCACAGGTCATTTTCTTCTAGTCTTCTCAACCAGCCGAGATACCCCGACAAACAAGCGTAGACAGTCAACATTTATATGTCCGTCTTAGTAGCTGGGGGGTCCGCGGATATATCAAGTAGAGATACTACAGATCGAGAGAAAAAGAACGCTACTTCCCATGCAACAGATGTCCGCCGACTAGTCTCCCTCTCCTGCGCCCAACTTCACCCCCTTACGTCAGCTTCTGCTTGATGAAGAAGGACCGGAGATGCGACAGTTGCCAGGCACATGTAGCGGACAGCACGGCGAGTTGGATGAGTGTCCAGCGGACAACACGGGCGTTGGTAGCCTCGGATTGATCACGGAATTCAGCTTCACGCTCCTACAATCGAACGAACGTCAGCAAATCAGCAACCGCCATCTCCCGAAAATTCAAACAGTGTAAGACAGTCGGAAAGAACACCATACCCGTTGGAACACCTGCTCACGGCGAATGTCCTGTAACCGCCCATTGAGATCCTTGACCTTCTGCACAATATCCTTCATTTTGTCCTTGTCCTCGGTCTCGATCTTGCTCGTCTCGCCGATGGCAATATCGAGGTTCACCCTGACGGCGCCCGCGGGGGCACCGGACAGCCAGCCGCCCACGGCAGCGTTGGTGTCGGGTGTAAGGCAGATTCTGTGCTCGCCAGCGTCGGCGGCGGAGAAGGTGAAGCGGCCGGCGTGGCCGTCGCGCTTTGAGACGACGCGGTGGTCGTTGTCGAACGTCTCGTCGACGGTGATGAGCATCTTTAAGCTGGGATCGACCGAGTACGTGCTGGACTGCTGGTTGATGACTTCGGTTTTGAAGTTTCCTGCTCATTCAGATAGAATTCTTAATTAGCAAATCGATCCACAGTAAACAGAATCAATAGAAAGGCCATTACATACCAACAACCAGGGTGTCCTTGGGCAGGTCCTCAAAGAAGCATTTTGTTTGACGGCCGTCCATATAGAAGTAGAGGGCATTGGCGGGCACAGCAAGACAGAGGACAGCACATAGGGCCAGGGCTGACGAGAGCCACGAGGCCGATGATCTGGTCGGAGCCATATTGAAGATCCTAATTGAAGTCAGGACGACAATCGATGCTGGAAGAGAGACTGGCGTTGTCGGTGGTTGATGTTGAACTGAATGAAGATCTGGCACCAACGACGGGACGGTCTTGGCGCGATTCGACGGGCGGAATGGGAGGAGACCAGCCGTTTTCTGCGTGCCGGTTTCCTTCTTTCAGCCATCACGGTCGGCATCTCGTCATTAATTCCATCTTTGAATTTTTCTATTTTCTCTTATCTAGTACTCTGTCATTAGAGGTATTGGATCATTTTGCGAACTTCTAGATTGACTGAAACTTTTTCCGGCGATTTTAATCGCCATCATGGCCGCCGCCGATGTGCGCGACATGCTGGATTTGCCCGCAGAGGGCCAGCCTCGACCTCACAAGAAACAGAAGGTCGTCGAGAAGAGACCAGGTCGGTTTGCATTCATGATAAATTTTACTAGATGCAGACACTGATATCCAGGCCTCAGAGGGGATTACTCGCGAGCTCTACGCGCTTCTAGGCGAAAGGGCTCCTCCGATCGCCATCAATGAGAACAGATACAAGGGACGGCCGAAATGGATGAGCAAGCTCAGAGTGCGCCCATGGTATGTCTTGTCTCGCGGAAATTGGATGTTTTGACTGTGCTGATTGTTTTTTTCCTTACCAGGCAAATGACCCCCTTCACCAACAATGCTCGGTCGGATGGACTTGTTCTGCGTCACTGGCAAAGACAACCAGAATCCGCAAACGCACCGGCACTTGAAGGACCTTCGGAGATGGAGGTCGATGAGGCGAAAGTGGAAGGAGAGGCTGCAAAACCAGAACAGGAATATGCATTTGCAAAATACAATGTCAAACCTCGAGTACCGAGA
This sequence comes from Aspergillus novofumigatus IBT 16806, assembly GCF_002847465.1. Lineage (NCBI taxonomy): Eukaryota > Fungi > Ascomycota > Eurotiomycetes > Eurotiales > Aspergillaceae > Aspergillus > Aspergillus novofumigatus. The sequence continues at coordinate 2,124,689 of NW_020194278.1, forward strand.
CGCTACACGGACGAGGAATACAACCGGCACCTGAAGAGCGATGACTGGTCGCGCCAGGAGACGGACTATTTGATGGATCTTGTCGAAGAGTACGACCTCCGCTGGGTAGTTATTGCCGATCGCTACGATTTCCAGCCTCAACCCATGGACGCCGAAGCCAATGCAACCGCGCTCGTCCCGGCTAAACGGTATCGAACAATGGAGCAGATGAAGGCGCGATACTATTTCATTGCTGCATCAATGCTCGCTCTGGAACATCCACCATCAGAAATGTCCGAGGCCGAATTCGATCTGCACGAGAAGATGATGAAGTTCGACCCAGACCGCGAGCGGGCTCGCAAAGAACTCGCTGCACTCCAACTAAACCGCACCGCAGACGAAGTACGCGAGGAAGGCATACTTTTGGAGGAACTCAAACGCATCACATCCAACGAGCAAAACTTCATGACCGAACGCAGGGAGCTCTACTCCAGACTCGAAGTGCCCATCAGTGTGGGCAATACTACCATGTACCAGTCTAGCCAGGGCTTATCCCAGCTCCTGCAAACCCTCCTCCAAGCCGACAAGAGCAAGAAGCGACGCTCCATTCTCGGACCTGAAGCCGCCGCTCCCAGCCCCGCGGGACAAACACCTACATCGAACGCCCCAACCAGCGCACGCGACAGCCGAGCAGATACCCCCAGCCACGCATCCGCCGCTCCATCCAGCAAGAAGGGATCAGTCGCCGCCGCTGCCGCTGCCGCCGCCGCCGCAGCCAAGGAGCCCCACAAACCGTCAAGACGCTCACCCCGGCCGAGGAAGCCCGGTACGGCGTACAGCACCACGACCGTCTCGCTCCGGGCGTGCAGTTCCGAAGCGACCGCGCACAGAAGCTCACCCAGGCCAAGTCCAACGTGCAGTCTCAGAAACTCGCCACGGCGCTGTCAGAGCTGGAGATCCCTCCGCGTCTGCTTATGCCTACGGAGCGCGTGTGCAAGGAATTCGAGAGGCTTATCCACTCGGTCAACCTGTTACTTGATGCGCGCAAAGTGTCCGAGAAGATCGAGGGTGAGATCCGTGTTCTGGAAGCAGCCAGAGAGGAAAGGGAGCGCAAGACGAAGGAGGTCAAGGACAAGGGGAAGCCGGAGGTCAAGTCCGAAGAGGTGGAAAATCCTGATTCTACAGCTGGAGACTCTGCTACGGCAGCTCCCGCGGCAGATGATCGTGCGGATAAGGGACGGCAAGGTGCCCAAGATGCGGATCAGAGTGCGGGGGACCGCGATGGTGTATCTCATAAACGCTCAGCCAGCGTACTGAGCAATGGGAGCGATAAGAGTACCAAGCGGCAAAAGAAGTAGCTGTCTCGGTGGGATATCTGGCGTCGGTGTTGGTGGTGCGTTCTAATATACCTCTGTACGACTACATGAATTGATATCGTCTTTCTGGCCCATTGGCAGTCTTCATATTTTCTATGTGCTAATAGGGATAACATTCTGAACTAAAAAAACGGCATGGTCCCGTGGATGTTATTCCTCCCCTTGAAAACCGAAAAAGGCATTCTTTGAAGTTATGTTCCATCAGACTCGCCCGTCGCATCCGCGCTCCATATCTAAATTAAGCATCCATTCATCCAGAGAACTTCACTCTGGGTCAGAATACAATTCGAGGCAGTCTTGGTACATGCTAGCCCAATCATCGAGGGTTGTTTCCGGGTCATCGCATTGGAGGCGTTCCTCATTGTCCGCATGGGAGTGCTGGACATTGGGTCGTTCGAGAGCATCTTGTGATATTATGCATCCTTCTTTGTCTTGGGAAGTACTGCGTGGATTCTCTTCCTTCACAGTATGCTGTGACGAAGACATTGACATACCATCGCTCGCAGTATCGCGGCATCTCTTACGACTAGGAGACCTCAATTTCATGGTTTGTGCTCCCGTCTTCCGACCAATGTCGTATTCACAGCTAGGATTGGTTGTTGTCATTGCATGCCTATGTCCTTTTTGCTTTGGATTCTGCTGTTCCATCCGTAGGCTTTGTGATGACTGTAGTTCTCTCGCAGATTCCATCGAACTGTCTCGGAGACTCTCATTGAAGGCTGGCGCACACTGCCCCAATGCATGACGCTCACTCACACAGTCGCTCGAGCAATTTCTAGGCTTCTGACTCCATAGAACTCTTCGGTTATCAGACATTTGAGCGTTGGCGTGATTCTTTCTTCGATCTGCGAACCTACGCCAGGTGCGAGAATTGACGACAGAGTCGCTGGCATTTGAAGGCCTGATGGGAGCAGTTGCGCCAGACCAGCGGGAAACTTTCAAACGATCAATAATATGCGCAATGTGGGGATTGGTCGGCGACTCCCGTCGTGTCGACGATGCTTTGCCGGACTTTTTCTCAGCAGTTTCGTCCCTGTCTCCATCTACCACAGTATATCCATAGCCAAGACGTCGCCCTCCGGACATCCATCCAATACTGACTTTGCGCGGCGACGTCACTCCATTGCTCATTGCGACGGATCCGAGGGAGGTTATGGACCGGTTCACATCAAACTGTTCGGTAAATCTGCTCTTCAAAGCATCTGTTTTGCCAAGAGAGCCACAATCCAACGAGGGAACATGTTTTTCCAAGAGTGATACGCTTCGAGATGAAGCATTAGGGGAAAGAGCAGCGAAAGCTGTCCTGCTACAGCTGATTTCTCTCTTGTTTTTATTCATATTTGTCTTCTCAAAATTCGCTGGAACGTCCGCGGACGCAGAGCTAGTCCTGGGAGAGTAGCATGAAGACGCTTGCCTCGCATCTTGCACTCCCAGCTTTAATACTCCTCCATCCCAGACCGGTGTCAGTATCCTAGCGGGACTACCAAAGCGACCGCCTTGGTATTGCGCGGCCCAAGTACCGGAGGTGCTGCCGTGTGGGTTCTCGTAGCTTGATTGACTGGGTGATAGGATCACAGGTGAAGTTGACGCAGACGCAAGCATCTTGGAGATGTCCAAATCCGCGAGGTGGATCGACTGGTCTTCGCAGGTCGATTCTTGATGTCGTTGTCTTCTTCTCGTGATAAGAAGTTCTGAAGAGCGCTCGGTTGACGGGCTGACCAGATTGAAAGTATGGAGTGGGGTATTAGAGCCACGACCAGGAGACCCTGGTTGTTCTTGGAGGGTAGGAGGGATGATGTCCTTGCCTACGAAGATGTTCACGGATGCTTCTGAAGCCGAAGCAATTGGGACAAGGCCGCAGTTCGTATTGTTCTCGCCGGAAGAAGCTCCATTGTTAAGGCTCGCGGAAGGACGAGGACTCCCTCTGGCTTTAGGACTTGGGACATTGGGTTCGTGGGATATGAAAAAGCCATGCATTGCCTGCGGACTCCAGCCTTCATGCTCTGGTGAGCTGAGTGACACTTCTGTGTGCTGATAAACCGGACACTTGTCGTCCTTTGCCAAGAGACTGTTCCCTTCGTTGCGGTAGGGTTGCGCAGGAAGTACACCCTTACGCCCAATACTGGCCGCAACCATGCGAATCGGAGTGGAAATGAATTGTGCATCACTGTCATAGCCTCTTTCGCTCATCAAGCCACTTCCGAACTCATGTGGTGTGACAACGGCGCCGTTGTACTTCGCAGACTTCGAAGAGATCGAGAACAAAGAGGTGCCGGATCTTCTGTCAGATCTTCGTGAAGCCACATTCAGTCTCCTTGATTCTCGAGAAAGCCTCCTTCGAAGCCTTTCGGAAAGCCCATCAGAGGAATGTCTTGGACTCTGGGGCACGATTGTATATTCATTCGCAGATGAAAGACCTGGTGATGTCAGAAAGGGCGTCCACCACAGATAAGGAGCAGGTAATTCTCAATCACCTCTTGGATGGTCGTCTAGGAAGAGTGGTGTCTCAGTCTCATTCAGTTGGTATGGTTGTTCAGCAATGGACGTTGAAGGGGATTTCCAAATCCTTCTAAACCGACGGCAGAGAAGGAGCTCCATTGAGCATCAGTGAAGTTCCCGTGCAGACAGGATGCGATGCTCGCAGACACATCGATCGCTGCGTAGTTTGTTGAAGCGAGGCATGTCCCGAAGTTGAACTGTAGATGCCTGGCTCAGCCCCGAGAATCTCATGAAGACCATCATGGATGCTCAAAACGGAAGCAGCGAACGCCTGCTGGTGGTGAGGGTCAAGAGAAGGAAGGAGGCGTAGGTGTTCTTGCTTTCTCTGGCTTTTGAACCCACAACATTGCGATTCTTTCTTCCGTTCTGGAAGAAGACATCTAGGGATGTTATTGGCTATTGTAGATATATATATCATTCGGCGATATAAATGGCTGCCTCTCGGGTCAATCTACATCGGAGGAGCAGTAATACGCCGAGAATATTACGCGTCGAAATGTCCTGCCACCAATAACTAAAGGTAATAGCCACTTGCTCATCTCATGCGTAGTCTAGAGTCTGAACATCCCCCGAGAATTCGTAGACTAGGAGTTTTCAAAAAGCGGTCTAGGTACACTCGCAAATGTCATCGGCTCTGTCCATTCGGATTGACGAGTCGGATGTAGATCAGCTTCGTCCTTATCATTTGGTCCGTAAATTCGAGTCTACCAAGGACATCTAGGCTTGAGTCTGAAGCAATTGTCTTGATTGTTTCCATCCAAAGGGTCCAGTCTGACAACCGCATCACTCTACTGATATAATGATCAATGGACCAGTAACGTAACTGTGCTATATCACCACTCTTGCAAGTACTCCATTTTCGTAAAACAATATTAGGCATCTCAACTCTTCTACAGGATGCGGAGGACAGCTGTTGAAAACCTAGATGGTGAGATTTGCATGTATGGTACGAACCAGTAATCTGGTACCCAGGTACTGAAACTGTTCCTAGGTTCCTAATTAGTGGCCGATCACGGACCCCGAGCCGGACTGGCCAGCGTTCGCCGACATCCCACTAAGGTACGGAGTACAATGGACACCAATTATGGGGCCCAAAGACTGGATGCAATGGCTGGAGACTGACAGATTCTGGAGGAAAGCCATCACGCCATTTTGACTCATGACTGATTGGGTATGGTCAGGAAGAGTTTGTCATACTCCGTACTCCGTACATCGACGGTCATTGAAACATCGATTTACCTTATTATTACCTGTCATAATAAAAACACCTAATAGCTCCGTGTCTTACCAGCCAATTACCGCCGATTACCCCTCCATTCCCCTCCAACGACTGTACTGTCTTTTTTTCCCTCGTGCTGCTCCTATCTATCGGCGGGCCCACATCGAGGGGCTTCCCCTCTGTCCTCTGCTCCGTATCCCAATATTAAATAATCCCCCATCCCTCTCCCTGCTTCTTCTCTTCCTCTTCCTCTTTCATCCCTCCCTCTTCCCTTTTGAACTCACCTTTCTTCAGCAAGAGACTGATCTCTCTTGTCTGTTTTTGTATCTCGTCTTTTTGTGTGACTTCAATTCACCCCGCTTACCATATCTCCTTTCTTCTCCGTCAAGTCTCGTCTCCTCTTTTCTCTCCCCCTCCGTTCATATCACACATCGTTCAAAATGGTTCAATCGTAAGAATTCACCGGCTCTCTTGACTGTTCGACGCTTTCATCTTGACATGCACTAACATCTGTGTCTGTAGCGCCGTTTTGGGTTTCCCCCGTATGGGAAAGCTCCGTGACCTCAAGAAGGCCACCGAGGCTTACTGGGGCGGCAAGATCTCTCGTGATGAGCTCCTGAGCGAGGGAAAGAGACTCCGTGCTGAGCACTGGAAGATCCAGAAGGATGCCGGTGTCGATATCATCCCCAGCAACGACTTTGCTTTCTACGATCAGGTCCTCGACCACATCCAGCTGTTCGGCGTGAGTTCCCCTCATTGTTAAGGCATATTCCACTAGGTAGTCTAACAAAATTATTGAATAGGTCGTCCCTGAGAGATACAGCAAGTACAACCTTGACCCCCTTGATGAGTACTTCGCCATGGGTCGTGGTCTCCAGAAGCCCGCCTCCGAGGGCCAGCCCGCCATTGACGTTCCTAGCTTGGTATGGTACCCCTTCCAACAACCACGTGTTCTAAGTGTTCCCATTCTAATAGGGTATCTACAGGAAATGGTCAAGTGGTTCGACTCGAACTACCACTACGTCAAGCCTACCCTCCAGGAGAACCAGGTCTTCAAGCTCGCTGCCAACCCCAAGCCCGTTGCTCAGTTCCTCGAGGCCAAGGAGGCTGGCATCGTTACTCGTCCCGTCATCCTGGGTCCCGTCTCCTTCCTGACCCTCGCCAAGGCCGACCGCGGTCAGAAAATTGACCCTATTGACAAGATCAACGACCTGGTTCCCGTCTACGTTGACCTCCTTGCCCAGCTGAAGGCTGCCGGCGTTGAGGATGTTCAGATTGACGAGCCTGTTCTCGTTTTCGATCTCCCTGCCAAGTCCAAGGCTGCCTTCAAGCCTGTCTATGAGAAGATTGGTGCTCTCGGTGACAAGGCTCCCCGCATTGTCCTTGCCACCTACTTCGGTGACATTGTCCACAACATTGATGTTCTCCCTGCTCTGCACAACCTTTATGGTATCCACGTGGACCTTGTCCGCAACCCCGAGCAGCTCGATGCTATTATTTCCGCTCTTGGCCCCAAGCAGGTCCTCTCCGCGGGTGTTGTTGATGGTCGCAACATCTGGAAGACCAACTTCAAGGCTGCCATCGAGAAGGTCGAGAACGCTATCCAGAAGCTTGGAAAGGACAGAGTTATTGTCTCTACCTCCAGCTCTCTTCTCCATGTCCCCCACACCCTTGAGAGCGAGAAGAACCTCGATCCCGAGGTCCGGGAGTGGTTCAGCTTCGCTGTTGAGAAGACCCACGAGGTTGTTGTGATCGCCAAGGCCGTCACCGAGGGACCTGCTGCTGTCCGTGACCAGCTCGAGGCCAACGCCAAGTCCGTTCAGGCTCGTGCCTCTTCCGCTCGCACCAACGACCCCAAGGTCAAGGAGCGCCAGGCTGCTGTCACCGAGGAGATGCACGACCGCAAGTCTCCCTTCCCCGTCCGTCTTGCCGAGCAGAGCAAGTCCATCAACCTTCCTCTCTTCCCCACCACCACCATCGGTTCCTTCCCTCAGACCAAGGAGATCCGTATCCAGCGTAACAAGTTCACCAAGGGTGAGATCACCGCTGAGGAGTACGAGAAGTTCATCGAGCAGGAGATTGCCGAGGTTGTCAAGATCCAGGAGGAGCTTGACCTCGACGTTCTCGTCCACGGTGAACCCGAGCGTAACGACATGGTTCAGTACTTCGGTGAGCGCCTCACCGGGTACGTCTTCACCACCCACGCCTGGGTCCAGAGTTACGGATCTCGTTGCGTGCGTCCTCCCATCATTGTCGGTGATATCTCGCGTCCCGCTCCCATGACTGTCAAGGAGTCCAAGTACGCCGTGTCTATCTCCAAGAAGCCCATGAAGGGTATGCTTACTGGCCCCATCACCTGCCTCCGCTGGTCTTTCCCTCGTGACGACGTCCACCAGTCCGTCCAGGCTCAGCAGCTGGCCCTTGCCCTCCGTGACGAGGTCATTGATCTGGAGGCCGCTGGCGTCAAGGTCATCCAGGTCGACGAGCCTGCTCTGCGTGAGGGTCTCCCTCTGCGTGCCGGCAAGGAGCGTGAGGACTACCTGGCCTGGGCTGTGCGTGCTTTCCGCCTGGCTACCACCGGTGTCTCCGATGGTACTCAGATCCACTCTCACTTCTGCTACTCTGAGTTCCAGGACTTCTTCCACGCCATTGCTGCTCTGGATGCCGATGTTCTCAGCATTGAGAACAGCAAGTCTGACGCCAAGCTGCTCAAGGTCTTCGTCGAGGAGGCTTACCCTCGCCACATCGGACCTGGTGTCTATGACATCCACTCTCCTCGTGTTCCCAGCGAGCAGGAGATCAAGGATCGCATCGAGGAGATGCTTCCTTACCTCCGCCCTGACCAGCTCTGGATCAACCCTGACTGTGGTCTGAAGACCCGTCAGTGGCCCGAGACCAAGGCTGCTCTGACCAACATGGTCAACGCTGCCAAGTTCTACCGCCAGAAGTACACCAAATAAATGGGGTGACTGGCTTTTTCAATGAACGGGGACGACATTCTTCAACCTGTCGCTCCGGAAACAAACGAAACTTGTTTTCGTTTGGTTAATGTGATGAGTTACGACGATGATACCAAAAGTTCAACATAAGGGTTCGGGGTTTTGTATTAGAAAATATGGGGGTCAACGGAGTTTCAACATTTACGATTTCAACATCGGCGTTCAAGCCAAACATGACTGCCTCTACATGCGGTCAGCATTTCCATCGGTGGGATGTTTCTTTTTTTCGCTACTTCGGTTTTAATCAAAAGGGATATGCATGATCGCGGCAGTCGGCGCCGCTGATGGTTTTTCTTCAATATTTCAACAATGTGTTGTACATGACACTGGAGGTGCTGATTCAGGTCTACCTCTTAGAGCCTAATCAAATGAAAGGCAACTTCCAATATATCTCTCTATCTCAGTAGACATTGTAGATGGTGACTTAAGGTCTGTGGATACGAGAATATTCGTGAAAAGCATGTACCGCAGCAACCGGCTGTGATGTGAAGAATCTCCACTAAAGTAACTAGCGATGCCGTGGCGTCATACTATTCATGAGAGATGAGGTCCTATCTTTGAGCTTTCATCGCAGATGCTCACAAGCCCATATCCCGATCACAGCCACGGACACCATGGAACAGCAGCCCCTCGACCCGCAATCGCCCTCTCCCCAAACTTCTCTACATACCACTTCCTCCCCCAGCGCGCATGAGGTAGCATATTAGCAACCGCATTAACAACAAAGACAACCGCCGGAAGAGGCAGGGGAACCTGTAGTTTCTCCGCGAACGCCGCAGCGGGCTTCAGCCACGCAGCAATCTGCAAGGGCGGCGAGGCATAGGCGAGTGCCTGAGCGGCGGGAAAGACGGCCGTGCCGACGAGAGCGAAGCCGAGCCACTCGAGCCATTCGAAGACGTAATGCGGGTAGAGGATGGAGCGGAAGACGCCGCGGGCGGGTGGGATGACGTAGACCTTGTCATACTTGTTCTTCTTGCCGTTGGCGTTGGCGTTGGCCTTCGCGTCCCTGGACGAGGACGAGGACGAGGACGATGCCTGGATGAAGGTCGGATGGTCCTCGTTTTCATCCTGGGTGATATCCTCGTTGGACTTCTTGGCCGCGTCGCGCTTCTCGGCTGCTTGGCGGCGGAGACGGAAGAGCGTGCGCTCCGAGTGGATGTTGCCTATCATGCCGGCTGCGAAGAGGACCATGCCCAGGCAGGGCAGGAAGTGCGTTGCGGCGGAGTAGGGCGACGACCCTCCCGGAGCGCCGGAGACGGCGCCGTCGGTTTTGTACCCCAGCACCGGGACGTGGTATCCCACCAGCCAACCGGCCAGACAGGTCGAATTGAGCCAGTTGAACAGCACCGCCATGGAGACGACGGACGCATGCATGGGGGACATGCTGGGGGCCGCGAAGAATGGCGAGATGATGGCGCGGTTGACGTAGTGGATTACATATAGGGACGCAACGAGCTTATTAGATAGTGGGAGCGAGGTAATGTTGAGCGCTGGCGGCAATTTGTAAAGGAGGTAGAGCAGATTCACCGGTCCCACGATCTCCATGAGAAACCAGCCTAGTTTGCCTGGGATGTTCAGCCAGGATCTCTGGTAGGAGCCTTTGCCTGCTGGATGCCAGGAGACAGCCCATTGGACGAGCGAGAGCTGGTTTACGTTAGATTGCGATATTTGAGGAGTATTGTATAGACTTACCACTGGAAAGTATTGGAATACGTTGAGCAGGGTTGTGTAGGCCTGGGGACTGGGGAGGATGAAGTCTCTCAAGGGGGGAAGAGACCCTAGGAACGACGAGATTGCGGAGCCCATGTTTGTCTGTCTGACACATTAGTATAAGCATGAAATAAGGTGAAATTAATAATATGATCAACGCTAATTCGAAGAGAAACATACGGGTTAATAGTCCCTGATCAAGCTACCTACTTATTCCAAGGGTCACGCTGGTTTGGGATGCTGAGATGCTCAGGTGCTTAGGCGCTCAGGGAGTCTGAGACGATGGTGATCAAGGGAACTCCGGAAGTAAATTCTCAGATCATGACTATATACACCACTCGAGTCTCAGCACAACAAAGAGAAGTGAATTTAGGGATATGGTGGAGGTGAATCCCACGTCAACAAAGGAGGATCAACAGCTTGTGTTCATCCAATGATGTCACGAGACAGTCACTGCACGTGATCAGCTGCTTAGCTACAGGTCGATGTATCGAACATTGATCAACTCCTTGTCACAACTGAAGGTGGATGTATCTCTTCTCGCTGCTTAGCAGCCAGTACTCATGATGTATATCTAGGTATATATAAAACGGCCGAGTACACAGTATATGGGAGACGTGGAGACAAATGCGTCCCAATCCAGGAGGTCAAGCATGGCATTCTTAATTCAAAATGAAGTAATGCGCAAGACCTGGCTTGAGTGGCTTCTGATGTCTATGCCGAGCAATCACCATCCATCAACAACTTCTATGCAAGTTTCTCTTGTGCTTCAATCAGTCGACGTATCCATAGTGTCAGCCACAGTCTGCGCTAAGGGCTGTCGTCGCGCCGCCGCTAGTCTCTCCGCCTTGAATGCCTCAATCTTGGCCTTGAGCTCCGTATCTAGACAAAACCAGTCAGTCGCGTCGCTTTCGAGCTTGAGACAGGCAAGAATGAAAACTTACCAGGGGTTACATCCTCCATCTTCAGCGGAGCTCTGTTGAATGGATCATGTGGGTCACTAAGAAGGTGAGACCGAAGAGTAGAACGATCCATGGATACCCTGGAGCCAGGGAGGATAACTGGATCTTCCATCAAGGTATAGATCAGGGGATCTAGCGAAAACTGTCAGCTATTTGGCCATCACAGGTAAGTAATTCATCGAACGTACCCAAGAATTCATCAGGAATTTCGCCCAGATCCTCCTCGGCTTGTTCATCAGCCTCCTTGGCCGCCCTGACCTTCGCCTGCAGCTGTTCCCATTGTTGGAGCTCCTCCGGGGATTTTAGCGACCATTTTCGGAGGATATCCCCGGCCTTCTGAAAATTCGCTGGCTTGTAGGACCGTCCGTCCCTTGCCACGGCGAGGATGAAATTTTCCTTGCCCATCAGATTGAGATAGACATCGACGATTTCACTCAGCAAAGCACGCGGGTTGAAACCGTACTCTTGCAGATTGTCCACTCGTAAGCTGGAGCTCTTTGGGCCAACCATGGCATCCAGGTTGTAATCAAGCATGTCTGCCAATCTCTGGACAATTTCAGGCATGGTGAACGAGTCTGCCAACGCTTCCGTAAATAGCTTGAGCATGGCGACCGTCTCATTTGTCAACTGCATGTAGGATTTGGCGTTCCGTTGCGCGGATGCGAGATGCTCCTCTTTTTGCTGACGCTCCTGAGGATCCATGTTGTTCCCATTGCGACTGAGCTCCACCTGGGTATTATGAATCGTGATGAATGCACCAAAGGATTCATCAAGCACGTAAGTCACGTCGTTTAGAAGCAAGTTCACAAAGCGAACGAAAAAGTCCAGATTTTGCTTGGACTGGTTGTAGAGCTTTTTCCGATAGAGAGTGTTTGGCCAGATACACTTGATGATCTGGAAGATTTCGTAGCGAATGTTGAACTTGTCAAAGAACTGGGTGTGCGTCCCCGTGTGCTCTGCTTCAATATAGAACTTCATGACGGCATGTAGCAGGTATTCATTAGCAAAAGGGAAAGAGTTCAAAAGATCGACTAGAACACCGCGGGCGCCACCGGGGCGAGGCCATGTCCCCCGAAACAGGATCGAAACAAGACCCGCTTTCAGGTAAGGGTTCTTGATGTAGTCCGAACTCTCCAGAAAAGTGATACAGAGCATAACTAGCTCGTCTCCCTGTGTCGCGGTGATGATCTGGGGCATGCACCACATGATGAATTTGAAGTTGCTGACAATGTCATCAACAAAGTATTCAGGGAGACATTTGAAGACCTCCGGCTGCTGCTCCGGAAGAGGCAACTTAATCGGTTCCTTTGGAAAATTGACACCGGACACAAGCCTGAGCAGCCAAACGATGACGTATCTCATGAACAGCATGGAGCGTGCCTGCCATTGGTCGTCGAACAAAACGCCTTGCAGACTGTACTTCAGAGCGAGACCCAAATCCAGTTTGTCCTTGTATTTCTTCAGAGCCTGTTCGAATACCCTAAGCTGCACTGGATTGTGGATCCATCTGGGTCGCTCCAGCTCAAACCTCCTGATCGTACCCTCCATGTGCCGAAGGTCCTTCTCAAGCTGGTCCAGCTTTGACGTCAGGGACTCACTACCGTAGTGATGAGCAGCAACAGTCAAAAAGAAGATTTCAGTGATGAAGTTGGAAGTCCCTTCTTCTTGCTTTGAGTAAAACGCGTCAGACGCATGCTGATCAGCATTGATCTTGGTTTCATCTTTCATATCAACGCGTGGGTTCCGGTGCAAATACCCCGCATCGATCCTGTCAATCTAAGAACCCGGTAAGCTTAGTGGAAGAGCATGATGAGACGAAAGTGCCAAGCCTACCTTGGTGAAGGTTGCGTCCATGAAAGGTTCACAAAGCTTGTCCAGACATGTTGTGAGATTGAACATGAAACCGTCCGAAGCTACAGTAGTAGGATCCACCTGCATTGCTCTTCGTTTGTGGTTGATGTTCAACGCGGCAGCGAACCAGTCCAGGACTCTGTCTCTTGCCTCCTTATTCGCGCGAATGATATGGTTGACGACATCGAACAGATCTGAGCTAAGCATCTGCTGTATCATTCTCATGGATCTCTGCGCATTTAAGATATATGACTGATCTCGAGTCTTGGGACTCGAGAAATAGGTCATGGTAATATTGCCCTGGAGAGGTGACAAGCGGAACCAGGGACCCAGAAGCGTCTCCTTCTCAAACAACGCTGGATCACGAGACTCGTTGAAAAAAGATGACTCCGTAATAGCAGCGGCAATGACCGGATTACCAACCAGGTTTCGCAGAGCCTAGACAGGTCAGCAACAGGAATCTTGAAGAAAAAAGCGCTAGAGGCATAGTATACTATTAGATAAGACTTGTAGTCATCATTGATAGTCATCGAAGCGAGGTCACGGCTCATCTCCTCTACGGCGGCGATGAAAGCCGGCTTGATGCTTTCGTCTTCCTCAAATCTTTTTACAGCTTCGCCTAAGAACTCAAGATCAACTCCCTTATCATCTTCGGGATCCAGAAGAAGATATGGCTTGAGCGGAGACCGATCGGATGGCTCGAGCCTAAGAGACAACGGAATCAGCCAATCTGTCGTCCGTTTCGTCAACCGAACAGGGGAGAGGCAGGAACCCACCCGAACATCTCCGGCATCGTGATCGCGAAGATGCAATAGCTCATGCATAGGCGCCGCGCCTCACAGATGACACCGAATTTCGGATCATCCTCGCGGGCACGGCGAAAACCCTTGTGCAGCCTTGAGATCCGCCCCCAGCATGGCAATAGATAGTCCAAAGGCTTCTGCTGGGTATTCGAGGCGGCTTCAAGGAGGGCCTGGTCCAGTACAGTCGTGTCGATGCGCGGTTCGCGACTCTGGTCCTCGAGTTCGCTCCGCAACCCAGGCAAGTAGATCAACTTGTGCCCATGGATATCCTGCTGTCGGTCTTCCCTCAAGCTAAGCTTGAAGACGGCGCTTAGTATGCGATCCTCAAAGGATTCAATACTCTCTTCTGCCTTCGGTGGCGGAGGCGTGTTCGATACCGGGGTAGCAGATACTGACTCCGGTGCAGGACTGGCAGGGGCTGACGGTGTGATCTTGATTCGCTTGCCTTCTGATTCTTGCAACTCCGGCCGAGGCGAAGAAGTTTGTGAGCGCGGTGCGCTGCTGATATTTATCTGTGGCTGCGGAGCGTCGGAGGTTTGTTGAGGAGAAGGACTGGGCAGTGAAGGTGTAGAAGGCTGGGTAGAAGCTGTCTCTGGGGCTGCTGCATTCTGTGAGGATGAGGATGGGTTTCCAAGCTTTGCGAGGCGCTTGTTGCGGATCTGCACAAGGAGTTTTTAGTGGTCGTCCAGCCATAAAATCACTCATTTTGACAACAAGCATCAATCAGTACAGCACTCACCTTATCCGCATCAGAGAGAGTATCTGACATCGTCTGTTGACAGGAGATATGAACAAATGCCCCAAGAGAAGAGGCTCTGTCAGCGGGGCAGAAGGGTGCGGAGAAGATAGAGTAAGCAGTTCCTAGTATGACTGATCCAAGAGCGATCAAAAAAGGCAACAGTCAAAGAAATATGTACTCATGGGGAATCTGGGCACATCTATGATTTAATAACAACAAGGGTAACGACCGGCCAGGCCGATGGATGAATGCTAGTGGTCACTCTACAGTACTGGCGACATTCGGTCATGGTCGCTGAGATTCGCCTGCATGATTAATGTCCTTAACTAAGCCAGGCAGACCGCCCTTGCCATTCCTCCACTTGTCAAGCATGAAAGATAATACATTATTATTCACTTCTCCCTCTGAAGAACGGTATGAAATGTCTCTTGAGTTAATATTTCAGTTTCTCTCCACAGCCGTTGATAAAAGTATTTGCACAATTAAAGTAATCATAGACATCCAGTAACTCATCAGTCCATGGGACGCCATCGAAATCTCCACCAGTCATTTGCTTCTAATGCACAACAGAAAAGCAGACAGAAGGAGCAGCGGCCAAAAGGAATTGTGAAGAACCAAAATCGCGGGTCAAAATGCAAAAGGACGTATCGTGACGCTGGCTAATATCTCCCCTTCAGAGAGTCTAACCGCCGGCAGCTCTTAAGTTCCATGGACCTCGCCTCCTTCATCTTCTCTACATCTGGGAAGAACCACCCCTGGGCTTCTTGCATCATCCGGTCCCGAGCATGTACTTCGCTCTCGCATTCGTACCGCAATTTGGTGATATAGTCCACTTCGACTTTTGTGTCCAACTGGCGAAGTTTCTTCGCACTGTAGTCTTCCACGTCCCTAGGATTGACGAAATAATTGATGCTGTATTTCGGTGTTGTCCGCTGCATGGTGTGAGGGGGTACAGCCGCATCAAATCTGTAGGAAGGACCGGAAGGAGACGACGAGCCAGAGAAAAGAGAGGAGAGCAGAGGAAGCACGAATAGAAGGATAAGAGGGAGTAGTGACTGGAACGTTGCCCAGCCAGACGGTGCGGCTTCGGCCTGAGCGCTGGCTTCGCGAGGTCTTCGTCGCGGTCGGGGCCCTCCAAACTGGTGTACCCGGAAACCTGGACCTCCGCCCATATTGAAAACAAACTGAGGACCTCCTAAATAACATCCGTAAGCATTAACCCTCGGAGAGACAAAAGAGGAATGTGAGCCAAGCGTACCGAAAGGACCGAACCCTCCTCCTCCGAACCCGCCATTGAAGAAGCGGTTGAACAGCTCCTCTGGCGATATCTCCTCCTCGAACATAGGACCACCAGCACCCGCTGAGCGCGGGAACCCACCACCGAAAGGAGACGCCCCGGACGGCCCAGCACTAGGTGTGAACCTGCTGTCCGGATCTCCACCAAACTTATCATACTTGGATTTTTTGTCCGGGTCCGATAGCACTTGGAAAGCACGAGAGACCACTGCAGCCACATGCATCAGCTACATCCGAGATCCCAAGGTTTCAGCATCTGAGGATGAAAGAACTCACTCTTAAACGCCTCATCCGCCCCCTCATACCCGTTCTTATCGGGGTGTGTCAGTAAACTCAATTTGCGATATGCCTTCTTGATCTCCCCATCCGACGCTGACTTGTCCAAGGCTAGAATCTCGTAATACGCCGTGCTCGAGCATTTTCGTATCCGGATCACAGCTGCCTTCTGCTCCGCGGTGTATTTGCGATCCTGGTTCCCCTGGTTGTGTTCGCGTGATCTGGCTGAACCGCCAGTATCCGCGCCGGATGCTGAAGCGGATGGCATGGTGAAAGAGCGTAGCTGATGGGTTTAGTCGTCCAGCGGTGATTGAAAATCGTGGCTTGACACGCGCTTGATCGGTTATCTATTGTTTCTCCTCCTATGAATAAAAATTGCTTCGGAGGCGGCGCAAGTTAAAAGGCGGCAGAGGGGCCGATCCGATGGCCGTAAGCGACGGGAACGAGAGGATAATGCGCTTTCCAGACGGTAAATAGAACGGGGTTGATGTATTAACAGCGAATAAGGATGAGTAGCGTCAATTTGACCCTAGGGTTGTGATGGTTGGTCTCCCTAGCTCTGGAAGATAAACGTGGTGTCTTTTTGGAGTTCAGATGTTGACGCTAAGCCGCGGGCTAGGCCTGTCAGATTATCACTCATCCGGCGGTAGCTTTGAGTACTTTATCTATCGAGCAGACGAGCTACTGTCGCACGACCGAGCATTAATCTGAAGACAATCCCCATAGTCCTTAATTGAAAAATCTGCTTGCTTCTCATTCTATAACCTTCGTTCATTATTGGAACATTTATCTAGAAATTCCTGGTCATCCGGAACAATGGCTGGTGAAGATCCGACGGAAAAGGCGAAACAGTCGCTCATGCAACGAGCCAAGGCATGGGGAGGTAAGGACCCAGCTTGCAATGACTACACGATCTGTGATGAATTCCATAGTCCGATTCAGTAACAAGAATCTAATCAATGTGTCTGCCTCTAGAGAATCCGTTCCCTCCCACTCTCCTGGCGTCTCTCATCACAGCGCAGCACATGCGTCCGTTCCAATTCCTGCCTATGCTATTCCCTCCGGTCCTTCTATTCACAAGTTATGCGAATATCCAGGGCTTTAAGACAGACAGCGCGGGGATCAGCGCCGCCTGGTCGGGCCTCTATCTTCTGCTTGCAGGTCGGCGGCGACAGCCGTTGATGAAGAAATGGGGCGCGCGGGGAATTGTTCGTGGCACGACCATGGGTCTTTGCCTGCTCAATATGGTGGGTGGTGGATTGGCTTATACCCTGGGGAAGAGAGAAGATCGCGATGAGTGAAAAGACGATTGCACCGTGACGTTGTATTTCTATTTGATGCTAGGTATATGGTGTGGAGTAGGGTGTTCCGGTTGGATCGTTTGTCTCAGTATATATGCTTCGGGGTGATCGGTTCATGTATAATACGCGAAATAGGTGGTAAAAGTCATTACGCTACGATAGCGCCGTCTGAATCTACTCCAAAGTATTCACAGATGCTGTGAGTTCGCCTACTCGGCGTACGGCCGCTGGGACAGGATGTATTCCCGGACGTTGCGAGGGATCAACCAGTCGAGATCCTGCGAATTCGTCTGAATGGCCTCGCGTGCTTTTGTTGAGCTCACGGGCCTCTCTCCCGGCTTCTTCCCTTCTACAAGCTGTATGCGCTGCGCCCACTCACGCTTGCCGCCTTCATTCTCCCGGCCGCCCTGAGCCAAGTGGAGCAGAAAAGCCTTTTGCTCTTCCTTGCTACCCCATTCATCATCGGGACGCATGGTGACCCGTAGTCTATGTTGGGAGAGGAACGGCCCAAGCGGTTGGAGGGTATGTTCCGGGGGATAGTACTTGGGGTTGAAGATCCGGATCAGAGTGTCGTAGCCCGTGAGATGGACCTGCTCCAGGGGGTTCGAGTATATGCCCGACTGCTCGATCTCCGCCGCTTTATCCACGAAGTATGGTTTCTTTGTCACTCCAATGTCGATCTGTTGGAGGCCCGCATTTGCCGGAGAGGGCGAGTTTGTTCCCAGGTGAGATAACAGGTCCTGCGCAAACAACTCCATCATAGCCAGACGGTCTTCGAAGTCGGCGGGCTTGGATGGCTTATCGGCATTCTGGGTAGCGAGGAGTAGCAGCAGTCGCGACGGGACACTGGGTTTTTCGAGAAGAGCTGAGCTTGCAATTCTCAGATGAGCGAGAGTTGGGGGTTGAACGAGGAGTCCAGGACATAGAGTACATCTAGGGCCTGCGAAGGCTGTTTTTGCTCCTGTAATTGGTTCGACCGGACGGAGTTGAGTATCTCGAGGTTCCTGGGAGAAGCGATGAAACGCTTCAACGCGGCTTGGTATTGTGATCGAAGCGCCTGGTATGAGTTGCTCGCCATGATGGTTGACTATGACAGTCAAATTGGCTGGCAAGACACTTCTGGCCTGATAATAGTGAGAAAGGACTGTCAAACTAAGGTAGCAACACTCCAAATAATGCTTGATGCAGTCACGTCAGAGGCGGCTGACTGACGTCCACAGGTGGGGTCATTTTGATAGATCATCCAAGGTTAAGAAGGCGGGCGGCTGCAGTTCCAGAATGCGCAGCCCACGGCACAACGAGGGCAAATATCGAAGGTAGCAACTTTTATCTAGTCCATCAGAAGCACTTGGAGAGCCAGTTTAATGGCTCTATCCAGGGTCCAGGGTAGCACGCCTTCAGGGTCAGCCTACTCGGCAAATAACTGGTCTGTGGGCCAGGGGCCGTATGACAAGCTCGTAAGTTGTAACAGCTTAATTAACGCGGAGACGATCATAATCATGGGTCACTGGCCTCACAAATCACAGCTCCATGAGAGCAAATTCGGACAGCCTGGAAGAGTCTTTGATTCCCACCCTTGGGCCCGAGGCCTGATGTCTGGAATTTGACCCATCTCGAACCTCAAACTCTGTACGGAGTAGGTACTCCGTATTTGCTTGGGGAAGATCGTCTGAATCATGTTTCAAAACTATAACATGCTCATACTTGAGGGATCTGAATCTTCTGAGGCTTCTGTGATCATAATTTTGAAAGTTCTTCAGAGGGAGTTATCTAGAATATGCAGGTATCGAGCTGTATGTCAAGTACCTCAATCCCTGGTTGGGCCAATTAAATACACCAGGTACTGGGACATATGGTTGATGCTAGTTAAGTCTATCATATCATTGTCATTAATCAGGATCAGACTGTACATCGGAGTGTGACATAGTTTAAAAAGGGGTCAAACTACGCAAAGTCTCACTGTCAATCTCAAGTCCACTCTGCTCTGTGGTTCAGTATCACCGTCACTGGCCGACGTCAAAGCCACTTCCGAATGTGAAACATTATATTATTGGCCAGGGTGCTTAACATGAGAATGAACGAAGACAAAGGCCAAGAAAGTAACAGACTGTAGCACAGGTCCCTCGCACCATGTTTCAACTCAGCCTACGGACTGCCTGGATAGATGCCACGGGTCGCCAATTCAATCTGTCTACTCTGGACAACTGAGAAAACTAGACATTGGTCATTTTTAAAAAAAATGCCGCGACTCAAGAACAATTTGCTCGTTGTCTAGACTCTCTATTCTCCACCTCGCATCGACAATCCATAGACTATCCAAGCCTATCGATTTTCGCTTGCTGGCATGATGACTGTTGATCGGCGACTGTCAAAGCTCGCAATTTACCGTAGATGGTTGCATGCCGCTCTCAAGGTACTCCATAATAGACGCGGAAATGGCACTATTTAATTGACTCTGAAGACGCACGCTCATTGTATGTGAAGAAATAGATAGTTGCTTCTGTATCTCACGATCAGAAAAGGGGCAAAGGGGCATAGAATCCACCGGAACCAAGAGTTATGCCCCGTCGTCAGTATTATCGGTAGAGCTACTTCCTTCATGCAAATTAGACAGGAGGACATGAGTTAATAACGCTTGGCGAGAGGCACAGAATGTGTTCATCCCAGAGCAGACCAAGATGATTTTGCCCTTGAATTTGCAGGATCCATTGTTTGTATCCTGTAAAGCTAAAAGTTATGTACTGTTGGGCCTAGGACTGGGAGCGGTACATAGTATCATCATTTTCGATTTCGAGTTCCTTCGGGGCTTCGCCTCTCGGGACAGTGCCACTTAGGGAAGTATCTACGTACTTAATACCCTCGTGGACTACTCCGTATACCGAATGGCCAGCGCATGCTAAAGTCTTGAACTTGGTAACTTGGCATTTAGATACCTCCAGCAATACTATGCTGAAATCACCATCATTTGGCGTATATCAACAAACTCTTCAGTCTGTCTAATAAAAATTCTACTAACCGTATCCCTTGTACCTGTGCCGTGTCCTAAATGTATCTGGATACCGGCAAACCGAACGAGAAAAAGGAGGGAAAATAGGTACGTAAAGGTAAGCTACCAAGGAAAAAATCCCACCACAGCAACGGAAAGGAAAGCGTGTGTGCCACGGACGGGAGGCACGCGGAGAGATTAAGCAAGGGGTACCAGCCAATCACAGGCCACCAGGACAGCATGAAACGGGCCTTCATCTCAGACTGCAGCCAATCTGCGTGCGGTTCCTGAGCTTAGACCCACCGCAGTAATTGGATATTACTTCCATCCTTTGTGTCAGATACGGAGAATAATCCACAGAAAGGGGTCATCACCAACAATATCAGAATAATAACTTCTAGGAGACATTGTTGGCTTCCTAAGAGGATGTAACAGACTGACTCGAAATGGCTATGCCTGTCGACATCGAAGTACAACATCACAACATGATACAGAGTTTAGCCTTTTTACCGTCGATTTGGTCCTTTTAGTTTCTCCACTTAAGCACCACCCACTTCAGAGTCTTTTTAACTACGGATAGTATGAGGATTATCTAGTTTAGTCTAAGTGCAGGCTGCAGGCTGTACTAGGCACCTTACCTGCTTGAAGCAACTACACGGGCTGTTTGTACCGTGTATCAGATACGGGATACTTGTCGCAGAGACAAATAATCATAACCATAATTAAAATTTAATTAATTTAATTTGAATCCTAAGGCTACAACCAATACTATACTAGTCTGTGATGTACCAATATGCGCCGATGGCCCCTCCCTCCTATTAATTCCCCTACATCAGCATCTGGTCTCCCTCTTCTCTTCTGGGCTTTTTCCTTTCCATCCAGACTGTCTGCGGCCTTCACTTCTGCTTCGTGTCAGAGATCATTCCTTTCTCTACGCACAGCCACTCTTTCTATCGGTTGCGAATAGATTTCGCTTCCCCCACACTCGTTTTTAGGCACAGTCTTCTCGTCAGAAAGAACAGAAAACCCAAACATTCTAAAGATCAGCAAAGGCATTGATTGCCATTGTGCGATACATCATTGAAAATGCAGTTCACAAGCAAGCTTTCCGTCGCTCTTCTGGCCATCCTGGCTGCCGGTGGTGAGGCCAACCACCAGGCTCTCCATGGTCGCAAGTTCTTCCACCCCAGAGGCTTGAACTCGACCACTCCTGCTTCCACCTCGACTGTCGTCGTCTACCCGACTCCGGTCGAGTCTTCGTCCGCTGCTGGTGGCTCGCTCTCCGTGATCACCCCGAACCCCATCCCTCTCAGCACTGGTGCTCCTGGATCTGATGGCTCCAGCGGTGACAATGGCGGCGAGGACGTCACTATCACTTACACTCTGGGTGCTGGCAGCACCAAGTCCGTCGTCACCACTACTATCCACAAGACCTCGACTGATCTCCACACTGTCTACGCTGTATGTCGCATTGATTATTCCACTACTCTAGTCATATTGCAACCGATTGAACTGACCCTGTATCATAGCCTTCCTCTGACGGTGTTACCACAATTTCTTCCACCTCTACCACCACCGCTACTCTGATCGCTGTTTCTTCTCCTACACCTGGTTCTGGCAGCTCTGGAAGCGGAGACAACTGCAAGCCGGAGACTGTCACCGTCACTGCTACCGTCACTGTGGTATGTATTTGATTCCGTTCATGTCTCAGCGCGTCGTCAGTGCTAACGCAACGCAATTGTAGACTGCCCCTTCTGCTTCCACTCCTACCCCCGCCGGTGGTGACAAGGATGACGGCGACCTCGAGGACAGCGGCGCCAACGAGAACTACTCTGACAATGACAAGGACGGCGACGACGAGGATGACAACGATGAGGATGACGATGAGGAGGATGACGACTGCGAGGATGAGGACGACAACGAGCCTACCACCAGTGTGCCCACTCCCACTGCTCGCCCACCCTATGGCTACGGCAACGGCACCATTCCCTTCCCCAGCGGCGCCCCAAAGCCCACTGGTTTCAAGACCAGCAAGCTGCCCTACCCCACCGGCTTCCGCCGCCACTAAGTTAGCCAGCCTGGTGCGAGTCGCCGGGTATCCGAATCCGTGACAATGGCCGTTCTGTAACCGAGAGATCATCGATTCCGAGGCGAAATGCGCAGGCTGGCGTTGTACCTCTTGAACGAGGGATTCTCCTTCTCCTTTTTCTTTCTTCTGGTACAAACTTAGTTCGGGCACAAACTTCATTTAGACGTCTTTTACTCTTCTTACGTTCTCATCTTATCCGGAGGGGGAGATATCTTTCTATGCCTTTCCGGTGCTTCTTTTACTTTCTCTCCGACGAAGCGAATCATGCCAGATCTCGCTGATTTAACCAACAAAGTTGCTTCTTTTTGCAGTTCTGGAGACGCTTCCGGCTGAATTTCTGTATTGCCAACGGTCATTGGTCACACATCTGGCGAGACTCGGATACTCGACATTGTTCAGCGACAGTGCTTTTATGCAAATTGTATGAACTACTTCTGATCTGCCGGGATGACATAGAGATGCACGATCTACTGCATTCCGGCGGAGTGACGATCTCAATAGACTATGTAGCGAGCAAATCCATTTCAATGATTCTATTGCATTTGCCTGCCTGTAATAGGGACAATAGCACGTAGCCATTGTACTCAGTTTACTGATTGCTTGTTGGACCTATGCACTTTGAACCACCACGAACTCTATGTTAGTTGTATACAGAGTAGCATGCAACGATCTTTCATACTTGAGTAGACTATCACGTACATAAACACAATATATTATACAGGGTATCACATATATCAAAGCTTTCCACTCTCCAACTGCAAGACGGCATCCGAGCCCTCTGTCAAAATCCGCTGCCTCATAGCCTGCCATTCCAACCAAGTCACACCCTGAACCAGACAATCCGCCAGGTCATCCATCTTGCGCACATCCGGGGGTTCAATCACAGGCCTGTCATCCTCTGCTGCAACTTGCCCTTCGGCCTTAGTCCTCGATACCGACCTCCCAGGATTCGATTTGCCAGCCCACCGCCGCAGATACGCATCGACCAGAGCTCGAAGCTCAGGATCATCCGCGACAGACAGCCGAAACGGCGAGCCTGAGCCCGAGCCCGAGCCTACCTCCCCGCCTCCCATCCCAGCACGCAACCACTCCCCCGCCATATTAATCTTGACCTTCTTCCCTTCCCTAGCTGAAGCCTTCTTCTTCTTCTTCGGTGCATCCACGTCCACCCCCACCCCGAACCGATCCTCCCAATACGCCCCACCCGCCTAGGCTCAACACCCAGCACCACCGGCCGCATCCCCGCCTCTGCTCCTCCCTCCCCAGCCTGTCCCAGCGCATGCAAAACAGCATACAACATCCCCTCAAACACACCCACCCGCAGCGTCCACTCCTGCACCGCGCTCCCACCCCCCGAGCGAAACCGCTGCCGCTCAATGAGTACATGACTGGGCTGGTAGGCATGCAGCAAGCCCGTGACGAGCGCATACGCCGTGCGCGCATACTCGGATGGGGAGAATGTATGTTTCTCTTTCTCTTTCACTTTTGCGTTTCGTTGCTGCTTTGACGTACTTCCTGGGGAAGACCAAATGTCAGGGTCAAGTAAGGCGTCGGAAACAGCTAGCCGGCGCCATGCGTTTAGCGTTACTACTGCCGGAGCAGCAGCGGTAGCTGTGCCGCTATTGCTATTGCTATTGCTATCGCGCGGGACAAGAAGATGCGCGTATGCGAGATTCTGAATCCCCATGTCGATGCTTAGGATACTCATAGCGCCTGTACTTGTGCCTGGGCTTGTGCTTGCGCATGTACTAACTCGGTTCTCGGGTTCTGGCTGCGGCAGTTCCTCCTTCAGCCGGGCTATGAGAGACGCCTTTGTCCCTGAGGACTGAATCCCCGTTGCTTGGGCGATGCGCTGCAGCTGGGATGCTTTGAGGCTGTTGAGCCAGGTATATGAGCTGAGGAGGGATGGTGATATGCGCATTTTTCTTTTTCCATGGATGGCATTGTTATTGCATTGCCTGAGTGGATTTAGTTGCTGTACTCCGCAGACTGGCAGTAACTTTAAGGTGTTATGCAGGGCAAGCTGAATACCTGCTTACATAATTTACACATCTTATGTTATGTATTGCTACAAGATATTATGTCTGATGATCGATATTAATATTATAAGATAACTCATTCTAATCGAACTAATGGCATATACCAGGCCGGTACTACCTCTATCAAGTATGCGACAACTCCCACCCCAGAAGAGGCAAGGCTTTTTGATCGAATGCCCTTTCCCATGTGGACGCCATGACCCGACAAGAACCGATGCAAGACGCTGAATTGCAAGCCACAAGAAAGGACAAGAAACGAATGATGAAACATGACCCGGAACTCCGTTCTGTGCCACCCGAACAGTGAAACTCCCAAGTGAACGACCGAATGTAAAAAAGACAAGGTATGACCGTAGACAGTAATGCTGGTGTGACGCAAATCTGACATTCAACTAGGTCCCCAAATGTGCGCGCGCGGTACTGCCTACGACTCAGCGTCTGGCAGACTGCTCGCCACGTCAGTGGGTGACAGGCTCTCGCGCACATAGAGAATGGGCGCCCAGACCCTCCAGTGCAGGACGCCAATGTGTGCTAGTCGCATCGATATCCGCTCAATGTCGTAGTGCTGCGGGAGTGGCAAATGCGAGTAGCTTCGTTGGGACTCGCAGATGGCCAGAGGCGACATGTTGAGGTACTTTTTGGCAAAGGCAAACGTGGAGACCAGCAATTTCTGTCGCAGCGCGTTCTGAAAATACTGGAACAGCTCGGAGGACTCGTTGGACAGATGCCACTCCAACGTCGCTTCGATTGGTGCGATAACAGCATCAGAGACCATGGAATCCCCAGAGCATGCTGCGCACGCAAACCGTGCAATCTCCAGGGCGATCCCGCGCACATTCTTCAACCATCGCGGCGACCCCCGGCGGCAGTCTTCGTTCTCCTCCATCAATGAACCAATTCGCGAGCGAAAGCTGGCATATGTTTGAGCCGGCGCGGACAAGTACCGTTTCTGCGTATGGACGTATGATTCGAAGATGAACCAGCAGATGTCCAGCGTGATGAGATTCTGGAGACCAGACCGGAGCTGCCATAAGCGGTCCGAGTCGAAGACGAAAGTCTCCGGGAAACCTTCCGGCCCATGAAATTGTAGTAGGATATCAGTTAATCCGTGGAATAATATTGAGATCGGAAGGAAGCTGTCATTTGGTGCCCTTTTGCCCAGGTTGCGTAGCTCCTGCTCCCGTACGTCCAGGTACCATAGCCGCGAAGCCTCTACGCGAAAATTGTCTCTGGCTATCTTACTCCGGAAATACTCTTGCAGGAATGGGACAGTGTCTTCGATTAGGAGAACCCGAAAGGCGCGGATCTGGTGATTTGCCACATCCTAAAGACGAAGAAAGTCAGCACATATACCTTTCTGTGTAGAACTCAGGCGGCCAAGCCTACCAATTTCATAGCCTCCAAAATGGCGAAGAGGGTCTGCAGCCCGCGGACAATCTCCATGGAGTCCTGCGATTCCGAGCCCGAACTGATTTGGTCAACCATGCGGTCTGCCCATTCGTCTCGCATCGGAGCGCAATGTGTTTTAAGGAGCCTGGCTAACCAGTTGGCGATCCCAACCATGTCGAGAACTCCCTTCCGGACCTGCTGCATCAGCAGAGCCACCTCTAGGTTTTGCATAACGGCCGGGTGATCGCGCTCCGGAACCAAGGTTTTGAGGACGTCTTGTAGGGTTTCGAACATGGCGGGTAACCGGGGCTCGAACGTTTGCCGGAGGTCATCCTGCTGGTCGTCGTTTGTGGCGTCCTCAGTCTGGTTTGCGCAAAAAGCATAGATTGCGATTTCGGCAGCCATCGCCTCCCAGTAATCTCCAGCTTCTTTCCTTTTTCTTCTCCCTTTCTCCCCGTCTAAATCCGGTTTGAAATGTAGGTCGCGATCGAAATTGGCGTCCATTCGAAGATTGATGTTACTCATGATGCAGGGCAAGTCGAGCTCACTCAGCGTTCTCTTAGTGACTGGAGGATATCGCTTAGCTTCCTGGAGTAGTTTGTGCTGTTTCACGCTCAATTCTAATGCTTTCGGAATCTTCATCGCTTCAGACGAAGGAGGCGAGAGGGTCGGCGGCGTCGCCTATCTCGTCGCATTCGAATTAGTTTCGCGAGAACAATAAAGATGGGGAGATCCACTCACCGAGCATGGTTGCTCTGTACTTGCGCTATCCTTGCCGCAGTTTTTGCGTTTGGTTGCATCGCGATGATCCAGAGAATCGTTCTCGAGGGAGTCGATTGGATGACCGCTTCCGTTGTATGCTTCCAGTGGACACCCCGTTCCTTCTTCCTCCCCCGGCGCATTGCGCCTCGCCTCCTTTGTTTTCTGAAGATCCATCTCCATCCGATCAGCGGTCCCGAGGCGTTGGTGTAGATAGTGAACAACGATCAATCCTCTGGAGAGCGGTATAGATCTGTCTGGGCGTCTCGGATTTAATTGTATGATTCACGACCACTGAGCAGTCCAATCCTCCGATGTAATCAAGACACCATAGCCCTGGACACGTTGCTAGGTCGATCTGCTGTCCCTTCCATTAGCCCTTTGGTCAGTCCTTGCCTGGGGCAGTTGGGGTCAAGGCGGAGGAAGGGATGAGGGGGATAAACATACCTGCCTGGTGCTTGTCAACGGATGTAGATCGCAGGCGGTGGATCGCAAAAATAGGGCACCGGGTTTCAGATTAGATCCCTGGATTGATGTTTTGATCATATATTTTCCTAGATTAGATCTTTGCGCAAAAGTAATCTTTCTCCCCGTGGCGTTGCTAGGTAAGCTCGACTCAGAACAGAACTGCTGTATAGCCAAGCACGAGTGAGAGGTCGGAGGGTAAGGACCATACAGACAGAGAAGAGTGTAGGTATGAAAATACTGAGGGAGGATACGTAGAGAATAAGCAATGACAGTTGAAGAGTTAAATGGTCTGAGAAAAGAGCAAACAAAGTGGAAGCAAGCGATCTACTGCAGCGCAGCGCAGTGACGAAGCGGTCCAAAACTCCAAAGGGAACCAAAAGTAGAGGTAAGGATCAAATCTGGCAAAGCGACCAGGAGAAAGTATCTTGATATAGCCAATGGCAAGAGAAGCGGATGTTTTCAGCAGGACAGTGTAGTGTAGGCATTCAAGGTATTCTGAAAATGGTCACGCATGCACTTGGAGACTGGGGATGGAGAACTTGAGGGAGACCCTCCGAGGGCACGATCACAGCACACCACAGCGGAGCCAAGAGCAGAAGGGAAACGTGAATTATGGAACCTGGGGCAAAAGGAATGGAAAGCTACAAGAATCGAATCGGGAACAGGTCGCCTGTAAACGCAAAGGGTAAGGCAGGAAAGTGAGGCTGCTCAAGAGTCGAGAGTTAAGACGCATTCAGCTACTGCATGAACTGGGACGGAGAAGCCAACAGTGGATAGAAGAGGGAAAAAGGTTTAGAATTCATGATTAGGTTAGTTTGGACTGGAGAGAAGAGCAGCCATGATGAAGTGAAGCTGGTATCAAAGTGGCTGATTGATTGAACCCCTGAACAAAGCCCGGATGGGCGTTGTGAGGACAGTAGTTGTCGCTACATACAGAGTGGATGACTATCTACAGTAGATAGACTACAGAGTACAGGGGATTTGATTGTGTCTGTCTAGACTCAAAGACTGAGTAGTTATGGAGGGATTATCCACTAGTTCCTTAGTCCCCTTCCTTGAACTGCGCCAGATTCGGTGACAGTGTTGTGGCCCTGGTGGGTCAGGAGAAAAAGAGGGTACGTATGTGGAGAGGTAGACTCTATTATTATTTTCAAATTTACTTACTCGGCATGTACGGAGTATATCATCTTCAAGATTTCTCGAGAATGACCAGGTATGGAATTGATAAGATGATCTCCGGTGGTGCATGATCCCGCATTCATTTTTGGCGACATACAGCATTCCAGATGATGGCGAAGTACCATCGTCTCTTTCTTGTCTCTAGAGGTATAATCCCAGACAAGACCTCTGCAAGACCACAATAAGCACAAAAGTTCGCCAGAGGCAAATGCTGTTACCCGATAAATGGTGGACATGCACAGCGAAGCGAAAGTGACAGGTCAAGAGAAAGCCACGGACATCGAAAGCATAGGAAAAGAGAGAAAAGCAAAGAAAATATTGATAGGAAGACGGTACCTATGGAGTACCTCCGTAATTGAGCGAGTCCTTCTCTGCCAGTTGCCACTGATCTTCGTCGGTGAAAAACCACTGACGACCAATTGTTGTCGCAGAGCCACAAACCACGAGCAAGCGCAAATGCAATTGCAATGGCAATGGAACAGGAGATAGCAGATGGATAGATCGATGGTGGATGGATGATGGATAGCTACAAGTAAAAAATTCTACTGCAGATGGTAGCCTGGACGAGATGCACAGACCGATGCGGCTTGCCGTCTGCTCACAGCTAGAGTGTGATTCACCCAGTGGCATAGTCGAGATAGGTCCCATTACGGAGTACAGTCGGAGCACAATTCTCTCACCCCGCTGACCAGCTGGATCCATGGTGGGATGGGATGATGCTGTTGCTTTTCCCGTTTTGGCAGGCAATACGGAGTAGGAGGCAAGGAGATCCAAAGCAGGGGGAAATCGATGAGAAGAGCCTTGGCGATGGATTTCCTAAACGAGCGCGATCGCAAACATTCCACATCACCCAATGCATCATCTCGTCAAAGGTGATGGGTTTCATCGCCGGATCCAGGTTTATCCTGGGACCATCTACCCTCTTCTACGGAGTTTATGTAAAATAGTCTACTCTCGTCTCTAACTGCTTATCCACAGTAACTCCACCCAATGTTACTTAAGTATTAATAGCCCACAAGCGAAATGGCTGAGTTCGTCATCTTGCTGATGTCAGTCAAATGGATGTCTGCTGAACCCTGGCGCTCCGTTCACGGCTTCAACACAGTGAACCTGACACTGCATAGATAGATGTCCAGGATGGCATGACCGCGACCAACTGAGCTTTGCAAGCATCCGAAGGCAAAGCATCTCTCGATCAGTTTCTGCGGCAACCCCCGTCATTACAACAACGCCTTGCGCGTGGCAACTTTCGTCTTCGTGAAGGTTTCAGATTATCCTCGTGACAGGTGAGGTTTAGCTTCTACGGAGTAGTCGGACGGGAAACGGATGTTGATCCTCTTCGACTTGATGTTCAGACGTTTACGCTTCACCCATCAAGCAATTGTTAATTTCAGTAGATGATGGCCCATTGCTGTTTCCAACAGATTGATAGTATCAATGCGACCGACCGGAACAGTGTTGTATTATTACGGACTATGGAAATTACCTTCAAGTGCGTCAACTTTCCGGGAACGTTTCAGGAGGGAAGTCCTGCGAGTGCGCCTGGGGATATCTTGGTATCCTGTAAACAGGAATGAGGCTGGTGATCGGCGGAATATACCCAGAGTACAGTGATACGTAGCGGCTACTAATTCGCTCTGTGAGGTGGTTCAAGATCATCCCACACTTACGTGATCTGGAGCATCCTTCGAGTACTTCATAAACAGGTGCCGTGCCAAAGGTGAATACTGACCGCAATACACATCTCCAGCACACGCGCTTGACGCCTCACTTTTGCAATGCAGTGCGAGTGCACTGATCACTTCCCGCGTGGTCGCCTCGTTTCGGAGCTTAGCGGAGGAGAGTCAATTGGGGAAAGTCAAGTTGTTGACACTTCAATATTGACTGTCAAACGAGGATTCGGTCAGCGTAGGTCGAAAACGACGGAAGGATTCCGCTACGGTGACAGAAAGTTGAAGCAGACGTGGTCGGATAAGGATGAGCTGCTGTACTTACTTTGGTGACTTGGTCTTCCTAGCTAGGGTACTTTGGCGCAAGTACAAGCCAATCACTGCAGACACCGACATTTCAACGAGTCCGGTTCTTTAGCTGGTTATTCCTTTCATAGCTTGCATCTTGCCGAGCTTCTCCTTGTCCACATACTCTAAGTAATTTGAGAGCCGAATAGTCCTCCAATTGATTAGATGGCGTCAAGATGCTCTTTGGCCCCCTGTCCGTGATGTCAGCCATCCTAGTCCAAGACCCTAACTCCGAGCCCTATACTCACCACGTGATCCTTAACTGTCTGGTAGCCTCAGGCAGTCAACAATCTACCTATCTACATCCACCAACTGAATAGAGAGGGACTACCTTACAGCAGTTCGCGCATTCCAATTATCCATACGGACCATACTGTAGTCCATTGCGTACATGAAATGAAGAAGAGAGAGCGCTAACATGAAGCCGCGTGTTTCTTTATTGTCCCCCGCTATGTGTGGGCAACTTTGTGTCGACTCTGGCTCAATAAGCATTCCGCTATTGAGGTCGACATCGGGATAGTCTCAATCAAACCATCCAGACTCCAGAACAGCAATAGCTCGCCAGCATGGCTTTTATTCAGAATCTTTTGCCACAACATTCCTTTTATGACTTACTGTACGTAGAACATTTCTGGCGAAGAAATGTATCGGGCTTTCTCTGTGCTTCAGTCTCGTCTTCTTCTCTTCATGTTGATATCGGATTGATGCGATATATCGTCGACATCGGAGAGCGTCATGAACGTCGCTGCTATACTTTCTCTTTTTCACACAATATGGGCAGTGTCTATGCTGTTGGTGTCGACGGCGCCTCGAACATCCGTGGATGTCTCACAGTTTGAAGTCCTGTCGTTGCCCGATAGTCCTACTTTGCCGCGCAGCTGGGCTGGTCGGCTACCTATTCCCGATACAGAGAAAGGCAATTCGATCTTCTTCTGGCTCTTTGAAGCCCAGGACCCTGCATATGATGAGAACCTGATCAGTGTGTTCTCCGACCCTGCATTTCTTCACTGGACATCTCAAACGCTGACTCGTTCCAAACAGTATGGTTCAATGGTGGACCGGGTTGTTCGTCGCTGATAGGGTTGATGGCAGGCAATGGGCCTGTCTTGTTCGATGGCAATACCACTCATCTCATACAGAACCCACAATCATGGACGAAGCTTGGCCACGTCCTCTACGTCGACCAGCCCGCAGGGACGGGGTTTTCAACGGCAAGCAACCCATATCCTATCCGGGATAATGACCGGGTAACCTCGGATTTCCACAAATGGCTGCAGTCTTTCTTTTCTCACTTTCCCCATCTTCGTGCCAAGCGTGTCCACATGATAGGGGAATCGTACGCAGGGATCTACATCCCGTACTTTGCTTATGACATCGCGGAGAATCAGGACGATTACCCAATCGACCTCCGTTCCATATCTCTAGGGGATGGCACCCTGGGCAATCCTGCTGCCATGACAGCCGTCACAGTCAGCACGTTCCTGGAGTTCAAAAAGAGCTCGCTGCAGATACCAGACGAGATCTTGTCCGTCTTCACGCAAGCCGACCAGACCTGCGGTTTCACAACCGTCCTAAACCAGGCCGATCAGTTTCCTCCGAAAGGCAAGTTCGAGATCGTAGGGGACCCAGAAAACCTCAACTACAAACACCGGCACCGCCGACACCAGTTTCAGCAGTACCAGCGCCGCAATCTGCGAAACGTAATGAACGAAACGTGCAACGACCACCCCACCACCCCAGAGCAGGTCAGCTCGTCCATCCTCAACTCAACCTGCTACGGGTCCTGTGCGACCTTCTCCACCGCCATGAACTATCTAAATGCCGTCTCCGCCGCCGGCACAGGGAAGCGCTGCTTCGACATCTACGATATCACCAACGACTGCACCACGATAGACCCGCTCGGTCTGATGGCCTCGTATTTCAGTCGCGGGGACGTCCAAGCCGCTCTGAATATTCCCCCAACACCTGAAGGTCTGGCGTTCGCACCCTGCAACAGCACCATCCTCGACACCCTGCTGCTAGCCGTTCCGCCCACTCCCCGGCGTACACCATCCTCCCCTCCCTCGTGACCGAGCACAATATTTCTGTCCATGTCTATTCCGGCGACAATGACCTGCTTCTCAACCACCTCGGCACAGAATTGGTCCTGCAGAACATGACCTGGCGCGGCGCGCAGGGCTTCTCGCGGAAACCCAGTCGAATCTTCTATGCAGATGACGCGGCGCCTGCCTTGTTTAGTTCTGGCGCTTGTGATGTCGACGTCAGCCACGATTCGACTGCTCGGTCAGAAGTAGGGCAGCTTTGTGTCCCGGCGGGCATTTGGGCCTCGGAACGCGGAGTCACCTACCATCTCTTCCGAGGCGCTGGGCATAGCGTGTTCATGAAGAAGCCACGGGAGATGTTCGCCTACGTGCGGGATGTTGTCGTTGCGGATGTGAATGGTTGACTTGTGGCACACCCTAGCCAATCTTCATAACTTGTCCATCTACAATCAGAAAATACAGAAGACTCTCATTTTAGATAGCAAAAGAGTTCATCATGTGATCCACTATCCGTAATGAAATTGAGACGGTACATCTATTCGCATTTCCTTCCCATCATCCATTCATGAAACCAAGCAGACACGCACGCTATGCAAAGATTTTGTAAAAATACAGATCAAACGCTAAATCACAACTCCAAGTTCCTTTCACCTCTAACGAAATCCTTTTCCTTTTAATTCCCATTTCTTTTGGCCCTTTTTTTTGGTGAAAAGAACGAGACGAACAAGAATGCAAGAACAAGATAAAAAAGTTCAGAGGACGAGACATTCGAGATCAAGATCTGAAAACTATGTAGCTGTACAAGTGAGAAATGTAGTTGGTGTAAGCGGGCATAATAAGTGCCGAAGCAGGACCTTGCATAGCAGCACGTTTGTCTAAGTGGACGAGCATGTCCAACGTGGGACGGCGACGCATCTTCCCGGGTTTATAGGGAAAATCACCTCCGAGATAGAAGAGCCAACTGTACCATCTCAACGCCGACTGAAGAAAGGTGCTTGGTTGGGCATCGAGAGGAGTGAGTCCGCCCGCTGAAATACGTCGCCCTCGAAGAATTTGTCACTATATGCGCTAGCAGGGGTTGATGGCACTGTTGCCTGCGCGGCAGGACCAAGAGCAGCGCTCAAGGGGGTAGCAGGAAGGTGAGCAGATTGCGGGGAGAGATTTGAGTTGACGTGTAACATGTTGGAACCGGACGCGGATGTTTGATGTTGTGTATGCTGCGATTGCAGCGGCGGTCCGTATATGTTTCCAGGTCCGTTTGCAGGGGTCATGTCGGTGAGGTACGACCATGGAGAAGCTTCGATCAGCCGACTAGCTTCCCTGCTGGCCCTCTGAACTGGGCGGAGGACAACAATGATGTCAGAAGGTAACAGGTGCATGCTTCTGACTTCTTTCATATCAGTCACAAGATCAACGAATGACTGCATGAACGCTTTGCACAATTGCCAGAACTCGCGCTGGTTGCGCATCCCCCCGCCCGGCTCTTTTACCTTCATGTTGGAAAGACGCAGCCCGAGCGCCTCAGAGACTTCAAGGCAGACACGGCAACGGCGAATGATGTTGTTCCAGAGCATTTGAAGCCCTTCAGATTCTCGACTTTGTTCCGCTAGTTCGAGACATCGCACGAACTGGCGGCGCGCTAGTGGCAGCGCCTGAAGGGCAGCAGTGTATGCAGCAGATAACTGGTAAAATATCTTCTCAAAAATACGCTCCTCCTCAATCTCGTCCAAGCCAGTCAGTGGGTTAATTCGGGGTACTACTGAGGTCGGTATCGGGGGGAATGTTTCCCCTGAACGGGGCGTCGCAAGTGATGAAGGCACGGATGAGTTAATGAGGTTGGACCGGCTGCTTGACCGGCTCCGCGCTCCCAGGCTATAAGGTGTTGATGCAAAACCTGGGGAGCTAACCGCTGACTGATAGTTCGCCGCTGCGGGTAAGGGCCCATTAGTGGTGATTCGAGGGTGTTGTATCGTGGTATCGCTCCTGTAGCGGCGCACTGACATGGACCGATCACCGCGTGTCGGAGTCACGGTCGGCCCACAGAATCGATCCGACAGGACAGGCTCTTTAGTGATTGCGGTCACCGGTGTCTTTCCTGCCGAAAGCCGCTTCTCAGATTGCAGCGGAACCCCCAAACTCACGCAGGCGTTGCGAAGCTCAATGATACTCCCGTGGATCATGAGCATGAGGGAACGAACGTAGCGCGAATCGCCGTTGGCCACAATCCTTTCAAGACTATTCCGTAGCTGCGTTCCCACGTGGCTATAAGCCACGATACATGTTTCGCATTCTCGCTTGACAGCTTCGTTCGTCAGCTTGAGCACATCCTGATCGTCCTGTCGAGAACTCTCCGCGATCTCGAGAGCTTCATTGAGTCGATCAACGTGTGTGGACGCATTATAGAAGACGATCTCCAAACTATTCCGCCGGGAGTCATCACGTTTTATGACGTTTATCACAGCTGATACGTGAGACTGAACTTGGAAAAGGGCAAATAGAATGCCCTTGGCACTCTCAATTACCGGGTCTCGGGCTTCCCTCTCGCCCTTGTGTTCTGGCAAACTCGACATTCGATTCACAAACCCGTCTTTCAAGCGCCTGCGCTCCCGCGGGCTACTTGGACTAGAGGAATTGCTACCGCCAGCGTTGCCCACTGGTCGTGACCTGAGAATGGAGCCATGGCTGAGTCCACGCAAGTGACTGTTTCGATAAGGTCGTATTTCATCGAGGGTTCCCAAGTCAGTGTTCTTTCGCGTAATGACTCCCATCCGCTTGTTGCGTGCGGCGAACGATGCTTGGATGATGCCTTCGCTGTTGCTTCGGTTGCGTTCGCTCACTCCATGGTATGGGCTTGCGCCGGGTCGTTGAAGGATACCACTATGGAAGATCGGCCCTTGTCCAGAGGCTATACGGTAATGGGATTTGAGCGGAATAGGTGGCGGTCTCGCAAAGGACGGTGACTTGGGATCGGAGCTTTCACCTGTGCTAGGGATAACAGGGAACCGGCTACTAAGCTTGCGTCTGACAGGCTTTGGAGTATCGAGAACACCCTCGCTTTAAACTGTCAGCTGAAGCCGTCAGAAGTATTGTCAAAATCTACTGTACCTTGACTCGCTTCCTCGGTCTTGCTCATTAGTCTGGCGAGTTTTGAGGAATCTTTTCAGTTCTGCGGTAACCGCAACTTCCTTCTCATTGTCTGTCATGGCGGACGGGGCGATTTCGGTCTCCGAGGTCTCGAGAACTCGTCGTAAGGGATACCGTAGCGGGTTACCCGCAACCTTCAAGATCTGGAGTTTGTTCATTTCCGAGATTCCAATTGGCAAATCATCTAATCGATTCTGCATAATCGAAAGTACACGAAGCGAAGACAGTCTCTTTATCTCTTCAGGAATGTGGCTGATTTTGTTGCGACTGAGATCTAATATCTCGAGGAGCGGCAGTTTGTACACCTAAGATACCAGTTAGAACTTGGGTAGTTTATGAAACAGATTCTCTGACGATACGTACTCCCCTGGGAAATTCCCGAAAATTGTTCGCTCTGATGTTCAGATAACGGAGGTGAGAGCACTCGGCGAAACGATAAGGAATGTGGAAGAGATGATTATTTGACAAAGACAACCTGAGAGCCATCAGTTTCCGACAATGGGATATCGATCATGGTTTCCATGTAGCCTTCTGAATGAAAGCCTTTTATGCATAGCCGCACATACCTTTCGACTTCGTCTTTGATCGCATCCACCACGGCTTCGGGAATACGAACGATGTTAGAGTGGCCCAGATCAATGGTCAATTTGGGCTTGACCACATCACTGACAGCCTCACTTCCTGCTAATGAGCGTTTTGTCTCCAGTATTCCATTCTCAACTGCACGGCGAGCTAGCTCGATGGTTTCCTCTTGAGTGAGAAACCGCGGTCCTGAGGAATGCTTGTTGTTACTGCTGCCATTTTCATCCTGATTCTCGTGGGAATGAGATATTTCGTCATCGCTTTTCGTCGCTTCGTCGTTGTGCGAAGACGACGATGATGAGGGAATGTTTTGCTCCGGAGTCCTTCTGTTTCCATCGTCCTCGTCGACATCACCACGATATGAGTGAGGCATCCTAATCGGATCTTCGGACCGAACCATTGTCGAGAGCATCTCGGACGACCGATTGAGTAGAGAAAAAGAGATTATAAACTCGAATGTCGTCTGTTACGTCAACGCGGGATCGATTGCTTGCAACCATGAATCAAATTGTCTGGAATAGCCGAAGATTTGGATGCGGGCAGAGACCCAGCATGGCCAATGAATTTTGCTTCAAAACAAGAAGGAGACCGTAGAGAACAATATTTGCCGGTCGTGTTGCAGCAGGTTTGGTCGCGAAAATCAACCTCGGCGTGAAACGGAGCTCGATAGTTTTCGGCCGATCTCGAATCGACAAGTATTCGCGCACGAGGAAGCTAGATAGCACAGAAAAGTTGAGAATCTATTATTCTGTTAGATAGGGCTGACAGTTTGACAATTAAAATCGGACTCCCTGAAGTGGCTCACAGGTGAGGGTTTCAGGCTGAGAAACAGCGTTGTGATCATGTCATGCCAACCGGGAACAGAAAGGTGAAACGCGGAGTAGGAGGCGCAACTGCCTGCAGGAGACGCCACCACAAGCCGGGTCAATTAATCCTGGACATAGAACCAGCTATCAGAAGGAGAAGACGACAAGCTTACGAGTGATCAAGGATGACATCGATAACCTTTGTGCCATGATAGTGGGAACAGCCAGAGTTGAACGAAGCGATAACTGAAAGACGGGGAGATTCTACGGCGCGATAAGTCGCGCTGTGTGATTGGCTGAACAGCCTTGCCTTCACTACCTAGGTATTTCGCCCAAATCCTGCACTGCTATTTAAAGGAAAAATATACACAATATTATGTAGAAAGACAGGATCATTGTGGCTGAGTATATGTTATTGCCGATGTGTGAAAAATACATACAATGCGTAGTAAGGATGACGTTAAAAAGATAAGAGGTCGAAACGAAAGCGCAAAGATGGACCAAATTCTAGTAATATACATGACGTGTTTAGGCAACAATACCTCCAGTTCGGTTGCGAGGAGTATGAGGCTACTGATAATCTCTTCTTGGGAAAATGTATTATACCGGCACTGGCACCTTTTCTTCCAGCTCTTCCACAGCATCATCGGCGGCGGCAATCTCAGGAGCACCGGTAAATGCTGCCGTTCTCTGGTCCAGCAATTGCGCTTCTGTCTTGGCCCATGCCTTCCAACGCTCGTACTCTTGGTTCTCCAGTTCCATGCCAACTTCCAGGAGAGAGGGCCCGAAGGTCGCTCCCGTTGCTTCCGCCTCCTCTGCGGCGACTCGTCGTTCAATATCTTCTTGTAGTCGTAGTCGGTAGAACTCGCGACGGGCAATATCATAAGCAGCGCTCTTTGTCATATCGGGAACATTGTTTAAAAGCCAGAGCTGGCGTTGAACGACACTGTTGAAATGGAAGAAGAATGGTAAGCATACGTGCTTGACTAACCATTGGGGCGCATGCATCCCAAGCAATTGCGTTGCATGGCACATACCTTTCACCGTCCAATCTCTTCCCTGGCTGCTGGAGCCGGCTCCAGTCATAATGTTCGGAATCCTTGCCGGTGCTTTCGACGAGGACCCGGGGTCTAGCAAGTTCCCAAGGGTGATCACGGAAGAATTCCCGTCGCAGCTGATCTTCCTCGTATTTGATTTCAGTCGGCAAGAACATACGACTTGCCTTCTTTGGCTTGATTCGTTTCTCTTGAACCTCGAGGACGACCTGCGGCTTCGAGGCACCGGGAAGCGTCTTCACGCGCTGTCGGACGAGCTGATGCTGAGCTGGTTGGTTTCGCACAAGGACCTGAGCAGGTGGAATATCGGCCACTACATCAAGCCACTTTGGGGGAGCGCGAATCTTGCCAGCCGCATGCTGTCGCAATGCTGTTTGGCGAACTCGGAGTGCTGTGAAATTGTATTTGCCCATAGTGGCTGGGAGCGACGGCCTCGGTAGGCCCTTTCGAATGTGTAATTTGAGATTTCACGACGACTTCTGTCCAATGTTGGAGGAATACCTCTAGACTTGAGGCCTCTTTTCCCCTATTTTCCGCAACTCGGTGTGCAATTCGGTCGTTCCAGGTCAGGTTCTGATGCTCTGGAGATATCGAGTGAGGGTGTAAAAAAGAGGGATCCTGGGCGGAGAGAGTAATGCGCGCCTCCGATTGGACCGACCGACGGGCTCCGCCCAAGCGCAGAGAAAGTTGAGAAATGCAAGTTCTCCAAGACAATCAACGCAGAAGGGCTTAATAAATTACTCGCTCGCCGGGGAGAGCTTCTATATCATCGCTCAATTACCAATAGGACACTAATTGCATTTGTCTATCTAGCCCCGCCTCATCGAACTCACTGCTCTCCCCTATATCTTGCTGTTCTCCCTTCCACCTTTCCATCTCGTCACTCTCTCTTGCTTGAAGAGCAAGCTGCCCTGCCCTGTCAACCTGCTCGAGAATTCCTCGGGACATGCATGGCTGATCCGATGCCACCATGTCTGCCGTCTCATGCCTCTTCTCAATAGGTCCCAGAGCTCACCCGACGCGGGAATCCGTCCTTTGCAGGCACCGGATACTTACTTTTCCCGCAATTCCCGCTCGATGCCCGTCTCAGATACGCCCTCATCCAGCTACAATGCCTCTATCAAAAGGCTCGGATATCGCCGTATTCGTCCCTCCGTTGCATCTATAGCCGACATTTTCGTCAACTCCTTGGTCATGGCGAGTTTCTGTCGCGATCACTCTCCCCGCAACAGAGGGCTTTCTACAATGGCTGTCAAGACTTCAACCCATAATATGGCTCGTATGAAGGGAAAGAGTCTGGCAACCATCAAGCGGCTCACGTCTGGGAAGCGCCCGGTCCCCTCAAACTCGCCGGTAGAGTGCTTTGGCTTTGACAGATTGCGGACGCAACGAACATTCAACTCGGGTGTCGTGCAGAAGGTTAAGGATGATGACCATGGGGAAGGCTATGGGACTCAGAAGAATGTGTCAGGCTTAGACCAACGGGCTGAAGACCTCGAAGCAGGTCGAAATCAAGGTCATAATAGCCAGTCAGCATTACTTCGCTCGAAGAGAAAGTCATTCCTCGATGATAATGGCCCTTCAAAAGAACCCCATCCTAGCGATTCGGACGAATTCGTTTCCAACCAAAGGAGAGATCAGTTTGATGCACTGGAGGGCCCTATTCATCTTATAGAGCCACTTTCTCCAAAAGAATCAGACGCCTCGAGCTGGGCGGCGCATCCTAAACAGTTGGAACATTTATTAGACCCGAAAGCGTCCGAGCCCGATGCGGACTGTTCAAAGACTCCATCACCACCTCTCAAAGTCGAAAAAGATACCAACAGAGACGCCATTGAATTTCAAGCTGTTGAGAGATTCCTTGAGGCGGTCGAGGATCCTAAAAAAACAAATCAGTATATCTTCCGTCTCTACAGAGACCTTCCGTCGCCCGGTGTGGCGCACCTTTCGAAGCGCACCCGTGGTCTTCTTTTGCGTCGAATGTCCCAGCCTCCCAATCGTCGTTGGGCTGACGCACGCCGCTATCTAGCTATAGTGGAAGATATGATTGCTGCTAAGCTTCCATTGTCACCCGCTTTATGGACATCTGCTATTCACCTGGCAGGAAGGGCGATGGGCCATGTGAAGAAACAAGATCTCGTTCGATCGATCGGCATCTGGCAGCAAATGGAACACTTGGCTGGAATCGAGTCCGACCCGGTGGTTTTCACTATTCTATTTGATATCGCCATCAAAGCGAGTCAGTTCACAGTGGCGGACAGGTTGCTTCAAGAAATGTCAAAGCGCGGCATTGAGTTTCGACGTGCCGGCAAGGTCTCGAAGATTTACTATTATGGAATGCTGCGCGACGTCAACGGTATACATCGGGCATTCGATGACTTTCTAGCAGCAGGGGAAATCGTGGATACGGCGGTCCTCAATTGTCTAATAACATCGTTCATCAGGGCTGGTAAGATCCGGATCGCGGAATCGCTGTACGAACGGATGATGCAGGCGCAGGCGGCTGCTCGACTAGCTGGAGATACTGATCACAAGGGGGTGTCGTCGACTCACCAACCGGCGCTTGCTTCGGAATTGGTGTTGTACCGGAAAGCAGCCAAGGAGCTCAATCGTGCTTTTGAGATGGCAGCTCGTATTAAACACACTTTGCCAGCACACCATCGCGCCCTTCAAGAGTCCATCCCGATGAGCCCGGACACGCGAACATTTCACATCTTTCTTTCTTACCATGCAATTCACTCGGGTAACCTGCAAGCTTTCTCGAAGATCATTGAGGATATGGAGAAGACGTTCGCAATTCCACCTCGCGGTATGATATATCTGTTACTTTTCGAAGGCTTTGCTCGCCATGGCAGAAAGAAGAAGGGTTGGACCGCGGATAAGTTACGGTTCGCTTGGCGATCATATGTTCGTGCCCTTTACGAGTCACGGACAAGGCTGAATGGCGACTTCTCTATCCATCGACCTGCTCTTACTTGGGAGAACCCATTGAAGGCTGACTCCCCGACTGTAATGACAGCGTTGGCGGATTCTTCTCGACCCACAGTTGGCTTGTACACTCCACTACCATCAAGCACTGGCGAGACCAAGGCTGTTTCGAACGTCAGTGAACGGGCGGATGGAAGCGATGTTCCTAGCATGAGTGAGATCAAGGATACCCCAGAAGAAAATGAAGTCCAAGATAACAGCCAACGCATGGACGAAAAAGAAGATGAAACAAACGATGGTGAACAGATTATAGAGCTCGACGATGGTATCGATCTCGACGTTGACGACCTCTTTCTCGCCCCAACAGAAAGCGCGCCGAGTGACTCGGACCCCATGGAGCATGAACTTGGGCGCCGGATCGAGAACGGGGTATTCCTGGGCCGTCGAATGATTCTGCTGATCATTCGGGCATTTGGCACCTGCTGTGGGCCGGAAGAG
Source organism: Aspergillus novofumigatus IBT 16806 (assembly GCF_002847465.1). Classification (NCBI taxonomy): domain Eukaryota; kingdom Fungi; phylum Ascomycota; class Eurotiomycetes; order Eurotiales; family Aspergillaceae; genus Aspergillus; species Aspergillus novofumigatus. The sequence continues at coordinate 2,165,681 of NW_020194278.1, forward strand.
GTGATGGACGTCTGGTTGTCACTGGAGCGCATCTGGCGGCCTCAAAAACGAAAGTCGCTGGATGTCCTCGCCGTCAAGGAGGAGCTTCGCAAGTATATTAAAGACCTTACTGGGCGCTGATGGCTGATGGCTGGCTGGTAGCAGCAGTGCCTTGTACTTGTATATTATCTATCTGTATATAATACCCTTAGAGTAAAGTCGACTGTGACATATAGACAAACCATCATATGCTTGGCAAGTCCACTTCGATACATGTAGGAAGTCAGCGGATTTGCACTGGGATGGATCCTGCTGTCTTAGAGCAATATCAAACCATGTCAAGCAGTATATTAGTCACGTGATACCGCGTGTCCCTTCTTTCCGGTTTTTTCGCGTCGACGCGTGGATCGAAGATAATTTGGCCGAACAATTGTCCTCATCACTGTCTGTTCTGAACTTACTATTGCTCTCAACGATGCAGAGATGCTTAACGGCGGATTAGAGCGCCGTAAAGTAGACTTGGATTTCTGCTTGCACCGTGTCTTCCGCAAGCAATCATTTCGGTAAGTACCTGGAATGTTACTGCCACATAGGACTCAAGATAACACTGACATGCCACACCTTGATACCAGTCCTCTTCAACGCGAAGTTATAACAGCTGCGATCGAGGGCCATGACGTTTTCTTGCAGGCGTCGACATCCTTTGGAAAGAGCTTGTGCTTCCAGCTGCCTGCTGTCCTCAGTCATGGCGGTTGGTCAACCCTCCACCAGTTTGCGAAATTGGCATTTCACTAAGGCATTTCCTTTGATTACTTATTCTCTCGACAGTGACTGTTGTGGTGTGTCCTCTGCTTGCTTTGATGGTGAGTAGCTCTCTTCAGCCGTTCCCGCCTTTATCAATTTGTTCAGTCCATTAAAGGATGTGTCCTCCAATAGACGGATCAGGTGAATGCACTTCAGGCTCTGGGAGTAGCAGTATCCACCATCAACTCGACGACTCCTTTAGCGGAGAGACGGTTGATTATAGACGATCTTCTTTCTGGGCACCCCAGAACACGTGTTCTTTATGTGACGCCAGAATTATGCCAGACCGTGGCGTTCAGGCGGACTCTTCAGACTATGCATTCACAGGGAGAGTTGATCCGCATAGCAATTGATGAAGCACATTGTATTAGCGAATGGGGCCATGACTTTCGTCCGGCGTACAAACAGCTTTCTTGGTTCAGGCATCATCTGACTGAGCCGCCAGTTCCAATAAGTGCTTTCACGGCCACAGCAACTCCGCGTGTGCGTGCAGATATCATCAACATCCTTGGATTAGAGCCTGCTCGGCTGATGTTATTCAACACTCCCTCTGCTCGGCCGAACATCCACTATGAGATCAGATACCTCGAAGATTTTGCAGAAGACCCGCTTGAGATCGAAGATTTTCAGCTCAACGACCTACACTCGTGGTTAAAATCCATCCGAACGCGACGAGAAGCTAGGCTAGATGCTAAGGACGCCGTACTTCCCCCAATTTTCGGCATCGTCTATGTGCCTTACCGCGTAATTGCTGAACAGCTAGCCACCGCTCTCACGAAAGTGCCTGACGGAAGCATTCGTGCAGTAGCTTATCACGCCGGCCTTTCCTCCGAAGACAGGAATCGTGTGCAGACTGAATGGACCGCGTCAAGGCCTTTGGCTGCAGAGGAAGGGCCCCATCCTTCATTCTATATAATCGTTGCGACTAACGCGTTCGGCATGGGCATTGATAACCCCCACGTCCGCTTTGTGGTCCACTGGACTCCTCCTCGCAGCTTCGAGGGTCTCGTTCAAGAATCTGGCCGTGCAGGCCGAGACGGCCGCGCCGCCGCCTCTCTCATCTATTATAACACCCAAGAACGAGACCGGGTCCTCGACCGCCTCTACAAGGATGTCCAGAACGCCAAGATTCGAGCTGGTATTAAAGGCGACAACAGCAATGAAAACCCGAACTCATCTACAAAAGCCGTACATAACTTACAGAGCCACAGTGCCCGGCTGCAGAGCTTCAAACAGGTTATCCGATACTGCGAAACAGTGACCCAATGCAGACATGAGCTCATCAAGGACTTCTTCGGGGACCAGGAGCTCGAGATGATGGGGTCTCAAGTCGCAGGCCGGAACGTCAAGACCGAGGGAGCGACCACGTCCCCTTGTGACTTTGCCTGTGACTTTTGCAAATATGGCACGGTTGAGCTGAGAAAACGAAAAGCGAGCATGCCCCCTCCGAGCGACCCTTCAGCGTTCATGGACCGCAGCCTTGTTCAGATTCTCCAAAGAATGTTTAGTGATCTCCACTAGAGTGCTTGTTATTGGTGATCTCTGGTACTCTAGATCATGCAGGGACCGGAACATGACTCGGATCTGCTGAAGAACGGAGTGTATGGCTTTGTGAAGACGGTATGTGTAAAGCTGTTCTTTGACAGGTCTTTTGTTTTCTCATAAAATACCAGAGTCTTAGAAGTTTGCTATCAACTAATCAGCATGTTGCGGATCTCCAACCGAGGTCTGGGATTGAGCATAGATTGACAAAATCCCAGTAATAATCTACAAGTCCCGAAGGCCAACCACACTCAATTAATTGACTGCCAAAAGACATTATTTAAGAAACGCGATGGGAACTTTGAAAATTATTCTTCGACAATCAGCTCGACCCATAAAATAAAGGATTTTCCCTTCGAGCGTTCGACTCAACTGTCACTGCTCCGTTATGCCAGGCGAATGTCCTTGGGAACCATGACATAACATTTCTAAAGACCGGGAGGTGGTGGAACCTGATTGAGAACGTTAGTACGAGAACTTCTTCATTGAGCTCGGCTGATGCTTACAGCACTGTAGGTGCCACCGCCAGGAGGCGGCGGAGGGGGAGAGCCAGAGCCAGGAGGTGGCGGGGGTGGGGCCTCGCTAGCTGGAGGTGGTGGTGGAGGGGCAGGACTCTGGGACTGGGAAGACTGCTGTTGCTGCTGTTGTTGGGCCGCCTGTTGGTAGTACTGGTAGTATGCTACGTAGTTCTGGTAGCCACCGTAGGCCGCATAGGGGTCAGCTCCGTAATATTGCGCGTACTGTGCGCTATAGTCAGCCGGGCTTCCGGCACCAGCGGCACCCGACGTTCCTGACACAGCCTGTGCAGGACTAGCCGTGGCAGAGGGCGAGTTGGAGTGTTGCTGGTTATGCTGGCTAGAGTAACCAGCGCCGTAACCGCCTCCATAGTAACGATCACCGCCGCGTTGACCATATCCGCCGTAGCTGTGCTGAGGCGGATTCTCCTTGAAGCGCTGATATTGTTCCCTGACATTGGCGAGAAGATCCTCACAGAGTTCCTTGGCAGCCTGGACATCGTTTGGGTCGGGGCCACTTCATTCAGTCAGTCAATCAAGTCTAATCAGAACGGAGACTAAAATTGTACTTACGCTACGTGCAAGAACATGGGCTCATCACTTTCCCTGCCGGTGCTTGGTTCCAAGAAACCGGAGCCACGACCCTTGATCTGCACCTTGCAACGAGTCTTCTGTTGAATGTGCTTCACATATGCACCGCCTTGTCCGACAACTTGGGCTCGGAGATTGAATCCAGGGATCGGTTCCAGATCAACCGGAATCCGTTCCTCGGGCCATTTACGCTGTACGCAATTAGCGCCTTCTCAGAACTGAACAAGTGAACGAGTCCATACACGGCCGTATTCATCACGCTCAACTGGATCTGGCTCGCGCCGGCGGAATCGTCTCTCGTCAACGAGATTCGGTAGCTCCTTCTGCATCAGGTCGTCGATCAGGGCCACAGCCTTTTCGAGGCCTTCTTTGCTCGTGCTCGTTACGTGGAGGTACAGGGGTGGGTTCTACACAAGACTTATTAGCAATCGTACACTCTGGGGTGAATTGAGGAAGGTTAAGCACATACCGCGGCAGTGGCCATGCTCTTGTCGGGGTAATAGCTTCCTCGGGTAGTGACATCTTGATAATAAGACTTGATGAGCTTCCTTCTTGATCAAAAGTTTCATAATAATATAAATGTGGAATGAAGGCGTACCGGCGCCAGTTTGGTCTTTAATCTAAATGTCACGCAGCGGAGGTCAGCAGATGAAAATGAGGGGTGAGATGCTATGGATGGTTTGATTTGGGTAAGCTTTAGCCACGACCACGAAAAAAGGACACAAATGAAAGGGAAGAGCAAGATGCACGGCTGTAGCGGTAGCCGGCTTGCACAATAGTGCCTGGAATATCAGCAGACGCAAACAGGATTAATTACCATCTTTTGGGTGGAACCCTTGGTCAACGTGTAGCGGTTGCGCAAGTCATTGATTTCAATGTCTTTGATGTAATCGCCGTCAGCAACGTAGATTTCGGGATTCAACTTCTTCGAGTCCGAGGCGGAGGAGGGCGAAGCGGCATTCGGTGCGGGACTGACAGTCTAGAAAGCATACACGGGAACAAGTAAGCAACAGTTGCATCATGAGCACAGGGCCATCTCGATTGCTCACCGAACGTATGGGAGGGACATCGACGTGCTGAATTCCTTTCTTGGCTTGCAACTGGGCGTTGATCTTGGCCGCTGCAGCAGCTGTTCAGATTTCCAAATTGTCAGCTTCTGCGGTAAAGAAAGAGGCTCGAAGCCTGCTTGCGGGTCGTACCTGCTGCAGCTGCGGGATCTACAGAGCCTGATTTCCTCGAATCGTCGGCGCCAGGGCTGAAGGGTTCACGACTGAGAGGACTGCGGGTGCGAGTGGATTCTGGCTGTCGCGAAGAAGGAGACCGAGAGCGACGGTCAAATCGTGAAGCTCGTCGCGGCTCAGGCTCCGTCTGATCGAAGCGAGAGCGTTTGGCACGGCGTTCGTCGTCAGCCATGATAGGCGATAGGTATGAAGGAAGAGGAAGTTTTGCTGTAACTGGACAGGCGCAAATCACAGAAGATGGTCCAGAAGATGGTCCAGAACAAGCCTAAGAGGAGGACCTTAGAAGTCCAAAAGCAACAGAAAGGTTTGGTGGAGTTAAGAGGATCAGCCCAATGGACGCTAGTGTAACAACCAGCACCGCCGGAACACTTTTTTCTCTTCGGTACGGAGTATGGAGAAATGGCCAATCGCAGGGGAGATCTAGTCAAGGAGCATCTAGAGGTCGGTGAGCTCTGAGTGAGGCTTAACGGTTTGCAACCTAGTCAGTGTTATGACAGAGCTCTGCGAAATTTGAGCAGACTAGGTTATTCTTCAGTTATCCTTGAGGACAAGGACACGAATAGAAAGTTGGCGATGTGCATCAGCTCCAGATCACGTGATGATGCGCATACTCCCTGGTTCCCGCTAGTCTAAAGAAAGTCTAGCGGTATTGTCACCCTGGTAAGTGACATACACAGGCTTGAGTCAGCGTCCCCGACGTCGGAAGGCCGCGAGGATAAAATGCGATTTATGACTACCGACACCGACTCCCTCTCGTCCTAAAAAAGACTCCATTGAGTCGGATCAGCCTCTCTTGTTTTGCCTGCCTTCGTCGCAGGTCAATTCGAGAGATCATGTCTTTCCGACGCCCTCTGACGCTGTCATCGGCAGCATCAGCGCCCTTTCTAGCGGTGTCTTCCAAAACCTCTCGAATCGCAGCCAGTCTTCCTCGATTCACCACATCCAGAGCCTCGTCCAGCTCGACCTCGGCATTGGCCTACAAGGCCTTGCATCGTCGCTCGCCTCTTCCCCTGCCTGTTTCCGATGCCTCCCCGCAATGGGACGCCCCTACGGCCGTCTCGTCGATTTTGTACGAGACACCTGTCACACCGACCAATCCTCCAAAGCGTCACATCCTGAACTGCTTGGTGCAGAATGAGCCCGGTGTGCTGTCCCGCGTGTCTGGAATCCTGGCTGCCCGGGGCTTCAACATCGACAGCTTGGTCGTCTGCAACACCGAGGTTGAGGATCTGTCTCGCATGACCATCGTGCTGCAGGGCCAAGACGGTGTCGTCGAGCAGGCGCGCAGACAGCTGGACGACCTCGTCCCCGTCTGGGCCGTCCTCGACTACACTGACTCGGCCCTGGTGCAGCGCGAGCTTCTGCTCGCCAAGGTCAGCATCCTGGGCCCCGAGTTCTTCGAGGAGCTGCTCCAGCACCATCGCGAGATCACCACACCCGGTGACGTCCTGGAAGGGCAGAAGGAGAACAAGGCTGGCGATGCGCAGACCAAGAAGGTCGAGTTTCACCCTCGCCATCTGCCTCCCAGTCAGGCACTGAGGCACAAGCACGAGCATCTTGATGCCATCACCCGCTTGACTCACCAGTTTGGCGGCAAGGTTCTGGACATCAGCACCAACAACTGCATTGTTGAAGTGTAAGCTTATAAATCTACTTCTTTTCTCGCGATCTAGCATCGGCTAACGTTTCGACAGCTCCGCTAAGCCTTCTCGTATCGACTCCTTCCTGAAGCTTATCAGCCCCTTCGGTATTCTAGAGTCCACGCGGACTGGTCTTATGGCCCTTCCTCGTTCTCCTCTTTCTTCTGAGCCCAACGAGGAGCTTGAAAAAGAGGCTGCCGATGTCGTCGATGCTAGCACCCTTCCTCCTGGTTAATTACAATGTCCGATACGAAATCGTCTGCTGTAAAAGGCAAATTTCCTAGTTGTAACTCGAAGCCTGGTCAAATTGACCGTGTTCCTTGGTAACAATCTATAATTGATATGTCTTTTTTCTGGGAATATCAAGTTGATTAGTTCATTCTGAAATTAGTGTCCGGCTTCGTGCTTGTATATCCTAGCGCTTTCTTCCTTGAATTTGATTCATTCCGCTAGTCGCGTGTATAATTCCAATTCAATGCGATCTCAATCCATAGCCTGCTAGCAAATCTGACTAGGTACTGAGGGGAAAGCATACTGTAGAATCGGGCTCATCTACGTGTTCTCAGATCACCCTGCAGTAGAACCCATACCCAAACGCCGACTTTATACCCTAAGAGCGCCAAATAGAGTCCCTTAACCCAAAAACACATACTCCGAATTAGATTTTCACATTGGCCCGAATTCCCTTGCTGTGATAGTCAATTGTGGCTGTATAGTGGCCTACCCGAACGCCGACCGTGGCCATTGCATCAAGTTCAAGTGAACCTCCCAGAGCTCGTTTCAGAGCATCGTAGCCGATGCCATCCGGATTCATCTCGACAGGCAACCGGGGCGTCTTCGAGACTCCTGGGGGCACCTGGAAAGGAACGGAGTAATTAATACTACCGACCTCTTCGTGTTCCGCGTAGTAAGCGTTGGCTTGCACAGACATGATGTCTATCAGCGTCTTCGGGAGAGGCGAAAACAGTGTGAACTCGGCAGTGGATGACCAAAGGTGCAGCTAAGACCACACGTAGATTAGTCGCCTGTTCAAAAAGAAACCTGGTCTGAGAACTATCGGCTCTATGCCAAAAACACATTGCCCACTGGTGGCATGCTAGAACCAATTTGAGGCTCATGAGGGGAAAACGGCTCCTATCAAGGCAGGTAGTACCGTGGCTTCTTGAACGAACCTGGTGTCCCCATTGTCACCATTTGGTGCCTTGGGTGACCCGGGAACGGACATCCTGGGGAGTTGGAACTCGAAGCCCAACTTTGATAACGCTCGCCCGACTTTGGGTAACGCTGGGATAGTTCCCTCATGACCCTGCACCGTCACGGTAATGTTGGACTCTAGACGTTGGTCAGAACCTTGACGATGACATGAATTATTCTCGGTTTTTATATTCTTACCTGAGACACATTTTGATAGAAATTCTCGGCCAGCTTCTATACCATCCTCACCTCCTTCGGACGGCTCCCACATGATATCGACCTGAACTGTCGCATCCGCCTTTGAAGCCACCGCGATGTCTAGGGCCGTGATATGGGCGACCTTAGTTCCATTGTACAACATCATAAAGTCGGCGTAAGGTACTGATGCTGAATATTCCGTGGGATTGGTGACATTCATTCTCGTTTTGACCAGCATGGAAAAATCGGTTGTATGTCCAACTTCGATGGACTCTAGCCGTGGCGTCAATTCATCGAAAGAGCCTGAAAACGGAGCTAAAAAAGGGATCAGTGATCTGTTTCTTTCGGAAGTTATCCTGCAAGTGTACTCACGCTTGACTTGAACAGCTCCCTCGGCCGGTATGGCTCTGACAGCAAACTGGCCAAGCTTCGTTGAGACTTCCGCATCGACCGCTGCAACGACACGTAGGTCAACCGGCTTTCCTTCAAAAATCAGAGATTGGAGGATTTCCGTCAAAGCATCTTCATCAGTAACCCTTAGTGGTGCATCTTTCATCGCAAAGTTTACGAGCAACGCCGGGGAACCGTCTGTATCGTTGATATAACTTGCATTGGCCGGCTGCCACTTTGGAAGATTCATGACTCCAAGCTTTTTCCCATGGTAGAAGACATCGGCATTGGCACGAACATGTGGGATGTCTATGTGCAAATTGATCTGCTCCGGCAATGCAACTAGCACCTTGACCAGGGCCGATATTCTTGGTAGAGATTCCTCTGAGTCTGGCTCAGCGAACGGATCTGGAAGACTGAGATGGACGTCTGACATCGTGTAGTTCTTAACCAAGTTGTCCAGTGCATGTCCTGTAAAGGGCATTGGTACTGTCACACCCTTCAAGATGTCTGCAAGCCAGGGTGGAGTTTCCAGAGACGGGTTATCAGCTCCACGTATGTAGACCGTAGTTGGGCGGCCGTTTATATAGCTCTTGACGAGAAAATCAAGTGGCGAGTCTTCCCTTCCGGGGCACGCTCTTGTCAATTCATCGGCGAGACTTTGCACAGTACCAACTACATTCATGACAGCACTGGTACCAGGTTGGACCTGAAATTCCTTTGTGATCGCATCGGCTACCAAGATGTTGGGGTCCCCTGGCGAGCAATTCGGTACGAGCAGCTCAAACCCGAGCGAGGGTATCGTCAGGGACAAAGGAGAATCAATCGATGCAGTGAGCGACACGTCAAACGCCAATGCGCCACTTCCGCCAGGGATATCCAGGTCATAGACATTCAGCTTCGAGATTTTGACCTCAGGCAAAGCAGGGAACTCTTTATCTATAGACAGTATCAGGCGATTGAGAAACTCTCTGCCAATGATGAAGAACAGCAGCTGGTAGACGGAACTAACCTTTGAATGTCACAGAGTCAGTCAGTATTTGCTCACCCAAGCTCAGTAAACCAGACTTGAGGTGAACAATGGCCTTTCCATTGACCCTGAGCTGACCAAGTTTCCCTTCAATCCAATCGTCCGCCACTGCACGAATACCCACGAGGTCGCCGGCGACCAAATCTGCCAGAAAATCAAGGTTGTTTGTATGACCGTTCTGAACATTCACTTTGATGGAGGGCAGAGAGGCCGTGCCGGCGAGAATATTTCCATAGTCTGGAAGGTAGACCTGTACCTCCGACTGACCCGTTTCCACTTCCCTGCTGATCCAAGTGACCAACCGGCCGAGCGTCCGGACTGACCGCTTCTGAACACGGTCTGCATCCAAGACAAATTTTCCTTGAATTCTGGTTCGCACACCATCCTCGGTGGTCGAATTGATGGAGATATCCGTAGGTTTGAATACTGCGGCTTCTTTTGCATATTCCTTCATGACTGCTGGTGCCACATAAGCGAATACAAGGATGGACATGACAGCCGTCAGCGTGACTAACGCGCAGAGAAATTGCCATCCTCTCCTGCCACTCAAATGCTTGGAATACTTGTGCAAACTGGAGGTCTCAGACGCTGACGATGAAGCTGATGCTCTCCGAGGCGCCGTGCCGTACGCAACAATATCACTATCATCACGACGGACTAAGAGAGGCGTAGACTCTGACGACAACTCGAATGGTCGAATCGGTCGACCTGCGTGAGAGGATGAGCCATCCGTAGACGTCCCCTCGTTGAGCAGAGGTCTGCGTTCTTCGTCAGCCATAATGGCTGGAGGAGTGGGGAAGACAAGCCGAATGTGGAGCGATAGAACGGATAATTATTCAGAGGAGTTGTGGAGATAGAACAAAGAATAGATCTATACGAGTACTATAGAAGTATGCTATCTATAACAATAATGAGATCAAAGATGATAAGAACAAGAATAGGTTGATGGATGGATAGGTAAGGTACCCATACTTGAAGCATCGGATAGACTAAGGTAGGTGATGATCGACGACGTAACTTGTAAGTAGGTAACACCGCCAACAGCCCAATAATAAATTGCTGAGAGGAGCGTCTCCAGTTGTGGAGGAGCTCAACCAACCAGTCCAATAGCTTAGCCAACTATCACTACGTATCAGCTATTTAATAATTGGTATGAGTCGATCCGATAACTATTGGATACACTAAACCGCTTTTATTTTCGACTGAATCATATCCAGGTAAGTAGACTAGGTATGCCTGTGGAATTGTTTGGATAATTTCTCTGAGTCATTCCTTAACTGACTTATATACCACCACATTTACAGCGTCGTCGGTTCTCTCAATTCCATATTTCAATCTCATCCATCATGGCTTGCGGTCTAAAACTGGCTGTCGCCCGATACGGCGCATTGAACGGCCAACACTTGCGTCAACGTGTCTCCCTCAATGGCGTGCGACGATATTCGTCCCAGACTACCCCTCCTACCTCTCCTTTCGCACCTCGCCATTTTCTCTCCATTGCCGATCTGACCCCTACCGAGTTCGCTACCCTCGTCCGCAATGCGTCTTCATACAAACGCTCGATCAAATCGGGCTCCGTGCCTCGGAATCTCCTTGGAGCCCTGAACGGGAAGACCGTGGCCATGATGTTCAGTAAACGGAGTACTCGAACCAGGATTTCGACAGAGGGTGCCGTGGTGCAGATGGGAGGACACCCGATGTTCCTGGGAAAGGATGACATTCAATTGGGTGTTAATGAGTCCCTATACGACACAGCGGTGGTGGTCTCCTCAATGGTTTCTTGCATCGTGGCTCGCGTCGGCAAGCATGCCGAAGTTGCCGACCTCGCGAAGCACTCAACCGTCCCTGTGATTAACGCTCTCTGTGACTCATACCACCCGCTGCAAGCCGTTGCCGATTTCCAGACCATGCACGAAATGTTCACACCCAAGGCTCATGGCCTCTCCAGCCTGGGTCTGGAGGGCTTGAAGATCGCCTGGATCGGCGATGCGAATAACGTTTTGTTTGATATGGCCATTGCGGCAGCCAAGATGGGCATTGACCTGGCCGTTGCCACGCCCAAGGGCTACGAGATTCCTGCCCACATGCTGGAGATCATCCAGAAGGCCGGGGAAGGCGTGTCCAGGCCCGGAAAACTCATCCAGACCAATGTTCCTGAGGAAGCTGTCAAGGACGCGGATGTCCTGGTCACGGACACTTGGGTATCCATGGGACAGGAAGCCGAATCGATCAAGCGGCTCAAGGACTTTGAAGGCTTCCAGATCACAGCCGATCTGGCCAAGCGTGGTGGTGCTAAGGAAGGGTGGAAATTTATGCACTGCTTGCCCCGTCACCCCGAGGAGGTGCATGATGAAGTCTTCTACAGCCAGCGGTCCCTAGTCTTCCCTGAAGCAGAGAACCGGCTGTGGGCTGCGATTTCTGCTATCGAGGCGTTCGTTGTGAACAAGGGGAAAATCGTATGAAAATCGAATAGATTCTACAGAAAAAGCAAGCTGAAATCAAATTAGCAACATTGATCGAATACTATCCCGTCCCAGCTAGACTTGTGTGTAGAGTGCTATATTTCTTATTCCGTCCTATGTTGGCACGGAATTGCTGTATATCATCAGGTGGATATAGTATATAGTGGAGATGTGGAGATTTACCCCAGGTTATGCTTCGTCGATAGTATTTCCACGAGCATGTCACGAGGTCGTACGGAGTACTGCCAGAACCCAAGAATATCGATTCACCAGATTCAGGCTCTGCAATGATGCACTCTATCCGATCCGATCCTAGACCAAAAAAGCCACTCGCAAGAGCTAAGGTCGGTTTGTCGCAGAGCCCACTTTCACATGCCGACAGTCATAGCTCGGGGAGCGGAGAAGGGAGAGTCAGCGAATCCTTGCCGCACCTCCTCCTCGCCTACAGAGTACATCATCCCATATCACCATCAAGCTTGCAAGCTATTAAGAGCTCTTTAAGCTGTCCTCTTCCAGCCCAGAACAGATTCATCAGTCTCTCAGCAGAAACTCTGAATGGATGTACGGCTCTCCTTTCATTTGTATCCCTTCTATCTACTCACTCAGCTTCATAGGGTTCTGCATCCCAAAGCGGGAGCGGATTTCGATCCCGCCGCTCATATCCCTCGCTAAATCATGTTTCGCTCGCACCATTGACAAATCGGTTCCCCATCGACGACGACACAGAGCCAGAGGACTATTTCTCACCACGAGATGAGCGACCTGCCGACACAACGACCCGGACATCCTATCTCTCAAGCTTTTCCGTCCCAGGCACCCCGGGCGTTCTCTCGTATTCCCGCAGCGGATCCCGAGTCCGTCTGCACTCCCGAAGCAAGAGCTCAAGTCGTATCCATCGCAGCGACAGCAGCCTGCAGAGCCAGGACGACGCACAACCCCTGCACCATCACCAACATGCACACGGATCCAAGAAGAAGCACACATCCTCGTCGCGGCATCAGCCGTCCGAGTCAGCCGGACGCCGCGATGCAGAATGGATGCTTCGGGCCGGGATCGCGCTCGCTTCGTCCACGCGAGAGGAAAAAGGACAGAGCTGGCTCGTGAAGCGCGAGAGTTCGACCAGTCTCGTTTCGGAAACAAATCTCGACAGCCCGGTTCTGGCCCGCCGGCCGAGATCCGGGAGGTCTACGCCGGCCGCGCATTCGAGATGGGGATCCCGTGCGGCAAGTCGAAGGAACAGCAGACCCGATCTGGCTATGACGAGCCTCGATACGCTGGCCACTAGATCAGGATCGAATGCTCATGACTCGGCCGGTCACGACGAGGAGACACGCCATTTCGTCCCTGACTTTGTGGATGAGCGTATCCGTGCCGAGATGGCATCCATCCAGCAATTTGAGGACGGGTATGCCTCGGCCTCGGACGAGGAGTCCGACTCGGAGGACGAGATCGACGAGCAGGAACTGCAGCGTTTGACTCGGGAGCGAGGATTCGGTCTGGGCAGTTGGATCGATCGGATGGTCGAGTGGACACTATTCGGTGTCGAGGATCTACCTCTTTCTGCAAATGTCCAGTCCGCCCAGCCAGCAAAGCATTCCGACGCATCCCCAGACGACAATAATGCCCGCGATGATCACTCTTCTGCGGCTGAATTGACCGACGACAACGCTAGCGTGTCGGCTGACGAATCTATAGCTTCGACCGTGGTAGAGAAGCCAGGGGAGAATGGAGGCTGGGAGGATGCAGGGTGGTTTCTCCGTGTCATGAAGCGTGCACTATCATGAGTCTTACAAAGCGCCATTTCCACATTGTGCAATTTTTGTCATGCATTGCTTCTTTTTCTCAACTCGAGCATCACGCATAATTCTCGAGAATATGACTACAAACTTGGCTTCTAGATAATCTGGAGTACCCTCGTTTACTTTTAACATTGATCCGCACTCATCTAAACCAATAATCAACCAAGATTCTGCAGATTCATTCTGAATAAATACATGGCTAATATTACAACCTCTCCACGGTCATTTCCGTTCTATTCCGTCTCACCCTCTAAATGAATTTTTTAAGTCGCTTTTGTGTGCAAGAGGCCAGTCCGCGTACCGACACGTAGCTGGACCACGACAAGTCTAGGATGCCACTGAAGTTCCATAGTGCTGTGCGGCGACAATCATTCTGCTGGTTTAAAAAGCTTGTCTAGACACAATTCCCAATCGACGCATTGTGAATGCGACTTGTTTCATCAAAACCCGAGCATGCTAACCATGCACGGATTGAGAGCATCTGTATCTTTTACTTGACACATAGCCGGCCCATCTGGCACAGTAATTCAGAATATGATCGAAGCCACCGCAATTGAAGATGACACCAAGTTTCAGCCACCAGTATGATCGAGGAGAGCGGGAAAAAGAATGGGCAAAGGGTATACAAGACAGGTAGCGGACATAGGGGACATGGTTGCCGTCAAATGGCACAAAATCCAGGCTCAAAAAGGCGGCCGTAGCAGAAAAGAAACAGAAATGAAGAAGGAAAAGTGAGCAAAATGAATGACGGGAAGGAAAGAAGCTTGCGATGATTCGTGTCGGTGGTGTTATGATGTAGCCTGACAGGCAAGAAGACGCGATAACAGAAGTATTCCCTGTAGCCTCGTGCTCTCTCTCTCTAGGTAACAATAAAAAAAGACGGCGAGCCTGGTTTTCGGAAATATGACACAATAAATAAAGCGCAGTGTCCCTTGCAAACTGTAAACGTCAGGAGATCCTCAACTCTCTAATTCATGCAATAGGTATCGTGATCGTATCATATGTAGGCGTGCACCGTCGAGTAATCCGACAGTAGCTATCGAAAATGACGAGCAAAACCGCAACGCTGCCGCAAGGGTGTATCGGACGAGAAAGACTGCGAGAAGTGCTTCTTTACCAGGGTCCAACTTTGACGGGAGTTCCCAAGCCATAAGTGCCGGAAAGTAACTGTTCCCGGACCGAGACAAGATCCCCACCAGTCGAACTTCCATAGCCTTGGGAGTCTGGGCCGTGCATCCAACCCAAGCTGTTACCGAGCTCGTTAACGGCAGCCTGAAGTCGACCGCCGGCATTCTGGTTGTGCTTCGCCAATTTCTGATCCCATCCACCACACTGTAGCTGAATTCCGCCACCACGCTTCGCCGCCTCTCGGATTACCAGAATCCATGCCTTGCAAATTTCATCATATGCAGAGTCCCGCTCTATGTTGTTCTGTGGTGAGTGCCATCGTGGCAATGCGTGAATGATATCTGTAGCCCCGTCTAGATAACTCAGAGACACGGACGCTTGAGTTTCATGTGGCGGCAAGAAATGCGGTGTAAAATCACTCAGAGCATCCAGCAGATTCCCCAGCGGCTGTCGGACACGGTTGTAGGCATAGTCCGACTCAGGATTGCCACCTAACGGAAATGAGTTTTGTAGAGTCGATTGGTAATTGCGGAGAACCTGAAGAGCAGAGGAAACACTCGGGCGTGGGGACGTGTGAATCACTTCGTCAGCCAAAGCCGGGTGACGCTCGCACATTGACCGTAGTATCCCCCTCAAGGCATCTGTGTCGAGGGTTTCCAGCAGTCGAGGGAGGGAGAGTGGTCTGCCAGAGACGTTGGGGCGGGACCGTTTGAAGGAGCGAGGAGCCGGAAGAGATCGAGGAGTGAAGGCGGGGGAGTTGGTGGGAGAAGCTGACATCCGTCCATCGTGATCATTGCCATCATCATCGGCTTTCCGTTTACGGTTGGTGGGCGTATGAGTAGGGGTAGACACTGGAATAGTCGTCAGCTCCAAATATCGACCCTGTAAACCCCGAAAGTCACTTACTTGGATGTGGAGAGGAGAGACGAGAATACTCGTAGAAGTGTGGAGGCACAGGTGGTGTAGCCACCAAGCTGTTCATGATGGGTCACAAACAGTTGATGGCAAAGAAGTACCAATATCTCTCAGTGGCGGAGGGAAACGAGGATTTCGAGCACAAGAAAGCAGGAGGGCGGGAAAGAGGGATAGATCAAGGGAAAGACAAGATTTCAAAGAAAAGAAAAAGATGGAGAATTAGAGAAAAGAAAGAGGAAGAGAGAGAGGATGTAAGGACGAGTTGAGTTGAGGTGAGGTGAGGTGAGTGGTGGGGAAGGGCGAAAGAAAGAAAAGCGGTGGACTTGCACTTTGCAGGCGGTTGCGGGAGGCAACGCAGGCCGACTGCGCAGGTTTCTGGTCCATGACCCATGACACCATTCATGGTCATTACAAGTGAACTTTCAAGGGACGAGGTTTCATTTCTACAATTATATTTCATGGATGGAAGATTGAGAACACATTTACAAAGTCATACAAACATACGTCGTCCATTCGAGTAGACAGAATCAAACAATGAAATCCTTCTTTTCATTTCCGACGCCAGGGAAATGCGAGACCTCCAATACGACTGTGACCATACGACACATACATGCTCCCTCGCAGAGGTCATAGGAAGAATAAAAAAAATAAAAAAAAAGCAATGAAAATGATATTTACAAGTACAGGGACTGTGCGGCCACAATGTCCCTGCGCACCTTAGTCAGAGCTTCCTCGAATTTGCTCTCGAGTTCCTCGTTACCCATAACCTTGGAGGCTTGCGCCATCTGACGGAGACACTCCTCCAATCGACGGAAGACCCGGATCAAGGATCCTTCATAAACATCGGTCATTCCACTAGTGAGAAAAGCAAGTTAGTTTCCGAAGTAGACTTTGACTCCAGAGTGCCGACAGATAGACGACTTACCAAATATCAGCAAAGGATTTGCCGTTCGCCCATTCGTAGATGACCTCCATAAGCTCCCAGTGGAAACTGTTTACATATTCCTCCTCGTTGACAGCCAGCTTGGATTCTTGAGAGACTTTGGCAACTATCCGGGCTTGCGCTTGGATTTCCTTTAGGGGCTTCGCCAGCTCGTCCCGCGTCAGAGCAGGAGTTTCCTTGGACTTCTCCTCAAAAACGAATACACTCAATACAGCAGCGATTTGTTCCGGAGTAAGTTTGTTGAAGAAACCGTTGAAAAGAAGCTCGCTGAGCATGAGCTCGTCTCCCGTGCTGATCTCGCAGGCGACTCGTGCCTTCAACTGCACGACTTCGGCCTCGTTGATGAAACCGAACCGACGAAGTACACGCTTACGGCACTTGAGCTCATCAAGCTGCATGATGGACATGGCCTCGGAAATCTTCTTCTTCGTCTCCTTAATCTTTGTTCCCAACTCCACCTTCTCGGAATATTGCTCGTAAAGTTCTGGTAGGCGGGGTGAGTTGTGCAGTGGGTTGGAAAGCAAACGAGACTCGAGGACCTCCACTTTCTGTGATGATCGTCAGCAGTGCACATAATACAAAGTAAATGCAGAAGAAGATAGATGTTCTTACCCTGAGTAGTTTCTTGAAACTTTCGTCCTTGATATTCATATCCTCAATCGGGTCAAGTGTAGCAATGCCGTCAGGGAAGCGCTTATGGATCTCAGCAAGAGATTTCTTGACTCCATTTTTCGCTTCTTTTGGATTCAGGTCCTTGGGAAGCTTCATGCGTACATGCGAGATGGCACGGATGCATTCGGTAAGGACTGGAACGACCTCCATCCGAGAGTTGTCCCCATCTTTCACTGGCCTGACTCCCGACGGTAACTCCTCAAATGTCTTTGTGGCCACAGACGGCCCTTCGGCAATATTGAGCAGAACATCGACGACATATCTCTTGTCACGAGGGATCTCCTCCGTTGAATTCTTCGGTGGCTTCCGTTGTTTGTAATTGACAACCACACCCCATCCGAAGTCTTTGTCTTTGTGCTTGATGTGCACTAAACGACCCGGAGACATAAAGGCCAAAGAATAATCTGGATGGCTGATGACTGCTTGTATGTCATCTGCAAACTTGTCGAGCTGCGTCCTTAGTTCGTAGTATTCGCGAATGGTGCCTTCGTCAGAAATGGTCATGTTGGCCCTCTTCTCTTCAAATTCCTGGAGTTCTGCAATGGGGTTAGCACAAATATCCTCCTTCCAGTTATCAAGTGAATAAGCATACGTTTCTCAAGATCGGCGACACCGGCCGTGTTTTGGAATTGGTAGAAGCATCTCTCGAGCATGAACTCGGGCGAGATGCCCTCCACACGCATCAGGTTCAGTATCATATTGTAACCCAAATGGAAAGCCGAGTTGAGCCTATCCTGCTCTCCGCGCACAATCTCCTTCGCCACCGCAGGATCCATCTCTTCACCAATCATCATGATCACGATACCTCGGTCATCAAGACCTCTTCGACCAGCTCGGCCAGACATCTGGACGAATTCGGACGGCGTCACCCAGCGTTGGCTAAAACCGTCAAATTTCCGGACGCTCGTGAAAACCACAGTCTTTGCAGGCATGTTCAGACCGATTGAGAATGTTTCCGTCGCGAACAGCACCTTGATAAGTCCTTCTTGGAAGAGAATCTCAATGGTTTCTTTGAGAATAGGAAGCAACCCAGAATGATGGACACCGATACCTCTCCGAAGCAGAGGTAGAATGTTTTGAATTTGAGGCAGGTTCCTGTCTTCTTCGGAAAGCATCTCGATAGCGCTGTTGAAAACCTTGGAAACCATTTCCTTCTCCGAATCATCATTGAAAGCCAAAGTACTCATCTTGAGAGCGCACGCCTCGCATTCGCGTTTGCTGAAACTGAAGACAATGACGGGGTTGAGGTTCTTCAGCATGATCATTTTCACAATCTTGTAAATGTCGCTCGGGCCTTCATTTCCGCCCTTATTCAACCTCTTGTCTTTACCCTTTCCCTTCCTCTTGGCCATAGCATCAGACGGGTCATCTCCCTTCTTGTCTGCGATGCTGCCCATTGCCTTTTGGAAGTTCTCTTCCCGGAACGCCCCTTTTTCGTCGACGACGAGGAAGATCCCCTCGCCACCGGCAGGGAAGAAGTAGTGTTGTAGAGGGGTAGGTCTGAAATCAGTATATACGACGTGACAGGGTTGGTTGTGCATCTTGACGACCCATTCGGCGAACTGCATAGCATTGGGAATTGTCGCCGACAAGAATACATATCTGACCTTGTCCGGCAACAAAATGATGGTCTCTTCCCAGACCACGCCTCGAACTGCCATAGCTGTCAGTAGCTTCTAAGGGTCAGCAGTACCCCCGATGACTTACTGGCATCACGCATGTAATGAATCTCGTCAAAAACGACCCATGCAACTTCGCGCATAATTTCCGAGCCGCGATACAACATGGACCGGAGAATCTAGGCGTGTGCGTCAGCAAACATCCAAGTTGCGCTTGAAGAGTCATGGAGGCCTACCTCTGTTGTCATGACCAGACAGGTCGCTGTTGGGTTGATAGTGACATCTCCCGTCATTAATCCAACATCACCAAATTCTGCCGCAAACTCTCGGTATTTCTGGTTACTTAAAGCCTTTATAGGACTTGTGTAGATGACTCTTTGGTTGTTCTTCAAACTTTGCGCGATGGCGTACTCCGCAACTACCGTCTTACCGGCACTGGTATGAGCCGAGACCAGAACACTTTCCTCTCTCTGTATGGATGCAACGGCGACTTGCTGGAACGGATCGAGCGTGAACGGCCATACTTTCGCAGGGTTCTCAGGCGGTTTGTGTTGCGAAATTGGTACGTATGGATAGTTGGGCGGAATGGCGACTTGATGCCGAACCTGGTGCGACAACTTGACCGAAGTTGTTTCCTTTGCGGCTTGTAGGCCTGCAGATGCTGCAACCTCGCGCTCCTGCGCCGTCTCGAATTCGTCTGCTAGTACAGGCTGCGGTTCCATCTCCAGTCGCGGACGTTTCGCATCGGGTTGTTGCTCGTTGTTGTCGGTCGCAGGCGCTTCGGCCTGTTCCCCATCCGCGACTTCTCCAGCAGGTGCATCGGGAATCTCGATATCCTCCTTGCTCTCTGTCGCTGCGCCAATTTCCTTCACATCGCCATTTACCTGACGCTTCTTGCTCTTGTCCTTCCTGGGTCGCTTGGGTGCGCCATCGGTGACCTTCGCTGCCGCTTGAGGCTGGTCTTCGAAGACATCAAAGAGTTCATCCATGATCGAGACAAACTCCAGAATCAGCCACAGATGGCAGAGACTAAGGCCAAGTTGAGCCGAGACGTCTGTCGTTCTTTGCGATCGACCGAGAAATTTCAAGGTTCCGTCTGAGGAAGGCGGCGTGTGATTGGGCAGAAACAGTTTTTTTGAGGAAACTGCTATCACCGCCGGCGAAACCTGCTACTTCGGTGCAATAAAGTCACGTGATCACGGTCCCGGGGAGCCGCCCGAAGCTGTATCGTTCCACTCCTTCTCTTCCCTTCCGGATGGTCGATTATCGGGTTACTTCGACGGTATCGTGTCTCCTGCTTCCCTCAAGGTGCGTAATTGTTACTTTTTGACTACCTCTATTTCAATGGGTTCTGACTAGTATGCAAGATGAACGCCGCTTCTGCTCTCCGCGCCAGAATGGCCACTTCCTTCGTCGCCCGTCGTGGCTTTTCCACCACCCGGGCCCAGCTCGGCAGTCCGTACCACTACGCTGAGGGCCCTCGCTCCAACATTCCCTTCAACCCTCTGACCAAGTACTTCTTCTGGAGATACTGGGCTTTCATGAGTTCGTACTTCCAATTGAATATCCGCGATGCAGGCAATGGATCTTGCTGACTTTTGCATGTAGTCACCGGTTTCGGTGCTCCCTTCGCCATTGCTGGTACGTTCTCAGTAGTCGAACGCAGGATCATATGTATGCTAACGGTGCTCCTATACAGTTTGGCAAACCTACAAGACCCGTTAAGAAGCTCGCTTACGCTGAAACTTCTCGCGCCTCGGCATCCTTGAGCATTGGGAAATGGCGGGAAATGTATCCTATACTTGAAGCATTCGGTATTATGTACAAAGTTCAGAATTCAGTTGTCGAGGCAGCAGTTCTTTGCGTTCCATTCTATTTACTGTCTTCCGTTCCTCGTAGTCGTTGGTTGTAGTGGATTGTGGTAGATGGGTTGATGCCCATTAGAATATGAATGAAGTCATTGGTCGAGCGCTCACTTTTGTCCGTCCGAAAATTAAAAATCTTTGGTCGGCACAGCTATGTTTGCAGTCCGCAGACAACACAATTAACTGTACATGAAAAGCACTAATCCTTTTTCAGAGTATTCCACAAAGGCCTTTCTATGAAGTCGATAAATTGATTACTCTAAATCGACTATTTACTTGTGCAAGCCTCGGCGATACATGGCGGGGTAAAATCTTCAATATCTTGAAAGATGCGCAACTTGAAAAACGTGCGCCTCGCCGAGGTGCATCTTCAGAATGAGCTTCCTCTCACAGCCACCGCGTGGGATACAGCTTCGGACGCTGTAATTTGTACCTTTGGACCTACAGAGGCAAACCCCATCATTGAGCTTCGGAGGAAACACCAAGACAGCTACTTTACGGACCCTGTAGGCGCAGAAGTATTTGAATGCATCGCATCCTGGGATGCGCCGTGCCCGCTGCCTGATTTGCGCTGCGATCGAGTTCTCTCGCTACATTACTTCGCAGACAATCTCACCGCGTGCTTGGTCTTGGAGGGAGGTGATATCGTCATCGTCCGTGAAGACCCCCTCCCGGGCGAAGATAAGATCGAGATCGTGGGTTCAGTCGATGTTGGCATCGCAGCTGCCGCTTGGTCTCCAGATGAGGAGCTACTGGCTCTCACAACTAGAGCCAATACCTTTCTCTATATGACTAGAGAGTTTGAGAATGTTGCTGAAATCACCTTCACCCCCGACGATCTTAAAGCATCTCAGCATGTTTCCGTGGGCTGGGGCAAGCGAGAGACACAATTTCAAGGAAAGAGAGCCAAAGCCCTCAGGGACCCCACGATACCTGAAAAGGTAGACGAGGGCCGATTGAGCAGCAACGATGACGGCAGAACTACTATCAGCTGGCGCGGTGACGGTGCTTACGTTGCTGTGAACAGTATCGAAGCGGGTGTTCGTCGCGTGATTAGGGTCTACTCCAGAGAAGGCACTTTGGACAGCGTGAGCGAGCCAGTCGACGGTCTAGAAGGTGCCCTTAGCTGGCGGCCCTACGGCAATCTGATTGCGGGGATTCAGAGACTTGAAGACAAGGTCGATGTGGTATTTTTCGAGAGAAACGGCTTGCGCCATGGAGAGTTCTCACTTCGCCTCACTGAGGAAGAAAGAGCATCCTGGGCCTCGGATATTCACCTCAGCTGGAATGTCGATTCAACAGTCCTTGCTGTATTGTTCCGAGATCGTATACAGTTCTGGACCATGGGTAACTACCACTATTATCTCAAGGATGAGGTTCATGTGGTGGTCAACCCGGATTATCCTCATCCTTTTGCCTTCCAATGGCATCAAGAGAAGGCTCTACGCTCTGTTGCTTGCGGCTCAGGTACTTGGCACTCCGATGACTGTTCCATATACGTGCTGATGATCCTTTCTTAGCGTCTATTCTGGACCTGGATTTTGTCTTCGACGTTTCCCATGGTTCGACCGTCGCACCTCATGACGTCGGTGCTGTTGCTGTGATTGATGGAAGTATGTTTGTATCCGCATATGATGAGCAGAGCTTCATGCTAATTCGCAGAAGAAACCCTGAAGTTGACGCCTTTAAGGCTATCGGGAGTTCCTCCACCAATGGCTCACAACGACGTGCCAGTGGACTCGAACGTTGTCGATGTCGCATTCAGCAAATCTGGCACCCGGATAGCTGTCCTTATGAGAGATTGCTTCTCTATCTACATGTGGTCACTGAAGACTCGTCCTGTTCCTCCTCCAATACTCGAATCTAGCCATCCCTTGCCGGACAATCTAGACAATCGGCCGCGACAGATCGCTTTTTTGAACGAGAATGAAGTCTACATTCTCAGGAACAGCGGACCTAACAGTGCTTGTATTCAAAGGACAACGCTTGAGACTCGATCAACAACGACCGTCTACCAAACAACAGACTCGGAGCAGATTCTCACAATTTTCCCGACCGTTGGACATGAAGCTTTGTGGTTTTCGCATGTCCGTCAACCTGGACGTCCAATCGCGTACTCTATCCTGAAGGCCTTCTCCGAAGAAGACGTCCAAGTGGACTCCTCGGACCAGAGCCCTGCTGTCGACACTCACTGGGCTCGGGCTGTCCACTTGTCAGATGATGAGGTATTCTCTTCTTTGCTTACAATTGACTGAATCCCGGCTGACGGCTTGAAAGCGCATTTTAATTTCATTATCGAGGACCGGAGCCCTTTATGCAAATAACCAGCTGCTTGCAAAGAATTGCACGTCCTTTCTCGTGACCCAAGCACACGTCTTGTTTACTACTTCCCAGCATCTTCTCAAGTTTGTTCACTTGACAAAAGCAGAAGGTTTGTTGAGTATTCCGATCTCATCACCAATTTCTAGTGGCTAATTTCAAGCTGCAGAGATGGAAGTCCCTGCCGACACCCCCGAGACAGACGAACGATGCCGAAGTATCGAACGTGGAAGCAAACTGGTATCTGTCATGCCCTCTAAGTTCGCTGTCACCCTCCAGGCGCCCAGGGGCAACATAGAGACAATCTACCCTCGAGCTCTGGTTTTGGCCGGCATCAGAAACTACATCGACAGAAAGGACTACCGCTCCGCATTCCTTGCCTGCCGCAGCCAGATGGTAGACATGAACATCCTCCATGATTATGCACCTGAACAATTCCTGGAAAACGTTGCATTATTTGTGGATCAAGTGAAGAGAGTCGATTTCATCGATGAATTCCTATCCCGGCTGAGGTGAGTTAACGGCCTGACTTTTCCTCTCGAGAGCCTTGCTGACCGGCCCTCAGTGAGGACGACGTCTCGCAAACCTTGTACAAGGACACCTTGAAGACACCCAAGGAGGTTCAAACCACAGTTCAGCCGGAGAGTACAGCCTCTTTCAAGCCGACAACCAAGACCAGCAAGGTCAACCGGATCTGCGATGCGTTTTTGGCCACCCTTGAGAAACGCTTAGACACCAACTTGCATAACCTAGTCACTGCACATGTTTGCAAATCGCCACCGGATCTCGAAGCTGGGCTTCAGCTTGTCGCTCGCCTGAGAGGTCTGATTACAGTCATGAGTACTCCTTTGCCAGTTGCTGACAGTCCTACAGGACAAAGCGCGGAGCAAGCAGAGGATGCAATTGAGCACATGTGTTTCCTCACTGATGCTCACCGTCTATACGATCATGCATTGGGTCTCTACGACCTTGAGCTCACTTTGTTGGTTGCTCAACAGGCTCAAAGGGTAAGATTGGCGCCGTCTGGCTGGCGAACGAGTGTCTAATTTCGTGCAGGACCCCCGAGAATACCTCCCATTCCTGCGGAAACTTCAGCAGCTTCCCGACGATCGACGCCGTTTTGAAATTGACAACTATCTTGGCCGCTGGGCCAAGGCTCTGAAGCATCTCCACACTCTGAACGCCTATGACGAGATACGCGCTTATGTCATAAAGCATGAGCTGTACAAAGAAGCGATTGACTTGTTCAAATATCAGCCAGAGCAGCTGCGTGACATAACACATATCTATGCTGACTTCCTGCACGACCACTCCAAATACAAGGAAGCAGGAATCGGTACGTCTCTCCAGTCTTAGAAAATGCCGCCGAGTAACTCGCGAGCACACTGATGCTGACTTCTTTCTAGCTTACGAGTCTCTTTCGCTCTACGAAGATGCATACAAGTGCTATCACCTGGCGCACCTCTGGCGCGAGTCCCTATACTGTGCCCTAATGGTTCCTCTATCGGAAGCCGACCTCACCGCACACGCGCTTGCTCTATCGACTACATTGACAGAAGAAAGCCGCGACTACGTCTCTGCAGCTCAAATCCACGCAGAGCACCTGCACGACATCCCCGCAGCCGCCCGCCTCCTCTGCCGCGGCTCTCGCTTCGCAGACGCCACGCGTATCCTCGCGCTCCATGGCAAAAAGGATCTGATCCCGGAGATTGTGGACACAGGTCTCGCAGATGCCATGGGAACCACGACGGACCTCCTCGCCGACTTCAGGTCACAGTTGAACGCCCAGGTTCCACGTATCCGAGAACTACGTGAACGCCGTGCTGCCGATCCCCTGGCGTATTTCGGTGGTGATCCCACCACCGGCGACCTCGGAGTCGATATTCCAGATAACGTCTCTCTGGCTCCCACGGACGCCTCCACACTGGCTGGCCGCACCATGTTCACGAGGTACACTGGCAAAACGACATCCTCACGGCACACGTCCAAGACCCGGCGACGGGAGGAGCGAAAGCGGGCGCGTGGTAAGAAGGGTACGGTCTACGAAGAGGAGTACCTGGTCAACAGTGTGCGGCGACTCATTGAACGGGTCAACTCGACTGTTCCCGAGGTGGAAACGCTTGTTGACGGACTCCTGCGGCGGGGGATGCGCGAGCGCGCCGTTGCAATTGAAAAAGCTATGCAGGAAGTGCTAAAGATGTGCGCTGAGAGTAAGGACGAAGTGTTCGGCGTCCCGGAGCAAGACGAGAGTGAAAATGCAGAGGGACTCGACAGGGAAGACGTTGACGGCGCCGAAGAAATTAGACCTCGTGGGGGACAGCGCGTGTTCGCTGAGAGTGTCACGGCAGTGCTCGGCACCGGTAATCCAGGGCGGGAAGTCCCACCGGTCAAGGAAATGAAGAAATCTGCCCTGCTGAACTAGTCTCCAGACATGAATGAGTTTTGAGTATGTTTGTGGGGCCACTATCGGCTGAGGTAAATACTGGATAGATAAAAAGGAAATATAAACCCGAAATCCAACAGTGTCTGGACCACGTGCTAATGGACGTCGCACCATGCAATGCTGTAAAATACCTGATCTGCAGTTGTAGCTTAATATTTAGATGTGCATGACTGAACGTTGTAATTAAAACCATAATGGACAATTCAGAAGTAAAGAGAATGATCACAGCTGGGTATCTTTTCGTATCAAGCGCCATGTTCCAGGGCACTTGTACATAGCTGATTGAGATGTTTTGCGGTGCTCATGGCATTTCAAGAAGAGAGGATATCACCCGTTGCGCTGACAAGATGATCCTCCACACTGACAGGACCCTCCCCGACACCAGTCAAAATGACGCGGCTGATGCCGTTCTTCAGGACGTCCACAGCTCTAGAGTCAACCTTCTCCAGAGGCACGCGTGGAGCAGTGACGTTCTTCAAGACATCGTAGAATGGGCCGTCGAACCCTTCCGTGTTGGGGCCCAAAATAGCCTTGACGGTTCCTGCGACCACCTCCGAGTCTTTCTCAAGGTAGTAGATAACGGCATTTGGGCCAGCGTCAAACGTGTAAGCGCACACAGTCCGGTCAACAGCACGGTTGATGTCGTGGACGAGTCTCACGGCAGCTCTAGAGACATCGTTCATGTAGAAGATCGGAGGCCACGAGTCGAGGCAAGTTGCGTGGAAGCTGTTAGAGTCACGCATAGTGATTTCGGCAAAGGTAGGGAAGTCCTTGTTCTGGATTGCCGTCTCAATGGCGGCCATCCGCTCAGGGACAACAGATGCGGCCCGCGTAGCAAAGAGACTCGAGGTAGCAACAGTAGTCTGCATACCCTCTGTACTGGGAACGTCTTTCTTCTCGGCACTAACCACCAGGATGATTGCACGCATCTCAGGCCAATGAGATGCAGGAGCGACTTCCTCGGCCAGACTGTCGCTACCATCTTCCCGCTCGCCAGCACGCCAGGCAACATAACCGCCCATCAGAGACCGACAAGCAGAGCCGGAGCCCTGACGCGCAATGCGGCTGAGCTCCAGGGGAGACTGTGGAAGCTGATAAAGATCCGCTATGGCACGGACAAGTGCTGCGAAACCAGCGGCTGAGCTCGCGAGACCAGCAGCGGTGGGGAAGTTGTTCTCGGAAACAATTCGCAATGGGAGAGTAGACAGTTTAGGCAATGAGGGGTCGGCATTTTCGAGAGCCTGACGGAGGGAGCGCAGATTGGAGAGACAAGCGAGGGTGCGTTTGGAGGACTGAATATCCTGGGGCTTGCCGTTCAAGACGAGCTCGTCTGCGGCGGGGTAGATAGCTGAGCAGGACGCGGTAGTGAGGGTTCGGAGGGAGCGCTGAGAAAGGGTAACGGAGAGCGAGGAATTGGTCGGTAGATTCAAAGATGCATCTCTTTTACCCCAATATCTAGAGTACCCTGTTAGGAGAAAACGAGAATCACCACAAGATGGATTAGGGGGTCGACAGTCAACTCACTTAATAACAGCAATATTGACCGGGGCGGTAGTGGTAGTCCGATAGACGGTACGATCAGAAGTAGCGGCCATCTTGTTCGAATGCAAGGGAGTTGCGTTTCTGTCGAAAGCAGGGGGGAAAAGTGGTGTACTATAAACTCAATTGTTGATGAGGGGCTGTGGATTATTTGACCATCTCGGGCGTTACCCTTTCGGGCAATCAGCGCACTCTACAGTACGGAGCAGTGCGGTGTACCTCTCGAAAGGGTCGGCGGTGAAAGGCGGTCAAACATCCCGAAATCCTTCTCCGCCTTCTGAATCTCTTGACTAATCCAGCAATTTTTATGGGTGCTTCAGTGAGATAGATCCTGAGATCGTACATCTTGTCTTGGATTGGTTGTCTGCAATTCACCAAAATGGGCGCCGGTGCAAGTACGCCATCCGTTCCCCCTGCAGACTCAGCTCCCGCTGCAACCTGTCCTGTCGATCACAAAACCCGTGAGGTATGGTTGCAGCAGCACAAGGCTTCGGGCGGAGCTCCCCATCCTCTACCTGGCGAAGAAGAAGAGAAAGCGAAGACAAAGCTTCAGCGGCCTTTGTCCACCGATCGTGAAGTCAGCAGCATACCACGAGCCTTCGATGCCTCGTCACGAGCATCGTCCTCCGAAGCTCCCGCCGCATGTCCGTCGCCGTATGCCGCATCGCACGGCACACCATCGAATGCAGAGGCCGAGACGGGTCATGACCAGAATACAGGCAATTGGATCTATCCATCTGAGCGACAATTCTTCGAGGCTCTAGTACGGAAAGGAAACACACCTGCGACCACAAGCTCCGCGTCCGAGCTGGCAACAACAGTAGCATCGATTATCCCCATCCATAATGCCGTCAACGAGCGTGCCTGGAGGCAGATCCTCGAATGGGAAAGTCGGGCGCCGTCGTCAGATCCTGGTAGCAAGAGATGCGGTGGACCAAAGCTGCATTCATTCCGCGGGCTGGGCGTCGATCCCCAGTTTCTCAGTCCCCGCGCCCGGTTTAATAGCTTGCTAGGATACCAAAAGCCGTTCGACCGACATGACTGGGTGGTAGAAAGATGTGATGGCGAGCGTGTTGAGTACGTCATTGATTTCTACCAAGGGAAGTCACCAGGAAAGGACAGCGGTGCAGCTGGATTGACGGCCAACGCGGGGCCAGGGAAACTCAGTTTCTACCTCGACGTACGGCCAAAGCTCAATACGTTCGAGGGCTGGAGGATGAGATTCAGACGCTTTACGGGGCTATAGAACACGCGTCTATGTCGACCAGTTAACTGGATTGTTTATTATTCCCCGCTTGCACATATAGAGGCGAAAAGGAGTTTGGGTGTATATTAGCAGCAATTATCTCGATGTATGTTCTTGTATAACACAGCAGCTATGTATGATAAGGAACAAGCACGCAAAGCAGGACTCTTAATGAAATATTCTTCACTCCAAATACGCCTGTCGTTCATCAAAGGAAACAAGTCATGAGTGTGGTGAATCGGTACCAGCAATTCAAGGTAAAATCATACATGGAATCGTACAGGTGGGGATATCGGTCGTAAGAGGGAAGGTGAAAGGCTAGTCGGTTCGAGAAAGGCCAATCGAAGTAATCCGGGGTGTCCGATACAGTCATAGCAGACTATCCGAGTGTGACTGCTAGGACAATAATGACCAAAATCACGGCGAGAATAAGAAGGAGGCAGCAAGCCTTGTTCCGAGCGTTCTTTTGGTATCTGCTGGCGCTACGAAGCTCGACGTTCGCGCCCCGAGTGTCCGTAGTGACTCTCTCCACGTTCTCGCTAATGATATCCAGCTGGCCTCCTTGCTCGTGAACAATATGCGCGACGTCACGGAATAGTTCATTCAACTCGCCCACGCTTTGCTCAATGTTGCGAATCTCCGCTTCGCGCTCAATGATAAGAGCCTCCTGGAAGTCCACCTCATCTTGGTTGGCGAGACGAGGCTGCTCCTCGAGCAATTGTTGTTGCTCATGGGAGGTACCATCTGCTGGCGCATGCTCTCCCTCCTCCACTGCCGTACGAGCGGCAACTGCAGACGCTCTTTGCTTCTCCAAAGCTCGACGCTGAACGGTCTGGAACTCCTCCAGTGTCGCCTTGAACTCCGAAGACAGCTTCTGTTGAGTCCATTTTTGTGAAGGCTAACGAGTCATTTAGTATTAGTCGCAGCCAAGGGGAGCAACACAATATATTCCGGCAACATACATTAACATCCTCCCACATCTGGACTTTCTTGATCCCTTCGCCTACATGCTTGAACCCCGATCGAGTTTCCTCGAGGAGATTGTGAACTCGTTCCCGCACCCGCTCAGTGTCCCTTTTCGTTCCTAGAAGCGCGATCTGGTCCGACAACCGAGTGATATTCGAGGTTAACGTGAACAACTGGTTTGAGAGACTCTCTGTTAGACGGTCAAAGTCGGGGTCATCACGGTAGTGAGGATCCTCAGAACGGCGCATAGTAGTAGGCTGCGCCTCTAGTGAGTTCAAACGATCGAAGGACATGATGTGCGTCGTTATGTTGGAATTAAGTGATAGAGGGGTAGGTATGTTGCGGCAGGTGATGATGCATCAACATGCGGAGGTTGCCTTGAAGGAGCACTGTTGATGCCCGGATCTGCAGGCTTCCATCACATGATGGTATCTAGTGCGGCTGTGCCTTGGAAATCTGCAAGCGGAATAGCGTAATCTACTCCGTACCTCCATCATCTAGCCTCGTCACCTGACCAACACGGTTGTGGCTGGTGTGTTTTGATGCTTTGCCCAAAAAGCTTCAAATATTATTTTATCGTCGCATTCGGGCAAGTTGTCAACGCATCGGCCTCGTTCCTGGAGCTCCACAGAGGCGCCATTGTACCTCAGTCTTCCATTCCCTTGGTATAGGGTTCAAATCGCTCGGCGACTCTGATCATGCTCTAAATTTCTTACGTCTACTTCTCTACCTAGAGATCTCAGTGTCCCTCTTTCATTCTTCATCATGGCCGCCGCTAGGCCTCGGCCGTATAGGCGCATTCTGACATCTGTGTTGCATCGTAGATTTGTCCATGCGTCTGCCCTGGCGCTTTCAGTCTGCTATTTTGTTGCATTCCTTCTCGGAGACAAATCATCCTGTAAGTGGCATGATTTACAAGTGGTCAAGTTCTGCATCGGGCTATTCCTTATAGCTGCAGTTGATAGCTGACTCGTCCCTTCTCTGTTAGTTTTATGGGCATGGTTCCCAATTGGAGCATGCGGTTTCCGTGCAGTTCTTCTCTTTCTCTCCAGTCTCGTCGTTTTCGTTTTGCGCGTCGGTCAGATGCATCTTGGGTCGAGAACAACTGCATCACCGATCGGCACGTTTAAGTACCTTGTCCCCCTCAACGTCATACAAACCTTCGGGTGGTACCTGTTCTCGGCTTGGTGGTTCAGCGAGATCTACAAGTGGTCGTGTCCTACAAGTGCGCAACTTGAATGGGTCAAACGGGGCAGGTATGTTCCAATGGAGTCGAAATGGATTCTGCAGGACTATTCTAACCTAGAGAGGAATCAGGCCACACGAGCGAGCAACACTGAACGAGAGACCGATCTATCTTCATACCTACCATGTGCTGTTGGCAATTGCCCAGTCGATCGTCCATCTCTACTACGACTATGACCGCGTTCCGATCCCTGTGGTTAAGCCAGACTCTGGTGCTTCAGACCGCAGAACTCATCCGTTAGAGCCAGTCTCCAAGCGCATCCAAAGGGCTTTACCCGAAATGATCAGGGGTGGTCTCGCAAGGAGCGCACTTGTTGCAGCCATTTGCCCGTTCGCCTACGTCCTACTCCTCAGGCGGCCAGCATGGAGCTTCACCTTGTATTTCGCCAAGCTGTTTTGGAATTTTCCTAGATCTGCAGCGGATCCTCCTGGTGTTATTCCTGACTTTGGGTTTGGCCTTATGATTCGGACCGCCATATCCGGAGGACTACTGACCCTTTGCTGGCAATCCGCGAACCTTTTCTTCTCGATGTTTATCAGCAAGGAACCTCTCAAGCTGGGTCAACCCTTGACAGCGGAAGCAAAGGATCCTAACGGCAGCCTACTGACCGGCCTAAAGGCGAAGAAGGAGACAGTAAAGGCCTTTGCATTCTGGGAACTCTGCCTCATCAGTCAACAATTTCCTGATCGGCGAAAGGCGATCTTCGATGACATCGACCGTGAAGGTGGCTCCACCTGGACTCAGATCCTGCAGTCTGCCACTGAGGTCATCGAGGGCGTTTCTAACAGGATCAATGAGAAGAAAAACCCGACATCAAATGCGAAGCCTGAGGAGCAGTCCGAAAAATCACAACCTGTTCTCCACGCTCTGCCACGCTTAGCAGAGCCTCCCAAGGAAGACAACATCTTTACGAGCTCGCCCAAAGCAGTATCCCGACATGAGAAAATAGGAGAGGCCTTCAGTTCAGCAGCCAAGAAGTATGGACAATCGCCCGACTGGACTCCGACAGCTAGGGCTCGAGCTCGTGATGTCTTTGACCGCGCATCCTCAGCTGTGCTGAGCCCTGAACGAAAGCAGAAATTGCTCGCTTCTTCCCGGGAGCTCAAGATGCTCACCGGACCGACGAGCAAACCAGAGAATGTGCACCCTCTGCTCGCACAGGTCCTTCGCTCGCCGATAGGCCTCATCATCCGACAGACTTACGCCCGCCGGTTATCCGGAATAGTCCTAGGCACACCGCATGCAAATTTATCTTCCATCGTGGATGCTATTGAATCATTGGCTCGCCTCCTCATCGCAAGTCTTGCAGAGGATCAATACGGCAAAGTACAAAGTGATGTTCCTGGGGTTGTGCGCCTCTTCACAGAGACCATCACGGTCCTTGAGCCATTCATCAACGGCGGGCTAGATGCTCACTGGACGGATGTGAACTTCCCACCCTCCAGCGACCCCGACGCGCAGGCCAAAGCGCGTCGTGTTCCAGAGGTGGACCTCGTGCTGGATACAGTTAGGAGTTGCCTCAAAGATCTCTTATCAGCCTTCAACCTATATTTCAAGGATGTTGGGCTGGTCGGGAAGGATCTCCGACTAGCAAAAGAAGCTGCCGGGTTGATTGATGATAAATATTAACTCATCTCTGCCTTATTCCGCGCCCTCCGGCCCGTGGTTCTGATGAGAAGTATTTCTCGTCGGACTTTTTCTCTACTGACATCTACTTCTCTTTCCTGAATCTTTTGCCTTTTTTTTTTTTGCGACTCCGTGGGTCGTTGGTTATGCATTTTTCAGGCGTTTGTTTCTGCCTTTTTCAAGCAAGATGACAATTTACTTAGGACTGTACACTACACCTAACTGCGGGTTCAAGTGACCTCATGCAAAAAAGAAGTACCTCATCTGATACCGGTAACTGAACTAGTATCCTAGCTTTTGTGTATCCTTTTTTATATGCACGCTTTCTTTTGGAGGTCTATATACAGCCACCCAGCACCAGCTAGGCCTTGCACGCAGCATATCTTGTCCTGAACTATGTAGTCCAGACATGGCTCGTTGAGCCGCAGACCGAGAGACCCAAGAGTCTGAAGTAAAAGTAAGTGAGAAAAGAAGAGGGCGAGGAGAATGCGGAGATTGAGATGAGAAGATAAGAAGTGGGAAGTAAGAAGTGAAAACCCAAATCGACCAAGAAACCAAACCGTTTTATCGCGCGGCCAAAATCAGACGAACAGCCTCCCACAGAAATCCCCGGACTCCTATATACCCTTGCCAAAGCCGCAATAGTAGATAAAATAAAGTAGATGAGGTCATGTCATCGTCATTTCAGAATGCCACCCCTGTGTATATCCTGTAAACCCTTTATCTGCTGATTATATAGTCTCCTATTTTCTTTTCTTTGCGTTTCGCAAGCTCACTATCTGAGGTGAGACATTTGAATGTGAAGTGCGGCAGTGGTCCAGACGCTATCAAGTATTAGGGCGACCACGAACGAAGAACTCGAAAGTGATATGACCTAAGTGATCGTGAAGGAAAGGGAGAGAACAGATGTTGGTTGTATGCACGAGAGTCGAGGCTGCTAGAAGCAATGGTTGCTATCAAAGAACTAGAAAGTCCTGAGAATCGTCGCAATCCGTTGCTCCTTCACCAAACGACCTACAGACATACTGGTAGTTGTCAGCACGGGCTCAGAACCTCACTAATCTTATTTGACGTGAGCGACCCCGTCGTTGCTGGCGCAGCAGAGCCTGCTCCACTGCTGTGTGTGGTGTTTTTGGGTTCCGGAGGCGCTTCTTCCTTCATGCACGCGTTCTCCAAGACGTTGGTCCATTTACCACTTGTACCCGCGTGGCTGTGCTTCAGATGCTGTCGAAAATGATCCGCACGGTAGAATTTCTTTCCGTTGTTGCACTCCCCGAACTTGTGCACTGAGGTAAGATGTTCAAACCTGCGATCCCAA
Source organism: Aspergillus novofumigatus IBT 16806 (assembly GCF_002847465.1). NCBI lineage: Eukaryota > Fungi > Ascomycota > Eurotiomycetes > Eurotiales > Aspergillaceae > Aspergillus > Aspergillus novofumigatus. The sequence continues at coordinate 2,198,911 of NW_020194278.1, forward strand.
TCGGGCTGCGGAAAGTTTGGAAACTCCTCGCCGCAGTAGCCACAAGCATCGTGAGAAGGACCCGAAGTTGTTTGCGCGGTTGGGGAAGTTGAAGGGTGGAAAGCGGCTTGATACCCTGGCAAGGCGGCGCACGACCAGGAATGACGCCGCAAGTGAAGAGAGTTCTGATGACGTTCAGCCTCGTTCTTATTCTTGAACCGATTATTGCAGAACTGGCAAGAATATTGCTTCTCCATCTCATGTGCACTAGACAGGGTATTAGTCACTAAAAGATCAGTCACAGCAGATAGGATGTCAAATCATACCGTAGTTCAGCAGGACTGTCGAACTTCTTAGGTTTCTTCGGACAACAGTCACAGATATACAGTCCAGCCATCTTAGGCGCAGCTGATTTTGGCACACTAAGGGTAGTCTGCAAAGACAACTTTCTCGTGCTATCTGCGTTTCGTAGTTCGGATGCGTTAGGGACCTGTGCGTTCCTCACACTTTGCTGACTAGCTAGTCCTCCGGGAGAAGTTGAACTGATTGGCGATTTGTCATGGAGAGCGTCGAAATCAGAATTTGGCGACAACCCCCCAGGTGATGGACGATCAAATGTCGACATGCTCGTCATACTGCTTCCTCCGGTGGACATGGCCGCTGACGAATACGTCCCTGAAGTCCTCAAACTTAATGACGATGCGGCAGACAGACTTCCGTGGCTTTGTGTATAGCCACCATTGACCGAAAGGGTGTTGGTATACGGATGTCCAGATGTTCTTCGCTGAGAAAGATCGCCATTGCTTGTAGTAATATGGGGCGCATGTCTATCGTCTTTCACTGGCTCGCGCGGTGGTGAGGAGGCTCTCCTCTTAATACCTGACTTCGAAGCGTCCAGATAGGGTGGCGTTGCTTCACGGAGGTTGAAATATCGTGAGGGCAACGACTCATCGGTGGAAAATTCACCTTCGATATCCGAAAAAATGCCATGGTCATAACTTCCGCGGTTTGATCGACTCGGTAAGCTAAGAGTTTCTTCACTTTGTGGTGTTGTGCCACCTCCCCGGCGCCGATATACGTCACGCAGAAAGGCCGAGTGGTCGTACTCCACCGCTGAAGAAGGGGCGCTACTCTCAACACTGGGGCTTCGGTGGCCGAGATAATCTCTCCAACCGACCTTGGTACCAGGAGAGACTGCACCAGATTGAGAGTTGCTTGGCCATCGCACGTCGAGCGTTGGTCCGTCGGAACCCCCAGGAGATGGCAACCCCCCAACATTTCTCGGCGGAATGGGCAGCGTCGACAATGAGGCCTTGGTATCGTTACCAAGGCTGATTGATTGTCGGGGAGAAAGCGGTTTGCCTATCTTGGAAAGAAGATGTTGGTCGTATGCGTCCGATGAATCCTTTACGCTTCGTCTGGAAAAATCTCGCTCGCCTTTCAATATGGGCCCGGGTGCATTGATGGTAATGGAATTGCGAAATCCTTCTTCCACCGGTGGCGGAGGTTCTATCTTTATATGCGCCTTCGGACTTGTCGAGACAGGCAAGCCATTTTGTCTTCCGTCCAGTTCATCCAAGGCCATTCGATCAGTCTTGCATACAGAGTCCAGGCGACGATGGCCTCCAAACAGGCTAGAACCGGGATTGATTGGCGCAAGTCTTGCCGACCCAGGATGATTTCTGGCGTTCGCAAATAGCCAACCGGCATCATGGCCATCTTCGAGGTCAGTGATATGCGGCGGTGGAGGAAGTGGCGGCGGAGCGAAGTTAGTTATCGATTTTACCGGTATAGGCATCGGCCTGAGGGGTGAGTAGGACTGTCGAGACATGCTTTTTGGCGATCCCTCGGTAGAGTGAGATTGGTCATACCCACTGCTGTTGATCTCATGCACATTTATCAATGGTGGGGAGTGTCGCGGAAAGTCCATGGTACAGCGTAGTCCTCAATGAACAGATCGAAAGACAGCCAACAACCGGAAAGGACAGAAAATGCAGCCGGATCAAGAAGACAAGACAGCGTAACGTGAATTGCTCCAATGGTTCGACAGCTGACGACTTTTAGCCCTAGCCCCGGGGAAGTATTCGTTTCACGTCACAGATGTCGCCAAGGTTCACTCAAGGAGATGATTGCGACCAGACAAGGTGATAGAAAATGGAAGGAAGAAATATTGCCAGAAGAGAGTGTGAAGTATCTCAAAGTCTATGAAAGCGTGTAAATGGCCAGAAGTCAGGTCGGTCTGGTCTCAACGAGATAGGTAGGGCTGCAGGAAACCAATTCTTCCTTGACAAAGGTCCTTATTTCTGATCAGTTGGCCCAACGATTCGCTGCGTCAACGGCTTTCTGTAACACTCGCGCGCAACCTGGAAACCGTTTGTGTGCCATCAATTCGCCGGTCAGTGCAAACTCATTGGCAGGAAACGGCGCGGAAACCACTGAGCATTCTCGCGAGATTCGTTTGGGGAACTTGTCTTTTTGAGGGACTGGAGAAAGTTTGAATATAGCCGATAGCCAAGATCCACCAGAAGTGAAAAGAAAAGAAAAATTAAAGACGGAAAATCATAAAATGGGACGAGAAATGGAGAGCGCCGGAGTACAAGACGGCTGTGATGAGGGTGGCGGCGTTGGTGGTGGGATGGGCGCTGAAAGCCAGACTGCAGGGCGTTTAGGTTCTTCTGGAATCACACCAGGTTCTCGATTCCACCTGATTGGAGGATATGCTAAAAGAAGCTGAATGTAATGATAATGACGGAGTCGAAAATAGAAACAAAGGCAATGTCGCATGCGTTGTCTTCAGCTAGAATGGTAAGAAATGAGAGAAGCTGTTGGTGATCCAGCGCCGAGATGCAAAGGCGAAAAAGAGAGATTTGAGGCCTAGGAAGTAACCTGAGGCAGAGATGCAGTAGGTACGTGAGTGGACCTTTCTGACCTCTATGCAACAGAAAGTTGGACGGAGTATGGAGGTATGTACCTAGGTACGTTCTGCTGCGTAGAGTAGTTTATAAGAAAGTTGTCGGGAAAGGTGGTGGTGCAAGCCACTGGCTTATTGGTCCCTACAGGGCTGGAGAAGGAAGATGATGTACTCCGGAAAGTACCTAGGTGCCGCAGGGTAAGGTATGATTAAGGTGAAAATAAGTAGTTCCAAGGATCTAATTGAAGCCTCGTTCCTCCTGTCATTCCAGATTCTGACCCCTCTGTCGTGTCTTTCCTTCTCCGTTCTGACACCCGATGGTATTCTCAAACAAACAGGAGATGGTGATGGCAATGCACGTAATGTAGTACCGATGGTCGCACGCGATGGAGCCGTTGAGAGAAGGACAGGAATTATTCATTCGAAATGCAAAATTAATAAGGAATATCTAATCGGTAGGACGGGGTTGAGGACAATAACAATAATGATGATACCTTACAACAATGGTATTTGGTACCCACCTTCAACTATGGTACTTGTATGGTGGTCTACTCCATAGGTGGACACTACTCCGGACAAGATTACTTTTAGCCTAGGCTTGGACAGTCCCCTTTTTCTTAAGGGAGTGAAAAAAATGAAGAGAAAAGGGGAAAGACAATCGACTGGCTTGTAATTTATACACTTCTTGTAAATATCAAACCAAGCGAGGACTTGAGCGCGGGGAGTTAAGGTAGCTAACAGAAAGAGCAGGAAAGGGAAAAGAGAAAATTTGCAAACTCATTGTGATGAGCAAGATAGGTTAATCTGAAACTCACACAATTGGAGAGGTGAATTCATGCATCCCTACAGGATCATCATCAGAAGAACTATGGAGTATCTTAAAAAAAGTAACTGAAATTTTGTGTTCCAGTCTTAAACTTGAAAATTTTCAGTCTGGATTTCATGGCATTCCAGCAATTTTATTTAAACTTTGGGGCTTCTAGGTGCTTGGGCGATGACACAACACTCGTGTGGATATCTATCAAAATGTAACCCAGGCAGAGAGGCAGACAAGGCAAAATAGGACTGATTGCCCTAATCAACGTCAGCAACCTCCTCAGGGCTATCGACTAGAGTGGGGGAGTCCGCTGGAATCTTTGCCCGAATACGAGTGACTATCGGCACCGTCTCTCTCGTTCAATAGTGATAATCCTGCTGGTTGAAAAGATCATCTTGGCTGTCTACCTTCATATCCTTTCAAATTGACTAGAGCTCACTCATTCAACTGAGTGGTTTTGCCAGCTTGGTTAATGTCAGCCGATCGATAGGCAGAAGGATTGACCAGCGAGCCTACAGAACAGCATCATGATATTAATCGGCATCGGTTTTATGAACAGGGTGTTGATACTAAGACGGTGTACCTTGACAGCTGCCTAGGAGCTTGTCAGCGTATTACAGGCTTGTCTTGTCGAGATATGGGAATATAGACTGTCAAGGATTCGTCGATAGAGCTTGTTCCAAGGGACTACCTTACCCAAGTACGAGAGACCCGGTAGTAGCCGCAATTTATATATAGGCACATAGCTATGAAGGACTCAGGAAGATTGATAACTTCATAAGGCTATGGAGATAATGGAGCTCAATAATAATAACTTTACTCTGTAAGCCTTGTAAGGTCACCCAAGTTCTAGTCTAGATGTTAGGGAATGGATCAGGATGATTCCCCATGGAGTTAAGTCGAATCATCACCTCATCCCTCTGGAAGTAAGCTAGGAACCAGCATACAGTCCAGTTTCAAGAGCGGTGAACATAACACTAAACTAATCTGGGTCAGACAACGGGTGTCAGGTTAGTTTTTGATTGAGGCAGTGCTGGACTTGGTATGGTTTTTGATCAATGATACTCGTGTTCTGATAATGACATAATCTTGTTGTATTTGATGTATTTGAAACACCAATTAAATGTTAGGGATGCGGTCTACAATGTCCATCCGCAGATCGGACCATCTATGAGAATACTAAAGCATTAAGCCATAATGCCATGCGGCCATGCCGTTTATCAACTTCGACTTATGGTACAATATACAAACATCTGCCTGAGTCTGTAGGCAGATATTTCAAGGATCCTGCAACTGCCTTCAATCAGTATGGTTCTCTGTTCCATTGGGTGACAGCCCTCGGGTGACGGGAGGAAAGTTTCAATGCAGGGATACTATTAGCGACAAGAGTGAGTCTTCCAGGAGACCATCTTTTCCATAAAGGATCGATTGAAACAACTCATCAAGAAATGTTCGTCGCCAAGTTAAGGTGCTCCGAGAACGTACTAAGGTACTAGGTACTGCAGTATACCCCACCATACCTACTTGTGCAAGCGAACCAAATCAATCTGAATGGCGAGAGGACGCTTGACCCGCTGCCGTTCAAGGCTTAGTAGGTTCCACTAAACTCTTAGATACATGCACTGCCACAGTGCTGGACCGCTGGCTGTCTGTTGAGTCTGTCGCATCAATTGGAATGTCTGAGGGGATCCAAGGATCTCCGTAAGCATGGGGATAAAAAGGTCTACAAGTGTGCCTTTGCAGTTGGAGGAGAGATTGTAGAGAATACCTCAAATAGAAGAAGCCTGTCTTTATAGAGCACCATCTAGAAAAGTGGAAGGGACATGAATCATTCATAATTGTTCATCACTTAGTATCTACAGACAGAGCATGACAGTGACTCCACCAAATGTCGTAGCTTACGTCTTTCCCACGCCTCATCCATTATTGTCTTGTCTCGGAGGAGGATGCAAGAGGAATAGCTGGAGCTACAGCTATCAACCGATGATTGGGCAAGGAGGGAAAGAGGAAAAAAAGAGTTATTAATCTGCAACTTACGGACTCCATCATCCCAGATCAGCCATTAGTCAGTTACTGCTAACCTACCAAGATACCTAAGTAAGGGCCTACCTAATTAGGCGTCTTGCTCCGGTTGTATGAAATTCATTATTTTCAGTTCTGAGCTGGTTTTTAGTACAGTTTTGTTTCGCCACGAAGCGTGATTGCTAGGTACACAGGTCTCTAACAATTAGTAGTATTGAACACGCACACCTGCATCCACTGGTGGTGGCAACCCAGGAGACTGGATCGGTCGCTGTAGCCATTCCCAGTTCCCAGCCATTCGGCGACCATAGGGGCCTGTCTTTTGCCATCGCCCTTGGTACGGACTACGGAGTAATCCCCTACCTTAATTCCCAGTTCTGATTGTCTTGAACTTGGCTTAAACAAACAGATATGTCACTGGTCAGCTTCCATTGGCCAACTTGTTAGAGCGTTTTAAGGATGGGACCTCTCTGATACTCCGTACCACAGATCAAAATCGGTAGCGAAATGTTTCAACCCCACCTCGTTCACTAGCGTGCCTGGATTGTAGGGTTTAAAGAAACCTGCAAGTCAGTGGGCCAATAGTGCTCAAGCAGGTCTCATGCAACTGAAATTTAATTGTCTCTATGCTAACTGGTTATCAAGGACCTGGAACTGGAAGTCAGGAACGTCAAGCCCTCAGTGCTTCTCAAAATTTCCCGCAATCCAGAGCCTATCGATCAATCGAGCCAACCACAAGTTCCACAATGGAACGACTAACGTACTATGTACCTCGGTCGGCCCAAGAGTCTCATAGAAGTCTAAGATCTAATCCTGTCAGCCTTCAGCCTTGAAAGGATGCGCACAAGAATGCACAGGATTAGAAGGCTGAAAGCACAGGCCCTAGGGCCAATTTAGCCCACGTGATACTGATGGACACCATAATACAAGTAAAAGCTTAAAGAGGCTGTGGCCATGACATCCAATGGGCGATCTCTTTCCGACAGCATGTTGTACGGAAGGACTAATACAACCCCAGGTGTAGGGTTAAGGTGTTGGCATTTGGCTATATCCATCCTTCTAGGATATTCTCCAGCCATAAACGACGAAATGGCTCTTTGTCACAGGCACAGTCAACAGATGCTCTGACCCTGGCCGTATGGGTTTGCGGCTTTTGCCAGCCTGCGCATCAATCTCGAAGACACAACAAAGAATGGAATGGATCGTCCACAATCCCTACTGGTGAAGTCGAGCCCTGTCTACCCACCCTTTGGGACACATCTTGCAATGGCCAAGCTTGATTCCACTCTCTTGGCTAAAAGACCCGTCAACCAATGATCTCGAGTATACTCTCTCGCTACCAATACATGACGGGATACTTTTAATATGCCTACAAAAGCTCTAGTACCCTTTCATACGATCAAATCAGTACCTAACACCAGCCTAGTAAGCACCATGTTTATTCTCAAAATAACTGATCATTTATCTAAAGATACTCAGTCATACCAGACACTGGACAATGATTGCCATGGCTGGTTCAGTCGCACAGACCACTGACCTATAAGAGCTTGGCAGATAGGGAACCAATCGATGTTGTGCAGTGCGCTTGACTTAACAAAAGTGGGTTACTCCATGAAGTCTAGCCATTTAACTTCCCGTCCATATGCTGCTGAACAATGGTGTCCACCTGCTGGCTAGACAGAATTACGTCTCCTCTAAGGGAGTCTAACTACAACGACGAACCCTGGGCCAGCCAGCTCGTTGATGGCCTGGTTTAGGGCTGGTAAGCAGCAAGCCACTGAAAGACTATCTGGAGAAGCGGCAGAAACCGGGTAGTAACTAGGCAGTGATGACTGATTGGTAGTGAAGGGTACAAGTCGGGATTTTCCTGCCTGGACTAGCGTGGTGCGGTAGGCGGGTGGAATCTACCAGAGTGAATTGGATGAAAGTTATCAAGCCAAAGCATTCGCAATTGCGGCACAGTCATCTGCAGGGGATGAGGGGTAAAGTAGGTACTGTATCCCGCCATCGTCACTTTCGTAACTGTCATAAGAGTTACTCCAAAGTTCGATGAAAGGTTAAGCAAGAGACTCGTTCTCTATATCTCGACAATATCACCACTGCCTAGATTACCCGGTTGAAGCTAAGCATCTCGAATTAGCCAGTGATCCCGCGTACAGAGAGCGGTCTTGAGTCTCAGGCTTGGCCTTCTTAAATACAGAATACCCACGGCAATACATAATAACAAACCAGCAGCACGTGGAGATTCTAGCCCTAGCCCTACTTACACCTTAATCTTCAGGCACCTACGGCACAGGGAGGGGCGCCGCGCGCTCTCCCCGAGAGACCAATCAAAGTCACCGAGCTCTTCTTGGCTCGATTCAGATCGATTCCGAGGCTCATTAGAGTGTCACGTCCACTAACTCTGTACCTACAATACAAGGAGACCTTTACATTATACTCATGATTTCGTCCTTCGTTGATCTGCTATAACCTTGTATCAGCATGGCTATGAACAAAATCCCAGGACACGATATCTACATCGGAGGGTCAGTCCAGCTTACCCCTCCCGTCATAATAGAATTTTGTCGTGCCGCTGAGCTCCCCATGATCCGGGGCCAAGAACGAAAATAAGCAGGGGACTCGAAAGCAAAGTGATCGATAAGATGAAAACCTGCTAACAAATAGAATAACTTGCAGTATCCTAGCAGTCAAGAACAAGGCGGCTTTGAGTAGAGCGAACATTACACACATAGTCTCGGTGCTACGATTAAATCAACCTGATGAGATTTTTGCCAACTTCCAGCATCATTGCATTCATGCAGACGATGTTGGAGATGAGAATCTCTTGGAACATTTCCCATCTGCTATCAAGTTCATCCAGTCGGGATTAGATGCTGGAGGCAGTGTGCTCGTACATTGGTCAGTAAATATTCCGGCTACTGAGTTTTTGCCATTTATATTTGAAGTCTTACTGACACCAACCAGCGCAATGGGGAAATCGCGCTCCGCCACCATCTGTATTGCCTATCTGCTCCATCAGCAGCCCAGTGCATTGACCCCTCAGTCTGCGCTTGCTTTACTGAGGAAGGGCCGACCACTCTGCGAGCCAAACGATGGGTTCATGGAACAGCTAGCTCTCTACCACGAAATGGGATGTCCCGACGATGTTACTGGCCATCCGCTCTACAATCGTTGGCTGTATCGCCGCGAAGTCGAAGACAGTGTGGCCTGTGGACGAGCACCTGAGATGCAGTCGGTCTTATTTGAGGATGAACAGCCACACAGACCTCAAGAGACCAGTGACCGTACGACTGAGATCAAGTGTCGTAAATGCCGGTTGGTTTTCTTACTTGCCTTCACTTTAGACCACTGTCTGATAGGCTCTCCAGGCGTACGCTGGCCACCACGCCATTCATCATACCACATGGTCCACGGCAGAATAACAAAGCAACGGAATGTGCACACATTTTTCTCCATCCGCTGACGTGGATGCGACCATCTCTTTTTCCTAATACCACTGCAGACTCCGAAGCGACAGAATACGGTTCCCGTCCTGATGATGCACCATTATCTGGCCGCTTGACGTGTCCGAATACAGCTTGTGGAGCTAATATTGGCAAATTTGCCTGGCAGGGTATGCAGTGCAACTGCGGCGAATGGGTTGTCCCAGCCATCGGTCTCGCGAAAGCCAGAGTCGATATATCTGATCGGTTTAACATGGCCCGTGGGCCGGGTGGTTTGCCGCCAGCTGCTTTCGGGATCCGCATGCCACCTGGCATGAGACCTCCAGATGATTCAGGCGCGGGCCGCGGCAATCTTTGACGTGGTCCTCAGAATCTAATCCACCAACGTCTCGACGCAGATGATTAGCAAGGGATGAAACACTCCAAGAACATTTGGGCCCGTCGCCACGTGCCCATCACCAACATTAATCCAAGTCTCGGCGCCCTTATGTGTCTGGATTACGTTCAGCTTACGTTAGCAGACTGAGTCATTCCCGCTGCAACCACTTAAGAGCAGTCCCGGGTTGCCACCACTCTTGGAATTCAGGAATGTCCTACTATGGACACCACCAATTCTCAAGTGGTGAGACATTGAAGAAACTGAGTAAGATAAGGCGATCGTCGAATGCAACCATTCTTCAGACAATCGAGATTGACTGTATCAAAGAGGATGGGCGATCGGCGAGAGCAAGAAGTGCATCGGGTTGTATGTAATGGTGTATTTGGCCCACGAGAACAGGACGTCATTCCTATGAGGGTGGGTAGCAGAAGTTGACAAACACATATGCAACATCGATCGAATGATGACTCCAACGAGCTCTTATCCACGTCTTGATTTCATCATTCAGAGACCCCTTGCATTAGGATGCATTAGGAATAGCGGTCAACAAGCAAGGCAAGGAACACATGGTAATCTCATCGCACTTCGCAAGCAAGGTATCGTGCAAGAAGAACTTCAGTTGGGATCCACGAAAAATTACATCTCTAGTCGTCAAGGTGTTTCGGAGGACCCTGATGCCGATCGTTCGGTGGGGATTGTTAAAATGAAAGCGGCCTGTGCTAGAAGTTGGACCATACGCTGAACCTTATGATGCCTTGACCTTGGAACAACTAACAAGGCTGATGATTCGCCTTTCATCGGAATGCCTGCCCATTAGTTTGATTATTCGATATAAGTTGGCACTTCTGAGATGTCGGGACCTAAGCGCTATAACAGCCTCGTTCCTGAAGACAGCTAGTATAAGCGTTGGAGAATCTCGGTCGATGATGTAACTTCCCCTACATTTGTTGCACAGTTCAAGTCTTGAGCTTGTTTCCGCGAACTCTGTGTGATGGAGCAATTTTCAGTTTGTACCAGGAAGCGTATACTTTACCAGGACCAGGAACCTACCTTAGCTTGCCTTATGTCATCGAACCAAGGGCCTCGCGGCTAGTGGCCTGTGCCGCCTGTCAGCATTCATCCAGGATCCAGGGCTTGAACCCACATCCCCACGAGGCTGTTGGAGGGGCCTAAGGCAGCCCCATCTGGAATGGACAGAGCGACCAATGGCTGGTTGCGCACCAGTCGGGGATCTGCGGCAAGAGAAGACCAAGGATGAATGACATTCTAGTTTGCTACCTTCAGACCTTCAGGGAGATACCGTAAATACCTCCCTAGAGGGGTACTGAGAATAATCCATGTTAAGGCAATAGTCAGCCTTATCAGCTAAAGGCTTTCTCGTATGCTGTCGAATGCTGATCATACGCAGCGACGATCATATTTCTTTCAAGGTCTTAGTGATACACTACTCAACGCAGTACTATGTAGCTTCATGGAATATTCCGTAAAATCCGTTGCTGGTTCTCCAGTGGTTTGACTACTTGGTAAGCACAAGTCAACCCCTGGCCGTGGTAGGCTAGCAGGGCCTAGGCTAATGTGGGCTGCAACACTAGCTTCGGCAAGGGGGCTGTGCAAACTGCTCTTACGCAACTGGACGCACCAAGGACCCATGGACCTGATTGTTTGCAATTTTCGATCTTCCCATTTCCGCGGGGTTCCGCGTGTCAGGGGCTGTGGGCTTTCTGTATCGTATCTGTGTATTTTTCATTTCCTACCTTGGTTAATTCCTTCGTATGTTGCCGGTGTCAACTGGTAGACCACGCCATAAGCAGCACTCAGCGATCTTCAATGTCATCTTCATTGATCGTTATTCTGGGTTCTGGGGAGAGAGATTTACATGCAGCTGCTGCGCCTCAGACCACTAGGGAGGAAGGTATGACGGAGTCATGGACCAACCAGCTATCAACTATAAAAGGAGTATGTAGGGTTGGCCATCGCAATATGTCACCCGTCTAGGCAGGCATTCAGGAAGTCCGTGCTTGTCAGCCAGTCATCTCTGCCAAGGAGATGCACAGCCTACCTGCCTTACGGAGACAGGAAGTGGTCCACTTCGTAAGGTGTATGTACTTCACTCATTTCAGGAGCCAAGCGATCAAACCAGATCGAGCGGCGAGACTGTTTGAGCTGCATACCTATGTCTCCTCTGTTTAATGCAAAGTGGCAGTTGGTTTATCTGAGGATGACGTCACGCGGTGGATTTCTGAGATTGTAGATCGATAATCGCAGGGCTGGCAGCTCAGCACCCTTGCTGTTACATCAGGGGATCGATGATCTCCTGACGATGGGCAGAGAATCATGAGTGTAACTGTAGGCACAGCAGGTCTTCAATGTTGCAACCTGTTCAGGCAACCAGCGTGCCTTGTTCCTCCTCGTTCAAGGTGCCGGCCCTGGTAATCTTCGGTGATATAATTGACATCCTTGTATTTGATCAGGCGACAGGCAGATTGCTAGTCGGTGAAGGAGCTAGTCTCCTGATGACTGGCGTACAATAAATTCCACGGAGAGAGGATAGGGCAGTAATTGGCGCAGCAGATCAAAAGTTGCGTCCATATAATTTTCTGATTGCAAGGTAGGGTTCAAGATAATCTCTGCAATGAACTGCCGCCGAACTGAGCGAAACAGGAGATGTTGTATAATCCGCCATTCACACCTGGCTTATGCATGCTGTGACCAGAAAGATCAGCAGATACTCTGTCATAGTATCCGAACGTACCGCACCGTTCGCTTTCTGCAACGGCTTGATCACATCGTGCTTCCTTATCCAGGCTAGTGCTTACCACAGTATGCACAGCCGTCTTTCTGGAAATTTTGTGAGACGTTCTAGCTGCCGGCTGCCGGCGGGCTATCCGGATCACGTTGTGACTCGGTCATTGCCAATGAATCTGTCCTCTTGGTAATTGAGAAGGCGGAACTGATATGACCGCAGATAGGATCAGCAGCAGGATAGTGGGATGCTTTTGTTGAGTAGCTGCCCCAATTCCAAAAACAGTCGCTTGAGCTCAGAATCCGCCAGCGCATCAGCCTTGAGGCTACCCGCGGATTAGGTTTCATTTGGTGCCAGCCTTGCCAGGCATGAAGGATCCGCATCCTAGTCCGTACTCCGCACACGACTCCCGAAAAGGTTCAACGTTCAGCGAATAGATAGATAGCTTCTATGCATCAAAAGAAATGATAGATATGACCGTCACGCATCAAAGATCGCCGGACGGGACAGATGGGAAGAGAGATGGTTCTTGCAAGCGCTGACGATTCCGCTTGGCCATTTCAATATTACGCTGTCTGTCGACGCGCATCTGGTAGAAATTTCTGTCCATCGTTAGTTCAGGTCAAGGATGACGTGGTTAGCTACGTATCCGGTTTGGGAATAGACATACTTATGCAAAGCGAAAATACGAGGCGAGTCATCCGTAGCGGACGACGAAGCGGACTTGGTGAGGGATTCGATCTGTCCATGTCAGCGAATTGTCTTAATTATTCCAGTTGCAGAGGTAAGAAAAGGGCCATTTCTACCTTCTCATCTCTTTCTTTCTCAAGTGACTTGGCGCCGCTGTCGCCCTCCTTGTCCGATTTCTTGGAATTCTTGGATTTCTTGTCTGAATCCTTTGGCTCCTCATCGGTCTTCTTGTCCTTCTCTTTTTCCTTCTTCCGTCGCTGCTTCTCTTCATACTCCTTTTTCACTATCTCAATTTCCCGCGCCAATGCTTCCTGCTTTGCCTTGGCTGCCGCCTGCTCCGAGTCCACGATAGGAGAGCAGAAATGCCTATCTTGTAGATGGACAGGGCAGACATAGAAAAAGTCCTACGTAGTCAGCAGGATCCTGACAAAGAGTCCGTACAAGATAACTGCATCTCAATAGCGAGGCGAACCTACCTTGTTGTCTGGTGTAATCAGAACACTAGCGGAGGGCTTGTAGCAAACGAAGCATGCTTTGGCGGCAGTATCGGCCACCCGACGTAGATGCCATACATTGGGGAGTGACATTGAGTCTTCGGCAAGAGCTTAAGTCTATAAGATATATAAGTTATAGATATAGAGTGGGATCCGAATGTTTGACTACAGAAACGAAGGAGATTCTTTGTAGAGGGCGACAAGTTTTAAGAGCGATTGTTGATTGCTGGTGCGGAGCACCGGATGTCATGTGACTGGCTACTATATTCACTTGTTGCAAAGTTCCAATGACTCGACAATAGTGTCTAGCTGTTGATAGATTTCCATCACTGTAAATACAAACACTCCAAATTTCGACGAATGCTCTGCTCCAAATGAAAATCTCTACTCAGTCACACTATTCTTGATGTTGCGAAGCGTGCTGGGCTCCCTAGAACCAGTCACCATGGCGGCAGCATTCTGTGCTCGTCTGCGCGCATCGGTCCAGAGCATAAATTCACCATAAGTTCGGGGCATGACCTGAATGTCTTTCTCAACCAAGAAGGTATAGTTGAATTGGCCCGTAGATTTCCTGCTGCCGTGCTCCACGTCCCTAACCTTAGAGTCGACGCGGACCTGCACTTTGGTGTATGTGGTACCGTCTCGCTCCAGGGGTTCTGTGTGAGCAACCGTAGCCCGCAGGTAGAGAACGCTTCCCACGGGCACAGGGTTCTCGAAGGTGCTGGGATCCAGGGAGATGAAGTTGGGACGGGCGTGGGAAAATGAGGCGGCGCAGCAGAATGCGAGTTCAAAAGTCTGTTTGAGGAGGAAGCCACCGAAGATCATAAAGTTGTGTCGGTTGCGATCCTGCGGTTGCATAATCATGGCGGATTTCAGTACTGTGTCGCTCATAAAGACCATATTGTCAGGTCTTTGGGCAGGTGATTCGGGATCTGTTCCCGCGTTAGCATCAGCTTTGTGACAGCCGAAGGGATTATTGTCACTCACTCAAATACGCCATCTCCTTCGTCCACATGTTATGTATCAAGTCACTTTCTTCGGCGTCAGGCGCCTTCTCCAGGAGACTCCTCGTTCTCAGAGCCTTCTTGGCTTGATAATTCTCCTCGCCCTTGTGGAAGAGAAGACGTTCCTCCGCATTTTCCACAAGCAAAGGTGCAATAGGAACGGGCCTAATGGGGATGTCAGTGCTGCTCACCGAGATCTTAATACTCAACACTCACTTCTTGGTGGCGGGATCAAGCGAGACCATGGTGAAGGCGCAGGTAATAAGGACATCCTCCGGTTTTACCGGTTCTCCTTCCGCAGGGACCCTGGTCACTTGAAGGGACACCTCCATACTTGATCTCCCCGTGGCATACGTGACCTGACCGCTCAGCTCAAGATCACAAATCTCCATTAGAGGATGCTCGATGGTAATCCGATCCACTGCCGCGGTCACAGTAGCTACTGATTCACCGGCGTGTTTGTACGCGATGATGCCCGCCAAGGCATCCAGGTCCATCAGCAGTGATCCCAGTCTATGAGAGGAGCAGTTAATGAGTTATACCCCACAGAAAGAAAACACAATCGTACCTGATATGTCCCGAAGCATTCAGGTAAGAATCCAGCAACCATTTGTCTTGACTCAGGGGTAAAATCTAGATGATTGCACTCGGTCACTCCATTCGCATTCGTGCAAAACAAACAACATTCATAGCGCAACTTACGGCACTGTAATAACTATCTGACATTTTCTTTGGTGTCAAGTCTGGCTTTCCCTGCGCACGAGGTGTCTGGCCCGACTGCGCATCCTCGCGACTCTTCGTCAGAGCCTCGATCCACGGAGTCTTGACCCGCATGGGCATCCATGTCGGCTTGGAAGAAACATTGGTCACTGCGCTGGGGTGGAAATCCCTCCACGAGATTAATGACTTTGTTGATGGGAGCTCAGCTTTTATGCGAAGAACGGTTGAGCTGGGCGTGTGTGGTGATAGACATTGTGCCCGAGTAACAACGGATCTTCGCGCGCTGAGCCTGAACATGATGGAAATGTGAAGTCGTCAGAAGTACCCGATCTCGGTTATCAGTAGAATATAGCTGTATATGTATAGATTTATGAACCGATCTAGACCAACACCCCCTGTTCGACTCCTTTATTTGCGGAGTAGGGGCAAGGAACAGTGGTCGGCTCGATTAATCGGTTGGGTTCCCGAGACCGTTTCCGCCCGGATGAAGTCGGGGCCAACAATGAACAATATCCCTCATTCATTACTTTATAGAATCTGTATAGGGTTCAAGCTTGTGGAGATTTGAAGAGGCTTTCACATAATAGACTCCAAATAACTTCCGTGCTCATCGGGATGTATGTTGGTTTGTTGAGAATGTTGTTGATGGTTGATTGTTGACAGCAGATCTGGTGACATCATCGGGATCTATTTGCCTGAAGCATTCGGCATCAATCGCGGATCAAGTGTTTACGAGCAGAAAAATCTATGCGCGGCTCCAAATGGTCACTACTAGTAGATAGGTACTATCAAACCACATGCTTGCGTTCCTACCACTGTTACCTGCCTTCCAACTACTCCACCCAGGCCAAATGTAGGCGATCATCTCTCTTGTCCGAGAATGCGTCAAAATGAAGTCATTGATAAAGGTGACTTTGGGGAGTCATGTGTCGAACCAGACGGCTTGATACGTTTGATATATCAGCGAACCGGCTCATATAATTGTATGAGCACTCTCTATTCTATTACTGTGCCTTTGATGTGCTAGATCAATCAGCCAACACGATGAGTGACCCTAACAACCCCAACATTGAGCAGAGATCAACGCCCCAATGGGCTCTCTATCAACGGGAAAACTTCTTGAAAGCAAGAGAGGGCAAGACTGTGCCTTTCAACACTGGTATGTATATTCTGACATAGGGTACAGCATCGAAGGCACGAACTAAGGTTCGAGCGTAAAGATCCCAGAAAACTCGAAGAGCTAGCCCGCGAAAAGCTCAGCCAGGGTGGCTGGTATGTCCTCAAAGCTCGACCACGAGGGATGAGCCAGATACTAAAACACATTCCACACAGGTACTATGCCTCGTCGAACGCAGGCATGTCCAATACCCACCTAGCCAACCGACAAGCCTTCTACCGCCACCGCATTGTCCCCCGCCAGCTCGTCGACACCAACCTCCGCGACACAACAACTGAGATCTTCGGCCACAAGGTCTCGGCACCCATCGGGTTCGCCCCGATTGGCATCAACAAGATCTACCATCCTGCTGCTGAGGTCGCCGTCGCGAAGGTCGCGCACGAGCTCAATCTGCCGTACTGCCTCTCAACAGCCGGCAGCACACCAATCGAGAAGGTCGGCGAGGCGAACGGATCAGGCCCGCGTTTTTACCAGCTGTACATGCCCCACGATGACGAGCTGACGCTCTCGCTGCTCAACCGCGCCTGGAAGTCCGGATTCGACGTACTGATGCTCACAACGGATACATGGCAGCTCTGCTGGCGTCATGACGATGTCGCCAACTCGAATTATGCGTTTTACCGGGGCATTGGCGCTGATCTGGGGCTAACGGACCCAGTGTTTCAGAAGCGCTGTCAGGAGGTCGGTATAGACATTGAAAAAGACGTCGTCGCCGCCTCGACCAAGTGGATCGACTCCGTCTGGCATGGCTGGGCCTGGTCCTGGGAGACAATCCCCTGGCTGATCGAGAAGTGGAAGTCCATCTCCGGTGGTCGGCCGTTCGTCATCAAGGGGATCCAGTCCGTCGCGGACGCGAGAAAGTGCGTCGAGTACGGTGTTGACGGCATCGTGGTGAGCAACCATGCAGGCCGCCAGGTCGACGGTGCGATCGCCAGTCTTGATGCGCTGGAGAATATTGTCGACGCTGTGGGTGACCAGATCTACATCATGTATGACTCTGGGGTCCGGGGTGCGAGTGACGTCGTCAAAGCGCTGGCGCTGGGCGCGAAGTTCGTCTTTGTCGGTCGTCTTTGGATCTGGGGGCTCAGTATCATGGGCGAGGAGGGCGTGCGCCATGTCATGAAGTCACTCCTGGCGGATTTTGATATCTTGATGGGAGTTGGGGGATTTAATAATGTCAAAGATTTTGATCGGTCTATACTAGGTATGTCGAGCTCAGTGAGGAAAGGCACGGCCGCTGATCATTTATTAGAGTCTTATCCCAGGTCCTATACCTACATACCGGACAAGGTTCTCTGATATGTTTTGTCTATACGTGCGTTCAAAATTTGGAGACCATTATTGGAAAATGCATGTACATAGAGCTCATTCGCAGTTCAGACACTGGGAGACTCTGGTAATGTCATCTGCTATATTACAGATCGTACTCTAGGAACCACTCATGCCATCAGTAAAACGTCTGGATTAAAAAGACAGTATGTGTTATAGCTTTATCGAAGTACCCCTTCGAAAAAGCGTTCAAGAGAATCTGCAGTCATGCTTACGCTGGGTAAGTAATAAAAGACCCATCAAGGCGTAGCCAGTAATATGGCAATGTATAGAATGATGAAAGGTATATAAGCTGGTATCGAAAAAAGCATATTGGGTGTGGTGGAGCTTGGCTACACCAACACCATGCAAAGAAGTGCGGACACAAAGGGCCAGTGGACAAATCGGGATACAATAGACGCACTCCCAGTATGGACTGCTATGGAGCCAGTCAAAGTCGACCCAGCTCCGTCTGTCGCAGAAGGGTTTGCGGCTGTAGCGACCGTAGTGGTTGGTGAGGTAATAGGAACAGAACGATTTGCGAAGCCAATCCGATGATTGTCATAGTCGAACACAGAATAGACGTTCTTCAAGAACACATCGCCCAAGAGCCACACGTCGTCTCCGTACAAGGCTTGTCCCACAATAGTGGACAAGCAGGCCGAACCGTATGCTGGTCCGACGTAATCCTTGGGGGAGATGTTGTAGCTAAGGCCCGAGAAGCTCACTTGCACCACTGCCGTCGAGTTGCACGGCAGGGTGAAATTCTGCCCCTGTGAGGTCGTGACAGCGCCCGGAATGAGATTGTGCAACACTGTGGCGTCTTTCGGGGGAAGCATGGCGTACGATGTGCCAGTGTCGATGACGGCGGTCTTATTGGCAAAACGACAAGGTGTACCATTCACACTGG
Organism: Aspergillus novofumigatus IBT 16806; assembly: GCF_002847465.1. NCBI lineage: Eukaryota > Fungi > Ascomycota > Eurotiomycetes > Eurotiales > Aspergillaceae > Aspergillus > Aspergillus novofumigatus. The sequence goes on from NW_020194278.1 coordinate 2,217,511, forward strand.
CATCGTCCAAGGGTATCCTCCAGTTATTGCTGTCTCCAGTTGTGTTCGTGTAGACGATATCGCCCGTGAACCTGGTCGTATCTACATCGCCAAAATTCGCCGCTCCATCTCTGGCACCGTCCGCGTTGCGAGAGAAGCTGAACCCGATGATATTCGATTTGAGAAGGCGTTGCGCCGCGACGGATTCCATGAACGACGGAGTGTTGAAATTGCTATTAGCCGATCGTCCCAAGCCCAGAATACCATCCACGGGATACGATTCGAAATCGGTGGAAGCATTTTTGGCCAAGCCAAACGTCATATTTACATCTAAACCAGCAAGTGAGAGACTGTCTGTCCCAAGGACGCCGCTGACCAATCCTGTCCCATACCCGACAGCCCAGTTGAGCGGTAATAACTTGAGAGTCTTTGAAGCAGCTTCGCCGAACGTTTCGTGTCGCTGACAGGCCTCAGTCGTGCAGTCTGAGCCAAAGACCCAAGTATTCGGTCCCCCCGTATCCAGAACCATCCACATCTGCTGGTCTTGAGAGCCGACCCTGACCGTAGCAAAGTAAGAGTAATCGAGGCCCTCCTGGTTAAGAGCGGCAGTGTTGGGTGTTGTAGGTTCTTCTGCCAAGACAACTTTGTAATTGTTATCACGGCGGACAGGAAACTTTTTGAGGTCCAGGGTTAAAGAGACACCCTCTGAAGAGGACCCGGGATTGTTGTCTGAGTCGTCCGGCAGTAATTTCCATGGCACGAAACGGCGGGCAACATCATTGCTGGCAGACTCGTCGGTCGAGACCTCGAGATTAAATGAATAAGGAACAAAGGCTGTAACTGTGGAGGCGAGAGAAATGGTCGAAAGAAGACATTGTAAGAGATGCATGATCCTAGAGGGGATCTATGTTCGTCGCAATATTGACAAAACCATGAGAGGGGTCAATTGCTATGACGGAGACTTTGGAGTACCAGAACCTCGATATATTAGGATTAAATGACGGTAGTGAAAGTGATTTGAGTAGAACCGAATCTGCAATGCTTGTCTATGGGGTATTACTGTAGTTAAAGAGTGAAATCCAGACAAAGCGCGATGAAGGAAGAGACGCTGAGGGTGCAGTCTATAATAGAGGGGGTATAAAGAACAAGCAAAAGAAAGAATTCTTAACAGATCAAAAGACCTGCACCCTGCTGAGCGATATAACAAGAGCTCATTGCAAAGGTGAGAGATGAGAGATGCAGATGAGGATGAAGATGAGAGATGAAGCGCATGGTGTGCAGCAGGTGGGCAGGTGCTTGATGGATAGGGGATGTTCTCCACTAGCAGATCAAGTATTAAGACCCCAAAGCACTAGAACAAACCTTCGGCAAGTCACTAACTCTTTAGTGGTAGACTCACTAACTATCTCTAGGTAGCTCCACACCTAAAACAGTTACTCTCATTGTCTAGCTTGGGCACTGTGCAGGCACAGAGGACAATTCTCCATCATACTAACACTTATTAGTTTTAATGCTTTCAATGAGGCAGGAATCTGACTGACAAGTGGTTCATGAGTCCGTTTAGTTATGTTCTTTAATAGCCACTTTATGGGTCATGGCCCTGCTGGCCGCCTCCGATCTGCACATTAATGCTTCTATCGGGATTTATAGTAAGCGGGGGTATCTAAAGGTTGCATCACCCCTGAGAGAAGGTATTGCTGGTCACTATTCAATAGCAGCCGTGGTTCAAATTTCAAAGTCGAGATACATCCCTCAAGCTGAGAGTCAAAATCTTTCTCAACCGAGGATGTCTTGAACAGGCGAGCAAGCAGGAACGCCAAGTCAAGCTGATCCACTGTATGCATGTTGTGCGCCTTTCTAGCTTCCAGCCCTGCCCAGTCAAAATCTAGACCAGGCCTGCATAGAGACATTGGATATCGAGTCAGCCACAGAACCTACGAGCTGCGAAATCCGCTTTGGTTGCAAATAGCTTGGCGTCATCCTTGGAATCAAGCTGAACAAGGAGTGGCTTTCTTTTACACGGAGTACAGATGGACGAGTCTCACGCAAGAAAGACGACAAAGACACACTCGTCTCCGTCCCATACATTGTCACCACAAGGAGCTGTTGGCGTCTTTGGACGCAAGAGCTGTTTCAGCAGCTTCGATAACAACACTGATTTGCCACTACTGACGTTTTATCATATATGTTGCTATACTCTGATATCTGTCACATTGGGGATGATCCTGTGCTATTTTTTACCATGGCCTTCGATTATCTAAATTGTCAGCGTTGTTGCAAGTGCTCGAGATCCGAGCGATTGAGGAAGTCTACTTGATATGAAGTAGATTATTGGTAAATCAATACTGTCTGGACCGTCGACACACAGGACATAATGATCCTTCTCACAATATCATGATTATTTAAGGCGGCAGAATAGTTGCTAGCATTGCCTTTTCGCTGCATCTTAATCACGTGATATGCCCCCAAATTCCAGATTTTCTTGGCGAAGAGTTAATGGGAGTGAGTGACTCATGTGACCTTAAATGACATTCTGCCCCTGGATTTACCGTGTAGACGTAGTTCCCTTGCATCATCCTCGGAGTAGGTAAAGGTGGGGTATGTGCTCACATGGGCGGTGCTAAATGATTCGTCATGTTGTCGGTTGATTCTACAGCTAAGAGAAAATAGTGCCTTGTACTCCGTAGTCAACTGGTCTTGAAGAAAGTTGAATGTTCTTCCGCAACTGGAACCTGGGGTAGCTCCCGTTGTGTGCACTGCAGTGTATTGTGCGTTGGCGCTTCAATCGAGACAGATATCATTAATTGTAATCCTGCCACTCTAAGCAGTAGTCACAAATTTTGTTCCTGCAGGAATGCAATCCTTCACGAAAACTCGGCCAGGAACCACCAGAACCATGATCGTGGATGATGATTCATGGATGGAATAGAGCATAATCCGCCTCGGAAGGGGCCGGGAGACCTCTCTCGTCAGTCCATCATATCACCTCTTAGATACTTTTCCGAAGGCAGAAAGAGTACGTATCCTGTGACAATACCCTAGCATTTTCTAGAAGACTATCGGTTACTTCTTTCAACGCTACCGAGGGCCGAAGTGGATGGTTTTCTGACCTTGGTGACTGATCCCTTGGACATCATAGTTTAGCCTAGGTAAATAATAATGGAAATTGTACGTCATGTCCACTTATTAGGTCCGATAGCAGTTGCAACGGTAGTGGTAGAATTATTTCCTCAGCCATGGATTCCTAGAGGACTGGCATGGGTTGAAACGTGTACCTGAGAAGCAGGAGATCAAAAAATTATTTCACCAGACCGGAAATGACAGAAGATAGAAGAAATTTAGAACGGAGCGCTTCGTCATTAAATCACGGCGCTAATATTCCATACAACAAAATCATACGTCAAAGTCACTTTCTCTGGGTCTGCTGTTTAGGACCTAAGAGGTCTTCCAGAAATCCGGACCAAAGCTCCCTGACAATACCGGGCTCCTTGGCTTGTGAACCGTTCTGCTGTCTTTGCAGCTCCTCCCCGAAACGGGATCTGCCAACGGTCTCCGTCAGGGAGAAGGGATCAATGTCCATTGAGTGATTGTCAACAACCTCACTCATGGGGCTCGCAGCCACATCTTCTCCGGATACAGTATAGACCTGCGGCTTCATGGGCGGGTCGGACGCGATCGACTGCTTTGAGGGATCATAGTACTTGTAGATATCGGAGAGGATCGGAAAGCGTGGGTCCGGACGGGAGGCGGGAGCATCAATCTCCTCCATAGAAGGGAAGTATGCAAAATCGACGGTGGATGAATCTCCGACGGCCTTTGCGGCACGAGAAGTGTTGAAATGACGAACGGAGGGACTGGATATGGTAACAAATGATGTCAGTGCTGAGTGTTTCGGTGAGTAAACTAAGTGCGGGCGAGCATACTCTGTAGATGCGTTGCCATTGATTCTTTTCATGGCAATGCTAAAAGCACGGGACTGTAGGAAATCATGGTTGGAAAGCCGTTCCACAAGCTTTAAGTTGAAGATAGGAGGATCAGTTGCAGCTCATGCATGAGTGACAGGGCTAACTGGTATACAAACCTCGGCCTGAGTACCATTGCTTGCTATCGATCTCTTTTTGCATTCGAGCTTGAGATCAGCCAAAGTACGAGTGGCATAAAACGAAGCCTTGTCGGTCACATTAACCGGTTGAGCGGAGTTTGCGCCAGTGATATGCAAGCTACGGCGAACGCAAGGTGTAGTGGTATGTTGCTGGGAAAGCACGCGGAGAGCGCGTAATGAAGTTGAACGGGGAGCAGCCATGATCAATGAAAGAGTTATGAATTCGAGAGTTTGAAGGTAAAATGTCGCTTTAAAGATGTATTAGTGTAAACGAGTCAGTAAAGTTGCTCGATGGATATTTGTTGAGCTCTGGAATGGACTATGAAGATAGGGCTGAATGAGTTTATGCTAAGCGATCAGGATGAGATAAGGAGTAGAATGAGGTGTGATAAAGTGTCGAGGTTAGAGTAACGTATTTTCAGAGACAGAGTAGATATATTAAGAGTAGGAGAAGAGAGGAGAGAAAGGAAAATGGCAATGGGTGGCTCGGGGAAAGCTGATATACTTGAATATCTCAAGGGATCCGAACCGTTGGGGGGGAACGGCATAGGATGAGCTCTACCTACCTTAGATTGTCCTTTTTTAGGTAGCTTCCGAGTGGATACCTGGAACACTGGGAAACGGGGCGGTCTGGCCAAGTCTGGCTATGCTGACTTAGTGACCCAGCGGATTGTAATAGTAGCAACGACTAGCAACTAAAAAGTGCGGTTAAAGGGATCGACAGCGTACAGAGTGAGTAGCGTTCTGGGCAGGCAGATTTAAGGTAGGCAGTAAGGGATTTGTCTGTCTGGAAATCAAAGGTGAGAAAAAGCAAACACAGGGGAAATGATGAGTCTCCTTCAACAGACCGAGATGGATGGGCGATGAGGGGTAGAAATGTGAGATAATGGTGAGGTAGGGTGGAAGGGGAAGTAGGATGGAATCTGCGTCGTACATTTTGTACTACTTGTACCTTTGGAGTCACCGTAAAACTACACCGTACCCCGGAGATGGAGGTATCCCGGATTTGGGATTCTGCCAGACTAGATCGTACTATCTCTACTCTGTTGAAGCGTTGAAGGATGAGACGAGAATTATGCCATCTTCCCCCGGTGCCCCGGTTGGTGAAGCAGCCAATGAATCAGCCTGCGGTCCCATTTCGATGAGACTATGACTGCGGAACACCATTGAGACGGGGAGTTGATGATCATCTGAGCAACCTAGAAATCGACCACCCACCATCCACCTTCGGACTTTGCGAGCATCTTCTCCGACTGGCACGTTTTAGATTGACCGTTCTTGTTGATCTTCCCCTCATTCTCCCGTCATACACTGGTGACGTGAAATAATTTTATGGATAGACAGTTGTAATGCATGGTAAAGTTCCGGGGTCCTGGTCTTCCGGAATGTATATGATAGGAGGCAATTCAGTTGATCCTTTCTTCCTTCGATCCGACTCGCATATCCATCATTAATTGTATGTTTATCCATGTCATTGACGCTCTCGTAAGATCATACTAAACATAACCCAACCCCGAGTTGATCGAATGCGGACCACTCCTGGGGACGCGCCAGCTTGCCTTGATAGTCGGTCGTTTGCGTCGCCAGCAAATGTATGCCACTAGACTACAGCAAAATAAAGACGACAGCGGTAGTACTTTCGCACCCGGGAGGGGTTCACCTTAAGGACTTCTACAATGTGATAACTCGGTGTCGTCTGGAAATGGATCACATTCGCATATTTCCGTGCTGGGTACACAGAACTTGGGTAAGATTAACAAAAAATGTCGAATGGTCATGTGGTCATTTATTCGGGACTTGTCTCCAGTGAGCCTATCTTCACATCTGTAAAGTCGGGTCCTGGCGAATTCCTTGAACTGGTCTAGCGCTCGCTGCGCTCATATTCTGGAAAGGCATCTTGGATGGGGCTTGGCGTAATAGGACTGTGTCAAGCTTCGCTGTTGGGTGTGGCGTGAAGCAAGTAAGGTAAAGAAGAGGTGATATAGAATCATTGACCACATCAACTACTGGTGGTCTAATTTTATCGAATATTTACTGGCTCTTGCCCTCAGAAACTTCACGTGCTTTACTTCTCTCTATCCTTAATCAACTCCTCTTCTACAAATTTACTAGTCAAATACCTCACGTTCCTTGGTTGGAAAGAACACTGTGGATGTTCACCAGGCATTCTCTTACAGATGTGGGTTAAGCAGGGCTACATAGCAGGGCGAACGGTAGGACAAGATCATTACTACTGATATATCTTTAAAATATTGAGTTATTCAACAACTGGTCGCTTAGCTCAGTCGGTTAGAGCGTGGTGCTAATAACGCCAAGGTCGCGAGTTCGACCCTCGTAGTGACCATTTTTTGTTATTTTTTGGGTCTTTCAATTTTTTTGCTCTGCCTGTCTCGTCTGGAAAGCAATATGTGATTTTAATACTTGATGGGATCTCGATATGCTGTTAATGTAGGTATCGTTAGAATTTACTTGATTTCCGTAACATGGTGGTGACGACCCGCACAAAATATATTTTGCGCATATCCCTGATGCAGACCTATAATAAGTACGAACCAAAGGCTAGACTACTGGCTACAAGTGCAGTAGACGAACAACCATGTCCATAAAGCTCAGTGTTTCTTCCTGAATCAGCCGCTCGATAAGGTGGCAGTATAAATACCAAGCAAGGGCCGGGTCAGCAATCGGAACATGATACTCAAGTGATGCCCAATACAAGCTTGTAGTATCTATCATAATGGTTCACTGCTCCAGTGTATGTATTACTGTATCATAAAACCTGAATGCATGGCTGTGAGAGAAATATCCTCCTGGATCCCGATCTCGTCAGGTCTAAAGCTTGGCGACTTCCTTTGAACGCCGACCCTTTGTAACCGCTCGGGCATACGGATGTGACCGAGAGTCAGGAACTAGATGATCAATATCGCCCGTGTGGACCATATGAGGGCCAGCCTCATCGAGTGACGTAATCCCATTGTTCCGCATCGCTGTCTCTAGCTCATCTTTCATGACTGCAAAGGCTGGTTAGCTCCATAGGTTTCGACGTGGGACATCACCTACTGTCTATCAGATGTTCGACTCCTTCCTGCCCGTAGTTCGTGGCAAAGAGCATGCTGCGCCCCATGCCAACGGCGGTGGCACCCAGGCAGATGGCTTTGAGTATGTCCGTTCCCCGACGGATTCCGCTGTCCACATATATCTCCATCTTGTCGAAGATCTCCGGACAGCGCTTATGAAGCTCAAGCAGAGTGACTATAGAGGGAGGGCTCGTGTCAAGATTGCGACCTCCGTGATTACTGAGAAGAATGCCATCCAACCCAGCCTGCATCGCCAAGATCGCGTCATCTGCAGACATCACTCCCTTCAGACACACAGGTAGATGCGTATGCTTTCGAACCCACACCAAGTCATCCCAAGTCAGTCCAGGGTCAATAAAGCCGGCCATAACACGTCCAAGGCCGCCGCCCTTCTTGTCGTTCTTCGCTCGCGCCGGTGCCATGGGCACAGACAAACTCTCATCGGCTTTGACTCGCTCATCCGCTTCCCGTTTGCCTGGCCATGCAGCATCGACTGTCACAAAGATCGCCTTGACGTTTGGATTGGCCGAGCATTGACGAAGAAGCGCTGCAGACTTCGATCTGTCTCGGTTGACGTACAGCTGGAAGAAGAAATTTGCCGAAGGAGCCGCTTCTTTCAGTTGATCCAGAGTGTACGAAGAATTGTTGGAAATCTGCTCAACAATGAGCATTATAGCTTGACAATGTGCAATGGGACGGAATGGGATATAGGATGATGACGTACACCTTGCATGATACCTTTGCGCTCACATGCCCTGGCCATCGCACACTCTCCATCCGGATGAATAAGCTTAGCCATAGCAGCCGGGCTTACGAATAACGGCATGCTACAATCGACGCCGAGAATCCTTGTTCTTGAATCCACGGATCGAACGTTTCTGAGGACGCGAGGCCGAAACCAGATCCTGTCGAAGCAAGACTTGTTCGCATCGCGAGTGATGAGATCGGTCGAGGCGCTAGAATAAAACGCCCACGTCTTTTTGCTTGCCGTCTTGGACGCCACAAGTTCGAAATCGTGTGAATTGATCAGAGTGTGCAAGGGCGGCTTCTCGTTGTCCAGGACGACCTGTGGATTCTCGCCGGGAGGCTGTTTGAGCCATTCTTCATCGATTGCGGACGTGTCGAGGATTCCCTTGTACTTCTCTGGCGGTAGATTTGATTTGATGACACCAGGAGAGTGAACCTCTGAGTAGGCCTTGGTGGCATCACGGCCCGCGTATTTCAGAATGACTGAACAACGTGAGCTTTTTGAGTTCAGTGCCCGGCATGACCGGCAAAGCTTACTTGTTGATCCTCCAGGGTGTTCCTCCAAAAAATCAGTTACATCCCATACTTTATTATCGACAACGATCCAACAATCATCAGGCGTTTTGTGTTTCGACACCTCCCTAGTGGATAGGAGCTTGTCGCCAGCCATCTTTACTTTCCTGAAATTCGCGCAGATCAGTGGTTTGCAGGACAAATTCTTGGGAAGACTTCAAGCCACAAGATATTATACCCGAGCAACTGCAGGAGATGAGCCTGAAACGAATATCGAGAGGCACTGTTAGTTATATAGACTGAAGCGGCATTGCACTTCGGAGAGCTCTCCACAAGGGCCTAAGCAGAGTGCGGAGAAGTGAATTTTGCTCCACAGCGGCCTAGTGCCGCGTTTGGGGGTTCACAGCTAGCCCAAAGTGCTGGAAAGCATGAACAATTAAGGAAGGGCTAACGGATCCACGGATCAAATATCAAAAGTTGCTTAGGAAATTCGGGATCAGAAATACCGAAAGTGCTATCTGTTCGTTCTCACGATGATTCTTGATGCCTCAAGTAATCACAACAAAATAGGGGAACATAGGGAACATTTGCTTCCAATGTATGTCCGGTAACTCAGCAGAGATACAAAACAGGCAACCCACTTTACCTGTCTCTACTCCAGTTGCCTTTCTTCATGAAGCAGAACATGCGCTTCAAAGGTTGCAGACACCGATTCTTGCTCTTCTCTCATGCACCGAACTGCCAGTTTCTCGGTCGAAAGCATCGGGGTCATCGCCGACAAAACCAGTCGACATCGGGTTTCGCTCCGGGGAGGGCTTATGTAACTTACCACGTGCTTTTTCTCCAGCCACACAGGCACAGGGGATCTGTGGCTAAGCACTACGGAGTACTGGACACAATTTGGAGAAATTTAATCATTGTATTCCGGCACATGATATCTACTTGCTTGCCAGGAATCTAATATTGCCCACGGACAGTGCTCGGAGTGACTTCGTACATCTTCAACGAAGTGCCTCATTGTCTGATGCGTGTGACTCCCAGCGTAGGCAATATTCTGAAGACTGTCGGGAATAGTAATTGTACCTCTTTCCTCGGTTGCGTAGGATTCAGGATCAGAGAAAAGTCCCTCAATCGACGCTCGCAACTGCCTCTGAGTTGCCCTGAAAATTGTCCAGGTATGTCTAGACGGTTGAATTCAATCCCATAGCGGAAGGAATGCTCCTCTGCCTGATTAAATGGATTGGAAACGGTAGTATTGCGGATTGGCTCACCGATAAATGCAGTCTCAGGGAGCAGTCTGCTGAAGTCAGGACGTACATCTTCTTATGCTCTCTCTAATAGCAAAAGATATTACTGTTCTGCTCTTCTGAATAAAGTACCAGCCAAAGTCAAGATGAGTGATTCTAACAGGCCTTTGAGATATGTTGACGTAAGTGTCCCTTTACAAGCATAGCATATCTGCAATGACTGTTGCTAAGATCGACTGCTTCTAGATTGGGATCAACCTTGGTGACCCTGTATTTCGAGGAGAATATCACGGCAGGCAGGTTCATGACAATGACCTTGACGATGTCATTCAGCGTGCCCGCGATGTGGGGTGCACGAAGTTCATGGTGACTGGTTCAGATCTAGTAGAATCTCGGCATGCTATTCAGCTTGCTCAAAATTACCGTAAGTTGCATACACAACTTCCCTTACCCACTGTTTCTTTGTGCTATCAAGCCTGACAAGCTCGGCTACCAGCCGGTTTCTGTTACGCAACTGTTGGTGTTCATCCATGTCAAGCAAAGCTCTTCGATGAATTTCCTGGCGGTCCAGACAAGATGTTGGAGGAGCTGAAGTCTCTGGCGCTGGAAGCAAAAGCAGCCGGGCATGCTGTTGCATTCGGTGAAATCGGTCTAGATTATGACCGACTGTTCCTCAGCGCCAAAGAACCTCAGCTGAAATATTTCGAAGCTCAACTGGATCTTGCGGTGGACATACAGCTCCCGCTCTTTCTTCATTCCAGAGCCGCAAGTGAGGATTTTGAGAGGTTGCTAGCTCCCAGACTGGAGAAACTTCCCAAGAAAGGCTTGGTGCACAGTTTTACAGGGACAATGGACGAGATGAAACGGATGCTGGCGCTGGGTTTGGACGTCGGTGTCAATGGATGCAGCCTGAAGACGGAGGAGAACCTGGAGGTGGTGAAAGCTATCCCACTTGATCGAATCCAGATAGAGACAGATGGTCCATGGGTATGGAGTTCTCATCTCCCTTGCAACATCCTCACATTCTTTCCTCTCTGACTGGCATATCCTTAGTGCGAGATCCGGCCCTCTCACGCATCCGCTAAGTACCTGGAGGGTTCTCCCGCATTGCCCAAGGCAGTCAAGAAGGAGAAATGGCAGAAGGGCCTTTTGGTCAAGGGTCGCAATGAACCCGTTGCGATAGCCCATGTCGCCCATGTCATCGCTAAATTAAAAGATATTACGGCGGAGGAGGTTTGCGAGGCGTAGGTTATTCGGATTGAAACTTTTGGCCACTAAGGAGCTGACTTCTCCATACTTAGGACTTGGAATAACTCGATAAGAATGTTTGGACTCGGAGAGGAAGTGCCGTAACTCTTTGCCTCCGCGAAGCTGCTCACCGGAAGGGGAGGGAAACAGTTGCTTGGGATTTGTCAAGCCCAGTCATTCTGTCCATACCCTAACTTTGACTCCGATAGATAGAAATGATTGCGAGCGTGTCAATGAACTTTGCTTCTCAATGTTCATGGCCAAGCTGTCTGATTTTAAATTGACCGAAGCTCTTCTGATTCGAATGTTTCAGGCGTCGATTTACAAAGTTGGCACCGTCTGATAAAGAAAGCAGTCCATTTTCCAATCACCACGAAAGTGACTCAGCAGAGAAGCGACTTCAACTGTGACTGTTTGCTCCTGCCATGATATTCTGAGTCTGGACTATAACAGACTCAATATGAGGTCATCTTTGTTGAAGCAATATGCTGTGACAGAAGTTGGTAGCTATGCTTTTCACTTGCAATTGCTGAACGCCTTCTGCCAGATTTTGTCTCCTAGGCTGCAGTATAGGCCTGTTTCATGCCAGATATCGCAGGTCAAGCCCATGCTAGCGCGATTTTTGTCAAGCTGTGCCATTCACTTTGTTGATATCCCTCCTTCAGTAGCTCACCGCCCATACTTCTTCAACAGTCTATGTCTCTCTGCCCTTGTTGTTGCTATTGACAAGATAACAAAAATAACTTACTCACTGATCTATTCTCTCTCTCGCTTATCCATCCTGTCTCTTGACACTCTCGAATACCTCCATCATGGCCTCTCTTCAAGCTCGTTTGTTTGACTGAACACCGCTTCATCGGGCAATCGTCTTTCTATCTTTGGACTCTCCATAGAGCTGACGTCCCTTCCGAAGACACTCTTACGATCCGTCTTGGAACCTGCTGTATCTAGAGTCCTGGGTCAATAGACAAGTTTCAAGGCTTGTTGTTCTGTATTGCCCTGTCTCCAGGCATATCACAGGCGCCTGAAGGGAACAGGGGAGCGTTGAGACCACCAATACGCGTCAAGGCTGCATTGAGTTTCACCTGTCTCAAAGAAAACATTACGATGGTTACGCCGCTTAGCGAGAAGTCTTCCAATAGCTCCCTCAGGGGTAAAGCGGGTGGGCCTTCTTGTCTTTGTTATTGACCATTGCAGTGAACTGTTTACTGATTAGACCGCGTCGAGCAGGCGAAAGAACTCGACTTAGAGAAACATCAGTGGAATCGGAGATCATCCACCCTGAAAAGTTGCCCTCGAATTTTGGAGAGGTTGTCAAAGGGGTCTATAGAAGCTCTTTTCCACAACCTTGGCATTTCCAAGCACTAAAGAAGCTGGGCCTCAGGATGATTGTGTAAGTTGCCGCCATAAGATCTTTACCCCTTGCTTACGCTTGTCCACATAGTACGTTAGTTGAAGGGGACTACACTCAGGACCACCAGGTCTTTCTCAAAGAGAATGGTATAGAGCATCGTCGCATTCTTATCCTGGCAAACAAGGATCCCACAGGTCGGACCCCGGACCATGTAGTGAATCGAGTCCTGGAAATTATACTCAACAATGCTAATCACCCACTCCTTCTACACTGCAACAAGGGAAAGGTGAGCGCAAAGGCCGATAATCCGACGTGACTAACTAGACTTGACAGCATCGGACTGGATGCATTGTTGGCTGCTTTCGGAAGGTTCAGGGTTGGGACATGTCAGCTATTCGTAAGGAATACATCAACTTTTCTTGGCCGAAATCAAGGCCCCTCGACGAACGATTCATTGAACTTTTCGATGACACCGGTCTCAGACCCCTCGCTGTTTCTTCAGGTGCAACCTCATGGCCTGCTGGTGCAATGCTCAACCCGCTTCGCGAAGAAGTAGTCGAGGACGAAAATACCCCGAGAGGCAGTAGACATTCTTCTGCCAGTGTATTTCACAAGTCCGACGCTATGTGATGGATATAGCGCACTTTGCATGACTGTCACACTACCTCATGAAGGACTAGATGTCTTCGACGAGTACGACTTTACCGATGTTGAAACAATTTGACTGCATGGAGTACGGAGCACGAAGGTGCATTGGGACGGTGCATGTTGACTTATAATTGACCCTGATCTCTCTCTGTCAGATACCCAACACTTTGTTGACTGATGCTACAGTGGCGTGTTTGGTTTATGGTGTTGCGAAGACGGTAATTCGGGCTAATGTTATGAATTAGGGTGTGGTTTTGTCTTACTTTGTCGGAGAATCGATGGATAATCTATGGCGGCTCTGCTATCTTCTCTTATTATCTTAATAGAACACACTGAGTAAACAATCTCTTTGGCTAAAGCTGAGGTACCTTTGACTGTCAGATAATGTATATACTGTAGAAGGTCACCCATGCGGATACATATCCTGCAACTCGATTGCCTATTATTACAAATTATAGAATCCAGTTGTGGTCACACAGCGTCAAGTCGCAGTGCTCAACGGGAGCCTCACAAGTCCCGGATAAGCTAGGACTATAAGGAAGAATTGGTGGGCTCGTAGGCTCGTCTTCGAAGCAGTCAGATGCCAGCATCTCGCCATCACTTATGGAAAGGTTGCAGGAGAGTTGCTCTGAAAGATTGGGCACGGATATTGCGGTTCTGTTCTGTGTATGGTCAAGTATTGTCTGGTCTTCCCAAATTTGATCAAGTTCTGGATCGTCATGTCCCAGCATATCAATCGAATGGTGTGAATAATTTCCTTCGAAGGATAAAACAGAATTCGTTTCATCTTCCTCCATGAATTCGAGATCCTCGGAATTGCTTCCCAAATAACAATCGGAATCGTATATCTCGTGATTTTCACTGTTCAGATCATCGTGAAAGTTGTCCATGCCTACTTCCGACAAAAGATCCTCTTCAGCTCTGTAATCATCGGCGGAAGTGGTCACGTCATCTGATACGCTCAATTTCCGCGAAGACCGGGAATCATATAGTTGCTTCTGGGCGATCTTCCAGAGGGCAGTCTGTATTGCTGCTCTAAAGTCGCTCGACCCTGGTGCTTGAGACGCTTCTGTTCGAGGATTATGCGAAGCTTGGAGGTCGTTGATTCTGCTTTGCAAAGTCGGGTTCCTCGTCGTCTTCAGCACTGAAGCTAGGGACTTCGCGATGGACGGAATTAGTTGGGATCGCTGGTTCATGGCCTGTGGATGGAGAAATGTGTGTCAGTTGTATGCGCCCTTCTTGGTGAAAGCCAATTCGGAGTAGTACATCACGGTAGCCTAAGCTGAACACCGAAGGCACAATGCGAGACAGGGGCTGGAGAACCTGATCTCCGGAGCCCTGAGTGCCTGTATCACTCTGCGGACGTCTTTCAACTATGAGCGATCGAAGGCCTTTCCTGAGCAGTTGATCAAGCTCGTGATAAATGTGACTATCGCGGCCTTCCTCCATCCGGCAGTGGTCTTTCATATCCTCGAGCTCGTCCAAGAACAACACTGTGCTGCTGTCCATGAATTCGGCTACGCAGTCTGCTTGCGGCACTGGAAGCTTTGGAAAGCCTTGCAGGCTTTTTATTGTGCTCCATTGCTTGGGATTGGCTATAAAGGTTTCGGGGGTATGGAGATTGGCAGGTTCGGCGCTAATCGGAAGTATTTCTGTCTGGCTTTGTTCGAGTCGTAGACTTCAAGGAACACGTTTATCGTAGACAAGTATGCTGTGTGAATATTTGCTGGAGGAGCAGCATCGCCGTCGTGCTGCGCTGATATTGGTACTCGGCGGAGTCTGTTTGTTGACGGCCTGCCCGCTTTTCTTCGCAATCCAAAGGAAAACTTGATGGTCGTTGAATTGTCCGATCCGGAAAAACGGCCCCAGCTTCGGAGTAGGACAGAAAGATCCAAATCTGACCAGAGCTGCAGGGTGTCTGTCAGTAAATGGGTCGATCACAGCGGTGTAAGTGGTTTTTGGCCCGTGATAACGTACTTTGGACTTGCGAATTATATCTCCTACGTGAGAGACGTAAGATGGAACTGACTCAGAGAAATGAGATCTGGTAGTGACGACGACATGCATTTTAATTTCTGGTGATTGGGATATCCATATTAATCCAGAATTTATCAGTTTATTAAGATCCTCAGGGCGTCCAGAATTCAGATTTCCTGAGAGAGATATGTCCAACGACGCACGTAGCATCAGAGACAAATCTGAGTTCGAGTGGGAGAGATGGATTGTATCTTGCCCTAGTTCAATAACCAGGGCCATGGTAAATAATGATTCGATGCTTTCAGCAGTGACTGATGATTCTCCGAGCAGTAAGAAGGGACTGGATTGGCAGGTCTTCTGTGTGCCTTACCTTAGCCTTCGGTTCGTCACGCAGGGGCGTTTGCATTACCTTATCAACTGGGAAGACATACAGCTGCTGCCTTGGTCAGGTACATTCAATATGTCGGTATCTAACAGAGCAACTCAATCTTTTGATTTGCTGGTATTTACTGCATTCAATAAACATACTACTGCAACCAGACCATGACATAACCTAATCATTGCAGCAGGGCTGTAACACTGATTGTTAGGAATTTGATTTACGTCAAGCACAGCAGATGATTTAATAGCCATTATAAAAAGAAGATCATGGATCCAGCACATGCTTGCTTTCCATTCAACCTAGGTCTGTCCAATATTAGAAAAAATGTAGATCAAATATGGCCCAAATGTTTAGTAGATGTGACGTGGAAGTATAACTTGTAGCTGTGATTGGCTGTAGTCTTTCTTTGTTTGCTTATCGATAAGCACCATCACGTGTGAATCTTTGTGGTTACCTGGCCCCAAACGATGATCGGTTCGTAAAAAGTGAGGTTACCATGAGCTTCAAAATCAGCAATGAAAGAGGATGAAGGACGGGAATCTCTATTACTTGACCATTATGGTCCACATGAAGGAGAATCTCAATCGTTGCTCTCGGGATCTTCGAGCAAAGAAACCGATCGGCCAACCCATCCCCTTCCAAACAGTCCTCCCCTGACCTCCCCTTCTGCTCCTCCTGGTTCGCACCAATATCGATCGTCGATCTCTCAGCCTGCTTCGGATGGGCAACGTCGCCCTCGTACAATGAATCGTGTTCGGTTTGATATTGAGGAAGAATCGGAAGAGGAAAGTCTCCCGAATGGACACTCTCGCGACTCGGAGGACTCGTGGCTGGAGGAGGAGGATTATGCGCGGCCAAATGCAAGCCGATCGGGAAGAAATGGCAGAGGCCAGATGGTTCCTCTTTTGACGGATATAGAGGCGCCCAGTGTAACCCTTGCGACCTCCGATGATTTCTTCCCTGAGGATCACCTCGAGAACGCGAGGCCGAGGAGCGGAATGCGGATGGCCTTTATGAATATGGCCAACAGCATTATTGGAGCTGGTATCATCGGACAACCCTATGCGCTTCGGCAGGCGGGCATGACAATGGGAGTTTTGCTCTTATGCGCGCTCACAGTCGCAGTGGATTGGACGATTCGCTTGATTGTGGTCAATTCTAAATTGAGTGGCGCGGATTCCTTCCAAGCAACGATGCAGCATTGTTTCGGGAAAAGTGGTCTCATTGCGATCTCCGTCGCTCAGTGGGCTTTTGCCTTTGGCGGCATGATTGCATTCTGCATAATTGTGGGTGATACTATACCGCATGTTTTCAGCTCTGTATTTCCTTCTCTCCGAGATATGTCCTTCCTCTGGCTCCTTACGGACAGGCGAGCTATCATTGTTCTTTTCGTCCTGGGAGTCTCATACCCATTATCTCTGTACCGGGACATTGCCAAGGTGCGATTCTAATACTCTCTATGCAGCGGACGAACATTTCAGAGGCTAACAATGTAGTAGCTGGCTAAGGCGTCTGCGTTAGCGCTCATAAGTATGTTGGTGATTGTCGTTGCTGTAATCACTCAGGGATTCCGAGTTCCCTCAGAATCTCGTGGCGAGGTGAAGAGCCTACTTTTCGTCAACTCTGGTTTCTTTCAGGCCGTGGGAGTGATATCTTTCGGTAAGTTTGCCTTGCCCAAAGAACCTGAAGTTCTAATGTCTAACAGACCATAGCGTTCGTTTGCCGTATGTTGTCCACCGCATATACATAATCCGCAAGACCCTAACTGACCGTCCAAAGACCACAATAGTCTCTTGATTTATGGTTCTCTCAAGAAGCCAACCATGGATCGCTTCGCAAAAGTAACCCATTACTCAACCGCCGTCTCCCTTTGTATGTGCTTGGCTATGGGTATCTCAGGCTTCCTCTTCTTCGGATCCAAGACCCAAGGCAATGTGCTCAACAACTTCCCTTCTGATAACATAATGGTCAATATCGCGCGGCTGTAAGACCTCCTCCATACGACTAACAACCCTTGCTTAACCTAACATCAAATTGTCCGCAGTTGCTTTGGCCTGAATATGCTTACAACGCTGCCCCTTGAAGCCTTCGTTTGCCGGTCGGTCATGACGACCTACTACTTCCCCGACGAACCTTTCAACATGAATCGACACTTAATATTCACGACATCTCTGGTGGTGACAGCTATGGCCATGGCATTGTTCACATGTGATCTTGGGGCTGTATTCGAGCTCATTGGCGCAACAAGTGCAGCTGCTTTGGCGTACATATTTCCTCCGCTTTGTTACGTGAAGTTAAGCAATGCGAGTTGGAAATCTAAGGTTCCCGCATATCTGTGTATCGCCTTCGGTATCACAGTTATGGGAGTCAGCCTGTTGCAAGCTGTTGCAAAGATGATAAGCAGTGAGTTTGGGCCCTTGACGTTGATCTTCTTGAGGT
Source organism: Aspergillus novofumigatus IBT 16806 (assembly GCF_002847465.1). Taxonomy (NCBI): domain Eukaryota; kingdom Fungi; phylum Ascomycota; class Eurotiomycetes; order Eurotiales; family Aspergillaceae; genus Aspergillus; species Aspergillus novofumigatus. The sequence continues at coordinate 2,235,221 of NW_020194278.1, forward strand.
TAGATCCGCTAACAGGAGAAATCCGCTGCGTAGACGAGGGTGGCACGAGGACTTGCAGTGCCTAGCAAGTGGAAATGCCTGTCTAAATATACGATACCTTTGATCGGCTCATAGACGTCTCTCTCGGTCTTGGGACTGTTGTACATATAACTACTTTCAAATAAACTGAATTCTTACTGATGAGAGATATCGACATGACAGGGAGGGCCTCGTCGTAGTTTTGAAGAGTCTCCAGTTTCAGGTATTATTTCCTTCCAGATACTGTGAAGCTGATTCTTTGACACAGCACCTTTGAAGGCTTTATTGGCATCTGTTGTGATCTGGGATGCTCTGAGTATGACACTAATTCTTGTTCGACTGCTTCTGAACTACAACTCATGATCAGAGAGACACAGCGGTCTACATACAATCAATATTGAGTCCTTCCGTTTTAGTCCATTACTTGCGTTTGCACTTGACGCCGTAGCAACAAGCCACTGAACATCCCCAATACAACTTCTTTGTTATTTTTCTTCTTCTCTTTTCTCTCACACTTCCCTCCCCTCTTTGTTTCCCTGCACCATTCTCTGGTCTTTGAAGCAGTTCATTGTCCCCTTACCTCGGTTTACTCCCAAACTGCCATAATCATGAAGGGGATATTCACCTTTCCTACAGATTCCCACTAGACATTGGAAGAGTTTTTGTTGACCTTCAGGTATCTTCTGACTCTGAGCTGACAACTAGAAGATCTCGCGCTACTTGCATCTTGACTTCATTTCGATTCTTATCAACAGAGAGTGAGCCCTCTGTTGGTTTCCCTGTTGTGCCTTGCTACATTCACTCATTTTCTTCTTCGTCTCTGACTCTGGAAACATACGTCTGTTGCACTTTTGCTTACACGTTTCCATTCTCGCACGTTCATATCTTGCAGATTTGAGCAAGTCATCATGGACGAAGAGGCAATCGAGCGCCTGAAGAGGCTTCAAATGGTAAGATAGTTGCGCCTTATTGATACCGTCATAAGATGCTTGTAGGAGAGTCTGACTAACACTGAATTGTATATAGGAGGACCTTGGGACGCTTAGAAGAGAGTATATCTCGACTGTTGACACCAAGAAGTTCAGGAATATTCGCTTGGAGGATATCGAGGCCACGCGAATGATAAACGTTGCTGGATCAGACGCTGCGCGTCTGGCCCAAGCGAATCAAGCACGCCTTAACGCTTGGGCAAGTGAGTTTCTCACTACATTAAAGAATTATCCGGATTATTGGCTAAGATTTGTGAAAGATGCACACAAGGATTTAGGCGATTCGGCTGATCAAGAGCCTTTAGACCATCTTCTGAACGGCCAGAACCACCGTCTTGGACTGCGCGCCGTGATAGAAGGCAGCGGTGGCCAGTCTTACTTAAAATCCACAAAGAAGAATGATAGTTTCCCTCAGGTTGCGGGGCGTGCTCCGAGCGGCCGCTCTGCATCAACGAGAGGCTCCAAAACAACCGGCCGTGGCGGTGGTGTCATCGGTACAAGAGGTCGTGAAACAAAGCAGACCTCGCCAGAGTAAGCCACTGATCCCATTAGCAAGCCCCTGAATCTGGCCTAACTCATAATTAGCGCTCAGACAAGAGTCACACACCAAGGCGCTGTCGCAAAGCTGGGCAACCATGTGGTCCAGTCCCCTCACGCCAGGAAGCACCTGCAGGATCCTGCTCTTGATATCAATAATGAACCGCCGAAGATCAGTAGGGATGTATCTGGCTCGAAGTTGCAAACAGTTGTTAAAGGTGGTAAGTACAAGCCTCTGCGAGCTTGAAAGAAAGCAACCGGTTGACTCTTCCGAGAAGGTGTGAAAAGAGACCTCGTTCTTCTCAAAACAAGACGGCCTGTGTAAGTTCAACTTCCACCGAAGCTTAGGCACAATCTGACATTGTGCGATAGTGGTAACACCGATTGGTCAAGACTCAGCCCTCCTGAAGACTTTCTTTCTATAGCGCGCGATAGTCTGGTCAATGGGAGGTCTTCGGATGTCCCAACAACTGTTCGTACCATGGGTTCTGAACAAACTCAAGTCACAGGGGCCGTTGATCACGAAACTCCCCAATCTATCAACCAACCTGAGGAGACCAATGCGGGCCGAGCATACGAGGACTCCATCGTTTCTTTCCGTTCAGACGGAGACTCAGTGGCAGTCGCTACGCCTGCGTCCTCTAATAATGGTCAATCATTACGGGTAAACATAGCCCAGGCAGCTCATACAGCGAGTGAAAGAGACCAGTGGTTTGAGCCCAGCAGACTACAATCTCCACAGCAAGGGAAACCGCAGCACGTCAAATCCACCTCCGAACAATCAGACGACAAAGCTCAAGATGGAAAGCAAAACCAAGACGACGCGCTGGTTGATGTCTCAACACCGCCGTCCGGCTCAAGTACAATCGTCCAAAGCAAAGATCTCTACTCTGCTAATGTCCAAGCCGAGGGGAGGACTGGAATTCTCCTTGACTTCAATTCCACTCCTCCAAGGAAGAGTCTTCCGGGCGCGGAAGATAGTTTGTCGATGAGCCCAGCCCTGCAAGATTTGGAAGGCATCAATTTTCAAGCAAATGTTGCACAAAGTGTTCTTTCGAGGCCAGAACCACGGCCGGAACCGCAGATATACTCTTTCGTTAAGACTGAGCCAGTCGGTTCAAAGGACTCTTCCAGCCCAAGGATCGGGGAAAGTAGTGGTGATACGATGACCTCTACGCCTGACGGTACACCATCTAATCTAGCTTCCCTCCGAGAAAAGCTCGCACGCCTTTACAAATTTGTGGAGGAAACATTGCGCCACCATGTGCCTGAGCCGCTCCGAGATATGGACCTGCAAGCTCTCAGGACGTACGAACAAGAGCTCAAAGAGATACTTTCCTTGCACCAACGGACAGTGCAGGAGACTGCCTCACAGACTGCCGAAGAGCGACAGGAAATTCTCTCATCTCACAAACCTCAGGAAACGGAAGCTCAAACAGCTGCGGAAGGAAAACATTCCAAGATATCCTCCCCCACACCCTCGGTCTGTTCTCCTCTGGTGAAAGCTCCTCCTGAGGAAGGCAACAGTAGACTTAGTCTGCGTTCCGAGGGGACACCTAGTCCGTCTAAATTCAATGTGCAAGCAAAGGAATTCGTCCCAACGGTTGCTGCCAGGAATCCCAGTTTCAGTGGCTGGCGAGATACTAAGCCTAGCCCTCCAAGCTCAACAACCTCCGAGTCACGAACTGGACAGTCACAACATTCTCGCCAGAATAGTCAAGACCATATGCTTATTGATTCGACTGCTTCTCTTTCTTCACGATCTGCATCTCAGCTCCCACCACGCGGGCGTCTGGCCAGTGAGAATCATATCTTTGGTGATCATTTATTGCCCGGTAGGGGAAGACTCAACGGTAAGACACATGGGAACGAAGCATTATCGCCAGATAAGAACGCGCTGAAGGGTATGTGCTCTTACATTTGTGATCTCTACCTAACCATTGCTGACGCCTCATTTGTGTAGAGCCGAATGATGCTCGTCCGAAATTTTTGACTGCAACAATGCCACAAGCCCTTACTGTGCCTAGAGCAAGGCCTTCCGTCCCCGAAAGCATAAACACGCATGGAACATCGAACTCGGAATCTGCCAAGTTCACTAGTGCGTCGTGCAGTACCGGTGAACGTTCTCCGAGACTTGTCGGGTTGGCAACCGCTGCGCCAGGGAGTGGATCTAATGGAGTGAAGTCAAATTCAGACTCAGGCCCATCTACTCCTACTCCTGTGCCCAAGGCAGTCAAAGCGGTGCATAAAGCTATTTCGAAGAGGAGTGCTATTTCGCAGGTGATTGCATTGCAACGGTCTATGCATGCTCCAAAGGTGCAAGAGGATCCCACGGCCATGAGAAATCCGAGCCCCTCAGCATTGGGCAGCCTCACCTATGCAACCCCCGTGGTGCAAAAGCCTACTGTTGCAGCACCTGAGAATCGCAAGTCTAGTGGCCTTCAAGGCTCGAGATGGGCAAGCTCTGAGACTCAAAAGCCACTTCGTTGATATCGCCCACAGGCATAAATTGCGTCGTCTGATAGTTTTCTCCAACCGATATTACTCTATTTCCTTTTCTCTTGATTATGTGTGACGAACCTTCCAAATGTGAAATCTGTACGATTAGCTAGCCCTCGCTATTCTTTCTCTAGTTAGCACTCCAACGCTGATATGTATTTGTGATTGCCATTGCCCTTTTCAGCACCTCTACTTCTTTTGTCCTTCCCAGAGCACCTTCCTTTGTCATGCACAATCGTATGTAGGGAAGATGAGTGGCGACAGCGCTCAACAGAAACATTCTGCCATCCGAGCACAAGCATTTTGACTATATGACGGTGCTATTGCGTACACAATTGCTAGATGTATTGGGACGAATAATGGGATCTGTTCGTCTGCAAAGGTAGTGACTAAGGCTTGCAATTCTTGGTCGAATCCCTTAGGTCGTCGCCTGATGCTGTCCTGACAGCTCTCTCTCGACCTCCGTGATTGAAAAAGTGGAACATGCAGAAAAGGGGCTAGTTCTTGCCGTCTTCGGCTTAAGGGCTATATATAATTAATGCTCAAATGATCCCTGACGGCAAGCAAACGATGCAGGTCGCATCCATCAGTCATTTCCTTGTTCGGAATCAAGCAGCCATTTAATGCTCATTCTAAATCATTCCGCCTTGAAGGCCGGTCAAACGGACCGCAAGTGCCCAAAGATAAAGATGAAGATGCAGATCTAGCTGTAACCATCAAGGAATGATCAAATGCTAATCTGCCGTCCCAGTAACTATGCCGTTGTCGCCTAAACGCCGACTACTCAACAAATTCTCTAAAATGACGACGAGGAGGTGACAGAACAAAATGAGCGTGAAAGACCAAGTATACTCTATTGCTGCTGTTGCTGCTGCGGCGGTAAGGATGGCGTCGAATTCTCATCAATCTTGGGTCTTTTGGGATCATTGGCATTGACTGCTGAAGCAGGCCCGCTGCTGCCAGAGACAGATGCATTCGTCACGTCACTTAAAGGCGGCCGTTTCCCATTAACATTGGGTGGTCCAAACCCGGCTCTGTTTGCAGCTGCGTTGCTTGCAGCGGGTTTTGGATCAAGATTTTGCCGAGTCAGTGGGCGGTATGATGAAGTCGTCTGACCCCGGTTCATCATTGGACTGCCAATACCACCAGGGGCGCCAATTTTTCGATGCATGTCCGTGGAAGGATTGATAAAGTCGCGCGTATTGTTTGAAGCGGGTGAGGCTCCCGTAAGCATTGGCTTCGATATCGGGACACTCTTGCTATGATCGACGCCTGCTGTCTTGCGGATCGAGGGACTTTCGGCGTGGGGATCGAATTGGGGAGCATTCACGGCAGTATGTGGGTTTTCCCGCAACAAATCTACTGCTCGAGCTGAAAAGAATGAGGCAGGCGGAACAGAGGGTGAACTGGCCGGAGGAGCTGTGTCCTGAGCTTTAGCGTCAAATTCTCGCTTGATAGGCATTTGCCCTGCAGCGCCTGGCAAGGTTGAATCTTGGCTAGTCCTTGGTTGATCTGGGGGTGCCATTCTGCTGTTTTGAAAGTTCTGCTGTTGTCCTTGCGGGACAGGTTGCCTTTGTCCGACATATTGGCTTTGCAGCGTAGAATTGTGTCGTTGATTGAGAGTGGGCGGAACGGAAGGTTGTCTGTTGTTGACTGTCTGGTTGAATGGCCTTTCTGGCCTGGAAGGTGTCACGACTGCCGGGTTTGGGTGGTGGAAATTTCCGTGAGGGCCCGTCTTTACAGGAGTCGGTGGTTGTGGGTTTACTTGGGCTTCTGGTTCCAGCACTATCTCATCGGGGTTTCCAGAAGCCGTCACTCCAAAATCGGCCTCGTCAAAGAGATCACCTAAATTCATCAGCCATGAGTGAACAGAAGAAATAAACACGGTCTGTTTTGCCTACTTCCAAACTCCCCATCGCCATCAAACACAGCAGTATCATTTGTACTTGTAGATTTCCCAGCATTTGGTAGCCGAGGAGGGAGGTCGTCATCCTCTGGGACGGGTTTTGGTAGAACAGGCTCCTTCTTTATCGGTGCGTAGTCAGGATGCCGGTGAAGTTCGTCAACATCCCATCTCGCCTATAGGTTTGTCAGAACAAGACATTGTTCGAGTATCATGCCGAGGTTAGCAACGTACAGGAGTGGCTTTCACTTTGGTAACTTTCGCAACATAATCCTTGTCGTAGATGCAGTTACCCAGAACGTTGCCAAAGTTCCTCAATGCACGTTTAAGTGCATCAGTAGTTCCTTCTTTCTTGGCCTTTTCAAAAGCAGCAGCCTTTCCTTTGCAATTCTCAATATGACCGTAACCGATATCCTGAGTTGATCCGGACCAGTGAGTAAGGACGACCGTGTGGAGTACGCAACCGTGAACACATACTTCATGGTAAGTACCATCCTTCAGTGTTACCCTCACAATGACCGATAGCCCCAAGCTGATCTTCCCGGTATTTTGACTTTCCTCAACCTGTCACAGAGCATCCATTAGCAATGTCCCCCAACCGCCGCCCGAACGCGTTCTGATCCGTTTCATCGAACATACAAAGTCAATCTGAATATTCTGTATTGAACTCGACCAGCCGTTGAAGCCGAACACCTCATTGGCAAGATTGATGCATTTATCAGCGGATAGATAGTGCACCTTCTGTCCCGCGGCGCCAGGCCTCGAGGAGATGTATTCAGGGCCCAATTTCTTATCTAGGCGCGCTTGGAGCGTCGCAATTTCCTGCGCCGTATACTCGCTGATCCGCCGAGGTGGTTCTTCAAATGGGTTACCGGACATGTTTCCTGTCGAATTTGGCATCATGACGCATACTGGACCACTGCGGTGTTGGTCGCCGACACTGGGGTAAGTCGCGATTAGCTTTGGTCACGGGCATAACAATACGATTAGAGGATCGCATATTAGCTTACGCGGGCATAATTCAGAGATACGAACAACCTGCAAAGAATCAGGTCATTGAAGCTCGCACGTATTTAGGGCTTTGTCGCGCAGGATGATGAGGCAATGAGTATTTGAGAAGAGGAGCACGACGTAATGAGACGCGTTAGGCAACACGGGCATGCCGCGACATCACGTGACCATATCCCGGAATACAATTACTGGCCCATCGCTCCGTTCACTGATTGGTAGTTGCGTATCTGGAAATTTATTACTTCAACTTTTACGCAATAGACTTGGTTGGATAGTAATTGTCTGCGTTAAATATCGTAATCAACCTGAAAAGTGGTTGCAGCCTGACTCAGGCGGCCGGCCTCACCGAGTCCAGACCACAAATCACTGGACTATAAGACTGGCGCTGGGAACAAGTCCAAGGTCTTTTAGAGACTCACCAAAGAACTCGGCGTTGTACACTTTTCTAGGAAAGTTTTGCACGAAGCTTTGCACCTCAATGCCGTCCTCCTGTTGCAAGGCTGCGGCAACTTCGAACAAGGTAGTAGAGACGGGCATTGTTTTCATGACGTTTCCCTTGGGCGTCTGGAATCTCAGCCGAGTCTCAGTGTAAGCAGCTGCGGGCTTGGAAGCAACAGGTCCCGAGGTTGTAGGCGCTGGAGCAGCTGGTTGTGCAGGAGGTGCCATGCCGGCACGCTCGGCTTTTTCCCGCTCAGCTCTCAGTCTCCGCTCTTCTTTATCCGCTTCGATCCTGGCTTTAATGCGACGCTTGACTTCAAGTTCCTCCAGTTTCTCTTGCTTCTTCTTCTCCGCTTCCTTCATCATCTGTTTCCTCTGCAGTTCTTCCTTGATGTCTTGCGATTCTTTGGTGCTCTTCCGTCGAATTTCCTGTACCGAAACTATCAGTAGGTGATGTTGAAGTGGGCTGACAGAATGCCCTCACCTCATTCCTTTTCTGATCTAGTTTATCCTGCTCAGCCTGTACCGCTCGCTTTGCGGCCAACTTCTGCCGGAGCTCCTCCAATCTGGCATTCTTCTCCTCCTCCGTCAAGGGTGCGATCTCTTCCGTTGACTCTGAGAAGTCCACATGCCCGGACTTAGATGCGTGGAATTCTGCCTGTGCCTGGCTGCGGAACTTTTTCCCACATTCGTTACAAGCCAAACTGCGGGGTTCTTCGCCGGGTTGCAACGCGGGCCCCTCCTCATTCTCCCCTTCTTTCGACCCAGCAGCCTTTATTTCCTCCAACGACTTGTCTTGGTTTTCCTCAAGCCACTCTAAAGCTCCTTGGACTGAAATTGATCGAAAGGAAAGATCAGTACTTCATACGAGGTGAGGAGTGAGGGGTGTCCTTACGTCCACCGGTTCTTGCCACTGCCAGCTCCGCTCTCTCTTTATCGAAGCCCATTTCAATGAGCTGATCCAAGTCTGAAGTAGCCATCTCTTAAGCCCAAGTGATAATTCTGAGGAAGGTGATGCCCTGATGTGGAGGAGCTGTCGAGAGTTTTGGAGCGGAAGTAGAGGCCGAGCCGGATAGACCCTAAAGTTTCTCCGTTATGCTAGAAGAGAATGTCAAGGTTAGATATGTTGGGTCTATGCAGCTGCTCAGAGGCTGGAGTGGGGTTGGAAAAGCTGCAACTGGGTGAAAAGGAGATTGTACACAGCGGTAGGTAGATAGATGCCAGTTTCCAAGTGACGTAGAGAGGTATAGCCTTTGAGCTTAGGCGGCGGAGTGAGAGATGCGGGATGGTCCACTTTTACTAATTAAGGGCGGAGTTCTAGGTACGGGAAATCTTACATCTTAGTACATACTGTTCTAGCAGCATAGCCGTCATAACAAAGAACTAAGATTTGTTTCCATTAGGGCTGAGATAATGAGAGAAATGAAGGTTGTGTTGTTTTCACTGAGAGTGCATATAATATAACTCAGCGGGAAAGAGTCTTACAAGTGCTAAAAGATCGTCCACTACGGAGTACAAAGTAGTATGTAAGTGATAAAGTTGGGCAAGACGAAGCATCTAGGAAAGATGGCTACTGAATAGACAACCGTCGACGGGGATAGCCAGCTATCCCCCAGTCCAGACCATGAACGATTGGACTTTATGTATCAAAAGGCTGTCTCACTTCGCCGATTAATCCATACGGATTTTTGGTAGAGTACTTCGGGCCATTGGTCCCGTGATAACTCGGAAGATATCTGGTTATTCTCGATAACACTGTTGTATCTTGTAATAGAGATTGAACAAGACTTATGCAGTGGAAATTTGACTTGCAAGGTCACATCAGTAACCCCCGACGTTATAATAGTACAAGGAGTCAGGATTTCTCTCTGCTCCGAAAAGGATTATTTCTCCGGTAGAAAGAAATGCCACATCCATACATGTGCCATGTCCTCGTTCCTGATAAACAAATCGGCTTCTTTTGGTTCATGATCGGAATGTTTCGAGGATCGCAGCTTGTGGATCTCCGAGCCTGTCAACGAAACCAGAACATACAGATCATGTATGTATCCATTCAGTGAGCCCAAGCATGAAGATACTGTCAGTTCGAAGACCTAGTTAGTGAAGTAGCCGACACTTTAGATTTGCCCAGGTCATACCTTTAAACAGTTGAAAGTATGCCGTCGATCGTAAAAGCACCTGTGATGACATCACCTGACTTGTCCCAAAGGTTGCTGATTAATCAGTAGACAAGCACCAATGAGAGCGCAGAGTGGGACTTGCGATATGGAAACGATCCATTATTATTGCAATCAGCTACGTACCTTACTCCGTGATCACCTAACTACTCCCTTGGCCGAAACAACCGCTTCATGATCTCCCCTACCTTATCCAACCTCCACATTACCGACTAGCTTAATCCACCCACTTCCTTTTTTTTTTCTGGTTTGAGTGTCTCTCCATATCTCATCTGCCTCGTTCGCACATCTACTCGCCTTTATTCCGTTACAGCAATGTCCATTCTTCTGGAACCACCTGAGTTGGGGTTCAAACGTGGGTCTTTCCAACCCAGGATTTGCGGGGGACTGGAACATATACGCTGACTGAGAAATCAGGCCCTTTCGATCGCGAAGTCTGTGAGATTCTACATTTGAGCAACACTAACTCAGAGCCCGTGGTCTTCAAGGTATTTAGCAAATGCGCCCCCCGGAAGTGTAGCCTACCATGATCGCACACTAACAAGCCTGTGTGCGTTAGGTCAAAACAACCGCTCCGAAACAGTCCGTACCTCCTCTAGAATACTAGCTTTGCATATCAGCCTCGAGTATTGACTGATGGTCAACTAGCTACTGCGTTCGCCCTAATTCAGGACGGATAGAACCTGGCAAGAATGTGGATGTCCATGGTTGGTTCATATCTTGAAGCTAGTGCTCAGCCCTTGATGGGAGTGCTGATCAGTCGAACAGTGTTACTTCAGGCGATGAAGGAAGAGCCTGCGCCTGACGCCAAATGTAAAGACAAGTTCCTGGTTCAGACCGTCGCCGTGACTGGTGACATGGAGTTCTCCAACGTTTCTTCGATTGTTCGTCTATCCCTTGCTGCAAGTTGCCTGCCATACTTTCTAATAGCTACTTAGTTCGAGAAAGCTTCAAAATCTTCCATCCAGGAGCGCAAGATTCGTGTGAACTGGCTGCCTGCAGAGTCCTCAAATATCGAGCAGGGGCAGGAGACAAATGGAATTGTGCGCCCCCTTGTCGCATATCAATTATCATTTCCTAGATCACTCGTGACTAACTACCAATTCTAGACTGCACACGAAGAAGAACCCCCTTCCTATACGTCACCTGGCGCGAACTATCAAACTCCTGCAGTTGGGGCTTCCACCAAAGTTTCCAATGACACGTCACCTATCCCACCGCCAGATTTCAGCGAGAAGCCCAAGCGGGATGCGTTCGCCCAACAATCGAATGAGACTTCAGCCACATCTGGCAAATCAAACACATCGGGTATCCCAGCTTCAGCTGATGAGCTGAAGACTCAACTTTCAGAGGCTAATGCTCAGATTCAAAAACTCAAAGAGAGACTTGCGGACCAGGGATTGAGACAGAGGAAGATTGGGGGCGAGAACGAGAAATCAGCGCCTACGATGCAACAACAGCAGGTCCAACCCGTCGCCGCAGGTGTGCCATTGCAGATCGTGGCTGGGCTTTGCTTGCTAAGTTTCTTGATCGCGTACTTCTTTTTCTAGACCAATTTTCGCCTTTCCCAGCCTCTTTCTGTCCGGACTTTTCTTTTCTATGTTTCTATTACTTACAGAGCCGCTGTATTCTGTTCTGAAGAGCCCTGTCTCTCTAATTTTCTTCCAAGGCGTCAGCTTGCACTTGTATGCTTTCCATCCTTTACAGCTTGCCTTTTCCCATTTCTTGTCTCCCCATTCCTTTTGAAAGTATGATTTCCTAGTTACCCTTATGATACGAATCCAGCAAATGGCAGCGATTTCTGTCCGTACCTCGCGGAAGAGCACGGGGACTTGTCTATCTTACCACGCGCATCTTTCGCTTGTGTCGTATGAATTTCCTTTAAAGCTCTTCTGGCTTTGCCGCATGACTGGCTTTCATTCTTCGTCTCTGTCTTCCTGTTACTGGCACCCAGTTGCCAACTGTTTGCAAGGCATTGTATTTTCTTAGACGATTCTCGACACGCTCATAGCCAGGCTGTATCGGGTACATTATGATGACGTTACTGAAATGTCAATGAATGTTTCTTCAAAAACTCCTTCATTGCAGATGCCTTTCTTGTCAGTTTTTCAGTATTTATTATTATCCCTTGTAATCTATGTAAGACAGTAGTCGTTCTGAATGTGGAGTAACTGGGCCCTGAATAGATGTACACTTTGTTTCGGAAGTTGTTGCCAAATCAAGTGGCTCCAGTCCACCCTTTCACGTCCGCATAACTTGGAAAGAGTTCGTGTCGAGAGTACACTTGGTGATACAGGTACTTCAGAAATCAATTCTGAATCTCGCTTTCCTTCCAACCATCTCCTCCTTCGTCCGTTCCGGCCGAAACAGCAGATATCCCCTCCCCCGCTCGGCCATTCCCGCCTCCACCAACGAGACGACCGCCCTGCGCTCTCTTGACACGGCACCACAAGCCCACATTCTTATCCAGGATGAAAGTCCAGATGACCCAGACCCAGCTGCGGTGGCAGGGGAGCGGCTCGTAGAACTCTTTCGCGATGCGGTGAAGTTCATGGAGCCTCGTCCACGGGATGGCCGGGAAATCGTGGTGCTCGTTGTGCAAGCCGACATTGTATGTCAGCATGTTGAGGGGGCCATAGTAGGAGTATGTCTCTGGTGGCGGAAGGGAGTCTAGAGGGTGCGGTTGCTGCTTTTGCTTGCTGGCTCCGCCGTCCTCCCGCATTTTCTTCTGCTCATGAATGCTTTCTGTGCCGCCACTCTCCACCCGGGAGAAGAAGTAGTGCTCGGCGATAAAGTGGCCGGCACAGGGGTGAAGAGAGCCGGCGAGGAAGGAGCTGAGGAGCAGGTAGAGTACTGGCTGGAGGGAGCCGCCGCAGAACTTGGTGAGGGCATAGTCGAAGGAGAGTTGAGTGATGAGGTTAACTAGGTGGATGTAGGTGAATGGAGGACTGTAGATGAACATGGGGCGGACGGCGTAGAAGAAAATCTGGAAGGTGCAGAAGAATGCCTTGCCTAGGAGGGAATCTAGGAAGAAAGCTTCAACAGCGGTGGGGAGGTCGGTGTCGAGGCCCGCGACGCCGAGGGATTTGTGATGTGTGAGATGGTATGGCTGTAGAGAACGACAGACAAAAGGTCAGCTGGTCCACGTTCCTTTTACACCATTGCATCCGTGTATCAGTGAGACGGTTTGGAGTTTCAAAAACCACATACCCGGAATGCGGCACTGTATGGCAGCCCAATTGGAAGATTGGCGAAGATGGCCAACAACCGATTAGCCATTGCTGAACGAAAGGCCAAATTATGCGAGATCTCATGGATCGCAAGGAATAGATTCTGGTTTGCAGTTGCCCCAATTATGTACGCTGTTGCCCAGAATCGCCATGAAAAGAATGATGTGTCGCGAAGGAGATATGCGCAGCAAATCTGAAGGGTAACAACGCCCAGAACGACATATTTAGTGAGAGGCTCAGGCCCGCAGAGCTTGGTTACCTAGAATATTGATAGACAGTTAGCAAGCTGGCTGGTGTTGTTTAGCAGGGAGGACACCTACCTCTGGATGAGCCTTGATGATCGCCTGCCGCCTCGACCGATGAGGCTCCTCAGTATAGGTCCAGAAGAATTGATCTTCGACCGTCGACTGCTCCGGGGTTGGAATTCTCGTCGATGGTTGAGCATCCGATGAGGACTTATCGCCCTGGTGCTTTGCGGCGGACACGCGGAGGTGAGGTGCAGAGGCAGTTGCAACGACAGAGGGCATTGTGGTGTAAGGGAATTGCAGGACTCGTAACGACTTAGTCCATGGATGCAACAGGCAAGGAAGAGTGAACCGGAAAATGAAGGAAGAAGATATGGGTCAATTGACGTTGAGCCTTGACGATCAGACAACAATAATAAATTGGAGATTATCGGTCTCGGAGCTGATAGTTTCCACGTGGGGCTACAGCGGCACATGATATGATTAGGGACAAGTCGCTAATTTTATAACCGCTAGGACAGAGCAGCCAATGGCCCTGGATACATAGATGAAGGCTACGTGATTCATTTTTTGATTCTATATATGCTGAATTTCAAGCCTGGGTCGTATCATTCTGCTTTCTTCGAAGCATTGAGCTCTTAGGCTCATCATAATATCCACATCAAGTATGCAAGAACATTATGGACCTTTATTTTTTTTTTTTTTTATTTTTAGTAATCGTCTCCTCGGCTTATGACTTCCTTTACGGTTGGTCTGAGAAGGATGGTCTGTAGTTCAGGTTAGCTTCTGTTCCCGAGCATCAGGGTGTAAGTCTTTCCCATACATGTTCGAACTGGGCGGTATATGAGCCCTTGATATCGCAGAGAGGAGGATAATCCTGTACAATACCCGACGAAACAAGGTTATTTAACTGGAGAGGTATGTCAGTATGGTAGAAGAGGGAAGATTGCACCGGAAATGGCAGAGTATTGACGCACTCCAAGGAGATATTTCTCTTGGCCTAGTCGGTCAAGATACCGACGGCAGAAGGGCAGTGTGCCGAAATTCTTGTTGATGACGTTGAGCAAGTTCTTCGCGGAAGAGAGTCTCAGAGGGACTGAAGGTGCATCGGGGATCAGGGCATAGTGGGAGGTTTCCATCTGCAGAAAAATATGGGGTAAGCATGTTCCGAACGCAAGCAACGACGTCTTCTTGAGAGCACTTACGTCTTCTCTCACGTAGCCCTTTCCAGTACTACCGAAGGTCTCGATGGCGAAGGTTTCACCCTCCTCCATCTTGGTTTGGTCACTGCCCTTCACAATGGGCACACTCTTGCCGCCATGGATAATGTGCTGATCGATATTGTGACCGTTCAGGTTCCGGATGCATTTCACAGGGTACATCGTGCCGTTGAGCTCGACTTCGTAACTCTCCATGGCCTCCTGGATGGCTGCACCAATGTCGCTCATACGCACATCGATACCGGCTTCCTACAGTGAACTCGTCAGCAAGAAATCATCGGTGGTTTGAAGGCTGCGGTCTGACGAACCCGAATACCGGTGTTGGTAGCATCCTTGACGGCTTCCAGCAGAGGGTCGTAGACCGAATCAAAAGTCATAGTAAAGGCACTGTCGACAATGCGACCGTTGATATGAGCACCAAAGTCGACCTTCATCACATCCCCTTGCTGCAACACCATCTTGTTGCCCGCATTGGGAGTGTAATGAGCCGCACAATGATTAATGCTCAGACCGCAAGGGAAACCCATACCACCCTTGAGGTTATCACCTTCCTCAAGTCCCTGGTGACCAGTCAAAGCACGCACGGCATCCTCAATACCCTCGGCAATTTCAGTCAAGGTCTGGCCGGGCTTGATGGTCTTTTGCGCATACTGGCGAACCTGACGGTGCACCTCCGCAGCTTGCCGGTACTCCTGCAGAAAGTCGTTGTTCATGCGATCGAGATAACGCTTCTCCTCGTTGGTCGTGCGGTAAGAATTATCGTTCTTGTATTCGACAATTTCGCCCTCGGGATATTGGTTGTTGGGGAAAAGATTCGATACTGGGACACGCGGAGGGGAACTTTGAACCTTGGCGCCTCCCTTCTTCTTCTTCTTGGACTTGCGCTTCTTCTTTTTCGCAGCTGCAATCCGGGGATTGTAAGTATGAATTCCGACGGCCTGACCGGTGGGCATGTTAAACATGAACCCGGAAGTGTAGGTACGCACCTCCGCCTGCACCGGCCTCCGGAGCAGCATTTCCATCTTCCTTCTCGTCGTCCGAGTCATCTTCTGCTTCACCAGCTTCTGTCTGACCGACGGTAGTCGTATCCGCTTTGGCGTCACCATTCTGGCCGTTCACTGTAGCGAAGAATCATGTTTCATTAGTATAAGCCGACTTGACAGAGGTGTAGACAGTGCATCGGATTCGAGGCGGGATTACTCACGGTGGAGGTCCTGCAGCTTCTCGCTAACCTGAGCCGCCATAGTGATAACCTGTTATAGAATAAGGGAAAGACCGTCGGCTGGAAACAAAAACTGTGTAGCTGGTGGGGAGAATTAAAGATGCGGAAGAAGAGGCGAAATACTTTGATGGGGAAAGTTCTGTGCCAAGACCGAGTGCGGTATAGACGACCGGGTGATAAGCCTGATGACGATATACCAGGGGCAAAGAATCATGATTGTACCAGAGGTAATGCTATAATTTTAAGAGATTGGTCGATGTGAGTTATTGCAGTGGATTGTGACTTGGTCTAGTTTCTCCTGATTTTGTGGGGTAGATATATATTGTGGAAAGTCGTCAATAAACAGTTGAGGATGCCGCGCAGATCCTGATAACAATTCCCCAGAGTACGGGAATATGTGATCTGCGCAGTAGTCGACGGAAACATAATGTGAAATTGGATACTAGACCAATCTGAATGAATCTGAAATTGTGTACAATTATTGTCTGGATGACGTGCCCAGTGCTAGTAAATCCAGCGGGGTTTGAGTTCTGCCGTATATCAAGTAGAAAGATGGCCTGGCATCTTTATCAGATCTACTCCGTACATCCTGGCAATGTCCGATTGCCGATGACGCACCTACGACGGCGGGAATTCCCCGTTCAACATCTAACGACCCTCTCTCCATCCCAGACGATTTCCTCTCATCAACTATCCTTCTTTATATAGAACTAGATGTGAACTCGACGGATGAGAAGTGATGCCATCTCCTCGTGTGAGGACCTTTACTCCATTCATTCTCAATGCTTCCTGGCAGCCATCAATCCACCGGACTCGAGCGTTCACGGGTTCATTTTCAACGAAGTCAGCCCTATATGCAACCAGTCGCGAACCAACATTATACGAGATTCTCGAGGTGCCGGTGACGGCGTCAGCAGCAGAGATTAAAAAGTACGATAGTTAGCATCGTCCAACGCTCCGTCCCTCCCCCTTCACCTATCTACTATCTTTTCTAGTCTCGGCGCCGCTAACGTAGCCCGCATTATCAGAAAATTCTACTCCCTCTCCCTCCATCATCACCCAGACCGCAATCCCGGTGACCCGAAAGCCGCCTCCCGCTTCGCGCGTATCTCCTCAGCCTACCACGTCCTAAGCAACAGCGCCAAACGCTCCGCCTACGATCGTGAACACGGCATCTACGCCCAACATGGCTCCTCGACACACAGCACCGCAAACCCAGGCCAACACCCGATGGGTAGCCACAGCAGCTACGGCGCAAATCTCCATACCAAGGGCGCCTCCTACGCGGGGTCCAGACCGGCCAGCGGCCTAAGCAAACGGCGCGGGCCCTTCCGTGGTCCGCCTCCGTCATTCTACGCGCACGGCGGGTACGGGAGTAGCAGACGGCCGCCTCCAGGCGGTGCTTCAGCATCCTCGTCATCTGCGGGCAGCGCAGGGGATGAGGACCCGACCTCTTTCATTGACCGGAATCCTATCTACCACTTCAATGCCCGCGGGCATTACCGAACTCAGTCCGCGGAGGATGCCCGGCGGCAGGAGCGGCGATCGAGAGAGATGAGTGCCTTGAACGAACAGTACATCGGCCGTGCAGGTGATTTTGCGCTGCGCTTCGTGATCGTATGTGGAATTCTACTGGGTGCGGGGCCATGACTGGCTGGCTTCGCTGGCCGACCACCTCCAAATCCGGCTCGTCAAGCCGGCGGAAGGAGGGCTAGAGTCTTCCAACGATGGATAGTGCGACATCGAAGTCGCACTTGTTATGGGACTGTGTGCATTGTGAGAGTTTTTTACTCATCATATATATACTTTCGAGGCGCCTTGATAATGGCCTCGAGACAGCGCGCGATATCTTTTTGTACAGTATAGCATAGATCTACGCAAGGGAATGAGCTCCACAAGCTTTGGACGTCAAACAAATGAAATTCGGACCTGATATACAGTGATCTTCGTGGTATACGATACATGAAATAGACTAAGCCCACCTCAACAGAGATCCACATCCACTCCAACAATGTTTTCTAGCGCTTACTTCAACGATCTCCGACCGCGACGTCACGTAGTAACTGCGGAGCCACGTGGGGACCAAGAAAACAGCCAACTCAGAAAACTCTAAATTACTATCAGATCAACACATAACTGCTGTTGGCAGCTTCTTGCAAAGTATTTTCAATTCGTACTGAGAAAAAGATCTCGGGGCATTGGAATCTAGGTGTGGAGGATACTCGAGGTGCGAAAAATGTTTGGTTTGAGAAACCATCTAAGCCTCGAAGGTGAAGCTGGCACCGACCTTGTGGGCGGCCTGGTTCAGGTTTTGGGTGTCGAAGGAAGCACCGAGACCGAGGGTGACGCCAGGGCGGAGCAAGACGTTGTAGGCCAAGGCCGCAATACCACGGTCGTTGATCTTAGCCTGTATTAAAGGAACACCGATTAGCGTAATTTGATTTCACAACAGAAGACGCTTCTACAGACCTTGGCGAAGGAAGAGGGGTCGAGTCTGTACTTGCTGGCAACCTCAAGACCAACAGAGTTGCCGGCCTTGGAGTCCCAGGTAGCCTTGGCACCGGCCTCAACCTGCTGGTTGACGCGGTGGTAGTAGCTGGCGGAGAAGACAGTCAGGTTGTTGCCAGCAGTGATGGCAGCGGTGTACTGAGGAACGCTGTAGCCGACGGCAGCAGAGTACTTGGTGATGGCAGCCTTCTGGACGTCGTAGCCACCCTCAGCACCAACAAGGAAACCCTCGTGGCCAAGGACAGCGTCGAAGTTGGCGGAGGGGCCGTTGAGGAGGTCGAAGAAGGCACGAGCGTGCAGGTTGGGCTGCTTGAAGTAGAGGTTGAGCTTGGCACCCTTGGACTGCTTGGAGGGCAGGTACTGAGTGAGGATCTCGGCCTTCAGACCCTTGGCAATGTTGTTGTCGAGCTCGAGCTTGGTGTCGAGGGCGTTGGCGGTGGTCCAAGCCTGGGTGAGGGTGAGACCTGGGTGGGGACAGAGTATTAGCATCACGGAATGAGCGACTATCCTGGTCATGAATAGGAATCTGAAGTATGCTGACGAGACCTGGCCGCATGTAAAGGAGAACATGGACCTGGCTTCGCCGGTTCTCTTGGTGCTGGGATCAGGTGGTTTGCGCGTTATGGGGCGTTTACCAGTAGGCAGGTCGACGTATTTGGCCTCAAGCTATACAGATAACGAGTTGCGAATCAGTACCGATTTGGCCAATTGAGCTCTGCAAAGCCCAGGGTGGCGCAAGGCGCGAGACTTACGGAGCCAGCAATGGGACCCTCGTGGGCAGACTTGCCCTTGACGTTGAAGGTGACGCCATTGGGAGCCTTGGACTTAACCTCGAGGCTGGCTGAAGGCAGGTGGTCAGCTCAATCGCGCAACATGTACAAAGGTGTTAGTGAGACTTACCAGCGCTGGTGTGGTAGAAGTCCTTGTTCAGGAGCTATAACACAATGTATTAGCATGGAAGGATCCAACCCGACAAGTCGTTTGCGCTATTTTTCTTTCTTCAAAACAAGGAACCAAAAAGAAGGCATACATCGTTAGCCGCCTTGGCAATGTCAGAGAAAGCAGCAGGAGCAGACATTGTGAATGAGAGATGATAGAATGGTATTAGAATGGTAAGAAAAGGTAGCTGTTGGTTCAGGAGGTTCGGCGATGATGGAGGGGAGAAGAAGTGGAAAGCGATGGGGAAGAACGAAGAGGTCGGCAGAAGGTTGAGTTGCCAAACAATGGGGAAGCCACGGGAAAAGGATCTTGCGCCTATTGGTTGTTGCTCGGGTTGCCGGTAAAAGCCGCTAAATCGCGTGACGTTGTTTTGATGCCTTAGGTTTCGATTCCTCCTTCGGTACCTGACTTGCACTTATATCAGGGGTAGTTCCTCTGACCTCGTGATTGTTTAGCCTCAACGCAGTAACGCAGAGGATCCAGCAGTTGAAGTCCAAGTACTTCATGAATAAAAAGTGTGCATCCCTTGCTTGACGCATTGAACGGATCAGGGCTCCCTGGCCGCGCTTACAAACTCCGGGCTTGAAAGAAAACCAAGAATTGAAGATAAGATTTCATAAAGGGACATAAATCGACATATATCGCAACGCCGTAAGACTAGTGATTTGACTCTTTGTCGGTCAGGGAAACAGAAAGGACTTCCCAGAAGCTCAAAGAAAGTGATGATAGCTTTACATATGCTGCAAAACTCTGCTTTTGCAATCCTAGGAGTACTTCCGTTTAATAATCTATACATGTCTATGCCCAGAAAATTTTGTGATGACCGACTTGCGTGAACCAAAACTGAAAGAACCATTTACTCAACGTGCTCATACTTGGCAGCGTGGATCGCGATAGCTCTGGAAATTAGTGTATCAGCATCGGAGAAGCGTTGGCCAAATATGAGTTGGAGCTCTTACCTTCCACTAGGGTCGGTCTGTTTCGACCATGTCGGTGTCCAACGCTCGACGGTGGATGCGCAAGTTGGGGGGAAGTGCTCGTCAAACATCATGCGATACCAGTACCTGAAAATTGTTGTTAGACATATGTCATAACCCAGGCTTCTGAGATAGGTGGAACTTACGCTTCCTTGGTGTCAGGGATATCGTTACCCCATTCCGGCCTGGGGTTCTTCATCATCTCATCCGTAATCTGCTTTTCGGCCTGATCCTTCAGGCCGTCAATCCAGCTGTAGCCGACACCGTCGCTGAATTGCTCCTTCTGACGCCAGAGGATCTTCTCCGGGAGGTAAGGCTTGGTGTCAGGCTCGTCCGAGGTGTCGAAGGCTTTCCGCAAGATGTACTTCTCAATGCGCTCTTTCGTGATCATCTTCTCCTGAGGGTCGACACCCATGGCCGCCTCGAGGAACTCCTTGTCCAGGAAAGGCACACGAGCCTCGAGTCCCCAAGCAGAGGTGGACTTGTTGGCTCTGAGACAATCCGCCAAGTGCAGGTTCTTGACACGTCTGACAGTCTCCTTGTGGAACTCCTCCTTGTTGGGAGCGGCATGGAAATACAAATAACCACCGAAGATCTCGTCGCTGCCCTCTCCACTGAGGACCATCTTGACGCCCATAGCCTTGATCTTACGGCTGAGCAGGTACATGGGAGTAGAAGCGCGGATAGTCGTCACATCGTAGGTTTCAAGGTGGTAGATGACATCGGAGAGAGCGTCGAGACCTTCCTCAACGGTGAAGGTGAAGGCATGGTGCTTGGTGCCCAGGAATCTGGCCACCTCAAGGGCGGCTTCAGTGTCGGGCGCGCCAGGAAGACCAATAGAGAAGGAGTGCAATTGCTGGAAAGTAGTGACGGTCGACAGCTCGTTAGTATCGTCAATGCCGACCAGATCAGACGCGCCAGTCTGGTCTACAAGAGCGTTCTTGGCCGCTTCTTGCATACGCAGGGTCTCCCGCTGGGCGATGGAGGCCACTAAGCTGGAATCGAGACCGCCAGACAGCAAAACACCATAAGGCACCTCCGCCATCAAACGCTTGCGCACGGACTTCTCCAGAGATGCACGGATAACCTTGTAGTCAACAGGAGCTGTGGGGACGTTGGTGGGATCCCACCACTTGGGCTGGAAGTAGCGGGTCATCGATTCGGTCTTGGAGTCGTACACATGGCCAGGGGGGAAAGCCTCAATCTTGTCGCATACAGGGTGCAAAGACTTCAGCTCGGAGGCGAAGTAAACAGCTCCAGGGGTCTCCGAGGACCATCCGATATAGAAGCTGGTAATACCGATGGGGTCACGAGCGGCGACCACCCGGTCTTCCTTCTTGTCATAAAGAACCCAAGAAAACATGCCATCAAGATGCTTAGGAGCGTCAAGGCCATGTTCCATATACTGAAGCTGATTAGCCTCTGGAAACCGGCAATTGTGTGAGATGTCTCGGGGCATACCAAAGGAATGACCACTTCACAATCTGAATGTGTCTTGAAGTTGTACTGCTTCTTCAGCCCCTTTCTCAAGATCCGGTGGTTGTAGATTTCGCCGTTGACGGCCAGGGCAATGGTGCCATCATCGTTAACGAGGGGTTGCGCTCCGGAGTCTGCTGTGAGTTTAACATGCAAATTCGAAAGCGGGAAGCTTGGCATGAGTACGAACCGACACCGACGATACACAAGCGCTCGTGAGCGAGGACTAGGGTTCAATTAGCATTTCAGCGAGCTTTGATATGAATTGTCAGATGTACGAACTAGTGCCCTCAGAAGACCAGTTACCACCTGTTATCGTGGTTGCGGTTAGCCGGACATTTTTGGAGTCTCCCGAAAGCGAGGTGACTCACTCCAATCGGGACCACGATGGCGCACACTGGCAACGGTCAGTCCCGAATCCGTAGGATGAGATATGAATTGATGCAAGAAACTTACGCTTTGGCCATGCGCAAAGCTGTGGGCTTGAATGTCTGCACATCGGGGTGACTGTCACACAATCAATGGTCAGCGCGGACTCGATCAGACCTGGAGAAGGCCCCCGTCCGATGTGCGGCCGCCCACTAAAATGCGCGGGGCACATGCACAAGGGGCGAAGCTATAATATTGGACATACTGGTGGCAAGCGAAGATTCCACACATGCTGGGCACGAGCAATTGAGAAATCACTCCAGGGAATTAAACAGCAGGATGCTCAAGAAGAAGAGAAGAGTAATTGACCAAGCTAGCCAGATATTCGTGGGGGAGGGAAAGGGAAATTTTAAAGGAAACCTGGAGCCAGACCGGCGGGGCGGAACAATGAGCGAGGGGCGATTTCGGCCACAAATCTTTTGACTCATACTACCGATAAGATAACTGCCCTGGGACTGCCACTGCCGGTACACTAACCACAGTTCGGACTTCTGTGACAGTGTGACTGCTGAGGAAATCTCTTACCACTGCTGTGGAGTCGCAAACTGTCAAGCTGTCGTTTACATGGATGTTCATTGGCCAATGTCTTCATGCTCTCGTCTTTCTTCTAACTACTACCATGATATATATCCCATCACCGTAGTTGCTTTCCACATCCATCTTCTGCGGACGCTCACCAACAGAACAGATGAAATTACGCGATAGAATGGGTGGGACTGATTTGCCAAGGATCTCTGGGCAATTCTGAAGATAAGGACAAGACTTTGCTTGACTCCGCTCGCCGGATTGCCCGCCACAACAGAGGTGACTTTCTCTTACGACCAAGAGTGGAATTGACTGCGCAAAGGGTGTACAAAGCAGTATTGATCACCTGGTGTTTCCGCAGCCGAAGCGAGCCTCTTAACAAAAAAAAAAGTGTACGTCGATCTGTGTGACAGCCACTTCTTCAATGCTCGGACATGGCGGGGGCCGGGCTCTGACCGGCTCTGTGCAATTGCCTAGTGGGAATGAAATCAGCTTGATATCTCACGGGTTATCATTGTCACAGGGTGAATACCTCTGAATGCAGAGAATGTGTTTAGCGACTTTGCAAGCCATGCTGGGAGGAATTTTCGAGGCGGCTATAGCGGGAATAGATGCTTTTTCACCAGAAGGAAACATAGCGCACAGTGTCGAAAGCAGTGCACCACTGGATGACTTATGAGGCCACTATGAGATGTCCTATTTGCTGCGGTACAAGATTGAACAAACCCGTCCTGGAGTTGCGAGCATGTGCCCCGGTCTCTAGATTCGGTGGACGCAGAGCCTTGTATTCTGCCAGAGAGCCGTTGAGACAGTCCGCGACAGAAGCTTTGCATTTCCCCAGATCAGTCAAATGCAGGACTGGCTTACCCATCTATGCTCATGCACTGTCTTCAAATACTTAACAGAATGATGGACTCGTCCGGGCTGTATTCAATTGCCCAGCGAGCTAGAGATAACATGACTTTCATATCTTGCTCAGCGGCAGCATTCTGAAGCCTGTGCCTAGCAAGGGAGAAGAGAAGAAACACTCTGAATAATCTACACTGTTTCTAATCCAGGAAAACCTCATCCATATGTGAACAAATGCAGCATTACCGCAGGGTGTCTCGTCTAGAATCACGCGGTTCGGATGTGTGCTGAGCCGAATGAGAGTTGCCTAATTACTAATGTGTAAGTCCAGCATACCATACCCCCTTAGCTCATACTACGGTAGGTAGATATACTTATGAACCTATATAGGTAGATAGGTTAGGTATAAAATAAGTTATTCACTAGCTAGTTCCTCATGCGTCCTTGTCCTAGACCTTAAGGATTCATTCTATGAAAACTATCCTTCTTCTCCCTGTTGCTCCTACTCTTCCTCGTTCTCGTCATCGCTACAACACTCTAATCCTTGGCCTGACTCTCCCTGTGTGTCCTCGAAATGGTGTCGATGCTATTGCTCACGGCCTGCATGGCCGTTGCCATGCTGACGGTGATCTTGCTCAATGTTGTTTATCAATTATTCTTCCGGCTTTGGAATCGGACAGAACCGCCAATGGTCTTTCATTGGGTCCCATTTCTGGGCAATACCATCAGTTACGGGATTGATCCCTACAAATTCTTTTTTGCCTGCAGAGAAAAGGTGAGTTTCAAAGCTAGCGTTTGACATTTATCCCGGGGTGCATTGCTGAGTATTGCTTTCTCCGGCAGTATGGCGATATCTTTACTTTTATACTATTGGGCCAAAAAACCACCGTCTACCTGGGCGTTCAGGGAAACGAGTTTATTCTCAACGGCAAGCTCAAGGATGTCAATGCGGAGGAGGTCTATAGTCCATTGACAACTCCCGTTTTCGGATCTGATGTGGTGTATGATTGTCCCAACTCCAAACTGATGGAGCAGAAGAAGTTCATCAAGTATGGCTTGACTCAGTCGGCGTTAGAGGCTCATGTGCCACTTATCGAGAAGGAGGTTTTGGACTATCTGCGCAAGTCGCCGAACTTTCAAGGCCCGTCCGGCCAGGTGGATATCTCTGCTGCAATGGCTGAGATTACCATTTTTACTGCTGCTCGAGCCCTCCAAGGCGAGGAGGTTCGTTCCAAACTCACGGCTGAGTTCGCTGACCTCTATCATGATCTGGACAAGGGCTTTACTCCCATCAATTTCATGCTACCATGGGCCCCATTGCCGCATAACAAGAAGCGAGATGCTGCTCATGCGCGCATGAGGTCAATCTATGTTGACATCATCAATCAGCGTCGTCTTGACGGCGACAAGGACTCTCAGAAGTCAGACATGATTTGGAACCTGATGAACAGCACATACAAAAACGGACAGCAGGTGCCTGATAAAGAGATTGCCCACATGATGATAACCCTGTTGATGGCTGGTCAGCATTCGTCTTCGTCCATCAGCGCCTGGATTATGCTGCGACTGGCCTCACAACCACGGGTCCTCGAAGAGCTGTATCAGGAGCAGCTGGCCAATCTTGGCCCCATTGGGCCAGACGGCAGTCTTCCTCCGCTCCAGTACAGGGATCTTGACAAACTTCCCTTCCATCAACATGTTGTTCGTGAAACCTTACGACTTCATTCATCTATTCACTCGCTCATGCGCAAGGTGAAAAGCCCCTTGCCCGTTCCCGGAAGCCCTTACGTGATTCCTCCCGGTCGCGTGCTCCTTGCTTCACCTGGAGTGACAGCCCTCAGCGACGAACACTTTCCCAATGCCGGATGCTGGGATCCCCATCGCTGGGAGAACCAGGCTGCCAAGGAGCAGGAGAACGACGAGGTTGTTGACTACGGTTACGGCGCCGTCTCCAAGGGCACCTCGAGTCCCTATCTTCCGTTTGGTGCCGGTCGACACCGCTGTATCGGCGAGAAATTCGCATATCTCAACATTGGTGTGATTCTGGCGACTATTGTGCGCCACGTACGACTTTTCAACGTGGATGGAAAGAAAGGAGTGCCTGAAACCGACTATTCGTCTCTCTTCTCAGGGCCCATGAAGCCAAGCATCATCGGCTGGGAGAAGCGTTCTAAAGACACATCCACGTGAGAGTGTTGTATTCATGGAGGACAATCAAAGGATTCGGTGCGATCAGAATGGGCTTAGTATGCCTTATTCGGCCCTTCGCGGGACTAATAGATGACAGCGATTAAAATCTTTATTGAACCCCTACCGGCCCTGTACACTTGCCTATGCTCTAGTAAGAGTATCTGTATTTATAGAAATAATTGAATGTATCCCAGCGAGCCGTTCCCTAGAGCCACATGACAGTGCACAGAACTGAAACAGGTGCTCCTATAGCAATGCCATCAAGCCTTGGCCTGGCGCGCAGCACAGACGAGCGAGGAAGATACCTCCCGTGCTAGTCCTCAGGGACACGCCAGACTGAACAGTTCTTTCACCGTATGACTCGCCAATCCTCCCCTCCAACCCATCCAAAGCGTGGCAGCGATCCGAGACTCAGGGATCTCAAACTGACGTAGGTCAAGCAAAAAGCGCAAGGAAAAGAAAATCCCAGGTCCCTTTCTAAATGACGCAGAGAAGCTCGTGCGTAAACCTGTTTTTGATAGTCCTCAAAGCGGCGATTGATCTGTCCACGAGTTGCACGGTGGGAGTGACAAACAGGGCGTCGGAGGCACAATGCCGCGTCCAGTTGTGCTCTTTGGCAGCAGAGCAGAAAGGCTTGCGAACGAAGGATCTGCAGGCCATTGCGCTAGAAACCAAGGAAATCCGAGAACGTGATGTTGAAGGCTGGAGCTGGAGCTGAAGCGATGGGAATCCTGCGACAGTCAAGGTACAGCGTCATCTGATGGAGAGAGTCGGTCACGATTGAGCACGATTAATGAGGTTTCCTGCTTGTGAGTATTCTGAATGACGGCAGGTGTCAAATTAGGACGTCATAGACTGATGCTGGCCTGTTCCAACTTCGCGGTCGATGAACACTCGCGGAGATGCCTCGAGCTTGACGTGTCCAAAAGTTGAATCTGAGTGGGATGAATAGTTCTTAGCACTAGCACGCAGCGACCAGCGTGCCTGCTGGGATCGCATATGCATGCCATACGCGGACGGGGTCATAGTCACACGAGAGGTTCGATGTTCTTCTGCCTTGCAGTAACTGTTCTAGACTCATGAAGCTGTGCCAGCATGACCATGCGCGATCTGATGGGAGATTCCACACATCGTAATGCGTGCTCGGGCTCAAGGTCGTTTGCCACTCGTTCGGCAGCGAGTTGTGGGTGGTTTGATACCTGTAGAACTGTCCGGCCTAGACTGGAGTTTCGAGGCCTGAGGTAGCAGCCTCTTCTGAAGAGGCAAGCAGACTCGAAGGTTCTATCTACTATTCTCCGCTGGACTCCAAATGCTGATTGAGATGGTTGCATCACGTACGGGTTATGATCCGTCTCTCGATGGATCACCCTGACGATCTATTGTAGCCCTAGATACTCTAAATTGGTACGTTCGCCCCAGCGGATGGACTGACCCGGCGTCCGTGTCGAGCTGAAGGGGTGATGATCATCAGCTCACCAATACGGCTGCTGAACCTTGACCAGCTTCATGCCTACCTGGTCTCCCAGGTACACTACTTCCATAGTCCAATGCGCGCCTAGATGAATGATCCACAGTGCCAGGACAGTCCGAACCAGAATAATATGATTATCGGTGCACAAAGCTGGGGATTGTTGCAAGATATAAAAATAGCTAACACAAGTCCTTCATCGCGGAACATGATTAATAAACACGGAAGCACAATTTGGAATCAATATGTAAATTGTGGACTGCTTATTGCACCTGAAAATGAACTTACGATAGATATCAAGGTCCACGATACCTTGCATGAGGCGATTGCCAGTGATCAATACAATTAGCCACCTACCATGGACCCATGGACCTCCACCTTCCCGGTAGGAAGGGTATGTGGGGATTTGGACATGGGCATAGCTCAGGCTAAGGACCATAGTAAGGTTTCGTGTTCAGACTGCGACTGCACGGGCAGAAGCTCAATTGCATGTCGAGTAGCATCCGATCGGAGCTGCAGTAATTGGTGCAACTGATGCATTAAGTCTTGATACAGGACACATTCAATATCTGCAATGTATTCGAATGGCGTCTGTCGTCAGGCCTAGACTTCAGACGGGATCCAAGTATCGAGGGTTCGAGTCTCGAGGAATTATGCATAAGACTGTATAGGGTTGGTCGCGTAGAGGATGGAATATCTATTCATGCCTTGCTCGAGTGGCAACTGGCAATTTGTAACCACCTGCTTTGGTACAGGTTGAATATTCCATAGTAGGCGAGAGGCATAACCATCTCTTGCGCTATCCATCTTCGTCCCACTTAGCTTGAAGCATCAGAAATATTCAAGAAAAGAAAAAAGGCGTTGCTTGAGTAGAGCAAACTGAAACATGGCACGAGCTGATCGTACGTCCGGGTTCCAGCCTCCAGGACAGTAAACATTTGCTGATTATGGTCGTGCTCCCAGAATAAATCGATACATGAAGAGGCTTGCATTTGTCATGCAGGGGCATCCCTGTCTCTCCACACCCTGACAGGGAGACTCTGGGCGCTGGTCTGAATATCTATTGGATCATTGTGATGGGTGAGGAAAACGGGGAGACGTCTGTGTCCGGTTTTACAGTTTTAGCCACAGCGCCAACGACTTCCGGATGAACAATAGTGCCAAGAGACGCGCAAACGGGTTTAGCCTCTGTCTGTCGCACTACCTGTCTAAATCGTGGTGTTGGACTTGCGGCCTCAGGCAAATACCACTCTGGATAATGCAGCATTTGTCGGAGCTCGCCTAGTCCGGGTCGACAGGTAAACATGGACAGTGCACTGATTCAGACCGGAGATTGTTGACTGTTGATTGAATGCTAACATAATGATGGTTGGGTTTGAAACAAACCCCAATTACTTTTTATGACCTGTCAAAGATGGTTTCATTTTAGTTTCGATCAATTCGCCTTTCTGGTAGTGCTTACCTTGGACGTTTACGTTTAACCTGATGTAGTTACACGAATATATGGTACCATATAGTAGTGTACAGTGAGCCAGTCACGGATCGAGCATCTGAACTGGCCTGACTACGTCTCTATCAGATGGTAAATAGAAAGAGTCTTTCGACATCAATGGCTGTAGAGAACAAAAAGCAAAATCGATAAGCCCGTAATTGACGGGGGAGATAGTATGGACTATTTGACTACCACCTTGGAAGGAGGAAGCTAATTCCAGACTGGACGGTTTAACGTTTGAATTAATGGAGTTTGGGTGTGAGCCCGTTGGCCTGGATGAGATCCGATAGACACTTAGACCTCGCACGACGGCCCTTAGTCTCCTTCTAAAAACTCGCTAAACACCACTAAAACTACTACTTCGTATGGTGGTGGTCAATCTGCGAATCCTCGCAAATCACAATACCTTTCTAGTCTATGCCAAATTGCCAATAAGACTGAGGAAAGCTCCCTTTTTGCTGGCTCTTTGACCTTGACGATCATTCTATCTGACGAAATATTTCAGTGAAGTTTCTGAGTAGCGTATCCTAAGGACTTCTGTCGGATAATGGTCGAGTACTTCATGCAAACAAGACCATCCGAAGCCCAAACATCGTGACCTACCAATTTCGTAAATAAGTCAGGCCCACCTTGATCAACTTCAAGCCCACCCGGACAATTTCAGTAGGGGCTCCTAAAGAACATCCGTGAGGTTATCATCGGGGAACCTAAACTTTGCAGGCATACCCATAGTCCCATAACCTTCAAAGAGACTCATGTAGGTACACGTCGAACTCTACGCACTGTACTTCTGAAATTAATCAAGTTGAGATCTGTGAATGGTTCATGCCGGAAAATTGCTCCGCATGAAATTCAATCTGTTGAACTATCAATCACTCATTCGAGCGAACGGAAAGCTACCCCCACGAAAGACACAAGGATCCCTTGATTGTAGATTGGAGTTTGTTTAAGGCCACCAGGATTATGCGAACAACTTAGCAGCTAATTCCTAATCAGTATCTAGTTCTCTCGTGTTTAGGACCTGGATCAACCACGTCCCCATGGCAATCAATCCAACCAGGGGTTTGGTACTTATGTCAGACTCTCTGTTACTGCTCGCTGGGACTGCTGATGAATCAGACCCGGGTCAACTGGTTCTTCCCCAAGAGGTATGTTAGTAGAAGCAGAGAGAACCCTATTCGAACTTCGAAGGCAGGGGATATGTACTGCATATTGCATGGCGCATAGTACCCAAAATCATCAGTGGAGGCGAGCCATGCCCCAGAATGGCAATTCCCCAACTTCTGATGAAACGTGAGCGAGGATCAATCAGAGGCTCAGAGCAAAAGGAGAATTGATGATGAATCTTATTGTCAATCACAAGTCGTTACGCATGGCGGATGGCTTCCAGGATTCGCCTTCCATGGGGATTGAACGTGGGGTAGGCTAGCTGAGAGCCTGAGACCTTAAGAGTCAAGGCTGCGAGCCGGTGAGAGAAGGAGAAAAATTAAAAAGAAAAGGGAAAAAAAGGAGGCGTAAGATCCGTTTGATTCTTCATAGATCCGGGGCCATGAATATGACAGCTCTTATTTCCTTTTTGCCAGGGACCCACTTTTACTGGCTCGGCGTGCATGTCTAGTGGGAGTTATGGATATGGTATGCAGCATTTTCCTGCTTACTGTACGCACTACATACATGGATATTGTAAGACAGGCAGATATACGGTACGGATGTATGTACATGCATAACTATCCTATGGAGACTGATATTATTGATATTTGCTTCCCGTCTTGTCCACTACTGAGGGTTCCTACTCAATACTAATTAAGTTGCCCCGTTTGGCGTATTTCCTTTTCGGTCTTTGCTATCTAGGGATTTGATGGCGAACGCAATATTTAGTGGCTACCCCGTTGCCTCAAGATTTGAGATTCTACCCTTTATCAGTAGGCCTTCATTGATATTCGTGCCATTGGAGTACAATCACAGGTTACTGCTTTGAATCCGATAGATGGTACAGTAGAGAATAAACATAGAAGCAATACCCCTCGGTACTGCGCATTCTATTTCTGTCGGCTATCGAGTCAGAGTGGCGTCCTCAGAATCAACGGTATGCGTGTTCGTTGGAGATGTCATTGATTGAAATGAATTCCAAATCACTTTGTCCAACCTGACTGGGCAACTGTCTTACTTATTGACGTTTTGTGGCTTTACCGGGCTAGTCACCATTACCCTAAGACGGAAGAAGCCCAGAACGTCGGAGCATGAGTCTGACAGCCATCTGATCCTGGTCGCTGGGTTCTGCCCGTGACCCAGGTGGATGGGCCTACCTCGGGCTGGTGGCGATCATCGAATGGCCCTCTCGAGGCTTCGAGGCTTGATCCCTTTAGGGATCTAGGGCTACATGGGTGAGTTATTCGGCCACGCTCGGTTGGGTAGATAGACGTATTCTGCACAGAATTGAGAGTTCTATTGATGAACATGCTCGGTCGTGCCGACACCGACTCTGCTGTATTCGTCGAGCTCAGTAGTTATAGATACGGTATGCACGACGGTAGCATTGCCATGGACGACTTTTATCGCCATCAATGATTGCTCGATTGCCTCCTCGCAGAGTGTCTCAGGTATTTTTGTTCAGCTGTCCCAAGCTCTTCGCTCTTCCAGCAAGCTCAGGGTCCTTGCTTCGTGCTATTTGATTCTGATCATGATTTGTGGAGCCTGAGGCAATGACGACCCGCAATGTGGAGGCTTTGCGTCTGCCTGTGCGTCGGATATTTATCTGTGCCGTCACTAATAGCCCAGTTGATCGCTTATCAGTACTTTTGTCATTCTCACAGTACCAGTGTATCACCACTGCTGCAAGTAGACAGGGAGGATGCATCGACAGCATCTCCAAACTCCAGATCGGGATGAACGCAGACGGAGGCTGTTTCCGATTGCTTCTTCCGCCATGCAGTGGGCCGGGGGCTTCTGGAATGGGGAATCCTCTTCTCCATAGCAAGATCACATCCATTGAGCTGCATCTCTTACCCCAGAAAGAGCAAAAGCAAAGTCGGATGGGCAGTTCCGCAACCGCCACAGAATCTTCAATGATTTCGCTCATGCACACATTACGGGAAACCTTTACTCTGTTTCTCCCGCCCGTACGCACACACTCACACTATCTTCGGGGACTCGATGTTTTGCTTGAAGCTGAAGGAGCCCGAGGGGATAAGGCCATGGCCATTATTGGCTGGATCAAAGTATATTGAAGTATTATGGCAGTAATGCAAGGGGAATCGACGTCTTCTACCCGTGTAGATCGAAAATCCACAGCAGCGGTGACAAATCAAGGGTGTCCGATCCCTATCCAGCTCAAACAGCGTGGTCATTCAAACAGCACGTTGATTCGTCGATCTGCTTTTCTCCTCATATGCCAGTTAGTGTGAGCCACATATGTGAGGTACTTACGCATAGTGCCGTCTGTGCCCTTAGGTTTTGTGACAGAGACAATTCAAACGGGACCACGCTTCCCGAACACTATCTCGATACTATCTAGAACAGCTCCGTACCGCATAGACGATTTACAGTAATTGATTAGTGGATGTCGAAACCAAACTCTGGCGGAATGCCATTCTTACTTCCCCGCCATCATGGGATGGACCTGGAAAGATGCTGCTGTGGCTTGGTGGGCCTCTGCACATCAGTACCAAGGGATTGACCAGGGAGTCATGTCAATGATAATTTTTTATTATTCCTGCCAGTAAGTATGTCATCTTCTAGACCAGACCCATTTTCTATTGCCCACATGCTCTAGATACTAATTCCTAATTCCTAATTCCCTTCCCCATTTCCGAGTTGGGTTGGTCGCAGATCTGCCTGGCTAGCCGATAGTTGATACATCCTCAATCTAGATAGATACACTCGCACTTTGGAGAAGAGATTCAGAGATTCGAGCTCCATTTTACTTGCAGCTCATCCACTGCACGTCTGAGCGCCACCCACTAAGTCGGACTCCTTCTCTTTGTCCTCTCCTTCATCCCTCGTTCGCCGTCCTGCATCCAGATATAAAACATGCAGCGGGTTCGCACCTTATCCACAGAACAAGCAGCTTTGAGTTCTTCATCTCATTCCCATCGCCTCGTGGAATCCCTCGCTTTGCCCCAAGCATCCCCCTTGAGCTATATCTCTCAATTCTTAGACGATTGTCTCACCTGCTTTGCATCAACCTTGTGTCAACAGTACAATACGAGAAGCATTGTTTCTCTACCTTCTACGTTCTCATCTCTTGCTGTTGTCTTTGAGACATACCCACCAAGCAAGGTTACGCACGTACCCGCCATACATACACATACAGAATACCGGTCTGAAGGTCATCTATCACTGTGTCTACACGGTGAGACACACAAACATAACCGTTCCGCTCTCAGCCACCTGCAAAACACACAGCACAGACGGAACCATGATGTTCGAAGACATGGCGTCGACTTGCGACGAGATCTCCCAGCGCCGCGCTTTGCCGTAAGTGATCAATATCTGTCATCGTTCCAAAATGTTGTCCGACTGACATACCCTTCCACCCGTAGCAGCATACGCTCTATCTCGAACAGCTCATCCGGGCCTGTAGATCTGGGCGATGACCGCAAATTACCCCTCTTCCTCGAGCGGAGCCATTGCCTCGGGGACCCTTTAATCCTTTCACTTCCAACATCTTCGCTCCCAGCCCACCCAGCCCACATGACACTTTCCCCACCAAGTCGCCATGGCCAGTTTCAGAGCACATTGTGACTCCTCCCTCTCCCGCCAACTCCGCCGACAGCTCCTGGCCCGACAGCTTGACGCCTCGTAAGGCCTTTGACTGGTCTCAGGAACTCTCTCCAGCCGACTTGTTGAGCTTGATTGCCCCTAAGAACATCAGTCGGAAGCCACCACTGCAGCAATTGTGCGGAAGAAAGCGCAAGGGAAGCATGATCTCCGCCGATGTTGATGATCAGCGAGAGAAGCATCGCATTGCCGAGGGGAACCGACGCAAGAATCTCAGCCAATTGCACCGGGAGCTGGATAGCCGGATTCATGACTTCTTTCTTGAACGGGCAGGATGGAATCCGGCCAAGAGCTTGCCTGAGTCCAAGGAACATATCGTTCAGGGAGCTATCTTCCTCATCGACTTCATGCTGCTGATCATCGTGCACCTGATTCGCCAGGAGAATGAAATGCCTCGACAGCTGTCAGAGAAGCTGCAGCCCCAAATCCGCTGCATGCAACTCCAGCAATTGGTGGCGAACCTGCAGCTGCAGCACCAGACAGCCCAGCAGCAGATCAAGGTTTTGAAGCAGGAGAATCAGCTGCTGGAAGAGCGAAACCAAGCACTTGAGTTTCAGCTCAAGTCATACGAGCACATGTTCCGGTCCCCCAAGAGCGAGCAAACGAGCCCTCGTCCCCTGGCGCAGGTCCCTGAAGCCAAGACTCAAAATGTGCTTCCTGGCTTGCGAGTTCTCTGTGATGGCATCGCCGCCCCGAGCGCCGCTCCCGAGCCCTTACATCCAGGCTCCTCTCACGGGCAGTCCTTCGGACACACCTTTCTCTCAGCCACTCCTCCCATGACAGGACCTTCATCACCGGTATTTCATCACACAACTTATTCGACTGCACATTCGCGGCGCGAATCTCTGATCCCATCACCGTGATGAAGAGAAATGAGTTTATTATGCGGTGACTTCAAAGGTCGTCTTTCTGTCATGAGTTTCCCTGGGTCATAGAATGGTTGTCGTCCTAAACCGGCTTGCTTTTCGATTGTCTATCGCGGTTGAGCGTTTGCATTGTATCAACACCAACTCCCTGAACAGTGATGCGCTGTTCATTCTGCAGTTTCGAACGTTCGACTTCGGTTATCTCTCAACTCATCTCGCGGATTATAGAATATTTATGGTGCATTTGTTGGCGAATATTGGGGAAAACGGGCGCTATATTTGAAAGGAAAAGGAGCTCATGGGTGGGTTGCAGAGTGGGCTATTCGATTCCTTTGTGTATTTCTTTTGTTTGGTTCTGTTTTCCTGTGGAAACTCGGTGTTTGGAATACATGTTGTTTCTGTGCTGGCCTGATGTTGGTTTCCTTCATGCTCCTATATATGCGAAACGTCAGGAGCAGGTTTCGGTTTCTTATCTCTACCACTGTTGAACGTTACGCTATGCTTGAAGGACATAATAAGCTATATACACCAGCAAATATACGATTCATGAATAATAGCCACAAATTCCGAAATTTATCATCTTCGATTGAGTACGCTCCGAAGTGCATGCAAATTCGCAATGCTGAGGCATCTCGATAGATCTCGAGATAGCAAACCTCTCCAGTTGGCGAATGGGATGCGCCTCGACCAACTGCCAAGAACAACCCCTTTTCGCTACGATGGTGGTTGTTGATGAAGATGGTTGAGCACACCACAATATTGACGAAATATGGATAGGAGCGATCAATTCTAGAACTTCGAATTAATGCTACTTTAGAACCATTCTGCAGCGATGATAATGTTGGTGGTAAAAGTTCCACGGTTGACTTGACCACCTAGGTATAGAAAGTGATAATCCAAGGGCGGACTTCTTCTGCGTTCTGGGCTCTGCCATCCCCGTGCCCAGATTGTACTCAGGGAAAACTCCCCGTCCTTCTTCGACGGCTCGCTTTTCCTTCTTCCAAACGGCCTGATTCTCTGGCAGCATCGTCACCCACCTTCGATTTCGCTGGACCTTTGGTTTTTCTTCTTTTCCTTCGTCTTAGATATACATTTCATAATTACATTTGGCTCCATTCACACTCGTTTGTTCTCCTCTCTTGCGGTGCCCTACTGGCCGCACCCTTCCGCCAGACCACCTTTTTCCCCCATCTCGACCGAGCCATTCCTCCCTACTTCGCGATTTATCGCGTTATCGCCTCCTTTCCTCTCGTTCCGGTGCCAGCCAGGCCGACTTGTTGAAAAGTTGCTTCGAATTGTGATTATTCAAGGTATCTTGTAAACAGCTTCGAGGATTTACATCTACCGTGCGGTCGGCTGGTTATCTCCGTTCGGCGTTGAGTGTCCACAACACACCTTCCAGGAATCCTTGCCCTTTCCAGACCGTGACGATTTCCGAGTAATCGAACGGTACCTCGCCAGTCGCAGCGCATTCTCTGGTCATATACTGCAAAGATGCTTCTTCCTAAGGGTGGCGTAACGTGGAAGTCGGCCAAAGCTCGACTCCCTCCCTGGAGGGCCGTCGTTGTTCTCCTTACACGGCCGCGATTCTTGATATCTTTAGCTCTCACAGGCATTTTGATCTTATTATGGCGTGGAATCAGCAAATCAGCATCTGGAATGCAAAAGTGAGTATCCATTCGGTCGTCATGAAAGAAGTGTGGAGTGGTTCTGACAAGGGGTTGGTGTGATCAGTTTCTACTGCTATGGCCCCCCCAAATCTCCAATGGAAATGACCCTCAACGAGATGAACGCATGGATGGCACATACTCAGACTCCTGTGATTTTTAACCACCATGAGCCCTATGTCGTAAACGACAGCAGTATTATCAATGTCGACCTCAACGGCATTCATTCAACCCGTGCAGCTAAGGAGAACAAGGAGCGGGTGCTGATCCTCACTCCTCTGAGAGATGCCGCGCCCCATCTGGAAAAATACTTTGATCTTCTCTACAACATCACTTACCCCCATGAACTCATTGATCTGGCCTTCCTTGTCGGCGACTCTCAGGATGACACGCTCGCCGTTCTCGCCAGGGAGCTGAACCGAATTCAGGATCAAGTGGAAGACAAAATTGCTTTCCGCAGCGCGACAATCATTCAAAAGGAATTTGGAGCTGATACAGGCATGAATGTTGAAGATCGACACTCCTTTGCGGCTCAGGGCCCCCGGCGCAAGGCTATCGCCCGAGCTCGCAATTACCTACTCTACTCCGCTCTGAAGCCTGATCACTCTTGGGTTTACTGGAGAGACGTGGATATCGTTGACAGCCCTCCTACTATTCTGGAAGATTTCATTTCCCACAATAGGGACATCCTTGTTCCTAGTATGTCGAACTCTTCTGTTCCAGTTGCTTTAGCGCTAACGTATGATCTGTTCCAGACATTTGGTTCCATCGTTACAAGGACGGTCGTGATATTGAGGGTCGCTGTATGTGCATGCCCTTTTTTCATGTTTTGGAAGCATTATTTGCTGACAATCGTTAGTTGACTACAATTCGTGGATCGAATCCGACAAAGGCCGCAGATTGAGACAGACTTTGGACCCGGATACTATTCTGGCCGAGGGATACAAAGAATATGATACGGGTCGGGAATACCTCGTTGGAATGGGTGACTGGAGGAAGAACAAGGACGAGGAGGTTGAGCTTGACGGCATCGGTGGTGTCAACATTCTGGTCAAGGCCGACGTTCACCGTTCAGGTTGGTTCATCTTCTGTTATCATCACATACATTTGAGTTCTAACCGTCCATATTATAGGCATCAACTTCCCGCCCTATGCGTTCGAGAACCAGGCTGAAACGGAGGGGTTTGCCCGTATGGCCAAGCGGGCTGGATACGAGGTGTATGGCTTGCCGAACTACATTGTGTGGCACATCGACACCGAAGAGAAGCCCGGCAACCTCGGGGATCGCAAAGCGTACTAAAAATCAACGATATGAGTCAATGGCCTCATCCATGCATTCAGGTTTGCCAAAGTAGACCTGAAAGACCAACTCTCCAATTTACGCTCAATACCCGTTTGTACACCGATATCTGACAAAGTTGCCGTCAGGATGATTGCGTGGAGTTCTCAACCATATTTATCATTGCTGGTTACATTCCCAGCTATTCCTTTCTATGCTCTTGTTTTCTTCAGTGACGTTTTGAAACGGATATCTAATGATATCAATAATTTTCAGTCTTCTTCATGTTGTGTTCTAGGGATTTCTTTATGTGCTGTTTCCTTGGCGCTTCGGGGATGTTGTTCAGCGGTATTTGGAGGACTATAGAGTTGGCTGGTCGACTGATTGATTGGCCTCATAGCCGCCTGAGTTTTGTTCATGATCTTCTGCCATTAGGCAGACGGACTTGACGACCATGATGCTTTTAATCTGGCTTTCTCGTCTCTGGAGTCGCCCCTTATCCTCGTTCACCAGTTCCTGCTTCGAGAGTTCTGTTCCCAGTTGTCTTCTATGTTGGGATCAGACAATGACATCGTTCTCAGACTTGTGTCCGTGGTGTATGCAGAGGTCCATTGAATGGATGCCTGGGAGCATTTGGCAGAGAGACATATTACCGGGCCAGGACGCGTCCAAGGGCGTTGATGTCAAATTGAGATGGACAGGGAGATGGATCGGGCATCGAGGTCGCAACCCTTCATGTACATACATATATATGTACCTACACAAAGTGAATTTCCAACAAGCATACCAAGTCTTCGACATCATTTTAAGCATGTCTGCTGAGCCACAAGAGCTGCTGCTACTTTGCGACAATACCAGATTCGTCCAACCAACAAAGATTATGGCATTGGCCATGTATTTGCATACCGGCTGGCAGTAAATCGCGTTGTTAAGAAGCAAGCATTGCTGACGTCCTCGTCTTCTCGTATGATCATCTTTTCGTATTGTCTTTGTAGACGGTGCAGCAGTAGAACATTCCCCACATTGTGACACGGTCCCTCTGCCCCACGCCGAACCTACCCATCTCGGCTTTGATACGAATTAGAGTACCGAGGGACAGCCTACTTGAACAAAAACAGTAGATATTTAAGCCTCCTACCTTTCTCACCCACCTCATCAACACTCATGTTCCATCTAACCAGGCTCACCTCCCCCGCTTTTCTCAACCGATCATTCACCCGAGCATTCTCGTCCACCATCATGGCTTCCACCAAGCACGAGTTCCTCTGCATCCTGCCCGACAAGCCAGATGCTCTGGCTAAGAGGCTGGAGGTGCGCTCGTAAGTCACTCTTTCACCATAATCTTAGAGTCTTTTCTGCTAGGTTTGCGAGACGAGGTACTGAGATGTGTTGTGCAGCTCCCACCTTGAGGGCGTCAAGCCCCTGGTTGCGGATGGGGTGATTACGATGGGAGGTGAGTACCTTGCAAGCGTTTTCCTGCCGTTTAACCTGGATGGTTAATTGTAGAGGAGACGGCTGAGTGAGTTTGCAGGGGCTATGCTGGAGTCTCATTCTACCGAGGGCACGCCCTCGTTCAAGGGGAGTGCGATGTTGCTGATGGCCGAGAGCGAGGAGCAGGCGAGGGAGCTCCTGAAGAAGGATATCTATGTTCGGAGTGGGGTGTGGGATTTGGAGAAGGCGCAGATTATTCCGGTACGTGATTAGGTACCTGTGACTTGCTTGTTTGCTTGTTGAGGCTAATGGTGGTTCAGTTCAAATCTGCTGTTCGGACGGCACTGTGAGTACTAAGGTGGGGTTGGGACACTATGGACAAGTAATGCATTTGTGTGAGATAACACATTGATAAGTCTGGTAATCTATCCAAGCGATGGTGCTACAATTTATGTTCAAAAAGTTTGTTCGCATATACAACATGCAGGTGACTACAGCTTTGCCTTCGGCTGGAGTATCGCCTCTGCTACCTTGCGACGCTGGATCTTCCCCGTTGCAGTCTTTGGAATCTGCTTCACTATCCAGACCTGTTGCATGGTGTTAGTTCGTTGCTCAGGAAGACATGTTGGACACAAGGGCATTTGCATACCTGCTTCGGGGTCTTGAATTTGGCCAGCTTCCCGGCCACCCATGCCTTGAGATCCGCCTCGGTTGCAGCGCCCTTCAACACGACTGCGGCTCCGATATCCTCTCCATAGTGGCCCTCGTCCGGGATAGCGAAACAGACTGCCTCGGCAACCTGGGGATGAGACAACAGCATGTTGTCAAGCTCGATAGGGCTGATCTTCTCTCCGCCCTTGTTGATGAGCTCCTTGGTGCGACCGGTGATGATAACGTAGCCGTCGCGGTCCTTCTTCCCCTGGTCGCCCGTGCGGAAGAAACCGTCCTTGGTGAAAGACGACTTGTTGGCTGCCGGGTTGTTCAGGTACCCCTTGGTCACGTTTTCACCACGGACGCAAATCTCCCCCTCCCTGCCGTGAGGCACTTCCTCGCCAGCTTGGTCGAGGATCTTGACCTCTACGCCTTGTCCGATGCCGACACTGCCAGGCTGGCGTTTTCCCGGTGGGAGAGGGTTACTCGTCATCTGGTGGGCGGCCTCTGTCATCGCGTACGCTTCCAGGACGGGAGCCTTGAAAGTTCTTTCCAGGTCCTCAAAAGTCTTGGGAGAAAGGGGCGACGAGCATGAGCGGATGAAGCGGATCCCGGGAATGGGTTTCGGCAGAGGGGTCTTTAGGAGGATCTGATGGACCGTAGGAACAGCAGTATACCAGTTCGCCTGGTGCGTTACGAAATCTTGCCAAAACTCAGAGGCAGAGAACTTGAGAGGTACTATAACAGAGCCACGGGAAAAGAGTGGGGCGAGGAAGCCGGCCAGCAGCCCATGAACGTGGAATAGCGGCATCACCAAGTACGTCCGATCCTCAGGAGTTAACTGATATGTGTCCCGGATATTCTCTGTGTTCGGTCAGTGAAGTTTCGACCATGCCATTCTGTGTTGTTCACTAACTCATGGTTGTGACAAGGTTCTTGTGTGTTAACGGGACCTGTTCCCATATTACGATCAGTATGATGGTCTTCGTTCAGGGGTTGAAGAGCCATACAGCTTTGGGTCTACCAGTTGTCCCGCTGGTGTGCAAAACCAGGGCAATATCGTCAGGCTGTGCTTCGAGAATACCAATGCTGCCTTGTCCTGCCAGTTTGCCCCGTTCCTTGACGTCCAGTACAACTTCCTTCCCATCCCAGTAACACTCCGCGATGGCAGCATTGTATTTTCTACCAGCCTGCACAGCAGGACCACCTTGGATAAAAGAGCCCCGTGGAATCAACACCAGGCTCGAGCTGAGATCATCAATATAGAATTCAAACTCCTCCTGCTTGTATGCCGGGTTGAGAGGAGCTGCGATAGCTCGCTGCCATGATGTAGCCAAGAAAGAGACTATGAATTCAAAGGAATTAACGAGAGCCAGTGATACTGCAGCTCCATGGCCGACCCCCAGTCTAGCAAGCTTGGCTTGAAAGTCGGCGACATGGGTATGAAGCTGTTGGTAGGAGACCGACAAGGCCGACGGCTTATGAGGGACTATCACTGCAACACTCGGACTGTCGGGCGAGAGGGACCGAGCTAGAGTGCCCATCGTGCTTATGGTGTGTCTTGGCCGTCAGGGGTGATTTACAGTGATGGAAAAGGTAGATATCTAAAGACAGATTATACAGATTGAACATGGGGATTCTGCGGATACGACTCACGTATCTTACGCGATTGACGTAGATGTGCCATTATTGTATCCATGATGGTCAAGCCCAATGGGTCCTCGGACTTAGTTGCGAAGGATCGGATCAACCGTCAATCGTCGTAGGCCCCATTATTTCCTCGCTCTTCCTTCCCTGTCTTTTTCTCCTTTCGAGCCGGGGGAACCGGGTGGCTTATGTAAGGATATAGCCAAACATGGCAAACAGTGCAAGTCGAGCAAACATCCTAATGCATGGAATTACTCCGCATCTCCAACTCTTCAACGATCCTCCTCGCAGGGACAATATTATAGATCTTGTTCTCCTTCTTCTGTATTGAACTATCACTGTTCTTCACCTACGTCTTATCCTTTTTATCCATGGCCTCGGATTCCACCCCTTCCAAAGGGGGAGGCCTGTCTCTCTATGCCAATCTCCTCGACCCATCATCCAATGCATCCTCTCCCGGAACAATTTCTCGCGCCCCGGTCGTCTTCAAGCAGGCTTCGGAAGGCGACTCACAGACAGATGATTCAGCTGCCAAGAAGCAGCAACTAAGTGCTGGTAGAGCTCATACCCTTCTTTTGTGATCGAGAAGTTCTCTTCATGTATCCTATTTTGACGATCTGATTGCTCACTTGGCCTTCCTCCTTTCTTCTCGGGTATTCAGCTTCTCTTCGATTTCAGCCTACGAAAAGACCACAGCTAGCGGCTCAGAAGCCTAAACCGAAACCAGCGCTGCCCAAGACGACCCCTGCCGCTGCGTCTGCGCCGGCTCCTCCCGTGAAGACCACTCTTGCCGACTGGGCAGCAACCGAGGAAGACGATGTCAATGGATTCTACGTTGGCGAGAAGAGACAGCGCGGCGGGCGTAAAAAGCGCAAGAAGAACCGGGAAGTGCAGGCGTTCGTCCAGAATTGGGATGACATCTACGACCCTTCAAGACCGAACATCTACGAAGAGTATAAGCACAGTGACGAGCAGATTGCCGAGGTGCGCGAGTGGAAAGATCGCCTCTACGCACACCGGATGGCACGATCGCCGAGCAGGAACTCGTATAGCGACGATGAATCGAGACCAATGAACAGTATGCTTCCCTTTGCATGGGGTTCGAACGTTACAAATGCTCACGAACTTTTGCAGGACAATTTGCGCCTCCGAAGAGTTTCGCGCCTCCACCTAATCTCAATGATATCCCTCCTGCACCGCTTGATGAAGCCACAGGAGATGATGCATTTGCTCGACGTGCGCGCATGACAGCGGGTCAATCGGATACATTAATGTCTGGTCAGACACCACCGCCTCCGCCTCCGCCTCCCCCGGAAGAGCCATCTGCTCCATTTCCGGATGACCCCACTGGTGAAGATGCCTACCTGAGACGGGTGCAAACGGCGGCTGCAGCTCAGCCTGCGCTGCACGCCCCCCTCCGCCTCCGCCTCGGCCTTTGGCCGCGCTGCAGCCAGCTTCTGCCACAATCTCTCGTGCGCCAGTCCGATATACCCTGCCTCCACCTCCGGAAGATATTCCCGCGACAGAAGCGGAGCTTGAAGAAGTCTTTGCGAAGGAAGAGCCTGCGGAGGATGCACCTGACGAAGAAGATGGCCAGCGCTCACTCCGACCGGGACAAAAGGGATTTGCCGAGAGATTGCTGGCGAAGTATGGGTGGACCAAGGGATCTGGCCTGGGTGCCACGGGGTCGGGTATCGTCAAACCGTTGCAGGTCAAAGTCGAGAAGCAAAAGAAGCGGCCAGACTCGGAAGGCGGTGGTTTTGTTACTCCTGCTGGCAGGGGCAAAATCATTGGTGGTAAGAGGAAGGCGGACGACGAGGAGGGCAAGTTCGGCCGTATGAGCGAAGTCATCATCCTCAAGGGTATGCTTGATGGGATGGATGTGGATGCTGAGCTCGAGGGTGATCAAGACGGGGGGTTGATGCAAGAGATTGGCGAGGAATGCTCAGAAAAGGTACCCTTCTCTGTTTATGACTGGGTTGCTACCATCTAACACTAAAGCAGTACGGTCGTGTGGAGCGTGTCTTCATTTCCCGTGAATCCGGGCCCCCTGTGCCGGTCTTTGTCAAGTTTACTAACCAGTTATCGGCTTTACGCGTGAGTATTCCAGAATTCAGAAGCCATCCAGTCTGGGACACTAACAAAATCTGTCAGGCGGTGAATGCCCTGGAAGGCCGAGTGTTCAACGGCAACACAATCACGGCCCGTTTCTACGACACTCAGAAATTCGAAGAAGCGATATATGACGACCGGTAGCAAGCACAGGAGCAAGGAACATGTACAGTACATCCACGGGTTTCATTGCTAGTCAGTCGATGCTGTGACTCGGGCCTGCCTTCTGAAATAATGACATTTGCTGCGATAATGTCTGGATAGATGAACAGTATGAAACTATGCAGATCAGATGATCGCGCTCCAATATTTTGACTCCATCCATGTTGTTGCGGACTTTCGAGTCTTTAAATATAGCCACCTTGCGCTTCATCAACTTCATGGCAGGCTTCGTTATCTGCCAGCTCTGTGCTTTGAATCTCAAGCGATCCAGGTTTTGATGCTCCGAAGCTTCACTTGAAGGATTTGTCGACGTTGCACCAGTGGTCGGCTCATGTCACTGCGAAATTCAATGTCTCGTTCGTGTAGCAGTCATAGCCGAATCTGACTGCTTGTATGCAGGATATGTGAAAGCAGTAGATGGTACTGGTATGGGGCAAAGGGCATGGAGAGTGGCATTTTTTGATCCCAACAAAGAGACAATCAAGCACTCAATATATAGCGTCGCGCAACTAAGAGCCTAAGGCAAGGAAGCCTTGGTCCTTGGACACGGCTAAGATAGATTCACCTTGCTGTTCTTTGTGTTGACTATTCTGAGTGTATAAAGCAGAACAGCTTGATCATTCATCTAATCACTAGACAAGAGATATTCTAGTAACATAATGGACAAAGATGGGTACCTTCATGCTTCAATCTCCTTCCGCATGTTGGCCACTGGGAACTACAGAGGTCACATGATCATTATTGTGAGATTTATCAGTGGAGACCCGATTGGCTGTGGGGTATCAAATCCATTAAGCAACACTGGAAAAGCCTCATCTG
The DNA here is from genome assembly GCF_002847465.1 of Aspergillus novofumigatus IBT 16806. Classification (NCBI taxonomy): domain Eukaryota; kingdom Fungi; phylum Ascomycota; class Eurotiomycetes; order Eurotiales; family Aspergillaceae; genus Aspergillus; species Aspergillus novofumigatus. Next base: position 2,278,976 of record NW_020194278.1, read on the forward strand.
GTGGCCATTCACTCACTTTGAGCCTCTTAGTCTGTGACTCTTATCTCTTTCCTCTCACTTCCTCCTTTCTTACCTGTCTCCATTCTCCCTCTCTTATATTCTCCGCGACGAACCCTCCTTGGTCATTTCCTCCAAGAACTTGCTGTAATCGCCTCTTCGATTCAAAGCAAACCTCCTCCTGCGACCTATTCACATCACCGAGTCACCATGTCCCTGTGTTTAAACCGCCTCACAGAAGAACGGTACGTCCACCAGCCCAGATCACCCTCGCGCCGCGCAAACACATCCACGACTCCACATCCGACAACAACCCAGAGACTAACAACCCCACGCGCAGGAAGCAATGGCGACGAGACCACCCGTTCGGCTTCTACGCAAAGCCTCATCGGACACCTCAGGGCGTGCTGGACCTGAAGCGCTGGGAATGCGGTGTCCCGGGGAAGGCGAATACGCTATGGGAAGGAGGGCTGTTCAAGCTGGACGTTGTCTTTCCGGATGGTAAGCCTGCCTGTGCTTGTGCTCGCTCGGTCCTTGTATAGCAAGCGAATGTGCTGACCGTCTCTTTTTACCGGAATAGAATATCCGACCAAGCCGCCAAAATGTACGTATCTCCTTCCGACTACTGGCATCATATATACATATACATTTGCCACCTCTTCCCGCATCCATATCCGAGACCGCTAAACTAACGTCGCAAACGATACAGGCAAATTCGTCCCCCACTCTTCCACCCCAACGTCTACCCCTCGGGCACCGTCTGCCTCTCAATCCTCAACGAAGAAGAAGCCTGGAAGCCGGCCATCACAATCAAGCAGATCCTTCTGGGAATCCAAGACTTACTCGACGACCCGAACCCAGAGTCCCCCGCGCAAGCTGAAGCCTACAACTTATTCAAGAAGGACCGGCCGGCGTACGAGCGGCGCGTGCGCCAGGTTGTCAAGGAGAATCCGGCTCTCTAGAAGTCTGAGAATTGTTATGCGGATGGCACGATGAACCTTCCAAAATCTCGTATTCTCCTTCGGTCTAATCAATGCTCTTGATTTACGGTACGGCGCCCTTCGCATCGCGGCCACTCCTAAAATGAAGGGCGGTTGACGCTCATTTTCATGTGATCTAGTCGCATCTGCTTGGTTCATATCCCCTTTCTGTCTTCCAGTGTCTCGGTTTTCTCTTAGCGTGGCGTTCTCAATTGATAAAAGCGAACGGCTCCAAATGGATGTTGCTCTCTTTTTTTGTCCACTTTTTTCACTACCTAGTCGCGATTTCATCTGTGATTTGTAACGCACATAGAGGTCTCTTGAATGCTCAACCTGTCGTCTTCCATGATGCCATGAGTAGCTTCGCGGAAAACGAACTCCCACGCATGCGTATCCTGGAGATATGTGCATGCATGTATCCGATCTGATGCACATACACGAGCTTGTGCTATGCCCGGACTTGTTTGTACCTACTGCGGACAATTTTACGCAGGTCTTACAAAGTCCGCATGATGTCAAGTACATAGCCACGATCTAATGAGGGTTGATTGCTTAAGAGGCACATCCCACACCGTCTCGCCAGTAGATTCAGTCTTGAACGTTTGTAAGGTTGCTCAAATGAAATTCGATTATTATCATAAAAACAGTCAAAGCACTGCAATCAAAAAAAACCATGGCTTATTAGACAGCTCTACACACCCCGGCAAGGAGTTTTGGAAAACAAACAAAACCACATGCAATTTCCTGGTATCGGCCATCCTTTACAAAGCGTACTGCACCAGAGCTCCAAAAACGGCGGCGAATCCGAGAGCGGGGAGGTTAGCAGCGTTGAGATCAGCAGCGCTAGACTTGGAAGCGGAAGCAGAGCTGCCGCTGCTAGTGGTGGTGCCAGAAGATCCATCCTTGGTAGTAGGGTTAGGCTCGGCAGCCTTGCACTTGTAGGTACCGTGAATGATTTTGTCGTCATGGGCCTTGTTAAAGGTGTCGCAGCTGAAGTTGCCGGTGCTCTGCAAGTTGAACTGGCCCTTGACGTTCTCGAGCTTGGGCATGCTCACTCTGCAATTTGAATGATTAGCATGTTGTGCGATATTTCGGCCAGCAGGAAAAGGTCACTTACTCGTCGAACTTGCCGCTGAAGTCAACGGCACCAGTAACAGTCTGCAGGGAGGGCAGATCAATGCTGCTGAGCTCATCGTTGCGGGTAATCAGGAAGCCACCGTTGACAGTCTCGAGAGCTGGCATGCTGATGTTAGTGAGTTTGCTGTTGGCGTTGAAAACCAGGTCTCCAGTCTCGGTGAGGTTGGGAGCACTGAAAGACGTGAAGGCGTCGCCCCAGAAGCCAAGCTGACCAGTCAGATTGTGGAGAGAGGGGATGGAGACAGCGCTGACGTTGCGGAAGGTCATGTTGGTACCACTGGAGAGGTTGGGCAGCTCCACTTCAAGGGAGTTCAGGTTACCAGCAAAGTTGATCAGGCCAGTTGCGTTCTTCAGGTTGTTGATGTTGATGGACTTGAGCTGCGTGTTCTCGGTGATGTCGAACTTGCCAACGGTGTTCAGCGAGATACCGTTCAGGTTAGCCAGACCGGTGTTGGTGATCGAGACATCACCGGCTTCCTTGACACCCTTGGTGAAATCAAGACTCTGAAGCTGGGGCAGAGCGGTCCACTGGATCGATCCGACACTGGTAAGAGAGGGGAAGCTGAGGGTGGTCAGAGTGGTAAGGCCATCCAGCTTGAAAGTCTCGGCGATGGAGTTCAGCAGAGGCGCCGCGATGGAAGAGATGTTGGCGCCACCGGTGCAGCTGAGGGTGCCGTCAATCTGCTTCACGTTGTTGAAGGTAATAGCGCCCGAGATGTGCTCGTCGATCTCAATGGTACCCTTGATGGTCGAGCAGGAGGAGTAGCCGTCGGCATCGCTCTGGCTGGCAATCTTGATGGTCTCATCGGTCTTACCGCAGTCTGGGCCAACAATCAGCTCCCACCCTCGCAATTTCAGATTCGTTGGAGTCGGGGGTGATGGTTCACTCACCGGCAGCAAGGACGGCCTGGGCTGCAGCCAGGGCAGGAAGAGCGTACTTGAGGAAAGCCATTGCTAAATGCTGTTTATACTAAGTTCTCAAACCAAGGTCAGTAATGTCATTAGCAGGCTTCGCAGGCTGGCATGGAGTAAGGGTCCCACGACAATCCATCTTCACGAGCAGGAAAAGACCACACTGGGAATGTAATGAGAGAGAAGATGAGAGAGGGGGTAGAGAGAGAGATATGGATGTGATGAGACTTACCAATGTTCAATGAGGTAGAGATGTAGAGCGGGCGATGCTCAGCCCTTAAAGAGGTTAATATGGGCGAATAGCAGTAGCTGCAAGAGTTTGGCAGACAAAAATAGATGAACGAGCGAAAGAAGGTGAGAAGGTCAAAACGAAGGAGAAGCTGTAAGCGGTGATTTCTTCAACGAAAGTGGACTAATTCGGCAAGCACGTTGGACGAAGAAGAGAATGAAGGGAAAGAAGGAGAAGAAAAGAGAACAAAAGACTGGATGGAGAATTGATTGGAAAGGAACCTTCAAAAGACAAGGCAGTCGGAAAGGAAAGTGCTTTCAGGGAGGACAAGACAAGAAAGGAGGCGTGGGCCCCAGCACCGGGTCCGGTAAACTTGATTCACATTCTCCTTGTAAGACAATTACTATTTTTTTTTCTTAGGCCCTGCTCTTTTCCCACTGTCCTCGGTAATGAATTCAGAGACTCATACGAGGGAAAATACACAAGGTGCGTCACAAGCCAGATTGCGCTCCAGGAATCCTGATTCTTAGGCTCGGTAATGAGCCCGTTGCTTCTAGGTGGCTCCATTCTGTAACACTGTCACCAATAATTGTGCTGCAATGCTGCCGATGATTCGCCCCGTGGCTCCATTCTGGCTCCATTCTGGCTCCCGTCATTTTTGACCATTCAAAGCGCACCATTCCCTTTTGTTTATCGTGGCCGCGGTGGTTGAGATACGTAATCTTGGACGTAGGTACCTTGGGTACAGAGTACGTTCCTGGCTACAATACAGTTGGTAATAGTCAGAATTTGTATCCATTAGTTGTTATTACTCTTTATCCAGGAACAGAGGCACTTGATGATGTATTATAAAGGTCCTCTATCTCCTTTGCAGCAATAGTACAGAGTACCAACCTAATTACATGAACTACTGTTGGCCATAAGCCGTCATCCAGGGAAAAGGAGGGGTTTGAGCTACTCCATGGAACCAGTGAACAAGTACCTTACCTGGTGCAATCCGTACATTGATACAACATTTTCTGAAATACACCAGTATTGATAGGTGACATTTTTCTAAATTGTTGTCCGTGGCTAGACTCCTCAAGATAGATCCAAATGCAACATTGTAAACAAATAATAGCCACATCCAATCATTCATTATTGATCCTTAAAACATCAATTCCTTTTGCTATGAAGAGTACTAACGATATCTACAACTCGGTTCAGTTTGTCCAGGTCTAGCAGACCGTCGATGGAAGCAGCTATCAGTCAATCAATATGTGTAAGGTATTTAGAATGTTATTGTTTCAGATACTGGACTCCTTAGTAAGAAGCAAGGCCTGTCTGTGATAGCGAGACAGATAATAATATCTGAAATTCTCGAATCAATGGATCCGCTCTCCTGGCATGAGTGTCATCACCTGGGCTACGGATTATAGAATGTGAGAATATCGAAAGCCTCAAGGAGGTTGGGACTCAGAAGTCCGTTGCGCCGTTTGCAAGCTAGATTGATTTATTGTCAATCCTCGCCACTTTCTGCCATGCAAATGATCCCTATTATTGAACGTTAAAAAAAGGGTACCAAACTGTATTTCTCGGATATCTACTCCATAATATCACAGTGTCTTTCTACTACGTAGATAGATGGACTGACTATGATTTCCTATTTCCACGATCGTCCAGCCACGCTACAGATGGTTCTAGTTTAAATATGTTTTCATCATCATTATGCCACTAGGTCAGGCACAAGGCAAAGTAGGCAAAGTGCCATTCCATTAGGCGAGTCAGACATCAATTGAGACGGCCAGGCTAGAACTAATTAAGTGGCGAATATGCGTGCGGCCCGATATTGCTTGTTCCTTTCTTTGGCAAGCTCTGCGTGCGTAGCTAACTATATACATAGCTCCTAATACGCTGCACACGTTGGCAGAGTCCAGAAATAATGAAAGTCCTAATACAAAATACTCAATTACTCAATAGCTCAATAATGGCATTCTTATCTTGAGGTTGGATAGGAGTGTTTATCCCAGTCTAAGTACCGAGTAGGTAGGATTGTAGGTAACAAATAATAATGAAATACTCTGTTAGTTTTGTAACTTACCAGTACCATCGAAGAGACTCCATCTTGGTTAGACCCACTTAAGTAGGTTAGCGGATCCATGAAACAATCCTGCAATGGTGAGCTATGCCTTCATGGAAAAATTATGGAGCTAAAAATATAAAGAGTAGAAAATGATAGGGATGGCCAAGTCAATCTATCTCATATTCTAGACTCTCCTCTCGATTCTTCAGGTACTCTACATTTGTCAGTGATGGCTTGCCTGTCAAGTAAAGTATGGCTGTGCAGAAAGGCTTGATGAGCATGGCACTAAGTAACCATAACCAGTTATCTAGTCATTGTTTGAATACTTCAACAGATCATGATCTGTAGAACAAGGAGCCACCCAATTATATGACAGAAGTTTATCAACACCAGCTCTTCTAGTTGACAACTCGGTTCGTCTGGCCATGTATGTGTAGGGGACCAATGATTCATAATCATTGATAATTGTGTCTCGGTCCATTGAGAGATCTTTTCCCGTCCACACTGTTTAGTTGTTATTAGGAGTCGAAGAACTCCACTGATACCCGTAGCTACTTGCATATCACAATAACGGATAAGCTCTTGGTCAGAACTTTGACGATGACCCGCTTGAAAATTGCAACCAGCCCTCGTTCTAGCAATTGGACCATTTGATATCCTGCGACACTATCCTGCTTTGATGTTCGACATTTACTTCGACGTCACCCTGCTGTACCTGTGCGCTAATTTACCAGTACGACTGTGTGTAATCTTAAGTGACTATTTATCAGGCACGTTCCCCAGAACGCCACATAGGACGGGTGGCTGGATAATACGATAAAGCCAAACAGTTGAACTAAACAAAGCTATACAACTGACTACGGAGTACTCATAGATGTCTCCTAAAGTACAGACAACACACTATCTTTTAACTCCAGCTCAACTCTGTATTCTGCGGTGATGGTGAATTACTGGAAACAGTTTAGCATCTTTATTTTGGAAAAGCATCATGTTATTCCTTGGCATTGATGTGCATGTTCTATAAACTTGCCCTCTCATCACTGCTTTAACTTCATTGCACACTCCATCATTTTCTTTTCACGGCTTCCCCTCCATGCCTGAGATTTACCTTAATCCATTCATCATACCCCATGCATTGTGCCATCCTTTTTGCCGTATTGAATATCATAATTATAGCAGATCTATTGCTTTTGGAGCTTCTAGCTAAGTGTCATAACCAACTCTCATACTCTTGGGATCCTGCTAATGATATATTATGGCCTAGCTATGATCACACGCGGTTCTTGTCTCATGGAGTCATCCAGGTGATCTCACATGCGCCGAGCCTAGAAAGAGCCAAGTCATAAGCAGCTCAAGATGTCAGCCTGTTCCACCTCAGTATGTGCGATGTTCACACAGAGATGTCAAGTACAGGAATAAAGTGAACTTCGTTATCTTTCATTCCTAGAATCCTCTCCTAAGGAGTATGCACCATGCAAAGCAAAGACGAAAATAAGATTATAGAATGCGACTTGGGAAAGACTGAAGTGCTGCTGACAGTGCTCTAGGAATATTGGGGTATCACGGCATGGTACTACTGCCATTGCCTGAGTAAGAGGTCTTCTTTATTACTCACAGAGTTCAAACTTGGCCTCCGCGCCTCAGATTTCGAATTAATTGGCGTAGAGGAACCAGCTGAGCACCTCAATGCATCATCATGCCTGTGTTCACCTTGTATGTCCTTGACTGGTCTCCTGTGGTCACATCACTAATAACAGCACAGGATATTGTTAGATAGAGGAGGCATATGACTTGTTCTCCATCAGTAGATAGCCGGCTGAATCCTGCTTCAACTCTAACAGTTCCCCCTCGGATTTGACGCTTGTTCTAGTTAGGATAATGCCTTCTTGGTTGTTTCCTTCTTCCCGGAGGACCCAGACAAACCTCTGCAGTGTTCCACTAAACCATTTACCATTGATAGCTTCTTGTTCCAGAATCGCGTGCGACTTGGCAATATATCGAATGTATTCTCTAAAGCCTATGATAAATACTGAGTTTCCCTCGTTGAGAGAATATTGTCTTTGACTCCTTTCCATAACATAGTTCTCTAGCTACTAACTAGCATCCTGTGACCTTGTCTCTTGATCTTCGCCTTCAGCGAACAGGCTTTCATCATGACAATTTCCACCCTTTTTATTATGGCGATTACCGCCTGGAGCTGCTCTGCATTCCCTACCAATATGGGATTGGTGGACAAGGCCCCGGGGTCAGTGGGCGCCTCCTCTTCGTGCAGAGACTGCAATGCTGCTTCTTGCAACACCGAGGTACGTGCGCTAAAACACGGCTTCGTCTCGTATCACTTGCAGCTAACTTTCAGCAGTGTGCTTCCCTGGGCAGGATTCTAAAGACTGCTATTGCTCAGGGTAGGCCTCAATCAGCCTTGAGTTTCTATGAAGACCTGAATGACTTAAGCCCGATTTTTATAGAGGTTGCCATTGCGTGCATTAAGTTCTAGGCTGTATCAGCTCGACTCGGCGCGTTAGAGCTATGTTTATTCGACGCAAGAGTCGTTATATGGCCAGATGTCGTTTGAGGATATGGTGGACTTGAGCGCGGGAAAGGCCGGTATAAGCGCTGCTCATATTCTGGAAGATATCTTCAAGAAGTATCCTTATATTTGCAATTTCATCTTCTGCACTGTACCAGAGCATACTACCTCCCCTTGACTACAGATCCGATGACATTAGAATCTGTCCGAACCGCTGGGAGGTCCTATGCGTTGTCAATCTGGAATACTATTTGAATAAGTTGTAACCCAACAGTTCCCTGCTAGTGGGCAGTTGAGCTAGCTTCTTGAGGGCCCCTCTGTGTAAAAGAAACGCAATTCGCTTGCACAAATATATCAGACGGGATTGGTTATCCTTACTCTAAGTCTGCGGTTAAAAGCTGGTTATAGTTTGTGCAAGACACATGCAGTCAAGTTCTCTGTAGATACCTTTATTCTGAATGGGCAGATAAATAACTCGGTTTTAACATGGCCCAGATGAAGTAGTGGACATATGGTGGAGTAGCCGTAGGCGAAAGAACGGTAATCAATCATGAAGTCCTCATTATCGGAAGCGAGCTACATCGTGCCATGGAGAGCAATTATCTACTTTCGTCGTATACTAATCTCGACAACAAGCTGTATAAAAGACCGTGGACCGTCTGTGACCCTTGAGACAGCCAATATGGATACAAGTGTCTCACTCAATACGAGCCTCGGAGCGGATGACTTCATCAGAATCTGGATGAATGTACTCACCCCGAACGTCATCCCAGCAAGCGATCATCGAAAAGACACCAACTCTTTAGCAGGGATAGAAGGGACAAGAAGAAGACACAATTATTATCTCTCTCTGTCGTTGTCTCGACTTCATGATGACCCTCCGGCGCTCGGCCCGCCTGACTTCGGCGCTCAATAACAAAGTGCTGCCACCGCAACCGCCGAGTCCACCAAAGAGATCAAGCCGGCCTCAGTCCAGCAGCAGGGTCAACAAAGCGAAAAGCCGGTCTAGAAAAGATATCAATGACCTGAAAATCAGTGCCGAACAGCTCCCTCTCGACGTAACTCTCCCAGATACCGGAACCATACCCGTCTCAAACGAAAATGCGGAGTCAGATAACAACTTTGATCTCATATCTACCGACCCTCCGAGCAGACTACATGCCACCCCTCCTCCCCTTGACCGACCTGTCGAACCGCACAGAACAAACGCAACACTCTTAACACCCCATGGCTCCTCTCTCGTTGCCTACCCGCCCGGTTCGGAGAGTCTCTCCCCCTCCAAGACCGGTCGACCCCGTCCGACTGCTACGACCGGTACACTCCTCGAGAAAGCCGTGGCACATCTAATCGCTACAGACGCGCGCCTGGAGCCGCTCATCAGGCGACATCCGTGTCCTCTATTTTCCCCTGAGGGACTGGCCGAGGTGATCGACCCCTTCCGCAGTCTCGTCAGCAGTATCATCGGGCAACAGGTGTCAGGCGCTGCAGCCCGATCTATCAAGGACAAATTCGTGGCTTTGTTCAACAGGGAAAACGACGGACAGGACCCTGCGAAGCCGCATCGGTTCCCAACACCAGAGGAGGTCGTCCAATGCGACCTCGCTACGCTACGCACGGCTGGACTCTCCCAGCGAAAAGCAGAATATATCCACGGGCTATCCCAGAAATTCGCTACCGGGGAACTCAGTGCGAGGATGCTGCTCAATGCCAGTGACGAAGAGCTCATGGAGAAGTTGACTGCTGTCCGAGGGCTAGGCAGATGGTCCGTTGAGATGTTTGCCTGCTTTGCGTTAAAGCGCATTGATGTCTTTTCCACTGGAGATCTCGGCGTGCAGTAAGTTAATCATGGACCATGCCGAACCTCATCGCAGCAATATGCGTTCGACTACTCCTGGCAAGCGTAACCCGCTAATGATGAAAACAGGAGAGGCTGCGCGGCGTTCATGGGAAAAGACGTGAGTAAGTTGAAGGCTAAAGGAGGCGGTAAGTTCAAGTACATGGCTGAGAAAGACATGCTGGAACTGGCCGCGAAGTTCGCCCCGTACAGGTAAGTTGGCATTGCAATTTCTTCACTTACTTCTGTAAGCTGGGCCATAAGGAATTCGTTCTCACGTTAGCATCGCAGGAGCCTTTTCATGTGGTACATGTGGCGGGTAGAGGATGTCGATGTCACTGTAATGAACGCTTGAGAGGCCCACATGCGACATTCCTCGAGTATATATAGTCACTACTCAAATTTGATCATATAAATGCCTGAAAAGGATGACACCGCTCAGTTTAGACGGCAGTACTGCGTCGAATACGCATGAATTATGTCGTACACTGTGACAAATAAACTCAGAATTGTACAATCTGAAGGTCGAACTCGGCCCAGTCTTCACTACCAGGGATGAACATACATGCATCACCACTGCGGCTGTGGATTTGCATGACAAGCGGAGGATCAGGAAAAACGACGATGAATTTGTACAGTAACAGTACACATGACTTGAGCAATAAATCCGAAGTTCAATCAAAATTCAGCCGCAGGCTCGTAGGGCAAAGCACAGCCGCTAAATCGTACAACCCCTTCCTTGTTATTTTCCGTCCGTCTATTACCCTAGTGACACGATTCCGTATTCTCTAAGCGTTATGACTAGGGATCAAGCAATTTACCGTCTAACAACGAGGGTGTCGAGGTCCACACGCTCCTTGTTCTCCCTCTCGATCTCACGGATAATAGGGCTCAGGTACTCGACGTCCTAGAAAAGCAAAATTAGCATTCATGGTGCTGCTTTATATAACCACAAGTGCTTTCTGGACGCATCTCGAGACCGGAAAAGTGTGATAAATCCGACAGAAGCCAGTTGACAAATCCGCTTTACGGGATTGGCCAATACTGTATGCGGGGAATTGACGAGGCCGGAGTAAGTATAGAAATGCGAAATCGACTCACCTCTTCGGGCTTGGTCTGCTCATGAGCGGGAAGGAGGGTGTGGGAAACGGAGCACTGTGTTGACGAGGCAAATTAGCGTTGATGTCCTGGAGCAATCTACACGGAGACGCACCTGGAAAGCTCTGCGGATACGGAAGACGCGGTCGTAGGCTTCCTTGGGAGGAAGACGCTTAATGGCAGTCTGGACAACGTCGGTCTCCTCGGGAATCAGGTCATCGAATCTGATAATAATCAGCTTGACTGCTTGCACAGACAGGTCAGGAGAAACATATGTCCCAAATAAACGACCAGAGAGGAATCATGCACAATTGGACGTCGTATAGCAGCGGTAAACTTCAAGAACGTCGCTGTCGCATAAAATGCTCATCTGGCGCTCATCTTGAGAGGGTTGAAGCGGGGGTTGGCTACCTCAATCCGAGTTTCCTGTAGCCGGCAGCGTCGGTATACCACTGGGCAAGTGGCATCATCCAGCGCTTGAGCCATGGGCGCTTGACAATGTAGTTGGTGAGAGAAGGAGCGGACATGGTGACTGATCCCAGATGGATGTGGACGGGAATCCAATTGAGGGCGTGGTGTGGGAGGGAAGATCGCGAAGGTCAGTCAAGCTGCAAAGAGTGACCCGACGTTGGAGATTGTGCAAAACGGAGGTCCGGCCGGGATGACTTTCCCAAAAACATCCGATTTTGCAGCCTGAGGCATCTAATATGGCTATAAGGATTCCGATCGATGTCATGTGATCTCATGCCTCAGGCTGCAGCCCTGGCGTTTGGGACCGGGATGGACTCAGTAACTAAGTCAATCCACATGACTGCCGAAAGAGGTACGTTGATTGATCTTGTCCACAATCATCCCGGCGGCCCGGTTCTCGCCTTGTATCCATCTTCCCATCGATCAGACTTCCTATCATTTACATAATTGAACCCGGTATCGCTTGCCGGTTTGGTATGGGGTTCATCATCCGTTGACTTACCATTTTGCTCCTACACTGGAGCTGTGTCACTGCTACCGGCCCCGCCCCGTCTGCACCTCCGAATAGACAAAATTCCAGGCATATCAGCGCATTCGCCAACATCAGCTCTATTACACTTATTCCTTTAGTCGTCTACGCCAGACTGTGTCGCTTCCTGCTACCGCTCTAATTGACGGAGAAATATTTACGTCGAGACCTGGTTAGAATAGGGTTCACTGGGTTCCGGAGCGAGCACCGACATGCTCGGTTCCGGGAGCCCTCGTTGATTGCAAAGACGGACAGAGAAAGCTGCTAGGGACGGAGCGATGTTTTCCGACGGTCACGGCAATTCAGGAGCCGCCAGCAGCTCTGAGGAGCAGCAGATATCGCACTCGAACGACCTTGCGTCATCAGACATTCAAGTTCCACCTGAAGCTCGGTCCAGCTCCAAGTTCGTCACAAATCTTGAGATATGGTCTACAAAGATACCAGATTACTACATTGCGCCATTCTGCGGCGCCAGTGCCGGTGTGGCCTCTGGCATTGTCACATGTCCCCTTGATGTGATCAAGACGAAGCTGCAGGCGCAAGGCGGATTTCTCCGACGAGGCGGCGGAGTCGTTGAGGCGAAAACCCTTTATCGTGGTATGCTAGGTACCGGGCGGATCATATGGCGGCAAGATGGAATTCGGGGCCTATATCAAGGATTGGGTCCCATGCTTTTGGGATATCTGCCTACCTGGGCCGTATATTTGGCTGTCTATGACCGATCTCGAGAATACTTCTACCAAACCACCGGTAAGTATCTCTGTGGTATTCCTTACTCTGAAGGTAGAATGTAAAGACTAATAACCCGTGTCACGTCAACAGATAGCTGGTGGCTTGCCAGAGGCTATGCGTCAATAACAGCCGGTGCTTGCTCTACTATAGCGACTAATCCAATCTGGGTCATTAAAACGCGGCTTATGTCACAAAGCCTCAAGTCCAACAGTGAAGGCTACACGGCTCCATGGCAGTACTCAAGCACTTGGGATGCAGCCCGCAAAATGTACAGGACCGAAGGGATTAGGTCATTTTATTCTGGGCTGACCCCGGCGTTACTCGGCTTAGCGCACGTCGCCATTCAGTTCCCGCTATACGAATACTTGAAGATGGCCTTTACGGGGTACGGGATAGGGGAACATCCTGATAACGGTAGCTCCCACTGGATTGGCATATCTTGTGCAACATTCTTAAGCAAAGTTTGTGCCAGCACCTTAACCTACCCGCATGAAGTGCTACGGACAAGACTTCAGACACAGCAGAGAACATCTCCAGCGCCTTCTCCCGAAGGGATCTCATTTCGTGGAGGGCTAGATCACCCACAAGACCGCGGGAGGCCTCCAGGAGCGGCCTCATCGGACGGCATGCCCAACCGCCCGCGGTATACGGGCGTGATCCGTACATGTCAGACCATTCTGAGGGAGGAAGGCTGGCGCGCATTCTACTCCGGCATCGGGGTGAATCTATTCCGGGCTGTGCCGGCTGCCATGACCACAATGCTTACTTACGAGTATCTCCGTAAGCTGATCGGCCACTTGCAACATGAGGGAGAAATGAAGCTGCGTATGGCAAATGATAGAGAAAGAGCCATGTTGCAGCAGGATGAGTAAATAAGCAGCGAATGGCGCATACTAGACGTGTCTTGTTCTTGTCCTGTTTCGGTTGAACAATGCAATATTGAAACCCCTAGAGGTTGACTTACGGGCTTTCTATTCTCACTAGGTGGCCAGTTGAGCTGAGTATGTACTCATCCGTCTCCAGCTTTGACCATACTATAATCGGTACGCTGGAGCAGTGGGCGATCATTCGGCTGTCCTACGCTCAGCTCACGCCAGGAAAAGGCGTAAGAGCATGGTCATCGCTATGACATTTGCGGGGCTTATGAACTCACTGATATACTGGTCGTCATGCTTTGCAGAATACGTATCTTACAAAGCGGTATTTGTTGTCACATTGTCGTTTATTTCACCCCTTGACGGTTGCGTTGCATGACCTGCATCTTTGTACATACAAACATACATTATTATTCAAACCATATCGACGTTCTCAACTCCTCGAAATACCGCCACCAAGCAGATAATACTAAACATTGAGCAATGTTTCCGATACGCAGACTCAGTAGATCGTCCTCAAAACACCAAATGATGCCTCTACCTCTCTGAATTGTTTGTTTTTGTTAAGGTACCGTGAGATGATGTCACTCTAAATCACGTGATTGAATAAGCGACAGATTACTCCCATATTGATTTTTCAATTTTTAAGCAATTTCCCCTCCATCTCAAAAACAACAACATGCCTTATGACAGCGAAAAATTCATGCAAGGCCTGCCTTTGATGAAGGGGCACGGCTGCATTGCTTATTATCATCAGAGCTGTTATTTTAAACCTGAATGAGGTCACATTGCAGATATCAGTCTCTGTATGTTGTCTTGCAAGGAGGGCAGAGTTCCCAAGTTATCCTCGACTTTCCTTTGATATGATGAACATTCAAATGAAATGGTAGATCCAGATTACAAAACCCTCTGGATATGACTATTCACATACACTGAAAATTCTGATCATGGACTTCGAGAGATGAACTTGACAACGACGCATTGTGTGGAAAGGTCACCTCAGAAATTTTAGTGCATCATTATCTTAATCCAAGCCGCAACAATCATGAGCGTTCTTTCTTGGTCTCCTTTTTAACTCAATCAATCTCAAGCCTCTGCTATCGTACAAATCTAACGCAGGACTACCTCGACCGATTTCGCCGCTCTGCATCTCTGCTCTGTTCTAATGCTTGCTGTACCCATGATTGGTCGGACTTTTCCACGGAGAACTTCTGGGCCCTTGTAGTCGCGGTGACTGGGGACGATTGTGCCTCGCGGCGAGCGGAGTTGATGGAACTGATGCAGTAAGAGCATAGAATAATTGCCATGGTAAAGGCAGCTATTGGAGCATTGAGAGACTACTACGTTGTTACTTCAGGGCAATAGAATGCCACTTCTGAGGCAGAGCTGTGACAAGCGCTGGAAGAATATTCAATAAGTTGCACTTACTCCGGTAGTCCTCCCCAAGGGTTTCCCCGTTCGTCCTTTTTGAGTCATGGTAAGATGACTTCAATCCGTCTTGACTGCTTCCATTCAATGTCTCCAAGGCAGATCTTGGGTGGTGTGAAGGTGGGCGGACATCGGCGTAACGTTTCCCCCGAGCTCCTTTATCAGATGGAGGGCAGGAAGATAAGCAATTAATTACGTTAACCAGTACCACAAATACAGGCACCTGTTGGCTGCAGATTCCCAGCCACGGTATCATGGGGGTAATCAATCAGTTCCGCGTCAAGCTTAGGTTCTTTGCTGTGCTAGAATCGCCTTAGAACACCATCGTAGAAGACACTACCGCAATTTGGATCGGTGGACCACTGTAAATAAGGGGCCAGCCCTGATTTGATCTTCAGTACGAATTAATCAGCTCTTGGAGTCGGCATTTTAATGCCTATTCTGGTTAAAACAGTTGATGGCGAACACCCCCGAACGTCATAGTGTAGTTATCTCCGAGGCCGGACGGAGCGGAGGCGACGGTGTTGCTGGTTTTAGTTTAGCGCATATAAGCACAGACGAGCCCCAGAAGAATAATTAATCGATCTTTCGTCTACATCACAACCTCGGGTACATCATCATACTCTATCAGCATTCTCTTTTGCCTCATCATAAATCCAACCGCGCATTACCTTTTAATCGCTAGCTATACGGAAATCAATTACACATCCATCAACCATGTTCCGCCGTTTGGCTACTATCGCCCCTCGCTCAGTCGGCACTGTCGTGTCGCCTCGCATTACGCCGGCCATTTCCGGTATCCAGGCTCAACCCATCAACAGGGCGTTTCCTGCTCCTCCGAGGAGAAGTTATCACGAGAAAGATAAGTAGATCGATGAGTTTGCGATGTTTCGTCCGGACCAGCCAAATGCTGACCTTCTTTGCACTGCTAGACCATTACAACAACCCACGCAACGGTATGTTTGCAATCTTGATATGCTGCTTTCTTTTCCTCTTTTCTATCGAAGCGTCGATGGGAGACAGATGAATCGTCAGCCGTGGTCTTTCTCGTTCAAAAAAATTCCTGTCAGGACCGCGGGGCGAAGTCTCATCAAATGAAGACGGATCCTATAAGCGGTCTTCTACACCTGGGAGGGCACTGATCTGTTTTTGGGCCTCGACTTTCCCAAAGAATCAATCACTATACAAAGTTCTACGAGAAGACTGTTATGACCAATCAACTTTCATCTGTCTCCTATGCGCTCGAGGAGGATCTCAAGTTTCAGCATTCTTCAAGCTCTTGGTCAACCATGTACATCCTTCTACAGGAACTGACATATTTGTAGTTGGCTCACTACCCAAGGATGCCCCTGATGTCGGTCTCGGTCTGGTCGGTGCACCTGCTTGCGGTGACGTGATGAAGCTTCAGATCCGGGTCGATAAGGACACCAGCAAGATCACCGACGTCAAGTTCAAGACTTTCGGCTGTGGTAGCGCGATCGCCAGCTCCAGCTACCTGACCGAGTTGGTGCGAGGAATGACGCTTGACGAGGCCGCTAAGATCCGGAACACCGACATTGCCAAGGAACTTTGCCTGCCCCCCGTCAAGTTACATTGCTCCATGCTTGCCGAGGACGCCATCAAGTCCGCCATCAACGACTACTACACCAAGAACCCCAAGGCCGCTAAGACCGATCTTTCTGGCACTGCGGCTTCCATTCCCAACGTGGAAAAGACCGACGGAAGCACCGCGAGCCTGTGATCTGCTCGTGCATGAAAAGTAACAATATATTCATCAAACACTATTACGGCGATACCAGATGAGATCTGTTAGGGTTTATTTGTTCGATTGACTGGCGTACCGAGACTGCAGATTGCTTGAATCATTAAAGCATGCGTTGCTTCATTGAATTCAACTGACGGGTTGATGTATATTTTTTTTCGTTTCTCATTTCTACTGCATGCTTTTTACTTTGTGCCTTGAACATGGCATCATGATCATGAATCTGGTTCAGTCATAGGTTCAGTCATAGGTTCGTGAATAAGAATGTGCATCTCTGATATGGTTTCATTTCAAAGGCCTTATCACGTAGTTTTCGTACGCTACCTTGGTTTCAACAGGGCTGTAAGAAAACTCATCCTCGGCAGGCGTGGAGCCGTCCTGTAAGCAAGGTATCGCATTGGACTATGAGGTATCAGGCTGAAGTGAACAGATATTGGATCTATCTAAATGAAAGACGTCTAGGCTTACAAAAGAAGTCTTTGAACGAATCTCTATACATGTGGAGAAAACAGAAAAGGGGGGAAAGAAACGAAAAACGCCGTCGCTGATGATGCACGGACAGACGGAACCCATCCGATCCGTCCTGTCTAGATGATGAAGATTGAAAGAAGATTGTACAGTGTTACAAGGACGTCGGACTGGAGAAAGTCGAACGGTATGAAGAAGAGCTGGCCGCTCTTCTACCCGATCAACCCGAGCCGACTTTTCAGAGACAGCAGAGTCTCGTAGACGGACAGTTTCAATTCAACCCGGAGATAGCCCGTCCAGGCCCAGAGGAACCGCAAGAAGTTGAGCGGACGGAGGATGCCGCCGGTCTCGTTGATGTTCTCCATCTTCTCTTCGAAGACGGTACGAGTGGCATAGCGGGCCAGGATAAGGAATGTGCGTACGGGACCCTGTCGGGTATGTAGATTTTCGTCCAGACTGCGGGCTGAAGGTGGAGAGCAGGCGATATTAGCGGGGATTCCGAGAATAAAACAGAAAGAAGGAAATGAGTGCATTGTGAGCGCGAATCACTTACTCAGATCGTTTGTCTTCAGAATCAAGAGGATGATCCTGGGTACCTGGCCCAGCAACTCAACAAGCTGTTGCAGCATGCCCTCCCCGAGCGCGCCGGAGATGTTCTCCTTTTCGGCAGCTGTTCGTGGAGAAGCGACATCCTTCTTGGCTAGCACCGTGTAATCTCGTCCGGTGATTGCGCTCGCGAACAGGGGAAATTGCTCGTCTGTGATACCTGCTACCTTGCGTGCATACTCGCGCATGCCGCCTTCATCCGCCTCAATCACCGCCAGCCAGAGCTTAGCATAGTTTCGACGTAAGTCGCGTGGGATGTCGCGGTACAGGCCATGGTCGTAGAGGATGATATCGAAGTTGTGACGGCGTCGGTTGGGGTTCTTGCGAAGGGCAATATTGCCGCCGTGGGGATCGCAGTGTAATGGGGCATTGTCTCCGAAGATCATCTCGTTGAAGATATGCGCGAATGCGGCGGAGACTTCGTCACGGTCAATCTGGTTGGAGTCCAAATATTCGAGATCATCCGGGCGATGGCCTGAGAGGAACTCCATAACCAGAATCCGCTTCTGAGCCCACATGACTGATTCGGGTGTTAGCAAAGCCACTGGACTTCTGTTTCGCCATTATAGTCGATGACCAACCTTCCGGAATGACTAACGGAGCATCCGAGTGCTTTTTGAAGTACTCACTAGCCCTCCTAGCATTCTCTGCCTCCATGCGGAAATCCAATTCTTGGGGTAGCGAGAAATCCATTTCATTCGAGAGCCACTCTAGATCATATTCCGGGAAGAATCGTTTCAGCATTGAGAAAGTAAACCGTGTCAATGCCAAGTCCAAAGGCACCCATTCGGCCAATGCAGGATGCTGCACTTTAACCGCAACCTTCTGACCAGTCTCCTTCAGCGTACCAATGTGGACCTGGGCAAGAGACGCGGCGCCAATGGGTAATGGCTCGAAACTCGAAAACAATTCATCGATGCGATGGCCTGTGTCGGTGACGAACATTTCCTCGACGGATTCAATAGACGAGACGGGACACTTGTCTTGAAGAGGGACGAAGGTCGTCGTCCATTCTAACGGAAGAAGATAGCCCATGCTACTGAGATGCTGGCCCAACTTTATAAAGATGGACCCATTCTTCTCGAGAACACGTAGGGTTCGTTCTGCGCAACGCTTGTGACATGCTCGGATAGACACTTGTCGTTCTTCTTCTGTAGGAGTCTCTTGCTTGAGAGTGACTCGGTAACTAGGAGAGCCCTTGTAAGTGACACGCCAATAGTCTGAGATGCAAGAAGCCAGGTCTTACTCGTTGATACAGACAGCCAGAGTCCCCACAACTCGGCCGGTGCGCTGCGCCGCGCGATATAGATGCCGTGCATCGTCTGATAAGGTCACCGCTGCAGCGCCCGCGACACCAGCGACGATTGCATACTTTAGTATCCTCCTCCGCGACTGCTGTGAACCTGAATGGTCCGATCTATTGTCCCGAGACTCGACCTCGTCCGGCAAGGTAGTCGTTTTCGTAGAATAGGACGGCGACGACGGACATGTGCGGAATGACGGTCGTGCGTGTGAATGATGCCGAAATGTACCTCCCAATGGACTTTGAGTGACGGCCGGAGATCGCAGAGAAGACGTAGATGAATGATTGCGCTTTGAGAATTGGCTCAAGAAGAACCTATTCGGATTGTATCTGAACACTGCCGCTGGATCAAAATCCGATGCCCGCAATGGGGTGCGGAGCGCCGCTCTCATACCGAACACAATCAGCACCGTGAACTTGACGACCGCAGATCACTTGTAACCTCGAATCCCAAACGTGCACTCCGTTTGTACACGCTCATTTCATTGTATAGAACACAAATTCTGCCAGGAGGAATCTTAGGTGGCGGTTGTCGCCGCGATTCGGGATTTTTTTCTCGCCCGCTGTCGGCCCGAAGCATATTACACGTGACCTGTAAGTGCAGATATGGAAGACTGAGCATCACAGGCTGTTCTTAGATCAAATCTTTCTTAGTCCAGCGAACTTGGAGGAATAGCATAACTTTTTCAAGATCTCATACACCATTCGTAGTGTCCTGGGGATCTTGTACAGATTGTCCCTCTGCACATCGTAAGGCACTTGGTATGGCATTGCAGCAAACCTACCACACGAATTAAAACATCATAAGATACCCAGGTATACGGACCCCAAATGAGAGAGAAACGCCATTTTTATATTGTTCAACAATTCGACTAACCCCTTTCAAATTACTATACATAGAAATGCGCCAAGGAAGACAATGATAACTTAATGTTAGCTCTTTGCAGACCAGGTAGAACACGAAGAATCTTCAGGGACGCCCATACGATGCAATGCATTTGGATGGAAGGTTGTGGAAATCTACAGGCACTCAATTGAGAGCTAAAAGGCCAAGCGGCGTCGAAGCAAAGGGGACAGAGGTAGAAGAAGGGAAAGCGAGTGCAGAACATGCCAAAGTCACCAGTCACCATCAGCATGTGTTTGACGCCGGCGTCGCGGGAGGATGGAGGGTCGACGTGACAATGAGCTCTGCGACCTGCTGTCTTCCTCAGGTAGAAGTTCGACGTGGGACAGCCTATTGCTAGACATACCACGCGGTAGCCGATTTCTGGAAGCGCTTGAGGCATTGGAGCCCTTGATTGCACCTACGGCAAGAGCGGGACTTGCACCATCTCTACTAGCAGGCCGCAGCGCCAGCGCTGACCCACTGAGAGCATTTCGCGGGTGCCTTTGGACCTCGCGCCCATCGAAGTAGCTTTTCGACTGACTCGTGCGAGGCATCGAAGGAGTACTCGGAGCAGACTGGTTTGTCAAAAGACCGGGCGGAGTAGTAGCTGTACTTCCTCTCCTCACACCTGGCCTGCGCTTCCCTAATCCATAGGATTCGCTTCTCTCATTAGCCTGAATGAGTTTTCCAGCCATGTCCCGAACGAGGATAGCCGGATCATGCTCCAGTTCTCTGATTGCTTCAAGAAGGCCATACTCTGCCAGAAGACCACCTTGGTCTTCGCTGGCCTCACAGATACTGGATATGATTCGCAGAAGGTTCAAGCGAACAGCAGCTTTGTTGTGATGCAATTTTTGCCTGATCCGGACAAACATGTCTTCCCGGGCGAATGTCAGTGCGATGGGAGGGCTCAGCCTAAGGAGCTTTTGAAGCGGTTCGAGGAGATTCTCAAAAGCATTAGCCTTCGAGACTGTTAAGCATCTGATAATGGACTCTGTGAATGATGGCTGATCAGGGTGGTAACTGAGTAAGTGCTCCTCGACCTTTGCCGTTTCTTCCTGTAGCCTACGGAGATCAGTTTAAGCCACGTCTGCCGAAAGGCACAATGAGCTTACCAGGTAAAAATGGCATCCAAGGCAGTCACCTGCCAGTAAGGGTCGGAAAGCAGGGATATATAGAAAGGCAATCCTCTATTGCGCCATAGCTCACGACGGCCCACTTTTCCGGAATGTGCCATGTCGCAGAGGATTGGTAAAGCGAATTCCTTTAAGGGTCGCTCAGTCTTAACAATCTTTTGGAGCAGCGGCACGATACCGTTCAATGCAGCGTCCTCTTGCCGGGACTTATTTAGACGACACATGTTGTAGATTGTATTCAGGATCTGGTTGGAGACTTCTCGGAAGTGTGGCCGTTTGATGGTTGACCGCAAGAGATCAGTCAGCACGTCAATGGCGTTTGAGTTCTGCAGAGAGTCAAGTGTAGTTGACAGCATGGACAAGTTCTTGATAAACTTCAACATGGTTATTTGATGAGCAGGAGTCATGCGCTTCAATTCCTTCAGCACCCCTAAGTATTTGGAGTCAGAAAGCTATGACCTCGCGGGGCAAGTATCCAAACTTACTGTGCAAAACAGTTCGTTCGGCAACCATCTCCTTCACATGATTTTCAGCCTGAGAGAAGACGAAGAAGATGCTGGCAATGCGCCCCTCGACTATTTCGGCGAGTTCTCCACCTTCGTCCAATACTCGGCTCAATACGAGTGAAAGGGGTCTAGGACCGAACTGCGAGACAGGATTCTGCAGAAATCATTCTTTGGCGTTGATCCCTTGCCAGTGTCAGATGTTGACTGCATAGAGTCTGTGATGAACTGGACTTACTTGCAGCTCAAAGACGCTCCAAATTCCATTGACGCCTATAAGGACCAGATCTCGTTCATCCTCGTAATCGTCTTCCAAAAATTCCACAAGAACATTCAACCCTCCGGCACTGACAAACATCTGAAGGGTCAGGGTAGAAGTTTGATACATCTGCTGTACAAAAGCAGCTGCCTCCAGTCGGATCTCGCGCGGGTACTTCTTCGAAGCGAATTCATTGATGATTGGGATTCCACCAACGAAACACAAGTTCTCTTGAATCTCGTAATCCTCATAGATAATTGCATTGACAATTTTCAGGAGACATGAGACGACGTCGCGTCGGCGGCACGTATCAAGAATCTCTAGTATCGGTAGCATGCCGTGAGCGCTCATAATGATATTTTTCGTTTCCGGAAGATCACAGAATATCGTCAACAACTGCTCTGAGATATCCTCAAGTACGTCTTCATCTTGAGATGTCTTCAAAGAGCTAACTAACCCTTCGACTTGACCACGGAGCCTAGCATACTTATCGCGCGCAATGTTGGCTTCCAAGTCCATTTCATCGAGCCCTTCCTCTAACTGGGCGAATGGATCATCTTCGTCGTCTTGGTCTCCGAGCCAAGAATTGTTTGAGTGTCGTGAATTGAGCATCAAGGTGCTTCTATCCGAGCTACCATCGCTGTCCGGCCTGTCTAGGGCCACCTCCTCAGCCCCCAAGATATCAGAGAAGTCTTCGTCTCTCTCGTTCTCGGCAAATCTGTGAATTTCTACCGCTGATCTATGACGCTTGGTTGAGAGCTGCCTCCGTAATTGGGGTTCCTGCTCGTCATCCTGAGGGTGTGTGTGATATCGGACTATCTCCTTTGACGGGGGAAGGTCTGCTAAATTCGAGGGATATTGATCTTCATCGGTCTCCTGAAACAGGTCAGACAAACAGTCATCAACATTCGGATAAATATTGGCCTCCATGCTTACTTTCACAATGTTGAGTTTTGGGCCCAGAACGTCTTCATCAGTTATTATGAGATCAGAATAATCCTCTACTGAGTTTTCCTTGTAAAATGAGGCTGGACGAGCCTGTCTCGAAGGTGGAACAGGATTCTGCGTCAGAATTGGGACGTTATGTACGAAAGGAGTAGACCTTTTGGGCTCCATCTGGAGCGGCGAATTTTGCGCGAATCCATCGTCCGCGCCGGTCTGCTTGAATGGAAAAGGTCGGATAGTCTGCAGAGGATCCGACTCCCCGCAGTGCAAAGTAGTCCGAAACGAGTCGTTGAAGTCTTCAAAACTATCCTCGGATTTGATAACCGTCCCATCTAGTGAGGCAAATGCCTTGAGCTTCTCAGAGGAAAGCATTCCTCCGAAATTATCATGCGGTCGAAGATGTGGTAGCTGCAGCGCACTAGGAGAAATGGCAGTTGCAAAGTCATCGTCCCAATTATCTTCGGCAGTTGCGTTCGACAACAGGGATTGGTCTTTGGCATTGCTGACAACGGGGCTTGGAAGAGCGTCTTTGGTGGGGGTGTTTCGAGACGGCGGCTGATTGCGCCGAAGGGGACTTGGACTCTGATGATCGTGTCTGAAGGGCTTCCGTAAAGTTCCCGCACCAGGAGATCGCAGAGCCTCGTTCCATTCTTGGACGCTTCTGACCGCTTCTTCATACTCCGTAGACTTCTTCGGCACCACTGAGTCCGATCTACGAGCATTAACGATCCAAGGGTGTTTCAGGAGCTTTCTTGCAGAGACACGAAGATTAGGATCTTTCTGGAAGCATTGCATCAGGAAGTCTTTGACTGCCTAGTATCGTCATTAGAAAGGATGCCTAATCGACAGGGGACAAAGGACTTACCGGAGAGGCGCCTTGTGGAAGAGGAGGATGGTCATCATTAACGATACGGAACAGCGCCGGCATGGGCTGAAGATTGTAGTAGGGAGGTTTTCCTTCAAGCAATTCGATGACCGTACACCCGAGACTCCAGATATCCGAGGCTGTAGTTGCGCCTGAAAGCTCAATCACCTCGGGAGCCATCCAGTACGGCGTACCAACGACGCTCGATTCGCTCAGTCCAGTAGTGCGGCTGGCGACACCGAAGTCTGCAAGTTTGACGAGTCCCTCCTTTGTCGTGAGGATGTTTGCGCCTTTAATATCTCTATGAATGACACCCTGTTCGTGCAGATATAAAAGCCCATGGAGAACTTGCGACATGTATAACCCCACCAGATTTTCGGGAAAGCGACCGAAGTTCTTGGAGATGGAGTGCAAGGAGCCATTCTCACAATACCTACGTTTGTTAGCACGTTCGATATTTATTCGTTCGATGGACAGAGAGACTTACTCCAAGATAATGTTTAAAGTTTCAGCAGACTTCACGAAACCATGGTACTTGACGATATTAGGATGCTGTGGCCATTCAGTCAGCTCCGTGGAACGGCTGTGTTTGTTTGCGCCTGGGTCTCACATCTAGATTCTTCAAAAGGTCGATTTCCAACTGCAATAGCATATATCGTCAGTAACGGCGTCCGTCCCAACAGACCGTCGGATCCAAATACCATACCATTATAACTCGTAATTCGCTTTTCGGGAGGTCGGCCAACTTGATCTGCTTCACAGCAACAGTCTCCCCAGTGTTCCAGTTTAGCGCCCTATACACTGAACCGAATGCGCCTCTACCCAAACAGTCGCCCAATTGCTTCAACGTGCCAGCATTAGCAACTCAAGGCTTGCGTACACGTAACAGGGCCATATACGTACATAATCTTTGAGCTCGGCGACATCTTTCGCAGATGACTTTACCACTCTGCCCTCGCCGGGTTTTTCGTCCCGTTTCGAGGGGCTGGATCCGAATTTGGCGACTCGCGCTTTGGCTGGAGTCCCAGGAGTCCTTGAGGACGGAGGGGGCCCCTCATTCCCCTCACTAGATCTAGAGACCATTGCCGGAGAATTCAGAGGAAGGTACCCCCTTTGTATTGAGTCGCTAGTCTCCGCGGTTGTCTCGGACCAGGTGGTCAGATGGAAAATGATCGATAAAGAAAAGGCAGGAGCCAGGGGTTGGTCGGATCAATCATGTCAGCACGCTCTGCCATGGGAAGAAGACTGTTAGTAAAGTAATATAGCTGGTACAGGGAGAAGAACGTGTCAGAACAAATCCGTTCGTCATCAAAATGGCATGATGAGAAGTTTAAGAAACATACAGGGGCCCTTCTTGCTCTCACGGTCATCGACATGCGCTGAGCATACACACGTCCCTACACATGCACATCAGAGGCCTGCTTCTGAAATGCTAAGT
The DNA here is from genome assembly GCF_002847465.1 of Aspergillus novofumigatus IBT 16806. Lineage (NCBI taxonomy): Eukaryota > Fungi > Ascomycota > Eurotiomycetes > Eurotiales > Aspergillaceae > Aspergillus > Aspergillus novofumigatus. The sequence goes on from NW_020194278.1 coordinate 2,303,958, forward strand.
TTATCTTCTTATTAGTTGAACTTATCGTAGAAGAATAAGCTCATGATGGACCAGGAAAGTCATACTTACTGCTGTGTTCGCTGTTGCAGAAAAAGTAAAAAGCAATGTTTTTGAACTTTTGCTTCTCCACAAGGGTCAGCTCCCGTACGGACCATGACGCAGCGACCGGCTCCTTCAGTATCTCCGATCAGCCTTATCAGAGCCGATCTTACGATCTTGACGACCTAACGATATCAGTGGTATCCTGCTCAATCTAATCATCCTTACAAGTGAGGGACTAATCTCCTTTGTCGTTTACATTGTCTTTCCGTGCCCAAAAACGCCTTCGCAATGAAGTCTTCTCGCTCTCTGGGCATGATGATCGACTGGTCTATCTACATGACATGGTACCATTTCAAAATGCTGCTCTAAAAAGGGTATCTCAAATCATTATGCCTCTAATGACCCCGGTATATTTCCTGCACTTTTGCGCGCTTCACGCAAGAGACGGTGAACGTCTGATACAAGGTACAGGCTCCCTGCAATTACCAAGGGGCAGTCGCCAGCCTCGGTACAAGCCCAGTTGATGGCAGCAAGAACGTCCCCGCCAAATGTACGTACGTCTTGGACACCTGGAATTGATTGAATACAGAGAGCCAATTCTTCTGTATCCGCTGCTTTCACCCATGGCATTCCATCGACAGGACCGAATGCCGTGATGGCGACCTTATCCCCAGATTTGATTATCGAATGGAAGAGCGCGGTCACATCCTTCCCACGCGACGCTGCAATGACCCAAGTGATGTTACCCTGAGGACGCAAATTTTTGTCCACGTACTCTGCCAGAACCTCAGCCGACTGGCTATTGTGCGCACCGTCGAGCAAGACAGGCTCTTTGCGGGCGTTGAGAGGACGGAGGGAGATTTTCTGCAAACGTCCTGGCCACTCTACGTTTTTGAGGGAAGGCAGAAGCATGTCCACTTCGAGCCCTGGGCGAACCTTCGCTAGGGCGAGCCGAAGCGCTGATACCGCACAGCACATATTAGCCCGTTGATGACGCTGTAGATCAAGCTCCCTGAAGATACGGCCCAGAGATGGTGACTGGGAGCATATAGTATCAGGATGCGCGTAGATAGCATCGATCTTCAACTCGTTAACACGATCTCCAAGGGTCCTAATCACTTCCGGAGCGTTGGTGCCGTCCACCACACATGGAACACCAGGCTTCAATATCCCGGCCTTCTCGCGGGTGATTAGTTCTAGCGTATCTCCCAGAAAGGCCTGATGATCCAGCCCAATTTTCGCAATGACCGACACCAATACATCGCTCAGCACATTCGTAGCATCCAAGCGACCGCCCATTCCCACCTCGACCACGCCAACCTCGACGTGTTCATGATTGAAGATCTCAAATGCCGTGGCAGTGAGCAGCTCAAACTCACTTGCCCCTATTCCCAGTGACTGATCCCTTAATCTTACTCTCTCCTCAATCTGGCGAAAAAGGGACTCCTGCACAACGCTCTCACCTATGGTGATGCAGTCCCATCGATCGATGAGATGAGGAGAAGTAAAGCGACCACAGCGTACACCACCCGTAGTCAGCATGTGCGACAAATAGGCACTAATGGAGCCTTTGCCATTGGTTCCAGCTATGTGGATGGCCTTCCATGACAGAGGAGTCTGTTGGAGGAGCCTAGATATGCGGCTAAGACCGAGCTCAATCATTCCTCCGATCGTGTGACGTCTGTAGTTTTATCAGAAACAATCCTCATGATCAAGAACGATTCCGGACTGGTTAGGCAGTCATGGAGGCTGTCAAAGTCGGCTCAGACTCAAAGATTTCAAAATATGGCAAAGAAATTGATATGAAACTGCTCAAGCTCAGTAGTGCAGATCTTTGCAACTTTCCGATCAATTTCGGCTGACTTGAGGTAAGTTAACTTATCGGAGGCCGGTTGACATAATTTGACAGCCGGGCGATAAGGACCTGGTGCCTGAGCCCTGAGGCACCAAGTAATTTTCCCGAAATGAGGGGGCCTTACTCTGTAGCCGCTCAACTTCCCCTAAGGGAAACTCCGCGTGCTCCGTACTGCATTGTACGCACAGTTCTGTGGTTTTCCCAGCGCCACATCCCAGCCTCCTTACGTTCCATAGCCGCAGCCTCAGGCGCGAATATGTTTGCCTCCGCTTCCCTGTTGGAGCAAAACTGAGGTCTTGCCGCTTTCTCCATTAATTAGTCCAAAACTACGGAGGGTCTAACCTTACCCTGTCCTCCGTTGCTGTACAAGGGCAGACCATCATCATTATTCTTGCGCCCCCCTCCGCAAACGTCGCGCTTTTCTTTCTGAAGGATTCGCGACCTCTTGGCCGTGACTTTGTTTCTTAAAGGCAGTTTTGATGGGATTTACCTGAGGTTTTTCTGCTAAATCCGCGTACACTTTCCAGTCATGGGTATCCCGTAAGTTTGACTAGTATTCTGATTTTCAGCGCGCTCTGGGCCTGTCGCCTGCCGGCGCATGGGACAGCCACCCTTACTGATATGCGCGCGCAGAATGTACCGTGAGCCCTCTCCTGAGGCCAGCAAGAGCAAACCCATTAAAGATCCTTCTGCCGCTACGCGTTCTGCAATCCGTCGCCAGGCCACTATTCGTCGCCCGTCGCGTCATAGTACTTCCACCTTACGAGGCGCTTCATTACGTTCACCCTTCCCTCGTGAGATCGCAGACGAGATTGAGCGCGAGGCGCATGGATTACACCATCACATACGGTCTCCTGTCCCGAACACTACCTCCGGTGAAGATCCGTTCGATTTGAGTTCCATGATCAGCGATGCCAACAGGCGCGAGGCTGGTCAACGCTTGCTGCACGAAGCGCTTCGCCATGGACGTCCCGGCCAGCGAATGAGGATTCCGCGCAACACCGTTAATTCAGATTCGTATCGCCGCCCTTCACCAGCGGTTGACTCTGGCCGCCGACAGAGCTCGGAGCATACTGCCGCTTTTACGCCAAGTTTTGCGCCTGCTATTGCATACCACAGAAGACTATCTCCGCCGCCCCAGACGCGCCCAAGCCTTTCATCTTTCCCCCCAGAGGGTTTTGAGGTCGTTGGGTCGACTGTACCGTTGCTAAGGCGAGTCGGTCGGCGGTCTGTCAACGAGGCGAACCGGACGATGCATCGCGACATGACTGTTGATGGTCTCGGTGACCGTCAACGCAGCATGAGCCCAGATGATGACGCTTCGAATGACGCGTGGGAAACCCTTTTGACTACAATTACGCCCGATGACAATCTTCCTAGCGCCGATTCTTCCTTTGCTTCAGCGTCGGCATCCGGGCTGAATGCATCAGGGAGCGCGGGGTCAAGAAATCCAGGAAGCTCTTCTCAGACACTTCCTAGCTCCCTCGATTCAAGTACAGCAACGGTGCGGATGGTGCTGGATCCGTACCCAGAATATATCAATCCATGTGACTATCCTAGTTCCACAGATTCCGATTCTGCATCGGAAGGAGATTTTAATCAGCTCTCTTTGTGGCGGCGCTCCCGTCGCCGAGTGCACCAAATGGGTACTTCCAGACGCTCAGATGACTTGCACTCAACAATGAGTAGCCATCCTCCTATTCCCACAATCTCATTCGCCTTTTCCAACTCTTCTACCGATCCAGAACTGCAGCAGATGCAAGCGATATTGGATCGGCTTGCTCGTAGGGAAGTCATACCTGATGACTGGTGGGCAGCAGCCGGACTGTCTCCCACCATTGGCCATAGGCTTGGCACAAACAACGGTTCCAATGACACCGAAACTATGGATGCGTCGGCTAGACCGTTATGAAAATGCTTATCTGATCTTTTGACCTGTGATATGATTATTCCTTGGTTCTCAATCAGGGGCAATTGTTCGGAGTGTTTCCGGTCTCAGCGAGAAGGATGATGGGCGTTCCTGGGTTTCCGAAGCTGGTTTTACTTTCAATAGCTCGAGTGAGCGGAGCTCTTTGCTTTGGGTGTTGCTTGATAGTCCTATAAATCGTGTCAGAATATCTGTGCACATATGCCCCAGTTGTTGCTGGTTAGCTGTTTAAAAACAAAGAACAGTGATTTGCCCAACCAAAACCGAGTGTCGTCTAGATTAGCGACTGCGTATTCTCTGAAATCAAACTGGGACTCTAAAAGACGTGCATGGCTAGTTCTCATGTTCGTTTGAAGTTGAAGATCGGTCATTAGCATACTTGAAGCTCATAAATTTGAATACCTATCAGTGATCATAATGTGCAACCCTAATTGAATTCAAACAGGGAAATAGCTCATTCACTTAGTCTTCATCACTGTAGGCAACTCGACCAGCAATGATGTTTGTAGAAAGCCGCCGAGTCCTCTTGTGACGTAGCTGGGGTTTCCGCTGCTGCGAAGAGAAGACCCCACTCCAATGACCGAGCCCCGCCAATTGCGTTATATTTATTTCAATCATTAGCTTCCCCAAGCTGCGATAAATTGTTATTTTGACGTATCTATGCATTTGTGTCGTGTTAGAACCTACCATAGAAGCACCTCTTGAGAGCAGTCGCATACTATAGATTGCATTTTCCGATACCCGAGATACAGGGAGCTTTCACCTTGCCGTCTTCTTTGTTGAAGTTCTCTCTGTTGATCTCGAGGTCGCATCTAATTTGCATCGATCCTCGACCTTTCGCAGCATGGAGGAGCAAGTAGACAGGCTAGTGGATAAAGTATGGAGTGAGTCTACTCAGCTGCATCTGATATTTGATCGCCCATACATCTCCAATGTCATATGCCAAATGTTAATAAGCTCTGCAACATGTAACTAACTACCTTTGTCTCAGAGAAGTTCCATTCTTTACCGGAAAACGCTCGCTTGATGATTGCTATTAGTGGCATTCCAGGTTCTGGGAAGACAGGACTCGCCAGCATTATGGCCAATCGCATCAACCAGCTCTACTCAGAACAATATGCAAATCAGCCGTCCATAGCGGCGGACATCCCTATGGATGGCTATCACCTCACACGAGCACAACTGGCTCAAATGCCGGATCCAAACTACGCTGCTGCGCGACGTGGTGCGGCTTTCACCTTTGATGGCGAGAAGTTTCTGAGGCTAGTTCAGGCACTGAGGGAGCCAATAACATCGAAGACGGGCATATTGTACGCTCCAAGCTTCGATCATGCGGTCAAGGATCCGGTTGATGACGATATACCCATTGCTCCCACGAGCAGGATAATATTCTTCGAGGGAAACTACCTCAGTTTGAACAAGGAGCCGTGGAGCTCTGCAGCAAAGCTCATGGACGAGCTATGGTTCGTTGATGTCGATTTTGAGACTGCCCGGAAGAGGCTGGTCCGGCGACATGTTCAAGCGGGGATCGCGAAGGATGAAGCTGAGGCGGACAAACGGGCGATAGAGAACGATCTCGTCAACGGACGGGAGATTGTGGATAACAGGATGGATGTTCAAGAGATTATTACCAGTTACTATGATACCCGGTGGGATAGGTGATTGCCCTATCGTTCTCGATGGATGGTCATGTTTCGTTTTGGGCTTTTCGACCATATACAACCACCACTTGATGACTTCTTTACGGCCTCTGGGTCTGTCAATTTGCATTATGACTTACGTGCTGAGAACCAGAACTACTTGTTTAGGCCTGCCTCCTAAAGAATATGGAAGCAAGTTATGCTCACCACCCCAGATAGCAAATCGGCACAAAACATGTAGGCAACCTCCACTGCATCAGGAAGGGAGACTAGGTAGGTAAGGTATAGAATATATTACATAAGCTTAACACCCCCAGATACTCCACCAGACCACATCCAGCATTAGTGCCGTATGGTAAGATTGGTCTTGGGCAACAAATTACCTACGGTACCAAGGTTGCTCAGGGACTACCTAAGGTAGTGATCGGCAGGGTCATAACTGTTTTGAGACGCAAGGCGCTCCGCGAAGGTCGTTTGCCCCCTAAGATTCCCGCTTTGCTTCTCCAACTGATGATGATTCTGCTTTGAGATCTTTATCCGTTCTACTGATTGTTGTCTGTCGCTCTTTACGCAGGCATTCATTTGATTCATACCCTTCAACCTACGCTCTTTTCTATAGAATCATCCAGTCGCTCTTTGTTTACAATATTGTCACTCATTCGCCTTACCATATTTGCTTCTACGACTCTTCACTCCTGATCGATAACCCGTATTGATACCTTTGTCCGAAGTCTCGACGCTCACCATCAAAATGTTCTTCTCGAAGTCTACTTTCATTCTCTCATTCCTGGCACTGGGCAACATTGTCGCTGCTGCGCAGACGCCTGCCTGCCTTCTCTCGGTTGTAGGGTACGCTTGATTCGATTCTTGAAATGTGATATTGGCAAAGGGACCATTAGCTAATACCTCCGACAACAGAGCTGAGAAGAACCCCGCCGACCTCAAGGCTGTGTGTGTCACGAATGGCGATGATGTTCAGAAAAAGATCGCGGACACTTGTGGTGATAGCGAGCAAGCAGCCCTGACGTGGTTCGCTGATACCTGCGATGCTGCAGGCTACAAAGTTGGTATGTTCTCCAAGGCGCATCAAGGCGCATCGCGGGATTTCAGAATGATAAATTGGCCACATCATTAACGGCACATTTCTTAAGATATCAAATCCTCTACGACTACCTCTGAATCTGCTACCGGAACTTCCACTAAGGGCTCGGCATCTAACACCGGTTTCGTCACTGCTACTGCGACTGGCTCTTCTAGCTCTGGGGAGAGCAAGTCCGGAACTTCTAGCTCCAGCGCCGCGTCGACTTCCCAGACCGTCTCAGCTGGCTCGTCTGATCGACAGGTCTCCGCAGCAGCCTTTGCGGCTGTCGTCTTCTTCGGCTTTGCTGCGACCCTGTAGAGATGTGATCCATAAGAAATGTTCATCTGATCGACAGTTGCACTGCGACATTCGTGAATCGTCTTTTTATTGCTTCATTTTTGTTCTGTCCATTCTAGTTCGAGTCATGGATTGACTCTGAACCATCTCATAGAAGAGTACATATATCTGTACAAACAGAGATTATTCCTTGTCCTGCGTAAGACACATTCTGCATGATTTGATGTTTCAGTGATGTATCATCGAAAACGAGTCTTATTTCGTGGGGTCAATAAGGGAGCCTCTCAGGGACAAATAAACAAGCAAATGAAGCAATCCCTCCAGATCACGTGACTGCGCTTCTGCGCGTTCCCGGCCCACCGTAGTTCTGACAAATCTGGGATTGATTACAAAGGATGCAGTATCTTCAAGGGGACACCATTTAGTCCAAACACGAAAATTCGCGTCAATACTCACGAGGGTACGCGTTCGCCCTGGCGACATATCAAATACCTCTGCCCCTCCGACTTCTTTCCCTCTCATGTCTTCCTTTGATCCCTTTACTCAACATCTTTCTCTTAGATTACGACCCCTTCATTCATTTCTTCATCCTTTAGATTCAACAGTTAGCATTTGAGTACCTTCCTCACCTCCTGATATAACATTATACCCCGTTGCACATTTGTTCCTTCATCACCCTCGACCTCGAGTCCTCTAATATCAGTCACAATGTTTGTCTATAAGAGAGGTAAGGATTGGATGATCCAGATTCATAGTCTTTCTTTAGCCTAGTTGGCGACAAGAAGTCTTCGACTCTTCGGGGCGGACTGGTTTCTTGCCACTGGACATCGGACTCTTGCTGACTTGCGAAATCTTTAGACGGACGCAAAGAACGCGTACAGTTCGACAAGATCACTGCACGTGTATCAAGACTGTGCTATGGTCTTGATCCCGAACATGTTGATGCTGCTGCTATCACGCAGAAGGTCATCTCTGGTGTCTACCAGGGTGTCACCACTGTTGAGCTGGATAACTTGGTATGGCTCATAACCATTCAAATGATGGAAGACAGTTGCTTACCTGTCATTCCTTTTACAGGCTGCCGAGACTGCTGCGTACATGACCGTCACTCACCCTGATTATGCCATCCTAGCTGCCCGTATAGCCGTTTCCAACCTCCACAAGCAAACCAAGAAACAGTTCTCGCTGGTCATCTCTGATCTCTACCACTATGTCAACCCCAAGAACAAGCAACCCGCGCCAATGATCTCGAAAGAGACGTATGAAATTGTCATGAAACATGCTGATGAGCTCAACTCTGCTATTGTATACGATCGTGACTTCAACTACAACTTTTTCGGCTTCAAGACACTTGAGCGGTCCTACCTGCTACGAATCAACGGCAAGATTGCTGAGCGTCCCCAGCACTTGTTGATGCGTGTTGCCGTTGGCATTCACGGTAACAATATCGAGAAGGCCATTGAGACCTACCATCTCATGTCTCAGAAATACTTCACTCATGCTTCTCCTACCCTGTTCAATGCTGGTACTCCCCAGCCCCAGCTGGCGTCTTGCTTCCTCGTTGATATGAAGGAGGATAGCATTGAGGGTATCTACGACACCCTCAAGACTTGTGCCATGATCTCGAAGACCGCCGGTGGTATCGGTCTTAATGTTCACCGCATCCGAGCCACAGGCTCCTACATTGGTGGCACCAACGGTTCTTCTAACGGTATTGTTCCTATGCTTCGCGTGTTCAACAACACTGCCAGATACGTCGACCAGGGAGGAAACAAGCGCCCTGGCGCTTTTGCTATTTACCTCGAGCCTTGGCACGCCGATGTCTTTGAGTTCTTGGATCTTCGCAAGAACCACGGTAAGGAGGAAGTCAGAGCCCGTGATCTGTTCTACGCTCTGTGGACCCCTGATCTGTTCATGAAGCGAGTTGAGTCCAACGGTGACTGGACTCTGTTCTGTCCCAATGAAGCCCCTGGGCTGGCGGATGTTTATGGCGACGAGTTTGATGCTCTTTATGAACAGTGAGTTTGCGCCGTGGCCACCAGTCATTTGGGTATGTGCTGATTGTGAAATAGGTACGAGAAAGAAGGCCGTGGCCGTAAGACCATCAAGGCCCAGAAGCTTTGGTATGCTATCCTTGAGGCTCAGACCGAGACTGGCAACCCCTTTATGCTTTACAAGGATGCCTGCAACAAGAAGAGCAACCAGAAGAACCTGGGAACTATTCGCAGCTCCAATCTTTGCACGGAGATCATTGAGTACAGTGCTCCTGACGAAGTTGCTGTCTGCAACCTGGCTTCTCTCGCGCTTCCTACCTTCGTCGACGCGGCCCGTGGAGAGTATGACTTCGGCAAGCTGCACGAGGTTGTACGGGTCTTGGTTCGCAACTTGAACAAGATTATTGACGTGAACTACTACCCTGTTCCCGAGGCCAAGAAGAGCAACATGCGGCATCGCCCCATTGCTCTTGGTGTCAATGGTTTGGCCGATGCCTTCCTTGCCCTGCGTCTGCCATTCGACTCTGCCGAGGCTAGACAGCTAAACATCCAGATCTTTGAGACCATCTATCACGGTGCTTTGACTGCTTCGTGTGAGCTGGCCAAGGAGTTTGGTCCTTACGAGACTTACGAGGGCTCCCCCGTTTCTCAGGGTATCCTCCAGTATGACATGTGGGACAGAACCCCCACGGACCTCTGGGACTGGGATTCTCTGAAGGCCAAGATTGCCCAGCACGGTGTGCGCAACAGTTTGTTGGTGGCACCAATGCCCACTGCAAGCACCAGCCAGATTCTGGGCTTCAATGAATGTTTCGAGCCCTACACCTCGAACATCTACTCCCGCCGTGTTCTTGCGGGTGAGTTCCAGGTCGTCAACCCCTGGCTTCTCAAGGATCTTGTTGACCTTGGTCTGTGGTCGGACAACATGAAGAACCGTATCATCGCAGATGGTGGTTCCGTTCAGAACATTCCCAACATTCCCGCCGACATCAAGGCTCTCTACAAGACCGTGTGGGAAATCTCCCAGCGTACCATCCTGCAGATGGCCGCCGACCGTGGTGCTTTCATTGACCAGTCTCAGTCTCTCAACATTCACCTGAAGGAGCCTACTATGGGCAAGCTCACCAGTATGCACTTTGCTGGGTGGAAGATGGGTCTGAAGACTGGCATGTACTACCTGCGTACCATGGCTGCCTCCGCTCCCATCCAGTTTACTGTTGATCAGGAGCAACTCAAGGTTGCCGATACCAACGTTGCTCGGGCCAACGCTGCCTACAAGAAGAGAGCCGCTGGGTCCGTCTCTACCACATACTCTGCTGTTCCTCGTACAACGAGCGCTCCGCTCAATGGTCACAGCGAGGACGGCAGCCCGCGAGCTCTTGCCGCCGATGTCACCGCAGATGATGAAACCGTGGTGAATGGCTCCCAGGAGGAAGACGATGAGCGGGAGAGCGGCGAGCGTGAGAGCGACATTTACTCTCAAAAGGTCCTTCAGTGCAGCATCGAGAACAAGGAGGCTTGTCTGATGTGCCAAGGCTAGTCGGGGTGGTTTATGGTAATTGATTGCAGGCGCTTGAGGCGCTTCTTATTTGGTACAGTTTCTGATGTATTTATATTATGAGCTTGATGGACTTTTCTTATGTTCGCTCTTCCCTGGCAATACTGGCAACTTTTCATGTTACTCTTCATATGCTGTTTGTTTGGAGGAAAAAGGGTTTTCGTGTACTTAGATCCTGACTGGCCGACTGTTACGGTGCAGTATGTTGTCGTGTCTTGACTCGGATGAATAGGAATGAATTTTTTCCAAGTCCATGACATACTCTTTCCTCTTTTGTCCTCATATTCTTAAGTAATGATGTGTCAATAGATGGAGTGGGTCAACAACGATGGGATGCTCGGAATATGAAGTGGAAGGATTTTGCATCCAATCGTGCAAATAGCCACTGAGGGCAGACTGGAACTACCGAGTACGGATCAAGCGAGTGGCTCCTAGGGAATTAGTACCTCAGTACTCCGTAATCCAGCCAGAAATCTACATACTCAGACAATGCTGATGGATCACAAATCCTGAAGCTTGGTCGATTTAATTAAGAGCTGCAGGGACGAGTGTCCAGACTCGACGCTAGACCGTCTAGATTTTTCTGCCATAAACGGCCCGGAGGTCAAGGCTCGGGAATCTGGCCAGTCCAGTTGGTTAACAGTTGCCACAGACAGACAGGACAGATCCGGTGGAGAGTCGTTCTCTTTTCTTTGATGAGGGGCAACATGACTGGGATATCGTCACTCTCGGGATCTGTAGGGTGTAGAGTTGCTACAAAGAGACACACAGACACACACAACCCCCCTGCCCCTCTCCACCTCCTCTTAAGGGAAAAAAATTTAGAAAATAAAAAATTCAAGAATTACATACTGAACGAGCGTGGAATAATCATTAATCTGAGTCGAGACTTGTGAGAATCAAACCATTTCTTCCTCTTTGTCAAGGGTAGTCTGCCTATCAACAGTCCCGGTCAAAGTCCGACAGTCCCGCCAGGGGGACTGAATAGCCTTATTGGACAGTTGTGTTGTCAAAGTCCTGATTCCAGAGCCCGGATGCCACCGGTCGAAAAAATGTAGTAAGGATGACGATGAGTCTGCGAAATCGAGCCAGTTCATCGGTTACATCCGCAAATCACGCTGGTTGCTGCTGCGTTGTTTTCTCAATTGGCAAGTGGCAGCCAGTGTTGGGCTGGTGTGCCTGGGTGGCGTGCACAGTGTCTCGTACCTGACCAATACTCCCGGGTTGTACAGGGACCACCTAAGAACACATGTCAGACGGTCGAAAAAGTGGCCGGATACGAATCGGATCTTCTTGTCGTTGGTTCTGCTGTTTGCCTCATTACGAGTGGTCGGGTTCGTATCCCTGGGCCCTGGTGGTGGAGATCTGAGACCTCATCTTTTCAGAGATTGACTCGGGTTGTACGGAAAAAGAGTCTCTTGTCCGGTCCAACATCAAGCAAGTTACAGATTTGATTCATGTCGAGAACAAAAAAAGATCATACACAGCCTCCCATGTTTCATTATTGTGCGAAAGGATTGTGGCTGAGGCTGAGGCGCATCCAGATTCAGGCACCGAAGGGGAAGTCTTTGTTAGCGGAAAACAGAGGCGACGTAGTTGCCTCAATCAGCCAATCATACACTGTAAGCTTACCACTCCTAGCTTTATTAGGCTTAGAGTTAAGGAGAGTTAACACCAAGCAGGGGTGCCTCACCGGCGGCTTTCCCTTTGAGCTAATCAGCCAATCGCTCCCCATTTCCAACGCCTCAAAATTCAGGTACCCGCTCAGCCTGAAATTTCATCCCAATCACACGTCATTATGGCATCTTACTGGTAAGCATCGACCGATCAGAAAGTGTCCGGTCGATGTGTTGGTCGGCAGAGTCAGGTACCATCGGTGAGCTGGCCAGTTTGACTGATGTCCCAAGGTTGCAAGCTCTCCCCATATGACCAGAAACCAGACCAACCTATTACTGGGAAACGGCCCGGCCCAAGAATGCTGGCAACCACTTCATGGTATTACCTACGGTACCTGTATCTCACCTCCAACAGGAAGAGAACGGTGGGTGGGTGGGACCAGACAACCTTAGAAAGCAGTCTGATTTGTCCAGCAAAGCTCACGGACACATTGCAGACAGGTTATGATCCATGGGTTCATCCCATGCTGGCCAGTATCCATAAATTTTATGACTGGCCCACGGACCCACTGGGCCCGCAGATAATAATCAGTAAATAAGTATTATTTTTGTGGGGGTAAAGAGAGTATTCCTCATTTTCACTTACCAAAACCCTTAGACCTACCTTGGTTAGTTAGTAGGATGTCCCTTAGTGAGAGGCTAACAGTTACCCTGCTCTACCCTGTTCTGGTTAGTCTGACAACTGTTGGAGAGTCTCGACTCTCGATGCGTGGAAGACATGGCGACTTGCTGGTCCATTCCCAGGTGGATTCTCTTAAATACTGAATTCCTCCCTCCGCGCCAATTTCCCTCTCTCTTCTCCCCTTCGTCTACCACCACAGTCCTTCCCTTTGACAGCTTCCTGTCGTTCCTTCATTCCAGTCTCCAGCCTCCAGCCTTCTCTTGGAGCATCAGTCAATTCTTCATACTGCTGCGCAGTCTCTGTCTGTCTATCTGACTGAACCGCATTCCTTCCTTCACTCAATCGATCTATCAAAAACCCAGTCGATAAATTCGATAAACCACCTTCTCTACAAAAGAACAATCGCGTTGAATCATATACTCTCGCAATGGCTCCCATCTTCAAGCCTCTTGCGCTCGCTAGCGCTCTTTTCGCTGCCATCAGCTCGGCCGCCCCTGTCGATCTTAACAAGCGTGAAGTGGACGTGGTGTGGACAACGGTCACGACTGTCGTCTGGACCACCGTCGATGTGACCACTACCATCTACCCTACTCCGCAGGCTCCCACTCCCCCTGTCGTTGAGTCTACCCCGACCCCGACCCCGTCAGCTGCTCCCGAGCAGCCCAAGCCGATCGAGGCCTCTACACAGCCCGAGACCCCTGAGCCTCAGCCGACCCAGCCTTCTGTCGCTGCATCCACCCCTGTCGCTGCTGCTGCGGCTGCTCCTGCTGCTCCCGCCCCTGAAGAGCCGGCTCCTCAGCCTGCGCCCGCGGCTCCTTCCACTTCTACTACTTCCCAGGCTGCCCCGTCCCCCCCGCCAGCTGCTAACAGCGGCAACAGCGGCAGCACTGAAAAAGCCGCCAGCAGCGGATACAGTGGCCCCTGCTCCAAGGACTCCCCCTGCGTTGGCCAGCTCACGTTCTACGACACGGCTACCTCCGCCAGCGCTCCCAGCAGCTGCGGTTTGACCAACGACGGCTTTTCCGAGAATGTGGTCGCGCTTCCCGTGGGCATTATGACCGACGGTGACTGCGGCAAGACCGTGACCATCACCTACAACGGTATCACCAAGACCGCTACCGCCGTGGACAAGTGCATGGGCTGCGCGCCCACCGATCTAGACGCGTCCCGGCACTTGTTCGGCGAGCTGGCTGATTTCGGTGCGGGCCGTATCAGCGGCATGTCGTGGTACTTCAACTAAAGCGTTGATCGCTTTCTTGAATTAAAGGACTGTAACGTGTTCGGACTTTGGGACAATCTTTTCTTCCCTCCGCTTCTTAAACTTATCTTCTTCCACTCGCTCTTTTGACCTTTTTATACCAAGACGAATCCATGAGCCACATTGGCCTCGTGGATCGGTTTATGTTCATAAGATGTTGGTCATCTTTTTCAAGAGCCAAATTCTTTTTTTTTTCTTCTTGCTGCAATGAGACAAGCGAGGAAGCAGCCAATACGAACACGCAATTGCTTGCATTTCCGGCCAGCTCGGAATGGCAACTGCAGTCCTTTGTTCTCCTTTTTTTTTTTTCTTCTACGACGACCACGATCAGATCAACGGCACGGGAAAAACACAGAGACACGGGAGGTCTAGGCGCAACAGGTTGCGATACGATTGGACGAGAATCAGGAAATTCCGCCCATCATCATATCCAACGAACGGCAGTTTATTCTTAGATTAGGGGCTATGGTTTACCGTTTACGAACAATGATAGAAAAGTTTGTTCTTTAGTTTAGGCAACAGCTTTTTCACCTGACCTTAGCCTTGAATTGTAACCTGTTAAGCCTATTTAGGTCTTATTTGCGAGGGCTAGGCCGCTTTACAGCCCTTCTCATATTGACCATCAGGGGCATGATCACCATGTCTAATCTCGACGATCACGTGCGAATCTCCGTACTCCGGAGGTACTACGGAGTAGATACTACCTAGTCCTCCATAGAGTTCTATACGTAGACAATGGAACAAATTAGATATACAATTCAGCCCGCTGCAAAAGCAACGCCTGCAAGTCGTCCGTCTCGCGTATCACGGCCGCCAACACCCTCGCCAGCCCGCCCTCCTCGCACTGCGGCCGAGCGGAATGCACGTGCACTTGCGAGCCAGGGGCAGGGGCAGCACCGCCGAGGTTCAGGCCATCGCGCTTGGTAATGGACAGGGTGCCGCGCACACAGCCGTACTGCGCATCTGCAGCCCGCAGCGAGCAGATCTGGTCGCGAGCGCACTGCGCGTTGCATTCGGGCACGTTGAACCCGCGGGTTGTGCGCGCCCACCACGCCTGGAAGACGGAGTTGTCGGTTTCCATGAGGGCCGTGACGTTGTGCCAGAAGGCCGGGGTAAGTTCTGCGGTTGGGTCGGTGAGGGGTGGGCTGAGGAGGGCGCCGTAGCTTTCCTTGGCGGAGTAGTATTTGTTCCATTCGGGTTGGTCTCGGTGGAGATGTTGGCGGTGTAGACGGTGTAGTCTAGCACGGCGAAGGTTACCGGGTCGATGTCGTAGAGGCGGAAGGCTGGGGTCCCGAGGTCGGGGTCAGCGAGGGGGTGATGTACCCGACGGCGGAGGCGGAGTCCGCGCTTGGGTGCGCCGGGTCGGCGTAGGAGACCTGGAAGAGGTCGGTGTGCGTGTGGCCGAAGAACAGGGCGGCGATGGTCGCGTCGTACCGCTGGATGATCTGGTCGAGGTAGTGCGAGTAGTCGTGCAGGGTGTCGGTACCGCCCGTGGGGATGTGCGCGATGAGCCAGACGCGCTGGCCCGCCGTCTCAGCGGCCTGCAGCTCGGAGATGAGCCAGGCGAGTTGCCCGTTCGGATCGTACTCCATCGGTTCCTGGTAGGCGTAGAAGTTGTACGTGTAGTAGAAGACGCTGTTATATGAGATGATGCGCAGCTTGCCTCCCGGGTGGATGGCCGAGTAGGATCCGAACTGGTCGGTCGCGTGCACGACAGGCGCGGATAGCGGACCGCCCACCAGGTTCGTCCAGCCTTCGGCAAGGGCGTCGTAGGCCCATTGCGGGTTGTGAGAGACGGGAATGCGCTCGGAGGGGAAGAGGTTGACGGGCGCAGTGTCGTGGTTGCCCAGAGCGGCGTAGACAAGACCCAGTTGGTCCAGGAGGCTGTATGTCGCGTTGAGATCGTGCAGTACTTCGGTCTGGTTGACGGACCAAACATCATGGGGGACCACGTCCCCCGTGTAAATGGAAAAGGCCGGGTTCATGGCGGCGATGGCGGCCATCATGCTCTCCTCGAGCCTAAGCGGCGGGTCGCATTTGGGATGGCCGTATGGACCACAGGGGAACGAGGTCTTTCCGGGGGCGTCATTCTCGGTATACGCACGGCAGCAGATTGGCTTCGAGCATTCGTAGTTGGCGCCGGTCTCGTAAGCGCGATCCACGTGCGTGTCGCTGATATGCGCGACCCGGATCGGTGGCTGGCCGCTCGGAGGGGGCCGATGCGTCGAGGGTTTGGGGACGGGAAAGGAGATGTTGTACGGTCGAACCTCGGGATAGTCGCAGAGGCCAACCATCTGCGAACAGAACGATTTCGAGGTATGCGAGCCCACTTTGAGCTGCTTAAGCACGTAATATGCGGCAGGACCTTCGGCTCTGATGATACCGGCGCAGACGTCGGGGTCCTCTACCTGACAGAGCAGTCAGTTTTTTTTTTTTTTTTGGATGCCAAAGTCTCATCAGCTATGCTTGACAATGACATACCTTGGCCAGCTTGCACACATCGGTCAGGACATTGATCAAGACATTTGGTCCGAGACCAGCGACCAGCTTGAGAGTTCCCAAGAGTCCCTGTCACAGATCAATCGCTATCCAGATTTCTCGAGGCTTGTAGTTGAGAACAGACCTCGCAACCAGCACAGGTGATTGTCTCTTTGATTTCATCCCAAATCGTGTTGGCCCAGTTCTCGCCAGAGGCGCCGCGAATGGTAGCCAGTGAGGCGAGAGCAGCAACAAAAGTGGTCAATCTCATTCTGATCCAAGCTGTCCAAGCAAGTTAGCCCGAATATTCCAGGCGCGGATCCCTGCTTATGGCAAGAGATTTCAGCTGAGCAGGCCGTCATCTTATAGATGGCTGTCAGTCCAGGTGGAGCCTCGTTTAGCAGCGTCTCTGCAGAAACTCGCCCACAGAATTCTGCAGGCCGACGGAATCCGGCACAGATCATAGCTGTGAAGAGCGCAGAGGTTACATCGATAAGTCTTGGTTCCCTCGGAGGTAGAGAGTCGATTAAGCTGGGAAGTCGAGATTAATAGCAGCGTAGCAGCCATGTGATGGGAAACAACATGCGGGGGTAGGAGACAGTCTCCACATTAAAGTCGCATCTCGAGGTTAAGCGAGGATCTCTGCATCTTCATCGCAGATTCATGACTAATAGTAATCAGATGATTGATCTAGACTGCGATGTTGTATGTGAAGGAGAGGAGAATTCCCTGGTCGTCGAGGAGTGATGGGATGAACATATCGTCCAAGCGACCGATATGCGGTCTTTAGAGAAATGTCCGCCATCTACAGCAAGACCAGAAGCATTTGTTTAATGAGGCATAGATAATGCTGATGAGAGTATATCAGATGCTATTGACCAAATCACTAGGCAATGAAATCGACTCAATACCGGCCCTTGAGTTTGAAAATTACCAACCTGGCTTCCAAGGCATCAAGGCGGACTCACCTACTCGATGAAACCGATCCATATCCATAATCTTAATGATGAGTTATACTCGAAACTCAACCTTCATCTAGTCCTGCATATGTTGCTTCCATCCCTGAGTACCCAGAGATCATTCAATAATCTGCAAGGGAGTTTTGTTCCGAAGCGCAGCAGATCCAAGTGGATGATCCGGATTGCTGGAAAGAGGGGAACGATGATCTTCCCCTGGAACAAGAAGATCAATATTAAGGTTTCCTCTGCGATTCGAGTCCAGTTTGATGGGACAGATTCGTCAGTTTCCTGTGGCTGATGGATCATGGACGAGTAACGATGAGGGAGGCGTTGGTTCCATAACATGCAACAAGTGAAACTTCAACGGCTCCATGGAAACGGAAAAGGCCGCATGGGTTATTGAGAGAAAGCAATAACTGGGGTAGACTAGTTCAGAGCGTGGGAAAGATTGTTGGAGATGAAGCCTTTTGAAAGGTTGAAGGATCTGAGACATGGCTCATCATTACGTCGATGGTATAGAGAAGTAGATATTTCCATTATTATTATTATTATCACCTTATGATTATTTGGTGACATGGCAATAATAATTCCTTAGAAAGTCAGGCATCATTCTGGTACTTAGCTTGAGGTAGACAGTCTACGTTAGGAACTTAGGATGGAGAATTCTATAACAAAAGTACCTCCCTATCACCACCTCGCGAGCAATTCATACAGAAATGATCAATGCTCATCATAAAGAATGACAAATATGCGGCTCACATTCCGACGATCGCCCTTCCATGGTTTTTTTCCCCTTCCCTGCATGCCCAGAAATATTGTTATTGTCCTATTCCCCATCAGGATGGTCAATATTCAAGAATCCGATGTTTTTTCCTCTTCACCAAAAGAAAAACAACTGCTATCTATTTGTCTCGAGAAGATCATCTCGTTAATAGCATCAATTATATAGACTGTCTTATCCCTATATACATACATAGGTATGGTTCTGCCGACCCACGCGAGCCACACAAATAAAGTTGCTGTTGACTAAGTACTACCAATACCTACCAATTACCACCTCTCTCCGCTTGAGGAAATCCCTCTTAGTATTTCCCCCCTCACATCCCCAGAATCTTCTCTCTACCCGTCATTTCTCTTGGTCGACTTGACTTTCTTTTCCTCAATTTCCCATTCTCTCAATCTCATCGATCTCTTCGCATCCCATCTGTTATTATTGCTCATTCCAACCTCAGTCCAATTCCTCTTTTGCACTCTTTCCTCGGCGTCTTCGTCACCTTCCGCTTCTTCTCCGCCCTTCCTTTGGACCCGCGACCACTTTTCAAAGTCATTAAGTTCTACGCTCTTCGCCGTCTTCGGATTTCCTCAACTGCTGGCCAGTCGTTCCGCTTTCCCCCTTCCGAACTTGCGATTCGGTGACAATGGGGTCGTTTTGCAGTCGAGTCTTGAACATATATCCTCCGTCTGGGAGCTTAATTCTATAGATCGCTTTTGAAGCGGGTCTGAAATCTTCGTGGGTTGGTTCTGGGTCCGGAGGCCAGAGGACAGGCTTCAACTGGTCTGTGCTTGTTCGTCCAGCATGGCGGATCGCAGACCAGAGGTACTGGTCGTCTCGATCATATTTTTCGCTCTCGCGACTGTCTTTGTAGCTCTGCGATTCGTGTCGCGGATCTTCGTCGTGCGGAGGGTTGGCCTGCATGACTATCTGATGCTCCTGGCTTGGGTATGTCGCGCACTCTTTGAGGCGTTCCGCAGTTCTCGACACTTTCCTGGTTGCATGGGAAAGCCGCTAATCATTCTCAGTTGATCGACTTTGGCTTCTCGTTCTCGCTCTTCTACGCGACCAGCAAGGGTCTGGGTCTTCACGACTATGATATCCCACCCGATGATCGAACCGGTCTCAACCGTGCCGACTATGCCTTTACCGTCCTCTACGTGAGTGATCTGGTCCCCAGAATGCACGAATGGCTGTCGCTGATACCATACCCTAGAATCCTGCGTTGATGGCTGTCAAAACTTCCATCCTCGTCTTCTACCTGACCTTGACCAAGGGCGAAAAGGTCTTTCGCTGGGCCAATTACGTGACTCTCTTTGCCGTCAATGCAGCTGGCTTGGCCCTCACTCTCGTCAACGTCTTTCAATGTCATCCGGTGCACGCTGCGTACTCGTATCCTTTGCCGCCGGACGCGCAATGCATCGATGTCCTCACTTTATACCTTTCTTCCTCGCCGGTCAACATCATTACTGATTTAGCCATCTTGTTCATCCCAAACCCGATTTTGACGCAGATGCGCCTACCTCGCAAACAGAAGATTATCCTGGTTATCACCTTTAGCTTCGGTTTCTTCGTGGCCGTGGTCGACGTGATCCGAATCGCCTACATCCAGGATGCGGCCACATCCCGTCGGATCGCGGTCAAAGATCTCCATTATCAATCTGCCTCGGGCGACGATTTTAGCTGTATGACTTCCAACCTATCCGCCGAGTTTTCGTAGGATCACTGACGGCACATCTAGGGTATGCATCTCTCTCGTTCATGTGGTCGGTTGTCGAAGTCAACGTGTCGGTCATGTGCGCGTGTGTCCCCAGTCTAAAGCCCCTTGTGGCTCGTCTCATCCCGAAGTTGATCAGAGACACGGACGAGAACACTCCGAACACGGCTGATTTGAATCATCCTCCCTCGGTCGAACCTCCTGCCGCCTTGTCCCAGGGAGCTGTCGCGGTCCCTGTCAATGTACCGCCGTCGCCTTCGCAATCCGGCAGCACCCGGAATAAACCATCACGGTCAGGAAGCCGTAGCAGTGGTAGTGTCGCTGACGCCCGAGGAACGCAACCACGGTCCATGGACATGATGGAGTTCTTGACGTCTCCCGAATCGGTCCGTCACGATACGGAAGCCAATACGGCTACCCTGACCAGCACGTCTTCTCCGCACAGTATCACCTTTTTCGACTTTGTGAACATGAACAACCCGCCCAGCATGCTCAAATTGACGAACAAAGAATCGATCGCCCCGAACGCACTGACGACCATCCTTTTCTTTATGTGGGGCTTCGCGTATGGGCTACTGGACATTTTGAACTCTCAATTTCAGCAGATCGTCCGCCTGGATTCGTGGCGCTCGCTGGGTCTTCATGCTGTATACTTTGGTGGGTACTTGGTGGGCCCACCACTGGTCGGTCGAACTGTGCTGAAGCGATGGGGGTTCAAGTCGACATTTATAACGGGCCTATGCATCTATGCGTGTGGGACGCTCATCTTCTGGCCCTCGGCCGTATTGACCTCGTATTCTGCTTTTACAGTCTCGAATTTCATCGTAGGCTTCGGCCTGGCTGTGTTGGAGACGGCCGCCAATCCGTTCATTGCTCTCTGCGGGCCGCTGGAAAACTCCGAAATCCGTCTCAATATCTCGCAGGGCGTGCAGGCCATTGGAAGCGTTGTTTCGCCTCTTCTGGCCAAAAAGGTCTTGTTCAAACAGGTCACTGATGTGGGATCCCTGGTGGACGTCCAATGGACCTACTTGGGCATCGCTCTGTTCGACGTGCTCCTAGCCGTGGCCTTCTACTATATGCCCATCCCCGAGGCGTCCGATGAAGATTTGGAGGAACTAGCCGACCGTCGCCGCGAGGATAATATGACCAAAGTGCTCGGAGTGCCTGTGGTTTGGTTGACCCTGGGGCTTGGGGTGTTTTCCCAATTCTTCTATGTGGCAGGCCAAGAAGTTCTTTCGCAGAGTTTTGATTCCTTTGTCGTTGCTGCGAATTCAAGGTAAGAATTCCCCTCCGCTGCATTCGATGACTAGCCCAGACCGCTAACCCGGTTGTAGCTCCAGCCTAGGCGCTTTCGAATACTTGACGATCGGACACACCGTCTTTGCGGTTGGGCGGTTCCTGACTGCCTTCATGCAGTGGTTCCTGAAACCACGATGGGTTCTGATGCTTTCGTACATTGGCATGATTGTGTTTGCAGTGCTATGCATGAAGACAACCGGCTCCACGGCGGTCGCCATGAGTCTGATGGTCTACCTCTTTGAGAGCGGCGCATTCAGCACAATTTTTGCCCTGTCCCTCCGTGGCACCGCCCGTCATACGAAGACGGCTGCTTCGCTGCTGGCCACGGCCATCAGCGGTGGGGTTTTCTTTCCCTTCGCGCAGTACGCCGCCCAGCTTGCGGGGGTGTTTCCTACTCGTACAGCGTTCTTGTTGCGCTATTCTGCGCCGGCGCTATCTTTCCCTTGTACTTGAACTTTGTCCCTGCCGCCAAGAAGCAGGTCGACCCGGTGCCCAACGAGTATCTCCGCCGTCACCGCCGTCGTCGTAGCCGCGTGGCCCCGAACAACACCCTCGCTCGCGTTCCCCGCGAGAAGGATAACCCATCAGTTGGCGGCGTCTTGTCGCGCCGTCGCAGCGTCCTGAACGATCCACTTCCTACTGTCAACCTCCCCGAAACAACTTATTCTCCGGTGTCGAGCCCGGGCAGAACGAACCCTCCAAAGAAGCAGTCATCGTCATCATCAGCCAGGAGCGGCGGCGGACTCATGCACGACCTCGCCCCTGGCCGGAATCATGACCCTTGTATATTTTTTTTGCATTTCCGTTATCCTGCATGATACCCAACCTTGGTCGATTTGGAACAAAAAATTCTCCTATAGTCTTGTTTAATACCTTTTTTTTTGAGCATTTAGCGACGGTGTTCCGAGTGACAAACGGGGCTATCATATGTTCATGGGGTGCATATATGTATATTCGATACCTGAGGGCGGCAGTTTTGTCAGTATTTTACTCCGGGTAGGTAGATGAGGGATGGTGCCTGGTATGTGAAAGACCACTAACGATATTTACTTGTAATCTATTCCAATACTAATGATACATGTCTTAATCAACTTCATTCTCTTCTGCCTGCATTATTTTTAGGTACAAGAGTTACAAGTTACAATGCGAGCTTGAAGGGTGGAAAAATAATTTTGATAATGGTATATATTGAATCATGATATATGCTAATGCTCTAAATCATGAGAAGTTTATACAAGAATGAAATCCGAATACCCGAAACCCGGCGCCTCTATCGTCCAAATTCAATGCGCTTGGGATCAACCAAGAAGAGAGGAAAAGAAAAGAAAAAAAAAGGGGTAATCGCTCAGAAAAAAGTTCGTCATCATAATGTGGAGATGTGAGTGGGGTGATATGTTTACCACCAGTCACCCTGCTCCTTCATGGCCTCGGCAACCTTGGTGAAACCAGCGATGTTGCTACCGGTGACCAGGGAAGGCAGGACGCCCTCGGCGGGAGTGGCGTACTTGACAGCGGTGTCGAGACCGTTGCGGAAGCAGGACTCCATGATGCCCTTGAGGCGGGAGTCGACCTCCTCGGCGGACCAGCTGATGCGGGCGGAGTTCTGGGCCATCTCGAGGCCGGAGACGGCGACACCGCCGGCGTTGGCGGCCTTGCCGGGGCGTACCAGATGGCGGCGGCGCCGGGGTTGGCCAGGCGGTGGGCCTCGAAGATGTCGATGGCGGCCTGGGTGCAGCCCATGTTGGAGCCCTCGGCGATGAACTTGCAGCCGGCGTCGATCAGGGCCTGGGCCTCCTCGCCGGAGACCTCGTTCTGGGTGGCGGAGGGGAGGGCGACGTCGACCTTGCCGACGTGGACCCAGGGGCGGGCGCCCTCGATGTACTTGAACTTGGAGGCAAAGGCCTCGGTGGTAGCGACCTCGGACAGCTGCTTGCGGTCGACCTTGAGCTGGGCGATGATGTCGATCTCGGCGGGGGTGAAGCTGCCCTCGCCGTTGACGATCAGGGAGCCCTTGCTGTCGGACAGGGAGACGACGGAACCGCCGAGCTCGATGACCTTGAGGGCAGCGAACTGGGCGACGTTCCCGGAACCGGAGATGGCGACGCGCTTGCCGGCAAAGGACTCGGCGCCCTTGGTGGCATACTTGATCATGTGGTCGACGTAGTAGACGACACCGTAGCCGGTGGCCTCGGGACGGATCAGAGAACCACCCCAGCTGCCGCCCTTGCCGGTGAGGACACCCTCCCACTGGTTGCGGATCTTGCGGTACTGGCCGAAGAGGAAACCGATCTCACGGCCGGTGACACCAATGTCACCGGCGGGGACGTCGGTGTCGGCGCCAATGTGCTTGGACAGCTCGGTCATGAAGGCAACGCAGAAGCGACGGATCTCGTTGTCGGACTTGCCCTTGGGGTCGAAGTCGGAACCACCCTTACCACCACCCATGTTCAGACCGGTCAGAGCATTCTTGAAGATCTGTTCGAAACCAAGGAACTTCAGGATGGACAGGTTGACGGAGGGGTGGAAACGGAGACCACCCTTGTAGGGGCCGAGAGCGGAGTTGAACTGGACACGGAATCCACGGTTGATCTGAACCTGGTGGTTGTCATCCTCCCAGACGACACGGAACTGAACCACACGCTCGGGGACGGAGACAACGGCGAGAGCCTTGCGGTATTCAGGGTTCTTCTCGAAGAGAGTCGAGTTCTCAAGGGTAGAGGCAAGCTCTGTATTCACTTGTTAGAATCATCCATCCAGAAGCCACATCAAAACGTGAGATTGTGTAACATACCCTTGTAGGCCTGCTCGAACTCGGGCTCGTGAGGAAGGTTGGACATTTTGAATATGGTTTTAGATGGTATTTGTCTCTGGAAAAGGTCAAGTGGCGACTGGCGATTAACAGTCTATGGAAGAGACAATAGGAAGGAAGAGATGATGAGATGAGTGACTGAGCGAGAAGAAGCGAAGAACAAGAGCGCGTGGAGATGTATTTATGCTGGAGATGGACGACACAGTAGGAGGGGTGCGAGGGGCAGCGGAGGACGGCGAAAGAGGGATGCCGGAGTCGGACGAGTGGGAGGACAGCATACAGATAGGTGCAGGGACCAACGAGGGGGCGAGATCAGCAGTAGAATTGCCGGCATACAAGGCCGGGATTGGGAGGAAACACTGCCAGAACAAAAGGAAAAGGACGATGATTGGACAGGGGAAACTTCCGAAGTTCGGGTGGAGGTAAAGTGTTATTCGATACTTTAAGGTCACAGATTGCAGGCTGCTTATCTATCGGCGGAAACCCGCCCAAGCCTGTCCGCTTTCGGGTTCCGGGAAATCATCGTGGGCGTGGCCACCGGTCAGAGATTTTCTCGTTCCATATCGCTGCCGTTATGGGATTTAATTTGGAAATGCCAGATCATTATTCTTATTATTGACAGGATCGGATAATTCTAAACCCCGTTTCTCTTATCTCTCCAACCGTAAGAATTGCTAAGGAGATTTAGCGATCGTCCAGTCATGCCAAGCTTTGGTGGCCACTGACTCTCACCAACCACATTCATGATCTGTCAGCGCATCACGTGTGGAATAACCCAATCAGGTCGCGTCCCTGGCAGTTCCGCCGACTCCATCAGGAATCTTATCTGATCGTTTTACCTGATTATCAGCTCCCACTAACCGCTTTAGTCTACAGCTCGTCTGCCACCTTGGCCTCTAGGTAATAAGGTACCCCTCATCTGATTCATTACTACCTTTACTCTATTCTAAAGTGCTATCGGGAGAAACCAATCCGAACGTGGGTGACAGTACCAGGAGGAAAGCCGTCCACACAATGAGGAGGAGTATCCCAGCCTCTTTGTACTACTAAGTAATTCAACATTGAACTGCGTTTCTAGGAAGGTATGTGTAGTTATTCTACAGAATAAGCAAGAGCCCGATAATTGGGGGAAAATCATAGATGAAACACTGCAATCGGGATTCCCCGGTCTACCGGTGAAGCGTGGGCCATCCGCATGCCGTGGGGTTGGGCTGCACCGTGCTCATACGGCCGAGACGGCCCCCTCCAGAGTACGTATTATCCTCGCACATCACCTCTCACGCGGGGAAATTAGAATTGCCATATAATTCGTCATTTGTGACTGTATGAGTCTCAGAATCAGACTGCCAGACACTGCAATGTCGCCTGGGGCGGGTAAATGAAATGCAAATTGCAACATAGCAGCCCTCGGGGACTCGGTGTCAACTCCGCTCTCGGATAGATCGGACTATGGGCGCCAAGATGGATGATTGCCTGGGCTGCAACAAAGTAACCTTGCATGCCTTAGGCTGTCACTTCGGAGTAAGTCTCGTTCTCCGAAGTTTGGTACATCACTGGAATAGTCATTGATAGATAGTTCCCCTTCCCCGGCATTCGATTGACGATCCGGAAACTTATCTGACAATGGCTCCCCGATGGACAATACATGACTCCTCGCTTATCCCTCTCCGTGCCTACGCGCCCCTCACCGCGCTGCATCATAACCGTCAATTGCACCGTAACCGTCAATTTTGAATAATATCACATATGAAGCCATTCCATCCACCAAACATGCCTAAATCTACTAATTTTATTGAATCTGACCTCCTTTTGGCCCGCGAAACTGCTCAGGCTCAAAAGAAAAGCCCGAATATCTCCAAGATTGCGCGTGAATATGGTGTTCCTATTAGGACCCTACATGATCGCGTTAAGAACGGCGCGCAACCTCAAACAGCCAGAAAACCAGTTAATAAAGCTCTTAAGGAATACCAGGAGGCTGCTTTCATACAGTGGATAGTCTGTATGCAAGATTGGAACATGCTAGTGACGCCTAAGCTACTAGAAGAGTATGCAAATCAGGCATTTCAACGCGCAGGTAAAACTAGACAGGTTGGTAAGACTTAGGTATATCACTTTAAGAAATGACTCCCAGAACACCTCAATCTAGGCCCCATGAAGTAAAAAATGAAGGAATCAAAGCATATCAAGGCTGAAGATGCAGGGTTATTAGGGAACTGGTATAATTCGCTTGCAAACATGGTTAAAAAGCAGTTAGTATATAACTTTAATGAATGCGGCTTCCAGCCTGGCAAGGCAGATTTAGGAAGGTGATTGGTTCAAAAAGTGCCCCTGAACTTGCAGAATCTGAAAGAGGAGAGAATATCACAGCAATCAAATGTGTTGCTGAGGATATTTAAACATAATTGAGTTGCTGCTGAGCACCTGGCTATGGCAAATGAAACTATTAGTCAAATCAGGGCCGCGCAGGCCCTCTACAGCGTTAATATACTAAGCAGCAGGTTAAGCCGCTTAGCCAGAATGGTATATTAAAATTACGTGATGCAAATCGATCAATTGCTTCAAGGAAGGCCAAAGATGCTGCTGCAGAAGAGAGATGTCTATAAAGGCTGTGGGAGAAAGTGCATGGTAAACACCCCACCCCCCCCCCCCCAACCACCACCCCAAGAACCTACACAAGGGAATATGGTATCAAATGGATCAACAGAGGCAGTAGATGATAATAACGATTTTTTGTATATACATAACCCTTAGTGGCCTCAAAATCATGATTATATTCAAAATTGACAGTTACAGTGCAATCAACGGTTATGGGGCCGGAGTGGGTGCGTATGGCACAGATACTAGGCTATTATCATTACTGCTCAGATTTGACGAGTTCCTCTGTCTATGATGTTCTCGAGGTCGATAATCTCTAGCTAATACCACAACACGAAGCGCATACTAACGAACCATCTCCACCTGACTACTCCATATGTTAGGCCATACTGGAGGATCACATGCCAAGCTCCTGTCTAATGCATGCCTTACCAGGTAACAGGGTCAGAAAGTAGTGAACTAAGGAGCACAGGAACAGAGTGCAACTGAACATATCCGATCTCCTCGACTGTTTGTTCTTCTTCCTTGGGGATATTACAGTAGGACCAGCAGATCCGAGGCCTGCAATAGGGGCGTAGACATGGCATGTCACGTATGACTTCAAAGCAATGATCATTGCATCATTCCTACACTGCTATGCATGCCCCTGGACGCAGATTACTGGATCACTCACCCCTTCACCACCCAGTTCAGCCGAAACAGGTACTGACGGGGCGCCGGCAGCCCATAACATGGCAATACAGCCCACTGCCATGCGAGCCAGAACGAGCAGCATGGGAAGGATATGTCAGACTATTGGCAATCCTGTATTCGTATCCTTCCACACAACCGCATTTCGACGCAATAATAATACCTATCATATCCTCATAGACACATCGAGTGACCGCCAGTATCTATTTACAGCTCTCACGATGTACGGAGACACAGTCGAGTCTTCCTACCGCATCATCCTGTCGATCCTCCTATTCCTCGCTCAGAAAGGGGTGAACCGAGCTGAGACCTCGATGTACGCCAATCTCATTGCGCAAGTGTCTATCGACCAGGTACGGGGTGGCGAATTCATGCGACCCAACCCCTGGGTTCCAATCCGTCCGCATACAAAACAAGGAATGATTCTCCTGGTAGGCCAATCGAGTAACGGATATTGCAATGGACAACCTCATTGCTTCCTTTACTGCTCAATCGCAGCTCGATGCAGCATTGTTGCAGGGATGTCCACTGCAATCCTGATAGAGTCGTTGAAATAATATCACCACGACTGTGAATATGTCATCTCTACTCCATAGACTAAGGGGTACTGTGTACACCGTCCACATGCCTTCTAGTCTAGTATTGGCTTTGATGGTACAGTTGATGATGCACGAGCCACCTGTGCGAGCCACGATCCTGTGGCTGTGTCGTCGTATTGCAGATCCTGCGGCGTCAGTATCGGTGTCTCCGAGTTCAACATCCATGCAGAGCTGAGGCCGTATGTTCCTACCAGAGCCCTCAATGGACAGATGTTATTGTCTAAGTCCATGGTCGCAAGGTACTTAACAAACTTCTCTAGTGAAGAGGAAGACCGTGGTTCCTGTCAAGGTGGACAAGTGAAGGTTGATCCGGTAATAATCTCGGTACTGTATCGTAGGTATCAGTAATTTGCAACTCAAACGCCTGAAATATATTACACCCGTGGACCATGCATGAAGTGTTAATTGTTTGTCGAATCTAGGTAGGGATTGTCGATATGGTCTTCGCTAGACTGACCGGTGACTCAACATACCCAGAGTCGAGTCCCAGACCTGTCACTATTTAGTAGAATGTAGGTGATCGCTTCATGCAGGTAGATTCCTGGAATCGCGCGGCTAAGCGGCCCACTATTGGAGCTCGTGCATACTTAAGGAATCTGCTCGATGTGATCAATCTGATCGGTCTGAAATACATATCAGGTAGGGGATAACTAACTGAATAGCGGATTGCGTTGTACAAACGGTAAACCTGCATATCTCCTTTTCCTGCACAACGACCAATCATTTATATGGCAACCTGGCTCTGAAGCAATTCGCAGAGAATGCCTGTTATGGTATGAAGGATGGCTTCCAAACTCGAGTAGACATTCTCACCGATATTCCAGAAGCATGGCCACGTCCCACCTGCGAGGGCGGGACCGGAGCTAGAACTATTAGAAGCTGCTTTGCACTACCACAGCGAACGAATCTCTGCTTGGAAAGATAATTTCCGGCTTGGCGCATATTACTTGCATCGTAGACGTCGCGGTGATGTATCACTCTCACCGCTCATCTCAACATTTCGTGATCACCTTCGTGTTGTTGTGTAAGAATGTATGGTTCTACTAGTTGAGATAGGCGTGTTGTCGTCAGAAGTATGGTAGCGAATGCGGGTAAACTTGATTGACTGGCTTTAATGGTGATGAACAGCAATAAGCTGTTATCATAGGTTCAAGGCAATGTCGATTACAGGTTCGCCGTTCAGGCCTACCCTAGGGCATTATGGGTGATGTGCAAGATTTGTACGTCATGCACAGTGTGACAGATCCGTGTCGATAGAGAGCGGAGAAATGATGTGTCGTTCGGTTCAGGCCTGATATATGGCTAGAGGTAGAAGTCCTTGAGTCTGATCCACTAGAGGGATTCGTATTGAGATGCTCACCGCTGATTGCGTCTCGAAGTGATTGAGGTACCAGAGGCATCTCTAGCCATTGGCAAATGTCGGTGGCTCTTCCGCATGCCCAATGACTCGTAGGCGTTTAAGGAACCCAATAGAAAGATCTGGGGCCGTCATGGACAGAATGAAGTTGATACTATCAAGGTTATTTAAGAGTTCAAATAGAATCGATTAGATTGGACGATCTCGGATCTTGGAGGCTGCTTTAGAAACAGGGGCAGTCGAGTGCCTGGAAGGTAAGTATCAACTTTCCCTCGGTCTTCCTCCAATGGGAAGGAGCTACCTACCTTAGGTTGGAGGTGGGCTCAGGTACAGGGACCTTGCCTGTGGGTAAGTTTGGTATTACCAGGGTACCAGTCCCAAAACTTTGCAAATAGCAATCACACACCAACCAGAATGAGAGAAAGCCAGTCGGTAAAAGTCAACCTAGACAAGGTAGTTCTAGGTAACCTGCGAATACAGTTTGGTCCAATTGATCCAATTGATCCTTGGGGCCAGGTCTGAGCCATAGAAATGCCTTCCTTATCATCGCTTCCAGATGCTGGACAGAGATGTTTCATTTCTGACCCGGGCCAATTTGTTAGGATCCACCAGCAGGAGTGAAAGGACACGCGATGAACATGGCTCTTTCGCCACTGGTCACCCCCATTTGCATCCACTGATTCGATTCGCATCGATCTGAGCCTCCACGTCCGATGGACCAGTGTCTCGTTCCGATCAATCTGAATCGAATTACCATGTCTCAGTGCAATCAACTGCTGTAACTGCCATCCGTTGTTTTCCTTGCTAACTATGGCCTGTCATTTCTCCATAAAAATTCTAATTACCCACATGTAGAGAGGTACTCGGAAAATGGAATCGCTGGAACGATAGCTGTCTCCATGGTCGAATAATATTTTAGGGACTTACTGTTCTATATTGGGCCCTCGAATAAACAGTCCTAATTGCTTGATCGGGTAGACCCGTTCCAGCTCTGTTCGCTCTCAACTGGTTAGTTATACAAGTGCGAGTCCCAGCTCCGCTTCTTTTTTTCCCACGCAGCCTCCTTTGTCATCAATTTCTTCTTCTCTCTCTCTTTTCTTCCTGGTCTCCTGGTTGCAACGATTTGTTACTCGACGTATACCTATAGTCCTTTCTGGTTCCTATCCTCGATGGGTCGGTCCTCCCCGAAGCATTCGTCGGCTCAGTTTCCCCGCTACACACTCGATTTTCAATAATCTCGGTTCGACTACATTAATGGCATAAGCTAGAGATCATCTTGTCTCTAGATGGAGCACACTTAGCAGATGTCTGATAACGATTCCGGCCAAGGTAAAAGCCTAGGTTTTGCCATTAGAAACCTATTCCG
Organism: Aspergillus novofumigatus IBT 16806; assembly: GCF_002847465.1. Classification (NCBI taxonomy): domain Eukaryota; kingdom Fungi; phylum Ascomycota; class Eurotiomycetes; order Eurotiales; family Aspergillaceae; genus Aspergillus; species Aspergillus novofumigatus. Next base: position 2,334,549 of record NW_020194278.1, read on the forward strand.
CTCTACATCTTCCCCCTCCGAGTCTCCTCGACGAAGGGTGTCTCTCCTGATCCGCCGAGGTAGGAGTGTCTTTGTGAACAAGTAATTCTCTCCCCTGTTTGTTCTTGTCCCTCTCCTCTCTACGTCTAGCTGAGCGTTTCCTGGAAACGCTCGAAAGCGCAAAGATCATCACCGGTGGCAGCTTCTTGCATTTCCTTCGTCTCTTCGAAGACCAGCAGGCCAATGGCTAGATAGGGACCTAGAGCTAAGTCGGGTACTCTCTACACAGAAATCCTTCCGATCAGTCAACTCCCTTGTCTGGGGCCGCCAAAATGGACTCCGCTCAGCAATTCGATCCCGCCACAATAATCGACCTCTCTGGGTCGTCCCAGGAAGCAGCGCATGGCACCTTTGACATCTTCGAGTGGTACCCCCACTATCAGAACTGCCAGCGGTACTTCCTAGACCATGCACAACATAGTGTCACCGTTCAAGCACTGTGCGCGTTTTTGAACATTCGTCTACCTTTCCAACGAATACCGCACCCTGTCTCCAGCTCTTCGAGCGAAGCATCAACACCTTCTGCAGGACTGACGTCTTCTGTCTCAGAGTCATCCCCGCATCCGGCCCCCTCTGTGTCACTCATCCCCTATATTCGACGTCTAGTAGCCACGGGCATGGATTCTCCTGGGGTCCTTCAAGGATTCTTCGGCGATGACTGGACCGCAGGCGTTGGATATCTTCACGAACAGGAACGTCGCAACTATCTCTTCGCTGCGAAGAGCGGCGGCTGGGCTGCCGTTAAGAGAGATTACGATATGCCTCCTTTGGAGACCATTCCCTTCCTGCGGCCCCTGCAAGGGACAGTGGATTCCGAGATCGAGGCCGCGGAGAGAAGTTGGAGTGAGTGGCTTGCAATGGAAGATTGGATGGTTGGACCCCGGGCTCCTGATGCTCTCCGAGATTCCTCTTCACATATGTCGTGTCCTCGGAGCTCAGGAGGGTGACCTCCACGGTGATAATGTCCGATGTTACGTTCCCATCGAATTACCTCTTCGAGTTTATTACCCTTCAAAAGGTGTTATACCATACACAACAGACTCGTTCGATCCAGAGAAGTTGGACCCCGCCAGGAGACGATGATCACACGCACTGATCATAAGTTTTCTTGGAGCGCGACAGAAAACCGATGTGCTTCGTCTACACTACCTTGCATCATTCTTGTGAAAGGACACTCCAGATGTCTGAAAAGAAAATAACATTGAGAATGGGAGGTGGCTTCCCGCGTCTAGGTTTCTTCCCTAGTGGCAACCCAACGACCGAGATGAGCGATTATCGAAATGTCTCTTCTATGTAATGCTTCGTCATTGTGTAGATCCAGCCACTTGAGTCTTTGGAGATTGCACAAGGAATTCTCCTGAAGACTTACAGCCCGAACAAAGTCAGCGTTCGAGGCCGTGGTAAGCTATGGCCACCGGGAGTCTCCCGGACCAGAACCCCCTGAGCCAAAACCTTTTAGGGCGAAGGCGTCTGGACCTGGGAGAACGATTATGGAACTATTGCTCAAGTTTCCAAGGCAGATTTTTGAAGGCTTTTCTGTCCATCAATTACCCCTCGACCTGAGACCCCACTGGTTTGTCTCGGTGACCCGTGATTACGACGCCCGCAGGGAACGGCGTGGGAGGGGACTTGGTCAATTCCTTGGTTTGCTTGTGGAGACGAATGGAACTCTGGTAGCGATAGGGCTATCAAGATCTCACTCTGGTTTTCGGTTACCCACTTGATTTCCGGCGGAATTTTAACTATAGATACCTGCTTGAGTGTAGCTGCATCATCAGTGCTCAAGAGAATTCAATGTGTAGGTATGATCTGACATTGGTTAATATTTACCGATACCGAGAAGTGGTGGTATTCAATATGTTGGACCGTGCGTCTGTCTGGCAACCTAGACTCTATCTCACTGTTCCATGTTTAGGGGTATTTGAGTCTTCCAGACTTAAGAGTTTGCATCATTAATAGCTCAACAACGCAACCAATGGCATCAGTTGAGTGGCTAGCTGAATGGCGGGGTCCAGCAGTTTTAGTGGTCAGAATACAGTGGTGGTATTGAAGTTACTCAAAGTTGGCGCGGAGGTTGCAAAAGATCTGCAACTTTACGCAATACCTCTGGTCAGGATTTACCCGTCTACTTAGGTACTCTATCTAGGTTGGAAATTCGACGTATCGGCCGAAATACAGGATGAAGTGCCCCTCCCCAGAGTACGTGTAAAACATTGCAATGCCTCCATTCGCATCCCCACTAACTCCGTAGGCCCTGCAGGCTTCACCCGTCTTGTACTGATGTAAATGATGTTTCTGACTATTCGGAATTATCTTCCTTCATTCTCCAATGTCCGCGGAGATGGCATACACAGTGTCATGGCATGCTAATAACTAAAACTGTGTTGCATGAGACTTGCAAATTACGCCAACCAACCCAAGCAGTCACACTCAATTCTGGACCCCGGGTATCACCACCGATTGATTGATTGATTGTTGACGACCTACCTATTCTGTAATGAGATTGTGGGCCGCGTCCCGTGTTAGGACATGCAAGTCACTTATAGGCTTTGCATTTGAGTGTACTCCATAGTTGATAGTTCTAGATAATTCCAATCGCAGGTTAGTTACAGGACTGAAAGAGGGATGTCCATTATCCGCACATGATTGGGCGGGGAGTAAAGGACTAGGTTAGCCCTGGTGCCAGCATCTGGCTGATCTGAGATGTTATTTGTCCGGAGGCTTTATTAGATCAGGAAGGCATGAGCCAATCTCGTGCTTAGCTGGGGATTGTTGATGTTAGTGATTAGGGTGATCTCCTAATCCAGGTTGACTTGCAAATACTCTCTATACTTGTCGAGTATGTTCTTTGCGACTTATTATGCAAATTCTCCCAGTATTACAACATGGAGTTTACGTCCTTACGTGCGTTGTGGTACCTTACGACTGGGAATATTAGTGGACTTTGTGGGTTGGCTAGCCCTCGATATAGGAATCTCTAGCTGAAGTACAAGTTACATTGCTCGATCATTTTGATGGTAGTGTTCTCTGCTATATGTTTATCTGTGGTTTATCGATAGTGTTAAGCATTGATCGTGCATGGCTATTATAGTTCTGACGCCTCACGGTGTCAAAAATATACTGGTAGAATATTCCAGTTTTCCCTAGCAGAACACTAACATTATTATGCTCTTCAATAAGCTACTAAAGATGCAGATAACTTTGGCACTCATAACCCCATCTGCCTTGTCAAAGATACTACCTTTATGCTTATTGTTCTGTTGATCTCTTCTATGCTTAATCCATGTAAAGACAAGCACCGTCTTGTCATGTGACAACAACTATCATGTGACTGGCCGTTCCAGCCAAACAAATAATGACGCTCAAGTTTCCACCACATACTCCAGACCTGTATAAGGAGCTAGGCAGAATGTCTCCCACGAACCAGTGTGGATAATCAAATGCTTATTTATACATCATCGTCTCGAATCTGCTATGTTTGAATTTAAGCCAGGATGATCGAACCTTCCCAGAATATGACCTCCCCGGTCCAATGGGGAACATTCTTCCATCAATGTTTGATACATCGAATCGATGCCAGCGAGTTCAGAAATCTGTCAAAACTGCTGATGCAGAAATGTCCGATTGCAGAAACTGGCTTGCTTGATGCACTGCTTCAGACTCGGTCCGAGTCCCGGATCAAGTGGGATCCACTACTCCCGCTCTACATAGACTGCCTGTGCCGAATGGGCAGGGTCAGGACATCTACTGTGTTGACCTCTCTGTTGAAATACTCGTCTATACATGATAAGCCGCAACTGCCTACATCAGAGGGCAAGGACGGGTCCAAATGCTATACTTTGATGACTGATATTCGAGTCATCCAAGATGCCATGCTCTCTGTATCAACGGGGAGTACTCCCAAAACTAACGCAGAAGCTATCGCAATTTTCTTTTCTATTATTGACTGGATCCGTGCGGTTGTCTCGTGGCACAACAGCCATTTTGATCCCGGTCAACACTCGAGTGGAATGATGAGTTCGCCGGATGTGGTGTCGCTGTTCGAATCGTTGGGCATTCTCCTCGCTGCTCTATCTGGAACTGGGAAGGGATTAGAGGTTCTGTCAGCTGACTCACACGAAGGTATTTTCTCGTCACTTCCGAATAGGCCTAGTTGATCTCACTCGCTGCAGGGTTAAAGGTCAAGCTGGGCCAAGCGCTCTCGGCATATCTCCCCCTTTGCGTTGAGGTGTCGTTGCCTCTGCGTAACAGGTTGGATGGTCTTCAGAAGGAATTCAATCTGTACGGCGAACGGGCGCCAAAGTCCCTGGATGTTCCAATGATGGAAAACATGAATGTCAATGCTCTGCAATTTGAGGCGTCCGTCATGGATGGGCCGGTCATCAACTCGAGAGCAGGTCTCTACGTCTTTATCAATGCAATGGTAGGTACCTTTCTTCTCGCTAGCTGTACAAGCTGACCTTTTAGCTCGTGGGCCGGCCCCTAGTGGATGATGGTATGCTGATCAACTATCTTGCCAATCGATACGGGGTAGGTGCAGTGATGTCCTAGGAGGTAAGGCAGGCCGGCTGACATGTATTAGGGACACTATGAAGCTCTCATTGAGGAAATCCTCACCGCTGCTTTTGATGTCCTCTCAAACGGCATGTATCGTAATGAATCCAGTCGAACGATGTTCGTCTTTCGCTCCTTCTTGGTCAACAAGCTTCCCGCGTTCTTTGCAGCCATGCTGGCGTCGACCATGGTCTCCATCCCAATGGAAATGTGCATCAGCCATGCATTGAGCCGACTTGACCCCAACACCTTCCCATCGTTCTCGCAGATGTTCGAAATGCAGGGCAACACGGTGCTGTCCGACGTGCGGCAGGAGTTTTTGTTTGCCTGTGCCTCGCACAAACTGATACCTGAATCCAGCATAGAACGATTGTTGGGTGAGAATCCCATGCAAACTCTTCCTGTGGGGTATAACAAGGACGAACTGGTGTCTCAGATCAACGCCAATCCTGAACGTGCGGAGCAGTTGATCAACGAGATTGAGTCTATGGAGGGAAATGCAGGTCCGATTATTGGGGCAATCACGGAGGTTCGTTCTTGCGTCAGAATTTGATTGGCACGGCGTCGGCTAATGAAGACAGGTCATGCATAACCTCTGCAACCAAAAAGAGAGCATGACATTGAAGAACATTTGCAATTCGCTGTCTCGGCGACCTCAGGCGCTGGACGTCGTTTTGATTTTCCGAAACCCAAAGCAGGTTCTGCAGCCGCTCTGCGCTTTACTGGACTCGTGGCACTGGGACGAGGATCAGGGCGAGAATCAACCGGTGTACGATGAGTTTGGAAGCATTCTCCTGCTGGTGCTGGCCTTCAAGTACCGGTTTGATCTGCGACCAGCGGACCTCGGGATCTCAAGCAATGATTCCTTTGTTCTGAGACTGCTCGAGCGAGGATCCTGCAGCCAGAAACTCGATGCTCTGGATGAGAAACAGAACAAGAACCTGGGCTCGTGGATTGCGGCTCTGTTCATTGCCGAGGGCATCAGTGAGGAGACCATGTCGGCGTGCAGTCCACAAGAGTTTTATCTGCTTGTGGCTACACTGTTCAGCCAGAGCCTGGAGGCATGTGAGACGGGAAAGCTCGAGTTTGATACTTTGAAAGGGGGCTTTGAATGTATGTTAATTGGTCTGGACTACTGGAAAGATACTGACATCAGTAGATCTGCTTGAGCCGTTTCTGTTACCGTCTCTTATCTTCGCGCTGACGTGGTTGGGCAACCATATCTGGGAGACGGAACTCGACCCCTCAATCCCCCTGAAGGCGCTACATTCCCTGGTGAATCCGAGTTCCATCTCCGGCGAAGCCAGAGAGATCCACCGGACTGTGCTGAACATTACTGCTCGCACGCTGGAAGAGCCGCTCAAAGATGTCCGCACGCGGCACCCGTCGCGCACCGACATAAAACCGATTCTCGACTCCCTGGAGCCGTGCCTATCGTTCCAGCGGGTGGGCAGCAGCCACCGCTCCGAACTGGAGGGTTGGACGACGCATTCCGGCGGCGGCCTGCTCGGCAGCATCCGCAGCACGTTCCAATCCCTGGTGCTCTGGAGCACAAACCCAGAGGTCAGCATGGCGCCTCCTCCGTACACGCATCGCCAGCTGATCGCCGGCGTGCGGATGCTGGGAGCGTCACGTGTGTTACCTGCCCTGATCGAGGAGCTGAAGCTCCAGACCGAGGCGGGCAACGGCCCCCTGGCGCAGGACCTGGCCGCGACGCTGATCTGCGCGCCCATGGCGGAGACCTTTTCCGTCGAGCAGAACAGTCACCAGCCCGTGGACCCGAACAAGGAGGCGCTGCCGCGGTGCGGGATCCTGACCCTCCGTGACGTGCTGGCGCTGCAGCACGAGAACGTGCCCAAGATCTCAGAGAAGGACCCCCTGCGCGCGGAGGTGATTGTGCGCCTGTACCGGCGGGTCAACGCGCTGCTGGCGCCGCCGTCTCAGGTTCCTAACCTGGACGTCAACAACATCATACAGAACATGCAGCTGGGGGTGTGGGTGTGGGTGTGGGCGCAGGCCAGATGGAGCTGGATGCCGCGGGGCCGCCGACCATGGAGTTGGGCCCGACGATGCAGAGAACATCCATCGCATGATTGACAATGCTGCGGCGGCGGCGGGGCTGGATTCGTCTGGGACGGGGCTCGACACGAGTATCGACGATGTACTGAACGCGGCGGATATGGCGGTTGGGAACCCGGAGTTTTTGGATCTGGATATGGAGGGGATGTTCTAGGTATACAGTGATACGAGTGAAGCATTATGGGTGAATCTAATCCATTTATGAAACGCCAACGCCGGCCAAGAACCGTTCATTCGAACTATATGATACACCACAATCTTTTTCCACTGACAGAAAGAAAGACCCAGCCACCAACAGTAAAACCGATCAAATCAACTCCAGCCCAAGAAGACCTGCAGAATGCATTAGCAAATATATACAAAAAGAAGAGAGACCGGTCAGAAGGCAGCACCTATATCAACACCAAGCAAATTATATCTTATATAAGAAAACCAAACCACCGTAACCTTTCGCCAAGTTCCTTGCAGACCAGCTCATATAGGCCGATTCTTATGCCTCATACTTGGCAAATCAACTAAACACTGCATCAGCAATCAGCAGTCACATACCCGCGTGCCAAACCGGAAGTGAAACAAACCTTTAACCTCCTCCTTGATTATCTTATAAAAGTCGCTAAGCGGCGAATTCGCAAGCATGCTATCGACGTCTAGCGGCTCGGGCTTAGGCAACGGAGGCAACGATAAGTCCAATGGTGAATCCAACGGCGACGGCAGCAGCGAGTCCAGGTCTTCTGCTTCTGCTTCTGCTTCTGTTTCTGCTCCTGGTTCTGCTTCTCCTCCTGGTTCCTGGCGGGTGTGGAGGGTCGAAATCGGACTCTGGATTGGGGCTGCGCAGGCGATGACCACGGAGAGGAGGAGGAGGAGTGATAGGTGGGTTTTTATTTTTAGTTCCATGGTGGGATCGATATCATGTACAAGTTGCTAGGTCTGTGGGTTGGCTACGGTCAAGAAGAAATGAGGATGAGGATGTTTGGTCGTGTTGCGGGGGTGATATATGTCGCCTGTCGCTGTATCGATTGTCCACCGTGAGAGCGGACTGGTATGCTGCTACGCGAGGATCGACGCGTTTGTCTTTTGTTGGGTTGGGATGGCTGGTGATGGTACCTTATCCCTTGATGCGGTTATTAGTTACTACCTCTGCGGGTTGTGGTCAGCTACAGCTACAAGTACTTTGTACTCTGTACTCTGTACTCCGTACGGTGATTGAATTTCTTCTGTTCAGTAATGGGATGTTGAGAATCAGACACTATAAGCAGTAACAAGATCAATTGCAGATTGTGAAGTGAACGCGCTTAACAGTGAGGGCAAGGTAGCCCTGGCCCTGCCCAGGGTTGTGTGTGGCTGGAGGAATGGAATGCGAGGGATGCATTTCTCCGTCAATGAACAATGTAGACTATATTCCGTCTTGTGCACTGGGCAGATTTCAAGAATGGAGATCAAGTACACTATTCTACACTGATATTGTGCTCTGTTCTGCTGATGACTCCAGTCTGCTATTGCTAAATATACGACTACGAAAGGTAGAGGCAGATGCAGCAGAAATGGCTTTAAAGTCCAGAATCAGACTGAGCTGTAGCGATCGAATTAGTATTGGACAGAGAAATAGGTACGCTGAGACATTGTCCAAATATTGCATGAATGATAGCTGACTTGTCAATTCAGGCAAAAGTCAATATGACAGCTAGTTCCACCGCACGAGACACAAGACTAGACAGCATGCATAACGCGGCAGCAAAATCAATGCGGCCAATTGCCAAATTGGACTTGATTTAGTCGCTTCAGACTAAGTGCTTAGTGCGAGTGCAAGCTGCAGATTTGACAAGCCCCATCCTGCAGCCTCTTCGTTTCTATCACACCGATCGACGCGAGCACGTGAAAGGAGAGCGCGCCAGCCGTCGCTGTCGAGTCAGACGCCGGAAATCGCAATGCTTGAAGATGCAGAGAGGGCCAAAATACTAGGCTCATATCCGAAGCCATCTGCAGCCACCTTAGCAATCAAGCATGCATTGATGCATCGGGTTGTCTGCATCTGGTAATCTTATCCCGACAGGCTGTGATCACCAGGGACGAGGCGACCATCTGCACGAGGCTTTTATGTTGATGAGCCTTGTCATTGGAGGATATTCGACGTGATGAATCTCGAAGCAACAAGCTGGGCTCGGCTTCAGCCTGTCAGCCATCTAGACTTGCCCACTCCGCGGCACCCCGACTCCCAAGTTTCAACAAGTGACAGGAACAGGAGAAACGTGATCGGTTTCCTGTAAAAGTCAAACTTCATATTCAGTACTTTGCACAGAATGGACCTGCAGAATGTGATATGCAAGCGCGGAAACACATTCACTCATCACAGCCTTGACGACCTTGTCTCGATCGGACTTGGACTTGGACTAGAATCAGCGATCGCAGATTGCGCAACAGTGTCTGTACAGATCCCTGTAGATTATTCAAGCCTCATTTGGCTTCAACCTTAATGAATGAGTCCACGTTGATGACAGGGGAGCACGCGCCATTCAGTATAACAAGCTTAAATAATTAGTAACCCTTGTCACTAGAACTGCATTCCACTTCTGTATTGTAGCATTGGGCATCTGTGCAGAGTCAGCAGCGCCTGAATGCTCTAGCAAATGCCTCCAGATACCAGCCCTCTGGTCCTTGACCAATACTTCTGGGAGAAAAAAATAGAAACTCAACCGACGCGTCATTATTGACAATTGCACGGGGCGGATCATGTCAATCGTACCTGACTATCCAGGCAACCCGGCACGATCAGTAGAGTTGCACGGCAACTGGCAAACTCAAGTAACCGGACGTCCATAAGGCCGGACCAACCACTGGCGAAGCGAAATATTTCCCCCCACTCCGAGTCCGATGATGGGCACTGAGGAGGACTTTCAGTCTGTCAGGTCCCCGACTGGATTGACCAATGGAGGTTCATGACATAGCCATATGCCGGCCCCTGCAGAAGTGTACAAACCGTCGGATTGAAGAACCAATGGACAGAAGAAGGGTGGACTGGTGGGGCGAAAGTGGAGGAGCGAACGTGCAGAGTCGAACAATGCCATTGCTGCCAGCTTTACGGAGTAAAGCCTTTGATTTGTGGGTTCAGCACCACAGTTGAGCAGTTCTACCAACAGCATTCACAGTGGTCATCCACTTGCACAACAGGTGACTCCTACATCTGCATCTGGAAGGACAATTCCGTGCTTGATGTAAAGGAGCATCCAGTCTGAGCCATAGAAATCATCAAGAAATAACATAGACAGTGCGCATAGACCGATATCAGTTCTCCTTGGCGCGTCTGTCGAACATGAACCAAATCACCTGTACCTTTACTTGGGTCGAGGCGAGGCAAAACGGTGGTACGGGAGTTCAACATAGTAACAGAATATCCCTCAGATCTGTCACAGGAAGTATAGACAATCTGCATCCCTGTGCACGACAACATACAGCATAATTCTGCAAATATACTCCGTAGTACCGGCTGTCTGGGACCTAAAGCGGCTTTCCTAGTTCCACAGTTCGTTCGCCGATGACAGTCGATTTCGATCCCGTCTCTGCGAGTGATTGTGGGCAAGGACCCCACATTGTCCACAATACGATCGATTCTCAGCCCTTCGTGAGACCAAAGTGCGTCTGGTATGGAGACCATCGAAACTGAATAATAATGTCGATTGTCCTGCGTCATGGAGGAATGGCAATGGGGTGGTGGAGTGGACTAAGTAGCTACTCCGTACAGGCAGTGTGAAACACGCCGCTGCAGGTTTGTTCGAAGGATTCGCGACTCCCATTTAACCTTTGAGTCGGGCTGAACTTTGAACTAATCTGAAGAATACTAATTGTACTCTGCATCTGGTGGATACCGAACCAGCGTTAGAAGGTTCTGAGAAAACTATAAACCAGGAGGGAACAGCTGACAGCAGCACGTGAGGAGGAACATGGTTGGTGCCTGCAAGTCCAGGCAGCGTAAGGCAGTAGCTGTTAGTCTTCTAAACTATATTCAATAATTACCCCTGAGTGCCTTCTCCGTTGGCCATCACAGCTCGAGTCAGCACTTTGCCTTTTTACTATTCGCGTCACGGAATTGTCCCTACCAGGCGGTCTTTGACAGATAACCGCTGGACACGTCTACGAGTAAGGCGTATCGCCTGTCTGGACCATTTGAAGACTGCGTACGGAGAAGTCTCACACTCATACAGCAGTCCTCTCTCCCAAAGAGGCAACTCCTAACCCAGTTGAGATAAAGAACACCTCCGCGGTCTCCATCACGAGCTCCATCCGTTGTCCCAATATGGTAATGATGGACAAAAAGGCAATATCGTGCCGTCCCAGGTGTTGCTCTGGTTGCTCCAGTGGACTGGTTGGCCAAATCCTTCTAATTCTCAACGTCCAATGGCCCTGCCCCCCTAGCAGTAGCAACTAACATCATAGGGTGTTTGTCCATGAGACCACGAGTCCACAGTCATATAACTCCACGAGGAGCTACACAAGCGGACGTATGATTGTGGACAGTGACTGCGGTGCGGCGGCAGAGCCAGACTGTGGCCTAAGCCGCGGGATGGAAAATAAACCCCTGTTCACCCCCTGGCTTTAGTGACAAGTGTTAAGTGTCGGTGACCGGGGACTGGAAGGATGGCCCTAAACAGTCAAGCATATCCGTGGGATAATCTATTTATCGCCATGGATTCGAGTCATGACCAGATCAACAATGATCACCATGTCGCAATTGATATTGTTTTGTTTCCTGAACCAAGTGGTGGCGAACCATGGTCGCGCTTCCAAGTTGCCCTTTTGGTAAAGCTTCGGAGCCGTCTTGACGTTCGGTAGTCGGAGCATCCTTGTAGCGACTGCTAGCAAGGACTCTGTAGGTTAGGAGCAGGAAGCTCCATGTGCAGCGCTTAGCTAGCTAGCTAGCTCTTGAGCAGACAAAGAAACAGTGGCAAACTGCCAGGGCCAGAAGAGCTTAGAGCCTTAGCCCGCATATAACAGCGAGCACATGCACCCTGTGATAGGCTGCTCAGTCCAAGTTCTTGCTGGAGTTTTGGTTAAGGACGGGAACACACGGTACTTTACCTCTCTTAGGTTACCTACCTACCTAAATAAGCTAAGCTAGGTCTAGTGCAAGGCGAAATGAAGCTCAGGATCCTGCAGTAGACTCTCCGTGCCATCGACATTAATCCTCTTATCCAGTTAGCTATCTTGTCTTGGTTTGGAGTCTAAATTCTGGGCACTCTGGTCGGATGCTGCGGAATCTACGGTCGGCAACTCTCCATCGCTTCAAGCCGGTTCCCAGTAGTAGATTGTATAAGGGACAACGGTAGATGGACCACTACGCTCCTAGAAAATAGTAGTACTACTTAGTAGTAGTTAGGCCACAATGATTAGATCGATCCAGAGAAGCAGCGCTTCCTGTCTGAACAAGCTCCTGGCAACGACAAGGGCCCTGGACGGTCAGAATCCCGGATAGCGGGGACCCCTCCAGACACCGCGTCACGAAGGATTTTCAAGTGTCGCGCGGTTTATTGTCCAATCCGAGGCACGGCGGCAAAAGCAAAGTACATACCCGTCCCACCGCAAGATGTCATTGCCCTTTGTCTTTGCCTTAGTCTCTTGGGTGACGGGACGGCAGGACTCAAAAATTGGATTTTGGGGCCAAGCCGCCAAACGTAAGTGCTCTGGGGCCGGGGAAGATGCCGTAGCGTAGTGGCCAGGGTTGTGGTCCTACTGAGTACTCCTACGTAGTTCTGCTACTGCTATATCGGGCCTTGTGCATCAGACCATCGCCGGATCGTGTGCTTTTACGATATCAGGATCAGGATCAGGATACGATGCGATGGGGCTTGTTATCTGGTTATTTGTTGTAGACCCGCAGAATGCGTAGGAACTATCTAGGATCTCGATCCTAGGATTGTCCCTGCATCAGTAGTACTGATATTGAATATATATTTTGCATCTACTAGGACCTTGGACCGGATCATTGCAAATCACGCGGATCATCCAAGCAACTGACCAAGTATAGCATGTACAGCGAGTTATAGCCACAACTGAGCTCACATGGCGAAAATCATACTCGAGAGCTTGTTGTTGTATCCACAAGTAGTAGATCCTTCTCTAAAGGTGATACAACTAGAAAAGTATATTCACCGATTAGCCTGCCCCGGACCAGGTCGCTGGTATCCCAGAGGAGTGGATCGGCGATAAGGTGTCCTGTGTCTGTGTGACTGTCCTGTCTCTCGTATCTGGTTGTCTGTGCAGTGCGCGGTGGCCGTCATATTATCTCCTATCATATTCTATATCATCGTAAATCATCTGACATGTACAATGTATGGGGTGCTAGCGAGTCCCGGACAAGTTTTGACGTATGCGTGAAATGAAGCTATGGAAGTGTGAAACGGGCATATCAGATCCGCCCTTGCGTCGTTAAATCATCTAATACTACGGAGTACGGAGTATATCTACGGAGTACGCAGCCGTAAGCGACGCGGTAGACTACTCTGTAAGTAGGTATGCCATGGACTTTGGGTTTATCCGGTAATTTGGACTTTTCTCTGAAGAGGCCATCGATGATAACGGGGTTGATCATTGGTGCTGCCTACCGTGGGTCAAGACGGCATGGCAGAGATGCACAGCAAAGTGTATCTACTCCGTAGATATGCCTTGATTGAAGACTTTGTGACATATATCGAACCTCATTAATAGGTATTTCGAAACTTCGAGCGCCTTGCGTACTCTAGTTCAAGATTATTTCGACTCAGGGACTGGTTGACTTGATGAAAAACTGGACACTCATGCTTTGTCAGGGTCGTAACGATATTGCCTGATAATGGGGCGGTTATATATAGACACCTGAGATACAGTCGTAAGTTGTTTTGAACGTATACAATTGGCAGTATCTATCATAAGATCCTGCCAGCCACCAATTGTGTATATCGTGTAACTTGATCAATATACTCCGTAGATTCAGATACTTTACCAGGTAGAAGAGTGTTAGACTGGAAATGTGACAAAGTATAGAAAGATATCTACCTACAAATCGTACTTCGTACATAGGACTAGTGACATGTGGAAGGATCAAGTCCGTTTCCGCGACAGTCGACAGCTCCAATTTTCAAAGGCCCCGTTAGTCAGGAAATGAGCTCCTTTTCTGGGACTGACTTCCCCTTTGGCTTTGCTGCATTCTGCTATTGCCAAACACTAATTTTTCGATCTGTTCTTCTTGCATCTGTGTGAACCAGAGAATGATAAAGAACCATGTCGAAAGCAAAGTCAACCAAATCAGCGAGGTAGAGAGGCACTCCTCGCATTGTTTATATTAAGTCATCCTAAATATGAGTCTGCCACCAACGCGTCCAGAAGTACTTTCGACTCGACACGGTTGCTGCGCCGTCGATCCCCACACCCGGCTTGAACTACGGACACGTACCGGAAATCCCAAGCAAAAGGCAAAGTCGTTCTCTCAAAGGATTGATCAAAACTTCGATTCAGGATCAATCTCTATGGACTTTGACGGCAACCTGACGGGGAGAGACGGGCCAACTTAACTTCGCCACAGAAGACGGGAGCATTCGTTTACTGCTTGCTAGAAAGATATCTATCTGGACTACCTAGACTCAGTCCTCAACTGTTGCTAAGGAAATGTCTAATTCCTGGCGGGGTTTGCCTCTGTTGTTTGTCCCATATGCGGGTCTTTGCACAGTGGAACCGCAGGACTCACTTAGCATTGGGTAAGGGTATTATCTTTATGGTGTTTACGTCCTCGCATTGGTAGGTCCTTTGACATTTAATCTATTTCTTGGAAAATAATAGGCCGATTATTAATATAAATACTAAATAGCACGTCAAGTTTTTTTTTATTTTTCCGTGGCTAAGGACAAGGATCGTGATTATAGTTGGAGTAGTTGGACAGGGGGAGAAAAAGGGACTCGGTCCGTTTGGATCGTCCTCGAGCCGTTTCTTAGTCTGTGATAATGTGATCACTTGGATAGATATTTTCCCCTGAATGCGTGATAGAGGTTCCAGTTCCCCCAACGTTCAAACTAGTGATCAGTTTGGGATCATTTTAGTCTTCGATTCACCACGGCACCATACGAGTGGTACGTCGTCATCTTCCAACCGAATGGGGGATCACTAGGACCTTGGAGTTAGGACAGAACGTTGGACTGATGTGATGGAAGATCACTTACCCAATCCATCATAGTATATTTTGATTTTGGCTCTGCCGACCTTCGTTAGCTTGCGTTTCGTCGACGGTCAAGCTCTTCGTTCTCTGTCCTCGGAAAACACCAGGTCAATCGCATTGCATCACAGATTTTGCGAGGAGCATGATGACGATAGCATACGAAGCAAACAACATGGGGAAGATGGCCCTGTCTTCACAATTGAGGACATAATAATAAGGGTATTAAGTGATATTCTCTGTAGGCTGCACTGCGTACTCCGTGCTCTTAATACTCCATGCTCTCCCGATTCCACCCTCTCTTAGTGTCTATGGGAGAGCATGGATAGTACTCCACCTTTTTTAAGCAAAGAATTGGATCCTTTGGCCCTCGCACGGGATCTTTGGCTGATTTTTTGTTTCTTTTTTACTCGTCCATGATTATCGTTCGACTATGGAAAAGTAGTACCAACGGACTATTTGCTAGTCTAGTTCGTGCTCGACGACTGGTTCTAGTCCCTTTTTCTTTTCTCCATGGCGACTCATTAATATTTCTTATTTCTCCTTTTCTTTGCGATATGTCAAATGAAAAATAATATTAGTACACTACTAGCACTACTAATTATATTAATATTAATTCTTATTTTATAATTCCACTTACTATTACTACTGTCCAGACCATACTTATGCTGATAGCCTGATATTACTTACTTTGCTGCTCTCCTCTCCATCTGTCAACATCACAGTACTCCTTTCCCTCTCTCTCCCACTTTCTTCCAAGATCATTGCTGGTCTACGATCATTCATTATTTTATTTTCATATTATTATTATCATCGTCTTCATCATCTTCATCATCGTCGTCATCATCGTCATTAAACAATTGCTGCCGGTGGCAATCCCTCGCTGCAAACTAGAGACTCGACTTGTCAACCAGACGGACCGTTCATTCCTCCCTGCTGTTGGTGTTTCTCAGCCCTTGCTTGGTGTTTGAGGCGGACCAGAGTCGACAAGCCAACGACCACTCCCCTGATTGTCGGACGGTCGAGTGTCGAGTCAATTGGGACGAGAATCTTATCAACATCCCTCAACGCTATTGTTCGACTTCTCCCCTTCGTCTCCGTAATCCTTCCCCCGGATTCGAGGGTCCAAGTGTCCAAGTGGTCCTTGCAGCAGTCCAAGCAGCATAGTTCCAGAACCTCGAAAAGAGAGGGGATCAACGATTTCAGCTATTAATCACTACTTACTACTACTCTTACTCGAGATTACTTGCAGGTGGCGGGATCAAGGGAAGATTCTCACTTATATCATCACCAGAACAACGAGTGAACTCGCTTGCCCTATCTTCGTCGTCTTTTCTCTCCTTCATCCCTTCCCCTACCACCTTCAATTCTCCGGACCCTCCTTCTCGTGCTCGCCGAAATCTCCTATTCTCTCACCCTCGTTGCGACTTGGAACGTGTGCCTGCTCCTTCCTTGCTCCCAAGATTTTGTACGCAGCGTGCGCTATCCCTTGACGCTGCTGCAGTCCATGTTGACAGCTTATTCGATAATCATTTCCTATCGTTGTTATTGAAGATTAGACCATAGGTATGTCTGTGCCCTCGCTTCTTCCAAGATGAAATTAAGGAAATCCAAGAATATTTTCTGTCCCCAGCATTCCTTCCATTCCTTCTCCCCACTGCCCTTGGCAGCCAACATTCCCTAGGTTGAGGTGCACAACAATAAACCCTAGCAACCACATCCTCATCGACCACCTTGAGACCGTCATCCCTCGTCCCTACTGTGTAAAAGGGATCAAGCCACCGCTAACCATTGACCCTAGACGAGTAACCTGGCCGCTTGTCGGACCGCTGTGGGCGTCATCGTTACGACCTTGATTCATTCAGGCCAGAGATCCTGATATCTCCACTTTCAATTCCTCTTGCATTTACACTATCTCTAAAGAACAGTCTCCTCTGAGGATGCTCATTGAGTTCTGCCTCACCTAATCGCTTCGGTCAGTGACCTTCGCGCCGGCTAAACGCTACCGGAACGAGAAAGAGAACGAATAGGTCGCTAGGGAATAGAGACATGGAACCAATGAAGCGACACATTGCGCCGTTAAAAGTCGAAAAGACAATCTCCTATCCTTGCGGGTCGACCACTTCAGAGTCTGGAGACCCTTCTAGCAATCATTACTATTCTACACAGCACAGTCTGCAGATGTCACCACCTCTGACGCCTTACTGCGCAACCTCATCCAAAGACAACAGCATGGATCGGACGGAGGCCCCCAGGACCGTCTTCCACAACTATCTACGTGCATTCTATCCTTTCCATCCGCCGGGAGATGTTTCGCCAGATACGATTACTCTGCCATTGGACCAAGGAGATATCATTCTGGTACACTCGGTACACACCAATGGCTGGGCTGACGGAACGCTTCTGGACACCGGAGCCCGAGGCTGGCTACCCACCAATTACTGCGAAGCCTATGACCAACTGCCCATGAGACCCCTCCTGAAGGCATTGACCGACTTCTGGGATATTATCCGAGGTGGATGCGGGTCGTCTCTTCGTGACTTTGGAAATCAGGATCTTGTAAGGGGCCTGATTGCCGGAGTACGCTTCCTTCTGGTGAGTGTCCTGAGCCAAGTGATTCAAAGACAAGGCAATTGACGGCCCTCCAGGAAAAATCAGAATGTCTCACCCGCGACTCGTTCCTTGTCCGAAGGCACGAGGGTCTGCGAAGAAACCGAAAAGCATTGCTTTCGGACCTTACAGCGCTTGTTCGTACAACCAAGAGTTTCCAAGTGATTGCTAGCGGAAATCCCGTACAAGACGAGGTCGAGTACATGGTCGATGAGATGCTCCTCAAGGCGTTCCGCGTCGTGACCCGCGGTGTGCGGTTTCTCGATATCTGGAACGAGGAGGTTGGTCTGAGTCGAACAATCGCGGAGCTGGAGCAAACCAAGGATTACGCTTCTCCCCTAACACCTGCATCCGAGACATTTGTCATGTCGGAAAGGCCCGCCTCGGAAGCTGAGACCGAACGAAACGAGTCGCGGGTTCTCAACCGCAGCTGCATGTCTATGAGTCGCTGTTCCACCCGAGTGGACATGTCTGAGCAGCCACGGCCCATTTCCGTCGCCACAAAACGGATATCCATCTCCCACCGGGTGTCTTACTCGGGACCAGCTGCAGCTTCCCGAAACCCGAATCTCGCATCGGAACGACTCAACGCCACGTACGATGCTTTCCTCGGTGTGCTGGGTTCATTCATTGGTCTCCACCTGCAGTCTCGCTCCTCAACCGAGCTAGTCGTCACAACCGAGCAGGCTGTCCGGTCTTGCCGCGGTCTGCTCACTGTGGTCGAGGCTGTCTGTGAACACGACTCTCAAGGCAGTGCGCTCCTCGAGCGCGCCAAGGATACGATGTATGAGCGACTGTCCGAGCTCGTTTTCGCTGCACGGGACGCCTTCCGACCCGCCCAGTCCCCCGACGACGAGCTTGTCTTCATGCCCGATGAAGGAAAGCGACTGGTCGACGCCGCCACCGACTGCGTCCGAGCGGCAGGGAACTGTCTGGCCAAAGCTCGCCTGGTGCTGGAGCAGGTTGGAGATTTCGAACTCGAGGCACTGCCGCAAGACGTTGCGACGCCATTGGTTGGTGCCAGACCCGAGTCGCAATCGCAACAGCAGAAAGGCGACCTACCTGGAACTTCCCTACGACTCCCACCACCTCCCCTGCAGATCCCCAGAACGCAGATCTCGACTTCTCCCCTCCCACCCCAGGTCTCACCGATGATACCACTCCATCTTCTTCTTTCAATTCCCGCACACTCAGCAGCCCCACCATTGCCGCAAATGACGAGGCGCCATTGCCATCCGCTAGCATCCCTCCCTCCAGCCCAGCGAAGTCCTCATTCTCCTCGTCTTATGATGCGACCGCTGGTGTTAAGATACTCGAGAACCGTATCAGCCATCCCAAGTCCGAGATCGGTGAGACTTTTGGCCGTGGAGTGACCAGTACTGGAAGCAGCTTCACCTACCACAGCCACCTCCGTGACTCGGAAATGAGTGGAGTGTCTCAAACTTCTACTCGCGCCACATCTCCAGACATTGGCAGCTGCTACCAGGCTCCATCGCTCAAGAGCTGTGTCAGCCACTCGACGCTGGCGGAGGAGGGAGAGGAGACCGAAGTAAATATTCTGGAGAAGACATATGCGCATGAATTGATCTTCAAGGATGGTCAAGTCATGGGCGGCAGCCTTCGGGCGCTGATCGAGAAGCTCACCTCTCATGGATCGACGCCAGACGCGATGTTCGTCTCCACCTTTTACCTCACCTTCCGTCTATTTGCGACGCCGCTGGAGTTTGCCGAGGCCCTTGCTGATCGGTTTGACTACATTGGTGATACCCGCACGCCGCGGGCCCCGTGCGTCTCCGCGTGTACAACGTGTTCAAGGGTTGGCTGGAGTCACACTGGCGGCATGACTGCGATGACTCGGCTCTGGATTTTATTGTCAACTTTGCCAACACTACTTTGATGCAATCCCTCCCCTCCGCAGGAAAACGCCTTCTGGAACTGGCGGACAAGGTTTCGACGCTCCAGGGACCCGTCGTGCCCCGTCTCATCTCGTCCATGGGAAAGACCAACACCGCAACCGCACAATATGTGCACCCGGACACCCCTCTCCCCTCTCCCATTCTCAGCAAGAAGGAGGTGAACCTGCTGAAACAGTGGAAGAACGGCGAGGCTGCGATCAGCATCCTGGACTTTGATCCATTGGAGCTGGCCCGTCAGCTCACCATCAAGGAGTCACGCATCTTCTGCGCCATTCTTCCCGAGGAGCTGTTGGCGACGGAGTGGATGAAAAAGAGCGCTTCACTGGCCGTCAATGTCCGTGCCATGTCGACTTTGTCCACCGATCTCGCCCATCTGGTGGCTGATTCCATCCTGCAGCTGGAGGAACCGAAGAAGCGGGCGGCTATCATCAAGCAGTGGGTCAAGATTGCTAATAAGTGCCTGGAACTCAATAACTATGACACTTTGATGGCCATTATCTGCTCTCTGAACTCATCAATGATCTCGCGTCTGAAGCGGACCTGGGAGGTTGTATCGCAGAAGACCAAAGCCACTCTCGAGACCCTACGGGGCATCGTGGATGTGTCGCGCAACTATGCTGTCCTGCGGCAGAGACTGCAGACCCATGTTCCGCCATGTCTTCCTTTCGTCGGCACCTACCTCACAGACCTGACGTTCGTGGACCACGGGAACCAGCCGCTGCGAAGCCTGCCTACCGATGACGGTGAGATGACCGTCATCAACTTTGACAAGCACATGAAGACCGCCAAGATCATCAGCGAGCTCCAGCGGTTCCAGATACCCTACCGTCTCATCGAGGTTCCCGAACTTCAGACCTGGATGCAGAACGAGCTGGTGCGGGTGCGTTCCAATGGCGAAAAGAGCCTGCAGACTTTCTATCGTCGCTCTCTCATTCTGGAGCCGCGCGAGATCACGCCGCGGCCGACTTTGCAGCCAGAGTCTAGCGCCTCCTCTATCATGGAGAACGCCAAGGACAAATTTGACCTCTTCGCTTGGACTCATCCTTCCAAGGCCAAGTCGGTCACTACCAATGGTTGATTCTATTGGCAATATCTTCTTTTTCTCATGCTGATTACGGCCGTTCTGACGGCCATTGAGCTTATTTTTTACGACTTTACGACTTCTGATCGATCAGATTTTGACTATCTTTGTTCATGCTTTATACGATGCCATCGCTTATTTTGATCCGTACCTTCGTTGTCGATACTTCTAATATCTCGGGCGGCGCTTGTGATCTCAAAATTCTTGCTCTCATTTTCTTTTTGCGATCATTCTGACAAAGCGACCGGATTGATTTGGAGTACCCTCGGGATATCAAAAGTGTGCATACATAGCACAGGTGCTCTGGGATTAGACCCCTACTACACTGAGCCTCGCGGCCCCGGAGGCTACAGAAAACAGGAATAGATACCCCCTTTGGTTGTGGATGCTGGAACGTCAATTCGTCGCGAGGAACTGTTTTACTATATTGTTTGATTTGCTGGATTGGCCTGCATTGGAAAGGAAACTTGGTTGGAACCTGTGATACCTGGTTTGGATATGGATATGGATCGCATTCGGCTGGAGGAAAGGCATTTGTCATTTGTACTGTACTGTATATATTCATAGGTTCAGGTCAATTAATTATTGATCTCATTCACTTTCTTCCTATTTACCTGCTTCTTCTACACTCTCCCATCTCTTTAACCTTGAGCAATGTAAAGATCTGAGCGCAAATCAGAATACCAAGTATCGTCGTTCTGCGGCGCTCAAGAAGTTCAGGCAGTAAGGCAGTAAGTAGCTGTTAAGACTATTGACATCTCATGGCGGGTGGTACAGCATGGCAACAAATGTATCCTTGTGGAAATGAAGCCGCAGCAGCAGGTGCGAGAATCTCTATGCATCTGTTGATTAAACAAGTGGCGGAGCAATTTTCAACAATAATAGAGGGGCACACCTATAGTTAGTCTACTGATGCATGACAAAGCCAGTACTAATGGAGGTCCTTGAGACTTCATTATTGCAAGGTGATTAAGAACCAGGGTCACCTCAGGATCGCCTCTTTGTCAACAGATTCCCAGTAGTCAAGAACCCCTTGTCACCCATCGCACCCCTCCATTCAATCGAAAGCTGCCCCAGGACGGCTCTCCCATCCCGCCTCAGGTCCTTCTGCAAAGCTTCGAGTCCCTCTTGCTGGCCTTCTTCCTGCTCAACTAAGAATGCAACCTGCAGTACATCCCGTGGATTCAGCGTGGGCGGCTGGCAGTCGACCTTGTCGGGCCTCTCCAGGTCCCAGTTCAAGGAAACGGCTTTGAACGGCGGTTTGGGATTGAGTTTCGTTTGCTGTGTCTTGCAGTTAGAAAATGATATGATCCAGTAAAATACCCCCATTCCACAGACCTTGACCACCACGGTGCCATCGCCCACATTCTCCAACTGTGCTTCCAATGCGAATCGCAGTAGCCGGGTTTTCCCATACGGCCCCAACGACTTATTCTCCACCTCCAACGGAGCCAGCTCCGAGGATTTCGTCCTGACACTGAGACACGGCTGCGCGACGAACTGGTACAGTTTGCGGAATGTCCTGACCCGGCCGCTGGCAGCCTGCGCGTCGGACCCGATCAGCGTCTCGGTGTAGCTGATGCTGACGGCCAGGATGTGATTCCCTTCTTCTTTGAGGTCGAAGCGCACGATTTTCTGCAGGGACTGGCCCCTTTGCAGGCCTTCTGTCTGCGCTGCATCGTTCGCTGGTTCCAGGTCTAGCGAGGCGACCTGGGATGGAGTCTGCATTTCGGCCACGATGCGGACCGAGGTGACGACGCGCGAGGTCTCGTCCTCCGGGAGCTCATTGTTGGCGCTGAGCGTGCAGGCGAAGGTCTCCCCGACGTATGCCGACCCAAAGGATGGGGGTAAAGTTAGCTGCGGCTTTTTGTTAGCTTGTGGCTTGGTGGATGGAGTTGAGGGCTTACGTTAGGACTCAGGATGAACTTGTCATCGGTACTGTCGGATGGATAGCTCAGGGACGCTTTACTTGAGATCTTGGTGTTTGCAGCCGGAAGGAGATATTGGTTGGATAGTGAAGGCCGCGACAGGCTTACTCGGTTAGCATACGGCCAAAATGCTTCTTTGAGCTCGGCTTACCGCAATACTGAGACCGGATCAGCGAGAGGTAGCTTCAGTTGAGATCTCAATTGTGCGTACCTTTTAGGGAGACCACATGGGGTTCTTTGGAGCTATCAGCCCCCGAGTAGCCTCGCGGACGAGCCATATGTCTACCCTGAAGGAATTGTTCCTTCAGTCTATCATATCATGAGGAATCGTTGAAAACACCAACGATAATCATCTGTTTGGCCTAGGATGTAGTCATGTGGGGTTACATAATCGTTCCCAGAAGGGTATAGCAGTGAAGGAGGTGCCTCCTACAACAGTCAAACAATATAACAGATGAGCGTATTTCAGGCCATCGACGACTGGAAATGCTGTATTCAGAATCAATCGAGACGCCACAACCCCATGGAGATAGAAAGCTCGTCTGCTACTTCGGGTTCGACTATCAATTTCAAATACTTGGAATGAATGCTGTGTCTCCTTGTTATCGCTATCTTGATAACTTATCGCTACCAGCAAACAGGACAAAGTACACAAACCCAACAAACCTCCACATAAAGATGATGATATATCTACGCCGTTTTGTGTCACCGACTGGCTATTGAAGTATCTAAATAGGCACAAAGGAGACAATATTCCAAAGGTCAAGATGCAACATCAAAAGAATCGAGTCAGTATCAAGTCTACGTCCACCTTCGCTGATTGATGTATGTGATTATGTCAGCGTTCCAGGTCTTGTCTGCTCAAAACAAATCTATCAACTTATCGAACGCCACCGTAGCTCAGATCGGTCTACCACCGTCTACCACACGTTCCCATCATTCGAGGCGCTGAATACGCCGCTCGTGCTGCTAGTCATTATGGGAAGTACACGGATAACAACAACGCGTCAAACAATCACCAGCTTCTCGCCGGCGCAGGGTCGAGTTTACAGCGCGCGCACACCCAGCAATACACGGTCAGCAACCAAGAGAAAGCGAGACGCCGAAGATGAGATCAAATTATCGACGACTCCAATAAAAATTGCGCGCAGACGAGTGAATACCAACTCTGCAGCCTCAGCTGGCTCCATCGAGGTGATCGACTTGACAGCCGACTCGCCCACCACGACCCCGACCAAGAAGACTCGAAGCCCCAAGAAGCGCCTTCCTGGCGAGCCGACCCCCGAGCGACGCGCTAGACCGTTCCGTAAACAAGCACCCAAGTGTATAATGGATAGGATGACGCGAGCACGAACCCAGAGGTAGGATTTGGCTGTACCCCTTTTGTGCGACGTTCACTAACCCGGGGCCATTGAGCAGGATGTGTGTCGTGGAACATTGTGTCACCGAGGTGGATGATGCGCCCGAAGTCGTGTTTAAAATGGCGGGAACGACTGGAAATCTGTATAAGGTTGTTATTGGGAAGGTGCCTTCCTGCGATTGTCCGGATGGAGGGAAAGGAAATCAGTGCAAGCACATATTCTACGGTATGTCGACGCATTTTGTTTCAACGTTGTGACCCTTTTCGCTCAGTACTCGCCTTGTATCTTTATGCTATCCTTACAGTCACTAACTACTATGGCCTATCAAGTCCTAATCAACGCTCTCAAAGCCCCGGAACATCTACAGTATCAGCTGGCATTCTTATCCTCGGTAAGAGTTTACCTAAAGGAAGCAATTGTATAAGATTACTCACGCGGATCGCATGACAGGAACTCCGTGAAATGTACCAGTCATCACCCCTCAACAGCCAAAAAGAACAATCGGAGGACAACAACGGCAAGCGCAAGCCCATCGAAGGAGACTGTCCCATCTGCTTCATGGAACTCGAGCCAGAGAAAGACGAGATTGTCTGGTGCCGCGCAGCATGCGGGAATAACATCCACAAGGCATGTTTCCAACAATGGGCTGCAACGCAGAACGCGCAGGGGGTTCGTTGCGTTTACTGGTGGGTTTCTACTACCTGAGACAAAGATGGTGGAGATATGCTGACTCTCGTCTAGCCGTTCTGCATGGGAGACCGGTAGTAGCGAACTGGATCTAAAACAGCTCGCCAAGGACGGATACGTCAACGAAGAAGGTTATCTCAATGTGGGGCATCTGCTCGGCATGCCTGGCGACCGCGGTACGAGACCGTCCCTGTACTTGTCCCCTTTGGCTGGTTTCTTTGTCTCTTGGAAAGGTCACTAATCGTTGACGCTTGGTGATAGACTCTTCAACATATTATCGGCCCTGGGATTCCCCGGGATCGTCCTATTATGGGTCGCGTAGGTCGTGGCATTCGCGCTGGTAAACGAGTTTGCGTGTTACATGGTGCAAGGCGTCGGTCACTGGGTTTTGGATTGCTAGATTGCTATATACCCCTATCTGTATTTGTGTTGTTTGATGTTTTCCAAGATACTTCGCTTGCTGCCCCAGGCACTGCTGTGTAGCTGTGTAATTCGTAGATGTTCAATATTTCCATCTATCGACCTTATGAGGCTCGGAGCAAACTCGGATTCTGCTCGCCTGGTCGCTGTACATCAAGAGGCTTGACAGGTAATCTCCTGTGCCCGCGCTATCGACCTTGACGATACCGCTCGTCCAATGTTCAGTGCATGGACGTACTGAAGTCCCGGGGTCTGTACGGCTGCATTTCGCGGGCCGCCTTACTGCTCCGCGGCAGTTGCATCGGAGGGGTTAAGGCGTCATTCTCCCTCAGAATGTGTTGCTGGTTGGCGATCAAGTTTCTGGAGACTAGTCCCTGCCGTCAACCAGCTTTGATTACACGCTTTCCTCGATGAACAACAGCTACGCTGACTGCTTCTTCGCCCGTCATCCAGGACGGCATACGCTCCGGCTCGACAACACCCAGTTCGGCGAGCTTGCGGATGCCGCTGATGACGTCCGAGCCGGCAAATGTGAGAGATACTGTTGGTTGGGTGCGGTCCACATCAGGTTCGTCATCCTCATCGTTCGGCGGATCAAGCAGGCGCACGTCAAGGCGGTCCAGAGGGGCAGACGAGAGGGTTCCAGATGTGCCAAAACGAGAGTGAACGGCTAATTTGCGTTTCTTGGCGATATGGGAAGTAGGCTCCGTCTCTTTGCTTGTGTTGCTGTCCTCCTGGATTTCATTCTCCTTGCCAGGGTCTGAGTCTTGGTGGAAGTGCTCTTCTGGAGAAATCGTATCCGACGGACGTGGGTCCAAGGGGCTCCCTTCGAGTACGGCGTCGGCGAATATACTGAACGCCCCATTGGCCGCGTTGGATCTTCCGGGACCGCGGAGCGCCAGCAAAGCTTGCAGATTCTTCGCAGTCAGAGAGGTCGCTTTCAAGGCATATCGTTCTTGTGGCCGCGATAACGCTTTAGGCAAGGCATCTCGTACAATGCGCTGCAGACTCCGAGCATCGGTTGCGACGGCATGGTGGGTGGACGTATTTGATTTCGCGACGGGCGATGTTGCTATTGACGTGTAGATGAATGGGCAACTGTCGGGGAAAGCGACGTACATCACTCGCGATGAGTCCGTCAGAGCCTCAGGTGGCTGGCGAGGGCTTTGGTATGGAGAATTGGTTACTAAGATGCGCAGGAATGAGAGCGGAAGCGAGGCCGAGCGGACGAGGTGGTAATGCGCTTTCACCAGGGGAGAAATCTGCTGCTGAAGGTTGCTCAGGAAAGTAGCGGCGTGGATGCGTGGTAGACATGCGGAAACGTCTGGCGCCGTTGCTCCTGCGGATCGAGATCCATCCATGCTAATGCGACTGAGTTCAAATGCGGTCCATCGCAGACTTGCTGGATGGTCCTCCATATACCGAATGTCCACCATTGCGAGTTGGCGCAAGGTAATACCGTGTCGCCAGTCGCCCTCCAATATACGATCAATCACCTCGCGTTTGCCGCCCTTCCTATCTTGTAAATCCTGGTAAGCATTCCGGACGTCCTCGGTCGTTTCGGCTGCCGGGTACGGGCTGAGTTCGTCGTCATCGGCGTTGTCAGCTTCGTCTTGCTCAAGATATGGGGGAAACAATTGCGCGTTGCGATCGTCGAGCCACTGGAATACCAGGTCCAGAAGAGCCTGGCGGGATAGCCGTGAGAATGACTTTATGAGAGACGGGGTCGAGGAGGGGATGCGGAGAGTGTTGGGTAGACTGGCGGCTGTAGGCGCACGGATAGCCTTTGGACGCGCCATTGCTGCGATAAATTGATCCTCTTTATACTATAAACGGAGCATAACC
Organism: Aspergillus novofumigatus IBT 16806; assembly: GCF_002847465.1. Lineage (NCBI taxonomy): Eukaryota > Fungi > Ascomycota > Eurotiomycetes > Eurotiales > Aspergillaceae > Aspergillus > Aspergillus novofumigatus. Next base: position 2,361,242 of record NW_020194278.1, read on the forward strand.
CATGAGGCTGAGTTACATGACAATGGTGGACGATTCCTTTGTGGCAGCTCGATTGCGACTTCGGGCCTAAGGCAGAAATAGATTAGAATAAACAAAGCAAATGAGGGCACGTGGAGATAAGTAGGGGTTTCACGTGACGATGACTATAGCTACTTCCCACTCTTGTATATGATTGGGGGAATCCCAACTCCAAAACATCTCTGTTCCATCACGGCATTTTATTGGTCTGGCATCAACCTTGACGATTCGCGAACTCAGGTTTGTGCAGAAATGCAATATCTGCCTCAAGACCTACAGGTATAAACAGACTTATGGTGGAAGGTTCCATAGATAAGCTGAATCACATTCAAGAGCACAGTTATCAAGAGCTGGTAGCATAGTAGCAGCAGTATTCATACAGCTACCCTCTCTAGGAGCTGCTATGCCGGGGGAGTCGTCTCCATCCGCCGTCCACTAAACAAAAGGAGAAAGGAACGAATGAAGGAAGCAAAGGATGTCGTCTCATAGGCGTGTGGTTGGTGCTTGACGGCCCTGAGGCCTGTCTGGGATCATATCAACGCCTGCCACGAGGTTTCCCCCGCGGCCTTGGTACCCCATACTGAACTGTCTTCTATCTCAGTGCTCATCCTGCCTAGCAGAGTCGCTGTCGTCGCGCCTGGCAGGTCCCTTAATGGCCACTGCCAGTTTCGTTGAACTAATTTCGGCGCGTCCAATGGCTCTTCGTGGTTCGACAAAGAAGTCAGCAGTGTTCACACCCGACACAAATTCCACTCGTATCGCCTGAATTGAATAGGGTTCCGCACAGCTTAGCGTCCCGGATATAAGGGACTGGGGAAGTCGACAGGATAGAACGGGTGTTTTCGCGAATGAAATCGAGTGATATTTTTTCGACAGTCACTATCCAACAATTGAGTAATACCAGCAAACAGTTCTGCTCTTGAACTTCCAGCGGCAGAAGAACGCATTCCCGACGAGATTCCCATCGATGGTCACCCTAATGTAGAAACTTCCAGCGCCGTCGGTGGTAGGGGGTAGGTATTGCCGAACGCAGTCATCGTTCACTCAACTTGAGCGGGTTTCCTGCCAAAGACGTTCGAAATATATTCTGTAAGAAATCCTATAGTCTGCTCCCCAGCCTGTCTTGATAGCTTCGCCCAGAACCCGTAGTCTTCGTTGAAGAGCTCTGCAGCTTTGACCATCATATCATATTGTCCGTAGCCTGCTCTCTGTTGAAGGTCTCGTACACTTGTGCTACCATATTCAATTGCTTTGGTGCTTTGATGTCCTCGGTGACAGGAAAGGTAGGGACTGAGTCGAATGTGACTCTTTAGGCTCGTTCGAGGGAAGGCGCTGGTGATGATGGATTGAATGATGGATTGAATGATGGATTGAATGATGGATTGAATGATGGATTGTAATGCAGCACGATATATGGAAACAGGCATTACTGCCTTGGGCATATGTTGACCGTTCGTTGAATCACGCCATGATGAAGCTTACCAAGTGTCAGTTACTTAAACGCAGCAATCACGGCTGAACTCTTCAATTGCTGCTTGCTGCTTCTTGAACTACGTATCTTCTTAGGGAGGGAAAGGGCGAATTGCTACATCTAGGCATACACCATGGAGGAGCTCGAGAAGTGACCGTTTGACGGCTCTGGTGGTACTGGACGGTTGTGGTCTGATAATTTGCGACTAGAACGCACAAGAGAGGTCTTCAGTTCCCTAGCATGCGCATACTTAACCACCAGGTCCATAGGTGCACTGGACTGATTTCAATTTGTCGCTGTTAGTAAAAACCCAACAGTAACCCCATTTGAGCAGGGTTGTTAACCCGGACAGACCTCTTCCAATCACAGGATACAGTGAACACAATGCAGATATAGCAGCCCTGACTCTGAGAGCCCAATTTGTGGTCAAGCATGCCTATTCAATGCTCCACAGATCTTCTCAGTGTAATTAGGCATCATGAAAGATAGTAGCATTACTAATAGTGTTGCACTCCGCACTCCGCACGCAGTCCATGGTGCACGGACACACACTGAAGAAACTGGAAAGAAAGCCAAGGGAAATCTACAGGTGTAGGGTAGCTTATCTGCCGCATCAGAGCTACGACAGTATATTTGCAAGGGTCATGGCTAGGACTGCAACTGAGATTCATGCGCAAACCGCGTCATGGACAAAAAAGAAAAAAGCTAAACCGGAATAGTCCATCAGCTTGAGGCTTTGGAGCCAACCACTGACGCACAAGGGAAAGGAATACGAGATAAGGCGCGATGATTATTAATGCGCGGGAGTCATTTTCCTTGTGATTATCGAGGAGAGCAGCCCTACCAGTATTCAGCAGTCACACTGAACACAGGCTAAATTGAGCAGGGACACAGTTACAGACTACTCAGACATAGGTTGCATAGCATACGGACCATAGTAGTAGAGTGCATTGACAAAAACAGGTAGTTGACAAATTAGCGCCATTCGCACATTTCCTCGTGAAATAATGGTTCCGGAGATTGGACAGTGTCTGTTCGAGGGGTTTGAATCCGGTTGACTCCGATCTCGGTCACCGAAAAAGATGACTCGGGTGCGATGTAATCCTTTCTCGATAGGGAAAGTCAATGGGCCACAGTGGCGAGACAAAGAAAGTTGTACCATAATGTTGTCTATTTTCAGTGACGCAGGGGACTTGAGTGAAGATATTCGATCCTATGTTTTGGATGAGTATGCTTTGTATTGCTGTTGTAGAAAGGATAAAGTAAATGATAGAATACTATCAAGCATCAATAGATTATTAGTCGTTTGCTTTTGTCAAATGCCGGCTGTGAAACCCTTCTTTGATTTTTTAATCATTTCAGATCGGATCGCCCGACCATTCATCTTCAAGAGCGTTGACTTGCTTCCGCCGGATTAATCATCAGCCCACCCCCCACCCTGCGCAAATTCCCATCCACGCTCCCCGATCGCCCGCGTTCCACTGTGAGTATTATTCATTGTCTGGTCTCTTCCGTTCCTCTCTCTTCTTCTCTTTCATCTCCGGACCCTCTTCCATAGTCAATTCGACCTCCACGCGACTATTCGAGCACATCAGACAAGTGCTACGACATCTTCTCAGATTGATACGGCGGAGTCATATAGACGAGTCATTCCGCCCCTCGTCTTGGACGCATTTGTCACCCTAAGAAGGCATCATCTGAAAAGAAAGCCACGGAAGACAGCCAACAGCTTCTACTCGATTTGTCTCGATAACTTGATAGAGGCTTAGCCTCACTCCTACATCATGTCCGGTTTCAACGGCCGCCGCGCGCCCAACTTCTCTCAATACCTTGAGGATTTGAATGCCATTCCCTCGCCGTACGACCAGGCTCTGCAGCAGCAACAGAGACAAGATACTTTCAACCTCGATGCTGAACTCTCATTGTTCACAAATACCGAGTTCTTCGATTTCGACAATCTCGGGGATCTCAACCTGCCTCCGTTTGATGCTGTAAATGAAGACACTGCGAAGAAAACGGAACGGCAGAATGGAGGACATAGCACCCAAAATCCCGATTTGGAGTTTCTGGATCTTCTTGGGGTGAGTGAAACCTAGTTCTAGTGGTCTGATCTTTTTCCCTCCTCCCAAGCTGGACCTATGGCGGAATTGTTCCCCGCACAAGTGCTTGAAGGCTCGTCCCCTGTTCATTTAGCATGATCAATCATGCGATGACTGTCAACTGTGCTCAGACATTTTTGCTTCTTCTTCTTCCCCTCATTCTCTCATGCGACTCGTGATATCTTGCGCAATCCTTTTGGATCATTGGGGCACATGGTTGCGGTTCGCTATTTCCGTTGCACGGGCCATCATTGGATGGGCAAACCACCTAAACCAACCCCTGTCTGCATGAACCTTTTTCCCCTGTCTTTGTGCGGCTATTTTAAAAAAGGTTATGTGCTTCCTGCATCAAATTTGCAATTTAGCGTTGTCGTGAATGGGGTCAAGTATGGCGCGATATCACGTGACATATCAAATCGTTATGCTCGTTGCATTCATCTGGCACGAGTGTAGCAGGTCGCTCTCGTCAATCTCAGTTGCTTCAGCATGATGTTTTATCCTGCAATGGTTTCCTACACTTGTGTCGTCCAGCTTGGCTTTTGGAGCGCTGATTTTCTACTTGGTTATGGTCTTGAGGCTAATCCGCACACTTAGATGGTTTGGGCAACATGCCCGATTTTTCGGCAGCCAACTTGAACTCGATTAACTCTCAGGTTCCGGTTCAAAATACGCAATTTTCCAAGATCCCATCAATCCCTTCAGGGCTTTCAAATGCACCCTTCAACGCCAATCCCACCCCGAGTCAGTCTAGTTCGTCTGCAACATCGCCTACTGGCCCAGCTACCAGCCCAGTAGCTGCTCCAGCTCCCTCTGCAACCACTGCGGCGGGACCCAAGCGCAAGAACACACAAAAGCCGGCACCTATCAGCGTGGAGGAGGCTGCCCGCATTGCCGCGGAGGAAGACAAGCGTCGCCGGAACACGGCTGCTAGCGCGCGATTCCGGGTCAAGAAGAAGCTCCGAGAACAAGCGTTGGAGAAGACAGTCAAGGAGACCACCGAGAAGAATGCCGCTCTTGAAGCCCGCGTGACCGCGCTAGAGCTAGAGAATCAATGGCTGAAGAACCTGATCACAGAGAAGAACGGCAAGTCGGCGGAGGAGACCAAGAAATCCGAGACCGACATTGCCAACATGTTCAAGAAATTCCTCTCGTCTCAGAAGGCCAACGCTGAACGGAGTAGTTCCGAGTCCAAGATCGGTGTTGGCACTGCGTGAGCAGAGCTAAATCAAAAAAAAAAAAGTTAAAAAAAAAAGAAGTGAATATATTGTTACCCGTCATTTTATCCCAGCTTCTCTGTTTATACTATTGAACCAGTATCTGGTTGATCATTATCTGGAGACAATGAGGAAGGCGTCTCACGGAGCAAAGGGTGGATGAGCAAGTCTTATGATTGACGATATGTTAATGTGTCTGTTTATCAGCGAGTCATATTGGATGGATTCCATTTAGACCGCAATTCATTTCTAATTCATCCCATTGATATGGATAAGATTCTTATACTCAGTTGGTAGGCGAGTCTGTGTGCTGTGTGGGGTGTGCAACTATTATGACACTGATGGAGGCTAAGCAGCTTATGCACGGCATCCGAGATCAACAGCACTTTGTCCGTAATTTAAACCACCTCAGACCTCGACATCCTGTCATGGTAGCAACGAATCCCACCTCAGTAGGTTTCCGTGTGCCGAGATTATAGCAGAATTACCGTCGGCATATTGCAAGAATACCGCTCACTTCCAATCCTCATCTTCTACCTGGGTCTGGCCTCCACTCTAGCAGGCCACGCATGCCTCACCATCTACAATCGCTACCAGACTTGTAAATCCAGCGTCCAATGGCAGAGCAAACATTCCCACAAACTCGTCCTGTTCCTCCTCCTGGCGCGCCTCTCTCCCCACGGAAGGGGAACTGTGGCTGCGTGACACGAAGCTATTCAAACAGGCGTGGGAGACTGTCTGCGAGCCACCGGAGCGGCATTGGTGGAGGCTGTAGAGGTTTCTGTCACGCTGTTTTGGACTGAATATGAATTTGCAGAGGCGTCGAATTAAGACTGAGAAACCAAGTGATGGGGTTCATGGCGAGTTTTGTGTTGGGAATTGAATACCTACGAGTGCGGAGAATAGAAGCAGCTGCGGTGTACGCGTGGTAAACACAGATCCGCTGGTCATCACAACCGGGGCCAGGATGGAGCCAAATTCAATTATTAGCAGTCGCTTAGTCCCATTATTCGTGTTATATATTATAAATATAAATATATATGCTAGTATCTATCATCGGTTCCACAGAATTACTACTAAGTATATGCAGTCATCTCACGTCAGATTCATGATTCAACCCTCATCTTTCCCATGGGACTTCCACCCCCAGGTCGGCTGCCACTCGCATCGCTGAGACGATACAACCCTCCAAGAGCACCATTCCATCCCAGCACCATCCTCCCGCTAGATACACGCCGTTGTCACCACTGCGCCAGTTGATCGCCTTAGAATCACTGTGTCTGCCCTCTTTGTCAAAAACGCGATTGATCAGCCGCCGGCTCTGCGGACTTCGCAGCACGCGCGTAAATGACGCCGATTGAATGACTTTGGTCTCATCGATAGGCGTTAGCGGGTTTGTCGTGACAAGGACCGAGTTTGGCTGCACGTGGACCGATTCCGTGGTGGACGCGTTGGAGCGCAGGAAAATGTGCTGGGGGTGCCGGCTTTGCTAGAAGCCCTGACTCCTGGCTGCTTGACTCCCGTTCCCACCTGCGGGAGATTGGCAAAATCTGTATGCGCCACCGTCTTCACCGTGGTCGTGGGGACCTCGCCCAGACAAGATGCCAAGGGCTCGAAGATGTGCGCCACGACGTCCGGGGACACAGCCAAAACAACCAGGTCGAACAATTCGGTGATTTCCTGAGCCCCGCTGTCCGCTTTGCGGTACGTGAGTTCAACTCCGTTCGGAGTCGGCGTGACTTTGGTCGACTGGACACCAAGCCGCACGTCTAGCCCACGCAGGAGCGTCTCCTGGACAGTGTGGACCCCATCTGTCACGACGTAATGCGGTTGGCGATTCGTGAGCTTCTTGTATTCGAGTACATCCACTGCCGGGAACGTGAGCAGTTCCTCGTGCGAGCAGGTACAGACGCTGGAAATCAGCGGCAAGAGGTAATTGGCGTTATAGTACTGCGGCAGATAGATGCGGCGAAGATAGTGGTCGAATGATTCGTCTTCTATCGGAGTGACAAGAAAGCAACACACGCTGAACCACAGATAGCACACCAGTGCAAAAACAGCTTCGGTAAGCCACTGGAAAACGTCTCTCTTGCGAGGGAGTAACGGGGACAGCTGGTGGAAGTTGGAAGTATGCACCATATACGGCTCTTCCTCCTGCTGCTGTCGTCGTCCCGAAGACAGCCGAGAGAAGCTAAAAATAAACGGTTGCGAGTGATATCGAACTCCCAGATAGTCATACATGCGAATGAGATTGCGATAGAAGCCGCCGGCAAAGGCGCGCATGGGCACGTCGGCCCACACTGATTTGCTACCCCCTGGCCCCGAGCAGGGGATTGGTATAGACTCCGCACTCAGAGAAATTTGATCTCTCTATTCACCGTCAGTGACAGATGATTTTGTCTAGTGAACACCAAGTAATATCTACCTTGTCGATTAGTCGTACTCGGAACCGTTGCTGTGGATCATTGTGTAGCAGGTAGGCGGCCGTCAAACCTGCCATTCCTGTGCCCACCACCGCGACGTGTCGACGATGATGCTCTTTCATGGTAACACTTAACCAACCAAAAGGCCCTTAAGGAAATTATGGAGGCCGTAACTCTTGAAAGAAAGGACAGAAATAAGAACTGACGTCGGGAAGGAGGAGTTTATTTTTTTCTGCTGATCAAAAGACCCGCATCGTTCTTGGCTCAAAAATGAACCCTTCAATCAATTATCCCGAATTAATGATAATATGATCACCCACGGCAGGGGACTCTGCAGAGTAGAAAGCATGTGCTGCTCCGCCCTCTTGACTAGCCTCTAATAAATTGGCTGGGACCCTTAACTCACTTTGGTGCTGTCTCCGGGCATTTCAGCCACTGAGCTTGCATTGGTGACCTTCAGGCTTCAGGGGTCGGTTCAACATTGTCATTGTTGAGAATAATCGTTGCCTGGACTTGTTGAAGCTTACTTCCAGCGCCACGCCGTCATACTTGCGACAGTTCTCCTGGGTTTGCTGGTATTTCTACATTTATGATTGTGACCATCCTTCGCAAGTTGAGAATCAACGTTGATCCACATTAAGCACTACGAATTAAGCACCACATACTAAGCTTAAACTGCAGGTATACATACGCAGTCAAGTGTCAACTAGGAAGAAATAATAAAGTTAATCATGCTAAACAATGCCAGCGGGATATCAATAGTCTCCATGCATCCAACAATCAAGGTATACCTAGATACAATAACCAGTAAGAAACCCAAACGCCACGCCCAGGTTAAGGCAAGTTGACTCCCATCCCAAGCAAACAGACCTCCATCCTTCCTTCGCAACCGGAAAAACAAGGGAAAAAGCAGGAAACCATTGATGATAATATTCTAACCCACTCTGTCATGCAGGTATTTTGCGTAACTTCGTTGCGTAGCTCACGGCAGACTCTCCTGTGTAAAAAGTCATATCATTTTCGGCATCATCAATTCTTTGTCGTTGCAGTCGTTGTCGTCTCAGTCGTCCCTTCAGGCACATCATCAAAGGAGTCCTCCTCCTTCAATTCTGCTGGCCGCTCTTCCTTGTCCTCTTTCTCCTGGTCGCCTTCATCGCCAGTTATTTCACCCCACCCTGAGCTGCGACGACTGACCCTCCCCGTCATGGGCTGATTGACGGACCCGCTGGCGATCGCGACACCCATCCCGCCTGAGATGCTCGCCGCATAGCTGTCGTTGCGACTGTGCGAATACGCTGCGCTCTTGACACTTGCACCATCTCCCGTGCCTGGATTCGGTTTGTTATGGTAGCTCCCTCGCTCGCCGCTCGTGATCGCACCAGACGCTGAGTATACACTAATGCGCTCCGCGCTAGCGAGACCCACCATGCTGGGTCGATTGAGTATTCCGGGCGTATTGAACGTGGACGTGTTGGATGGCTCTCCAACGTTTGCACTGAGCACGCTCAGTGGCAGACTTTCGCGGCTCCCACCAAATACAGAGGACGGCGCAAGAGCGCGGACCGATGCGTTCGTATCCAGCGAGTTCCTGCGGCGCCGTTTTGAAGACGAAGCCAGAGTGAGGATGGATGCATTGTCAGTAAGAATATTGTTGGCAGTCGCAGTGCTGTATGTATGGGAGTGGCCGTGAGGGACAAGGTGGGATGGCACCGCGGTCGCTGGGGAGGAAGGAAATGGCTGGGAAAATTGTACTTGTTGATTCGCGGTGCTGTGCGTCGAGTTCGCATGCGCTAGGCCCTGATGTGTACTTTGCACGTTGTAGAAGTGGGTGGACGGCGCGGCGGATTGCACGGTAGTTAGGGTAGTTGTCAACGAACGGACCGACGGCGCGGGCGAAGAGAAGGTACTTCCTTCGCCTCCGCCCTGAGAGCTGATCCCTCCTCCCGCTGTCGCCATCGTTCCTGCCTTGGAGTATGCTGCCTCCGAAATGGCGGTGTCCCCATTCGTTGAGATGGTCGGAGCCGTTGACTTTGCACTTGTCGCAGGCACCTGATTGTCGTATCCGGAACAGGCAATGGAAGGTGCACTATATGAGCACGATCGTGGCCCATTCGCAGCATTTGTATCCGAGACGGAAGCCACGAAATCACTGCTGTATTCCCCGACAACGTTCGTGGTACCGGAGAGGGGGTAAGGGTTGTTCTTGTTGTTTCTCTTGTTCTTGTGAGCGTCATGACGTTTATGGGACCAGCGAATTGTGCCGGAGTCGGTCGAGGAGCCCTTCAGACTGGTGAGTCTCTTCATCCAGCTAGAAAATGGGTGGCGACGTCCACTGCGAACTATCATCTGTCAATTTGGGTTTGTCTCATGAGGGACAGAATGCTTGCGAAGACGAACCATGAGTCCGCGCAGGGACATCAGCTGTGGCCATTTTGGCCGCGTAACGATCTGCAGGCAATTGCAAGGTGAATGATTAGAGTTGAGGATTTCCAGATAATCGGTGTTGCCAATCAATGTCGAGTGAGGGTTGCCGCAATACAGGTGACAGAGGGACAAATCGGGCAATCAGATAAGCCACAAATCACGGAAGCATAGGTGGCTGCTGAAGTCTGGGTTCACGGCTCGTTAGATCTCCAGCTGACTGGAAATAATCTTCAATACTGCAGAAGAAGAAAGAGGAGGAGGAATGAAAGTAGCCAGGTTAAACCAAGGGAGCAAGAGAATATGATGGCTGGGTAAATGCTGGCTGCGTCTACAACACCGTCGTCAGGAGTCCCAAGGGGGATGACTGCCAGCACGTGATGGCTGCCTCGGGCCCAAATCAACCTGTCCTGCCGCTTCTCCTGTCCTCCCTCATGATGACTCGAAATGGCTGTATTTGAGCTGAGATGTGAGCGAAAATAGCTCTTTAACAATTAACGGAACTTCATTTCTGTCCAGTAGCCCGTTCCTGAGGACACTAGAGAAATAAGCAGGAAAAGCACGAGAGGTGGCCCACTATCTGCGCCAAGTCCACCTGGATTATATGATATTTTAGAGAACAGGGGACTCTGGCTGTCTTAAACAGAAGTATTATTATTGCTCTTCTCCCCCATTGTCAAGTGTCCTATATCACATTGTGTGGGAAGAAAAACAGAATAAGCCACCAGTCATACAAATCAAGTGGCCCTAGTTCCCTGAACTTATGATGGGCAATCCCATCAGTTTGTTCCTCAAGGGGCTTGTTTTCCCCTTAAAATTCATAGTGAATATCCTAGCGCGTGTCACTGACTTCCTCGAGGGAAAGGAATTGTATGGGTTAGACCATGCTATCCTAAGTGTGGAGGTCCCTCCAGCCAGAGGAATGTGGATGAATATGGGGTATTGGAAGGTACATCAGGAACACTGTCACTACGGCAAGTTGTTCTTTCTACCCTAGCTGTTCTGCTCCTCTATTGGACCGCATGAAAAATGATATTAACGAAAACTTAGCACACGAGTCATTTCCCCGAAGCTTGCGAAGCCCTATTAGAGCAAGTCCTGATCACAGCAAAGCTTTTGAATGAAGATCGAACACCAATCACGTTCGATGCAGACAATAATACCAAATCAGAATCATTTCTTCAAGAAATGAAATTGGTTGATGTGGGAATGGGCTGTGGCGACCAGTCTCTCTACTTAACCAGGCAACTGTTTAGGACGACTGACATTCCCACTGCTTCTAAATGTAGCATGCAAGAAGCTCATTCACTCCGGCCACTCTTCGACTCATATGTTGGTCTCACAGTCGTAAATTCTCAAGCAGATTTTGCCAGAGATCGACTTTCGCAGGTTCGATCTATCACGGACCTCGAAGGAACTACTCAGGAAACAACAGACGTGAAGATCTTTGCTGCCAACGCAGCGGATCCTTCTTCATGGGAATCGAGCCTTAAACGCGCTATTTTCGGTCAGAGCGTAAAAGGGGAGCCGATACAAGAGTGCATGAAGAAAACTCATACATGGCTATTAGCGCTTGATACGTTGTATCACTTCCAACCCTCTCGTGATCGGTTGTTCAAATGTGCGTACCAAGATATGCAAGCCTCTATAATGGCATTTGATCTCCTGCTTTCAGATCAAGCCACGCCTTGGGAGAGGTTTGTATTGCGCTTGATGTGCCTGGTGGCTGGGATGCCATATGGAAACTTCGTCACAAAGACAGGGTATAAAAGAATTCTGACGCAGGCCGGGTATGAGAGTACCCTGATCGAAATGCGGGATATTTCGGAACATGTCTTTCCTGGCATAGCAAATTTTCTGAGGAAACAGGACGCCGAGTTAAGCAAGTACGGGATGACCATAGGCAGGTACAAGGGGGCAGCAAATGCTTTCGACTGGTGGGGTCAGACCGGAGTAGTCAGAGGAGTTATTGTTGTGGCACGAGGGCAGAGAACCTAGGCGCTGAATAGGACATGACTTGCAAATCTGCGGCATTATATACAACAAGTGGTTATGCTGATTGTACAACGCTTGACGCTGCCGGTCATGCTTGTGGAAAGCAGTCGCCAAGCTTGAAACATGTGTCGTGACGCATCACCTTCATTTGACCTTTGACCACGATATATCGACATCCAGGCACGCTGCAACCCTCATCACAGACATGACGCATCCTTCAAGGAGCACCATTCCGTCCCAGCACCATGCGCCAACAAGCCAGACATTTCCATCCCCATTGGGCCACATTTGCTCCTTCTCTTGTCGCGTCTGTTGAGGCCGGCAGTTGGAAAAATATGCTGCTCACGACTTTTCTACTCTCTGGGGTCCGCAAGACCCGGGTCAACTGTGCGCGATGAATTGATGAATCATCTTACTCGGTTCGATGGGTGCAATTGGAGAGTTTGTTACCAGGACAGACAAAGGATGCTGGTGGGCGGATTCAGTCGAGGTGCCATCGGAGAACCTGTACATAACCTCAGGCTGCTTGCGTGCTTTCTAAGCTTCTCCAGCTAGCCAACCACCGTCCGGAATTTCGGTGACACTCCTTTGGACTTCGTCGGAAAGCCACTACAGCCGTGGAAGCAGTGGCCCAATAATGCAGCGATTTGGCTTGCGCAGACATCATCGTCAGGTTGCTGAGGAAGCTGCGAGTCATCTGAGGTAACGATGCAAGACCCTACTTATCCGCAACGAGTAACGGCAGCTTGAGTTTCTTCTTTTTCCAGCCCCCATCTCTTGCTCATGTAGTACCACGTCCATATTGAAAAGGCGAGGCAAAGGGCAATCAAGAAAGCAAATTGTGTCGCCATCAAACTCCCTCTCCAATAACCACTCTTACCTAGGTACCAGCAGACCATCCCGAAGAGGAATTCGAGGATCGAAAGGTCCAGGAGTACCAAGGGCACCCAGGCAACAGTCAAATCCCTTCGGGTCGCCATCTCCAGCCCCTCGAATTGAAAACCCAGCATAGTGGCGACAACAGCAGAGATTACAGCTGTAATGGCCGAGCTGCACAAAAGGCCTTCAGAAGCCTGTAACAATCCGCTGTTTGGTGGATGAAATTCGGAGAAGGTCAAGGCGGAAACAGCAAGCCCGCTGACAAGTACCGAAAGCACCACGAAAGTGTTGTAGGAACGCTGGATACGTTGGAAAACAAGGAATGCTCTGACATCGACTTGCTTGCTCCATTGTCGAGAAAACATATAGGTCAACGACCGCCTGATATAGAGAACGAAGAGAGATCTTCAATAACTGTGCTTGCAAAGAAAGAAATAGAAGACAATATTTTCATGTTTAGTGACATTAATCGCATTATGGAGCAGAGCTTAGGAAACATATATAGACAGGTGTTGACTGGGACTATGCGACTATCCCCTCCCGGCGCTTAGATGGGGAGATAGATAGGTCAGCTGTCTCAGACACCAGACAACATATGGCCCAGACATAAACACACGTAATCTGCCACGTGACACATATTATCAACTGCAGCAGTTGTTTCCCTCTTAGCAACTGTTCCAGACTTAGACAACAAGCATGGAAACGACACTGATCTGTCGCTCCTGATTTTTGAAGCTGAATGCTCCAGTGCTGTTGCTGTCTTATTCTAGATCCGATGCTACATCATAGTCTAACGGTGTTTCATATGCCACTCTGGTGGCAACTACTTTTAAAGATTGGCCAAGGGCCATACAATGCTATAATCATGTGAAGACAGTCTGTTCCGCATGAAAAGAGAAGTCGAATTCTCCCCTACTTCCGTCATGTCTTCAGAGGACAGCAGAATAGAGCCACTCCCGCCGGACGTCGTGGCGAAGATTAAATCATCAACTTCCATTACCGATCTAAACAGAGCGGTTGTGGAACTCGTCAAGAATGCGCTGGATGCAAATGCACATACAGTCTCCGTAACGGTTGATTTTCACCGCGGGGGATGTGTTGTTGAGGACGATGGTGATGGAATCCCCCCGGCCGAATTCGAGTCGGACGGAGGACTAGGGAAAGCACATCGTACGTGGGCGTCGTACTGGTTAGCTGTCTTCTGTCTTCTCGCTCACCTCCCATGCAGATACCTCGAAATTAAATTCAGCAAGAGCTGTCTACGGTCGTAAAGGGCTATTCCTCGCTGCTCTGGCTTCTCTTTCACTGTTGACGGTGACCTCACACCATGTCCGCCACAACAGCACCAACAGTGTCATTCTCCATCATTCGACTCCGATCGCACGGCTGATTCCAGCACCATCATCGCATCATTTGAGTTCTAGCAGTCATGGGACGCGCGTTACTGTCAATGACTTGTTTGGCAATATGCCCGTACGCGTGAAAAGTCGGGCCCTAGCCCTTCAGAAACCCGACGAATTCGAGCGGCAGTGGGATGATCTCTGGCGGCTGCTCGTTTCTTTGATGTTGGCAAGTGACCATCTCACTAAACTGGTGGTCTCTACTGCTGGAAAAGAGAGGAAGCGCATGATTCGCTCGCACGCTGGACGTCAAGAGACGAAGGGTGATTTGGATATCAAACGCATCACTTCTATACTTACGCAGGCCGGTCTGATTGAATCGCAAAACTCTGGTAGCTGGAACTCAGTGTCAGCATGCGTCCCTGGGATTTCGTTGCGCGCCGCTGTATCCCTTGCGCCGAGCCCCACGAGGAAGGTTCAGTTTATCTCCGTTGGGATCGACCCAGTCTACCCGCGCAACAGCACGGACCTGCTCTATAGTGAAATCAACCGCCTGTTTGCTTTGTCCGATTTTGGTGCGGTTGAAGTGGCCCCTGTAAGCAGCGACGGAAACCCAGGTCCTAGGTTTACAAGCAAGGCAGTGAACAAGTGGCCGATGTTCTACATTCGCATAGACATCGATGATCCTAGAGAACTCTACGAGGATGGCCATGAGGTTGTACCGGAGTCAAACCAGTCCGTCCAGCGTCTCATTGATGTGCTTGCGGCCATGATAAGTGAGCTCTTGAAACAACGTGGCCTACGACCGCGTGCGGGCCGACAAACGAAAGGTGCGTCTAGGTTCGCGAGCGTTGAGTCGCCAGGGGCCGGCAGATCCCACCTTGCGAAATCGGTATCTTCGCACGACAGATCTTCCATTGGTGAAGAAGCCTTGGCAGGCCAGTTGAAGCTGCCGACGTTTCGAAGGCCAACGTCAACCAACGCTACTTCAGATTTTGCGACTTGGTCTAGGGTCAAAAGTGCGAGAGAGCCGCCTGCTGGTAAGCATGAATTGGCCGATGGGTGGAAGGAAACAGATTCAAGGCCTGCTTCGCAGTACCAAGGTAGAGAATCGCTGTCAATTTGCCTAGAAACAGATGATTCATCGGCCGGTACCAATCTGGAGATTACGGAAAACGATAGGTCGGATGTTGATGCGTCGATACCATGGACCGACCCCCATACTGGACGTACTCATTTGATCAATGCAAGAACGGGCCAAGCAGTCAACGTTAGATCACCATATACGGAATTTACAGTCGACGAGCGCCCCCGGTCTGCCAGAACAATTCAGACACTGCGAGCGGTCGATAGGTCAAGGCCAAGCTCGGCAATCTCAAGCACGGCAATCTCAAGCACGAGCCATAATATCTGGGTTGAGAGCCTCTTGAGACGATGGGAAAACCCTGCTTTCAGTAGACCGGAAAGACCAATAACCGCGATTGGTGACGGTGAAAGTCACGGAAATACGAGTGATAAGGGCCTCATTCGGCCTTTTGACGGCTCGGAAGAGTCTTGCGGATTGGAAGATGTTGGATTGGCGAAATTCCGAGGGCGATTAAGCAAGAGTCACCTGGCGACGGCCAACATCATTGCACAGGTGGATCGAAAGTTTATCCTCGCAAAGCTCGCTGACGGCCATAGCTCACGGCCGATCTTGGTCTTGATTGATCAACATGCTGCGGATGAACGATGCCGAATTGAGAGCCTTTTTGGAGAAATGTTCGCTTGCGGTCATCGTCAAGTTCAAACCATCAGGATTGAGCCTATTACCTTTGATATCCCGCTAATGGAAGCCACTCTTTTTGGAAAGCATGCCGACTTCTTTGCTTCTTGGGGCGTTGGGTACACTGTTGAGCGGAAATCAGCCAGAGCTGCCCACGCTGTAGTGCATTCACTTCCCACACTGATTGCAGAGCGATGCCGAGTAGAGCCAAATCTGGTCAGCGACTTGATCCGCGGGGAGATATGGAGACAGGAGGAGAACGGACGGGGTGCTTTGGCTGTCAGTGATCGACGAGCCCAGAGATCCAAGATATATCGGGACGAGTTGGGGTGTGAGACCGAGGACAGCTGGGTGGAACGACTCAAGAGTTGCCCTCAGGGGATTATTCACTTGCTGAACTCTCGAGCATGCAGGACAGCAATCATGTTCAACGATGCCCTGACGGCCGAGGAATGCGAGAGTCTTGTAGGTCGACTTTCCCGATGCGTGCTGCCTTTTCAGTGCGCTCATGGGCGGCCATCTATGGTCCCGATTCTTGATTTGAGGGAAGGTGAGGAGTTGTTAGGAAAGAGTGCCGAATGCGAATATGAATATGAAAGGGAAAATGGTCGACGACAGCCGGATTTTCTTGAGGCTTTTCGATCTTGGCAGGCTCTTGGTGAGCACTGAAGCTTCACGCAACTGGAGTTGTTGGAGAGTATAGAGTATTTGATGGTTTATTATATCCAGAGAACCTTACCGTTCTCTATGGAGTGAATCTGATACGAACGGTTCATGAATCCTTACAAAGCGTACTCTGTAGATACAGGGTTGATCCATGATAGGGTAGGCCTAAACAATGTGGCATCTGCAAGGTGGAGTACCGTGGCGTTCTTAAGGCTGTCATCGTCAGGGCTCGGGATTTGAAACAAGCAGAAGGGGTCAAGGAGAGCGAGTGACAAGGCTCCCCAACGGGATGGGATGAAACAACCATGGGTAGTTCTGAGATCATGTTTCGAGAACATCTGAGACGGAGTCACCGTAGCACGATGCCACATCACGATCCATTGTATAATGGCGATCAAACGTAGAACCGATATGGGCTGGACTTTGAGAACAATTATGAGGATTTCAGTTCTTAGCACCGTGAGAAGATCCTTGGTTATGGATTCCCGATTGAAAATGCGAAACAGAACCGCCAAGTGCCAACCCCGGCAACGAACAGCATCAAGACCTTGGATGATGGACAAAGTACGGATACTGTAAGTCATAAGCAGTCAGTTCGGTGCCTTAGTGTGTAGACGAGGCTGGTTAGCTGCAGAAATCCCTACTCCTCCTCCCTTACACCCCCTGCGTCGAGACAACGGTGCTCCATGGCTGGGGCCGGGGTGAAGGGGCCAGCCCCGGAATTATCTGCGTCTGGGGATGCGACCAGCATCATGATCTGTTGCCGAGGGCTGGTTACGGACGGACGAACATGTATCAAGAAGAGGCAAACAATGCTTGACGGTTTGATAGTTAAATTGTTATGCACTCGGCATTATGAATAATTAATACTAGGAACTTACTCCACAGTGAATGTTGCAGCCTCGGCAGGAAACCCACATTTTCTACGTTGTTGGATCTTCACACACTGTAAGATCTACTTACATCTTGAACTTGAAGTATTTACTATGCGAGGGATTATCCTCTTCAGAGTCGAAAACGGTAACCTCGAGATATCGACCATGTGCCATTTGCTTCGATTGTGTTGTTGAGGGAGGATTCTCCTATCCAATCATCCAGCATATCACCAAAGGCCAGACTGTTCTATCTAGACACTCGGACGTACGATAGCTGAAAATCCCGGATTCTAAACCGTTCGAGACTCTAAACGCCCGAGCCGTTGCCGACGCTGAGGTAGGTACTGACCATACTGACTGTACTGGACAACTGGAAGATTCCTGATGGCGGGGGGGTTGACAGCCAAATGCTGATATCAAGCAAGGGAGTTAGTTGCCAGTCCACCGGTCACCACAACCGAAAAGGTTACATCCGATGTTGATCCTTTCCAGTCTGGATAGTAGTGCTTCTCTCCAGCCGTTCAAGTACCAGGGGACTAGAGGTATTGTTTTAGAATTTTGATAGGCAGGGGTCGCTCACTTGAAATCCATCGGACTTGCTCCCCACTGATCCGAACATTGGCAACTCCCGGTAGGCTGTTCCCAACGTTGATCACTGTGAGTGTCGATAACTAGTTACTCGGTACAATAGGCCATACTCTGTATCTATAGAACTGAGAGACATCCTCCGTCAGGTCGAAGAGGATGAAAGACGCCATAGTCGTGGCTGAAATTGTCGGTGGAGAGGCTGGATTAAAGTACGTGAATGTGTCACCAGAAATTTTTAGCGTGACGAAAATAATTGAACACAAATAATTACCTCCTTGAATTTATCCAAGTCAACCTGCAGGCTGCAGGAGTTCGGTACAGCGCCCTGGATCCTTCGAAATTATCGTTGTCTCTCCTGCATTGGTGCGGTCGAAATCAATGGTCCCAACGAGGCATCTCGGTTTCGTCTGCACGTTGGTTCCCGTTCCTTTATGCCCTGCCTCTTTCTTTTCTTTTTCCATGGAAGTAAAAATTTCCTGCCTTTCGAATGGACGTCGTTTGTCGAGATTCTCTGTCGCTAGTTTCGGCTGATAGCAATTCTTTGATCGTCGATTACCTCATAATACCATGTCCCTCGCAGATAACAGAAAGTAAATGTAAAATATCACAGTCAGCCACCAGTTGCGCAGGTAGAAGTGGGTATACCCGGCGTCCTAGTGTTGGACTAGACTCAAGTGCATGGACGGTTCTGTTCGCCTTGGGTGTGCGTGTGCACAGCGGAGCGGAGAGTAGACTGGAACCACTGGAGTGATTGAACCAAAGAAAGCGTAGACCGGAGCCTGGAGAGAGCAAAGAACGAGGAAGAAACGGGTACGTAGAGCTAGTAGAGGGGCAGTACACGGCCGAAATGGGGTCGTAGAAGGACCGTACCTTAGTATCAGTCTACTGGATGAAAAGCGATGGGGATATCGCAAAGAAAAGAAGAGAAGAAGAAAGAATGGTCAAGAGAGGTGAGCTTCTTTCTTGGTACTAGTTGTATCACTACTATTATTCCGTTGTTCTCCCTTCTTTATTATTTAGTAACTAGATATTAATTTATCTGTCCTTCACTGCTAGATATTATTACTACTAGATACTACGTACTACTCCTTTTCCACCCCCCTCCCACCTCTAGTGCTTTGGTTGCATGCAGCAGGAGTAGATCAATTTCTCCACGCATTCCCAAATTTTCCCCTTTCCCCTCTTCAAACACAACTGCTTTTTCTC
Source organism: Aspergillus novofumigatus IBT 16806 (assembly GCF_002847465.1). Lineage (NCBI taxonomy): Eukaryota > Fungi > Ascomycota > Eurotiomycetes > Eurotiales > Aspergillaceae > Aspergillus > Aspergillus novofumigatus. The sequence goes on from NW_020194278.1 coordinate 2,380,202, forward strand.
TCTCCACACTCATCTCATCTATCTTTGCTTCTTCTGTTCCAATTTCATATACCTGTACGGCTCATCCTTCCAGCAAGGTTGTCCAGCCTATCCCGCGACCATTGTCGCAATTCTCCTCTACTTATGCGTCCTCGTCTCCACCGCGATTCTCTCCCTATTGATCCCGAAGCTCCTGATCGTTGAAGCCACCCTCCCCAATTGGCGCTGGTTTCGCGCTCAAGGTCACAGTTGATTGACACTTGCTTTTTCAGTTTTATTTTTGGCTTCATTTTGTGATGACGATAAAATATACGGTAGATTTTGTGACGAATTGAACGATCATCCACTTGCTAGCAGCTCATCACACCCCCTCATCCGACCCAAAAAAATATGCCTTACTCTTCCACCCCGGAGGTGTCAACCACGCCTCTCGCGGACTACTTTTGGATAGCTGGCGTGGATGGCACGGAGGTACTAGAGACCTTTCGAAGGTTGGGCGATGAATATAGGGCAAACAGCGCCACTTCTCCCGGTCCCGCTCTCACAGATACCATCGAGGAGGATGCGGACGCTGAGGAGGCTCACGACCCCCGTCTTGACGGGCTCTCGAGACCCAATTCGACTTTACCCGGCCGGAACTCATTTCAGCGATTCTCGATGCGCTCGGAAAACTCCGCCGAGGGAAACGCGAACGGCTCCAACAGCAATCGGAGCAGCTTGACGATCAAGGGTGCGCAATCCCCCCGGGGCTCGTCATTTCTGGAGGACTTCGACTTCGACAAGGCGCTGTTCAAGTTCGCGTCCGAGAGGGACTCGTTCCTATCCGACCTGAGCCTCAGTGCCGGGCCATCACTCCCGCTTCACGCCCCGGTCTCGGTTGCGCACTCAGAAGATCACCTCGGAGGAGACTCCGTCACAACCGTCGAGCCTACTACGATCTGGGATCGGTAGCGTACGACGACATATGGCCTTTCGGGATATGAACAGTATGAAGCGGCAGCCTTCGGTTGCCCGTCAGGGTAAGTACATATTCGGCGATATTCGCCATACCCCGCCATCTGCCTTGACAATAAACTAAACCCTGTTCTTTTCCTTTGACAGCGTCCATTCGTACTTCACGGCGTCTCAGCAATTACAACTCCGTCATCCCCGCTCCGCAACCCCTAGAATTCTCCCCCACGATGCACCCCCTGAAACGGAGATTCGAGCCCGTTCTTCTCGATCGATATCCAACAAAAGGTATGACGGAGGAGCTGAAGCAGCGCGGAAACTTCCCGGATTATGTGCCGATGTTTGCCTTTCCCAATGATATCAATATCGTGTCTTCCGACCAGCGGCCTCGATCCACGTGGCATGGGTTTACCATGACGACTGACAACGGGTCGCGACTGCATGCAATCTGCGTGATCATTTGGATCCCCCTGAACCAACGAGCGGCCGAAGAGTTGGAGAAGCGCTGTGAAGAGTGGAGGAAAGAGAACATGACGGACGAGGAGCGAGAGCTGGCGGCCAGTCTTGGGGAACGGCTGGCCTCCGAGCGGGCCAAGCTGTCAAGACTCCTGGCGCAGCTTCCCACCGTAGCGTCCGGGTCGGAGTCGAGAGAACAGTTGGAGGATGAGATCAGCGCTGTGGAGGAGAAGATTGGACTGATGACCGATCTGCTGCGGCCGGTGCGTCTCGGGGCGGCGTCAAAGATTGAAGGGTTGACCGACGGAGAAACCGGTTTCTGGATTCCACGCGCATATGGTATTCTGGGGCGTGAGGAGAGCATGACTAGCTTCTGGAAGGAGTGGTTGAAGGCCATCATTGTGCCCATGACCGACGGCGGCGTTCAGCGAGTCCCTCCCAGCTCACCGCGCATGGGTGTCTGGCAACCATTGGAGCGATACGTGATGAATCTGTGCACCGAGGCATTCAGCCCCAACTCGTCCAAGACGCAGGTCGAGCTGGCAGTCCGGGAGCTGCGCCTCTTCGCGCGGAAGGAGGCAGTCAATGAGCTGCCCGGATCCAGAAACACTGATCTCTATGCGTTGTTCCGGACGCTGTCCCTGTCGAACATCATCATCCTGTTCGAGTACGCTCTTACCGAGTCCCGCATCATCTTTCTCTCGTCCCACACGTCGATGCTCTACCTGGCCACCAGGGCCCTGGTCGACCTGCTCTTCCCGCTCCAGTGGACCGGCGTGCTGATTCCGGTGCTCCCAGCACGGTTGATCCAGGCCCTGGAGGCCCCATGTCCGTACATTGTGGGCATCGAGCGTCGATACGAGAAGGTCGAATTGCCGTCCGATGACTTTGTCCTGGTGGATCTGGATGCCGACGTTATCGAGAGCACGGTGCAGCCGACGCCCCTGCCGCGTCATCAGCGCCGGAAGCTGCTGTCGCTGCTCCAGCTTGCCGCGCCCCACCACAGTCGCTGCGCGGTCCCCACTGGCCCTCCAGCTTACGCAATCGAGACGTTCCCCTTTGACGCGTTTATGTCGGAAAACCCGTCCATCTTCAACGCCCGGGCGCAGTCCACGCAACTGGCCAAGTATGTCAGTCTCAATTCGAGTGCGTTTGGCCAACAGCCTGCGATGCCGACTACGTTCCAACCACCCATCTTCAACGCTTATCTGTATGCACGTAACGAGCAAGCTGCGTACAGGGGCTTCTCATCCAAAGGCTCCGACCGACCGAGCACCGGGTCCACGTCCAAAACCGGGTCACCACCTTCCCCGAGGGACAACTCGCCGACCTCGGGCCACTTCCCGCCCAGCTCCCGGAACGATTCGGGTATGGCTCTGCAGGCTTCGCTGCGGGAGAAACGGTCGGGTCATTTTGATGCCTCATCCCGGCGAAGCTCGTCCTTTGGAATGGAGATGAGGTCGGGTGTTCCGAGACGGCCGAGTGCTCCTTTCCTTGGTCATGCGCCCAACCTGTCGGTCACGACGTTGAACACGGATTACAACTCGGGCTCCACCTATGCACCGTCCGTCTATGCTCAGTCCACGGTGGCAGCCTCGACGATTGTGCCGCAGTCTGTCGCGCAGCCCATCCAAAATGCAGAAGGCACGTGCTGGGTTGAGGGCCACTGCCTCCAGGTGGTCCCGGCCGATGACAAGGCCGTCTGTGCCGTGTGCGATGAGCGAGCGGAGGACGGCATGTACAGGTGCAGTGCCTGCAAGACCCTGGTGCACAACCGGTGCGCTCTCCAGATCTGTCTGGTTTGTCCTGCAGCGTTCCACCCCGAGCAGGTTCGGGCCGCCTTTGTCAGATGTTTCGCCAGCCTGTTTTACACTTACAAGAAGTTCCTTCAACCGGCCACGGGCGACAAGAAAAAGGCGGGTCTGACGTACAGTTTTAATATGGAAGCCTTCTTGAAAAGCCTGCCTAGCGAGCATGCGGAGTACATTGCGGTCCTGCAGCACACACAAGGTAAGCGCGGGGGAAAAAGTGAATACATGGTCTGTCTGCTAACCTCATCAGGGTTTAACGAGTTCATTGGGGAAAGAGAAAGGGTGAATCCCAAGTCAAAGGACCCCCGACTGGCCTTGTTCGATGAGATTGTTCTGTCCAAACGGAACCGGGGCCGTTCTTCGCTGTTCTCTAGCCGTACCATGACCGATTTCCTATCCGATACCTCGAACCATCTCTGGCGAACAGCCAGTGCGACTTCGTTTCCACCGAGCAGCAGGGGCCAGCAGACTCTTTCTGGGGATTACACCCGCATTGTCACTAGGGGTGCGTCGACGATCTGCAAACTTGTTAGCCTGTCTGTAGAATAATGCTAATCCGTCACAGCCCCAGCAAAGCTCGACACCAGCCTGATGAAGGAACCGCGCATGATCAATGGAGCGCCGCGGGTCTCAAAGACGGCCAACAATGCTCGCCGGAAGCCGCTTCCTAATCTTATGAACGGGCTTGCTATCTCTCCTCCTTAAGATGAAGAGATTTCGATGTTGAAGGGGGTTGATATGCCCTAGAACGCTATTGGATCTGACGCTGTCCACGTGGCATGCGCATGTCCTATCTCTCACTGGGGTCAGTTACCCGTGTTTGTTTCACTTTTGTCGCAGATAGAGCATCGGCAGGCCACTCGCACCCTGAGACTTGGACGGTTACGATTTGGCCTATCCACCGTCGATAGGATGATATTCCTGCCTGCGCTCGAAAAGCTGCGGTGGGGACCACAACAAGCAATGTACTGACTAGCAATGTTACTTTGCATGAGCACGGGAGGGTCCGCGCCACGGGAGCACGTCCGCGGCACGCCATTCTCCGTGCTGAAGAGTATTTCCGGATCTGCTCCTCTGCAGTGGGAATGTGGACGAGTTGCACGCATGATTTGAGCGCGGCACACGTCACTACTGACGACGTGATGGCCTGACATGAAACCTGACTTTTCGAGGTCATGGAGGTACGATACATACATCGACGCCAGCATATTTGTACACATATCGATCTTCTCTTACTTTTTACATTGAGACAGCGGACATGATTGCTTGGTCTTCTGCTTGACTGGATTTGGATTTGGCTTTGGGTTCCTTTTTTTTTTTTTTTTTTTTTGTTCTCTAATACCCCGAATGACTGGCCCGGTATTTCTCCGGCTGTTTTTGGTTTATTTATTTCTAGAGATGTTCCCTTATTTTGGAAGAGTCGTCTTGTTGCATCTGTGAACGAGTCAATGGAATGGTGGTCTGCGTTTTGCGGGCCTGGAATGAATGAGGATACGAGATTGCATGAGTAGTTGGGTTTATCTGTAGCTGTCTGGCTATTCAGTGACCGGGCAGGATTTCATCAGATGACAGGGACTACCGAGTATATATGCTTCACCATGGATATCAACCGCACAGGATAAACAGGGTCAGCGATGACATCGACGGCAGCGATAGTGACTGGCCATTGGAAGCTGCGGCGGATCATCCTTCAGATAAGCATGTCTCAAGTGTCTGCCAGATTCTTCCACAAATGCCAGGCCAGGCTTACAGACCGGGTCAGACTGGCTACTGTTGCAGATGTACAGTCCTCTGCTGCAACTCTTCCTTCGCCATGTTTTAGCTTGCCAAGTAGGAAGCTCAGAAGATGTAGGTAGACTGGACCTACGACTGACTGGAGCTGGAGTACGGCAGACACGACTGGTCAATAGCCGGGAAACCCGTTGAGAAGGTGACATGGTGACCTGAGACCGTTGTACCATGAGCTATCCTGAGGTAACTTCTCAAGGAATCAATCCATAGATCTGAGGCGGGTGGATTCCTCCAGGAGCACCAGGGCCAGTTAGATGGGGGCGGTTGTGCTCCGTAACGCCATGAGCTTTTCTTTTTCCTCGTATCATCGGAGGTTTTGGACGATTATCCTTTCAACGCTACTCCATCAGGTAGATCTTTCTACTACAGAGTATACTACCAGCTACGGAATACTACCAGCCAGTGTACCCTGTCTTGAGGATTACAGAATACGGATAGTTCCATGTGTCTGGTCTTGCTGCCTTGCATGATGATGATCATTAGGGTTATCGTGTAGAGAACATCTGACCAGGGGGTACCATGAGTATTTAGCCAAATATCCGATCCCTTTCCTTAGATACTCTACGCATCTTCTCAATCATTATATTAATATGGAAACCTGTCCATGCTGATCATGGAGTACTGTATTGTACCCTGTAAGAAGGGATTCTATTGGCGGAGAAATAGGGTCCGGCAGCGGAGGCGGAAACCCGGGGAAATTCAGCCGGAGAGAAAGACGGCATCGTTGCATTTGCCGTCGATGGGATAACCGACAAGAAGACGAAGAAGAAGAGGAAGAAGGAGGAAGAAGAAGAAGAAGAAGAATCATTTGGATAACGTTACTCTCTGCTGACTAGTGACATTGACTGTTGAGTCTCTAACTCGTCTCTCTCTCCTTCCTCGGGACCTTGCTTGCTTCCTTGCTCTGTCTCTTCCTTCTATTAGGGGTAATTCTTCTTACAATCCGTCTGATACAACCATAGACTACGGCGTTGCCGGTCGGCTTCCAGCGTCCTGGCACTGGTGGATGATACCCTGATCTGATCGGATTTGATCCTATCCTATCCTGTCCTGTCCTTATTCTCCCTTCTGTCCTAGATTGTCCCTCACTCTATCATTTCTCCTTTTATCTTGCTCGACTATTTGATATATTTGATACCCGTTCGCCCTCTTTTCTCCGGATAATAGCCTACCCTGCCTACCTACCTACATCGACAGTGATCAACATTAAAGGCTAAACTCCCTCGTGTGTGGGTTTTACCCCAGAGTGCCATTGCCAGCAGAACAGCATCACAGCATCACAGTGGGCTACACTCTTATCTTTTATTTTATTTTATGAATGATACCATCTTATCATCTGTCTGAGACTTCAACTGCTGCCGTTTATTTTATTGGGACTTGGGCCAACTATGAACTGAGCAGTCTATCTGCCCATGCAATGAGATGATGCAGACAGCCATTCATCAGCCCATGGCGATGACCATTCTTGCTGATACCGCGCCTTCTGTTACCAACAATAGCACCAGCGCTCCGTCGCCTGTCAACGGTGCTCAAGACTCCCCACTGTCTACTCCTGTCTCGGCCCATTCAGCCGTTGCCGCTCCCCAGTCTGTCCCCGCGGATCCTCCGAGGACGGTGGTGGTAGTTTACGGGTCCGGCCAGGACACCATCGTGCACCTGGTCGCCGAGGTTCTGGGCAAACCATGGACCACGGAAACGTCACTGTCCTCCCTGGCGAAGGGCAGTAATGCCGTGGTGGTGGGGATTCTGGCCGCCGAGCTGGCACGCAGTCTCGACGAGTGCGACCCGTCTACTTTGATCGTGATCAACACGCACTGCGTGGACGACGGGTCGTCGCCGGACGAGGCGCTCACCGACCGCTGCGACTATGAGTTTCTGTACTCACACAGCCCGTTTCTGCGGCGCGACCTGACACGCTTCCTGTCGTTGATCCTGGGCCAGACGCGGCCGCACGAGGATCTGAAGACCAAGACCCGCACCAACTTCATCTCGACGACGTTCCCCGATGTGCATGCGGCGCTGCCGAACCTGGACATCTTGTCTGTCGGGTCGGATGCGGTGGAGATCCGGGTGGATCTGCTGGTCGAGCCGTCGCCGCAGGGGGTCGCCAGCCCCGTGCCGAGCCTGCGGTACGTGGGCCAGCAGGTGATGCTGCTGCGGCAGCACACGGAGCTGCCGATCATCTTCACGACGCGCTGCACCAAGGAGAACGGCAAGTTCCCCATGGACGACCCGATGCTGTTCTACCGGTACCTGCGGCGGGCGATCCAGTGGGGGTGCGAGTACATCGATGTGGAGCTGTGGCTGCCCGAGGAGATCCGGCGGCGGCTGGCCGAGCAAAAGGGCCACAGCGTGATCATGTCGGCGTTCCATGACTTTTCGGGCTCGTGGAAGTGGACGTCGCCCGAGGCGGCGCGCATCTTTGCGGAGAGCGTGCGGTACGCGGATATTGTCAAGATGATCGCCATGGTCCACACGATCGAGGCCAACTACGAGCTGGAGTACTTCCGGTCGACGATCAAGGCACGCGCGTCCCCCCGCTGCTGTCGGCGGTCAACATGGGCCAGATGGGCCAGCTGTCGCGCGCGCTCAACACGGTCTTCTCGCCCATCACGCACCCGCTGCTGCCGATGATCGCCGCGCCGGGTCAGCTGACCGCGGCCGAGATCAACGAGGCGATGCACATCATGGGCGCGCTGCCGAAGCGCGATCTGTACGTGATTGGGTCGTTCCGGGCCACGCCGCAGTCCATGTTCATGGAGAAGTGTTTTAATGAGCTGAGCCTGCCGCACACGCTGACGTCCATCGACCGCGGTCCCAAGGGGACGATCGAGGGGGTGATCATGCAGCCCAGCTTCGGCGGCGCCTCGGTGAACCCGCCTATCTCGGCTGCGACGCCGTACATTCCTGCGGTCAGCGAGGCCGCGCGGGCGATCGGGTTGGTCGATACAATCGTAGTGGGGGAGCCGCAGCCGCAGCCTGGGTCGGGACCGCAGTCATCACAAGGATCGGGGACAACAAGAACACTAATAGGGGAGAACGCGACATGGAAAGGAATCCGGGCGACGCTGACACGCGACTACGTGCCGTCCGCCTACCGGGGCCGAGCGGCGATCATCCTGGCAGGCTCGGAGAGCGATGCCTCCGCAGCCATCTATGCGCTACGCAGTCTCGGGGTCGGATCGATCTACACTGTTGGATTCCGAGCGACGGGACCGCTGGCGGCCGGACTGGAGCCCTTCACCTCCATCCAGTCGGTGAAGCTGGTAGAGCAGCCGTTTGTGATGGTGTCGGCGCTGCCGCCGGAGAAGTCGCTGCTGGTGCAGCCGCTGCTGCGACATTACCGGAGCAACGGGCGGACGTCGCCGCGATCGACGCGGGGCAAAGTGTACCTGGATCTGACGGCGAGTTCGGGGGAGCGCAAGGGGATCCGGTGGGCGTGGCGGTCAGTGCGGGCTGGACGGCGTACGGGATCGACGAGGTGACGGCGTGGACGACGGTGGAAACGATGCGGCTGCTGGTGGGACAGAATGTGCCGTTTGATTTTGTGCGAATGGCTTCGGGGAGGATTTATTAGATGTAGGGCATTATTACATTCATGTTTGAATCTCTGAATCTACGAGTCACATCTACAATCTCTACAATCTCTACAATCTGTCTACAATCTATCATTTAGTTGCGATGCTGTCTTGGACTCTTGGCTGGACTCTGGATGGACTCTGGAGTAGTAATGTGGGGACCCCGGTATGGGTAAGGTAACAACCGGTATTCGGAGAGTGGCCGGTATTTTTGGCTGTGTGTTGTTTACGGAGTAGGCAATCTTAGCCCTGACCCTGACTTGACCACAATTAAGCGCATTCATATGTAGAGTACGGAGTAAGTACCGGAGTAGAAGTAGAGCTAAGACTGTAGAGCTAAGACTGTTCTGTATGGTACCTTGTCGATCGGAGACGCTTCTGCAAAGAGAAAAAGACTTGTGTGATAGTGACTGCGGAGAGTTAAGACATGATGGACATGGTTTATCTAGTGGACAGACAACCTGAAGAATCGGGTCAGGGGGATGATGACCTGCAGATACTGGCCTCGTGTCTTTGTCTACTGTATACTGCGTACTGCATATGGACTAGATCTTGGAGGTCCGTCTCGAATGGAGTAAAAGACCAGTGGGCCACAGGACGGCAGTTCGGTCCGTGATGGAGAGAGAGCGATTAATCTATTCTGTGGAAGCGAGGTCAGATTGAATATCCGATGAAGAAATGATCGACTTCCCCGGATTCTGTGGTCTCTTCTTTTGGGTGGTGTCTGTACTTTGTAGATAGTATCTTCTTAGACTCTGAGACTGTAATCTCCCCGCACTCCGGTGGCACAGGATAATTACCATCATCTCGTCTCCAGGCTAAAGACTAAAGACTAAAGCTAAGTGGTCCTGAACTACTTTAGCTGTCTCTGGCTGAAGCATGGATCTAACCGGGAATCGTCTCTGGTCCGACACTAGAGACTTAGACAATCCTCCGTCTCTCCATCTCCAGATTCCCCACTCATCATGGCCAATTCTCTCCTCATGCTTCGTATTTCTTCCTTCTTCTTGCTGCTACCACTAACTAGTCAACTACTACATGCAGACTTGTCTATGATCTTCATCCCTGTCTTACTTTTTTACTTTCGCTTTAAACTACCGAAGTCTTGAAGCCTTGGACCGACTCCCTTCCTGACACCCGATCCTGATCCTGATCCTGATCGTGCGTCTTGGAGTCGGCCACTTTAATTTAACTGATCCTCATCCTTTTTCCTCTTTCTTCTCTTCCTCCTCGTCCCTCTTCCTCCGCTTCCTTTTTTCCCTTCTTCTCTGCTGTCTCAGTCTTCCCAATGTCTTGACCAATCCTTTTTTCTGTATTCTATTCTATCTATTCATCAAACCATCATGTCTTCGGTTATTTCTCGCCCCGCCGTCAGTATCGACCGGCTCACTCCGCGCCGAGTCACTGCCGAACCGCGCGAGTCCATGAACTGCAAATCATGTCGAAAGCGAAAGGTGAGCGTCCCTCGTGTGTCTAAAAAGAGTCAATTCTAATTTGTAGATCAAATGCAATCGTATGCGTCCTAGCTGTGAAGCATGCAAGGTCTTTCAATGCCCATGCATCTACGGTATTTCTCGCCTCATACCCCCGGTCCCAGTCATTGTACCCCTACTAAATTGTCGTAGATGCCGTCCCCAAAAAGCGCGGCCCCAAAACAGACGTCCTCGAAGCCCTGCTCAAGCGTGTCGACGGTCTCGAGAAACGTCTGCAGGATGAAAATAAAAACCCCATCTCGCCTACCTCCCCGTCGAACCGGACAAGGAACCTCCTGATCCGTCCGCCTCGATGCATGCCCTCGCCCGCGCATCCACCTCCAGCGCCTCCACTACCACCGGCCCCCATCCGAACCTTTTCCACGGCCATTCTCCTTTCCCTCGCAGCCGTCGCCTCCCGTGCATCACTTTGCCCTGCCGGATTCCATGTTGGATGCGTACTTTGCCCGCATCCATGGCAAACCCTACTTCATCCTGGACGAGTCGGTGACTCGGCAGAGTCATCAGATGGGGCAATTGCCTGCCGCGTTGTCGATGGCCATCTACGCCATTACCTTGCGGTTTGTTTTTTCCTGACCATGTGCATCTCGTTCGTTCAGTACGGACTGACCATTTCCCAGATATACGAGCTCGCCCAACACCCCCGAGCAGTCCCTGCGCATGGCCCTGGATTATGCTCTGCAGGCCCGACGCATGGTGGATGTGGATCAACCGACCATGGATGGGCTGCAGGCCCTGCTTCTACTCTCGCAGACATACTTTGCCCATGGTCTGGGCAAAAAGGCCTATATGACTTTCAGTATGCAACCACCGCCCCTTCGTGAAAAGAGACAGCATGTTGATTGATTGACTGTACAGCCAACTGTGCCTCCATGGCCATTGCTCTGGACCTCTACCGCGAGCCCTCGAAGAGTCTGCCCGCCGCGGAACGCGAGATGCGCCGCCGGCTCTTCTGGGCCGTCTACATCATGGACCGCTTCCTCACCTGCGGCTCGAAACGGCCCGGCCTCATCGCCGACCACTCCATCGTCCTGCGGCTTCCCGCTTGGTCCCCGCATGCGGCCGGACTCAACGTCGAAGGGGAGCTCTTCAACACCGTCGGCCCCAACATCCAGTACTCGAGCGACCCGCGCCGCAAACCCGGGGCCACCGCCCTGCTCATCGACATCACCCGTATCCTGGGGATCACCAACCGCTACCTGGCCGCCGGCGGTGTCAAGGGCGACTCGCACTTCCCCTGGCACTCGCTGTCCAACCTGTCCAAAATCCGTCAGGAACTGGACATCTGGGCCACGGGCACCCAGGACGTTTTTGCGTCGGTGGAAGCCCTGTTCGGCCATCCCGAGAGCTCCATCCTGCTGCTGAGCAAGCTTATCTATCATCTCGTCCACTGTCTGATCTACCGCCCGTTCCTGCCGATTGACCTGGTCGAGCTGCGCGGCACCGGCCAGCACCAGTCGTGGCAGATCGAGGCTACGAACCTGTGTTTTTCGCACTCCAACGCCATCGCCGAGCTGGTCGAGCTGGCCCGCAACTCGCCCCTGATCGAATGGCCCGCCTTTGTGGGGTACTGCGTCTGCACGGCGGGAACGGTCCACGTGCACGGCGTGCACTACAAGGGCCGCGAGGGCGAGGTGTTTTCGTCCAGCGCCGAGTTTCTTACTCGTGAGATGCACCAGCTGACCTGGCTGGGGTCCTACTGGGCTGGGGTCCAGCATCAGCGCGAGATGCTGCAGACCATCTACACCTGCCACGCCGAGCTAGTCCGCACGCTGGCCACGAGTCCCATGCGCTTTTCGCCCGTCTTTCACCTGGAGGACTTTCTAGATCGGTATCCCGGTCTGACGGCCGACGGGTCGCACGTGCGCTTGGTCGATATGGATGATATGTAGGTTTGACCCTCTTTCCTTGGCTCTGACGCAAGTATTGATCTGACTCCTTGTTAGCCCCCAATTGGACCCATACTACCGACCCATGACCGCATATCCCATGTACCATAACCAACCGCCCCGTGCACCCGTCACCCTTCCATCCAACCACAGCCCGTCGCCGCGCCGCGACTCGCACAGCACCACCAGCACCGCGACGACCAAGCCGCCCGGTGTCTCATCCCCATCGCTCACCTTTCATCAATCGCAACTCCAATCTACATTTACCCTCGGCAACGCCGACCTGACCCATCCTTCTGCCTCGGATGCCACCAACGGTCACCACCACCACCACCACCACCATCCCACGCCAATCACCACAACCACAACCACAACCACAGCTTCTCCCCACCGCCCCCATCAGCCATGTTCGGCTTCTCGCCGCCCGCCTTCCTGACAGAGTCGCTACACGTGGCGCCCACTCCGCCCTCGCACCCACAGTACGCCACCTTCCCCTTCGACAGCAGCAGCAGCAACAACAACAACAACAACAACAACAACCACCATCAAAACCACACCGGCCAAACGATCATGACGCCCGGCGCGCAGTCCCAGGCCAGTTCATCGCATACTGCCGGCGCCGGCGGCGGCAGCAGCGAGGCGGGGTCCCTCGAGAAGGATCCCTTCCTAAGTCTGCTGGAGCAGTTGGCGGAGAATGAGCAGAATTCTGCGGGTGGGCCGAGCGAATTGGATTTCTTCCTTGGTGGGGTGGATGTCGAGGTGGGCGAGAAGGAGTAAGTTGCCTGCCTGCCTTGCCTGTCTGTAGGGCTTGCTTCTGGTATATTGTGAATAGACAATTAATGGTGTATATATACGAATGGTGTATATATGATGCATAACGAATGATACCCAATAATCAATTTATTTAATTCAACCAGCCATCCCCATTATCGATAAGGTAACTGTCATACGTCATAGACTAACTACCATACCACCAGATATTCATCTACCAAATCAAGACAAGACAAGAAAAACCAACATGAAATGAACATCAGTAAAAAAAGAAAAAAATCAGAATGTCCATCCCATCAGAATCATGGCCCTCCCTCCTCACAACCGCAAAACACACCCCGCGCACCTCAACACCAAAACCCGACCTCCCTTCCCCAGAGCAACAATCCCTCATTGACTCCCTGCGGTCCCTGCCACTCACGAACCAGTCCCCAGACGCTGATGCAGAGCAATCCGAGCTAAAAGCAGCAATCGCTGATATTCTATCCGAGTATGAGGACGAGGACGAGGACGAATCCTCCCCCTCAAATGAGAATGAAAAACAACAATGGGAAAACCTCCACGCCTTCCTAGCATTCATCACCAAGGAGCGTATTGTCCGGTTAGAAGATGTGGGGATTCATATTCTGAGAGTTGCGCTGGAGAGGGGTGAGCAGCACCATTATCACCATTATTATTATCGTCAGCAACAGGGGGAGGGTACAGGGACAGGGACAGGGACTGGTGTTGGTGTTGGTGTTGGTGTACCACCCCCCGGGTCCGGAAAACGGAAAAAGATGGCCATCTTCGTCTCCTGTGCGGCCATCTGGGCGTTGATCATGGGCGAGGAACTATGGGAAAGGAGGCATGAGACTGAAGAATTTCCCGTGGGATTATCACGGTCGCCTTTGCAGCGCGAGTCTGGTGCTGGTGCTGGTGCTGGTGCTGGTGCTGGTGCTGGTGCTGGTGCTGGTGCTGGTGCTGGTGCTGCGGGGGAGCCCGCGACCACAGTCTCTAAAAGTCGCTGGCAGATGTGGATTGATCGGTTCCAGTTTCTGAGTCTGGCTGAAGACCTGGATATCAAGACTAGGGAATTGGCTGCCGAGGCGGCCGCCGTGATGCGTCGGGCGGTTTAAAGTCCCCCTATATACTCATGGTATCATTCCATGTATATACAAAAACTTGGATACATCTTGTCTATGCATACATCAACCGAATCTAATCCCATCGCTGGGATCCCATTGCCCCGGCTGTCCTCGGTTGTTGCCTCCCCCGAACCGGATACCCATCTCTGGTGACCACATACCAGGCGTCGGGACGGCGGGCGGTGCCACTGGTGCTCGAGTCGGTTGCGGCGCCGTCAGCGGTTCTTCTGGTGGTCGTGATGGTTGCACCTGAACGGGCGGCTGAACAGGTGCTGGGGTAATGATAGTTGTGGTTGGTGCGGTGGCGGCTGCTGCGGCTGCTGCCGGAGGTGAGGTTGCGAAATATTCAAGGAAGCCATCGCTGCAGCACTTGCAATATCACTAAATCGATCAGTATCACACCGAAAACCGATGGACAAGAGAAAATAACCTTTCTAGTTGACTCGCCTCCATACGGCGCTGGTGCACAAACGCCTTGCAGTCATCCCGGAACCTCCCCACAATCTTGGCCAGATCGTTGTAGAACTTTCGGCCCACTTCAATGTTCGAGATGATCTCCTTGTACTTTAGATAACCATTCTCCAGCTCCTGTAGCGCCTTCTCCCGCTCCTTGGTCGACGCATCCCCCTTGTGCGCCCGAGTGAACGCCCGGTTGGCTTCGCGCACCTGCGCCGCAATCTGGTCCTGATCATGCTGCTCCTGCGCAACCATCTCCAGGTCCGTGTCGTACAGATGAAGCTGCTCCTCGAACAGATCCTCAAATTGGCTTGCCTGGATGGGCTGCATGGGAAATTCCCGCTCCAACCGCGCAGTCTCCTTCAAAAGCGCCTGTGTGACATCATCCCCCCTGGCCTTCTCCTTCAACGCCTGCGCTCGCCGCTTCCTTCGGCTCTCCAACCGACTCACTTCGCTCAGGCATCCCCGCAGCCGGATCAACTCCCGCTCCACCTCCGGCGGGATTGCAGCCCGCCGGCTGCTGGGAACGTACATCTCCAGGTCGCGATTGGTACCTGTCAGCACCCGAAAGACCGCCTCCGAGTCGCGTAGCTTCTGCTCAACGAGATTGTCACTGCTTTGCGCCGACGTAAAATAACCGCTGATCTCGCTCGACGTGGTGTACAGCTTCGGCGCCGCCGCGTCGGACGTCTGCCGCGTCCATCGATCGGTCCCGTATTTCCGCCGTGAAGCATCATCTTCCGCCTTTTCGGCCGCCAGCAGCTCTACCCCCTCACTGTAGACCGCCTTGTCGTTGGCCTTGACCTTGGCTATATCTTCAAGCGACCTCCGCAGCCGGTGCAGCCCGTCCTGCTGTCGCATCTCCTCAGCGTGAGCTACCAGCGTTGGAGGCAGTCCAAGCGGCTTCTCAAGCGCCTGCAAAGACCCTGGCAAGTTCAGCGATGATAGCAAACTAACAAGTCAGCATAATTCCACTAAAGCGTTGCGTAATTGCCCAATACGTACTCTCGCAGTTTGTCCGTCATGGTCTCCAACTCCCCAATTATCCTCTCGTTGACCAGTCGGTCCCGGCGGTCCGAGTAGATACTGGCTGCAATATGAACTGCATAGGGCACCAATCTGGCAAACAGCGGCTGCCCCAAAGGCCCGTTCTCCCCCAGCATGGATATCGCATCCGTCACCTGGGACGGCGCCTTGGCCGCAACCATACACGCCCGGTCGATGATTTTGAGCTCTGACTTGGGCGGCACAGGGTTAAGATAGATGACATCGTTGTCTTTGGTCGCCCGCTTAAGGTCCTCCGAGACACGGCTCTTCAGACCATTGAGATCCCCCAGCACGGCCCGGTTTATCCAGCGAGACTCCTTGAGCGCCTCGTTGACGCACGCCTCACTGTCCCGCAGCCGCGCCACTTCCTCGCCATACTTTCGCTTCTCCAGGCAGTCCAGCGACTGGCGGTATTGCGCTGCGGCCGCAAAGTGATGGTGCTTGGCCGTCATATGGTGGATCCACTCAGGACTGATCGCATTGGACTTCACCGCGTAGTCGCCGGCCTCGGCGTAAAAGTCGGAGACCTTGGCCGCCAGCCGGGCGATCGATGCATCCTTCAGACCGTCCTTGACGGCCTTTTGCCAGAAGCACTCCTGTGCCTGGGCCAGAAGAAGTTGCTCCAGGCTCTGCAGGGTCATTTCATCCATATCCTCGGGCGGGGACGTTCGCAGGTCGGGAAGGATATCGGCTCGTAGGTGCAGGAGAACCCCGGCAGACTGGCAAAAGTAATTGCATGCCTGCTTGAGTCCGTCGGAAGTCGTCCGGTTAACAGAAAAGGCTAGCTGGGAGTATAGCGCGGCAAGGTTGAAAAGGATGTTGGCCAATTCGAAGCGAAGGTTATTCTGTGAAACTTGACGACTGTCAGTGCTCATCCGGAGTCATCCCTGGTATATCGCTGTAATCACATACTAGGTCTTGTTGTATTGAATCCAAAGGCAGGATACCACGGAAATTCTACCCCTACCTGTCGCGCTCAATCAGCATACCGCATGCAGAGGGTCTTGTTCCAGTACACTCACATCAACCGGGAACTTTCCACCCAGCCATTTCAGTTGCGCCGCGTACGTGACCAGTCGACTGATCCCACTGACATGTGGTTCCTGGACATTGATCGCCTCGTTTCGCAAACGGTCGATGATCAAGAGATCATCTGCGAACATATCCGGTCGCTGGTCATATTTGGACGAAATGTACTGAGTGATCGCATCGGACAGGGAAACGGCATGGGAGCGCCGAAAGGGAACCTGAAGAATATTGCTAGCATAACCATCAGCGAACGCATCATTGAAAAGGTTTCCGCAGCACGTACGATGTCATTGTGGTGGTTGAGGCATGGGAAGCATCGCAGGCAAAGTGGCCGCCGTTGGGAACTTTTTGTTGACAGCGAGACGCCCAACCCCGCCTACTTGGCCTGGCAACGGGATGACGTCCTTCTGCCTGAGGCATTCCACATCCTTCCATTAATATTTCGGGGTTGTATTTTTTGACATCATTGATTCATCCTGATATTTGCTACGAGCTTCTAGCTCATGTATTTATGTAGTGATGTATTTATGTACTCGAAACATAAGCCCAAATCATGCAAGAAATACAATGCCTATCCCAGTGCGCCAAAGACCAACTCCATTGTTTGCAAGAAAAATCAACAAATGCAGTCTCCGCTAGCCCTCCAGCTGGTTGATCCGCAACTTAATGTATTCGAACATACTCAGGAGAATCATATTGTTGACTCCCGTACGAATAAGAATGATCGATAGACCTTTGTACATACTCGACTTGGAGACGGCCGCTGATGCCTCGCCCACCTCCTTGGACTTGCCAAGCAGCACGCTCTGGGCACGGGTCTTGCGAGTATCAAGTGGATAGGTCTGGCAAAAGGTTAGCAATTGACCGTTTCATTAGAGAAAAAGTGCCTTACGCAAAACCAAGGCACGGTGCTACAAATGGCACCGGCAATCATCGGGCCTCCAAAAGGAGACTTGTCCGGTCCCAGTTCCTTTGCCGCGACCTGCTTAACAGTCTCGTAGACACTAAAATAAAGACCGGATCCAATTGTATCGCGCATCGCATGGAGATGGAAACCCGTGTACAAGCCGCGAAACCCATAACGGCGAACAATCTGCCTGATCGCCTCGATGGTGCCGAGGCGTGGTTGGTTGCGCAGAGATGGGTCCCGCACCGCATCGGGAGACGCCTGGGAACGATGAGAGACCAAGACGGATGTCTGTACAACATTCTTGGCCAGCTCGAAGGGACCTACCAAATCAGCAGTTGTGGCGGTTGGATTCAGTCACGAAACTTACATGCAAGCGGAGAGGTGATCAGGCCTGCAATGAAGCCCGCGGTAGTAAAGGTCAAAAGAGTGGACACAGTGGGACTGCTGCCTGGCGTGCTGTAGGTTGCCAGAGGAGACTGGCCGGTAATTCTCTCGACAAACTCGGAGATGCGGTGTTTGGCTGCGTTGTACGTGGAGAAATTCACGACACGGACCGCGGTGACACTTGCCAGAGGAGGCAGAGCTCCTGCATTTCGAATATTAGACCGCCGATTGCGTAGATCCCAAGAGCGATGTCAACCTACCAGCAACGTAGCCCCGGGGTCCCTCGGTACGCCAAAGGTAGCGAACACATTGGAAGACATTTTGGAAGTTGTGTCTGCTCCGGGGTCAATTCTGCCAGCTCCCTTCTTGCAGTGAATTTGTGGAAAGAAATAACATACGTCTGCATACGGGTCTTGATATTCTCCAAGGGAGTCTTCAGGAAAACCAGACATATCAGCATCTATCCCGCTATGTCAACACTCGATAATCCACACTTACCACAGAGAGAGTCGCGCAGATTGTCGAAGTCGCCGACGCCACCTGGGTTTTGTATTTCTTCAAGAGTTTGTTGCGTGTGGCATCATCCATAATCCAGGTGTTGTCCGCTCGCATTCTGACAGTGGAAGGTTGTGGAGGTGAAGACACAAAGGGCGCATGTTCAGTGTGTTTGTCCAAAGTCATCCCTGAAAGTTGCCCATCTGGGCAGAAGGTAGAGGAGTCCTGCTACAATTGATTGCTTAGTCGGCAGAAATCAGGTGCGACGCGCCAACATTCAATATCGTGAGCAGTAGGCTGGGGAACCCTATGGAACGCAAAGCGGTCTCTCAGGGTGCGAGCAGACCGTTCAGCGTCCCACAATTGTCCATGAAGCGGACTGAAACAGCCCTTGTGTATGGTCTTTCTTTCGTCTTTGAGGAGGGCCAGAGGCTAGGATGACCGGCAATGGAGGACAGCAAACTGGCGGAGCTCTGGCGACAATGGTGATTCACGAAATCTTGGCCTGTCTACGGCATTCAAAAGCTTCAAACTGACGAGGCAATTCGATCGCACTATACCATAGCAGTGACAGAGCTTCAATCAGCAAGTCTGCATCAACATTTCTCGTTTTTGCGAGCAAAAGGAAATCCCGAAACGTGCATAGGAGGAACATAATCAAGCACTTACCTCGTGTGAGCTCGATGTCTCCTCTCCAGTGGAAATACCAGTCAAGATGGTCACCACTTGACAGAGTATGAAGAGGAGAGATCGCTGGAAGGGCAAACAGACAGCCAGACAACGACCCGTCCAGTCGTGAACTGAGTTGATTACTCCCACCAGTGACTAGCCTAGTTCAAAGTCCGAACAGCAGCTAAACCTCAGAATTCGGGCAGGCATGTGGGCCCTCCTGCGGTGGTGGATACGGACTTCTCGAAATGGCTTAGGGGCTCTGGCTCGGTGACGTCGTCGTGAAGCATCCAGTGCGCCCGTCTGGAGTCGCAGGTCATAAACAAGGGGTATAGTGGCCGGGGTACAGCGTCGCTCACAGATCAATTCTTTCCTGCTCCTGCTTGAGAAGATGTTCTACAATATACCAGCTGTTAAGCTTGAGCTATGGGTATAATTGCAGCTGAACATTTCATAGCTGTTAGGGGACTATCTATGAAGCACTAACTCACTGTGGAGTAGCTACTAGCTACTTAAGGTAAAGTATCATCCCCAACTCCCTGGCAGACTAAACCAGTTATCATGCAGGACGGTACTCAAGAATCGATGTGGCGGTCGTGGCAAGGGAGATGTTGCTGCGGACCAAGCCAGTCCGGTGCTGGTCGCGTTTACCCCGCCCTATCTAGCAGCCATTTTGATTGGCTCTATATTGGAAAAGGGTGTGGGCCACTATGATTCCTCAGGCATGGAATCACTGGTCAGTATCAAGCCATTGCTGCTGTCAGAGGAGAATACATTGATGAACCTCGCACAAGACCATTCTACAGAGGACGAAACGCTGTTGCGCTATTGTACCCCTCATGGTTGTATTATCAGACCGGAGCACGAGCAGAGTTTCTCAAAGGGTGATACTACTTACCTACCTACAGTGAGATCGATCGAACAAGCACACATGAAATCGATGATGGCATTGGCTCAACTTATTGA